>NW_024465894.1:17480000-19980000 GCF_017591425.1 Ochotona curzoniae | reverse complement strand
AGAGGAGCCTGGCATGAGATGAAGGGGGAGCACATTATGAAATAATCAACCGACTCAGATAAAGCTGCATTCTTAAAACACTGACCGAAATTATATTCCAGTTCCCTGAACCTGAAAATTGTCTTTCTACTTCATGAAAATTCCTAGGCCCAAGATAAAACTTGAAAGGGATTTCATGAAAACCCTTTACTCTTCCTCTTATCTGTTCTGGTTTAGCTGTTTCCTCGGAGGTGGTCAGGCGAGGAGAGAGGAAGCCAGCTTAATGTTTAAAAAATGCCATCACTCTCCGAAGAATGACTGCCTTGCAGGGTCATGGGGGGAAAGCTACTCATTGATGAAAACCTTGATCTTCATTAAGTAATTGTTTAAAGCAAATGGGACTTGCTGCTGGAAGAAGCTTCTGCCAACCCATGGAGTTGAGTGGAGAGAGCCAGGCAAAAGAGTAATTTCATGGTTCGTGCGGCCATTAGCGCTCTGTTGTCTCCTTTGAGAATAAGACTCTTCAAGTTTGGGTAGGGCAGGGTTTCAGTTTTAGATTCTGGCCAAGCTGGTTATCCAACTGAAAACATTACGGCTTATATGGCTTGCTGCGATTAGAAAGACATGAGTGGTGCTGGAGACAGTTTCGGAGCCATGAGGAATTGAAGGCCCATCATCCACCATTCAGTGCGTAAACGGGAGGTCCCAGTTCTAGGCTGCTGTCCTTGGCGAGGCTGATCCTGACCAGTCAGAACACAGGAGCACTTTCTGCAGAAGCTCACCTTCTCCCAAACTGGGTGGAACCATGTTCATAGTGAGATGCTCAGCAAGATCCTTGCATGGGCACTTCCCAGGCATGGGTGCAAGGGGAGACCGTGAGAAACCGCATGCTCTACCAGCCATGTTCACTGAGCTCCGAACACCCTCTCGCCTTTATAAAGGTGGTGGCCAGGCATTATTTAAACCTAACCCGTGCCTAGTCCAGCACTGGAGAGAACAGAGCCCCCACGGACTTCTTTCCTGGGGCCAAGGAAGCCAGAGTGGGGCTGCCTGTGTTCCTCCTGGCGTTTGCACATCTGGCCTCTGGTGATTAGCTTTAAGTGTGTTCATGCCCAGAACGCAAATGGAAGACACAGACGTGGTTTGCTGTCTAGAGTCATGAGGGTGCTACTGTTTTTTGCCAGAGACCTTCAAGTGCTGATCCCTGTGAGCAGTTCCTAGGACTGCTGCAAGTGCAGTGAGCAAATGGGAACCCGAACAAGCACTGCTGAGTCAAGAAAAGGAATCCTCTCCCACTGCCAGTATGGTTCCTCTTTCAGGCTGGGAGGAAAGAATTCTAGCAGAAACCTATTTAGATCTTACAAGTATATGCCGAATAATTTGCTAGAAACAAGACCCAACCCGTAAACCTTCTGGCTGTTCCGGGCCCAAGCATTGCATTTGTGGTGGAGTCAATTATGAAATGTGCCACCAGCTCTGTCTGCATTTTAATTAAGTAATTACTTTTGAAAGGCAGACAGACAAGAGAGCTTCTGTGCCCTGCTTGCCTCCCCAGATGCCAGCCACGGATCTAAGCATTCAATGCAAGTCTCCCTTGTGAGTGTCAGGAACCACTCACCCAGTCACTGAAGCCGACACATCTGCCTCCTGGGATGTACACTGGCAGGAAGCTGGAGTTGGGAGCCAGAGCTGGACGCTCCAGGGTAGGACCTGATCATCTTAACCAGCATCTTACCTGCCAAGCCAGACACTAGCCTGCCTATCTCATTTGTGTGCTCTTTTGTTCAGTCATCACCTGCCACTTCACCTTGTCTTCTCTCCAATATGTAGTTTTCTCAAAAAAAAAAGTTTATTTTTCATATACTGGAAAGACAAAGTGCCAGGGAGTGACAGAGATGTTTCATCTGTAGTTCATTTCTCAAATGCCGCCCCAATAGGCAAGGATGGGCCGGGCTGATACCAGGAGGCCTGAGCTCCATCAAGGGGCTCCCACTCTCATGTGGGTGGCAAGGACCCAAGAGCTTGTACTGTTGTCAGCTGCCTCCCAGGATACATGGGCAGGAAATAGGGAAAGCTGGCTACTCGAACCTGCGCTCTGATGCCCCGACAGGGTTGTTTTGTTTGAATTGTGACTGTTCAGGTTTAACAGGGTTTCAATGCCTCATTGAAGGTAGGTGGAAATTTAAAATGCAGAGACTCTGGACTTGAGGTTTTGGTTGGGAAATCCAAGTTCTCAGACACCATGTGCATGTATTCTAGGTTACATACCTTCAAAGGAGTGATACCATTCATAAGGAGGCAGAAAGCCACACCAAACATGCGAGACAGGACCAGAAATAGGCTTCTGTCATGGACCCCTTAGATTTAAAAAGAAAATAGGCCTAAATGCTAATATTCTGTGGTTTGATTTTCTGCCAGAATAAATGGTTAACAAAAGTAATGCACGTAGATATGTGGATATGTTTCTTTGTTATTTTGGAGATTGAATTGAATTTTTCACCATTTCTTTTGAAAAGAAAGAGAAAAAATATGGCTAAGAAATAATTGCTTGCTGGTTCATTCTTTCCCTAGAATATCTCAGTTCCCAACACACCACACGGGGATCGCCATTGCCAGCCAGGCAGTGGAATTTTTACATGTGACTTGCCAGTGAAGAGCAATTAACCCAGATAGATAAGCATTTCCCAGACACACAGGTGTGTATATACACACACATTCATGACTACCCCCCACACCCAGGTGCACACACACACTCCCAACACACAGTTATCTGCATTAATACACACTCTTACACATGTTCAACATATTCATACATGTTCCTCTCACACAATAGTCGCATACATATAAGCTCATTCACAGATTCATTTTATTCATACACTTATATACACACATGATGAAGTCACTAATGCACATCCACATGTAAGAAACACACATGCCCATACTTGTACACATAATACACGAACACATGAGCTTACACACATTCACACAGATACGCATTCACATATTTGTAAGTATGTTCTCACACATCCTCATGCTTGTACAGATTCTCACATATGTACACACTCATTCATGCACATTGACACAACATGTTCCCACACACGCTTTACCTTTGCTTATGAGGGTGGGTTCACATGGCTGTCTTCCACCTCCATGAGTACAGATCTTTCTGCCTAGGCAGAACCAGCTGAGGGGACTCACACCATATTTAAGGGCCCCAAAAGCCCTGGTGCTCAGCTCTGCTCCCTGACATCACAGCATGCACAATGCTGGGCCTGTGCTTGCCACTCAGGGATGCTCAGCCTGTCTCTGGACTCCGTGAGAGCTGTGGGCAGGTTGGACTGGGGCCAGTTAGCTCATTCTCCCAGGGGGTCCCCAGAAGAGACCTCTGTGCCAAGTCAACTAAAGAATTGGCCTGGCCGCATCCTGCCCACCGCAGTGCTGGGCAGAGGCCAGGAGCCTTCCAAGGGCATCGCTCAGGAGCCTGAAGCTTGGGGAGGCGGTGGAGCAGGGCTGGGCACCTTTTGATCCTGGTTTAGCTTCCAGTGCTGGAGGGCAGTGGCATGGGGTGTGAGACCCTATTGATGTCCCAAATGGGTCCACATGCCTCCCTGGAGGGTCATGAGGCCGGGAGTGTATTTAGTTAACAGTAATGATCTCGTTAAGGATGTGAATGGGCCAGCCCCTTCAACACATTCAGTCCTGCCAGCGGGCCTCCCCGCCCAGCTCTGCCTCCCCTGTGTGGCCTTACATGGGCTGTGAACTGTGATTAATAGACTTCCAGGCCTTAATAATTTGCCAAACAGCATTAAATAAGGGAAGTTGAGGACAATCGGAGCAGGACACTGGCCAGGCGGGAGGTGACTGTCAGCAGAGCCAGGCCCATCCTGGGACCAGGGCCTGCACAAAGCTGGCTGGGGGGACAATGGCACAGCTGGCTGTCCGTGGGGTGCTGGGCCAACAGCGCCTGCCTGTCCATCCAGGTGGTCAGACTGACATGGCCTCTAACTTGGTTAAGTTCCTTAAAAAGGGAAGAGAGAGAAAGAGAAAGGCAGTGAGAGAGAAAGAGTAGGGGTGTGCAGGGAAAGCCCTCTTATTTCTTCCCCAGCAAAGAAAGTAAGAGGAGGCCATTGAGCAAGAGAAAGAAAGAGATTAAGTAGCAAAGAAGTGACAAGCGGATAATAGAGAACGCTTTCAATAGTGCTAATCCTTGACATACAAGGACACATATGAAGACTTTTGTTCTTGAGTTTAGATTCACTTTGTGTCAGGAGGGAACCCCAGAGGAGAGTTGGTTGGGTTGTACCTCTGGGGAGGCTGGGCCAAAGAGAGCTGACCGCAAGTGACAAAGCTGCTGCTTTTGAGCAGTGTTTACGCCCACACAACTGCGGCTGGGAGACCACACTGGTTGAAGGCTTGTGCCGACAAGTTATTAAAGATGCCAGACGGGAGGATGTTTGCCCTGTCTTCTACTCACCACCTTACACACGGCGAGGTCACCTCAGCCCTGCAGCCGCTGCTTAACATTCAAAAAAAATCATAAAAGTTTGGTATTTTTTAATATCCATTGCATGCAGAAAACCTGATTTTTATCAGTGTGCATTCAAACTTCCATGTCTCGGGCGCCATTATCCACAGTTGTCGGAGCAGCAGGAAGTTGGTTTTATGGGAACATCATAATGAGGAGCCTTCTTGGACTCCGAAGAAACTTAATGACTTATTTAGACCCAAGGAAAGGGCGAGATAAATGCTGAATTGTCTGAGGTCTGGGTGGAATTTATTTTTAGCCTCTCATGAACCTTGTTTTATAAGTCCAGCTGGGAGAGTCTGTATAGGTGATAACGATTTATCTCCTGTCTACTAATTTGAGTGAATGTCCTGGTCAGCCCTTCCCAGTCATTCTTATGGTTGTCACACTTTGGAATAGACACCTTTGGAATACACAGTTGTGCTGCTTCAACGCCAAGGTAGCACTGCTTCTGGCAAATGTCTTCATCACTTTCAAAATAAGGCAGCAGCTTGGACTTTGGACTTGTCCACAGAATTCATTGTGGTGGTTTGGAAAACATGTCCTTAGGTTTCTGAAGTGACAACCAGAGAGAGAAGGGACAAGCTCTTTGGGGGTCGGGCAGTAAATGCACCAGGAACCATACGAGTGAGCCAGTGTCTGTGGGAATGCTTATGGATAGCCCCTAACCAATGGTTGTGCTGGAGGCAGAGGCGTGGTTTCTTTGTCTTATTTTTTAGAGATTTGTTTGCTTTCAGAGTCGGAGTTACAGAGACAGACATCTTACATCCACTGATTTACATCCTAAGTGGCCACAATGGCCAGCGCGGGGCCAGGCCAAAGGCAAGAGCCAGAAGCTTCATCCTGGTCTCCCACAGGGGTGGCAGGGGCCCAAGGACTTGAGCAATCTTCTACCGCTTATCCCAGACATATTAGCAGGGAGTGGGGTCAGAGGTGGAGCAACCAGGACATGGACTGAATGTATGGAATTTTTCAGACAGGAATAGAAAAGGGAGGCCAGTGCCACTGGGTCTGTGTTGCTTTGGGGGAACTGCTATTGAGTGAATCTTCAACTTACTTCCTAACTTTTCTGTACACATGGATAAATCACAATGGCTGTTGATTATTTCATAGTAGAAAAGCATCCTAGGAAAGGTCAAGTGATTTCAGACACACAGTAAAAAAAAAAAAAAGTCAATTTAGAACCAAAAGTCCTCATCTCAAATGGATGATTAATGTTGTGTGCAAGTGTATGCCTCTGTTCTCCAAGAGACAAGGTGTTCGTTTGGTATATATGTTTATTATTTATTCAGCATTAATGCTGCTAAATGTTCTACAGCAGAAAAGAGAATTTTATAGGAAAGTTTAATAAACAATTGCAGTATTTCTTCCTCTTAAGAATTATGACTTTTAAAATGTTGAATCCCAAATAACAAAGCAGCCTTAAATTGAAATGACCTTCACATCATGAATGTGGCTATGATAGCACATAAATTCATCACTAGGTCTCAGTTTACTTACAAAAGATCCAAGCCGTCGCCCAGTTCAAATGGGTAGAGGCTGTTTGGTTCAGAGGAGTAAAGAGCCAGTTACCAACAAAAAGTGTTTATAGGCATTATTGACAAGAAGAATCAGCCCAGTGCATAATGTGGTTATGAGCTGTGGTTCATATTTTCAAGTGTAAGTGTGCAAGAGGTGACGTAGCTGCTAATCTGTGAGGGTTAGCTTTGAAGATAGTGACATTTAACCTGTCATAATCAATTGTTCCTGTAAAAGATGAGAATTGCTGTAATAAATAACAAGATGCAACATGAAAATTGACAGCCTGGTGCTGCAAATCATGGAACTGAACACAGCTGAGTGAAGTTGCCTGTTGGTGGGAGCGAATCCATGTATTTTAAAAGTGTTCGAGAAACTTCTTTAAAGAGGAAAAATACTAGGAAGCCACCATTTTGTCTGTGCATTTCTAGACAATACACTTGCCAAGTCCACTAAGGAGGATTTCACTGATTATTCAAGGCATAACACAAGGGACAACAGCTAATCTGATTAGAGTAATGACATTTCTAATGTATTTATTTGGAGGAACAGTGGCTGAATCGCACCATTATTAACGAGCTTGCCCTGTTTTCTGGAATTCTGATACTTATTTAAAAGATCTGTCTTGGAGCATTGTGGGCTGAGCATGTAGACAATAGAAGGGGACCTTTTCCTTTATATGTTATCTGATCTGCCTGCCTTGACTTGGAAGGGGGCCTGGGGGCTCTGTTATTGTTAATGCTTGGTTCTCTCCCCGTCTTTCCTGGGTTGGACCTCTTTGGGGTCTGATGAGTGATACACTCTCGGAGCTCTTGGACAAATGCAGCTGAGCATTCCTTGTCCCCTGGACTCTCTTCTTTTTACCTAATTAGAACCCATTTCTTATGCTTGATTAGTTGATTTGCCAGCCTTACAATTATTGCATATGTAGCTTGTGGTAGGATCAATTGCTGAAAATTGTCAGACTTGTAGCACTTTTGGCTGGGAGACAGAACTAGAATTGAAACCCACTTCACCCAAGGGTTTTCCTGACATTGTGTTCTTGGATGAAGAAAAGGAGGGTGACATCTTATAGAAAATCTCCATCTCTGCTCCATTTCTTTCTAGAACTGGGAATTCAGCCCCCTGAGTCCTTGCATTCTGCATCCCTACGGTGTTCATCGGAATGAAGACCTCAATGCACAAAAAGGTAGGAAGGAATCAACATGAGTCTTTAACGGAGACTGAGAGAGATCTAGAAATGAAAAAAAGTTGCAGTGGTTTTTTTGAGTGTATTTCCCCTAATTTTTTTTTTTTAAAGATTTACTTATTTTTTTTGGAAGGGCTGATAAACAGAGAGGAGAAGAGACAGAGAGGAAGATCTTCCGTCCAATGATTCACTCCATAAGCAGCTGCAACGGCTAGAACTGAGCCAATTAGAAGCCAGGAACCTGGAGCTTCTGAGTCTCCCACGTGGCTGCAGGGTCCCAAGACTTTGGGCCATCCTGGACTGCTTTCCCAGGCCACAAGCATGGAGCCAGATGGGAAGTGGGGCTGCTGGGAGTAGAACCAGTGTCCATATGGGATCCCAGCACGTTCAAGGCGAGGACTTTAACTGCTAGGCTATCATGCTGGGCCCTCCCCCAAAACTCTAATGCTGAAGTCTAATCTAAGCAGTGTCATAGTTAAGGTGATTTAGGGAGACCAGGTTACACAGGTGGGGTGGGACACTTGTGAATGGGATTTGTGTCTCTAAGAGAGACCTTGGATTTGCCTTGCCCCTTCCCCATAAGAGCCTTAAGGCAAGCCCTCACCAGACCAAATCTGCAGGTGTCTGGATCTTGGACTTCAACCCCACAGAACTGAGAGAAGGAAATGTCTGTTGTTTAAAACCACTTTGCCCTGAACAGTCTAAGATGGAAGTGAGATGCCAACCACTGAGTTTTGCTGATCTTTCCTATACGAAAGGATTTTGTTGATAACCTCAGAGTTGGTTGGGCACAGGGGGCTTGGGAGAGAGCCATGCTGATAGCGTTGAAGTCATGGCCCTGTAGTCACATCGATCACTTGCTGTCTGTTGAGCATTGTTACCTGCCAGGATTGGTGTTGAAGGAACTAGCTTTGGCCTTGGAGATAGGCCTAGAACCTGAGCCTAGAACCTGCGTGGAAGGGAATGCTCTTCAGCAGGAGCCATACAGAGGGGAGGATGAAAATCCAGGGACATGGCAAGTTGGCTTTGTGCTGTCAGGAGCTGGGGCTGTAGACCCTGGCCATGCAGGCTAAGGTACAATGTTCCTTGTAGCTACAAAGGTGGGCTCTGGGGACCTCTACTGTATAAGGAGAGGATTTGATGAGCTTTCCTTTGTCTGATAAGGACATTTAGTTAGTGGCTAACAGGTACAGAGTGACAGAGTAATTCTACTCTACAGCATGGTGACTATAGTTAGTAATGCTGTATTATGTATTGCAAAATAGCTAGAAGAAAGGATTTTGAA
The DNA here is from genome assembly GCF_017591425.1 of Ochotona curzoniae. Classification (NCBI taxonomy): domain Eukaryota; kingdom Metazoa; phylum Chordata; class Mammalia; order Lagomorpha; family Ochotonidae; genus Ochotona; species Ochotona curzoniae. The sequence continues at coordinate 19,971,504 of NW_024465894.1, read as the reverse complement.
TGTTTTCACCACAAACAATAAATGTTAAAATTGATGGATATGATAATTACCCTGATTTAATCACCACACAGTAACTATGTTTATCAGTGCCTCACATTTGATCCCATAAATGTGTATAATCATTATGTGTTGAAAATTTAGCAATAGGATTAGCAGTTGGTCTAGTGGTTAAGATGCCAGTTCACATACCTATGTCCCACTCTGGAACTTGGTTTGTACTTAGCTCTGGCTCCCGACTTCAGCTTCCTGTTAAGACTGACACTGAAAAACAGAAGTGGTTTCACCAGTGATTGGGTTCCTGTCACCCTGTGGGAGACCTGGATCGAGTGCCCTGGCCTTGGCTTCATCCTGGGGCCTGCTCTGGACATTGCAGACATTTGGAGAGCGAACCAGTAGAGGATAGTTCTCTTTTTCTTTCTTTATCTCCCAGTTTTAAAATACCTACTTTGAATACATTAATAGATTATTCCCAAAACCAATAAAAACTTAGAATAACCTAGACCATAGCTATAGTACTTGGTAACCAGTTTTATTGTAGGGTACACACTAAGATATATCTTATATTATTTAAGAAGTTATTTCATCATAAGTTATATTATGTGTGAGGGACATTACCAACCACTAAAAAAATAATGGAAAATGGAATTCACTGAGCCCTTTCACAGGGTCAGTGTGCTTCTCCTCGGCTTCCCTGGGATCTTCTTCCAAAAAAAAAAAAAAAGAACCTCATCTCTGTGGCCCTTGTTTGGGGCATGGTCATTGGGCTACTGGATTCAACTTGTCCCCAGAGAGCCAGAGGTACCTGAAAGTTTCCAGTATCCATAGGTGCCTGGCGGCAGCACCAAACCTAAACCACACCCTCCATGGCAGAATATCCCCCGTGGGACGGGGCTGCCACCCTCCGGGGGACCCTGCCTCCCCTTTATTGCCCTGCTTTTGTAACTGTTTGCTGATTTCTTCTGGGAGCATTTCCCTGCATACTCGCATGCACCTGAATCCCACCCAGGGTCTCCAGCTTGGGCACTCAATCTAGGACCCCATCTCAGGCCGACTTTGCCTGACTCCTCCCCTCAGATCCACTCGACTTTTGTATTTACATCTCTCTGCAAGCTGTATATTTTCCCTCACAGAAGTCACACGCTGGTGACTCATGGATTGCTTCTACCACTGGACTGTGTGCTTCCTAAGTATATGGGCAGCTCTAAATAAACATCTCTGGATGTAAGAACAGGTGGGTGGTGACTGCAGACGGAGTGATTATGTGTCTCTGATCTTGGATCCTGACTCCCTGTTGCTCCCATTTTGGGAATACCATCAGCTGGTCCATACATACTAGATGAGTTAGAATTCCTGAAGCCTCCATTGTTGCAGATTGCATCATGCCATGGACACTGTCTCCGTGGGAGCATTGTCAGAAATGCAGCTTTGCGGAGAAAGTCACAAGGTAAAGATGAGGGCTAAAGGAAGCAGCAGTAAGTAAGAAAACATGCAAGTATGGGTAACAGCCATGAGCCCAGTGCCCTACACCTCTGGGATGGGCTGGGATGCCACCAGGAGGACTCCTAGGGTACATTATGAGAATCTAAAACAAATCTTGGCATAAGTCAGTCTCAGCCTTCTCTAGACAGAGTGGAACTCCTGGAAGAGCCAAGCCTAAAGAAGTGCCTGCCAGAGCCAGATAGGGTAAGATAGGACAAGAGAACAAGGTCCCAGGCTGAATGTTAGGTATTGTCTCAGAGAAAGGGGGTCCGAGGACAGTGCCAGGACCCAGGGAGAAGATATAGCCCTATATAGGTGAAGAAGACTACTCAGCATGGATGACTGGCCCAAATTAGATCTACCCTGATAACCCATCAGTGTTTGAGGGTGCTGCAAGTTCTCAGAAGATCACCACACCCCTGCAGGTGTGCCAGAGACGAGGGCAGAGAAGGCTGGTAGGTGTTCAGTAGTTCAGGATCAGTCCTCCCCCTGGGAGTTTCTCCAGCATTAATTTTGGGACCAAAGTTAGAGAGGCTTCCAGGGCCACTGAGAGCTGCCTTACTCTCCAAAACCAGAAACCCTGTCTGGGATTGACTTCCCAGTCCAGAAGACAAGAGATGTGAGGCCAGAGAAGGGGATGGAACACAGGGAAAAGAAGTGAAACATGAAGGGTGTGATAGTTGATACATTGCATGCTATTTAGCAGCTATTGCTGTCAGCAACTGGGGCTTCATCTCATGGGGAAATTGGGAGTCCATGCGGAATATGTGCCTCAGAGTGAACCAATCCTAGAAACGAGGGAGCTGGGTACTGATATACCAACTGATAGGATTCATTGGTAAAGACGGTTCCTGGTAGGGAAAGGTCTTTCCAGGTCCTTGTAGTTGGAAATTGAGACTTGGATCTGGGTGTGTCAACTAGTTTATGCTGCTCAATAAACTACACTATCTATTCCATTCACAATTCCAAGGGCCAGCTGTATGGCACCTGCTGCCAGCTGCCAGATTGGTTGGTGGCCGGATGACCTAGCACAGCTTCACTCACATGTCAGTGTGGCTGACAGGTCCACGTGTCTCTTCTTTACAGATGCAACAGCCATAGGATTCCAAGAATGAGAGAAACACACCCCCCACATGCAAATACACTATCAGCTTCTGCTTATTTTATATTTGCTTCACCAAATAATGCAAGTCTCATGGCTATCTCAGATTGACATAGGGTTATCAGATAACCAACACATGTCCATCTAGATTAGAATTTCAGAAACTGAGATTGATTGTTTAGTATTATCAAGTCCTATGGGAGATGCTACAGCAGTCAGGGATCTCCAAAGAAGCAGAAGAAGCAGCACGCATGCAAATATCTCCAAGATGAGACTTGGTGGTGGGGATTGGCACGCGGAGAGCTGGGTGGCAGTTCAGTGGGAGTCAGGAAACCTGAGAGTTGGGGAGGAGGTGCTGACTCTGCGTATCCCAGCCTGCATCTGGAGGCAACATAGCCAGAAGCCCTGAAGTCCAAGGTCAGGAGGAGTTGGATGGCTCAACTCAGAGAGAGCCCATTCATCTTTCCCTTGCTGTTTTATTCTGTCCAGGCCCTCAAGGCCCAAATGAGGTTGTGAAGAGGGCTGTCTGTGTTCCTTCAAGCACCAGTTCATAAGCTGGTCCCTTGCAGGAGCAGCCTCACTGGTACTGCTAGACATACTGTTTCACCAAACATCTGAGTATCCTTCACCCACTCAGATGTTCATTCAGTGAGCCATCCTGGGTGTCTACCCTTACTACTTTCTTCCATCATTTGTTTGATCCTCAGAGATAGAGTGCTATTCTTTGCTTTTTAGTGCTTACCACCATCAGTAATTACTTGGTTGTGTTGGTTTACTTGCTTATTGCCAGTATTCTTCAAAACCTCTAAGCATCAGCATTTGAGCCCAGCACTGAGTGTAAGACATGGTATTCAGTGAAATCATAATGAATGAACGAATGAATGAGCAAACTAAAGAGCAAGTGAGTAAAAATCATGAAAACACTTTTGTATTTGACTTTCATCACAGTCTTGGGCTCAAATCCCTCTACTCATAAACCTCGTCTGTAATTTCCAACCTGCAGAATGCTTGCTTAACACGATAAATGTGCTTCAATGTCAGGGTTGCTTTTCAATGTTAAGGTGACATCCCCAGGATTCAAGCCTCCCTTGCATGGTTTATTAAGAGACTCACTGAACCCTTGGGTACATTTAACTCGGCATCACTTACTTGCTTTTTATTTCTTCTGTATGCATTGCATGAGAGTGTGTATGTATATTTATAGAAATCCTTATCATCCAGGTTCGTAAACCACCCTTTATGAGACGGCTGCTGCATGGCTGACCCAGATGCACATGAAAAAATGTCTCATTTCTCAAGGAGAGCCTTCTGCACCTCCCACCACCTCCCTGCTATGTGGTTTGCCCGTGGGACATAATGGTGTTAAAAACTGGAGCAGCTGCCTGCCTCAGAATTTATTGACCTACTGTGTGTTTAACAAGTGTAACTTAAAAATACAACCAGCTGGGCTATTGTTATCAAAGCCAAAATTTTGAACCTAGTACTTGATGTGAATTTGTAAGGAAAGTCTCTTCTGATACTTACAGTGTGTCTGTGGATCTGGCCAGCTGTCTGCCCTTGGTGTGTGAAAAGAGAGGAACAGAGAGGACTGTAGAGAGAAACTCGAGTCACTGTTTTTTATTTTCTTTATTAATTGTGAACACAACATAGTTTTCTCTTTACCAAAGCCATGCATGTTTATTCAACATTTGTCTGGGCAAAAATGAAAGAAAATGTTGTAGTTTATATCAGATGCCAGATGCAAGGCTGAAAAAGTCTAAATCTCTTAACTAAAAGACCATGTTACAAGAGACAGGGCTTTCAAAGTCTAGACAAGGATTGTTATTAGCTCTGTGTTAAAACTACTACAACAATTGTATTCTTCTCTCATTTAAAAATAGATGTTAAGTGATTTTAATCATTATTGACCTCAAAAGAAAGATTTTTGAGGGTAGGTGACACTCATTCCACAACCCTTCTATCTACAAGCCACAAGCTGTTAAGAGTGGGTACTTTGATAGAGGCTGATGGGCTCCTTGGAAATCTAATGAAATCCATGAACCAGAAAAGCCACAGAGACCATTTTGCCTGTAACATTCAGGACTTTGCTGGTTGTCTGAATGCCATCTTTGAACTCTGGCACCAGACTCCTCTACAAGGAACAAAACACGTTACCATGTTTTGTGGCTTGAATGTGTCTCCCAGAAGTTCATGGGTTGGAACCTCAACCCTGTGTTAGGAGTGGGCTGTGGATAGGATCTAATGGGAGATGTTTAGGCCAGTGGGCCCCATCCTCATGAGTGGACTGAGATTGTTCTTCATGATAAAAGAGAGCCTTCGTACACAGGTTGACCTGTCATGAGCTGACAACATACAGAAGCTCTGGCCCAAAGCTATCAGGTTACTCTTGGACTACTCATCCTCTACAGTCATGATCCCATTAAGCCTCTTTTCTTTGTAAATTACCCAGTCTGTGGTTTCAGCAACATGAAGCAGATTAAGAGACCATGATTTAAATGAAATAAGACTTCTTTAGCTCTTCATAGTCACATTTTTTAGGTGTGGGCAGAGGCCTGGAAGAGGGTTAGGAATTTGGGATAGAGTTAGGACTTTGGATGGTGTTTTACATCAACTACCATAGATGCAGACTCTGGAATAATAACTGATATGCAAATGATTTGCAAAGGAGAAGGCACACACAGTGCCCTCTGGGCAAGACTTGCCAGTGTGGGCCACAGAGGAGCCCAGAATGTAAACTATACTCACGCACGGGGCTGGGCTTGCACACTGGGCTCCCTGCAGTCACTGCTTCAGAGAAAGGGGAAGTAAACCCCTAGGGGGCTGTCCTCCAGAAAAGCTGCAGCTGGTGAATGGGCACAGAGTGCAGGATCACCAACAGGGAAATCTAACGACAGCCCCAAGATTTCTGAACTCTAGGCTGCTGGCCTCCCAAAGAGAGACATGGAGACTTCTTATTGAATGATTGGATGTGCTCTTTCCCAAGATGAGATTGAAGCATGTTTGCAATTTTCTGAAGTTTTGTCTTGACCTTGATGAAGATATTTGCAGATCTTTTAATGTAAGCTTTTTGCAGAGTAGCACAAGCACTGGTGCAAAGATCTTCCTTCTAGAAGTCTGCAGGGGCATGACATCAATAGGTTCCCATTCAGCCCACTCTGTAGCGCTTCCATACATTCTGCCCCAAATGCAAGGGCAACACAGGCTTGCTTTGCTGATGCAGAGCATATTATTTGGAGAGGTTGAAATTTCCTTTTTTATCCAAAAGAAACAGTGGCATTGCAGGAGAGTCCTGTATGCACAGGCTCTTTAGTTTTGAGAAGTCTCCCCAAGCTGATATGAATGATTTTTTTTTTTATTGTGTGACACAATCCCAAAGACTGAAGCCACAACATTGGCAGCTTCTAGTTGAGTTAGGAAACTGCAAGGAAAAAAAAAATCAATGACCCAACCTATGGAAATACAGGCAACAGAAATGAAGAAGCAATTGAGTATGAATATGCAGTAGCTGCTTGACTTATGAAGAGATTATATACCATAAACTCATTGTCAGTTGAAAATATTGTTAAATTGAAAATGCACCAAATGCAGCTAACCAGCCCAGTGCCATAGCTTAGTTGCGTAAACATGCTCACAACTTAGCAAAACCACTTAACACAAAGCCTTTTCATAGTGAAGTGTTGAGTATCATATAACTTATTGAATACTTACATTCAAAATAGGCCTACACAGTACACTGAGAGCACCTGTTGTTTTTCCCTCATGATTGTGGGGGCAACTGGGACAGTGCTCTATGAACTCTCCAGGATTCCTACAGAGGATTTTACTACAAATCAATTGTCTGGGAAGAAATCAAAATTTGAAATATGATTTCTACAAATGCATATGACTTTTGCACCATTTTACATTTTAAAAATTAGTAAGTTAAAGCATCATAACTTATAGGTCATCTAGACTAATGGTAATGGCCAGATCATGAATAAACACAGAATTCCGATCCACAGTCTGCAGTCACTAGTTAGGAGCCCAAACCCTAACCTCTGCAACCAGTGACCCAGCATAGCCAGGACTTAATCAGTAACTTCTCTAAGTTTTACCCTTCCGTCATCCTAGGACCAATCAAGATCACCAACTCTTCTGACTGAGTGCCTTGCTGCTGGTTATCCTGCCTCCTACTTCCCCACGCCAACAGTCTACCATCAGGGACCACCTGAGCTGACTGCCCTCTCTTCTGTTAGAAACCTTTCCATCTTCATTCCCTACCTTTGAGTCTCTGCCGAATGCAAGCAGTGACGGCCAACTCCTGAGTAGCCTTTTCTTACTCCCATTTGGGAAGTCTGCATTTACTTCTACACAGTTCATGGGGGAAAAAAAACCTTTATAGTCAAGAAACGTGAAGAAAAAAAATGCCTAAACTGTCAGTAATTTAGTATAATCAACAATAAAATGCACTTTTGGCATGATTTGGAGGACAGTTCATAGGAATTGAGAAAAAGGCTAATATATGTGTATGTACACATAGTCTTGAACCTTGCAATATCAATTCTAATAATCCATATTATGGAAATTGGTCAAACCAGGGTCGTGGACAAAGACGTTCACTCTATAATAGTTCAAATATCTGAAATGGGGATGAATAGAATGTGAGGCATCCATGTAATAGAAATCTGTGAGTCCACTAAGAAAACAAAATACTGGCCATGGGGGCTGCTGATTGGGTGGATGTTGGGCGGCATAGATAGCAGTGTGTAGCCATCTTGTAAGCACATATGTATGGGCTCAGCACATCTTGATTTCTGTTTTTATATAATGCCAGTCCCATAGAGGCTCTTCCTTTTTTCTTTTTTCTCGTTGTTTCCATTTTTATGATGGTCATGGACTCCCTTGGGAATGGAAAAAATAAAATAAAAAGAATGAGCTCGGAAATGGGGTTTTGAGAATGTGTTATCCACGCTGTTACTTTTTTTCTCACTTCTCATAATATTGTGGCTGAATTATGCAGAATAAGTCATGGGCATCATAACAGCTTTGATTCCTGGAACAATAGCCAAGATAATAAGCAGCCCACTTCATTCGCAAAGCCCCCCATGACTCATCAGAGACAAGACAAACATCAGTGCAGGTGTTGCAATAATTCAGTTTCATTTATCCACCTCTGTCCAGCAATGAAATGATTTGTGATAGTTAATTTTCCAAAACAGTAGGAGCTTATCTTTTACCCCAGATTTTTTTTCTTTCTTTCTTTCTTTTTTTTTTTAGTTTAAATGTTTTTAAGGGAATCTTCCCTAAATCAGTTTCACTGCTTCTGTTTCTTCAAAAGAACGCAGTTATCCAAACAGAACTCCTTCCTGTTGATTTAGGATTCTGGCTGTGACTGAGGAGCCCAACACTGTGGCCTACTTTAGTCCTTTGCCTGGACAGGATGGAAGAGAACAGGGGGGCTTGCTTCTTCTTTGTTTTTTAAAATTTGTTTACTTAAATCAGAGTTACACAGAAAGAGAAAGACAAAGATCTTCCATCTGCTGATTCTCTCCCCAAATAGCTGCTATGGCCAGAGCTGGGCTGATTTAAAGCTGGGAGCCAGGAGTGTCTTCAGGTCTCCCATATGGTTGTGAGACCGAAGGACCGGAGCCATCCTCTGCTGCCTTCCCAGGCCTCTAGCAGGGATCCGTATCAGCAGTGGATCAGCTAGGACTCAAAGCAGCACCTATGTGGGGTGCCTGTACTGTATGCAGAGACTTGACCTGATATACCACTAGGCCGTCCCTGCTTCTGCTTTGACAAGTCTTAGTGACTGAGGTTTTGAATTTCTGATCCAAAGCTATTGCTGCTTCATCTTTGAAAGATTATATCCCTATTGGATCTTAGCATGGTCAAGGGAACTCCTGGTAATTATTTCTTGATCATTCAGTTATCCACCTTGCTTTTGGTGTCAAAGATTTAGGTAGTGGCTGGCCTTGTGGAGCAATGAGTCAAACCACTGCCTAAAATGCCCGCATTCTATATGGGCACCTCTCTCTCTTTGTCTTTCTAATACTGCATTGCAAATAAATAAATCTCAAGAAAAATGTGGGTTATTCTGGAAACACAGTGAAGGTTTTGGAAAGGAGAAACAGGAAGGATGGCAGCCAGCAGAGGGTATGTGGTGAGCAGGATACTGTCATGAACTCACAAGCTCCTAGGGATGCTTTGAGAGACAGGGACGCATACTGTCGCTGTCCTGGTAAGGAGTGAGGAAGCATCTGGCTGACCTGTGTACTGAAGGAGTCTCATAGAAGGGAAGTAGCACATTACAAGGGGTCTTCAATAGTTCAGGAAAGATAGGGATTCAGACACTGAGCCATTGTGTTGGGCACAAAACACTTTGACAAATTTTAATCTTTTGTGATACAAATTCTTCCTAATGACAAATAGGAAGTGAGTTCCAGAATTGAAAAGGAAGATCAAAAGCCATCCACAAACATCAGTGCCAGGGGAGACTTCACACGCCTTCCTTTTCATGTGAGAAGCAGAGCAAAGATGCACGCTATACTGGCCAACATCACACTTGATGTGTGCACGAACACAGGAGCAATAAGCTGGAAAGAGTGAGGAAAACTCCCTACAAAACCAATAATGGGCAGAGATTTGCAAGAGGTGGTATTGGTTATTAAGATACTAAAGAGTTTTGAATACTGAATAAATCTCCTAAGCTGTAGGTAACTGCCTAGGTTTACTGCTGGGAGAAAAGCAGCCAGTAGCTGCTGGGCATTCTGGGCCTGAGTAATAGCATATGTGTGTTAATTATACCAGACAGCATAGCTGCTGCTTTTCCTTTCCTTTTCCTTTTCCTTTTCCTTTTTTTGCAAACATGTAGGAAAGGCTGGGAGCACTGGGCTGGAATATGCCACCTTGCCCGACCCAGGCATAGTGGAATGTAGATTGCATGGCGAGGAGTTCTGGGGACATATTGGAGTGGGGGCAGCTGACAGCATGTTTGGTAGGAGAGGGATGAATTCTAGGGACTTCCACAGACCCAGCCACTACATTGTTAGGTAGGCAAGGAAGCTGAGATGGAGTGATAGAGCTGCTTGTTGCCTGTAAGGTAGGAGTGACAAGGGCCTCTTTGAGGGGTGAACAGGGGTTCAGTGCAAGCCAGGAACCTGGCCAAAGCAGAAGCTTGCAGGGAGCCAAGCCCATCACCAGAGATACTGTGTATGTCCTCATCTGTAGCCACCTCAGTCTCCACATGATGGTAGTGGGCAGCAGCAAGGCAGGGCCTGGCCTGGCCTGGGCCAGTATCCCTGCTGTGCTATGGAAACCGCTGCCTGCAAAAGACTAGAAACCAGTGATGGGCTTTTCCTGTCAAAGTCACACCTGGAGGCAGAGAGACAGGCACTGTCCCACTAAGATTATAGTGACCCACGAGGACATGGTCACAGCCACCAAGCAACAGCCCCATGAGAGAGACCACCAAGTCCATGTGGATGCTGTTCTAGATCCTCAGGCGAGAGAAAGGAACCAGGAGCAAGGATCTAGGAACCAGGAAACAGGAGCCAGTACCTGAGGAGCTGTGAGCTCCCAGGGTACACAAGGAGCACCAAGGAATCTCAGCAACAGTCCCAGGTTGTCAATGGTGAAGGCCAGGAACCCAGGTCACAAATGAGGACAAAGAGACTCCAAGAGTGCCACCACTCACTGCTTCGTACAGTAGAGAGCAAGGGTACCACACAGCATGTGGTTAGAGTCAGTACGCTGGAATCAGCAGATCTAAACAAGAAAACTAAATTTATTTATACATCTAAGGTATAATGCAGGAAAAAGGAAAAGCGCGAAAGCATATTATGGTAGGGAAGAGGGGGAGGATGGCTCAGGCTAGAGGTTATCCTGGGAGGTCCCAGGAGCTGTGGTTCTGCCAGAGGCCTATTTGCTACTGCCACAGCTGTTTCAGCCATGGATGGGGCCTGAGGACTGCATGCAGAAACAGGCACCCAGGGTGCGCACCCAGCTGGGGAGTCGATGCTGGGGACGGCCCTAGCTGTGGTTTGTCCGTCCAAGCCTCCAGCATCTTCAGGGCCAGCATGTGGTCTTGACATGAGGATATTCTGGTTGGGTCTTTTTTTTTTAAGATTTATTTTTATTATTTTTTTTTATTGGAAAGGCAGATATACAGAGAGGAGAGACAGAGGAAGATCTTCCGTCCGATGATTCACTCCCCAAGTGAGCGCAACGGTCGATGCTATGCCGATCCAAAGCCAGGAGCCTCTTCCGGGTCTCCCACGCGGGTGCAGGGTCCCAAAGCTTTGGGCCGTCCTCGACTGCTTTCCCAGGCCACAGGCAGGGAGCTGGGAGAGAAGCAGGGCCGCCGGGATAGAACCAGTGCCCACATGGGATCCCGGGCATGCAAGGCGAGGACTTTAACCACTGGCGCCACTGCGCCGAGCCCTATCTGGTTGGGTCTTGACCTCTCGGCATTCAGGGAGCTGCAGAGCTGATTCTGGGTGCTCTGGCTGGGGACCAACTTCAGATGTTGGAACCAAACCATTGGTAAAACCTGCAGCAGCAAGAGAAGACAAGAAGAGAACCACAGCTGCCTTTTCCAAGTACAACACCCCGCCCCCTGCCATCCAGAAAAGCCCCAGGCCTGCCACTAGAATGTACAAAAGCCATGCAGCTCCGAGGCCGGACTCAGCTCTCAGAACATGGCAGCACCAGAGCCTCGGACCAGCGTGATACAATTCTGACACCTGCTCATAGGCTCTACCCACTCACCCACAGCACTCCACACTCAGGATCAGGCACTACCGCCTTCGCTAGTTGTCTCCAAGCTGGCTCAGAAGAAGGTAGACATGCAGGACCAGATAGGACAGAGGCATGTTAGGCTGAGAGTACACCATTATCTGATTCCGGCTAGCCTGATGATACGATTGGTGGATATGTGCCAGATAACAATCCTGTCAGGTTCCCATGAGGCAGGAGATGGCCATGGGGGCAGGTATGAGGACAGGCTTGAATACAGCAGAGTCAGGGATCTGGCATCTCCTGGCCCACAGTCCTCCCTTCCTCCTGTGGGGCTGGTCTCTGGGCAGAGGAGGCTCAAACTCATGTGCAGGGGAGTAGTGGGAACCCCACAAAGAAGTAGACTGTCCCCACTGCACACTGAAGCCTTGAAAAGGAAAGGCATGGGGCAGTGGGTCAGCAGCCTTTTGTGCCAGTGCCAGATTCATCCTGCTTCCTTGGGCTGGGAACTCTGACGCTTCTATCTCCTGCTGAAGACAATGCCCTTGTCCGCAGTCCTCAAGCAGGAATCAGAGAAAATGGGAGCATTAGGGTCACAGGCCTCCCCCCAGCCAGACACACCTCAAGTCCCAGCTGTGCAGATGGCATCATCCGCCGTGTCCCAAAGCATTCTTACTGGCTTGGTCCATCTTCTTCCTCACGGTTTTGCCCCTTATTGAGACCCAGTGGAAGACAGGAGGTGTCACCTGTGTTCTCTTGTGTTGTACCTTCCCAGAGATCTGAGTGTTTGACGGGCCCCTGACTGGGAGGACAGGGACATTGGGCTGTGCTCTGCCCTCAAGTTTGCTGAGGTCCTGGACAGTGACCATTGCTCAAGGAGCATTTCCTGGTGTCGTTGTTGAGTGAGGGAACCCATCCAGGCAACTCAACCACTACTGGACAAAGACCACCACCCCTCACCCCCAAACACACACCGGGAACCAGGAAGGAGGACAGGAGAAGAGAGGCCTGAGGCTCAGAGCTGCCTCACATGGTGAACAAAGTCCTAAGTCAGATCCCTGACTAGCCCCCTCCTGCAGGTCAGTCATCTGGAAGCCCTTCCTGAGTCAACTGTAGTAGGTGCACATGGTTCAGGGTCTGGTCCTCTGAGCACCCAGATGTGGCAGCAGTAACCTGAGAGCTTCAAGTTCCAAGGCATCACCTACACCCAGTCAGGAGACCCCGAGTCATCCCCGTGTGTGCAGGTGCAGGTGCTCACCTGGGGATGAGCAGGCGAAACACGCGATGTGTGTTGGTGAACCTGTGCAGGATGTTACCTGTGTGCTGTGCAGGCAACAGCAGGTTCCTGTGCTTCTGTGCTGTACCTGCCTGCAGGATGCCCACATGGCTGGCCATCCGTAAGTTGGTTAGACGTAAGCTGACTAATGGATGTTCTAGTTCCTCAGTGGGTCCGGAGCCTGACTCTGGTATTGGACCCTGCAGGGCTGCAGGGCTGCAGGGCTTCCATGGCAGGAGGATGGACTGCATGTGGTCAGAGATGGTTCCAGTGGCTCTTACTGGGGAGCAGCTGCTGAGGTTGGCAGCAAATGTAAGCAGAGAAATGCACAGGGCACCACAGGAGGAGAAAACATCATCAATGGTACACCTCTTCCCACTTGGTGTGAAAAGACAGAGGGTGGCCCCTTTGCCTTGCAGAGAAGTCCCCGCCCTGGCACACAGTAAGACCGCATTCACACTGAGCTGCATTCCTACGGCCTGAGGCTGGTCTTTGATGCCCATTGACACCAGCCTCAGAGCCTGCTCCCAGTGTGGCCCAGCACCCCATAACCTTCCGAGGGTTGACATACCCTGACCAGCCCTCTTCACCCTCAGGTTCAGCCTTGGACTCAAGCTCAGCCACCACCTCCTTGTATTCTTCTTCATCCACTAGCTGTGTTACGAGCTCTAAGGCTTGCAGTTCGAAGTTGCTGTATGGCATGTTGGTCCCAATGTAGGCTACCAGCTTCCTCAGGCAGCTAAGCTCATGGGGCTGCTAGAAATTTCCAGGGTAATGCTTCAGCCAGGTTTGTAGGAGAGAGCAGAGGGCCCTGGGGACAGACACATGGGCAGCAGAGTCGCAGCCCTGGCTTCTGTGCCTCAGTCATCTGGGTGCCTGTGGCTTTGGGCTCTGAGAAGAGAATGCCCACTCCATGTGTAGGAGGGCAGTGGGAGGCCTCTGTGGGAGCTGGCTGCTCCCCACCTCCCATCAGCCCCATGGGATGGGACTGCAATGCCCACCCTCACTGGGATGGCTTGTGATTTGCTTCTCTCTCCCTGCTGTCCTGATCCCAGGACTACCCCAACTCTCCCTCCTCCTGGTGGCAGCACTCTCCATCTCAAACCTCTGACAGGAAGCAGAGCAAGCCTGCATGCCTGGACACAGCCAGTCCTTCCACACTCCAAGGTCTCAGCTGTGCAGCATGGAACCTTCCTCGTGTCCCAAGGCTACTGACTGCTTGCAGCTTTCATATTCCTTTCTTTCTGCTTGAAAGTCTCGGTGTCTTCCTCACAGTTTTGCCCCAGGATTGGGACCCAGTGGAGGACAAGCAGTGTCACCTATGTTGCGTTTTGTTGCACCTTCCCAGAGATCTGAGTTTTCGATTGACCCCATGACTGGGAAGACAGGGACATTGGTCTGTGCTCTCTCGTCACGTTTGCTGAGGTGCTGGACATGGACATGCACTGGTCTGAGGAGTTCAAGAGGTATGACCTGAGATGTTCTTTGTCCCACCTGACAGGAGGCTTGGGGACCACTTCAGGAAGATGGAAGGGTCAGGGAATGGAACCTCTCCCGGAGTAGCAGAACAAAAAGTCATGGTTCTTGGAAGTTGCCATGTGGCCTGGACAGATGCCTTTGCACAGTGAACACTTGGTGTGTTAGTGAATGAGTGACCTCAGCCATTGCTTGCCATGTATTTGGAAAAGCTGGGACCTCTCTGAAACCTCTTTGCTCCATCCAGGAGCTTGAATTCTGTTTACTTCCCAAAACATGTCCTCACAAGAAATCTGGAAGTTGCTATCCTACAAGGAGTAGGAAAATGCTTTTTCTCAGGCTTTGGGATGTGTGCCCTCGGGTATAGAAACTTTACATGGTGGCAGGAGAATCCTAGGTGAGAAGCAAGCCCTGAGCAGCCCTCTTCTTGGGCCAGGCACCTGGAAGCCCTCTCTCAGCCCAGGGTTGGTACTCTGAGTACCAAGAGGCTGCAGAAGCAACCTGGGACTCTGACAGCATCACCCAGACCCAGGCATGAGTGGTGAGTGCAGGCCCCTGTGCGTGCAGGTGCAAGCCCTTACCTTTGGAAGAGCAGGTTGAGGACCTGGTGGGTGGTCGTGAACCTGTGGTAGATATTGAAGAATGCAGGCACAAAGAAGGTGTGCCCCCTCTGCTGTGCAGGGACCTTCTGGAATACAATTTTCTTCACCGTGCCTTCATCCATGGTTCTCATAGGGCCAGCAGCAACCACAGAGGGTGCAGATGAGTCAGCTCCTGGGTTCTCTGACTCCAAGACATGTCCTGTTCCCAGGAAGGACATAGGTGACATTTGTTCTAGCTCTGGCTGAAGACTGGTCCTGGCTAATCTGGAGCTGAGGGTGGTATTGTGGTCGAGGGATCCTGCTCAAGCCTTCCCGGTAGTGGGCCTGTTGGGGGAACTTCAGGGACTCCCTTGCTGGGATGCTGCTTCCACTGGTGAACATGACAGCTGGGACTAGGGGCAGACGTATCTGTGGGTGGGGAAGCCGGACTAGCATGCAGAACGAGTTGGCAAGTGTTGGCACCAGGTGTGAGTCATGTCATGGCAGTCACAGAATTCGAGCTGGGATTGGCTGGGGACCCAGGTCACAGATGAGGACCAAGAGACTGTAGGGGGGCCACCACTCACTACCTTGTGCAGTAGAGAGCAGGGTGGTTGCATGGCATGGGCACGACTCAGTAGACACTGGAATCAGTACACTTCAACAAGAAAACTGTATTTATGGATAAAAGATAATGCAGGGAAAAGGAAAACCACTAAAGCATATTACAGTAGGGAGAGGGGGTAGGATGGCTCTTGGTAGAGGTGTTGCTGGGAGCTTTTGGGAGCTGTGGTTCTGCCAGAGGCCTATTTGCTACTGCCACAGCTGTTTCAGCCATGGGTGGGACCTGAGGACTGGGTGTAGAAATAGGCACCCAGAGCATACACCTAGCTGATGGGTGTGAATCATATTATGGCAGTCACAGATCTTGAGCTGAGAGCAGGCTGGGGACCCAGGTCACAGATGAGGACCAGGAGACTGCAGGGAGGGCAGTAGAGAAGGTAGACATGCAGGGCCAGGTAGGACAGAGGCATGTTAGGCTTACTGTATAGCATTAGCTTGTTCTGCTGTCCTGGCACTGGGGTTAATGAATGTATGCCAGAAAACAATCCAGTCCAGTTTCTCCGAGGCATCAGAGGGCCCTCGGAAAGGCTTGAATACAGCAGAGTCAGGGATCTGGCATCTCCTGGCCCACAGTCCTCCCTTCCTCCTGTGGGGCTGGTCTCTGGGCAGAGGAGGCTCAAACTCATGTGCAGGGGAGTAGTGGGAACCCCACAAAGAAGTAGACTGTCCCCACTGCACACTGAAGCCTTGAAAAGGAAAGGCATGGGGCAGTGGGTCAGCAGTCTTTTGTGCCAGTGCCAGATTCATCCTGCTTCCTTGGGCTGGGAACTCTGACGCTTCTATCTCCTGCTGAAGACAATGCCCTTGTCCGCAGTCCTCAAGCAGGAATCAGAGAAAATGGGAGCATTAGGGTCACAGGCCTCCCCCCAGCCAGACACACCTCAAGTCCCAGCTGTGCAGATGGCATCATCCGCCGTGTCCCAAAGCATTCTTACTGGCTTGGTCCATCTTCTTCCTCACGGTTTTGCCCCTTATTGAGACCCAGTGGAAGACAGGAGGTGTCACCTGTGTTCTCTTGTGTTGTACCTTCCCAGAGATCTGAGTGTTTGACGGGCCCCTGACTGGGAGGACAGGGACATTGGGCTGTGCTCTGCCCTCAAGTTTGCTGAGGTCCTGGACAGTGACCATTGCTCAAGGAGCATTTCCTGGTGTCGTCGTTGAGTGAGGGAACCCATCCAGGCAACTCAACCACTACTGGACAAAGACCACCACCCCTCACCCCCAAACACACACCGGGAACCAGGAAGGAGGACAGGAGAAGAGAGGCCTGAGGCTCAGAGCTGCCTCACATGGTGAACAAAGTCCTAAGTCAGATCCCTGACTAGCCCCCTCCTGCAGGTCAGTCATCTGGAAGCCCTTCCTGAGTCAACTGTAGTAGGTGCACATGGTTCAGGGTCTGGTCCTCTGAGCACCCAGATGTGGCAGCAGTAACCTGAGAGCTTCAAGTTCCAAGGCATCACCTACACCCAGTCAGGAGACCCCGAGTCATCCCCGTGTGTGCAGGTGCAGGTGCTCACCTGGGGATGAGCAGGCGAAACACGCGATGTGTGTTGGTGAACCTGTGCAGGATGTTACCTGTGTGCTGTGCAGGCAACAGCAGGTTCCTGTGCTTCTGTGCTGTACCTGCCTGCAGGATGCCCACATGGCTGGCCATCCGTAAGTTGGTTAGACGTAAGCTGACTAATGGATGTTCTAGTTCCTCAGTGGGTCCGGAGCCTGACTCTGGTATTGGACCCTGCAGGGCTGCAGGGCTGCAGGGCTTCCATGGCAGGAGGATGGACTGCATATGGTCAGAGATGGTTCCAGTGGCTCTTACTGGGGAGCAGCTGCTGAGGTTGGCAGCAAATGTAAGCAGAGAAATGCACAGGGCACCACAGGAGGAGAAAACATCATCAATGGCACACCTCTTCCCACTTGGTGTGAAAAGACAGAGGGTGGCCCCTTTGCCTTGCAGAGAAGTCCCCGCCCTGGCACACAGTAAGACCGCATTCACACTGAGCTGCATTCCTACGGCCTGAGGCTGGTCTTTGATGCCCATTGACACCAGCCTCAGAGCCTGCTCCCAGTGTGGCCCAGCACCCCATAACCTTCCGAGGGTTGACATACCCTGACCAGCCCTCTTCACCCTCAGGTTCAGCCTTGGACTCAAGCTCAGCCACCACCTCCTTGTATTCTTCTTCATCCACTAGCTGTGTTACGAGCTCTAAGGCTTGCAGTTCGAAGTTGCTGTATGGCATGTTGGTCCCAATGTAGGCTACCAGCTTCCTCAGGCAGCTAAGCTCATGGGGCTGCTAGAAATTTCCAGGGTAATGCTTCAGCCAGGTTTGTAGGAGGGAGCAGAGGGCCCTGGGGACAGACACATGGGCAGCAGAGTCGCAGCCCTGGCTTCTGTGCCTCAGTCATCTGGGTGCCTGTGGCTTTGGGCTCTGAGAAGAGAATGCCCACTCCATGTGTAGGAGGGCAGTGGGAGGCCTCTGTGGGAGCTGGCTGCTCCCCACCTCCCATCAGCCCCGTGGGATGGGACTGCAATGCCCACCCTCACTGGGATGGCTTGTGATTTGCTTCTCTCTCCCTGCTGTCCTGATCCCAGGACTACCCCAACTCTCCCTCCTCCTGGTGGCAGCACTCTCCATCTCAAACCTCTGACAGGAAGCAGAGCAAGCCTGCATGCCTGGACACAGCCAGTCCTTCCACACTCCAAGGTCTCAGCTGTGCAGCATGGAACCTTCCTCGTGTCCCAAGGCTACTGACTGCTTGCAGCTTTCATATTCCTTTCTTTCTGCTTGAAAGTCTCGGTGTCTTCCTCACAGTTTTGCCCCAGGATTGGGACCCAGTGGAGGACAAGCAGTGTCACCTATGTTGCGTTTTGTTGCACCTTCCCAGAGATCTGAGTTTTCGATTGACCCCATGACTGGGAAGACAGGGACATTGGTCTGTGCTCTCTCGTCACGTTTGCTGAGGTGCTGGACATGGACATGCACTGGTCTGAGGAGTTCAAGAGGTATGACCTGAGATGTTCTTTGTCCCACCTGACAGGAGGCTTGGGGACCACTTCAGGAAGATGGAAGGGTCAGGGAATGGAACCTCTCCCGGAGTAGCAGAACAAAAAGTCATGGTTCTTGGAAGTTGCCATGTGGCCTGGACAGATGCCTTTGCACAGTGAACACTTGGTGTGTTAGTGAATGAGTGACCTCAGCCATTGCTTGCCATGTATTTGGAAAAGCTGGGACCTCTCTGAAACCTCTTTGCTCCATCCAGGAGCTTGAATTCTGTTTACTTCCCAAAACATGTCCTCACAAGAAATCTGGAAGTTGCTATCCTACAAGGAGTAGGAAAATGCTTTTTCTCAGGCTTTGGGATGTGTGCCCTCGGGTATAGAAACTTTACATGGTGGCAGGAGAATCCTAGGTGAGAAGCAAGCCCTGAGCAGCCCTCTTCTTGGGCCAGGCACCTGGAAGCCCTCTCTCAGCCCAGGGTTGGTACTCTGAGTACCAAGAGGCTGCAGAAGCAACCTGGGACTCTGACAGCATCACCCAGACCCAGGCATGAGTGGTGAGTGCAGGCCCCTGTGCGTGCAGGTGCAAGCCCTTACCTTTGGAAGAGCAGGTTGAGGACCTGGTGGGTGGTCATGAACCTGTGGTAGATATTGAAGAATGCAGGCACAAAGAAGGTGTGCCCCCTCTGCTGTGCAGGGACCTTCTGGAATACAATTTTCTTCACCGTGCCTTCATCCATGGTTCTCATAGGGCCAGCAGCAACCACAGAGGGTGCAGATGAGTCAGCTCCTGGGTTCTCTGACTCCAAGACATGTCCTGTTCCCAGGAAGGACATAGGTGACATTTGTTCTAGCTCTGGCTGAAGACTGGTCCTGGCTAATCTGGAGCTGAGGGTGGTATTGTGGTCGAGGGATCCTGCTCAAGCCTTCCCGGTAGTGGGCCTGTTGGGGGAACTTCAGGGACTCCCTTGCTGGGATGCTGCTTCCACTGGTGAACATGACAGCTGGGACTAGGGGCAGACGTATCTGTGGGTGGGGAAGCCGGACTAGCATGCAGAACGAGTTGGCAAGTGTTGGCACCAGGTGTGAGTCATGTCATGGCAGTCACAGAATTCGAGCTGGGATTGGCTGGGGACCCAGGTCACAGATGAGGACCAAGAGACTGTAGGGGGGCCACCACTCACTACCTTGTGCAGTAGAGAGCAGGGTGGTTGCATGGCATGGGCACGACTCAGTAGACACTGGAATCAGTACACTTCAACAAGAAAACTGTATTTATGGATATAAGATAATGCAGGGAAAAGGAAAACCACTAAAGCATATTACAGTAGGGAGAGGGGGTAGGATGGCTCTTGGTAGAGGTGTTGCTGGGAGCTTTTGGGAGCTGTGGTTCTGCCAGAGGCCTATTTGCTACTGCCACAGCTGTTTCAGCCATGGGTGGGACCTGAGGACTGGGTGTAGAAATAGGCACCCAGAGCATACACCTAGCTGATGGGTGTGAATCATATTATGGCAGTCACAGATCTTGAGCTGAGAGCAGGCTGGGACCCAGGTCACAGATGAGGACCAAGAGACTGCAGGGAGGGCAGTAGAGAAGGTAGACATGCAGGGCCAGGTAGGACAGAGGCATGTTAGGCTTACTGTATAGCATTAGCTTGTTCTGCTGTCCTGGCGCTGGGGTTAATGAATGTATGCCAGAAAACAATCCAGTCCAGTTTCTCTGAGGCATCAGAGGGCCCTCGGAAAGGCTTGAATACAGCAGAGTCAGGGATCTGGCATCTCCTGGCCCACAGTCCTCCCTTCCTCCTGTGGGGCTGGTCTCTGGGCAGAGGAGGCTCAAACTCATGTGCAGGGGAGTAGTGGGAACCCCACAAAGAAGTAGACTGTCCCCACTGCACACTGAAGCCTTGAAAAGGAAAGGCATGGGGCAGTGGGTCAGCAGTCTTTTGTGCCAGTGCCAGATTCATCCTGCTTCCTTGGGCTGGGAACTCTGACGCTTCTATCTCCTGCTGAAGACAATGCCCTGGTCCGCAGTCCTCAAGCAGGAATCAGAGAAAATGGGAGCATTAGGGTCACAGGCCTCCCCCCAGCCAGACACACCTCAAGTCCCAGCTGTGCAGATGGCATCATCCGCCGTGTCCCAAAGCATTCTTACTGGCTTGGTCCATCTTCTTCCTCACGGTTTTGCCCCTTATTGAGACCCAGTGGAAGACAGGAGGTGTCACCTGTGTTCTCTTGTGTTGTACCTTCCCAGAGATCTGAGTGTTTGACGGACCCCTGACTGGGAGGACAGGGACATTGGGCTGTGCTCTGCCCTCAAGTGTGCTGAGGTCCTGGACAGTGACCATTGCTCAAGGAGCATTTCCTGGTGTCGTCGTTGAGTGAGGGAACCCATCCAGGCAACTCAACCACTACTGGACAAAGACCACCACCCCTCACCCCCAAACACACACCGGGAACCAGGAAGGAGGACAGGAGAAGAGAGGCCTGAGGCTCAGAGCTGCCTCACATGGTGAACAAAGTCCTAAGTCAGATCCCTGACTAGCCCCCTCCTGCAGGTCAGTCATCTGGAAGCCCTTCCTGAGTCAACTGTAGTAGGTGCACATGGTTCAGGGTCTGGTCCTCTGAGCACCCAGATGTGGCAGCAGTAACCTGAGAGCTTCAAGTTCCAAGGCATCACCTACACCCAGTCAGGAGACCCCGAGTCATCCCCGTGTGTGCAGGTGCAGGTGCTCACCTGGGGATGAGCAGGCGAAACACGCGATGTGTGTTGGTGAACCTGTGCAGGATGTTACCTGTGTGCTGTGCAGGCAACAGCAGGTTCCTGTGCTTCTGTGCTGTACCTGCCTGCAGGATGCCCACATGGCTGGCCATCCGTAAGTTGGTTAGACGTAAGCTGACTAATGGATGTTCTAGTTCCTCAGTGGGTCCGGAGCCTGACTCTGGTATTGGACCCTGCAGGGCTGCAGGGCTGCAGGGCTTCCATGGCAGGAGGATGGACTGCATGTGGTCAGAGATGGTTCCAGTGGCTCTTACTGGGGAGCAGCTGCTGAGGTTGGCAGCAAATGTAAGCAGAGAAATGCACAGGGCACCACAGGAGGAGAAAACATCATCAATGGCACACCTCTTCCCACTTGGTGTGAAAAGACAGAGGGTGGCCCCTTTGCCTTGCAGAGAAGTCCCCGCCCTGGCACACAGTAAGACCACATTCACACTGAGCTGCATTCCTACGGCCTGAGGCTGGTCTTTGATGCCCATTGACACCAGCCTCAGAGCCTGCTCCCAGTGTGGCCTAGCACCCCATAACCTTCCGAGGGTTGACATACCCTGACCAGCCCTCTTCACCCTCAGGCTCACCCTTGCATACATGCTCAGCCACCACTTCCTTGTACTTTTCTTCATGCACTAGAGCTGTCTTCTGCAGGCCACTTGCTGGCCTAACACCAATGCACTTGGTTTTATGTTGGGACCCATCTACCAAAAAGGGAGAAGTCCAGCCCCTCTCTATCCATGGGAAGAGGGTTTGCTTGTTTCTTTCCAGGAACTGATGCACAGCCTGTCATGGTGTTCTTCCATAATATCAATTCCTTGACCTTCTCTACTGGAGGATGCCTCTCCAATAAGACAACTTCAGAACCTTGTCCTGAAAAAAATACGTCACCATCGAGGAGACAACAGAATAGGAGGCAGCAAACTCCCTCCCAACACCAGGTGACATGGGGAATCTTATATGATTGACGAATCAAAACCAGTGTCTACCCTGACCTCCTGATTTATATAAACTCCTAATAGATTAGGGCCAGAGAGAAGTCTCCCTCTTTGAAATGTTTGAGGAATATCTTAAAAATCCTCTGCTAGATCCCAACTCTGTGAAAAACGGGTAGTTTATAAATAGAGGCTCTTATGTACTCTGAACTTTAGGAAAAAGCTATAGAAACTCACAGTGGGACCTGAGAGATCTGACAGCCTCTTAACAGTGGTCACATGGTCTTTTTATCACAGACCAGGAGTAGATCCCATAGCAGAGTATGAATATAAGAAAAGATTTTGTAATCCTGGTTTCAGCACGACCCACGGAAGCATCCCAAGAGCTTTCACTGCAAAAGCAGTAGATTCTTCACCAGGGCTGTTTCAAGAAGGACATCCAGTACCGTGTCCCAACCACCAAAGAGGTCGCTAGGGATTTGACTGCCCTCAAAGACCAAGAACTTTGGAGTCCGTCACTTCTTATTGGGTTTTCCACATGGAACTGAAGCTGCCCAGGATCCTCCACAGACTCCAGTGCCACACCAGACCAGCACCCAGAAGTCCCGTGTGGTTCCCTTGGTGAAGGGAAACATAAAGTTTCCTTCTGTACATGGGAGAGCAGTTTTCTCTGTCCTTAGTTCTAGCTTTGGTCCCCTTTCCTCCTAGAGTGACTATAATGGTCTCTCAGGAGCCCCAGTTTAGTTCATATAAAGACCACTATTCTTATATAAAACATAAATAGAAAGTAAAGAAAAGTTTAGATCCTCCAGGAAAGTTGTTGGCCTATTACTACTCAGCCTGTACTATTGGCTAGATCCCTATGTGGATATTTGCCAGTGTCCCTCTTAAATTTTGCTAGACTCCACTGAGGTAGGATATCCTCACTGCTCTGATGCAGAGTTCATGTCTTTCTCATTTGTTAACTTATTGAGGAGTTATCTGATCATCTACCTAAGACTCTTTTGTTCTCTAATTGCTAATATATGGCTTATTAGAACTGTAGAAGTTTTTAATTGCTTGCCTCTGCCATAAATATATAAAGTTCTGTAAAATCTTGCTAGAGTGCTATATCCTGCTGGGGTATTTTAAATCACAACTAGTTTTAGATATTTCATCAACTACTGTATGACTCATATAAGTCTTTTAACAAGTGCTGTACTATTGTGCTTTATGTTCTAGGATAAATGTTTTTCTTGAGATTCTAGGAGTCAGAACAATTGACTTCAACAAAGAAAAGTCTCCAAGCTCCAATCAATACTTCAGATGACTTCTGCCTTCTATCAGGGACCTCTAGATTGATCCCCTGGAGAATGCCTTGCTGCTGTCCTTGGCCTTTCAACGCCCCTTTTCAGCATGAAGCAGCCAGAGCGGTCATCAGCCCATGTCCCTGACAGCAGCTAGGATCCATTCTCCTGGGGAGGGACATGAGGAGTCAGATGGAATAATAGGCAGTTAGGGTCTCTGGTCCCTGGTGAAGTTACCTTTTTGTTTTAAGGTTTATTTATTTTTTATTACAAAGTCAGATGTACAGAGAGGAGGAGAGACAGAGGGGGCGATCCTCCATCCGATGACTCACTCCTCAAGTGAGCCACAATGGCCAGTGCTGTGCCAATCTGAAGCTGGGAACCAGGAACCTCCTCCAGGTCTCCCACATGGGTGCAGGGACCTAAGGCTTTGCGCCGTCCTCGACTGATTTCCCAGGCCACAAGCAAGGAGCTGGATGGGAAGTGTAGATGCTGGGACTAGAACCGATGCCCAAATGGGATCCTGGCATGTTCGAGGCAAGGATTTTAGCCACCAGGCTACGCCACCAGGCCCAAAGTTACCTTTTAATTTCTACAGTGTGTGGCCTGCTTGGCCCCATATTTGATTCAAAGGTGAGATTTCATCACCTTTACTGCCCTAGATAAGCTTGTGACTTCCTTCAAATAAATGGATATCCCTCACTACCAGTTTGTTTCCAGTGTTCCTGTTCCAGAAGAACACTATTGCCTTGCCCCCTAGTGGTCTTGGGGCCCGTTGGACAGAAGACTCCTGACAGCCTGGGAGGTTAGTATTTAGACTTCCAGCTGCTACAGGGCTGAGGGAGGTGGGACATAGATTTAGAAGAGCCTAGGGCCCAGCACTCTAACCTAGTGACTAAATCCTTACCTTGCATCCACCAGGATCCCAGTGAGTACCAGCTTGTATCCTGACTTCCGCACTTTCCATCCAGCTCCCTGTTTTTGGCCTGGGAAAGCAGTAGAGCATAGCCCAAAACCTCGGGAGACCTGCTTTGGAGACCCAGAAGAAGCTCCTGCCTCATAGCTTCAGATTGGCTCAGCTCCAGCCATTGTGGCCAATTGTGAGATGAACCAATAGTAGGAGATCTTTTTGTTTGTATCTTCTTCTCTCTGTATATCTGCCTTTCCAATAAAAATAAAGTAAAATAAAATAAATATTTTAAACATCTTGAGCCTGGAGAAATTCTTAACTACTCTTGGAAGCAGGAGAAAGGCAAAGAGAGATCCAAGTTTTTCATTTTGATATTTATGAATTTAAAGTATCTGTTTTAAATCTGTTTTAGAAAGCATTCCAGTTTTAATTTAGAGAAGAAGAGGAGTAAGACAGGGCATGCAGTAGAAGTGAACTGTGCAGAGAGGCAGAACCAAGACCAGGTAAAGTAGCTGTCTGAGGTGACCTTGGTCCCAGCTCGACACAGGGACAGCCTGGTGAGGGGAAGAGCAGGGCTTGTGACATTGAGCACCATCACACTGGTACACACCCTCATTCGCTCTTACCATGGATCCTGGTAGCAAGCGGTCTCTAGTCAAGTGGTTCTCATCAGCACTTTCGAAACTTGGCAGTTCTCTAAAACATGAGGACTTTTGAATGTGATAATAACATGGCTCTTGGTGAGATCATCAGTGCCCCTCATTTTGTTTTTTTCTGGCCACGAGAAAGGGTTTTTGATATAAGATCAGTAAACCTGCAGTTTGTGCCTTATGAAATCTTGTGTAAGTCCAGCTGATGTGTATCTCTCCTTTGCATCTTACTGGCTTAGGGACATAATTAAAATACACTCTTTGATCTCCGAATTCTCTCTAAATTTCGTGGTGTCCCCCCAGCTCACTCTTATAGACATATAAACCCAGTCTTATAGACTTAGCCCAGCTCCATTGCTATAACTAAACATGTGAGACTAGGTGATTTCTAAAGAAAAGCAGTATGTGTCTTCTGGTCCTGGAAGTTTGAAAGTCCATGCACATGCTGCTGGCGTCTGGTGAGGGTCTTTCCCCTTCTGCATCACAGCAGGGAGGATAGCCTCACATGGCAAGACAGTAGGACTGCTACTTCAGGTCTCTTCTTCTCCTAAAGATAACGGTAGCATCAGGAATTGCCACCTTCATGACCTCATCTAGTCCCAGACGCTCCACATCTGCATACCATTAGCAGATGACTTTGGAGCTGAGTCTCCAATGCAGGAATTCTGGGAGACATGTTCAGAGTCTAGCACCATTCTAAAATGCAGGCAATGCTTTAAAGCGTAGTTGTATCTGAACAAAGGGGGAAATTTTATTTCCGTTTTGTATGATTACCCTCTTGCTAAGAATTGCTGTATTTAGTAAGTAAAGGCATTTATCTCAGTATTTTGGATTGGGTTCCTCTGAAAGTAAGCCCTGAGATCAGAATTTGCAACAAAGAGTAGAATTGGAAAGTGACTCCAGAAAGTACTATGAGGAAGCAAGGAAGTGAACGAAGGGGAAGAAACCAATGTAGAATACTAAAGAGCAGGTTAACGCTGAGAACAAGTGGGGTTGGATTCTTTTGGGGACCTTTGCCAGAGTATTTCTCATTTATTTTAGAATTTTCAGCCATTTGGCCAGGATTAAGTGAAGAGTTTTCCCACCTAAGGAAGCTGAAGCACTAACTCATCAACCTCCATCTGTCATTGGTTGAGGGCAGCTGCTGGAGGGTATCCACTTCCCAGCAGTTCCAAAATAACCATCTTGCAGGTGAAGAGTGACCAATGACCAGAGAACTGACTCAGAAAAAGAAAGGTGCCAAGCTATCATCTGTTGCAAGGAAAGTTTATCCAAGCTCCAGGTGACTTCTGGGGTGGGCCAGTGGAATGCACCAGGACACCAACATCACTGGCCATGCAAATCATCAGCCCAAATCAGAATCAGCTATTTGAGCCTTCTAGTAACCAAATATTTGTGAAAATAATCACTAAGTTAATGGATAGTCTCAGGACAGAGAAATGGCAGCAGATGTTAGAACAGAAAGCCTGGGCAAAGTAAGGCATAATTCAGTGTCAAGAGAAACTGACAAGCAGAGTAAGAAGATCCCACAGATCAGAGACAAAGGGCAGAAAGTCAGGTGCAAAGCAGATGGAAGGGAAGCTGTAACTGACACTGGCAAGATTGGGGAAGAACTGCAGGTGCATTAGAAGAAAGTGGCCCAGAGTTTTCATTGTTATTTTTCCCTGGAAAGGGACAAAGTCCTTGAAAAAATAAGGAGGGCTTTTTGTACTTGTAGGAGAAGCCCAGTGGCATTTGGGAGAAGGGCTTCCCTTTGTCCTCAGAAGCCCTGTAGAGAAAGGATCAAGGCAGAGTAAAACAAAGGAGCAGCCAAATTCTGGAGGCCTTCAGGAACAGGTTTGGAAGGGAAAGCTGTCCAAGCCTGGGGTGGGGAGCAGGAAGGCGGGGATGGGGGGGCGGGCCGGGATGCTCTTGAGGATAGTTTCCAGAGAGAAGCTTCTGGGGAGTGTGTGGGTGGGGAGATAGGTGCCAGTGGCACAGAGAAGTTAACTGTGAATGCAAAGCTGCTCATCTCCCTTTACCTTGTCATTGTCCCCACACAGCTCTTGCTTAAGGCAAGAGACCAAGTATATTTACCACACAGTCAGCCATCTCAAAACAGATGCCTGGTCTGTAGTGAAATATTCCTTTGGTTGGGATCATCCAATCAGATTGTATCTCATAGGAGTTTAAATTAGATACACAGCTAGTCCAGTTAGGGAAAGGTGAGCACTGTGACTGTAGAATCATTTCCTTCTGCTATCAGCAGGGCACAACAATTGAACACATCTGTGGGATAGAGAGATAAGAGTGAAAATTGGGTAAGGACATCTCAAAGTTCATCTGTCTATAAAATTCATGGTAAATGATCAGAATCAATGTGTTCCAAAATCTGGAAACATGTAGAGTTTCTGACAGCATTTAGTCAGGAAATCTGGATGCATCTTGGTAAGAACAGTGAGCCGCGGTATCCTTAGGTTGCTCTCATCCTATGCCTTCTTCTTCAGTTTGGTGATGGCTCTGAAAAACAACAGCCTGCTGGCAGGAGAATCAGCATGGGCTTCATTTCTAAATGGTTGCCTTAATTGATCTCCCAGCTCTTTGCAAGAGCACACTCTGAAGGCATTCCTGTTTCATCTCACTCCAACTCATCTAACAGTTAGACATTTTTGGAGGAGGGGGTATGGAAAGATGGTGACAATTGTCAAATATTTTTGACAGCCCAATTGATTGAGGCAACAGACAACTTGGAGAAACAATAGATGAACCTACAAAACAAACAGACAAGCAAGCAGCTAAAGGAAAAGGGTCTTGATGTTTAAAAAGCTCCAAGATTTTCTTGGGAATCTGGAAGTGACACGCATGCCCAGCATACTCCAGAAAAATCTGAGAAATCACCAAGATCTCTCTGAAAACTGACCTGGATGTTCTACCCAGGCAGGAAATGAAAACTTCCACTTCCTAAATGACTGCAACAGCCAGGGCTGAGCCAGGTCAAAACCAGGAGCCCGGCATTCCATGTGAGTTTCTCACGGGAGTGGCAGAGACCCAAGTACTCGGGCCACCTTCTGCTGCTTCCTTGGGCGCATTAACAGGGAGCTGTATCAGAATCAGAGCAGCCAGAACTTAAACTGGCACCATTATATAGGGTGACATCTTAACTCACTCTGCCACAACACTGGCTCCTTCTTCACAGAAAAAAAAAATCATTACCCAACTGTATTATGCTGCACTCAAGAGGTACACTTAAGGTTCAAAGGTAGAAATAGAAAGTAAAGGATGAAGAAGGTTGGTGGGGAGGGTTGGTGGAATACTCCATGAAGATGGAAACCTTCCCGGACTAGGAAGACCATAGGCATGTCTATTCTAGCGGCTTCTGTTCAGCATTGTTCTGGGACTTTTAGATAAGGCACTTAGGCAATAAAAAGGAAATAAAGGCTTCCATGTTAAAATGAAGAAGCAAGATAATTCTACTTATAATACCTAAACAATCCACACCAAAAATTAGTTCAGCTGGGTTGC
The DNA here is from genome assembly GCF_017591425.1 of Ochotona curzoniae. Taxonomy (NCBI): domain Eukaryota; kingdom Metazoa; phylum Chordata; class Mammalia; order Lagomorpha; family Ochotonidae; genus Ochotona; species Ochotona curzoniae. The sequence goes on along the minus strand of NW_024465894.1, from coordinate 19,943,204 downwards.
AGAATAAGAGACAAAAAAAAAAAAATACAAAATTGATTGTATTTCTACACATTGTCAGGATTAATCCAAAAGTGAAATTAAAGCTATAGTTCATTTAAAATAATCTTAACAAGAATGTAACCAGAGTAAGTTTAACCAAAGAAGTGCAAGATTTATACACTGAATATCACAAAATACTACTTAAATAAATAAGCCCTAAGTAAACAGGAAGACACCCCATGTTTATTGATTAGAAGATTAAGTCGCTAAAATGAGCATCGTTAAGACAGCCACATTCCACAGATTGATTCATCAAAAGTCCTTACAGACATTTCTTTGACAGAAATTGCTAAGGTGATCTTAAAACTCATATGGAATGGTAGAAGACTAAGAATACACAAACAATTCAGAAAGAGAGCAGAATTTTAGAATTTAACACTTCTTGACTTCCAACAGCTACTCGAGGGGCTGTGCTGTGGGCCAGCATTAAACCTGCACTTGAGACCCCAGCATCACATAGGAGTACCAAACCCAGCTGCCCAGCTTCTGGTCCAGCAGCTAATACACCTGACAGGACAGTGGAGGATGTTCAAGTACTGCCTCCTGTCTAGGAGACCCAGGTGGAGTTCCTGGCTCTGGACTTCAGTCTGGCCCAGCCCTGGATGTCACGGACATTTGGGAAGAAAATTATCAGATGGAAGATATCTTTTCTCTTCCCTCTCTCAAATCACAGCTCAGGTCTTTCAAGATGCGATGTATCCGAATGTTCCTCTCAGTGCAGTCATCACTCAGCAAGGGAGTGAGCATCAGAGCTTGTGCTGTGGCTGGTAATGGAGTTCTAACAAGCCGCATGGAGAGGGAATAGTCCCCTTTCCATTGCTAGAAGGTGCAGTGTTTAGAAAGCTCTTCCTTAGAATGAGATGCTGTGGCCTAAATGTGCAGCAGGTTGGGATGTGTGATCCTCTGTGAGTTATTCTGGGCATTTTAGAAGAACTTGGTGCAGGGCATGAGGCCCCATTATTCCCCTGTGTGCTCTGCCATCTGAGGATGCAGCCCTCCTCAGAGCCCAGAGGTCAGTGCCCTCCTCTGGGACTTTCAGATTTCAGAACTGTAAGAAATACATTTCTGGCTTTTTCTGAAAGATTTATTTTATTTTTATTGGAAAGAAATATACAGAGAGGAGGAGAGACAGGAAGATCTTCCATCCGATGATCCACTCCCCAAGTAGCTGCAATGGCTGGAGCTGTACCAATCCGAAACCAAGAGCCAGGAGATTCTTTTGGGTCTCGCACACAGGTGCAGGGTCCCAAGGCCTTGGGTTGTCCTCGACTGCTTTCCCAGGCCACAAGCAGGGAGCTGGATGTGAGGCGGGGCTGCCGGGATTAGAACTGGCACCCATATGGGATCCTGGCGTGTTCAAGGCGAGGACTTTAACTACTAGGCTACCGCCAGGCCAATTTTCTGGTTTTTTTTTTTTAAGGTTTATTTATTTTTATTACAAAGTCAGATATACAGAAAGGAAGGAGAGATAGAGAGGAAGAGCTTCTGTCCGATGATTCACTCCCCAAGTGACCGCAACGGCAGGTGCTGTGCCGATCCGGAGCCAGGAACTTCATCCAGGTCTCCCACGTGGGTGCAGGATCCCAAAGCATTGGGCCATCCTTGACTGCTTTACCAGGTCAGAAGCAGCGAACTGGATGGGAAGTGGAGCAGCCGGGATTAGAACCGGCGCCCATATGGGATCCTGGTGCTTTCAAGGCGAGGACTTTAGCCACTAGGCCACGCCACCGGGTCCCAATTTTCTGTTGTATTTATACATGACCTGATTGGCAGTATTCTGTGCTAGGAGCACAAATGGACTAAAACATCAGCCAAATGTACCTTTCCCCACACATTGATACATGCACCATAGTACAAGCTAAGAGCAGGGGCTGAGTGGAGTCATCAGGAGCAGTATGGTAAGCCACAGGTGACTGCTGGAATGGGCCTGACATTTTCATCTGCTGAGCAAAGCAACGGTCAGCATCAAGGTGGAGCCATCCATCCTGCTCCTGCATGATTCTTCTTGTGGGCAAAGTTAAGTTCCTGGTTCCTGGCTTCAGTCTGGATTAGCCCCAAACCTTGTGGCTACTTGGAGAGTGAGCAACCAGGTGGAAGATCTCTCTCTCTCTCTCTCTCTCTCTAACTTTCAAACAATTAAACTAAATCTTCATAAAAGGATGGAGCACTGTGGACAGGCACTTAGCCTCAGGGTTAAGATTCTGCTTAAGGAATCAGTGTTAGGTGAATTGAATACCCGGCTCCAGCTTCCTGCTAATACAGATCCTGGGAGGCAGTAGTGATGGCCCAAGTGGTTGAGTTTGTCGCCCTATCCCAGCTTCAGCCTCAGATAAAGTGACATTGCAGACATTTGGGGGGATAATGAATGAATGAGCTCTCTCTCTATCTGACTCTGTTTCTCTGCAAATAACTACTTTTCAAAAAGATGAAGAACGTACACAGAGAGGTGTGTCTCCTAAACAGTGTGAACCTGTACATACTGTTGTGAGGACTTCACACTGTGGTGTCAGGAGTGTTCATATAAAGATGGGCCGCTATGCTTTCACTGTGCTTGGTCCTCCTGAGCTCACACAGCGGCTTAATCCCAAAGTCTTATGTTAATGGTATTACAGAGCATGGAAATTTAATCTGATGGTGGTGTTTAGAAGTGAGGCATGTGGAGGAGTGATCAGGTTAAGTTAGGTCATTAGGGCGGGGCTTCTGATTGGCTCCTGTGGAGCTGAGACCACACAGAGACAGACGTGGGAACTCTGTCCCTGGCTGTGTGGTCTCAGCAAGCAAGATGGCCCTTCGCCATGAAAGAATGCAGCCAAGGCAGGCTCTCGCAAGAACCCACTCCAGGCTGTTTAGATCTTGCATCTCCAGAACCGTGGGCCAAATGATCCTCTTCCCTTTAACACGTAGCCTGCCTTTTGTTACAATAACACAAAAGTAAAGCAATATCATTTCTATTTCAACTAATTTAGAAATTTAACATAAAGCCAATTAAATACCAAAGGTTTTAAATGCCACTTAAGGCTGCGGCTCCTGCTGGTATGTGTAAAGACCAAATGCATGGTGGGTAGGGTTAAGCTGAGCAGCAGCATCTGTGGGGTTGTGTATGAGATGGGGCTGGGGACAGAATTAACCAGGTGACTGCAACCACCAATGTGTGTGTAGGCTGATGTGGATGATGGACTGAGCCGGACCCCACACTGGTAGTTCCACACAATAGTCAAGTCTGGGGTCACCTCAGGAGAGCTTTCTTGGGAGACATCCCCCAAATGGACCACTAGACAGTAAAAAAAAATAATAATAATAACCCTGTAAAAAATGGGCAAAAAAATTAACAGACCTTTTTCAGAAGAAGAGATTCAAATGGCTAACAGAGATAGGAAAAGATGCTCAGGCTCCCTGGCTGTCAGGGAGATACAAATGAAAACCACATTGAGATTCCACCTAACTCCAGTGAGATTGGCCTACTAACAACACCTGCTGGTATGGATGTGGGGAAAAGGTACCCTCCTTTGTGGGAGGTGCTGGTGGGAGTGCAGGTTAGTAAAACGACTATGGAAATCAGTATGGAGAGTGTTTAGAGAATTGCAAATAAACCTGCCATATGACCCAGCTATTCCTCTCCTAGGAATATACCCAAGGGAAATTTAAACTGCATATGAGAAGGGAATCTATAATCTTGTATTTTACAGCAGCACAATCTACAATAGCAAGCACATGGAAACAATCCATATGCCCATCCAAAGAGGAGTGGCTGAAGAAACTGTGGTACATCTACTCCATGGAATATTACTCAGCCATTAAAAAGAATGAAATTATACCATTTAGAACTAGATGGTCCCAACTAGAGACCAATATGCTCAATCCCCAAGTGACGAATACCATATGCTTTCTCTAATGTAAGGAAGCCATCATGCAAATTAGGCTTTTGTGTTTCTTTTTGTCACCATGCTTTGGTTATTCAGTGGCACGCTTTATCGACTCCATGGTGTGATAATCTTTGTTGTTTTTGTAATTGTTTTAACCTCATACCCCTCACATCCTCTCAACCCAGTCTTACTCACTTACAGGGAGTCACTTTCTATTCAGGATTCAGGCAATGGTGTGCCCGTCATCTTCTCAATTTCAAAAAGAAGAGATATTCCCCCCCCCCCAACAGCCCTTAAACAATTCCTGCAGTTTACTTGGCTTCTAGACCCTCTTAAGCTACATGCTCATCTCTGATCCAATCATTCAGTGAAGTAAAAGCAAGAAATACACTAGCTGCCTCTGGCCTGGCTCATGCACTCTGGCCCTGGGACCTGCACACTTGGGCCTCACCTCAACCAAGAGGTGATGAATTAGGCCACAGATAAAACCCATGGGCAGTGCCTGAATAGGGCAAAAGGATGCCAAGGGACGTAAGTCAACAAATGCCCTCCCCTGCTTTCCTGACCATGTCATCTGCCAGTCCTCCTGCTTGATTTAAATGCCCTTTCTCTGTGATCCCGCCATTCTTCACGTTATGTTGTACTAGCTGCCTTATGTGACTCTTTTCACTCATGTCCCATAGAAACCTTGGGGGACAGAGGCCAGGATTAGTGTGTTTTTTTATTTCATCATACTTATCTCTAATCGACATGACACATGACATAGATGTTCAATAAATGCTTCCAGAACGAATGAATGATTCAACTTAAATTACAGCGTAAATGCAATCAAACAGCACACACACGCACTCAGAAACAAAGACAACCTCTAGGTAATGGATTGAGTGTTATTTGTTCAAATGTTACTAAAATATACACAAAAAGTGCATAGGTCATAATCAATCCATGAATTTTCATGAACATGTAACCAGAATGCCGGAGAGAGATGATATGATCAGAGTCCCTAAAGCTTTTGTTTACTACCACCTCCAAGGACAAGAAGTATCCTGACTTCTAGCACTATAGATAGTTTTGGTTGTTTTTGATAATTGCCGATTGTTCATTCTTATCACCATGAAGTATCCCATTATGGAAATATGCCACAGTTTATTTATCCATTTTAATGTTGTTTGGGTATTTTGATAACTTTCAGTTTGGAGCTATTAAAAACAGTGCTGCAGTGAATGTTCTAATGTTTCTTTGATGAACATGTGCACCTACTTCTGTTGTGAGCTACCTGGGAGAAGCCCTGCTATTGTAAAAATATACAATAGGCATATTCCAGGGATATATTCAGTTTATGACAGTATTTTCAACTTTCCAAAGTGTAGGGGTCAATGAACTCTCCAGCTGGAAACCTGAAAGTTTGAATGAGTTTTTAAATGTTCATATGTAGATTTTGTGAATACATTTTGAATGTCCACAGAGCTAAATGTGTACTAGATTTCGGCTTGAGAAATAATAAATGGATATATGCAAAAATGAATGAATGAGGTACCACCTTGGAGAACCCTGGGGAGAAGCAGAATTTGATAGAAGCAAACTTTCTCTTTCCCTGACTACATTGTAAATTAAACGGAGGACTTTGTGCAGGATTTCCTGCATAATCCCTTCAAAATGAGTTAGTCCCGCTATGTTCTAAATGGATTATGCATGAATCCCAAAACAAATCCAACTGCAATTAATGTTTTAATAAACCAGTTGCTAGTGTATGCAATACCCACAACTCGTCAGGAGGGATTTTATTATGTTTATAAACATTAATTAGCTGTTTGTTATTGTCAAACTAAATTTAAAATAAATCCAAGCATTGCTGGCCACTTGGGTGAAAATATTTCAGTGGTGACTGTAATTAGAAAATAGATGTGAGAGAATAGCCTTAATTAGTTAGCTTATGGTGCATTTTCCACTAATTGAAATGAGGAGCCCCTGTCTTGCTGAATGATAAACTGTCTTAGGTGTGAAAGTAAGGAGTGTGCTCCTTTTCTTATGAATCAAAAGCTAAAATATTCACTTAACCCTTTCCTTATGGGATTTGGATGTATACAGTGCTTCATTGTTAAGTAAAGCACAGAAAAAAAAAAATCTTAAAGAGATTTCTGGAAAATTGAAACTGAATATTCTTTGTACCAAAATAACAAATGGCCACCATGTTACCAAAATCAATCCAGGCCCTTGTCTTTCTGGTCTCCTCAGAGGGAGTTGCCCTCAGGCCTGCTCTCTCCCTGGCTCCCTGACTTCTCCTTGCCCTCACCCCTCAGTCACTGAGGTTCACCTGAAGTCCTAACCTCAGGCTAGTTCTCCGTGCCCTCTGCAGTGATTGTCTTGCTGGCTGCTCTGGTGATGTCCTTCACCTGTGCAAACTTCTAGATCTCTCCGACTTCTTGCTCCACCTAAATCCCTCATATCCTTTTTTATTATCCCTGCTTTCTGGTCCTCCAGCTGTTGTGTGGTTTGGTTGCTACCTGCCCACACCTGGATTTTCTTTGGTGATGACCCTGAGCTGCACACTCAGCTCTCCAAAGGAGCTGGAAGTGTTTGAGTTTCCCTTTTGGATCAAGCCCAAGAATGGAACTGTGCCTAAAATGTCCCTGTTGGGCTGTTCCCTTCCTTGTTTGCTGCCTCCATTCCCTTATTAACCACCCTGGAAGCATCCTTAATAAGCCACATGCATACAAATTCTCATCTCGAAGTCTGTTTCTACTAAGCTGGTCCAGGACAAACACCAAACAGGATGCCTCTTCTTCCTCTCCAAATACGCAGCTCCTTGTATCATTCAGCTCTCAGTGTTAACATCACCTGCATCGGAGAAGAAGCCTCTATCCCTTTCTCCATTCACCTGCTGCTTTCAGCCAAGGAGTAATGTACCTGTGGCTCCTGACAGTATGGGTCATCTGCTTGCCCACCCTCCTCTCCATCTGTGAGGAAGGCACCTGACCGTCTTCCAGCCTCATCCTTTTCTGTGTATAGCATTGTGTCATTCTCAACCTGACCTGGCATCTGAGCCAGCCATGACACCCAGACCAATATCCAGGTCTGTTGCAGTCACACTCATGGATGCTTTTGAAAGCTAACTGATCCATTCACTTCTCCATGACCTTGTCCCCACGAGGCACACGAGGCTTCACTTGAAGCCAGTGAGTATATCTGTGACCAACAAGCCTTTCCCCAGAACGCTGGCAACCAAGCTGGAAACATGCACTGGGAAAGACAGCAAGTCTGCAAGGGACGTTCTGTGTGTTTGGTTTCAGTTAAACTGAAAGTTTTAAAATTTTACTCACATCTCTCCTCTGGCTTTGGCAGGTTTCCTGAGAAATCTCTCTATCGGTGGGTCTCATAAAAAAAAATTTAAGGAAAAATGTGTGCACTGGAAAGAGTAAATAACTAGGACTGCCGTGGTTTTTGCTGTTTTGTTTTGTTTTCCATGGTTTGCTTAGCAAGATGCAGCCGACAAGGAAATTTCTATAGAGGCCCCTAAATCACTTAATGGTGAAAGGAATTCCCAAATGGCCTTATCAGCATCTATGCAAAATCATAAGATATCTGCACTAAGCAATAAATCTGACGTGGAGCTTGGTTTCCTGACATTTGCTCGAATCCTCAGAGAACTGGAGTTACTGTATATCCTGGTACTGTATTTGAATTCTGAAATGCTATGCCTGGATGGCTGCCCATGGGGACAGGAAATAAAGCTCCATAACTGAATGTCAATTTAAAAAAAAAAAGGTCTGAGCATTATTAGTTGCAGCAATAGTCTGTGTGATACTAGCTCATCTTTCTTTCTTTCTTTCTTTCTTTCTTTCTTTCTTTCTTTCTTTCTTTCTTTCTTTCTTTTTCTTTTCTTTCTTTCTTCCTCCCTTCCTTTCTTCCTTTCTTTTTCTTTCTTCTTGTCTCAAATGTTGCATTCTCCAGTAAAGCTCATTTGCATTGCTGTCCCATGTGGGGATTGTGCATCCCAGTACATGATAAAGACACAGAAAGGAATTAGGTCACTAGGCCTGCTCTTTTTTCTGTTAATAACCCCATCCAACCTCCTCCTTCTTAATCCTGTGCAGACAAAAGCAATGGAAGCTAAACCTCCCAGAGCCCTGATAGGGAAGGCGGATGAGCAAATCCACCAACATGCATCCTTTTACTCGCTATGGATGTATTTAATTAATCCCATGTGGACTGGCCTTATTCAAATAAAACTATATTTTATAAACCGCTGCCTTGTTGTCTGGTCTGTGTGGTGACCCCTGCCTGAGGCAGCTGTGCCGTTTTAAGCAAGTCATTTATTAAGGGTTTGGGCTTCTCTGTGCTAATGGCGTCATGCAGGAAAGAATCTGTATTCTATGCAGGGTGAAATGTGCCCAGTGGGTGAGGAATTAGGAGAACACTAGATGGGTACAAAGCAGTGGCAGCAGGCAGGGAGGGCTGGGAGCAACTAGCTCCCTGTTGTAGCTCCCTAGTTTCAGGCAGTGAGCTCAGAAAGTAGATGCCCTCCACCTGCTGGTCCCCACTTGGGAAAGTTTGTGGAGCCAGGCAGAAGTCTTTAAGGCAATACACTGCTGAGTATCTTTGCAATCCTCTTACGACCTGTCATTTTCTAATCAAGACAAGCCCATGTTAGTGAAGTGAGGTTGTCAGAATAATGGCACTATTAGAGAACTCTCTGTGAGAACTCAGTATGTATCAAGCGCTGACTCACTCAGTCCTCGTTCAAATTCCTTGAGGTAGCTCATGTTAGCATCCTCTGTTACAAACACAGAGCGTAGGACAGTGACACAAGAATGTCCAGTGTCATTCTGCTAGCAGACCCTGGGACTCACATTCAGCGAGTCCTGGGGACCTGGAAAATTTGGTCTTCACTGTCCCACAGCATGGTTTCACCCTGAAAAAGAGTTGAACACTTAGAATGTTCCTTTTATAGCCAGGGCATCTGTTCAGCAAAGAACCTGGCCTAGACTGCCATGACATCCCTGAGCTGGAACTCATTCCCCCAAGGCCACTGGGAGTAGACTGGGACTGTGGGTGTCCAGTCCATGTTGCTGGAAATAAAGGACTCCATCCACTCACAGCAGCATGAATGAAGCTCATGATGCCACTGGGAGAACACCTGCTGCCAGGAGCACAGGTAGCCAGTGTTCCCACTCTAAGTCCAAATACAAGTCCAGCTGCCCACAAAGCCAGAAATCATGGCAGTTGTCCTTACCGCTGGTATAGGGAGCTACTGCCTGGAAGGAGAAATTTTCGGGGGCGGGGGAGCGTGTGTGTGAGAAAGAGAGAGAGGAGAAAGAGAATTCTTGATGTTGGTAACACAGGAGTAGTTACTCTGTATTAATTCGTTGGCTTAATCTAAGAATGTGTGTTCTTTTCGCATAACCCAAGAAAATGTCTTGTGACTGTGACAGCCCCAGGATCTGCTGTCAAAACACGCCTGTACATGGCCCACTGGCAGCTGATGTGGGACCCAGTGTTTCCTGCTACAGAATGTGGGGGGTTGCAAGGGGTAGAAGCAGCATGGAAGGCAAGTTCCTTTGTGGATGGCTCCAAAGCTTCCTTCCACCCTCTGCTGCACCTTGGTTGGGTAAAGAGCCCCTCAGATGAACACAGTCTATATGGTTTATTCCAGTAATGGATCATATGAGTGGTTTGGAGACTGCAGTGAGTCAGTTACCTGGGGGAGGAGTTTGGAGAGTTTAAAGCTCACCTTGGAGAGAGAGCAGCTAGGGGAGCCCTAGGAGTCAAGTTCTCTGTGGGCCGATTTGCTGGGATACATCTGCCCTGACACACTCCCCACTATTCCTCACCTCCTTCCCTTCTAGTTTCCACCACCAGGTTGCTCCAACCTGCTGAGATGCCCAGGCCCAGCCTCTTCTCAGGATTACACTCTGGTTTTTCTGGAGGTAAAAGAGGCCTGGAGCTTGCATGTTTGTCTGCTTTGGTTTGGTTTGCAGGGGTAGGGTAAGCATTTCCATTTTTCAGGGCGTCCTCAGGTCCTCTGAGTGGCAAACACAGCTAAGGCAGGGGGAAGTTTGAAGAACAAACAACGTGAGCCAGTGGTTTCTTTCTCTCTCTCCCCGCTTCCCCTTCCCCCTCTCCTTCTCCTTCTTTGTCGTGTGCTCTGAATTTCAAATGAATAAGTAGCTAATCTTAAAAACAACAACAAAACACTGACCTGACTTCTTTTATTCGTTTTTTCTGTTCTTGGACTTCTATTGATACAGCTGCACAGCATCCCATTCTCTAGTGTCTGGTCCCTTGGTTCAGACATTAATGTTTTTGACATTTTTCCATTTTATGGCGTATGTCAATGGTTCATTTCTTCCATTGCTCAGTGGTATCTTCCATGAACAAACCACAGTTTGAATGTCCATTCTCCTGTTAAGTGGACTTCAGGTCTGTTTCAATAATCTTGTCTCCTAGGTAAATATTCAGGAGGAAAGGGCTGATAGGGCTTTTCAACTTTTTAACAAAAATTTTAAACTGCTTTCCACAGTGATTGGACCATTCCATATTCCCAGAAAAGGTGTATGAGCGTGCCAGTCTTTCTGCATTCTTGCCTCTACTTGAAACTGTCTTCATCACTTCAGATGCTGTTTAAGGAAAATAGGATGGCTTGGACTGTTAGCTGGAATGAAAGCTAACTGACTCATCTCCCGTGGTAAGCAGCGGGTACTTCTACCCCACTGACCTCGGGCTTGGGCAGGTGATTTGGTTTGGCCACTGGAAGGATAATGGCTAGGACACAAGCAAAACCATGGACTGACCTAGTACAGGCAGTTCTTGACCTTCTGAAATCTCTGCCCCTGCCATGAAAATGCTGTGTCCTTGGTTAATCTATTGACCCAACAAGGAGGGGAGATGTGGGAAAGAGTGGGAGACAGACTGCTGACCGCAGCGGATTGCAGGCCTCCTGCACCTTTTAGGTGTAGTAATATTTGTCTGGGTCTCTTGGGCTGTGACTGATGACCACTACGGACACAGATATCCTCAGCTATCTCATCCAACTGCCTACAAGCACAGCTGCCCTACCCCCAGCCCGACTGTGTGCAGAAGCCTTCACACAGCCAACATAATGAACAGTTGCGTTCTCACTGCTGTCAGAAACCTTGAACTCCCTTCCACTCAATATTTATCAAAGCCTTGATTAAAAGAGACAATATTTACCCAACGCTTCCTGAAAGCTGTGCTATCCAGCCATTGCCCATGTTCTCTTACAACATCTCTGGGTGGTGATCCCAGGCGGCAGAGGTCTTCCAAAACAGCTTGGAACAGCTCATCAGTGGATTCTAGAGGAAGTCCTGTGGAAAAACTTTCACAACACTTGTGTCTTTTATGCCTGTTGTAAGGACTGAGTAGGGATACTCCTGTAAGATGGTGCTGTCATTTCTACTTTCAGGATCAGGGGCAGCTGCAAATCTCCTAAAGCATTTTGAGTTTTTATTGGGTCATCAGTCATGTGACTGATTCAGTTTCTTTATTTGTGCCTTTACCACCATTACCACCAAATCCAATTCAAATTTTTGACCCACTGACAAAAATTTGACAGCTGTCCTTAGCCACTGGGAGTATATGTTGTGAACCCTCTTAAATTCTGGCTACTTCCCTAATTGAAAATGCTGTCTAATCCTCTGTGGGGGAGGGGCTTTGGCAAGGACTTGGTGACAGAATGTTGTGGCAGCCATCCCAGGTCCTCCCACCCCCTCATCTGCCTGGTTTCATCAGGGGGCCCTACCATTTATCATTCTGATTATTTCTACATCCAGACACCATCACTTTGCCCTCTTTAGCTCAACAAGCGCATACTGAGCCTACACACCGCATCAACTCTGCCTGTGGCATTGAAATAAAACCAAAATATGATTGGTCCTTGCCCATAAAACACTGAACAGTAAATTGAGGACCATAGCATCGTTATATAACCCTACGGGCTACTGGGGGCTTCACATGAAAATGACATGCGTGGAGTGTTTGGGCCTCAGCAAGTATCTACTGAGTTTCATTATGATTACTAATAAGGTAATCCTGTTTTGTTTTGTTTTGTTTTGTTTTGTTTGACTCTTCCAGAAGACTTAGCTACTATTCTAGCCAAGAGACCCATCACATTGAACTTCCTCTGACGTTTTGGCTGGAGTAATCTTAATTCTTAAACCTAAAAACATGTAGATTCATTATTTATTTGTGAAAGCATTACAGAGAGAGATTCTCCATCTACTGGTTCACTCCCCAGACATCTAATGCTGGGCCAGGCTGCCATCAGCAGTCAGGAACTTCTTCCAGTTCTCCCATATGGGTAAAAGGCCCAAGCCTGTGAGCCATCTTTTACTGTTTTCCTCATACATTAGCAGGGAGCTGGATCCAATGGGAGCAGCTGATGGGATGGGATGCTGGTGTAGCAGGCAGTGGCTTAACCCACTGTGCCACAGTGTCAGCCCCTATAGTAATCTTTAAAAGATAACTTTTCTGGCCAGCAAAGGCAGAAAGAGCATTGAGCAAAGATTGACCAATGAATCCGGAATTCGATAACAGGAAGGAGTATCATTGGGTGATTGCAGAAAATGATGAGTATAGTTAACAAAAAGAGAACATTTTGAATTATCTCTCCTCAAAGAAGTGATTCATGTTAATGTGATAGAAATTCTAATCACCTTGATTGGATCATTATGAAATGCATGCATATATCGAACGGTGTCCCATAGAAATAGGTGTAAACATTACATGTCAATAAAAGATGCAATTTTGGAGTGTGGTATGATGACTCAGTGGCTAAATCCTCGCCTTGAGCATGCCAGGATCCCATATAGGCACCAACCAGTTCATGTCCCAGCTATGCCATCCAGCTCCCTGCTTGTGGCCTGGGAAAATAGTAGAGGACGACCCAAAGCCTTGGACCCTGCACCCATGAGGGAGATGCAGAAAAGTTTCTTGCTTCTGGCATTGGATAGGCTCAGCTCTGGCTGTTGTGGCCATTTGGGGAGTGAACCAGCAGATAGAAGATCATTCATTGTGTCTCTCCTTCGCTCTGTAAATTTGCCTTTCTAATAAAAATAAATGATAATATAAAATAAGTAAATAAAATAGGTAAGCTCTCTTATTACAACTACACATGCACACACATACCCCTGTAAATTTGAAATTATGTTAAAGCTTTCACATCTCCTTGTTCCTATCTTTATATATGTATATATATTTGAGAATCATTTATTTAAATTGGAAAGGCAGATTTGCAACGAGGAGAGACATAGCCATCCTCCGCAGCCTCCCCCGGGTAGAGGCAAGGAACTGGGTCAGAAGTGGAGCAGCAGGACACAAACCAGTGCCCATATGGGATGCCAGTGCTGCAGGTAGAGGATTAGCTCGCTATGCCAGTGTCAGCCCCTGTTCTTCTCTTTATCACTTCTGTTTTCCTCTCCTGGGCTGATTCCACTTACTGGTTCTTGCTCTACTCTTATCACTCTCATGAATTCTCTCTAGCCATCTCAGGTACTGAGAGTCCTACATAAGAACCTTGTGCCTGTCTGAAAGAGGGATTGGAAAGGGATGAAGCAGCACATCTTAACTCATAGTAGAATATCCCGTTCATCTTCCTCCAAATCACAACATTTTTGTACCATAAGGTTCTGTAATTCCAAGAGTTTTAAGTTGCAAGCATGAGTAGACAAGGCCTTGAGCAATTTTAGAAGTTCCACCTTGCAGGATTATTCATCGTTAGGGTCCATTGCCCTGGCATGTAAGTCAGAGCAAAGCTCTGAGGTCACAAAATAATTGTCGAGCTCCTCAAAATTTTTGGAAGGAAAAGGAAAAAAGAAAAATCAAACATGGGAAACCTTTTGTCAACACTTCTATTTATTTTTCTCTTTATTATTTGAAGTTGTGCAATCTTTTAAACATTTTGCCACATTCACTTCAACTGTAGACATTTTACACACACACATTCTTTTTAAGTTATTTGAGTGCCTTGCACAGTGGTGTAGCAGGCTAATCCTCCTACAGGATCAGTATCTCATATGGGGATTGGCTCTATCCTTGCTGCTCCACTTCTGATCCAGCTCTTTTCCAGTGGTCTGAGAAAGCAGTGGAGCATGGCCCAAGGCCTTGGACCCCTGTTCTCACCTAGAAGACCCAGAAGAAGTTCCTGGCCTCAGACTGGCCCAGCTCTGGCCATTGTGGCCGTTGGTGAGTGAATCAGTGGATGGATGATCTCTCTGTCTTTCTCTTACCCTCTCACTATATCTCTCTGACTTTTAAGGAAAACAAATTGTTGTTGTTGTTTTAAAGAAGAAAGCTATTTGAAAGTCAGAGTTACAAAAGGAAGGGTGGAGGAAGAAAAAGATCATCTACCTACTGGCTCACTTCCCAGATGGCCACACTAACCAGGGCTGGGCCATGCTCAAGCCAGGAGCCGGGAGCTTCTTCTAGGTCTCCCACACGGATGCCAGGAACCATCTTCCACTGCTTTTTCCAGTCTGTTATCAGGGAGCTGGATCAGAAGTAGAGCAACTGGGACATGAACTGGCTCTTAAATGGGATGTCGTTGTCTTGGGCAGAAGCTTCACCTGCCACTCTTTAGAGAAAGTTAATATCACAGAGTGACAGCTTCAGACAGTGATCAAACTGTGGAGAAAGGAGAGTGTGTTGTCCTCTACGTGGGAGGAGTCAGTGAGAATTGTTTGCACATACTTTTTGAACTTTCCTGTTAATAAGTTAATATGATCCTCCTAAAATGCCTTCATCTGTCTTCATGAAAAGATCACCCTAATATCAGAAAATCATTCAGAATGACCTCGACATCAGTTGCACTGTGGGTCTTATCTTGGGATCTGCCCTTTGAAAGCTAGAAGCAGCAACTAGACACCCCATGCTGAGGAGTCCTGCCAGCACGAGGAAAGGTGAGATTGTAATTCTTCAAAAACATTTATTTTATTTGTTTGAGAGGTAGAGTGACAGAAAGAGAGGAGCAGACACAGAAAGAGACTGTCCATCTGCTTGCTCCCTCACCAAATGACCGCAACAACTTGAGCTGGGCCGAGGCTGAAGCCAGGGCCCAAGTTGGTGGGCCATCTCTTGCTGCTTTCCTGGGCACACTAGCAGAGAGCTGGACTGGAGGCAGAGGTGGCAGGACTCATGTTCTGAAATGAAATGCCAGCATTGCAAGCAGCAGCTTAACCCATGATGCCTTAGTGCTGACCCCGAGATAATAATTTTTAAAAACAAAATTCTTTCATTTAGATGGGAACTAATTCTTGAATGCTATTGTGATTATGCTGAGTGGGCACAGGCTGAAACCAGCAAATCCTCCGGGAAGCTTCTTTTCTCAAGGAAATTTGTTTAGAGCTCGAGGGAGTGGAGAGTGTGATGCCATCCCCCACCCCCCCAACAAAAATGACTTTTCAACAACAGGCATGCGTCAAGCACCTGTTCAGTGTGAATCACTGAATCACAGGTTGAACTTGTTTTTGTGAACATGTCTGTTTAACCTGTAAGTGCTTTCTCAAGGCCACTGAAAGAAAGGCGGTATAGCTACACAGGTGTTTCAGAGCTAGAGGACAATGGGATGCAGACAGAGTCTTCTGCGTGGCAGGCTCCCTGGTGCTGGGTGAGAGGAGCTTGGTTCAGCACGGGGGCTCCTCTTGTCCATCCAGCTGAGTACCGGAGTCGGTGGTGGGGTGAGGAAGTCCCAGGCACCAACCCACGAGTAATTCTCATTCTGTGGTCCCCAGCTAAGTAGTTACCCTTTTGGAAGAAGTTCTTCTGAAAAGTCAAGGTCAGACATACAGATATTTTGTCCAGGAGTGTACCCTGGCCCTGCAGTAGATCAGTTTGGGTCTAACCTTCTCCCACCTCTCAGGCATTCAGATCTTGTCCCCCAAACCTCCTCCACTTCCTTCCTGGATGGTGGGAGTCTGCACTTCGTACCTGCTGTCCCCCACCAGCCCCTTTATCTCCCCTCTGTTATAAGCACCTCTTTGGTGTGCTGCTGAGACGCTGGGACTACAAACAGGATCTATGAGAAGCTGTGAATGTGAGGACTCAGTGACCTGGACAGGAAGTTGACTGTGGAGCCCAACTGACATCATTTGGACGGGTTGCTTCCTGCTCTAAATTCCAACTGGGTGTAGTAACAGCTGCAGCCTCCTGATGAGGGTTCACAAACCCATGCACCTGTCACACACTGAGAGGCCAACCTCTATGAACAGGTCTCTTTAGTCATCCCGTCAACCCATAAGAATGTTGGTTAACATGTCCCAACTATTCCTTGGTATGGACACTTGACCCATGCTGCATCGATCAGGTTATTTCCTCTAGGAATTTTACTTCTGAATCAAGTGAAAAGACAGAAACATTTATGGAGGCAGGTGTCTGAGGCCCTGCCATGGAGAGGCAGCTGTGAAGATGCAGTGTTCACCTTCTAGCCCCCAAAGGGACTCTGGTCCATATCCTGTCTGAGACCTGGCTCTACAGGGGTTGCTTTGGCCCCTGTGAGCTCCCTAGGCCTCGCCAGTCCAGTCCATACATATTTGGTCTGAGTTATTATTCCTAATCTATTTCTATCATCTGTAACCCAGTCATCCTGGTCAGTACATGGATGGCAAAACAGAACGTGAATAGCTTGTGTTTGCTTCTAAATGCCAGTGTTATAACTTATTTTATGAATCTGAAAGGAGGAGTTACAGAGAGATTTTTTCATCTGCTGGTTCATTTGTCAAATGGCCTCAATAGCCAGGGTTGGGCCCGATTGAAAACAGGAGCCAAGAACTTCATCCTGGTCTCCCACATGGGTGCAGGTTTCCTAGCACTTGGGCCAGCTTCCATTGACATCCCAGGCCATTAGCAGGAAGCTGGATCAGATGTACAGCAGCCAAGAGTTGAACCGTTGAATGTCTGGACTTGAAGCTGAACGAGTCCAAGGCCAAGAACCTCAATCATCTGAAAGCTTATTCACCCATGCATTGGTGTTTGGTGTTGACAGCTTAGACTCTGGTGTGGACCACCTAGGACACATTGGTGAGCTTTCTCTGTGTTCTGGGCTTCTTCACATTTAGGCAGCCAAGTCTAAGACCGGATAGGTAGAAGCCCTATGGCCTGTTACCACCTGAATTCAGAAACCACCTTACATGGCTTCCCCCACAATTCAAGGAGAGAGAAAGTGAAAGCCACTTCTTGGTAGGGGAATAGGTAAGTTCTGGGAGAGCATATGGACCAGAAATAATCACTTTGGTCATTTTGGAGGGGAAGAAAAAAACAAAACCTTGTCTCATGTCCTAGGGGAGATAAAAGGAATACTAATATTTGGCTGGTCAGGAAATCTGTATCTTGTCAATCAAGGACGTGGAAAAAATATATAAAGACATTTGTATTTAAAAGGAAAAAAAGTGGAAACATACAAATAATATCCATATCCATATGTTTTTGTCTCATAAGTAAAAACATTAAAATCTGCTTGGAAACGGGGTGTTTGACCTCGTGTGGGTCCTTCTTGCTTCTTTTCCAAGATCTATTTTATTTATTTGAAAGGCAGAGTTGCAGAAAGAGAGGGAAAGACAAAAAGAGAAGTCTTCCATCTGCTGGTTCACTCCTAAAATGACCACTATGCCCAGGGCTTGGCCAGGCTAAAGCCAGAACCCAGGAATGCCACGTGAAGTAGCAGCAGGCCAGGTGCATAGGTCATCCTGTGAAACTTTCTCAGGTACATTACCAGGGAGCTGGCTTGGAAATGGAGCGGCCAGGACTCAAACTGGCACCCACATGGAATGCCCACATGGAAGACTGCAGCTCACCCTGCTGTGCCATTACCCTGGCATGAGATACTGCTTCTTAATGTGAACCTGTGACCCCTGTTATGATAGAGGCAGTCCGTGGAAGTGTTGGCATCAGAGCTGGCTGCAGAGATGCAACTCACCCAATCAGAAAAGAAAATTAACAACAAAACTGCAAAGGAAAACAAGGTTAGGAGGAAAGGAAATGATTGGATAATGTACTATGTTCCCACCTCACTGTGTTGGAGATGTGCCAGCTACTTCCTGCTGGGCTGGGAGCTGATGCTGTATTTGTTTCTGCAGCCAATGATGCCCGAATTGCCTCAGTACTATTTCTTGTTTGTGCCATTCCTACTAGCCTACCTCCAGCGCCTATGACCATGGTATCTGGGGACAGCTGTCAGAGTTTTCTGCTCATCTTGCACACAAGACAGGATCTCGGCCTAGATTTACTATCTTCATTCCCAAGGGAAAGCAAAAGGAGGTGGCATAGGACTGTGATGGGAGAGAGTAATCAGGAACGGCTTGGGGAGTCCTACAAATAGAGCTCGGACTTGAAACTTTAGATCTAATTGTGTGTCAGAAGCATCCCTGTTATATGTGCTGGTAATCCATTTTCAAAATGACCATCTTTACATTTCTAGCTCAGTCTGGCACGCTCCAGACCCAGTCCACACCCATGCCAAGGGACACTACAGCCATGTCCAATCTAGATTGCACTCCCATTCCAGCTTTCACACTAACCAGTGGGAGCCACCATCCAGCCAGGGCATCCGCTTGGCTCCCCAACCAGGCCTGTTCCCAGCCACAGATCTTGTGCATGTCAGTGGTTGCCCTGACCCAGCTTGGCATAGCCCATCCCCAATCTTGGCCTTTGCCATTGGATTTCAATCTGGCCTGTCCTGGCCTGCCAATCCCAACTCTTTCTGGAAGGTGATATATTCAAGACCTGCTCAGTCTATTCCCATTGCTAGCTCATATAAACCGGTAGGTATGATAGCCTAGCCTGGCATGACCTCCACTCTGGCTTGGCTCCTGCACATGCCAGTGGACTAAGGTTGGCCAGGCCCTGCCTATTCCACCACCCTCCAGAACCAACCCACACATTTGCCAGTGGGTGGTGCTACCTCTCCCAGCCTGACCAATACCCAGGCCTAAATCCCATGCACACCAGTGGGAGCTATGTCCCAGCAGGGAGGGTTTCATGTTTCCCCAGCAAGCCCACTCTCATACTCAGATCTCACATATGTCAGAGGGTACTAGGCCCTTACCCGGCATAGTCTGCCCCCTCAGACCTGGCCTTTTTATGACTCGGTAGATGTTGAGGCCCAGCCCACCCCACACCCTGTTTTTGGGTACACCTGCAGGTGCTACAGCCTGGACCAGCCCAGCCCAGCCTGTTCCCAGCCCCAGTACCCATGAGTGTCAGAGGATTCCATGATCATGCCTAGCTCAGCCTGTCACTACCCCCAGCTTTTAAGCTAGCCAAGTGGAAATTACAGTTCCACAGGAGTGGGCCCATGTATCCCCACAGGATATGCCCCCAGACCTGGTTCTCTGGTGTGCTGATTAGTG
Organism: Ochotona curzoniae; assembly: GCF_017591425.1. NCBI lineage: Eukaryota > Metazoa > Chordata > Mammalia > Lagomorpha > Ochotonidae > Ochotona > Ochotona curzoniae. The sequence goes on along the minus strand of NW_024465894.1, from coordinate 19,923,946 downwards.
TCATGGCCCAGACTAACATCAGCCTTCCCTTGCTCTGACTCTCACTGGTCTCGGGGTTTATTCCTGCCAGGAATCCCCGAGTTCACTGGGGGTGAAGCGTCGGTATTGTTTGGCCACAGAACCACCAGAGACAAACTGGTGAGGGATGTCTGTTTATTAGCACAAAATCCAAGGTTTCAGATACTAAGAAAGAGGAGGGCAGAAGGGTGTCTTCCAGCAGTCTCCCTGTCCAATAATAACACTGTAATTGGCTATTACCCTTGACCTTCCAGTCATGTCAGAGGTCACGTTCTACATGCAGGCCTGGAAGCTGTGCCTCAGGTCATGAGCAACTGGACTGTAACACACCACCAACAGGTAGCACACAGAGACAATTGTCCACACACTGTCAGGTACTTGTGATCTAGCCCTGCCAGAGAGGCCCCAGCCCTAGATTTAGTGTATGCCAGTGAGTGGTGGTCATCTGTGATCCATGCTAAATAGCCCAGCTCAGGTCTCCCAGGTGGGCTGGTGCATTGGTCTGACCCATAAAGATCCTCCAGGTCCTCCCTCCAAACTACTCAGTTTCAGCTCCCTCACATACCTGCAAATACAGTGGCTTTGTTGATGGAAGTCCCTCAGAAATTATTCCTCACCTGCAATATACTCCTTCAGTGGTCCTCCCTCCCACACAACCCTTTCCCCCTTCCCTGGGCAATCTACAGTCCCTGTGCCCCAGCCCAGTCTTCCAGTGTGGTGATGTGCTGGCCTAAAGCTCTACTTGTACACTAGGGTCCCAAGCTCCAGGCATGTGTGCTGGTCTGGGACCTCACTCCTCTGCATACTCAAGTTCCTAGCCCATTCAATCAAAGTTCCCCAAGCCAAATCCACCAGCACACCATGCCAGCATGTTAACTTAGGGTTCTCCCCTCCCCTCCCTCCAGGGACCAAGCAAGTGGGGAAATCCCAGGCTTGCCCTGGCTGCCTTGGCCTGAGCCCCCAGGTGTCCACAGGCCCCACCAATGCTATCCTCTAAGCCACCTGCAAGCCCGCATCGCTAGACTCCCATGAGCCCACATTCCTGTGGTGGCGTGCTGCTGGAGCCGTGGCAGGTGTCATTATTTCATTCTATCAATTGCTATTTTATTTTTCAATTTTTATTTTATTTTTAATACTATCATGTGGGCCTTTGATTAGTGTGGGAAGGGTCAAATTATGGAAGATTGGTGGCACACATATTTTACCTCCTTTTATTCACCTCATCTGCTGTGGCAGAGGTGGGAGATGAGGGAACCACTCCTTGCTGTCACACTGTGTCAGCTACCAAGGATGAAAGACTCACTTGACAACACCCTAGAGACCTCAAAATGGGAATAGTATTCCGAGGGTGTTACCTGAGTGGGTTTGGTAGTTCTGAGTCGTCATATTGATCATACCAGAGTTGAGGAAATCTTTCCAAGGTCTCTTGGCTGACCAAGTCCACCTCAGAGCATCCACAGACTCAGACGCTTGCTGCGAAGCTTGAGCAGGAGAGTGGTCTGACCTGTTCTGCTTTCCATTTTCTGCTGAGGCACTCAACATCCTCTGCTGGCCTAGATTAGCCAGCTGTCATGTCTCCTGTGTGTATCTGAGCATGCTGCCACTGCACAGACATCAGCTACTGAAGAGGCCCAGTCCTGATACATGCACTCCAAGATCAATATATGTGATTTTCCCTATCACTGGTATTTGGGTTTAGAGATCTTATTGGAGAGTCCCCCAAGAGACTTCTGGGGTGACTTCAGACTTTACTCTTCAATGTGTCAGCTAGTGCAGGGTCAGGTTCACTCTGTTACCTGCACCAGCCAATGCACAGGCCGGTGTCTGCAGCTCCCTGGTCCGTTCAGCCCCCATCCCATCTCTCATGGCTTAGCTCAGCCCAGTCCTATCATAACCGAGTTGGGTTAACCCCAATAACTCACCAGGTGTGCCCCTATCTCCAGGTTTAGCATTTGCTGGCATGTGCTGCATTGGAGCAGTCTGTCCAGCATTCCATCTTGGCTGTTGTACACACCCATGGGTACTGCAGCTTAGCTGAGGCTGATTCAGCCTCAGTCCTGGCCCACAAGTGTATGCCCATGGGTGTTGCTGCTTTGAGAAGCTTGCTCCACCTTACCTCTGACTCACATGAGTGTCAAGTGGGTTCCTGTCAAGTAAGATCTGTGGTCCAACCTGGCTATACCCATCACCACCTCCAGCTCTGTGTATAACCCAATGGGTATTAACATCCCGCAGAGGCAAACCCACAAGTTACTACAGAATCTGCCCCCCTAGACCCAGTTCTCTTGCTTTCTGGTGGGTTCTGAGGCCCAGCCTGATGTGGCATACCCCCTGCTCTGATACATGTGGGTGGGTACAATGGCCTAATCCAGCCAGGCATGCCCCCAGCTCCAGCTTTTGTATGTGCCAGAGGGTGACAGATGATGTTAGCTCAATGCAGGTCTCCCATGTGGACAGATGCCTTGGCCTGACTCAGACATCTCCTCTAGCTGCCCCCTCTGAACAATTGTCTGGTCCATGGAAGTCCCCAGAAGTCATTCCTCTCATGTCAAACAACCCTCAACTGCTTCCTTTCCAACATATTCCCAGACTCCCTTCCCTGGGCAATCTGCAGTTTCCCCACTTCAGGGCATGGGGTGGTATGTCTTGGCCCAGCGTTCCCTGTCTTTGCCACAAATCTTAAAAATAAATATAGATACATAGATAGATAGATAGATAGATAGATAGATAGATAGATAGATAGATAGATAAAATAAGCAACTATGCTGGCATACTGGTATAATTAACACAAGTTTGTCGTTAATCAAGCTCAGAATTCCTGCCAGCTACTGGCTGCTTTTTCCCTAGCAATGTAGCACTTGCCTAGGTACAAGACAACGTGGGCAGTTGCCAAGGCTGGGGGACTCATTCCTTTATCTTGTGCAGATCACACCAGTTGATTTATTAGTAATCAGAAGACAGAAATCCTCACCTGTTATCTCAATGAAGAGAATTTCATATAACAGTTGCTACCCTTGTGATTAGAAGGGTAAGATATGAACCCTTAGGTGTCACATTTCAGGAGCAACTACCCCATCTAGCACTGGGGGATAAAACAGAACCATCAGAACCACTGGCACTTGGCTGCATAGAGAAGCACCTCATAGTGCTGAAGCCCAGAAGCTCCTGAAGAGGAGACTCAGCAGTGAGACTCAATTTGCAAATGGCTCTAGCAAAAGGAACTTCCACTGCCATTAGGGGGAAGTGAACCTGGGTAGCTGCTGTTGAGAACCGAGAACCGGACAGAGTCAGGTACAGGAAGTGAGGCTTGGGAGAGGCTGAGGGAGAGACTGAGAGATCTTCTGTCTGCTGCTTCATTCCACAGATGGCTACAATAGCCAACACTGACACTAAGATCTGGAAGTTTCTTCTGCCTCTCCCATGTGGGTGTCAGAGCCCCAAATACCCCGACCCTCTTCCGCTGCTTTTCCCAAGCCATTAACAGGGAACTGATTATGACGTGCAGCAGCCTGGATACAAACCCACATGGGATGGTGATGTCTCAGGCGGCAGCTTTACCAGCTACACCCACAACAGTGGTGCAATATACGTGCATTTGATGTATACATTAAAATAATGTATATTTCTGTGGAAAAAAGACAAATCCATGCATAAGAGAGATTTTCAAAAAGTCCATGGAAAATACATTCTGTGAAAAAACCTGTGTCTGGGTTTCAATTTTTGATGTACCAAAATAAGCTTATATTTTAAATCGATTTTTTTTCCATCAGGTTTTTGGAGGACTGCTTATACTCAATGAAAGTAGGGAGAACGGTGTCTAGGGAACTATTGGAGAATTCAGGTGCTGTGGCGGTTAATTTGGGCCTTAAGAGACTGGAAAGGACGCAAGAAAGAGGGAACTGGGTGAGGGCCAGCCAGGTGGAGGAGATGGTGTGAGTGGAGGCATGGAGTATGGCAGAGCTCAGCTACCCAAAGAAGCAGGAAGTACCTAATGCAGGTGTTGTGGTGCCTCAGTCCTCCACAGAATGGAGCTGGGACTGTGTTCTGGAATGGAGTCAGAGAGCCTTGGCTGTCAATTGGGTGGAGGGAACCTTGGAATTGGTGCTTGCTGTTCCCATTCCTTGCACTGAGTACAGTAGCACACAGAGAACATGCTGACTCCTGGACCTCACAAGGCGAGCTCACCTGGTGTGGAAAAGCGGCTTCCTGTCCACAAGGGAGGGGTCACTTCTGGCCCTGTTGCACAGGCAGCTCGGGGAAATAGGGGAGAAGGGTTACTTTATCTGCCTGCCTTGGATTCTGAGCCCAGTGCCTCATTTGCATATCTCTATGGCAGGCCACCGTGGCAGGGAATAGAGGGGTCCCTGGTGCTCAGTCCACTCTGCCAAGTGTGGGGACTGGAGATGTTCACAGGCCCCAGTTCATCTAGGAGGTGGGTTGCCATTAATGCTTGCTCAGAAAAGGCCAAACAGCTCCTGCCCTGTAAATTATATCTCATTTCTTTAAAAAATGTGTATGGCAGGAGAAGCGGCAGAGACGCAATGGAGGGAACTTGAAAAGGGGGCAACCTGGAAAGGCAAACAGGAAAAAAAAATGGGCCTGGTGCATGCCTTTGGACCATTTTGCTGTAGTCTATTGATTTGGCTATCTCCCTCTACCCTGGGAGCAATCAATTTTTCGGTGGATGGGTAGAATACAATAATTTCAAGCAAACTCTTCAAATGGGTTGTCATTAATTTGCCTTTTGCTGGTCCTCGTTCATTCAGAGTCAGATGCGCTTAGCTTTCTCCAAACACCATCGGCAGCATCCTCTGGGGATTCTCTGGGGCTGATTGGCACCGGGCAGGGAATGTAGAAGTTAGGGGGTGGGGGGGGGCGTGAGGAGAGCTGGTGCAGACTAATGAAGGCACAGTGTTTGCTCATCTTTACAGAGTCACTTATTACTGCTAATTGGGAGGGACAGTTCAAATAAGCACAGAGGAGCAGTTGTCACAGCAGCGTGACATGGTTTTAAAGAGCCCTTCCCTCCTCCCCCCCCCCGCTCCCACCGTAGACCGGCTGGGCGCCTGGGCTGCGAGGCCTGCACAGAGCGCAGGCTTTGTCAAGATGCCCCATAGAAGTCAGCGGGCTTAAGAAACCTGGGCTTGGCAAACTCATCACAGAGAATCTCAGACCGCCACGCAGCTGCCCGGGGACACTTGGAAAGTCAACAGCTGACGGAAGGGGAGGGCTCTGAGCTTGCCTGTAAATGGACTTGCAGATGCGATTGGAATTAATTGGCAGAAAATAGTTAGAGGTTGTTTTCCTTAAAGGGCCTAATTGGTTTAAAAGAATATCTATTTGTACAGTGCTAAAATATTAATAACCCCACATACCTTCCCCAGGGTCCTGTCCCTTTATCTCTTGGTCATTCACTTCCTTCTGTTTCTGCGGAATACATAGGAGCAAACACACCACCCATATCCCCCTTGCTTGTTAAGATTTCCAACACATGCGGTTGCATTTGTGCCAACCAATTCACTCTTAGTGCTATCCAAAGACACCTGTATTTTCCTGATGTCTACAAGAAAGGAACGGCAGTCGCCTCTGTTCATTCATTCACATAGGTAGTAAATGCCTACATTGACTGGGCTAGGACCCGGCCATGAACAAGAGTGTCTGCCAAGTGAGTCCATTTCTGCAGCCAGCAGTGGTGAGCCAGCAGTGACCAAGGTCATTTCAGGCAAGGACAACAGAGCAGGGATGTGCTCGTGCCTGCATGCGTCTGGCACTTATTTTTGTGCAGACTGCAATGTTCACAACGGGCACGTGGTGAAGTTCATACCATTGAGAAAATCCTGGGTAAGATTTGAGTTCAGCCACCTGGTTTTAGATAGTGGAAATTCCTTATTTAAAACCTAATGCAGCCTGAGGTCCTAAATGTAAGAGCTTCAGGTCATATGTTGTCATCAGTTGAGGAAATTTATCACTAGGCAAATTTTTGATCAAAGTCTTGGTATCTTCCTGCTATGGTTTGAATCTTTATCCCTCTGAATTCAAAAGTTAAACCCAAGAGTCATATGGTAATGGTATTAAGAGCATAAAAATCTATGACCATTATGACATTTAAAGATTTATTCTTTTTATTTTTATTGGAAAGTCAGATTTTACAAAGAGAAGAGGAGACAGAGAAAAACATCTTCCATCCACTGGTTCACTCCCCAAATGGCTGCAATGGCTGGAACTGAGTTGATCCAAAGCTGAGCAAAGAAACTGCTCCGGATCTCCCAGGTGGGTGCAAGGTCCCAAGGAGGCTTTGGGCTTTTCTAGACCACAAGCAAGGGGCTTGATGAGAAAGGAGCAGCAGGCACATGAAGTGGCAACTGTATGGGATCCTGGCCCTTGGCAGCAGAAGACCAACCAATTGAACCACCATGCCAGGCTCAACCATTATGACATGTAAAAGTGGGGTCTTTGGGAATTAGATTAGGTTGTTGCCCTGGAGACCCCATGATTGAATGTTGATGGCTTTGGGGAGACACAGACTCTTTTGTTCCCCATTTCTTGCCTTGTGCCAGCAAGAACGCCATCAATAGAGATCCCACCAGCACTCCCACTTGATCTTGGATTGTAGACCTCCACAGCCATGAGCCAAAATAAAGCCTTTCTACTTTGTAGGCTATGTGCCTCAGTATTTTGTTCTACATATGAAAAGCTGATGAACATACTTTCCTTCCTATGACCCCAATTTTGTCAAACGTAGGGCTCCCATCTAACAATGTTTCCGGACTTAGAGCTATGGAACATAGACTAGACTGGGCATGTGGCAGTTGAAATAAGGATCCTAGGGAGATGAGCTTAGCGTCTGGTTTCACTCCTGGTCAGTCTAGGTTCAAAGTTGTTCTTGGGATTCGCATTGGAAAAATACAGATGCAAGTGCATGCTATCATTACTGTCATTCCGCTCAGCACACACATCCAAACAGAAAAGTGTAGCTGGTGGCACCTTGGGAGAAAGCAAAGTCATTCTTCCCCTGGACATTGGGAATTCCATGATCTATTCAAGGTACCAGTAGACGACATGAATCCAGGCTCTCACTCTAAAAGTATGTTCAAGAAGGTGACAGACCTTCCCTAGTGAAGAGAAGTCATCTTGAAAAAAGGAATGTCAGTATATGAATTCATAAAAAGCCATCCCTGTAAGCCCATGCATTTGTTTTAAAATTTAAATCGCAATGATGAGCTGTCCAGTCAGTCTAGGGGTAAGTAGTAAAATGCTTTTCTAGAGAATGTAAGCCTTGGTACTTAACAAGAAATTAGATTTGGGTTTCCCAGCATGAAAAATAGGAAATTATTTGCTGAGTGATACATTCCATTTCAGATTTCCTGTGATATATTAAGAATGAATTTGTTGTTCATTGATACCTTCCAAGAGACCCCAACATGGAGCCAACAATGCCCCCTTCACTTCTGCATGAATGCATTCAGTTCTTTTTTTCACATCTGGAAGTCATTTATTTTGCCCTGAGACATCTGCAGAGGCTGTTGACATGTGACGGAGGCAGGGGAGCTGGCAGGCCTGGCAATCCCTTGGACTGTCACCACTCTTGGTGAGGCCTGGCTTTGTTGGTGGCGAGAAGAGAACCCGCTTCCCTACTGGGCGATGAGTGCAGGTTGACCAATTAAGAAGCCAGTTGAATAGACTTAAAAAGGAACATTTTTGGAAAAGGGAATTTATGTTGTGAAAATGAATCCTTCATTTTGAGACCTAAAAGGCGAATGTCTGGCTCAGCTGGCTTTGGGATTTCAGCCTTAATGGGGCTAAGCAGAAAATGTCTTTTTGCAGCCAGAAGGTGGATGTGTGTGTGTGTGAATGGTTGTGTAACACTGAACATTTGTTGTTTTTAAAATAAACTCTCTGTGATGGGCCCCTCTTGCTCTGGACTTCTCATGGTCTCACTGGTCAGGAGCAGGTGCCCTGGTGAGGCCACCACCAAGGGGTGCTGCACTGGGTGCTTTGGAATGCACTGGAGGCAGCTGCAGGGCCTTCTTCTGCTACCACTAGAAACAGAGCATAAGAACGTATCTCACACTCCTGGGTCACAGGCAAAGTGCAGGGCTGTGCCCACCATGGCACGAAAATCACAGAGAACTGGAATGGTCCTACACCAGCCTGAAATGCCATCAGTGAGGGTGATCTGCACTGCCCACTTCTGGCAACCTTATCCAGTCTGTGTAAAACCCTGTAGGGACAGTTCATCTAAAGTTACCACAGCTTCTTGGGAGAGAGAGAGCACTCAAGAAAATATCAAAGTTTTCAGGTTGGGAGGGGAAACTTCGGCTTGGTCTACTTTACAGTTGTGACCAGCACCTGTCCTTCAGAGAGCTCAAGGAACGGCTGAGGAGAAGAAACCAAATTTCAATGGACTCGTAGAAAATTGTTCTCCACAAGGCTGAATCCTTGTAGACTTCTAAGCCCACTCAAGGGAGAAGGATAAGGGGGCACAGCTGGTGAGAGGAGACAATGGGGGTGGAACAGAGGGATCATCCCAACAGGGTCAGGACGAAGCCATAGAGAGGCAGGTCCCACACCTTGTTAGGAGGATGCCATTGGCCTAGAGCTAATGAGGTAAATCCAGAAATCTATTGAAATCCAGAAGTCTATTCCAGCCCCTATTGAAATATTGTGTTCTTCTGAATCAGAAACCACAGTTACAGATACTGCCAAGGGTCAAACAGGAAGGGAAAGGGGGCAGTGGTGATCATGGCACATGACAGAAAGATCAGGGGCATGGCTTGTTGGGTTCTTCTGCTCCAACTTAAAAGTTGCTGTGTTTGAAGAGTGGTTTGAGGTTAGCCCAAGACTTAAGATGTCTATGCCCCACCCCCAGAGAATCTGAGTTCAACTCATGGCTCCCACTCCTGACCCAACCTTTCTGCTGATACTGTCCCTGGGAAGCAGTGGTAATGTTTCTGCCCCTCACATGGGAGACCTGAATTGAGCCCCCAGCTTCGGCTCTAGATTAGCCCCCAAACACTACAGTTATCTGGGGGAATGAACCAGGAGATGAGAGACCCCCATTCTTTCATTCTCTGACTCTTAAATATGTAAACAAAAGTAGGAAGTTGTTTGATTAGAGGACACAGTGGAAGGGAGGGACATCCAAGGGAGTAGATGAGGTGACACTGAGAAAACAAGGACAGGCTCAGATTCCACAGCTGTACCAGGACGCTGTGAGACGTTTGTCCATTCACTCATTCATCCAGTGTGCATTGAGTGCCCAGTATATACCAGCTACTGTTCTACACATTTGGACTGTATCCATGAGCCAAAAACACAGACCTCCTGCTCCCATGGCGCAGGATAGACAAACAATAAACAGTAAACACAAGCACAACTACATCCTCTTAAAGGACAGCATATGCCAAGAATGTGTGGGGCGAACGTGATAACCACTACACTACGGAAATCACATAACATATGCCAAGAATGTAAGAAAAGTAGAATTAGATGAAGGGGGTCAAGAGTCAGTTGGGGAGCTATAATTTAGTGTGGGTTTTTTTTTTCAAGATTTATTCTATTTATGTGAAAGGCAGAGAGAGAGAGATCTTTACCTGCTGATTCACTCTCATATTGGCCATATTGACTGGGGTTGGGCCAAGGTCCAAGCCAGGAGCCAGAAACTTCATCTAGGTCTTCCATATAGATGGCAAGAACCCAAGCCCTTGGACCACCTTCTGCTGCTTTCCTGGAGGTATTAGTAGGGGCCTGGATTGGAAGTGGAGCAACTGGGACTCAAACTGTTGACCCTATTTGGAATGCCATTGTGACTGGTGGGGACTTAAGCTACTGTGCCACAACAGCAGTCCTGCATTGAGTGTGCTGAGAGTGGACCTCACTGAACCAGATAGCAGGCCCATCTAGGTAGCCCAGGGTGCCCATTTCCAAGTCAACTGCTTGTGCACAACCCACTTCAGAATGGATCTTTCCTGTCCCCAGGACTCTCTTTGGCCTTCCAGGACCTGTTCCGACAACCCAATCCAAGCCGAGAGGGATGGAGCAAGGTGGTCCTTGAGAACGTGACAACTGACTGACCCCTTCTGATTCAGAATATCACAGAAAGCACATGCCCAAGTGAGTTTCCATGGCATTGGCTGTTCTATTCCTGGTTAAATTTCTGTTTTTCAAAACACTGTCTCTAGGATCCCACCTCCTTCTGCATTACTTTATTTTTACTTTTCTCGGAGTTTATTTCATTTTGATCATTGGGCCGTTGTATCATATATAAGTGCATTTGATATTAATGCTTTTCCTTGGTAAAACTTTTGTCAGTTGCTCTACTCATGAGGTCACAAGTATGCTAGGAGACAAACATGTCCAGGCACCAGGCTTTGGTCCTCCAACACAAATCTCTAGTTGCCACACGCCTTTGGCCTTCGCTGGAGGAATCCTTCCGCTGGGTGCAAATACAAAGCTTTCCTTGGTAAGTTTCACAATGATTCCTTCCACTGTGTCTGCGATTTTTTATATCCTTGTCTGTTCAGAGGGCCAGTTCAGTAGTAGAGTGTGGAGTGGGTTGCTCAAGAGCTCAGAGCTAGCATGTCTAAATGGGCTTCTAAATCTGAATTTTTACTTCTCCCGTGTGGACATCCATCGCCTTGGTGGAGTACTTAGAATAACATCATCCAGATTTCATGGTTCCATAATGCATGCTATCCTCAGGGTGAATGGACAGTTTGAGTCCAGCTTGCAAAGAATACATCAGGTTCTCCCCTCATTTACCAGCCTCTTCCCCCCATGACAAGCGGTGGCCACCCTTGTCTTGTGCTCTCTGTGCCATATGCACACGACTGCACGGAACAGTGCAGGACCAGACACTGAGGAATCAGCAGTGGACCAAACAGCTGCCCATCCTTGCTCTCCTGAAGTTTGTATCCTGTCAAAAGGGGGCAAGGACAGACAACAAGACAAGTCAAAATTAATGAGATAATGCTATTAGAAAGAAGCAGTGAAAGCCACAATGGAGTTAAGAAAGATTGGAGTTCTAAAAGGGGTCACACACATCACGTTTTTCACGCTCGGTGAGTGTTCCACCAAGGCGAACCTCTCAGGCTCTGTTCTTGGTGTTGCCGAGAGCAGACTGTGCAGCCAGGGCACACAGGTTTTCATACATCCATGAATCAGGTGTCTGATTGGGGTGGTTGCTTTCATCCGGCTCCACTCTGTCCTCAAAATGCACCACTTCTCACTTGGCACAATAATCAGGAATAATGCGTGTCTTAATGGAGCTTCTCCATTAAAAGGTTTTGGAAATAATATATAAAATTAATGGTTTACACGAATAGTTTTAGACACTTGAAAACACAGCTAACCTAAAGACCTTAATGCAGCATGAATACATTCATTCCCCAGCGAAAAATGAATCCAAAAATTGGTTTTGATTTTTATTTAAAATTCAAATGTCTGATGTCCTTAAATTGAACAAATGATATTTAAAAATATCTATATCAGCTTCCAACATCTGCAGATTGCGATTTGCATTTTGAAATTGGCTGCTTGAAATGAGCGCGGATGAGCGCTGTCACTCTCCCTTTTTCCTCCCTCCTGTCATTTAATGAAATGCGAGAGGTCAACCCTTTGTCCTTAAATTAGTTCCCATAAAAATCTTTTTGTACTTTGCAGCTTGTTATGATGTCTTGAGGCTGAGGGAAGCGTCGCCATTAATTATGTCTTTGTTGAGTATGGATCTCTATTCAGAGTTGGTTGAACAGTTTCAAACAAAATTAGCATCGAGCAGCACTCGGGCCAGCTTTGGGTTGGTTATCAAGAATATTTTTTTTTTCTTTTTTTCCCTTTTTTCTTTTTTGCCTTTAATTTTCTTTTAAACAGCTGAGAGAATGCTCTTCGGCAAGTGTGTATTATCTAATATATTCAGCTTTCGGTTGCTACTTTTTTCCAGATGAAGATGAGCTTAATTGAGGTTGTCCTTTCAAGTCTGTAGGGCCCTTCAGCATCTCACACAAAAGCATCTAGAAGCTTTTCATTTGTCTGGAGTACGTTTCAGATGTACAAATATTATTTACTTTAAACTCCAAATCAAAAGGTGCACCGTCATGGTTTTAAATAAAGCATTCGTTGAGACTGAAATATATATAAATTCAAAGTAAGACCCTCCCCCGCCCATTATTAAATCATTTATGTGAAGGAAGGCCAGTTAACAAATTTTAGGTTCCATGTTGGAGGAACCGTTTAGCCACGCACTTGAAGCCAGCAAGCACTTAATAAAGGAATGTAATTCCCAGTTGTCCAAAGATAAATATTACCAATGCACTCTGCAGCTCAGCTATGAAATCAGTTTCCTGGTGGAGACTGTCCTAAATATGGCAGGAGCAAGATAGCATAAAACTTGATTCTGAGCAAGTTGAAATTCCTCTGTGCACTGTACCCAGTGCAGAGGGTATTCAGGAGGGAAAAAAAAAATTAAAAGGTAGAAAAGCCTTCAGCTACAGACCCACACTATCCAAATCTGTGGTAGGAGGGTGGCAGAACTGACAGCTGTGACGCCAGCACGGAGGGGAGAAAGAGCCCTGTTCTGTGAGCACTCCGAGCAGCACGCGGGGATGACGGTGTGTCTTAGGAAAATGGACCACATTGTGCAAAAGGGGGAAAAGTCATTTTGTTTGTGAGAATCATGATCATAATAATACCTGAGGACTAAGCTAACAAATCGACCTAATTGGTTTAGGAATAAAAATTCTCAAACTGACCCATTGAAAAAAAAAATTACTCCCGATTATAGGAAAGCCCCAACGTATAAATCTAGTCTATTATCAGTGAGGGTCTCATGAAACATGTTAAAAATATTTGGCCGGGTTTTTGTGTGTGTTGTGTGGCTTTTTTTTTTTCTCTCACTCGCTTCAGCTCCTTTCCTGAGTAGGGGACCCGAATGTTCCTTGTCGTTGAGCATTGCTGGGGGAAGAAACGCCAACCTTACCCTGCTTTTAAGTGTAGTAGACATTTTTCATGTTAAATGGGAGCTCGTAATGACATTCTGTGGAGGGGGATTCCGGCCTGCTTGATTACCGCCTGTCTTCTTTTGCGCTTTGCATCTGGAAAAAAAAAGGGGGGGGGGGAATGTGAAGGAGGTAACCCTGAGGAATGAATAAATTCTGTGATCTGCCTGTAATTATTTATTAAAATAGATTAAAGCAATGGGCTAAAAAGGAACCCGCCACCCATGTTCCAAGATAGCATAATAAGTGCACAGAAAGGGAACATTAACACCAAGGAAGAAAGAATGTCAGATATGTGCATTCAGAAACGCAGCCATCTCGGCCGGCTCGCTCTCAGACCCCGCTCCGGGTTTTCGTTTACAGGGTGGGCTGCGTTAATGAAAACGTGGGTTACTAAGGCGGATGTGTAGGTCTCTAATTAACATGAGAATCGAGCGGTAAACACAACCAGGAGAGAACCGCGAGGGAGAAATGGGCTGAAAGAGAAGCCTGTGTCCCGGGAAGGAGGAGGAGGAAGCAGGTTCCAGGGAGAAATCGGGCGACCCTTGGATCAGATGGGTTTAATTTTGTCACTTGAGTCCAAATTGAAAACCCGTTTTCCGGGACAATTGCATCTGTGTTCCGTGGGTGCTGTACTTACGGCCTTCTTTTATTATGAGGGAATTTTATAAACCTACCACCCCATCATCAAGCCATCTTGGGGGTCAGCTTTCCACTTGTGCCTTTAGCTCTTGCACAAGGACTTTTATAGTGTCTTCTAATATATGGGATTTACCTTCGATTCTGAGAAGTGCTTTCCAACTTAATCCCTCGCTGGAGTACTAATTTGTTCCTCTGTGTTTAAACCAGTACTTTGGGTGAACTTACATCGGAAGTGGTAGATTTCTTTAATATAGCTTCTCAAGAAATATTAGGTCTGTGTTCATATTTTTGTTTTGTTTTGTTGCTTGCTATAGTGATTATTTGTGATGGTGGGAAGGTACAGTGATTGGTCGGAGATGTGACTATTGGTGCTTATTTAATGAATACGTTCCTTTTTTTCTTAGGTCAAAAAATAAAAAAAAAAAAATCAAGCAAATCTGGAAATGATTTTGTAGGTAGTGGCCTTAAAAATATTTCAAATCCTATTTGATGAAAGAAAAGACAAATCTACCATGTATTTTTAGAAGAAGGAATACCAGGCTTGTTTTTTGCTTTTTAGAGAATTCTGGCTTTTCCCATGATGTCTGGGAGGAATTACATGTCTTAATGTTTATGTATGAGAAACAGAAAGTACTTGCATATTTTGTGGGGAAGAAAGCTTTTTTCTAAGAAAATTGACTTTTTGTTTCTTTTTCTTACAGTTTTGAAAATGATTTATTAAAGTAATTACTGTTACCTGTAGAAACCATCATTATTTGATTGCCTTTTTGTATCTGTAGGGCTAATGGAACAAGAAAATTCAAAAAGCAAAAATTGCGAAAAATCAGATGAATAATTACAATTTTTTTGAAGCTCTTGGGAAATCACTTTAGTTAACCTTTTTAATAAAACATGTGTTTTTTCTTAACATTACATGCTAAGCCCCAAAATTACATTCGATAAAAATATCTGTCTTATTTTGATCACTTTGTAGAGAGAAAAAATGCACAGTTATACTCTGACAAATGCTTTGACATTGTTCTAAAGTAACATTGAGAGCAGACTTCAAAAACTTTTATGGAATTGAAGGATAAGTTTATTTTTTTAGTGTAAAATGATTTGAAAGCCCATGCATTTTAAAATTATTATTTATTTCTCATGATATGGTTGTAATGGTATAGGGATTCCCTTCTCCACCTGCCTTTTCTCCCTCCAGCGGTTTGTTGATAATATGCATTTTCCTCAAACTTTCCGAAGGCCCTGGCCATGGACCTCCAGCACCCGGGTTCAGAGAACCAAGAGAAAGCTTGCAGAAACATCCAGCGCGGCCTGTCCTGCTGCTGCTCTTCCCCCATGCAGTTATCACCGCGTGCATTAGCCTCACCAATATTGTACTTGTGTTTATCAGCCCATTAGCATCTTAGCAAAGTAAATCATAGCTCTTCTTCCCAGCTCTTATCCCTCCCCCGCCGCCCCCCGCCCTCCAAAAGCTAACATTTGTTCCCCATAAACACGGGAGGCTCAGAGATGAGAATAGCAGAAATTGAATTTGCCTCAGCATGATTTAGTGAATACCAAGAACGCGGTTTTTACTTTGTTGTTTAGACTCAAGCAGGCATAAAAATCTCCGTCATCTATTTATCATGTGGTTATTTTCATGTAAACATGTGTCCATTTAGATGAAGTGTTTTCATGATTAAGCTAATTCTGACACAGCTCAGCTAGACCATGAGAAGGGAGCGGAGCTCTGGCTGCCAGGGAACTGGCCCGGCTCAGCCTGCTGTCAGATATGTCTTCATTAGTTTTTTTTTTTTTTTCTTTTTTTTGTCATTCACCGGTGGCAAATGCTATATAAATGGAATGACGATCAGGCCCGCCTTGATAACTTGTCTTATCTCATTAGTTTTCACATCAAAGTTAATCAGCAATGTGAATTGTAATTGCTGGAGGAGACAATGCGTGGATCTCTGGTTGCTCCCCCGGCCCCCCTTCTCGGTGTGGCATCTTGAAGCATCAGCAGGCTGCTTGGAGCAGATAGGCTCGGAAGGAAAATGATGTGGAAGGCATAATAAGCAAGCTGCTCGGAATTAATGAGCTAACCCAATAAGAAAAGAATGGCCAATCAATGTGAGTTGGGCAAATATAATTTAGAAATAATGGCTTGATTGGTTGCCTATAGTAGACCGATTTGACCACACATGAGGATTAAGAATTAAGATGTCAAGGCAAAAAAATAATTTGGCAACTGAGGGCATGTCATTTTTGTGTGTGTTCTTCCCTTTATGACGGAAGAGATGGGTGTTTGATATGCTATTCGCCGTAGAACGAAAACACTAGACATCCTCTCGTTTGCCTCCACCTCCCCCCCTTGACAATGCGGCCCATTCAAAATGTGATGGTGATACTCCTAGACAGGACATGAAAAAAGGTGTGGACTGAGAGTGAGAGACAGGAAGCGGGAGAGGCGGAGAGGATGCCAGCGCCTTCCCATTTATCACAGCTAGGCCCGAAGGGTGAATGGATTGGGACACAAGGTGTCTTGCATATGAGCTGAGCTTCAGCGTGGTGGGGAGGCATGGCAAAGCGTGTGAGGTGGAAATTTGTAAAACATGTCAATTGTCTCTCCTAGACCCAAGAGTTGGGCTCACATCCTCCAGGTTCCTAATGCAATTTTCCCTGCAGCGACTCCCCGACTGGTAGAGGGCCCTTGGTCTAGTCTTCTGTCTAAACTATCGCGAAGGCTCAGCCAGAAGGTAAATTTGCTTTGATCTACATTACACCTAATTGAGTCACCAGCAATGTCTCTATCCCAACATCAAGAAATGTGAAAATGTTAGATTATTTCACTGGGGATTAAACCTAATTTTCGCGTGTTCTGCATTAACCTATTAGGCTGCCTAATCTGCATTGCTAATGTGGCTGAGGCAGCTGTCACAGCTAAAGAAAAACATGATCATGCAATCCTTGAATGAATGATTCCCGGCCTGATTAGTCTCAGTGAAGTTAGCTGAGCCCTGGTGATAAGGAAGGAAAATTCCCAGGTTGCCAATAGCTTTGAAAATTATCAGACTGTAGGCAAAAATACACCTCATGATTCACAGGCTGCGGTCCAAACGCCGAGTTGAGTGACATTATTTAAGACTGACTAAGGCTAACTCGAATTGTCACTCGCATAAATGTTTGTGTTTATTTTAAGAGACTAATGTAATAGATGCAGATTTAAATGCTAATAGAAGCCAGCCAGACACATAAAACCCCAGGCGTTGTTACACTGTTGGTCTTTTATTAACACAGATTAAATTGTAATATTTTCTCGATAAATTGGCAAAATCACAAAGATGCATTGCCCCCCAGAATGCTCGAGAAGAATGCTTCTGCAAGACTTCTGGTTTTCTGTCAGCCGTGAGGAATGTGCATACATTTGCACTGCTCTTCTCCACTGTCCGTTTTTTTTTTAATAAAATAAAATAAAATAAAATAAAAGCAGTTATGAGGATGACAATCGACCCCTGCACCTCACTGGCCAGAAGCGCTTTCTCTGCCTGTTCACTTGACGGCATGGGTCTGGCATGTGTTTGGCTTTATCTGCGTAACTCTGTCCACCTGCAGACATGCTCTGCTGCCTTTTCAGCCTTTCCGTGCTAGTTTCCATCCGATTTCTGTGGCAAGGGAGCCACCACAACAGGTCTTCTTATGTTGTAAAAAAAAAAAAAGGTTCCAGGGGGTTCAGTGGCTGCCCCTGCAGCTGGGAGCCCATTGAATCTGATTAGCCATGTAACACAGTGGGCCTGCCCATAACACTGTGAAGAGAAGCCTTCACCTCACTTGTTCCTGTTAGCCAAGAATCAGTTCTCAAAAAAGTGGAATTTTTGCTCCCCATCACATAGCCCAGATCAATGGAAAATCAAAAACAGTTGAATGTATCAGTATTGTTCTTCTGACCCTAATTGTCCACAGAGAGGACTTGTGGAGTGTGCGAAGTTGGCAGTACTGGTTTATCTGTGTGTTCTTGGTGGCTTTTCCCCATTGTGTAGACACCACAGAGGCAGCTCGCCAGGGAACAGCGCCTCAAAGGCCAAGAGCACTGGCTGGAGAAGAAAGGCATTTTAGAGGTCTAAAAACAATGTGTTGGAGAGCCCGGGAGAACCCTGCATGGGCTGGGGCTGGCAAGGGGGGAGGGGAGCGGAGTGGGGAGGGAGCAGCCAACAAGGCGTTTGCTGCTGGATTGTAGAGGCCGGGCAGATGTGAGACAAAAGGATGAAGGAGACAGGAGCCTCCCTGCCTGGCCAGGTGCCCAGCTTGTCTCCTCACATTTCCCAGGAAGCTCTTCTGGCTACAAGCCTGGCCAGGAGGAGGAGCACTGCTTTCCCTGGACTATTTTGCCTCTTGTTGGTTGCAGAGCTGTCATGTCCAAAATGCCCTCCAGTCATCTTTCACAGCTCTGGAAATGAAGCCACTAAAGCCAACAGTGTGTGAGGTGTAGCTCTGAGTTCCTGACTTTGATCTGCCCCATGCCTCCTCAGATGGCCGCTGTCAGGAGGCCCATTTTTACAGTGGACTGTCTGAGGTCCTGAGAGTAGCTTGCCTGCATCGATTCCCCACTGGCCAGGGAGCAAGACCCTTCATGCGTGTGGGAACCCGGGTCCACGCCGAGGCCTTCAGTCTGTGTCCCCTTAACTCTGTGTCCTCCACACCTCACTCCAAGCCCCACTGGAGACCCTTCTCCCGGAGACCACCTCCCATTTTCATGATGGAGCTCTCCCTTTCCTATCTGACAAGGCCAAGTTCACAGCCACGGCAGAGATGATGAGCAAGCCTGGCCCCTTCAATCCCCTAGACTAATTGTTTTCAGTAACACAGACCATTCAGTCCTCGTGGCATCTCTTCACCCAAGGCAGGACAAAAATTTTAATTGGACCAATGAGTCCCAAAGCAGCAAGTGATAGTGCCCGGAAGACATGGAACTTATCTGACAGTGGGGACAGTGGCTATGGCTGACCCCTCTCCCTGGCTCAGCTGAAAATCAGCCTCCCCTGTGCTTCCCTGTGATGTGCAGTGGCTCCCGGTTCATCCTGAGAAGAGGGTGGTTAGATCTCAGCACCGAGCACAGCACAAGCTGGACTGGCCATCAGCCGTTGGAGCTTCCCGCCTGACTCCAGCCCCCTGCATGCCCTCAGCAGTGGGATCTGATAACGTGTCAGGACATGTCTGTATCATTCTACCTTGTGGAAAAGTTACCAAACCCATTGTGATGAAACTCTGATATTATCTTCCGGTAAATTGAATTTACCTTCCTTCTGAATAGCAGAGTTAAGGAAGATGAGACAAGTTCTTTAAGAAAAATTATTTCAATTCTGTGTTACACACACATAATTTTCTCATCCTATACTTCTACTGGGCTCATTCCTTCCCCAGTAATGTGATGTGTCCTCATCATGTCAAATGTTCTGTGACCTTTGATAATAGCATCTCTCAGAGAGAGAGGTGCAGGCCCTTAACCTTAACACTAATCCAATACCAGTTGGACAGGTCCAGGAGATGTTGTGTGTTGTCTGATAGATGTATAAGTTTCCTATTGTAGCTGTGACTTATTATCCCAAAGTTAGTGATTCGATACCCATTTACTCTCTGCCAGTTTAGAGGGGCATATGTTCAAAGTCTTAAAGGGCTGAAATCTGCTGCTGGAATATAGCAGAACATGACCCATGTGTTTGAGTGCCTGCAGCCATGTGGGAGATCTGGAAGAAGCTCCTGGCTTAGGCCTGGCCTTTGCAACAATTTGGAATGTGAACCAGCAGATAACTAGGACAAGAGCATCCCCAAGGGGGAGGGCAGGTATGAATCAGCCTGGAGAGTAGGTTCTGGGAAGAGATGCAGAGTGTCCAACACTCACTCACTCAGTTACCCAGCTGCAGACGCTAACCTGTGGGTGTGTGCAGGGAGCGGACCCGTGTCCAGCTTGTGAAGGTCCAATGCAGGGAAGTGATAGGGGAGTTAAACCAGCCTGTGGTGGCCACCGGTGTTCAGAAAACCAGCCCTGAGAGAGTGATGTTTAGGGTAGAACTTGGGGGAAGGCTGGGAGTTGGGACAGTTTCACAGGAGAGTGGTGAAAGGAAAAGCAAGCACCTGTAAAGTGTTTTTTTAACTCTTATTTTCTATTATATAGTTTAGTAGGTATAGGGTTCCCCTTTCCCTTTCCTTCCTTCCTTCCCTTCTCCTCCCCCCACCGTCCCCTGTATTTACAATAATATAGCCCTTCAGCTGGAGACACAGAGAAGAAACTAAAATTCGCACCTGGAGGGGAAGCATTTCGCCTCAGCAGCAGTGACTTTTTTTTTATTTATTTAACTCTGCCTCAGTCCCACGTGGGACCCCACTTCTACATGAGCACTGATGTGTTTTTGGTATTTCCTCCAAAGGACAAAGGGCAGGGCAAGTGCCTCATGTACCCAGGGGCACAGCACACACAGGTGCCCAACAGGCTGGTGCTCCTGGCACTGGCCCTGCCTTATCTGAGAAGAGGAGCCTGTGGTTGTGTTTACCCCACTTATCTTCGGGGCTAAGTCAGAGCAGACGCCAGGGGCCGGTTTCTCAGGTGCACCAGGTAACCAGGAGTTTGGAAGAGACCAGCTGTTACTCCTATTATTCATCCTTGGACTCATAGAACTTCCATGACCAAGAGGTACTCTACTGCGAGTACACACACGGCCCCAGGAGCACTCCCAGCAAGGTGAGAGGAAAATCCGTCAGTTCACAGTGAAGACGTCTGGCAGGCACCACCTTAGCCAGGTCAGCTAACACAACTCGTGCCAGAACCACCCAGCAACATGTACTCTGGTGAGGAGTCAGAAGGGTTAATGGGCAGTTAGAAAAGACCCCTGTGGGAGAGAAGAGTCAGGCTTTTATGTTCTGCTGATTGGACAAATGACATTGTCCCAAGAAAATGAAAAAGATAGATGGGGAACAGAATGGGTCCCCTACCCACAGGTGGCTCTACAAGAAACTAGGCCCTGGCATTATGCCAGAGCACACCACAAAGTGGCCTGTCTCAAGTGCATAGCAATTGGGCAGTCAGGTGCAGGCAAGACCTGCCTTCATAGCAAGGGTCCTCAATGATCACACCTCCCAAGAGGTCAATATGACCACATTTGTGAACTGGTTAAAAACCATGTCTCTGCTTTGCAAGAGAAAGAAACAAACAAGGGAAACCCCAGATGTATATAGAATGGATAAGCTGATATGCAGTCCTTATGTGGAAGCCCTCTGTCTTTTACCAACTGTTTCTCAATACTATCTATTTTCACTTGCTTTACTCACCCTGTCTAATTGTCTGGAGGTGTCACCTGTGTTCTCTTTTGTTGCACCTTCACGGAGGTCTTGGGATTCGACTGACCCCTGACTGGGAGGACAGGGACATTGGGCTGTGCTCTGCCCTCAAGTTTGCTGAGGTCCTGGACAGTGACCAGTGCTCAAGGAGCATTTCCCGGTGTCGTTGTTGAGTGAGGGAACCCATCCAGGTCCTAGGCAGGTATCTGCGAGTGTCTGGGAATCCTCTTTGAGCCCCTAGTGTCCCAACTCAACCACTACTGGACAGAGACCACCTCCCCCCACCCACCCCCCCGCTGCCCCAAACACACACCGGGAATCAGGAAGGAGGACAGGAGAAGAGAGGCCTGAGGCTCAGAGCTGCCTCACATGGTGAGCAAAGTCCTAAGTCAGATCCCTGACTAGCCCCCTCCTGCAGGTCAGTCATCTGGAAGCCCTTCCTGAGTCAACTGTAGTAGGTGTACATGGTTCAGGGTCTGGTCCTCTGAGCACCCAGATGTGGCAGCAGTAACCTGAGAGCTTCAAGTTCCAAGGCATCACCTACACCCAGTCAGGAGACCCCGAGTCATCCCCGTGTGTGCAGGTGCAGGTGCTCACCTGGGGATGAGCAGGCGAAACACGCGATGTGTGTTGGTGAACCTGTGCAGGATGTTACCTGTGTGCTGTGCAGGCAACAGCAGGTTCCTGTGCTTCTGTGCTGTACCTGCCTGCAGGATGCCCACATGGCTGGCCATCCGTAAGTTGGTTAGACGTTAGCTGACTAATGGATGTTCTAGTTCCTCAGTGGGTCCGGAGCCTGACTCTGGTATTGGACCCTGCAGGGCTGCAGGGCTGCAGGGCTTCCATGGCAGGAGGATGGACTGCATGTGGTCAGAGATGGTTCCAGTGGCTCTTACTGGGGAGCAGCTGCTGAGGTTGGCAGCAAATGTAAGCAGAGAAATGCACAGGGCACCACAGGAGGAGAAAACATCATCAATGGCACACCTCTTCCCACTTGGTGTGAAAAGACAGAGGGTGGCCCCTTTGCCTTGCAGAGAAGTCCCCGCCCTGGCACACAGTAAGACCGCATTCACACTGAGCTGCATTCCTACGGCCTGAGGCTGGTCTTTGATGCCCATTGACACCAGCCTCAGAGCCTGCTCCCAGTGTGGCCCAGCACCCCATAACCTTCCGAGGGTTGACATACCCTGACCAGCCCTCTTCACCCTCAGGCTCAGCCTTGGACTCAAGCTCAGCCACCACCTCCTTGTATTCTTCTTCATCCACTAGCTGTGTTACGAGCTCTAAGGCTTGCAGTTCGAAGTTACTGTATGGCATGTTGGTCCCAATGTAGGCTACCAGCTTCCTCAGGCAGCTAAGCTCATGGGGCTGCTAGAAATTTCCAGGGTAATGCTTCAGCCAGGTTTGTAGGAGGGAGCAGAGGGCCCTGGGGACAGATACGTGGGCAGCAGAGTCGCAGCCCTGGCTTCTGTGCCTCAGTCATCTGGGTGCCTGTGGCTTTGGGCTCTGAGAAGAGAATGCCCACTCCATGTGTAGGAGGGCTGTGGGAGGCCTCTGTGGGAGCTGGCTGCTCCCCACCTCCCATCAGCCCCATGGGATGGGACTGCAATGCCCACCCTCACTGGGATGGCTTGTGATTTGCTTCTCTCTCCCTGCTGTCCTGATCCCAGGACTACCCCAACTCTCCCTCCTCCTGGTGGCAGCACTCTCCATCTCAAACCTCTGACAGGAAGCAGAGCAAGCCTGCATGCCTGGACACAGCCAGTCCTTCCACACTCCAAGGTCTCAGCTGTGCAGCATGGAACCTCCCTCGTGTCCCAAGGCTACTGACTGCTTGCAACTTTCATATTCCTTTCTTTCTGCTTGAAAGTCTTGGTACCTAGAGGATGACAGGAGATATCACCTGAGATGTCCTTTGTCCCACCTGACAGGAGGCTTAGGGCACTTTGGGATGGTCTCAGCACAACACCCTTGATACAGTCTGGTGAGCATGTCACTTTTCCTCTGTGGAAGAACCCAAGAGTCTGTACTTTAGTCATGAGCAAGACCTCAGGTAAATCCTAACACTTATAATTTCTAGAGAATATAGTGTTTCCTGCCAGAAGCAATAAAAATGTATTTCAGGAAAATACTAACACAATGAGTTAACATCACTATCATAACTAGAATTTTTTTTAACTAGGTAGCAGCACCGCAGCGTCACCACCGTAAGAGTTGCCATTTCATTCCCCAGGTACTACACTTCTCCAGCTCCCTGCTGAGGTGCCTGGCACAGCAGCAGGAGATGGGCTGAGTGCTTGGTCCCCTGCACTCTCTTGGAAGGACCAGATAAAGCTCTGACTCCTGGCTTCAGCCTGGCCCGGTCCATGCTGATAGGATTATTTGGAGACTGAACCAGTAGGTGGAAAATCTCTCTCCCCCTAGCTCTCTCTAGCTCTTTCAAATAGACAAATGTATTTTTTTAAAACATTGTAAAATGTTGCAAAATGGAGCAGTTAAAATGGTAAGAAATATACAATACATCAAAACATATGTATGTGTATACATAGGGAGAATATGTATACACACACACATTTCTGGGTCAGACCAATGCACCTGCCCACGTGGGTGACTTGAGTTAGGCTTGCTCTTTGTTACTGACCATTGGTTACTGGTGCACATGAAAGCTATGGGACCTACTCAAAGGACCACAGTATCCGTTAGTGAATGTGGGGGCAGGTTTTGAGCCACGTTAGGCTGGGACATGATATTAACTGACACGCAAGAGAACCAAGTTTGGGAGCAATTCTATGGGGGATCATGGGCTAATCCTTGTGGGAATGCCAAATCAGCTGGTTTGCTCAAGGGTTCAGTGTGGTGACAGACTGAGCTAGAGTGACTATGGAACTCATTGCCACTCATGGAAACTAGGATTGGGAACATGCTGGGCTGGTTCAGGCTGTAGCACCTGCAAGCACACCCAAGAATTGGGTGTAGGGTAGGCCAGTCCACAATATCAACCAGCACACACAAAGGCTGAGACTAGGGCAGAGAACTTTGGGCACTACCCTGCTGGGTTGTAGCTCCCACTAGTAAGTGTGAGAGCTGGCTCTGGGGCAGACAGGCTGGATAGGACTGCAATAACTGCCCGCTTGCATGTGAGGCAGGTTTGAGGGTGGGCCAGACTAAACAGCCACTGCAGAGCCAGGATAAGTGTCCATTGGCTGGGCTTTACTGCAGCATCCTCTGGAAAGTGCTAGGACAGGGTACAAGTCATGTCACATTGGACTGTAGCACTGCCTGGAAATGCAAGATCTGGAGCTGCTAATAGGCTTAGGAGAGAAAATGTGGGCACTCATGTACTGGGCTATTGCTCCTGCTGGTGTGCATGAGAGCCAGGGCTGGGGTGAGAGGACAGTGGGCAAGGCTGAACCAAGTGGAAGCACCTGTCAGGTATGTGTGGCCTGGATCATAGGGTGGGTAAGCTGAGCTAAGCTGCAACACTCACTTGTGTATATGAGAACCCTATTTGAATGTGGCATGGACCAAGCTAGTCAGAGCAAGGTGTGGGCCTGGTAGGAGTAATAGAGAGTTGCCTGATAGGCTGTAGTTCCTGCTGGTGTGCACAAGGGCCACGTCTGTGGCATGTTAAACTGGGCTGGGCTGGACTGGGTTGCAGCACAGGACATGGGGTCTGGGGCAGAACTGACCAGGCAACTATAATCACCAGTATGTACAGGCTGATGCAAATGATGAACTGAACCAGACCCTGTACTGGCTGACACATACAACAGTCAGATCTGGGATCACCCCAGTTGAGTTTTCTTAGAGGATTCTCCAACTGCTCCATTGGACTCAAGGCTCTGGTCACAGGGAAGATAACAGGATTTGTGATCCAACCTTGGACCACATGCATATGTTGGGGCTGGGTCTCCTGGATTGCTGATGCCTGTACCATGGACAGCATGCCTGGGTGCATAACAGCAAGACACTAGCTTCTTTAGGTCTGCAGAGGATATGGAGTGCCATGTCAGATGATGGAACACAACATGGATTGGCTGAGCTTTGGCAGAAAATGTTTGGGTGAATGGGGTATGCCAGGGTGGACTCTGTCAACCATTTGACCTTACAAGGATTTTCTCAACCTTGGTGCAATGAGACCAATGGCATCTCAGAACAGTTAAGTTCACTCAAGTGACACCCTCAGGACATTCTTCTCCACACTGGAGTTTCCAGGATGACAGCAAGTGGACTAGTGATGTAGTTTAGCAGGTGTGAGTGGCCACCTCCCTCCCCAGACACAGGAGAAAAGGGAAGAAAAGGAAAATTGGAAGCACTTGTCCCATCCACCTTCCCCCACCTAATCAGTGGTCCTCATGGGCATGCGTTCTTGTCAACTATGTAAACAACACCAAAAATAAAACGACTTTTTAGAAAATCCTTAATTAATTAATTTAATAAGGTCTACTTATTGGGAAAAGATTTATTTATTTATTTGAAAGACAGAGCTATGGAGGAAGGGGAGAGACAGAAATCTTCCATCTTCTGGTTCACTCCCTAAATGGCTGTGATGACCAGTGCTTGGCCAGTTCAAAGTCAGGAGTTAAGAGTTGGACTGAAAGTAGAGAAACCTAGACACAAATCAGCACTATGGGATGCTGGCATCACAGGCTGTGGCTTTACAAGTTAAGCCACAATGCCAGCTCCTTCCAAGTCTTCCAAATATCATAGCCTTTCCTGATGTGTGGTCCCTGTACCAAGATAATTCAAAAAGTTCATGGAAATGGAATTAAAAGGCACATTGGAATAGACATTTAGTCAAGTGGCTAAAATGCAGCTGTGGCTCGTGACTCCAGCGTGTGCTGATGTGGACCCCGGGAGATGGCTCAGGTGATTGGCTTTGTCCCACCCACTGCTAGACATGAACCGAATTCCTGGACACTGGGAGGGAGTGAGAGTGCTCCGTTTCTTCTCCCTCTGTCTCTCTACCTCTCAAGTAATTTTTAACAGTATGTTGGTAAATATGTATATATACATATATATGTATATATAATTTTGTAATGCATGAAGGGTTTTTTATTTCTCTGAAAACTTTCAAAGACCCCTTATATATAGGAGAAGGAGAGTGATGGGTTCAACACAAATAGCAGAAGCAAAAGGCAATCCTTGGATTGGAAAAAACGGCTAATGGATTTAGGTTCAACAGGCAGCATTTTTGGCAGTTGGAAGCAGCTGTAATCCTGTGCCCATAAGTTTTGTTTTAAGAGGAGCTGTGCCCATTTCCCTTTAGCTGATAAGAAGTCTCCTTGCACTACAAGCAAACCTCCAAGGCTTATGTGAAAATTTATCCCTCCACCCCCACGGAAGTGTCCCAGTTCCCATTTCTGCTGTGTGTCTGATGGAACTAGCCTTCTTTTTCTTGGTTCAGGAGACACTGCAGTCAGTGCTGGGCCTGGGTTCCCAGCTGCAGGACGAGCAGGTGCTGTGCTGCTTGCTTGTTTGGCTCCTTGGTGGCTCCACGAGGTGCGGCCACAACGTCAGGGCTCCTCACCACTTCATCAGAGAGCAGGTCTCTGGGACGACCATTTTTTAATTTTGGTACAAATGTCTTTTCCTGGTATCTAAAAAATATGCATTAAAAAAAAAACTATGTATGGGCTTTAAAATTGGCTTTGCACAAAAAATAAACTCACAACTTTATTTAGAGCCTGGCACAGTAGCTCAATGACTCACCTTGCTTGTGCCAGGATCCCATACAGGTACCAGTACATGTCCTGTCTGCTCCATTTTCCATCCAGCTCCCTGCTTACGGCCTGCAGTGAAGGATAGCCCAAAGCTTTGGGACACTTCAGCCACATGGGAAATGTAGAGGAAGCTCCTGACTCTGAATCAGTTCGGCTCCAGCCACTTTGGCCACTTGGAAAATAAACCAACAGATAAAAGATATCTCTCTTGCGCACCTTTCCAATAAAAATAAAATAAATCCTTAAAAGTATATATTTAATTTTTTAATATTATTCATGCAGAGATAAAAGGGAGAGAGAGAGAGAGAGATCTATCTATCTGCTGGTTTACATCCCAAACGGCTGCAATGGGCCAGGCCGAAAGCAGGAGCTCAGATGTTTGTCCAGGTCTCCCACTTGGTTGCAGGGGCCCAGGAACTTGAGCCGTTTTCCTCTGCTTTCCCAGGCTCATTAGCAAGGGGTGAAAATGGACCAGCTGGGAATCAAACCATCACTTGTATGGAATACCAGCTTAACTCACTACTAAACTTACACATTTTACTTCATTTTTGGTGAGTTGTTTGAAGTTGCCCTCATGTGTTTACAATTTAGAGAATGCCGTTTTTCCCCTGGACAGAGTCAGAACGTGTGGAAGCTCATGTTCATGTGAAGTTCATGTGAAGATTCCTCTTTGAAACTTAAAGACTCTTTGTTAGGACAGTGATGATGGCACGTGAGAGACCCAGCTGGAACTGGCTGACACAGCAAGGACCCTGGATAGTTTCCCACAAGACCAACCACCAAAAGATAATGTGCTTCACCTCCAAGATTGAATCTAATTGGATCACTTTGTACCAACACACTAGGTCAGGACGACACCCACAAAATACCATAATGGATCCTTCTGCGACCATGGTGAGTCCCCAGGACAGGGGCGATCCTAGGGAACCAAAGCCTAATTCTCTCTTGCCAGAGTGCTGTGCGCTCTCGCAGCATTCCCAGCCTACCTGCCCTAGCCTGCTTTCAGCTCAGGGGAGCCAGCTTGTGTCCCAAGCCAGGTGGAACCCTGCACGACCCCAGGACTGAGCCTGCCGAGTCAACTCCGGTGACTAGTGCTGCCAAGTCCCCTCTCTCTGGGACTTTTCATTCAATGAGCTGTTACATGTTTCAGCTTACAAACAGCTCCCTTGGGCACACTGTAATACCAACTGAAAAGCCTGCCAGCTGAGGTTGCCTTTGTTCCAAGTCAGAAGTTGTTGCTCCCAAGATGGCATCATGGGATCAAGAGGATTTAAAATTCCAAGTTGGTGCTATAGGGTGAACCTGTTACCCTTTTGTCAATCGCAGTGTCAACAGATCTTCAGCACAATGGAAGCACCTATCATTCATTCACTCTGCAAGTCTTCATTCCATATAAATATAATTATAAAGATAGTATTAAGTGGCCCAATGAAGAGAGTTATTAACTGTTTCCAGAAAGGGAATACAGGGATGCAGAGGAGTTTCCAAGGGTGACATGGAAAAACCAAGCATTCCAAACAAAATACACTTGGATCTTC
This sequence comes from Ochotona curzoniae, assembly GCF_017591425.1. Classification (NCBI taxonomy): domain Eukaryota; kingdom Metazoa; phylum Chordata; class Mammalia; order Lagomorpha; family Ochotonidae; genus Ochotona; species Ochotona curzoniae. The sequence goes on along the minus strand of NW_024465894.1, from coordinate 19,895,728 downwards.
TGAAAGTCAGAGATATTACACCAAGACAGCATCCAACCAGTTAGTTAGTGAAGAATGCTGAGGCCACTATGCCAGTACAAAGTAATTGTCTATGGATTTTTAAGTGTTGAAACATTCTTCGGGTGTGTTTATTATAACATCTTAGTTTACCCTAGTGGATACAGCAAGAAAAATTGCCAAAATACTAAACATTGGCCACAATGGAGGGAACTGAGCCGATCCAAAGTCAGGAGCCAGGAGCCAGGTGACTTCCCTGGCCCTCCCTCATGGTGGATCTCGAGGATTTGGGCTATCCTTGTCTGCTTTCCTAGGCCACAAGCAAGGAGCTGGATGGGAAATGGAGCATCCAGGACATGAACCAGCACCCATATGAGATCCCAGCATGAGTAAGGCAAAGATTTAGCCACAAAGCCATTGCTCCAGGTCCTTATGTGAATTTTTATTTTGATTCGTTTATTGTTATTATTTTGTAAATTATAAAGGCAGTTTTACAGAGAAGAAGAAACAGAAAGATCTTCTGTCTGCTGGTTCACTTCCCCACGTGGCCACAATAGCCAGAGCTGAGCCAATCCAAACCCAGGTTCCAGGAGCTTCTTCTGAGTCTCCCATGTGGGTGCAGGTTCCCATGGCATTAGCCCATCCTCTGCTACTTTCCCAGGCCACATGCAAGGAGCTGAATGCATCGATCTCAAGGTTCTTGATCTGCTCAAAATCTTACTTTCTTCATGATGCAATCTTTGTAAGATGTGTATTTCTAGGAATGTTTTAATTTCTTCTCTTTTATTCAATTTGTTGTTTAGTTGTCCATAGCAATTTCTTACAATGCCTTATCTTTCTATGATATAAGCTGTAGTGGCTTCTTTCAATTGTGATTTTACCTACTTGACTCTCTTCTATTTACATTTTTCTTTAAAAACAAGACAAAACAAACAAAGAACCAGTTCTTAGCTTTGTAGACAGTTCTGTCATCCAGAGTCACTGAGCTCCAGTTAGGGTCAACCTTACCATGTTCTTCCTCATCACCACAAACCACTGGCTCCTGAGGCTTAGCTTTGACACATGCACTCCATGGTCAGATCCTCGGAACCTGCAATTCTCGTTATCATTGGGGTTCTGAGCTCAGCAGTTCAGTTGGAGGGATCTCCAAAGAAACTCCGTCTGAGGTGATCCCAGATCTGATTCTTGTGTGTACATGCCAGTACAAGGTCTGGCACAGTCCGTTGCCCCCAGTCAGCTTATGCATATATTGGTGGTTGCAATTGCTGGGTCAGTTCTGTTTCCAGACCTGTCTTCCACACAAACCCCAATGGGTGTTGCAGTCCAGCCTGATTCTGCCCAGCACACACTTGCCCCTCATGCAAACCAGTGGGAGCTGCAGCCTAGACGGGGCAACTCCCAATAACCCCTACCAGGCCTGCCCCCTACCCTGGTTCCCGTGCTTGCCAGTATGTATGGCAGACTTGTCCAGTCTGTCCCACATCCCATTTAGCTCTCGTACTTTTCATTGGGCACTGAAGGCTAGTTCAACCCAACCAGCCCTACTTTCCAGCCCACACACATGCTGTTGGGTGCCTCTCTGTCTAGCTACCCCTGCCCCAGTCCCGATTTTCATGCTCTCCAGTGGGAGTGGTAACCCAAGAAGGAGGTGCCCACTATTTTTCTACTGAGCCACTCCCACTCCCGGATCATGCACTCTCCAGGTGGTTCTGCAGTTTAATTGACAGAATGAGCCCCCAGTGTCAGCTTCTGCCAACTGATGCTATGGCAAAGCCCAACCAACCCTCACTCACTCTGATTTGTGCTTGCTTTGATAGGAACAGTCAGCCCAGCCTGGCTTGCCCCTGATCTAGCTCGCATGAGCCCCACAGGTGTTGTAGCGCTGCCTGGTCTGGTCTGCCCCCATCCCAACTCATGCTCTCCAGTGGAGTGGCTGTCCAGCAGGGGAACCCTGCACATTCCCCCTACCCGCTTTGTCCCTCCCCCACTGGTGTGCTGATTGGTGCTTCTCCATGTACTCTTTATCCCCTTGGAATCTCTCCGGATTCAGAGTTAAAGCTATGATTATGAATAAAAATCATCTCTTAGCTTTGTTGATCTCCTGTATTGTTTTTCTGGCTCCTAGTTCATTTATTTCTGCTCTAATCTTGGATTTCCTTCCTTCCTGGTAAGTTGGGGCTCAGTCTTCTCTTTCCTTTCTGGGTTTTTTTTTTTTTGAGATGTGATGTTACACTGTTTGATGTAAAAGATCGTCTGTCTGCTAAAATGTGGAACCAAACAGGGATGCTCACTTTCTCCACTGCCATTCAGTACAGTGTTAAAAAATCCTTGCCAGGGTTAATTCAGTAAGTGAAAGAAAGAAAAGGCATCCAAATTAGAAAGGAAGAAGTGGAACTGCTTCTGTTTGCTGGTAATATTACCTTCTGTACAGAAAACCTGTAAGGTAGTGGCATACAAAACCCACACACAGGATCGGTATTGAGTGCAGTAGCTAAGCTTCTGCTTGAGACTCCCACATCCCATACCAGAGCAACTGAGTTCAAGTCCCACTTCTGTCTCTAATCCAGCTTCCTGCTAATGTACACCCCAGGAGACAGTAGCTGATGGCTCGGGAACTTGGGTTTCAACCACTCATTTTACACGTGTCACAACAAGACATTGTCAGAAAAGCAAAAGACAGTATGTGATGGCAAGCATGTGGAGGAAAAGGAACTCTTGCACACTGTTGGTGTGTGCGTGAATTAAGATTGTATGGGGACAGGTGTTGGCTTGAGTTCCTGCATTCCACATTGGAGTGCCTGGAATATAAGTCAGCTCCGCTTCTCATTCTGGCTTGTTATTAATGCAGAGCCAGGGAGGCAGCAGGTGATGGCTCAAGCACTTGAGTCCCTGCTACCCACATTGGATACTTGGCTTGAATTCTCTTAGCTTTCACCCGGCCCAACCTTATTCTTTCTCTCTTCACCCTGGGCTGGTTGCTGCCATTTAGGGAGTAATTCAGCAGACAGAAGATTCTCCCTCTCATTCTCTCTCTCTCTCTCTCCTGTCTTTTAAAAACTTAGTCTTGCTAGATTTTCACATGACAGAAGAGCTCTGAGTTCTCTCCAGTATGCTGCATGTGAGGGTACAATTCCATTCATGAGGATAAATCCCTTGATCTAATCGCCTGCCCATGACCCCTCTCTGCCAAACCCTCTGCATTAGGGATTAAGTTTCAACAGGTGAATTCACAAAAAGGGAACACAAACCTTCAGTCCAAAGCAATGTTCCAACAGTTATTTGGCAGATATCAGGAAATACCAGTAGGGAAGTAAGACAGTGAGACAGGGAAAGGAAGGAGCAATGCAGGGTGTCCCTGCAACGGGGTGACCACCCCTTGTGAGATCCCAGACCTCACAGCTGAAAGACCCCCTGGGGTTCAGCATCTCTAGGCCCAGCAAACTCTTGACATCTGCCACCCCAAGCTCAGGTTTAGTTACATCTTCCTGGTCCTCCCCAGGCTGCCACCCTGGTCTCCTTGGGAGACTGCATTTCTGAGGCCAGCATGAAGGCAGCCAAGACTGCACCTAGGAGCTTCCTGGTTTAGACACCTTCTGAGCAGTGGCGATGACCAAAGATGCACTGGAACAGAAGTATCTTTTTGTGAATTAACTGCGTGTTGAATTAGCCAGGGATAGTAATGATAAGAGGAGAGAGAAAGAAGCCAATTTCAGGCGTTTTATAAATAGAGGTTGGAGGGGTCTTAAAAATGCACTAGCATTGAATCCTGCTAAAATCTTTTTCATATGCCATCGTACCTGCACAGTCTACGTTGTATGTACTAATTACCCCTGCCATATCCTATGCCTACGCTTTGCACGCAGCCCCTGACCTTTCTCTTAATAACTCTGCGTTCTATTCATTGACCTGAAACAAATTGAATTCAGTGGCACTCACTCAAGAATTGAATTACACAGTCTGCTTAATTGGTCTCTTATTTCAATACAAAAAAAAAAAGTATGCACTTCCACCTGTAATATGTCTCCAACAAAATAACATTGAGATTCGAGGATTTGCCCCAAGCTGGATCATTTTCCTTTCGAGATTTGGCCATGCAGACATCACTCTGGTAATTATCTTCAAAGAAAGATCTCTAGGGGGTGTGTGTGTGTGTGTGTGTGTGTGTGTGTGTGTGTGTGGTTGGCAATGCTGTGAAAAATGCCCATGTCAAGACAGAGTAATTAAAGGAGATTCCTGACTCTGCTGGGCTGTGATGACTTTCCTGGGAAGCAGCCTTGGATCAGGTGGTACTTGATGCCCGTCACACATCGCTGGGCTGCCTCCCTCACCGCCGCCTCTCTGACTGTGGATTATGTGATTTCCTCCACCTCTGGCTGGCAAATAGGGAGTATTAAGATGGGAATACGTTAAGCATGCAAAGATATTTTTTCGACCGCATTTGTTAAAGTTTTAAGTCCTTGAGCCACATTGTCTATTGGCTGGAGGGAACCAGAAATCTAATTTCAGGAGTTTAGTGATGGTTTCCCGTCGATGATTTCACTGAGAACATTGTTCTTAACACCATTCACTCATCTCTTTCCTAGGAGGATTCTTGGAAGCGATTGAAGAGATAGGAGCCACTGGAAATTTTGGGCTTTACTCTCTAATTCCACTGTGAAATTAATTGTCCCAGCCGCCAGGAACTTCTTACTCCTTTACTTAACTATATTTAACTTAAAAATGCAAATGTTATTAGTGGCCTGATCACTGATAAGAGTGCCTTTGTGCCTTGCTTTAACCTCTATTAGTAGGGATTATGAGGACGTAGCCACATTGGCATTTTCTAAGTGTCACCGTGACAGCACTTGCTGCACAAATGCCTAGCTGTCACCGTGAGTTTTATCACTTGGTTTTTCCCTCCGAATGTAGACTAATAAGCCCAGAAATTACAATTGCCTCCCTGCCGAATCTGTGATAGGCGGAAATAATGATATCAGTGCCCTGCTAATCTCCTTGCCTCTGCGCTTGGCACTGTCCTATTGAGTCACCTGTCACACTCCGCTTTGATGAGGCGAATTCAATCTCCCTGCTGTAATGACAATGGGGCCATTTTAATGTTTGGAAATGATTATGTGGAAGCTTCGCCGCCGTGCTCTGTCTTGGCAAGCAAGCCAAGGCACCGTGCACACCAGGAGAGCAGGCTCCAGTGGAGGTTCTGAGTTATTAGGAAACAGAGATGCCAGCTTCCTTGGTGGCCTTCTGTTGTGCCCTTGTAGGATGCTAGAGTGGGAAGGGACAAGATGGGCTTACTCTGGCAGAAGCACAGCCATTGGCTAAACTCTCTGCTGTCTGCTCACATTCGCCTCTAGAAGGATCTCCCAGGATGTCTAGGTTGTGTGCTTGGAGCTTGTAAATGATTCCTGAAACATCTCCAACAACATCATTTGTTAGGACTGATGGGCCCGACAGCATTGTCTGGGTTGTAGAATCCTCCAGAATATTATCCAAATCAAATTACTCCAGATTGACTCTTTCCTTTTTCTTTGAGAACAATACTGCTCTTCAAACTTTATGTTCCAGCTGTTGAGGATCTGAACAAGCGCCTACTGCTGGTGTTGGAAACCTGTCCAGCCATCAACCAGCAATTTTATTCCTAAATAGATATCCAACAAAGAGGCAAGTATGTGTTGATCAACGACATGAATTGGAATGCTCAAAGCATTATCCTTCATGATGATGCTTAAAAGAAATTCATCTGAATGCCTGCCAGTAGAATGGAGGTGTCACAGGAATCAGTTCACAGTGGACTACCTTACAATCATTAGGTTGAATGTGATGCAGTTATATGATGGATCTCACAAGCATCATGTTGAATGAGAGAGGTCAAACATAGAGGAGTATGCAGATAAGGAATTCCCTCATGGAAATTCAGAAGTTCTATAGGGTTAGAAACTAATGACTCTTGGTGGTCCTTCCTGATGGCCATAAGAAAAAGGGATTGCAAGAGGAGCTGGTAATGAAATCCACCATCTGAGTGCTGGGTACAGTACTGCATTTGGTTCTGGAAAATTCACCAATTTGTTATTCATTTCTCTGTGTGCATTGTACAGGTACTTTAATAAAAGATTTCTAATGACATTTAGCTCATCGATTTTAAAGGTTTGTTTTTTATTTTAAAGGGAGATTTACAGAGAAAGGGAGAGACACACAGAGAGATCTGGTTCACTCCCAAAATGGCCTCAATGTCTGGAGCTGAGCTGACCCAAAGCAGGGAGCCTGGAACTTCTTCCAAGTCTCCCATGTTGGTGCTGGGGCCCAAGGACTTGAGTCATCCTCTACTGCTTTCCCAAGCCGTAAGCAAGGAACTGGATAGGAAATGTAGCACCCGGGACCAGAACCAGCACCCACATGGGATGCCAGCACTGCAAAGCAAAGGATTAGCCTGTTGAGCCACCATGTCAGCTCCTAGCTCAATAATTTTAAGATAGTATATGAGACATCTGTGTGTCCTCCCTTCCTTTTTATAGCACAAGGGAGTTCAAGACAGATAAGTCACCTTGTCACTGGACCTCGCCTATGATTGCTCTGATTGTGTGGGCCTTGGGAGGGGTTGTGGCACAGTCCTCTCAAAGATTGGTTAGTGAAAATGGGGGGGAGGGGAGAGGGAGAGCACTGACCCTTCCTGCATTCATAGTATCTCTCTGATATGGTTCTCTGTGGATCCCTTGTCTGTGACAAAAGAATGGAGAAGATGCCAGAATGCACAGGTCGTGTGCTCATTTGACTAGCTACAGCCCTTAGCAGGTGCAGCAGGTAACACCACCCATTTTGGGGGTAAGGAATCAGGTGCCCCAGGGCTGCTTCTCAAGCTCATACAATAGCTTACAAAACTTTGCTGGCCTGCTTTTCTGGTGTGTTTGCCAAATTGAGTGATGTGAGTGAAAGTCTACTCCTTGGGAATTACTCCTGTTTGACCAGTGAAGTTCAAGAGAAGCCTGTCTGTGTCTGGTAATCACATCCCAGAGGAACAGCAGCACACAGAACTCACAATCCACAACCTCTGGTGCTTCTCAAGGGCAACTCCCAAGCTCCCTGTTAATGTGAAAGAAAGGTGCAAGCCGTAATGGAGCAATCATCATATTAGCACTAGGCTCTGTGATATAAATGACGACTTGTTTCCAAAGCAAAGTGAAGATGTTCCTGACTGATGAAATAGTCTTCGAACTTTCTGTCCACCTTCACATGTTTCCTTTGCTGTCTGTTTTGTTAATCTTACCTGTGCATACATGGGGCTTATTTGGGCTAGTGTGTGCTGTTTATAGTTACGTAAAAGACATCAGCACACATGTTCTGATTTGATCACAGTATACTCTTTTGAGTCTCTTGGTCTTTGTTAGATGGGGAACCAGAGTAATATTAATTCTAAATTATGGTTAAGGAAATAGGACTTTCCCCACCACTGCCTAGTAGTTTGCTCTTGGAAAAGTTCTTCACATCAGGGAATTTCAGTTTCCCAGTTTCCCAGTCTGTGCTGGCCCTAAAGGATTGTGATGAGGATACTGTAGACAGCTAGCACAAAGCATACACCATGGTGCCTATTGTGGAGTAGGCACCATCAACAAATTGTGGTGCCTAGAACAATGACGGCTGTGCGGCCATCTCCTTGAGCAAAACTCATCAACAGCCTGCCATTGCCTAGAAAGCCCTTCCTGACCTGACCCCTGCCTGCTACAGAGCCCTCAGAGTGCTAACAAACTGGACCCCCTCCACATTTCCCAAACCTAGTCTATCCTTTTCCCGTTGTCCCTGCCTCCTTTCCACAAACATCTGTGATAGAAGTCTCTGCTTCCCCTTCTTCTTCACTTTCTTCCACTTTAGAGTTTACTATTTCTTCAAGGCTTAGTCAAGAAAGACTTTTCTCTCCCTAAAGCCTTTGCTCCTTTGGGTGAGTATCCAGAGGTAAACACACAGAAGGACTTCCTGACCCAGCTTTGGAGAAAAGCAGCTATTATTTCACTCTCATCTATGGGCCCATCTTTGTTTCTCAGTCTCCTTTAACTGAAATGTGAGCAAAAGCCACATGGACACTGTCAGGGTAAGTGAGATAGAAGCCCAGGCCCAGCTCTGCAAACCTTCCTAGACCCACCACAGGAAGTTCAGAAGCCACATGGTGCCGAAGTGGCTGCCATGGCTGAGCTGCTTCTCCATCCATTTGGAGTCCCAAATGAGGGGGGGACAGTCACCACTAACGAGGACCAGATAGCCAAGCCTTGGTTGTGAAAACACTGAAATGGGGTCATTTACTGCAATGGCTGGGCCTGATTCACGCCCTCAGTGTGCACACTGCCTGAGAAGAAGGGCCGTTCCTACAGTGCCGGGGGTGGGGTGCTCGTGTGCCTTCAGCTGATTTACAACGGTTCTTGATTGTTCCCAACTGCGTGTTACACACAGAAACATCACCTGAATAATGAGAAAGCTTTCCTTTAAATTTGGAAGGAGAAAAAGAAGGAAGGAAACAAAGGAAGGAGGGAAGAAGGGAGGAAAGAAAGAAGAAGGGAAAGGAATGGAGGAAGGGAGGAATGTTGGTATCCTGGTCTGGTTGTTTTATGCAACTTGACAAACAACAAAAAATGAAAAGCAGAAAGGAAAGGGCTTCCATCTGATCTGATTGGCTATCTGAGGATGTCTTTATTTGGTGGATAAACTGTGGCTCTAGCCATAATCTTCATCTAAAAGATCCCTAGAGGAAATAAAGCACCAGTTTGGCTAAATTCAGAGAGATTAGATTTGAACACAACACTCATATAAGGGCCCTTAGATACGTTCATGGGAAAAATAGGATTAAAAGACACGTTTACTTTTACATGAAAAACTAAAAGTCTATGTAGACTGTATCTGGCTGCTGGGCCAGGAAGACTGAACATCTAGAGTTAGAAAGAACTGGCGCTCCCTAGTCATCATCATTACTCTCGGTCCGTTAACATCTGAATATCAGACCAGACCTCTTACAGCTTTTAGAGAATATTCCAGGGCCCAGCGTGATAATGTAGCAGTTAAAGTCCTCACCTTGAATGCGCTGGGATCCCACATGGGCGCCAGTTCTAGTCCCAGCAACCCTGCTTCCCAGCTCCCTGCCTGCGGCCTGGGAAAGCAATCGAGGATGGCCCAAAGCCTTGAAACCACGCACCCGTGTGGAAGACCCTGAAGAGGCTCCTGGCTCTTGACTTTGGATTGGCTCAGCTCCAGCTGTTGCGGCCGCTTGGGGAGTGAACCATCGGATGGAAGATCTTCCTCTCTGTCTCTCCTCCTCTCTATATATCTGCCTTTCCAATAAAAATAAATAAATATTTAAAAAGAGAGAGAAACTATTCCGAGAGGGAAAGCTGTGCCTTCTTGCGTATAGCCTTAGAAAATGACAGTCTCATTTTCATCACATTCTGTTTGTTGCACAGTCACAAAAGTGAGTGCTTACTTCAAGGCAATAGGATATAGGCTTCACCTCATAATAGAAGGAATTTCAAGTAAATTTTTAAATTTTTAAAATTTCCTTTCATTTCATTTGAAAAAACCAGAAATATTGCATCTGCTGGTTCATGCTGCACATGATCACACTAGCCAGGGCTGGTCCAGGCAGGAGTCAGACCACAAACCAGCTTTCCCACGTGACAGGCAGGAACACAGGTGCATGGCCCACTGTCATCTGTGTCCTGGGGTATACACTAACAGGAAGTTGGATCAGATATGGTGGAACCAGGAATTAAACTAGGCACTCTGGTAGTGCATGTGGGTGATCCAAAGCAAACCCCTGTACCAAACACCTTTGTCTGTACATGTCTTTAAACCTTAGATGCGCTCCAATTTACACATTTGGGTTCTACTGACAACTCTGGGTAAATGCAGTATCTTTATTTATCCCTGTTCATGATGACTTCTTCCATTACCCTGATTAGAAAAGCTACTCTTCTTTTCAGAACCTCATAAACTCTTCCATTCCCTGAGAAACTCCTTAGGGGCTCAAGGTGGCCCTGATCTGAATGACTCATTTCATTGAGCAAGTAGAACATCCTAGACAGCAAGTTCAAGGAACAATGTGCTTTCCTTAACATGCCAAGCTGTGTCATTGGAAAGAGAGTATTTATGGAGTCGTGGTTTACATTTGGCTCCCTGAGGAGGAGTACTGTGTGTGTGTGTGTGTGTGTGTGTGTGTGTGTGTGTGTGTGTGTGTGTGAGAGACCCTTTTTTGAGGAAGCTGGTTATATTGAATACCAACTGAGATCATTCTGTTGCATTCAGCTCTCCCCATCCTCTGCCAAAAACAGACTCTGTAATGAGTTGAGTACAAATGGTTTATTTGCAAATGATTCCAGAAGGAAGGCAGGGAAGGGAGAGAAGCAAACACAATGTGAGCTAAGAAAGAGGTTACCACAGAGGGAACCAGAGATCCCTGAGGATGGAAGGACCATGTCTAACTGTCCTACTGTGAGTAGAGGATTCTTAGGTCTCCATTCCTTATTGATTGAGTGGTTCCCTCAGGGGTGAGGATTGGGAGGGGGAAGTTATTCCACTCCCCAGCACCGCTAGGCTGCAACACCCAAGACTTCAAAAACCAGTGACACTCACAGGCACCATCTTCAGTAGAGCACAATGACAAGGCAGGGTGCTGGCACCCCCTCCACTGCCAGCCCTGTCTCTCCATCGCAGCCTGTCCACTGCCTTGAATTCTTTTTCAGAAGGAGGCCGGACACACCTTTATTTTCTCAAAAACAGGATTCACGTATTAGAGTTTGCCACATATTACTTTGGAGTGTATTTAAGAAGTCAACCTTGGACTTGTATAATGGAGGAGCCAAAGTGTGTCTAAGCTGATTATGATTGAAGCTGATCAAAAGGCCACAGATGGGAAAAGTGCTCACCTCCAGCGGCGCCCCCGGGTGCAGTTGACTCATTAACAGGGAAACTGGTGATCCAGATCTCTACTTTCCCCTCCCACCCCGCAGTGGCTTCCCGGCTTCACTTTCACTGCTCATTAGCACTCATGGCAAAGGAGCCGCGGTGAGATCAGAGCCACAGGAATCCTTTTTGGGTCTTTTTTTTTTTTTATCAAACTTTATTCAGGCCAAAGTTGAAGCCAACAGTAAATAATATAATTTTTTCATTGTTTTAACTTTTTTTATGAAGGCAAGATGCACATAACATAAACTTTACCACTTTAACCAATTTCAGTGTGCAGTTCAGTGGCATTAAATGCATTCACACTGCTGTTCAACCATCACCACGGTCATCTCCTGAACGTTTTCAACAGATTGTAGAAGTTAGAGCTATCTGTGGATCCTGGCTTCCTGCAATTTCGCTTTTCTCTATTTATTCAGAAATTCAGCAGTTTGTGTTGGGTTAAGTAAGGTGTCACTCCTGGGGAACTAAGCAGAATAATCATTAATATCAAATATTAAAATACAGATAAATAATGGCTCACAAAAATGATTACTTAGTCATCGTTCCAACAAATTACAGTTTAGGCCGGACTCAGCTGATCACTTTGCCTGGTAGGTCTCCCCTGGGTGTGTGCATGTGTCTGCTTCAGTTGCCAGGCGACTGCAGAGGAGCACGGCTGGGATGGCTGATCTCAGCAAGTTTGGTAAGCAATAGGGCCAATGCTCAGGTGCTTTGTATGTCTACACTTGTATCTCAGTTGTTGCTGTACCATTCACAGGCCAAGATCAGTTAGGATTCAGAGAGAGCCTGGAGGCAGTGTAAGAGGGAACTATCAAAAAATGTGTTATAATTGGAAAGTGCAAACAAATCAGGCTCATTTCTGCAATTAACCCATCATAGTTGCTCTCTTTCCTGGCTCTACAATGCAAGATGAAGATAATTACTCCTCCGAGGTTGCCTTGACATATTTCTTAGCACTTCTCAGATACCCAAACATTCTTAAGAGTTGAACTGCTGTAACTGACATAATGCAGCCAGAGGCATTCTGACCCCAATTGTAGGTCACATTTATTAGCCAATGTGAACAGATCTAAATCTCTGCCCCAATGGTGAAAGCATGGTTAGCTTTTGTGGTTGATACGACTTCTTCCAATGGTCATTTTGTACCAAATCTGCTCATGAAAAAAAAAAAATCGAGAGTGGGAAGAGATTTGTGCCATGGACAATGATAACTAGAGAAGAGGGGAAAAACATGGGTAGAGCTGGCCTCCCTCCCTTGCATTTCTGGAATGATAAATTCACAGGCTCATCTTTCAGGATTAGCTAAGAAACTCTGTTCATAAACATATTTCCGTTGGTTATGAATTATGTGTGCAGTGGTATTCTGTTCAATAGCAGCATAAAATAGACTATCACAGACACCAGCCTCAAGCAGTGGGTTTCTGAGTTACCCAACTTCTGTCTGACTTATCTACAAATCAGATTCCCAGGACCCTGCCTTTGGGTTTGATGATCTACTGAAACACTTAACTGAACCCAGGGTGACACTATACTTATATTTTTGTGGGACTTCTTATAAGGAACACAAAAGAATAGCTAAGAGGTTCACAGGTGTATCAGTCAGCATTTTGGTACAATGAAATGTCTGAGAGAAGTTAATGTTAGAAAGAGAAAGAGTTAAATTGGGCTCTAATGGTTGTAGTTTCACAGCTAAGGCTGGGTGGTCCCAGCTGATGACAGCATTTTTGCTGGCAGGGTCCTGAGGCAACACAGAGCATCAAAGAGATTGGGCCCAACTGAGCTTTCTAAACAACTCTCTGCTAAGAACTCTAAAGACATACCTAAAGGCATAACTCTAATGAACTAAGGGTCTTCCTATTAGGCCCACCTCCAAATATCATAAATTGATTGTTTCTTCTTTTTTAACTCCATTCACTTATGGCTTTGTGGTTTAAAGTCTTATAGGAATTGGGGGGTTTCCTCCCTTGGGGTCTCCTCCTGTCACTATGGCAGAAGATCTTTCACTCTCTGTTAAGTAAATCTTGCTTTGCATATTGAAAAAAAAGTCTAATAGAAATTGAGGTGCCAAATCATGTGCAAACTCGAATATTCTTCCCTTGGCTCCCCAAACCCACATCCTTCTGATATACAATATACAATGGTTTTCAAGTCTTGACTCCTCCCAAAATTACCTTAAAATTCCAAAGTCTCATCTGAGATGCAGATGAAACTTCTCCAGTCGTGAAAGTCCCTGTAAGTCAGAAACAGGAGGCCGAGCAGAACAAGCACCAAGTGTGCATTGCCATTCCAGCAGAGGCTGACAGGCAAGTGCAAAGAACTAATGGGATCACAGCAGATGAAAACCTGGCAGGGTAAATGTTATACTTAAGACTCCATGTCTTGCATCCAGGCTGCACTGTGCTGGGGGATGAACTCCCAAGGGCTTGGATAACCCCAGCCTGCAGCCTTGCAGGTCCCAGACCACACTTCAGTTCTCCCAGGTTGGGGTCTTCTCTCCACAGGTCTGTCAGTCGTGGCGTTGGCCTAGTGGGTGTTCTCTGCTGTGGCTCTGCCCCTGCATTAGGTCTCTGAGACCACACGTTGTCTGAAGTCTTGTTTACAGTTTAGAAAATGCTTCCCCATCCCTACTACTCTGTTGGCCTCTGTGCTCACCTGTGTATTGATGTTGGTGGACATGGCATGTTGCTAAACATTCTAGCCACCTCCCCCAGCCCTTTCTCAGCACAGCTTTGTGTGTGGGTTCCAGTTTTGCAATTAAACTCTGCCTGGCCCCCAAGCCTATGCTTTGAAATCTTATGGAAGGCAGCACAATCCCATAACCCCTTGCATCCTGAGTGCTTCAAAGGCCAATATCATATAAATGATGTGAAGCACTGACCCCAGCATGCATTGCATCTTACAGCCCTTGGGTGACAAGCCAGAATCTCCAGCTGACCCTGGCAAAGCAGCTTGCCTTGGGGCTGTTTGTAAAAGAATTCTAAGCCATGAAATCATTGAAACAGTTTATACCTTTCAGGCCTCTGGAATTACAGGAGAGGCCTCCTCTAACATATCTGAAACCCCATACGGTCTCTCTCTCTCTCTCTCATTGTCCATTTTAACTGTCCTAATTTCTGTAGCAAGGAATTTCTCCATCACACTCTGTTGTGAGATTTTACTTTACTACTTTGATCAGGCTGCAGATTTTCCAAATCTTTCTACTCTGCTCCATTTGGCTCCTGATTCTCACAGTTAAATTGACTAAACAGGACCGATAATAATTCTGCTTACAGATGCTAATGTTGTGGCTCAAAAGTTTAATCCACCACCTTCTGTACAGCCATCCCACACTGAAGCACCAATTTGAGTCCCAGCTGCTCCACTTCAGTGGATGTACCTGGAAAAGCAACAGAAACTATCCCAAGTCCTTGGGCCTTTGCCTCTCACAGGGGAGACCCAAGGGAGTGCCTGATTGTCGGCTTCATCCTGAACAAGACTTGGCATTGGCAGGCATTCACTGAGTAAAACAGAAGATGGAAGATCTCTTTTTCTCTATCTCTTCCCTACCCCCCACCACCCTAGTCCTTATTGCTCTGCTTTTCAAGGAAAATAAAATGAAGAATTTTTAAGAAGTGAAATCAGAATAAAATTAGGTTTAAAATTCATAAAAGTTCCAGGATTACCTTTGTAACTGAAAATGAAATTTTAAAATCTGAATGCTTTGCTGCCTTGAAATTTTCTCTACCAAAATAAGCCATCACCCCTAAGCCCAGGCTCTCAGAGTATCAGAACTCAGATGGAATACACGTAGGCTCTTTCTTGCAGTACCCCAAGGGTGGTCTTCAGTTAATTCCCAACAGAATCCTCATTGCCATCTGGAATCTCATCACCATGGTATTTTTATATCTAAAATGTTTATTTATTTGGAAGTCAGAGAGAGAGGTCTTCCATTCACTAGTTCATGTACCCAAATGGCTACAAATGACCAGGGCTGGGCCAGGCTGCAGCAGAAGCCAGGAACTTCTTCCAGATCTCACACATAGGTGCAGGGACCCAAGCACTTGGACCATCTTCTGTTGCTTTCCCAGGCCCATTAGCAGGGAGCTGGATAGGAAGTGGAATAGCTGCATGGGAAGTAGAGCAGCCAGGACTCAAACTAGAACCCATATAAGATGCCAGCATTAAAGATGGCAGCTTTACCTGCCATACCACAATGTCAGCCCCATTTGTATTTATACCTACATCCAATCTTCTAAGCCCACAACCAGAATCCCTCATAATCTCTGCTCACAGCATCCTCAGCTTTCTTTAATCTGCACCTCCAAACTCCTTCAGCTTCTCCTCATTAACCAATTCCAGAAACACTCCAACATCTTCAAGTATAATTACAGTAACCTCAATATCAATTTTCTGTATTAGCTTCTTTTCACTGTAACAAAGCACCTGAAAAAAGCTGTTCCCAAAAAAAGGAGGTTCAAATTAGCTCACTCTTCAGGAAGCTCACAGCCCAGCTTCCTCTGGCTGATAGACCCCCAACAGCCCAGAGCACCCCACGGCAAGAGGGAGTGTAGGTGGAGGAGGGTGGTCCCCCAGCAAGCCAGGAGAGGGAGAACAGCTGGGTCAACTTGGCTGTGACAACCACCTTCCAAGACAATGTTTTCATGGGCCTCACAAGGCCCACTTCCTAAGTATCATAATTGGATTAAGTGCCTATCCTTTGAGAGCCATTTGTTTATGACTTACATTTTAAAGTCCTTTCATAGGAACGGAAGCTAAGTTAGGTTCAGACTGTAGCAATAGGGCAAAGTACAGGTGAAAGCAATAGAAGCGTCAGTGCCTTCCTTGGGTGTGCCACCCTCCTGGCACAGGGATGTAGTCACCAACAGGGACGCTCGGCAAAGCCCGTTGCTGATGGTTTCTGTGCATGCTTCATTACACACGCACGGCTGATTAAGTCATTGGCCACTGGTGATTGCATTCAATCTTCAGCTCCTCTCCCCTCCCTGGAGGCCGTGGGTAGGGTTGGACTGAAATTACATAGTTGATTCCTCTGGCAACCAATTCACATCTCAGTGTTATTCGGGAGCCCACCAAGTGTAATCTCATTAGCATAAACCCAGGTATGGTAGAAAGGGGCTTATTATGCATAATGAGACACTCCTGTCCCTCCAGTCACTCAGGAAGTTCCCATGGTTTAGGAGTCGTGTTACTGGGAACTGGGAGAAAAGCCAGCTAGGACAACTGAAGATTATCCTTATCACTCAGGAAGTTAGGAGGATTTTAGAAGCTATGTGCCAGGAACCGGGGCCAGAGATCAAATACAGATTCCTTATCGTGTCACAGGTCCCCAAGTTAAGCTTTCATTTATTAATTTTAAAATCATGTTTTTATTTGACTGTATAAGTACATGCTTATTAAGGAATATCCAATTGATGTATAAAAGCACAGGAATAAAAGCAAATCTTTTTTTGCCTAGCAATCATGATTTTCAGTGTGTGTTTCACACTGCCCTGCATGCTTACTCATGTGTCTGAGGGCTCCAACATGAGAAGTCTAGGTGACCATCAGCTGGCAATAAGAACATGCTAAGTACTGCTTGTTTTCCTGTTTATTTTCTGTTTTCCAACACCCCCAATCCAAACTCTGCACTGGAGAATTCCATGAGGGCAGGAAATTAGTCCATCTTTTAAACTATGGAATCCTCTAAACCACCATAGTGCATGACACGTGGTGGGATCTTAAAACAATATTTGTTGAACACTCCTGCTTAACAGTCCTTACAGCCTCGGAGTTCAATGGCTTTCCCAGGATGTATCTTTTTTCTAAATATTTGTTTTTATTTGAAAGACAGAGTTACAGAAAGAGAAGGAGAGACAGAGAGGTCTTCCATCTGCTGGTTCACTCCCCAAATGGCCACATCAGCTGGGACTGGACAAAGCCAGGATGCAGGAACTTCATCCAGTCTCCCTCATGAGTGCAGAGACCAGTGGACTTGGGGCATATTCCATTGCTTTCCCTGGCAGTTAATGGGAGATCTGAATTGAAAGTGGAGCAACCGCGGTTCAACCTGGTACTTCTATAACCTTGCTTTGAGCAGCAGACAGCTTATCACAGAGATAAGAATATTCCACTGTCCCTTGGCCTCCCAGCTGAAGCATGATCTAAATTCTCTAAAAATCCTTGGCTGTTTTCTTGATGTTGCCAAATATGTCCTGAGCAACAGTATTTCCTCTGGAGGAAAAAGGCAGCATCTCCCTGTAGATTTGGTGATGCTTGCCTGGGTGTAATATGATGCTGTTGCAGATGCCTGCATCAATGACAGTGGCTTATAGTTCCTCTGTCTTCTGTGTCTTTTTCTAATTTAGAGGAAGCTCAAAAGGGGCGAAGAGCAAAGATGCTATGATGCTGATACCTCTATACCATTTCCATGTTGATTGACAGGATAAAACTTGGCACCAGGTGGAAGACATCCGTGCACTTGGGAACATTGGATCTAAAGTCAACTGAGTATCTCTGATTGTTCCACTTCTCAAGATTCTCCTCCCCAGTCACTTACCTGATGGAGACACTGCTTGATTTCCCACCTCAGGCTCCCCAGTGAGGTTTTCCAACACCATGCTACAGTTCCTCTGTTTTTAGAATGAGTGCTATGAAACCGCTTGCACTTGATCGAATCATTTCTATGCCTCTATGTCCCAGTGATTTATAGACCGCTAATGGAGAAATAAATGCAATTCATATCTCAAGGACCAGCAGTTTTAAGTCTTCTTTTCATAGGAAAAGAATAATGGGATGTGGGAAACATTCACAACCTTTACTTCCAGTTGGCAAACTTGAACTACTATGGCCAGACAGACTGGAACAATGGTAGAGAGATAGCCAATTCTCCCTGCTTCCTCCCCAGAGAGAAGATCACCGCTGTTTCCTTCCTTGCTGTTAGGTCAGTGGCAGAAGATTCTCCAGTGGCCAGAAACACATCTAAAATCTTCCAAGTTATCTTTTTACTCAACTTCCAATTCCTGCTCCTGGTATATTGGCTTTCTCTTATTAATTTCTCTTTGATGCACATAACCTTAAATGAAATATCATTAGTCATTATTCTACATTGTTTGGGTAAATAATTATTCCACATTGTCTATAAATTTCATGTCAGCCTTAGTTATCAGTTTCATGAAGGGTGGGATTAGGACATTGCCAAGTTTTGACTGAATTCCTAGAATGCCATGTAAGGATGGTTTTTTTCAAACACAGCAAGTTGAAGTAACCATTACTCAATGAATGAATGATGATTTGTGCTGACTCTAAAAATCTGGCCATGTCCCATTCAGTGGCTTCTGTCGACCATATACAATGTACACATTCAAACTGTCAACTCTGCAAACAGTACTTAGAAGAATCAAGTACAGAGAATCACGGAGGGTAGCAAACACAATGGGACCATAGAGGCCCTTGCATGAGCAAGGATCTGCTTGATGTGATTTGAAAATTTGTCTGCCAATTTTCTGACTTACATCCTATCCAAAGAGAGAGCATCTCGTTCCCTTCCTTTTGAATATGAGATGGCCTTTTCTACTCACTACCAATGAGTAAAACACAGCAGAAGTGACTCTGAACAGCTTCTGAACTAGCTCATAGAAAGTTCAGCTTCCATCTGGCAGGCTGCACTATTAGAATTCTCCCACTACATTGTGTGGTGCCATGCAGGTCACACCTCTCAGAGTTTCTGCTTGATGTACACTCCTGAGGTCCAAGCCATGGCCACCATCAACCACTGGACCCATAAATGAGGAGTCTTCTACTGAGTTGAGACCCAGCCTTTAAGCTACTCCAGTTGATGCCATGGGACTACCTCTCCTGGCTGACCTTGCAAGGGATTCCAAGACATAGTATTACAGACTAGGTGGCTTACACAGCACACGTTCTGTGCAGTTTTTAAGACGGAAAGTCCTATATGAAAAGAGCTGCTGGATTGGTTTCTTCTGAGGGTCAGGAAGGAAGTGCCTGTTCCAAGTCTGTCTCCTTGACACAAGATGGCTGTTTTCTCCCAATGATACTTCACACCATTTTCCCTCTGTTGTGTCTGGATCCAGATTTCTTCTCCTTACAGGACACCTTGAGGTATTGTTATAAAACAATCATCTCCAAACACAGACACATTCTGACTTTGAAATGAATTTGCCCAAAGGGACACAATTCAGCCTGCAACATTACCTGGGTGCTATCCAATTTGCATATTCACTTGTGCCATTGCTTTGAGCCACTAAAGCTAGACTGGTTTGTTATGCAGGAAGAAAATAACCAGTGTGCTTAAGGTAGAGTTAGTAACTTGGTTCCAGTCATTGATATCTCAGAATTTCTTCAGCAAAGCCTCCAGACATCAGGACCACACCATTTGAGGGTAATGCCATGAGGGTCAAGGCCAAGCAAGCCACAGGTTTGGAAATACCTGGATAGAGTTTCAGGGACCATGTATTCAATGCCATCTATTTTTTTTCTGTTTTAATTTTGCTCCTTGAATGTAAGCAATAAGACCCACTGACATGTCCAGGAAAAAGAGAAGACCAAATTATTTTAGGGCTAGATAAAAGCAACAGAAGGACACAGTTATGTCAAAATGTAAAGCCAGCATTGGATGTGGAGCTGGGCTGGATAGCAGTTGACTTTGGGTCCTACTCTGGATGCAAGAAGGCCAGGTGCTCTTCTCATGATGCCCCAGTTACTCACCTGTTACCTGAAGCAGGACTGAGCCTTACTCCGGCCCCAAATCGCCAGGTTCAGATCCTGGTTCTAGCCGAACCTGTCGCGCTAGAAAAGTTATTTAATCTCCACCTGCAATTGCTTCCTTGTCTGTTGAAGTGGGTACTATTCAATCATTACTACCAATGAGATTAGGGTCTAAGGTTGTCTGTATGATGAGTTAGTTACTTACAATACATCATAATCAGAGTGAGTTTCTGCTTTAGACTCCTCTCTCTCCAATTGAGTCATAGTTGCTACTGGTCCATTACATCAGCTTGCAAACTGGTTCATTCATTGATGAAACAAATATTTATTGGACACATGCTACCTATGTGGTAGGTGCTGTTCTACATCCAGCATTGGGTCAGTCAGACAAATTAATTAATTGGCCATGGGATAATCTTTAACTTATCCCTTATTGAACTTGATTCTCTTTGCTGTTTGAAGTTCAATTCCAACCTTGCCACCATTTTGGGGGAAAAAATAGATTCATTTACTTTTACTATAAAGGTAAATTTACAGAGATAAAGAGAGATGGAGAGAAAGATTTTTCATTCTCAAATTCCCACAATAGCCAGAGTTGAGCTATTCTGAAGCCAGGAGCCAAGAGCCTCCTTTGAGTTTCCCACGCGGGTTTGCAGGATCCCAAGGATTTGGCCCATTCTCTGCTGCTTTCCAGGACATAGCAGGGAGCTGGATGGGAAATGGAACAGCCAGGACATGAATCAGTGCCATACTGGATGCTGGCAGTTGAAGGTGGAGGATTAGCCTATAGAGTCACGGGGCTGGCCCAACATTGCCAACTTTTAACAGCTCTTTCCATCATTCATGGGAGCATTTTTCCTGCTCCTTATCTCAAATCTTTGAAGTAAACACTCTGACCCACTTATCTTATTTTTTTTTAAGATTTAGTTTTGTTGGAAAGGCAGATTTATAGAACGAAGGAGAAACCAAGAAAAGGTCTTCCATCTGCAGATTCATTCTTCAAATGACAACAATGGCTGGAGCTGGCCGACCTCTACCAGGAGCCAGGAGTTTCTTCTGGGTCTCTCATGCAGTTATAGAATCCCAAGGCTTTGGGCTGCTCTCCTCTTCTTTCCCAGGCCGTAAGCAGGAGCTGGATGGGAAGTTGAGCAGCTGGGTCACAAACCAGTGCCCATATGAAATGCCAACACTGGCAGGCAGAGGGTTAGCCAATTGAGCCATTGCACCAGCCTCTATTGGCTCACTAGATGTTTTCAAGTGAAACTACAAAATATTTCTAAGCAGGGGCAGGCTTAGTGGGTTAGGTTGTTGCTTGGGTTGTCCACTTCTCATGTCAGAGTGCCTTATTTGAACTACCAGTTACTCCACACTTTCAATCTAGTTTCCTACTGCTGTGCTTGGGAAGGAGATTATGGAGTCTCCTTGGGAAGGAGAGTTTGAGTCCCATCTGCCCATCTGGAAGTAGGCTTTGTTAGGGTGATTGTTCATGTGACCCAAACAGCAGCAGTCACCCACCAGGAGCCTCCTGACTCAGTCTCCTTAGGGCGCCCCTCACCCAAGGACAAACAATACTTGGTAGATGCCTACTCCAGCTGCCACACCCTTGGACGACTCAGAGATGCAATCCACATCACCTCCCCTAAAGTCTCTAGAAGGACTAAGCCCCAGTTACTCACCTGTCACCTGCTTATTTGTGCAGACTGACTCCTTCACTTGCCCATCTCACTTTTATTCCTTCACACCTGTACTTTCTGCAGGCACCTCTCAGATAAACCACTTGCACTCATGTGTGCCCCTGGAGAACCTCAAACTTAGATGTTTTACAAGCAATTCAAGAAGTGAAAATAGTAAGAAAGAAAGTGAGAAAGAAACAAGAAGGGTGGGCGATTGTAATTAGCGTTTGTAATTAGCACACCCTCAAGCCAGGTTCAGTGGCTCCTGGCTCTGCTGGCCTCAACTCAGTCCTGGCCATTGTAGCAATCTCTTAGGACTGAACCAACAGTCTTGATTTTTCTCTGCTTTCTATCACTTTTCCTTCCAAATGAGAAATATATAGATATACATATACATAAATATACATATACATATATACATATACATGAAAGAAACAAGCTGGGGCCTCTGCAGATGCTAGAGACAGCACACAGATATAGACTACTTAGCTCCCACTGCAACTGCAGGTGCTCATCCCACAGGGCTGCAAAGACCGCCGGCTGCGGGTGGCCCTGTGGAGGCATGGTGGGAGGGGCTGTGCGTCCAGCAGATGCCTCGCTGATGGTTCTTACAGCAAACGTTTCACTCGTCCCTTTTCCTCACCCCCGTTATTGAAGCACTAATAATGATTTCTATGACATTGACTTTCCTTCCAGAAATCTTGACTAACTCTTTGACAAGAGATTAATAAAGAGCGGGACTTCAGATGTCAAGTCTTGATGAGCAAGTGTCCAAGGCCGTCTCCGGATGGGTGTTCGTGCCCGCATTCACCACGCTCTCCAGAGACTGAAAAGCAATTGTTTAGCTGGGGGTAGAGAGAGCAGAGCTGAATTAAATTGACCTGCCTGAGAGAGAAGGTAGCACTGTGCACATTTAACTAAGGGTCTTTGAAAGAAATCTATTTCATTGTAGCTGAGTGCTGAAAATTATTTTAAGGAAGTGATTATCTGTCTAATGATTTTAAATGCACGAGTGATGTCAGCATCTGAAATTCAGTCTGGGGAGCAACACTTGGGTTGTCAACACCACACTACATGCAGCCTGCATTCCTTTCTCTGGATTTTTTTTCCCCCTTTTCAGAAACACGAACTTGACTGCTTTCAAAAGCCAATTCTTATGCCTAAAACCTGAAAATAGAGACAAATTTCCATTTATAGTAGAATACCAGCAGCCACGCTTAATCCAGACGCACAGACACAGCTACACAGAAGTACCTTTTGCACTGGATATAATTATTACTCGGCAGGGAAATCTGGTGTGATCCCCTCGCGTTGGTGGAGTTTTAAGCCTGTCTTTAATTTCAAATAACTTAAAGAGAACCCCTAGAGAGACAGTGGGCACAGTAGGGGAAGGCAGTCATGACAGGAAAAACCAGCAACGCTGGTAATTCTTTCCTGGCAGGTATTGGGGTGAGTTATCACCCCAGATAAAGAGCCTGAGCCCTCCCATTACCAGGGGAGAGAGGAACAAATGTGTGTTTAAGCACCTTCTGCAGCCAGCCCACCTGCCCAGTATGCCCCCACGAGGACTGTGTCTCTTAGGGCGCAGTGGGCACAGAGAGAGCAAAGCAACACCTCTCCCAACCCCTCCCCTCCAACCACCACCCCCAAAAGTTCCCTCTTGCTCCCGAGCTTTGGCCAAAGCCCCTGAGCACTGGTGAAAAGCAGCCATTTTTTCCTCACCTCTTCAAAAGCACCTTTCTGTGCTCACTCACTCCCACCTACTGTGCATGTAAATTATTCATCAGTGAGCCGGCCTCTATTTGCGACTTTGATGCTTTTCCTCTCCTAGAGACCCAAGGAACACGGTAAAGCCAGCGAGCTCTGCGGGTGCCTTTGATCTCCTACTCGCAAATGGCATTTTGTGGTGGAACAGCTGAGCCTGCTCCGTGGCTTCAGGGTGCGGTCCCAAGGGAGTGATGGATAGCGTTATTACTCCTGAGTAGACGCCCAACTCCGAACGCCTACCAGCATTCAAGACAATGGAATCCTTTTCTTAAGAGTGGACACTCTGTTCCCCGCCCCTGCCTAAATACACCGTGATGGACACACAGGCGCCCACAGCAGCCCTCCGCTGGGGTGAGTCCCAGGGAGGATTCTCATCCAGGACTTAGGCCATTGGCATCGCACCCTCATGCACTATACACTATGCGTACCAGAAGACTCAAACTTTATATGGGGGAATCGGGAGGGCAGACACGGGCTGCATGAGGAAGCCGGCCCTCGGCGCCCTTCGCCTCACCTCTGCTCCCCCTCGGGAGTGGAAGACGTGAAAGACGGGGTGCCGAGAAAGCCGGGGAGGAGGGAGGCGCAGGGCCCGCTTCCCTCCCAGCCCGGCCTTCAGCTGGACCCGCCGGTCTGTCGCCCAACTGCTCGTGCCTGCAATTGTGTCTCCATTGACTCTCCGAAGTGCTCACAGTCGAGAGACCAAGGACAGCGGACTCTCTTTCACAATGGCAGTGTAAAGCACTTTGCATTAAGTAGGAATAATAACCTTTTTTAAAAGAATGTGTCAAAATAATTACATTTCTTGCTGCTTTCCTTTCTCCCACATCACAGAAGCAAGCGCATCAACCTCACTTGAATGCTTGAAAGGCAGGCGGTTTTTGTTTTGTTTTGTTTCTTTTTTTTTTCCCCCCAGCTAGGCTGGCTCCATGTGCACGCATACCCAACAGTTGGGAGTCCTGTACTCTGCCATGGCTGACTGAGAGAGGAAGACGTAGGGCTATTTTTGCCTCTGTCCAGGGTTTGGCACTCGCTCACACCTGCCTCCTCTTTCTCCCATGACTGGGAAAGCATCCCACCAAAAATACTCACTTTGCAAAGGGGCAGTGGGAACTCAGGAGTCCCACCCGTCCTCCACTGTCCATCTCTTTCCATTTTCTTTTTTTATTCTGTCTGGGCAGTGTTTTTCGAAGCACTTGTTCTTCAGCTCATTGGGAAAGGGGATTCTGTAGTTGCTGGGGCGTAAGAAAGTCATCATTTTGTGAGGGTCTCTGTTGAAATTTATTTGAGGTCCATTTGGAGAGTTTCAAAATTAAGTCCATACATGCACTGCTGTTTTTTAATTTTTATTTTTTCACAGCAAATTGAAAATTCAACAGCTTTGGCATGGGCTGTGTGTGTAGGTGTGTGTGGTCTGTAAGACAACCTGGTTGGCTTGGCTTAAAATTCGTATCAAGAGTGGCTTGAAGGGCATTTCATCAAATGCTGATATATCAAATGAGACATTTAGGGGGTGGTTGGTTTTTTAATGCCTTGAATGGCCAAATCCAAATCACCTCCTCTCCCTCCTTCAAGCGGGAAAATTATTTTAATTTGGCTAAGTGAAATAGAATGTTAACATTTGTTGTATGTGTGTGTGTTTTCTGACAGCCTTGATGCCCCTGAAACTAAAAATGGAGAAACTGAGAAAGTTCCCAAAATCATGCACCCTGAGCATATGGCCTCCTGAGCACACTGCCCCCTGAACACACTGTCCCAGAACACACTGTCCCCTGAACACACTGTCCCTGAACACACTGCCCCTGAGCACACTGTCCCTGAGCACACTGTCCCCTGAGCACACTGTCCCCTGAGCACACTGTCCCCTGAACACACTGTCCCTGAGCACACTGTCCCCTGAACACACTGTCCCCTGAACACACTGTCCCCTGAGCACACTGTCCCTGAGCACACTGCCCCCTGAACACACTGTCCCTGAGCACACTGCCCCCTGAGCACACTGTCCCCTGAACACACTGTCCCTGAGCACACTGTCCCCTGAGCACACTGTCCCTGAACACACTGTCCCTGAGCACACTGTCCCTGAGCACACTGCCCCCTGAGCACACTGCCCCTGAGCACACTGTCCCCTGAGCACACTGTCCCCTGAGCACACTGTCCCTGAGCACACTGTCCCTGAGCACACTGTCCCCTGAGAAACACTGTCCCTGAGCACACTGCCCCCTGAGCACACTGTCCCCTGAGCACACTGTCCCTGAGCACACTGCTCCCTGAGCACACTGTCCATTTGCTCGTTGCATCTTGTTTCCAGGACCTTGGTGAGAGTTTGGGAGACCTTGAGGGGCTTTCTCTTTTCTCCTTTTTCTTCTCCTTTTTTCTCCCACCCCCCCCCCTCCAATGGTAGCCATCATGGGAAAGGCTCTCCTCCCATTCTTTCCTCCACTTCCTGTGCACACAGACCACTAGGACATATGCAAAACTGAGAACTGAGAGCCTGGCAGAAGCTTAGGATGTGTGTGTACCCACCATGCCCGTGTACCCCTGGGAGAGCTTGATTAGAAGTTTCTAAGTTTGTTTACACACGATCCATGGGAATAGGTTATTAAGACCTGGGTCCTAAGGAGCTAAGTGCCTGTTGGAGATGTTGAATTGTGTGCTAAGGAAGAGGTCCTAGAGTGAGAGAAAAAACCGGGTTCACAACGCCCACTACCAACAAGCACAAAAAAATGCCCCCTGGCCCAGAATCCCCCGGAGTAGGGTACAGAGGTTGGGGTGGGGAGTGTGCACATCTGGATTTGCCTCTTTAGCTCAGACGAGTTCAACGGTTGTGGTTCCTGCAAAGCTGCAGCAAGGGGCGGCCCGGGACGCCTCACAACAGGGGCACAGACCCCCCACGGGTCCTTCTTGGATGTTGGGGCGACTCCTGTGCGCGCGCGCTCAGCGGGCACCAGCTTTGTGTCCAAGGCCTCCCGGGACGAAGCTGCGAAGCTTCAGATCCCGCCGCCCCAGCGGCCTCCCTCGGCCCAGCAAAAACCTCGCCTAATTAAGCCAGTTCATCTAATTACGGGGCGTTCCAGCAAATATTTCTCCAGATGCTTCCCGCGCGACAGCCCGCGCGGGCTCTGGTCACAAAGCTGGCGAGGCTTCTGATCAGGGCTGTGCTGGGGGGCACAGCCCCGCGCCGGCGCACGCGCTGCCGCCTCCCAGGCCCCGCGCGCACCACCAGCCCTCCCTCGCTCGTTGGCTCTGTTGCCAGTCGAAAGCACAGAGCGTAATTACCAAAGTTGAGAAAACATCCCTGTAATTAGCCAGGCAACTCTGAGCACAAGAAATGGAAATTAGTCAGAGGATCATAAATTAGTTTGTGCATACATTACATCCAAGGATCACCCTGGGGAACCCCCATGTTTGCAGCCTTTGGCGGACCCCCCAACCGTTCTCAATAAAGCATTCCGCCCTTCTCCCCTCGGGTTGGGTTGAGTTAGTTACAGGAAAAGGAGTTTTGTTTGAATTACAAATTTTAAAAAAAAATTGTAAAAAAAGAATCTTATATTGTGGCTTGGAGAAAAATCGTTGATAGTATTTTCCTGTGTTGGCACCTGTGAAGGTAAGGGTGTGGAAGTGTCCCCAAACGGAGAGCTGACTTGGCTTGAGCTGAGCTTGGCTTGGCTTCGCTCCTCAGGAACAGTAGCTATAGACTCTTTAAATAGGCCTGATTTTCAACTATTTTCGCTGGTCCTCCTGGTGGCTTCTTGCTAGCAAAAGCCAGGAAATTGGACTCAGGCACAACACAACATGGCATTTGCATCAAAATAATACAGCCCGGGCCACAGCAAGCCACATCACATCACTCAGAAGGAAGGAATAGAATACAAATTAAAGTAAGAATGTAAATTTTTTTCCGCCATTAAGCTTCAATGACCATTTGAAATGGTGCGAGGCACAAAGGTTCTTGATGAGCGTCATCTAGTTTGATTATTCATACTTGTGTTTCTGCTTGAATTAAAGCAGGAGTGCTAGAGTCTGTTAGGGGAAAATATTTGAATTGATAGTGAACTCTCACCTTGCCTGCATCCATTTACTTTTCAAATGAATACCAGATAAGTTAGTGCATTTTCTAATCGGCCTGTTTTCCAGCGAGTGCTGTCATTACATACCAATTTCTTTTAGAAGTGCTCCCGAAGAAACATTAACTACTCACAAATAAGGAGCTGCCTGTCACGGGCTGCCGTCTGGAGCTGCCCTGCTTCCGGCTGCAGAACCCACGTGGGCTGGGCTTGTCTCAGCTTCAACCTTCGCCTACTCCCTGGCCAGGGCTTTGGCCACACGCCACCTTGGCAGGGTCCAGCTGCTGCCACAGCCCGGTCTGGGTTCATGGGAAGCAAGTGTGCCGTTGTGTCCTCTCCCTCTCTGATTCTAAGCTCCTAGGTTGAGTAAACAGAGCCTCTTCCACTCCAGCCGTTGGCTTCAACGCCAAGGAAGATCCCGTTAGCGTATCACTCCGCTGCGGGACCAGCCTGCTCACTAGCGGAATGGGCTTAATACAGAGAATATGGGAACGTAGACGTGGCTGTTCAGGGGAGCGGAGGATCTCCTTGAAGAAATTCATGTCCAAAGCTGTAAACAAGAGCTCATAAGCAGACACTGCTTGGCCCAGGTGGGGAAAGGAAGGCACCAGATATTGCTAAGCTTCCCAAAGAGCCTCCCAAGAAAAATATTTGTGTTTAATCCAAGCAAAAACAATTTAAAAAAAATACATGCTCACTACTTGGGGGGTCTGCGTTTCACATCATAAAGAGCTTCACTGGGTTGCCCCTCTGTGAGATGTTACTGGAGATGCTATCGCTGAAACCCATTGCTTCTTTTTCTCTTTAAGATTTATTTTATTTTCATTGGAAAATCAGATATACAGAGAGGAGGAGAGACAGAGAGGAAGACCCTCCATCCGATGATTCACTCCCCAAGTGACTGCAACTCGCCTGGAGTTGAGCCAGTCCAAAGCCAGGAGCTCAGATCCTCTTGTGAGTCTCCCACATGGGTGCAGGGTCCCAAGGCTTTGGGCCGTCCTTGACTGCCTTCCCAGGCCACAAGCAGGGAGATGGATGGAAAGTGGGGCTGCTGGGGTTAGAACTGGTGCCCATATGGGATCCCGGTGCCTGCAAGGTGAGGACTTTAGCCACTAGGCTACTGTGCCAGGCTCATTTGATTCTTTTTTTTTTTTTTTTTTTTTTAATTGTGAGTTCTTTCAGAAGCAACCCCAAGCAGATTCCTGGAGCATGAAGCCAGGCTCACCAACCTGGAGTGGCCTAACTTGCACATGGTCTTGTGTAAGACACACAGAAAGCACATTGATGCCATCCTCAACAAGGTCACGGGCAAACAGGAAATGCTGGGAAAAGCACTCTCAGGGGAGGCAGGGGCGGGCAGGGATCTGACTCCTGGGGAGGGCAGAGTCCTCCCGTGGTCGGCATGCACGTGTCACTCTTACTCTTCCAAATGAATATTAACACTCCCCCCCTAATCGGAGGCCCACGTGGGCATGCATCCTTCTTAACTACGTAAACATAATCTAAAATAAACTTTTATTAGAAAAAATGAATATAAACACACACATACACAATAATCCCAACTCAGCTAATCCTCTGAATTAAAAGTCAAATGAGAATGTGGGTAAAGCTGAACACTAAAGGAATTATTAGATAGGTCCATGATCACCTTTGTCAAAGAGGGTTCTAAAACTTTGACAAACTTACGAATTTATTCAAACCAAAATGCACCCATACCCCCTCCCACACCACACACACACACACAGGCACCAGAAACACTGCCCCACTTTTCACAGTAGCCAAGAAATGAAAACAACCGAGTGTCCATCCATGAATCAATAAATGAATGGTTGGATGAAGAAGGTGTGGACCTGCACACAGAGGAGTGTTCTTCCAACATGAAAAATAATTAAATTCTGTCACTTGCAACAACACGTAAGACATGAAGTGTCAAACAGAAGGACACACCATGCGATTGCACTTGATATGGAAAGTAAAAGAGTTATCCTCCTAGAAATCGAGCATTTACTGGTGCTTAGCAGCAGGGTGGGAGGGGGGATGTTTGGATACTTTGGTCACTACTGAGCACTAAATATCTGACCAGAGAAATAGGTTCTGGTGTTGTATTATACAGCGGGGTGACTACAAACAGTGATAACACAATGTGTGTTTCACAAAGCTTGAACCAAGGATTTTGAGTATTGCCATAAAGAAAGGATCCATATTTGGAGAGGTAAGTGTGCTTACACAGATTAGAGCTTTACAATGTATACACATACATCAAAGCATCACTTGGTACCCCATCACCATGTAAAATATTTGTGCATCAATGAAAAGACTTCTTAGTTAAAAAGAAAAATATAGGGGTGTTGTCATCTCTTGCAGTCATCATTATAGATTAGAAACGGGGGTCTGAAATTTCAGTTTGCTTTGTAACCTGTATAAAGATGTTTTAAATGTAGCGGCAGTGGAACTACAGCATATTTATTTGGATGCAAAAATATCTTTAAATCAATACATTTTTTTAAATGCATTTTCATGAATTTTTGAGGACCACTCTCTACCTGCATTTAGTTCTCAAATCCTGACAATATGCATACAAACTTAAAAATTATTGTGTGCACTTTAAGACTTCAAATAAATGGCTCCTATGCAAAGCTTTCCTCTAATGCTTTGGAAACTGGCAAGTTTTCCAAGAAAACAGGTTTTCATAAGCATCTACAAAATGTAAAAACTGAAGCAGA
This sequence comes from Ochotona curzoniae, assembly GCF_017591425.1. Classification (NCBI taxonomy): domain Eukaryota; kingdom Metazoa; phylum Chordata; class Mammalia; order Lagomorpha; family Ochotonidae; genus Ochotona; species Ochotona curzoniae. The sequence goes on along the minus strand of NW_024465894.1, from coordinate 19,865,869 downwards.
TGGAATATGGTCTCGGGTTATTCTCCTTCTCCCCCCGTACACCCATTGGTGGTATCCTCTGGACCTGACTCTGAGATTGATTGCTTTGGCTGGTAGACATCAACAGATGGGACAAGCAGGGATGTAAGCATTTAACTCTGCCTTCCTGTTCATGTGAACTTGACAAAACCAATCCACTGGAGGAGGGGAGACACACAGAGAACTGACAACCCACCCTCGTCCAACTTGAGACTGAGGTCATTTTCCATCACACGGCCCCCAAACACCCCACAGTCAGGCTGGCAAGAGTTCAACAGAGTCCCACCAGCCCAGAAGAATCACCCAGCCAAGTCGCAGCTTTGTCAGTTAAACACAACACATACTAAGCTGCTTACATACAGACTGCGACTTGGGCACATTTTCTTAGGAATATCTCTTTGCTCTTGAACCATCAAAACAATCTTTTTGTTTTGTTTTATTTTTTAAAGATTCATTTTGTTTATTTGGAAAGCAGAGTGAAAGACAAAAAGAGAGGGTGAGAGATTGCACTGGCTGGTTCATTGCCCAGATGGCTGTAATGGCCAGGGCCAGGTAAAGCTGACGTCAGGAATCAGGAGATTCATCCAGGTCTGCCATGTGGGCACAGATGCCTCGGTTTCAGGCCATCTTTTGCTGCTTTCCTAAGTGCATTAGTAGGAAGCTAGATTGAAAGTGAAGCAGCCAGGATTTAAACCAGTGCCCATTGTAGGCCATGGCTTTATCCACCACACCATGATGCTGGCACCTGTTTATATTCCTAAATCATCAAAATATGGTCAGCATACTGATATAGATGCACTGAGTCATGATGGCATGTTTATGGTTTCTTGTGGTTTCTGATTGTTCATTAATTACACACTAGGCCATCTGATGAAGCCAACCTTTAGCCATGTGGCCAGCCACATCAGAAATGTCATCTTTCTATATTTGGAAGATGGAGTGAGTGTGTGTGGAGCAGGTGCTATTAGTGCTTTGCCCATGTCTCCTGCCAACACTTACCCTTGTATGTGTGTGCCATCACTGCCCACAGCCAGCAGCACCTGAATGCATCACAGCTGGAAGACAGCCCAGAAGCTGCTGGGGTCTGACTCCTCAAAGCGTGGAGAACAAGAACCTGATTGGTTTTTTTTAACATTTATTTATTTTTATTGCAAAGTCAGATATACAGAGAGCAGGAGAGACAGGAAAATCCTCCGCCTATTGATTCACTCCTCAAGCGGCTGCAATGGCCAGAACTGAGCTGAGCCAAAGCCAGGAGCTAGGAGCCAGCAGCTTCTTCCGGGCTTCCCACACAGGGTCACAAGGCTCCAGGCCGTCCTGGACTGCTTCCCCAGGCCACAAGCAGGGAGATGGATGGGAAGCAGGGCCATCGGGATTAGAACTGACACCCACATGGGATCTCAGCGCATTCAAGGCCGCCGTGTCAGGCCCTCTTAGGCTTGATTTGTGACTGACAGGTGTAGGATAGACGAACACTCACCATCTTCTTCCATTGACTAGGACACCCCTGGCATGTGGCTCCAACTCCAGATCCCTGTGAGCTCCTGCCTGCCACTGTCCTGGACATGCCTTCTTCCCTATGTGAGCCCTGCTCCCACTCTCTGCTGATGCTGTCTGGAGTAAATCTCACCAATGCAACCTAAGTGCTTTCTGCTCCACTCCAGAATTCCTTCCTGCCCCCAGAAAGAAACTTCCAGCCGGCTGTAAACTCCCCACGTTCCGGGCATCCTGATGCTCCCACCCCCAGATGGGATGTTCCCACCCTCAGGATGTTCCCACATGCCTGTCCATCTCCAAGCCCAACATGTTACCAACTGATATTGAAGAGTCCCCCTCCCCCATGTTTGATGTGAGACATCAACAACTTTTGCTTGCTTTTTATGATCATGAGTGGCTAGAGCCTTGGCCCAGCTGCCATCATGGTTGGAAGAAGCAATTCTGAAGGCAAGTGTAACTATCCCCATGTTACACACTGTGAAACTGAGCTGCGTAGAAGTCAGATCACCTGCCCGGAACTGGGATTGGAACTCAGAATGCTGTGTGATTCCAAGATCCTATTCCTCTTCCTAAGCAATCAATTCCATGTCCAGTAGGTGGATGTGGTCAGGTGCCATCAATAAATCTGTACCCCCCATACATAAAAAAAAATCAACTGGAGCTGGCATTGTAGGTTAAGCTGCCATTTGTGACACCAGCATTGCATATGGGCACTGGTTCAATCCCAGTTGCTACACTTGCTATCCAGCTTGCTGCTAATGTGTCTAGGAAAACAGAGGAAGATAGCTCACAGGCTTGGATCCCTGCAGCCATGTGGGAGACCTGAAAGGGGCTCCTGACTCATGGCCTTGGCCTGTTGCAACCTTGGCCATTGTGGTCATTCAGGAGTAAACCAATAAATGGAAGATGTTTCTCTCTCCTGCCTCCTCCTCTCTGTTTCTCTGCCTTTCAAATAAATAAACAAACATTTTTTAATCCATTCTAGCCCTCATTCCCAGATACATGCAAGTGCATACAGCCAGGATAATAAGAAATTGACGTCATCATTTTCTTTCTTCATTGACTATTTTCTGAAAATAGGTATAACAGGGTGTCCCTCTCAGTTCTCCACCCCAACACTCAGGCACCCTGCGTACACACACACATTCTCAGATGGTGGCATCCCAAATTCTCATGTCTTCAGCTGGGTTCAGTTCTTTCCCCCAACTCAAGGCTCACTCATTCTGGCCAGCACAGACTCTAGACTCCCCAAGAGCCTTGTGACCCCTCCCAGTATTCCCCACTGCTCCATCCCCTAGCATCACTTGCTAACACTCAGCCTCTTCCTGGCTCTTGGGAATCTCCAAGCGATCCATGCTGGTGGCTCGGGCCTGGCTGGGCGCTCTTGTGGCCCTGACTCCTCCATGAGGTTCCTTGCAGCTCCTCCCCCCAAGAGAAGCAGCCTACTTACCCCAGGTCTAGTCGTGTGACTTGTGAGCCTGTCTGTGCTTGAACACACGGCTTACCCATTGTGAGAAATGCTGCCCCATGTGGACTCCCACACAGGCGTCCTGAGGTTGACCCTCCCAAAGGAGCCAGACCCAATCCCATGTGCGTCCGGAAGCAGGGCTATGCTGCGGACTGCACTGAGTGCTCCCTAAGCCTGGATGATGGAGCACTCACTGTCACTGAGATGGTATTTGGAGGTGGGGCCATGGCAGGTAAAACATGGAGGATAAAGGATGAGATTCGTGGCTATCTAAGAAGAGAATGTACCGGAACTTGACCTCTCCCACCCCACTCTTCCACTTGTCCCAACCTCCGTAGGACACAGTGAGAAAGCAGCTATCTACAAGCCACTGGGGAACCAAATCAGTTGGTGTCTTGATCTGGGACTTCTCCACCTTCAGCACTAAGAGAAACGAACTCGTATTGTTTAAGCCTCTCTGTCTATGGCAGCTCAGGTAGACTGATACAAGCTGCCATCCAACACAAGTTGAATCGACAGCCCAGCCAAGATCAGTCCATTTCTTGCCAATCCCCCCCCCCAAAAAAAGGAAGGAAGGAAGGAAAGAAAGAAAGAAAGAACTAAAGGCTCATTGTTGTATACCCCTGAAGTTTGGAGCTCAGGAGCTATCCGGTAAACATGATTGCTCACTGATACGGATCAATTCTGTGAAAGCAGAAACTCTCTCTTAGTAACTGTGGTATACCCAGAGCCTAGCCCAATGTCTGCCTAACCCTGCTTGATGAATGGTCATGGGGTGGATAGATAAATAAGCAACCAAATGTGCATGACAACCGAAGGAAGACACTGAAAGAGTTCATGTGTGTGTTGATGGAATAATTACACTTGATGAATATATAACTGTGAGTCGATGATGAAAATCCATATGGAGATTACATATATATTTTGAAATAACTTCAATGAAATTAAAAGTTAAGTTTATTTTGGTGCAAAAATTCAAAAATTCAAAAGCTTTCATAATGTGAATTTTCTATAAGCTTTTTGAAGACTCTTCCAATGAGTGAATTTCAATTAACCTTTGCACCAATATGAACTTATATTTAATTCCATTTCCTGCAAACTGAAGTGCCCTTACATACACACACACTAGAGATTTAGTACAAGGAACCGGATCTCACTGCAATAGAGGCTGGCAGAGTGAATCCACAAGCTGGAGACTGGAGAGCAGAAGGCTTCGTGCCAGTCCAAGATCGACAGCTGAGTCCCAGGGAGCCACTGGGATAATTGTCATTGTTCTATCTTCAGTGCTCCAATGTACATGCAAAGCACCCCAAAAATCGTTCTCGCCAGGATACCCAGAACACGGCTTCCCCAGCTATCTGGACACCACATGGCGCAGTCAAGTGGACACACAAAATTAACCTTCACACTGGTTTTTTGCATGCCAATGTGTTTGAGTGTGCGTATGTGTGGCGAATTCTCAGGGCAGAGCTGGCTTCGCTTGTCATCATCATTTTCAGACACTTATAATTGTGGATGATTTTTGAAAGGAACAAAAACGGGGAGTGTTACAATTTTTTCTCAGTGTGGCGAATTGGCTATGCTGCTGCCACTCAGCGTGTACTGCCATCGTGACCTGAGGGGCAAGCGGATGACGGCAGCTGGGGGCAGGAAGAATAAGACTGCAATGTCAGCCTCTGATTCCAGTGACGCCATGTGTGCAGGGCTTTGGTCAAGGCTGGCTACTCAGTGATATGTTGTGTTGTTTGGGTTTTTTTTTTTTAATTGGCCTGATACATGGCAACAATAAGAGTAAAATGGAGCTCTCATAGCAGAAAAATCGATACCCTCAATTCTCGTCCTTACTGTGGGAGGATCCAGCACATTGAGCTGCAATTCAGTTCCCACATGAGCTGATGCTGAGATATGGCGAGCTAATCTGCCTCCCAGGACACTTGCAGGCTGACTCCTTCAGCTTCAGCTTTGAAAGGGACTGAATGGACCAAACTAATGGCTGGGCCTTTATCAACCTGAGCTGAGACTCCATCTCCCAGCCAGGCTGGGAGCTTCTCTCAGGGGCTCCTCTCTGTCTCTGCCTGCTCAGTGAAGCCTGACATCCCTTAAGTAGGGATTTAGGGTGCAAATGACTTTAGGGAAAAAAAATCATCGCACTTAACACTGACCATCAGGACTCTAGCCTGGAGGGTCCCCATCGCATATAGGTACTCCACGAAGTTCATGGAAAATGAAATTAAAAGATAACATGTGTTTGCCACAAACCAAAGCACTCCCATGTTAATCAGGGTTCTGTGGGAAACCGAACCAATAGAAGAATCTGTTTCGGGAGTTGGAGAGGTTATAGATAGATATTATGTAAAAATAAATGGGGCCCAGTGCAATGACTCAGTGGCTAAATACCACCTTATAAACTCTGGGATCCCATATGGGCGCCAATTCATATCCTGGCTGCTCCACTTCCCTTCCAGCTCCCTGTTTATGGCCTGGAAAAGAAGCAGAGGATAGCTCAAAAGCCCTGGGAACCTACACTTACATGAGAGACCCAGAGGAGGATCCTGGCTCCTGGCTTCAGATGGGCTTAACTTGGGCCAGTGAGGCCACTTGGGGAGTGAACCAGCAGGAGGAAGATCCTCCTCTCTGTCTCTCCTTCTCTCCGTATAGCTGATCTGCCTTTCCAATAAGAAGAAATCTTAATAAATAGATGGATAGCAATAGATAAATGGATGGGTAGAAAGACAATAAATGAAACTATTTAGATGACTGAGTTTAGGTAGATGTTAAGCAGGTGATTACAGACAGTAATAGATAAATGGATGGGCGGCTAGATAGATGACAGGTGAAAATAGTGATAGATGGTAGGTGAAAATAGATTCTAGATAGCTGTCATTTAAAAATGGCAATAGATAGATAAATGGATGGATAGGTAGATGTCAGGTGAAAATAGATATTGGTAGATAGATTGCAGAGAGATGATAGAAAGAATTCTTAGGAGAGATCTGTAAATGGCAGATGGATGCCAGAGCATAAACAGATGATAAGTGAAAATGAACAGCTAGGTACTAACAGATGACTAGGTAACTAACTAGACACAGAGTTTCAAGACTTACCAGGATTTGGCCCACACAGGCATAGAAGCTAAGTGCCATAGTCTGCAGCTACAAATTGGACACACAAGAAGCTCAGGAGCCAGAGAGCTGCTGCAAGGGACTCCAAGTCCACAGCCTGAAGGCCTGAAGAGCAGAGACCCCCATGGGCCATGGCAGATCCATGTGTCGGCTCAAGCAGTGCGGCTGAGGGTGCACTCAGCCCTCCTTTTCCTTCTTGTTGTACCCATGCCCTGCCTCGACCCGTGCCGTGAGCTCTGCCCACATACAGGGCTTTGGTCCTACTTGGTCTACCAATTCAAATGTTAGTAATCCCTTCTGGAAGCTCCATCACAGATCACCCAGAAATAAGGTTCAGCTGAGGGGAACCATTGCCTCCATGACACTCAGTGAGTTCGAGACCCCGGCTGGAGCATGCTTATTGGTGAAGTCAGGCACAAGCCTTGGCCACAGAGAGAGGCCTGGCCTTCCACCTTCTTCTAGTACCTCCGTTCCTCTTACTCTCCCTCCCTCCCTCTCTGTCACTCTGCCTTTTAAATGAATAAAATCAATCTTTAAAAATTTCCAGACCCAGCACGATAGCGTAATGGTTAAGGTCCTCACCTTGAATGCAGCACGATTCCATATGGGCACCGGTTCTAATCCCAGCAGCTCCACTTCCCATCCAGCTCCCTGCTTGTGGCCTGGGAAAGCAGTCAAGGACGGCCCAAAGCTTTGGGACCCGGCAGCCACGTGAGACACCTGGAAAGAGTTCCTGGCTTTGGATCGGAGCAGCACCGGCCATTGCAGCCGCTTGGGGAGTGAATCATCAGATGGAGGATCTTCCTCTCTGTCTCTCCTCCTCTCTGTACATCTGCCATCTGCCTTTTCAATAAAATAAATAATAAAATTTTCATGAAAGATGCAATTAAAAAATAAATTTGTTGTGGTGCAAAGAAATTTTGAAACCTTCTCATTGGTGTTTTGTGATATGCATTTTCTGTGGAGTGTTGGAGACCACTTGCATGTCTCCGTAATGGTGGCCTTGGCTTTGATGTCGACTGTCATTTTTCCTTCGCAAAGAGGCGTCATTCCCACTAGCAAGATAGAATTTTCTACTTTTCATAGACCCTTCCAGGCTTTTTCTGATTAAGAGGAAAGAGCTAGACCTGTGTATGAGACATTGTGTGGCACCGAAGGGTCAAAGTCTCTTGGAGATACCCAGAGATCCTGACTTCCTCTCTCTTTTGTGGTTCTAACCTGCTGAGGGTAAGGGGCAAAGCGGCTGTGTGTGAAACTAACCAAGGGCAGGCAGGGAGACCAGTAAATACCCAAGTTCCTTTTTCCTAAGAGCCTATGGATTTAATACTCACTGGTGGCCCTGTGCCAGGGATGCTGGCATCAGCTTCAGAGTTGGCCGCTCCATTTCCCATCTAGCTGCCTGTTAACAGTCTGGGAAGGCAGCAGAAATGAGCTCTAGTGCCTGGACCCCTGCCACGCACATGGGAGAGCCAGATGTGGAGTTCCCGGCTCCTGACTTTGGCTATTGCAGCCAATGGGGAATAAACCGATCAATGGACGGAAGCTTCTCTATCTGCCTTTAAAATAAATAAATCTTTTTTTTTTCTTAAATGTCAGTAGTGAAAGTGATAAATAGTATGATAAAAGACAGTTAAGCCTTGAAAATTCCAGATATGAGACTTTGTGAATACTTTGACTACATTGATTTGGTCCACTTTTTAGTATCTAAAAGGAAAATGAGCTTATTCATATGCCACCCCGGACCTGTGCGGCATGGAGGTCTGTGTGTATGCTGTACACAATCTGGAAAGACTCAAGAAGTTACTAAGAATGAGAAGGCAGGCAAAAAATCCACCTACGTCACAAATTGAGAATGATACCATCAAATATTTTACAAGTCAAATTTGTATTGGAGTCACCCCTGAATCTTGTTTTCATCCTTTCTAACTAAAAGGAGAACTTCTCAATAATGAAAACTTTGAAAAAGTAGACAGGGAACCACAAGTCATTTTGTGTTTGCCTAGCAAAATCTAAAATGCATCCTGTGCTACAAAGATGCATTCCACAAAGTGTGATTGGAATGGAACGTCGCCCAAGTGCATGGGAAAAGGTGATCTTGTAAAGGTTTGGGGATTCTTACTTCCTCCTGGAGCATTTTGTCTAGATGCTGGTTTCTGCCTTCTCAACTACGATTTCAAATATGACTCCCCGAACTTTGTAACCTTATGGGGAGGGAAGGCATTTTAAGAGCAAGTGATAAAATTCAATTAACTGAGATGACAGAAAGTAATCTACTAAGCGAATATATCAGGCAATTGGAAGCTTTCATACCTTTCAAAAAGGAAATAACCTATTTCTTGCCTTGTTATCTAATGACACAGGAGTTTATTTCTCTTGAAGCTGTTACAAATCTACCTAATGAGGCCTAAACACTGTTGCCAAGCAATTAGGGTTTTTATTGTGCCGCTGATTTCCTTCATTTCCGGAGTTACTGATAATCATTAGCCAACTCTGTCTCATCTAGGAAGGCACATGCGGGGATAGTCACGTGTGTGTGTGTGTGTGTGTGTGTGTGTGTGTGTGTGTGTGTGTGTGTGTGTGTGTGTGTGTGTACACACACTCTCTTCTCAGCTGAGAAATGCACCAGCTCCACTCACAGCCCAGGCCCAGAGTCTGCAGGTGCACGCTCTGCATTAGCCAATTTGAATGCATTTTCAGACCTCATTATCCAAGGCATTGGGGGGCTGACCCACAGTCACTGACTACTCTCTGGATGTTATTCATTTCCTAGATATGCAAAGGTTGTAGCACTGACTAATGGTCACCCTCACACACGTATTTTCCCGAGGTGGTTACACCTCTGTCAGTAAGCCCAATTCACCTGCCCCTGGTACTCTGGGCTGTGTGGTGGCCAACTCATACGAACCAGCAGAGATCACTTCGGAGTCACAATACGTCGAGTAGCCTCCTCCTTGGGATCCCAATTACCCGTTCTGACTGACTTCAGTCCAATGCCCCAGAGGCCACCACACGGTGAGAAGGTTCAACCCAGCCCAGGCAGACAGATCACATAGTACAAAACATTTCCAGCTACGTCTAGCTGCTCCAGTCATCCATCCGCTGTGCCAGCAATTACATTAAAGACGTACCCAGCAACACACTCAGGAATCCCCAACCTACAGGAACCACCTGTGGTCATAAAATGGTAGTTGAAAATTAAGCCATGATTTTGCACAGGAAAGCATGCCAGGACCTTGTGCCCTAGGAGCTCGAGCAACAATAGGATATTTCTTTCTTTCTTTTTTTTTTTTTAAGATGTGTTTATTTTTATTGGAAAGGCAGATCACATTTATGGAGAGGAGAGACAGAAAGATCTTCCATCTGCCAATCCAAACCCAGGAGCCAGGAGTTTCATCCAGGTTTCCCATGCAGGTGCAGGGTCCCATGCCTTTGGGGCATCTTCTATTGCTTTCCAGGCAATAAGCAGGGAGGTGGATGGGAAGTGGAGCAGCCGGGATTAGAACCAGCATCGTGCTTCAGGCCCCAATTAGGATTTTTCTATATGCACATTCTTTTCCTCAAAGGAGACAGCAGACACAGTGGGTGCTTTGCTCCACCCCACCCCCTTGCCATTCATCATTCCCGCAACAATTGTCACCTTACTGAAAGTTGTGTAGTAACTCTCTGCCTGGAAGTTTTCCCAGTTCAGTCCACATGCCTAGGAAAGGGAAGAATGGAAACAGTGGAGAGTAATTCCCTCCAGGCAAGTTCTCACTGGAAAAATGCAAGTTTCTGAACTGGTGCTGTGCAACAGGATGTCAAGCCACCATATATAATGCCCACATCTCAGAGGGACACCAGTTAAAGCGCCAGCTGCTCCATTTCCAAGCTAGCTCCCACTAACACCCCTGGGAAAGCAGCAGAAGATGGCACAAAGTTCTTGAGCCTCTGCACCCATTGGGACACCTGGAAGAAGCTCCAGCTTCCTGTCTGACCTGGCCCAGCCCTGGCCACTATAGTCATTTGGTGGAGTGAACCACTGGATGAAAGATATTTCTCTCTTTGTCTCTTCCTCTCTCTGGGTTACTCTTGTAAATACATAAATAAATCTGCATTTAAAAAGCAATATAGTACATGCGTACTGGTGGTATGCCCAGAGCTCTATCAGGCAAAGTCATAAGTGCAGAAAAAAAAGCATGGCACTTAAGTGTGTGGAAGAAGAAGTGGGCTGCAGTCACAGCCACAACACAAAACCATCTCACGCCACTTGAGCAAGCCTGAGAGAGAAGCTGCCTCCACCCTGCCCGGAGGTGGCAGGATGGGCACCGTCCCGTCGTTAGGGACCTGAGAGTCCCTGTGGCTACTGGAAGAGGATTCAGTCAGGCAAACTCCTGGGAACTTAAGTGATTGGCTCGGTGCCCACACCTGCATGGCCATTGCCGTTCACAGACTGCCTGCTCTGTCAGACAGCATTCAAGGGCTTTCACATGCCAGGTGGCGCACTGTATGCAAAGGACATTGTTCCTGAAGGAAATGCATAATGCAAAGCCTGCATAATTCAACATTTATCCCAGGAAGGAGGCGAGGATTTCCGATCACCACCCATGTGGCAACAGTATAAACTGGAATACAATCCCTCAAGCTGTCAGTTGGAAATGACACAATTCAGGATCGTTTTCATTTCATGGGAACTTGCATTATTTCAAATTTGTGGCAAAAATATAAAATAACACATTTTGTATTATCACAGGTTAAACTCTTAAGAGGGTTTATGTCATCATTCGTAAAAATTAATAGCTAGTGCACATGCAACTTAATAGTAATGTAATTATAGAATCCTTAATAAAGAGCTTCATTTGAAAGGCAGGATTAGAGAGACAAAGAGAGATTTTCCACCTGCTGGTTTACTCCACAAGTGGCTGCAACATCTAAGACTGAGCTAAATCAAAACCAGGAGCCAGGAGCTTCATCCAGGTCTCCCATGTGGGTTCAGGGGTCCAAGAACTTGGGGCATTTTCTGCTGCTTTCCCAGGCTCCCTGGCAGGGAGTTGGATTGGAAGGGGAGCAACCTGGGACTTCAACAAGCACTGATAGTGGATGCTGTTATCACAGAGTGGCTTAACATACTGTGCCACAACACTGCTCCTAAGAACTTCATGTTTGTCAAAACTGAGCACTTACCCAGCATAAGTGTTAGACCTCTTCATCCACTACACAGTAAATGATGCTGTTATACCATTGTAGAGTTAGGAGAAATGGGGGCACAGAAAGCTTAGCTGATGTGCCGGGAGTTTGACTACTGATGGGTGCTAGGAAACTGGACTTTGATGCCAGGCAGTTTGGATCTAGAACCTGCTACAGTCACTCAGGAGGCTCTACTGCCTCATGGAAATCCCGACATGACCCTGATGGACTTACGCCCATCCCATTACACACTGAAATACCAGAGATTTGGCTCAGACAACCAGAATCCCAACCCAGTTGTCTCCAGCTCCAAGCCTACACCGCATGCATGAAGCTCCACAGCATCCCACCTGCCTCCAGTTTCCCGGCTGTATCAACTCTAAGACGCACTTAACTTATTCTAGCGCTCATCAAAGCCTCCTCCCTTTTACATCATAGGTTTTGAATTCAATATAACCAAAGGGAAATGATAAAGGCCCACGTTTGCCATGACCTCGCACACATTTCATAAATCCCCCCACAGCAAACCAAGTACTATACCAGGCACCTTCCCTGTCGCTGAAATCTCAAAGATGGCCCAGAGGTGAAAAAAAAAAAAAAAAAAAAAAAATTTCCTTCAGTTGAGCAGAGCCCTGTACTGCCTTATAGACACCCTATAAAGGGGGTGGCACTAGAGGGCAGCAGCGAGCAGGGAGGGGGGTGTAAAGAAAACATCTAAGGCAAGGCGTGGGGGGTGAAGGTGGCGGGAGGGATGCTAGAATGGCTGTCTCAGGGGACTGTACGAAGGACAAATTACATCCCTCTTGGCAAGGTGGGGCAGAGTCCCCAGGGACCTCGAGTGACTTTGGGACCCGGTTTTCATGGGGCTTTGAGACAGACTGTAGCTCATTAAGGACTATTAGTTACTCTGCTGTGCCTAATGGGGCATTTCATCTGAAGAGCTGATTTTGTTCTCACTTAATTGAAATTTATTCTAATACAGCTTCGCCAGAGTACGGAGGAGAGAAACGGGCAAGGCAACCCCCTGAGGAGATGCACCGTGAACGCAAGGATTGAGAATGGGTAAGAATGCATGTTTATCGCCAACAGAACTCTCCGTTGTCTTCAACAAGAGCTGTGCAAGTGACCGCTGCTGGTGCCCCACCCACACACCTGCAAGGGGTTATGCACCATCCCCCAGGGACTGGGAGCGCTGGCTGCTTCTCCTCGGGAGAATCGACGACGTGGACAAGTAGGAACGCTTCTGCCTTCAGTGTACTGTGGACCTTGCCCTTGGGCAGCAATGACCAGAGCTGAGCTAATGCAAAGGACAGGGCCAAAGCCAGCCAACTTAGAGGTAATTGTGGAGTCAGCCATCATCGTGAATGTCTGAGCTCAAGCCTGCTGGAAACCCTCTTTCTGTGGAGATGGTCGCCTGACCGCCCACTTGAAGAGCCGACTCAGCTTGTTTGTGCTGCTACAACAGAATACTGCAAACTGAGTCATTTATAAACAACACAAGTTTATTACTCATACTTCTAGAAAATGCCAGGTGAAAGTATCACCATGTTCAATGTCTGTTGGTGACTCCTTCCTCGTACATGGCATCGTGCGGGTATCCTCACAAGACGATGGACGACAAACACTGGGTGAGGGTGCTTTGCTGCAGGACTCAGTCCCAAGCCTGTGACTGAATCACCTCCTGGAGGTCTGGCCTCTTCACACCCTCACATTGGCAATGAAGTTCCAATCTTGGGAAGCACTTAGATCATAGTTGGAGGGGGGCATTTTGTCCACAAGCTCCAGGGTTCGTTGCCCAAAAGCTGCCTTGGAGGTTGTACCTACTGCTGTTCCAGAAAGCGCATGCTCAGAATGGCTCTAGCAAATTAACTTGCTTTTACTATTTGTGCTTTTGGTATCCTCTCTAAAAGTTGGTTGTGGGATCCTGATGCACGATGGCTCAGTTGGCTAAATCCTGCTCTTGCAAGAGCCAAGATCCCATATGGGTGCCAGTTCATGTCCCGGCTGCTCTACTTCCCATCCAGTCCCCTGCCTGTGGGCTGGGAAAGCAGAAGAAAATGACCCTTGAGACCCTGCACCTGCATGGGAAACCCAGGAGGTGCAGGACCTGGCTCCTGGCTTTGAATCAGCTCAGCTCCGGCCATCGCAGTCATTTGGGGAGTGTGTTCCTGCCAGTTCCCACTCCTTGTTGATGGACGATCTTTCTGTATGTTTCCTTCTCTCTGTAAACCTGCCTTTCCAATAAAAATAATTAAATCTTAAAGAAGATCAATTGTGAAATCTGAGGTCTTGAAGATGTACTATTGTCCTTTCTACTAAGAGTTTTGCAGTTTTAGCTCTTATGTTGATTCATGTGCAGTTTATTTTTGTATGTCAGTGAAGCAAGGTTAAACTTCAGTCTTTTGTGGGTCCAACTATCCTTGTATTGTTTGCTGGAAAGGCCTCCTCCCACACTGAATGATCTTGGCACCCTTGTTGAAAATCAGTTTACCAGGGCTGCCTGCAGGGCATGGATGATGGCTCAAATCCTGCCTTTTCCACTTTCATCCAGCTCCCTATTACTGCACCTGGGAGAGCAGCAGGAAGATCGCCCAAGTGCTTGGGCCCCAGCACCCACGTAGCTGCCCCGAGTGGAGTTCCTGGCTCCCTGGCTATCGTAGCCATTTTGGGGGATGAGCCAGCTGAGGGAAAATTTCTCTTTCTCTCCTTCTCTCGCTCTTTCTCTTGTAACTCTTTTAAATAAATAAATAAATCTTTTTTTTTAAAGTAATGTTTACTATAGACACAGGATTTTATATCTGGATTCTCAATTCAAACCCATCCGTCTGTAGGTGAGGCCTTGTGCCAACACCATACTGTTTTGATAACTGTTGCTTGATAGTAATTTCTGAAATGGAGAAGTGTGAATCTCAACATGTGTTTTTGCAGGCACAGCCAATATTTCTACTAAATCTATAACAGAGGGTAAAATTCTACAGATGAATGTGCTTAGTTTTTGCAGAAACCACATACCAGTTTACATGTGTTATCTATGTCTCATGATGACATAAATATGAGTTTAGACACATCAGTTTAAACACAATACAGACCTGTAACACACTGTAGCTGTTTCTGTGTTGTAAGGATGGCAGGTGGCCTTACTTCCTCAAAGGGTCTTCATGACTTTTTGTTCAATGAGTTCCTGGAGGGGATGATCTCTGGCAGGCAGAGTCCTCTAGGAAAGGAGCCTCAGTTTATCTAGGCAGTCACTCTAGGAAGTTTGCAGTATCTTCCCCTGAAAAAAACTAGAGCCAGAAAAGGCTGCTGGACATAACAGATCTTTGATCAGGAACCCACGAAATGGCATATCAGGCTAACCTCTACCAGTGACACTGGCATCCCATATGGGTGCCGGTTCTATTCCCAGGTGCTCCACTTCCAATGCAGCTCCCTGCTAATGGACTAGGAAAAGAGGAAGATGGCCTAAAAGAGTATGGGTCCCTGCATACACATGGGAGACCCAGACGCTCATGGCTCTTAGCTTTGGAGCAGCCCAGTTTTGACCATTGAGCCAAGCAGGAAGTGAACCATCACATAAAAGATATCTAACTGCCCCTTCCTCTCTGTGTAACTCTGACTTCCAAATTTAAAAAAAAAAAAAAAAATTTTTTTTAAAGGAATCTTTGATCAAATTTGAAAGGCCATCATTCTGGGAGGTGACCAGTGCTCCCTCAGGATGGACTGTTCGCCAGACGCTCCCCTTCCTCTTCTGATTCAGCCCCGCACATGCCGAAGCTCAAGGTTTGGTGGACAGGACAAGCAGAACTGGATTTCAGCCTCCAGTGCTCACTCCCCTGAGTGGCGGGCAGTGCACGCCAGAGAGGGTCCCGCTGGAACTGTGCTGGATGTCAGCAAGGAACAGGAAACATGCAGGGCTACAGACACGCCTGGCATTCTCACCTGCTGCCTGTGGCAGTTTGCACCAACGATACAGCAAAGTTGAGCCAAGGATCTGAATTCCGGTGACTCACAAGGGAGCTGATCCCAGCAAGCTAACGATGGGGGAAGGGAGGCAAGAGGGTTTGCCTGAGCCCTGCAGACAATCCTCCTGGGACACTCTGAAAGGAAACTTTGTCCTTCTGGGCGGCAAAGGCACTGGATGCATTTCCGCTGGTTCTCACCCCTTAGATTGGACGGTCAGTCCTCTGGTGCTGCCCCCCCACCCCCCGTGGCACTGCTGCTCGGCCCCCACACATGAACACATACCACACACACACAGCTGCAGGGCATCAAAGGTTACGGGATTTGTTCCAGGCTACCTCCGGGGTAGGCTAAGGGAGTGTGGGCAGAATACTCAGTATTAACACTGTCCCCTACTCCATGATGAGCCCATTAACTAAGCCATTCAGATTCTACCAGAGTAACCAGTGAGATGCTGAACATGATTCATGTTCCCTCCTGTGTCACCCCCGTGCTTGGCGGAGGCAGGAGAGAAAGGGGAAGTGCTGAGGGCAGATGTGCAAGAGGCCACAGCCTCTGGCAGTGCCAGAAAGAGCAGCTTGTTCTCAGAGCGGGAGCTTCTTTGAATAGTTGGTTAATCCTCGCATGTAGCAACAGCCACAGATCACCCCTCCTACGCTAGTATTTGCCCAGGACATCGTGGGTTAGGGAAATCTCCAGGTTCCTCTGTTTCTTTTCAGCAGCAGATCCTAGGGCCAGGCCAAGGTATTTGAAAGCAAATTGTCTGCCAGCTGGGGGCATGCTGAGACAAAGGAAAGATTCTAGCTGGCAGAGCTGCGGGCGCTGAATCCCAGGAGGGCGGATTTTAACGCCTTCATTCCCAGATCATGCAGACATTTCTCCAACCTGGAAGGGGAGACACACACCAAAAAGGGTATTTTCTGCTCATCCATAAATCCACCATTTTAGATCCAGCTACTGGTCACATAGCAGACATCGTCCCTTAGTGTCCGCAGGAGAGTTGCTCCCAGGATGCTCGGTGACTGCTAACCTCCAAGGATGGTCAAATCCAGTGTATGAGAACAGCATGCTCCATGCACATGTTCTTGTAGGTTTTAAATCCCATTTGTATATTCCTTATAATGTCTAATACAATGCCAATGTATGTGAGTTATTCCATTATACAGTGTGGGGGCCGATAATAAGGGGGAAATACATGTTCAAAACAGGTACAGTTTTGTTTTCTAGTGTTTCCAGTCCGTGTTGATTGAGCGTGGGGGAGGCCCTGTGCAGGGCTGTCAGGAGGTCTGCGAGGAAGACATCAAGGTGCTGTGGCAGGAGGGAATCTGACATGGAGCCCTCTGGGACACGAGAGGTCGCTTTATACAGGTGTTCTGCTCTCAGACAAGGAAACTGGAAGGAACAGGACTGTATATGGGCCACAGAGCCAAGCAGGAAGCCCAGTTCATTTTGAGAGACCTTGGTGTTGTGACTTACACTTTGGTTGGGGTGTGGCATCCCTTATTAATATGCCTGGGTTCTGCCTGTGCTGCAACTCCAGCTTCCTGCTTGGTGCACACCATGGGAGGGAGCCAGTGATGGTTCAAGCAGTGAACTTCCTTCTACCACCCATGTGGGAAACCCAGACTGAGATCCCCTTCAGGTTACCAAGGTGACAGGTGAAGACATTTCATGCTGCACAGAGATGCCCACCAGGGCCAGCATGATGGCACAGGATGCTAATCCTCTGCCTGCTGCACCAGCTTCCCATACGGATGCTGGGTTGTATCTTCATTGTTCCACTTCTGATCCAGCTCCCTGCTAATAGCCTAGGCAAACAGCGGATCAAGTCCTTAGGCACCACACTCATGTGGAAGACCCAGAAGACGCTCCCGCCTCCTGGCTTCAGATCAGCTCAGCTCCTGCCTTTGTAGCCATTTGGGATGTGAGCCAGCAATAAAAGATCTCTGTCTCTCTGTAATTCTCAGTTTCAAGCCAAATAAATAAATCTTCCCAAAAAGAGTTAACAATCAGAAAAATTATCATAATCAAAAACAATGATGTAGGGCTGATGTGGTGACATAATAGGCTGAGCCTCAGCCTGTGGTGTCAGGATTTCTATCAACGCCAGTTTGTGTCCCGGCTGCTCCACTTCCCATCCAGCCCGTTGCTTATGGCCCGGGAGGGCAGTAAAGGATGGCTCAAACCCTTGGGCCTCCGAACCCACATGGGAGACTCAGAGGAAGCCCCTGGCTCCTATCTTCAGATTGTCTCAGCTTTGGCCACTGTGGCCTCTTTTGGAAGTAAAACAGCAGATGGAAGATGTTTCTCTCTGTTTCTCCTTCTCTCTGAAAATCTGCCTTTCAATAAAAATAAATAAATTTCAAATTTAAAAAAGCAATGGTGTTGAGCTGCATTTGGATGGAGTGAGCAAACTTGTGTGTTTCTAAGTAGGAAAACCAGGAATTACCCCATTGTCACTAATAATATTCAATAGATGGGACCTGCCCTTGTACCTATCTGAAAAACACAACAACAGTGCTGGGTTGAGATGGTAGTCTAAAGTGTTCATTAAGCTCTGATGTACACAGACACACACACAAAGGCATACGTCAGGGTCTCCAAAATAGAGTGTGCATGAACTTGGTAAGAAAAGAAATCACGACTTTTAGTTATAGGTCTTATTTTTTTTTTTTAAGGCTTTGTTTATTTGAATGGCAGAGTGACAAAGAGAAAGGCAGGGACAGAGCAAAAGATCATCTGCTAGTTCCCCCTACAAATGGCCAGGGCTGAGCCAAAGCTAAGCCAGGAGCCTGGAACACCCCATCCTGAGCTCCCACATGGGCGGCAAGGATCCAAGCACTAGGCCCGTCGTCTACAGTTTTGCCAGGTGTATCAGCAAGAAGCTGAATCAGAAGTGAAACAGCCAGAACCATCAGGTGGCACAGAGGCGCAGGCAGCACTGGTCACTTCCTAAATGGTCACAATGGCCAGAGCTGAACTGATCTGAAGCCAAGAGCTTCTGGGTCTCCCACGTGAGCGATGGCGCTCAATGACCTGAGCCATCCTCTGCCGCCTTCCCAGGCCGTCAGGAGGAAGCTGGGTGGGAAGTAGAGTAGCCAGGACACAAACCAGTACCTATGTGGGATGCCATCACCACAGACAGAGGATTATCCTACACACCACCACTCCAGCCTCCTGTATTAACTTTTTAAATAAAGAAAAAATCTATTCCAGCAGGTAAACTCTTTTCTTTATGCCACAGTAAAAATGGCTGCAAGAATACGGACAGAAGACTGGCACATTAGGCTACAATGGCTTCCTTTAGTAACAACACTGTAGGAAACGCAGATCAGACAAGTGGAACATGGTACACCTGTCGGAAGACGTTGCCCTCCCTGGACTTCTGTTGTTGAAGTGAATGCATGTACAAATATTCCCTGGAGTATTCACTTGGTGGTATTTACCAGGTTCCATTTCAGAAATGAAATGCACCCAGGGCCATTTTCTTATGAGCTGCTAAACCATTCCATTCTCAACAGTAAATAACAACAACAACAACAAAAAAAAAGGGGTGGTGCGGGGGTGTGGAGGGAGAGAGGAATCTGCAAGCGCAACCAGTAAAGGAATTGCTGAATTATTGTTCTGTGTCTCAAGAAAGAGTTCCAGTGAAGTTTACAAAGTGTACAAAATATATCTACTGCATTGTTCTTAGCAGGTACTGCAGTAAGAGGTTGAAGGAACCAAAAAATAAGATGCTACAAGATGTCACTCATGGGGTCAAGTTGATGATAATACTTGCCGAATATGGCTCAGTCGTCATCCCACTTTATAACAAGTGTGTGAGTGACATGAAAATCCTTTGACCCACACAGGGCAACAGCATCCCACAGAAAGGTCTCTGAAGTTCTGGCCTTTTCTGTGTTGACAAGGAGCTGTCACTAAAATGTGATATCATATGTAATTTTCCAAACAAAAGAGAAGCGTGCTATCTTAAGACTTGGAGGTAAAGCAGGAGGAAAGACCCTTTCACCAAGGAATGAAAAGATAGTCATTTTAATAAGAAATGTGTCCTTGCAATGAAACTTTTTGGAAAGTATCTTTTAAATTGATTCACTTGTAAGAAAGAAAGAAATAGAGACAGAGCTGGTCTGGTCCTCCCATGTGCTGGCCCACTGCAGCTAGAGCAAAGCCAGGCTGAAGCCTGAAGCTCCTCTAGGGTTCCCCCATGTGGGTGACAGGAACCCAAGGACACAAGGATCTGTAGTTCCTTCACTCTCACTGCTGTACCTCAGTGCCTCTTATTTTTAATGCATTCTGCATTCCTAAGTATATTTATGCCAAAACATATTCATTCATTTTACTGCTGATTGGTCTTTGCTATTTTCAGTTTGTATTTTCATTTATATTCAAGCATTTCAAGCACATGGGCTCATTTTTGAGGGGGACTCCTAGGTATGGTAAGCTGGAAGGTGTGTATATTTCTTTAAACAAAATTATCTAGAAAATTATCTTGAGTCAACTTGCACACACACACACAGTGACTTTCACTGCAATTGAATTAAATTCATAGATCAATTGAGAAAGTGATAGCATATTTATAATTTAAGTTCATTAATATCTATTAGTTAGTAACTTATAGTTCTGTTGCAGATCCATATTTGTTTGTTAGAATTTCATTGGGGAAACAGCATCATAGTATGGCTCAAATACTTGGGTCATTGTCACTCACATGGGACACCTATATGGAGTTGTAGGATGCTGAATTCAGCCTGTCCCAATTCTAACTGTGGCAGGTATTCGGGAAACAAATCAATTAATAAAAGGTCTCTGTCTCTTCTTCTTCTCTCTTTCTCTCTCTCTGCACTTCAAATTCAAAACACGAATGACAAGTCTCAAAGCAGGATGCATTTAGGTCAATTCTTATCTGTACCACAAGTCATGTGACCTTGGGCTACACATCAGATCAGCTTTTAATGCCACATTTCCCCGTCTGGTAGTTATCTCGTGGGAGAGAATATAGTCAGGGCCCAGCACCGAACAGGTGGTTATGCAAGTTCCTGTCATTATTATGAGTCAGCAGAACTTTGTTCAGCAGTTAAACAACCACTGGAAGGCACCTTCAAAAGCAAACATGCTGGTGTTTTTATGATTTATATAAAAGGTATAAATGGGAGGAAACCACGTAAATTACAAACCGCTATTTTTCCTGGGATCTACAACCACCATATTTTTTAATGAAAAATTGGGTCATGGAAATTTGTAAGCCTGTACAAATTCCACATTGGAAACAGCTGTTTATATGAACTGTCACTTAAGACAAATTATGGTTGGTATAAAAGGTTTCAATTCATATAAATTCATGTGTTAAAAACTGTGTGTATAGGAGGGAACTATTCAGGGCTTCTACACATATGGAGAGGCTACTGCAAATCAGCCCTTGTTGGCCACTTCCTCTGGGGCGGCAGGAGCACTGGAATAGGATGAGAGTGACAGTGGGGAGCTTGGGTCAGCATTGTGGTTACGCTGATGCCTGCAGTTCCACCATCCCATTTGAGTTCCATCTCCAGTCCCAGTGGAGTCACTTCCCTTCCAGCAACCTGCTGATGCACCTGGGAAGACAGCAGGGAATAGACCAAGTGCTTGGACTGCTGTATGCGTGTGAAAATTTCACATCTCACTTTGTAGGACAGGTTACAGTCAAAGCACAATCCCACTAAAAATATTGCATAAAGTTACCTCCAAGTTACACATATATTTATGATCCAAGTTAAACATAACTGAATCTTATTTAGACTAGGGACATATCCCTAACATTTCTCATTATGCACATTCATACTCTAAAAAAATATCCAAAATATTTCCCAGGCATTTTGGATAAGGGAAAATCAGCCTGTCATGGTACTGCTCCAAAACTGATCAAATGAACCTCCAAAGTCATACTGTGCCTGACTGCCGAGCAACACCTCTCTCTTTTTATAAAGAATTAGTTCTTTTTTTTAAAAAAAAGATTTATTTTTATTATTATCTTTTTTATTGGAAAGGCAGATATACAAAGAGGAGAGACAGAGAGGAAGATCTTCTTCCGTCCGATGATTCACTCCGCAAGTGAGTGCAACGGCCGATGCTATGCCGATCCGAAGCCAGGATCCAGAACTTCTTTTGGGTATCTCACAAGGGTGCAGGGTCCCAAAGCTTTGGGCCGTCCTCTACTGCTTTCCCAGGTCACAGGCAGGGAGCTGGAAGGGAAGCGGGGCTGCCAGGATAGAACCGGCGCCCATATGGGATCCCGGGCGTGCAAGGCGAGGACCTTAACCACTTGCACCACTGCGCCGGGCCCTAAAGAATTAGTTCTTAACCTAATTCTCTTAGCCACATGGTGAAAGTTTAACCTACAACACACACACCCTCAAGTTAGGAAATAAATGCATCCTAAATTAAAGCCAGCCCCAACACAAATACCAAACGTTGTGATCACTGTGTATCTTTTACAGAAAAATCTAAAAGTGTGAACACCATCTGATAGCTGCTCTCAAGTTCTCCAAGCCATTTAATTGTTGAATTCCTCTTTTGAAAGGGATCCCGGTTGTTGACAATTCAGACTTTGACGGAGGCAAGAGTTGGGCTGGTTTTTTTTTTTTTTTCTCCTGAGGTCACCACCATGCTTTTAACCACTGCCTACAGTGCATCCTGTGCTGATTAACATAGCCCGGATTAACTAGATTTAGCATGCGGCAATCACACTCCATTCAGTAGGGCCCATCTCTGGCGAGTCGTGGACATTAATGGCAGTTGCAAGAGCTCAAATATTATATAATCACTAATTACATTATGCGCAATTAGCGGAGGCTCATCAGTGTGAATCACTAATGGCTGATCACCCTGTTCTCTCTGGGAGGAAAGAGACAGACTGCATAATTTTCTGATTGTATTAGCATAGACACAAACGTTCTTAATGAACTTGGGTGATCGTGAAGAGGCTTGGCGTCTGGGACGGACAAAGGCGAGTGAGGGCTCTCAGAGATGGGTGTGGACACTTTGTGCTGAACCTCAGAGCTGTGTGTCTGTGATTTTCAAGGGTGACTCATTCACGTCCCTGACCTTCCAAACAACAACAACAAAAAACACGGGCCACATCCCTGGCTAGCCAATGCATCAAGCACAAGGCCAGCTAAGGGCAAACAACCTGGTAGATCTTGGCTTCCCTTAACTGAGTTCTCAGGGAGCCTCAGGTGTTCTCAGGTTGTATCAATCTTGGGATGTTTAAACATGCAGCTGATGGCTGTCAACTAGGAGGAGCATTTCTGAAATGAACAGGAGCTGATCTGATTAGATAGATATATGGAAAGAGACGTATATTTCTTTGTTTAAAAAGACTTATTTATTTTAAAAGCAGAGTTACAATAGAAAGAGAGAGATCTTCCATCTACTGGTTCACTCCACAAATGGTCACCACAGCCATAGCTTAGCTGATCCAAAGTCAGGAGCTACGAGCATCTTCTAGCTCTCCCATGTGGGTGCAGGGTCCCAAGCATTTGGTCCATCCTCTGCTGCTTTCCCAGGTTAGCAGCAGGAAACTGGATCAGAAGTGGAGTAACCAGGACTTG
This sequence comes from Ochotona curzoniae, assembly GCF_017591425.1. Taxonomy (NCBI): domain Eukaryota; kingdom Metazoa; phylum Chordata; class Mammalia; order Lagomorpha; family Ochotonidae; genus Ochotona; species Ochotona curzoniae. Next base: position 19,843,055 of record NW_024465894.1, on the reverse strand, counting down.
AATGGCTCCTATTTAGGATGCAGATACCTCCAATGGAGGATTAGCCTCCCATGCCCCAGTACTGACCCCTGATTTTTCCATTTCTTTGGAAGTCATATTAACAGAGAGAGGGAGAGGGAGAAAGAGGGATCCTGTCAGTTGGTTCACTCCCCAGAACCTGCAACAACCAAAGCTAGGCCAGGTTGAATCCAGAAACTCCATCCCGGTCTCCCACTTGGATGGCAGGGACTCAAGTCCCCGGGACATTTTCTGCTGCCTTTCCAGGTGCCCTAGCGGGGAGCTGCATCAGAGCTCCAGCTCCACCCCAACACGGGATGCCAACAACATCACTGGTGGAGGCTTCACCCTCTGCCCTCCGTCTGCATTCTGTGTAATCCTCTATCCACTGGCCCCTGTGTGAGTTGGTTAGGGCTGTCACTATAAAAAACAGCTGACCGAGTGGCCTCAGCCTCAGAGGTTTATTTCACAGTCTGGAGGCGCGAGGGGTGCCAGCAGACCTGTGTCTCCTGAGGCGTCCCTTCTTGGCTTGCACGCAGTCGTCTCCCTGCGGGGTCCCCACATGGTTTGTTACTCTGTTTTGGGAGCATCTCCAGGTCTCTTTGCATGGCCAGGTTGCCTCTTCTTATGAGCACATTGGTCCTGTTGGAACAGTATTTACCTGTGGAAGCCGGTTCTACCTGCCTCACCTCCTTGAAACTTGCCTCTACATACACACAGTCACATGCTCAGGTTCTGGGGACTTTAGGACTTCCACGTATGAGTTTTTGGAAGACACTGTTTAGGCCACAATAACCAGGAAAGTCACACACTGCAAATAGCTTTACCCAAGTAGTTCTTGCTAGAAGCCTGGCAGCAGGATTGGACTGCTCAGGAACGTTAAGGACAAGCTGTGATAAGAACGATGCTATGCTACAGCCAACAGTCCCATGGTACTGCTGAACACCGGGTATGTGGCTAGGGTCGCTGAGGAATCAGAGTTTTAATTTTCTTTTATTCCCTTCCATTTTACAATTCAAGTGGTTAAAAAAAAAACATGTTAAAGACAACTTTGTTGTGGGAGGAATGCATTCCATTTCTTTTTCTTTTTGAAAATCTGTTTGCTAAAATCTTAGGTACTGACACCATGGCATATCAAATAAAGCTGCCGTCTGCAGTGCCCCTGTTCCATGTGAGTGCCAATTTTAGTCCAGGCTGCTCCACTGCCAACCCAGCTCACTGCTAATGTGCCTGTGTTACGGAAATTGGCCACCAGAGACATGGTGGAAAGGAAGAATGTACAAGTAAAGAACTTTTATTTACTCTAGAGGAGTTAGCTTGGCTAACTCCATGACGGCTGCCTGAATACGTGTTGCATGAGCTACTTTTATCACTGACGGGGGAAAGCGAGTGGGGATACAGAGGTAAATGCACAGCAGTGAGCCTTGGGGCTACTACTGCCCTGGGAATTTTCTGGGTTGTCACAGCCAGCATCCTTTCTCAGCCTCTGCAGTCCTATCCTCACCTGACTTTGTTGTTCCTATGAAACCTGGGCTCCTGCTGTGCATCTGCTGTATCCTGTGTGTGGTTTGCTCTTACCTACATACTGGCTGCTCTCCACTTCACCTAGGAAAGCAGTGGAGGATGACTCTGCACTGCAGGGGAGACAGAAGAAGCTCCTGGCTCCTGGCTTTGGACTGGCCCACTCCAGCTGTTGTGGCCATTTGAGGGGTGAACTAGTGGATGAAGGACCTCTCTCTCTTTCTCTCTCAGGCCTTTCAAATAAATAAATAAATTTAAAAAAAAAATCTGGTTAAGACATAGATACTTGGGCCTGGCGTAATAGATCAATAGCTAAAGTCCTCACCTTGCATGTGGCAGGACCCCTTTGGGTGCTGGTTTGTATCCTGGCTGCTCCTCTTCCCATCCAGCTCCCTGCTTGTGGCCTGGGAAAGCAGTCGAGGAAGGCCCAAAGCCTTGGGACCCTGCACCCATGTGGGATACCCGGAAGAAGTTCCTGGTTGTTGGCTTCGGATTGGCACAGCACCGGCCATTGCAATCACTTGAGGAGTGAACCATCAGATGGAAGATCTTTCTCTCTGTCTCTCCTCCTCTACATATTATCTAACTTTGCAATAAAAATAAATAAATCTTTCTTTAAAAAAAAAGACATGCATACATTTAAGAGTACAATTTTCTCCACAGTGAGGATTCTCCCTTGAAAATAACTCCTGTTACCCTGATGCTCCTGGCTATGGGAATGAAATTCCCAGATTGTGTACAGGATGCTGAGTGAAGCCTCTTGTAACAGTTGCAAGTCAATTGGTCTCTCAAATTCAAAACCAGAAACATTCTACTTAAAATGACAGCATTAAAAATTAAAGCCTGGTCCATACTTGACAGTTGCAACCATCTGAAGAATGAATCAGAGAGTAAAAGAGTTCTCTCTCTTTCTCTCCCCCCACTCTCTCTCTCAGCTGTTTCTTTCTCTCTCCTTCGTCTCTGCTACTCTGCCTTTCAAATGAATAAATAAAGCTTTTAAGATAAAGTGATTCGGAGATGCAAAGTTTTTCGTATTTCATGTTAATGTCTACCTAACAGCACCGACAGCAGAAAAGCCACCTAAAACTCAAGTAGGCGATGGGATGCAGCCAGTTGATGTCAGTCACTTTCTACCATCAGCCACCTCATTTGTGGCAAAACAAGTGAGTGGACATGATAGCAGGCACAGGGCTTATTCATGGGTCCAACAGTGAGGGTTCTCATGTACCAAGGCTAATGTTGCATCCAGTCTGTCAACCACAAGGACCAAAGGGTCTGTTGTGGTACCGTCCCTCATGGGGACCAAGCACTCACTTGAGAGCAGGTTGATTATCCAGGACCCCTTTCACCATGGAGGAAGTTCATCTCAACCGGAGTCAACATACATTCCAAATACAAGTTTGCCCATCCTGACCTTAGGGCTTCAGCTAGCACAACACAGAGTCTGCAGAGTGTTTGACGTACAAGGTCCCACTTGATGTCAAGCTGGAGGGAAAGGCAAAGGTGCTGCAGCAGTTACATCACATCCCACTGTGTTCATCACCTGGTCTGATGCAGTAGTAAAGTCACCTGCTTATGGCACAGTCCATGTGCTTACCTAACCAGGAGATAATATCTTACAAGGATGGGTTTTTGCTCTCTAAATTTGTACCCTAAATTAATAACTAATAATGATCCTGTATCCCCAGTAGCTCAAATGAATAGCCCTAAGAATCTAGGAGTGGGAACAGGTGCCATGACATAGCTGGCTAAACCTCTGCCTACAGCACTGGCATCCCATGTAGCCAATGGTTTGAGTCCCAGCTGTTCCACTTCCTATCCATCTCCCTGCTCACCTGGAAAAGCAGCCACAGATGGCCCAAGTCCTTGGGCTTGCATCCATGTGGGAGAACCAGAAGAAGCTCCTGGTTCTTATTTCGGATCAGCTCAACTGCAGTCAATGCGATCATCTGGGGAGTTAACCAGGAGGTGGAAGATTTCTCTCTCTCTCTCTCTTTTGTCTCTCCCTCTCTCTGTAACATTGCCTTTCAAATAAAATTAATCCTTACAAAATTTTTAAAAATCTAGGGGTGAACACAGACATAGCCCCATATGCTATTACATCCAGTGAGTTTTTTTGGAGATCTGTAATTCCCATCTATGCACATCAGGATCCTGAGGGTTACTGGCATTCCCCTGCCAGGTGTTAATGGTGAAAGGTTAAGTGCAGAGGTCATAGTTAGACTCCTGAAGGACAGCGGTCCAGGTCACTTTCAGAAGGAAGCCACGTGGACCAGGAGAGGTTCTGGGAGGGTAATGTAGAAGGGATAGCAGGGGAGCACATAGGTTAAGTACTGGGTTGCACTCCAAGGCAGTTGTGCTGCTAGGAGCTACACTCTCCCCTGTTGACCTTCTTGGAAGTTTCCCAAGGATCAGAAAATCATGATCACTTCTGTGTCATTTTTAACAAAATATTCATTTATTTAAAAGGCAGAGCTTAAACGCAGAGAGAGACAGCAAGACAGAGAGAGAAACTTCCATCTGTTGGATGTAAAGATTAGAGCTGTGCCAATCCAAAGCCAGGAGCCAAGAACTTTCTCTGGTCACCTCACATGGGTGTTGGAGCCCAAGGACTTGGGCCACCTCCTGCCACCTTCCCAGGTGCATTAGTAGGGGCTGGATCAGAAGTGGAACTACCTACCTGGCCTGGAACCAATGCCCATGTGGGATGCTGGCTTGGCAGAAAGCAGCTTTACTTGCTATACCACAATCTCAGTCCCATCATTTTTATTTCAAAAGGACTCTTCTCACAAAGAGGAGATTGAAGCAGTGGGGGTTGGGGAGGTAGGGGAACCAGGAGACAAACTATGAGACTGTAGCAGCAATTGAAGGAAGACGAGAGCTGTTTAAACCAGGATGGGTAGCTGCAGAAGTGATGAAAGGAGATTCTGGATGCATTTCAGAGGAAGAGCCAATGTGAGTTCTCGCTATATTTAGAGTGTGATTAAGACAAAAGAAAGAATAACTCCTCTTTTGTAGACCCGGCAGAGTGGCATGGGGAATGAAGGACACCAGGCAGGGAAAACACCCAAAGGTCAGGCCTTGTTAAGTCTGAGACTCCGATCTTTCTTTATTGTCCAAGCAAGGGGAGTGTGGGTTTATAGAAAAGAACAGCATGACAAACATTGGAAAATCGAAAGCTCTGATCCTGGTTTCACCATTGAATTTGCTGTTGATCTCAGAAAAATCACATAATCTCTTGTGCTCCTTCTGTTACATGTTGATAAAGTAGATCTTCATGCCATAGGCTTGTGCTGAGTACAAATGATAAAATAAAAATAAACAAATGTGTGGCTTTCCAATAAAAATAAATACATCCTTTAAAAATAAATATGGAATGTATATTATATGTTATCTTACATAACTATTGATATAACCATTGAATAAATAAATAATGGAGACCAACACTGTGGTGTAGTGAATAAAACCACTGTCTAGCACCAGCATCCCACAGGGGCACCAGTTCAAATCCTGGCTGCTCCACTGCAAATCAAGCTCCCTGCTTGAGTGCCTAAGCAAGCTGTGGAAGTTGGCCAGATTGCGTGGGCCTCTGCCAGGATGGAATTCTTGGCTCCTGGCTTTGACCTGTCCCAGAAATGGCCTTTGCAACCCTCTGGGGACTGAACCAGCAAACAGAAGCTCTCTCTTTTCTTTCTCTCTGCCTTTCACTCTCCTTAACTTGCTTTTCAAAATAAATCTTGCCATAAATAGTTAAAAAAATACTTTCAAGTGTATCAAGGGTCCTCTGAACAAGGGCATGGTGACCATGTGAACACTGAATTCTCAGGATCTGTGAGCTCAACCACAGGGGTAGAGTCTGTGGGTGTAACTGTGACCCCACTTGCTCATCCATGATGTTACAGCGAACCCCGTGAGCAGAGGAGAGAGTGCAGAGCCGCTGAGTTGTAAGGGTGCTTCGTCTCTGTGGGATGTGTGCGTCTGTGTGTGTGTGCGTGGTGTTTAAGAGGTAACCTGTTTCTCATTGAGCTTCACAACTTTCATTCAAAGGATTGTTGAATATTCATCAATCTACCCAGTGCCCACAAGGATGCCATTAGAAATGCATCACTTCTCTATATTTTTGAAATGTTGAAATAATTCAGTGTTGATCCTCGGCGAGATAGGTTTGCCACCTTTACACTGCAGTGACAGTAACACCCAAGCTGTCCTCAGCTTCTCTCAAGTTGTGCTGATGTCTTTGATGTGCCTCACAAGCCCAAGGCTGCCTGGGAGAATCTTCGTGTCACCATTAGCTTGCAAAAGGCCTGAAACATCCAACTCTCCCTTCTGGTAGGCAAAGGGAAGCAAGGATAGTACAGGCTGATGCTTATGCATGAGTCGCCCCTGGCCGGTGCTGGCAACAGCCCTGGCTTCCTTCCCTTCCTCTTCGCTGGCCTCGCCATGCTCGCCTTGAAGGTGTTTCACCTGTGCAGGAAATAGTAAAAATGACTTATAAGGCCTCTTCAACCCACAAAAGCCCATGTTTGACTAACAACACATTCTTGCTCTCTCTCTCTTTTTTCTGTTTTTGCACACAGCAAAGAAGATCCCTTTGGTCTCAGCTGCTGGGGGGCCACCAGGAGCCCCCAACAATTTGCCACCTAAGACCTGGGTTTGGCAACAATGTGGTGATGTTGAGAAGAACTGGATACTGATCAAAGTCCTTCATCTAAAGATAGAAGCAAGGGGGTTCCAAGCCGGGGCTCCCACAGGCAAACCCAGCTTCTGCCTAACTGGCAAGGATATTGGTGCCATTTCTGTGTCCATATGGGAGGGGGAGTGTTGTCAGGAATGAAAGCCAGCAGCTCCCATGCGCCTCGGGGTGTGTTCAGGGAGCCTCCTGCTTGTCCTTGCATTGTTCCAACAGGGAGTGCTGCCTGCACCAGCGCTGACATCTCGCGTGACAAGTGGCCAACAATTTGACCATTTTCCTCGCCCTCTTTCCGCACGATATTTATGGAGTGTGCAGTGCATTTGGTTGGCTTTCCCACCCAGCTATCTTCCTGGGCGTGGATTAAATGCAGATCTGGGTGTTGAAAGACATTTACATAAGTGCTGTTTGGGACCAGGGGGAAGGCCAGTTCTTCTATTATCGCCAGAACATTTAAATCTTAATGACTGGCATTGTTGTCTCCGCGACGGTATTTTTCCTGCTGAGAAACTGCATTAGATTCAAGAAACGGAGCTCATTTCCATTCTCTCAGCAGTCTCTCCTGAAATGACATGCAGTGCTTGAAACTGTTTATTTCCAAATTCAGGCCTCCCTCGCATCAGTCATCAGCTTCAATTACCAGTTTTCCGGAGCTGAGCCATCAGGCAGTCTGACACCGGGGTCCGGCCTAATTCCCACCTTCTCCAGAGTCAAGAGCATAATGTGCGGATGAAAAGGTGCAAAATAGCCTGGACTTCATTAGCATGCAGGGCCTGGCTGTTCATTTGCTGGCTGCGAATGGAAGTTCTGACACTCGGAGCTGGCTGGGAAATGAGAAAAGTCCTCTTCAGGGGAGATGAGGTCCTCGGCGGTGAGGGAAGGTCATCAAAAAGACAGCCGCTGCCCTTGCTCCCTGCTCTCCAGGACTGCTTATTGATTCCAGGAACACCTCATTACACGCCGGATCAACATATTATTGCCATGTTCGGGGGACTGAATTGTTTACAAGTGTCTTTATCGCCGGCAAAGGCCTGCCCGGAGATGCGTGACTATACTCATTTGACTGTGACCGGCCAATTACGTGTTATCCGATATGTGGCTGGGTATCTTGATCTTTGCCCCGGTCTTCTCCTGGCATCAACCCAGTCCCATTTACTACTTTTTTCTAACCACTCTTTGGGAAAGTAGCCATTAGCCTGTCAGTGTGTGCGTGCGTGTGCGTGTGTGTGTGCGTGTGAGTGTGTGTGTGTGGGTGCGTGCGCGCACACTTGCACCCACACTACCTCTGCTACTGGAAATCCAGGCATCGCTTGGATTGCTTACTATGCATGAGGTTCATAATCATTTGGGGGAAAAGAAATTCTGTCTTTCTCTCAAACACACAGGTTGTTGCGCGGTTTGGCTTTTTATGCTATCCTGGATAGGCCTCCCAATTTGCCATCAGTATGCACTGAGGAAAAGCGTAAAGCCGCTTGTTCCGCATTCCCCCTGCTTACATGGAAGGCCCTACGAGAACGCCGTCATATTTTATTTGGGCATAACCACCGCAACCCACTGCACCAGACCATTTTAATCTTTCATTACAGACACTTCTATGGCTCCATAAAAGAAAGAGTGGGACAGCAACTCGATTAAAATCTCGGTAAAAGCCATGGGGCATGCCTCTCCCCGCCACCACCCCTGAAAAGGGGAGAGAAAGCCACAGTTTCAAACGGAGCGCATTCTGCAAGGCCAGCTGGATTCCCATTTCCTTCCCACGGCGACGACTGACATCACTTTAATGATGCCGAGAACTGACAGTTTCCGCTTCTTTTTATGAATATTGCTTAGAGAACGCTTAATGACTCTGCCAAACATTTGTGCCATCTTAACCCAACACTAAAAAGAGGGACCATTTCATTTACATTTCTGACTGCCATCAAAAACAGCTCTTTAATGAGTTTTCCAGTGTCAGGAGCTAGCAAAGCGAATGCCAAGAACCTTGCCTTGACTTTGCGTGGAAGCAAATATCTTTGGCAATGGGCACATCCCACAACAATTGAAAGAAAAAATCGAGCTGCCTTCAGAAGAGTGACAATTAGAAGTACAACTCATTTCCAGCCAGTTCCCAGATCTCTTTGGCTTTATTGCTCCTTCAATTAATTTTCTCCAGGCATTTTTGATCTCTTCCCAGTGTTTGGAGAGGAACAATGCAAAGGCCATCAAGTTCGTTTTGTTCTCCCTGAAACCTCTCAGTTCCTGGCTTTCGACAAATGGCGAACCAAAAAGCCGAAATAGAGACCCCCGTCCTCAAGTGCTTCAGCTGAACGAGAGAGCCAGTGGAGAGATATTTGTTGCACCGAGTGCTGAAGGACACTGCAAATCCTGTAGTGCCATCAACCAACAAACAGAAGAGTGGGAGAGAGGAAGGTGATTGGGAAGACAGCTCTTGATCTACTTTCGGAGACACAATTGCACAGGCACAAGTTTAGCCAAGGGATAAAAAGGCACTGTTTACCAAGGTTTCCATTCGAGAAGCAAATCTCAGTGTGCTTAGGACTCAGAGGATGAGAAAAAAGATGACTCTCAATAACCAGAGGTCATTCAAAAGGAAAGAGGCCCTCCCCCAACCACCACCACCAACACACACACACACACACACACACACACACACACACACACACACACACAGCTACAAGATTGTGATGACGTAGGCGGCAATACTAGACCACAGGCAATTTGGGGTTGAATGGTGCAGGCTGAGGGGAAAGCTGGATCCAGGGCTGCTGCCCATTTTTGTAACCAAGTCATCTGTTATTTCAACGGTGAAAGAGAATCCCTCTCTGTCCAGGCTTTAATGCCTCTTCTTCTTAATGAGTCCCCGACATGAAGACTGAAGGATTTTCTTTGTGGATAGGATGGCCAGTAACCCCTGAGCCTTTGACTGTCTTCCCTCTCCTTAAGGAGCCACGGGAACCTGGACCTATTTTCTGACTGTGAATAGAAAATGCATTCACACAGTGTGCAAGCATGGTAAGTGGTTAAAATGGTCAGATGGTAACCAATAACAACCACAAAGAACTTTGCTAAAAGTCATTTGTTCAATATAATTTTGTGGCAAGAATTTTTTTTTTAAAAAAAGATTTATTTATTTTTTTATGTGAAAGGCAGAGTACAGAGAGATCTTCCCTCCACTGGCTCACTCCCCAAATGGCTACAATGGTTAGAGCTGGGTCAGTTGAAGCCAGAAGCCAGGAGCTTCCTTTGTGTTCTCCATGTGGGTGCAGGGGCCCAAGCACTTGGGTCATCCTCCTCTACTTTCCCAGGCTAGCACATTAGTAAGGAGCTGAATTGAAAGTGGGAACAGCTGCGACTTGAACCTGCACCCATATCAGGTGCCAGCACCACAGGCAAAGGCTTAATGTGCTACACCATGATGCTGGCCCTGCCATGAAATTTTCTAGAAACTATATATTTATACAATCCTGTGACTTCGATACGGCTCCTCCTACGTTGCAGAAGAGAGAATCTTTTAAGAACTTTCCATCTCATAGATTTTCCCAATGTGCTTAAGCTAGACAGCTTGTGACAGATGTGATCCGTGGCAGGACCCAAGTCCCATTCTGTCTTTCAGAAAGTATGGTATCTATTAAAAATCTCCAAGAAGTCAGTGAAGTGCATTTTCAGCACATCAGCCGATTACCAAGAGATGCCAGCTACATTGGTGAAATTCTATGTTGGTGAGATTCTTTGACGTCTTAGATATCCTTAGCCAAGAGCTGGGCTCAGCAAGCCTTTTCCAAATGATATAATAAAGAAAGGCTTGATCAAAAGGGCAGCTCCAGGCCATTTAATTAAAAAACAGTGGGGGGCCCAGCACGGTGGCTCCTTGGCTGAATACTTGCCTTACACATGTCAGAGTCCCATATGGCACCTGTTCCTGTCCTAGCCGCTCCACTTCCCATCCAGCTCCCTGTCTGTGGCCTGGGAAAGCAGTGGAGGATAGTCCAAAGCCTGGGACGCTGCATCCAAATGGGAGACCAGGAAGAAGCTCCTGGCTCAGCTCAGTTCTGGCTGTTGCAGTCACTTGGGAAGTGAGCCAGTGGATGGAAGATCTTTCTCTATCTCCTTCTGTCTGTAAATCTGCCATTCCAATAAAAGAAATAATCTTTTTAAAAAATAAATTTAAAAAATAGGGTAGGGTTGTGGAAACAGTGTGCTCAGGGAATTGTGGAAGTACCCCGTTATTTAACAGGAGCAATTCAGAAAGTCTTGCAATCATTGCTTTAGGCCACCCAGTGATGGAAAAGCCAGTCACAACACAGAGGATTGCATTCCACTGACTCATGGGATACCCATCTACGGACCGCAGACCCATACTAACCTATTCATAGGCTCTGGAATGTTCCATTGGCTCATGTTCTCATTCGTCTCTGCTGTCCATGGGAATTTTAGCCACCTAAAAATGCCCAGGTTAATGTAGCATGTGGAGTGTCTCCTGATACCACTGGCTTGGCTCAAAGCAAGGGAGACCATACCTCTTCATCGACTCTCTTTACTTCAGCATCAGTGGCCTCTAATCTTCCAGAAACTTCATGTTGCTGCAGTTTCCTCTGTGAGAGAAAGAGAAATCCTACTTTCATTGATTAGCTTGTATACTAAGATATCAGGTTTCAAATTTACACCCTCTTCTTCCCAATCCACTCCAACAGGTAGCACTTGCATTGTTGTTTTTATTTTTAGATTTATTTATTTTTATTGATAAAGCAGGTCAGGTTTACAGAGAGAAGGAGAGACAAAAATAAAGATTTTCCATCTGCTGGTTCATTCCCCAAATGGCCGCAACAGCTGGAGCTGAGCCAATCCGAAGCCAAGAACCAGGAGCTTCTTCTGAATTTCGCATGTGGGTGCAGGGTCCCAAGGCTTTGGGCCATCCTCTACTGCTTTCCCAGGCCACAAGCAGGGAGTTGGATGGGAAGTGGTCTAGCTGGGATATGAATAGGTGCTAGTTGGATCCCGGCGTTTGCAAGATAAGGATTTAGCTATTGAGCCATTACACAAAGGCCCAGCACTTGCATTTTAAAGATGGTATTGCTTGAAACAGGGATAGGGCATTATACAGGGTGGAAGGTATTTGGGAGGGAGAAGCTTACTAGGCATCCTCTAGGCAACTCCTTCTAGGCATACACACAACCACTAGGGCATTTAGATACATGCTATAACTTCGGCCAGAAGGGAGCTGGTAGAATTTCAGGATGACACGATTCTCAGAACAAGCAGTTGAGAGAGAATTCCAGACAGATCTAGAAATGCGTTCTCGTGATCTGGATCTTAGTCCAAGGGCACATGTGTGCTGGCCACTCTGTCTACTTAGCCTCAAAGAGGCAGCAGTAAGCCACCATATGCGGTGTTGCAAGACATTGATTGATTAAGGACACCATAGTGTATGAAGCGTGTATGGTAAGTGATGCTTCTGGGGTTGGGAGAGGATCCTAGGTGGTCCCGTTGGGTAAGCATGATGGCAAAGGCTTCCTATATTAAGGAGAACAGAAGAGTGTCTTGGAGAGTCAAATAGAAAGAGAAGTGAGTAGACATAACAGACAGGATCTGAATACAGCCTTGCTCAGGCCTCCCTTTCTGTGTTAACTCTTTCTTTTCATTGAGACAAGAAACTCATTTCCCCCTTCCTTGAGCCTGATAGAATCTCTTTTAAATTAACTTTTAAAAATTTTATTTATTTTTATTGGAAAGGCAGATTTACAGAGAGAAGGAGGTAGAGAAAGATCTTCCATCTGCTGGTTTACTCCCCATGTGACTGCAATGGCCAGAGCTGAGCTGATCTGAAACCAGGAACCAGGAGCTTCTTCCTGGTCTCCCATGTTGGTGCAGGGTCCCAGGCTATGGGCCATCCTCTACTACTCTCCCAAGTCATAAGCAGGGAGCTGGATGGGATGTGGAAGAACCAGGTCATGAACAGGCATCATATGGGATCCAAGGTGAGGATTTAGCCACTGAGCCATTGTGTTGGGCCCTGACTGATTGTTATAACTTGCTTTGGCCATCAGCCTGAGATGGAGGTGGTATTCCAGGACTTCTGGCTGCAATAGTCTTATAAAAGCACTAGCAGCTTCCCTGCCATATTCTGAACAAGTATAAGCAAGGCTACCAAAAATGACTTGGAGCATGTGAAGACAGGCCCTGGGAGATCAGAGGCCTGGTGGATGCTCCACATGAACCTGCCCAGCTGGCCTCCCATGGAAGAGCACCCACAAAGTGTCTCCTGCATTTTTGACCCACGAAATTATGCGGTGAAAAAATAAACCATTATTTGAGGCCACCAAGTTTTGGGTACTCAGATAAACAGCCATAGACAAATGATTCAATAAGGAGAGTGAGGTGTGCAAAAATGTTCAATTGCTGTTGGCAGGAACAAAATGAGACTGGATGCACATGTTATTTAGAGAGCCCTGAAATGAATAAACCAATCTGGCTACATCAGGTGTTTCATATTGGCAGCTGTAAGAATGTAGATAAATAAATTGGGCACAAAAAAACTAAAATGCAGGAAGATCTTCATGTCTATCATTCAGCACCTTTTGGGGCAGGTGCTGTCAGTGTCCTTTCCATAGGTTCTTCTGCTTCAAGGTGCACCAGCTCAGTACTCAGCCATCAGCATCCTTCTCGCTGCCTGACAGATGCTTGGCCACTGCTGCTCCCTCTACCTGGGCACATGCTAGAAGAGCTGTGACACTCATAGGATAACCAACAGTTGAAGACTGGTTGGAGTTTGTACACTAATGTCCCAGCTTGGATGGACTCACTTATCAAGTAAGCGTTCTCCACTGTTTCCCCAAGTTCCTCCCACAGAATTAAATTGGTTTTGGCCACCATGGTCTTTTGCTGTATAACGCAGGTTGCTGGCTCTTGTCCCTTCTCCATATCTCAAACTCATTCTTTTTTTTTTTTTTTCTTGAAAGGCAGAATTACTGAAAGAAAGAAAGAGATCTTCCATCCACTGATTCACCTCCGAAATGGCTGCAATGAATGGAGCTGAGCTGAGCTGAAGCCAGGAGCCTCCTCTGGGTCTCCCACTTGGGTACTGGGTCCTGAGCACTTGGGCCATCCTCCACTGCTTTCCCAGGCCACAAGCAAGGAGCTGGATGGGAAGCGGAGCAGCCAGGACATGAACTGACACCCATACGGAATGCTGGCAATAACAGCTGGAGAATTAGCCTGTTAAACCACCAAGATGTCAGCTTTCAACTTCATCCTACTCGGGTTTCCTGAGATCACTATCCAATAAGCTGCTTGGTTTGGGGGCTCTCTAAATATTATCTGCATCTGCATTTTATATTTGAGAAAAACTCATCTAGGAAATGGGCTACCTTGAGTGAGTACTGAAACAAAGTGAACCAAAATATAGAACTTTCCAAATTAAACAGAAATTTGCTGCTCTCCATAAACATCTAGAATGGAAAGGCAGACTCCTCCAGGAAGGCCTAGTGGAAGCCAGGGCTATCAGGGAAGCTTTGACAGCCTCTTTCTGTGATTTCCAGTAGCATTATTCCCAACCTGCAAGAAGGGATGGAAAAGTGCAAGTATAAGTCAGCAGTGACTCACTTCACTTCTGCTGTGTGCCATCAGTGGGACACATGTAGCTGCACGGGAACCTGGGAAATGTAGTTCAGCTGGACAGGCACTCATCCAACAGAGAGAATATATTGGCAAGAAGCAGCCAATAGAAGTCTCTGACATGTGAAGGCTGCATGATTGCTCAAGTGAACAACCTTTTTGCCCTTTGGGTTTCTCCTTCTAACCACATTTCCATGCTAACCAGGCTGTGACAGATAGCAAACATCATGTTGAAGATGTGATACTCAGCAGGGCCTTCTCCCCTTATCCCACAGGCAGCAACATGGAATAATCCCATGCAGCCCCTCCCTTGTTCTACTACCCTAGGCTCGTGGGCTAGACTTTCTGGCCAAAGCAAAGAGTACAGGAGCTCCTAAGATACTATTGCCCAGGGCCCTCCCTTTTAAGCAGACTTAGCTGCACTACTGGTCCGTGTTGCTCCATGGAGTAGGCTAGACCCTAGAACCCCTTCCCTAAGAAGCTTTACTGCTATACATAAAAATAGTCTCTTTAAAATGTCACAGATCAGAATGGATGTTGGACACAAAAGTGGAGTTGACCCTTAGGAAGCATGCCTCCTGTATCAGAATGCCTGGTTCGGGCCCGGCGCCGTGGCGCAGTGATGAAGGTCCTCGCCTTGCACGCCCGGGATCCCATATGGGCGCCGGTTCTAATCCCGGCAGCTCTGCTTCCCTTCCAGCTCCCTGCCTGTGGCCCAGGGAAGCAGTCGAGGACGGCCCAAAGCTTTGGGACCCTGCACCCACGCGGGAGACCCGGAAGAGGCTCCTGGCTTCGGATCGGCATAGCATCAGCCGTTGCGCTCACTTGGGGAGTGAATCATCGGATGGAAGATCTGCCTTTCCAATAAAAATAAAATAAATCTTTAAAAAAAAAAAAAAAAAAAGAATGCCTGGTTCTAGTCTCCACAGCTCCACTTCTGAGCCAGCGTCTTGCTACTGTGCATCACAGCAGGCAATAGTCCCTGCTACCCAACTGAGCTCTAGTCTCCTGGCTTCACCCTGGCCCAACCCTAGCTGTGTGGGCACTTAGGGAATGGACCAGCATATGGAGGATCTCTATTGCTAAACCTATCAAGTAACATCTTAAAAAAAAAAAAAACAACCTTATAAATCCACAATGATGTGAAGGTTTCCTCTAAAGTTCTGAAGTTGATGAAGTTGATCTGAGATTTTGAGAAGCTGACTGGAATTCTGGCCAGGGAGGCAG
Organism: Ochotona curzoniae; assembly: GCF_017591425.1. Taxonomy (NCBI): domain Eukaryota; kingdom Metazoa; phylum Chordata; class Mammalia; order Lagomorpha; family Ochotonidae; genus Ochotona; species Ochotona curzoniae. The sequence continues at coordinate 19,828,009 of NW_024465894.1, read as the reverse complement.
AGGAAACCCCAGCGGATGAGGTGATGTCCATGTTAATCAGAGGCAGTCTACAATCATCTCTGCAGATCCTAGACTTCCTTGTATACTCACAGCTACCCGAAGACTGACAACTATTGACTTCTGGAGTCAGCGTTGTGGATGGAGATCCCGGATGGTTGAAGCCATGTAGGACAGCCCATTTTAGTATTAAAGAAGAGGAAAATGAGAGCAGACAGGTTTATCTAAACAGATCCTATTTATAACTTGCGCACTATATTTTTCAAGTTCAGTCTTTTCACTACATTTGGATTTAAGCTGCGTGTTTAGAAACTGTCTCCTCTACCAAAAGGGTAATGGGAGTAATGAATTGAAAGAATTTGTTTAATGGCTCTGTTCTTATCTCTGAAATTTTTTTAAAAAGTCTATCTTCATTGGAAATTCCACCACATTTAAAAATAAGTATTCTTTCCTTTATCTATTCTTTAATTTTTCCCAAGACAGAAGGAATAAATCAATACCAAATAGATGAACCTCACCAAGGTTTGCGTTATTGAACACCACGCAATATTGTAATTATAATATTTTAAAATATTCATTTATTTGAAAGGCAGTGCACAGAGAGAGAAGAAATGCAAGAGAGAACGAGATCTTCCATGTGCTGGTTCACTCCCTAAATGCCCGTAACAATCGGGACAGCACCAAGCAGAAGTCAGAAGCCAGGGATTCCATCTGGATCTCCCACACGAGCCGGGTCTCCAATGCTTGAGCTGGGCTGTTATCTGCTACCTTGCAGGCCCAATACCAGGAAGCTGGATCTGGCTCTACATTCAGACCAGAGAAGGTCTCCCTAAGAAGCCGGTGAACTTATCTGGACAATAAGATGCTGGACTCTATATTTTGTATATGCTTGCAATGAAGGAATCTCAACTGAACTTGCACTGTGGTTATGCAACAAGGTGGAGGAATCCACCATGGGGGAAGGGTTAAGACAAGGGTGGGAGGAATCCCAGTGCCTATAAAACTGTGTCACATGATGCAATATGTAATTAATTAAATGAATAAATAAAAAAGAATTGGAGCAACGGAGGCCTGTGTCAGCACTTCCCTATGGGATGTGGCTACTGCAAGCTGCAGCTTAACCCACAATGCTGCACTACACCTGCAGGCTATAGTCGTAATAGTTTGAGTGCAAATAAACCAGAGTAGCAGTTACCTCTGATTTGAACTCTACGTAGTGAAGGTGTTCTCTAGATTTTTCCACCCTGCTCCCCACACACCAACAATTTCCAGGGACCTTGAAAAACCTCCTTCCAGTCTCAGATCTCAGTCACAGTGAGCATTCTGCGTTGAAAAATATGTGTCTAATCACCCCAAAGCCAAGCATTTATCAGGATAATCCTTCCCAACTCATCAACTTTAATGGCATCCAGACGGCTTTTCTGGAGAGGGCTCATTAGGAAAAGAAAATTCTCAAATTTTCCCTGTTCTGTAGCTTTACTTACACAGTCAAAAAATATAATCAGAGTTCCCTGCCTTCTTGCTTAATGGCCATTTTCTGCCCATCTACAGCCTTGAAAAATAGTGAAACAAATATAAAGAAGATAAATATGAAGCATAAACGAACCAGCGCCAAAGGCAAGAGGTTGTGTGCATTAAAATGAGTAACACCGGCTCTGCAGATTAAGAAACTGAATATGTTGGTGTTTACAATTAGAATGCTTCCCAAAAGAATTGATAATGTTCCATTTAAGCAAAGAAATGTTTTCAAATCACTCCGCTGACTACAGAAGTCTGACTCAAAGTCAGAAATTAATAAAAGAATGCAGATGGAGACACCCCCCAGTCATATAACTGAGATGATATGTATGCATATAAAAAACCTGCAAGCCCAGGCAGTATCTATAGTCCTGTGGGGGGGGGGGGTGGGTAGGAAAAATGAAACGAAATGCAAGTAGAAAATGTTAAAAATAGAAATGAATGTGCTTGGGAGAAACGTGATTGTCCTATTCTTATGACACAATGACTTGTTTTCTGGAAAAGTATTTCAATTGAGCCCTGGCAAGCATTGTATTCATTGTAAAGCTATGTATTTAGACATATAGGTTCGCCCTTATTTCAAGCTTGGTGCTACCTAGCGCTCGTTACAGCACAAGGACAAAGCTGTGTCATATTATCGCTTCAGCACTCCTCAGAACTTCCCGGTAGTTTTCAGTGGCTTCAAGTACTTAGATTGTCAGCAGCATGAGAAACAGATAAAGGCTATTGAGCAGCCAGGTGTATGCATCCAACATGTAGCAATGTATAGGCTGGGAAACAAAGATCGCTGCAGAACTTTCTGGTACACTGAAGCTGCTGCAGACTAATTCCAGGTTATACAGACATCTTGTGAACAGAGCTGCAGTGGTTCAGGTGGTGAGAATTGGAATAAACCAAGTGCCCTCCAAGATCAAAGGGCTTCCTTTCTAGACCTTGCAATAGTTGGGGGGGGGGAAGATAAAGGAGGCTTGTCACCCCACCCCACCAACAGTGAAGTCTGCGGGTAGATACAAGAATCGGACTAGGGTCAGTGTCTACGTTTGGGGCATCATTCTAGAAAGTGCCTCCTTCATGGATGGGGGTCAACCTAAGCCTCTGGTGGAATCTGTGATAGCACGGGTACCTCTCCATACTGTCTTTCCAAATGCTCTCAGGAGTGACGGAATGCGGGCAGCAGAAGGCTGGGGACAAGCCAGACAAAGATACACTCAGCCCATTTAGCTCCATTCTGCCCACACTCAATTCATATGTATTCACTTTTAGAATCATGTCTCCGACGTAGGGGAAGAAAAGTGAAAAGCCAAAAGATAGTAGAAAAGTCGGTCTCCCTCCAGCCCGTTTACCCAGGGTCTCTGCCAAGAGTTTTGCAATGAGTTCCCTGCGCAAAACCAACCACTCGGCTCAATCAGGAATTTGAAGAAAAAGAGACCCCGCCCCTCTGTCTGGTCTTCCTTGCTCACACCCTAGCCACCCAAGTGGTTTTGTTATTATTGTTGTTGTTGTGGAGGGTTATTACTTAATGACTTATCTTACCCGTTGTCGTCAGCTGATGTTTAAAAGATAAGACATTTGTCAGGCCAAGACGGGTCAGAACCCAATAGCCATTGGGCTGCCAGATAATTCAGAAACCATTTGGATGAGCTGTTTATCAAATTATTAACCGCACAGATGTTGTTTGGCTGAAGGGCAGCTGAATCCCCTCTCTGGCAGCCGCAGAGACAAAGGTCTCCAGGAATAATTGGAGATGTGCATGGAATATTAAATTAATTTACTGCTCTTAATTCTTATGCAAATTCTGACCTCCGATGGCGCCTATCAATTACCCCGCTCAGTGAAAGCGAAGGAGACAGTTTCCTTTTTTTTTTCCACTCAGTTTTTTTTTTTAAGGACTTGAAAAAGGAAATATTTGCAATCGACAGGCGCAAGGAGCACCGCGTCACTGCAATGATTTGATCGATTCTCCCGAGTGTTTTCAAGGATGTCCGTAGAGGATAAAACTCCAGGGCGCATGGGGAGAACGGGGGAGAGGGATGGTGGTGACAAGGCAGGGGTGCGATTGGCACACCTGCGGACAACAGGGAAACGCAACTACCAGCAGGGATCTAGCAAGGTGTCTAAAACACCCGCTGGCAGGCGGCCACGGGCCTCGGCCATGCAGTGGTGGCGCCCTAGATCGCACTCTAATCCCGGCCAATCACCGCACCGCCGGAAACAGTCCGGCTAGGGCAAGGACTCCTCCGCTTGGCCCGGGGCTTCCCTCGATCCACAGCTCACGAGGTTTCTGACTGCGCGCTGGCTCCATGGACTGCAATTTGCTAAGAGTTTGTGCGAGTCTTTGAACAAACCCCAGCTTGTTCCTTGGCGGAAAAGGCAAATCCAAGTCGGCTGCGCGCTCCAGTTCGTCTCCACTTGAAATCCCGCGTGGACCGAAATAAGACGTCATTGTCTCCTGCGTGGAGAAGAGAGGCTCACCCATACCTCTCCTCCAGCCCCTCCCCGACCCGAGTCGAGCCAAGCTCCAGGGGCTTTGTCTGCGCCCGGGGCTGAAGCGCTGCGCGCGCTCTCGCGCCGGAGCGGTGGGCTCCAAGGCTGGGGGTCTCCGCGTCTTTCATCAGCTTTCTAATAAGAAACACCCATCGGGCGCATCCTGTCATCAGCCCAGGGCGCGACCTCGCCGGGACCTCGGCAGGCCAATGAGGTCGCCAGAGGCCCCTCGGCACAGCCGCGACGCACAGCCTGTCAGCTCCTCGCGGGTACCCTCCACAAAAGCCAGACAACAATATCAATTAATCATGCAGCGGGCAACAAGGAGATTTATCCCGCGACAAACAGCCCCTCCGAGAGGCGCTGAATGGGCGTGATTAGCATGTGAAAAGGCGAGCAAAACTCTGCAGTTCAACAGCTAAAGAGCAATTTGATAGGGCTGGGATGGGGAAATTACTTGATTAGCGTCCGTCGGAGGAGAGCACGGTTACAGCCCCACGGCCCGGACTCCGACCGGGGAAACAAAACGCTCTGGTAAACACGGTTGCGAGGAGTGAGCGCGGGCGAGGGAGGGGAGCGTGGGGCCAGCGCCGAGGCGGGATCGGGGCTGGAAGGGCAGGAAGGGCGAGCGGGCAAAGGGACTGACCCAGTAGCCACCGCCAAAGCCCGAAGCTGGCGCCCAAGGGGGCCAGGGCAGCGGGACGTCGGCGCCTTCACCCTCAGCTCCTAGGCGAGCATCGGGTGGGCACAAGGCTCTCCCACCCTGAATTGAAAGTCGAGCTTAATTGAACGCGCCGCCGCGGCTCCCACCGGCGCGTGCCGAGAGAGAAGGCCCACCCACGCGGTCCCTCGGGTCCACCGAGTCCACTGCGGTGCCCCCGCCCAGAGAGGCAGCCCGCTGTCGCAGCAGCCTCGGCCAACTGCTGGGTCCAGGCCTCGCGAAGCGGATGATGCTCCAGTTGCCTTCGTAGGTCAACAGTTCAGTTCCTTACAGGCAGTGCAACCAGACCGCTTTCCTCCCAGCGCTTCCCGCTCCCCCAACAGAAACACCTGCTCCAGCCTCGGGGGAAAGCCTCCGCAGTTGGGCTTGGCGCCTAAACTAGAAGGGTCCCTGCACCAGGCCACCCCTGTGGAGAAAGGCGGGGGGGGGGGGTTGGAAGAGAATGCCCTACCTCCGGATTCCGCGGGCAGAGTGCGGCTCCGGGTAAGGCCGCGACTTCCTTGGGGTAGGGAACGGAAGGGGCCAAGTTTTGGATCGGAGTTCATGCTAAGCTGCGTTGGGTTGGGCAGCTCCAGGGTTGGTCTTGGATTTGGATACACGGGGTCAGACCTTGGCGCCAGCAACCTCCCCAGCCCCCGGAGAACAGCATCAAATGCCTGTGACTCAGGTTTGGATTTGGGTACACACGGACGCATCTTTTATTGGCTGGGAAGAAGAGTGAGTGACTCGGCGAAAGGCTAAGAGAGCGGCGCGCGGCTCCGAGTCCGCAGGACAAGGCCTAGTGGAGCGCGAGGACACACTGAAACCCTCCCGTTCGCCCAGCACCCCACTTTAGGAGGGCACCCACACTGGCCTAGCCACCGAGGTTTCCTCCCTTGGCGCGCTGGCAGCCTTCCCTAAGCCAAGGCCACACTCCCGGGTCCTTGGCTCCTCCCAAGCTAAGGGGGTAGGGTCTCACTTGGTCCTTTAAGTCCAGGGCTGACGCGCACCAGGTCCTGGAACCCACCTTCAGAGTCCATCCGGCTCACGCCCCCAGTAGTGGTCCACATGGGAGCCCCCAAAATCTGAGTTTCAATTTGCCCAGGAGAGGGAGCGTCTAATACGATCTTGCCGAATTGCTTCGATACAAACACAATAAAGACTTCTACAGACAGATGTGCCAATGGCCCTGGCTGTCTGAAATACTCCCTGCCCCTTGGCACGAATGAACTAAGAGCCGAGGAGTGAACGCTTATTTTATTTTCAAAGCGGAGGGTAAAGATCGCCCCCATCAAGCTAAACACCCATCACTCAGTTGAACAAGGCCAATGAACAAACAGCAGCTCGTGACCGACTTGCAAAAGCTTAATTCTTTTTGAAATGCCCCTCTGGCGGCGGGGTGTGCAGTCAACTCCACTGCAGAGACTCTGCTCGGGGCTCGGGGTTCGAGGCCCTACGCCAGCGCCCAGTGCTGGCAGGGGCACCGCGCCTGGCAGACCAGGAGGGCGCAGCGGGAAGCAAGACCCGCGCGGGCTGCGGCGACCGTGGCGCGCTCTGCTCCCCGTACCCGAGACTCTGGGACCCCGGGGTGCACGCCTCGGCTGCGGATCCCCACCCCCGCCCCAATCCACGGAGATCTCCAAATGCGCAACCTCCCCGAGCGAGGTAGCAGCACCCACGGAAATCTGTGTCGCGCAGCCGTCCTTCCTTCTCGGCTCGACACAGATGCGCCTTGTAGCTTGTAGCGCTGCCTCCGGGTGACGGGGCCTGTGCGTTTTAATTGCCAAGGCCAACGGTCCAGCCAACTCAAAGTTGGCGGGCGGAGAGGGCAGCGGCTGGGCCGTTAGCCTGGACGCTTTTACCTACGGGGTGGCGGAGCCGTTTGGACCCGCGGAAGCCGGTTCACGGCTGGCTTTGTGATTATTTTCGCAAGTTCTGCCCGGTGCCCGTCATCTTTCTCTGAAAAGCGAAAGAGGCCGCTGCAATTTATTCCAATGGGCGGTTTTTAAGAAGCTGGCAATTTGAACCGGCTGGGTGTTATTTAGTGCAATATGAAATCAAATGATCCTATTTCTCAAATAACAGTGTCTGCGAGGAGAAGTGAATCCCCTGAAAGGGTAATTGTCTGCTGATGGTGTATCCCATCACGCCCGATCTTGCCCTGAATGGTGTTCGGCTGCGGGGTGGAGAGCTGGAGTGAGACCGACGCGCACCGACTTGCGCGCTCGCTGGAGGCGGATACCGGCAGGCCGACTCTAGTCCCCGCACGTCAAGCCGGCACAGCCACTCAAGGCGACGTGGGCTTTTTTTTTTTTGCGGGTTTCCGAATTGGTTAGGCTTGCGGGATCTTGTGGGTAAGAGGACACAGCCACCTCTTTCTCCTTGCGCAACTACGTTAGGTTTAGTCAAACGGCGAAAGGAAGATAATTTTTCTGCTAAACAACCCCTGGTTTGGGTGTCCCTCGCTCCTCCCTCAGCCCGAGCATCCCGGAGAACTTTCCCCTTCCCCGTCCTGCTTCTGCAATTAAATGTAATTCCTGGGAAACAGGCTGGCGTCCACCAGGCACAACTGACTTCCCACTCCATCTTGAGGGAGGAAAAAGGTTAGTCCGAGGTTTTAAATCGCCCTCTTTGGCGCCCAGCTACTGTTTAGATTTCTTTTTTCCTCCAGTGGACCCAGACACTGGGCAGTGGTTGCGAAGGGCAAATTTAAGAGACGATGTTAATAGTAAGGACAAGCGTGCGAGCTGAAAGCGCTCCGTGGCCTTGGGGCCCAGAGCCAGAGCGGGCGGGCAGGCGCTATCCGCTATCCGCTATCCGGGCGGTCTTCTCTATTGCAGCCGCAATCCTTGAACCCCCATTCCTCCTTCCAGACGCCCCTCGAGGGGAGTGGCCTGTCTGAAACCCCTGAGTCGGGTTTGAGTGCAGTAAAAGCAAAGAGGTGCGGCCAGGTTTTTAGTTGCTAAGGGCACTGGATGAGGCTTTCCCACGCTTCCGCTCTGGCCTCCCTTTATGGATTTTCTCCTCTCCCCAATTCCCTTATGGTTTTTGTAGATTTTGAGAAATTCCGAATTCACAGTCCCAATCTGCATCTTCTGTTAATTTGGGAATCATTTCAGGGTGTGACTGGTCCCTGCAGCAGCTAGCAAGGTTAGCTTTCTATTCTCTTGCCCGGGTGTGTGGGAGGTGGGGTGCGGTTTGTAATACTTGCATAGGCTGAGAGTTCGATTTGAGGGAGGGAGATTCACACTTCCCCTTCTTCTAGAGAAAGAAAAGGATCAACCCAACACCCAAAAGCCAGGCCTAGGAAGCGTCTAATCTTTCTTGGAACCGAGGTTTGGCCAAGGCAACTGCAGTTCAAGCCTCCGGGTGCGTGGGTACTGGTGCGTTCTTCGGACCCTGCTCTGCTGGAGAAAGGCAGGTTTGAGTTCAGCGGGAGGTGTCCCCCTCCAAGCTCTCTCTCCAGGGGCCCTGGGGCACCACCGGGTCACTGGGCCTTTAGGAACGCCTGGAAAGCGACGCTTTCTTTTTCACTCCATCTGCCTAGAAGTGTAGTTTCCTAGGGTCTTCTGGGGGACAACCCCAACACCTAGAGGTCATGGGACGTCCTCTCCCAGGTTAAGCAATTGGGTGGCCATCACGCAATACGAGCCGCCGCTGAGCCCTGGGGCCCCGCAGCAAGTGGCCTGGCAGAGGCCCTGAGCCCTGGGCCTTGCAACAAACGCAGCCCCTCTGCCCAGCTCCCACCTGGCCCCTTAGGATCTGGGACCCTGAGAGGGCAGCTGCCCCACTCACCCCTCATTTGCACTTCTCCGAGGAGAAGAGGGGATCACGCCGATCCCCGAAGGAGGGGAGGGACAGCAAAGAACCCCTCTTTGCACAGGGAACCTAGATTTAGAACAGTCTCTCTCTCTCTCTCTCTCTCTCTCTCTCTCTCTCTCTCTCTTACACACACACACTCACACACCGACCTCTGCACCCAATTCCTTGGGGGTGTCTCTCCACCTCTTGTCCGGCTGTGAATGCCAGCCTTTCCTTCGACGGGCCCATCTCCGAGGTAACCCTGTCCAGCACCGGCGGCCAGGCCGCAGTGTCAGCGGACTGGAAAGGAAATGGCACAGCGGGAGACCAAACTCGGCAGCTATCCCTGTCCTGTGGTCAATAAGGACCTCTCCTAGGGGCGCAGAGTCAGGAGATAAAGGGGCCCAGCTCCTGAGTCTGGGACCCAGGGACCCTAAGCCTCCATGGTGGGCAGAACAGGGATTTTAAAAGAGGGTCTCCTCGACTCTCTCCGAGCCTTTTCCAAGCGCCCTCTGCGCCTTCGCCAGCGGGAAGAGCGCTCGGCTGGTGCGGAGTCCCTGGGCTCAACCCAAGCTGTCCAGGGCCCACGTTTCACATCCCCTCGGAGGAACCCCGCATCCTCCCCACTCCACCCGGCCACCCTCCCTGCCGCAGACCCCACTGACCTCGGGGAGGAGCGGACCTGAGACTCGCCAGCGACGCTGGGCCCGGGTGTGGAGGAAGAGTGCGGCTTGGCGCGCAGCCGGGACCCTGGCGGCTGCTCCGCGTCCACCCGGGGCGGCCCCGAGAGCGAGCGAGGGAGCTAGCGAGCGAGCGCGGAGCTCCCCTCCTCCTCTCCCCCTCCCGTGCCGGATAATTTAATCACAAGAGATATTAAATGATCAAGCCACTCATTAATCATCACGGGAGTTATTGGGACCGAGCACGTCGCCACGTGTTTTGACAGCCCGGAAGGGGTTCGCAACGGTCGGGGTGCGGCTGGGTTTGGGAGCTGGGGGCGGGGAGGGCACAGAGATCTAACCGTCCTGGAGAAACGCTGTTAGCCCCTCTCTGTCTGGGTCGAAGAGACTGCAGGGGTTTGGGGGGGAGGTTGGGGGAGTTGGGGGATGGCTCTTGCTTGGAGAATTAAAAATATTTGGAAAAACGCAGGTTGTGTTTGAAGAGTTTGTCAAAAACCCAAAGGCATCCCTCCCAGACCCCTTTTCCTGAATATTTGGATTTTGATCACGATGATTAAGACAGCCGGCCGTGTATAATCAGCAGCGGCTTGATTTGCAGTTTTTTTCCAGGAGGACGCAAGTGCCTGACCCACTGCGGAGGAATGCTTTGGACGCCCGGATGGAGCAGGTCACCAACGTAGTTTCAGAGAATGCATTCCCCCTGACTCAGAGGGGCCTTCTTGCCGTTCCTGTAGTAGGAACGCAAAGGAAGGGTGATAAATAAAGCGTGAACATTAAATTCTTAGGGCTTTCGTGTCTAAGATAATCCCTGCCTTTTACTCAGAAGTCCTTAGAAGCTGGTTTTTATTTCCTAGGGTTTCTGTTTCCGTTTCCCTGTTTCTTCCCAGTAGCTCTCTTTACATGAATAAACCAATGAAAATTAAGTTCTTATGGTTTAGTTGGATACAATAGAAGCCAAGGGCTCCTAAAAAGCTGTCTTGGTGGTACAAAGGACAATATTTTGTTCTCAGCACCTGCAGAACAAGAAACAAAAGGGAAGGCAGCCAGCACCTCTGGAAGAGGCGGTGCAGCCAGGAATCTGCCCGCTGGCTCATTGTCCTTTTAACATTAAACTTGGGAGGAAGTCTAATACCCCATCCAGTCTATGCCCATTGTGGTAGGAATCAGAAGTCCAGGGCAAGGAATTTTGCTCAGCTGGCAAGCCAAGTTTTCCAAACAAATGTTTCAATCAAGGTGTTTTCCTTTTTAATATGTATATGTCTAAAATATATAATATATATATATATATATATTAGGAACAAATATCAACCTAAAACATGTCCAAAATCCTTAGTGGCTAAATCTCATTTGATATTTGCATCATCATGTGTGATCCATTTAGGAAGCAATCCTGACCCCATGGCTACATCTTATCACAGAATATCATTGATTATATTAAATGTATTCAGGACTGTTCATGAGACATTTTTTCTCCTATGAATCTGTTGTGTATGTTTTTTTTCCCTGTTCACTAACACACAAAGAGATAGGTATCAAAACTCAATACAGCACACACACACACACACACACTCACACACACACACACACGGTGGTGGGAGAAAGAAAGGTGGGGTTCATAAATCCTGATGAAGACAGAGCAAGATGCAAAAACAATAATATGGGATGATTTTGTTTTCATCAGCCAGTGGAGAAAAGCTGTCTGGACTTCTGTTTCTGGACATGCCTATGCAGGTTCTACAAAGACAGGGACATTGGAAGGCGGGGACTGAGTCAGAGCCATCTGCCCGGGGAGCACTTTCAGGTAAAATGGACCATTGGCAATTGCCTATCTGAAAACTTTGTTTTAAAACTGGATACTTCAAACATAATCTGAATTGTTCGGTCATTCTAGCTTAGTGGGCTTGGCTCTTCAGAGATGTAGAATATGGATTAAGATTGCCCGAGAAAGAGGCATTCAAGAAAAAAAAAATACAAAGAATAAAGTTTTGTTGAATGGAATGGCCAAAAGTGGGGTAAATGAATCCTTCATGACCTAGATATATTGAAAAAAACTAAAAACCTCATTTGCTTGTTTTTTCCTGATTGTGTTGCTCCTACACACCTCACCTCATTCCATCTGATTCTGGCTGGAATGCTAGAGAAATTGGTACAGGGTGAGAATTTAATTTCTCCTCCTTGTGCAATTTGCTCTTGATTTACAAAGGTCAGCAACTCACATTTCTTCTTCTTTTGTTTTAAGATTTATTTATTAATTATTGGAAGGCCGTATTTACAGAGAGAAGTTGATGAAGGAAATACAGAGAGAAAGATCTTGTATCCGTTGATTCACTTCCCAAGTGGCCACAATGGCTGGCGCTGAGCTGATTCAAAGCTAGGAGCCAGGAGCTTCTTCCAGGTCTCCCATGTGAGCACAGAATCTCAAGGCCTCAGGCTGTCCTTGACTGCTTTCCCAGGCCACAAGCAGGGAGCTGGATGAAAAGTGGAGCAGCTGGGGTATGAACCAGTGTCCACTTGGGATTCCAGCACATGCAAGGCAGGGACTTTTACCCACTAGGCTACCACTCCCAAAAAACCCACATTGCTTGACTCCTAGTCCAGTGCTCTTTCCGAATGATAATTAATGTTCTAACTTCCAATTTGTCCTCTTTGGCAAGCTCTCCCCCATTGCCTAATAAGGTTCAGCACACTGATTTTCTGAACCTTTTTCAGAATGCAACAAATTTAGAAAGTAGTCTTGACTAAGAATCAATTCACCCCTTAGTTTTAGCTCCATGACCTGGGATCACCCACTTAAACTAACTTGGATTCTGGAGAAGTTGGCTGTTAGCCAAAAGTTGGACTGCAAGTGGATTTTTCAGGAGGTAGTCACAAAAAAAAAAAAAAAAAAGATATGGGGAAGGGAAAACAGCACCCACAATTCACAGTGAACTATAAGGCAAGTGACTTCATTCTGAAAAAGGGAACACTGGAAGTCCCTGGAGAGACCCCAATGAGGTCAAGGAAACTGTCCTGTGCTGCTTGTCAGTCACAGAGGCCTGCTGAGGGTGGATTAGCAACTTCCCAAACTTCACACTTGCAAGTGCTTCTCAGGGGTTTCCTGACCAGCAGGCCCCCATGACCACCGAGGGGGTGAGGCAACAGCTGTGGTGTTCCTTCATGCGAACTACTGAAGACAGTCTGATCGAGCATATGTGTTTATTGCAATGCAAGCACAAACTCATGGAGACTAAGAAAGGGGGAGGCAGAGGGCATCTCTCAACAGTTCTCCCACCCAGCAATGACACTGTAATTGGCTAGAAAACATGCCTGTCTCTGTAGACGCTCCAATCATGTCACAGGTCACGTACACCACTCACAGCTGGCAGGTAGGCTGTGGGTAATGTGTAGCAGGTAGGCTGGCAGGTAATGTGGGCCACACCTGACTTCTCAGAGTTGCTTATCAGGAAAGTCCCAGCACAGTTTGTCCAAGAACAGAGAAGAGAGGCTGGGGTGCAACCCACTGCCCTTGCCTGTATGACCAGTGAACAGGCCAGGTTAGATGAACCCATTGTCAGGGGATTCTTCCAGGGACACGCTGTACCATGAGCCTATGACCTTCCACATAGGCCAAGCAGGTAGAGATTCAGGGGTGATCTCCCACGGGTGCTGGTGTTTGGATGGTGAACCCTTGGAAAGGTGATCACATCTTTCCCAACGTGATCAATCTTTGACTCCCGTCCACATGTTCTGCAGATGCGGCCATTTTCTCATCAGGTGATGGGATCTTGCTCTTGGAGTGGACTCTGTGGCTGCTTTGACCAAGAGGATGCAGAGAGAACAACATTGTACTAGTTCGAGATGCAGACAATAAAACACAGTGTATTCCTCTCCTACTCCTTTCCAGTTTCTTGGGATACTGACTGTTGAGACAGTTCCTTGCAGAATGTAGCCACCCACATGCTGAGTGAATTCCAAGCCATTTGGAGAAGAATCTGGTACCTAGGCCAGTCAAAGGCATAGTGGAGTGCCCAGCCTAGAGACATGGGAATGAGCCATGGTAGATATCCAGCTAAGTCAGTAGAAGACTACTGACACACGTCAGACCCTACTTCTCGGAAAACCTTACAACACTTAGTTTAACTCTATGTATCAACTTGACTTTCATACACACCCAGAGATTTAATCAAACACCAATCTGGTGTTACTGTGTAGGTATTTTATATAGGCAATATCTAAAATCCGTTGTCTTCGAAGGAAGGAGGTTACTTTTGATCATATGAGTAGGACTCATTCAATTGGTTGAAAGCTGAAAAGCAAAACCAGATTTCCAGAAAAAACACAAGCTCTGCGTCAAGACTGCCGTGGGTATTAACACACTGGCCAGGATGCCTGTGTCCCACATCAGAGTCCTTAGTTTCAAGTCCTGGCTCTCCCCCAGTCGCAGCTGCCTGCTAACTTGCACCCCAGGAAGCAGCGGATGAGGGCTCACATAGCTGGATACCTGCACCCACGTGAAAGACACAGGCTGACTTCCTGGGCCCACTGCCAGCTGTTGCAGGCATCGAGGGGGAGCGGAGTCAGCAGATATAAGTTTTCTCCCTCATCTCCTTAGTGCTCTACCATCTTGAATTTGATAAATAAATAACACAGTGAGAAAAGGACTGGGGTGTCAACGTGCACCTGAGCTTTCAGTCTGGCCAGTTTATCCTAAAGACTTCAGATGTGAAATCCTTGCAGTCATATGAGGCAGTTCCTTTAAAAATGAATGCACACATACATGTAACTGGGACAGGACCAAATAATTATTACACAGTGTTCTTTAGGGAAGATTATAAGAAAATGTCTACACATTAAGTACTGTTGCATCCATCACAGGCCTAATTACACAGTACACAGCAGTAATAGATAAGATTTTTTTTCTGCATATTTTTGGTTTTTGATTGGTTGAATCCATGAATGTGATACAGAACTTGCAGATATAGGCCTAGTGTGATGGCTCAGTAGCTAAATCCTCACCTTGCATGTGCCTGTACCCCTAGTGGGCACCTGTTCATACCCTGGCTGCACCACTTCCCATCCAGCTCCCTGTTTACAGCCTCGAAAAGCAGAAGGGAATGGCTCAAAGCTTGGGACTCTGCACTTGCATGGAAGACCTGGAACAGACTCTTGGCTCTAAATTGACTCAGCTCTGGCTATTATGGCCACTTGGGAAGTAAAGTAGGAGATGGAAGATCTTTTTCTTTGTCTCTCCTCTCTATAAATTTGATATGCCTTTCCAACAAAAATTTAAAAATCTTTTCTTCAAACAAACAAAAGAACTTGCAGATAGGGCATGATGATTATTTATTGTTTCCCTTTAATATATACACACACATACATACACACACACCATACCACATGCACATACACACATACACACACCACACCACATACACATACCACACCACACAAACCACACCACATACACACACATATCTTTGGTTCCAGAATTCTCTGGATAATTCTGTCTACTAAAATCCCAAGCAAGAATCGCTCAGCTGAGGGCAGCACTGTAGCACGATACATAAAACCATTGCCTGCAGCACCGCCATCTCATACAAGCACCAGTTCACGTCCTGGCTACTCTTCCTCTCCAGCTTCCAGCTAACATGCCTGGAAGGCAACCAAAGATGGCCCAAGTGCTCAGACTCCTGTGCCAACAGAGGAGACCCAGTGGAAGCTCCTGACTGCTTGCTACAGAGGGGCTAAGCGCTGGCTGCTGTGGCCACATGGGGAGTGAGTCATTGGATGGCTGAACTCTGTATCTTTGTAACTCTGCCTTTCAAATAAATACATAAATCATCTTTTCAAAAAGAACCACTTGACTAAAAATCCAGTAAATCCACGGAACTATTAAAAGTGACCTTGAAATTGTTTAACACATAACAATGGATGTTAGGTAGAGGATGTGACATTGTCCACTGGACTCCGATTTTCTGGGTGTCAGCTTCATCTTCTCTGTACTGAGGAACTTGTCCTTGATTGACTTTTTTGAAAGGTTTATTGATTTTTGTTGGAAAGATACACAGACATACAATAAAAAATAAATTTCTCAAATCTCAGAAAGTGTACCTGAGTATTTCAAGATTAGGAGAATAATTGGACCTCGTGTTTTCCTATTGAGGTGCTTAAACCACATCTCCAGAACATTTTGGTTTCACCTTTGAAGCAAATCATTATCTCTTGTTCTGTAGAAAACCTGTAGACAAGATCAATGTCATGTTTTACAAAAGCATCAATAAAAGTTTCTTCGTTATAGGACTACTGATCTATTTTAAGGTTTACTGAAGTTATTTTAAAGAGAAAGCAGAATAAAGCCCGTTTACCTTAGCCTATCAACTGTTCAATTACCTCCATAGCCTCTTTAGATCCTGCCAGTTTTTTAATTTAGTGATCTGTCCATAATATCTTGATTTTTACTCATTATTTCCTATCTTGCTTGACTTGGTAATAGCAAAATATGCATTCTAAATTTAATGATAATGAAAGGTCTAACATTAATAAATGTTGGGAATTGGAGAGCAAAAGTTTGAAAAGATCTTAAAAGTCAAAGGAATCCGGCACAGTAGCCTAGCATGCATTGGGATCCTGTACTCTACTTTTCATTTAAAGCTCATTTCATCAAACTTTTGTTTCTCTTTTAAAACTATTAAAAATATTTATCTTATTTTTATTTTAAAGAGTTGCAGAGATTAAGAAACACGGAGATCTTGCATCTGTTGGTTCAGTTCCCCAATGTCCACAGAGTCTAGGCCAGGCTGAAGCCAGGAGCCAGGAAATTCTTCTGGGTCTCCCAGTTAGGTGCAGGGGCCCAATGACCTGGGCCATCCTCACTGCTTCCCCAAGCGCATGAACAGAGAACTGGATCGAAGTGGAGCAACTGGGACTCTAACCAGTGGTCATTGGGGTGCTGGCACTGCAGGTGACAACCGGTTATGCCACAGTGCTGGTCTTGAACTTCTGTTTCTGAGAGAGCATGGAGAAAGCTGGAATTAAGGATGTTTTCAGTCTTGCAAGATAATCGGCAAGTACAGTGTAGGACTTTCCTTGCAGACACTGGGCGTGAACATGGAGTCCTTCTTCCAGTGTGTGACTGCATCCATCACTTGGGTCCCTAACCCAAGTCCTGGGCATACAGCCACCGTAGCGTGGCTTCCTTCAGAGCAAGGCATTCAGTTACGGTAGCCTGGGAAAAATCCTGAAAGTTTCTCCTGTTTTTCTTAGAGTTGTTTTGGCTAGTCTAGGTCTTCATACTTTTTATATAAATTTTAAGATTTACTTCTCAATTTCTCCAAAACAATCTGCAGGGATTTTAATGAGATTTTATTGACTCAGATCAATTTGGGGAGTAGTCCTATCTTCACATTGTTGAGTGCTCTCATATTTTGCTTCATTTATTTAGATTTCCTTTATTTTTTGTTGTTGCTCATATTAACAAGTGTCTAAATGAACTAATTAACTAATAAGACATTACAGAAATACAACTATTTCCCATCCTTTGTCTAACGTATCCCTGAACACTTTACATTTTGATGCTATTGTGTTATAAATTATTCTCTACCCTTTGTAAATGTTGACATGAAGTTAATTTGTAAAGATCTATTTATTTATTGGGAAGGCTGTGTTACAGAGGGAGACATCGTTCATTTCTGGTTCACTCCCCAAACGGTTGCCAAGGTTGGAGATGGATCAAGCCCAGGCAGGAGCCAGGAGCTGCCTCGTGGTGCGCCCTGGGGGCTGAGGCCATCTCCCACTGCTTTCCCAGGAGTCTGTGCAGGAGCTGAAGGCAACGCGGTAGGGCAGGGACTTGAATTGACATTCAGTTCAAATTGGTGTCCCATATGGGATGTCGGGGTCCTAATTGGTGCTACAACAGCAATCCTGTAAAACCAACTGTTATGCATTGATACGTTGTCCTTCACATGCGGTCATTTCTCAGTTCTCAGCAAAGCAGTAGAAACCAGGGCGACAGAGGCTGGTGGTCCTGCTACCCACTACACATTTGTCACGTAGCTGATCATGGTTGACTTCTATTTCTGTCTTTGTGGGGTGCAAGATAATAGCCTTTCTGAGCCCCAAAATGCTTACCATTTCTTTCTAGAATTATGATTGGTGGGATCTCCGCGCAGCCGGATGTGCGTCAATGCCCTTTTACTTATGTTCTGTGGAAACGTCTGTTGTGCCCCAAGTGCTAAACTCTAAACTTTTAGACTCAAATGCTCAGAAAGTCCGTACTGGATGAGCCAGTACGAAGTGCTCCATGAAGAAACCAAGGGGGCAGTCTTTAGCTAACTGTTGCTTCTCAGCAGCAGCTTCTGAGTTCGCATCCTTTTGTCCCATCCTGGAGGAGGCCTTCTTGGTTTCTCCACAGCCAAGGACATCCACGCCGCTGCGCCTGAGGGTGGTGGTCTCCGGTGCTCCCGCTCCTTGAGAGAGTCCATACAGGGCTGCAGTTACTAGAAAGCGAGCTTCAGCAGGATGAAAATGACTGCAGGGTTTCTTGGCTTTGAGGCGGTCCCCCGTTCTGGTGGGGTGGCTTGTGTCAAGTGGCGCCCGCGGCGGGGAGGGCTCCGCTTGCAGGTAGCACCAGGTCCCCCTCTAAGTCCTCGCGCTGCCCTGCGTGGCTGCAAGCTGGCTGAATGTCTAGCTGAAGTCAGCCTAGGAAGCATGAGCATCCCAAGTACCTGCACCTCTGCATCACATCCAAGCCCTTCCCCCGGGGAGATGATAACCATACCCTCTTCCATAACCCTTATGTGAATCCACTTCCGATTGGCTGTGAAGCTGAATGAAAAGAATCTGGACCATCATGGGCACTGAAGACCACAGCACTGGCTTGGACCACTGCTCTGCATGAGGACCAGAAGAGGAGTACGGGACTTTAAGCTCATCTTCCCTATTTGTATTAAATGATGATCATTATACTGCTCTTCTATCCCTTGACCTATACCAGGAGATGGCTGAAATACATAAGTTGCGCTTAAGGAGAAAGAAAGAAAGAAAGAAAGAAAGAAAGAAAGAAAGAAAGAAAGAAAGAAAGAAAGAAAGAAAGAAAGAAAGAAAGAAAGAAAGAAAGAAAGAAAGAAAGAAAGAAAGAAAGAAAGAAAGAAAGAAAGAAAGAAAGAAAGAAAAGAAAGAAAGAAAGAAAGAAAGAAAGAAAGAAAGAAAGAAAGAAAGAAAGAAAGAAAGAAAGAAAGAAAGAAAGAAAGAAAGAAAGAAAGAAAGAAAGAAAGAAAGAAAGAAAGAAAGAAAGAAAGAGGGAAAGGAATGAAGGAATGAGTTCACTTGGGTAATTCACAAGCAATAAAAATGTATTGCTCACAGTTCTGGCCTCAGAGAAGTCCAAGATCAAAGTGCTGGGAGACTCGGTGCCCAGTGAGGGTTCTTTGCTGCATGGATGGCCCCTTCTTACTGCGTCCTCACTTGGAAGAAAGGCAAATGGGGTAAGTAAACTTCCACAGGCTACGTTTAAAGGGCACTAGTCCGTTCACAAACACAGCCAACTGTGAATGGAAGACACTCAGAAAGAGCAAGTACTGTTTTTTGGTTTCCTTTTCTTCCGAACACTGCAGTATAACAACTGTTTCACGGCACTTACATTGTGTTAGGCATTAAGATGACGTGACGTATCCTGGAGGCTGTGCCTAGGTTATGCGCAAAGACTCCACCATTTATTGCACAGCATTTGTGTGTGACTCCAGCTTTCTGGGTCATGGAAGAAAATCCAGGTGTGAATAACCCCACAATACTGCGGGGCAACAGTAACGATCATCAACATTCTCAGCCACCGCCAGCCCAGCTCAACTGAATCAGTTGTTTATTCCTCTTCAACCCACCACTCTCAAACACAGCGGCTGCAGATACCACAAATAATGGCTTATCTGACTGTTTCTGTGGACCAGATTTCAAAAGCAACTTGGCTGCCCAGATGTGTCTTGAGAGCTCTCAGAAAGTTGCTCTCAGCTGGCTCTGCAGGTATCTGAAGGTGACACGGAGCTGTGGGGCATCACGTCCACACTCACACAGCTGATCACGCGCTACTGGTTGTTAGGGGAAGTCTCCGTGATTCTCCAAATTGCCCTTCTCTCAGCACTTCTCCAGTGTCCCCACAATTTGGTGACTGGCTCACCCTCAAGTGGATCACCCTAGGCTAGAGAGGGGCGTAGTGCATGATGGGAGCTGCTACGGACTGGACCAGTCGTCTCAGGAGTAACATGCCTCACTCCCAGGACCTCCGAATGAGACTGTTTTGGGGGGATGAGGTCCTCACAGTAGTAACTGAGTAAAAATCAAGCCATTCAGGTATGTCCCAAGCCAATGTGATAAGAATGAGATATCGGGACACACGGGGCAAAACTCACGCAGTGGCCATCTGAAAGCCCAGCAGGGAGTCTCAGAAGAAGCCTGCCTCACTCATACCTTGATTCTGGTCACTGAGAGATAAATGCATGTGTTCTTCAAGCTACTCAGTCCGTGGAATGCTGGCATGACAGCCAAAGCAAAGTCAGACAGAGGCCATGAAGGAAGCCACTTTCCATCTGGACTACCCTATTGCATTAAAAATAATGCCTTTTTTAAATGCAGGCCATACACTGTCTAATTCCACTGATTCAGCTGATATGAAGCAGTACCAGGATTTGAACTCAGGTCCTTGGATTCCCAAGCATATGATCTTTAGACAATGTGGCGCTTGCTATATGTCCTTGGCTTTTACTTCTGGAGGGGAATGGGCAATCACTCCAACTTGCAGGGTAGATCCAAAAGGCCCTAAAGCTGAGTCACCCAGTTCACATCAGAATATCAACTCCTGAATCATCAACTGTGAGTACAGGGGATGGGCTTTGATGCTGAGTGGGCAAACGAGTACAGGGCTGGTAGCATGGCTGAAGAAGAAGGGAGAGGAAGCTTAGAACATGTGTTCAAGACAGAGAAGCAAATGACTAGAAGCTGTATCTGGGCCCACCCTTCCGATGATTCTATCTCAGCATGAGCGACCAGGCAGGGTTCCCAGCTCATCACACAGACAACCACATTCAGCCTTGTCAGCATCTATTCCTATCGTCATTTCAGAGGTGAGGAATGTCAGGCACATGAAAACAAAGTCACCTACCCAAGGCAAAGCACCTTGTAAGAAAATATGGTACCCACCATACCGAGTGGGTACATGAGTGAGCAGTACCAACCTTGTATTTAACCGCTTCTCAGGGACACAATGGCAAGTGCTGTTGTAGGGAGGCTGTCCCTTGTGTGGCTTCATCAAATGCAGCCAACATTTCTAAGACTGCATAAATGCAGACAAGAAGTGGAAACAGAAAGTTCTGCTCAGTGCCTTGTCACTCTTGTAAACACAGACACTTAGTCGTCGAATTAAATGGCATTTATTATGCAAAACCCTTTGGTTTTATCCTGCCTGCGAGTGAGTGGTAAGAGCAGGCCTTCAAACATCTCTTTGTTTTCAACCCTTGTGGTGAGGAGTACCTGTTGAACCCTGATGAGAAGTGCATCCAAGTGGCAAACAATTATGAAATCCACCAAATGACTTTTAAGCAGAATCTTGGCTTTCAAGAATTGCTCCTGTGTGATGTCAGCACCTACAGCCTGCTACTCAGACTCCCAGGGAGGCAGGGCTGCGGAGCCATCCCTGCCCGGCTCACAAAGCTGTGGCCTGATATTGCAGAGAGAAAAGAGAGTATAATGATCTGGGGCCTCCAGCCCGTTGCCACTGAGGACCCCTCTCTGCTCACCAATCAGACACACGGGAGCCATGAGACGGATGAAGGCCATCACATCTACACAGTTTGTAGCTAAAGGCAGTTCACTATTCTATTTTTTTCTGCTCTTTAGCTATTTTTTTTTTTTTAGGATTTTGAAGATCTCTTCATTGCTTTAGGTGATAAGTAAAATAAGGAAATCTAAGGTTTCATTTTTACTTCCTGAAATCTGTCCCCATTTATTATTGTTAAATTAACCAGTATGAATGAATTCTCTCAGTGACCTCAGGGCCTCTTGTATCAGTCATTATTCCCCAGGGAGACAGAGTCAGCAGGAGAGCCACATTTTCCTACCGATGTGTACAGATAGATATACACATCCGAGGGAGCTTTAAAAGACTCCCTGAAAGTGTGGATGACGTCAAAGTTGGTTTTTGCCAAGCTAAACTTACGAGATCAGAAATAAACCTGTTTCATCTTACATTAGACTTTTCAGAAGTACCCTTGCATACATTTGAGGCAGAGGATAAAAGAAAAACAAAGAGAGAAAGATTGATTTTTCAGAATGGGTTCATGGAATTTCGGAGAAGCTCACTGGTTTCTGCTAAGGCCTTCAGTGGGCAGTCATCTGCTTCACTCAAAGACTAGTGATTGAAAAGCCCGACACACCTAAAAACGCCTTCACAGCCATGTCTAGGCTCTGATCACAGAGCTGGGTACCATATTGGATAGTACAGAACGGAACATTCCCATCATGGCAGACAGTCCACTAGATGGAACCCACTGTGTGGTCTTGCTTCATTTTCTAGGCCTGTCCCATTGGATGCCAACTGACTCTAAAAAGCGTGCTATTCCAGATTTGTCATCTCCCTAAACATCTGGATAATCCCATAAATCCTGAATGAGAAGCTCGTACAAAGGTAGTTTGAAGCATTGTGTGATCTTTGCTTGGAATACTTGTGTGTCAAATCCTAAACATCAGAGTTCAATGCCATCAAGGTTTCTTCCCTGCTCAAGTTGACTCTTTGTAGTCATTCATTCTTCCAGGGCCTTCAAGTTTTCCACAGAGTCATCAGCATCCAGCCAGTCAACGAATAACTGAGGAAATGCATGGAGGATGGTTTGGAACCAGCCTAGGCAGTGGCTGTGTCATTGCTGCTCGGGCATCACAGTGTGTGGACTCACCTAACTGCTAGAAAGGATGAGTGCCAAGGGGATGAATTAAGCAGAATGGTGAGCATCTAATGTGCCATCACATCATGTAGAAAGGTTCATTAATTCCCCACACTGTGTATATGTAACAAGCTTTCTGCATTGTGTAGTATCTGTCTTATACCTCTGACATGCTGTGACTTGAACGTTGCTTAAATGTGTCCCCCCAAGAGTCCAGGTGCTGCAATTGAATCTGCATTGTGGAGAAGAGATCAGAAACATCAGCTGAATGTGTTAAGAGATGAAGCCTTTGGGAGGTGATTAAGTCTTTGGATCATCTGGGAGGGGACATCATGACTGAGTCCTGGCGACTAAAGATGGAGAGAGGTTGCAGGTGTTCTGGCATAGCGGGTTCACGCTAGGCCCCGCCCCTTCCAGGTCTCGGACTCCGCCCCCTCGGCAGCCTCAGCCACGCTCCCAGGCCTCCGACCCCGCCCCGCCCCCAGCAGCTTCCGCCACGTCCCTCCAGGCCTCCGACTCCTCCCCCTCCACGGGGCCCCGCCCCTCCTGCCCGGTGCCGATGCACGCTTTTTCTCCGCCCCTTACGCTCTGCGGCGCCCCGCCCCCGGCAGGCTCCGCCCCGCCCCCGGCAGCGGCCGGACGCCGTGTTTACCCGCGGTGCATGGCGGGGCGGTCTCGCAGGACACCCGGGCCCTCCTCCGGCCAACCTGCCTGCCCGGGGCGGCGCGGAGCCCTTGCGGCGGCAGCATGCACCGGAACCCCGCCTCGTCCTTGCCCCTGGCTAGCCCCGACTTCTATGAGAGGCTGGGCCACCTCCAGCGCGGGCTGCGGGACAGGTAACAGGCAGCGGGGGCGCGGGCAGGGGGTCGGCCAGTGCCGAGGGTCTTCTGGGTGCTCCGTCCCGGCCTTCCCTCCTACGCCGGCGGTGTCCGGCCCAGGCCTGCTCGCCCACCTCCCCCCAGGCTCCCGCTGGGGGTCCTGCAGGGCCAAGTTTCTAAGGGACACGCTGTCCCCCCGTGTTGTTGGAGAGAAGGGAGCCTCCCCAGCAGCCACGGCCTAGAGCGCGCGTCCTCAGCCGGGCCGGGGTGGGGGGGACGCGGCGGGCGCCCCCTGAATTTACCCAGACACGAGAATGGGAGTTGCCTCACCCAATCAAGTCTGGCGAATTCGCGAATCATCCTTGTGCAACCCCCTCCTCCCAGCGCTGTCTCTTTACCTTGACATCCCATTTTGACTGTTGCCATCAGTAATGGCCTGGTCTGGGAAGGGAGGGTTGGTGTTTGTCAAACGCATCTCCTGATTACATACAGGAGACTGATTTTTTTTTGGGGGGGGGGGGAGGCAGCGGGGCGCTGGATAGGTTTGCAGCGAAGGAAGGGACTAAGGGAAATCCAGATTTTCCAGAATCTTCGTGATGTCTGATTCAAACGTGAAGGGTGGGAACTAGTGAAGGGAGAGGGATCTAAGCCTGCCTGCAGAGAGACCATGATGAAACAATTTACTATGAAATAACCACAAGAAAGACCAGTTGCTGGAACCCTGATTTGACTGCTCAGTTTAATTGGGAAACTCAACCGTTGACAAGAAAGGAAATAGATATTTTTGGGTTTCTTGATCCACAGTGTTTAATGAGCATTAAAAGTTGCAGAATCACCTTGCTGAACAGCAGGGGCTGTGCATGTGGCCGTTGTAAAGTGACAGCAGTACAGTGACTTCCGTGAGATAAAAACACAAGTTATTGTGAAGAGGGATGACAGTGGACTTCGGTTAGGTTTAATGCTTGTCATATACAAGGGTGCTTCCAAAAATTTACAGAAAAAAAAAACCAGAATTTTAAAAATCAACCGATTTTGCTACATTTTAAAAATCCACGCACAGTTTTTCTTTTTCCTGACACATGATTTCCGTGAAGTGTAAACTACAGTGTGGTTACAGAACATCTACCCAGGACCTGCTCCTTACACAGTCCTGGCGCTGTCTCACTTCCTTTTTTCTACCTCCTGGGTTCTTTCTGACATCGCCCCTCACCCAGCTCAGTGAGCACTTCATTCCCCACCTCAGGAAAGCGGGTTCCTGCCACAGCCTTTCCCTCCCCAGGCAGTTAGTTTCCTAACTTGCAGGACCTTGGAGTCCTAATTGCTGGAAGGAGGAAATTCCAGAGTGGACAAGCCAAGGTCTGCAAATTGCAAATGACTTCTCCAGCCTCCTCTCCCAGTAACTACACGTTGTCAGTAAGACAGTATTAAGTGTCCACATAGACTTGTGCATTTCAATAGACTTAACATGGGTTTTGACTCCGGGTCTGTTCTGTTAGAAGAGTGGCTTTTTTATCCCCAGTTTGTATTATTTGTATTTCTTACTCTGTGTTATTTGTATCTCTTAGCCTGTCTGTTATTTCCTGTCTCTTATCCTAAGTCCTGATTTGCAAATGTTATTGGTTTAAGGGACACTGTGAACTAAGTTAATTGTGCGTTATTATTTGTTGCTTCCTGTGCTAGGAACACCTGCTGTTTATGGTCCTTATGGTACAATGACTGTAATTATAACTCAATTTATTTTTAACACTTCTTTAATTATTAAGCAAAGTGAGGCTGTTGAAATTGTATAAGGAATTGGAGTTCAGTTTTATAGCCTGTTCATGGTTCTGCATTTGGAGGTTTGTTTTATTATAAAGTCAGTGCACATCTGTTGCTGCATGAATTCATTTTTCATTTTAAGAATCCGCAACTACATCTAATTAATGGCTGCTACAAGTTAACAGGCAAACAGCTTTAGACATACAGAGAGGCTGCAGTAGACACCTAGGACTTAGCTTTTGGACACTCAGTGGTTGTGTGGCACTAAGCAGTGATTGTCTGACCTCTTTTGCTGACTTTGACTTTAAGTGAATAAATAAACCTTAAAAAAAGAAAAGAGGGGGCCCGGTGCCATGGCCTAGTGGCTAAAGTCCTCACCTTGAACGCGCCGGGATCCCATATGGGTGCCGCTTCTAATCCCAGCAGCTTTACTTCCCATCCAGCTCCCTGCTTGTGGCCTGGGAAAGCAGGTGAGGACAGCCCAAAGCTTCGGGATCCTGCACCTGTGTGGGAGACCAAGAAGAGGTTCCTGGTTCCCGGCTTTGGATCAGCGCAATACCGGCTGTTGTGCTCACTTGGGGAGTGAATCATCGGATGGAAGATCTTTCCTCTCTGTCTCTCCTCCTCTCTGTATATCTGACTTTGTAATAAAAATAAATAAATCTTAAAAAAAAAAAAAGAAAAGAGGAGCTTGATTAATATGTAAAGGGAATCTTCAAATGTTTTCTCTTTGTGAATGGGCTTTGCAAAACAGTTGAAAGTTGGGGCCTGTGTGGCCCACATCTCATATGGGTACCAGTGTGGGTCCCATCCACTCGTCTTCTGCTCCATCTCCCTGCTGGTGAGGCTGGGCAAACGGTAGAAGGTGACTCAAGTGGCTCCTGCCGACCACCCGGGCGACCTGGAAGAAGCCCACTGTTGTGGCCTGTTGTGGCTATTTGGGGAGTGAAGCAATGGATACAAGTCCTCTCCCTGTGTCCTCCTCTGTAATCCTGCTTTTCAAAGACAAAGCTTGAAAAAATAAATAAATAAAGTTGAAAGCTATAAGTTTGCCAAACGATGCTTAAAGAGTATTATTGCATGCGTTGTATTTGAGTGTTTAGATGCACTGTTTTATTTTTGTTTTTAAAAGAAACAGTCCCGGGGCACACTGTCTCCCAAAATGTCATAGTCCTCTCAAAGGGCGCCACTCTGCACAGTCGGCTGGCGTGTCAGTACACAACCTTGTGTAAATGGTAGGGTAAAAAAATCACCTTTTCGAAGTGCTGTTAGAGGTTGTCATTGTAAGACTAGCTGGCCTTTGCCTCATAATAGGGACACTTATAGCTGTAATCACACATGGATGCGATTTTAGAGTTTTCCTATGTGTATATGGTGTTTCTCTGCATTGTTGTCCAAGTAAATAATTGAGTCTGAGGGCCCGTTGGTGCAGTGTGAATGGTGCGCACAGACATGGGAGAAGCATGTAAGTGCAGTTGACTCTTAGAGTTACATAAAAGCATCCCTTTGAAAGGCCCATTTACTAGCCCAGCTTTTTCAGTGCCAGCATTAATTCAGGGTCAGATATCATAATAGTACAGAAATTGATAGTGTGATATTAGCTGAGTATATAGCTGAAGATGGTGGAGAATTGTTGTATTGAAATATAAAAAGAATAGCAAGCAGTTTAAAAGGAGAGAATGAACCATATGGGGACCACTCAGCAGCGTGAACCTGGAAAGAGTACAGGTGCCTGGAAACACGGAGTGTGATTGTACATCCCAGGGCTGGGTTTATGAAGGATTCTGAAACAGATCTGATTCGGAGGAATTACAATTATAGTTACAAAGCAACAACTATAAAGCGACCCTAGCGATAAACCTTTCCTTGGCATTTCACTGGGTGACAGACATCTGATTTGTTTTTGATGCTTTATTTACTCTCTTTTACTTGGGAGGTCGAGTGATACCCACAGAGAGAATGACAGAAGTGTTCATTCCCCACATGCCTGCAGCAGCCGGAAGGCCCTATTTCCAAGTCTTAACTTTAAAATGGGTATGAAGGACATAGCATTCAAGGGGACACGGCAGCATGGCCAAGGGACTCAGAAAACGGGTGTGGGTGAAGCGTGAACTCGACAAGCACCATTTTGCCAGAAATAGAGACCCTGAGGGACTGGGTTGTGGGTTTTCAGTGTAGAAGGGAAGTGTGGCCAGTGGGTGTCTGCCTCTGCTGTAGGGAGAACAGGAACACCAGTGCTCCACATGCCACTGGAACAAGAACTTGCCGCTTACGAAGCGATGGATTTCCAAAGAGATTATGGTCATTTCTCACTGGGAATCTCATAGATGGATTGTAAAAATTATCTTAAAGTAAGTTCAGGTTTATTAAAAACAGTTGCAAATGCAGAACAGAGACTTGGATTCCTCTTGCACGGATCCTTCAGCTCTTTGCATCTTGTGACATTTCCTTCTGTCTGTCCAAGACCACGTCAGTGCTTTTTGTTTTTTTTAATATTTATTTATTGGAAAGTCAGATATACAGAGAGGAGGAGAGACAGAGAGGAAGATCTTCCGTCTGATGATTCACTCCCCAAGTGACTGCAATGGCCGATGCTATGCCGATCCGAAGCCAGGATCCAGGAACTTCTGGGTATCCCACAGGGGTGCAGGGTCCCAAAGCTTTGGGCCGTCCTTGACTGCTTTCCCAGGCCACAAGCAGGGAGCCGGATGGGAAGTGGAGCTGCCGGGATTAGAACCGGCGCCCATATGAAATCCCAGCGCATTCAAGGCGAGAACTTTAGCCACCAGGCTACCGTACCAGGCCTGTCATTCATTCTTCATGGGCTGAACACCTACTAATCCCACAACTTACGAAGGCGGGAAATAACTAATTGAAATTCCTAATGTGGAAGCAATTGTAACTAGATATTCCTTTATTTCTATTCTGACGTAAATATTATTAATAAAAAATGTATCTACATGAAACTATTGATTAAAAAATATTTTTTTTGGGGGGGGGGAGCTCAGTGTGGTGGCCTAGTGGCCGGAGTTCTTACCTTGAACGTGCCAGGATCCCACATCGATTTTTCTAAAAGCTTTTTTGACTTGAAAGACACAGTTCCAGAGGGAGGGGTAGTAGGAGGAAGTGAGTGAAGGAGAGATCAGTTGCTGGATTCATCTTCTGTCTGTCAGTTCTTTCCCCAAGTGGCTGCAGTGGCCAGGCCAGAACCCGGCTAAAGCCAGGAGCCTGGAACTGCAGCCCTGTCTGCCATGTGGGTGGCAGTCCCAGCGACGTGCACCATGCTTTCCCACGCACGTTAGCAGGGAGCAAAGATACTGTTTTTCAGTTTTGGATTATATTTTTCCGTTAGAAGAATTTTGGTTAAATATTTCCATTTGAGATTATGTCAGTCAAATACTGCCAAGGTTTTCCTGATGTTGTGTCCTTCCCTGGGCGGGCATTCTCACAGATGTGCTTCCGAGGGGGTCACTGTCTGGCTCTGACCGCTGTACTTCTGTAACTGGTTACAGAGTGTTTCCTTTCTGTATTGTAGTGAAAAGAAGAGATTGGATCTGGAAAAGAAGCTTTGTGAATATAATCAGTCAGATGTCTACAGGTAAGAGACGGCAGTGGGGTTTTAGAGTCAATTTGCATATATCTTCACGTATTTAAACCCTTACGGTGTGGTTGGAGTTCTTTCACCACTCTTATTTATAATGTGTAACAAAGTAAGCCCTGTCCTTTCATATAATTGTTATCAAATTAATAATGAATTTAATTTAGTATGAGATAAATTATTTCTATTGTTTAGTAATTTCACAAATAATATTTCAGATAGTTTGTTTAAATTTCTTTATTTTTTCTTTTTTATTGATTGATTTTTGTTTTTATAAAGTGCACACATTTCACAATACAAAATGAAGGCGCATAGTGATAATTTCTGCCCTTCCTCCTCCTGCATTCTCTGCCCTCCCTCCTCCTTCCTTGTTTGTTTCTTTCAAGTCAAATCAAATCATATGGGTGCCGGTTTGTGTCCTGGCTGCTCTGCTTCTCTTCCAACTCCCTGCTTGTAGTCTGGGGAGGCAGTGGAGAATGGCCCAGAGCACCTGTGTGGGATATCTGGAGGAGGCTTCTGTCTTTGGATCATCTGAGCTCTGGCCATTGCGAACACTTGGGGAGTGAACCAGCAGACAGAAGATCTTTCTCTGCCTCTCCATCTCTCTGTAAATCTGCCTTTCCAATAAAAATTTAAAACAATTGATTTCGTCATCTGTCAAATGGGAATAGTGATAGTTATGAAACCTCAGTGAGTTTACAGGTAGAGGGCTTTAAAGCCATGACTGATGCAAAGTCAATAATTTATCATTCATTACTGTTTTTATCAATATCCTGTTGTAATTTCTATTTATTGTCCTTGAGCTTTCTGACCTGCCATGTTCTCTGCAAAAATGTTTTTCTCTCATCTTTCAGTCCTAGTTTCTCTAATATTGGTTAACTCTTACCCATTTTTCTGTCCTCGGCTGAAAAACATTTTCCAGTGGGAAGGCTTCCCTGCCCCATTCACCTTGTGCAGGTTACCGTCTAGCCATTGCTCCGGCCATTGCGGCCAACTGGGAAGTGAACGAGCAGATGGAAAATCTCTGTTTTTCCTTGTGACTCTGACTTTCAGTTAAAGTAAATAAATCTTTTTTAAAAGTTTGCCTAAGAACTAGCTTTGTATGGCTCACCAGCTATAATGCTGACATCCTGAATGGTCACTGGTTTGAGTCCTGGCTGCTATACTTCCATTCCAGCTTTCTGCTAATGCACCTTTCCCAGAGGAAAGATGGCGCAGTGCCTGGGTCCCTGCCACCTATGGGGGAGACCTGGGTGAAAGTGGACCTGGCCCAGCTAGGCCACTGTAGTCATTTGGGAAATCATCCAACAGTTAAAAGATCTCTTTCTGTCTGTCTCTCTGGAACTCTGCCTCACAAATACATACGTTAATACTAAAAAGAAAAGTTGTTGTCCTGGGGTCAGAGGTTTAAGGTCTATTGATAATTACGCTTGGACATCTCTAACATCTTTATAAATCAGCGTGTTGTTTTTTTTTAAGAGAGGATATATTTGTGGCCTAAAAAATGTTACTTGATGAAAAAGCACCAAATAATTTATTGAAGCAAAAATAGAAAGACTTCATAACAGGAATTGTTATGATTTAAATACCTGTGAAAAGAGCTGCAGTGAGCACTGTGAAGCGCCATGCGGCACCATGTGAGCACCATGCGGCTTGAGAGGTGACGATGGCTTTTGCCGTCACACTGAGGAGGAAAATCCCCGAAGGCTTTTTCACTGTTGAAGTAGTTAACCACCATTCTAATGGTATGATGTTACAACTCAGAACATTTTTGTTATCATTTAGAAAGCTATTTTAGAATTGAAATTTTCTAGTTTTATGGATTGTTGCTGATAGTGTAATTCTGTTTCTATGAAGAAGGTAATTCTGAAATGTTCTGTTATATAAAGCATTGCCAATGTGCTGTTCTTGTGAATGTGGCCACACAGGTTGTGCTTTTGGTATTACAGCCAACTTAGAGAAATTGGTCAAAGTCTTGAGTGTAGGAATGTCCTAATGTAGACATTTCTTACGAGAGCTATGCCTTGGTGTGATGTCTCAGTGATCTGGCGTTACTTTTCTCAAAAAAGATTTAAACAGTCTGCCCTTTGACTTTTCCTGCTTAGGACACACTGTGTCATTAACAACTTTGTTAAAGAATTATTTTTCTGAGCTTTGTCAAACTTTAATGCCATTGGCTTTGTCAAACTTTAATGCCGTTGTTTTAAAATCTGTCTTTATTTTTCTAGAAATAAGCTTAAGTATGTAAAACTAAAGAAGTATCTTAAGGAAATATGTGACTCTGAGAAGAGGGCTCATGCCCGAAACAAAGAGTATCTAAAGCGATTAGAGTGTGTCGAAGCTCATGTCGGGCGGCTTGCCACAAATACCAAGAAGCTGCAAGAACTGAAGGTAACATCTCATTTTGTATACTGTTTTTTTAACTGTTCTTTTTGTGTTTTGCTAAAATCTAAGTGAATGGCAAATTTCATATTAGTAACAGTCTTTTATTCATAAACAGGATTATCAAGTTGATAAATATCAACTTTCTCTGAAATACCATGTGCTCAGTTTGATCAAAGAATTTGAAGTTGTATTTTTTTTAAAAACCCATTGATTGTGGCCAGGTGGTGGTGTAACAGGTAAATCTCCCACCTATAACACTGGCATCCCATATAAATGCTGGTTCATCTTCCGCTTGTTCCACTTCTGATGCTGCTACCTGCTAATGCTCTGGGAGAAGCGTGGGAAGGAGGATTTGGTGTCTGAGCCCCTGCCACCTATGTGGGAGATGCAGATGAAGCTTCTTGCTTTGCGCTGGCTCAGCCCTGCCCACTGAGACTTTCTGGGGAGTGAACCAGCAGATGGAAGAGCTCCTATCAATTTTCTGTCTCCCTTCTTACTCTGTAACTCAAAATCTTTTTAGAAAAAAAGGTTTATATATTAATTTGAAAGGCAGAGTTAATGGGAGGTGAAATAGAAGCAGAGAGAGACTGTCCAACTTCTGGTTTGTCACTTCTCCCTCCCCTCCAAATGACCACAATAAGCCAGGTCTGGGCCAGGATGAAGCCAGCAGCCAAGAACTCCGTCTAGGTTCCCACGTGTGTGGCAGGAGCCCAAGCTCTTGGCCGTCGTGCACTGCACGGCCGTCTCGTAGGCACATTAGCAGGGAGCTTGATCAGCAGTGAAGCAGCCAGGTCTCAAACTGGTGTTCACGTGGGATGCTGGCGTCACAGACAGTGACTTAACTGGCTGTGCCACAGTGCAGGCCCTTGAAATAATCATTTCTAGAGCTCTCATTTTAGTTGAGGGATCAATGGAATTTCTGTTGCACAGGGAAGCTCTGTGGCCCATACCTGGCACAGTGTCTGACCCACAGTATTAGTTAGGATCCCCCTCGAAACAGCTGTTTTCTGTGAAGGGCCCTGTTCCTGGTCTCCTCCTCCTGGTAAAGCTGTGTGTTGGGGAAGAACTGGGGTCGGACTGGCCCTGAGGACTTGTCTGGGAGCTTGAGGGTTTGGTGGCTCTGAGTGACCTCACTTCCCTACACTGACTAGCATGTGTTGCCTCAAAGTGCCTGGCAACCTTCTGCTCCACAAGTCATTCCAGGTCGCCAGGCTGGGGGCTAGGCCTTTGTGCTGATCAGGCAGCGTTGCTCAGCTGAAAAACTGGACTCTGGGCAAAGAGGGAATTGGCCTTAGTAATTCCCATGTTTTTCCTTTGCTGTTTTTCCTCAGTCTTTTACTGTAAACATTTCAAACGTTCATGAACGCTCATGTCTTTGAAATCTGTGCATACTGGGGTATTCAGAAAGTTCATGGAAAATACATCTTACGAAGAATGCATGGATTTCACAGGTTTTTTTTTTTTTTGCACAAAAATGAACTTATCTATTAGTTCCATTTTTCCATGAACTT
The DNA here is from genome assembly GCF_017591425.1 of Ochotona curzoniae. Classification (NCBI taxonomy): domain Eukaryota; kingdom Metazoa; phylum Chordata; class Mammalia; order Lagomorpha; family Ochotonidae; genus Ochotona; species Ochotona curzoniae. The sequence continues at coordinate 19,795,857 of NW_024465894.1, read as the reverse complement.
TTTTGAAATGTTTTGTTTGGTTGAGTGTGTGTGTACATTTTTTTCCCTGAGTCATTGAAAAGTCAACTGCAAACATCATAACACTTTGCTGCTAAGCACTTGAGTGTGGATCTTCTGAACACAGTATTAGTCTCCTACATGTCTGTCATATTCTCATATCTAGGAAAATACATAGGAGTTCCACATATTGTGCCCAGGTTTAAATTTCCCCCATTCTCTAAAGAAATAATTTTAAAATATTTATTTATTTTTATTGGAAAGTAGGATATACAGAGAGGAGGAGAAACCGAGAGGAAGATCTTCCATCTACTGGTTCACCCCCCAAGTGGTGACAACAGTTGGAGCTATGCCAATCCAAAGTCAGGAACCAGGAGCTTCTTCTGGGTCTCCCACATGGGTGCAGAGTCCCAAGGCTTTGGACCATCCCCAACTGTTTTCCCAAGCTCCAGGCAGGGAGCTGGATGGGAAACAGGGCCACTGGGATTAGAACTGGTGCCCGTATGCGATCCTGGCGCCTATGCAAGGTGAAGACTTTAGCCACTTTTTTTTTAAACCAGGCCAGGAGCCAGGTCTTTCCGATGACCCTGTCTGTTTTGAATGGCTATTGATATGTTGAATTTTAGGTCCCACCTGCAGTTGCATTGGCAGGACCAGAACAGTTGATCTCTTCAGCCTGACACATGGCTTAGCCCTGGACACTCCCCACTTGTTCCTGGGGGATGCAAAGTCACACTTTGTATCAGCCATCAATTTATCATAGTATCTCTTTGATTGTGAAATCTCTTATAAAGTTCTTATTTGCATCGTTAACTTAGGCCAGGATGCAGGTCAGTAAGCTTTTCAGCTGTGTTTGGAATGATCTAAACTAGGCTCTTGAAGACACACATACTGTTGTTTAGAAAACTTTTGTGTAGTCATCGTGTCCTTTTTTGCGTCAGCAAAATGACTTGAATATTGGAAGGGGTGGGGGGAATCCTAGTGCCTATAGCACTGTGTCACATAATGCAATACAATTAAAAAAAAAAAAAGACTTGAATACAACTTTGATACTTCCATGGGAAAGTTCTCTGGTTCGAAAGTGTGGCTCTAAAATGTTCCCATAATGAGGAATGTAGGGTTTGTGCCCATGGATCTTAAAGGTGCACAAGAAAGCATTTGTAGTCACAGGAAAAAGGAATTTTTGTTTAATCTTGAACTATAGGTTTATTTTATAACCTATTCCCCATCTCTTTTTAAAATCATATTGGCTGGGAATTTGTGAAATATGTATTTTACTCTTGGGCTTAAAATGTAAACAGGGTGTAGATTCTACAACAGAAGACATAAATTGTGTTTTCATAATTGCTTCATGTTTTTATCTTAACATTACCATTTGTGAAACTTTTATTGAAATTAGGCATCTGTTTGGATCATTACTGCCCTCCTATCATGTTAATAGTGTCTGCTAGAGGAGAAAACTCTGCCGCACTAAAAATGGGACAGCTGGACTGGGGCGATGGACTGGGCCGGGCCCTGTACTTGCTAGCACATACAAGAATCTGGTCCGAGAACACCTCAGACAAAGTTTCTTTGGAGATTTGCCCAAACAAAATGCTGGACTCAGAACCCTAACCAAGAAAAGACAGAACAGGTCAACCAACCATCTCAGCTATATCTTGGCAGCGAAATATGGGGCAAACAGAGACTCTGTGGTGGGCTATATCAGTCAGTGGACTCTTCAAAGACCTCATAGTGCTTGGAGTGGCAAGATTGGCAGCGATTCATAACTGTTGAAATATCAAAACCACTTGAGCAAGAACCTCAGAGCATACCCTACATCCGGGACCTGGGGAGGGTGGGAAATTGGGTGGGCCTTCTCCCTTAATATCCCCGTTTAAACATGAAGGAAACAATATGGAAAAAATAATAGTCTTACCCACTTTCCTGTAGGCCTTGAACCTTTTTACCCTAATTAACTATGTGAAGATTGCCAAAATATAATAATAAAATAAAATAAACGGGACAGCTGTAATACTTTTTAAAATATTGTGAGGGAAATAGTTCAGTTTTGGTTCTTATTGGCTGTTCATATTTTGTGTGTCAGAACGAAGCTCAGCTCACTGTCATGTTTAGACTGAGAACTGAGGTGGCCGCTTCCTAACTGGTTGATCTCATAGATGTTTCTGCTTACAGCATATAACTGTCTAATTTAGAAAATGTTTTGATGCTTATCTCTGAATGACCACAGTAGGTGACATTTTGAAGGTTTTAATTACTAATGTATTGAATCAAAGAGCTTTTTTATGCTATGCTTTTAAGAAAAAAATCATTATAATCATAATCACTTGTATCAGTTATAGTGTGGTAATGACGCATGGGTGTCTGCACAGTCGTTGGTCCCGAAGAAGGCTGGCTTCCTCAGTGCTGGCCGTTCATTGATGGCTGCGGCGCGTGTTAACCCGGGCAGAAGGACGTTGGCTTGAGCTGATCCAGCAATGATGTACTCAAGTGCTGTGACTGTTAGGGCCAGGATATTAGATAGGAAATCAGTAGGACTGATGTGTTTGCTTGGCTTAGGATTGAACTTCTCACAACACTGTCTAATATGCTCCTTTCATAACAAAATAGCTGGAAATTTATAATGGCTTAATGAAACTGTGAAACTGCTGTGTGTATACATTACATATATGAATTGAATATATATGACATAAAAGATTCGTGTACATATATATGATACATGAAACTTCTCAGTTGATGAAAGATTGAGTTGAAAATGTGTGTGATGTTGTGTAGAATTCCACTTCTGATATGTGTCCTTTGTAAAGTTACTTTTTTCTGAGATAAGTTGAATCTCTTGGCAATATTAGATTTTACTTTCTGTTTTTCCATTTTTTTTACATTGTAAAGACTGGAATACAGATAGGTTCTATTTGTAATAATACCCACCACAAAAATCAAACTTTGCTTATTTTCAGATTGAATATGAGACTCAGATTAAGAAAATGCAGCAACTCTCAAAAGGTGGCCTAGGAGTAAAAGACAAATTGAAAGATCCAGATGAAAGAAAGGTAATGAAATAATAAACTTCCTGTTTATGGGGGGTTTCCAGACTGCTCATATTTTAAATTATTTTACATAAAATCATGTTATTACAAAGTTTTAAAAAATTAAATCTTAAATGACTGTTTGAAGATTTTTTTTTTTGCTTATTGCTTTAAATTCTAATTAATTTGCTGAAAGGCACTTACTTTGTGTTTAAGACACAGAATCGAAAGTCCAAAGAAAATCTCAGTGCTGTTAGCAGGTGACATTGTGTTTTTCTAAATAATGCTTGGTAGCTGCTTTTGTCATAGTTTGAGAAGTGTTTTAAATGAAGAGTAAACAAAGCATGCCATTCTGATTCTTTGCTTTGTATTTATAGTTTTGTGTGTTTCAACCCTTCCACAGAGAAAGTGGAAAGAAAGGATTGCAAGTCTAAGCAATAGACAAAAAGACCGCCAAGGAATACTTAAATAAATTCTGCTATGTGTCTGCCATAATGCAGGCTTCTAATCCTGCTGCCTATCTCCATAGAAATGATTCTGCTCAAGACCATAGATGTTTTCTTCACTAAAAGCAGTAAAGCTCTTTTAGATGAAATGTCTAAAAACATCTTGTAATAACTTGGAGCATGCTGGCAAGAGTAGTCACTTGTGACTATGTGTGAAACCCCCTCAGCCAGTCGATATTGTAATAAGCAGAAATGGTAGCATCACTCCATTATTCAGGAAAGCCAACAGCGTGCTTGTTCCTTAGGCTGCAGCATTCATTAAGAAAAGCTTACTGGGCTGAAAGCTGGAAACAGATGATAACGGGATATGATTTTCATATTTAATGCTTTCCTTGGAAGAGTATGTGTGCTACAGATTGATAGAAGAATCAACTGCTACTTTACTAAAAGACTTTCAGGTTTGCCCTATAGCTACCGATGGAATCATTCAGCCAAGAAATTAACTTTTTCTCCTTTTACCTGCTTTATATATCTGCTGAGCAGACTGCCTGGCTGCCAGTAAATGTTATTATGCAGTTAACTGTTTGGTATTTAAGACTCTTATCAGAAAGGAAACAGAGGCCCCACTATTTTGTTTTTATAGTAGGAAGAAGGTCTTGGTTTTTCTTTGTTCCATGCATTAGCAGACATTAATCTGAGTTTATAGGAAGTTTTAGTTTTCTTTCCCCATAGATTAAAAAGTTAAAAAAATCCAGAATTTAGCACCTTCTTTAAACTGTGAAGATACAAAACACCAAGCCGCAGCAACCTTGACCTGTATAGAAAGGCCTTTCATTATAAATGATTTTATGTCATTAGATGTAGGCCAAACGTGGTGTGATGTGATAGGCTTCCAAGCCATGCAGGCAGTTTTTCTGTCTGACGTTTGGTCATGAAATAATTGACGTGTCTTTAATCTATAAGCCGGTTTGTTCTTTCTATGACATTCCTGATAGACACATTCTCAGGACACCAGTGTCAATGGTACTTAAGTAAAATGGGAGATCTTTTTTCTATTTGCATTAGATTCTCTACCTTCCACATAGCAGTGGATTCTCCTTTTAAGTCACATTTAAAATAACATCCAGGCGACAAACTCTTAAGCTGCTACATATAATAATTAGAAGAGAAGTGTGTTCTTTTATATTGAAAGATATCATCTTAAAAGCTTTGACAATTCACTGTATGTAAGTATCAATTAACATTTTGAGAAACTTACATCCTGTTTTTTCCAATTTGCCTTTGATGTTTGATCAATTCACAGGTAAATAGATTTCAGCAAATTTGTGACTTATTTAATCCTTATTATACCCGACTCCCAGACAGTTCATATCATCTGAGTCTTGTTGTCTTTTTCAGTGGAATCTGAATTGCTCTTCTTAGGGCACTCATGTGAGTGAGTCTCTGGGGGCTCGACTAATGCCTAGGCCAGTCAGTCTCACTGCTTAACCACACGTACTCTGTTGGAGAAGCCACAGTAAGAACCCCCTACGAATGCCACAATTCTGTCCTTAGGGTGCTGCTCACAAAATAATTTTCTTTCTAAGTCACAGGATAGTCTGTCATGAGTGCCCACTACAGGAGACAGGCGCAAGCTAAGTGGAGAAGGAGTGTACTGCCTTCTCTGAAATGACAAATCTCAGTGCTGGTGAAGAAGATGATGTGTGGGCTGATGTTGGAGGACGACCAGGATGCCAGTCAGTAGGGGTGAGATAGGTAATCCAGGAGTAGGATGTGTTAGGAAGGCCCAAGGCAGTAGGGCAGCCTCATGTCTAAAGTTCTAAAGGGACATGGCGGAAACTGTGCTTGGGAAGGGATGCTGTGATGCTCAGTACCTGGAATTAAGGTGCTAGGCTTGAGAACTGAGATCTCCTCCTGCAATTTTGGTGTGTCTGTGTGTGCAAGCACAGATAGAGGGAGGATGTATGAGCAGGTGGGTTGCATCACGGGTGTGGCTACAGTTCAACCCTGGCAGTGCTGTGCAGGGTGGATCTGGGAAAGAGTGAGGAAGCTGAGGAAACAGGAGGACTGACTTACCTGAGGGCCTGGGGTGGGACTGGCCATCGAAGTGGAGAACACTGATGAAGGCAAAGGATAAAATCAGTGATAGTTCTGAATACAAAAAAGATATTTCTAAAAAGTGGTTATGCAGCTTTCAACCCCAAGTTGTACTTACATGTCAAGTCGTTAAGTAGTGATTATTCTTTTTCAGTGTAAAACTCTGGCTCAACTTTGTAATTAGACATCCATTGTTTGCATGTGTCAATGGCTGCCTTGAAGAGTCAGCTGCTCTCTTAGAAGGATGAAGAAGCAGTCTGCACATGTCCTAAGCTTGATTTCACTGTTCATTAAAATAGGTGGCAAAACCACAAAATTCAGGCTCCATTTTTACATTTTTTTTTATTAAAATGAAGATAACAGATTTCATAGATACTATCCTAAGAATATAATAATAGCTTCTTCCTTCCCTTCCTCCCTTTTTTGTTTATATAATAATTCATTTTACTTTTAATGATGTTCACATAGTTGAGAGGAATGAGTGCCCATGTGGACCATTGATTAGGGTGGGGAGGGTTGAGGAGTAAGGGAAAATGGATGGCACATCTGCTTCCATTCTCCTTTTTTCTTCCCATATCTTGGGAAAGTGCCGGGAGAAGGCGAAAAGGCCCCTCCCAGCAGTCCAACTACATCAGTACCTGGGATTGGGGGGCAGCCACCTGATGTCATCACAGGGTCCCTAATATGGAGCGTGTTCTTAGGGTACTGCCTAAGTGGTTTTGATAGTTCTGAGGTGATGTTGCTTTCATTGCTCCAAGGTTGAGAAAATCCTTCCAAGGTCTATTTGTCAGCATAGTCCACGTTAGAATCTCAGTTTGCCCAGATACTTGCTGTCAAAGCTTGGCCCAGAGAACTGTCTAATTTGTTCTACCTCCAACAGTACTAGACGTCCTCTGCAGGCCTCAATGACCTGATTGTCATGTCTCCCATAAGCATCTGGACATACCATTCACTGCTCCTGTGCATACCAGTGTGCTATGGTTTGGCCTGGCCCTGCCCAGTTTGCCCCTGCAGAGCCAACCTACACACCTGCTGACAAGAGAAGCAGTCCTGCTCGCCCTGACCAATACCCAGTCCTGAGTCACGTACTCACCAGTGAAAGTGACAGCACACCAGGGGAGTTTCCCAAGTTCCCCCACCAGGCCTACTCCCAGACCCAGATCTCACATGTGCCAGCAGGTGTTAGACCCTTACCTGACAGTCTGTTCCTTAGTATTGGCCTTTGTATGTGCTGGTGGATTTTGTGGCCTACTTCATACCCCAATTCTTGGTCGCGCCTACACATGCTACAGCATGGACCAGCCCCAGCCTGTTTCTAACCCCAGGGCCATCAGTGTTGGTAAGTTCCAAGGTTATGCCTTGCTTGGTCCATCGCTACCCCCAGCCCTCATGCAAACCAGCTGGTGTGGCATTCCCTCAGGGATGAACATACGATCCCCCACAGAATCTGCTCCCAGATCCAATTCCCTCATGTGCTGGTTAGTGTCATGGCCCAGCTTAACATGGTCCACACCCTGGCCTGACATTCACTGGTGGGTACTATGGTCATGCCCTGCCAGGCAACCCTCCTGCAGTGGCTTTTGTGAGCGTTGATAAGCAGTGTTCAGTATCAATCAGCCCAGCTCAGGTCTCCCATGTGGGCAGGTATATTGGTTTGGCCTCAGAAGGTCCTCCAGTTTCCTTCCCCTAAACCACCCAGTCTTAGTTCCCTTGTTTACCTACAAGTAGAGTAGCCTGGTTGATGGAAGTCCCCCCAGAAATCACCTCTCACCTGTCATGTTCTCCTTCAGCAGTCCTCTCTCCCAAACATCTCTAGACCCACCACCCTGAGCAATCCACAGCCCCATATGCTTGCACTTACACGGATCCCCGAGCCCTGTTTTCTAGCCGTGTGCCATGGCAGCATGGGTCCTTTCCTGCCTACCCAGGGCCCACACATACTCGTGCACAGGTCTCCAGGCCCTGTCTGCTGGCATGCAGGCCTCGGCCCCCCCACATATCTTGAAAAAAAAAATAGAGTAGGCAACTATGCCAGCACTCTGGTAGACTTAACACAGATTTGGTATTAACCAAGCCCAGGATGGCTGCCAATTATTAACTGCTTTTGCCCTAGCCATGTAACACTTGCCTAGGTAAAATGCAACATAGGCAGTTGCCTGCAGCTGGGGTCTTTTTTCTTTTAATTTTTTGCAGTAACATACTTTGAATTTACAATCATAGGCTTAATGCTCCTCTAAATAAGAGGTTCTACAAGTAAAAAGTAGATTGCTGTTCCACAGGAATAGAGAAAACCATTTTATGGTTTCAGAGCAGCCCAGCTGCAACTATTTGGCCTTTTGCAGAGTGAACCAGTGGAGGGAAGGTCTTTCTCTCTGTCTCTCCTTCTCTCTGTGTAACTGCCTTTTCAATAAAAATAAATAAATTTTTAAAAGAAAAAACATTGCTTGAGTCGAGGTCATGAAGATATACATTGATGTTTTATCTTAGTAGTTTTATAATTTTAGCTTTTAAATGTGTCATTCTTTTTTTGGTAATTTTGAGTGTGGTGTGAGGTAGGGATACAACTTTTTTTTAATATGTAGAGGTGTCCCATCTTCATAACACCATTTGTTCAAATGACCACTATTTTCCACTTGAATTATCTTGACACCCTTTTCTAGACTCAGTTGAACACAGCTGCATGAATTTATTCCTGAACTAAATTTGATTCCACTGATATGTGTGACTATCCTTAGGCCAGTCCCACACAGTCTACAGTTACTCTAGTTAATAATTTCTGTAGTAAATTTTTGAAATTGTGAATTATGAATTCTTCTTAAGGCTTTTATAGCTGTTCATCACCCATTGTATTTCCATATGAATTTTAGTAACAGCTTATGGATTTCTGCAGAGGACTAGCTGGGAATTTGAAAGACAGAGCCTTGAACTTATGGGTCACTTGGAGAATGAGGGCTGCTTGACAGTGCTGACTCTTAGAGTTCTTGAACCCAGAGTATTTTTGCATTTGTTTAGGTCTTTTTCTTCTTTTTAAATAAATGCTTTGGAATTTTCATTATATAAATCTTGCTCAATTCTTTGTTAAAAATTCATTTAAAAAAAATAATCTCTTTTAATATTCATTCATTTATTTATTTGAAGTGTAGAGAGAGGGAGATAAGAGAGAGAGATTCCATCCTTTTTTTTTTTAATTCTGTGGTTGAAAAATAAAATTTAAGTACAGTCCCCTTTAAAATAGTGCAGAAGAATTTTTTTAAGATTTATTTTATTTTTATTACAAAGTCAGATATACAGAGAGGAGAGACAGAGAGGAAGATATTTCGTCCGATGATTTAGTTCCCCAGGCGGCTGCAACGGCTGGAGCTGAGCCAATCCGAAGCCAGGAGCCTCTTCCAGGTCTCCCACACGGGTGCAGGGTCCCAAAGCTTTGGGCCATCCTCGACTGCTTTCCCAGGCCACAAGCAGGGAGCTGGATGGGAAGCAGGGCTGCCAAGATTAGAATCAGTGCCCATATGGGATCCCGGGCATGCAAGGTGAGGACTTTAACCACTGCGCCATTGTGCCGGGCCACATGTGGAAAAGAATCTTAAATACCTAGGAATTAATCTAACAAAATATGTGCAAGATCTCTATGATAAAAACTATAAAACACTAAAAAAAGAAATAGAAGAAGATATTAAAAGATGGAGAAACTTTCCATGTTCCTGGATTGGCAGGATCAACATCATCAAAATGTCCATATCACTAAAACTAATATACAGATTCAATGCAATCCCAATCAAAATCCCAACATTGTTCTTCTCAGAAATAGAAGAGAAGATGCAAAAATTCATCTGGAAACACAAGAGACCACGAATAACCAAAGCTATTCTGAAGAATAAAAATCAAGCTGGAGGAATTACAATTCCAGACCTCAAGACACACTACAGAGCAATGGTCATCAAAACAGTCTGGTACTGGTACAGAAACAGAGAAGATCAATGAGACAGAATAGAAACACCAGAAGGCAGCCCACCCATGTATAGCTAACTACTCTTTGACAAGAAAACTGAAACCGATTCAGTGAAAAAGGGTGGTCTCTTCAACAAATGCTGTTGGGACAATTGAATAGCAGCCTGCAGAGGTAAGAAGCAAGACCTGTCACTTTATACAAAAATCAGCTCTAAGTGGATCAAGGACCCAAATCTGCACCCAGAAACCATCCAACTTCAAAGGAAAACATAGGAAGTACTCTAAGATATAGGACTGGGGAAAGACTTCTTGAAAATGATGGCAAAAGCACTGGTAGTCAAAGCCAACATAAACAAATGGGACTGCACCAAACTGAAAAGCTTCTCTATAACAAAGGAAATGATCAGCAAAGTGAAGAAGCAACCAACGGAATGGGAGAAAATCTTTGCATACTACACATCTGATAGTGGACTAATATCCAGGCTTTCAAAGGTCGTTAGAAACCCAGTGACAGTAAAAACAACCCTGTGAAGAAACGGGCAAAGGAAATGAACAGACATTTTCCTAAAGAACAGATTCACATGACTAACAGACAAATGAAAAGATGCTCGGGCTCCCTAGCCGTCAGGGAGATACAAATGAAAACCACGTTGAGATTCCTCCTAACTCCATTGAGGCTGGCATGGTTGTGGGGAGAATGGTACCCTCCTCCACTGTTGGTGGGAGTGTAGGCTAGTACAACCACTATGGAAATCAGTATGGAGAGTGCTTAGAAAACTGCAAATAAGTCTTCCATATGACCCAGCTATCCTGCTCCTAGGAATATATCCAAAGGAAATGAAAACTGCATATGAGAAGGGGATCTATAATCTTCTATTTACAGCAGCACAATCTATAATAGCAAAGACATGGAAACAACCCAGACGCCCATCCATAGAGGAGTGGTTAAAGAAACCATGATACCTCTACTCCAAGGAATATTAATTAGCCATTAAAAGTATGAAATTCCACCATTTGCAACTAAATGGTCCCAACTAGAGACCATTATGTTCAGTGAAATAAGTCAATCCCAAAAGGACAAATACCGTACATTCTCTCTGATATAAGACAACCTTCATGCAAAATAGAAGATCAGTAATCCTTTCAATACTGTTTTTGCTGCAGTTTATGGGTTTTTGTTTTTACTTTTGTTTCTTTTTTTTTATTTTTTAAGATTTTATTTTTATTACAAAGTCAGATATACAGAGAGGAGGAGAGACAGAGAGGAAGATCTTCTGTTCGGTGATTCACTCAAGTGACTGCAACAGCCGATACTGTGCCGATCCGAAGCCCCCCATATGGGATCCTGGCACGTTCAAGGCAAGGACTTTAGCTGCTAGGCCACACCGCCGGGCCATTACTTTTATTTCCTAAAAATTGTTTCTTTTCTAATTAAATTCTTCATTGATTCATAGATACAGTAGCATTATTTTCTCCAAGAAAATTTTTGTTTTCTGTCTTATTTCTTCATCGACACAGTGGTTTTTCAGTAGCACGTTATTTAACTCCATACTGTTGTAACTTTTTTTTAAAAGATTTATTTTTATTATTATTTTTTTTATTGGAAAGGCGGATATACAGAGAGGAGAGACAGAGAGGAAGATCTTCCATCCGATGATTCACTCCCCAAGTGAGCGCAACAGCCGATACTATGCCGATCTGAAGCCAGGAGCCTCTTCCGGGTCTCCCACACGGGTGCAGGGTCCCAAAGCTTTGGTCTGTCCTCGACTGCTTTCCCAGGCCACAGGCAGGGAGCTGGAAGGGAAGCAGGGCTGCCGGGATAGAACCCGTGCCCATATGGGATCCCGGGCGTGCAAGGCGAGGACCTTAACCGCTGTGACACCGCTCCAGGCCCCTGTTGTAAATTTTTAAACTTTAATCCTTTTGTTGATTTTGTTTTATGGCTTTTCATTTAAGGGGATGTATAGTAGCTGAATAATAAAAATTACATGTGTCAACTTTGAAAATCAGATTTTCTTCAGAATCTGTTCTTGCTCTTTATTGTTGAGTGACTTTCTAAACTAAGTATGTAGTGCATATTGGTTTTTTTTGAAAGATTTATTTTACTTGAAACAGTTACAGAGAGGGAGAGGAAGAGCAAAATCTCAGGAAAAAATTTTTTTGTCTGCTGGTCACTCCCCAAATGACTGCAACACAACCAGAGTTGAGCTAGTCAGCAGCAGGGAGCCAGTAGCTTCTTCCAGGTCCCCATGTGGGAGCAGAGGCCCAAGCACCTGAGCCATCCTCTACTACTTTCTCAGCACATAAGCAGAGAGGTGTATTGGAAGTGGAGAAGTCAGGATTAGAACCGACGTACATCTGGGACACCAGCAGAGGATTAACTTGCTCTGCCACTGCACTGGCCCCATCCACAGTCTTTTTCATGTGTAGTTGCTGAAGTTTCTGTTTGGCTCTGTTGTCAACTAAGCTGTGCTTGATGCTTTTCTTCAGCTTCTGACTCCAGCTTCCTAGATTAGACCATGCTTTTCTTAAATGCTTGAGGCTCTAATCCTCAGTCTTTGTTAGAGGGCTTTCCAAAGTGTATGATGGGGCATGTCCAGTGCCTCAACGGAGTTTGCAACACCACCTTAAGCCTTCAGTCCCTGCTTGCATAGAGCCCCAAGGTAAGCGAGAGGTGAGAGTTTAGGAGCTTCTTTGTTTTCCAGAGTATTCCCAAGTCTTTGAGCATGTGGGTGGCCGTCTGGGTTCCAGTGATGTGCTGGAACTTTTTTGAAGTTCCTTATGGACAACTTGTTCACCAGTATTGACTTTTGTGGCATGGTTTTCCCAAAATGATACGCACTGCCTGAAGCGCCCCCTAAATGGGTGCAGACATTTGCTTCTGATTTTTTGACAGATGCCCGCAGGGAGAGAGCTGTTTGTGCTGGGTGAGCATCCGGGCAGGTGGAGTGAAGATAGTCTTCTGCATCCCATTGCCCCGCACATGTGTGAGAGTGGGTCTGGAGGAACTACATCCCTCTCCTGCCTGTTCTGTGCCTTCCAGGCTGCTGGAAGGCTGTGAGTTCAGACTGTGGGTTTTCAATGTGCAGACCTGTGAAAGGAGGAATGAGAATGAAACAGGTTAAAGTGTTACCTGCTCACTGTTCTTACCAAATTTGAGCTGTTTCCCCTTTTAAAACTAATTATCTTGAGAGATGTAGAAACACAGAGAGAGAAAGCTTCTTCCATTTGCTGGTTCACTGCCAGATGCCCACAGTGCAGGACTGGGCTGAGCCCAAGCTGGGAGCTGCCAATTCAGTCCAGATCTCTCACCTCAGTGGAAGGGACCCAGGTGCCTGGACTGTCACCATCACCTCCCAGGGTGTGCCTTAGCAGGAAGCTGGGGTCAGAGGCTGGCAAGCTCCACAGTTAGAACTTGGATACAGGACGTGTCCTCATTAATTTCCTGAAGTCTAGACCAAATGCCCTCCCTGAGTTGTGTTCTTGAATAAATGATTCCCAGATTTTTAAAGCCGACTTAATTTGCAGAGATCGGAATTTCACCATTCCCTCTGGCATGGCTCTTCATTTTGTTGTTCACTTTGAAGTTGTTTGTTTGGGAATTGAGGGGCCAGACTATTTGGAGAGAAGTGAGTGTGTGATATGTGGCCCTTTAACATTTGGGCCTCAGAGGTTCACCTGCAAAGGAAGGATGCAAATGTGTGTTTCCATCTGTTCCGTGTGCTGTAGGAATTGCATGATTTCATGTCTGGAAATTTGTAGGTCCTTCTAGAGGAAGAGTGTTCATTTCCTGAAGGCTTTATGATTGTTCCTGGTCTCCCTTCCCGCTGTATGTCTGTGATCAACCCACCAGACTGTCATTTCTTTGTGTCTCCGCAAGTCAGTGCCCATTCTCCTCGTTGACGTACCAGTATATTCAAATTGATTGACGTTTCTTACAAATTGTTTGAAGATGTTCAGGAAACACTGATGCTATTATTTAAAATTTTACTAGAAATTAGTAGATATGGTACAATATATTTTAGTGCCATCCTGGAAGTGGGTACTGAAATTTTTCATATTACAAATTGCTCTGGAAATAGTTTTAAAATCTTTATTTGGTTCTTGTATGCCTCCACCCCTTTGGTGTGGATTTTGTTTTGTTTTGGTTAACTATGTCCCTAGCTCCGTTGAATTTGAACTGTCCTGTGGAGAGCTTTTAGAATGTGTAGCTTTCTAAGGGGAGACGGTTGTTTATTGTAAATTGTACACAACACAAAATTATCATTTTAAGCATTTTATGTTCATTTGTGTTCATCACATTTATTGTTGTGATGCATGCATTTATCTTCAAAAAAATGCAAGAGCCAAAGTTTCTTGAAAGTATATGCTATGTAAGCCACCATTGTTACCAAAATTCTGTACTGTCTATACTGTACATTTTCATTCATTCATTCATTATATGGCAAACTATGAGTTTTGTAAGACATGTTAGGTATTAACTTTTATCTCCTACTATTTTTAAAAACAACCTTGTCTGCTACACTGTGTGTTTAACGCACATCTCTTGTGCTGCAGGTTGCACTACAGGCTGGAATTAATTTGGGGACTGCCATGTCAAGAGGGTTGTATCAACCAGCAACAATCTTTATGGGCCGCCAAATGTCAGCCATTTCAAGCCTTGCCGACTTCAGCAGAGAGCAGAAATCTCCCCAGCCCACAAAGAATTTTTCAATTCCTGACCCACATTCACTTTCACAGACAGCCCAGAGCAGGGATGTGACAGACAGCTGTGTAGTACAAACCCACAGTGACACACAGTGCTTAAAGAAGTCTGACAACACAGATGGGAAGACATCTCTTCAGACGGGACGGAGAACGCCCGTCACAGGCAGCGTATTGTCTGAGGAGGAACAGACTCATTGCTTGGAGATAGGAGGCAACCCACGTCTCAGTGAGAATCATTTATCTGTAGGCAAAAAGTGTGCTCAACTCCATTCCCTGTTCCAGGAAAGATTAAGTCCAGAGAACAGAACCGATGATTTCAAGTGTGACAGTTGCAGCAGATCAGAGGAATCAGAGGGAGGAGTACTGACACAGGAACGTATTGAAGTTGAGGAAGCGAGAGCCAGCCCGCCAGTCTTGCCTGTGTCAGTCCCAGAACACTGTGCGGCTGATAGTCGCGCCCGGGAGGAGCATCCTGCCAGGCGAGCTTCCTCAGGTGGGAGGAGATGCTGTGTTGCTGATTTCTGAAGGGGGTTAGTTTTTCTATGAGACAGAAATTTTATGTAAGGATAAAATATAGTCTGTAATTTTATTGCTGTCAGAGGACAAAATGGCGACATTGTAAATTCCATTCTCGTGGGTTCTTAAATATGAATGAAAACATTTCTTTGTAAGGAGATTCTCCACTTTTCAGCCTACTATAATATTTTATTTCCATTTTAGTATATGTGCTGCCAAAGTGAGCACATCCTACTTTGATATTTTAATGATACTATAGGGGTGGACATTTGGTCAGCTGGTAGGTAAGGGACTGTCTGGGCCACCCTACGTCCCACCTCAGAGTGCCGGGTTCAAGTCCTGCCTCTGCTTCCCAAGCAGATTCCTGCTGACTGAAACTCACGAGCAGGTGCTAGCCAAGGTACTTGGCTCTCTGCCACCCACTCAGTTTGGGTTCTAGGCTTCTGGCTTCAGCCTGGCCCAGCACTTGCTCTTGTGGGCGTTTGGAGAGTGGGTCAGCAGACGAAAGATGTCTCTCTCTGTCCCTCTGCTTTTCAAACAAACCAATTTTTAAAAATATGCACCAATTTCAGAGTATTTTAGAGTTCTTCCATGCTGTAATTAGTTGTGGATTGTTTCTGCCTGGTGGTAATTAGTGTTTCTTTGCATCTCCCTGAGGTTAGCGTTCACTGATGTATTCCGTCCCCTCTTCAGGTCTTCATTCCCAGGGGGAGCTAGAATCACAAAGCCCCTTCCAAGGGGTGCAAGACGAGGAGGAGGAAAGCTTGAGCAGCAGCAGTGACCTCACAGTTTCTGTGAGTGAAGATGATTTCATTTTGAAGAGTCCAGAACCACAGCCAAATCCAGGTGACAAGATGGAGGGAGAAGATGAAATAGAGACCTTAAAATTAATCCACACAAAGCAGAAAAGAGAAGCCCTGCCCACTGAAGAAGATAAATGTGCTGTACAAACTGTAAGCTCTCCAGGTTCAGAAAAGGAATTCTCCACTAAGTCACCAACAAGAGAGTAAGCATTCAATTTTTGGTTTTATTATTTGGCTTTTAATTGTAGATGATTTTAGAGACTGCCATTGAGAACAGATTAGTGAGTCCTCAGCCATGAGCAAGTGAGCTCCTTAGGTCTCATAAGTACTCATTTGGTTAGGATCTCATTTTCTTTCTCTTTTTTGTTTAACAAAGTAGCTTTAAAATATGAGAACACTATTATTACCAGAAAAAATATATAAATATATATTTATTTATATGATGATTGGTAGTTTATAATTTTATCGCATGTTTGGTTAATTTGTAAGTCATTCCTTCAATCCTCTACTTTCAAGCACATTAGAAAAAATTTGTTAAGAAATTTTGGTACCAGGTGACAGTTAACGAAGCAGTTACAACATATAGTTCATAGAACCTTACATATGATTTTTCACTGTTGGTTGAAAGTACTGGGTGGAAGAAAACTTGCAAAGTTTTTTACATATCTCATATGTAGAAAATTTGTAACGTTTATAAACTGTTTTTTTTGTTTGTTTTGTTTTGTTTGTTTTTTAATTAACACTGGTAGCATTAAATCTTAAGCTAGGGAAGAAGGAACCTGAAAATAGCCTGAGGTCGATGTCACCTTTTCTGAAAGAGCAAAGTAGGGCCAGGGGTGTCGTTGTGTCACACTGGGGCACCTTCTTCCAGCCTGCCTCCTTGACCAGAACTCCCGGGTTGCACTGTGGTGCTGCCTGTCTTTGATTCTGTCCTGGCAGCTGTTAAAAGACTACTGGGCATGCTTGTGTATGCTCTTTGAGAGCACCCTTATAGCTTTTAACACACTGCCTCTTATCATTCATTATCCACTTATCGTGAAAGTTTAATTTGTAGTCTGATTGACTGCAGATAGATGTTCAGGAAATGTTTAGTAAGAGCACATCCAAGTGTAAAGTATTTGCACTATGGGCAGTAAAACTGATGTGTAGAGGCAAGCCACGTGCTTTGTTTTGCTTTTTATGGTAATAATAGTGTTCTCATCAAGGAGGGATGGGTACTACATACTACATCATCAGAAACTATTACTGTAGATGGAATAAATCTGTTTTTGGCTTTTGCATCTGTAAGTTGATGCCAACAGATTGTACAACTTAGTGCATTGGTAGGCTGATTGCGGGGTGGGAATACATCCCGGGGACTCAGTGGTTTCTAAGACAGTTGAACATGTGTATAGAATTACTGCTCAAAATCTATGTACAAGACAAGAATGCTTTGTCTGCCATTTGAGTGACTGTTTTTATATGACCTTAAAGCTTGCTCCTTGGAATTTGGGAATATTATTTTCCAGTATTTACTGGAAAATATAGGCATTTGGGGATATTTTGTGTGTTTGTCTTAATTAAAAAGATACTCCCAGAATGAAAAGGTAGGTCAGCAGCAGTGGTTGTTTTCTGTGAATCTGTTACCAGATTTGAACCTGCTGCTGTTCCCTGTGGTCTCAAGAGCAGGTTGGAGGCAGTTTGTAGTGAAGCTGTCTAGGCTGTAAGATCTACCACCCTGTTGCTGTTACCCAATTCCTTGCCTGCCAAGAACTGAGCTGGACAGCATGTTTATTAGGCAGTGCCAATCCCAGCATTGAAAGTGGAGGAGTGGATGGCACAGTTGCAGGAAACAATCTGGTTTTCAGTGTAGTCCTGGGGCCTCTGCTACCTGCCTCCCCACCTTCTTGGTGTCCTCATGTTTGGCAGTGTTCTCCAGATAGCAGAACAGGGCCATGACTGACATTGGTATAGGTGCATAAGTCCATACCCATGAGTTTCCCAGTTGGCACCAGTAGATGTGGCATGATATCCTGGGCATCCCCTCAGCCAACACATCGAGGTTTCCCAAATGGTCCACCCACGGTCTCCTGGGTGGCAATGATGGCAGTGATGACTCCAGCCATCACTGTCTTATCTCAGGAAAGTGCAGATGCTGTACAAAAAGAGGCTGCCCTCTGTCCAATGAGAGGCAGAGTCCCCATGTGGTTGCTGTTTTAAATGGAGGCTCATTCCTGCATCTCAGATGAAAGAAGTCAGATAGCACCATGACTATGTGCCTAATTTCAAAAACTTTTCACAACAAAATAAACTTTCCACTGACTTTCTGAAATTTTCTTGTACACCCTCTACCTGCATGTCAGTCCTACTTTAAAAGAAACTGAGAGGCTCAAGGATGTATTTTCCCACTTTTCATCTTGCCCACCAGGATTTTTGTTAACCTGCAGGTGTTCGGTTTGGGATCCAGAGAGTTATCAGGGAAAATGGACAGAAAATAACCAGTCTCCTAAAACAATGCGTGCAGCCATCACTAATGGTTCTTGGCTATTAAAAACCCATGATGGGTTCAGGCTGGTTGTCTCCATTTAAAAGTGGAGGGAAAAACTTATTATAGATTCTCCCAGGCCTTTTTGTTCCTCATTAAGAAACTCAAAGAAAAGCACAACAGTGGTTTGGAAGGGAGGGTGGTTCTGAGAATTCAAATGGAACAGAATGATGAGGTCTGTTTGGAGGCCAAAGCAGGGGGAAAAGGCAAGGGTTTTGCTTGTGCAGCCTCTGGTACAATGAAGAGGACCTTAGCACAGACAGGCCGTACCCTACAAAATGTAGCCCATAATTCAAGCTGTCAGCTTAATCGCACTGTTTGCAGGTAAAGAGAAGGCGCCCTTGTTCCCTAGGCAAAGAGAAGGAGCCCTTGTTTGCTGACCCCTGGTCCGCAGCCTGCCGCAGACCGCCCTGCTCTGTTGGCCTTTGTGTCTCTGTCCCCTCCGTGGCTCCTTTTTAGCATTGTGCTCCCTTCAAGTGGCCCCCTGGAAGGGACCACCCAGAGGGCTGCACAATGGGGACCGAGGTAGCCACCAAAACATTGGTTTTGTAAGAGCCTGTTAAAAGAAAAATACTGTTTAACCATGTATGTGTTTGTCCTTTCTACAACTGTTTTGTGTGGCAAACAAAACCCCGTGTACAAACTTCACTGGGGCCTCACATCCAGCTGTTCCAGCCATCAGGTGTCAGGCTTGAGATAGTCACATTCAGTTTATTTTCCCAGGGCCCTAATTCTGGATGTGAATTGTATTTATATGCTTGGATTTATGGGGAGGAAATTTGGTATCAAAACCCTACAAATGGCACTGGCTTTTAAAACCTGTTTCATTAGTAGTCTTCAGAGTTGCCTGACTACTGGGCCTTGCTATCTGGTGGAATTATTCCATAATACTTCTCAACAAAAGCTAGCAGCCCAGAATTCAGTTCTCAATAACCATTTACACCTCTGTAAAAGGATTAGGTCTAGCCAATTGTTAGACTGCTTAAGTCTTAATTTGCATCCTTATGGTAGTAGAACTTCTGCTGGCCGCTTTGTAGTTTCCAGTGGCATCTGTGTACCTGTAGATGGGAGGCTGCTAGAGATTTTCTCTGATTGGTGGAGAAGTGCTTCATTGCCTCAGGAGGAGGGGAGCACCACACTCATTGGATTAGCCTGCGGGTTTGAGGTGCTAGTGTTTGCTGTGGTTCATTTGTCACAATTGTGATTCTTGTATGTCTGGTACATGGATATATTCTGCTACATCTGTTGAAACATAAGAAACTTCTTGAGTCTTCTGAAGGATGTGTTTGGTTGTTACCAAATTTCTTTGGCAATTTAATGTCCAGAAAAATCAAGAACTTATCAAAGTGATCATTTTAAAAGATCAGAAGCTTCCTGTGTCTTGTAGCCAGTGGATGAAATTGTCTGTTCCCAGTGTCTAGCTGGAACTCATTGTCAGAGTTTGAGATGCCCTGCCCTGGCCTGCAGTTGCTAGTGATGAGAGTGAGTGGCAGGGGAAGCTAGAAGGTCAGAGAGATGGTGGGCGGAGAAAGTGGTCATGATTCAACTATTTTGAATGGATGAAATTTCATGGCATGTAGAATGCTTGGTAGAAATGGAAACAAAGTTTGGAATATGTTAATCACTAGTTCCGTTGTTTTTCCATCCTTCATAATGCCTGTAGGGATTACCAGCTAGTAGGAATCAGTCATGTTCTACATGAAGTAAGGAGAGTTGCCAGAATGAGATATATAACTCGAAAAGACCTGTACATATAGTTCAAACATGTTCTGTGCAGTACCAGGCATAAAAAGTTAGACACAGCTATTTGTAAATAAATGCTTTTTAAAATGTTTTAATAAAGGCAGATTTACATTTACAGAGCAAAGGAGAAACAGAAAGATCTTCCCTTCACTGGGTCACTCCCCAAGTGGCTACAACACCCAGAGCTGGGCTGATCCAAAGCCAGGAGCCAGGAGATGATTCAAGGTCTCCCAGGCAGGTTCAGGGTCCCAGGACTTTGAGCCATTGCTGCTTTCCAAGGCCACAGGCAGGGAGGTGGGTGTGAATTAGAGCAGCTGGAGTATGACCAATGACCATGTGGGATTGAGATCCTAGCATTGGAAGCAGGCAAGGATTAACCAGTTGAGCCATTGCACTGCCCTCCCCACCCCCTGAGTGACTAAATCTATTAGTTCAACCTCAAAGCTAAAGAAATCATTGTGCCTTAAAAATTGAAATACCTGTGAAATAAAAAGTCTCTTCTATTTTGCTTTTATGTTTTGGTATCCTGAAAAAAGAAAAAAAAAGATTCGTATCCAGAAAAGCATTTTTAGTGCATGAGTTTGACCAACATTTTTTTTTGTTTCCCTGTTGCTTTTATTTATGATTTATTCATTTTCATTATAAAGGTAGATATACAAAGAGAAGGTGATACAGAGAGGAAGATTTTCCATCTGCTGGTCCACTTCCCCAAGTGGCCAAAATGTCCAGAGCCGGGGGTTTCTTCCTTGTCTCTCATGCAGGTGCAGGGTCCTAAGGCCTGGTGTCTGGAAGGTGGGACAATAGCAAGCCAGTGTGCAGGATCCAAAGCAGAGTGTCACCCACAAAGGCTACAAGTGGACATGTTGGGACTTGCCAGGGAGTTGGAGCCAGTGGATTCATTTCTCTTTGCTGCTTCCTCATGGGTGCAGGCCACGTCTGCAGGTCTCATTTATCTTCCTTCATCCTTGTGGTGCTGAACACATGCCTGTCAAGTGGACCCAGCGGCTTGACCAGCTGTGGTAATAATTACCTAGCGCATTTATGTAAGTTGTTTCGTAAATGATCTCTTCCTTTAGGAGGCTATTATTGACTATTCCCAACTACAAATGTGCTCTGTTCCTTTAAAGAACACTGTTTTGTCTTTGATACTTTCTCCCATAGCTTTTTAGAATCAAGCTTCTCTCCAAATACATTTTTTAAGGCAGCAGCTAGCCAATTTGTTTGGGAACTACTATGATGCAGTGACAGGCCCAAACTAATTGGGGCCGAATTGTTAGATTCTACCATTTACTCAGTAGATTGGTGAAAGAGTATGGATCAACCTCTCTTTGTCTCCTGAGCTTACTAAAAATAAAGAAAATTAAACTGCAGTGAGATCTGAATGAAAAAATGATAGTCATTTTTCTGCATTTAGAAATAGAAGATGTAATTTATATTTTGGCCAAAAAAAATTGATTTGTTAATAGTAACAATTTAAGTAAATTTCATATGACTGATAGTGATGTAACCTTGTTATGACTGACAGTATAAAATTAGCCTTTTCTGCTGTTCACGTTGACTGTCACTCCTATTAGGTCAAATGTGGAATGAGATCACCCAGCTCTGGATTTGAACATCATTAAAGCCATAAAAGGGTTAAAACTTACTTCCTGTGATGGCTTTTAAACTTCCACACATACACACAAAGAAGTTTTTCAAATTGCCCCAATTTTACATCTTTGTCTAGAGACAGTATACTTGCTGCATTTTTATGTCTAGATTATATTACGGATGTATTTCACTAAACCACAAAGAGCCACCATAGATTCTAGAAGCTGGCGAGCTGTGCTTAAATAAACATCTCCTGCAGCACCTGTTTTATTTTACGGTCTCTGTAATCACTGTGACCTTCTGAAAGGAGGAGACCTTGACGCTTGCAGAGCAGCTGTCCTTCATCAGCTCCCAGACTGCCCAGCAGGAGGGAGCTATGAAAAGCAGGTCTGGTGTTACTGGCATGAAATTGCTGCTACAGCTGGATGGACATTCTTATTCCCAAACTGTTCAAAATCAACAGGGTCACAGAGTTTCAAACCACTGGTCTACACTGTCTGCCCAGAGATGAACAGTTGTATTGACAGTTTAACTTTGTGACCGACTCCCTCATCTATGGTTTTATAACTGTGATTGTTTCTAATTTTCAAGTGGATTTATGCAATTAGTGCCTGTGCCATAATTAGAATATGTTTTGGCCTCTGAACTCATACAGTTGTTGGATGTTCAAACCCCAGAGTCATGAGTTAATGGCGCTAAGAGGGTATAACTGGGCCTAGTGGCTAAAGTCCTCACCTTGAAAGTGCTGGGATCCCATGTGAGTGCCAATTCTAATCCTGGCAGCCCCACTTACCATCCAGCTCCCTGCTTGTGGCCTGGGAAAGCAGCTGAGGATGGCCCAAAGCCTTGGGATCCTGCCCCGTGTGGCAGACCTGGAGGAAGTTCCTGGCTCCTGGCTTCTGATTGGTTCAGGTCCGGTCGTTGCAGTCACTTGGGGAGTGAATCAGTGGATGGAAGATCTGACTTAGCAGTAAAAATAAATAAATCTTTAAAAGAGGGGGAGGGATGGTTAAAAACTGAATCCAGTGCTGGTGTTCAGCTGGTGGGACTCTTGGGAAGTCGTAATTTCCTTGAGTGGGTGGTTCTCCTGACAGGGTTGTTACAAAGGCCTGAGTTGAGTTCAGCTCCACTCTCAGGGATTGTTCTTCCACATACACTCTGCTGTTGCTGTCCAGCAGCCTTACCCAACTCCCGGCCAGTGGGGCTACTAGATCTGGGACCTCTGTGACCCCCAGAAACACTTTCTTTTTCTAAAATTCATTGCCTGCTGTTAGCAAAGTTCAAGGACTGTCCGAGATTGAAGGTAACAATATGGAAAACATACTATCCACTTTCCTGTAGCCCTTGAACCTTCTTACTCTAACTAAGTATGTAAAGAATGTCAAAATAAATTTTATTAATAAAAAAAAACATTTAAAAAAATTTATTTTGGAGAAGTTCGGGGAGGGTTGGAAGAGGAAATCGCTGAGCCTAAGGAACTCTATTATGGAAAATGAAGAACTTTTTAAAAAGAGGACTTAATTTTGAGGGGAACAATGTATATTAACATGTCCTTGTGATCAGCTCAGCATGTGAGGCCAGTAGAACCACCACCTAGAGGATGGTTTTGGCTGGACCAAGGCCCAGGAAATTTCCTGCGTTCTCAGTATCATTACGTCTCCTGATTGAAGTTGATTCTACAGATGTGATCCTGGACCAGCACCAGTACCTGGGAGCTTGTTGGAAAGGCACCTTCTCAGACCCCATCCCAGACTCATTAATGCAACAACTAGGAATGTGTGCAGCCGTATGAGTTCTAGCAAGCCCTTCTAAGGATTCATGTTGTTCAAGTGTTACCAGTATCCTAACAATGGTTTTTATTTTGGGTCTGCCTTTATTTCCTCACTAAAATGTGTCTACACTATTTACTAGAGGGAGACAAAACATTATACAAGTAGGTTAGTAGGGGGTATGTGAGTGCGAGTGTGTGTGTATGAAAACGCCTCTGGAGGGAGTTGGGCTGAAAGAGTAAGTGGTTTTGAATCTGCTTAGCTTGAATTTGAAACATCTTCTCTACCTCTTTTTGTGCCACATAGGTTGCTTAACACTGATGCTATAAATGGGGTATGGCGGTCAGTGTAACTATCATGGAGCAGGTGTAAGTGAGAATCGTCTCTAAAGGATCCTTGTTACAGAAGACTC
Organism: Ochotona curzoniae; assembly: GCF_017591425.1. Classification (NCBI taxonomy): domain Eukaryota; kingdom Metazoa; phylum Chordata; class Mammalia; order Lagomorpha; family Ochotonidae; genus Ochotona; species Ochotona curzoniae. The sequence goes on along the minus strand of NW_024465894.1, from coordinate 19,772,279 downwards.
CACCCAATCAGGTGGCTTCACGTCACCTTCTGAATCTGCAGTACGCATCCCTGAGCTGTGGGTGATGCTGGGAATGATTTTTCTGGTCACTAGGTTTTCAAAGGCAGTAAAGAGCAATGCAACAACGCCCTTTTGTAGGCTTTTTTTTTAACCATGCAAAATAAGAACTGCAGTCTTAAAATACAACTTTACAAGCTGGCTTGGGAAGGAGTCGTCTTTCTGAACCTCTTAGGTAGTTGGGTGATTATGTGCTGCAAGACTATTTAGCCAATATTTTATGCCTTTCTCTGCATTTTACATCTGTTTAAATACTATTTTGCATAAACACATTGTGGTGTGGCATGGAAAGCATATATGCATTTATAATTTTCCATGCAAACTGACTTGTTAGGCTAAATGATTTATTGTGTGACGCTCTTAAGCTAGGCTGCCAAACTTGGATTGTGGGTGATAAGATATGGTGTCTGCATCTACTACACTAGTGATTATTTCTCAACATTCATAATAGAGCTTTGATTTCCATTGTGGAAGGTTGTGTTTTACATGACTGTGGACCTCCCGTTGTGAATAAATCAGGCTTCTGTAAGAAATGATCCTTCTTTATGGCCAACACAAATTTAAAAATTACTGTCTGGAATCTTCAAGTCTGGTTCCTTACCACAGTCATATTTCAAAGCCAGATAAAGAAGTCAGGTTTGGTATCCTCTGTCAGTGTTGCTTTCAGTATGACTGAAGCTGCTGCTTAATGCACACTGATTGCCACTGGCTCAACCGCAGGCCTTGGACAAAGTGCCACATGTTTATGACCCTTGAGAGAAGTAGTCAGGTCTTTAAACGCAGGCTCTTTTTAATCCCCAGCTCCCTTCTGCTCTTTTTGCTCCAGCTGCACCCAGCACCTGAGAGCGATTACTGGGGTTGCCCCGTGTGAAATGTCTTATCTGCTTTGCAGTCTTTCCCTAGACCCTCGCAGCCCCTGACCTTTTGTAGAGTCATTCAAGAAGCGCTGATATGGAGCAGATGATCTCCTTTTGTTCTGTAGATGTTAGTGAGGTGAAGCCCTGGAATCCTGAACTCTGCAGAGTAGAAGGGCTTAACAGATTGTAACTATAGGGCTTTTTGGGTAGACTTGTGTTTCCTATGGCAGCAGCCTGGCTTGTGCCCCTGACCAAACTATGGTTCACATCTGCCTCCTTAATCTGAACTGTAAAAATGGAGCAGCATACATAAGAAAATAATGTGAAGAGTTCTGAATTCCTCAAAAACCAGAAATCTTCACCAAATGAAGCACAAAATTACTTCTGTTGTCATTATTGAGTTACGTTATGCCAAGGATTAAGTCTTCCAAGACCTTCATATGAAAGGTTTACTGTTATCAGCTGCAGGACCAAGTTATTATTTTAGGTAGTTAAAAAATTGTTAAAATATAATTTGTGTCATCTGTGGTAACTGCTGAATTGTTTCCCTTGTTATTGCCTCTGAAAAACATACTTAACATAAAAATGTTTCCTAAGTAGTTAAGTAAATTAAATAAATAAATTTTCATAAAAATAAAAACAACTTTTACCCCCTATCTTTAACTAATTGTGTCTAGTAGTGCTGCTAAACTCAAGCTTAAAAGTTGAGTCACCCCAAGTTTTTGGCAGCTGCCTGGGTCACCTTGAACCTAGGCAAGTGTTACACCGCTGGGAGAAAAGTGGGTACTCTGGGCCTGCTTAATGCCAAATTTGTGTTAACTATACCAATATGCTTGCAGAGCTGCCTGTTCTGTTTTTCTTTTTTCAAAGATATGTGGGGAAGGCAAGGAATGCTAGGCCTGCACATGCCATCCTGGCCCCCAGGTAAGAGGGTTGCTATAGATTGCCCTGGAAAGGGAATCTGGGGGCATGTTGCAGTGTTTGTGGCTGAGGACACATTTATTAGGGAAGGATTGACTTCTGGGGGCTTCCACAGACCTGTACTGGCAGGCAGGTGAGGGAGATGAGATGAACTGGGGTAGTGGGTGGGCCAGGTTGGACTGGGGCTGGAGGTAGGTAGGATTGAGTCAGGCTGCATCACCTACTGGCAAATGCAGATACTTAGAGCTGTCTCATACTGGGTACACATAATACCCAGGACTGAGAATGGGCATGATAGGATAACTTCGGGAACTCTCTTGCTGCTGCTTCCACTGGTAAGCATTAGAGCTGGGACTGGGAGTAGGCCTGTCTGGGGGAGGGCCAGACTGAGCTAGGTTGCCACACACAACCTCTTTCTGGTGTAAGAGAATACCAGAATGGTGCAGGCCAGCCAGGCTGGGCCACAGCACCAGCTGTCAAGTGGCAGAAATTGGCACAAGTCATGTCAGTCCATACTGCGGTACCCTCTTGCAGGCGCGAGATCATGTGGCAGGCTTGGCTGGACTAAGCTGTAGCACCCATCGATTCACTTGAGAGATGATACTGGCAGCAGAACTGACCAGGCAGTTGCATCTACCAGTGTGTGCATTGGCTGGTACAGCTGTCAGACAACCTGATGCTGTACTGACTGGTACACACAAGCATCAAGTCTGAGGTCACCCCAGGTAAGGTTTCTTGGGGGACTCCCCAACTAGATTGCTGGACTCAAACCCTAGCCACAGGGAAAGTCACAAGATATGGGATCTGACCGTGGGATGCACGTTATTGGGACTGGGCCTCCTCAGTTGCTGATGACTGTGTAGTTGACACCATGTCCAGATGCACACAGGGGACATGACAGCCAGCTCATCTAGGCCAACAGAGGACATTGATTGCCTTGTCAGAGGATGGAAAGCAGAGCAGGTTGGATCACTGTCCTGGCCAAACTTTGCAGCATGTTCCTGGGTGCATGGATGCACTAAGGTGGACTTTATCAACCAACAGACCTGAGAAGACTTTCTCAGTTTTGGAGCAATGAAACCAAATTTCTTAGAACTATCCAAACCACTCGAGTAACACCCTTGGAATAGTTTTTTCCACATCAAGGACTCTAAGACATCATCAAGTGACTGTCCCACATCCCCGGAGCTTATGTAGTTTGACCCTGCCCCTAAGACACAGGATATTTCCATATCTGACCCTTCACATTGTAATTGAAGATCTGCATGGGCATTCATTCCTGTAAACTGTAAACAATATTAAAAATAAAATAAAAATTTAAAACTTGATCAATTTTATTGTTTGGATTATAATATGTAAAATCCTCTTTAAGTCTGCCTGAATTATTCAGAATAAAATCCAAGGTATTTGTTACTTTGTGTTTAAACCTTTGGACAAATTACTACTTGTGAACCACTTGTCAGGAAATGCCAATGCATTTATTTTCTGATTATAAGCCGTTTCAAGTAGGTGAAATTAATTATAGACAAAGCCTATTATATTTTTCATTAGAGAAGGTGTAAATTAGTTTACATCAAACTTTGGGCAGAAATAGAAGACTTTTAAGCTCCAATAATGATAATATACTTTCTTTTTAACTGTGAGTAGACTATGAGTATAACCAAAAAATTGACATGAAAATATGATCTTTCTCTCTTAAGCACATTTATACAATAATCCAAACCGATAGCTACCTTCTAATCACTCTGTGAGACTTACAGACTCAACTGGCCAGGCCACTCCACAGACCCATTTCGCTGGACTTGGAGGGGTAGCCCTTGGCACTTAAGTGTTACAAAACTCCCCAGATGATTTTGTGTGCCAGGTGAGAATGCACAGATAACGGTGAAATCATAAGTCTAAAATTTGAAAAGTTAAATATTTGGACTCAAAATTACCTGCGCCTGGAATATGTCAGATACGAAGCATTTTAGATAAGCTGTCTTCTGCTAACTACCTGATAAATAATTGCATGCTACACGTGTGTTATATAGCCTCATGTCTCTGTTTTACAGATCTGAAGAAGCCCCAGACTCAGGCTTCCTGAAGGCACAGTTGGGTGATGCCACCTTGAGAGAACAAGTCCGTTCTCCCCAGGAGGTAAGCAGCCAAGCGGGCTCAGGTTTTCCCAAGCATGCGGACTGGACAACAAGGGTTAGGATTTTTAAAATAAGTTACAAGATGTATAAGGTATTCATTTGAGAAAAGTTAAGTTCTTAAGGATGATTAAAATATTTGAAAAAATAATGATACGAAAAGTAGTGAGGCTTTGTGGTTGATTGGTTGGTTGGTTGGTTCGTCTCTTGACTTTCTGTCTCACAACTTTTGCATACTATTTTATATAGGATTCCCAACATCTGACACAGTGTTAGTTTAGATCTTAGAGAGAACGTCATTGAACATTTCTGTTAAAACACTTCACAGGCAGCTTAGGAGCATCCTGAAACTTTCTGGCTTCTTGGCTCTATTCCCCCTGCTTTACAGATCCTGTCCCAGGCAGGTAAGGTGAAGAGACACAGCTGCCCCTCTGGGTGCCCCGTCCCATACTGGTGTGCCAGAGGTTGACTGCCTGTCCATATTGCAATTTCCAGCTAATGAGCACTCTTGGAAGGAACCAGACATGATTCAAGCCCTTGGGCTCTTGCTGCCCCTGTGGGAGCTGCAGCTTGAGTCCCTGGTTCCTGGCATTGGGCCTGGTCCTGCCAGGGCTATTGTAGGCACACAGGGATTAAACCAGCAGCTGGAAGGTTCTCTCTCTTGCTGTCACTCTTGTTTTGACTTTATTCTTTCTGTCTTGCTCTGCTTTTCAAATGAATACATTTTTAAAAGGAAGTTATCAAAAAAGACGGTCAAAATATTGTAAAGAAATAAATTACTATAATTTCTATCAATCCAGCAAATATATATATATATATATTAGTCCATTGCTGTATCTAGGTAACAGCGCAGATTCAATGGAAGAGAAAAGGTAAATAAAATATGGTTCCCTCTTTCTGTGTGATGACATTGTGTTGTGCCATATCATTAGAAAACAGCAGAGAATATGGGTCCTCAGAAAAGGAAGCCGAGCTATCAGGAGATGCAACAGGGGAGGCTACAGTGAAGAGCACAGGGCACGTGATTGACCCTAAACAGGTGGATGGCCTTTTGACCAGGTTAGAGTGCGAGAGGCAGCTCCTTCTCTCTGTAAATCTGATCTGCCTTTCCAATAAAAATAAATTTCTTTTCTTCTTAATAATAATAAAAAGGCAGATTTACAGAGAGGAGAGACAGAGACTCTGAGATCTTGCATCTGTTGGTTCAATGGCCACAATGGCTGAAGCTGAGGTAGTCAAAAGTCAGGAGCCAGGAACTTCCAGATCTCCCAAGTGGGTGAAGGATCCCAAGGACTTGAGCCATCCTCCACTGCTTTCCCAGAAGTGAAGCAGCCAGGGCTTAAACCAGCACACATGTGGAATGCCAGCGCTGCAGCAGATTAACCTGTAAAGCACTGCACCAGCCCCTTGTTTTGTTTAATGATCCTCACAAATCAAGGAGTTTCTTGTTTCATTCTCGAAGCATCCCAAATGACCACAACAGCCAGAAGTGGGCCAAGTGTAAGACAAGAAAGACAGCAAATCCATCCAGGTCTCCTACAGGAGTAGAAGGGTTTCAAGTACGGAGACACCTTCAACAGCTTTCCCAGGTGCATTAGCCGGAAGCCAAATGCGAAGTGGAACCGCTGGGACTTGAACCAGTACTAATATAGGATGCTGTTTTCACAGGTGGCAGTTTGACGTACCGTGACACAATGCCAGCCCCTGCATCATTTTGTTTTAAATAGAAAGAAATAAAGATATTGTTTCTTTTAGAGTTTCAAACAACCAATCCACTTTGAATTTTTCTAGTGTCTCCATTGGTGATAGGGGCAGGCAGGGGCAGGCAAGAGGAATGCCAAAGTAATAATTAATCAAAAATAAGTTAGTGACAAAAATCTGTCCTTTAAAAAGTGGCAGCAGTAGACGAGCTTTTCTAATAGATTGTACTGAAGAAACGCAATGTTAACCAAAAGTGAGCGAGGGAAGCCTTGTGAACTCAGTCTACAATATGCTTTTTGGACTCTGGAACTATTCGGCTTATCCATCATCATCCTATTATGAATACCAAAATGAAGAGTGAGTTGTTTCTGTGTGTTGAAATAAAAGCACGTTTATGGGCTAAACATCTCTTTTTGGGTAAAATCTTAGAAGTGTATACGTTTTGAAGGTCTTCCAGAATATAATTGGTGATGAGTCGATTGCAGCTCTGAACTATTTACTTTGATCTCTGGGGTGAATGGCTAATTAAATAGTCCCATGTAATGATGTTTACCTGTGGGTCCCTGTGCTGTCAGCTGGAGTCAATCCCTTCTCTTGAGTCAATACAGCATCGAAGCTGCAGAAACTGAGGTTGTTCCCCCTTGAGCCCACAGGAACCCTGCAGCACCCACACAGGCTCTTAGGCAGTTACATAACGGAGCTGTACACTTTTAGTTCTAAAAAATATGTAATTACTTTATGTGGAGAAAAATGAAATTAGTGCTTTATTGAAATTCAGAGTGCTGTAATATTGCTTTTCTCCCAAGTGATGTGTCTTCCCTCGCAAGGGGACTGGGCCCCAGCAGAGCTGGGAAGGTGCTGTCATCAATGGTGGGGGTCCTGTCTCGCAGCACACCAACACAAGTTCCGTTCTGGAAGCCTCTTCCCGGTGGTGCTCGGCCTGCTTCTCCTTGCCTGGCATGAGCCCGTTTGGATACTTTCCCTTGCTTTTCATGACCGCACAGAGAAACTCCTTCTTCTCCTTTAACTTAGGCCTAACTTAAGTGCTAATGCTTGGATGTCTCTTAAGTGCTGGAAAACTGCTTCTTGTGTGCCAAAGGAAGGCTTCTGGGGAAGTCAGCTTAATCTGTGTGTGAAGAAAGCTCAGCTCCTGGCTACCTTCATGGTAGTGAGTTCCCTGGTTTTCTGTATACAGAATGAAATGTAATTTTATCAAATGCCTTCACGTTCATCTCCTATCCAAGAAATAAGCTGCTTTTTCAGTGAACGTGTTTTTTTTTTAAACACATATTGTCAGTCTAAGAAAAGGAAAACTATAGCTTTATCTACAGAATTGCAATCACTGCTCTCTGTTCATATTTTAAAATGCTCTTCATATTATTGGGCAAAGACTAGATCAGAAAGAGTGCAGACACCCAAATCATTCCTTATCAGAGCAAGGACACTGCCAGCTGAGAGATGGCAGTTCAAGTTCAGGGATGTTATGTCTGTGTTTCTCCTCTCTTCCTCGGTGGATTCTGAAAGCAGGTGCAGGGCAGTGTAGTGGTCTTTGTGGGCAGCTGGCATGAGGGCTGGACAGCAGCTGATAAAGGGGACTAACCTTGGCATGGACTTCAAGGGCAGAGCCTCAATCCCAGACTGCAGAAAGAAAGACACTGAGCAGATCGTCCCTCAGATTGTTACTACAACTGTCATCAGGTCCAGGGACTAGTTTCAACGTAAGGAGAAGCCCTGGCTGTAAGAATTGGACCACAGGAATGTCCAAGGTTGACTTGATGCCAAGCCCTTCAGTTAGAGAGACTAGAATTCCTTAAATTTCTTAGTCAGTGGTGCCAGCTTGCAGTGTAGACTTTGAGTCTGGGAGGCCAGCCCGTCCCAGTGAGGGCAGAAGAAGACTTTCGTGAAAGTCAGGCCCAGAGGCAGTGGCCAAAGGCAATGTGCTTAAATGCCAAGCATACAAGGCTGGATTCTTTTCCTGCTTTGAAAGGAAAGGCTATTCTCTTCCCATTGTTAACTAAATGGTCACATTCTTACCACTTTGCTACTTGTGCTAAGGACAACCTGTGGTGCTTTGTCCAACTCTGTACTTCATTCTGGTGCTGCATCTCTTGTGTCCATTTTCCAAAGGGTGGCTTTGCGTGTATGTCAGAGAGCAGTGGGAGGTCACCTCCACCCCTACTAAGATCACTTCTCCAGTTGCCTGGAAGTAAGATACAATGTGACAACCAGAAGGAATAACCAGTGGTTCTCTACCAAAGCTTGTCTTTGCTCACATGTCTTTATTCCTCAGGGAAGAAGGCTGACCTGGAGGAAAATGGCTATGTGCTACCCCATGTCCTGTTAACTGACCCCTTTTTCTAAGAGTGTGGCCCTCAGCTTTCAGCAGACCTAGCAGCAAAGTGCAGCCTTGGCTGAATCCCAGACTTTAGAATAAGGCCAGTTATCTTTTTGTTAGGTGAATTCTCCTGAGCCACAGTTTTTCTGCAATCTTCCTGTTTGTGGCTAATACAGAGGTCTTTTCTAGGAAAATGGGGATACTGTGAGGTCACGTTTCCCCAGATCTCTGTCTCAGTCCAAACCGACACTATCTTATCCGCCTGGAGTACGGGTTTCACACAGTGGGAATCTAAATCTTTCCTTCACAAAGAGGGCATGGGCTCTGGCTTTTATTATGTCTGAGTGGGGATAGCGCAGCCTGCGGTATCCGTGGGAGCCACGTCTCCCGAACATACTTCACAAGGCAAAGAACGCGCTGCTGCATCACGGGAGAGCTGGTCCTCACAAATATATTATTGAGACTATAAATTGTTGTAAAGAATTAAACTGTGCTGGAAAATAACCAGATGTTATTTCATCTTGATGACATTTTAATTTCAGTTAAATGTCAGGAAGCAAATTAAATCCCAAGTCAAGCTTAACCTAACATTATATTTGAAGGCTGGGTCTTGGAGGCCAAGGGAAATGCGGCTGTAGTTTGTTTTTATTTCTTTGTGCTTCCTTTGAAACACTGTAGGCAACAGCATTCTTGAGAGAAGCTTCTGTGGAAGAGTGTGCCGATGGGTCGGCTGTTCACAGCACTGAATCATCTTGCAGCTTGCCACCAATTCTGAATGACGATCCTGGAAGAAAGGAAGCAAAACCCCCTCTGGAGCTGCACAGTGTTCACGCAAGGGAGCAAGGTGACTAGTTAAAGGGCCTGTCCACAGCCAAGTGGCCATCAGCATCAGTACCACCTTCCCTGGCACGACGTGTACCCATAAAATGGTGCCGATTAGAGACCACCTCTGTGACATGCAGAGTGGGCTGTGTGTTTTCCTACCTTGCAGGAGATGCCTGTGTGTGTTCTCATTCAATCTGGCAAGGGGAAGCCTGGCTGCAGGTCTGTGGTGGTGCTGAACCTCTAGTAAAATAAGTGTCAATAAAGTAGGAAATTCAGCTCCACAAAGGGGAAGGAGATCCCAGGAAAAGGATTTCATAATGAGTGTGGAGTTTGGCTGTCACTCATATTTTAAACATGCTTTCTTAATGGTAATAGAACCTTATCCGTGTCTAAAGAAAAAGCAGTGAATTTATTCCTTAAAAAATGAATAGTCAGTTTTTGGCATCCAGAAGCTGTGGCTGTGTCAGCATTACTGGCGGGACACACCTGGAAAGCAGCCCAGTGGTATTTCCAGGGAACCAGGAGTTGCTTAGGATGGATTCAGATGTCAAACTCAGTGTCCAAGCTGGGAGGCTCGTTCAAGTCCCACTCGCAGCTGACAGATATCAGTGTTTCTGCCTGAAAGCAACCCAGAGAGACGTTATTTTTTCAGATAGTCTAAATTTTATTATCACCAAGTCACAATGCAGATCACAGCATGTACCCCTTAAAACAGTAACAAACAAAACGACATGCATGAAGAAATCTTTGCACGGAGTCACAGTGGGTCAGCAGAGACAACGGTCACGGTGTGCAAAGGTCCTGGAATCTGCTGGGTAGGCTGCCCCATGCTTGAGGGGGCATCTTCTGGTTTCAGGCAAGGAGAAACCTACAGGATCATAATCTTCATTAACTCCCTGCCCACAGGAATCTCTTGGTTACTTCGTCCTGGGGAGGTTACAAGTCCCTGCTGCCTCCCTGCCTTGCCTGAGTCATTATTAGGAATTACAGTGGACAGTTACCTTGCGGGAGGAAGGGACAGTGGCTGGGCCACCCTTGGCAGACACACGGGCTGCAAGGGCAGCAGGGCGTGTTCTGGTGCCCTGGGCAGAGTGGGAAGGAAGTGCCAGCCCAGAATGCGACTGGTAACCCGGGGTCTTCGGGGCAGGGGTGGAGGTAACCTAAGTCTTAGAACTGGCTTCCTTTTAGGAATAGCAGACTTTCAGATAAGAAAGAAACTAGCAAAACAAAACAAAACAAAAAAACCAAAGAAGTTGAAGAGGAGTAAAAGTAAAAAGAACAGCAGCTAAAAACCCACAAATCAGTTCCATAATTTTTGAAATATACTTTCTTGCTGTTTGATTTTTAGAAGTTTCAAGTGACTGTGGAGATGAGAGAAAGGAAGACAGCATGGCCACGGCAGTCCCAATCACAGGTACGTGTCCCCAGTGCCTGAGCATTTCAAAAAGCAACAGAAAAGATTGATTTTACGTATTTGAGAGGCAGAGTTATAGAGAATGGAAAAGAGGTCTTTGATCTCGATTCACTCCTCAAATGGCCATAATGGCCAGAGCTGAGCTAGGCCGAAGGGGGAAGCCAGGAGTTTCTTCCAGGTTGTACCTGTAGTAGAGCAGTTGGGATTCAAACCAGCACTCATGTGGGATGCTGGCACTACAGGGGGCAGCTTAACCCCCTATGCCACAGTGCCAGCCCACTCATTTTTTTTTTTTAAATAATTTATTTGAGAAGCAGAGAGACAGGGGCAGAGAAAGGGAGCTCCCATATGTTGGCTCGCTCCCCAGAAATTGCAGCCAGACCTCCCCAATAGGGGCAGGAGCCCAGGTACTTGAAGTATCACAGCACTATGCAGAAGCTGCAGGAAGGCTAGTAATTGGACCCAAGTACTCCACTGTGGGATGCAGGTGCAGGCTGGTGGTGTGTAAGTAAGCCTATTTAGCTGCCACATGCTGAAGCAGGAGATGAGTCACAGGAGCACACCGTAACCCAATGACCAGGCCCGATGGCATGGCATCCATGTACACCTGCAAGCATCTTCTACCACGCAGCCTTTCCGCACCTGCATTGATATAGAGCTCCCCAGGAACAGCCGCAGATGCTTCTGATCAGACTCTTCTCTCCTGTGTAAGTTGAATATGTATTATCAAAGTAAGATTGCTGGGGGGCGTGGCCTAGCGGCTAAAGTCCTTGCCTTGAACGGGCCCGGGATCCCATATGGGCACCGGTTCTAATCCCGGCAGCTCCACTTCCCACCCAGCTCCCTGCCTGTGGCCTGGGAAAGCAGTCAAGGATGGCCCAAAGCTTTGGGATCCTGCACCCTTGTGAGATACCCAAAAGAAGTTCTGGGTCCTGGCTTCGGATCGGCATAGCATCGGCCGTTGCACTCACTTGCGGAGTGAATCATCGGACGGAAGATCTTCCTCTCTGTCTCTCCTCCTCTCTGTATATCTGACTTTCCAATAAATAAATAAATCTTAAAAAAAAAAATGATTGCTGGGGCCTGGCATGGTAGCCTAGTGCCTAAAGTCCTCGCTTTCAAAGCGCCGGGATCCCATATGGGTGCTAGTTCTAATCCCGGCAGCCCTGCTTCCATCCAGCTCCCTGCTTGTGGTCTGGGAAAGCAGTGAAGGACAGCACAAAGCCTTGGGACCCTATTCCCATGTGGGAGACCCGGAAGAAACTCCTGATTCCTGGCTTCAGATTGGTTCAGCTCTGGCTGTTGGGGGTCACCTGGGAAGTGAATCATCGGATGGAAGATCTTCCTGTCTGTCTCTCCTCCTCTCTGTATATATAACTTTGCAATAAAAATAAATAAATCTTTAAAAAAAAAAAAGTAAGATCACTGGCGGGGGTAGGCAGGGCCAGGCAGAAGCTTGCTTGTGCCTCAGTCACCAAGCCTGTGCAATACAGCAGTTTAAAAACCTCAGGTTTCGTCAAGACTGATTGAGATTTTCACACATATGCTAGGCTGGCTTAGATGGAATCTAAATTATACCATTACCTTGTTTCGTTGCAGAATATCAACAGCAGCAATTAGTATTCCGAACAGCATTCTATTTGTTGTACATCTGAATTTGCTAATACCTTATTTTGTAAAGTGCTATACTACTTCATTATAAATTCAAAGGTCTGACTTTAAATATTTATACAAGTAAACACGCCACTGCCTGGAGGTCCCGGAGGCATGCACCTGCATCCACGGTGGTTTTGTTCCTGTTTACAAGCAGGGAAGAATGGCATGTTTTAAAGGCAATTCAGTCCTTGGCATGAGGGCTAATTCTGTAAACTCATGTTTCTTGTGATGAACTCTGGTTTATAGTAAAGCAGTTATGTATGTATTAGGCATTGCCCAAGCCCCAGTGGGAGGTGTACATTACCTGTGTCTTTATGATTGGTAAAGAACAGTCAGCGGTTGATGACTTATGTAAGGGGTAAACGTTTCATTCCACATTACAAATATTTTCTTTTCTCTTAAACATTTTCCCAGTAATAAGTGTATTGAGTTTTTATTTTTCATTTTGAGGAAAAGCTCCATAGGTTCTTTCTTGATAATTTTTATTAATAGAAGTATAGAAGATACCAAATTGTGGATAACTAGAGAATCATTTGAAAGCTTTCCCCTTTCATTGGCTTTTGAATGGAGAAGTACGTGGTGGCTCCCAAATTTATTTCCATGAGAATGGTAAAAGCTTGTTGAGTAGAACCCGGAAAGTGTCCTGGTTACCACTCTCTCCCAGTCTTCTCTTTGGCTGTTCTTCCCTGTCATTCCTTTCTGTGAATACCTAAGTCTCTCCAAAGCCAATCATGGCCTTTGTTTATAAGAGAAAACATCATTAAGTACCAGGCTTTCAAAGCTTCCTTTGCTCTATGCAAAAAAGGTGGGTTCCATACCTAGAAGTAATGAGCACTGTTTGCCATGAAAATTTGAAAAGAAATTGTCCTTTCAACAGCCTGCCATCCAACTGTAGAGTTGGCAGCTTAAGAAATTAATGCTTTGTGCCTGTTTTAACCAGAGCATCAAACATGTAAAAATAATAATAATGTGGGAGATGCAAAAAGAAACTTTGCAAAGTCACAGACTTTGTCCAACCAAGCATTACTGTTCTGTCCTTGTACTGTGCCCGTGTCCTTCGCTGTCCTCCAGCCATGCATTCTCCTTTGAAGTTCACGTTTGATAGTCTTGGGTACTTACACTCTGCTTAATACTGTTGCTGCGTCTCTTGCTGCTGCTAAGTTCTTAACCATAACCTTTATATTAAATTGTTGTATCTTTGATAGAATTATTTGGAAATTTGATTTTTTATAGGATAAAGAAAGTATGATTTAAGATAAAATCTCTTTGTTGTAGGTTCCTGTTGTTGTACATACACTAGTTGTACACTAGTTGTGTTTGTATTGGATACTTCCTTCTAGAATATTCCAGAGACCAGGGATATTTCTGAATCTGTCCCGTGAGGGGTTGAGGAGCTCCAGCAGTTGGCTTCATCCAACAGTGTCGATGCGTTCTGCTCCCTGCTGTTGCTCCTCCCCACTGAGCAACTATATTGGGAAAGCAGACATGCTCCCTGACAGGGTGTTCTTCACATTTACGTGAGATCACGTGTGTGCAAGGGCCTACCAGATACTAAACACTCATACGTAGTGTTCGTGATGTATAAAAATCATATTGTGAACAATGCAAGTGTTAACCTTCTCCATTGGCCCTCACATTCCCCAGCATTTCCAGAGCAGTGACATCTGGTTTAAAGGAGCCTCACAGAGCAGATTCAGGAAGGAAAAGGCATGGGGCAAATGGGGACGCATTATTATAGAAAAAGTAATTCCAGCCCAGTACAGGGTGTCTCAGTGCCTAAATCCTTGCCTTACAAGTGCTAGGATCCCAAATGGGCATCAGTTTGTGTCCTGGCTCCTCCTTGTCCCATCTAGCTCCCTGCTTGTGGCCTGGGAAAACTTTAGAATATGACCCCAATGCCTTGGGACCCTGCACCCACATGGGAGGCCCAGAAGAATCTCCTGGCTTTGTAAATAAAACAAAAAATAATCCTGAGACAATCCCCCAAAGGGTGTCTAGGTACCTTGCATTTGTTTTCCCTGAGTTGGAGTAGCCCCAGGGGTCCAAGACTTGTCCCAGTGGGTACTGCTGCGATTTCTCCAAGACAGCACTTCCTCACGGTTCGGCTCAATTAGCTTCTGCTACAAGTTTCCACTTGAGAACACAGCTGATGATCTGAATTCAGAAGGGTGCTTATGTTATCCAGAAGGAATTTTGAAGGGAGTTTCATGATGCTTTTACAGTTCCTAATGTATGTTATGAGAAAACCCTTAGAGAAAGAATGCTAAAAAAAATTGTTCCGGAGATTCTTACTGGTCAAGACCTGATGTCCCTCCCTGTGAGTTTACTGTCATGGCCTTAGTGTTACCCTTGTGTGTCTCCACCACTGGGCACATGGTCTCTAGGCACGGATGCAATCCCTGTCTCGTAGTTGGTAATGTTGCCCACATGTGTTCTATCCATTGAACAAAGGTATATTTTGATGCCAAACCTTGCCTGTGCAATCTGTTACATTTTGAAAATGGGATCAGTACTAGAAATAACCAAGAGACAGTAGTAAAGAGTCTGTGGACATGCTCTGGGAATTAGATTTTTTCAAAAGTTGAATGGGTCACCAGCATTCAGTACAATAAAGTTAAAATTCAGTGTTTTCTGATTACATCTTTTTGCAACCCTGCCCTGCTTCTCGATGAGCTTGCTACTTAAGGAGGCTTCAGGTTGCTCTAGTATAACCATGCACAAGTGCTGTGATTGAAAGCTCTTGTTAAAGCTGCTGTTGCCCACAAGTGCCCTCCTTTGGTGTGGGGCCTTTCTACAGGTCTGTTTGCTTTGCAGCCATTTCAAAAGAGATAGAAAAAGAGCTTGGGATAAAATCCAAGGTAGGCACAACACATTGGAAACTCTGAAGTTCCACTGTTTTCAGGATGCTGAGGGCCCTGGGGGTGACCTGTGAATGACACAATAGCTATTTTTTCAAGGATTTATTTATTTAAAAGAGTGACAGAGACAGAGATAGAGATTTTCCGTCCTCTGGTTTACCCCCCAAATGGCCACAATGGCGGGGCCCAAATCCAGCAATCAGGAGCTTCAGCCAAGTATCTCATGTGGGTGCAGGGGCCCAGAGACTTGGAGCATGTTCCACTGCTTTCCCAAGTACACTAGCAGAAAGTTGGGCTGGGACTCAAATCATTGCAGGCAGTTTTTTAACCACTTAGGTCATATTGCCAACCCCTGTTATTTATAAATATTTAAGGGACTGCCATATACAAGGCAAAACATCTAAAACATAAGATGCAGCTGAGTTTCAAAAGAATTTTCTAGATGTTTATTTTAGCCAAGCCATGCTAAGTGCCTTCCGGGGTGAGATTCTGTGCTAGATGTCTGAGCATTTGGGAACTATGGCTGTCTTAGAGGGGTGGCGTCGAAGAAATTCTTATTTCTGAGACCTGTGCTATTCCTTCTAAGGCTAGAGTTTAATTATCATTTTGGATTGATGTGATCTAGTGTATAAATAAGCTTTAGCCTTTATTGCTCTTTCTTATTTGTTTATCACCCCAATGCATAGATTTTCCTGGCAAAAGACCCATCCTTAAAGCCTTCCTCAGGATATTTGCTGTGACAGTCACTATAGAAAGTGAGTTTTCTGTGCCGAGATTTACGTAGAAACCCTGTACATGTACACCCATTCCAACCATAGTAACTATCCCACAGCCCGTGTGATGGGTTGTTTATGCAGTCTGCCCAATTTAATATTCAAATCGTTCTCACTAAAGAAGCCAGGTAGAAATCAAAAATGAATTGTGTAGGTCATATGTCATTTGTGTGTATATTCTTTCCTTGAGACATCTGGGACAGCAAAAGATTAGTCCCTACCTCCCAGTAAGCTTCAAATCTCCACAATAGCCTTATGGAGTAAATATTGGTAACATACCCTGCATCAGTGGAGCACAAGCTCAGAAAGTGTTTGTCCAACCTAGTAAGCTGTGCAGCCGGGTGATGGATCCAGAATTGAACCCAAATTTTAGAATGTGAGCTCCAGACTCCTTCTGTTGCTCCACTCTGCTTCTTCTCCCCAGGAAGCAGCTGCATCAAGATGCTGGGTCAGTTGAGCTTCAGTTTATATCGCAGCAGAAAGTTAACTCTGCAAAGATGCTTTGAAAGCAGGATGAACAGGGTTGTAGTTGTATCTTCTCTTGGGCAAAGCTAGCAGACAGGGTGGTGCGGGAACTTGCAGAGATTTCTGAGTGGGGCAAGCCTGAGTGCACCCAGACCTCTGAGGGCCTACACAGCTGGCGAGGCCTTCCAATGGGTGTTTCCAATGGGTGCTTCCAATGGGTGCTCCCTGAAACCCACAGGTCAGGAGGAGAGTGATGCTTGCTTAGACTCAGAGTCCGCCTTGGACACTCATTCCCACAGTGCCAAGTCAATTGGCGTTTACACCAAACCTACTTTTCAGTATTAAATGAGTTTTAGTAAATGACATGTTTATACTGAATGTCATAAAAATCCGGCACCCAACATAGTACATGACACACAGTGGGCACTTAATGTGCAACGAGTGAATAAAAATGGGAATATTACAGAGTTCCCTTCAATGCTTGTTGATTTGGGCCAGAATACTGTCTCAGCCATTCACTCCACCAGTACTTTTCCCACCCACGTGCCCATCCTGGCAAAACCCATCTCCTTAAGCTCCATGTGAAAAGGGCCCTTGGCTTTTATCTCAAGAGGATTAAGCTTCTAAGAATGTCCATTCAGCCTCTCATTCTTTTGACACCAATTCTCTTGGTCAAGCTGTATTGAAAGTGGGTTGCCTGACTGTGCTATTCCTCACTGATAGTCTTTGGCAAGCTGAAACATTCAAAGTCATGCTAGGACGGGCTTTTAGAATCTTTCCAGTATACATTTTAAGGGTGCCATTTGGAGTGCTGGACAGTGTTTTCCAAAACATTATTGCTTAAGTTTCACACCAGATTGGAAAAGGCAAAAACACTGGTAACTGTGTTTGTCCTGGGAGAAAAGATGAGAGTGACAATTTGGGGCCACAAAGTGCAGGGCTTAATACCCTTTCTACCTCAGATTTTAATAAGAGTATGCCTGTCCCAGCTTGTGTAACACCAAGGGAGCCACTGTGTATCCACTGCCCGACTATTCAGTAGATTCCACTAGCAATCGTTCCAGCACAGTCAGGGAGCCTACAACTCGCAGTGGCCAAGGATTCATCATTGCAGTGCAGGTTGCTGGTGTTACTTAGTATAGTAATTAAAGCACAAAGAATACCTGTGTCAAGAGCTCTGCTGAATGGATGTTTTTGCAGTCAAGGATGTGAATCCATAATGTGGAGAGAATCTGGGTAGGGTGGGGCACCCAGATAGATGGTACAGTAGTAGTACAGTCAGGTGACTTTCTAGGCTGTCCAAGTGAAACACCTTTGTTTCACAGGAAAGACTCAAACTGAAAAGAGGAGACATCAGATTGTAGATATCTTCTTAAAGTAGGGGCTGGGTGACACATTGTTTTCCTTGGGCTGCTATCATAAAGTACTCCCAGCTACAGAGAGCAGAGGTTCTGGATGTAGAAATCAGAAACCCAAGGTGGCAGCAGGCCCAGCCTCGCTGGAAGGCTCGGGAGCCGGGCTCCTCTCGGCCTCTGACAGCCTCTAACGGTTCCTGCCTCTTGGCCACTGCAGTCTAGCCCTGCCTTTGCGTTCCTCCTTCTCTGGGTCTCTGTGTCCGCTCCTCTTAGCACCAGCTGTTGAACGTAGGGCTTCACTGAAATGCAGAACGGTTTCAACTTGAGATCCTTAACTAACACACCTACCGGAACAAAGCAAAACAAAACAAAAAAAACATTTCCAAGTAAAATCACATTCTTAGGTTCTGGATAGACCTGACTTTTGGCTGCAGTGCTGTTCAGTCTAAGTGTACAAGAAAGGATTTCATTGCAATTCACATTTCTAGCATCTAATTCATCTTAGGGAGTCATTAGATTCTACTGTAAAGGATGGTAAATATTAATATTGGCATTTTTGACTCTTCCCTTTACATAGATTTGTAAAAGAAAGAAAGAAAAAGCTTACCAAGAGAAAAAATAAAAACACCTTTGTGATCAAGACTACTCGAGCTTTGAAAAGTTAAAAAGATTCCTTGAGGTTGAGAGTTTAAAACTCACCTCCCACAAATGAATGAGGTCACATGGCAAATACTGTGACTGTGATTTTACACAGAAAGTGAAGTCAGCCAGATTAGGGGCAAGCCTAAGGTTTGTTTTCAGGTCCAATTGTTGAGTTGCCCTGTTGAGATTAAGACTGGAGCAGTCTCTACAGAAGCAGCCCCAGGCAAGGGGTGTGGATTGAGAGCACCTGGTCTACCTTAGCTCTCCGGCTCAGAGCTCAATGAAACCTTGGCAACACAGTGCAGCCTCAGGTCTGTTGAAGGAGTGGCATTTCTTGAAAAAGGCTGAAGTGATTTGGATCCACACCTGTGTGTTCTTTGTGACCTTTTAAGAAAATTCCTATATCCAGATGAGCTTTCTGTCTTTAGACTTGTACAAACACTGCTACCCTAATACTTTCTCATTTGCAAATGATCAGGTTACTAGAAAAATGATTTCTGGATTTTTAGTGATAATGCTTATGTTTTGAATAATTTCAAGAAATATATCTTGTTTTGATCCCATTTTCTTTCAGAAACTGGGTCTTGCAGCATCCGCAGTACATCTAGTACCATGCAAAAGAAAAATGACAATGTTGGGAAGTTCTGTGTACAGAAAATATATTTTCAAATTTACTTTTAGAACTTCTACACAGTTCACATAGGAATAGTAATTATCCCTCCTCACTCGAAGATGCCCAGTTCTTCGCCAGTCCAAGGGCATTTTTTTCCTAGCTGCAGGGAAAGTATTGTTTGTATCTGCCTTTGTGATTCCTCTTCTGGGCTCAACTCTCCCCTCCCTTTTCCCCCAGTGTCCTTTAAGGATTTCTGCAGAAGCAATGGAAGATTGTTTGCCCAGAAGACACCCCTTCGAGGCTGCTGAGCCACTCGTTTATCCGGCTCTTGTAATAGGTTGTTAAAAACATTTGCTCATCAGATATTTTCTTTTTGTTTTAGATTTAGAAGTATTTTAGCAGGTGTACATTTGCATGTAAAAGAGAATAAAAGATATCAAGTTGAGGCTTTCTCCTCTCCTCCACACCATCTCTCTCCTACCTCCCTTTATTGGGCAGCTTTTCATTTTCTTTCTCTAGCTGTTTCTATTTTCTAGACATAAAACATGTATCAAAAAGACTAAAACAGCCTCAGTGATCCTTCAGCACTTTGCAGGTGGCTAAATGACTGGGCTTGGGCAAGAAATATATAACAAAGTCGGTGAAAATGTATTTAGCTCATAGTGTGGTCTGTCTGGAATTAGTAGCCACGAATAGATTTAACGCTTGGAGCTGCTGCTACCCAGAACTGACTCCTTTGCCTTGATTGATGCTTTCATTTGTAGTGTTTTGTACTTTGCAAACTAAATCTTGACACACTTGACTACGTAATAGGTGCTTGACTGAGATTCAGAAATGAAAGCTTATACATGCATCTGTTACCAGAACATTCCAAAGGAAAATAATGATATTCTTTAGAAATTTTGCTTTATCTATCATTGTCATTACTTGGTGAGCTTCGTCACAAATGGGAGGGGTGTATTTCCCGGAAGTTGCAAGGCATAGGATAGAAAGCAAAGTCTTAAGTGACCACCCAGTTCACAGATTTTCTGACTTCAGGGTTACTAATTCCTTCACTAGTTATTTTCCCCTTGGAAATCCATATGTCCTATCCCTATTTCTTTCATAGCAGGCCAGCTTAAACTTCTAGATTTGTTCCATTTGCTCTTCTGTTGATTTGTTTGATCACTGAATCTGCAGGGCCGCACAGTTCCTCTTTTAGCTGTGTCATTGTCACCGTCCTTGCTTCAGAAAAATCTGGGCCTGCGTTGGCACAAGCCTCGTATCTGTCTCCTTTCCCATCTGGATCGTTTGAGACTTCAGCAGAAGACATGCTCTTGCCTCCCAGGTTGTCTGAAACCTGGCCCTTTTGGCTACGTGAGGCTGCTTAGCCTTCCCCCTGCTGTGGATGAGCTGCCGCTGGGTCTCCAGGAGGCCTTTGGAGGAGAAAGCTGACCTCCAGCTTCGGCTCTGGTGTTCTCATGCCATTTTTAGGGTTTCTAAAAAGTTGTTCACCAGTCTAGTTTCCAAGTTGTAAATAAACATATTGTGGTTGACCTGTGCAGTGTTTTGTTTAAAAATATAAAGGAGAGGCAGAAATCTGGCAGGACCATTCCTGCTTTTCCACCAGGTAGCAGTTGGCTCTAGCCAAGGACCAGCTGCTCCATGCAGCGTGAGGGCAGGCCCTGCAGGGGGCTGAGGCCCTGGCTTCCTCACTCTACCTTAGCTGCCTTAACGCTCTTCTGTGTCCCTCTTTGCCCTAGAAGGCTCCTGCATTCCCAGTCCTGCCCTGTCTATTTTGGTGGCAGGATCTGGGGTCTGAGCCCTTCCTCCCATCTCCAATTTTGTTTACACAGTTCATGCATTCTTTAACCAACTCCTAACGCCTGGGTTTTTCCTAGCTACGGCTCTCAGCCCTTTGCTATTGTTTTGTGCTTCCCTTCCGACCGGAACTAGTGGGTGACACATGCCAAAGGGAGACCGGCTCCAGCTCCACTGCATCTGAGCCCTCGTACAGACGTCCTCTTGTGGACGGCAGGCAGCACCTGCCCCGTCCAGCCCTTCCAGTGCGTTGGTGTCTGCATGGGTCTGCCATGGTTCATGCTTATTCCTCCTCCTGAACACGTTTCATCCTTCTACCTTTGAAAATTCACTTTGCTCTTAAACCATTAGAGGAAGTGTTCAATGGGTAGGGAAAGGGAGATGGTGTCCAGCAGTCCTCGGCTTGATTTTGCTGGCACCTTAGCACTCAGGTTAAGGTAGCTGCATCCCAGATAAGGATTGTTCAGAGTACGGCCGTGATTGGGAGAAGGGCTGCGGAAGGCTGAAGGAGCCTGGAAGGGATTACCTGAATGGGAAGGGAATGGCTGACAGGGAAGGGATTAACCGGGAAGGAGTTGGCTGACCGGGAAGGGGTTGTCTGACCAGGAAGGGGCTGGCTCTCCCTTAGTGGGCCGGTAAGGCTAGGCCTCTTCCTGCAGGACAGCTGGTCAGCAGCCTTGAAGGGGAAGCCCAAAACAGTGTCCTCTCAGGAGGGGAGGGCAGGAGGCTGAGACAGACTGTGAGAAAGATGGAGATGAGCTGGTTTTTCCACAGTAGGAAAAGGATCCCTTGCAGCTCACAGTAAGCTCCATTGCCTCTGGGTGGATCCTGCCCACCCCACGCCACATGCCAGCC
This sequence comes from Ochotona curzoniae, assembly GCF_017591425.1. Taxonomy (NCBI): domain Eukaryota; kingdom Metazoa; phylum Chordata; class Mammalia; order Lagomorpha; family Ochotonidae; genus Ochotona; species Ochotona curzoniae. Next base: position 19,751,017 of record NW_024465894.1, on the reverse strand, counting down.
ACTGGTCTCCGTGCCGCCTCCCACTTGGGCCAAACACTCAATCCACTTAAACTGGAAGTTCCCTTTCAGCTACCGCCGTGCTATACCTCCCGAACATCTTCTGGAAGTCACAGTACTTGGTGTTTTCCTGACCTTGGGGAAGTGGGGGAGCACCTGCTTGGAGCCCAGCAAGGCCCCTGAAGGCAGCAGAAGGGAGCTCTGACCACAACTCCCACAGCTGCCCCCTCCAGCACCGAAGCCTTTGTTGCTCAAGGAGCCGCTCTGTTTTTTCCCTTTTTAACTTCTACCTTCACAATGTTTTCCTTGACCAAATAAGCTTAATTGAATGCAGAATAGCATATGGTCATTAAATTCCAGACTTGTACCCTAAAAGCTAAAAAAAAGGAGTTTTTTTTGGTCAGTTTTTATAAAATAAGCAGGGCATTTCACCTGTTTTACAATGATTCTTTACCTTTCAAATTTCAGACATTGTGTTTCTGATTTTATTAATAGATCTCCCTCCTCATCAACACACTTTATAACTCATCAAAAGTATTATGGCTATTAAGAGTTCATCAGAGAATGTTACAGCGCCTCCTGTGGGAGACATTCCAATGCTGGGAAATGTATTCTCTCCCAGGCCGGAGCTCATGCAGTTCACACACACACACACACACACACACACACGCGCCAGGCTCACACAGTTCACACACACACACACACCACGCTCACACAATTCACATACACACACACACACACACGCCAGGCTCACATAGTTCACACACACACACACGCCAGGCTCACACAGTTCACACACACAAACTAGGTAAAATAACACTCTTTCCTTATACTCTTACAGTTTTCTGTATTAATTTATTAAAATCACACCCATCAGACTTATTTCATGACCCAGTATTGTTACCAAGCTTTGCTTTAGGATTTATAAATCATCTCTTAAGAGTCCTTGCTCCATACATATTTTTGATTATTTAGCATTTGAAGTTCCAAAGTAAGATGCTCTTCTTAAATAGTCAGTTTTAACCTGACTCGTTCCCAGTACAGTGAGATAAGTTACATTTTCATTCTTTAGTGTGGTGGAAATTTCAACCCAGTCATCAAGGGGTTGGGCCTTGAACTCGCAGGTCAGGGCAGCGAAAGCAAGAAAGCAGCTGACAAGGCTGCTGCAAGAGTCCCTTTGTGGCTACACTGGCAATGTGGGCGTTGTTTCCTTATATCCATGTCAAAGCACTAGTTTTCTGTTTCAGGTATCCTAGAGGCAGAAAGCAGTGAGGGAGGTTGGATCTTAATGTCATTTTTGGCCATTTTGCCTAGTGCCTTCCCCAGTGTGGCAGCAGACATGTGGCCGGGCAGCCTGGGAGCCGGAGCCGGGCCAGGGGGATGACACTTGATGCCTGGCTGTGTTGCCTGCCCACATCCTCCCTCTGCTTCCCGCAGGGTGGACTCGGAGTCCACCCTGCTGCCGCGTCATTCCCGCAGCCTCTCCCAGAGCCCCAACAAGAGCCTGGGAAGCAGAGCGGACCACTCCCAAGAGCCCTTGGTGTGGGCTGCAGGGAAAAGCAGTCATTTTGTTATGAGGAGACCCACAGACCCCTCAAAAGAGTGACAGATTGGCCACCTCAGGTAGACTCAGCTGCTGCGTTTGCATCTGGAAAACTGTGTTAACTACTGTGTTTTGTTTGCTTTCAGAATTTCAAAAATGTGATGTCAGAAAATTAACTTGCATTTTAAGAGTTCACCTCATGGGAGGAATTGAAGATGCTTCTCTCTGGACAATAGCAAAGTCAGGGTATCTAATTTTTTGCTTTTCCATAGAAACAAGAGTCTACCAATTGCTGAAGATGTCTGCCCTCCAGGATAACAGGAAGCAGACTGAAGACAGATTGCCAAGGGCAGCTGCCTCTGCGTCACAGCCGTCAGGTGCGTCAGTGTCCTGGGCCAGCCAAGGGCTTTGTAACAAGCTGCAACCAGGTCCTGGACAGCTAGTACGTCTCTGTCCTTAGCAAACAGGCATGTGGAAGAACCATGTGCCCTCCCACCTCACCTCCGTGCCAGTCCCAGCCCTGGGATTCTTCTAGATGAATCATGATAGTCACCTGTCACTTAGGACTACAGAGATGCTCCCAGTTCCTTCTCCTCCCCGTGTCTCCTGGCTTCTTCATCATCAGAAGGGTAATATGGAGCTGGGCTGACCCCTCCCCAGAGTCTGAGGTCTTTCAAGTATTTTTTATGTGTCTTCCTGGAAAGCTGAGTTCCTGCCACCTAGGATTTTGTTTTTGCAATAATTCTGTTTGTTTTCTTAGATTGATTATTTTACATTAATTACTTTCAGTGCTTTTCCTTTTATCATACCCTTTCCTTAAATATATATGTTTTTAAATTTATTTGGAAGGCAGCAGTGACAGAGGGAGAGACAGAGCGACAGAAAGATGCCTTCCATCCTTTGGCTCACTCTCCAATTGGACACAAGAGTGAGTCTGAGCCCAGTTAGAGCAGGCCAAAGCTGGTAACCTGGAATCCATCTGCATCACGCACATGGGTGGCAGGGCCCGAGCACTGGATCATCAGAATTCTGCTGCTTTTGCAGGCACATTAACCAAGAGCTGGATGCAAGGCAGAACAGCCAGGACTTGAACCAGTGTTCCAGTATGGGATGCCAGCTTAACCCGTGGTGTACAACATTGGCCCCTGTTACAATTTTTTAAGAAATTCAAGTTACCTCCACTCTCTTTGTGACAGTGGATTGATATGGACATACACATGAATAGCTAGAACCACCCTGCCATGAGTTTAGCCATCAGAATGAGTAGTGGTTTTTGTTAAGTGCTTGTTTATTTATTTAAAAGGCAAACTTACAGAAAGACATTTTCCACTCACTGGTTCATTGCCCAGGTAGTGCAACTGCCAGAGCTGGGCCAGACCCGAGCCAGGAGCTTCATCCGGGTCTCCCGTATTACTGGCAGAGACCCAACGACTTGGACTGTCTTCCATGTTTTCCCATGACACATTAGCAGAAAGCTGGATTGGGAGTGGAACTGCCAGGATGTGGATCACTGCCCATATGTGATGCGGGTTTCACAGATAGCAGGGGCTGCCTAACTCACTGCCCCAGTTTCTTAATATCATATAATTCCCTATCCATATTCAAATCCCCCAATTGTTCCAAGCATGTTTTCTTCCTATGGGCTTTTTGTTTTTGAGGGATGTGCTTAGGGTGTCTGTAATTGGAGTAACATTTGTAGGTGAGACTGATGGTGGAGTCAGTTGCAGTCAAATTCCATTATTTTGATTGGTTTGAGAATTCAGGGCCTTGGGAGGGCCTGCCCTGTGGCGGTGATACGATCTGCGGAGCTGGAGGAGAGTGCAGCTTCTTGACTATCACACGAGCCCTCCAGCTTGAGGGGAGTTGCTGTCGCTCTGGAAAGTTAACTGGTTCTTGTAAATTCTTTGCCCTCATCACCTTCACATTTGAACCAGATGAGAACCCACTATTTAGGGGCCAGTACATTGGCTCAGCCTGCTATTCCTCTATCTCCAGGTGTTCGTATGCGTGCTTTTTTGTGTCCTGGCTGTTCTACTTCCCTTGCAGCTCCCTGTTTGTAGCCCAAGACTTTAGGTCCCTGCATTCATGTGGGAGACCAGGAAGAAGCCCTAGCTTCAGATTGGCTGAGCTCTGACCATTGTGGTCACTGTGGGAGTGAACCAGCTGATGGAGGATCTTTGTCTCTCTGCTCTGTAAATCTACCTTTGCAATAAAAAATAAATAAGAAGAATCCAAAATCTTAGAACATGTATACCTAACCAGCTCATTTTACAAGAGATCCCAAGAGTAATTACTACCTGGCTTGGAGCTAGCTGGTGGGCACACACAGCTAGGAGGGCAACCCCACAAATCTGGTTTTGGTGAGCATTTGGGGGATGATTCATTAGGCCGATACAAAAGACGCTTAGGTTTGGTGTAAATTGTGGTCTCTTGAATGTCTAAAAAAAAAATGCTGGTACTACCAATATACTAATAGTAGATGTGTTTTTTATTAACCTACTTTATAAGTGAAATGATACTTTATAGATAGTCAATGAAGCATCAGTTGATTCAAGTCCCTCCTTGTACCCTAAGCTTACCCATCCTGTGCTCTACAGCATTCCTAACCTTCCCACTGCGCAGTCTTTTGCCCCAGGGGTGACCACCATCAGCCTGTGCTCTAATCCTCCCACTGTGGAGTCCTGTGCCCCGGGGGTGACCACAATCAGCCTGTGCTCTAACCCCCACCCCCCACTGTGGAGTCCTGTGCCCTGAGGGTGGCCGCCATCAGACTGTGCTCTAACCCCCTCCACTGTGGAGTCCTGTGCCCTGAGGGTGACCACAGTCAGCCTGTGCTCTAACCCCTCCCCCTCCCCCCCCCCGTGGAGTCCTGCAGTCCTGCGAAGGCACCAAGGGTGGACGCCATCAGCCTAGTGAGACAGTGACCCAGACCTGCATGTGGTGGCTGGGTGTTCACGCCTGTTCTGCCCCTGACAATAGGGACTTTTCTGAGCTGTGAAGAGAAGCACATAGCGCAGATTCCCTAGCCACCCAGAGGTGGTCATGGGCCTGGGGGGACCCAAACACCCACATTCTAGATCTCTGCCTCTGGCTGGGCTTGCTGCTGAGGAAAGCCGCTCCAGCCAACTCCAGCTGTGAGCCCTAGTCTCCACTGTCCTTAGAGACAGGTAGGCCCTAGAACGGACCGCTGCGAGGATTGCCTGCTAAGTGGGGTGCAGGTTAGACATTCTGTAGACGCCTTTGGCCAAGATGCCCAGTCCTTGCCCACCTAGGGTCCCAGGTGATGCCAGGTAGGAAGCAGACCTGTCACACAGACAGCCAAGGCTGAGCAGACCTGGCAGCAGCCAGCAGGAAATGCTTGCAGTCTGGGAGCAGCCCAGGGACAGTTCGGCTCTCCTGGCTCTCCAGAAAGAGGTCATTTGTGCGGCCTCTCCTCCCCTTCAGCCTCCTGGATGGAGAAAAGATTTGGCAGAGGGTTACATGGGCCGGGGGTGTGTGCCCATTCCTGAGGCTGCATTGTGCCCTGATTGTCACCAGCATATCTAATAACATTTATTAACCGGTACTGCATGCCCCAGGAGACACCCACCTGCTACCCAGTACATCCTTGAAAATCAAGGCCTTTGGGGAGCTTTTCTGTCTTGCTTTATGTGGCCTTGGCGTGAGGACCCCAGGAAAGTATCCCACTTCCTGTAAGTGCTCTGCCGGCAGGGTCTTGCCTTGGGTGGTTTGCACAGCATCTTCCTCCATTATGTCTTCCTTCCCGAGGTCTTGGCGAGGCCGCCTCTCCATGCACTCCTGTCCCCGTGCTGCCTGGCAGCCACCACTCACTCTGTGTCTGTGCCCTCCCCAGGTCTGCACGTTGGCAGCAGTGCACCCCAGACAAAGTCGGCCAGCAGCACCGCCTCCGGAGCCCGGGATTCATCTGGTGAGGGAAGTCCTTTGTCAAGGTAATGTCTGCAGGGCCCGTCTGAATGCAGTGAGCAGCCAGGTACGGTCAGCAGTGATGAGTTAGGCTCTGCCTACCCACAGCATCCCGTCATGTGACTTGATGCGGGCTTATAGGCTGGGTTTTTGTTTATCACAAATAACAGTTGAAATTTCAGTCCACCTTTGCAAGTGTTGGCGCCGGAGCAAAGTATTGTTTGGCAGCTGTTGTTTTCTTGCTGTGAGACTCAATTGACACCTCAGTGAACCACAAATTAGCCTCCACAGCTGCTCGCAGTAGGACTGCTAAGAGGCAGCACAATGGAAGTTGTCAGGAAAGGGCCTTCAAAGGAGTGAAGTGACCTGTTTCTTCTTTCTGACGTGACAGACTAGCCACTGCTGGCCACTGGCTTTTTTATTTCTGTGTGTCACCACGTATTCTTGTCCCTACCTTTTTGGTAGTATTTGCTATTTTTCGTAAGTTACAAAGTTGATCTTTCGTCATTTGTTCAGAGCAGTGGTTACTGCTGAATTTGCCCACATAAAATGTCAATCATGCAATGACGTTTAGTCATTTAAAGGAATTTATAGGTTGGGAATATAAACATTTGGTGAGATATCCACCTTTTTCTTTAAACCAAATGTCCTTTAAACCAGCACAGCAAGTGTCCTTCGTAATTCAGAATTGCTCATTAACAGGGTGTCTTCTAAGAGGTTGTGCTGTGTTCAAATCAGCTACTTACCTTGGGTGAAAATTTCTGATGCTACATACAGGTTTCCATAAAATAAAACGATTTGATCTAGAAGTGCATTTTATAATGAAAAATATGTTTTCACTTAGATTCTTTAGGATCAGGCATATATTAAAAGACTGGTTTTCCTTTAAAAATTTATCATGGTTATAAAATGCTCGTGTGATTTTCACAAATTAGTGCCAATATCCGAATTTTCCTCCATGTGTTTGAAGAAATGGGTGATGAATAGGACTGGAAGCATATTAAAATATTTTTACAGTTGCACCACAAATTCAAGTCCTCAGTCTCCTGAAAGAAATTTTAGAGGACAATGAATTCAGATAGCTTTCAGGATTTAACATGACTGTTGGGCTTAACAATACGCCCCCATCATTTTTTAAAGAATTTTATAAGCGTTTGTCTCCACTAAAAAAAAAAATTTTGATACGTTAAATATGTTATTTGGGCAATTTGAAAATGCCTTCAAAAAGCAGTTAGATTTTGTAGACCCTTTTCTCAGTCTGTCAGTTTTCATCCTGTCTGTATTTCTAAACTGAATTCAAACCTTTCAGTTAAAGAACAGAAGGCTTTTGTTATTATTCTTATATGAAATTAACTTTCCAGTAAATTACAGGTAATGCCAACATCCCCTTTAGGAACACACACACACACACACACACACACACACACCTTCAGGAAGCCCCTGGTTCCTGGCACTTGCTCGTACAGGCTTGATGTGCTGGGTGCCGCCGGAGTCTCGCCCTGGGCTTGGGGTTGTGAATTCCCAGCCTGGCTCTGGAGAGCTCCGGCATTGCTGTTTGTGCTTGGATTCGTGGAATTTTCTTAGAGGCTTACATGTAAGGCTCCCACTTACAGCAGTCGCTCCTTGTGCTTTATTGCTTTGACAAGTGGTCTCGAGACCCAGTACTTGAGAATAAACATACCAGTGCAGTGCTCCTGTAGCACTTTTAAAAATTCTTCTTTGCTCTATTTTGTCAGTGAGCTGATGAGCAATCTAAAAAAAAAAAAAAAAAAAAAAAAAGACCCCGCTGGACCTAAAAAAAAAAAAAAGGGGCTTCCTCTGATGTCCTAGAAACAATAATTATGATGTGCTAGTTAAGCCCAAACTACAGCTGAGGGATTTTACTTTAAAGCAGCGGCTTGGGTGCAAAAATGCATTTATAGCTCTTTGTCTGCACCTCATTATGTGTGGGCCTGATTCATTAAGTAATTGGTTTGCAGTTGTTTACATGAGTATTAAGGCCTTCTTTTCAGCCGCCTTTGAGAGATACATTGTGCAAATGTTGCCTGTGATGAATGCGGAATGAGGGCCAGAGGGTCCGTCCTATTGGCTCAACAGTGCGCTCTGTTGAGAAGCCAGAGAAAGGGATTGGGTGCTGCTTTGCATAGCAATGACTTTCTTAATAAGCGCTACAGATTAATACACACCAGCTATAAAAGATGCAAAGAGATACTCTTAGCACATTTGTCCATGCTCATTTCATTGTGATGGTGGTGGGGTGCCGGGCTTTCAGAGCGGCAGCTTCAGTGCATGAGCCGTAATAGAATCCGATGTTTATTGTATTATAAATCACGGGCAAGTAGGCAGATCGGCAACAGTTTATTATTAAAGATTCTTTCAGTGTAAATCTTTTTCTGCCATTGTATTTGCTTCAGCAACATCATTTTGTGGTTGAGTGGGGATGAAAAGCATGATGTGCGAAGGAGTGAGTCCTAATAGGCAGCCGTTCTCCGAGCAAAGACCACTTGTTCCCTTTTGTTCGGGGGTGCATGCCAGAGCTTCCTCTCCTGCGCAGACATTGTCTCGCTTTACCTTCCCCAGGAAGCACTTCGCTCTCGCCCGGATCCACGGATTCCAGGGCGAGGATGTTTTAGCAGACCACCTTGGAGCTTCCATGCGTTAGTTCCTGACTTGCAGCTCTGCTTTCCTAGTTGGGTCAAGACCATGCTTTACCAAGAGGATAGGGTGTGTGCCTGCAGCATAATCTCCCCAGAGAAAGGCTGCAAAAGTCATCCAGCCACTGCGACAGGCAGGGCCACCGTGGGTGGCATTCCAGGCCTGCCCTGCAGCCAAGGGAGTGGCCAGCGGAGGGCGCCAGCCGGCAGCTGATGGCCTAGTGGGGGCTGGGGCATCATCTCATGGCCTTTCCTGTACCGCTTTCCCCAGATTAAAATATAAAGTTACAAAGACTCAACAGTTCAGTGAAGTAAAAATAAAAGTGGTTTTTTTTTTTTCTGGAAGTTCAATCTCTGTGTCTGACTTAGCAAATCTGCATTCTCCCCCAATTCTATTGAAGTAGCAAGTTTTTAAAAACTCTGTTTCTTATGCTAATCCTAAAAGCCTCCCCCCCTTTTTTTTTCCTGCACAGAGCCCCCAAAAGCTATCAATTGACTACTTGAATAGAAGTTAGCAAGTTGAGCCCGGGCAACTAAAAATAACATCTGCTGTAGGACTCCTGATCAGCCATCAGGGGGCGCTCAGACTTTGTCCAATTTAAACTGACTAGCAGACATTTAAAACGTAGTTAATATTTGTGAACAGTTCTTAGGACAAACATTAGCATTTTTCAGGATTATTTTTTTGCCTCCTGTTTTTCAGAAATAGAAGTATTCTGAGGAAATTTCAAGCTGAAGATGCTATTTAAGGAATATTAACACTGATTATAGCTTGTAGTCAAAATCATTAATATTTGTAGAATTTTGAGCCCAGAGACAGGTCTTTTCAGAAGTTGGGATTTTCAGTCCTATAATTGGACCCAGTGCTTGGAAGGAGACTTTGCTCTGGGAGCTGTCCCTCACCGTCCCAGCACTCCTGCCTGGTGCTCTCCGGCAAGACGCCCACCCCCTGCCCCCCAAATCCCATTGCCAAACCCCACAGCCATGGCCTCCGACTGACTGTCACAGAGCAAGCTTGTCACTGGGCTGAGAGGCAGTGTCTCCATTACTACCACTGGGTTGTCATCCTCTTTCAAGGCCAGGCAGGTGTCTGCCCACCATCCCAACAGCTTGCTTCTGCTGCTAGCCGAGGGAGGAGACCCTTGTGGCCGTCACTGTCTCAAATGTGGCACGGCCACCCTGCATACCCCAATAGCCCAGGGCCACCGTGTGAGCACAGCCGGATACAGCCCACTGTTTCCTGTCCTCGCTTTCTCTCCCATGCTGTGCCAGGAAGCTCGGCCCTGCCCCTGCACGTGGCCGATGCCATGCAGGTTTTCAAGGGTTAGCTCAGTCTTCTGTAATTCCCGCCCACACAAGATGGAGCTTGTCCCGTGGTCCCCAGGGCTGTCTCCATCCTCATCTGCTGCGGGGACAGACACCTCTTGCTGCAACCTCCCCAAGGCGAGTTCATCATCTGAGTTGCCTAATCACTAGTGCTGGATGGCCCGGAGTGTCTGACTGCAGAGCAGCATCCCCGCCAGGCTCTGCTGTCCTCTCACCCACAGCACCTTTCCTGTCAAAGTCAGCTGGAAAGGTGAGGGCACCTCTTTGGCATTGGTACCTGAGCCACGGGGATCCACACATTCCCTACCATGGCTGGCTTCTGGAAGTCGCTCCTGTGCGCAGTGCCTTGCAGCTTATGGTGACCTCCGCAGTAGGACTTGTTGGGTGGCTGTGACATTACTTCCATGTGTGATTGTCATGTGCCCATATCGGCAACATTGCACTGTTTCTTTTCTTATTAGATGGATTGAGAGCCTGCAGGCAGGGCCGTGCACTAAATGGGCTCATTTACTGTTTCCACACGGTACATCTGAGTACTGAACACCCGCTTGCCCAGCCACCGCATCACAGATGGGTGTAAAACAGCCACAGACGCAGCACTGGGTGGAGAGTGAGGAACAGGCAAGGCTACAAGAGAGCCCGACCTTGGCCTCATCTTATTTGGAGATAGACTTTGTGAGATTCAGGTCAGTGGGCGGGCACTGACACATTTTAAACAGAGACGCAACCACCACTGGAGTTCTGTTTCTGAGGACAGGAGAACACGGGTAGGTGTCAGCAGTCAGGGGGCAGGTGCAGAGATCCCGGCAGGAGACGCTGCTGTGCTCAGCAGTGAGGCAACAGCACAGGGGGATGCTGGGCCCCTGGCTGCACTGCATGTTCAGTTTGGCAGGACCAAGGGGCTGGTTGGATTCTGACGAGTTGAGTTGTGCAGAGGAACTTGGGGTGGCTGGAAGATCAGGTATGCCACCTGCAGAGATGGGAGGGAGGGCCTGGCTCAGTGTGGGAGCACTGGCTGGTGGTGAGTTTGGCCGCAGCTGGGGCATTGGCCACAAAGCCATCTGGAGAAAGCTGGATGGAGCTAATATGTTTCTGGAACTCATAGACGTGAGCCAGGCCTGAGCTCCCCTACCTCTGTGCCCTTGTTGCCTTCGCAGGGCCCCCCACTGCCCCATCCTGTCTCTTGGTTCCAGCTGGGGAGGTCATGTCTATGTTTAAAGCAGAGACCAGAGTCACCCGCCCTCTTGGGTCCTGCAGCCCCGTCTGTCACCTGTGCCTGTGCTGTGTGTTTGGGAGAGCAGTCCCCTTGCCCCATGCTGTGGTTCTCTAGCTGCACTGCCGACAGCAAAGCGGCCTCTTTTCATACTCTTCCCGACATTTTTGGAATGCACCTCTTCCCTCCAGCACTTAGCTAAAGGGCGATGTGCAAATAATAGACGCCATGCTCAGCTACATTTTCTGTGTGTATGTGTGCGCGCGCGCGTGCACTTTATAAGAGATCAAGTTTGGCAGGCTTGCCTTTTCCTGCCAGCTGCTCGTCTTCCTGGAAGCTTCCATGACTCAGTGAAGCTGCTGTCTGCTTTCAGATGGTTGCAGAGGATGAAGCGGAGGATCCTCCCTTCATGGAGAAATGGCGAAAGGCCCATGCATGGTCATGATAAATGAAGAAGCAGGTCTGAAATTGCAAAGGAAGTGTTTGCTTTTAGCCCAGAAAATGCTAGCTCGGGCCTGACACAGTAGCCTAGCAGCTCAAGTCCTTACCTTGCACATACCAGGATCCCTTGTGGGCACCAGTTCTAATTCTGGCAGCTCCACTTCCCATCCAGCTCCCTGCTTGTGGCCTGGGAAAGCAGTTGAGGATGGCCCAAAGAGTTGGGACCCTGCACCCATATGGGAGACCCAGAAAAGGGTTCTGGCTCCTGGCTTTGGATCAGCACAGCTCTGGCCATGCAACCACTTGGGGAGTGAATCATTGGACAGAAAATCTTCCTCTCTGTCTCTCCTCCTCTCTGTATGTCTGACTTTCCAATTAAAAAAAAATAAATCTTTAAAAAAAGAAAAAAGAAAATGCTAATTCAGTGTATCTTCCCTTATGAGGGGAGGGAGTAAATTATAGCACTTGGTAGGTTTTTTTTTTTTTTTAAGATTTTTATATAGTTGCTTGAAAAGCATAGTACAAAGTGAAGAGGGAAAGATAGAGAAAAAAAAATCTTCCTTCTACTAGTAACTTCCCGAATAGCTGCAACAGCCAGAGCTGGATGGCCCGCAGCCAGGAGCCAGGAGCTCCTTCCAGGTTTCCCATGTGGGTGTAGAGGCCCAAGCACTCGAGCCGTATTCTGCTTCCTAGATATTCAGCTGGCTTAGAAGTGAAGAAGCCAGGGCTGAAACAGGCACGTGTGTAGGATGCTGGCACAGCAGACAGGGGCATAACCGGCTGCACTTCACAGGAGACAGAGTCCTGGCCGGGAGAAGAGTCAGATCACTAGTGGAGCTCTGTCTTTTACAAGATGTGGTATTATTTTTTTTTTCCCATTAAAGTTCTACCAAAAATGTTTTTTCCTTAACTTAAACAAGTCCAGCTTCAGAAAGCAAAATGTGAGTTATTGTCCCTCATTAGACATCTTGTAAACAGCGACGGAAGGAACAAGTCAGGAGAGCTCGTTCAGTGTGTAAGTATCCAGTGTTCGTTTCAGAAGCTTGCCTGGGCCCTTCCAGGCTTGATGGGGCAGGTTTGTGCTGGTTGAAGATGACCAGGGAAAATCACAAGATCTTCTGTCTTCATGGTTGCAATGGCCAGAGCTGGGCTGACCCGAAGCCAGGAATCAGGAGCTTTTTCTGAGTCTGTCATGTAGCCCCTTCCAAGTGCTTTTAAAATCTGGAAAATATGGGGCCTGTGCTGTGGCATAACTCACTAAGCTACTGTCTGTGGCTCCGACATCTCATATAGCGCTGGTTTGAGTCCCAGCTACTCCTGTTCTGACTCCTTGATAATAGCCTGGGAAATCAGCAGAGTGTGGCCCAGGTCCTGAACCTCTGCACCTGTGTGGGAGACCCAGATGAAGCTCCTGGCTCCTGGCTTCAGACCAGCATAGCTCTGGGTGTTGCGGCCACTAAGGGAGTGAACCAGTGGATGGAAGATATCTGCGTGTTTGTGCATGTGCACGTGTGACCTTCTCTCTCTGCAAATCTGCCTTTCAAATAAAAAATAAATAAATGTTTAAAATATAATGAAATCTGGGGAATAAACCCAGTGTTTCTGACCTTGTGGTGCTTCCAAATGCGCTCATGCAGCAGCGCTGAGCAAGTCTGCTCGCCTTGGTTCTCTCCGCAGGACTGAGGCTTCTCTTTTTCTCTTACAGGAATGAAAACAAAAAGAAATTGATCGTCAACCTGAAGTCTAATGGTAAGAGAAATAACTGCACACTGGGTTTTCAATAGTTTGTAGGTGGTGACATAGGTGAGTGTCCCACACCCCCACGTAAGGACTTGGAAGTGGCTACTGCTCACAGAAGTGTCCCCTGGGATCTCCCCAAAGGCACAGGTCCCCAGCACAGAGCCGCACAGGCCCTGCAGCCCACAGCAGCACAGCAGCACAGCAGCACAGCAGCTGGTGCCACCTGTAGCTCAGGGCAGACTGGGCAGTCCACTGCCTCTGCCTGTGACACGACCAGGCTCTCATCAGTCTGCCTCGGCTCTTCACCTCCAGTCCCTCCCACATCCTGACTGGCCTCCGGCTGGCCACTAGCATCCCACACGTGGTGTGCTCTTCTCGCCTTCCTGCTTGGGAACAGCCAGAGTCCCCAGGTCAAGGCTACACTTCCTGCTTCTGGTGTCACCTCGGTCCCCTGCTGTCCAGCTCCTTCCTCCAAAGATCCTGGCTCCAAGCATCTAACCACACCCAGCCTTGTGGCTGTTCAGATGCAAGAGTCTCTGTCTCTTTCTCTGCCTTTAAAATAAGTTAATAAATCTTTTTAAAACTAAAGTGTAGGGGCTGCTGAGGGTGAGGTGGTCTCGGGCCTGATGAAACACCTCAGGTGACTGCAGAAGGGGGAAGGTGGAACTCTGCGAGGGGTTTCCAGAGCATGCCTGGAACACACTTTGAGACTGTGTGAACATGCATGGATGAATGGCTCCTCGGGCACGTCACAGGATATCCTGTTGACCTTTGCTAGACAAGGTGCGTCCCCAGTCCCGCTGTGCTGCCGCCTAAAGCCCGGGTCTGAGCGAGCGAGGCTCCCGTAACCAGCCATCTGGTTTTCTCTTCCAGTCTTCTGGGGTGAGTCGGACGACAGTAACTCAGACATTGAAGCTGCCCTACGTCCGAGGAACTGTGACACATCCAGCGATGGTTTTGATGATTTTTATGATTAAAGCACTGTAACATCAATTGGAAATAAAATCAGCAGACAAGCTGAAATCCTGTGTTGGTATGCAGGGTCCAAAAGGCACACGTCACTGAAAGTGTTCAAGTTGTGTGAAAGGAAGACCTGGACGCCCACTGCCCTCCCAGTGCAGCTTCGTGATGGGTGTGAGTTGGCACATTCATCTTAGTCAAGTGTCAGCAAGACGTGCAGAGACAAATGCAGGGCTCATCAGATTCAAGGTGATTTCCTTTTAGAAAATGACATTGACCCAGAATTTTATGCAAAAATTCAGGGGACCAAAAATAGCCAAAATAACCTTTAAAAAAAAAAGCCAGTAACATTATGACAGGGCCAGGGCACATGCAAGGCTCACGGGCACACAAGAAGGTGCGTGAAAGTCAAACACATGTGCACAATGGCCAATAACATGGTGCTGTAAAGAACGAGCTGCAGTCAGCAGTAACTGTCCTGCAGGTTTGGGATGTTGGTCTTTCCCCTCTTGCAGTCATGAGCATAGCAATAAACACAGCTCCCAGGCACAAGGAAGGAGGACCAAGAACTGCAGTGTGCTCTGTCATTAAGTGTGACATTCTGTAGATCGGGTACATGAATGCACGTTCAGCTGGCAACAGGTTTGGTGGGCCACATCTCTATCGTAAACAGAGGCCACGGGTGATGGTTGCATGGGGCTGGCCCAAGATAGATGTGCAGCAAGGTAAACTGAGTCTACAAAATTAGCTGGGGCACCCCGAGAGAAAGTAGTGATGCAGGCTGGAAGGGAAGAAACAAAATGATGTTTCCAGACAAGATGGCTGTTAGCAAGAAAATCAAGAGACTCTAAAGAAAAGACATCAGAACCAGTGAGAGTTCAGTAAAGCTGGTGGATATGAAAGTAACTTGAGTGGCCATGACGCTGTCATCTCCTGTGGACACCGGTTTGAGTCCCAGCTGCTCCACTTCTGATCCGGCTCCCTGCTACCGCTGGGAGGGCAGCCAAAGATGGCCCAAGTCTTTGGGTCCCTGTACCTTTATGGAGACCCAGAAGAAGCTCCTGACATCTGGCTTCTGCCTGTCCCAGACCTGGCTGTTGCAGCTATTTGGGCCTGTGAAAAGGTGGATGGAAGTATGCGCTCACTCTCTCTCTTCTCTCTGTAACTCTGCCTTTAAAAAAAAAAAAATGTTTTTTTTTTTTAAAAAAAGCTTCCAAAGTCCATAGCAGAATGAAAACTCAGGAAGACACAGCTTCCAAAAAAAAAAAAAAAATGTGATGCCATTGATATTAACAAAAGAACTATTACACGGTAGCCATGGGGACTGCGCTTTGGGGGGACATGCACCAGCCAAACCATGGCGTATGCCCATCAGCCTGGCGTAAATGACAGGGTGGGAAGAACTCATGAAAGAGAGACATCTGTACACTGTGAAGAATGCTCTTGAAGGACGTATTTACAGAGAGAAGGAGAAACAGAGAGAGATTTTCTGCTGGTCCATCCCCCTCACCACACAAAAAAATGGCCACAATGGCAGGAGCTTATCCGAAAGCCAGTAGCTTCTTCTGGGTCTCCCATATCTGTGCAGGAGCCTGGGGACTTGAACCATCTTCTGCTGCTTTCCCAGGTTATAAGCAGGGAACTGGATTGGAAGTGGAGCCACCACGAATAAACCAGTGCCCATGTGGGATGTTGGCTCTGCAGGCTGAGGATTAGCCTGTCGAGCCAATGCAACAGCACATTTCTCTCTCACACACATTTGTAATATCAAGTGAAGATGAGGATGGGCACGTCCATGACCCAAAAGGGGTTTTTAAGGGTTTTTTTTTTTTTATCAAGATGTATTTATTACTTATTTGAAAAGCAGTGTGACAGAATGGGAAAGATCTTTTATCCACTGGCTTACTTGCCAAATGGCCGCAATGGCCAGGGAATGGCCAGCTGAAACCAGGAGCCCAGAGCTCCATCTCAGACTCCCATGTGGTACAGAGTCCCAAGGCTTTGGGCCATCCTCCACTGCTTTCCAGGCCACAGCAGGGAGCTGGACGGGACAAGGAGCAGCCAGGACTTGAACCAGTACTCATTTTGAATGCTGGTATCACAGGCCATGGCTTAACACACTCTGTCATAATACAACTCGTCAACAGTCCAGTTTCTAGAGCCACACTGCCCAGTAGTTGTCATCAGCCACATGTGACTCTTAGGCACATAAAATGTTCCTACTCCAACCTGAGAAATACACATCAGATTTGAAGACGTTGCATGAAAGAAGGAATGAAAAAATCATTAATGTCTATATTAGTTATGCGTTACAATGGATATATGGAGAACTTTGGAGCAAAATAATTGAACTGTTTACATTTATTTTCTAATATTGTTTATATAATGGAGAGAAATGCAACACCCATATGATTAGAGAGGATCAAGTCTGGAGAAAAGTGGGTGGAACAAATGTTTCTGTATTGTTTTTTTTTTTCTTGCTTCTGTGTCTGCAGGGGATGGGGGGAGGGAAGCCCTCCTTGCAGTCAAACTACATCAGCACCGAGGAAGGTTATTTGATGATATCTTAAAGATTCCTATGTGGGGAATCTCTTCCAAGTGTCGCTTGAGTGGTTTTGATAGTTCTGAGAAGTTGTTGGTTTTGTTCCTGTAGAACAGTTGTTGCAGAGAATCACTGCAAGGTCTGTGGGTTGACTAGGCGCACCTTGGTGCATCCACAGCCCCAGGAGCATGCTGCAGAGCTTGGCCGGGAGAGTGGTCCAACCTGTTCTGCTTTCCATCCTCTGACGAGGCAGTTGACATCCCTTCCTGGCCTAGATGAGCTGGCCATCATGTCCTCCATGTGCATTTGGGCATGCTGTCCGCCACACAGGCGCCAGCAACTGAGAAGCCCAGTCCCAACACATGTACTCCAACACTGAACAACCTGTTCTGCAATTTCTCTTTGTGGCTGGGGTGTAAAATAATTGACTTTAATTTCATTATTTCTTTTTACCAGTTTCACCTTCCATTTTCTAATATAGCTTCTGGAAAATTTTAAAGCACACCCATTTGTGGCTTTATCACAGTTCAATTGGCCAAAGCTGCAGTTAAGGGCATTATTGTAAATGGAGAAATGTGCTCAAAATTTTGAGTATGGCACAGTTTGAAATGGTAAAAGAAAAAAAATTTGAAATATCAGTGTCTATTATAGGGAAATGGTTAAAAAAAATATGTGCTGAGGGATTGACACAGTTAACAAAATACATAGGGGCCGCTGGTTGTGCCCGTGCACTGACACGGGAGATGTGGATGACACTCATGGTTCCTGGCTTCGGTCTGGCTCAGCCCTGGCCATTGAAACCATCTGAGCTATGGACCAGCCTGTGGGAGATCTCTTTTTCCGTGTGTCTGAATTGATGACATTCAAATAAATAAATGTTTAAAAATTCATACAAATAGTGTGCAGAACTCCCTCATGTGCTTGTGAGTGTAGAAAGGAAACACCACACTCTTCACTCATGGCCTCCCTAACCACCAATATTCTGATGGTTTTTCCTTGATGCCCAGTTATCAAAAGATGAAGTGGGACCAGAAACTTCAAATACCCACCTACGTAGGGCTAGGCTGGGCTGTTGCCAGAGCCAAGAACCAAAAAATGCAACCAGAGTCTCCCCCCTGGACACCTCCAACCCAAGCAGCTTCACTCCAGCCCTCTCTGCCTGCTACACTTCAGGTCTTATCTGAGGACATCTGATTGGTAGAATCTGCTGGAATCCTAAGAGATTCTTAGCTGCAAGAGAGTCTAGAAAATGTAGTTGTTTGTTTTTCAAACTCTCTAGTACAGCAAGACATACCCAGGAAGGTCTGCAACAGATGCTGAGTCTCGTTCCACCACATCCCCCCATGAGGATCTGCCAGTGCTGGCCCCAGAGTGCATTGGAGGAAGATTGTTCTCAACATGAAAGCTGGGTCTGGAGGTGATGGTGCATCTTTGAGCCACCAAAATTGATCTCCATCAGTCCTAACCTGTAGGACCCATTCCTGGAACTCCCCAGCAGAGGTCATCAACAGTGGGGAAAAAACAATAACAGAGTCTCTGGCTATAAAGGAACAAAAGGGATCCTGGCTGGAGACCTTCCACACTGCCGAGAACACCTGCCTTTGCCTCAGGCCTGGAGCTGCTTGGACTTGGAGCTGGGAGGAATTGCTTTTCTAATGTGGCATCCTGTCCCAAGGTTCAGCAAGCCACCGTGGGTCCCCTGGCCCTCGCGGGTGCTCCACCTGTTCAGCATGGAGCTGTTCCTGAGGCTGAAGTTTATTTGGGTTCCCAGTCTCCATTTTGACAGCTTGTGGTCTCCTCCTCCCTTTTCCTCAATGGCAGCAACAACAACAAAGCAAGGCAAATCGAATGACTCGAAATCCTAACAGCTTTTATCCAATACTCCACTTGGGAGTATTCCTGTCACTAACGGTCGTGACAGCAGAGTGCCCCGGTGACGATCAGATGCTGATGGATCAAGCTGGCAAAAACACATTAAAGGAGATGGCCATAATGCCAGCCCCAAATCCAGACAGATAAGGATGGTATTACTCAAGAAGTCACCCTGAGTGATAGAAGCTGCGTTCACCCCATGGAAAAGACTCATTAGCATTCAGCCGCCAAGCCTGACTGCTCGCGGTAGAGGTTTTAGATACGTATTTCAAAATCGGCTGGGAATCTTGGGGCTCCTGGAGGTAAGCTGGGCTCCCTTTAAATCTTCTTGAGCGACACGCCGTCGTCCTGTGCCTTCCTGTGCTGATGTTTTCCATTTCCTCAGACCAGTCCCGCCATTGACACAAAGACGCCTATTTGATGACAGATGGCTCTGGGAGCTGCTGGTCAGGCCATATCTCACTTTTGGAATGCAAGCAATAAGCGAGTTCCTCTGGAGCCTCGTTTATGATACTATTATTGTGCACAAACTCATTAGATGTAAACCATCCTGCCAGTCAACTTGATCCTCCTTTCTCCCAGCTGTCGGGCTGGCAGCTCAGAGATGTGGGCAGCTGATCTTTTTCGGGCAGAACTGCCATCTCTTGCCTTCCTGATTGGAAAGCCGGGTGCTGCTCCACCGAGGCAACGTGCTGGAGAGGAATGCCGAGAAACCACTCCATAGACTGTCTGCCGTTTAACAGCCACGGTCATTCCCTGAATGGCATCTGTCGGTCCTGCTGGCCAGGCCTTCCTGCTACTTACAAGTATGTTTGTGGCCACAGGATGAAGCCAATTGAAATCAGCCCACATCCCGGCAAGGTCCTGCCAGAGGGCGAGTCCTGCCTTCTGTTCCCCACCTGCTATGTCCTTTTTCAGCCACGCCTGAAAACACTTCTCAAAGGCATTTTTGACAATAATGAAAAGAGGAACAAAACATTCAAGCCCTCAAGGTTTCATTCTAGAACATTTGTTGATTTGTTGTGCTTCCCCCAACACACACACACAAGCCAGGCTAGATACACATGGAGATGTGTTTTGCATGGGCCTGGCCCTCAAGAATCATTTCAATGCAAATCATTTAAGGTGATATGGCTCAGAACATATGCAAGTCTATTTCACTCTAGTGAAGAGCGACCTCAAGTATGGCAGGTGGCTCTGCTCCGAACACTCAAAGCCTGAATCCCTTCTGTGTTTCTTCCACCATCCCCCGGTGCCATCCAAATGTGTGTGGTCACCCTGGGTAACAGACGCCAGAGGAGGTGGGGAGTAGAAGTACTAGGAAAGCAATTTCATGAAATGTCACGATGTTCTCATACCCCACTGGCAAATGCCAGGGAATATCAAAGAATTTGTGCAAAGTGGAAGCTTCTGGGAGGCTGAACCAGGAAAGGGTTCCAGATCACGCACGCCGGGGACAGCACTGCTGCCCGTGGGCTGAGCTGTGCTGCCTGGGATGCTAGTAAACCAAAGTGCTGGTTCCAATCCAGCTCCCTGCTAAGGTGCGTGGGAAAGCAGCAGCAGAAGGCCCAGATGCTTGGGCCCCCACCACTCGTGTGGGAGACCAAGAAGGGAGTTAGCTTCCAGCTCCTGGTTCAGCCTGGCCTGGTCCCAGCTCATGCAGGCACTTGAGGAAATGAAACAGTAGATGGAAGATTATTTTTTTCTTTCTGTCTCTCCTCTCTGTTGTTCTTCTGTCAAGTACATAAGGCACAGGAAAGCCCTGAGAGACTGGGTGAGCCTCTGGGTGGCTCTCATTAGGCTCACACAAGGAGGCAGCTGTTAGACTGAGGGGCCTCCAGGTGTCCAGTAAGGGAACAAGTGCAAGTTCAGCAGGTGACAGCACAGCCAAGGGTGTGCCCACCTCTACCTGTGGGCAATCAGAGTTTTCTCTTAGAAAGAGTGCCCATGGCCCGGCACAATGGCTCAGTGGCTAAATCCTCACCTTGTAAGCACCCGAATCGCATGTGGGTACTGGTCTGTTCCCAGCTGCTCCACTTTCCATCCAGCTCCCTGCCTGCGGCTTAGGAAAGCAGTGGAAGGTGGCCTTGGGACCCTGCACCCATGTGGGAGAGCCAGAAGAAGCTCCTGGCTTTGGATCGTCTCAGCTCCAGCTGTTGTAGCCTTTTGGGAGTAAGCCAGCAGCTGTAAGCTCTTTCTCCCATGGGGGTACTAGGACACAAAATGGCACCCATATGGAATGCCAGTGCTTGCAGGGTGAGGATTTAACCATTGAGCCATCATGCTGGGCCCACTAGAATCACATTTAAGACCTCCAATATACAGTACATACTCAAATCTCTGTGTTTGCAATAATTCTGTTACAGCATCTACTTTTCCCCAAGGAGCCTCTTAAAGTCTTATCCATTGTGTTTGGTTTCATTGGCTATAAAGAATTCTTGAAAGACATTTTACTGAAAAAAATAAATCACAGAAATTGTGGTGTAGATCTCACCTGGGATGCTCTTTGCTGCACTCGGAACCGGGGACAGTCCCTAGTTCTATCTACTTCACAGACTCTGAGTTTCACTAAGAGTCATCATTTATTTGCGGTGAACACTGCTCTAGGCATTTCTCGATCATAAAGTGCTTTCAACTGTGAATGTACTTCAGAAAGTCTGCAGAGGTTGCCAGTGTTTGGCATAACGGCGAAGATGCCGCTCTGATGGTCAGGGGTGGGAGGGTGGGGAGAGGGTGCTGTGGCATTGTAGGTTAGGCCGAGATCTCTGTCACCTCATACAGGTGGCAGTTGAAATCCTGGGTGCCCCATTTCTGATCCAGCTTCCTGATGATGGTCTGCAAAAGCAGCAGAGGGTGGCCTGAGTGCTCAGACCCCTGTCTTCGTGAGGGAGACCACGAGGACCCTCCTGGCTTCTTGTTTCTGCAGTCCAGCCCTGGCCATCGTGGCCGTGTGGGAGTGCATTAGTAGATGCAGAGTGCTTGGAGCCGTGCCCTCTGGCCCTCCCCGATTCTAACTTCTTGCTAATGTACGTGGCCGGGCGGGGGCAGGGGAAGAAGCAGGGGATGGCTCGAGTGGCTGGGTCATGGCCACCCGCATGGGGGACCTGGGTCAAATTCCTAGCTTCTGTGCACTTTGATACAAAAAAAGGAGAAATCCATGCAATATGTATCCATTACATGCATTTCCCTGGTCTGTTTGAAGATCTCCTCTAAGGTGTTGGACATCCCAGGCCCCATCCTGGAAGTTGCCCCATCCTCTGCTTTGACCATGGGTCTGGTCGTTTCTTTCTTTCTTTGTTTTTAAGATTTATTTATTTTTATTGGAAAGTCAGATATACAGAGAGCAGGAGAGACAGAGAGGAAGATCTTTCATCCACTGATTCATTCCTCCAAGTGGCTGCAACAGCGTCAGCTGGAGCTGAGCCAATCTGAAACCAGGAATCAGGAGTTTCTTCTGGGTCTCCCACTTGGGTGCAGGGTCTCAAGACTTTGAGCCATCCTCTACTGCTTTCTCAGGCCACAAGCAGGGAGCTGGATGGGAAGTGAAGCAGCAAGGATACAAATCAGCACCCTTATGGAATCTCAGTGCACGCAAGGTAAGAACTATAGCCACTAGGCTATAGCACCAGACTCTGGTCTTATTTTTTTTAAGTTCCTAGTTTTGTGGACATGTCCACGCATGTGCAGAAGGAGCAGACAACTACGTGTCATGCCAACCAGACAGGCACCATGGTGGGAAAATCCAAGTAGCTGAACCCAAGCAGCCAGAGCAATGCTGGGACCCAACTGCACCAGAACCCGGCAGAAAGTAAGAGATCCCTCCAATGTGGCAAGCCAGAATGAAAAGTCCGACCTCAGCACACCAGCTGACCCCAAGCCTTCGCAGTCGCAGCCTGCCTTGCAGGCAGCTCCACCCCGGCGTCCTCCCCGCTAGTCTGTAACCCTTCCCCACCCGCAGCCAAGGGGACAGTTAGACTCACAGCCTCCTGCGCCCTTGCTCACTAGCAGCGATAAAGCCTTCCTCTCCTCCAAAGATCAGACTCACGGGGCGAGCTCGGGAGCCAGGGGGAAGGAACCCAGAACCCAGGGATTTCCGTGCTTTTTGCACCAAAACAAACTTATCATTAAAGAAAAATATTTATTATGTCGATTTTCTTTCTTATTTTATTGTTGATGTTTACATAGTTGAGAAGAATGCATGTCCATGGGGACCACTGATGAAGGTGGAAGGGTCAAGGAATGGGCAAAGTGGGTGAGACAATTGCTTTCATTTTTTTTTTACTTCCTGTATCTGAAAAAAGGGTGGAGAGAAGGGGAGAGGGCCACATCCTAATCACATCAGTATCCGGAGATGGCGGACGGCCACCTGATGCTATCCCAGGGCCCCCAATGTAGAGCCTATTCCAAGGGCACTGCTTAAGTTGCTTCAACAGTTCTGAGTTAATGTTGATTTCATTGTTCCTAGGTTGAGGAAATCCTTCCAAGGTCCGGTGGCTGGTATATTCCACCTTAGTCTCCACTCACCCAGATACTTGCTGTCAAAGCTTGGCTGGAAGTGTTGTCCGATGTGTCCCGCCATCGATGGTACAGACGTTCTCTGCAAGCCGCAATGAGCTGTCATGTCCCCCAGGTACATCCGGGCATGCTGTCTACTGCACAGGCTGCAGCAGCCAAGAACACCCAGTTCTGACACCTGCACTCCATGGTCAGACCATAGATCCTGTGATTTTTTCCTGTTGGGGGCAGGAGGACCAAGAAACTTCACCAGAGATGACCCCCGACCTTACTTCTGTGTGTGTCAGTCAGTGTGGGGTTCACCTCAGTCCATCACCCTTACACACACACACACACTGGTGGCTGAAGTCCCCTGGTCAGTTCTGTCCCCAGCTCCATCTCATATGCAGAGCAATGATGTATGGCCCAGCCTAACCATGCCCACTACACACCCGACCCTCACACACACCAGCAGAAACTGCAGCCTGGTTGAAGTGACCCCCAGTAAACCCCACTAGGCCAGACCCCAGTCCTGCCTCTTATGCTCACTGGGTTACGAGCTGCAGCCCATCAGAGGGTTGCTCACAGTCTCCCTAACAGGCGCACTCTCAGCCCTGGATCATGCACTTTCCAGGTGGTTCTGTGGTCTAACCTGATAGGATTTGCCCTCCTGTCCAAGCACTTGCTAACTGATGCTGCGGCAAAACCCAACTGGTCTGCACATACTCTGGCTCATGTACACACTGTGGGTATGGTCACTTAGCCCAGCCTGGCTCTCTCCCTAACCCAGCTCACATGCAGGCCAATGGGTATTTTAGTCCTGCCCAGCCAGGTCTGCCCCAAGTACTAGCTCTCACACTCATCAGCAGGAGCAGTGGCCCAGCAGGGGAACACCCATAACCCCTATACTGGGCTCTCCCCACTGCCGGGGTCCGATTATGTGCCAGTGGGTGTTGCAACCCAGTCTGGGTGCCTGCCTCACTTAGGCATTCAACATTAGATGCTGAAGTCTGGTTCAGCCTGGTCTGTTCCTAGTTCTAGCTGACGCTGGCAGGTGCTGCAACCTAGCCCAGCCTGGACAAGATTTATTTATTTTGAAAGAATTACAGAGAGAGAGAGAATGATATCTTCTGGTTACTCCCCAAGTGACTCCAACAGCTGGCATTCGGGCTGGGCTGAAGCCCAGAAGCAGGAGCTTCCTCTGAGTCTCCCATGTAAGTGGCAGAGGCTCAAACAATTAGTCCAACCCCTGTTGTTTCCCTCAGGCCATTCTGGAACAGAAGTGGAACATCTGGGACTGAATCAGCACCCATAAGGAATGCCAGCACTTCAGGTAGATGTCTAACCAGTTGGAACACAAAGACAGCATCAGCACATTTTTCTCTTAAAGCAGACATGCACCATTATGTGGGGATACCTAGCAGGAGCGAAGCAGTTTTTGCTGTGCGTTAAAGACAGAGAGAAAATAAGTAAAAGAGAAGGGACTGACTTAGTAGAGGACCTTCCTTGGCTGCTTTGCTGGAAAAGGTAGCAAGATGTGTCCACCCAAACAGAGAATACTTCACAGTCTGAGCATCTACACACCCCTAACCAAAATTAGTTTCTTAGGCCCTATACAATGGCTCGGTGGCTAAATCCTCGCCTTGCACGCACCAAGATCCCATATGGGTGTTAGTTTATGTCCCAGCTGCTCCACTTCTCTTCCAGCTCCCTGCATGTGGCCTGGGGAGGAAGCAGAGGATGACCCAAAGTCTTGAGACCCTGCACCTGTGTGGTAGACCCAGAGGGAGCTCCTGACTCCTGGCTCTGAGCTGCACAACCCCCCCTCAACAATTTGTTTTGCTTTGTATATCATCTGCTCCAAAGCCAAGTCCATTCACAAGCCCTTTGAACGTTGTTTGGAACCACCGTGAAGGTTCTCAATGAGATTGCTCCATCTTTCCATTCAGGGGGCGGAGTCACGACTCTAACGAATTTGTTCTACTATAGCTGAAACCTTTGCCCCTGTTTCCAGCTTGTGGATCCGTTTTCCATAACTCCTCCCCGCTGCAGGCGCCTGGGTCCAGGCAGCTGCTCCCCACCCATCTGCTCTCCCAGGAAACAAAGTGAGGAAGGATTCCAACCTGAGAAAAGAAGGCCAAAGGGCAGCCAGGAGTCTGCACCTGCTGTGTGGCCTCTGGAGGAAGAAGCGCTGATTAACATGGACTCTTCATGCCCACTCTGCAGTGAGTAAAAGAGACCGTGGCTTCCACTCGGCAAATTCTGGCCCTGAGACTCATCGTTCAACAAAGCGGTGGGTCTCCGCGCTGACACCGGCACCAGAGAGGTCAGAAAAGCATTCGCCACCATCACAGCCACTAGCTTTATGATTTTCACAAGAGGAGGAAGGATAAAGCCACTCCAACCCCTTCTTTTCATTCGAGATGACATTGACTGGCCCCCAGGAGGTCCAGGGTAGCAGTGGGGGTCTCTGTTAGTATAGCTCCTTTGCAAGCTTGTCCATGACCCTCCTTGACCCACCATTCAAAAAGCTGCATGCAATTGCTGAACACATGAGTCTCTTTTCTAGGGTGGCAAAAGCTTTGCTTCGAGATGTGTAAGTAGGGCGTTAAATATTATGCTGACAGTTGCTGGGGGGCTGCAGTTGTGTCCTTCCATCCTTGGCCATCAGGAGCTCTGGCCACACCCAGCTTCTTAAGGGTTTGCAGGGTTTACCGCTGCTATTGCCTGCGAATTATCTTCTATTTTTATGCCCCAAAAGCCAGCATCTCAAGAAGGATGCCCTTGGAAAACAGAACCAGAAGTTGAGTGTGCCTTGGACCTGGCAGGGGTAAGCTGATGTCCAGCTTGCGCAGCTGCTCCATGGATTCTCTGCATTGACAGCGGGCTGCAAGCTCTGTGCCTGCTATTTTGTCTTGCAGGTTCTGGGGCACCTGAACACCTGGTCAGGGCGAGGGGGAACAAATGCAACCGTGTTTGGGCAAAAACCGAAGGAGGAAATGGAGCCACCTCCCCCATTAGAAGAGGGTCCCTGACCTGTCTCCTGGTTGGCTCCCCTGGAGGAAGCCTGCTGGCTTGTTTGAGGGTATGGCTCAGACCCCCCGACCCATGACCTGGGAGTAATGGTCCCTTGCCTTGAGTGACATTAGAGTATCCTGGGGGCCGTGTGAAGCTTACATTCCAGCCACCCCTCCCCATTGGATTCAGCAATTAGGTGAGGCTTCCAGAAGTTGCCCTTGCTGCTTGTCTGGGCAACCAGCCTTGAGAACACTGCCTTAGATCACAGAGACAAGTGAACAATTCTCCTCGCTCAGCTGGTGTTCTGTGTGCGCCCTCTTATGGGAGCCAGGAATATTCTGAACTGCCACCTCGTGGAATGTGGAAAGGGGCTGGTGTTGGGAGGCTCAATGCCAGTCTCCCATAGGGGAATGCCTGTGTGGGATCTGGTTACTTTGAGACACAGTGTGCAATGCCAACCTCCCATAGAGGAATGCCAGTGTGGGACCTGGCTACTCTGCTTCCTTCCGGGCTATTAGACCTGGGAAGGCAGGAGGTGATGACCCGAGTGCCTGGGCACCTACAACCCGTGTGGGAGACCCTGCTGGAGTTGCAGGTTCCAGGCTGCTGGCCTCAGCCTGCTTTATCCCTGACCACGACAGCTGTCTGGAGAGTGCACCAGCACAGCGAGGAAACATTCTCTTTCTCTCTCTTCCTCCCTCCCTCTCTGTCACTTTAATATATATATTTACTTGAAAGAATTACCTAGAGAAAGGGAGAGATGGAGAGAAGATCTTCCATCCACTGGTTCACTCCCTAGGCAAGAGCTAAGCTTATCCAAAGTCAGGAGTCAGGAGCTTCTTCTGGGTCTCTCATATGGAATGGTACAGGGTCCCAAGCCATTCTCTGCTGCTTTCCCAGGCCATTGAGGAGGAGCTGGAGCAGAAGTGGAACAGACAGGTCTAGAACCAGGGCCATGTGAGATGCCAGAGCCACAGGAGGAAGTCTGACTTATAACAACACCACAGCAGCCTCCAAATATTCTTTCAAAGGTCGCTTACAACAAATTGGTTATCTTGTTCTCAGAGCACGTTTTCCCAAGCAAGCAGTCCTGGGCCTGCTGATGAACAGCCAATGGAAGCAATAAGCTTTGTAATGTGGCTCAGGTCATTAATTTGGACAAAAAGGAAAGGTAGGAAATCATACAGCATTATATTCTATAGTTCATAACTTTTTAAAAAATTTTTGAGGTGCACTCCCTAAATGCACCTGCAGCCCAGGTCTCAGGCAAGGCCACAGTCAGGAGCCAGAAGCTCAATCAAGGTCTCCCCCAGAGTTAACAAGAAGATATGACCGCTTCCCCCTCGGGATCTGCATTAAGGAAGCTCGAGTTCATGCACTCTGAATGGGATGTGGGCACCTTAACTGCTGGAACATGCATCTGTTCAAAGGATGCCAACCAATTACATCATTTGTCCTTTTAATAAACATTTTATGTTATACAGTATTGCAAATAAGACAGAAGGACATTGAGTGAGATACCATTGTATATGGGATGTTAATAGGAAAGGACTTCAGTGGCACTGTCAGGGAGGTAGGCAGACACTCAGGTCATTTCAGAGCATGGAGACATCCTGGGCTACTTGGACAAGTGGCCAAGCCCATGCTGGGGCAGGGGAGGTGCAAGCCTGAGACGAGACCCTGTTGTGCTGGAGGGAACCCCCTAAAAACATGGGAAACATCAAAATGTGGCAGAGCCAGCTTGACAGGGCTCACCCCAACCTCAGTTCAGACAACTTGAGCATCAAGATAAACAATGAGAGTAATGGATTATAACTGCCCATGGCTACTGCATACACATACAGTGTGTGTTATACGTAATGACATGGGTCTAGTATATTGTATCTGTGGATAGTTACACATTGCCAGTTGGCATCGCAATATGAAGAAGAGCTTCATAACATCAAACATAAGAAATCCTCGACTCTTCATGGCAGTATTCCTAGTTAACCAATTGGTTGGCTGCTGTCTTTGGTGTAATATCTCTGACTTTTACAAGATCCAGGTGTATTCTGTTTAGAATGTTTTTCCACATTACCATTGGAAACTCCTCTGCATCCTTGTAGAACAGTGTTAAACACCACCACCCTTATGAATTGCTTTCTGAGCTCTGTATGATCCCTTTCTGGAAACAGCTAATCAGTCTCTTCATTGGGTCACTTAGTACTCTTTATATATGTATCTATCTACATATCTGTATATTTATTCATATATATATAAAGAGAGAGTATCATCTATCTAAATATTATATATAATATATAATATATTATATAATATTACATATAATTATATTATATATTATTATTTGTTATATATAATATTATAATATTATTGTATAATATTATTATATAATATATAATATTGTTTAATATATTATATAATATATAATTATATTATTATATAGTATACATTGCATATTATTATATATAATATTTTCTATAATAAAATATGATAATATATATTATAATATTATATATTATATTATAGATAGATAATTCTGTCTCTCTCTCTATATATATAAATACAAATACAGGGATGGAATGAAGACTCGCAAAGTGAATGAATGATAGGTGCTTCCATTGTGCTGAAGATCTGTTGACACTGCAATTGACAAAAGGGTAACAGGTTCACCCTATAGCACCAACTTGGAATTTTAAATCCTCTTGATCCCATGATGCCATCTTGGGAGCGACAACTTCTGACTTGGAACAAAGGCAACCTCAGCTGGCAGGCTTTTCAGTTGGTATTACAGTGTGCCCAAGGGAGCTGTTTGTAAGCTGAAACATGTAACAGCTCATTGAATGAAAAGCCCCGGAGAGAGGGGAATTGGCAGCGCTAGTCACTGGGGTTGACTCAGGTTCCCCAATGGCAGGTCAGCCCTGGGGTCGTGCAGGGTTCCACCTGGCTTGGGACACAAGCTGGCTCCCCTGAGCTGAAAGCAGGCTAGGGCAGGTAGGCTGGGAATGCTGCGAGGGCGCCCAGCACTCTGGCAAGAGAGAATTAGGCTCTGGTTCCCTAGGATCGCCCCTGTCCTGGGGACTCACCATGGTCGAAGAAGGATCCATCATGGTATTCTGTGGGTGTCATCCTGACCTAGTGTGCTGGTACGAAGTGATCCAATTAGATTCAATCTTGGAGGTGAAGGGTATCATCTCTTGGTGATTGGCCTTGTGGGAAACTATCTAGGGTTGCATCTTTTGACCTACTGGGCCAGAGGGGATTATAGAAAGAATCCTTAGCAGAGACACCTTGGATGAACATCTGCGCTCCTGCTTTTGGCCAGGCCCAGTCCTGGTCATTGCAGTCATTTGGGGAGTGAACCAGCAGATCTCTCTCCCTGCCCTCTCTCTTTCTCCCTTCCTCTGCATTAATAATATTTTAAAATATTAAATATATATTTGTAAAAGATTTGTATTATTTTTATTGGAAAGGCAAATCAGATTTACAGAGAAAAGGAGAGACACAGAGAGAGAACTTCTATCTCCTGCTTCACTCCCCAAATGGCAGCAACAGTAGGAGCTGAGCTAATCAGAAGCCAGGAATCAGGACTTCCTTGGGATCTCCCACACAGTTACAGGGTCCCAAGGCTTTGGACCATCCTCCACAGCTTACCTAGGCCACAAACAGGGAGCTGGATGGGAAGTGGAGCAGTCAAGACACAAACTGGTACCTATAAGGGATCCCAGCACGTGCAAGGTTAAGATTTAGCCATTTGAGCCACCATGCAGGGACCTAAATAAATCTTTTTCTAAAGTATGACTTAGTTTTTGTGCAAAACCAATTTTAAAGCCCATACATAGTTTTTTTTTAATGCATATTTTTTAGATACCAGGAAAAGACATTTGTTCCAAAATAAAAAATGGTCATCCTAGAGACCTGCTCTCTGATGAAGTGGTGAGGAGCCCTGACGTTGTGGCCGCACCTCGTGGAGCCACCAAGGAGCCAAACAAGCAAGCAGCACAGCACCTGCTCGTCCTGCAGCCGGGAACCCAGGCCCAGCGCTGACTGCAGTGTCTCCTGAACCAAGAAAAAGAAGGCTAGTTCCATCAGACACACAGCAGAAATGGGAACTGGGACACTTCCATGAGGGTGGAGGGAGGGATAAATTTTCACATAAGCCTTGGAGGTTTGCTTGTAGTGCAAGGACACTTCTTATCAGCTAAAGGGAAATGGGCACAGCTCCTCTTAAAACAAAATTTATGGGCACAGGATTACGGCTGCCTCCAACTGCCAAAAATGCTGCCTGTTGAACCTAAATCCACTAGCCATTCCTTCCAATCCAAGGATTGCCTTTTGCTTCTGCTATTTGTGCTGAACCCACCACTCTCCTTCTCCTATATATAAGGGGTCTTTGAAAATTTCCAGAGAAATAAAAAACCCTTCATGCATTACAAAATTATATATATGTATATATATATATATATTTACCAACATACTGTTAAAAGTTACTTGAGAGGTAGAGAGACAGAGGGAGAAGAAACAGAGCAATCTCACTCCCTCCCAGTGTCCACAGCGGCTGGGAGGTTGAAGCCAGGAGCCAGGAATTCGGTTCATGTCTAGCAGTGGGTGGGACAAAGCCAATCACCTGAGCCATCTCCCAGGGTCCACATCAGCACACTCTGGAGTCAGGAGCCACAGCTGCATTTTAACCACTTGACTAAATGTCTACTCCAATGTACATTTTAATTCCATTTCCATGAACTTTTTGAATTATCTTGGTACAGGGACCACACATCAGGAAAGGCTATGATATTTGGAAGACTTGGAAGGAGCTGGCATTGTGGCTTAACTTGTAAAGCCACAGCCTGTGATGCCAGCATCCCATAGTGCTGATTTGTGTCTAGGTTTCTCTACTTTCAGTCCAACTCTTAATTCCTGACTTTGAACTGGCCAAGCACTGGTCATCACAGCCATTTAGGGAGTGAACCAGAAGATGGAAGATTTCTGTCTCTCCCCTTCCTCCATAGCTCTGTCTTTCAAATAAATAAATAAATCTTTTCCCAATAAGTAGACCTTATTAAATTAATTAATTAAGGATTTTCTAAAAAGTCATTTTATTTTTGGTGTTGTTTACATAGTTGACAAGAATGCATGCCCATGAGGACCACTGATTAGGTGGGGGGAAGGTGGATGGGACAAGTGCTTCCAATTTTCCTTTTCTTCCCTTTTCTCCTGTGTCTGGGGAGGGAGGTGGCCACTCACACCTGCTAAACTACATCACTAGTCCACTTGCTGTCATCCTGGAAACTCCAGTGTGGAGAAGAATGTCCTGAGGGTGTCACTTGAGTGAACTTTACTGTTCTGAGATGCCATTGGTCTCATTGCACCACGGTTGAGAAAATCCTTGTAAGGTCAAATGGTTGACAGAGTCCACCCTGGCGTACCCCATTCACCCAAACATTTTCTGCCAAGGCTCAGCCAATCCATTCTGTGCTCCATCATCTGACATGGCACTCCACATCCTCTGCAGACCTAAAGAAGCTGGTGTCTTGCTGTTATGCACCCAGGCATGCTGTCCATGGTACAGGCATCAGCAATCAAGGAGACCCAGCCCCAACACATGCATGTGTTCCAAGGTTGGATCACAAATCCTGTTATTTTCCCTGTGACCAGAGCCTTGAGTCCAATGGTACAGATGGAGAATCCTCTAAGAAAACTCAACTGGGGTGATCCCAGATCTGACTGTTGTATGTGTCAGCCAGTACAGGGTCTGGTTCAGTTCATCATTTGCATCAGCCTGTACATACTGGTGATTATAGTTGCCTGGTCAGTTCTGCCCCAGACCCCATGTCCTGTGCTGCAACCCAGTCCAGCCCAGCCCAGTTTAACGTGCCACAGACGTGGCCCTTGTGCACACCAGCAGGAACTACAGCCTATCAGGCAACTCCCTATTACTCCTACCAGGCCTACAACTCTGATGGTGACACTGTGGTGCTGGTGTCTAGTTAAAAAAAGTTCTTGTTATGATAGTGATGTTAACTCTCATTTGGTTAGTATTTTCCTGAAATACATTTTTATTACTTCTGACAGGAAACGCATTATTCTGTAGCAATTCTAAGCATTAGGATTTAAACTGAGGTTTTCCGCGTGACTAGAGTACTGACTGTTGGATTCTCCCATGGAGGTAAAGTGGCATGCTCACGCTCACCACGTTGTATCAAGGGTGTGTGTTGAGAAACACAAAAATAAAATAGTGCAAAAATGTTTTTTGAAGTATATTTTGTGATGTTCCTAGTCACTGGGCAAATTCTGCCAGGCTGAAGAGGGTGGCATGCTTTATCAGTCTTCCATGTGCACTGCTTCTGGTTTTAATTCTCCCCCCAAATGTATATGTCATCTCATCATGGATTTCACCAGAAACTCTATGACACAAAAGTAAAGAATACAACAATAAGGCCCAGCGGCATGGCCTAGTGGCTAAAGACCTCACCTTGAACATGCTGGGATTCCATATGGGCACCAATTCTAATCCCGGCAGCCCCGCTTCCCATCCAGCTCCCTGCTTGTGGCCTGGGAAAGCAGTCAAGGACGGCCCAAAGCCTAGAGACCCTGCACCCACATGGGAGACCTGGAGGGAAGCTCCTGGCTCCTTTCTTTGTATCGGCTCAGCTTCAGCCACTGTGGTCATTTGGGGAGTGAATCAGTGGATGGAAGATCTTCCTCTCTGTCTCTCCCCCTCTTTGTATATGAGGTGTGCCGCTGGTGCGACTATGTGCAGGCACATGTGCACATGGCACCAGTGACGGGGGGTCACGAGGAGCCCACGGGTCTCAGGAACTGAGATCTTGTGTGAGGAAGAGGCTCAGCTGAGTGGGCCTCAAGAAGTGACATCACTTCCTTGACAACGGACGGAACACAACTTGGGTCATCCCAGTAACCAGGTACCCTCACTCTGGCACTAGGGGCCCAACGGTTCAGTTGTCCAGAGCTTTCAGGAGACAATGTATCATCGTTGTCTCCTGTGTTCACAAGGTCCAGACCTTGACCTGCCCCATACACAGCCCAGCTGCAGACAGTGGATCAGCCCATGTCACGACTCGTCCATGCAAATCAGTCCTAGGATCCTAAAGGTGACTGACAATTTGGGGGCAAAACTGTGAGGAAAAAGATGGACCAAGTCAGTGAGAATGCTTTGGGACATGAGGGACGATGCCATCTGCACAGCTGGGACATGAATTGTGTCTGGCTGGGGGTGGGCTGTGACCCTAACTCTCCAATTTGCTCTGATTTCAGTTTGAAGACTCTGGACCAGGGTATTGTCTTCAGCAGGAGACAGAAGTGTCAGGGTTCTCAACCCAAGGAAGCAGGTTGAATCTTGCTCTGGCACAAAAGGTTGCTGACCCACTGTCCCATGCCTTTCATTTTCAAGGGTTCAGTGTGCGGTTGTGGGGGGGAACAGCCTACTCTTGTGCTGGGGCTCCCTCTTCCCCGCTGCACACAGAGCTGAGCCTCCTCTGCCCAGAATGCAGCCTCACAGGAGGAAGGGAGGATTGTGGGCCCCAAGATGTCAGATCCCTGACTCTGCTGACTCCATACCTGTCCCCAGGGCCCTCTGTTCCCTTGGGGGAATCAGACAAGAATATTTTCCGGCACACATCCACCAGCCCAGCGTCAGACCAGCCGGAGTCAGCTAATGGTGTACCATCAGCCTAACATGTCTCTGTTCTACCTGGCCCTGCGTGTCTACCTTCTTCTGAGCCAGCTAGAGCAACAGGAGCCCAAGGAGGCAGAGCCTGAGCCTCAGGAGTGCTGTGTAGGTGGGTGGGTAGAGCCTACGAGCAGGTGTCAGGGTTGTATCACGCTGGGCAGAGGCTCTAATGCTGTCATGTTCTGAGAGCTTAGTCCGGGCGCAGAGCCCCATGGCTGCAGTACAGTCTAGTGGCAGGCCTGGGGCTTTTCTGGATGGCAGGAGGCGGGGTGTTGTACTTGGAAAAGGCAGCTGTGGTGCTCATTCTGTCTTCTCTTGCTGCTGCAGGTTTTACCAATGGTTTGGTTCCAATATCTGAAGTTACTCCCCAGCCAGAGCACCCAGAATCAGCTCTGCAGCTCCCTGAATGCCCAGAGGCCAAGACCCAGCCAGAACATCCTCGTGTCAAGACCACATGCTGGCCCTGAAGACGCCTGAGGCTTGGACGGACGAACCATAGCCAGGGCCGTCCCCAACATCGACTCCCCAGCTGGGTGCGCACCCTGGGTGCCTGTTTCTGCATGCAGTCCTCAGGCCCCATCCATGGCTGAAACAGTTGTGGCAGTAGCAAATAGGCCTCTGGCAGAACCACAGCTCCTGGGACCTCCCAGGATAACCTCTAGCCTGAGCCATCCTCCCCTTCTTCCCTACCATAATATGCTTTCGTGGTTTTCCTTTTCCCTACATTATCTTACATCCATAAATACAGTTTTCTTGTTGAAGAGTACTGATTCCAGTGTCTACTGAGTCGTGCCCCATGCTGTGCAACCACCCTGCTCTCTACTGTACGAGGCAGTGAGTGGTGGCACTCTTGGAGTCTCTTGGTCCTCATCCATGACTTGGGTTCCTGGCCTTCCCGATAGGGCACCTTGGAAGCAGATGGGATGAGATGCCCTGGGGTTCCCTGTGCACACTGACTCCTAGCTCCTAGCCCCTGGCTCCTTAGCTTCCAGCTCCTAGCTCCTGGCTGAGGACCCAGGACAGGATTCACATGGAGAGGGTGGCCTCTCCCCAGGAGCTGATCTTCGGTGGCTGTGACCATGCATTTGTTCATCACTATGATCAGAGTGTGATAGTGCCTGTCCATGTGCCCGTGGGTGTGACTTTGACAGAAGAAGCCCAGCACTGGTTGCCAGAGCTGGTGCAGGCAGTGGTGTTTATAGCACAGCAGGAAAACTGGGCCGGGCCAGGCCCTAGCCAGATGCTGCCCACCAGAATCCAGGTGACTGAAGTGGCTGCAGGTGGAGACATGTGCTGTATGTCTGGTGATGAGCTTGGCTCCCTGCATTCCTCCTGCTGTGGCCAACATCCTGACTGAGCATTGGGTCCTTATTCATGTATGAAAAGACCCCATCACCCTCACCTTGTAGGTTAGCACCCTGCTCATTTACTCCATCCCAGCTCCCTTGCCTGCCTGAGAATGTAGGTGTTGGATCCCTGGAAGCCCCTAGAAGTCATTCTTCTCCTATCAAACACTCCCTCAGCTGATCCCTCTCCAATATATTCCCAGATCCTCTGCCCATGCAATCCACACTCCTTCCTCTCTGGGAGGGGGGCCAGAGTAGCATGTCCCAGTGTTGCATACCCAGCCTTCACCTTGAAGAAGCAGCAGAAGCAGCAGTGGCAGCACCAATGCTGGCACACTGGATCCTAAATGGGAGGTTGGCGCTTGGAGGTGGTGGTCAATGGCTATTAGGAAAGGCTCTTGGGCCAGGTGTGACGGTTCAATTGGCTAATCTTGCCCTTGCAAGCACTGAGATACCATATGGCTGCCAGTGCATGTTCTGAATGCTCCACTTCCCATCCAGTTCCCTGCTCGTGGCCTAGGAGAGCCGTGGAGAACAGCTCAAAGCCCTGGGACCCTGCACCCACCTGGGAGCTCTAGAAGAATCTCCTGGCTCCCGGCTTTGTATCTTCCCAGTTCTAGCCATGTGGCCATTTGGGGAGTGAACCAATGGATAGGAGATCTTTTTCTTTGTAAAATCTGTCTTTCAAAAAAATATATATTTTTTATAGGAAAGGCTCTTGGAAGTTTGGTGGGGCTATTGTTTGGACAGAAACAATTGAGATGTAAGAAATGAAACTATACTTTGGACAGTGAAAATCAAGTTCTCATTTCAGGTTCTGTTTGCACTGCACAGAAGGAAAGTGTATTTCATGGTGGAGGGTAGTTTTCAATAATTTCCTTAGCCTTCGCTGGTAGGATCAGCCACATAACAAAAATCTTCCTCTTCTGTTGGTGTCAGAAAGTCTCCTTTTTTAAGTCTAGTAGCTAAAGTACTCGCTGTAAAAGGTAGAGATTTCCAAGCCAGTTTTTCTTAAGCAAGTAATTTCCTAAGAGGAAGATAGAAGTGTGTTCTTGCCATTCACTTCGAAGAGAGCTTTCTGATCCTTATCTTTGCTGTGTTTCTGAGAGCACTAATTAATTAAAGGCGTTCTCCCATTGTACTGCACTAGATTCTGGAGGATGAGTAGTTCCTGCATTGTGCAGCCATAAGTCAGATAATGACTCGTTTTTGCATAACATAAGTGCCCACATCTATATTTTAGTTCTTATTCAAGTTTCTTGAAGGACTCTATTTGAGTGATGTGGGGGTAGAACAAAGGCATACGCTAGTCCAGGTGGAAGATTCATTTCAGAAAAGAATATGGGACTTGGCAAAGCAATGCAAATCAGGCTAAACAACAAAACAAGACAAAGGAATGAGAAATGGTGCTTGCACATTTTGTCCACCAAATTACGAACAGATTTTCTCCTTCAAATTGCTCTCATTGTCTTACTAAGCAACATTGGCCATGGATGAGTTTTCAAATGCATACTTCTTCCCTTCTCCTCTTGTTCTTGTTTTTCAGCCTGTGATTAGCGTTACCTTGAAGAAGCCACAAGCTGAGCCCCGAGGACGTTATGGACCAAATCTTGTCCAGGATGATGTTTTTAATAGGTACAGACTCCATTAAAAATTGGCCATCACCAAATGGCTTATTTATTGGCTTAAGCGATGAATGAGTAATGAGGCAGGGTGGGCTGCATTTCCCTGCCCCCCCCCGCCCCCCGCTTTTCTCTTTGTAATTGTCATGAACTGCGCCTCCCAATTTGCCAGTTTGTGCTTCAGTAAAAATCACATCAGTCCGCTCAGTTACTTCAGACTCTGAGAGCCATCTGCTGCTCTGCGAATGCTGCGGGGACCCACCCCCGCCGACCTTCACCCTGTGGAGCCTGCATGTTTGCACCTGCCACAAAGCCTTGCTTACAGTAGCTGCTCACCAAATGTCAACCGGATCAGGGAAGGAAGAATGCCCCCACAGTCCCTTCCCCTACAAGAAAGGGGTTTTAACATTCTAGAAAGCCATATGTGATATGATTTCTTTGGAGATAAATGTAACACCAAGATGTGTGTTGTCTATGACGTTCGTCTTAGGAACATTTTAAATTACATATTTCCACGGCTGACCAGCCCTGCTCCTGGCGAGCATTGACCCGAGCTGATGCAAACTCACTTGCAGTCCTGGAAGGCCCTAGAAGCCCCTTCACCGGCGTTTGGTTCAGCTATGGATAGACAAGTAGTTCCGTGTCATGTGACTGTGCAGTGAGCAAGCAGCGGCAATGGAAGGTGAGGTTTGAAAGGGAGGTTGGCGGAGACAGAGAGGAGAGAGCCAAGGATGCCAAGTGCAGGAGTGTGAATCATTGTACAGAAATCAGAGAAGCTTCCATGGGTCTTGACAATGGCAGTATTGCTAACAGACTCTACACCTATAGTCATCAAACAACATAGTTAGGTGAAATAACTCAAGTTACAAAGTTGAACATGCACCTGACCATCCAACCTTTATTCCTGTGTATTATTGCTAAAGAATGCAAAAGGTAATTCCACAAAGCCTTGCACATGACTGTTTATAATATCTTTATTTCTAACACCCAAATCTACCCAAAATCCATCCAAGTGAATAGGCAAACACACTGTTATGTATCTATACAATGAAATGCCTACTACACATCAATTTTAAAAAGCCATTAGAGTCGGAGCTGTGGTACAGCAGGTCAAGTTGTTGCTTTAAACTCTGGAATGTCATATCAGAGCAGTGGCTCAAGTCCTAGCTGCTCTGCTTCCCATTCAGCTTCTTGCTAATGCAGTTGAGAAGACAATGAAAATGGTTCCAGTTCTTGGGGGCTCTGACACCATGTGGGAGACCCCATGTGAAATTCCTGACCGAGTCCAGCCCCAGTCATTGCAGCCATCTGGAGAGTGAACCAGCAGCTCTTTCTCTCTTTCACTCTCTCACCCTCGTTCTGCCACTCTGCCTTGCATAACAATAAACAAAATTGAAACAAAACCTACAAATAAGATATGGATGAATTTCAAAAGCATTATATAGAGTAAAAAAAATCATATGAAATATCATGGATGGTAAGATTTCACTTATGTGAAACTCTGAAAACCTACAGGACAAAAATTTATAGCGACTTGTGTCCACGAGTGGCACAGAAGGGACTGACTTTGAAGTGTGATGAATATAGCTGCTTTCTGGGATGCTGGCATCTCAATAGCCAGAGCTGGACCAGACTCAAGTCAGGAGCCAGAAGCTCCATCCAGGTCTCCCACAAAGGTGACAGGGGTCCAATTACTTGGGCCATCTTCTACTGCTTTCCCAGCTCAATAAGCAGGGAGTTGGATCAGAAATGGAAGAGATGGGACTTGAATCAACTCCCATAAGGAGTGCTGGTGTGCCAGGTGGCAGCTTAACATGCTGTACCACAACACTAGCTCCATGGGTGCTATGGTTGGGATATTAGTTTGAGTGAACCCCAAAGCCCTGTGTAAAGCCTGTGTTTCCAGTCTTAGGCTAACGATTTCTGGATCTAGGGTGGAGCTTTTCTGAATTATGCTGTTTGGGAGGTGGCTTAGTTATGGGTGTTCTGGTCATGAGGACATGCCCTCAGACGGTAGCTCTGATAAGAGGCTTGGTTGTGTCACTTGAGGTCAGCCTGGCATTGCCCTGGCTGGCCTTATGATTCTTCCTTCACACACTTCCCACTGCCCTCTTCAGATGCTTAGCCAATGGGGGCTGCCCACTCTTGGACTATGGTGCTCCACAATCACGAGTCCAGATAAACTTCTCTCCCACCTAAGTCGCGTGTCTTAGTCAATGGGTTGCAGTAACACAAGCCAATATAATAAAATTGCCCTATATCTTTATTGTGGTGGTGGCACAGCTGCATTTATTTGTTAAAAACTCATTAAACCAGATTCTTGCAAAGACATTTTTTTAAGTCTAGCATAGTATTCAGCTTTCCATTTTGTAAGGAGTAGATAAGTTGCCTAGCTTCATTTATAATGTATTTGAAAGGCACACACACAAATACACACATTCATCAAGACTTGAACCTGATATCAGCCATTGCAGCCATTTGGGGCGTGAACTGTGGGTGGAAGATCTTTCTGTCTCTCCTTCTCTTTGTAAATCTGCCTTTCATGATGGTTCAGTGGCTAAATCCTCACCTTGCAAGCACCAACATCCCATATGGGCACCAGTTTGTGTCCTGGCTGCCCCACTTCCCATCCAGCTCCCTGCTTATGGACTGGGAAAGCAGTAGTGGATGATCCAAAGCCTTGGAATCTCGAACCCATATGGAAGAACTGGAAGAAGCTCCTGGTTCCTGGCTCAGGTCAGCTCAGCTCTGGCCACTGGAGTCTCTCCTTCTCTCTGTAAATCTGATCTGCCTTTTCAGTAAAGATATAGAAATCTTGAAAGTAAATAAATAAAAATAACTCTTAAAAAGACTTGAATCCATGAACTCTGATTGGGATATAGGCATCTCAAGCATTGTTAAATATTGGGCAAAGCTGTGCCTCCCAACAGGTGTATTTTAATGTGTAAAAAAAAATACAACTCCATGAAGTTGACTGGCTAAAGAGAAAAACTGTATTTGAGCAGGCTTACCGAGAGGAGGGAAAAGTGACTTTGCTGGGGAGCGTAGGATGAAAGAGGAGGTGCAGATTTATGACCTAGTGCCTCATAATTAACAATAAGGACTGGAAGAATTAATTAAGTGGGTAATTTTAAAATGGCCATTAAGAAGCATCTAGGGGGGCCCGGCGCGGTGGCGCAAGTGGTTAAGGTCCTTGCCTTGCACGCCCGGGATCCCATATGGGCGCCGGTTCTAATCCCGGTGACCCCGTTTCCCATCCAGCTCTCTGCTTATGAACTGGGAAAGCAGTGGAGCACGGCCCAAAGCCTTGGGACACTGCACCCACATGGGAGACCCAGAAGAGCTCCTGACTTTGGATTGGCTTCAGATTGGCACAGCACAGGCCGTTGCGGTTACTTAGGGAGTGAATCCTCAAACAGAAGGTCTTCTCTGTCTCTCCTCCTCTCTCTATATATCTGACTTTGCAGTAAAAATAAATTAAAAAAATTTTTAAGAAGCATATAGGAAAACGTAAAAGAGAAGTAAGGCGGGAAGGGGCAGTGAGAGGAAGAGAGGAGGATGAGATGACAGGAGAGGAGAGGACCACTTGACCTAGATGAAGGGATGACATGTCATTTTAGTGACACTTAGTACCTTACCACTCCATCAAGACCCACTTCCTTCTTGTCTTCCTTAACTCTTCACTCGGAGCAACCTTTTATTCACGTCCTCCTTTGATCTCTATTTATTTGTATATTTATGCCACATCTTGTCCCAATTGGCACTGCTATGCAACTTGCTTGCCACTACTGATTTTTTAAATATCTGTTGGCCTCCTTTCGTCACATCTAGCACTAGCTCCTTGAGACAGTCCCGCAGCCTGTGCTGCTCACGGGGCCTTCAGCTCGGCAGCTGGGCAGTTTGAGGACATGTTCTCGGTTGATCCCAATCTCTGGTTCCTAAAGCTGGGCTGATTTAACAACTTGGCACAAGGGAGAGATGTTGACATTTCTTCTATAATTGTCCTTCTGGACGAAGTAGGAAGATGTTGCAATCCCTTTGAAAAAATCCATGTCTTACTTTAGCTGACAGACCATGGTTATTGTCATAAAGCCAAGACCCTCTTCAGGCACTGTTCTCCCATGGGCAAACTGAAATAGAGTTGAGTTACCCAATGAGTTCACTTTCCAGTGCTTTTTCTTTTTTTTCCTTTTCAGTCAGAAATTTGAGCCAGGGCAGTCACATTTGTATTCGGAGCCTGCCAACTCTGACCAGAAATCAGGTCTCCATTCAAGACACACCTTGACAAGTGGATTAGACGTTCTAGTGCAAGGCAGATAAATGTCACTCATGTCACTACACATTAAAGTGTGGGCCTGCTTATCAGCTTGTAGGGTTGAGGTCTTACCTTCAACACTTCTCAGGGGCTTGACGCTTTATTATTCTCCGAACGAGGCCTTCGCCATCCCGACTTCTGCCATGTATGCTCGTCGAGGGAATTATTATAGTTCAAGTCTTTGAAACATACGACTTCTGTCAACTTCATGTCCTTTTCGTTGAGAGACAATACCACCTGTGGCCTTAAACAGAAACCTGCCAGAATTTTCTCAAATGTCATATTATGCATTGAGTTGCAGTAGGCTCCTTCCGCACTGCTGGGTCTAGGAAGTCCTGTAGCTGCTTTACAGGCAAATCATGTCTCAGCAGGCTTCGATTGCCCAGGGGTATGCTTCTGAGGACAGGATTTGTCATCTAAATCCTTGTAGTAACAAGTATGGATTTAGATCAACACAGCCCGTCTTCTGAAACTGGATGCCCATGTGTCCTAAGCTTGCTGAACAGGTCAGGAAAAGCAAATACATATGCCTACGTCTTTAACATCTTTTCCCAAAGCAACTCAGGGTTACAAGGCTGACCAAGTCCTTTGCAAGAAAATGGGAAATAAGCTCCAAGACAGATGTAGAAATTAAGCTGATTGAGTTCAGTGTAACCCAAAATTTCTTCAAGTGTTTTGACTACTGCAACCTCTTCTTCATACGTATGCTACTCAGCCCATGTCCTTGGTTGACTTAAGATGTGAGCCTTGAGAAAGTTTACTAAGTAATCTTTTGATGGCAACGGTTCATACTAACTAAACTCTTTGAGATGCACGTTTCAATGATCTGCATTTCTGAAGCCATCCTGAAGCTCAGTAAGGATAGGACGGTATGTAAAAGAGCATGTTTTGTCTGCTTGCACACCAATGCCCTGTCCTTTTGTGTCTGTGACTTACACTTGGTGGTCATGAGCCCACATTATTCTAGATGCCAAGGAGCATATGAAACAAGATCTGAATACATCAAAATCCTAGAATTTGAAACCTTAGTTTTGGACGGGTTCTGGTGGCAGAAGCTGTGAATCCCATTTGTAGTTTTACATTCTAAGGTCTCAAAGTTTAGTCCCGGAGGATGTCTTTGCAATCTTAAAAAATAGAACTCCTATGAGTTTTTATTGAAGCGAATTGTGTTTACCAATATTCCTTATAGTGGAAGGGCATTTAAGAACGCTGATTTATCGAGCCAGGTAAAAACAAGAAGCCCACCAGATGACAGTAAAAGAAACAGTTTTATGAAAATAATCAACAAGAAACACTCATCCACAAAATGCCCTGAGGTTAGAGTTGTCTTGTATGTTTTGGAATCATTCTCATGCCTGGCCAATGGACAACAACTGGTTTGTAAAATCTACATAGGATAGTGCATATCAGAAGCTCTAGAAAATTTCACCATACATTTGAAAAATGAGAGAGAAATAACATTGCCTTTTATCCTAGAGAGAGGGAGAGAGAGAACAATGTACCCCATTCGTTGGCCCACTTTCAAAATGCCTGCGACAACCCGGGCTGGACAGGAAGCAGAACTCAGGGGTCAAGAATACGTTTCTCCCATCTGGATGACAGGCCCCCAACTGCTTGAAGTGTCATCAGTGCCTCCCGTGGTCTGCATGAGCAAAAAGCTGGATGCAGGAGCCAGAGCTGGGAATCAAACTCAAGCACTTGGACATGCTACCAACATCTTAACTCCTAGACCAAATGCCTCATCTTTGAAAGTAGAATGTGAATAAGCAAAAACATGGAAGGGACATGAGCCATAGAGACTCAGCAAGGTGGTAATGAGCAAGAAATGTAAGTTCGAGAGAAAGACAACAGACCTGACATCATACACCTACTGACCTAAAAGAGTCTAGGACAAAAAGAGCCTGTACTAGATGATTAAAT
Organism: Ochotona curzoniae; assembly: GCF_017591425.1. Classification (NCBI taxonomy): domain Eukaryota; kingdom Metazoa; phylum Chordata; class Mammalia; order Lagomorpha; family Ochotonidae; genus Ochotona; species Ochotona curzoniae. The sequence continues at coordinate 19,708,403 of NW_024465894.1, read as the reverse complement.
TGTCCAATATTTTTCCCCTTAGATTTATTTATGTGAAAGGCAGAGTTACAAAGAGAGGAAGAGACAGAGAGATTAAAAAAAAAATTATTTACTGGCAGAATCTTGCTTGGAGGGATGGGGCAAGCTAAAAAGTGAGAAAAATTATGTGACTAGGATCAATTCAATAGCAGTTTATTTTTAAATATTTATTTTAAAAGTCACAGTTCCAGAGAAAGGGAGAGACAGAAAGTTCTTCAGTCAGCTGGTTCATTCCCTTAAGTGATCACAATTGCCTCCAGGGCTGAGCCAGGGGGAAGCCAGGCAGGAAGTTCCTCTGGGTCTCCCACATGGGGAGCAGTGAGCCATCCTTCTGGGCCATCCTCCACTACCTTTCCCAGGGAGCTGGATTGGAAGTGCAGCAGCCAGGACAAGAACCAGCATTTTTTTACGGGATGCCAGAGTTGCAGGTGGGGGCTTTACTCACTTTGCCACAACACGTGTCTCTCAACAGTGTATTACTCCAAAGGCATTAAATTCAGCAAAATTGAAAGATTATTTACCCTTTAAACATGAAGGAAACAATATGGAAAAAAAAAAGAAAGATTATTTATTGTTGCTGTTACTCAACTATTTGAATGGAGGATTTTTCCAGAAACTGATATGCTCACTGTACATAAGAGAGTATCATGACCTTAGAATGAGAAGCCTTTTTAAGCAGTGGGCAAGGTGTTTTGTTTTTGTTTTTGTTTCGTTAACCAAGAATGGAAAGCCGTTAGGATACAGTTTCAAATACAACTGGATCATCTGTGAAGCTGGGACAAGGCCAACAGTCTGGAGTTGTGGGCCAATGGGCTTCCAGGAGGAAGTTGTGGGGAGATAGGAGAAGTTAAAGGGTGATGCACTTGGGAGGCAAGTGTGGCGAAGAGCCTGGGGAAACCTCCTGGGCAGTGTCACCCGCCCCCTTTCATTTCTCCTCTTTTGTGGCAAAGAAAAACTAAAAACTAAACATCTTTTTTGCCCCACCAGCGGCACACAACGAAAGCCCCGCAGGCTTTCATGCAGGAAATGAAAGAGTAGTTTTAGTGCTAGGAAAACTCAAGCAACAGACAAGTTGCAGTTTCCCCTGTGTGCCTGAACCTGTGTGGACAGTTAGGACCTGTCTACATTACTTGGATATTTAAAAATATATTAGCTATCTGGGGATCACATATTTTTACATATCATAGTCAAAGGCTTAATGGCTCTACTAAATAAAGAACTCAACAAAGGAAGGAAGATCTTAGTCCAGAAGGGAGATATGCAAGGGCTGTACATACAACACTCAAAGAAAAGATGTTCAAGTTCATGGATATAAATTTTTAAATAATCATAAAATTGTTGATACTACAGTAGTGTTACATTTCTATCAATTTGTTGGACAAACACTTAAAGTTGACAAGACAGTGTATTTGCTATGAACTAATCCATATGGGCCACCCTTTCTTTCCTTTTTAAATTTTTTTAAAGATTTACTTGAAAGTCAGAGTTAATGGAATCTTCTATCTGCTGGTTTACTCGCCAAATGGTTGTTAACAGGCAGGGTTGTATATATACAGGTTTTCCTATATACATGTATATTTTTGAAGATTTATTTAGGTACTATTAAAGTCCCTGCCTGTAGCATTGAAATTCCATTTGGGTGTCAAATTCATGATCCAGCTGTTCCACATCTGACCCAGCTCCCTGCTCATGGCCTAGGAAGGCAGCTGAGGGTCACCCAAGTCCTTGGGTCCTGCAGCCATATGGGAGACTGGGAAGAAGCTCCTGCTTCCTGATTTCGGACTGGCCCAGCCCTGGCCATTATAGCCGTTTGGGGAGGAAACCAGAGGATGAAAAAGTCTCTCTCACTCTGTCTTTCAAGTAAATAAATATTTTTAAAAGGTTATCTATCGGGGCCCAGCGCCATGGCCTAGTGGTCTAAGTCCTCATCTTGAGGGCGCCTGGATTCCATTTGGGCACCAGTTCTAATCCCAGCAGTTCCACTTCCCATCCAGCTCCCTGTTTGTGACCTGGAAAAAGTAGTCAAGGATGTCCCAAGGCCTTGGGACCCTGTGCCCACGTGAGAGACCTAGGGGAAGCTCCTGACTCCTGGCTTCGGATCAGCTCAGTACCAGCTGTTGCGGTCACTTGGGGAGTGAATCATTGGACGGAAGATCTTCCTCTCTGTCTCTCCTCCTCTCTGTATATCTGACTTTGCAATAAAAATAAATAAAACTTTTAAAAAAAGACTATATTAATTTTTCTGAAAGGCAGCATGTCAGAGTGAAAGAGAGGGAGGGATAGGTACGGGAGGGAGAGGGAGAGCAAGTGAGTGTGTAAGTCTGTTGGTTTACTCTGTAAATGCTGGGCCAGGCTGAAGTGGGGGCCAGGAATGCCATCTGGAATCCCATATGGGTGGTAGGGGGCCCCAAGTACTAGAGTCATCTTCCACTTGCTTGCCAGGCATCTCTGTATCTTTTTTAAAAAAATTAATTTATTTTTATTGGAAAGACATTTACAGAGAGAAGGAGAACTAGAAAGATCGTTCATCCACTAGTTCACTCACCAAATGCCTGCAATGGCCAGAGCTGGGCTGATCTGAAAACAGCAGCCAGGAGCTTCTTCTGGGTCTCCCACATGCAGGCAGGGGCCAAAGGACTTGAGTCATCCTCTACTGCCTTCCCAGGCCACAGGCAGGCAGCTGGGTGGGGATAAGCAGTTGGGGCATGAGCTGGTGTCTATACGTTGGTGCTTGAAGGCAAAGGATCTGCCAGCTGAGCCAAGGCACTGGCCCCACATCTGTATCTTCCAAAGTATTATAACTCTGTCCTTCATATTTACAACTGTAATGAAACAGGAAGTGCTTTTTTTAAGGTCTAGGTAAGCTGTTCATGCTTTCCCTATAAATAAAGGTAGCAGTGTCAGTTTGTAAAAAAAAAAAAAAAAGTAATCCTTTCCCACTTTCCTACTGGGCAACAGCTGTTGTTTTTTTCAGTCTATGTGGGACCCCATTTGCCTACTGCCGATTCCTTTACCAATACTTTTACTGTGTTATAGTTTCAGAAACCTTATTTACTGATTAAACAGCATCTTTCCACTGACAAAGCCTATTAATTTCTAGGTCCTAAAACTTGTTTTATTTGGATTAAAGACAAAACTCTGCAGAGAACTTCTCCTTTTAGCTCGAGAAAACTGATTTTGAATTGGGAAGCAACTCTAAATTGTGGCTTCTTCTGCAGCGTATAGCAAAAGCTTATTACAATTTGCATGTAAATAAAACTACTGTGATAAAATTCTCCGGAGAACACAGAATCCCTATAGTATACATAATATACATATAATACTGTAGAGACTATATTCAGGGTATTCACAAATTCATGGAAATTTTAATTATTTAGAAGTTATATTTGTCCATGATTTTTTTTGAAGTATCTTCAAAACATAGAGAGCTTTGCCACACCGTTTTAGTTTTGAATTTGGGAGTTTTGTAGTGGGAATCGGCATGTTCAGGACCTCTTGGGAGAGTAGCATGCAGATAAAACTCAAGGGCAGCCGGGAGGAGTCCCTCTTGCCCGGGCTTCATGTTCCATCTGTGCTTTCAACGACACTTGTCCAATTATAGACAGCAACCTGCTCTGCTTGAATACATTACTCTTGTTCCAAAATGTCCTTACCCAACACGCAAAATAATACTTGTCCAAATGTATCTGTGCATCCTGTGGCCTGGTCAAGTCGATGAAAATAATTAGATATTACAATTTTTTAAAAATATTCTAATTGGAGGGCCCAGTGCGGTGGCGCAGTGGTTAAGGTCCTCGCCTTGCATGCCCGGGATCCCATATGGGCGTCGGTTCTAATCCCGGCAGACCCGCTTCCCTTCCAGCTCCCCGCTTGTGGCCTGGGAAAGCAGTCGAGGGCAGCCCAAAGCTTTGGCACCCTGCACCCGCGCGGGAGACCCAGAAGAGGCTCCTGGCTTCGGACTGGCATAGCATCGATCGTTGCGGCTCACTTGGGGAGTGAATCATCGGATGGAAGATCTTCCTCTCTGTCTCTCCTCTCTGTATATCTGCCTTTCCAATAAAAATAAAATAAATCTTTAAAAAAATATTTTAATTGGAAAGGTAGATTAGATTTACAGAGAGAAGGAGAGACAGGGAACAATCTTCCATCCATTGTTTCACTCTGAAATGACCACAATAGCCAACAGCTTCCTCCAGGTCTCCCAAGTTTTGGGCCATCCTCTACTGCTTTCTCAGGCCACAAAGAAGAACTGGGTCGGAAGTGGATCAGCCAGGACATGAACTGGAACCCAAATGGGATTCTGGCATGTGCAAGGAGAGTATTTAGACACTGAGCCATTGCCTCTGGCCTTCAAACTATTCTTCTCAAAAATTTGCTTTATTCATTTGAAAGACAAAGTTGCAGAGAGAGAGAGGAACAGAGAGATGGTGCATCTGCTGGCTCACTCTCCAAATGGCTGCAATGGCTGGAGCTGGGTGGATCTGAACCTGGGAGCCTCCTCTGGATCTCCCACATGGGAGCGCTACCCCAAGTGCCTGAACCATCCTCCACTGCTTTCTTAGGAGTCCGAGCAGGAAGCCGGACTGGACGTGGAGCAGGCAGGACCTGAACAGGAGCACATATGGGATATTGGTACTGCCAGTAGTGGCTCCACCTGCTACACCACAATGCCAGGCCCCTCATAAGATTCTTCACATTCATGTAATCTACATGCTGAGTGACAGCCTTTACTGGCCTGTTGAAGTGTAGGCAAAAATGTTTCAAAAACCTCTGGTTTCCTTGCCTGGAGAAGTTCCAAGTCTGTGTTAACACTCCTAAAATCTCCTCACTTTGGCTTCATGGACGCTATGAGGTTGTCCAACCATGGTCTAGACCCAGGGATTCCAATCACGAGATTCACCCTCTTATTTGATTTCCCTAAAAAAGCACCACATCAGAACCCAAGCATGATGACTCAGTGGCTAAATCCTTACCTTGCATGCACCAGCATCCCGCATGGACACCAGTTCCTGTCCCGACTGCTCCACTTCCTATCCAGCTCCCTGCTTGTGATCTGGGGAAGAGGTAGAGGACAGCCCAAAACCTTGGGATCTTGCACCCATGTGGGAGACTGAGAAGAAACTCCTGTCTCCTGCCTTTTGATTGGTCAGCTCTGATAATTGTGGCCACTTGGGGAGAGAACCAGCAGAAATTTCTGTCTAAATAAAAAAATAAAAATTTAAGTGTATTTTTAAAAATAATTGTGTTTATTTGGAACAAAATTTAACCACACATCAGTGTTTGTAATCTCATTGTTTCCACCTCATCACCATTCATGAAATACAGGGGTATTGTAGATTACTAATATTTTCATCATAGGAGATGTTTCAAGTTTACAACAACATGAAGTTAAATAACATGTTATGAATGAGCAATATGCCACTGAAGAAATGAGAATCAAAAACGCTTTTGAAGAAAATGTTGCTACTGTATGACCTATGTGTCAGTGAAGAAATAAGAAAAAATTATTTTAAAGAAAATTAAAAATAAGTAAGTAAACTTTTTAAAAAACCAAGAAAGCCCGCATCAAACATCAGTCTGACGTATCAGGCTGAGGAAGGTATCTGCTTTCCATCTTTCCCTTTCCTGAGCACCCAAAGCTTCATTTTTAGGTCTTTACAAACTTGTCCGGAAGAATTAACTCTGTACGCCCTACATTTTCTAACTTTATTTTTTCTGTTGTTTTTTTTTTGGTGTGTGTGAGAATAGGATGGGGAGGGGAGTGGGATGGAGAGATTTCTTTCCTTTCAAAGCAATGGGAGCTCCAGTGAAAGCTGCCTAGGGCAGAAGTTTTTACTGGCTCATGAAATCAAGGAAGAGGCGTACTAACTCAACAGCAGAACAAAGAGTTCAGCGCAGTTCAAAACTGCTGAAACCAGGGACTTGCGGTTGCTCCTCCCACTACACCTTCGCAAGAGCCAAGCCTTCTCTTCCGGCCTCCTAGCTCTTGGGAGGGACTGCCTAACGGTCTGTAAGGTCCAAAGTTCTAAAAATGTTGGGCAAGGATCTGAATGACTGCGCTATCCGTGCCTCGATGACCTGTGTATGCTTACAATGCGTGTAAAGACACAGCCGGCAGCTCCCTGTGGAACCGCGTGTTTGGCAGAGAAGCTGCTTCTGCTTCAACGAAGGAACTTTTTTTTTTTTTTTTTTTTACTGTGGATCTAAACCTCTGGGATAGTTCTAGTTTCCTTTAAGTAAAACGTGAGGGTGACTTGAACGTGCACACCCAGTAACACGTCATCAGGCCACAGGGAAAGGAGGTGATGAGTATTGTCTGCCAGAGGAGCAAGATTACTTTCCTAGAGGCTCTCGAGGCGAGCCTTCAGGATTCAGTGTGATTTGTCAAGCTAAGAGGAGATTCCAGAGCCAGAGCCTGCCAGGCTTGGATAGTCGGACAGGAACTGCCTCCTCTTCCAGACCTCGTCTACCCCGTGCTGTAACCACATGAAACCACCAGAATTGTTGCTTCAACGGGAGCCTTATCCCCTCTTCACCTGGACTCCCCGCGTGTCACACGGGACAGAAGGATGCCGACGGGGCCTCAGCAGCCTTACAGGATGGTTAACGCCAAAGCCCCAAGCGCACGCTGCCAGCACCCGTTAACTGCCGGAGAGGGAGGCCAGCAGCCAGGGGACACTAACCGTGGTGTGGCTGGAAGCCTGGACTCAATGCCACCCAAGCTCTACTCAGTAATTACAGTTCTTGCCACTACCAGCTGTCAGTACGGTAAACCCGTGCCTGCAGGGAGGCACCAACCAGGAACAAACCAGGAAATGGAAATAACGAGGGAGGAGGGAGGTCCTCGGTGCTACTCTAGTAAGGAATGGGCACAAAAAGAAGGGACAACACATTTTTAAAAGGTGGATTTATTTTTATTGGAAAGCCAGAGAGGAGACATATAAAGATCTTAAAGTCGCTGGTTTACTTCCCAAAATCTTTGCAACAGCCAGAGCTGAGCCAATCTGAAGGCAGGGGCTTCTTTTAGGAATGTACGTGGGTGCAGGAGCCCAGACACTTGGGCCGTCCTCCGCGACTCTCCCAGGCCACAGGCTGGCAGGGAGCAGGCGGGACCCGAACCGGCCACAGCGCCCCAAGACACGCTCCCGAAAACAACCACCAGCAAACAAACAAACCCGCCCCCAAACAACCGGCTGATTTAGGCTGGGTGGGAGGCGTGCTGCCCCAGAAAGCCCTAGGGCCGGGGGAACGGCTCGGCATCGCACTCAGGGACCGGCGGCCACTCGGAGCGCGCGTACCAAGTGTCTTTCTCCCTCTGGTCCACCCGCAAACAGCCCAGCCAGAAGCAACGCCGACCCCTCAAGTCTCGCCATCACCCCACAGAAGTCTCCTTCCCGGCTTCCCCCGCGGCGCTGGCGCCGTGGCATCACTTCCGGTCGCTGGCGCACGTGGTAGGAAGTGCCGGTGTCAGCGGCCGTCTGTCTCTCGGGCTACGCTGCCCGGAGTTGCCCGGAGTTGCCCCGAGTTGCCCGGAGCTGCCCCGGGCAGCGCCGCCGCCGCCTCCGTCGCCGCCATGGGAGTCCCGGCCTTCTTCCGCTGGCTCAGCCGCAAGTACCCGTCTATCATTGTCAACTGCGTGGAAGAGAAGGTGAGCGGGCGCCGGGCGGCCGTCTCGCGGGAGCCCGGGGCTGCCCGGCGAGCCTAGGCCGCGGTCCTCGGGGCCCCCGGGGGGAGCCTGTGGCGGGAACCCTGCGGAGGACCCCGGCGCCCTGGCTCGCGGGCCGGGCCGTCTCGGGGCTGCCCGCGGAGCGGCGCTTTCCCCGGCCCGCCTTTTCTTTTTCTTTTTTTAATTTCCCGGAAGGCCCCGCCCACGGCTTTGTTTCCTCCCGGGACCGCGCAGTTTTGGGGTTCTCGCCGGGAGGGCGCCCGGCGGACGGGGACTGTCCGGCCGCCGAGTGGACGCGGGTGCCGATCCGCCATGGACGCCCGAGGCGGCCGGCTGGTCGACCTGGCGGTGTGTGCGGGTGCTCGGTCGGCTCTCGGGGCGCCCGAGGCCAGGGGCCCCGCGTGACCCCGCTGCCCAGCCCGCTGGGCGGCTCCGGAGCGCTGGGTTTTCTAACTCTTGCTGGTGGTTTTGTCTCCCGACTTGTGTATCCTAACTTGGGCTTCCTGAATCGGACAGAGCTCTTGAGGGAGCTGCTCCCCTCTTCTGGCGTCTCCTTGTGACACCCTCTTTTGCACAAATTGGCCAGAGAAACTGGATATTTAAAAAAAAAAACTTGGTGGGCCCTTGCCCAAAGAGAAAGCGGAAGCCTAATGTGGATGTTGTGCTATCCAATCCCTGTTTTTTTGGTTTGTTTTTAACGACAAACTTAAGTTTCCTGTTGAAGAATTTAAGTTAGCCTTTTCACTGTACCTGTTGCACACCTTCCCGGCCCGTTTCTCCGTTTCTCTACTGCTTTCTTTCTTGTCTAAATTACTTGATGCGTCAGTTATGTGCTTACCTGTTGAACTTAAATCCCAGTAGAGGATGCAGGCCCTTATTCAGCTCACCCGTCTCTCTAATACAATAAGTAGCTTTTTATTTCTTCTCTTGGTGTGTCTGTGGATTGTGCAAAGCCCTGCTTTGAGAGGGTGATGTGCCTTGCCCACACTGCTTGTCTGCCCGGTCACCTGTTGTAAATCGTTGGCATCCAGTTAAGTTTGGCGGGGCTTTGTGCAGATTGGCTGTCAGCTGTGCGAAGCGAGGTGCTGTGATTGTTGTCGCCATGGTGATTCCGGTGCTGCCCTTTTCTCCTGTCCCTTTGCTGTGGCCTTTTGCCCACTTGACACCTTTCCGCATTCTAGTTGTGTTTTCTCTCCTTCTTACAAGTTCTCTGTGTCTTTATTTCTCTTACACTTAGTCTGGTAATTTTATAGACTTGCTGATAAGTTTCCTTTAAAAAATGTTTTTTGTCTGAGTCATCCTTGTAACAAAGTAGGCTAAACCTCGGCCTGCCATACCTGCATCCCATGTGGTCACTGGTCTGTCCTGGCTGCTGTGCTTCCCGTCCAACTCCTTGATTTAGGCTTGGGAAGGCAGCTGAGGATGGCCCCGGAGCCTTGGGACTCTAGACCCACAGGGGAGGCAGGGAAGAAGCTCCTGGCTTCAGATCTGCTCAGTTCTGGCTTGGCAACTATTTGGGGAGTTGGCCAGGCAATGGAAGATCTCTCTGTCTCCTCTGTGTAACTTACCTTTCAAATAGAAATAGAATAAATCTTGAATTTCTTTTTTTAGTGACACTGTCTTCCAGCATTCTCTTCCCTGGCTTACCTCCTACCTTTGTTTCTCATTCTGAGTTGACTTTTTAAGAAATGTTGTTTCAGAGGCTTGCTTTCTGGCTCTTTCGGTGGCTTCAGATGCTTCCATTCTGCCCTGATACACAGGAATGATCATTAATTAGCTAATTAGGAATGTAGTTCAAATATAAAGAAATGCTCCCACCCCAAGATTTTCTGAAATGCGGAGAGAGCGAGCAGTGGAGAGGCAGAGATCTTCCATCTGCTGGTTCACTTTCCAGATTGCTGGAGCAGCCAGGGTTAGGCTGTGCTGAAACTAGGAGTCTGGAAATGTCTGTGTGTCCCTTATGGCTGCAGACACCCTTGGAATTGGACCATCTTCCATTGCTTTCCCATGGGCTTTAGCAAGAAGCTGGCTGGAAAGTGGAGCCGTCAGGACTTGAACCCTGCCCATATAGGATGCTGGCATCGCAGGTGGTGCTTAACCATTATTGCCACAACACCAGCTGCTAGCTGCTGGCTTAAAAAATTTTTTTTTAATCAGCTAGTGTTATTCATAACAAGTTCAATGAGCCTGTGACTTGTTCATTTAATTCATGATTAAATATATTCAATGCCTGCAGTTACCATACCAGAAGCTCCTATTTTGATCACAATTTCGAATGAAAACTTGCTGGAACCACATGACTACTATTTTCATTGATAATATCACTGGTGGGGTAAGAGAAACACGAAAGGGTTGAGTAACCAGTCAGAGCATTTGTGGGAAGTTCATGCTCTCAATTGTTAACGATCCTTCTATTTTCATTCTTTTGTGTCATCAGGTTTTCAATCTGAAGTTTAAAAGGTATTTTCCTTGAAGTCGCACATTTTCATGGTTATGCATGTAGGTACAGATTTGAAGTCTAGAATCTAATGGCTTTTAGTTTCAGACACTGCTTCATGATTTCTTGACTTTTTTTTTTTACCCCTTTCCTTCGTAAACTTGTTGTCCTCCTAGACTGGTTTACTTGTTTTCATTGACAAATTTATTTCAGAGATAGAGAAAGAGAGATCTTCTGTGTGCTAGTTGCTTCTCAAATGCCCACGCAGCATTTGAGTGGGCCTGGCTAGAGCAGAAGCGTAAAACTAACCGGCCCAGCTGCAGCTCCAGGGCCGCTGGTCCATTGCTGCTCCCTCCGTGGGTTGGTGAGAAGGGGAACCTGCAGGGGCGCTGGGACTGGCCCTAGCCTGGGACGAGGGGAAGACCTACCAAGGAGGAGTCTTTTATTATTATTTTTAGTGGAAAAGCAGATCAGATTTAGAGAAGGAGAGACAGAAAGACCTTCCATCTGCTGGTTCACTCCTCAAAAGACCGCAGTGACCGGAGTTGAGCTGATCCAAATGTAGGAGCCAGGAGCTTCTTCTGAGTCTTGCATTTGGGTGCAGGGGCCCAAGGCTTTGGCCATTCGTTACTGCTTGGCTGACAAGCAGTTTCTGTTGCCTTCCCTTTGCCTGGTGTGTGAATTTTAGGTATTTATTTATTTATGTCTATATATGTGTATTTATTTTATTATGTCTATATTTGGAATATTTTGTTGGAAAAGGGTGTTTTAGCTAATATGTAGTATAGCAGCTTAGGTTACTGAGCCCCCCTGGCCTCCATGTGTTGTTATTTGTTTCCTGGCTACATTGTTCTAGTGGAATGTGTTTCCCCATTGTTGAGTCAGGAGTTTCGGGAGTTCCAGTGTGGGCATTTAGCAGTTAACAGTGGTACCAGCAGGGCTCGCTTCCTCTGCCGGGAAGCTGTTGAACTTCAGCAGTGTGTCCCTTCGGCAAGGCCCTGGAGCATGTTTCTCTTCAGATTGGTTTGTAAGGTCAGTGTTGGGCGTTTGTGCCCATCTGCACACTGGAGGGCTGCTCCTAGCTGACTAATTCTTCGGTTTTTTTCTACGAACCAGTTAGCCTGCAAACCTCCCACTTGCCGCTTCACACAGCTTTTAGCTATGTTGAGGAATGCCTTTAGGCTTCAACCTTGCTCTGCTTTTCGCAATTGGAACTCACTCCTACATACTTATATATGTTTTCGTGATTAGGTTGTTGTCTGAGAGTGAGTTCCAAAGACTTTAAATGTTTGTTTTTTAAGTGGATTTCACCAGTTTTGTTGGGTGGCTGATCAGTCTGGAGTCCTTGCCATATGGAACTTGGTCTTTGGTGAGCTTTGATGCTTTAGAACAGGGGAACCAATTTCACACATCTAGAAGTATGCTCCATAGTACTTGTCTGAGTCTTTGGCACATAACCCATTGAATCTGGTGAAATTGCAATTAATTAGCTGGATGGACTGTGAAGTTGTTTTACTGCAGAATAGAATAATCCTTGAGTAAGAAGCCCGTAGAAGAGTGCTACTTGCACTTTAAGTACTCCATACATGTTAATGATGGTTATCAGTCCTTGTTCACCAGCACTGTATAAATGAAGATCTAATAGCCATACAATTAAAAAATACAGATCGTGCGCTAGCATTCAAGTGGCAGCTATGTCAGAATGGTAGCTCAACTTTTAGGCAAAGATATAGTAATTTTCATTAACCTTTTGGTTATTCTCCCCCAGAATATTATCCATACTTTTTTAAAGATTTGTTTACTTTTATTAGAAAGTCAGATATACAGAGAGGGGGAGAGACAGAGAGGAAAATTTTCTATCCGTTGATTTACTCTCCAACTGGCTACAGCGGCTAGAGCTGAGCTCATCTGAAGCCAGGAGCCAGGAACTTCTTCTGGGTCTCCTATGTGGTTACCTATACTTTTAAGCAGTGCTTTTTAGTTGTTCCAGGCTGTTTTAAGGGAAATTTAAAAGTTGAAAGTTTTCAACTTGATGGGAAGGAGAAAATACCATGTGAGGAGGTACGAAAGCACAGCATTTAAGTACTGTCTGTGTTTTGACATCTGTTGAGGGCTTTGGAATCTTTATGTTTTTGTGTTATCTTTGCTTCTTCAAAGACTTTATTTATCTTTAATTTTTTAGCATCTTTCTGTGTAAAAATATCCGGACGCCTATTTGGGATGTGTAGTTCCTTTCCCGTGGAGCAGTCGAGTGTGCTTTGTGCTAGACACGACTGCCTTGGCTGGCAGCCTTCTCAGTAGAGGTGTTTTCTGTTTCTCCCAGGAATTTCTAGCTTTTTAATCCAGGTCCCCACATTCTTTGGGAATGCCGGCTTTAAGTTGCCTGAGATCTGTTCCGAGAGAGTGGGGGAGGAGTGAGAGCAGCTGCCCCTGCAGCTGCTGGACTGTCCAGAGGCGGTTGCTGGAGCCCCTCCCTGGTGGAGCCCTCCCTTGCTTGGCCCTGTCTGGTGGCTCACCTGCTCTCCCAGGCTGCAGCTGCTGCTGCACGCCATCTTTTGCCAGAACTGTTGATTCCCTTATGATTTTTCAACTGGCAAAGGTTATATCTTCCGGTTCCCACCATAGTTATGCAATTATTTTTGTTTGTTTATTGAGTCTTTCATGTGGTTTTGGGATAGAAAAGGAAAACTGAAGTGTGTGCTCAAATGTGTCATCTGGGGAACCCCAAAATAATGAAATGTTATTATTATCTGACATAAATTGGTTTTAAGGCTCAAGATAGCTCTCATTCCAGCTGCCTTTTGATTGATTAACGATTCCTCTTTAATCCAGTAGGCAGCACATTGGTATAGTGTTTCACAAGGCTTTTGAGGAATGAATTGTTTTGTTGAGCATGAAAATATCTTTTTAAAGCAAGTCTAAATTTACACAGTAAAGTATATAATACATCTACAGTACTCTTGAGGGGAAAATGTGTTAAGTTCTCTTAATTGGAATGTTTAGAGCTCTGTCTCAAAATTAGGACCCACCTATGCATCTTCCTTTCTGAGTAGTGGAAGCAGAAATTCCCTTGAGCCACACTCGATATTTCTTGAAGAACTGTAATATACCCAAGGCTGTACTAGAAACTAGAGCAGGGAGTGGATTGCTAGTTACCTTTAGTGTTTGTAAGTAGAGTTCTATTGGATGGCACACAAAAAAATGAATCTTGATCTTCCTGAGAGGACCTAGGGCTATAGGGGTTAGCTGGAGAGGTAGTGAACTTGCCCTTGTGGCTTTGGAGGTGATAGTGTTGTCTTCTCCCATAGATGCTCAGAATTAGTCTCCTGGTTTCTCTTCTACTCACTCTGCCTTCTGCCTCTGGTAATCCTCTTTCCTAATTTGCAGCATATGTGTACAGAACAATGCCTAATGGCTTCTTTTCTGTCCCTTAAATCCCGTTTAGTGTTTTCCTCTCCATCCTCCCATCCCTCAAATAAGAAGTGAGGCCTGGTCTCATTCTTCCCTCTCTCTCAAAGATAATAGTTTATTCTCCTGAAATCTGTGTCCATTGTTTCCTCGCTTTGCTCTGTGCTTCCATTGCGTGTGTGTTTACCCTGACAGGGCTCTGTGTGCCTTGTAGTTCCTGGGCAGTCAGGCCTCATCGGGATTGATCGCTAATTCAGGTCTCAACTGCCTCACATTCCGGTGTCAGACTTATCATAGTTTATTGCTCATTTTCTCCTTGATGACCTTTTAATTTTTTATTTATTATTTTTATGGGAAAGGCAAATTTCCAGAAAGAGAGGGGAGACAGAGAGGAAGGTCTTCCATCTGCTGATTCACTTCCCAAATGGCTGCTAAGGCCAAAGCTGAGCCAGCCCAAAGCCAGGAGCCAGTAGTTTCTTCTGGGTCTCCCATGTGGGTGCAGGGTCCCAAAGTTATGGACCATCCTTGACTGCTCTCCCAGGTCACAAGCAGGGAGCTGAGCTGGAAGGGAAGTGGATCAGCTGGGAAAGGAGCTGGCACCCATATGGAAAGCTGTTGCATGCAAGGCAAGGATTTAACCACTTGGCCACCAAGCCTGGTGGGTTCCCCTTGATGGTCTTAAATTGAACTTTCTTTTTTTAAATTTATATATTAAGAATTTTTTTTAAATTGATTTGAGAGTGCCATAGAGCCATCCACTGGCTCATGTTCCAAATAGATGCAGAAACTAGGGCCAGGCCAGTCTGCAGGCAGGAGCCAGAAACTTCATCCTGATCACCCTTGTGGGTGACAGGGGCCCAAGTGTCCAGACCATTCTCTGATGCGTTTCCAGGTGCTTTAGCAGGATCTGAATCAGTAGCGGAGAAAGCAAGACTCAAAGCAGCACCCACATGGCATGCCAATGTCACAGGTGTTGGCTTCATGTGCTGTGCTGTGGCCCTAGCTCCTGAGCTTTGAGGAGTTTAGTAGTTTATTGAGGTATGCTACATATATCGTATATTGAACAGTGTGTGTACAGTTTAACAACCATCAACCCTTGCCCAATTTTAGAACATTTGTCACTTCTCAGAACCAGTGTTGTACCCGTTAACAGTCACATTCCATCTGTACTTTCAGCCTAAATAAACTACTGATATACTTTTTGTGTCTAGATTTGTCTGTCCTGAACTTTTCACATAAATGGAATTATACAAGGTGATGGTTTTGATTAGCATTTTTCTGTTAACTTATTTTGATTGCCATCCAAGATGTAATGTACATTTTGGGCTTTGAAATTGCTGACCATTGTTTTACTATTGCCTTGTTATTTGGAGAACTGCTTTTTTTTTTTTTTAAGTGGCTTACTATTATATTGGTAAAAAGTGGAATTCATTTTCTTAATCCTTTGCTGAAGCTCGGGAAGAAAGAGAAAAAGGTAATATGATTTATAAAAATTAATGAAAGCCCCATGGGAGTGAATAAGCCCATGCTCTTAAAGAACTCACATATAGTTGAGTTAGAATGATAAATGTTAAAGCTTTTGGAAATGCTACAAGTGAATAAGCAAGATTCTAAGGAAATGCAGGGGAAGAAGAAATGTACACAGTGCTGTGAAGAGAGTGACATTTAATCTGAACCTAGTCCCTAAACCATGAGGGTTTTAGGACATGGGTGTCGGAACATTTGAAAGAAATGTTATGTGGGGCATTGGGAGATGAAAGAGCATTTATAGAAACTTAGGAAATTGAGTGAGCCTCAACAGTTTTCTGCCAGGATAGGAGACTAAGCATCCAAGTTAGTCAGGCAGCACCTGCTGTGGAACTCATTGCAAAAATTTTGGGAAGAGGGAAGTGCACAAAGTTTAAGTTTTGGAAAGGGAGCTCTTAGGTCTGAAGTGTGTGCAGGAGACAGCAGAGTTAAGTTAGAGCAACCACATAGAGGTGGCCGTGATTGTTGTAGGTGGGAGACGATAACCCGAAGTTGTTCCTGGTAGTGGAAATGAAAGGAGATGGGGTGGATGGGCATTGTTAAGGTCCAGTTTATAGGACTTACTGATGTGGGTGGTGAGGGAAATTAATTCTAAGGTGATTCCAGTAACCCGTCATTTGAATGATTTGGGATATTAGTGAACATCCCCCATAGTGTCAGAATTAACTTGTGTTGTTCCAAGACATTTGCTTTCTGTAGGTAAAATATCTGCTTCATGTTGCTTTAAAGAATAAAATATCTTAAAATCTGAAGATTCCTTGAAGTGTTTTATTTCCAGTTCAGATATGAAACATAGGTTAGGTTCTTACTGAACCTAGGATCTGTCATTTTAAGATTTGAACAATCAAACTACTACTAATTATCACTTCCTCATAGCCAAAAGAATGCAATGGTGTAAAGATTCCAGTTGATGCCAGTAAACCTAATCCAAATGATGTGGAGTTTGATAATCTGTATTTGGATATGAATGGGATCATCCACCCCTGTACTCATCCAGAGGACAAGTACGTAGCCTGTTTCTGTCACTGATACCACACATCACAGAGGAAGTACTGGGTTGTGTTACATTGTCTGTTTATCATTGTAGACCAGCACCGAAAAACGAAGATGAAATGATGGTTGCAATTTTTGAGTACATTGACAGGCTTTTCAATATTGTAAGACCAAGAAGGCTTCTCTACATGGCTATAGATGGAGTGGTAAGTGCTAAGGATTAACTGAGAAACCTCCATTACTATTTGTACTGTGTCACTTAAAAATGAAAATGGTTGTTAGTGGGAGTCATTCTTTTTTGGGGGGGCGGGGGAAGTCATTCTTCATTCATCTAAACATTTCCTTGGGGTTGTATGAGACAGGTGCAGTGGGAAAGGCCTTCCGGATTTCCTAGAGTACCAGGTAAATGTTCTTCCCTTGGGTCACACCGATGTATATGGGCAACTGCAGGTGGATTGGAATGACATGTTTGACATCTCACTTGAGCCTTCGGCAGGATGCTGGATTGAAAGAGTAGTGGGAACTCGATCTGTTGCCCACACGGATGTTGGATGTTGGTGGTTTAATCTGCTCTGTCACAATGTTAGCCCCCACCCTTGAGGTTCTTGTTCCAAATTTAACTTCTGAAGATACAGTGTCTATTATGAAAGAATTGTTAGACATATTTCTTACCTTGCTCTTTAGTGAGCTAAGTCTCTTCAGGTGTGTTTGTGAATATTTTGGCTGGTATTGTGACCTTTTTCTTAAGATTTATTTTATTTTTATTGCAAAATTAGATAATATAGAGAGGAAGAGAGACAGAGAGAAAGATCTTCTGCCCAATGATTCACTCCACAAGTGACTGCAACAGCTGCAGCTTAGCCGATCCAAAGCCAGGAGCCAGGAGCTGTTTTCCCAGGTCACAGGCAGGGAGCTGGATGGGAAACGTGGTTGCCGGGATTAGGACTGGTGCCCATATAGGATCCTGGTGCATTCAATGCGAGGTATTTAGCTGCTAGGCTTCGTGTGACTTTTAATACATGCTTTCAGGCACCACGTGCTAAAATGAACCAGCAGCGTTCAAGGAGGTTTAGAGCATCGAAAGAAGGAATGGAGGCAGCTATCGAGAAGCAGCGAGTCCGGGAGGAAATACTGGCGAAAGGTAAAGACTGTCTTAGTTGGACTTTTTACAAGATACGTGCAGAAAAGCAAGGGTTACGACTTACAAAAAGGTAGGATTTTAATTAAGAATCCCAAAATATCTCCGAAAGGTTATGTTCAGTGTTAGAAAAGTAGAATCTTTCATTTCATTTTACACTGTTTTAAAATTTTTTATTCAATTTTCAAAATTAATTATTTTTTAATTTAAAAAATTCGGAGTTGCAGAGAGAGGGAAAAAAGGCAAAGAGAGAGCTGGGCTGGGCCGAAGCCAAGGAGCCAGAAACTTCATCCAGATCTCTCTCAAACAGGTACAGGGACCCAAACACATGTGCTTTCTTTTGCTGCTTCTGGCAGGAACGTTTTAGTAAAGGAGCCGGAGTGAAAGAGGAAAAGCCAGGACATGTACTGGTGCTTGTGTAGGGTGTCAGGTGGCATTTTTTTTTCTAAAGATTCATTTATTTTGATTGGAAAGTCAGATATAAAGAGAGGAGAAGAGATAGAAAGATTTGCATCTGCTGACTCACTTCCCAAGTGGCTGCAATGGCCGAAATTGAGATGATCCAAAGCCAGGAGTCAGGACCTTCTTCCGGGTCTCCCACATGGGCATAGGGTCCCAAGGTTTTGGGCTGTCCTTGACTGCGTTTCCAGACCATAGCAGGGAGCAGGATGGGAAGCGTGGTTGCCAGGATATGAACTAGCGCCCACATGGGATGCCAGCATGCAAAGTGAGCACTTAAGCCGCTAGGCTACCATGTTGGGCCAAGGGGCAGCGTTCTTATCTCCAAGCCTCAATACCAGCTCTGGATTCTTGCCACCTGCTAATAAATAAGCTTGTTTTTTTTTTCTCTTTTCTTTTCTTTTTTTTTTAGATTTGTTTTATTTTTATTTGGAAAGTGGAGTTACATAGGGAGAAGATGAGACAGAAGGAAAAGGATCTCCCATCTGCTGGTTCGCTCCCGCAGATGGCTACAATGGCCAGAGCTGGGCCAGTCTGAAGCCAGGAATTTCTTTCAGGTCTCCCACATGGGTGCAGAGTCCCAAGGAATTGAGTGTCCTCCTCTGCTTTTTCAGGCCACACATATACACAAATAACACTTGTTATTTTAATTTGCTGGAAATATGTAGGTGTGTTGTTATGTTGACTGCAGCTTGCAAAGAAGACATAAAATCTCTTTATGAGAATGTTTTTGATTTTAAGGATGTCTTCAAAGAAAATGTTATATATTTCATCTTGAAAAACAGCTAGTTAGTGATATATAGGGAAAAAAAATCAGGTTTTTAT
This sequence comes from Ochotona curzoniae, assembly GCF_017591425.1. Classification (NCBI taxonomy): domain Eukaryota; kingdom Metazoa; phylum Chordata; class Mammalia; order Lagomorpha; family Ochotonidae; genus Ochotona; species Ochotona curzoniae. The sequence continues at coordinate 19,689,932 of NW_024465894.1, read as the reverse complement.
TTTCTACCAGCTGATAATTTTATCTCATCAAATAAAGCTGTGATAAACTGTTATGAAATTAAAACTCATAAGCTATGTGTGTGTGTGTGTGTGTGTGTGTGTGTATGTATCTATGTGTTAACACTTAATTTAAATTTGGGGCAAGTAATTTGTTATCTTTTCCAAAGAAAGAACAGTATTCATTAGGTAGGAAATTTTAGCTTTTTTTTATTTGAAATTGAAATTGTTATTGTTTTCTTAGTTTAATGTTGAGTAGTTGACTCACGTTTTTATGTAAGACCAAAACATTACCCTTTTTTTTTTGTAGGTGGCTATCTTCCTCCAGAAGAGATCAAAGAAAGGTTTGACAGCAACTGTATTACACCAGTAAGTAGTCACTTACTTTCCTAGCTATTGCTAACTCTTAAATAATAGGTTAATTTATTTCCTTCTGTCATTTTTAGGGAACTGAGTTCATGGACAATCTTGCTAAATGCCTTCGCTATTACATAGCAGATCGCTTAAATAATAACCCTGGGTGGAAGAATTTGACAGTAAGTTTCACATTTTGGTACTTCACAAAGATAGGGTGATCATTTGAGGCTGCACTTTGATATGACTGATATTATTTACCCTTTTTCCCCCCATAAAAAGTGTTAGTTGACTGTCAGAGAAAAGAGAAGCCTCCAGGATTATTTGAAATGGGACACCTTGGTTGATGAGGTTTTTTGTACCTGAATTTTCTTGCAATGCCAATTTTGTTCTCTTAGTATCACTGTGAAGCCACAAAATAGGATTCATAATTTTTAACATAGATAGGTATGAATGTAATATTTAAGTAGAAATTCCTGTTATTTGGTATCAAGATAAAGCAATATATCTGCCTTTAAAATGCTTGTGTGTTAATAAGAACTAAAGAACAACATAATTGTGTTTTAGGTTTATAATCCCGTTTCCCTATTAATAAGCTAGGGTAAATTGTATTTAATGAATATGTTTTATTGCTTATTGAGCAGTAGTGAAACTAGTAACAGTTTGTGATTATCAGTTTTTCTAATGTCTGGTGTGATCCAAATAGTTCCTTCATTCCTGTTTCATGTAGTAAATTGATCAGTGAAGTGGTTTTAGTGTCTCACACACACATTATTTAGAACTTTTTAGATGTCTAGTTATTTTGATTCTTGTACTGATAGAAAATTGGAGGCGAGATGAGAGTGTTGAAACTTGCTTTTCACTAGGTTATTTTGTCGGATGCTAGTGCTCCTGGTGAAGGAGAACATAAAATCATGGATTACATTAGAAGACAAAGAGGTAAGACTCAGAGTGTGTGATTATATATGTCTGTTAAAGAAGAATAAACCAAAAACAGATAATGTGTTGGTGAGATGTGATGTTCCTGTGGTATATTGTATATTTACAGTAATGTGTGTTTCTCCTCTTAGCCCAGCCCAACCATGACCCAAATACTCACCATTGTTTATGTGGAGCTGATGGTAAGTTTCTTCTTTGAGTTGTTTTTGTTTTTGAGTAAGGTGCAGCACATTAATGGGTTGATGTGTAGCAATGGATCATTCATAAGATGTGTGAGAATTCTGAAATGCCTTTTTTATCTCATACGTTAGAGAAGAAACTAATATTGAGTTGCTGCTTAATCTGGGATCAATGATTGCCTTTTCTTATTTGACCTTCACGTTTTTCAACCCTGTGGTACAGCTGAAGGTACCACTTGTTTCATCCTGAGAGGTGTCTGGGAGGCAGAGAAGTGCTCGAAGGCTTAGGCCTGTTGGCTTTGCTGTCTCTTTTGTGTGCTGATCTGAACCTTTCTTTGCTGGTTATGGGAAGGATCCCCTCAAAGTGCTCACCACTTGGTGTTTTTCTCATTCTTGATTCATAGCTGATCTCATTATGCTTGGCCTTGCTACACATGAACCCAACTTTACCATTATTAGAGAAGAATTCAAGCCAAACAAACCCAAACCGTGTGGTCTTTGTAATCAATTTGGACATGAGGTCAAGGATTGTGAAGGTTTGCCAAGGGAAAAAAAAGGAAAGGTAAGAACTTTGGAATGGTGGCTGCCTCATCTGGAAAAAAAAAATACCCTGTGAAACAGAAATAACAAAAATATACTTTGTTAAATAGGATTAATTATTCAAAACAGCTCATTTTTGAAAGAGAAGTTTAGATTGATCAGGTTTTTGCTTGCTTCCTCTGATGGATGTCTTTTTTTTTTTTTAATGGTATACATCCAAACACTGGGACTTCCCCTTCTCCTCTCCCCACACTGATTCCCTGTATTTTATTACAGTAGTGTAGTCCTTCAGAAAACAGGCATAAGTCCATCGTTTGGCTGTTTAAGTGTATCCTGACATTGTAGGCATGGAGGGTGGCCAAGTCCTACATCCTGTTGCCAAGATACATTTAACAGTTTCATTGAGATTCCATCTTTGATTTGGAAGTAGAGATGTATACTGCATCATTATCTTCACATCTCAATATGACGATAGATGTCTTTTTTAAAGCAGTGTAAGATAAGCCTGCCTTCAAAAGGATGCATACTCATACTTTATATATATCTAACATAGTTTATCGACAAGCTGCTTAGGTCTTGTAATGTATAAATCTGTTACCTATTTCAAATGGTGACTTACTAAAAGGAACTACAAATCAAATGTATTGTACTTCTTGATGCCTTTATTCCCAGTTTCCTTGGTTGTATCCAGTCCTCCTTAATGGTTCTTGAAAGACGATGGTAGTAAGTCCCAGCATAAGTCTCTGAGTGTGTTTTCACACAGAAGGAATAGAGGCATACACATCAAAAGATTTATATTGAGATGTGGGTTAGGGATTAGTGAGCTCCAGTCCTTCAGATTTGACCCATGAGCTAGCCAGGAATGTATTTTACAAGTTTAAGGAGTTTCACAAACTAATGACATAAAATGTAACGCAGACGATGTGCCTCCTGCAAGGATTTAAATAGTTACCATGTGGCTGGTTGCAGAAAAGGTTGGCTGGGCCTTGTTGGCTGGGGCTTGTTCAGGATGTGATTGAATGTATGGATTATTTTGTTTTATTTTAGAAGGGTCTGGCAAGCATTTTTTGATTTAGTGCTTGTGTTATTAAAAATGGATCTTGTTTTATGGGGGAAAAAAACCTTTAAATGTGCTTAGTTGGACAAATTCTAGAGTAGACCTATTCACTCCTCCCTCCGTTCCTGCAGCATGATGAACTTGCTGATAGTCTTCCTTGCGCAGAAGGGGAGTTTATCTTCCTGCGGCTTAATGTCCTTCGTGAGGTATGTGGTCATGGTCCTTGGGATTGGTACTCTAAAGTAGTGTGCCTTTTGGTTGCCTTAATGGCTGCACTCTCTTCTGGATGTAGTATTTGGAACGGGAACTTACCATGGCCAGCCTACCGTTCACATTTGATATTGAGAGGAGTATCGATGACTGGGTCTTCATGTGCTTCTTTGTGGGAAATGACTTTCTTCCTCACTTGCCATCATTAGAGATTAGGTATGTGTATGTATGTGCTTTTTCAAAATACTGTTTTAGCCTTCTTGACTTGACAGATCCACTGGTCCTAATGCATGATGCCTATCTCTTGTGACAGGGAAGGTGCGATTGATCGTTTGGTTAACATATATAAGAATGTGGTACACAAAACTGGGGTAAGTTCACACTTGAATAATTTCAAAACATAAGTGTTTGCTTTTATAAGAAGATCATTTTACATTTATTTTATCACTTACAGGGTTACCTTACAGAAAGTGGTTATGTCAATCTGCAAAGAGTACAGATGATCATGTTAGCAGTTGGTGAAGTTGAGGATAGCATTTTTAAAAAGAGAAAGGATGATGAGGTAAAGTGTTCCTATTGCCGTAGCTAACCTTGCTTCTGTCTCTCATAGGCTTTGATGACCCCGTGATTGTCCTTTTAACCTCTCTGAGTCTGCTCTTCTATCGTTATAGTTATATCAACACTAATGCCATCTGAGTAGTTGCTGCTTTATTAGAGACTGTGATGTTTGTTATATGGACTTGTATATTGTACATTGTTAGAGATGCATTGTAATATTTGCTCTCTGCATAATATTAGGATATTATTCTAAATACCTGTCTAATGAATAGAATGTGAAGTGAGGGTTCTGTGGCTGAAAGAATGCTGGGATTGAGCAACTAACTGCCATGGTTTATAAGAAACACTTTGGAACTCATATCGTAGAAGCAGAGTGTCAGGAGACTGGGTGGGATCGTCTCAGCTGGGGCAGAGGTAGGAACATATAGAATCTGTCGGGGGCTGTAGCTCTTACGTAGGAAGGAAATCAAATGACAGCACTGTGGAGGTGAAGACTGTGGCAGTTGGATGCTTAGGTGTCCAGGGTTCTGGCTTGGGCAGGGGTATTTTCCAGTATCACTGAGCTAATAAGCACTATCGGTGAATAAGCTGGGATGGGGGCAAGGTGGAGACTTGAGTTTCATTTTGGAATTGTTTAGTTGGAGGGGTTGTGCAGACACCAGAGAGAAGTCTGTTAAGCTGTTAGGTGAATGTCTGTGAAGATTGAGTAGAAGACTTTAGAGAAAGGATTTGAGAATGATTGTCTACTACGAGGTATTTTAAACCCTGAGTATGGGCTTTAATTCCTTATACAGAGTGCATATTCTGTCCATCAGAACCTTTGGAGAAAAAAGAGAAGAAAGTTCTAGATGAAAGGAAGTCCTAAGAGGAAGGAAGCCATTGGTGCTCTTTGAGGGATCAGTACGATGGGCAAGCACCTGCTGGTGGCCAGGTGTGGGATCCTGGGAACTGATGGGAGGAGAGGAGGTGCCTGAAGGCAGACTGGGGGAATGGACAAGGTGAGGGGTCATAGCTTCTTTGAGACACTGAAGGAAGAAATCCTTTCAGAATCTGGCTTCATTAAAAACTCAAGTGACTATTTTAAGCAAATAGCAACACAATAATATGGCTACATTGCCTCATGATCTCTTGACATTAAATCTTGCCATTGAATCTGACAAGACTGTTTTACTGAATTTTGTGTATTATAGTTAATGATCTCTCATTTTTAGAACTTCAGGCATTATTTTACATAATAGTGAGTTGACTGCATTCTTTTCAGAAGCCTTCGGTATTTAGGTTATTTTTTGCTGTTGTGATGGCAAGAATTTTCACATATAAAATTAAAGTTACAGAAGAGTTACCATTGGGTATATTGAATGTTGACTGGAATGGCCGTTTTTAATGAAGTGTATAGGTGCAATGCCTTCACCTGTGACCTGCTGCCATTTAGACCTAACACAACACTATATGCACTATGTGCTACCTGGAATAAAAGCCACATGTTAGCAGAAGTTCTGGAATGTGGCTTTAGCCAGCTCCGTATCATTGAATATTGATGATTTGTTCATAGTAGAGGAAGGAACATGGGCCTTGGTGGATGCCCTTGTATTTAATGGGGTTTTTAGCTGACATGGCAGGAAGGAAATTTCAGCCAGTGACTCTTCTGCTGTTCCCAAAGCTGTATGATACCCTTTAGTCTGATAGGCCATGAAAGGAAGCCCAGATAAAAAATTCAATTGAACGTTTCTAGGTGTGTATGTTTTTTGGTGAGGTATGTCTGGTATTTGACAGGTGTCCAATGCAGTTCAGAGTAAAAATAATTGAAGATCACTAAGCTCATCCAGAGAGCCTGAGGTGCTGTTACCACTCTTTTTTTTTTTTCCCAGCAGGTTCATTTTTCTGTTTACTCGTTTGTTTAAAAAAGGTAGATTTACAAAGAGAAGGAGAGAGAAAAGATCTTCTGGCCACTGATTCATTCCCAAATGGCTGCAATGGTTGGAGATGAGCTGATCCAAAGCAAGGAGTTTCTTTGGGGTCTCCCATTCAGGTTCAGGGTACCAAGGCTTTGGGCCATCCTCAACTGTTTTCCTAGGCCATAAGCTGGGAACTGGATGGGAAGAGGAGCAGCCCAGACACAAACTGGCGCCTGTATGTGGTTCTGGCAGTTTCAAGGCTATTGCTTTGGGCCATTCTGCCGTTCTTAGAAAAATGTATTTAGCATACCAGCAGTATAGGTGATAGATAAGGAATAAATCAATATTTGTTAAAATGAGTAGGTAAACTAGAAGTACTTTTTGGTTTTTGAGCTTTTGATATTTGCCTTTTTTTTTTTTTTTTTTTTTTTTACAAATGTTCTTTTATTCATTAACTGTTAAGTACTTACATTGTACCAGGTAGAACACTTTCTGAGTGCTAGTGACACAGTCAGAAAAAGGTGGAAATTCCTGGCCTCATGAAGCTTCCACCCTCCCTGTGAAGTTGACAGTCAGCCTTGTAACATTTACAAGCGGATGAGGAAATACATGGGAAGGTTCTGGGGGAGTGGCCATTCTTGAACTAGTCACCAGATAAGACAGCTGATTTTGAATGAAGCCCTGCAGGATGTGATTGAATAGCCATATAAGATGACCATTTCACAGGGAGGGAACAGTCAGTGCCAGGTCTGTCGAGCCAAGGTGTTCACAGAAGAGCACTGTGCCAGGATGGCAAGGGCAGAGAGGCAGGGGAAAGCAGTCAGAGATCAGCTCAAAGATGACAGAGGGTCATGTGGGACAGGTTCCTGTAGGTCAGTATGGACGGCAGCTTTCCTCTGCATCATTGGAGGTGGCGAGTCCAAGAGTGACAAGATCTACACAAAAGGCTCACTCCAGCCGTGGAGGTTGTACAGAGGCAGAGGTGCATTCAGGCCTCATGGTCATAATCTAAGGACTGGGGCCAGGAACAACAGAAAGAAAGCTGGGTTCTGAAGGTGCAGTTAGTTAATGGATTAAATACAGTGTGTGAGAGAAGGAAAAATGTCAAGAATGATTCTAGGGCATTTTATCGAAGTGGCCAAAGATTGTTCTGAGAAAGGTGGTGGGAGATGCAGAGGTGTGGATTCAGGGGGGTTACTTTTCGGACTAGTTTGAGGTATCCAAGTAGAGAAAGTGAGGAGAGGCCCTGCTTAGGGAGGAGTTAGCATGTAGAGGTGGGTGGTGTTTAGAGGTCTGTGATGATTGCCCTGGGAGGAGAGAAGTGTCGAGAGGACCAAGGATGGGCCCAAGGGAGTACTGACTTTAAGAAGTCTGGGAGTGGCGTGAAGGCAGGAAGCAAGAGGAGAGGCCCGGAGGAAAGCCCAGGTGAGTGTAGTGTCCTGGAAGCCAAATGGAGAGTGTGACTGATGGAGAACCTCACGGTCAGACAGGGACTGAGCACTAAGTGATGGATTTTGAAATTTGAACGACCAGACAAGTTTCTTTGAAGATGGGGACAAAAGCTTGACTAAATAAATAAATGAATAGTTTCCACATTATTGGAAGTTTGAAAATAGTTACTGAAGTCCCATTCCAGAGAAACAGCCCCTATCCTTGTAGAAAATAGTGATTTCAGGTCTTGTTGCGGTTGGAAGCACAGCTAGCAGGGTGGCTGTCAGTGTGTTTCCTGCTGGTCCCTATTCTGGGCCCTGGCGGCATCCAGCATCCCTAGCTGTTGTTTTCAGCGTCATCAAATGACGTTGGGTATGGGATGCCTTTGAGTGGGTCAGTGCTAGTGGGGAGCAGGCCCCGCTGAAGAAGCTGCTTAGTTGAGATCATGACTACATGTTGAAAACGAGTAGAGGGTAAGGGTAGCTGTAGACTGGATGCTTCCTGATGAATTGAATTGGTGGAGAGGAAGCAGTGTGTGTGTCGCCATTAGACGGACTTGTTGGAAGCTAGGAATGTCATGTTTGGGTAGAATTTCCTTTTCTCTGTCTTCCCTGTTGTGTCACGCCTATGACAGTTAGGACCTGTCATGTACTTTAAAGAGCATTATTACTAAATTGTCTTGTTTATTTTTTAAAGATTGTTTTACTTATTATGGCTAAATGTAAGGATTCTTTAATTCCTTTTTTTTTTTTTTTTTTAAATTTGTACCTTCTCTGTATTGACAGGCTGTTTGCTCCAGGGTAAAAACTAAGGGTGTTTCTAATGGGTTTTCCTGAAACGATGTCAGAATCTTTCTGTAAAAAATTAAGAACAGTCAAATTGTATCTAAGCTCGATCTCTGCCTAAAGTCTTGCTAGACAGCACTCTGAGCTTGTAGATTATTCCCCAGCACTGTGTCCAGGTCTCTGGGATCATGCTTTAAAATGTAAATTGTCTCCCAAATCATTCCCAGTTATGTTTAACTCTCACGTTTTTGTATAATTGTTTGACAGAATGTATGGATTTTATACTTTTAGGACAGTTTTAGAAGACGACAGAAAGAAAAAAGGAAGAGGATGAAGGTGAGTTTTAGTGAAGTTTGAGAGTGACAGTTTGTGAGGCTGCAGTCCCATCCAGTAGCTCTTCCTCATCCAGCAGGAGTTGACACGTGCCCATCCAGTTGCCGTCTGACCTGGTGAACTGGTGTGACTGGCGTTGAGCTCTTGAGTTTGAAGGGATCCCCTTGATGGACAGGTGGCTCTTAGCTATTTGAATTGTTTACAACAATCACATCTTGTTCTTGTAAGAAAAGCAGTGAACTCTGTGTGTCCTTTTGGATTTGCTGTACATCTGTCAGGTTAGTCTTCCTGAATGATGACACTGAACTTTGTTGTTTGCTATGAAATGACCAGATCCCTTAATCCCCTCAGCATCCAGTTCTACCTACGTGGTGATCTGGCTGAGTTTCAGCCTTTGAGCTTGGCCTGTCCATCTTTCCAATGTACCTGTCCATGCTGACTCTCGCCTTCATTGGGTTCCTCCAGATGAGCTACCGACTGGCAGCTCACAGGTTTTACTTACAGTATCAGAGGGCAAGCAGTCTTAACTGCTGTTTCCTACCGGTTGTTATTTGCTTTCTTGTTTAATTGTGTAATTGTTGTTTTGAACTTTTCTATTTGATTTTAAAACGCATAGATTGTAGAGACTGCCTTTTGTTGCATTTTATTTAATTGGACAATTTGAGGGAAGAAATGGGAAGAGAGAAAATGATTTATTACAGATAGGTTCGCAACCAGTTATATAAAGAGGACCATAATTTAATATTTATTATGTATTATTTTCTTTTAGCTAATACATGTTTTATCAGTCAGCCGTAACTGTCACCTATTGAGGATAATAGCTCTACTTAATTGGAAGTAAAGAGTTAAATTCTAGGAAGAGTAAATCATGAAAGCTAAAATTAAGTCAAACTTGATTTTTTTAGCCTTAATTATTTGCCTAGATTGGTGTCTTGAGTATTTTTGCAATTGTAGAAAAACATTGAATTATCAGCATAACGAGGGAGAAATCAGTTCTCTATGCCCTTCTAGGGCAGTGGACTCTGTATTTTTAGGACAGAATTTTTTTAAGTATTACAGATTGTTTTTTACAGAGAAGAAATTACTCTCAAATCACAGTATAGATAGCCTTGTAATGTTAATGGAGATTCATTTGGTCTCTTAGTGAGCTTAGTAAGTTAAGTGCTTAGAGTGAGGACTCTATTTCATCGCCCTCTTTACTTGTCATCTAATGGTATTGCTGTAATTTAATTTTAATTTTCACATTTATTCCCATTTATGTCAGAGAGATCAACCAGCTTTCACTCCTAGTGGAATATTAACCCCTCATGCATTGGGTTCAAGAAATTCACCCGGATCTCAAGTAGCCAGTAATCCGAGGCAAGCAGCCTATGAAATGAGGATGCAGAATAACTCTGTAAGTGGCCTACTTTTTGTGGCATAATAGAATGATGAATAACAGATGTTTGTTGCAGGCGTGTTTGTGTATGTATGTGCATTTCATCACTTAGCCTAGAATTTTGTTATAGTTTTTCTCTTGTTTCTTTTGCCTTAAAATGTTTTCTTGTGTTAAATCTATCTTTATCAATATGAGAATACCTAAGTGATAAGAAAGACAAGTGTTTGGGATAGTTGATACATGTGACTATAAAGGGAGAGCCAAGTGGCCACAGTGTTTTATCTTCTCCCAAGGACCTGAAGGATGAATCAAGCTGCAAGCTACGTTCCCGTTTCTGCACAGCTGGACCAGATGGGCAGGCCTTGGGCCATTTAGTTTTCAGTACTTCTCTACGTGGTGGTCAATATTGTTAATGTTTTACATAGGATATTTACACATCCATGGTTTTAAATTTGCATTCATTGGTTTCATTGTATCTCAGGGCATTCTCAGATAATAGAATTCATCCAGATTTCAAAACCAAATTTTTTAAAAGATGTTTGAATGAGTTTGATATATTCATAAAAGCATACTTTATTGGTAGAGGCAAAGTGAAAATTTATCTTCAAGTGAACCATTTTTCTTTCCTTTGAAAGTACATACATTATTTTCTGTTTGAAGGTGTTGGTGAAGAATCCATTTTGAATGGTAGTTTTTATGGAACTTGTATGTACTTACGCAGCTTATAGGAGTGGCATGTTCATAACTTAATTCTGGTGGCTGAATGTAGGATTTGAATGATAGTAGACACGCCTTCCTGAATGGTTCACCATTATGTACCAAGACAGGGAGCATGCTGGTAATGGTTCAGATAGCCATGTGGCTGGCTATATGCAGTAACTTGGAAAGGCGCATAGTACATTGTCATCCCAGTTGAAGGTCAGTTTCATAGAAGTTAAATAAGTTGGTCAAAGCCAGTAGTCCAGGTTGATCTTGTTATCTCAGACTCAAATCTCTCATTCCCCAGGGCAGCAGTGCTTTCCTAGGTTTATATTTATTTTCAACAGTGTTAGCTATACTGAGCATAGGTAAAACTGACAGTTTTAAAAGGAAAGTGCTCTGAGCTCTTTGTGAAATACAGCTTTGCTTCGTTTTAACTTTTCTTGGCATGTAGTGTAAACTACCTTCATACTTAAGCTTTAGTTAAATAGTATCATTAAAAAAGGTTTCAATTTTAAATTCTGTTGACCTGTAGTGAATAACAGAAAACTTTATTGCCACTTAACATTTTTGGTAATTTGATCATTAAATAATTTATGAAAGATTGCCTTTTGAACTTTTTATTATTATTTATTTTCACTGAAAAGGCAAATTTACAGAGATAAGGAGAGGCAGAAAGATCTACCATCTTCTGGTTCACTCCCCAAGAAGCCACAGTGGCTAGAACTGAACCGATCTGAAGCCAGGAGCCCAGAACAACTTCTGAGTATCCCTGGTGGGTTCAGGGTGCCAAGGCCTTGAGCCATCATCTTGTGCTTTCCTAGGCCACAAGCAGGGAGCTGGAAGGGAAGTGGAGCAGCTGGGACAGGAACTGCTGTCTATATGGGATGCTGGTGTTTGGAGTGGGGAGATTAGACAGTTGAACCAATGTTCCAGCCCTGAAAAATTGCCTCTTAATTTTTTAATGAAAAATTTAAATATTTTGATTCCAGTTTGTTAATTGATTTTGGTACAAATAAACTATAGTGTTGAATTTAAATGGTGTGTAAGTCTTTGCAGTACAAATGAAATCTCAAATGATAAATTTTGATTTGTATGTTTGAAACTGTAAAATAGTACATGCAAAGTAACAATTATACAGCTACCTATCAGAGTCTCATTTAACTGTTGCTTTTCATAGTCATTATTAGGTTGAACATTATATAACTGTATTCACACCAGCATTGACTGTTTTGTAGATTTTTATATATATTGCATCTAAAATATATATAACACATATAAGTTTTATACCCTCAGAATTTTGCTAGGTAGAAAATGAGTTTGAATATAGTACCTGAAGGAACGACAGAGAAAAACAGATTTGAGTGTAACTGTTGAAAGCTTGGTACTGTCTTATCAGGGGGCAGGGTGGCATATGGAAAGATGGGTCTTTGTATTTTATATTTATCTTATTCATTTAATAGTTCTTTAAAAATATGTACCATGAAGCTTGGTAGGTAATGTGAGTTGGATGTATTTTCTCACATAAAATGAATAATGAACTCCTTTTTGTGATATAATTGTCTGCAGAGCCCTTCAGTGTCTCCTAATACGAGTTTCACGTCTGATGGCTCCCCATCTCCAGTAGGAGGAATTAAGCGGAAAGCAGAAGACAGTGACAGTGAACCTGAGCCTGAGGATAACGTCAGGTGATGCCATTTTTGGGTAGCACTTTGTTAGCGAATTACTGAGATAGAGTCTCTCTAATTAATGCTATTTGGCTCCGAGCAGTAGTGCCTTCAGATGCTTGCCTGTGATCTTTTTATCCTGCAGTAATTAGTGTGGAGGGTTAGGCTAGTCAGTAAATTCCAGTGAGATGTGTAAGCTATAGCTGTTAAACCTAAGTGTCTAGATTAGTATGCGTGCAGCCTTTCGTTCTTGAAGCCACTTTTCCCTCTGAGACCAGGCACAACACCAGCTAGGCTGGAGCTTTTAGCTTTGACTATGTGATCTGAATGCTACTGTTTGGAGACTAAATTTTCAAGCTTTTTAACATAGAGAATTCAGTTACACTAGGATGCTAATATAGTTGGCTTTAATTTTCTCAAAAGGTTCTTCGACAGAATGAAGTATGCAAAAAATCATTCTTTGAGAGAGAAATACGTACTTTTTTTTATTATAAACTTGCACTTAAAATTATATACAACAGCAGAATTTCCTTTTAGCTGTCTCCCTAAAATTTATAATAGGAAGCCGAGTGTTTTATTAATCCACATGATGGGGATCATAATAAGATTATATCCAGCCTCTTGTGTAATTAAGCTGGACTTGAACCTTTGGTGTTAAATGCAAAGAGGCAACAGTCTCAAAAATTGTAGCTAATTAAGAATTTAGGGAATTTGTATTTTTTACAGTTAAGCAGGACAAGCTCATGCTTGTAAAGGATGTGGCTGGTGTGTGGTTTTCCATAAGGGTCATATACAGCTGCATTTTTCTAATGTGCTTGATGTCAAAGCTAGATCAGCTTGGGCGTGTTGATCTGATTGCTCTTTAGTGTCTGTGTCTTCTGTAACTGACTTCTCTCCTAGAGCTTGTGCTCACTTATTATGTATCTGTCATGCTGCATATTAGTTTAATAGGTAACTTGATTTGTTCTGAAATTTTTTTAAGATTTATTAATTTGTATTACAAAGTCAGATATACAGAGAGGAGAGACAGGTACATCTTCCATCCACTGATTCACTCCCCAAGTTACCACAATGGCTGTAGCTCAGCTGGTTAGAAGCCAGGAGCCCGGAGGTTCCTCTGGGTCTCCCACACAGGTCCAGGGTCCCAAGGCTTTGGGCCGTCCTCAACTACTTTCCTAGACTACATGCAGGAAACTGGATGGGAAGTGGGGCTGCCAGGATATGAAGCAGTGCTCATCTAGGATCCTGGTGTGTGCAAGTCGAGGACGTTAGCTGCTAGGCTATTGTGCCAGGCTCCTACGTATTATTTTTTTAATCCTAGTTTGGAGATAAAAAGGTGGAATGCTTCTGCCGTGAAGTATTTGGGCCTTTAGCATTTATGGATGCTTAGCATATATGTAGTATTTTCTATAAAAGAGTAATGATTCACATTATTGATCCAGGATATTTCTGCTAATTTTTACTTGAATCTTGGGTGTGTGTGTGAGAGAGAACAAACAGCTTGTGCGGTGTATTCTGAAACATGAGTGCAGTGTGGGAGATCTGGCAAGGTTCAACTCTGTCCTTTTTTCTGGAATGTTCTTTAGTTTGTTTTCTTAAACAAAATGTTTAAATGTTCAAATCTTGTGGAGAGTGAGAAGTAATTGCTTCAAAAAAGTGTATTTTGGATAAAAATGTGGTTCCTCATGTTGTATTTCTGCTCATTGACAATAATTTAATGGATTAATTGACCTTTTTAGGTTTTGCTAGAACATGTCCTTGTTTGTAGATGTGTGTGTATATGTCCTTTATCTCCTTTCTATAAGCTATTGACAGTTTTTTACCTAAAAGATTATAAACTTGGGGGCCCAGCACAATAGATTTGTGGCTGAAGTCCTTACCTTGGACATGCCAGGATCCCATCTCGGCGCCAGTTCTAATCTCAGCTGCTCCACTTCTCATCCAGCTCCCTGCCTGTGGCCTGGGGAAGTGGTGCAGGCTGGTCCAGGGCTGTGGGACATCCGGATGAGGCTCCTGGCTCTGGGGTTTGGATCAGCTCAGTTCTTGCCGTTGCAGCCACTTGGAGAGTGAGCCAGTGAACAGAAGATCTTCCTGTCTGCACCTCCTTCTCTCTGCATATCTGCCTTTCCATTAGAAATAAATTTTTCAAAAAAATTATAAACTTGGAAGTGCAGCAGACCAGAAAACCTCAGAGAAGAATGCTCGAAGCTTCCAGCCTGAGTCGCCCCAGACAGGGGAAGCGCAAGTGGGAAACCCAGCCGACTGGGAGGAGACAAGAACCGGGCAGTCTGCCTTTCCTGAGTATCCCCAACAGCGACAGCAACTGACTGCAGGAGGGCAAAATAGGGGCTCGCTCCCTAGCCCGTCCCCTACGGAGCCCGACCCGGCTCCAACCCTTCCCTCCCTCTTCCTGGCGGAATATCCTGCCACCGGAGCAGCGAGTCTGACACAGCCTCTGGGCAGAACAGGTCTCGGGCAGGACAAGCCTTGGAAGCGCCCTTGCAGTAGTGCAGGCGACTTGGAGATTCCAAGGACCACAGTGAGACAGGGACAGCAAGGTTAAAGGCCCGGGATCCTGCTTCCTGGGAGAGACACGTGAAGCCAGTTTCTGCTCCTGCCCCTCCTCCCGGTGGAATTTCCAGCCGCCGGCGGCGAGCCTGACGCAGCATCCGGGCAGGACCTGCCCTAGAAACGCCTTTGCACCGGGGCTGATGACTTGGAGACTGTCAGGACCATAACAAGGCAGGGACAGCTGGGGTGAAGGGCCTGGCAGATCTTGCTTCCTGGGAGAAGCACACGGAGCCCGATCTGGCCTGCCTCCACCAAAAAAAATTTTTAAACTTTGGCAGCAATACAGACAACGAACATGTACACATTTTCTATCTGCCTAGGTAATCTTTCCTCAAGCCCCACCCATTTTTTAATTTGTGAGGGAGAGTGGAAGGAATACTAAGTACACAAGGATGCTTCTAAGTGCTAGCTTACTCCGACATGTCTTCAGCAGCTGCGGAGGGCCGAAGCTTAGAGCTGGGAGTGTAGTCTGCCACGTGAGTGGCGTTAACCCAAGCACTGCTGCTCTCAGAAGCTGTATTAGCAAGACACGAGAGTTGGTATGTTGGTATGGGAACTGGCTATCAAACCCAGCTGCTCTGTCCAATACAAGAAGCAGGAATCTCAATCACTAGGCTCACTGGTCCTCTCTATGGAATTATTTTATAAACTTATTTAAGATTTTATTTGAAAGGTAGGGTGAAGGAGGAAAGAAAGAAATGGGGGTGCAGAGAAGAGAAGGATATTTTCCATCCACTGTTTTATTCCCCAAATGGCCCCAACAACTGGACCAGGCTCCAGAAAATCCATGCTGTGTTTCCGTGGGGAGGCAGGGCCCAGGTCCCTAGGTCGTCATCCACTGCTTTACTCGGCCCATTAGCTGGAAGCTCTGTTGGAGGCAGAGTGGCTGGGACTTGAACTGCTGCTTGAATTGGGATGCTGGCTCTACAAGACGGCTTAGTGTGCTGTGCCACAGTGGGGAGTCAAGCTTTTTAACAATAAAAAAAAAATTCACTTCTGCTTGTCTGTTTATAAAAACAGTAGTTTTATTGACTCTCCTAGTTAATTTCTCCTGATTGTTTCTTAAATCCTTTGTGTGTGCATGTGTGTGAGGGTCTGATTTGTCTAGTGCAGTGTTCTGAAACACTTCATATGGGAGGCCCAGCACAAGCAGAAGGAGCTTTCACTGGCAAGGCCCCTGGATGTTCTTCATCTGTCTTTGTGTTTTGTAATGTTCTTTGGTTTGTGTTCCTTAAGAAAATGTTTGAATCTTGGGGAGGGAGGCAGGAAACCCTAAACCCACAAAGCCATTTTTTAAAAATGTTGCTGAGAATGGGAAATGATTGCTTTAAAGAGTGTGCTTTGGATGAGATTGGATTAACTGCAGAATTATGTAAAAATCTTAAATGTGGTTTCTGAAATTGTTGCATAATTGCAAGACTATGTTAAAACATTGTTAAAATTTGAGCAAATAAGAATGTCTACTTTAGGGAGTTCTATTTTAATTTTTTTTAGTGTGGTTTTAAATTGATCTTTTCAGAATCAGTGTTTGGGTTTTTGATATTTAACTGTAATTAAGTTGGTGATAGATTCTGTGACAGTGGAATTGTTAGAGTTAATTAAATGAGTCTGTGTTACCACTTACTGTTTAAATCACATTTTCCTGCATATTAAACATATTGACTTACAATATAGATAAGTATCGCTGAAAGTGTAATAAGTCAACATGAGCTGCCTTTGCTGGGTTTTTAGGTTATGGGAAGCTGGTTGGAAACAGCGATATTATAAGAACAAATTTGATGTTGATGCAGCAGATGAGAAATTCCGCCGTAAAGTTGTGCAGTCTTACGTTGAAGGTCTTTGCTGGGTTCTTCGGTATTACTACCAGGTACAAGGGAAGATTGCCCTTTATGAGTTCTTCATCGTTTTATCTACAATAATAGTGTGTATTATTGAGTATATTCTGAAGTAAAATTGAATAGATTTTTAAAATTTTCTATTCAGAAATTTACTACCATAAATCATATTCGTAAAAGCAGTGACATTCTTTAGGTATCAATACACTGTGTGAGCAAAGATTATTTTAAGAATTTTCAGCATCAAGTAATGTGGTTATTTGTACTTCGTTTTTAAGATGATTGAAGTTTAGTGAGTTTTTTAAATTGAAATTTTTAAATAGCTGGGTAGTTAAGTACTTAATTGGCATCATTAAATGAACAAGCAAAAAGCAATGCCAGGGAAATACCAATCAGAATTTGAAAAGCGTTTGAATGATACCATCGCCTGTTTAAGGTGGTGCTGTTACGTGAAGTGTATTCTAATTAAAGTCATCTATATCTGGCTTAAACTTTTTTATAATTCAGGTGTCATATTGGTGAGAGATGGGTAGACAAGGATTAACGACACTGACCATTAATAACAGATTTAATGCTCAGAGAATAAACTACGTTAAATTTGCAAATAGATGAGGTTTGTCAGTAAATAGAAAATACCATAAAGCATTAAATACGGACTATAAAATATTCTCTTTGCAAATTTTCCTCTTGATGAATATAATCCAATAAGTATAGAGTGAAAACACATCTCAGGAAAGATGTCTCTTGGATCAGTTATAATGTGCTCTTGTTTTCTTGTTGGTATTTTGTTTGTTTTGTTTTTGGTATAAAAAGTTTTTATAGTTACAGTTGTCACACGAAGATGTGGTGGTGAATTTTAAAATGAAGCTTTGGCCTTGTACCTGTCAGCCTGTGTTCCGGTGGTGCCCCCAAAGCACCCACATGCTCAGAGAAGGGCAGCTGCCGCTCTGCGAGTACCCTGGGCTTGTTTGGTGGCAGGATTAGATTTAGAATGAAAGAGCAACAGCCATGTTACGGGTTGTTTTTCTGACTATAAAGTTTGATGTTGGCTCAACTGATTGTTAAATTGCATCATTGTATTGTTTTATTTTTTAAAAAAAGATTTATTTGTTTAAAAAGCAGAGTTGTTCCAGAAAGAAAGTTCTGTCCCGGATCACTTCCCAAATGGCCGCAATAAATAGAGCAATGCATGGCCAGAAGCCGGGAGCCTCTGGGTCTCCCACGTGGGTACAGGGGTCCAAGCACTTGGGATGGCCTCTGCTGCTTTCTCAGGCGCATTAGCAGGAGAGAAGGGAGAGAAATAGAGCAACCAGGACTGGAACCGGGGTCCGTAGGAGATTGCCAGTTTCTCCCTGTTATGCCATAGCACCAGCCTGAGTCTTTTGTTTCATAAATAGACTATTTTAGGCTAATTGTTTAATTTTTTTGTTTTCGAATTGTATCCACCATTAACATGGCTTTTGGAGGACGAGTTTTATTCATTTTTAATGGTTCTAGGGCTGTGCTTCCTGGAAGTGGTATTATCCATTCCATTATGCACCATTTGCTTCAGACTTCGAAGGAATTGCAGACATGCCTTCTGAGTTTGAGAAGGGTACAAAACCGGTAAGCTTGATTGCTCAGAATCACACAATTCATAGAATTTTGGACTTGGTAATAATTTGGAGTCTTCAACATGTTTTTTCTTTCTTGCAGTTTAAACCACTGGAGCAACTTATGGGAGTTTTCCCAGCAGCAAGTGGTAACTTTCTACCTCCATCGTGGCGAAAGCTCATGAGTGACCCTGTGAGTGTGGAGTGTGGAATGTGGTGGTGGTGACTGCATGTTAAATATAGTTTGTTAATATTGCTAGTTGCCTTTGTATCTTGTGATTAAAAAAGCATTGAAGTGTAGAAAGAAAACATTTGAGTTCTATTGTAATTTTTTCATGCTATATATCTATTTTCCTGTTTCCATTGACTGGTAATACTAACCCATGAAATGGGCTTGGTTGGTGTTGGAAATTCTTACGTAGCAGTCTTTTGTTATCATTCTATTTACTTGAAAGTTAATTTTATTTTTCTTTGTTTCAGCCATGTATTGTGGCTGCCAGAAGTCTGGCTTAGCTCAACCTCAAACCTTATTTTAGGTGCTAGCCAGGAAGGGTGAGCCCCAGCGTTTTGGGGTGCTAGCCAGGAAGGGTGAGCCCCAGCGTTTTGGGGTGCTAGCCAGGAAGGGTGAGCCCCAGCGTTTTGGGGTGCTAGCCAGGAAGGGTGAGCCCCAGCGTTTTGGGGTGCTAGCCAGGAAGGGTGAGCCCCAGCATTTTGGGGTGCTAGCCAGGAAGGGTGAGCCCCAGCCTTTTGAGGTGCTAGCCAGGAAGGGTGAGCCCCAGCCGAGTAGGAGTCCTGGGAGTAATGAGCTTGTTCCTCCAGCGTGCTGAAGGCCTGCAGCTGTCAGTTCTTTATTCCCCTGTGATAATGCCTTTGTGTGTCATCTTTTAAAATCAGGTTAATTTTATCTTACTAGCATGGTATTAATGACTTCTTAATAAAATTTGTTTTTACAAAAATAAATGTACTTTATTTTCTCATCATTGCTTGAACAAAGCCACCAAGTTCTTTAAAGTAGTATATGTGGCATTTGTTTTGAATTTTTACTTTTCTCTCTGATACAGGATTCTAGTATAATTGACTTTTATCCCGAAGACTTTGCTATTGATTTGAATGGAAAGAAATATGCATGGCAAGGTAAATTTTTGACACTCTTCTTGTTAAAGCTTTGTGAAAACTGAGCAAACAGATTTTGTAGGATGGAATAATTCTGTAAAAGATAAATATTTGAAAACTAAGTGAAAATTGATTTTCCTCCATCTAACCTAGAATTAGCTTGATTAATAGTAATTTTAATAGTAACATTCTGATGTAATTTGAATAAAAGTAGATTAATAATTACATCTTTTGCCTCATTTGTGCTTAATTAGACTTTTTCCAATTAGAAGTTCATTAACAGCTGCTAAGGCCGAGAATACAGAAGCTTGTCTCTTCCACTCTGCCTATCAAATGAATATAAATAAATTTAAAAAAATTTACTTGACATTGATTGTTGTCTATAATTTTATCATTTATTCTGTTAACTGGTTTTATAGGAATGGCACTTTCAAGTTAATACTAAAATTAAGATGCCTGTACCACTCAACTAATGTGTGATGATCAACTATAATATAATAGACATTTTACCCCATCGGCCAACTTCTGTTGCATATCAGTGCCCCCTCTTTCAATAAACCTTTTCTTCTCTCTGTTTTTTGAGACTAATGAGCACATTGGGTAGAATCATATTTTCACGTTTTCTTTCACTATTCCTTATGATTGGGATGGCCCATAAATGGCAGAGAATTGTGAGGCAAAGGGGAATTATTAATTATTTACTATTTATGAGGCTGTAGAGTAGACTTTATTAGCAGAAACCTATTTAATGGAATGATAATGAGACATGCATACCACTGGTTGGGTTTATAGTCATAAGGGTCGAGGCCTGTGGTCATTGTTCTGTGTAAACTGATGGAAGTCTCAGGTGGTGTTTGAAGGTCCTTTGGTTAAAGTAGACAGGAAACACAGAACAGGAGACTGCAAAGTGAAACAATATCATTAGGAAATGTATTTATATGTTTGTTAACATACATAAGTCAGTAAAATCTTAACTAAGTTTATTAATAACGTACGGACATGCTGGTGATTTGGCAGCTGCACTATTACCGTATATTTCTTTTGTGCCACTGACCGGTGATACAAAGTAAGATAATGCACAGAAATTGCTGTTGCCACTTATTTGTTGTTTTCATTGTTTTTTCTTAATAACCAATGGTTACAAAATGATATTTCCTGTGGTTTTTATTTGCAGTTCCCTAATGATTAAGGATATAAAACGTATTTTTGCATGATATTTGGCCATTTTTGTATCTTTAGGGATACATTCATTCAATTATGCCCATTTTTTTGTGGCTTGTGTGTTTAGGAATTGTTCATATATTGTATTTAAGAGTTATTCATGTATTCTAGACAATCACTTTTTGGATACTTGATTTGCATTTACTTTTTCCCATTCTGTGGGTTGTCCTTTTTCACTCTGTGGTGTTGTTTTGGCATGCAGAAGTGTTTTATTTTGATGCAGTCTTTTGTTGTCCTGTGTCTTTAATGCCATCCAGGAAGTCATCGCCAAATTCAGTGTTGTGAATCTTCTCTGTGATATTTCGTATATATCTGTGTGCATACATGTGTAAAGGTTTTGCTTTTTAAGTCAGTCATTTTGAGTTGATTTTTTGTATGGTGTGAAGCAAGTCTAATTCCTTTAGTATGTAGCTATCTAGTTTCTTAACATCATTTACTGAAAAAAAAAAAAAACAAACCTTTTTCCATTGGATTGTTTTGAATACTACTGTTAAAATTCAATTGGCTACAAACGCTTGAAGGATTATTCCTGGGTATTCTATTCTCTACCCTGTATGTATATATGTCTGTCCTTAGGCTAATACCATATTGTTTTAAGTACTGGAGCTTTGTTGTAAGTTTTGAGGTCACAAAATATGAGTTTTGCAGCTTTTTACTGTTCAAAATTGTTTTGGGTATTCAGAGTACCTTGAGAGATTCCATGTGCATTTTAGCATAGGATTAGAGTTTCATTTTTACTGTTTTTATATTTTATACAAATATTTTCACCTATTAAGCATAATACTAAGAAAAGAATTTTGATTTAAAATGTAGTATTGTTATAATAGGAAATATGCATAATTATTTCTTCATACATTTTTAATTACTAAGTAATGATACTATAGTAGTTAAATTCTTACCTGGTTTGGATACATTGCAGTATGTCAGATCTCAGAGCTTCTCCAACCTTTTAAGTGTGTATACTTATCAAGATTATGTGTAACTTAGTAGCAATGCTGTGGTTTTATAGGTACATAACATAGTAGCTTTAGTTTCTATGCAGTGTATATGTGAACAGAGTGTCAGTAATGAGGTGAGATCTGAACCCAGAGAATGTGATTCCAGAGCTCACCCTTGAAAGAATTGGGCTTACCTGGCCACCCCTAGGCAGATGAGAAGATTCCATGAGGTAAGCTATTCCGTACAGCAAGAAGTGCTACAGGACACAGCATACGGTATATAATATACACAGCATATGGTAGCTGCTAGTGGCACTTTTACAGTCAGCTCTTTTTTTTTTTTTTTAAGATTTATTTTTATTGCAATGTCAGAAATATATAGAGAGGAGGAGAGACAGAAATATCTTCTATCCGATGATTCACTCCCCAAGTGACTTCAACAGCTGATCAGGAGCCAGGAGCTCTTCTGGGTCTCCCACGCAGGTGCGGGGTCCCAAGGCCTTGGACCATCCTCAACTGTTTTCCCAGGCCACAAGCAGGGAGCTGGATGGGAAGCAAGGCTGCTGGGATTAGAACCTGTGCCCATATGGCTATCTTGGCATGTTCAAGGCAAGGACTTTAGCCGCTAGGCCACAGTGACAGGCCCAGTGAGCTTATTTTTAAAGCACTATCACTGTTACTCTGAATGTAAGACACTGCTCTCTGTACTGGCTGGTGGGGCTGATTTGGTTTGTGGTAATATTGATGCTGTCAGTAGCACTATAATTGTTTATTGATTGGATATAGATTCTGAACTTGATTTTGTGGTCTTTCATAGGTTGTCTTTTGGTCTTGAATATGGCAGGTAGGAAACAAAGGCTAGATAATACTGCAGTGTTTCTGGGATGTATTTCCCTTAAGTGTGTTTCCAAGTAAAACTTGAACAACTCTTTGGGTTTTTGTTTTTGTTGTCATATTGGTTGCATAGCTTAGAGATTCCAAGCCCATGTGGAC
The DNA here is from genome assembly GCF_017591425.1 of Ochotona curzoniae. NCBI lineage: Eukaryota > Metazoa > Chordata > Mammalia > Lagomorpha > Ochotonidae > Ochotona > Ochotona curzoniae. The sequence goes on along the minus strand of NW_024465894.1, from coordinate 19,667,647 downwards.
CTCTGATTAGGGTGGGCAAGTTCAAGTTTGGAGGAAGGTGAGGGGTCAGATGTTTCAGGGTTTTTTTTTTTTTTTTTCCTCCTTTGTCCTCAGGACAGGATGGGGAGGGAGTCCCTTTTTGCTGTCAAATTACATCAGCACCCAGGGATGGTCAAGGTCATTTGAGACGCTTTAGAGACCCCAACGTGGGGAAGGGTGTTCCAAAAGTATTACATGAGTGGCTTTGATGTTTCTGAGAAGTCGTTGATTTCATTGCTTCAAGGTTGAGAAATCTTTCCAACATCTTTTGGATGACAAAATCCACCTTAGTCTTGTCCAACCTGTAGTGCTTTCCATTCTCTGACAAGGCAGTCAGTCTGTCCCCTGCTGACCATCATGTTCCTGTATGCAGCTGTACATGCTGTCCACTGCATAGGCATCAATGACTGAGAAGACGCAGTCCTTATATATGTGCTCCAAGTTCAGAACACACATCCTGTGATTTCCTCTGTGGCTGGAATCTGAGTCCAGAGGTCCTGTTGGGGAGTATTCAAGAATCCTTGCCTGGGGTGACATCAGACCTGGACTTTTGTGTGTGTCACTTGGCACCAGGGCAACACACATACCAGTGCAGAGAGCTTCCTGTCAGTTCTGCCTCATCCTCATATCACATGAACAGTTGGGTGCCTCAGCTCAGCCCCACCAGCCTGCCACAGACACTGTCTCCATACACACCAGTGGGTGCTGTTGCCTACTTGAGGTAGGTCCCAATACCCCCTACTTGGCCCACCTCAGTCCTGGTTTTTGTGCATGCCGACCTCTGTTGTGGCCTGATGTGGCCCAGTCTGCATCCTACCTGGCTCTCATGCAAACCCGTAGGTACTGCACTTTAGTTCAGCATGACCTACCCCCAGACCTCACCCTCCTGAATGCTGACAGATGCTGTTGCCTTGTCCAGTCTAAGGTATACCACAGATCCTGGTTCTCATGCTTACCAATGGTAGGGACAACCCGATAGTTCCCCTGCCATGCATGCTATCAGACTTAGATCTTGCACCTGCCAGAGGGTACTGTGGTTCAGTATGATGTGAGTTGTACCCAGTCCTGGCACTTGCTAGCAGGTGCTGCGACCTAGCCCAGCTATCCTGCCCCCAGACCCAGCCCACGTGGATGTTGATGGGTACTGCAGCCTTGCCCAACCTGATCCACAACTCTGGCTGTTGCACTCAACAGTTGGAGTTGCATCCCAGTGGAGGAGTCCCCAGAGTTCCCCTGCCAGGTCTGCTCCAAGCCCCAGGTGTTGCTGGTTGGTGCTTCAACCCAGCCTTACATGGCTACCTTCATTGTGAGCTCTCACTGGCAGGTATTGCAGCCTAACCAGGCATGGCCTACACCCTGTCCTAGCACTTGTGTATGTGTCCACAGGTGCTATATCCTTAGCTCAGCCTGACCCACCCCAGATCTGGTCTACACAAATGCTGATGAGTGCTGTAGACCAGCCCAGCCTGGCCTGTCCCCAATTCCAGCTCTTTCTCAGGCACGCATCCCTGCTTGGCATGGTCTCTCCTTAGTTCTGGCCTTAGCATGTACCAGTGGGTGCTACAACCTGTCTGCACTCAGCCTCCTTCAGCTCTAGCTCCCACAAGGTCAGGTGAGTACTGTGGTCCAGCCTGGCTCTACCTTTCACCATCCTCAGTTCTCTATGTAAACCAGTAGGTGCTGTGGTCCCACAGGGACGAACACATAATTCCCTTACAGAATCTGCTCCCAGATCTGGTTCTCTTGCATTCTGATGGGTGCGATAGCCCTGCCTGATGTGACCCACCCCCTGCTCCAACACTGATAGGCGGCAGGTGTTGTGGCCCAGCCCATCCAGGCATGCCTCCCAGTCCCAGCCTTTGTATGTGTCTCTGGGCAGGGGGCAGTGTTGTTTAGCCCAACCCAGGTCTGTGGGAGGGTACCTTGGCCTGATCCTGACATGCCCTCCCATTTTTTCCCCCCACCTAAACTAGTCAATTCCAGCTCCCCTTGCCTACCTGTAAGTGCCATAGCTTGGTCCATGGTAGACCCCAGAAGTCATTCCTGCCCTGTTTAGCAGGCCTTCCTCTGCTTCCACTTCAGTATGTCCCTAGATTAACTTCCCTGGGCACTTTGGGTCTGGGAGCCAGCAAAGTTGTGTCTTGGCCTGTGTCTTGTCCTGGCGTTGCCCACCTTCCCCACATGTCTTTTTAAAAAAAAGTCTACAATTTTGTAAGCAATTAAAGCTTTTATAAAGAGTTATAAATGGGCCTGCCATGGTGGCCTAGCGGCTTAAGTCTTCGCCTTGAATGCACCAGGATCCCATATGGGTGCCGGTTCTAATCCCAGCAGCCCTGCTTTCCATCCAGCTCCCTGCATGTGGCCTGGGAAAGCAGTCGAGGATGGCCCAAGGCCTTGGGACCCTGCACCCGCTTGGGAGACCCGGAAGAGGCTCCTGGCTCCTGGCTTCTGGCTTAGGATTGGTGCAGCACCGGCCGTTGTGACACTTGGGTAGTGACTCATTGGATGGAAGATCTTCCTGTCTTGTCTCTCCTCCTCTGTATATCTGATTTTGCAATAAAAATAAAATAAATCTTTTTTTAAAAAATGGAATAGGCAACTCTGCCAGCATACTGTTATAGTTATCACAAATTTGGCATTAACCAGGCCCAGAATGTGCACCAGCTACTGGCTGCTTTTCTCCTAGCGATGTAAAAGTTGCTTAGGTGCAACCCAAGCAGCGTAGGCAGTGCTCCGTTGGGTTTCTGAGTCTGTTTACCAGTGCTTAGACTAGCCCAACTCACATGATGGGTATTTGTGTTTTTGAAATTACTTTTGGACTCGCTAATTCATGTTAGAATTTAGTATCTTTTTGTTGTTTTACTTTTAAAAACTCCGCTGTATAATAAAATTGAACATGTTTTCTTACTTTTGAAATACTGTGGACTTTGAAAATATTGTGGAAACCTTTTCATTTTTTATTTTCAAAATTATTTGATTCAGACATTTTATTTATCTTAAAATTGTTGTTTAGCATAAATATTGTTTATAATACATGTAGCCGAACATATGTATGCTTTGTTAATTTTACATTTTTGTAGTGAGAGACACTGTATTTGAGCCATATTTTCAGAATTACATACATAGTTCCAGGTAAAGCAGTGCCATTAATTCCAGAAAAGTGCAGAATGAAGAACTGATGCTGCCCTCCATCCCCAAGTTACTTAAGCAAGGCTGTAATGAATTACACATACATATTTCTAGTGTCAGAACAGAACTTGGTTATTTTACTTGTATGATCTTTTAAAAAAGAAGAGGCCCAAGTGCTCAAAGATGGAAGGAGAAGCTTGAGGCCAGGGAGCCCAGCTGTCCCTCTCCAGGAGGATGTCCTTGTGAGCAGGGTAAGAACACAGCGGCTGTCCAGGGAACTACTACTTCTTTTCATTTAAAAAAGGTTATTTCAAAATTAGGATTAAAAAAAAAACCATGATTGTTTGTATGAACCATTTAAAGGAAGATAGGTAAGAGTTTTCCTCTGTAACTGTGTGGATTGTGTTTACGTCTAAGTTTTGGCTAGAGTTCACTTCCGAGCTAGTTTTAGAGCAACAAGGACATCCCAGGACTGTTGTTTGAACCAGAGGAGCGAGGTAAGTTGGAGAAGTCAGCTGATCCAACCGCAGCGTGGTTTGTGGACACTGTTCCCTCAGGTGTTGCTCTGTTGCCATTCGTGGATGAACGCAGGCTGCGAGCGGCCCTGGAAGAGGTGTACCCAGACCTGACTCCAGAAGAGAGTAAGCTCTTGCAGTTAAATTACACTAAGTCTGTGTGCTACGTGGGCTCTTGGGAAAAGTTTATGGAAAACGGGAGTAAAAATTAATTTTGTTGAAGCATCTCAAAGATTTATGCATCGGCTTGTTTATAATATGTATTTTTTCCTTGAACTTTCTGATGTCCCCTTATAGAAAAATTTATGATTTCTGTGTAAAATTTGAGTCTCTTTTCCTCCTTTGGTCAAATTTTCCATAGAGAGCATCAACCATTGGTTTTCCGTTTCCGTAACAAGTGTTAACTTTATTAATTTATCTGTAAAGTTAACAATAAGTTAAGTGAAAATACTTAACGTTTCTAGTGTTGAATGAACTTATTAAAATGCTTCACTACAAGAGTGCCCTTTTTGCTTTGTGATCTTACTCTGAAGAAAATGAGAAGTTTCTCTTTCATTTTCCTCCCAAACTAGTGATAACTTTACTTGAAAAGATTAGGGTAAATCCGGCATTTTCCTTTGAAGTACAGCTTGAAATATTACATCAAAAAGGGCATTTTGTAATCCTGACGGTGGAGAGAGTTCAGATTGGGAAATTGCAAAGCCGTGCACAGTACCAGGCTAATGAGCTTGTAGAAACAATTGCTTTATTGACTTTAGAATAATTTTTGTCATTGATGAGTCTGTTTCTTCAGGAAAAATGTGTGTTTTAATATACATTTCTTATATTGTGAAATTAAATTCTGTTAGGTGTGTGTATGTGTGTGTGTGTAAACAGACATCACAAATTTCAGTCAGCCACTTTTGAACTATTTATAAACTGTACTACAAGTTATAACATTTTAGGTATGTCCTTTTGTTTTAGATTCATAGAGATTGGCTTTTCAGACATAATTACTTACTGTATGGTCTTTTCCTTTCCTCTCAGACAGAAGAAACAGTCTTGGAGGTGATGTCTTGTTTGTGGGGAAGCATCATCCACTTCATGACTTTATTTTAGAGCTCTATCAGACGGGTTCCACAGAGGTAGTGTGTGGTTTGGTCCGCTGATTAGAAGTGTGGTGTGTGCTTTTTTTGTTTGTTTTCAATTTTGTGGGTGAAATAGGCATAATAGAAAATGTAGCATTGTGATGGCAGAGTATACTGACAATGCTGGGCATTGTCACCCTGTCCACTTCCAGAACTGCTCCGTCAGCCAAGCACACTTTGTGCACTCGTAGTGTTTCACGGTGTCTGCGTGTTGTGCCGTTCCTGCAGCCTCGTGGCTCTGTCTGCCTCACCTCTGGGACGGAGTTGTAGCGCTGCTGCTTTGGGGCTGTCTCACTTCACTTAGCGTAGTATTTCCATGGTTCACTCACGTTGTGTATTATAGATTGTAATTTCTTTTTTTATGCCTAAATAACTTTCTGTTTGTGTTTATACAAACTACATTGGGCTTTTCCATTCATCAGTTGTTGTATGCTTGGCTTTAAAATAATGCTCCTGTGAACATGGGGGTACAAATGTCTGCCTGAGTTGTTGTTTTCTTTTCATTTGGGCTGCGTTTTTCCACAGCCAGTGGATGTACCACCTGAACTGTGTCATGGGATTCAAGGGAAGTTTTCTTTGGATGAAGAAGCCATTCTTCCAGATCAGTAAGCATCCACTTATATATACAACTGAAGAGAAATAGTGACAAAATGATATTTAAAATAAAACAGGGAATGGATAAGAGGCCCCTCTCCACATTGGAGTGTCTGGGTTTCGCACTGACAGCTCCTGACTCTAGCTAGTTTTGTGACGGTGCAGCTGCTGGGAGGCAAGAGTGATGGCCCAAGCAATGTGGTTCCTGCCTCCCATGTAGGAGGCCTGTATTGTGTTCCCAGCTGCTGGCTTCAACACTGGCCATTGTGGGCGTTCAGAGAAGTGAATCAGCAGATGGTCACATGATCTCTTTCTCACTGCCACTTGGTGCACACATGTGCTCTCTCCATCTCAAATTAGAAAAAGCAAGCCTTGTTGTGCTGAGGAAGCTTGGACTCAAAGCCCAGCCCTTTGACTGTAATAACTGCATCACCTTGTGCAGAGCTCTGCAGTCACTGCATCCATAAGGTTAAGTCTGTTTTCCAGAAACACTTAGATGTTCTTGCTAATAACTAAGTATTAGTAGTTCTTATGTTGCTTGCTTTTCTCAGTCTGCCTGTTTCTTGAGAACACAGTTTCCCTGAGGCTGAGCCTAGTATGTAATCTCAAGAGATTGAATCAGAAACAGAGAGAATTCAACTGGTAGAATTAAATGTCAAACAGTGACGCTCTTCTTTGTGTGTGGTTTTTTTCTTAAAGATTAATTTATTATTTTTGATTGGAAAGTCAGATTTTCAAGAGAGAAGGAGAGGCAGAAAGATTTTTCCATCCACTGGTTCACCACTCCCCAAGTTTCTGCAACAGGTGGAGCTCAGCTCATATGAAACTAGGATCCTCTTCTGGGTCTCCCACATGGGTGCAGAGTCCCCAGCCTTTGGGCCATCCTCTGCTGCTCTCCCAGGCCAAAGTCAGTTGGATGAGAAGTAGAGCAGCCAGGGTACTAACCAGTGCCCATGTGGGATCCTGGCACATGTAAGGCAAGGACTTTAGCCACTAGGCTGCCACACTGAGCCCTGGTTTACTATCTTTAATTCAATTTTTTTAATGGTTTTAATTATTAATTGGTAAATATTGGCAGATACAATAAATACTTTAAAAAGTTCTTTGAGGTCTTCCCTAAGTTTTGAGTATAAAGAGTTTAGTAACTGCTACACAGAGGTAAGATAAATATATCAGTAATGATACTGTATGTTACGTGATGTGTGTATCTTTAGCTTTTGGAATAGTAACACCAAGTTTTCCAAAGTGGATACTCTGGACTGGTGTGGTGTCCAAGTGAGTGAAGCCTCTGCTGGCAACCCAGTGCTTCATGGTGGAGTGTTAGGTCAAGGGCCAGCTGTCCTGCTTCTGATCCTGCTTCCAGCTAATGTCTCTGAGGCAGCAGCCAGTGACCCACATACACAAGACTTGAAAAAACAAAAACAGAAGCAAAAAAGTTACCTTGTTCCAGTCCCAGTGACTGTATGTGGGAGACCTTATTTCTGTATGTTCTGGCAAGTTCTTGAAATCAGGACTGGTCAAGACTTACTTTCTGGGATCATAGGATTTACAGTTGTGTTTCTCTGTTGCTGAGGTTGAATACCTTACGGTTAATGCTCACTCAGTTTTCTTGTTTGCTATGGATTTTTTAAACACTACAAATTCTGATATAAACTTTTTGCCCATAATTGTTTCCCACTTTTGAGATGAAACTCAAGCGTAATGGGACATTAAAAATGTGTAAATGATTATATTTTTACTAGCACATTGTTGATCTCTCTTTTCTAATGATGAATGCAGTATTGTCTTACTTCGCCTTAACCCAGCAGGTTCTGACTCTCGCTTCCTTGCAGAGTGGTGTGTTCTCCTATTCCTCTGCTACGAGACCTGACACAGAATGCTGCAATCAGGTAAGTGCTCAGCAGTCGTGGCATTCGTCCAGAACACAGTTCTGAACTTGCAAATAAATTTTAAAAGACCTCCAATTCACAAGGAAGTGTTGGCTGTTAATCCGCCCATACTTTGAGATTGGAGAGTCAGTCCCTGTGTGGCAGACCTCAGAGCAGAGCCTCTTGACTTTAAATTATGCATATTGTTAGGGTTACTGATTGAACAGGCTTGCTTATCTGTCTTCTGGTTTCCCCTGACAACCTCTAATTCTTCCTGGATTAGCACAGTTGGAGGCAGAGAGAGGCCTCTGGTAGTTGGCTGGGTGGAAGCAAGCCATCTTCTGCACCCGAGAGGCTCTCACAGGTCTCCTGTTTTAACAGATGGATTTAGCCATGTGTCTAGTTATGGCCCTGCAGAGGTTAGAAACACAAATTGTGTTTGTTACATATTTTTTAATGTTTGTGGATTGTCATGCACTTGAAAGACGAAGAGAGACAAGAGAATCAGAGAGAGAAAGTTCTTGTGTCCACTGTCTCAATTACCAAAGGCTCATATTAGCCAGAACTGGGCCTGACTGGGCCAGGAGCCTGGATTTCAGTAGGACTGCCACATGGGTATCAAGTACCCAGGTACTTGAGCCCTCGGCTGTCGCTTCCTAGGGTATATTAGCAGGAAACTGAGTAGGAAGCAGAGTAGCTGGCACTTAAATTGGCATTCCAGTGAGGGAAGCAGGTGTTCTCATATTATTCAAGATGAGAAATAATCATCTGCTAAAGTTTTGAACAATTTTGTGTGTAAAGGCCTGATTTCTGTTACCTGGAAAGCTTAATTACACCTCAGCTCTTGCACAGTAGTAGGTTTTCTGTTGACTAAAAATACTGTTAAGTATGTTTTAAGAGTGTTTAGTGTAAACAGTCAGCAAGTTTATCACTGATCCCTGAAGTTGATGGCAGAGTTTGTTGTCATTTTTTCCAATACAAGGAGACTAAACATCTATAGCTTGAAAATTCAGGAATTTGTTGAAACTCTTGTTAATCTTGAATTTTGCTTTTCCAACCATTTTTGTTATGATTTCTTTCCCTCTAAGAAAATATTTTAAGTCTTAGATTTCTCGTTGTGCAGTAAGTTATTTCCTGTTGTTAATGGGCTGTGATAATAACTGATTACCATTTTAGAAAGGCTTTCACTTGAAGAAAATTATTGTGAGTTTGGAAATTCTTCTTGGATTAGTTACTTTCATTTCTCTCCATGATTTTTTGTTTATCTTTACCCTTAATTTGTGCTGGCTTTTTGTCTTTGTGCCCTTTTGTTAAGGGTGCAGTGCAGAATTGAAAGCTGTGCTCCTAAGCCCATAACAAACAATGTGGCTCTGCTGGATTCAGTGTGGACACTGTGTATTAACCCTTGGGGTCTCTGGCTGGCATGGGCGCTTTCGGCCATTTAATCCCACCGGTTCTCTCTGTGGCTTGTCACTTGTTTGCTTGTGCTCCTCAGTGTTTCTGTATACTTTCAAAGGCTGCCCTGCCTGGCCCTCTAGAAGTGGTTAATTCTACTTATCTTTCTAATTAGGATAAAGAGGCCTGGCCAGCAGAGAGCTTACAGAATTAATGGACAGATCCCGGAATTTTTGCATGGGTGATGTTGTTGTTGGTCAGTTGGTTCGGTTGGAGCCTGAAGCAGCCTTTGATGTTGATACTTACTGCATTCGCAAAATTGTTAGATTTATTAAACAAATCCATGGTGTATGCATATTCAGGGAAGCGCTCAAAGTAAATTTAGTGATAAAATTGATTTCAGTATAGTAAAGATTTATGAAAGATGAAAATTAACTTTTTCCCTGAGTACTTTTAATGTGTTCTCTGGGAATAGGTTGAGGCTGATGTCCAGTTGACCACGCATGTACTCGGTCAGGGCGGCTGTATGTCCCAGTGTCGTATCTGCATTGTAAACAAAAATCTGAGAATATGTCCTCTGATGTTAGTTGTGAGTTAATGCTGTTGACTTTTGCAGTCTTCCTCCTTTATGTGAATGTATCCATCATGCTGCTGCATGTTTGCATTTGTTCTAAGATGTGGTATTGAGTATATACTAAAGCATCTTAAATCCGTAAAAGTGCTAAGAGAGAATAGTTAGGTGTGACCTAAAAGGTTGTTCTGTTGTTTTGTTTTCAACTTGCATTTCATAAATCATTCAACATTACCAATAGCTTGACTTTGAATGGAACTGAGCTGTTTTGGTTTTCCTCATCCTGGTCTCCCTTCACCATTATAATTTGCTTACACGTAGTGTTTTTCAAGTAGTTAAAATTAAGCACATAAACCTTCTGTGTATGACTTTCTAGCAGTTTTCCTAAGCAGCAGCACAGGTCTGTGTTCGTGTAGGGTGGTGTGTCTCCACTGGGTTTTTCAGGCCACAGTTCTTTGCCCCAGTCCTCGTGGACACCTCCTCCCCAGGCACGCAGGTGCCTTCCGGGCCTGTGAGCTCTGCCACTCCTGCCTGCTGTGTGCCGTGTTCTTCCTGACCCTCAGCGCCTGCTACTGTTCTGAATGTAATTTAAATGGTGTCTGTATGTTGTTTTGGAAACTATTGTATTTTTGGTCGTATTTTTTTTTCCCTTCTCCATCTAAAGACTCTGTTGTTGATAGTATTGCCCAAGTCTTCCAAGAGTCAACCCTTTTTCTTCACAAGTGCTTCTCTTTCTGTGTTCATCTTGAATGAATCCAGCATGAATAGAACATTTTATTTTTTAGAGATATTTTCAAGTATTAATGTGAATGGAGATAGCTTTGTGTGTGTGGTGGGGGAGCAGTTGTTAACGTTGCCATTATTGCAGCATTTGTCAGGGTTAGGGTTGGCAGGCAGATCACTCAGAATTGGAAACCTTAAAGAAGTAAAATGTGAACCGGCGCCATGGCCTAGCGGCTTAAGTCTTCGCCTTGAATGCACCAGGATCCCATATGGGCGCCGGTTCTAATCCTGGCAGCTCCACTTCCCATCCAGCTCCCTGCTTGTGGCCTGGGAAAGCAGTCGAGGACAGCCCAAAGCTTTGGGACCCTGCACCCGCATGGGAGACCTGGAAGAGGATCTGGGCTCCTAGCTTCGGATCAGTGCAGCACCGGTTCTTGTGGTCACTTAGGGAGTGAATCATCAAATGGAAGACCTTCCTCTCTGTCTCTTCTCCTCTCTGTGTATCTGACTTTGTAATAAAAATAAATAAATCTTTTTTAAAAAAAAAAAAGTACAATGCATGTAGTCGGCAGAAGTGATGGGAAATTTTGACTGTCACTGCATCTGACACCTTTTCAGCACACTGGATCTGTTAACTCTGACGGACATTATGTCACAGTCTGTAAATTCAATGTCTTAAAAAAATTGGTGTCTTAAAATATCTATGCATCATGCATTTCTTGCTATAACAACAACTGATGTGGCATTAATTGTAGGATTATTAGGGAATGGCAAATATAAGTTAATTTGATGTTGGAGTCTTCTCTCTTTGTGAAGTGTGCTAGCACTTGCAAGCAATAGTACTTATAATATCTAAGGAAAATTCTTGAAGTAAATTGAGTCAGAAAAAGTTGTTATCCATCTCATTCCTTTTCCGTGAGACTTGTTTGCACTGCTCTCTTTACCAGTAGTGCTGAAAGTGCTGCTTGGACTACAACTAAAAGCACTGCTCGCTTACCTTAACGTCCAACCATGCCTAGGGTTACTTTTTTTTTTTTTTTTTAAGCTGTTGGTATGGCTGATGAAGTCAAGTGATTAAAATGATAGTGGTGGGAGTATTCCCTATCAAAGAAGAATCCATTATACTACTCATGGGGCAAGCTGGTCTTGTCGGCAATGCTGGAGGCTAATGCTGGATGAGTCAACACTGTTGTGCCTGCGTTTGGAATAAGTGAATAAAAATACTTTTGTTAGAAGTGTTGGATAAAATGATACAAATCTAAGCAGAGTTCTCTTTCTTACCTCAGCTGGCAGCCTCTTGAGTCGATCGGCTGCTCCATTAACTCATTTCCTCCCTGGACTTCTCAGAGGGTGAGAGTGCTTCTCTCTGCACGCCTGTGTTACTGTTTTCCCTTCTTTTATACATTCTCCGTGGATAAGCTGTATATTATTTTCATTTAGTGGGCTGTCTGTAAGACTTAGACTGCATAAAATGAACAAGATGATGAACATAAACAACTTGGACTTATGCTTCAAAGTAACACTTTGCGGCCCGGTGTGGTAGCCCAGTGGGCTTGCCTTATATACATCGGGAATCTATATGAATACCAGTTCACGTCCAGGATGCCCCACTTCACATCCAGTTCCCTGTATGTGGCCTGGGAAAACAGTAAGGACGACCCAAAACCCTTAGGGCCTTGCATGTGTGTGGGAGACCTGGAGGAGGCTCCTGGCTTCAGATTGGCTCAGCTGCTGCTTGTTGCAGCCACTTGAAAAGTGAACCAGTGGATGAAAGATCTTTCTTTCTGTATCTCCTCTTGGTAAATCCGCCTTTCCAATAACAATAAATAAGTCTTTAAAAAGTTGTCCTGTGGGGGTGGTGGTGTGGGCGCCATTAGGCCACACCTGGAGTGCCTGCGCTTGTCACTTTCTGCCCTTGTTCCTTCTCTTCATGCTTCCTGGGAGGCAGCAAGTGAGGGTTCCACGTGGGAAACCTGGATGGAACGCTGGCCACCTGACTTAGCCTGGCACAGGCCTGACGGTGGGTGGTAAGGAAGTAAACCTAATGGATGGTTCGCTTTTCTTCTCTGTGACTCAGCCTTCCAAGGCAGATAAGTAAATATGTTTTTAGAAAGTCTGTTCTTTGAGGCTATCATTGTGGCACAGGGGTAAAATCATGCAATACTGGCTTCCCATATGGAGCTGGTTTGCATCCCGACTGCTCCACTTATCCAGGTCTGTGCTGAGGGACTAGAAAAAGTGGCAGAAAGTGGCTGAAGCGCTTGGTCCCCTCCACCCATATGGGATCAAGTTCTTGGCTTTAGTCTGGCCCATCCCTGGCCACTGCAGCTACCTGGAGAGGAAATGGGCAATGGGAGACCTCCCTGTCACTCTGTTTGTAACTCTTATCTTTCAGTTAACTACTTTTATTTTTGTTTTTTTTAAAGCTGCCCTTTGGGTCTTTACATAATTGGTTCCCTTCTGTCTTAGATTCAGAAAAATTTGAGTTGTAGCTTATTTTAAATACTGAAATCTCTCAGCCAATTCATTTTAGGAGGAGTTTGTCTTCAGATTGTTCTTAAAGATCCATGGAAAAAGAATGAATCTTTGAGGTCATAAACAGGGCATTTATGCCTTCACTAGGCTTCCATACTTAATTCTAGATACTCCCTGGGAGTGTCCTAATGGGCTGTTCTATGTTAAGTGTGAAGCATTTGTTGAGTGTGATTCTGAGAGGAATACAGGGAAGATCTTGGAGATTATTTTCTGTTGGCTTGAAATTTTTTGCTCTTTAGGGCAATAGCATAAAAAAATTGAAAAATAATTTTTTTAAGGAAAGATTTGGTATGCATTAATTTGAGCACATTTAAAGATTTATTCATTTTTTATTACAAAGTCAGATATACAGAGAGGAGGAGAGACAGAGAGGACGATCTTCTGTCTGATGATTTACTCCCCAAGTGACCGCAAGAGCCGGTGCTGCACTGATCCGAAGCTAGGAGCCAGGAACTTCTTCTGGGCATCCCACCCGGGTGCAGGGTCCCAAAGCATTGGGCCGTCCTTGACTGCTTTTCCAGGCCACAAGCAGGGGGCTGGATGGGAAGTGGAGCTGCCAGGATTAGAACCGGTGCCCATATGGGATCCTGGTGCGTTCAAGGCAAAGACTTTAACTACTAGGCCACGCCACTGGGCCCTAATTTGAGCACATTTAACAAGTGATTCTTTTTTGCTAAACAAGATGGCTTGTTAGCTTGGCCATCTTCTTGGATTTATGTTTTCCAGGGTGTGGCTAGGAAATCTCACAGGCTTTGCCTCAATCTGACCTGCATTCCAGTTCTGGTTCTTGACATTCCTGTTGCTTTTTGTAATGTCTCCAGCCCCCTGGGAGATGCTGCCCTCCGCGCTCTCTTCTCCTCTACACTGCTATTTCTGATGTGTTTCCTCTTACTTCCTTTCTGCTTTACTTTGTAGTCAGAATAGCCTTTCATGGCGATAGCCATCTTTTTAGGTAGTCCGTCTTTCTTAATTCATCTCTCTTGATTTCTTGCTGTTCTTCATATTTGGTTAACTCTAGACTTGCTTGTCTCAGTTGTCACATGTTGCAGCGAAACATGTGTTGTATTCACTGAGCCTATTTCTGTTCTGTGTCTGTAGAACTGAAATCTCTTGTCAGACTTTTCAGGGATCCCCAGCAAGAAGGAGGCTCCAGTTACATGGACCTGTTGCTTGGGCCTGGCACCCCTCTTCCTGCCTGCTTCCATCAATTTTAGCTATCATCTGTAACCAGGCCTGCCCCCATTTAAACCACAGGTTCTTGGGTTGATATTTTCTCTGTGCTGTAGAATTCCCTTACTCCATGATCCTTGGAGAAATTTTGAAAAATAAAGGGAAGGAAAATAACTATACATAGGGGATTACTAAAATTACTAATAACCCTTTCATGGTTTGTATATTTTGTATATTTTGTTTTTAAGTTTAAAAAACAATGAGGATTCTATTTTTTGGAAGAACTGTAGTGGTTTGTTTGTTTGCCCACTACTATCCAGCGGGGTTTTACAGTCCTTCGCCAGGTGTGGCACAGTTGTGTGCGCCCTTACGTGCACGGTACACGGTGAGCTGATACCTGAGAGCGTACCGGAGGAGGTGTCAGGCAGCGGGAAGAGCGCTGTGTTTGCCAGCCTAGGGACAGACAGTCACCACCACCTCCGCCTCTGAAAGGAAATGGAACTCAGTTTATAAAGTTTAGAAATAGGCATTTACATAGTTATCAAGTTGTGACAATTGAGGAAGTGCGTTAGAGGAACCTGGTATCGGGTGGGGAGTGGGCGTGTCTCTGGCCTTCCTCCTGTAGATTTCTTAGCAATATATGTTTTTTGATTTTGCAATTGTTGCTGTGATACCTGCATATTTTCTGTATTAAGCTAATCCTTCCTAAGATGAATGAAAGGTGTTTAGTTTTCTTTCAGAATGGTATTTAAATGTCTCAGAAGTTGAGGCAATGTCTATTTTTTTATTCTCTACAATCACCTATAATTAACTACAACAGGGCTCTTCTCACAGAGAAGGCCTCGTGAGGTCTGTTGAAATAGTTGTTTTAAGAATGAAGAATTTAGGGGCTGGTGTTGTGGTGTAGCAGGTAAAGCCTCCAATTGCGATGCCGGCATCCTTTATCAGTTCTCATTGGTGTCCTGGCTGCTCCGCTTCCAGTCCAGATGCCTCCCAGTGGCCTGAGTGTGCCCAAGGACTCCAAGGGCAGACCTTGCAGAAGCTTGCTCTCTTGGCTGCCTTTTCTGCCATCTGGGGGTGAACCTCAGAGGGACGATACCTCTCCATTGCTCCCTATCTGTATTCGTTAAATTGGTGGATAAATATTTTTTTTAAATTAAGAATTTAGGGATTAGAAGCAGTTTTGTAACAAAGGTTTCTCCCTCCCCCGCAAAACCATTAGCCAAAGTCATTTCTGGAAAAGACTTTAGAATTTCAGTTATTTGTCTTTCTGTGTGAAGTAGTTCAATGTGCATGATAACTTAAGAATCCAATTGTTAATTTTTGGTTCTCTTGCAGTATTAGTTTCAAAGACCCACAGTTTGCAGAAGATTACATTTTTAAAGCTGTAATGCTTCCGGGAGCAAGGTAACTGGACTCTATGGGTTTCCTGTGAATGAATGGCTTTCGTCGTTGTCACTTAATACTGGGTTTTCCAACATTTTTCAAATGCTTTCAGAAAGCCGGCTGCAGTACTGAAACCCAGTGACTGGGAAAAATCCAGCAATGGACGACAGTGGAAGCCGCAGCTTGGCTTTAACCGGGACCGGCGGCCTGTGCACCTGGACCAGGCAGCCTTCAGGACTTTGGGGTGAGCCAGTGGGTTCCCTCCTTCTGAGTCCCCTTACCAGGCCATTCGGTATTTATACCACAGATATTTAAGGGACAGTAAAATCTAACAGTCCTGTAGGTAGTTCGACAGTTTTGCTGCTTTGTTGCTTTCTTTTCTTTCTAACAATCTCTGTTGTCTCTATGGATGTATTATGTGTTGCATGATAATTCTGTTATTTTCTCTAAAGAGGTTTTGTTATCTTTCTAACAGTTACTTTAAAGGTTAGCCAATTTTTTCTGCTACAGAAAAGCCAAATGTAGAAAGAGGGGACTTTGATAGAATAACAGGTGAAACTAGAGTGAAGAAAGCAATTGGAGGAAAACATTAATGAGTCATAGATAATAATGATAATTCCAGTTAGCGGAGAAGGCCTGAAATAGCCAGGATTGAGCTAGGCCCTTTGGGGAACTGAGACTTTAGACCAGATCCTGCGTGTGGGCGCAGGGATCCCCGAGGTTAAGCCATTACTCCTGCCTCTTGGCGGGAACTGGCACTGGAAACACACCTAGCATTTGAATTTAAGACTCCCATGTGAAGATGGTATCCCAAGTGGTGTCTTCACTTCTGTAACTGGAGCCTGGCCTGTCAGAGAAGTTGATGGTAAAGGTGACTAAACCTCGGTGGAGCTTGGTTTCCTTGTGTGTAAAACAGACCGACCTCATTAGAATCAAATGAGTTGACTGTGGAGTGATTTGGATACTTCCTAAACTCTGTGTTAGTGTTACTGTTAATGTTCTAAAAATCATGATTTAGATATCGTTAAAAGACATGCAAATTTTAAAATGGTTTTAATATATCTATTTGCCTGATTCCAAGTATTTTGCAAAGCAACATAGAAGTGCCTCTAAGTAAAGTTTTGAAGACAGTTTTTAACCTTTGATCCAAACTTCTGGAATTTATTCTGAAAAGATGATTTTAGGACATAGTTACATGCCACTAATTTCCTAATGCGTGTAATATGTAGCACTAGTATTGAATAAGAATGGTTTGCTGAAATATGAGAGCAGAGTAAAGTATTCTCTAAGTATATACACTGTAACTGTGAAGACTAAACAAAGGAAATATTTCACAGTAAATTGGCAACAGTGTAGTGTAGAGTCTTCAGTGATAGTGTTAGCCCTGTATCCTTCAGGGAAAAGCATGTATTATGCAATTTGAGGTTTTTATTTCCAAAATACGATAAGTGAATATTTAAATGACTATTAACTGAAAATATTGTGTTACAGATACATGTTTTTTATCACTATTACTGCCGTGCTTACTTTTGAACTCCTAATTATCAGCCTTTAGTATTTTTGTGGTATTTACCAGATCTGTAATAAAAGAGGTGTTTGCTTGCATTTGTTTCATTTGCATCAATGCAATGTGATTGATCTACCTGTATATAATATTTTTTTCCTTGTTGGGGTGTTGGTCCTTTTCTAGCCATGTCATGCCAAGAGGTTCGGGAGCTGGCGTTTACAGCAATGCTGCACCACCACCTGCCACTTACCAGGGAAACTTGTACAGGCCACTGTTGAGAGGACAAGCCCAGATTCCAAAACTTATGTCAAGTAAGTTTTTGATAATTCATTATTTGGCGTCCTAAATAAAAACTCAGATCCAAGATTAATTTCTAATTTTTCTGCTGGAAGCATTTATCGGTGCAGAGGTAGTAAACTTTGAAAACATTTGCTGGAAGACTTGTAAGAGAATACTTTATGCGGAATGAATTTATGCAGAATTGAATGAGTTGATTTCTTCCTTTACTTACAAATCTATTTCTCAGTAAACATCTGCAGAAAGAGGTATGTGGAACTGAGTTGCTTATTCCTTCAGTGTAAATATTTGGGTAGTTCGGTCAGATCTGAATTTGTGGCATTGTCACTGCATAGTTACTAAAAAGGCATGTCCCTTCTCCAGCCTATATTAAAGCCCAGGGCTGCCTGAATAAAGTCAGGCATCGCCTTCTGTGGGAAAATGCCTTTGACTGTGCAATTGTGAGGAACCCTTGACCTTCCTTCCCCAGAGCCTCATAAGCTGGAGACAGTTCAGAAAATGGTAACCATACAAATCATACAGCATTTCAATCGAGTAAGAAAGAAAAAAAGGTACTTTGGTGTTAGAATTTCACAGATTTTGTACTGATTTTAAATTGTACACCTGTTTAATGTTATTTTTGCACATTGAGGCTGTGCCCATTTATGTGAGGTCTTATAATTCATGTACCAAGTTCTCAAGGCCATGGCCCTGGTGAAGCCTTTACTTTTCCATTGCTGTTAATTGATTGCTACCCAACCAGACAGGAGCAGCACAGGTTGGGAAGAGGGACATTGTGCTAAAGCATTTGTGAAGTTTGAATCTGTTACGTTTTTCTAATGCTTGAAATATTTCATGAGAATTAAATTTCAAAAAGAGAGCACTTCCCTTGCAGAGGACCTTCAGAACTCTTCCCATGTGGGTGGCAGGGACCCAAATACTTGAACCATTACTTTGTGTTTGTTTGTTTAAAGATTTATTATTTTTATTACAAAGTCAGATATACAAAGAGGAAGAGAGACAGAGAAAGATCTTTCGTCTGATGGTTCACTCCCCAAGTGACTGCAACGGTCGATGCTGTGCTGATCCGAAGCCGGGAACCGGGAACCTTTTCCAAGTCTCCCACACGGGTGCAGGGTCCCAAGGCTTTGGGCCGTCCTTGACTGCTTTCCCAGGCCACAGGCAGAGAGCTGGATGGGAAGTAGAGCTGCTGGGATTAGATCTGGCACCCATATGGGATCCCAACACATTCAAGGAAAGGACTTTAGCCGCTAGACCACGCTGCTGGGCCCTGAACCATTACTTTCAATGATGCACATTAGCAGGAAGCTGGATTGAAAGCCAAGACTCAAGCCAGGCACTCTGAGGAAAGTTTTCTATGTTCTGTGCAGTGCATCAGATACCTACCTGCCTGCCTGCTTGGCTCCAGAACTCAGAGTCGTAGTTAGTTACTAAAGAACAAGCCCAGTTGGAGCAGGTGGTTGTTGAGAGGTATTTGTGTGGTATACCTGGCACCATTTTAATGCCAATAAAATAACCTGGTTTTTTGTTTTGTTTTTTCACATACATAGCAGTAACTTTTCAGATATAGTACCAAAGAAATGAGTTGAGACAGTTGTACTTACTCGGAGCTATCTGTTCTCAGCTTACTTTGCCGTTCTCTCCATCAGTCTACTGAAGCACTGAGTGGAGCCTTGTGAGGTTACAGAGCCTGTGGGATCTGCATAGTGTGTGCTTAGAGAGCTCTGCCCGAGATGCAGCAAATAGCGCTTCCGTATTCCATGTGCTAATGTCATCTGTGCCACCCAGGACGGAGACACTCCAATGGTGGATGTTTGTGCCCTGGGATTTGATCAGTTAATGATGAGAACACATCCAGCTGATTTTTAGTCAGCTGTTTATTGAAACATTTTTTGTTTTATGGATCTTGGCCCATTCACTTCCATCTAGAACATGTCACAGCTTTGGAATAAGAATGAGAATTGAGATGCAAAAATAGCAGAGATGGGGTAGCATTTTGCTTAGTTTTATTGGTATTTTTCAAAGCGATAGAGGAATCAAGGAAACAAACTGGTATTTGTCAGAAGGCCTTGGTCTGCCTGCTATGCAGCAAACATCCCGTTTTTTTCTGCATCTGTACGTTTTACGTTTCTCCTCACCCCTTTGAAATACTTTGAGTAAAGCTATTAGAACATACATTTTGTATTTACAGGATCCTATAATACCTGCAGAGTGAGTGTTTTCTTCATGTGTTGATTACATGTGTGTAATGTTTGCCAATTCTAAACTTTCAAAACATTGAGAAACTTTTTTTGCCCTCTTGAAACCTTACATTTCTGGGCCTCCAGATGGAGAGGTATAGAAATTGGGGGGGGTGCTTGCGTGGAAGACCCGGAAGAGGATCCTGACTGGATCGGCACAGCTCCAGCCGTTGCAGCCGCTTGGGGAGTGAATCAGCAGTCGGAGGATCTTCCTCTCTGTCTCTCCTTCTCTTCGTATATCTCACTTTCCAATAAAAATAAATAAGTCCTAAAAAAAAAGAATTTGGGGGTGCTTGTAAAATAAAATCTCATGAAAAAGCACTTTAACATGCAGTGCAAACACACATGAAACTTGGAGCGGGACAGCGATGAAGGCGCCTTGGCCGCTGGCTATTCCTCTGTTCCTTCACAGACTTCAGTTTCTGGTCAGTGTCCTAGATCCTGTCTTACAGTCCCAAGAATATTAAGTGAATTTAACTAACACAATAATCAATTGATAAAAGATAAACTTTTAAGTTTGGACTTTATAATTTGGTCACAAGACTAAGCATTGGCCAGGAGGTCAAGCTGCTGGCTGTGAAGCTGGCATGCCTCATCAGGGTCCCATTAGCTTAAGGCCTGGCTCTGCTGCTGAGTCTGACTTCCTGTTAATACACACAGTGTTGATGGCTCGGGAACGAGGGTCGCTGTTGCTCAGGTGAAGTTGGTGTGAGTTGGCTCCCGGCTTTAGCCTGACCTAACCGTGGCTATTGTGAGCGCTTGGGGAGTGAATCAGTGGATGGATGAACGGATGAAAGCTTTCTGTCTGCCTTTCAATAGGTATCAGTCAGACATTATCTTAACGAAACAATCTTTAAAATGGCTAGTGTGGAATTAAACTCAAGAAAGGCTGTGTGGCTCAACGGCCATCTCTGTTTCAGTCAAGAGCCTGCCTTGGGTGTTCCTCCTTGCTGGCCTTTGATTTTCTTTTGGCTGATGAGTAATTGCTTACTGATAACTGGAGTCAAGTACAGCCCTGAATACTCACCGTGAATAAAGCATTCGGTCTCTGTAGCTCAAGAACCTGATGCATGACTTCTCTTCATTCCAGTCAGTAAACTTGCCAGCTGCATTTGAAAGTGATTTTTGATTAGTGTAATCAGTAAACATGGAATATTTTCTGTGATTGCCACACTGATTAGGTAAATTGTCACTGGAGAAGTTAGTGGCAAAGTCTTGGTGTATGTGACCATAAAGCACTAGCTAGATAAAGGAGTAAGTTTTTATAGACAAAAGGAAAAATTTAACTGTCAGTTTTTTAACCCTTGCTTGTACGTTTTGAAGAACAATTCACTGTCTTAGAGCTTTTTTCCTCCCTCTCAGTTGGATCTTGTTAGAGCCGTACAAATGAGTAATAATACGTTGGTTTTGCCATCTTCATTACATACCAGCCAGGAACTGTTTCTGCCTTTTGCAGTACTATGGGCTGTGTGTATTACTTGGAGCCACAGAAATAATTTGCTGGTTTTCTTTGATCCCTTTTTCTTGTTAGATTGAAAGCAAGGGGTGTTTTACTAAGTGTATAACCAGACTTTTTAAGTTTTAGAGAATTTATTAGAGGTGTTTTTTTTTAAACAACTATCATCTTTTCACCTGCTCAGTTTATCCATATGAAAAACATGGTTCTGGAAGTGAGAAATAGTGAGTGCAGAGCTGAGGAGCAGCTCCTGGTAGAGCAGGTATACCAGCAGAGACGCGGTGGGCCCCTTGGCTCACTCCTTGGCAGACTTCTGAGGCGCACTCGCCTGCTCAAAGGCAGTTGTGCTCAGTGAACGTTACAGAAACACTGCTGTGATCTAATGTGGTCAGCACATGAGCCTGCCTTCCCTGGGCTCGGTGACCAGGGGAAAAGAAATGAGCTTTAGCTCCTGCCTTTATTTTTCATAAAATGTGTAGTGCAGTAGAGGTCTTCCCAGTTGGTATTGATGTGTCTTTTTAGTACATCCATTTGATTGCAGGTTGATTGAGGATCCAGTATGGAAGTACCGATGAGAAATCATGAAGAGGCAGCATAAAACCAGAATTGCAGAAAGAAGCCCAGAGAGTAAAAAACAGGTTTAGCAGGGTGGCCCCAATAATTGATTCTGGGCCAGTTGAACTTTCTGCATGCAGATGTTTCTTTTTACTTTTGCCATATTCGATAATGTGGTGTGTGACAAGGCACTAAAGTGATTCTGTGGGGACTGGTTCTCAGCAGCCTGATTTCTGTACATGATTCTAATGTACCAGTGGACTTCACACTTAAGTGATGATCAGTAGAAAATGACTCAGTATTGATTTCACTTTGAACACATTGCTTTCGCATATGTGGTAACTCATTGAGAAGCGTAATAATTTCCTGAGGTAAACATATTTTAAATTTTTCTATAAGCCATACAAATGAACTGATTGCTACTGTTAGAAGAATTTCTGGTTCTTACCTCTTAAATTTTAATTTTCTGATAATCTAATCTCCATAGTAATGATGTGCTTTGGGCCAGGAACAGGGAACTATCTGGTTTCTGGGGAGTGTGTGGTGACCGCTCCATTTCCCTCAGGTCTTGGACGGGCATTGTACATCTCATGGTCATCACAAAGCTTCCTCGGCACTGTCACTTACTTAGGCTGCTGGTACTGTGCCTTAGAAGTGGTTCAGCTTCCCTGGAGTTGGCCACCTTTCTCTCCGTTCACAGTGGAGATCTGTGCAACAGCCAGGCAGCGGAAGCGTCTCACATTTAGTGCGTCAGAGTGACCATGGACCAGACGAGCAGCAGACTGGGATGGCTACAAATGACTGCTTCCCAGATGTCCACATTCAGAGGATGCTCTCCTCCGGCTCCTCAGCCGCAGTGAGACAGGAGGGAGGCCAGGCCTGGGAAAGCTCTGTCATGCAAGAGTCGTCCTGAGCCACCGCATAATTGTTCATACGCCCCTGGGTGGGGTTTTCTGGTTCTCCTGTGAAAAGAATAGTGCGTTTCTTGTTTCCTGAACAGAGGTAGGCTTTTATTTCTTTTTTGCTTTTAAAAAAATAGTTTGAGGGGGAAGAGGACATTGTAGCACAGCAAGTAAAGCCTGTATGCCAGGCCCATATGGGTGCCAGTTTCAGTAGTTCCTCTTCTGGTCCAGCCCCCTGCTAATAACCTGAGAAATACAATGAAAGACAGCTTATGTGTTTGGACCCGTGCCACCTGTGTGGCATACCTGAATGAAGCCCCTGTGTCATGGCTTTGGCCTGACCCAGCTCTGGGCTGTTGTATCTGCCTGTAGAGGACCAAGTAGATGGAAAAGTCTCTGTTTGTTTCCCTCTCTCTCTCCAACTTTTTCCTTTTTAAAAAGCTTTATTTATTTTAATTGGAAAGCCAGATCAGATTTACAGAGAAAAGGAAAGATCTTCCATCTGCTGGTTCACTCCCCAAATGACCACAATGACCAGAGCTGAGCCAGTCTGAAGCCAGGAGCCAGGGGGGAGCTTCTTCCAGGTCTCCCACACAGGTGCAGGGTCCCAAGTTTGGGCTGTTCTCTACTGGTTTTCATGGCCATAAGCAGGGAGCAGGATGGGAAGTTGAGCAGCCGGGATACAAGCCAGTGCCCATATGGGATCCCAACATTTGCAAGGCAATGACTTAGCCATTGAGCTCTCGAGTTGGGCCCTTTCTATAATTCTTTCAAGTAAATTATTTTGAAAAGATCAGTGATTTTGAAAAGCACATTTCTAGTTTATGTATCTATTAAAATGTGAGCTTAGAAGCATGCTGGTAAGCTTTGACTTTAGTCTTATAAGTTGAGGAGGTTACTGTCCTTGTACAGTGGGCTCATTCAACAATTTCTGGGACCAGTTGTTTGGATGAGCTCAGCAATGTGATGAGGTGACAGGCTGGACCAGAAGCTAGGTTGGGTTGGTGCTGACCCCCTGAGCTACCAAGTGCCCTCATTGGCTGGTTTGCTTTGATCATGTTTACTGGTCCATGTGTGTAGAAGAGCAGCAGCTTTGTGGGGGGATATAGTCTATGAGAAAACAAAGGGAAAGTGAGTGTTCCTTTGTTAATCTGTCCCTGATGGGTGCTGGAGAGATTGTATGCCATTTGCTTCGCTATGATGGTAGCTTAGGAGGAAAATCTCAGGACTTCTATTGCAGCTGCTGTTCATTCACTTTGTGGAAATAGCTCGTTTATTTTTTTTTTCCTATAGCATTTAGATGATAGTTGTAAAAATACATCTACACATTTACATAATACTGATATCAGGCAAGAGAGAAATATGTTAATTCAGTGTCTGAAGCTACTAAAATGATGCATTATTATCAAAGGAAAAGTAATAAAACAAAAATTGGTCAACCCTGTTGCTTACCTGCCTTTATGTATGTGAAGTAACTGAGTGGTGTGTGTGGTGTGAGAGAGAGAGAAAGAGAGATTATGAGTCTGGTTAATTTTATTTCTGATTTTTTTCCCCCCAGATTTTCTAAGCATAAAATAGGTGGGAAGCTGAACAATGAGTGCTTTTAAAAATCTTACGGTTAATGCTTCCTGGCTTCGTTTGCAGATATGAGGCCGCAGGAATCCTGGCGAGGCCCGCCGCCACTTTTCCAGCAGCAAAGGTTCGACAGGTAATTCCAAAGCAAATGTGACTTGTAAATATTCTCTCTGATCAGAATTTTAGGCTCTTGCACTTTCTGGACTAAAAAACCTCAATGTTCTGAAATAAGCATTTTGCCACCAACACCAGTTTTCTCGCAGCTGTTCTTTCGAAAAATATTAGCGAATTGAAGGGTTCATGTTTGTATACCTTGTTGCTCTTCTTGGTTCTAGGCCTTCATTTTATTGAAGCTTTTGAGGTACCTGAAAAATGCAACACAGAGAGCTTAAAAAATTGTATTAGATTTTGGTCAGCCTAAACAAATTTCTTTTTAGAAGGTTGTGCAGCTTAATGAGGCATAACTAATGGTGTTCCACTTTTATCATTTCTGTGCTGGCAACACAGCATTAGTACAGACCAACCATTGATTCTTGCTACAAACCTCTTGAAGTCCTAATCAGCTTCTTTGGAACAACTTTTTCAGGGCTGACAAGCCTATTGTAGGGCAGTGTCACTGTAGGTCAGTAGTTATTAGTTGCCACTGAAAACAGTTTCTTTAACTACTTAAGACTGAACTGAATTAAACGCAGAAGGGACTCAGAAGAGGATTATGGGATCTGCAGTCTAATAAGTACCATGGACTGGGAGGAATGTGACATGGTTTAATAACAAGGGATGTCTGACATGTGTTCCTTCATTGGCGAGCTGCGTGCCCTAAGTCAGAGGGACTCTGCACGAAAGACGCCGAGGCACGTTATGAATAATGATATTAGCATCTGAATAATTTTTAAAGGGCAGCTTTAAAATGTATCATTTCATGCTGGTTTTGCCAGCACCAGTTTATGCAAAACAAAGTGAGCGCTTTTAAAAATCTGCTTCCTTTTATGCCTTCTCCTTTCTGTTGTATTCCCCTTTCTTTTGCTGTTTAGTACTTTCTGATATGTCCACATCTGAAACCAATAGTTTTTCATCTGGGTTTATAAATGCTGTTATTTGAAGAAAGCTATGATTTTTTTGGATAGTTCAAGAAAAAGAACCATCTTATTCATTTGTTTATTAATAGTATATTTAATGCAAGTCACTAAGCTTAATGTGACTCTTTCTTACTGCGTCTGCTCCCCTTGTTTTTGGAACAGGCGCTCAGTGCACATACGCTGTGCCATTGCATTGCCTGTGGAGCAGCACTGTCTTCCGAAAGTCTCTGAGTTAGGGGCATGCTTGGTTTCTCCCTCTCACTGCCTTTTTCCTATTTATTGTCCAGTGTGTGTTGCCTACTGAGGATGTGTCGGCACCTTGTTAATATCCCCCCTGGGGACTATAAGGAAGTAGATGCTGTTGGTTTACAGAACAAGAAATTGAGGCACACATTAATTACTTAACGTCTCCTTTTTTCCTTAAAAATTTTACTTTTATGCATTTGGAAGAGAGAGACAAAGAGAAATCTCCCATCGGCTGGTTCATTCAGATCTCCCACATGAGTGTCAGGAGTCCAAGCACTTGGGCCTTCTGCTTCCTTCCCAGGCACCTTACCAGGAAGCTGGGTTGAAAGTGGAACCAGCTCTAGGAGGTGACCTGGAGCTCAGCATCCTCTGATACAGGACGCTGACAGTGCAGTACCACAGCGTCAGCACCTTCAGCACCATTCTTTATCACAAAGCTTCACTGAATCAGTCTTGGAATCATCCTCTGAGCTGCTGTAACACTGTGGAGACTTGCAAGGATCTGATTCCTCTTGTTCCTCCGGTCTCGGTGGCTTTTCTCTCTTCGCTCCACATGAAAGGTTTCCTGATGTCATTGTTATCCTTTCGCTTGTCCTGGCATCCGTCATGTTTTGTTATTACTCTGTACTGATATTGTATCAGCTGACTTTGGGAGTCCCATTGGTCAGCGACAACTTTTGTGGAGTGTTTCTTGGTTTAATTTAGTAAGACATGTGAAATCATTCCTGAAAGAAAGCTGTGTGTGTGAGCGTATTCCAATTCTGTCTTACAGATCAACCTTGACTTACGATCATTTAAGAAATGTACCACTTCATTCACTTAAAAAAAAAAAAAAAAAAAAAAGAACCAGCCATTCTTTTGTTCTCAGCTTGGCCTCCATTAGTGTATTAGGAGCTATATATTACTTCAGTCATCTTCGTAGCCCTTGCCAGTCCAGCCATTCTTTCCCTATATGTCAGAGAGGAGAAACACTAACTTTGCAGAGAAGTCACAGCTAGTGAGCAGGTGCATTCTAGAAGAACCCAGCTCTGCCAGTCGTTCAGTACATTTCTACTAAGTGTTTGTTGTAAACCCGATTAGAGGGTTTTTTTGACTGTATTAAAAAAAAAGAGACTACACTGTATTTCATGAGTTATTTCCTACTTTGTGGTAGTGTTTATAGTGGTTCTTTTGATTTAAAGATAGGTACCACAAGGGGCAGGGGTTTTTCCTAGCAATTTGTAAGTCAGCCATTTGATTTTCAACTTATGCATGTTGAGCTCTGTTAAGTCTTTAAAAGCTCAGATCTGCCCTATGTGTGAACTAAATCCAGAACTGTTTCCATTGGAAGCTTAGACTATTGTTGCTTTCATTGATATCAAATTTCTCAAATAAGTTACCTCAACTGCTCATTTTAAGATGGGCTGGGGTTTGGTAGATGTCTCAGCACAGCTAGTGAGATATCTCTTGAGCTATTACACCCCAGATTTCAAGTGCTGGTTCTGCTTCCCACCCCAGTGTCCACTCACCTGCACCCTGGGAGACAGTAGAATGGGTCAAGAATTTGGGTCCCTTGCACCCATATTGGAGAGAAGAGGCTGAGTTCCAGGTCCTGGCTCTGGCCTGGCCTAGGCACTGGGGGGCAGTCAGATGGACAGATCTCTTTTCTCGCTGTATCTCTCTTCCTTTTAAATTAAATAAATAGGTGAATCAATATAAGAGTATGAATCAACTCAGGTACTAACATCCTAGATCTTAAGACATTTTCTTAGTAAATTTTAACTTATTACTAGTTGTGGATTTTAATATAATTACTTTAGAAATCTAGTTTTTGGAAAACAAAGACCTTTTTCCACACCAAGCAAAAGATAGTAGTTGTTACTCTTTGTTTATTAATGATCTTTTTATAGTAAAAGTTATCTGTCAGGCCCAACACGGTAGCCTAGTGGCTTGCACATGTGGGTATTCCGTATGGGTGCCGGTTCTAATCCTGGGCAGCCCTGCTTTCCATCCAGCTCCCTGCCTGTGGCCTGGGAAAGCAGTTGAGGATGGCCCAAAACCTTGGGACCCTGCATCTGCGTGGGAGACCCAGAAGAGGCTCCCGGCTTCAGATCGGCTCAGCTCCAGCCGTTGCAGCCGCTTTAGGAGTGAATCAGCAGTGAAAGATCTTCCTCTCTGTCTCTCCTCCTCTGACTTTCCAATAAAAACAAGTCTTTTTTAAAAAAAGGTTATGGCAAAACCATCATTAGTCATTGTTTAAAACAAAAAGGAGACTTGTGTGTCTAAGTGGTGACTTCCTATTTGTAGAACATAAAATATTTTAAATTACCATTCTAGTATTCCAGGTGCACATTTAGGTGATTTTTGTGATTATAAGACAACAAGGAACAATGTAGCACAGTTATTGTGAGAATTAGAGTTGTGCTTTCATGGCCTGGCTGTGAAGAGACTCCTTGGTCGCAGTGTGTAGCTATAGCCCCTCTCCTGCAGGTGCCAAAGGCTGCCCTTCCTGTCCCTGAACTCTGGACATGGACATGTTCTTGCTAAGACACGTGAGGCGTTCTCTATACTAATAACCTAAAAAATAAACATGTATGTGTTCTTAGATGCAGACCTTTAAATTTGGAATGACAGTGAGTTATAGTTTTAGAGTTCTGCTTTCAAGCCACCACTGAAAGAATAGCTTTGGCCTTTCTAGAGTTCTTCAGTGAAAATAGTTATCTTCAAGCCATCACACAGAAATGTGTGTGTGTGTGTGTGTGTGTGACAGAGAGAGAGAGAGAGAAGGCAAGCTCCAAGTGAAGGGAGCAGAGTGTGTAGAGGATGGATTCAGGTTTGAATAGCTGTGAGAGGAATGCATTACCCAATGAGCCCAACTTCAGGCTTTCATTTTCCCCCATAAGACTTTTTTGCCCAAGAAGTCAAAGTTACAGGCTGAAACGGTTATAGCTGATAGTCAGCTGTATGTTGAAATATGCCGGAGATATTTGCTCCTGTTTGTGGTGCCTTCTAGAAAGTTGCAGCTTGCCTGGTGCTGCTTTTGGAAGGTATATCTTTGCTACATTGTTTTTGTGACAGTTTTTAATGATGATTTAATATCTTATACCTGTTGCTTTGTATCTGCAAAGTTAAAATAGGCACTCAAAGACAATTAAAACATTTCTTTCGTCTAGTAATCTGGGACAGCACACTGGGCTATAATAGCTTTTGAGTCTCTGTTCCCATGTAAACTGTACACCAAATGCCAGTCAGCCCATGCCAATTAGTGCTCATGTTGCTAGGTCACCGTGGTCAATTGAAAGCTGCATCAATAGAACTTGAAAAGGTTTCCTCCCGATCAGACCTCCTGACATATTGAGGAGAATAATGGATGGGAAAAAGCAGCCACATCCCCTACCCTGGATTCCAAATACTCCACAGTAAGAATTCATTTGCAACCTGCAATTAACTAGAAAGAATGGATCCCAAGAACAACTCTGGACATTTTTGAGAATAAAGCCTCAATTTCCCGTCGTACACATGTTTACTCTTTGGATAACATCATAAATGAAGCCAACTTGGTGATCTTGGTCTAAATTTATAAGTGACTGAAAAAGAAATCCTACAATTAAAGTATATATATATATATATATATTTATTAAGAAGTCTGACCTTCTGATTTATCTGCATTGAAGCAGCATTTTTGATACGTGCATGCTGCTCCTTTCTACCATCCTAGCAGGCACCGACTGCAAGGGACACACAGGCTGTTGTGATACTGTGTCTGCCACAGGAGATCCAGGCACATTGGGTTGGCATAGTGTTGGGAGATGAAACCTGCCAGTGTGAAGCTCTGTACTGTAATAGACTTCTAATATAGACATGGTACATTTCCACAGAGGAGTTGGGGCTGAGCCTCTCCTGCCGTGGAACCGGATGATCCAAAACCAAAACGCAGCCTTCCCACCAAACCAGTACCAGATGCTAGCTGGGCCTGGCGCATACCCACCCAGACGAGATGATCGTGGAGGGAGACAGGTAAGCCAGTGCGGGCTGCAGGGTGGAAAGCCTTCTGCTGCCTTTGTGTGCCAGTGTGCCTCCCAGGGGTCCGTGTCTTCCTACTGGATTTCTAGAGAAGTTACAGATAGGGCAGCTCGGTTCAATTTGGATGTCTCATATTCAAAATGCCTATAAGGTAAGCAGCTGCCTCACTAAATAGGTTTGTATTTTGATGATGCTGACGAATTTCCAGTCCAGAAAAGCCCCTTGTAATCAGAGCCAGTCCGAGTGTAGATACAACAGTTGCTGGAACACATTGCTTTTCCTGTATTGTTTTTTAATAAAACCAGATCTCTTATTCCCAGTTGCTAATTTCTGGGAAGCTGAAAGTAAAAATCTGCTATGCTCATCTTAAAATCTACTGCCTTAATTCAGCTGCTAACCCCTCCTCAAGGAAAGAAATTTCTCCCTGTTAATTTTCCATATATTTTTCTAATGAGGGTAGACAACTATACCTCTGAATGAGTAACAGTGGTTTACAGATCTAGTGAATCTAGTGAGTGCATGCTTCATTTTCTTTATAGTGTCCAGTGGTAACAGCATTTAAAACTGAGGTCCTTTGGACTTAGCTGGATACTCAGACCAGTGTTTATGTGCTGAAACACTTGCTCAGCAGCACGGTTGGCATGCTGAGGTGCCTGTGTCATGTTTGTGGAGTTGGGCACCTGCGGGGGTGCGGGTTTAAGTTGATTACCTGGTGAGGCCGTTGGCCTTCTGCGGGGCTTCTTAACACCTTTTTTTGCACATATTCTCAGAAATATTTTTTCCTCCTTAGAAGAAAAGCATCATCTTAACTGTAAATGTTCATGGGTTTTGAGAGGATGTTGGTGAGAGCTCATTAAAATCATTTCATAGAAATCTGCTTGGAATTCTTTCAACGCAAAGCCACAATTATACCAGCGAACTGAGGCTGTTTGTGGGACTGGCCTCTGTTGGCACAAGGCATGAACTCTCTTCAGAACTCATGTATTGTTGAGGCAGAAGGATAGGCTGGGCTCTTGTTTTATGGTTTACTCTCCAGTCTGCTCAAAGCTTGGAGCTGGGAGCTCTGTGGGTCTGCCTCCTCGGTGTGTGTGTAACAGGAGGCTGGGGCAGCACAGAGCAGCACCCTCTACTCCAAGCATCCACCCCAGCTGAGGGGACCCGTGAGGAATGTTTGGTCCAGTCAGGAACAGGGCGGCAGCGTGGGACCTTCCTCCTACAGAGGAGCCCCACCCAGCTGTTACAGGAAGGAAAGCACTCAGATGAATACCAGTTGGGAAATCTATGATCCTTTTAGGATTTTGTGGAAATTGCTTTTGTTTTTGTTTTCTCAGTGTTTTACAATGAGATACCTTTTTAAAATTATTAAATCACAGTTGTCGAAGTACAATTAAATTGCTTGAGTTCATTATGAAGAACATAAAATCTAGCTTCGTCATTTTTAGCAAAGTTCATATAACCAAACAAGGCCCTAGCCTATGTTAAGAGTCCACAATGTTTATATTAAATTAAACTATTAAAATGTTCTCAGTCACAAAACAGAGGATTCCCTGAAATGGAATGATGATGAAGGGGGTGTCACATTTATCTGTTGTTGAGAAATGTCATTTGCAAGCATACTAGAATATGTAATAAATGTTGCATGAGTTCATTGCATGTCTCTAGTATATTGCGTGATGTTCCGCTATTTATTGCTAAAGCAGAATGGCTTCCTAGTGTTGTCATTCTGAAGGTTGTGTGGGTACCCTACTACTGTGTGCTCAGAGTGGCCCCTGGGGTGGTGGGAGGACGGACTACTGCGCTCCGCACATGTCTGCATTTACCGTGTCTCAGGACCGCCTTCGTGGGGCTTGCTTCAGGCTGGCTGTTCCGGGCTTTGGGGTCAGTTTTAATGATAACTTATGTGCTTGTCTGCAAAGATCTGGGTCAGTGCCAAAGTCTGGTTTGACAGTTTAGGTCCTTTGCAAGGGTGTTAATGGAGAAAATAAATTGTTTGTTTTGTGTGTTTCAGGGATATCCCAGAGAAGGAAGGAAATACCCTTTGCCACCACCCTCAGGAAGATACAGTTGGAATTAAGCTTTTGTAAAGCTTTCCCCAAATCCTTTCATCAGTCTACACTTTTATGCTATTTGTGAAAGATTTCTTTCTCAAGTAGTAGTTTTTAATAAAACTACTTTGTGTATTTCTTTTAACTGTGTATATTTCTACTGATCTGATCTCACTGTTTTATGTTGCTTTCCTAAGGTGTGTGTTGCATAATACAGTGAATCTGAATTTATTATTGCTTATAAAACACATTTGATGGGATAGGAGTACCGATTTTTTTCATTATGGTTAACAATCATACCAGCTGTGAATTTCAAAACACAGTGTATTCTAGATCATCTGAGATCCATGCTGATTTTTAATGCACAAGAATTAGGTATGAACTCTTGAGCTGGACCCTCAGCGAACTAGAGTATATATTGTTCAGTATTTCTTTGGAAACGTTTCATTAATGTATTTGTCTAACAGAAATTTCTGGACTTTAGTAAAAAAAATAAAAATAAACTTTAAAAACTTGTTTATTACTCTTTTCACAGTCTTTCCACTTTGAGAATTTTGACAGAGGGTATTGTTTTAAAAAGGTTCTTTTATAGAAAACAATTTTTTAATGAGATATCAAAAACAAGTCAGTAAAAAAGTAGGTTTTAAGAGAATATGTTCAGGGTTGGTACCATGATGTAACAAGCTAAATTTCCGCCTACAATGCCACATCCCATATAGGACTGGTTCAGGTCTGGGCAACTCCACTTCTGATCCAGCTCCCTGCTGCTGGCCTGGGAACACAGCTGAGGAGGACCCATATCCTTAGGCCCCTGCACCCATTTCAGAAACTCAGAAGACACTCCTGGCTTCTGGCTTAGGCCCAGCCTAGCTCCAGTTATTGGGCCATTTGGGGAGTAAGCCATCAGATATAAGCTCGTGTTCACATGCTCAGTCTCCTCACCCCCCTGTGTAATTCTACCTTTCAAATTATTTAAAAAAAAAAAAAAAGCTTAGCACTTGAGCACAATCCTGCCATAATATGTAAAAGTGAAAATAACTCATACAAAGATTTTAATCAATAATTGACACTATCATAAAAGCTTTTTGATTGGCTTGTTGACCACATACTGTTGCTGTTTTGTTATTTTCTTAAAAGATCTATTTTTATTTTAAAGAGTTACACAGAAAGATGAAGAGTGATCTTCCATCTGCTGGTTTACTCCCCAAATGGTTGCTATGGCTGGAGTAAGGCTGGTCCGAAGCAGGAACGTCTGCTTTCCCTTTCCTAGGCAAATCAGTAGGGAACTGGATCAAAAGTGGATTAGCCAAGACATGAACTGGTGCCTATTGGGATGTGGGCACCATGGTGGCTTAACCTACTGTTCCATGATGCTGGCCCTTAAGCACTTGTTTTTAAGTCTTCAAGAAAAGATGAATTGTTAAATTTATACCCAAGTCACCTATATCTCTTAACAATTTTTACTAAGAAGGCAGTTTCGATTGGTACTCATTTTCTGTCCTTGTTACAAAGCACCCTATTTTGTACATGTTACACTTGGAGCTCACAGCACATTTATGGGCAGTTTCTTATTCCAAAACAGATTCAGTCACACATGTAAAGATTGCTTTGATTTTAAGAGTTTCTCTGAACTCCTACCCAGTTCATTCCTGCTTTCATATTCAGGGAAAGCACACTGGTTAATCTTAAGCCAAGAGGCAAAAATCCCACCTTAACCTTGACTAGGAAGGTATTTTGATGCTTTTGAGTTCATTGCTAGTGGTGATTTGAATGAAGCAGAATTCTTGGTTATTGAGACAAATCCCTATTAGGAGTTACCCCCAACGACCATCCGATTACCTTCACCCTAGAATTTCTATTTTCCAAATATTAAAGATGCATAGCCAGCTAACTACAGTATTGTGTGGTCCAAAGGATCCTTCAGTTAGCTGTGTGCAGGTTTTGAGGTACTCCCAACCACCTGCAATTCTCCACTCCTACTTTCTCAGCCCTTTACTTTTGGTTTAGCTTTATTGTCAGCTGTCGGGAGACTTGGGCAATATCTGAAGTAAGCAAAATTGCCAAGTGGATGAGATGCCCTTGTAAACAGGTGGTGGTGCCCTGCAGGATCTGCTGGCTGCCTCTTCTTTCTCTTCGGTCTCTCTCCATCTCTGTTCAGCACCTCCGTCCATTTGTGAGTTCCAGAAACATGTCCCGTTTGTTCACACAGCACTTTCCATGGCTTCAAGTATACTATGTACAGCTGTAAATCCTCTAAATTCTGATGTAAAAATAGGCCAATTTTTGGCAGTTAGCTATATACTCCGTCATAGCCTCTAAGTAGACTATATCCCATCCCACCCTAATCTCAGTATGGATTTCCACCCCCCAAACTCAGAATGAGGATAAGAGCCAGTAAGAGCAGCATCCTTCCGTTTCAAGCTCAAATGGGGTGATGGATGTTAACGTACAAAGCCGTTGTCTACAAACGAGTGTGTTTGCCATTCAGGCTTACAATTCAGGCAAATTGGGTATAATGACCCACAGGTTAATTGTCGCGCAATGACGCGCAGCGCCTAAGCGGTCAGGGGAGCTGTGGCTTCGCAGCAGCGGGCGGAATAGTGGTCAAGACCTAGAACCGCGGCGCTGGCCATCCAGCTGCTTCTTGAAGTCAAGGTCTCAGTTCCTGGGCTGGTTGGAAAGTGCCAGGCCCTCAGTGCATTTGGTGTTCCAACACCCAGGTCTCCCCTGCACCTTGCTCTCTTGCTCGCCTTCTGGGTTCCCCAGCTGTTCAGTTGGGAGAGGATGGCCTTCCGACTGCGGCGGCACCGAGGCCGTGGTACCGCTGTGTTTCAGCCTGGCGGGTGGCGCCGTCTCAACTCCCTGCACAAAGCCCCAGACCGGCAGCGGCAATGTCCCTCGTTGCTTGCAAGGCTCACGTTTCAAATCTGCTTGTGCGCCGGTTTCCGTGTGCTACAAAGTGTCTGGTTAGATGTTCCCCAAACAATCCACTTGGCAGACTGCACAGCCACTTCGCGGCTCACCCCATAAGGCTCAGGGAACTGAGTGAGTGCCCGAGGCCGAACTCTCTAGGGGATGATGGACTGCTCTGTGGGCAGAAAGGTCAAGGAATGAATGAAATCTCACAGGGCTGGTTCACCTAGGGCGAAGCTTGTTCCCCCAAGCATAGCGGCATAGTGAGAGCCGACACAGAGCTAGTAATCCCTTCACCCTCGCTGTGTGGCATCAGCTGTTCCTTACAACCGCCTGAGAGTTCCACAAGTTACATTTGGGCAACAATAGTGTTTAACGTTTTATTAGAAATCACTTAAACAATGACTAAGACTAAGACGTTACATGGAGTTAAGTGCGCGCATGCACACACACACAACCAAATAAAACAAAAAAACCTCTTCTGGAAACTACTATTACCTCTAAAGAATAAATTTAAAAAGTGATCCTCTAGAGGCTTACCAAATAAAACTACTCAATATTTTAGAAACTGTATCTCAATTCTCTGTGTCACTGGATTTGGGAATGGCATGCCACCATCTTTGGAAAAAAGAAAAAATCTGGACTGTGTCAACACACAGGCTGCACCCACAAGCTGGCCTGTGCTCGGCAGCAGGAGAATACTGTGCAGGCTCCGGTTGCATGTGGAGTTTATGCTGCCACCACACAATGCCTTGTTTCTCCTGCTAACAAATCCACAACCAAAACGCCCGTTGATTTGGTCTTTAATTTTGACTCACAAATTTAAAAGTCCTTCTCCATGCTTGGTATGCAGTGAAGTTAACAAAGCAAGACCATGGAAGGTTTTTAATGAACAGGACTGAGCCGCTGATTTGCTTTAAATGGAAAGTAAACAGTCACTAACAGACTAGAGTTTGAACACAACATCTGTGTTGATAGAAGGCCGATTGGCTACTTGGGGTGACCATTAGATTTAGTTATAAGCAGAGTCTTAAGTGGAAAACAATCGGGTTACCCCCCCCATACACACACCCTTCTATTTACAAAATATCCCTCTTGTGTCCTTTAAAATTTCTCTCACGCACACACACACATACATACACCACAGTTTACAACCCGGAGTAGATTATACAAAGTACCTGCAATGCCTGCTGTTCTTCACAACTTTGATTCTGGGTTTTAGTTTCTCAGGCTCCGTTGGAAGGGAGTGTTAGACTTCAACCATTTAGGGAATGGCCACATCTGCAGAGCCAGGGCATCTGAAACAGAGGCGTCTGCTCAACTTGGATGGGCTTTGTTCCGCTCAGACCCTGGGCCCTCCTTGCTCTTGGCGCAGAGACACTTATCCTCCTCTTCAGTTAATGAGTTTCACCTAGTCTGGCCGTCTGTGTTGTTATGAAAGCTCCGCCAGGCACTATCCACAGCAGAAGGAAAAGTTCTCGCTCTGCATTATCAGAAGGGGGAGTTTTATATTAACTTAGTGTTTGAGGATTCAGGCCTGTTCCCGGCTCCATGAGAGGAACACAGAAACTCGGCTGGGCTCTTACACTACTTACGGAGATGCTGAAAAGGAAAACAAAATGAGCTTACACCAAAACCATCTTTAAAGATGTATCTTCTTCATGATACTATTATGTTTGATAATTTCATCAGTTTGAGGAATTCTTTGTTCTGGAAAGAATTAGCAAGGAAAAAAAAAACTCCATGAGTTTTTATCACCTGGGGCCTTTAAACCATCAGCTATCATTTTTCTAGGGACTACACCATAAAGATTACTCTAAACCATGTGGTTGTTTTAGAAACTTTTCTAGAAATAGGATTTCAGAATTGATACAATGACAGTAGTATGCACCTGATGTAACACAGCAATTTGAAAGATGACATTCTATCAAAACCTTCTGAAGTCTCCTATATTGTGAAGTTGTCCTGGCCTGATCAACATTTCCATAGGAGGTGAGTGCACCCTTTCCATACTAATTTGCTCAAATGATTTCTTTTGTGTAAGATGTTTTTAAAATTAAATTGCATTGTCCAAAAATTGACAGACACTGAAGCTGCGCCCCTTGTCTCTTTTTAGACTTTGTGAAAAAAAAAATTAAATTTATTAGACATAGTGCAGACCAAGGTGCAAGCGTGTCCTCCGCATTTACTCTGCGTTCAAAAAGCTGCTCAGTTAGGTGAAATAACATGTTTCAAACCCAAACTGTATTCTAACACCTCCACTGCTCCCAGTGACTTCCTGCATTTTCATCAATTTCCTAAGCTTACCTTCTTCGGTATTAGCAATTTTACTCCAAAGTCAGTTATGAAAATGACAAAATCAAGCTGAGCTGTCACATCAAGCCATACACATACATACACACACACACACACACAGAACTCTATACCCTTAATGAAAAAGAAATGACCAGTTGACTTTTAGGAAAAAGTACTTAAGGTTCTTTTAAGTTATATTTAAATATCCATTTGAAACATAGGAAATATAAATTGGCATATTAAAGAATAGATACATTGTTTGTACAATAAGACACCAACAAAATCGGTGTAACTCCTATTAAGTTTTAAACATGATGGAAAAATTATAATTTTATTCTTTACATCTCGATTACAGTTCAGTGAGTCGCCCCGTTCTTGGACTACGGATCAGTTGCCGTCAGCCTGAGCCATTTCACTTGGCCCCTCTAGGATTTCATTCAGCAGACAAGAAATGACCTCCAAGAGAGTAAACACCATGCCTACAGAAAGACAGGCTCTATTTATTTTATCAGTTGGCTGGGGAAGGGGGAGTGGGGACCAGATTCCATTTAAAAAGTCATTTACAACCTTTTTTCCTTGCATCTTAGAGGGAAAATCTTCCGGTAGCATAATATACAAACATTCATGTGCCAAATCGTCGTGGAAACATGTTGAAATGAGTAGGAGACTTAAAAGCTCTCCCAATTCACGGGGTCCATATTTTGATCTTGATGCCTTGGCCCTACGACCTAAATGGCAATAATTCCCCTGCGATAACGTTGCTGTGGGCATGATCAACCTACAATTCAATTTACTTGCAATCAAACACTAATGAAATTGCACTTGGGGGTGGGATGAGGAGGGGGGAGGGGTGGGCTCCTAAGAAAACGAATCTCCCAAGAGGAAACAAAACAAAACAAAACCACACTTAAAGCTGGCTTGATTCCGCGCCCCCCCCCTCCCTTTAAGAAATACAAATACCCACAAAGCTTTCAACTTTTAAAACTCTTGAGAGCTTTGGTTAGGTACGCGGCGGCGGCTGGCGGGGTTCAAGCACCCTGTCGCCTCATTTAGAGACTCCTGGAAGGAGCCGAGAACCCTTGGAAGCCTCGCGCCCAGGCTTGCGGCTGTCACCCACCGTCCCCGGTCTTGGTCTCTGGTCGCCGCGCATACTTCGAAGACATTCGGCTTCCGCGCACGCCGCACCCCCAGCCCCTGTCCGCCTTCGCAGTTTCAGGTCCACCATTCGGGGGGGGCCACGTTCAGGACCTCCGCACGGTCACCACGTCCTGCCATAGAGCAGGTTGGCGCCCAGCACGCCGCCACCGCCGCCGTAGTCCCCAGCGGCCGCGTCCAGGGCTGCCAAGCCGCCTCCGGGGCCGTGCAGCGCTGGCGGGCTGGGCGACAACTCCTCCAGCTCGGGCGCGGGCGTCGCGGCCGGCGGCTGCTGGCCCGCCTGGCCCGGCGTGGGCGTGCCGGCGCCGTTCTGGCACGGCTTGCCGTCCTTGACCAGCACGGGCACGGCCACGCGGCGCGGCGACGGCGGCGGTGGCGGTGGTGGCGGCGGGCCCAGGCCGCCCTCCTGCTGCAGCTGCTGCGCCGCCTTGTCCTTGGCCTGCCGCTTCATCTTGTAGCGGTGGTTCTGGAACCAGATCTTGACCTGCGTGGGCGTCAGGTGGATCATGCTGGCCAGGTGCTCGCGCTCGGGCGCCGACAGGTACTTCTGCTGCTTGAAGCGCCGCTCCAGCTCGTACACCTGCGCCTGCGAGAAGAGCACGCGCCGCTTCCTGCGCGGGGCCGCGGCCGCCGCGTGCAGTGGCGCCAGGGACTTGGCGGCGTCCGCGATGCCTGTCAGCGACCCCATGCCGGCCACGTTCACGCCCGCCGACGGCCCCATGAACCTGGAGACTGGGGAGGAGGCCCAAGGGGGCAAGGCCAGTGAGCGGCAAGGCCCGCCACCTGCCGCCGTGTCCCCTAGTGCTCGGCCCGCGTCCCCAGCAGCAGCCTCCCCAGGAGCGCGCGCGCGCGCGCGTGTGTGTGCCCCAACACTCACCGCCCCGGGGACCCCAGGACACCCACCCCCTCCGACCCCGGAGCCCCGGACCAGGGGTCCATCCCGAGGACCAAGCATCCTGGCGTCCCGGGCTGTGGCACGCGAAAACCTCGCACCCGCCCGCCTGCCCGCTGTCCCGCGCGCACGGCCCCCCGCTCACTTGACGAGTAGCGCGGGTCCGAGTTGGCGCCGTACCAGCCGGTGGCCGCGGCGGCGCCCCGCATGCCGTCCGTGTAGGCGGGCAGCTCGCTCATGTTGCCCAGGCCACCGTTGCAGTAGCCACCCATGGCGCCGTGAGGGAACTGCGAGACGCCGGGCGGCATGTGGTAGGTGGCGGCCGCCGCCGCCGCTGCCGCCGCCGCCGCCGCCGCCGCCGCCGCGTTGTGGCCCGCCATGGCGTGAGGAGGCTGCATGCCGGCCACGGCCGCCGCCTGAGACGACGACGACGACGACGACGACGAGGGCCCGGGCGGCGGCGCGCGGTAGGCGGCCCCCAGGGGAGCCCCCAGGCCGGG
Source organism: Ochotona curzoniae (assembly GCF_017591425.1). Classification (NCBI taxonomy): domain Eukaryota; kingdom Metazoa; phylum Chordata; class Mammalia; order Lagomorpha; family Ochotonidae; genus Ochotona; species Ochotona curzoniae. Next base: position 19,628,960 of record NW_024465894.1, on the reverse strand, counting down.
CGGCGCGCCGTCCATGGCGCCGCCGAACTTCTTGTAGGTCTCCTCGATGGGACTCAGGATGTCGGACACGGAGAAGGGCGTCGTGTGCTTGGGGCTCAACGACATGGCTCGGCGGACGGCCAGGGTAGGGGAGGCCCGGGGCGGGCGCTGCTCGCCGCCGCCTTGGGCCGCGCCTGGGGCGAGGAGTCGGCTGCGGCGCGGCGAGCCCCGCGCGCTGCGGGAGCTGCGGTTTATTTTAGTCCGGCGCCAGGTTTACGACAGACTCGGGGGGCGGAGCAACATCCCAAACGAGCAAACAATGGTCATTGACATCTTTTTTCTCCCTCTCTCTCTCTTTCTCGCTCTCTCTCTCTGTCTCGCACGCCTCCTTTCGACCTCCCCATAAAGGAGGCAAGAAAAAAAAAAAAAAGGTGAAGGCCTATGTTGATGGGTGGGGGACAATTGGGTGCTTCTGGCCAGAGATCACCCCCTTGGCCTCGTCGGTGCTGCGCGTCTCTGTCTGCGACAATCGTCGCGGCTGGACGTGAGGGACGCAGCGCTCGTCCCCCGGGGCAGACGGAGTTTTCCCTCAAGTGACTTTCACGGTGGCGAAGTACGGGGTAACTGGGGAGGTGCCAGGGGCGGGGGGCGGGGAGCGAGGAAACGGGCTGCTAAGTTTGGGGGCGTAGGGGAAGGATTGGCCCTGCTCGCTCCTCGCTCTCCCAGCTCAGCCGCTCTCTGGCTCCATCATCTAAAGTGTTAAAAAAGAGAGAAGGGGGGGGGGGTGGCTCTTGGTCCCACGATAAGAGCGCATAAAGAGAAGAGGTACAATGACCGGCCCTGCCATTGTAGGGATCCCTAATTTATGCATCTTTAAACCCTTGAGCATCATTTTGTGGGCAACCGAACGGACACTTCCAAATTAGCTCAGAGTTACCCAGCTCCAAAGAAGAGAGAAAACGCGCGCGCGCACACACACAGACACACACAAATTACACAGACGCGCACTTGTAAGTATTTCTGTTTTTACTCCGTAGGGATGGAGGTTGAGCAAGGCAAACACGACGCGTACAGATTTGCTCGAATGTGTTCCCCTGGCACCTGCAAGGGTCTTTTCTGCTTTTTGCCCATATTTCCTTTGCCCTCCTTTCTCTCGGTCTCTGAAAGTAAGTATGGAATCTAAGAATTCTTCTCCGTCAGGATGCGAAAAGAAAGGGGGGAAAAAACCCTAAATTCCCCAAATTTTCTGGCAGTTTGCCATGGGTCTTTCTGTTGCGGTTGCTGGAAAAAATACTAACGTCTTCAAGGAATATAAAAAATGGAAAATGAGGGTGAAAGGGGGCTTGTTTATGAAAAACGTACGGAATCGCAGATAAATTGGTTTTGACAAAAACTTTGCCGTTTGGATTTGCTAATTTCCCTGCATAAGAAGGATGAATTTAGACACTGTGAAGTGTCAAATGCTGAACAAGACGAAGAATATAACAAAAGAAGTGTGCAAATCACGTGGAATGAATTCTTAGAAACGGTCTTAGAAACTTAGAAACGGTTTTTACGGTAAAGATAAAAACCAGCAATAAATAGGAAAATGAAGATCTCATTTTAAACATTTCTGGGGACAGAACAGAAAGAAAAACAAAATAAGAAGAGTACTTTTGAAAGCCAGACTTTAGCGTTGATTCCCCCACTCCCCTTATTTGGAAAGAAAAAGATGCCCAAGCTGACAGCCCAGCTTTAAGGGAGGTACCGCTTTTTCTGCTTGGTTTCAGCCCGTGGGTGGGTCGTGCTCCGCTTTCACCTTCCTGTTTTAATGACTGCTTTGTTCACTTCAGTCGCTGTGTCCATCTGGTTCCCCAGTGGGCAGTGAGTGACGACTAGCCAAGTGTCCAGAGTGATGTCGTCCTAAAATACACGCTGAAGCAACGGGTTGTGAGGTGCTGTGAACTGCGTCCAGCCAGTGGGTTATGGACTTAGGTGAGTTCTGCTGACGATCTAATGTGGGGCTGCTTCTGTAGATCGCCCTGAACTGTTAACACTGGCGCGACGTCTTCATCTTCACCCGCAATGGAACTGCCTCTTTCTACTTTCTTTCTTTCTTTTTGGTCTGATTTCAATTGAAGATACACAAGGAAGCATGTATCTGTTTAAGCAGTTTCTGGGATCGTTCTGAAAACTCCAGTATGACTTTTAAATTTTCAATTTAAATTGTATTGTTTGCACATTTTTACTGGTATATGTGAAAAATAGAAAATCTTGTCAAACTTTCATCAAGGCAGCAGGTACGTTTAGAAAAGGAAGGAAGGGAGAGAGGGAAGGAAGGAAGGGAGAGAGGGAAGGAAGGAAGGGAGAGAGGGAGGGAGGGAGGAGGGGGGAAAGGCTGTGTTTATAACGTTTGTGAGGAAAAGTCACTATGAACCATTTTTTTTTCAAAGTCAAAAGTTTTTCAGAAAGCAAACTTACAATCTCCGTATTGCCACCACATCGAAAACTTGTTTACAATTACAATTTTCTGGGAGGTTGCTATTGACTCTGTTTGTAGACTAAACTTTGAATGTCCTAACCAGTTTCTTCATCAAACAATTGGCGAGTGGTTACACTTCAGCTCTCTGTGGGGCAGTTTGCTTTTGAACTGCGCTGGGTCCTACACAAGTACATTTACATCTGAAAGATTCGTAGATTGAAATGAAAAGCAGTGACTTGGTGATACCTGAAGAGTCTCTGCAGGGCCCCCATCTCTGGCTGATTGGGAGCATAATTAGCCAGACAGTATTTCTGGAAACACATTAACTACAGTCCTCATCATTTCTCCCTGTTGATTATCTGTGTCTCTCTCTCTAGAAATTTCACACCCTTCAATTGAAAACACTTTCGGAGTCTGTGCAGATGATGCTGAGCCTAGAGGTAGTTTAGGGGTTGGAGGGTGCATATGTTCATTTATAACGCATTTTTTAAAATCTGACTGTCCATTAAAGCCTTTTTGTCTCGTTTAGTTCATCAGAGTACAGTCTGCTCAAATTATGAATGGAAGTTTGTACTTAGTAGATTCTTAGATACTGGATTTCATAAGGAAGTATAGTTCTCAAAAAATCTTTCTTGACTTTTTTTTTTTCATATTTAAAAACAATGAGGACACTTGAGGCAGGAAGCAGGGAGGGGAGGGGACAAGGAAACCAAAAATCAAGAAAATATTCCCAAAGAGGTTGCAGTTAAGAGAGTTCCTTCTGCTGACTTCCAGCTTCCCGGTTCCCTGGCCGGGAGACACTGGGTGATGGCTGCTGTGTTTTCTGGGATAACAGAGGGGTGGGTACCTGCCTTTATTCCCATACTTTAGGTCATTCTAGTGTTGCAAATTGCACTGAACAGTGAAAACTTAGCAAGATAGGCAGAGACAGAAATTTGTCTTCAACAAAAAGATTCAGGAAGAGCTCTCGGCTTCCAGGCAGACATGCAGTATTTGTTGCAAATTCTTCCTGGGTTACCCTTAGGGCCAGGAAAAAATGGCAGAATTCTGCAGAAGTTTGCTCTTGTTCGGCAGCCCCTCCAAGCCGGGGCCTGGGAGCAGTGGTGAGAGCCTCTGACATGCCCACTTTGAAGTGGGGCTCTGAGCGGGGCTGTGCTGTTTTGAATTTCCTCATCAAGTCGGTGTTTGAAAAACTTGCTGCTTGAGTCTCAAGAACATGAAGTGCCTGTGGAAATGAGACACTTGCTGTGTTTGGGATCAGTTGAACACAGTTGTGAAATCATTTGGTTCCTAAAACTCGTGTTGTGGGATTAGCTTTAAAATAGTCTTCTTTGCAGTGGAAAAAGAATAAAGAAACATCAAAGATGGTATTTTTGTAGCAAAATGTGAGGTTATAAAAAAAATGCATAGCTGAAACAAAGTTTAGTTGTTGGAAAATTTTTGCTGATTTCACCAGCTCCTGGAATCTGGTTCTTTTTCATTCCCTTGGAGGCTTTTCGTCTTAAATGTTCGTTTCCATTCTTTAAAATTTCTGACACCTTTAAAATTATATATATTTAACTTTATCAGTTCTCTTTGGCACAGGAAACCTTTCATGTTTTCTTTGCAAAATGCAAAATCCTTGCAATTGATTCTTTAAAAATGTGGAGTTACCTGTTTGTAAGATTTGGATATTTTAGTTTAAAATTAGCTCTCTATTTCCTGATCCATTAATATGTTTTAAATGAGCAGGATTGTAGAACCAAGGGAGAGTGAATGGCATCATTACTGTATTAATCATCATAATAATGGGATTCAGTTAAATGATTTCTAAGAAAGAAAAGATCCAAACCAACCACGAAAGCTCTTGGTGCCTGATTTTCAATGTGTGAGACGAAAGCAGGAGGTTAGAACAGATGAGTGAAAGCTTGCTCTCAGCCCAGCATCACGAGCTTGAGCTGGAAAGGTGAATTTTTTTTTTCTCTGTTTTAAAAATTAGTTTTTAGGGTAAGTAACGTGATGGGGAAGCAATGGTAGCATTAAAATAATATGTCTTACTGCTCAATAACAAGTTTGCCTTCATATAGCTTGTTGAGAACGTTTAGAACACTTTAGAACAGGAGGACACTTAAAGGAAAAATCCTTTGAGTTTTAAACAAAGCTGAATTTCTGTTACTCTTTTGATAGGGAAGTAGTTATTCTCAATGTTCTGTATTTCCATATCTATCTAATTATAAGGAGTGTGTATAGTAAATTGTTTATGTATTAGTAAACTAGTTACTAAGTTACTGCTTTTGATAATCAAGCTTTACTATGCATATTTTAGAATAATTAGAATAATGTTGCCAGGAGAGGGATATTTGCTTCCTTTAGTCTTTTTGTTCTTGTGTACTGCTAATGTTGAGTTTTTTAGCAGATAGTAATAATGTATCATATGTATCTGTCTAAATTTGGAGAGTTGGGCTTAGAACTAGACAATACTTTATTGTTCAACTCAAAAATCAGCAATTTGGTAGATTTTAAGCAATTTAATTGTTTATTTAATTGATTACATTGAAAAGCTTGATAGAAAACAATTTTCTTATTCTGTTTGAGTCAGCAAGGGCCACAAGGAGAATCTGACTGGCAGAGTTGTCTCAAAATTTTTTTTTTAAAAGACAATGAATAAAATGAGTCTTGAATCACATCTTATGATTCAGATAGACTTGAAAGTGAATTAATTGCCCCCAAAATATACAGATATGATTCGTCTGAAAATCTGATATTTATTATAAAGTTTTTGAAAAAAATGTACGAAATATAAAAATGATTTGATCACGTCACTATATAGAGAATTGTGTGGGGCTAACATTAACAAGATGATTCCGGCCTTTGTGGTGATTGTATTAGAAATTATGGGATTTTGCAAAATTATCACAAACCGTAAGTCATTGGCATTTAGCTCAAAATACCAATCCAGAGAAACAAGAATTGCTTGAAAAAAATCAGTGACAACTTCAATGAAAAAAAAAAAGTATCATTGGTACGCAGTATACCTCTATAAATGTAGAAGGAACTACTAGACAAAAAAAACCTCACAACGTTGGGTGGTTTCCAGAATTTGCAGAGAATAGGGAGACAGAAGTGGGAAAAGGTTGATTAATGGTACCACGTTATAGTGAGACTGGGGAAGGGAGGGCTTCCCGAGTGACGATGGGTAACAATCGTGAACACGCGTGTGTGTGTGTGAATATATACATATATATTTTACACAGATACATATCTTCAGAGAGTTTTGAATGTCTTCAACAGAGATGACAAGTATTGGAAGAGATAGCCATGTTTATCCTGCCGTGGATGCTGCGTGAAGCACACATGTGCTGAGACTTTGTGTGGTCCCCTCTTAAAATGTTCAGTTTTCATGCATCAGTTTCAAAATAAAACTGAAAAAGGAAAGGAAGAAAGTCTATAATCATGTGGAGCTGAGTCACCTCTTCTAATATAACATGTGCATATATCCAAGATAAGCCAAAACAACAAAACAACTCATCCATAAATAGGCGGGTGGGAGGTAGCCATGGGACTCAGCCGTTATGGCCTGCCTTGGATGCTCACACCCCCAGCAGAGCGCCCAGCGAAGCTCTGCCCGGACAGTCTTACTCCAGCTCAGAAGGCCCAGGTTGGATTCCTGGATCCCCGAAATTTGGGGAAGGTACCAGCAGATGGGACCATGCTCTCTCCCTCCCCTTCAAATAAACAAATTGATGCATTTTTTTTTAATGGCAAAACCTCAATGGATGAATGAATTTTTTAAAAATCACACAGTCAAAAGAAATTTTAAATTGAATTTAACTGAGGTTTACAGTTCAAACTTTGAATTGTGAAGGACACATTAAGGCTTAATATACCTAAGTTGTGTTAGGATTTGGATAATGGAATCATGAATAAGGTGATTTCCAATACACTCTTTTTTATATTGTATGTGCTTGTCGTCATAAGACACTCTGAAGAATCTGAATGGGAAATATTTCACAGATGAGATGTTACTCTCTCTGAACGTTCTGGAGTGATGCTTTCTGCTCGAGATGGTTCTCTTTAATGCAGTATTTCCTTAGGATAATGAGCAGTAGTGCATATTGATTGAACTACTGTTGGGGACGTAATTGGTGACAGACTGCCTTGATGGGGCTTTTACTAGCCATTTGCAGAGATTTAAAAGGTGGTGGTTTACAGATTGCTTTCTAAAGACAGCAGAGGATTGACTGAGAAACCTGGGGTTTCCAGCGCCCTCTGAAATTGTCTCCACAGAAAACCCAGGCTCAGTAGGTACAAGTGTTGTTTCAGTGCTGTGCTCATGAAAAAATAATATTCATGTGGCACAAGAGACTATGTGGTCATGGATCTTAATACATCAAGGATATTTCTTCTCTACCTGTATTTAATGGGGAAATGAAGAATGTTTGGAAATCTAATATGCCTGATGTGATTGTGTTTAACTGTAGGTCATACGTGAATCTAGGTGGCCAATTTGATTACATTCAACTTGGTTTTACCTCCTGTAGGTTTTGTGGCATAGAGAATAGAAAGTATTAAATCAAGAAAAAAAAATGTCTCATAAAAGAGTAGGAAGGAGGTCAAGAGACAGGGCAAGAAAGCCATCAACTGCCCCAACTGTCAAGCCTGCCAGGTTCCTCTGGTTGAGCCTTGACGTAGTTCTAAGCTTCTTAGTGGTCAACTAAAAAAAAAAAAACAAAAAAACCCAGCTAATTTTCCTTATGTTTTGGAAGAGACAAAAGATCCCCGATTGTTCAGGGAAAGCGTTTTCTAACACTTTTCTCACAGATGGCTTCATAGGAAGTAGTTAGAGGTTAAGCCTCTGTCTGCAGTGCTGACATCCCACAGGGAGGCCAGTTTGAAATCTCGCTGCTCCACTTCTGTTGCAGCTCCCTGCTAATGTGCTTGGGGAAGCAGTGAAAGATGGCCTAGGTCCACGTGCTCTTATACCCAAGTCGGGGACCTAGGCCCAGTTCTGGCTGTTGTGGCCACTTAGAAAGTGAACCTGCCTCTTTCTGTCTCAGCAAAGTCTGCCATTCAAGTAAAAGTAAATAAACCTTTAAAAAAATCTTAATAGTTAAATAGCCAATGGAGTTACTATTTCCTAAGGTTGGCAGTCAGACTGGCTATATTGGAGATCACAACACCAAATCAACCCATTTAAAGGCTGTGGGAAGTGGGTGCAAAATGAAATTGTCTAGGTGTGAATTGCACAGTTTTCAAAGAAGAGTTCATGAACTCCACAGCTCTGTTGAGCAGTCTGTCATTAGGAAGTTGTCACATTGAGGCTCCATGTCATCATAATTAACTCAATTATGTATTTGTCCTTCAGTTCTTTGATGCCAAACTGTATGTCTAACTTTTTTTTTTAAAAAAAAGATCTATTTATTTTTATTGCATAGGCAGATTTACAGAGAAAGAAGATACAAAAAGGTCTTCAGTTTATTGTTTCACTCCCCAAGGGGATGCAATGACTGGGGCTGAGCTCATCTGAAGCCAGGAGCCAGAAGTTTCCTCCGGGTCTCCCACATAGGTGCAGGGTCCCAAGGCTTTGGGACATCCGCTACTGCTTTCCCAGGCCACGGCAGGAATGATAAGCTGTGGAGCAGCCAGTTCACGACCTGGCACCCATATGGGAGCCTGGCATGTGCAGGGCGAGGATTTAGCCATTGAGCCATCACACCGGGCCCTGACAAGTTTCTTTTAATAAAGCTCTCAACATACACAGATAACATAATTAAGTTACTTACCTACTTGTTCTTTTCCATATTAAAAAATCCTCCCAAACAAATGGAACTGGAAAGAATATACACAATTGTAATTAGCTCAGAATTTGTCGAATGATTACTGTGTGCTTAACAGGGTCCTGAGTGTCTTATATTTTATTTTATTATTAATTCTCTTTATTTGAAAGAGAGATAGGGAAAGGATTTTCATCTGCTGGTTTACTCTCCAGATTCCCACAGCAGTCATGACAGGCCAGGCTAAAGCCAGGAGCTTCCAACTCAGTTTGTCTCTGTTTCGTTGGTGGAAACCCTGTGCCCGAGCCCTGCTCTGCTGCTTCCAGGGTGCGCACTAGCAAGCCGCTGGAATCGGGGCCCTGCAGTCAGAGGCACCTGCTCGCTGTGCCAGATGCCCGCGCTTGCTGAGTGTCCTAGAAAAGTAGAGGAGTCTCTCCTGTTGTACCTGACCTCCATAATCTGATTTCAAAGAGAATCTTGAGTTATATGTGTATGTCTTTATTTACATTGATACGCTATTTTGAATTAGACTTACATATATCATGTGAGTTTGTATTTTATACACATATCACATACATATAGGGACTTCAAAAATTTCATGGAAAAATGAAAGAAAATGCAAGGGTTGGCAGTTAGCGTGGGGGTCAGGATGCCAGTTGGGGTACCTGCTTCTAACATTGCAATGCGTGTGTCTGCTTCCCCGTCCCGGATGGGGAAATGCCAGCTGCCTGCCAGAGCAGACCCTAGGCGGCCGTGATGATGGCTCTAACGACTGTGTTCCTGACACCCTCGAGAGAGGCCTGGTTGGATTCCTGACTCCTGGGTTTGGCTGGTGGCCCAGGTTGTGAGAGCATTAGGGGAGTCAACCAGCAGATGGGGTTTGGAAGTTTCATGTGGCTGCAAACTGAGCAAATAAAGCAGTAATAAGCCATGTTTCTCTTCTGTAGGTACTACAATTGTACATTAGCAATTTCTCAGGTTATAGTGGATTGCACCTGTTTCATTTGTAGATCATCAGTTGTTGATATCAGCTCTTAATATTGCTGAAGTAACGAGAGTGTTGGAAAACAATTTTTTGGAATAAGGATAGGCTGTCAAATAGTAATATAAAAATTACATAGCTGGAAGATATCATTATACTATTTAAGAATATAGTGATATTGCTACAAATACAATGATTCCCTTTCCATACATACGCTGCTGAACCCCTGTGTTTTCATTGTAGTATACAGTCTGCGTCATTCTTTCTGATGACATTCTGTCCCATAATATGGCTTTACTGGAAGTTGTTTAACCATTCCATCCTCTATTAATGAGTTTAGGTTATTCTTTCTCTGCTACCACCCTTCATTTTTCTCTCCTTTCTTCTCTTCAAGCCTTCCTATTATGTATAGTGCCATAGGATATATGCATGTGGATCTTTGTGTACTGGCTCAAAACTTCTGCAGTGTAAGTTTCCAGAAACAACATTGAATTAGAAGCGTATGACTATTGCCGCTTTTGGTAGAGATTGCCAAACTGTCCTCCAAAAAAATAAAGTTGTTCATTTATTGCATATTGAACAGGTAGGACTTTTCTCCCCCAAGTCTGCTTCCAACACTAATAATTAAAACATAAGTCTATTTCATCTATTTTTACAACTATGTTTATGTTCATCTACTACTCAAGAGGCAGAACAACAGAGGGAATGAGAAATGAGGGGCAGGGGGAGATGTGCCATTTGCTTGTTCATCCCTCCAATGCCTCCTAGTCTGCCAGGATCCTGGAACTGCCAGGGCTCTCATGCGGGTCAGGTGAATCTCAGCACTGGAACGGTCCTATTCTGCCTCTCAGGATGCGTTGGCAAGAAGCTGAATCCGAAGCAGGGTTGCTGGAACTTTGAACCCACCCTCCAGCATGGGAGGTGAGCATCCCAAATGATGGCATGATTCACTGTGCCATTAACCCCTGTCCCATAACTCATTCTTTTTGTTTTTCAAGATTTTGTTTTTATTTGAAAAGCAAAGTTACAGAGACGGAAAGAGGGAGATCTTTCCACCTGCTGGTTCATTTCCCAAATGGTTGCAATGACTGGTACTGAGCCAATCTGAAGTCAGGAACTTCTTCCAGGTTTCCCACATGGATATATGGGCCTCAAGGCTTGATTCATCCTACACTGCTCTCTTAGGCCATAAGCTGAGAGCTTGGAAGGAAGTGCAGTAAACCGGGCTTGAACCAGCATCCATGTGGGATGCTGACACCACTGGCAGAAGCTTAGCCTACAATATCATGGCACCAGCCCCAGCTGTAACTCATTCTTAATGTGAGTAGTATATATTTTTTCCATTTGTAGAAAAACTGTTCCTTATTTTGAAAAATATAGCAAAATTTTTCCAAGAAATAAAATGTGAAGAATGAGTCCCCTGAGTTACAGCAAGGAATAGCATTACGAAGTGTTCATGCTACCACAAGTTTCAGGTTAGAACTTAATTTGTTATCGTTCTCAACCTTATTTCTTTTCTTTAAGAGGAATGTGTATTAAAGCAACTGTCCTTTAGCATTACATGAACTTGAGTCCAACTCAATAAATTTTGGTGGGAAAATTTTTTAATTTCTTCTTAAAAATTTTACTTCTTTTTTTTAAATTAGTATTATCATTTTATGATACAGTTCCATAGGCCCTAGGATTTCCCTTACCTCCTCCCCAAAACCCTTCCCCTCTACTGAGTTCTTCTATATTATCACTGTAGTATAGTTCTTCACAAACAATCATATGCCCATCATTGTGGGCATGGACAATGGCAGAGAGTCCAGCATCCTAGTGTCCAGATACAGTAAACAGTTTGATTGGGAATCCATCTTTGTCTGGAAGTAGAGATGCATACTGCACTGTATCCTCACATCTAGATATGATAGTCTCCACTACATGGTTACTATACAGCCCCTGAAGTGAAAAGCCATAAAACAAAATCAATTAACAGGAGGAAAAAAAGAAATTAACAATGCCATGAAGTTAAATAACATTCTACTGAATAACTAATATGTCACTGAAGAAAGGGAAAAAAAAAAGTCAAGAACCTTCTTAAATAAAATTGTCTATGGTCAGTGAAGAATTTAATGAGAAGAAAATGTTTTGAAGAGATGAAACTAAAAACAAAAATACCAAAATCCATGAGATATAGTTACTCTGATTTTTGTTGGTGAGATATGTCTCCTGTAGGCAACAAATAGGTTTTATTTTTAATCCAGTGTACTAATCTCTGATGTTTGATTGATGAGTTTAAGCCATTTACATTCAGAATTAATATGAATGGGTAGTAATTTTGTCCTGACATTTAGTAATGGGTTATTAATTGATTTAGTCTTCTGTTGTTATTTTACTGGGATGTTCTTCACATTTGCCTTTGATTTTGGTGGGTGCTATTCCTCTTCTCTGTCAAGAGGACATCTTTAAGTATCCTTTGTAGGGCAGGTTTGGAAGAGGCATATTGTTTTAACTTTATTGTGGAAGAATTCTAGTTCATTTTCAAAGACTAAGGAAAGCTTTGCTGGGTATATTGTCCTGGGCTGACAATTTTTCCTTTTAGAATCTGGAATGTGTCACTCCATTATCTTCTGGCTTATAGAGTTTCCTGTGAGAGGTCTCCTGTGAATTTAATTGGTATTCCTTTATATGTCAATTGATTTTTTTTCACAAGCACATTTAAGGATCTTTTCCTTATGTTCAATTGAAGAGAACTTGATTATCAGGTGTTGTGGTGAAGATCACTTTTGGTCAACCCAGTTGGGAGTTCTGTGCCCCTCCTGGATGTTGTTTCCCAATTCTTTGTCTAGATTAGGGAAATTTTCTCTTGTTGTTTCATTAAATACATTTGTAAACCCAGCTTCTCTTTCTGCACCTTCTGGGACTCTCATAACTCTTACATTTGGCCTTTTAATAGTGTCTTTTAATTCTTGAATACTTTTTTTATTAGCTTGACTCAACTCTACCTCCAGCTTTTTATTTTGTTTCTCCCTGGTGACATGAAATATCTTCCAATTGTGAGATTCTTTCTTCTGCCTCCTTCATTCTAATTTGGAGACTCTCCACTATACTTTTTTTTTTTAAGATTTATTTATTTTTATTACAAAGTCAGATATACAGAGAGGAAGAGAGGCAGAGAGAAAAATCTTCAGTCCAATGGTTTACTCCCCAAGCGACCGCAATGGCCGGTGCTGCGCCAATCCGAAGCCGGAAACCAGGAACTTCTTCCCGGTCTCTCACATGGGTGCAGGGTCCCAAGACTTTGGGCCGTCCTCAACTCTTTCCCAGGCCACAAGCAGGGAGCTGGATGGGAAGTGGATCTGCTGGGATAAGAACTGGCACCCATATGGGATTCCAGTGCGTTCAAGGCGAGGACTTTAGCTGCTAGGCCACGCCACCGGGCCCTCCACTATACTTTTAATTTGCTCCACCATATTCTTCATTTCTGATATATCAGCTTTCATTTGATTCATTTCCTGTGTGACGTATTCCTTAAATTCCTTGAACTCCTGTATTACATGTTTCTTATTGTTGATAAGAAGCTTTGCAGCATGTGTTTTGAATTCTGTATCCCCCATTTTCTTGATATATTCCTGAGATTGGTAAAGGCGTTTGTTCCTTTGCAGGGGAGTCTGCAGTAATATTCATGTGCCTCTGTCTCTTATTTTCTCTTGGTCATTGTATTTCTGGTTATCAGATCTTCTCCTTGGGGCAGGTTTCTAAGCTGTGCCACCCACAGGTCTATAGTTCAGTTTTACTTATTGTGGTTGGTACACAGAGTTTCAGATCTAGGCTCTGTGTTAGACTTCCACCATGGTCTCCATAGTCCCAGCTCCTTGCTTACTACTCTCCACCTTCTTTGATCCTGTGCTGGGACTGCACTGTTGTCTGTACAGCCTTTCTCCTACTTCCAGTTGCCTCCAATACTGATATCCCATATCGTTGCTGGTTGGAATCCCAGATCCTCTACTTCTGATCCAGTTCCCTGCTGCTGGCCTGAGAAAGGCAGCAGAAAATGGCCTAAGTGCTTGGACCCCTGTCACCCTCCTGGGAGACCTGGAAGAAGCTCGTGGCTTTGATGTGATTCAAACCCCAGTCTTCCAGAGTATGAACCGGCAGATTGAGGACGTCTCTCTCCATCTCTCCCTTTTCTCCCTGTAACACTCTACTTTCAAGTAAGTAACTTTTTACAAGTAGAGTAAATGTTAAGTTAGATTATATAGGCTTAATCAGCAAGTGAAACACCTAGAATAGCAGTTCTGTAAATGTTTGCTTTGGTTCTCCTCTTGCTTCTTTATGAGAGGAATGAAAGGATATACTTGCTAAAATATGTTTCTTTGCAGAGGTTGGTTACCATAGAAGTAACATTGATTGTCGGTGGCTCTGATGCAGTAGATTTATTTCTTAGAATTTGGAGTCTGCTGCTCACCATTCTGCGACACCTCTCCTTCACGTAACCTCTTCTTGTTACATGACATTCTATAGCTAGAATGGTGAAAAATACTGTGCCCTCCTTTGGGAAAAGATGAATGTCCAGGCATAAAGGAAGGTAATTTCCTTTTCTTTTTGGAAGAAAATCAAGGGAATAATCCTGGAATCAACCAACCTGAATAATTTATTATGCAAATAATTTGCCTGTGGAAAATTCCCTGCCCATGTGGAACACACCTTGAGTGTTGTGTCTTGGTAAACCCCAGATGGAGACACTGCAATCTTTAACAACACTTCACACAATTGAAGAACACCTCTAATTAGCATAGTAGATTACATCTCAATTTCTTCCAGTATTGTTTGTTAAACTGATGGATCTGTGTCTACAGATGGAATAGCTTTTAGCCCTTGGAGAAAACTCCTACGTGAATACGTGCTTAGCTTTTGTAGGTTTCCTGTCATACATCCAGAACCATGCTATAGATAGAGAAAAATACAGGACAGGCAAAAGGAAGGGAGGAAAGAGGAGAGGCAGCGGTAGGTTAGGGAGAGAGTTGAACCAGTATTTATAATGTATTTTAAGAGGTGCTGTGGTAGCAATGCTCGAGAGGTTATGAACATAGAGAAGAGTTGGACCCTCGTTCAGGCTGAAGAGAGGATGTGTGTTGTGAAGGATTGTGGAAGGCAGATGGGACTGATGTGATATACAGGATGAACTTTGTAAAGCAAGGAGTTAGAAGATGCAGGTGGTATTCCAGCCCTGGGAGCAGGTCAGAGGCACAGAAGCAATGTTATTAGTGGGTGTTTAGCGAAGGTCTGCCATGGGCCAAGCCCAACTGGGAAACAGCAAATTGTGTATGTGTGTGTGTGTGTGTGTGCGTGTGTGTGTCTGAAACCTAAGGTACAAAAATGGGCATTAGTGGTAACTGATAATGGGAAACTTGGCAGGAACTGCCAATGGTCATGAAAAACTTTGAATACTATGCAAAATCACTCTCACTTGATCTGTAAGGAGAAAGATTGGATTCACATTTTTTGAAGGGCATACTGAATCTCTGGCCAGGCCCTTCTACCTCTGCTCCAGCCTTCACCATATCCAACAGTGTGACCCAGAAGTTCTACAAGGTGCACAAGTGCACCACACAAGTGCACCCATGAGCTCCGTGAACTTCTGGGTAAGCAGCAGTGGCAGATCCTGGGATGGCCTAGCAAGGCAAGGTACCTTGCTAGTGGTATTGCATGCAGCCAAGCTGCCGCAGTGAACCGGATCCTGCTGAGACCCCTTAAACCAGAGAGGGACCCCAACTTGCAGCCTGTGCATACCCAGGAGAAGGAACAAATCAAGAGCCTCAGCAACAAGTTTGCTTCCTTTATCACCAAGGCGTGCTTCCTTAGTAACAGAATAAGCTGCTGAAGACCAGATAGAGCTTCCTGTAGCTGCAGGAGATGGCTCAGAGTAGCATGGACTTGTTTCAGAGCTGTATTAGCAACCTGCAGCAGCAGCTGGATACCGGGAAAGTGGGAGCTGGAGGCAGAGCTTTGCAGCATGCAGGGGCTGGTGGAGAACTCAAGGAATTAGGATGACCATCAAGCCTACCGTGATGGAGAAAGGATTTGTGTTCATCAAGAAGGATGTGGTTGAAGCTTATGTGAACAAGGTCATGTTGGGGTCTCCTCTGGAGGGGCTGACTGATGTGGCAAGCCTCCTTAGAAACCAGAATGAAGAGCAGGTTCATGAGCTGCAGTTCCAAATCTTGAACGTGTCTGTGGCCTGTCCAGGGACAGTGGACGGCATCATTGTAGAGGTCTGCATCCAGGGACATTAGCAACTCAGAACAGGGATGAGAAACTGCAGGTGCTGGCTGGGAAGCATGGGGATGCAGAGATCTCCAAAATGCACAGGAAAGTCAGCTGGGCTGCTTTCCCAGGCCACAAGCAAGGAGCTGGATGGGAAGCAGGGCATCGGGATTAGGACCAGCGCCCATATAGGATCCCGCATGTGCAAAGTGAGGACTTTAGCCACCAGGCTACCGTGTTGGGCCTTCAGGCCGTTAATTTCACATCTAAGCTTGTATTTAGGTTGTAGATTATAGGACTTTAATCTGAAGCAATTTGTGTGAAAAGGGGGATTTGTCTGAATGCCAACAGGATTGGTCCTATAGGTCAGAGAAGGCTAAGTATGCAGCCAGGCTTCAGGGACATGCCACTAGGATGCTCATCCCCTGTTATCACTTTGCTGGTGTTTCTCTGCTACAAATCACCTTCTCCCATGAGGCAAGAAGCAGGGTTAAAGACAGCCTGGAGGCTAAGCAACTGTGATTCCTCCCTGACAGTGTATGCCTTTTGTAGTTCTACAAAGAACCAGGTGGCTTTGATCAGCTTGGCTACTGTGACTACAATCGTGAGAGAGGCAACCACCTCCAGACCTCTTGCGTTCAAGATCTACACATCTGTAGGGGTAAGGGGGGCAGCCAGAGAACAGCTCACAGCAGCAGCAGGAGGAAGGGCAGAACGCAGCAAGGCCACCGTGAGTCACACCCTCGTGTGTGCCTTCTTCCTGTTTCTCTGCTGGGAGCAACGCTACTCACCATCTTTACTTTCTGGAAGGCTTCCTTAGCATCTCTTCTTTATAGTGAATGATGTTCAAAACTCAGGTCTCAGAATTCTGATCAGCAGTCGGTCTCAAACTTTGGATTGATAGCTTTTGGGTTGGCTGCTGAGCATCATCCAGTAAGTGAACAAAGAGTGCAGGTGGCTGTGCCACTCACTTTCAGGATCTACCTTACCTTTTCCCATCAGCTCCTATCTGTGGATGCCTTATAGGTTTAGGGAAGTGAAGTTCTCCTTTATAGCAGAACTCAATTCTCCTGCGTTGCAGTCAGGAAATCCAGTGCTGTGGCTCCAGTAGAACTGGTGGATGTCAAGTCCCTAACTAGTCTAGCTGCAGAGCTTACCTTGCCGTCTACTCCAGTCGCCCTTCTCACGCCCTCACCCACGCACCAAGCCCCCTGCCTTTCTGCTGTTGTCGGTCTCTTCCTAACAACTCAAACACTGTCCACACATTCAAGACTCTCCTGGCAGCCTAGTCCTTCTGGCCTCTCTCTCCTCCTACTTTTCTCCTTCGCTTCTTCCCTCTTTATTCTTTCTCCCTCCCTCCCCCTCTGTGAACTGGCAAATTGAGCAAAAGATTTGTCTTCTCTGAGTTACTCTTCACATGTGTAGAGTAAAGAATGGGAACTTGGTTCTGGAAAACACTATAGATCAGACTCCCAGGAATTCCTGTGAAGCAAAATAATATCACACGTAAGGTTATAAGATATGATACATGGAATATGTGTGCAATATATGTTAAAAGGGGGTGATATTACTACTGTAAAAGTGCTTTCCAACAAGCCAGTAGAGAATAATCAACTTATAAATGGGATAATACAAATGACTAATAACTACCTCACAAGGCACTTGTTGCCGGTAGTTCAAGAGATTCACAAATAAAAGTCATGAGAGCCATTCTTCCCTCTGTAGAGACTTGTGTTGTGTCTAGAACTGGGGAAATATAGGCCCAGAGGGACATGATATTGATGAGAATGTACTGTGATGGAACTCTTTGTATCTGAAAATGTTAAATGGATATTACCTTTGGTCTTTCAGATCCATATGAAGTAAAATATCCTGCAAAATTCCTTTGATGGGCTGGTGCTGTGACCCAGTGGGTTAAACCGTTGCCTGCAACACTGGTAACCCATATTGAAGCACCTATTGGAGTCCCTGTTGCTCCATGCTTTATCTAGCTTCCTGCAAATGCACCCAGTAAAGTAGTACAAGATGACCCAAGTCCCTGCATCCCTGCATGTAAGACCCTGGTAAAGACCTGGCACCATCTTGGCCATTGCAGACATTTGGGGAATGAACCAATGAATGGAAGATCATTCTCTGTCTCCATCTGTCTGTCTCGTCTTCTCATCCTTTCTTCCCTCCTCATCTCTGTAACTCTGCCTTCCAACAAATGAATGAATGGATGAATGAATTTTATAAAAATAACTAGCCAGTACTGTTTGAAATATTGTAAGTAGTTTGAATTTTTGCCAGTTGGAAAATGCTGTGTTAAATCCCTGAGACGTTACTAAGGGCTACATTCTTCCACTCATTGGTTCACTTGTTGAGTATTTCAAAAATCTTTGGCATATGTAAGCTTGCTATTAATATTTCCTTTGTTTCTTAAGATGCCTTGAACACGCCACTGGTGAGCTTTTAGCTTGAGGTTTTCTGTTGGATTGTTTTCACTGTTACCTGGAGCTGCAGGCGCAGGAGGCTTCATGTTTCCCTGTTGTCCTTGCTGTGTCTCTCCTGGCATTCTTGAGCTTTCTTAAACTCATCCTTAGATGGAACCTGTCAGTTGCAACTCTTTCCCAGACCAGTTTCTGTTATTATAGTGGTGCCCCGTTGGTGCACAATGGTCATGGGAGGGCAGTGCTATGATGGTATAGAACTCTCAATCTCATGATTAGTGTTAGATTGAGTTTTATGTCCTTATGATTTTACGATTATGGAACTCAAATGTGCATATTTATGATGGAACTCTCAAGTGATGTCTTATAGTGGATCTGTGTCCCTGGAAGTGTTCTGCCCAAGTATTTCTAGCCTTGTCGAGCTTTGGATGAGTCAGGATGGCCAGTGGAGGCTGCCATCAGTCTAGAAGTGTCTTTCCCCTGGGTTGATAAGTCTCTGGTGAAGCTCTTCCCTTGGAAGAGCGGATATTTGTAAGGGAATATTCTGTACGTATTTCACAGTGCTTGCTTTCCTGTCACTGCCAGAGCCCCAAGGGTCGGCTGCTTGTGGTTTTTACTCCAAGAACCGGTTGCATTTCATAGGTAACAGCGTGGTTGCCCCTAATGGCCCAACCTCCAGGGGTTTCTGCATGTCCACCATCAGCCTTCAGCAGTTCATCACTGTCACCATTGAACTGTTCCCGACCCATTCATGCCACTAGCACTTTCCGCTTCAGGGCAGCAGGTGTGGGCTGTGACCCATTGCCTCTCCAGATTTCAAGGTGGCACTTAGCCTTGCACCTTTAGTTCTCTAGTGGGTCTATAAAAAGCCACTGAATTTCAGTTTGTATGGCTTTCTGCTTGTTGTAAAGAGGTGAAAAATGAATTCTCAGCTCCTTTTGTGTTGCAGCTGAAGTGTGCTGAAGGTATATGCATGCATATATACAAATAATTGTAAAATCAATGCTATCTTCAAATGTAGTAATTAGAATATAAAGCAGAAATTGCATTTGTTCCCTATGACATCAGAAGGTACATTGATGCAGATAATATGCACATCTTAAAATCTTACTCTGAGTCTTCTAGCAAAATTGCCAAATACTTTTGAACATACAGGTGATATTTTGTTATTTGAAAATTATTTTTGTGAGCCCGACTCAATGGTGCAATTGGTTGATCCTTCCCCTACAAGTGCCAGGATCTCATATGGGCGCTGGTTCATGTCCTAGCTGCTCCACTTCTCATCCAACTCCCTGCTTATGGCTTCAGAAAGCAATGGAGGATGGCCCAAGGCCTTGGAACCCTGCACCTGCAGGGAGACCTCAAAGAAACTCTTGGCTTGTGCTTCAGATTGACTCATCTCCAACCTTCGTAGCCATTTGGGAGTGAACCAGTGGATGGAAAATCTTTCTCTCTGTCTCTCCTCCTTTATGTAAATTTGTTTTTCCAGTAAAAATGAATATATGTTTAAAGAAAGAAAGTCATCCTTCAAGATTATGTATTTATTTTAAACACAGAGTTATGGGGAGAGGGTGAGACAGAGAGAGAAAGAGAAAAGGACTGTGCATCTGTTGTTGCAAATGGCTGCAAGGACCAAGGCTGGGCCATGCTGAAGCCAGGAACCAGGAGTTTCATCTGGATCTCCCATGTGGGTGCAGGGTCCCAAGCACTTGGGCCATCTTCTGCAGCTTTTCAGGTGCATTAGCAGGAAATGGATGGCAAAAGGAGCAGCCGAGACATGAACCAGCACTCATATAGATGGTGGTCTCATAGGCAGCTGCTTAACGTGCTGCACCACGACGCTGGCCCCTGAAGATCTGTTTTATTGTGGATTGATTTGGGGCTGCCATCAAGATCTTCGTGAATGCATGGGGACATTTGGCTGCTCTGAATTAATAAGGGAAAGTGGATGCCAGATGATAACTGCGCAGGTGTCTCTCTGGTGAAGGATAAGCCATCTTAATGAGAGTTAGAACTTGATGTATCTCAGATGTTTATCTAATTTTCTTGGAGGATTGGTATAGCTTTCAATGTGGAACTGCTTCGATTTCTAAAAGAACAGTGTATTCTCTAAATCTCTAAAGAGAAAATTTGTATCTCTCCCAAATTTTTGTCTCAATAGGATTGCAAACCACTGACCCATTTCTAATAGAGATGGCCTTGGATGAAGTTGATGTTGGGCCATGAATCATGTTTTAGGTTTCAGCTAGGCCTCAGACCTGGAGCTCTTCCAACTGAAGACTACGAACGAGCTAACAGCCCAGCCCACAGCTATGCACGCTGCAGAACTCTGCAGTCAGGTGCGTCATTCTGCTTAGTACTTGGCCATTGCCACATTGCGTGCAAGTGTGCCTAAGGGACAAGTATGGAAGAAGTGTCCTGTGAACAAGCTCCTGGCAGGTAGACTCTCCCCTTTCGCTGAAACTTTGCTGCAGGGAAGAAATAGGCCTAAGATGTCTTAGAATTTATGTCTATTGCTGGAAAACTGCTGTGGGTAGCAAGCTTGCTGAAAATATGGAGCTGGTGTGGGAATGGCTACTTTGCATTGCCTTTATGCTAAAGGTGTTCATGTTAATGATCAAAGAGTGAAGAACCTTGGCTGATTTACTTCTGTTGTAGTTTGAAAAAGCATCCTGTTCCTAAAGGTTAAAAATATGAAAAGAAGAAAACATAACTCTTTTAAAAGTTCTCTTTAAATGCTAAGAGCTATCACCTTGAAATAGTAATGTTCCTGACTTGAATATAATTTGTCAATTTCTAAATGTTATTTAATTCAGTTTTAAATTTGATCTTAGCCAAAATGGTGAGTTTTTTTCTTTATTTTGGTCAGTCCAAGATATATTTGTAGTTATATTCTTATGCTCCAAGAACTACTGAATTGTCTTCAGTACACTCATTAAAAGACCAAGCCCAGAAAATGTGTTTTTTCTAGGTCACATTTGACAGTTGGTGAAGGAGTTGACAGATTTTGTGTAAAGTGATATTTTCATAATATTTATAATTTCAAAATGTTTACAATCTGCTTAAGAGACAGGGAAGGACTGGCATGGTGGCAGATCAGGCTAATCCTCCACCTGCAATGCTGGGTCAAGGCCCAGTTGCTCCACTCCCATCCAGCCTGTAGCCTGGGAAGACAGCATAGGATGGCCCAGGTATGTGGGCCCCTCCCTGCACCCATGTGGAAAGCCCAGAGGAAGCTCCTGGCTCCTGGCTTCAGATTGGCTCAGTTCTGGCCGTTGTGATATTTGGAGGGTGTACCAGCAGATGGGAGATCTCTCTCTCTCTCTTCTCTCTGTAAATTTGCCTTTCTAATGAAAATAAATAAATCATTGAAAGGAGAGGAAGAAATAGGGAGAGGTTCTACCTACCGATTGACTTCTTAAGTGGCCCCAGTGTTTGGGGGTACTAGGAAGCTGGGAGCTGGACACTTTACCCATGTCTTCAACACAGATGTCACGACTTTCTTTGAGCCATCCCCCGCTGTTTTTCCAGGCCATCAGCATGGAGCTGGATTAGAAGTGGAACAGCTGGAGCATGAACAAGTATCGAGGTGTGATGGCTGTGGCTTTACATGCTGTGCCTCAACACTGACCCCATGGCCCTGTAAGTTTTAACTGATGTATTTAGTCGTGTAACAACCAAAACAATAAAAATATAGACTATCTCCATTAGCTCCCTAAATTCACCTGTATACTTTTTCTGGGGATTTTAAAGTTTTAGATGATTACCTTCATATATGTGATCAGTGTTTTGTATAGGGGATGATGAAGTGCAATTCTAGTTTCCTTTTGTGTTTCTGCGCTCTCCTTTCCTTCCTTCTGTAAATGGATACCAGTTATTCCAGCGCTACTTGCTCAACTGCCTCCTTGTCTTTGTTGAAAATCAAATGAGGATATATATATATGTGCCCGTCTGACTGAGCTTTCTCTCTTATTTGATTGCTCCGTATGTCTACAAGTTTTAAAATGTATTAGTGCAGTTAAGATCTAACACTTACTGCAATCACTATTTCACTACTTAAGTTATAATGTGCCAAAAAAAGGACAAAGCAAAGCTCTCTCAATGCTTCGACTTTCACAAATGCCTTAGAAAACTGTAACTCATTGACATTTGTATCTGTGAGTTAAAATACAGAGATTACATTTGAATCAAAATCTTTAATGCTTACATCCTGAAACTAATTATATTGCCAGAATAATGAAATGAAAATGTTAATATGTTCAAACCTTTGTGTGGAAATATTTCAGATATCACCTTGAAATCATTTATGCCACCCTTGTCACAGATTGTCTCACTTCATAATTACTTTCTAGTTTCTAGAAAATTTGCCTAACATTAAAAAAAATCCAAGAATAAAAAAATTACTAAGAAAATAGAGCTATTTCTTCCTCTGAACTCCTAGTTAAAGTCGTTTTTGCTTTTGTCTGACCTCACTTTGCCTGAACCATTTTCTTTTTTTGAATTTGTTTATTTATTTGAAAGACAGAATTACAGAGAGAAGCAGAGACAGAGATCTTCCATCTGCTGATTCACTCCTCAAATGCTTGCAGTGAGTGACCACATCTGGCCAAGCCAAAGCCAAAATACTAGAACTCCACGTGGGCATGCTCCAAGTAGCAGGGGCCAAGTACCTGGGCACATTAGCAGGGAGCTAGCAAGGTGTCTAACCGATGCTTACGGGGATACTGGCATCATAGGCGTCGGCCTTTTCCATTGCCTACATCCAAAGTCAGGTGACAAGGGCTGTAATCCACTAAATATTTTTTTTTTTCTGAAGTACTTTCTCTTTTTCCAAGCCCATACTTGTCTCTGTTGGTGGTGACAGTGTTGAGGAGACCAGGGGCACTTCCCTATGTCCTCAGGCACTGAGGTTTTAAATCATTCGCTTCCTGGCACAAGCCATGGGAAGGGAAGAGGGACCAGAGCGGAAGCTTGATCCTTGACCCAAGGAACACTTACCTGTTCTGTCTGACTCTCCAGGGACTCCTGTGACCTTGCGAACTTTCAGCTCTGTCCTAACGCTGCAGGAACCTGGTCATTCAGAGGCTGCAGCTGCTTTCCCCTGTGAACCACAGACTCCAAACTTTGGAGCTGGACTTCCATCCAGGAATATTCCTTGCCTCTGCTGCTGACTGCATCCTATTATCTCCACTACAGTGGAGTGTTTCCGCATGCCGAAGCTCTAGCCTCTTGTCTTTGATGACCTGCAGAGTGTGCTTCCAAAGGGATTCCATCTTGCTATTCTGACACTTCTGAGAATGATGCAAGTTATTGCTGTTTTCTTTAATATATTTATTAATTTTTGAGGATGTTTACATAGTTGAGATGGATGTATGCCCATGTGGACCACTGATTAGGGTAGAAAGTGTCGAGAAATGGGGGAAAGTGGATGAGATAGTTGCTTCCAATTTTTTTTCCTGTATGTGGGGAAAGCGGGGCGAGAAGGAGAAGGCTGCACCCAGCAGCCTAATCTCTCTCATGCCCAGGCGTATGGGACAGCCTCCTGATGTCATCTCAGGGCCCCCAGTGTGGAGCATGCTCCGAGGGCACTGCTTAAGTGGTTTCAAAGGTTCTGAGATGCTATTGATTTCATTACTCCAAGGTTGAGGAAATCCTGCCTTGGCAGATATAGACCACCTTAAGAGTCTCCACTTACCCAGATACTCGCTGTCAAAGCCAGGAAAGCTGTCCGATTTGTTCTGTCCTCCATCTTCTGCCATGGTACTAGATATCTTCTGCAGGTCTCAACAAGAAGTCATATCTCCCATGTGCATCTGGGCATGCTGTCCATTGCACAGGCTTCAGCAACCAAGGAAACCCAGTTCTGACATAAGTACTTATGGTCAGACCATAGATCCTGTGATTTTTTTCCCCCTATGCTTGGAGTTTTGAGTCTAGTGGTCCATTTGAAGAGGTTCCCAAAGAAGCCTTGCCTGAGGTGACCCCAGCCCTGACTCCTGTGTGTGCTAGCTAGCGCGGGGTCCAGCTCAGTCTGTCACCCACATCAGCCTACACACACACTGGTGGTTGCAGTCACCTGGTCAGTTCTGTCCCAGTCCCATCTCATATGCAAAGCAATGGATGTTGTGGCCGAGTTCAGCCCTGCACACCACACACCTGGCCCTCATGCAGACCAGCAGGAACTGCAACCTAGACCCCCAGTGAACCTTACCAGGCTATCCCCTAACCCTGGTTCCCGTGCAAACCAGTATGTCCAGCAGACTTGTTCAGTCTGTCCCACCCACATCCCATTTAGCTCTCATACAAACCAATGGGTGCTGTAGCCTAGCCTAGCCTGACAGACTCCACTATCCAGTCCACACTTATGCCTGTGGGTGCTACTTCCTGTCCAGCTCCAACCAGGCCTGCTCACAATCCTGGTTCTCATGCTCACCTGTAAGAGTGGCAGCCAAGAAGGGTGTCCATGCACAGTTTCGTTACTAGGCCTACTCCCAGCGCTGGAGCTTGCACTCTCCAGGGGGAACTGTGATCTAGCCTGATAGGATTTGTCTCCAGTCCTGGTACTTGCCAGCTGATGCTGCAGCAGAGCCTGACCAGCCTGCACTTACTCTGGTTCATGCATGCACCAGTGAATTTGGTCACTTAGCCCAGCCTGACTCTCACCCTAACCCAGCTCTTGTGCAGGCCAATAGGTTTTGTAGCCCTTCCTGACCCGGTTTGCCCTGAGTCCCAGCTTTCACTCTCACTAGCAGGAGTAGTGGCTCAGAAGGAGAGCCCCCACCATTGGGTGCTATGAAGTGACCTGGCCCAGCCCTCCTCAGATATGACTCACATATACAGGCCTGGTGAGTACTATATCTAGCCTGGTCTGGGCTTCTCCCTGCCTTGGTACTTGTACTCACCAGCAGGGACTGCATCCTAACAGAGGAGTACCCCAAGCTCTTCTATCAGGCCACCTCTCAATTACTGATCCCACACACTTGGGTAGGATCTTAGCCCAGCCTGATTTGGCCCCTCTCCCGTCCTGGCATTCACCAGCAGATACAGTGGTCTTGTCTGACAGGCCCATGCCCATTCCAACTCTTGCCATTGGGTATTACAGCCCAGCTCTGTCTGGCCCAGTCCACCAGATCTAGCTCTTACATGGTTCAGTGGTACTGAGACCTAGCCTAGCCTGTCCTTTACCCATTTTACCTTTTGTCAGTACCAACTGGTGCTGGAGCCTAGCCCAGTCTGGCATACCCCAGACCCGGTCCAAACCCACGCTAAAGGATGCTGCAGCCATGTCTAGCCCCATTCCAGCTCTCATGTTCACCAATAGGAACCTCAGTCCAGCTGGGATGTCCCTTAGCTCCCCCACCAACCAGGCTTACTTGTTTTCTTTCTCTCTCTCTCGCTCTCTCTCTCTCTCTCCTTCCCTCCCTCCCTCCTTCCTTCCCTCCCTCCCTCCCCCATCTCTCTTTCTATCTCTGAAAGGCACAGTTACAGAGAAAAGGGAAGGACAGACAAGAGAAAGATCTTCCATTCGCTGGTTTGCTCCTCAAATAGCCACAATGGCTGGAGCTGAGTCGATCCGAAGCCAGGAGTTTCCTCTGAGTCCCTGACACGGATGGAGGGACCCAAGCACTTGGGTTATCCTCCATTGCCTTTCCAGACCTCAAGCAGGTTGGAAGAGGAGCTACCGGGACACCAGCTGATACCCGTAAGGGATGCCTGTGCCTCAGATGGAAGACTAGCCTGCTATGCAATGACATTGGCTCTTCTTGATGTCATTTTCTGCTCTCTCCTCTGCTTAGAGTAGTTCTCCTTACTAACCCCTAGGTGACAGTATAGCTCAGTAAGCTAGACGTGGTTGTTTACTGAGTTCCTCAGCACTTTTTCATTCCCTCAATCCGTACCTACTCTGAATCTCTAGATCTTTTGATCATCCAGATCCCGGGGACACTGCGGCCAGGAGTAGCCGAATGAAATGCGTTCTGGGCCTCCTGAGCCACCTACCTTCACTCTGGTCATGGTACCTTGTTTATTAAGGAATCCCACAGTTGGAGGATGTCACCTTTTCCTTTTATGGTCCCAGACTTTGGAGGAGAAGCCAGTGGGACCGAGAAGAAGCTAATTCTATTTACAGACTCCATTCCTTCATCTCCGCCTTCAAATGGTCCCAGGCCGTTTGGTCGTGCTTCCCCGTGGCCTCCTTCTCAGCCATTTAAAATGTGGTCTCTCAGACTGTTTAATGCATTCCTTTTTAATGTTTACATAAGTGCAGTGATATGCAAACTACAGCCTTCTGTATTTATGAGTTCCTTTGTTGATAAAAGTTTCTGCCTTCTCAGCCGCATGAGATGCTATTGTGTAATTACGGCAGTTTCTCTCACCAGACCCTTATTGAGCGGTATGCATCTTGCTCCTTCAGTGTAAACGGTAGCCTCGTAGACATCAGTGTGTGTCCCTCCTTGTGCACCTGAACAATGAACTTCTGGGCTAGGGAACTGATGGCCTTTCTGTGTTCATGCACTCTACTCTTCAGAAAAGGAGCAGTATTTGCTTCCCTCCTGTACGACAGGAGGGTCACCTTTTCCCTACACCCTCACCGGCCCTGGGCTTCAGCTTTCTTGTTCATCAATCTCAGACGGTACTCCTACTTTTAATAAACGTGCATTTGCATTTCTTTGAATAATCATGGGGTTGAGAATCATCTCGTCATTTAGATTCTTCTATGAATTGCCTGTTTTTGTCTCGAATCTTCTCTAGTAGTCGTATTTTCTCTATTGCTCTCGAAGGATTTTTTGCGTGTAAGAATATTTCTTTGTCTTGCTTGTATTGCAAGCAAGACAAGCACTTTGCTGTTTGTTTTAATTTTGATTCTGGTGCCCTCTGCTAATTGGACTTTAAGGATTTGATGCAGCCAAATATGTTGATATTTTCTTTTGTGGCTTCTGGTTTTGTAGTCTTTTCCCATTCAAGTCTTAGAAAAGCATGTTTACATATATTTATTGCTCTTAATTATTTTTAAGAAATATCCTAAGCACGTTATGAGAATGAACATTATAAGACAACTTCTCATGATGAATGACACAATGGTTGAGGTGATGTTCAAGTCCTGTGTCTAATGAGACACGATTTTATGGACACCACAGAAAGTTGAGTGGAACCAAGCGTCCGGTTTGATGACATCGGTTGTGCCCACACAGTTGTTTATAGAGTTAGCCCAAATGTTACCTATGTAAATTAAAGGTAGAACTGGTCATTCAGCTCAACAAATATTTTCTTTCCAGCATCCATCCAATCTGTACAGGCTTTAGACTTTATAAGACGCTAGCTGGTTGGCGTAGACTTTTCTAGGTAAGAGGAGAGAAGCGTGGCTAAGGTGCCTTGTGGATTACTGTCGTAGCTACTCTGAGGAACAGAATGGACACCTTGCCAAAATTGATTTCAGATTTTGAAACTGATGATTCCAATCCTGACAACACTCCCCTCCACGCATACTCAGCAAAAGGCTATGGATGTAGTTGAGGTCTCTGGCAGTACTGGAGCCAGCATCCCAGTTTGGTCCAGTATGAAATGGCATGAGAGAGCCAGGAAAGGCATCTGGCTGAGCTGGGCAGAAAATTTTCAGGTGCAGGCAAGGGGTTTCATGCTGGGTGCCGTCCTCTGTGCCAAAGGAGGGAGCCCCCAGGCTTTGTGTCAGCTTGCCCAGATGTGGGGCAGAGGAGCCTACGGGAAGGGAACCTCAGACTTCCTTAAACTGGGTTAGGGTGCTAGAAAAACCACCAGTCCGTGCAAGAGCTCTCCCCCATCCTGGAGCCCTCCCCCAAGGCCCACCTACGTGCTGACACATGGAAGCGCTGGCACCCGGAAGGGCTCACCTCCCCCAATCCTGGCTCACACCCAAAAGTGTTTACGTAGTTGTTAATAACCAGAGGCAATCGATCAACCATACCCCTTTAGGGGATAAAAATATCCGTGTCAGGACCCTGGAATAATCACGCCGCGGGGGTTCACCACCGCCAACCCGAGGCGCCTGGCTAGCTCAGGCATTTATGTTGAGACAGGTTTTTAACGACTCTCGGCCCCACGGATGCACACTGCCCTTTACTCCTCCGGAGATAATGCCCCAGTCCTCTGAATTTTTCCATTACTTGGCGATTTAGTTACTAATGTCCTATGAATCAGATGTCAGCAATGCATTCATTTCTAGAATACTGAGTATCAAAGCCTGGGTAAACGGTGGCTATTTTCCTTTGTGGAAATTCTGTCCGTTGATATGTGATTTTCTCATTTCCTCCCGAAATCACTCTATCATTGTCAGTAATGCCATTCCTTCTCTTTCGGAAGCAGTTACTGCCCTTGACTGCTTGCTGGTCAGATTGTCTGTCTTTTTAGGTAACTACTTCCAACAATGCAGACTGCTCAGGCAGGGACTTATTCCACGGCGATCACTGCTCTTGCCGAGAGTGTAAACGGCGATTTGATTTCAGTGGGTTCTCTTAGATGACTTACATATATCTTTGTGAACATATCTAGTTCTGAGATAAATCGGGCTTTGTGTTCAATATCAATTTCCAAGACCTGGCTGGGAAGCCTAAGAATCAAATATTAGTCATTTTCACCATTTAAAGGTATGCTGTGTGGTTTTAAAAAATTTTTAAATTTTCCATGGGCTCGTCGCAAGAGCATAGCAGTTAAGGTCCTCGCCTTGAACGCACCGGGATCCCGTATGGGCGCTGGTTCTAGTCCTGACAGTGGCCCCGCTTCCCATCCAGTTCGCTGCTTGTGGCCTGGGAATGCAGTCAAGAAGGGCCCAAAGCTTTGGAACCCTGCATCTGAAAGAGCTCCTGGCTCCTGGCTTCGGATTGGCTCAGCTCCAGCCGTTGCAGCCGCTTGGGGAGTGAACCATCGGAGGGAAGATCTTCCTCTCTGTCTCTCCTCCTCTCTGTATATCTACCTTTCCAATAAAAATAAATAAGTCTTAAATAAAATAAAAAAAAAACTTTTCATATGCCAGGCTCTTAAAAACTTAAGTTCCACTTGCACTTATTTATTTAAAAAGGATTAATGTTCTGTTCTTTTGTTTTTCTTTTTAAGGATTGATTATATACACACACACACGTTATTTAATTTTAAAGGCAAGGTTACAGAGAGGAGAGACATTCAGAGAGAGAGGTCTCCCACCCACTGGTTCACTCCTCAAATGGCTGTAAGAGCTGGGTTTCGGTACCAAGCTGAGGTTAGGAACAAGGACTTCCATTCCGGTCCCTCATGCAGGTGACTCAGGCTGAAGCACTTGATCATGCCACCAACTTCCCAGGTGCATCAGCAGGAAGCTCTACTCTAAAATTCAACCTGTTGCTTTACAATGCCAGCTCCGCATTACTCAAATCTTATTCCTCTTCTTTGCTTATCAGAATTTTCTTTTTTAGAAAAGATTTATTTATTTTTATTGGAAAGGCAGAGAGAGAAGTGAGTCATAATGAGTTCCTTGTCTGTGAATCAGATTTCTGCGTGTGATTGCATAGTACCTTAAAATATCTGGAAGACCAGAATTAGGAGTAACATGATATTTGTGTTTCTGGTGAATAGAGTCTGTGCTGAAGATTCTAGGTTGGTCTTATGTGTTGTCTAGGCTAGGCTAGAGTGCCCAGCTGTTTGATCTAGCATCCGGCTGAGTGTTACTATGAAGGCATTGTTTAGGTGTAATTAACAGGTGCCTCTGCTTTGTAGGAAGGCATTCTCTACATCAATAACTTGGAATATTCTTCCTACATTTTCTTTCAGCAATTTTATAACCTTGGGCCTTAAATATAGGCATTTGATCTTTGTTGAGTTGATTTTTTTTTAAATAGGAGCTATTTAAAAGTTTATTTATTTTTGTTGGAAAGTCAGATATACAGAGAGAGGAGGAGATACAGAGAGGAAGATCTTCCATCCAGTGATTCACTCCATAAGCAGCTGCAACAATCAGAAGCCAGGAGCCAGGAGCTTCTTCCAGGTCTCCCATGTGGGTGCAGGGTCTCTAGGCTTTGGGCCATCCTCAACGGCTTTCCCAAGCCACAAGCAGGGAACTGGACAGGAAGCAGGGCCACTGTCGGGATTAGAACCGGTGTCCATATGGGATCCGGCACCTGTTCAAGGTGAGGACTTTAGCCGCTAGGCCACCGTGCTGGGTCTAAGAGGTATGTATCTAATATCATTCTTCAACGTGTTTACACCTAGTTTTGCCAGCACAGTTTGTTGAAGAGATTATCCTTCTGTGTTGACTTTCTAGTCTCTTACTGCATTTCTGTTATCTTGTAGCTACCTCGACTTCGTTCTTCCTTTTCGTTTGCCTACGTAGAGGGCTTCTTCAGTTTGTCCATCATTCCTCCACTTTCATTTTCTACACTAATTCAATATCTGTACTCTGTTGTCAATTTTAATGACTGTATTTTTAATTTTCTTGTGATTAGCCTTTGTTTAACCCACGTATTGTGAATATCATAGACAAGGCAAACCTGGATTCTGATCACAGTTGCTACACTTGCAGTTATTTGATCATGGGCGAGTTTTTTCACTTGAATTGTCTACTGCCTGTTTTATAATGGAGATATATTACATTTTATAGTGTCTTTTAAAGGTTTTTTTTTTTTTATCTATTTGAGAAGCAAGCAAACAGTGGGAAGAAGGTAGAAAGAGCTCCATGGAGACAGTGCTGTGACGTAGCAGGTAAAGCTGCTACCTGCCCTGCTGGCATCCCATAAGGATGCCAGTTCGAATCTCAGCTGCTCTGCCTCTGATCCAGCCCCTGCTAATGGCCTAGCAAAGCAGCAGAGGATGGCCCAAGTATTTGAACCCCTGCACTCGTGTGGAAGACCCAAAAGACACTCCTGGTTGCTGGCTTCAACCTGCCCTAGCCCCAGCCACTGTAGCCATGTAGGGAGCGAACCAGCAGATGGGAGATTTCTGATTCTGTCTCTCTTTCTGTCTCCGTGTATGTCCCCCCACTTGCTTTGTAGTTCTGCCTTTCAAATACATTTTTAAAATCTTTAAAAAGAAGGAGCACCTATCCACTAGCTCACTCCCCTGTTGTCTGGAAATGACTCACAAAGGGCTGGGCCAAAGTGGAAAGCAGGAACTCAGTCTAGAGCTACCCCAGAGGTGGCAGGAACTGACTTGCTTCAGCCATCACTGCTTCCAGGGAGAAACTAGAGTTAGGAGCTGGAGTTGGCCATTGACCTCTCATATGCAAATAGAGGATGTGGGTACCTTAGCTGCTAGGCCAAGGTCCTACCTCCTAGTGATTTCTTTGAGTAGTTAGATAATGTATACACTCTGCCTGGCATATAGAAAACAGTTAGTAAATGATACGATTAAGACTTTATTCTACTATCGTTTGATCTTTTCCAGTTGCCTTTTTGAGTTACGATTTCCTTACAGATTTCTGATTCTGTTGTTAAAGGTCAAATCTCTTCGCACAACGTGTAAAGTATCAAAACACTTGTAAAAGTTCTGGGTTTAGGGCCGTCACACAACAGGTTAAGCTGCTGCTTGCATTACCAGCGACCTGTGTGGGCTTCAGTTTACATGCCAGCTGCTCCACTTCTGATGCAGCTGTCTGCAAGAGAAGATGGTCCAAGTCCTGGATCCTCGGCTACTGCGTAGGAGACCTTGACGGAGCTCAGGCTGCAGACTCGGGCTTGGCTGAGCTCACTGCAGGCCTCTGGGAAGTGAATAGCTAGATGGGGGACTCTCTCTCTCTCCCCTCCATTTTTCTCCCCCTGAATTTTGCTTTTCAAACACATTAAGTCTTTAAATAAATAAATAAATATACAAATAAATATAAACAATATTTTCTTCTGTATCCTGCATTTTGTGATGTGCAGAGAAAGAATCTTCCACTGGGTAATACACAAAGAGATTCCTCCTTCTTTTTAGTTTCTATTTTATTTTATTTAGAAGAGTTATAGAAAGAAGAGAGAGAGACTCTTCCATCCGCTGGTTCACTCCCCAAATGGTTATGAAAGATCAAAGTGGAGCTGCTGGAATATAAACCACACCCATATGGGGTACAGGTGTCACGGGTGGAGGTTTAGCTTGCTACTCCATGGCACTGGCCAATTCCTCTTAATGGCGTTTTTTCAGAGGCCCTTTGTAGATTTGTGTACACTTCCTTATGCTTGGGCAAGGAAAAATATGTTCCAAGGGGCCAATGCTGTGGCAAAGTGGATTAAGCCATCACCTGTGTTGATAACATCCATGACATCCCATGTTGGAGCCCTGGTTCGAGTCCCAGCTGCATTGTTTCCAATCCAGCTCCCTGTTAATGTTCCTGGAAAGGCAGCAGAGGTGCTCCAAGTCCTTGGGCCTCTGCCACCCAGGTGGGAGACCTGGATGAAGCTCTTGGCTTCAGGCTTATGTCCTGACCCAGATCTGGCTGTTGCAGCCATTTGAAGAATGAATCAGTAGATAGACGATTCTCTCTCTCTCTCTCTCTCTGAGAAGATTCTCTCTGAAGATTCTCTCTCTCGCTCTGCCTTTCAAGCAAATAAATAGATCTATAAAAAATATGTCCTGGCTTGGTGTCCTGAAGTAAATGAGGCCTGGGGCACCCCACATGTGTAATGACAGGATTCCTTCTGATTGACACGTGGCTTGCAGCGCATCCGAGCTGTGACAGCTCCTTCCTGGTGCCCGTGAAGTAGTGTCGGCTTTACACACAGGTCCTGCTTTCCCCCATAACTGTTCTGACACACACATAAAAAAGAGAAAAGCAATGACTCATGGGAGTCCCTGTTTCTGAGATTCTGTCTGTTGCTCTTCTTCCTAGTAACACATTTGGGAATTCCCTTCGCCAGTTGCCGCTCACCCCAGCCATTCTCTCTTCCTCCAGCTGCGCTTTGCAAAGGTGTTGTTTTGACAGTTGCTTTCTGTGCAGGTAGACAGTAAAGAAGGAACTCATAGTCTTGCAAATACACAGATCAGCACCTCTGATACAGCCAGTTAATGATCTTTTCTGATACAATCTTTAAAAAAAACAGTTGGAGATATAATTCCATATTTTTGATGTTGGTGTAAACTTTTTTTTAAAAAAAAAGATCTATTTATTTCTATTGGAAAGGCAGATATACAGAGAGAAGAAGACAGAAATACCTTCCATCCACTGGTTCACTCCCTAGGTGGCCGAAACGGCCGGAGCTGAGTCAACCGTAAGCCAGGAGCCAGGAGCTTCTTCCGGGTCTCCCACGTGTGTGCAGGGTCCCAAGGCTTTGGGCCATCCTTTACTGCTTTCCCAGGCCACAGGGAGGGAGTTGAATGGGAAGTGGAGCAGCTGGGCTGTGAACCGGCACTCATCTGGCATTCCGGTGTGTTCAAGGCGAGGACTTTAGCCATTAGGTTATTGTGCTGGGCCCTTGGTGTAGGCTTTTAAAAGTTAACTCTATTGCTTTTTTCACATGTGGA
Source organism: Ochotona curzoniae (assembly GCF_017591425.1). Classification (NCBI taxonomy): domain Eukaryota; kingdom Metazoa; phylum Chordata; class Mammalia; order Lagomorpha; family Ochotonidae; genus Ochotona; species Ochotona curzoniae. The sequence goes on along the minus strand of NW_024465894.1, from coordinate 19,595,672 downwards.
TGTCTTTGTTTTTAAGGTTTACTCCAAAGTAAATACAGATTCTGATTTTAAGCATCTGGTGGACTTGAAGAATGTGGAACTGTAATGTGGTCAAATTATGTTCATGGGTTTTGTGTCCATTTTAGATGTATTACCACGTTGAGCAAATGGTGAGTATATTGATGCTGGGAGCCAGAATTCTCACTGTGGAAGAAGGAATATGCCAACATGGAACAGGAGAAAGCAGGTGGGAGCCCTTATAGATTCATTGGAATTTGGAGTTGTTGATTTCTATAATGTGCTCATGTATTTGTGTACATGCATAGGTAATATTTATATACATGTTTATGTGCATGTATAAACAGGTATGTATATGTGTGGAGAGTGTTTTGCATGAGTATTGGCGCACTGTATATGTGTATGTGTTTTTATTAACTACAGCTTAAGATGCTATTGATTGCGGAGTTAACTAAAATGAGAAAAGAAGCCCAATGGCAATTGAGATATACATTTTCTGGGTGAAAAAAAAAATGTTTATTTTAGAATTAACTGAAACATGGAAGTAAAGGTATCTGTACACGTTCTGATTCTGACGTGCTTAGACCATCCTTGTCCAAATAAAGGAGCTCTAGGGGGTGGGACGAGAACACCGGCATCCAAAGGACCACAATGCGCACATGCAGGATATTACTAGAAAAGGAAAACCAGCGGGGCCCCGGACAATGGCTCAGCGGCTACGTCCTCGCCTTGCACACACCAAGATCCCATGTGGCCGCTGGGTCATATTCTGGCTGCTCCGCTTTCCATCCAGCTCCCTGCTTGTGGCCTGGGAAAGCAGTCGAGGACGGCCCAAAGCCTTGGGACCCTGCACCCTCATGGGAGAACTAGAAGAAGCTCCTGACTCCTAGCTTCAGATCAGCTCATCTCCGGCCATTGCAGTCATTTGGGGAGTGAACCAGCAGACAGAAGATCTTTTCTCTGTCTTTCCTCTCTGTAAATCTGCCTTTCCAATAAAAATGAATGAGCCCTTATTAAAAATTAAAAACGAAAAAGAAAAAGGGGAAGCCAGAACACAACGACAGCACTATAACTTTAATCAGCAGCTAGTTCCCATTCACACCGAGTATGTGTCGAGTTTCTGAAACTGGAGGCAGGTACAGAGGTGACATGCCAGGAGCTGGCTTGGCCAGTCGTCACTCTCCTTGCGTTTCCTGGACGACCTCATGCAGATGCAGCAGGCGACGCTCCTTATTCCTTCAGGCAGTGTGGTGGAACACTCCTGGGCTCCCCATCTCCTCCATGCTAAATTTCCAGATCTCTCTGAGTGCCCCAGGGGCAGGCTTCCCGACGCCCACAGCATGGATGTGCCTGTGAGTGTTGATGCTGCACGCCCATGTCATCACTTCCTTGATGGCACAATGCCTCCTTGTCTCTCTTTTTTTTTTTTAAACAACTTTCTCTGCAGGAGCCATCCTGTAGGTCCCATGTTGGAATGACCGGAGCCCAGATCTTTGCTTCTAACACTATTTCTCGCCAAAGCAACCAAATCTCTAGAGAAATAGCTAACCTTGGGACGGGGGCATGATAAGTGCAAGAAGGGCCCATAGCACCGTGTGATTTCAGAGAGGAAGGAAAGTTCTAGAACAAGAGCACAGGAGCCAACCTTGGCGAGTCCCCGCTGGACAGTATGAGGACCAAAATGAGTAAATATAGTAATAGACTGATAAAAGAAAAATTCACAAACCCCTGTTGAAGAGATAAAATGAAATAACAGAGGAAAAGGCAAGCCTGTTGTTTATAGGAGAATGCTGAGTAGTTGAATGTGGTGGGAGTGCCGAGTTTGGAGTAACCAGTATTTCTCCACCATTATAGTCCAGCGTGAGATCGGACAAGTGTGAGCACTAAACCTGGGTTGGGGGAGTTTATGAGGAGCTGCACATTTACATATTAGACTGCTTATTAGTAGCTAGAAGAAAAATTAATTTTGGTAATTATTCATTTGACCAGAAATCAAAATGAACAACATCAAGAGCAGATCAATATTCTATGCTTTCAGTTGTAATTCACTGAGAAGGAAATCTAAATATTGCAGCTGAGTATCTCAAGTTGGCCTCAGTCCATTCACCGTGAGAATGCTCTTGTCCCAAGCAAACATCAGACAAACACAGAATGAGAACCGTATGACCCCAAACCCAACATCCGTTTACCAGTTCTCACTGTAGAGTTAAGGAACTACATCATGCAAATGCATGTATAATTAAGCTCCTATTAGACAACATTGATCTTTCATTAGTAATTGAATATAAAGGTGTGCTTTTTTTTTTTTTTTTTAGAAATGGCACATGCATTGTTTAGGAAAAGAAATGCCTAACACAGGCCAAATTCAAGAAGTAGAAAGAACATTTACAAGAGCCTCAGGAAGGAAGTATTAAGTAAAGGTGAACCTAGAAGGCTATCGTTTCTTCCTTTTTTGATTTTTGGATTCTAAAGAATGACGAACAGATACAGTCACATCCAAAGAGATTTGAATACAACATGTTTTGTGGATTTCTTCCTAATCACAGCTCTCTGTTTGTCATGCTTTTGTGCTCGGAAAACACCTGAAAATGGTAGTTGCTTACACAATCAGACGCTTGACAATAATCCCAGGAAAATTATCCTTATCTTTCTTTTATAATGAATTCCAGGAACAATCAGGTCAATGGAGACTCTTGGGTGCTGCTGAGAACTACCAATTTTGTGACAATCATTGAAATTGTGCTGTGTTACAGCTTCCTTGAGGACGCACAAACAAACCACGATGTAAATAACCCTCTTTCTGTCCCTCATTTCAGCTTTTTTCCCCCACGCTAATCAAACCTGCTGTTATTGAAAACCATGTGGCAGAGGAAACGAGATCTGATTTTTCGCCCAGGTGGTTATTATTTTACAATTATCTGGTAAAATAAGGGCCGATATTTAGTTAGTTCTCATATATGAGACATTGTCCTTCAGCATTATTTACAATACATGGAAACCTACTTAGCAAACATAGAAAAATATAATACATTCAGCAATCAAATATTACAACATGACTGCCTGACACCGTGGATGATGAGTCGTGGTTGTGAAATGAGCTCTTGTGGGGAGACTGTTTCAGAATGATGAGTGATGGTGCGTAGAACTCTTTTCACAGAGGGAAGTGGAGAAAGAGCCAGGCTCCAAAACCTATGCCGTCCACCTGGGTGACCTTGGACGAGTCGGCTGACCTCTGCCAGTCTCGGTGTCCTCACTTCCACAAGCTGGAGATGACCTCTGGGGGGGCCCCACGAGGAGCCCGAGGTGAGTGCTTGTGCGACCCCCTCTGGGTCTCTCGGAGGGGCTGGTGAATGGGGACAAGAGAGTAGGGTGAAGGTCTCCGCTCATCCCTGCCAGTCAAGAGGTAACCTTGTCTCTTTCAGCAGCTCTGCTTCCGACGGAGAGGGCAGGAGAGAGGAAGGAAGGCCATCATCAGACTGGAGCAGGTTCAGAACAGGGCAGAGGTAAGAAGCAGGGCGCAGCTCCAGGCCTTCGACATGGGGCCAAAGGCGATCCGTCCGTGACTGGGCCACCAACAGAGGCACTTCCGGGTAAAAGGGCTCAGAAAGGTCTCATGACAGCCTGTGGGCCTGCAAAGCACGCAGCATCGAGAAATGTGATGATGGCCTGCCATGCACCTAGGAGTTGCCGAATCAGAAATGAAGCGTGCGTAGCTCTGCCTCCTGGGAATTTGAAATGTGGAGGACAGTAGGACAGTGTTAGGGTGCTACTCAAAGTCCATTTTGGTGGAGAAAATTATGAAATTCAGGCCCAGTTTTTTCATGATACTCATCTTCTACAAATTTTTTGGAAGACCTGTGTGTGTGCACTGGCGACTGGACTTTTCCTTGGTTTTCAAATGACACCTGAAACAAGGGTCCAAGTCAGGTGGTAGGAGAAGCACAGAGGTTAAATCCAGTTTTTTTTATTCTGGTAGAAGGGATCAGGAAAGACTTGGCAGTGGAATAGATGTTTCAACAGCACCGTCAGAAATGAGTAGGATCAGCAGGTGGCAGGCCAGGAGCAGTCAGAGAGAGCGGAACCTGAGGGAGAGGTAATTGAAGGAGAGGATATGAGGAGGCCAGCTTCCAGCTAGCAGCCAAGTACTCCTGGGAGACGAGATGGAGAGTGGGCACAGGAGAAGTTTGGACTGTCATGATGATGAACTTGGGTCAGACTCCAGTAACAGACTACTCTCCTGCGTACCAGGGGCTCCAGCATGCTGCCAGCCAGGCAGGCCCAGGTCCTCTCAGTGGCCAGGAGTGGAGAAAAGCAGGTGACAGAGAACGCGTGCCTAGGGCCTGTCCTGGCTCAGAGAGGTGCTGCAGGAGCTGAGATGAACGGAGAGCGAAGGTCGCTGCCTTTTGGAAAGCCGGAAGTCCCAGGAGAAGCTTTCGCTGAGGCTGTTGGCTGTGGGGCCCTAGAGCTAGGGCCAGCTGGGCAGTGGAGTCCATCCCGCAGGTGAAAGCAGTGGGAATGGGCGAGATGCCTAGAAATTAAGTAGATGCAGATCCCAGGCGAGGAATCTATCAGTGAGCCAGGAAAGCTGAAAAAAGGGGCAAAGACTGTCTTTTGGAGTCATCAGGAAGTTAAGATTTTTATAGAAGAGCGGTTAGCCGGAAATAGAAGGGAGGCCAGGGTGGATGAGAAACAGAAAGAAGGAGTCAGTGACCTTGAATGAGGAAGCGGGATCATGAGTCTAAGAGGATGAGGCCGTGGGAGAGCAGACAGACAAGGTGTTAGCTTTACATGAAGCCAGAGTCTAGGGAGGCTGGGGAGCTCTTCCTTCAGACTTACTGATTACAAACACGTAAGAGCTCCCATACACCCAGAATCGTCATCTTGTTCCGTGGTCCAGCCTGACCCAGCCCATTACCACTCCCAGCTCCTATGCAAACCAGTGGGAGCTACAATCTCATAGAGATGAGCCCACAAGCCCCCTACAGAATCTGCCCCCTAGATTCGTCAAATTTTAGTGGGTGCTGTGGCCCAGCCTGACTTGGCCATACCCCGCCCTGACACAGGCAAGTACAGCGGTCTAGCCCAACCAGGCAGCCCACTCCATATCCAGCTTTCATGTGCACCATGGGTGGTGGGCAATGCTGTTTAGCCCAGCCCAGGTTTCCCATGTGGAAGGGTGCCTCGGCTTCACCCAGACGTGCCCTCCAAACTGCCCTGACAGCTCCCTCACCTACCTGCTGGTGCAGTGGCTAATCTGTGAAAGCCCCTAGAAGTCACTCCTCACCTGCCAAGCACCCCCGGTGGACCCCAGTCCAATACATCCTCAGACCCCCTTTCCCCGACCCATCTTCAGACCCTGCTCTCCCTGCGGTGTGCCCGGGGGCTGGGGTGATGTGTCCTGGCCTGGCGCTCCTCGCCTTCTGCCACGCTGCACCACCCAGAGACCCTCAGAAAACCCCGCAGATTTTTCAAAAATAATGATGAAATAGGCAACTCTGTTGGCACACTGGTAGAGTTAACACAGATTTGGCATGAGCCAGGCCCAGAATGCCCGCCAGCTAGTGGCCGATTTTCTCCCAGCAGTGCAACACTTGCCTAAATACAGGGCAACCTGGGCTGTGCCTTCAGCTAGGTGAGTGAGGCACAAATATCCATTCATGTCAGAGTAGGTCGCTTTTGTGGCACAACTGTCCCCCAACCAACAAAATGTTTTGTATTCATTTCACATTTCTAAACAGAGAATAAAGGAAGAGCCCTAGAGCAACACAAGGAGTCACAACTTTGCAAGGGAGATATAACCTGGGAAAGATCCTGCACAAAGTCTGGGCTCTTTAAGATTCATGCATTTTTTTTTTTAAAGATTTATTTATTTTATTGGAAAGTCAGATATACAGAGAGGAGGAGAGACAGAGAGGAAGATCTTCCGTCCAATGATTCACTCCCCAAGTGAGTGAGTGCAACGGCTGATGCTATGCCGATCCGAAGCCAGGAGCCAGGAACTTCTTCCCGGTCTCCCACAAGGGTGCAGGGTCCCAAGGCTTTGGGCCGTCCTTGACTGCTTTCCCAGAGAGCAGAGAGCAGAGAGCTGGATGGGAAGTGGAGCTGCCAGGATAAGAACTGGTGCCATATGGGATTCCAGCGCGTTCAAGGTGAGGACTTTAGCCGCTAGGCCACGCCACCGGGCCCGAGATTCATGCATTTTTAAAGGCAGATATTATAGAGAGACAGAGAGAGAGAGAGGTTCCTTCCCCAAATGGCCACAGTGGCCAGAGCCAGGAGCTTCCTCTGAGTCTCTCACCTGATTGCAAGGTCCCAAGAGCCTGAGTCATCCTCCACTGCTTTCCTGTCCCATAAGCAAGGAGCTAGATGGGAACTGGAGCAGCCAGGTCACGGAAGAGTGCCCATGTGGGATGCAGGTGCTAGCAGGCAGAGTGTTAGCCTGATACACCATTGGGCCAGGCCCCAAAGTCTGGTGAGCAGCAGTAGACAGGGAGTAACAAGATGGAGACAGGGAAACCCCAGTCCTTCTGGGAACCTGAAAGCTTCTCACTGAACCCGTGAGGCAGGTTGCAGGGAACAGCAGGAGGCGGAGCTCACAGATGGGCTGGATCTTTTATCCCACTGTGGGCAGAGACAGGCATGGTAACATCTCTGCCTTTGGGCAGTGGAATCTGGACTGACTGGACTCGTGCTCTGTGCCTGCACACAGGTGGCTTGTGGTGGAACAGGGAAGCAGTTGGTGTTTGCAGGAGAAAGATGTGAACTCAGCCATGGGGAGAACGTAGATTTGGGAGCCAGATTAAGACCCCTAGGACTTGATGAGTAGTTGAGTAGTGGGGATGGAGGAAAGTGTGAGTCAAACACTGGTTCCCTGAGGACAGAAAGCAGGACAGTGTAGTGCCTGATGGACATGAGAGGCTGGGGATTTCTTCCTGGGTCTCTGTCCCAGCTACCAGTCCCTACAGGGGATAGTTAAACCATCTCATCAACAAATGGGGGAAATAGTATGTTCCCAAAGGGATAAAAGTGCTGCTTAGATAAATTAATCTACAAATCCCAGTTACAAGGCCTGACACATAGGAGTCTTAGCCCAAATATCTAGGAATAATATTGATGATTTTCATGGTGACATTAATTGATTTAGAGACTGCCAAGACAATGTTAACTTTTTTATTTCTGGATTTGTTTCAGGATTAACCTGAAGTCCCAAGTTTAGGAAAATGGAGGTCCTGGAGAAAGACTGTGGCCTTTGTTGTCTCGGAGATTCCTACAGCCACAGGAAATATTTCCCATTTCTGACCTCTCGGAATATTTGAGATCTCTGGTTTCTTCCCCAAGACTGATGCAGAATACAATGAAAGCCTGTCACGTCACCATTCTTTCAAGTAGGATCATAAAGTTCTGTCTACCCCACCCCTCTACACCAATCTCTAAACTGCTGCTTCTCTTTTTAAAGAAAGTATCTTTTTAATTTTTATTTATTTGAAAAGCAGGTGTAAAGACAGCGAGAAACCGCATCCACTGGTTTCTTCCTAGCTGTCCACGACAGTCAGGGTTGAGCAGGGCTGAAGCCAGGAGCCCAGAACTCAATCCGAGTCTCTCCCGTGACTGCCAGGAATCCAAGTAATGGAACCATCATTTCTGCCTGCTCCTTAGCAGGAAGCTGGATCAGAAATGGAGCTAAGAATCAAGCTCGGGCACTCTGGGGTGCTGGTATCCCAAGCAGCATCGTCATCAGTGTGCCAAAGGACCACCCCTAAGAACATTGTTATTCACTGGGAGCAGGTGCTAATGGTTGAGGGAGCAGCAAAAGGAAAAAGAACTGCTCAGGACTTTATCAAAGTGAAATTCAGAAAACCAGTCACAGATATTAAAGTGGTATTGATTGATAGGACAAAGGCTGAAAGATGATTTGGAGTTTGAGTCAGGCTGGAGAGCTGCCTGTCAAGCTTTTCCAAGAAACTGCATGTGGCTCGGCCTCTTTAAACTTCATCGAAAGAAATACTTCGTCTCCTAGATGAAAAATGCGTCACTGGACTCCTGTCTGACGCAGTGCCCAGTTCTGCAGAGCTGAGGTCCCACAGCTTGGTGCTCGGCCTGTTCGGAGGCGGAGATGCGAGGCTGGCCCTGCAAGCTCCTTCAGACAACACCGGCTTCAGGAACACCAGTTGGTCAAGGCTGATGGGAGCATGCCTCCAGTGGAACGTCAACGAGAGACCGAGAAGCTTCAGAAGCAACTGACCACGTGAAAATAGTGAACCAGGAACTGCAGAGAAGCTAGATGGAATAGCCAAGTGCGGATGGAGACCTGGCAGTACGCCTGGTAACTGAGCCTCGTGTACACCGAGCGTTATAACCTTGTAAACAGTTGGAATTTAAAACTGGTGTTGTGTGTAGAACACTTTCTTTTGCATCCTACTGACTGTGAGCATACTACTGAGTTGTTATTGCTTCTATAAATCTCACATCATGTTTGGCAAGGTGTTTTGCATTCATAAGACTTCATTCCTTCTAAGTGAAGGAAATGAAAGTTTTCTAATGTGAAGAATCACGATCATCTTCCAGAATTAAATGATGTTGGTGAAGATAATTTTTAAAAAAAAAAAAATTTAGAATCTAGGGGTTATACCATAGCATCCATATGGGCAAAGGCTTATGTCCCAAATGCTCCACTTCCCATCCAGCTCCCTGCTTGTGGCCTGGGAAAGCAGTGGATGATGGCCCAAAGCTTTGGTACCCTGCATCCATGTGGGAGACAAGGAAAAAGCTCCTGGCTCCTGACTTTGGATCAGCTCAGCTCCAGCTATTGCAGCAACTTGGAGAATGAACCAATGATGACCTAAAAGAAGTCGTTAGATAACACCATTTAAATGAACACCGAAGCACGTGCCTGGTAAGGAAACACATCAGTGGCTCTTTTGTAAGTCTGAAGACTTCATCTAACATTTGACTTAACGATGATGTTGCAGATAACAGAGCTGGCCCACTTTAAGGTAAATCGAATCAATCCCAGCAATAAACAAAGAAAAGCAACCCAGTAAGATGCACTTGTATTTGGTTCTGGAATGCATGGCCAAATGGGTAACTACACATAATTCCCTCTCCAACTCGGTCATTTCTGTAAGGCAAATTAGGAATTTTTGGAGGATGTTGAGAATTTAAGTTAGAATTTTAGAAGTCACCTGGGAAACATAAGAAGGCAGGTGTTTCTAGCCTGTGTTGGGGGAATCCATGCAGTGGGATGTAAAGCCAAGGTGGACAACACTGCACTGGTGGAGGTGTTTCTGGGATAATTGGTGCAACTGGTCAGGACCGGGTAAAGCAGAAGCCATGAAGACCCACCCGTGGGGCAGCTGTTGCTGATGCCAGTCAGCTGATGCCCAGGCGTGTAGAGTTGCCGGGAACCCAGGCTGGAGGCCTGATGGGCACAGTCACACATAACCCACCCAGGACTCCGAGGGCCGACCAGGGAGACCCAGCGTGATCCTCCCACTGCCGCAAGGAGAAGGTCGGCCTCAGGGCAGGCTGGGTGATCGCATAGCATGCATCTTAAAGCATCAGTCTTTTCTGCAGTGATGATGATGGTGGTGGAGATGGCAACAGCACTGAGGCAGGTAGCTACATAGGAAGCCCCTGAGGGGTCCGAAAGGGTTGCTGATGGAGATGAAGGAAGGCTGTGGTTTTGCTTTGCTAAACTGGGGAACCGTGTCCTAGTCTGAGATGGAATAAAGACACCACGCATGGAAAGAATTGGGGGTGGGGAAGGTGAATTGTCTCAAATGTTACCTAAACAGCATTAGCAATGGTATTTCTAGGGAGGCACTGTGGAGCAGCGCGTTAAGCTATCATCTGCAATGTCAGTCTCCTATATGGGCGCAGATTCGAGTCCCGGCTTCTCCATTTTCCATCTAGCTCCCTGCTAATGGCTTGGGAGGATGGCCCCAGTGCTTGGCCCCTGCACGCCTATGGGAGGTCTGGATGAAGCTCCTGGCTCCAGGCTTTGGAGTGGTCCAGCTCATGTGGGGAGTGAACTAACGGATGGAAGATTCTCTCTTTGTGTAGCTCTGCCTTCCAAATAAAATAAATCTAGTAAAAATCATCTGAAACAGTGTGAGAATTCTGTCTTCTCTGCTTCCACCTCCGTGAGGATTTGAGGATGTCTGTGGATTGATTTGTTCTAGTTACTCTCAGAGCTGTTTTGCACGTGGGATTACACACTTACTGACACACACTCAGTCAGAATGACCAATGACATTGATGACTTCCAAGCCTCAGAGACACCACATTGGACTATGTCTGATTTCAGTTCTCATGGTTACTCACACAGCAGCCACCTTGCTTATTTGCTCCAGAAAAAATAGGTTTTTAATGTTTATTAAAAACTTAAGTGTTTTTTTTTTGGGGGGGGGGCGTTGAGCTGTGGTGGGGTGGATCTGGTGGCACAACAGGTTAAACCACCACTTGCAAAAGCTGCATCTCAGGTGCAAATGTAGGTTTCAGCGCTGGCTCCTCTGCTTCCGATGCAGCTTCCTGCGAAAGGCCCGGGGACAGCAATGGCAGATGGCCTGTCTGCACTCCTGCCACCCACACAGGAGTTCTGGGTGAAGTTTTTTGTGTTCCTCTTTAGTCTGACTACATCCGGCTCTTGTGGGCTCTCTCCCGCTTTCAAATCTATGCATTTACAACTTTATGAAAGCTTTAATTGCCTGCAAAAGTGTGGACATGTTGGGTACTTTTACTAATAGGAAATAGCCTATCACCTCTTCTTCTTTTTAAGGATTTATTTATTTTGGGGGGCCCAGTATGATAACCTAGTGGCTAAATCCTGACCTTGCATGTTGGCAAATACATATAAATAAATAAGCAGCATATTTAAAAAAGAAAAAAAAAGATTTATTTATTTTTATTGGAAAGTTAGATTTATAGAGAGAAGGACAGAGAGAAAGATCTTCTGGTCTCTGACTCACTCCCCAAGTGACTGCTGTAACAACCAGAGCTGAGCCAATCTGAAGCCAGGAGCCAGGAACTTCTTGCAGGCCTCCCACGTGGGTGCAGGGTCCCAAGGCTTTGGGCCACAGGCAGGGAGCTGGATGGGAAGAGGAGCAGCTGGGACACAAACCAGTTCCCCTATAGGATCCCGGCATGTGCAAAGTGAGGATTTAGCTGCTGAGCCACCGTGCCGTCCCTGGCCCATCGCCTCTTTAAGAAAAAGGCTCCACTGACCTTTGCAGCAAAGGGCTCTGAAATGTCAATATTTAATGTAAAAATGTTTCAGCCTGTGACACAATCACGAATGACTTCATGCTATTAGGGAACTTACATTAAAATATTCATGTAAATTCTATTTGAATACCTTTCATGCCTTGTAAAATCTGAAGAACCTTTTAAATTGATGTGGCATTAGAACGTTTAAAGAAATAAATTTGTCTTTTAAGACCAGCTTTCTCAGAATCCATAATGGTTATAATGTAGGGAAGGATTTTAGAAACTTGGTGGAAAAACTATTTAAAACATAAGAAAAAAAATTGAGAGCCCGGTACCATGGCCTAGCAGCTAAAGTCCTCACCTTGAATGTGCCGGGATCCCATGTGGGTGCCAGTTTTAATCCTGGTGGCTCCACTTCCCATCCAGCTCCCTATTTGTGGCCTGGGAAGGCAGTCGAGGACGGCCCAATGCTTTGGGACCCTGCACTTGCATGGGAGACCCAGAAGAGGTTCCTGGCTCCCGGCTTCGGATCAGCGCAGCACCAGCCATTGCGGTCACTTGGGGAGTGAATCATCGGACAAAAGATCTTCCTCTCTGTCTCTCCTCCTCTCTGTATATCTGACTTTGTAATAAAAAATAAAAAATAAATCTATTTTAAAAAATTGAAATCCATGTGTAGGAAAAGTGTCCAAAATATTGAAGGAACATGTGATCGTGAACACGCTATGGCTAATTTTAAAAAATTCTGTTACACCGGAAGGAACTAACTTATTTTAAGATTTATTACTTGGAAAATCAGAGTTGCAGACAGAGGGAGGGAGGAAGAGAGAGAAAGAATGAGAGAGAGGCTCTTTCACCCACTGGTTCACTCCCCAAACGGCCACAATGGCCAGAACTGGGCCAGTCCACAGCTGAGGTCCACGCGCGTCTTCCAGGTCTCCTTTGTGGGTGCAGAGTCCAAGGCCTTGAGCCTTCCTCTGTTGTGTTCCCAGCCCACAAACAGGGAGCTGGAGGGGAAGTGGAGCAGCTGGGACATGAACCTGCATCCACAGGGAATGCTGGCACAGCAGGCAAAGGATTAGCCTGCAATGCCTCCCCCGCCCGCCCATGGGGCTAAGCAAGTTACCTTCCCGTTGTAGTTCCCAGTGAAGCATCGTCATGCGTATGATGAATGTTGGAATAACAAAAAGAGAAAAGTCAAACAGAGTTCAGACGGGATGTCATCAGCAGATCTGCCGAGACCCTAACATGGGCATGCGTAGCACTCACTGTCCCCCTGTTCTGCAGTCACGGAGCTGAACTCAGCCGCAGTTACTGAGATGTTGCGATGGAGGCAGACGGGGGGGTGGGCCTGCCTGCCTTACTTTGCCACCTCTGGGCTCCTGCTGTGAGCTGGGTTTTGAGCCCACTCCTTCATTGGACTAATTAACCCAGCTGTGATAATTGCTGCAGCAGCCCCTGCGCAGGCGGCCTCTCCAGGCTGACGGACTGAGTGTCCATTAGGGCGCGTCCCTCTCGGCCGGCAGGCTCGCCGAGTGCTCATAATTGCCCTGTCTAATTGCATGGGATCGGGGTGGCAAACCTGGCAAGGGTGTTTGCATCTAAGAGTGGTGCTTCAATTCACCTTGTTCAATTGGTTTTGGCGGTGGCTGATATCATGCCTCATGGGGTGGCATGTCATGGTGTGCCTGGTAAGCAGTGACACAGGAGTGGGAATGGGGTTACATCAGAGCAAACTCTGGAGCCCCCACTCAGCCCCCTCCTCACCCCTGCACCTGCTAAGATCAGAATCCCAGCGCGGGGGTACTGGGACTCCCAGGACTGGCCTTCCTACTGCCTCCTGTGGCGTGGTCCGGGACAGTCTGTTTCTCTCTCTCTCTCTCTCTCTCTCTCTCCAGAAGCCCACCCCAGCCTGGCATGTCACACCAACAGAGATGGTGTCTCCTAACTTGACCGAAGGGGACAGCTTGGGGGAGGGGACCATGCTGAGGCTTGTGGCTGCCACAGCAGAGAGCAGAATGGACAGGGCACGGATACCTCTGTCCCCAGCTCACCGCCCCCTTCGCAGCCCAGCTTCAGTCTGCCCTCCGCTTCCTCCTCTTGAGCCTGCCACCTGCACCCTCTCATCACACTGGCACTCCTGCCAGGAAAAGGGCTGCGTGCGGCCTGCTATGCATTTGGGTATCATCTAATATCTCCATGTCTATTTCTGTTATCTAGCTCTACTATCTACCTTTCCATTATCTTCCTTCCTTCCTCTCTCTCCCTCCTCTCCTCTCCTCTCCTCTGCTCTCCTCTCCTCTCCTCTGCTCTCCTCACTTCATCCCTTCTCTCTCTCTCCCTCTCTCCTGTACCTTCTGCTGTCTGCTTCTCCTTCAGGTTTTCCCTCTCTGTAGATTTAGGGAATCAGGTCGTGTCCATGTTCCAGCTGGTTTAGCCCAGCATCCTCTGCATCTCTTGATCCACTGTGGGAAGCTCTTCGGGATGGGAGTGGAGAGACCCAGTTCCAGGTCTCTTGACTGTGCGGCCTGGGGAGGTGGCCCTTCTCAGGCCCTTAGCATCTGCAAAATGAGGGGCGGGAGGGTCTGGCGCTGAGGTAGCTGGTTAAGCCTCTGCAGGGCATCCCATGGGGGTGCTAGCTCTATTCCTGGCTGTTCCACTTCTGATCCAGCTCCCTGCTAATAGACTGGGGAGGCAGCAGAAGATGGCCCAAGTATTTTCCCCTACCGCCCACGAGAGAGACCTGCACGGAGTTTCTGGCACCTGACTCTGACCTGGCCCAGCCCTGGCTACTGCAGGTGTTTGAGGAGCGAACCAGTGGATGGAAGATCTCTCTACCTTTCAAATAAAGAAGTCTTAAAAAAAAAAAAAAGGCGGGGGGCGGGGGTTGCGCAGCAGGTCTCAGCTGTTCCACTTCCCTTTCAGCACTTGCTTGTGGCCTGGGAAGTTAGCAGAGGACAGCCCAAAGCCTTGGGACCTTGAAGCAGCATGGGAGACCTGGAAGAAGCTCCTGGTTCATGGCTTCGGATCAGCTCAGCTGAGGCTGTTACGGCCACTTGGGGAGGGACCAATGGACAAAAGATCTTTGTCTTTGTGAATCTGATTTCCCAATAAAAATAAAAGTAAATATTTTAAAAAGATAAAGAAATGGTGACTCTCGGGGCTGCTGACTGTCCCAAAATCTGAGGTCGTTCTTTTTCCCCCCAAAGTGTAGGAAAACGCGACCAGGTCTCTGGGGACTGAGGAGCAGATGCGGTGTGCTGGGCCAGCAGCAGACAGGCCAGACCCAGGAGGCTTGCTCGACTGCAGCCCACCTCGCCGGACGATCAGAAAGTACCTGGCCTGGGGATTGTGGTGTGGCAGGCGAAGTCACTGCCATGACCCCGGCAGCCCATTGTGCACACCGATCTGTGTCCCAGCTGTTCCATCTTAAATGCAGCTCCCTGCATACGCACCTGGCAAAGGCAGCAGAGGATGGCCCAAGTGTTTAAGAGTCCTGCTCCCACGTGGGAGGCCTAAAAGAGCTTCTGGCCATTGTGGCCATTTGGGGAATAAAACAGTGGATGGAAGCTCTCTCCCTCTCTGTCTCTCCTTTTCTGTAACTCTGTCAAATAAATAAATAAATCTCAAACAAACAAACAAACAACAACAACAAAAAAAAATAGAAACCCCGACTATGCCAGAGACCCCTGGAGTCGGGGGGACTTCAGTAGTGCAGCTCTAGGAAAGCAGTGGCTCCGTGTCCCGACGGGGTCCCCACAAGATGGTGTCTCTCTCCGTGAGGGCAGTGCGAAGAAGACATCACCAACTGGAAACAGGTGTGGCCACTTCCACCTGTGCAGAGCCCAAGGTGTCCCTTCCAAAGGGACAGAGCATCACCTGCTGTCCAGGCCCTCAGCGCTGGGAAGGGGGATTGGCATGCTGCTGGCTCCTGGTGCCACCCACCTGCTCCAGAGGCCACAGGGACAGCCCAGGAAATGAGATGTGCATGGCTCATCCATGGCACGGATTTCAATGTGCTCCCAGACAGCCCATGCACAGTGGCGTCAACAGGCAGGCCCATTTTGTTGCAAGTGCTTTTATGAAATTCACATTTTTTTCAGGGGTCTTTACAAAGTTCCCAAGGAGCCAATATCATGGTGCAGTGAATTAAATTGTCACCATATGGGTGCCAGTTCAAGTTCTGGCTGTTCCACTTCTGATCCTGCTCCCTGCTAGTGGCTGGGCAAGCAACAGAAGATGGCCCATACACCTGGGCTGCTGCCAACCAGCTGCGAGAGCCGAATGGAATTCCTGGCTCCTGGCTCCTGGCTTCAGCCTGGTCCAGCCCTGGCCACTGTAGCCAATTAGGGAATGAGCCAGCAGACAGAAGCGTTTTTCTTTCTTTCTTTGTGTCATTGTGCCCTCCAAATAAATACACGAAAACATAGATTTTTTTTAAGATAAGAAGTTCATGAAACATGTATCTCATGAAAACCTGGGCAGGGCTTCAGAATGTCTTGCAAACATAATGCTTTAAGTCCATTTCCCACAAACTATCAGATGTGCCCTGGAGTATTTTTCCCTCTCCCCATCTTAGGGAGAAGGAGGCTGGGGCAAGCAATAGATCAAGCTAAGAGATGAGCTGGTACCTGGAAATCTATAGTTTCCTAATGTCCACCAGGGGACGAGGGGACTCGTGTGGTCAGACCCAGAGAGACGGAGCGTGTGGGCTCAGCTTGTGTTTCCGTTCCCTTCCATTTCCCAGGGACACCTGCTGGGCAGAACGGCCACTGGGCAGAGGGTGGATGTGCTGACCTTGGGAGGGGAAGCAGAGGCTGGCACAGCACCTGCCAGCCCATGGTACTTGGCTAGGCTGTGGAAGAGGAACAGCCAGATTGGGTGGGAGGACTCCTTGTCCTTATCCACTGCATCGTCCCTTTTGTCCCGGAAATGGCACTGGGTAGACAGACAGCCCCTCCACTCTCAGGGCGTTTGTCTGTTCAAAGCTACCTTCTTTACTGTGACAAGTGCTTAGTAAAAGCAGGGTCCCCCGTGCAGGAAGGAGAGGTGCCTACGGTGGCCATCCTCATCGTCTCCAGAGGGGAGGCTGGGATCAAAGACCTGCAGCCAGCTGTGTGCCAGCTTAGGGGAGACAGGCGAGAATGCCAGAGGTGAAGCCCAGTAGCGGCTGAGAGCATCCAATGGACACTGGACACATCGGGTTACTATGGCACGCGTTCGACCTCAGAAGGATGCAGCCGGCTGTCTGTGGGAGAAGCAGCGAGTGAAGAAGGGACGAGAGATGAAATTCTTGGCTTGGTGCAAAAGACACCGCCTCCCAGAGCGCCCTGGGGAACCCGCAGGTGTTTCCAGTCGCTGTCCTCTGGTGCCCAGGGCGGAGCCCGAGGGGAAAAAACCTTTTTTCTTATCCAATCGCGCCACCCCGCGGACAGCGGGAGGACTGCAGGCTCCCGAACCGCCACAGGCTGGGTCAGCAGCGTAGACCGACTGTCCGGGTGTCCACCCCAAGGCCTTCCTGGCCAGGAGCACACCCGCAGCCACTGGCCACGGCCCCACGCGCAGCGTCCAGCTGCCAGCCGGAGTCGAGGGGTCCCGGCGCTGAGCTCCCCAGGATCCCGGAGCCCCGCGCTGGCGCGTCGTCTCCCCCTGGCGGCCTGGCGGCGTTACTGCGCCGCACGCGGACTTGCGGGGCAGGTGGAGTGGGTGGAAGGTGAGGGTCCATCCTTTTTAGTACTCACCCCCCGCCATGCCCCGAATCCCTTGGCATTGTTGCCCCCCGCCTCCGGGGGATCCCTCTTGGCCAACCACCATGATGGACACCCATCGCCCGCGGACCCACGAGCGTAGGGTGGGGGGCATCTCAGGACGACCACTGGGTGCCCTGGGTGCGCCCCTGGGTGCCCTTCCAGCGCGCTCTCGGACCCTGGAACCAGGCCGGCTGCAGTTCTTTCCACCTAAAGCTCGACCGACTGTGGGACGCACGCACGCGGCGCGGCTGGCGCGGGGGATGGTCACCGAGGACCAAGCCGGGCTGCGGGAGCGTCCCCTGGGAGCCGGGTGCTGCAGCCGCCGCCCAGCACACGCCTCTGGCCCTGCCTCCGAACGGCCACCACCTCCTTCTCCGCCGCCGGCTGCAGGCAGCCAGCACCTTGGCGAGCAGAGCCGCCCGCATCCCGCGCTCTCGGGGGACCAGGCCCTTGGAGGTGCGTCTTCGTGGGGCTTGGACGCCTCCTGGCGGCAGCGCACGCGGGACGCGCTGGTGTCTGGGCCCGCAGGATGCGCGGGGAGCGCACGCTGGGTGCCAGCTGCCTTGCGGGCTGCCGGGTGCGCGTCTTCCCTGCCCCGCGCTGGGGCCTGTTCTCAGATGCCCCGAGAGGGGCCAAGAACCAGCTTGGGGAACGGTAGCAGAGCGCGCGTGTGTGTACGCGCGCTGGGGCGTTGGTAAAAGCAATAAAACTCGGCTGGCTTCCTTTGCGAGATAGCGGCGCGCGACTGCGCTGGGGCGGGGCTGGGGATCAGAGCTTGATTTGCAGATCCTGGATAAAAGATGATAGATGGACACGGTTTAGAGTACCAAGGCGCCTGGCCACAAGTGCACATTTCCTGAAATACCACCCCCACGCAATCTCTTATCCAAACGCCACTTCAGCGCGGTTGGGGGTGGGAGTGAGGCGACGCGGGGCGCAGCGTCGCCCGGGTTCACGGCGGGCTTTCGGAGTTGTGCGGGGCGCTCCTGGTTGCGGGATCTCTCGCCCCTGTGCGTCCTCGACGCCCTCTCTCCAGGGTCTATTGTCTTGCTTGCGCGATGGGCCCTAATAAACACGTCTGAGAACTGTCGTTATGCTCGGTAAATATTGGCTTAGCTTCTCAATGGCCAGGCTCTCCAGAACGGCTCAAGAAACCCACACCAGGTCTCCACTAAGCCCAACGGTCAATAGGTAAGGAAAATGAGTGACTTCCCCGGCGGGGGCGGCCAGCGCTTGTGCGGAGGGGTGGGGGCAGAGGAAGTTCCTGTCTGGCTCGCTGCATCCCAGCTACAGGGTGCCCGCGCACTGGGCAAGGGCGTCAGCAAGGTGGGAAGAAGAGGGGCGGGAGGCGCCCGCATTTCTGCGGGAGTTGGAATTCCCGTCCACCCGGTTGTAATTCTAGGGCTGAGCAGCGTCGTTATCTTTGGGGTCTCCGTGTGTTTCTACGGGGTCTAATGTGGACTCAGCGAGTGTGTGCAGTGCTGAGAGGGGGAGGTGTTCTGATCTGGCCATAGCGGGGAGCAGGCGCGCTCCAAGCCGGCTCCAACTACGGCTGCTTAAAGGAGGCAAAATAAAATAACAAGATCCAAAGGGGCAAATTTCCTTGGATCCCCTTTTGTGTCCACAGGGATGAATTTCGCATTCAAAAATGGCGCAGGGACGTGAAGAACCGAAGAGGAAGCCTTTTTTTCCTCCAAGCTGGGGCAAGGAGGACGAATTTTCTGAGCCCATTTTTTCGCCTGGGACGCCAGTGGGGTCCTCGTGCAAAGTTCAAACCAAGAGGGTCCCTTTGGATGCGGCGCGCCGGGGTGAGGTGGGGCGGTGGGGCCATCATTCCGGGGAGCCAAATGGTCTTGGAACTGACCAGAGCCTAAACTGAGCTGGGCCTGAGACTGAGTTGAGGCGGAGGGGCGAGGATTTGGGCGCAAGCTGCAGGAGCGACGGCCCTAGATTCTTCAACCGCCCTGGAACAGAGAAGCGCGGGGCGCTGGCGTCCCGGGACGCTCCGGAGCCCAGTGGCTTCCCTTCACCGCCATGGCGCGCACCCGAGGGCGCACAGCGTTCAGATCCCGGCCTGCCAGGGCTGCAAAACCGATATTTAGGTCTGGGTACTGGGCGGGGCAGGAAGATGGGGGGTGGGAGAGCTCCAACCCGCAGCATGTCATGGGGCCTAGGCGGGGCAGGCGCCCTCTGAAGCCATCAAAGACAGGGGTGGCTTTTTTCCCCCTCCTCCATTCTCCTCCCCAATAGATATAGCACGAATTTTTAATGCGTCTTCCTTTCACAGACAACAATACAGGGTTTGAAAGCCGGACACAATTTGGGTTTTGTGCGGGTCCCTCCTCGCGCTCCCTCAGCCCAGCTGGCCATATGGAATCCAGCATGGAGTCCGTGGATGACAAAGGGACCCAGTGACAGGCCCAACAAAACCCCAAGGAGACTTCTGCCTGACTCCGGGATTCACTGCCCGCGATAAGCGCGCTGAATGGTGCAGGGTGGGGCGGGGAGGGGGGAGGGAGGGCGCGCTCCCTCTCCCTCTTCCCCTCTCTCGGTCCCCTCCAGCCTTTCTCTGTCCCTGTTTAATATGCACGCCTCTAACACCTCCGGCTCCCAGCTTCCCCATTGTGCGGTTTTGTGCGGCCCGCTGTAGATTGGGCGAAGATAGACTGCCGTGGGGGACCGGGCGCCGGCTACGCTCCCAGGGCGCTGGGGTTAGGGCCACACAGGGCTCCGGCGGGCGCTTTGATAGACTCCACCGGGACCTGCGCACAGAGAGAGGCGGGTGCCAGGCCCACCTCCTCTGCTCCCAGCCGCGCCAGGAGCCCTGGGCGGGCCGGGAGACGGACAGGGCCTGGCTACTGCCTCCCCAAATGGGCGCACAGTGGACACCTCCTAGACTCGGGGGGCCTCCCACGACCCTGTCTTTCCTCCCACAGCCGCTCTTGGGCCCTGGGGAAGCCCTGGGGCCTAGAACAGACAAACCAGCTGGCGTCTTGGGGGCCGCCCCTCCCACTTCGTTAGCACTCTCTCTGCAAGAGACTTCATTCCTGCGGAGTGTTGGGGGGCCTCGGGAAGTCGCCAGGAGGTTGTGAGCGGCTGGTGCCAGAGTATGCGGGATGGTGCCTCCTTGTACTGAATACGGTCTGAGAACAGCTCTCTCACCTTGTCAAATAAGACATAAAACACCCCAAAATGTTTCCAAGCTGAACAACAAAGGAAGACTTCTCCCCCGTTTAAAGGCAGCGGCCGCTCCTGTCTGGGGATGAACTTGGAGATGGACAAGGACCTGAGGGAGAGGCCCGCGGGTCCTCCGCTCTCTCGGGGTGACGCACCGCGGGACTGAAGTGTGGCTAGGCCTCTGGGGCTGTTGGGCCGAGTGCTATTGACGCACAGATTTGGTCACACGGATAATCATGTTTGCTTTAGATATTGAATTAAATCTGATCATCAACTGGAGGGAGTGAAGAAGCCGTCTGGGAGCGCGCTCTCTCTCCTCGCTCAGCCCTTCGGGGGATGTTGGAGCCCCAGCCAGAGTTACTCTCTCCAAACGGGGATGAGCATGCACATTCCGCGCCCCCGGGCCCCTCAGAAAACCCGGCTAGGCTGCAAGCCACGCCGCCCAGGTATTTACGGAAATCCTCCAGCTAAGCAAGGAGCAGGGCACATTCTATCCTACATCCCCCACCCCCTTCCCGGTTCAAGCCCGCCTCTAAGACCCTCCCCTCCGTGTGGCAGACGGGCCAGGACCATCCCAGAAACACGGCCTGGGAGAAGAGAATGGAAGATGGGAGGCCCGGGGGATGGGGGTGAGGGGAGCCAGTGGGCCCACTTTACAGCTCTCCCTTAGCCAAGCCCAGAAGAAGCCAGCGTGGCGCGCGACCCACTGCACCTTCCTTTCTAACAAATTCAGGCAACCGCAAGTTTCCCAGAACTAGCTTGCCTGGACCACGCGCAGCCGAACGCCTAGAGGCCGGCGCGGGATCCAGACCGACATGGTGGAGGAGCCCCGCCTGGGCTCCCTGGACCGTCCCTCTTGGCGGCCAAAGTGTCGCACACCCCGGGCCCCACGCCCAGGCCTCGGAGCTGGGCTCCTCCCCGCCCGCCCGCCCCGCCCCAGGCCTGCAGCCGGCCTGCAGATTTGGAAGATGGGTGGGAAGCAGAGAGGAAGCGGACGGGCCTTGACCCCAGCCGGCCACCGCCGCCCCTCCCTCGGCGTAGCCGACGCCAACAAAGTGAAAGTCATTGAGTGTAGTGGCCTCAACAGCTTTTCAGGCTGAAGGAGCCACTCGGCGAGCGAGGGGGGCCTTGCTCTCTTGCCCTTTGCCTTTCCCGAAGTCACTCTCCCCTCCCGAGGCGGGGTAGGGGAACGCAGCCTCGGGAGCCGGTGGAAAGCCACCCCGACCTGGGCCCGACTGCAAGCAGGCCCCCCAACGCTGCTCCAGCCCTGCGCTGCCACCCTCCCCACCAGCAGCCCGCCCCTCCCGGGGCAGAGGCCTACCTAGGGGAGCCCCCACAGCGACCCTTGCACCCCCCGCCAGGCCTGTGTGCCGGGAGAGATTGGAGCGCTGCGCGCCCTGGGCAGGTGCCATGCCTCGGGCCTGCGGGGCTGCAGCGGGCGCCAGTCAGACAAACCCGAGCCCTGCGTTTCTTTTTTTCTTCTCTCTCTCTCTCTTTTTTTTTTTTGAAATACAGGATTTTTATTAAAATTCTTATTTTAAAAAAATGGAAAGCTTTCAGCGCCCCGCGCTCTCGGTGATGCTGGTGGGGTTTTGGGAGTGGTGGTAGGGAGTTCAACGCTGAACTGTGCCTCCCGGAGGCGCAGGACCCGGGCCAGGGAGCTGGGGGAGAGGGCTTCTCACCTACATATTTCCTCCCCCCCCCACCCCATATTTCAGAAATGTTTGCGAGGAACAAAATCAAAACACTCAAAACAAGCGCAGGGTGGGCGGGTGGGCGGGCAACCCAAACAGAACCCGAAGCAATGCAAACCACAAAGAAAGAGCTGGGCCGCAAAGGTCATTTGGCCACAATCAGCACCAATATTTACAACGAAACACAGCGCAATCTGCCAACGGTCTCCGAACGTGTGCACGGCCATAAATATGTAGCATTTTTCTTATTTAAACAAACAAACAAAAAGAAAAATCCTCTAGATTTTTAAAAAAGTGTTCTCCACTTGCTTTTGAAGACAGCTGACAACGTCGCTACTCACACCAACATATTTTACAAAAATCACGAAAGCGGGAGGGGGGAGGTGGGTCGTCTCCCTCTCTCTCTCTTTTTTGTCGTTTTCAAGTCACGACGGAACCCCCCACTTCCTCCCAAACCCCGCACCTCCCCCGTGCCGAAGGTAGGGGGTCAGAGGCCCACCCGGCGGGGCGGCGGGCCAGCTGCCGACCAGCACGCTGTAAACACGGCTTTTCCAGTTCGGCCCTCTCCTCCCCCGACAAACTCGGTTCCTAAAGGAGAGAACCCGCACGGGGCCGAGGAAGTGGGGTGGAATCTGTCACTCCAAAGAAGTGTACGGAACCTTGCCCATTTGCGCCTCAAATCAACCCCGTGGTCATAATAATAATAATAATTAATAATAATAATAATAGCCACGGCCAGCGACACCGAGTTCTCCTCCTCCTTCTCGCCCCCCCTGGGTGGGGCCCTGGGCCTGGGCCACGAGTCTCATCACCAAGTCCACTGCTGGGCCTGGACCAGGGGGTGCGCTGTGGGGTACTGAGGGGTCCCGGCCGAGCTGTACTGGGCGTTGTACTGCATGTGCTGCAGCGACTGCGCGCTGTAGGCGGAGAAGGGGATGCCGGCCTGGAAGGTGGCGGCTGCCAGGTCCTGGGCTTTGAGCGCGTGGCACGGTTTGCCGTCTCTGACCAGGACGGGTACGGCCACCCGGCGTGGCGAGGGCAGGGGTGTCACCTCCATACCTTTCTCGGCCCGCGCGCGCTTCATCTTGTAGCGGTGGTTCTGGAACCAGATCTTGACCTGCGTGGGCGTCAGGCGGATGAGGCTAGCCAGGTGCTCGCGCTCTGGCGCCGACAGGTACCTCTGCTGCCGGAAGCGCCGCTCCAACTCGTAGGTCTGCGCTTTGGAGAAGAGCACGCGCCGCTTCCGCTTCTTCCCTGCGTCCCCCCCGCCACCCGGGGTCTCCTTGTCATTGTCCGGGGACTCATCGGCCGAGGGTTCCGGGGACTTGGAGCTGGAGTCTTGCGGGGGCGCGCCGGTCGCCAGCCCGTGCACTGAGAAAGAGGAGGTGGGTGGGAGAGAAGCGCGTCAGGCACCAGCTTGGCCAGGGGGAGCCCCGGGCTCCCCGAGCCTCGCGTGCGCTTCTGGCCCAAGGTGCCCAGCAGCCCAGCGTCGCGCGCGGCCTGCACGGCGCTGCCCGCGCTGCTCGGCATCGGAGCAGGAAGCCGTCGGGGTCGCGCTGAGTGAAGAGGGGAGGTGGGCTCGCAACTCTGCGTTTCTAGGGGTTCGCTTGGTGGCACAACGGCGGAGGGAGAGTGGCGCCCAGAAGATGGCTCGCTGCGGGTTAAGGGCTATGGCCCCCTTAAGCCGTTTTCTCTTTGGAGAGACGTGGGCGGATTTTTAAAAGAAAAAAAAAAAACTACAATCCCGGCATTGATCGGTCTGGCCGTTTAAGGCAGGTTTTGGGGGGCTTCCGTTTTGGCTTGGGAGCTTGGCGGGACATCCTGCCCCCCGAAGCGCACTAAGTGGTGTCCGGGAGCGTGCAGTGGACACAGGGTGAGCGATTTAGATCCAGCCTCCCCACCAGGACCACCCGGACCCCGGGCGAGGCTGCACGGGCGGCAAGCTCCCAGGGCGCCGGGCCAGTCCTTCCCGCAGTCTCGGGGGGAGGGGGACCCCAGCTGGCAAGCCGCAGCCGGCGCCTGGGAGGGGGGTCCCTTCCTCTTGCATTTCTCCGTGTAAAACAAGAAAGAGAAAAATCAGCCTTTCCCAGCACGAAGGGGGTTCCGGAGCAGGACGGCTCCGAGCAGTGGGGTTCCGCTCCTCCCTACCCCCTCCCCCGGACCCGGCCAAGTTTCCCTACTCACGGGAGTACTGCAGGCCCTCGGTGCTGGCCAGCCAGCGCGTGTAGGGGTTGTCGCCGCTGTCGTAGAAGGGGTTTTTGAGGGGCAGGCTTTGCACCGCCTCCAGGGCGCCCGGTCCCAGCGGCCCGGGCCTCTTGGCGGGCTCGGGCGCCTCGCTCTCCTCCTCCGGCCCTTCGGCCACCGAGCCCTCCTCGTCGTTGGTGTCCGGCAGGTCTAAGATGTCCTTGACCGAAAACCCCGTCTTTGTGTTGGTCAGCGACATGGTTCGGGACCCCGCGAGGGATGGATTTCACGGAAGTTGGAGCTATTCCCTCTTGATGGGTTCCTTTCTGGGAGGGGGGAGGGGGCGGCCGGGGAGGAGGAGGAGGGGTGGGAGAGGGGAGGGGATGGGCTTTAATGATTGGGATAATAATAATTATTATTATTTTTAGAGAAACAGCGGGAAAGAGAAGGGGGAGGAAAAAAATCAAGGCCGACCCAGAGCTTGCGTGTTGTCTGCGGGCGCGCCGGGACGGACGCCGGGGTTGCGCGCCCCGCGCCGCCGGCCGCGGTTGGTAACTCCAGTCGGGGTGCCAAGGCGGCGTCAGCGCGGGCTCCGGCGGCCGCTCAGCGCGCGGTGGCGGCTGGTGGCGAGGGAAAAATGGGCCATTGCCCGAGCGATCAGTTCATATAAGGCTGGGCGCCGCTCACGAACCTGGGGAGGGGGGAGGGGAGGGGAGGGAGGTGGAGGGGGGCGGGAGAAGGGTGGAAAAAAAAAAAGGGGGAAGAGACGTTAAAATCGCCAAGGTTGGCCACGTGTGGGCGGGTCTCGGGAGTCAAGTGGATGAAAACAGTATTTGCAGATGCGAAATTGCGGGTTTTGGGGCGCACGGCGCTCGCAGCCAACGGCCCTCTAGAGCGAGATGAGAGGTGTAACGTGTCAATTAATTGCAAAGACGGGGCGAGCTTCCCTTTCTTCTTATTCTGTTTTTTTTTTTCTTTATCCAGTATTTACATACAAAGGCCCACCGCGTTGCCTGAGAGTGCTCACGCGTGAAAGCTCCTCCCCTCCCCCCCTTTTTTTGCACAAATTGCATCTTAAAAGGCCCAGGCCAGGCCGTGCGGGTGGGTGGGTGGGAGGGGGGAATGGGGGTGTGGGAGAAAACAGAAACCGGGAGGAGCAAAGAAAATCCTCTTTCCCACTCAGGGCTGCCTACCTCCCTGCGTCCCCCGCAGCCTACTCCAGCGCCCCCCAAGCCCGCAGCCTATCCTCCGCCCCACCCCCGCGCCCCGCAGAATTGGCGAATTGCGGGGATCGCTTATGGCTAGCGGGGAGGGGGCGAAGGCTGAGCCGCGGAAATCCCTCCAGCCCATCGTCCGTGGCTCTCCCTAAACAAGATCCGGTTCAAATGGCAAGAGCCCAACTTCTGTAAGCCTCCTAGGTCAATATTTTGGTTGAGGCTTAAGGATGAGCGCTAGAAATGACAAGGCCACTAATTGATTCTCCTTCCCCGCGGACGCACGAGCCCCACGCACCCGGGACACAGGGTCGGGCTGCTGGCCTCCCAGGGCCGTCCGCAGCCGGGCCTCTACCCCCACCCCCCACTCCAGCCGCCCTTTATTTGCTCAAGGCTCGCCGATTTCTTGCGCCCTGCGCCCCTCCCACTCCCCCAATTCCCCAATTTCTGTGCGGCTACTGGGAGCGCGCAGCACACTTTTCCGCTCCGTGGGCTGGAGGGCAAGGCGGGCCAGGCCGCGGCTGGGTGGGAGCTGGGTCGCGGGAGCGGGGAGTCTCTTGCAGCTTTTAAGGGGTAGGTGGAGGTAGCGGGGGTCTCCGCAGGCCGGCTCTCTCGGCGGCAGGTTGGGCCGAGGGCCCCCGCGCGCGCTGGCTTGGCCTGGGCTACTCCTCCGTCTCGAAGGTGGAAGGGGACAAGGAAAGAGGGGTTGGGGTGGAAAGGGGCGCTGGGTCTGGGCCAGCGGTGGGGATCCCCAAAGCAGCAGGGGAGGCGGTGGAGCAGAGAAAGTTGCGTTTTCTCCCTAGCAGGTCCATTAATTTCGTCGGCTTCCCCAAGATGCGCTGCAGGGCAGGTTCGCCGCCAGCCTCCGGTTCCAAATGTGGAGTTGGCAGCCTCCCTCCCCAGCCCCGGCTCTCAACTTTCCCAGGACAGCGCCTCCTTCCAGGCTCAGGGGAAAGCCCCTCCTCCCTAGATGAAAATGGGACCAGGGTTTGGGGTTGTGGTGGGGGCTGCTACCTGGCGCTGGTTCGTCCCCTTTCCGGGAGTGTCAGCCAGGGGGAGATCTCCAGGCTGCGGGGGCTGCTCCCACCCACGGAGGGGGCGTCCCGGCTTCGCCTCCGGCTCTGCCCCCACCCCCAGCCCCAGGCCCGGCCGGGCCGAGCGCAGCGCACGAGCGCCGGGGTCCTCGCCGCGCGCAGCTGCTGCGGTCGCCACTGCCGCGCCTCCCGCCACCCCCGGGGGTTGCCGGCGCCGGGTTGTGGGCGCCTCTTCCCGAGCCGCTGGGCGGCTTTCTGCAGCCCCGGGGCTGCCTCGCCCCCAGTATGTGACGTGGGTGACAATGGCCCAGGTTGGAGCGAGAGCCCCTCGTCGGCGCGTCCTGGGTGGTCGGACCCGGGCAAACACAAATACAAACCGATTGCTAAGCTGCGCACAATGAGCGAAATGTAGACAAATGTCCCGCTCCGGTCGGAAGCCTTTGTCCGGGCTCGGTTTTTGCATTTATTTCAGTGGCGAAATAATACATGATTGACGCTCTCTTTCAAGGCGCCCTAACTGTTTGGAATAAATCTAAGGTTGTTTCTAGTTGTCATGGCATTCAACCCTTTTCAATGGGCTATCTCTTCATTCATTTCTGAATCCGTCCACAATATTAAGGAAACGCCTTCGTGTCCACGCTGTCCGACTCCTCTTTCTCCCTCGACTTTTTCTTTTTTCCTGCGAGAATTACTAGCTGGCTTGTATCATGTTCCTCGAACCCATCACTTTTTGTGGGTTTTCCTCTCTCTCTTTTGCCTAACTCGCCTTCGCTTCCTCCTTTCACGTGGGAGCTGCCTGCCCGGGTCCGTTCTTCAGGAGCCTTGGGGTGGGGGTAGTGACTGAGTTTGGACACGGGGTGGGGGTGGGGGAATTGGGGAGGGTGGGCTTGTGCGGCCTCAGACTATTGTTACTCAGCAGCTAAATAAATAACTTGGTCAGAAAAAGTTCCTCATCCCCAAAAAGCATTTGTAGAAAAAGCACCATGCTGCTTTGTCCTCAGTTTCCCGCCCCCCCCCCCCCCCCCGGGCTTGGGGTTTTTAGGGCCGCCTCCGAGGCTGGACTCTGGGGCCCAGAATGCAGCCCGGTAGGGGCAGGCCCATGCTTGGGATACATCTAAAAAGAGGTCTGTGGGCAGAAGTGCCCTCCCCCCCCCCCTTTTACGGACTATCCCCAGAGCCACCTTTGCAGTGAGGGGGTGAGGAGGTTGCCTATTTTAGTGTAATATCCAGCTGCATCCATCCTCCCTCCCCCTCCCCCCCACTGTTCCCCATTCCTGCCCCTCCTCTCACCCCTGGGAGCCTGCAAGGTGAGCACAGCACCTGAGGGACAAAAGTTTTCCCCACGGGAATTAGCTCTGAGCCTGAAGGGGGAAGGAAAGTGCTGACACAGGACCCAGCTGAGCAGGGGGCTCCCAGGTTGGGGCTCAGAACCCTGTCTGGGCCTCCAGAGGGCAGGCCTGGGCCACCACACCTGCTGACCCATCCAGTCTCTGCCCCTTCTTTACTGCTCCGGCTCTCCTAGGCTTGGGATGGTGGGGTGAAGGGGGTGGGGAGCTGGAGGCAGCAGAGGCCTTGCCTCCTGCCATCAGGTCTCTGCATAGCCTGCTGCACCTCGCTTGGAGCCTGTCTCCATCCTGGGACCTGGCAAGTCCATTTTCCCCATCATTTGGTCTCCCTTGTGGCTCCCTGTGTCCGCTACCAAAGCGTTAACATTTGCAATTGAAAAGGCCCAGGGAGACCGCTGGGAAGCCTGTAATTGCGGGGGAGAAACTGGGCTTGTTAGAGGAAGATCATAAAATGCAAGTCCCCTAGGAGAGGCCTGGAGATGCCGGGTGGCCCGTGTCGGGCCCAGCTGGCAGCCTGGGGGCAAGTCTCAAGGTCAGGGCATGCTCGAAGGAACTCCTCGATCATGGGGGGCCTGAAGAGTCCAGGGCGCCAGGCTCCAAATGCACCCAGATGCCTGAATGAGACAGGTACATGTACAAGACTCCCCAAGACGCCACCTGGCCTTGAGGAGCTGGGTTCTCTAAGACCCAGTAACACAACTCTTCCCCTTTCCAGAGCCTTCAAACCCCAAGCAAGGATGCCCGGGATGCGCCCCAGTCTGCCCACTCAGAGGGCTGTGCGGTAGACCCTCCAAGCTCCTGCCCAGCAGTCAGAACCCCACCTGGCAGGTGGGTGTGGGTGTGGGCTTGAGCTTGCAAGCCCTTCTTGGGGGAACTCCTGTCAACTTGGGGTACAGAAGTTGAGACAGGGATCCCAGGGGAGTGTATCCCACTTGTGAGGTGTCTGTCGCCCTAAGCAGTGTGCATGAAAACAGCTGAATGGTCTTCCTCCCACGTACACACACACACACACACACACACACACACACACACACACACACACACACACCTTTGCTCTCAGCCTTTGGGCTCTGGGTCTTCTAACTGCATCGTTACTCTTCCTACATTCTGAACAGGTGCATGGATGGTAGGTCAAGGGACTGAAAAAGGACAAAGAAGATCCCCCCCCCCCCATCTCTGGGTCTCTCCTGCTCACTCTTGTCTGGGGCAAGAGGACAAGCTCTTTTGGAAGGCATCTGGGGCGCTGAGCTTACCTCCGCAGCAGTGCTGGGGTTCAGGACCCACTGGGAGCTTCCCTGGCGACAGAGCTGAACAATTGTGGAGGCCCAGGAGGGGAGGCGAAAGTACACAGACTAAGTGGCCCCACTCCAGGACAAGTGGCCTTCGAAAGCTGACCACTGTTTACCTGTTTACTTTCCCAGGTAGCTCAAACATGAGTAACTATTTATTTTTTTTGGTGCGCACTGGGAAGTGCGTGGGGTGAGTGGGGGGAGGCCGAGGGTGGTGCTTTCTCATCTCCAGTCTGTACGTGTAATTGTTGGAGCGCCAGGGTGGGGGTGTTGCAGAATGAACTTCCAAGCAAACAGTCAACGAGGCAAGCATGGAAGATTTTGTTTGTTTTTAAAGGAATGTGAGTTGGGGCCTAGGCCTACACAAGGGGCCTCCTTCAAGATCCCAGAAGCCATTACCCCAGGGGTAATCACCCCTCCCCACCCAGTTCTACTCAGGGCTGCTAGAGCCTCTTGGGAGGTGTTGTTCTCCTTGGAGACCTTGGGTGGGTGCACCCTGGAGGGGTGGAGGAGGAGGGGGGCAGCGAAAAGCAGCGAAAAGCTTGGGGGAGGGGGCATTTGGGGGCTGGTTTTTAAAGCAGGTTGGCCTTGAGGAGCCCAAAGCTGTGGCCACACCTCATGCCCTCCCACCCACAAAGCCCCTCCTACTATGGAACATACAAGGTCTTTCCCCTTTATTTGGAAAACACTAATTTGTTTGATTTCATTTCTTCTTCTTCTTCTTCTTTTTTTTTGGAATGAAAAGGAAACTGCTCTCTGGGTACAGTTGTGCGGCCAGCTCTCTCCGTCTCTGGTCTCTGCAGAGCCCATCTCAGATAACAACCTTCAAGTGGATTAGTTTATTGTCTGGTAAGCGCCAAGGTGCAAGCGTTGTTTGTCTTCATTCACTCCGAAACAAAGCGTGGAGCACCTTCCCGCTCCAGCGAGAGTGTACCGTGCCGCACAAAGCTGTCGGCAGGAGCAGGAGGAAGGTTTTTTTTTTTTTGTTTTTTTTTTTTTTTTTAATCAGGGTCTCCATGCTCCGGGGTAGCCTGTACTTGACATCAGTGTGGGAAGGGGAATCTTTGTCCCTTGATCAGGCCCCAGAGAGTGACAAGAAAGATGCTCACCTCTAACACTCGCACCTGCACGCGAGCTGGAGGGCTATTGTGGTTTTTTTCGGGGGGGGGGGTGGTGGAGAGGGAACAAATGGCCCCGTAGCACTGCCACAAGCCAAGAGGAGAAGCTGTCCTAACCAGGGCACCGAGGGCCAGGCATTCAGTGGGTCTGAGCTCCAAAAACCCAGACTGCTGGATATTGCTGCCACCTGTGGGGTGGCAGCAGCAGGCTGAGCTGGGGAAGCCCAAAGGCTGCAGATGTGGGGGCTCTGGGAGGCTGGATTTGGACAGCCCCAGGGCCGTGGGACAGGCGACCAGAAGGCAAGTCTTATCGTGGAAAGGAAATGGTGGCCCACTTGGGGTTCAAGATGGTGGTTTTTTCCCCCCTCTCCTTGGGGGTATTTGAGACTAAACCCTAAAATGGCCCCAGGAGTGGACACAGGAGTGAATGGCTCCCAGAGAGAGCATTGTCCCCGGTCACCAAGAGGGAGAAATTGGGTGCACTGGTGGCCAAGCCCAGAGTTGGAGTTCTGCCTGGGTCTCAGGACAAACCCTTTCTTTCCTTCCTACAAAGATCCAGGAAACTGGTCCACATATGGGGTCCCCCGCAGTTAACAGTGGGTGCAGGAAGAAGGCCCAAGCTAGGAGCTACCTTCCTCCATTCTTTCCCCAGGAAAATGCACAACAGCTTTCCCAATTGTCTGCTTCCCAATACCTCAAAAAAAAAAAAAAAAAGTGATGGGGGGGATATCTCCCAAGGACATAAATTGTAATATAAATTAGGATTTCTCTTCCTATTAATCAGCCTCATTGTGTGGGCTTAGGACCCTGCAGTCATATGTTAGGACTTTGATAAATGCACTTTAATGAGATCTTTGAAAATGCATCTAATAAAATAAAAGGCAAGGAAAACCGTTTAACTCTCACGGATGTTAAATTGGACACGAAATGTGGCTCCCGGGCGCGCTACAAAATAGGAACGGACGCCCTCCAATATCTTCCCGAAATACCGGTGCGCTAAGCTCCCCTCGGGCCAAAGGAGCTTGTCCTGGCCAATTCATCGCGGCGGGTTTATTGGGGAACGGAATACCACGTCCCCCCGGGCGAACCCCTTTGCTTTATTCGTTGGCGCAGCTCTAATGATTAAATATGTTACAATGAGATTACAGGGCGTCGGTGTCGCCCGAAGGAACGTGGGCGCAGCCCAGCCCGACCTTACCCAGATAAGAGCGAATTCAATGTGCGAGATGGGGGTTTCTGGAGGAAATGCCGCACGGAAAGCACTTTATCTGAATTTACTTCTCAACAACACGTGACAGAATCATTACCGCCGACTTGGGAAACAACAAGCGGCCTCTCCTAACCCGTTAGCGGTGGCGCGCTCCGAGTGCAGGCTGGTACAAACGCAGTCAGCGGCGTGGGGACCGTCCCGCTCCCAACCTGGGTTCTGAGGCCAAGGAACGTGCCGCGCACCGGGGCCCTAGGGCGCTGAGCCAGGGGGTGGGGTGGGAAGGCAACCAAGCTCCCTGCCTCCAAATCCCTCCGATCTGAGCTCCAGGGGTCTCGGGCCCACTCTCCCAGTCCAGGTGCCACCAAGGTGCAGGCTGTGCGAGAGGCGCTCGCCAGGGTCTCGCCGGGGCGCCTGTGTGTGCTGGGAGAGGGGGCGCCCGTGGGAGCTCAGGACCTCAGCAGGACCCCCAACAAAGTCTTATTTCTGATCCTCTGGCGATCTCTACTGACTCAAACGAGAACTGTCCAGCTCAGGGCGCGGCCCCGGGCGACTGCACTCTTCCCGAAACTCCTGGCTAGTGAGTCGCCTCTCCAGCGACCCCTGCCCTGGTCCTGGTGGCTGCTGCGACTCCACCACTTGCTCTTCTGGCCCTTCGGCATGCGCCCATCACCCAGTTCCGTTACTTCTCAGTAGCGCCCCCAGAACCTCCTGCCCCACAGTCTCCATCTCCAAATTATTCTCCGTCCACAACCTCCACCCCGCACAGGCTCGAACCCCCGCCCCCCACAATCCCGGGCGCGGCGCACGCGGTGTGGATGTGGAGCTAGACTCACCCAGCGGTGGCGGCCGAGGGCCCTTCCCGACCGCGGCCGGAGCAGCCCGGGAGCATCAGAGGCTCGGGATGGCAAAGAAGCCAACGAGGCGCGCGGCCGCTCCGCCTCGCACTTACCCGCGCTACCGCGACAGTCCGGTCGCCTTGCCAGGCGCGTCTTTATCTAGTTCTCCACCCACCCGGACCCCCCTGCTGTTGTGCCCTTCCCCCCACCAGGCGTGCGCCCTCCCGGGCGGGGCTTGAGGATCCGCCGGGCTCTAGGCGGGCGGGGGCGCCCCTTACTCCACCTCCTCCTCGGACCCTGCGCCCGGTCCTCCGCACTTGCCCAGCCCCGGAGCAGTCCCGCTTGCCCAGGAGGTGCACGGCAGTCACGCCACGACCGGGAGCACCTGGGCTCTGTGGCAGGTAAAACTTTCCCTGACTGTAGAGACGACAAGAAGGGTGTCTGTGTGTGGCGTGGTGAGGGGGGCTTCCCGCCCCCCCCCGCCCGGACCCATGACCTTCTGAGTCCTGAGAGGACTTCAGATGCCCCGCACTTGCCCACCTGATGCTTTCATCTTCGCTGCTTGGACGGATGGCGGGGGAGGGGGACTGAGCCGAGTCGGGAGCGGCGAGAAGGCGCAGGCGGGCGCGCGTGGGACCCCCAAACCTTAACACAGCTCTGCAGGCACGGCGGTGCCCCGAGGCGTCCCCTCCCTGCTGTCCCGCCGGGAGGACCGTGCCCGGAGCGCGTAGTGGTCCCCCGTGGCTGCCGAGGCCCAAGCAGAGGCCGGCTGGGCATGAGGACTGGACAGTCCGAGCCTGCAGCCGGACGTGACGCCGCCGTTGCCCCATCGCCGCCACCGCCGCCGCCGCCGCCGCCGCGGGGCTTTGCTGGTTGCAGGCTCCACTCGGATCCCCGCTCCCATACTTGTCCCCACCCGCACCGAGGACACGCACCGGAAACGCACGCGAGCAGCGGCCTCACCTGGAGCGCGGCTGCGCCGCCGCGGGAGCCCCGCCTCGGCGGAGCGCGCGGATCCCCGGGGCCGCTCCGTCTCCCGAGCCGCGGGCGGGCGGGCGGCTGCGGAGGCGCGGGTTCCGGCTGGGCGCTGCGCGGCGCGCTCCCCCTCCCGGCTCCCGGCTCCGGAGCCCCGCGGCCGCCGCGCAGCGCCAGCGGAGGGGGCCGCTCCCCCGCGCCGCGCGCTCTGTTTGTTTTCCTTGCCCGACTGACGTGAGTCAAAATATTGGCCATATGTTCAGCGGTAATAAATTGGGTACGAGCGCAAACACACTTGGGCTTCGATGGCTGCTTCAGCTGCCACATGGCCCACTTTGGCGGGGAGAGGGGCTTCCACCTGCCTTGTCTACCCCCGACCCCCAACACGCCTATCCGGTCCCTCCTGGGCGCCCTTCTGGACTGGAGATGGGGACCCAGGGTCTTCGTTGCCCCTCCTCCGGCCTCAGTGCCTGCGACCCTGCAAAGCTTGGTTCACAAGGTCGCCATCTAGAAATTGTTCGGTCTCTAAGACGCCATAAAACCAGAGGGCCAGATGTGGCACGTTATTTATGTGTGAAGCCGCGTTTACACTAGATACGCGGATCCCGGGCCGACAGCGCGGCTTGGCGGGAGGTCGCGGCCCCGGGGCGCTCCTCCTTCTCCACCCCTGCCACCCTCTCGGCGCGCCGCCCTCTCCCGACCTGGGGCAAGCCCAGGAAGAACGTGATTGCAGGACACCTGTGCCAGGCCGCCACCTGTACAGGATTAGAGGCCACTTCTGGGGGTGACTGCTGCTTGCCACCCCCATCTGTCATCCTGTTTTTTTTTTCCCCTCCTTCCCGTGGCTTGGGCTTTATTTTCCAGGGGTTCAGTCTCTTCTGCAGGAAGCTGCAGGATGTTCAGCCCTGTGGGTGTGTGGGATCTGAGGGTGGGGGCACCTTGACATCTCATGGGGGACTCTTTTTTGCGGGGGGGGGGCAGAATGTTCAGGGGCATACGTGACGTGTCTAAAGGGGCATCTGCACGACTCCTACCAAAGCTGCCCGCATTGCCCACCTAGTTTAAATTAAATGCCAGTCAAGGTGCTCAGAAAAAAGCCTCCCGGAGGTTGGCTGTGAGAGCCGGCCAGCCCTCTGTGCAGCCTCTGGTTAATGCAAAAACAATCAGTTAATTTTTTTCTTTCCCAAGGCAGCCTCCAGGCTGCATTTTGCCCAAACTGTGTCACTTCACATTTTTATTTTATTTTATTTTATTTTTCTTAAACTCACACGAATTCATTATGAGTCATTGTCTCGCCCGTGCCATTATTTGACTATTTCTTGAAGTGAACCAAATTCTCTCTGTGGTTAATAAGCACTGAGCCGGGACCCCCTGCCTTCCTTTTCATCTTCAAAGCACCTGGGGGTGCTCTGAATGAGTTTCCTTCCGGCCGGCCGGGGAAAATCAGAGATGGAAAACGTTGCCCTACTGCAGGGAAAAACATAAGCATTGGGCTTCACTATTACAAGCTACCCGTGTCTGTGCTGTCCTTAGGTGGCTGTTAGGGATGGCAAAATGCTGCTGTTGAGAGGAGGTGGGAGAAGAGGCGAGGGTGCCTCCTGCTGCATGGGAAGAAGGGACCCATTCCACAGGTGCCTGCCGGAGCCTCCAGCCATCCTAAGCGCCTGCCTGCCGCAGTCAGGGCCTCTCTGGAGCTGCCGTCAGCTTGCAGCCATTTCTGCCAGCGTCAATCTCAGGCCTGCTGGAGGCACTGAGTGTGCAACATGGACCACTGCCGTCCATTCTGCTTTCTGGAAATTTAAGTCCTTGTTTATGCTTGAAAAAAAAAAAACAAAACAAAACAAACCCGAAGCACACAGCCTCCTTTTAGGCTTGCGTTTCCCTCATCCCGCATCCTAGTGTCCTACTGATCACATGAGGATCACAGGATGAGCTGCTTCTTTGGGTGAAGAAAAACAAAACAAAACAAAACAACAACCCCACTGCTTTCTGCTCAAGAATAGCCTAGGGAATCCTTGTGAAGGAGGACCTTCCCATTGGTACTTTTTCTTGGAATAGGCATCTTTGTCTGACAGGTGTCCTGTGAAGAGGTCCACATTTTTCTTTTTTTCTTTCTTTCTTTCTTTCTTTCTTTTTTTCTTTCTTTCTTTCTTTCTTTCTTTCTTTCTTTCTTTCTTTCTTTCTTTCTTTCTTTCTTTCTTTCTTTCTTTCTTTCTTTCTTCTTTCTTTCTTTCTTTCTTTCTTTCTTTCTTTCTTTCTTTCTTTCTTTCTTTCTTTCTTTCTTTCTTTCTTTCTTTCTTTCTTTCTTTCTTTCTTTCTTTCTTTCTTTCTTTCTTTCTTTCTTTCTTTCTTTCTTTCTTTCGTGTTGTTGGCTCCTGTGGCACCTGCTACACAGCAGGCTGAGGAGCATGCAAGGAGTTTAGAAAGGATGTGTGGGGTGGCAAAATGAGAGACATGAAGCAGATGATACCTCAAGTCTGGCTTTATATCATTCTGTACTTAGGGAATCTTGTGCCTGAGAAAGTTATATTTATATTAATGATTTATTCTAAAGGTAGGGAGGGAAAGAGAAAGAGAGAGAGAGATCTTACACCCATTGGTTCACTCCACAAATGTCAGAAATAGCCAGGACTGGGCTAGGTCAAAGCCAAGAGCCTGGTGCTCCTTCTGGGTGTCCTTAGGTGGTCAGGAACCCAGCTGTTGTCGTTTGCTCTGCTGCCTCCCAGGGGATGCATTAGGAGGAAGCTGCAATTGATAGTGGTTCTGGGCCTCACACCCAGGCCCTCTAATGTGGGATGTGAGCATTCCAAACTGTGTCAAAACTGCTGTGCCAAATGCCCACATTAGGATATGCCATTGAAGGACAGCAAGTGTGCCAGGCCACCAGTGGGTACCTGATAATACACACCTGTTACAAGGATGCTGCAGGGAACACGACGCAAATGAAGTAGTGCTGCTCAGATCCGATGCAGGTGTCCTCTGCCTGGGCTTATTCCTTGGTGCACTTAAAACTCAATGCAGTAAGTTCTTCGCTCTACAGTCTCTTCTGGCATTATAACAAGTTTAGAAACACTCTTCTTGTTCTACCCCTGAACTTGAAATTCTCAGTCTCTCCAGCATGGAATGGTTAACCCTCTTCCATTGTCTGCCAAGGGTGTCATCTGGAGCCAGCAGTTCTCAGAACTCCCAGGCAGACGTACCAAGAACTGCAACAACATTCTAGAATGTTCCAAGTTAGGCTGGAATGTGATGGAATTGTCTGGAAAGGAATGCTACCATGGTCATTGTGCCAATCGCTTGAGTGGCTGCACAGTTGACTTGGCCTAGGGAACCACGTACCTGGCTTCATGCTTTGGGTATCAAGTGTCATATCCAGAGGGGGCTCCATGGAGACCCGAGCTTAGATGGCCTGTGGGGAAAGCAGATCTCCTTCATCCTTTTTAAGAGCAGGGCTGTTTGGGAGCTCTGTGTGTCTTTAATAGCATCAGAATGCATGAGAGTGTGCTCAAGTCAAGCCATGTGCCAGCCATTGCCCCAAACCCTGGAGAAAGGGCGGGCAGCACTTGTCTGACACGACTCCTGTTAGACCTTTGCTCCAGGCCTCTCAGCTGAGCCAGAGGGCTGAAGCGGTCTTTGAGAGGCCACTGGACTCCCAGAAGCCACTTCCCCTTATCTCCCGCCACTGAGAACCTCAGTGAGCAAACAGCAGGACACAGATTCTTTTGTTACAAGAGTTTGCCTGCAGCTGCAGACTTGGGTGACATGTGTCAAGGCTCCAAGAAGTGAAAATCAAAGGCAATCTTTAGAGAAAGAAGCCAGGCTAGTGGTGGCCTGGAGTGAGGGCTTCAGGGGGTGGGAAGTGTGTGTGTGTGTGTGTGTGTGTGTGTGGCAGGGGAGGGGTGGTTGTGGAGATTGAGGTTGGAGGAGGGATGGTTCCAGAAGCTTCTTTTTGGAAGTAATGAAAAATCCCATAAAACTGATGATGGTGGTGTCTACGCAACTTGGCGAATGTATGAAAAGCCACTGGCTTGTCCACATTCAATGGAGGAATTGTACGCGTATTGTATCTCGATCAGGACTTTCAAAAACCAGTGGGGGAGCAGCTGCATGGCCTTACTGCGAGGAAGCCACTTGGGACACCCTGTTGGAGTTCTGGCTGTTCTCCTGAGCCAGCTTCCTGCTACAGGGCGCCCTGCGAAGCAGCAGGTGCTGGGTCCAGCATTTGGGTTCCTGTTACCCACCGAGAGGTGTGGATGGAGTTCCAAGCTCCTGATTTCAGCTAGGCCCAGTCGGTGGAGGGCAGGGAGGGAATGAGCCACCCAAGGAACGCTTCTATCTCTGCCTATGTTTTTCTGCCTCTCAAATGAAAAAGACAAAAACAAAACAAAACAAAACATGCGTGTCTTACCCTGTCTGGACTGGCAGAGACTCTGGTGTAGATAAGGATTTTAGGTTTTAGATTTAAGACACATGGTCTGATAGGTGCTTTCCATCTTCTCAATTTTGAGCATTTTCAAGCCAGCAGAAAAAAATGGAAAGAATAGAGGAATGAATATATATACATATATATAACACATTATATATATGTGTGTGTGATATGTCATATATATTATGTACGTGATATATATATATATATATGCTATTTGAATCAAGACCTTATGACACTCCCTGACTACATATTTCAGCACACCTCTTTTAAGAACAGATATTCAATATAATCATAATATCATATGCACACCTTAGACCATTAAGAGTAAATTCATTGGCCTGATACTATGGCCCAATTGGTTAATTCTTTGCTTTGGAAGCACAGGCATTCAATATGGGCACTGGTTTGCATCCTGGCTGCTCCACTTCCCATCCATTTTCCTGCCTATCAGAGGAGGACAGCCCAGAGCCTTGGGATCCTGCACCTTATGGGAGACTCAGAGGAAGCTCTTGGCTTCAGTTCAGCTCAGCTCAGCTCAGCTCAGCTCAGCTCCAGTCATTGTGGCCACTTGGGGACTGAGTCAGCACATAGATCTTTTTCTCTGTCTTTTCTTCTTTGTGTAGATCTGTCTTTCCAATAAAAATAAATAAATCTCCTTAAAGAGTAAATCTACATATTATCCAGTAACATCTCCTTTTTCATATTTCTCAAATTTTAAAAAAGATTTATTTATTTTCATTGCAATGTCAGATATACAGAGAGGAGGAGAGACAGAGAGGAAGATCATCTGATGATTCACTTCCTAAGTGACCACAATGACAGGAACTGAGCCGATCTGAAGCCAGGATCCCAGAGCTTCTTCTGGGTCTCCCACGTGGGTGCAGGGGTCCAAGGCATTGGGCTGTCCTCAACTGCTTTTCCAGGGCACAAACAAGGAGCTGGATGGGAAGCAGAGCAGCAGGGATACAAACCAGTACCCATATAGGACCCTAGCACATGCAAGGTGAGGACTTTAGCCACTATGTTACTGCACTAGACCCATATTTCTCAAAATTTTAACAGATTTATTTGTTTGACAGAGAGAGAGAGCATCCATCTTCTGGCTTTCTCCCCAGATGGCTGCAATGGCTAACACTGCGTCACGAGGAGGCAGGAGCTTCATCCAAGTTTCCCAGGTGGATGCAAGACTGAAATACATGGGCCATTTCCACCCCCGCCCACCCGCTTTCCCCAGGTCATTAGCAGAAATAGTAGAAAGCTGAATGGGAGGTGGAACAGGTGGGACTTGAACTGGCATCGAAATGGGAATCTGGCATCACATACGGTTTTATTTGTGATACCACAATGCCAACTCCTAGTTATTTTTTTTATCTCTCTCCTTCTCTGCCTGGATCACTGGGCCCCCATGCACTCCCAGTTCTCAGAGACCACACACTCCTCATTAAGAAGAGGTGGACAGTGACCGGGGCATTTACAACACGGAGATACCAAGTAGCCTGGGGCACACTGGGATGTTGGAAGCAAGACATTTAGAGTGTGGAGAGTGGATGGACTGGCATTTCCTTTCCTTATTCTGGATTCGCGGTCACTGACTCGCTGACATGCAACCGTGTTAGGAATTGGAGGAAGAAGATAAGAAATTGTTTTTGATTATGCCTTCTCCACCCAGGGCAGCTCTCCATAGGTGAAGGGCAACCCATCAGCTAAACTGCCTATTTGCTTTTGAGCCCTCTAGGGTTTTCTTTGAGAAGTTAATATTTCTATTTGACCCCAGTGAGTTGAGTTCTTGGAATCATTTTTTGGGAGAAAAAGGTATCATGACTGATATCACAATAAAGTAAATGATAAGGTCTGGGCAGTCAGAGGCACAGAGGTAGGGAAAAATTACATGTGGACCCAGTCATGAAATTGTCATCTAGATTGTGGTTGTCACATTTTCACGGGTGTTGATGCTGCTGTTGGGGGCAGAAATAGCTCCTCATAAATCTCGGCGATTCTTTGACAGTTTTCAATTTCAATGGGAAGCCTCATGGAGGCGAGCTTGATAAAGGACATGGCAACGAGGAAGGGTTTCTGTCCTCCCCTGCCCCCTGTCAATTTAGAGAGCATCTGAGAATTTGTAAATCTTGTGGGGGTGAAGAATTAAAATGGCTTGCATGTGAACTCTTGGACTGAATGTGTGGCTGGGGTGTTAGTAGTTTGCCAGGACTGGAGCCATAAGTGTTACAAACTCAGAGGCTGGGCTAATGGAAAGTCTCACGGTTTGCTAGCTGGGATGAGTGCGTGGGCGTGGCTTGCTCCTTCAGAGGTGCGGAAGGGGTCCTACCCCAGGCCCCTCTCCTTCAGACAGCTCTCTTCTCCCGGGGTCTTCACACCATCTTCTCTCTCTGTGTGTCTGTCCATATTTCCCAACTTTCCCTTTTATAAGGACATCAATCTTGTGAAATGAGGCATCACCCTTACAACTCCCTGTTACCTATGTTTATTGTCTCAAAGCCCACATTCAGGGTCCTGGGAATGGAAACCTCAGCACAGGTCTTCCTAGGGGGACACGATTCAACCCACACCAGATGGAATGGGCTTAGGGTTGGGGTGATGAAGCTCTTGGAAGGGCCAAACTTTCCGAACCATGTTCTGATGATGCCAACATTTAGTTCAATTCTAGTGTCACCCGAGTATAAAAATCTTGTTTTTGGATGGTGCAGTGTGATGGATGGGTGTATGAGACTGATGAATGTATGACTTCATTTTTTTTTTAAAGGCAGAGTTATGAAGAAAAAGAGACACACACAGAGAAGGGGCTTCTTTCCATTTGTTCACTCTCCCAAATGGCCACACAACAGCTGTACCTGGAACAGACTGAAGCCAGGAGCCCGAACTCCATCTGAGTTCCCCACGGGGATG
The DNA here is from genome assembly GCF_017591425.1 of Ochotona curzoniae. Lineage (NCBI taxonomy): Eukaryota > Metazoa > Chordata > Mammalia > Lagomorpha > Ochotonidae > Ochotona > Ochotona curzoniae. The sequence continues at coordinate 19,555,310 of NW_024465894.1, read as the reverse complement.
GCAGGGGCCCAGGCACTTAGGCCATCCTCTACTGGTTTCCATGTGCATTAGCTGGGAGGTAGATTGCAAGGGGAGCAGCTGGGACTTGAACCACTGCCCATGTGAGATACTGGTGTTGTAGGTGGTACCTTAACATGCTTCACCATGATGCTGGCTCTGATTCTTAACATGGAATAGCAATCCCAACAGGAAAATGGGCACCTGTATGGTAGACAGCTTAGGAAGAACAAGACACTTTCCCAGACCTGTCTTTCCTGCTGGTGATGTGGCTGGGAACTTTGCCCTTTCTGCGCTGTGCCTGCTGTCCCTCTTTCACTTCTGTCATCTCCAAGCCCACCTGTAGTTTTGATTTTCACACTCTCTGATTGGTGTCTAATTCCCACTGCATTATGGCAGCTTTTAGACTTTGTAATAACTCCTGGTGAAGGTGAAGATGTAATTAAAAATGCCTCTGTCCTCACAGCGTCAGACTTTCGGAGCTCACGGTGCACCGAGCTTGGCCTCATTGTTGTAATCCTCTTAACATCACTCGGGCCCTAGTGACAAGTAGCACCACTTCCATTTCGCGGCAGAAAAACGCAAGGAGAATAGGCAGGTGGATTGTCCACCGCCACAAAGGGGGATAGAAAGGGCCATGTTCTCCTTTTATAGTGTCCTTTATTCTGGAGAGTTGTTATTCAGCCAAATTGTCTTCTAAATCAACTCTTACTGTCTGTCATTGCAAACCCAGTCACTGTTTTGTGCGTGATGGCTGGTGTCTGGGGCAGGAGTAGTTCTGGATGAATTGAGAAGAAAAACGACAAAACTTCTATTATAATGCACTGTTTATTATTGGATCAATATGATCGATGACCACCTGTCAGATCTGTAACATTATCTGGGAACCAGCAGATGGAGCTGTTACAGATAGCATTCAGAGGTTTGTTTATCCTCCCAAGCACGTGTTTCCGTCCTGGGGGGGAAATACCACTTCATTGTTACAGCCCTGGAGTTGTTTGTGGTAACCAGATGTTGAGCACACCTTGTCTGCAGACCTGAGAGGTCATGTAGGTACAGGGGGAAGATTGCCACGTGGAAGAAGTGTGATGCTCATGTTCTGCTTCCCACAGGTCCCCATGCGGGGACAGATGGCTTCTGCATGGGAGGAGACTTGCATGACACAGTGCGACTTTGTGTAGAATCACAGCAGTGTTTGCATGTATGGCAGGCTGGAGGGGGACATGCAGACTTGCCCGGGAGACACAGCATCAATATGGAGAGATGGCAGGGGATGCATATGCAGGTTGGCTCCTGGGATTTGCAGGGATCGTTTGTCCAGGTGAATACGTGGTATTATTCATTCGAGCTGGACAGGACAGCTGCTTCTTACCTGGGTTACGGAGGGTGGTGTGGAAGAGTGCCCTTTCCATTTTGTGGTTTCCAGGTGCTCAGAAAACTTAAGCGTATCCATGTTCCCCCTTTCCTGGGGCAACGGCAGGGCGAGTGGAAGCCTACTAACCTCTTCAAATACCATCTACAAGATGATGGGTCAGGAAGGGAAGGAGACGCCTGCTCGGTGAGGTCAGAGGGAAGAGGCACTTGTTTGGGGACAGCCTGAAGGACGTGGAGGGGACGAGGTGTTCCAACAGCGAAGGTTGATCAATATGGAAAAGTGTCCCCATGGCCTTTCCCTCTGTGGTGTGTGACACTGATGAGGCAGAACATAGTGAGTGTGAGGCAGCCTGGTTGGAGGAGGTGGGAGAACAACACCCCACTTAGGGCCGGCGTGTGACAGGTCTTCGGAACCTACGTCTTTCCCAAGGGAAGATGGTGTCCAGGACAGCATTAAGTACTTTTGGAAATGTTTAAAAAGCACTTTCGTCTTTTAAGCCAAGCTGCGCATGTAATGCATGAGTTTTGGAATCAGATGTTCATTGCGTACCTATCTGCAGAACATCACTTCAAGAGTTGAGAACGTGAGGGCGGGTGTTTGGTGTGGAGGTTTAGATGCTGCTTGGGGCTGCTCACTCCATCTTGCAGTCTGGGTTCCAGTCTTGACTGCACTTCTGGGTCCAGCTGCCTGCTAGTGGACACCCCAAGAGGTGGCTATGATGTCTCAAGTACTTGGGTTCCTGCCATCCACGTGGGAGTCTCAGATTGAATTTCGGATTCCACTCGGTTCCACTTGATCTGGCCCTGGATCTTGTAGGCATTAGAGAGTCAGTGATGCAAGATATACTTTCTCTGTTTTTCAAATAAGTAAATACAGTCTTTTTTTTTTTAAGTCAAAACTCACGTTTCAGTGAATGCATGAGGAGTGACGTTTTCCTGACGATCACGTTTAAAATTTAATCTAAAGTTAAGTGCTTTGTTGCAATCTGGCGTTGGAGATATTTCTAGAATGCATCCAGAGCTGCGCCGATCCAAAGCCAGGAGCCAGGAGCCTCTTACGGGTTTCCCATGCAGGTGCAGTCGAGACGCAGGTAGCTGGATGGGAAGTGGGGCTGCTGGGACATGAACCGGTGCCCATACGGGCTCCCGGCACGTGCAAGCTGAGAACTTTAGCCCTTAGGCTACCACGCCAGCCCTCTTCTATTTATTTTTAAGGATTTTATTTATGTATTTGATAGGGTAACAGAACTGAGGAGTGAGAAAGAAAGAGAGAGAGAGAGTTTGCACCTGCTGGTCCATTAGCTTATTCCTTAATGGCCGCAGAAGCTAAGGCTGGGCTGGGCTGAAATTGGGAACTGGGAACTTCATCCTGTTCCCTGGATGTCAGGAGCTCAAGTACTCGGCCCATGTTCTGTTGCCACCCTGTGTGCACGAGGAGGAGGCTGGATGGAAAGGCAGGATTCAGACCAGCACTCTGATAGGAGATGCTGCTGTTGCAAGCAGCGGTTTTCCTGGCTGTGCTACAATGCAGGTCCTGCTTTAATCCCTCCTAACGGTAGCACAACATTCCACAGCAGTAATGCCTTGCAATTGCTTCAGCTCCTTGTCACAGACACCAAGTTGTTAGCAAGCACTGTCTCCTTGCACCCTACCCCCGCCCCCCATCCCCCGGGCCCAGGCCAAAACACACTCTTAGGATTCCTAAATGCACAGGAGAGTGCTTACTTGGAATTGTTTGCTGGAGAGGAATTTCTGGATTCAAAAGGCTTAATTTAACCTTTTATACATATTGCCAGTCTAAGGCACTTGTCTATGTGTCCACCTGCTGGTCAATAATTTAGTTCCTGGAGAAAGTAGATCTTAGAAAGAGATGAATAATTAAATCTCCAAGTGTGTCAAACATCTTCTCATAAGCATTCAGAAGAGCTCCTTCTTTTCTTCCCTTAGCCCTGCCATCACTCGCGTCCTTGTCTGAACCAGCATTTGTTAACGCAGGGCAGCTGGCAGAGTCCACAGGCAGTTGGCATCCCCTTGCTAATCCTCCTGCCATGGTCCTGTGTTTGTGCCTGTGCTAGGAGCTCCCTCTGCCTTACAAAGTCTAGGGGGTGGGATGGGGTGGAGGAGGTGGGTGGGCAGAGATGCCATCAGGCTTGGGCTCAAGTCAGAGGGAAGAAGGTTCCACTGTGGAGACTCTGTGGGAGGAGGGAAGCCAGAATGGAAGTGGCAGAAGTAATGGAGTAAGCAGGAGGAATCCAGAAAGGCACCTGAGGAGCTGGTCCTGGGCTTGACATGAGGAATAATCCAGGGCAGAGGTCATCTGTTGGAAAGCAGGGGATTTGGAAAATGATATTGAAGAGGTGAGAAGGTTGGATAGAAGGCACTGGGAGGAAAATGCTACTTGGGGCCAGGACAATGTCAGTTCTATAATTAGGAGTGATGTGAGATCAATATGGCTTGTTTGCTTGAGTTCTGTTATCCTTCATGCCAGTGCTGTCTCTGGTGTTATTCATTGCCAGGATTTTCAATACTTGGAGATATGGAGTGCACCGTGTGTGAGTTATCCTGGAAAGTTACTGTATTTAATTCTTACGTATTTGAGAGAGAAAGGGAGATTTCATCTGTTGTTTCACTCCCCAAATGCCTGTAACAGCTAGGACTGGGTCAAATCAAAACTTGGAACCTGGAGCTCAACTCAGGTGTCCCAAGTGGATAGCAGTGATCAGATTCCTTAAGCTGTTATCAGCTTCCTCTGAGAATAAGCATCAGCAGGAAGCTGGAATCAAGAGGTCAACCAGGACTCGAACCTGAACTCTTTGAATTGGTGTATCTACTGATGTCTTAACTCCTAGGCCAAACAGCTCTTCTGGGAAGTTTGCCGTTTGAAAAGATTTATTTTGGGTCCAGCACAATGCCTCAGTGGCTAAATCCTCACCTTGCTTGTACCAGGATCGCAGATGGGTGCTGGCTGGTGTCCTGGCTGTTCTACTTCCCATCCAGCTCCCTGTTTGTGACCTTTGCACAGGTTTCCTTTACATAAAACGAGTGGGAGGCCAGCTAGATGAAGAGTCTTGGCCTTCACGTTGTCCCTGGAGTTGACCAGCTTCAAGCAGAAGGGGAGGTGAGCCCTGGATAGACTCCTGGCTTTGGCATACTGACCAGGAACAGAGAAGCATCCTTCGCCAAGTTCTCTGTACCCCTGGATGCAGGAAGACACTGTTTTTGTCCTGCAAAAGCATAGCTGGGAGACCCGCCCTCACCCCAAATGGCACAAAAAGCATCCTCTGGGGCCCCTCGAGGTGGGTGGGGGCACTTTGGGCGATGGAAACCAACTAGAAGCTGAGATACTGACCTCGCCCACCCACATCTGACTCAGCCAGCTGAGCAGAGCCACTGAGCACACACAGCTGGGCAGAACAGATGGTGCCCTAGTGCTATTGTTGTCTTAGGTCTGGCTGAGAAGCGAGCTGAACCATCAAGGACAAGTTGCAGACTACGACAGTTCAACGGGATTGTGTGCCCAGAAAGCATGACACCATGTTGGTGGAGTGCAGTATCCACATAGCTCTTCACAGAGAAGTGAGGACAGCTGAAGCTTCCTGGGAGGAGTGACTCGCATATGACCCCTAATGAATTATCTCCAGGGTGTTGTCTGCAGCTCCCTGCTGGACATGTGACAGAGGATGGCTTCTGCTGGTCTGGGTCCAGTGTTTGTGTTGTAACTGCAATCTCTGGGGGATGTTGACTCATGCAGGTCTCCTTCTCGGTTTATCTCTGCTCACGATTTAGGAGGTTCACAGTCCAGGACTGGGTGGGTTGCACTGGTGAGGTGAGGCTGGCATGAAGGAGGCAGAGCATGGCACTGGGGAGGTGAGACTGGCAGAAACTGTAGGAAGGAAGGAAGGATCACCTTGCAATCCAAGCAGAGGAGCTGCGGAGCAGGTCTGTGTGGTTGCTCCTTATAGCACCGCGCAGGGTTTTCTCATGAGGGCTTGACCTCGGTATGAGTTCTTCCTCAAATCTCTACCTGCACACACTGAAATCGGATTGTCAATTCCTATACCGTAATCAGTAGCCATTAACACGAGAATCTAGAGACGAAGGCCTTAACACACAGGTCTTTGGATGACATCCAAATTCTTATCCAAACTAAAATACATGTGATGGTCATAGGTTCTTTTACGGGATGTTTCCAAAAAAATGCATCTATTGTGCCAAAGGATTTGGATGAAATGGATCTAGCCTACAAGCACAGAGCCTCTGTGTGAGAGCCTGGGAGACAGGCTGATGGGAAGCGTCTAGCCATTTGAATCAATTCTTAACGTGCAAAGACCCAGTAGAAGCTAATACTCCAGCAAGGCTTAAATCTATTATTATTTCGGAGTATTAGCATTGTTTGGCATAGAATAACTTAACCGTAATGACACATTGAGAAATCAATATGACATGGGAGCCACTGCACATTTTCTTAAAGATGAATTGGCTGATGGTGTTAGCAATGTTTTAACAGAAGGAATAAGCAAATTTCAAAAGTAAATGAATCAGAAACTGATAAGCGAGTAATACATTTGTAGTACATAAATGATTTTGGCTTAGCTTGCGATTATTACCATGTTGTTCTAGAGAGATGTATTATGTTTTTTTTTTTACTTTGTGTGCAAATTATCCCACATGTCCTACAGTTTCGCGTATTGTCTGTGTTTCAGGTCTTGTCACTCTGCCTCAGGAAGCTCAAATGCTCTTTTCTAAAAAGACAATCAATGTAGTTGTTCAACAAGGAGGTAGAAAAAGTTGAAAATGGAGAGAAAAAGGGTTGCATTGTCCTCTGGGGGTGTGGGGCAGGAATATGACCCTCTCCCCTACATTTTTCTTTCAAAGTGAAAATCACTTAATTGGGTGCTGCTAATTAGAAGAAGATAAGTCATTTGCAGAACACAGAAGTATGAAGAACTGCTTCTCTCCTCCCATTGCACAGAGATTACAACCACGAATGGCTTGGGCCAGGTAGTGTTTGATTTAAAAGGCATGGATAAGAGTAAATACAAACAAAAGCATGTGTAGATTAAATAAGTAAAATACATGGGGTTATTCTGTATCCACAGCTCTGTAAGCAGTTAGCCCATTTGACCAGGCCTCTAGGACATCTTCCCATATCAGTAAATATGGGTTGGACCTTTAAAAGGCATGCCCTGGGGCCAATATTTAGGGTAGCAGGTAAAGTTGCTACCTGCAGTGCCACTGTTTCTTATGGATGCTGGTTCCCAGCTGCTCCACTCAGATCCAGCCTGGGGGTGGGGGTAGTGGAAGATGGCCCAAGTTCTTGGGTCTCTGAACCCTTACGAGAGACTGGGAAGAAGCTCCTGGCTCTTGGCTTTGGGTCGGCTCAGCTCCGGCTGTTGTGGCCATTTGGGAAGCGAACCAACAGATGGAAGATCTCGGTCTCTCTGTCTCTCTTTCCTAGTGTTCATAATGAGATACTGGTGCTGTAGACGGAGGTTTCATGTGCTACTCCACATCCGCCCCACCCCTAGATTTTTCTAACAGGTGTTCCTTACCCTGGTGCCAGCGGACCTGTAGTCCACTCCATCATTCTCTGAGAACTTCTTCGTGTGTTTTGGCACAACAAAGCATACCAGACACATCTTGAAATGTCCTTGGAAACAGTTGTGTTTACAGGAAATCCTGGTTGTTTTGAGTGGGAGTTAGTGTTTAGAATTCAAAAGTTGAGTGGAAGAGGTGCTCAGGATTCTGAGGGCTTTTCCAATTGCAGTGTTTTCTCCCTCTCTTTCTCTCTCTTCTGTTTGTCTACCCATCCATCTACCTCTGTTAAAATCACTAGTTCACCCTGCAACTTCCTATTTCGTTCTGATGCTGTATGGTTCACTATTTAACTCTCTGTGGCTGCCATGATTTACTCACAGTTCTATCTGATTTCCGCTTCTTGCATCTCCTGCCTGCAGCACCCACTGGGCTGCTGGGGTTGGTGCTGGAGTTCCAGGCACGACCAGCCGCAGACCTCTAGGCTGCTCTCAGCCTCCTCAGCATTCGCTCAGTGGGGAGCCCTGGCAGAACTCAGTTGAACTGGCCTCATCCCAGGGACTGTTAAGAAGCACAAAGAGAGATGCAGAAAAAGCAGTGCTATGCATGGGATCCCAAATCTCCTGTCTCAGTCCCAGGGCTGAGTTAAGCCAAAGCTCGGGATACCAGACCTTCATCTTTTATCAGACAGCCAGTAGTGAGCCTCTGTTCTGCTCTGATCCGGTTTCCTATAAAGGCACATCCTGCGAGGCAGCAGGTGATGGCCGAGGTGTTTCAGTAGCAGCCACACACAGCAGAGACTCAGGAGCTTCTGGCTTCTGGCTTCAACCTAGCCCAGCTCTGGTTGTTACTGGCATTTGGGAAGTGAACCAACAAATGGAAAATCTCTATCACTGTGCCTGTCAAGTAAAAATAAATACATACGTTTTTTGTATACCCTTAAATATTTTTAAAATCCTCATTTTCAGTTAAGAAGAAAGAAAAATAAACATCCTGGGTTGGATTCCAGATTGGGGGGAAAAAAAAAACTATTGCTCTGGAGGAAAACTGATGAAATGTAGAGAAGGTTAATATTAGATATATTTAATATTATGTAACAGTGTTGTTTCAATATCTAATATCCTGGATTAAATATTTGCCCTGTGGTTTACAGAGTTGATTCCTGTTCTTAGGAGATGTATGGGGAAGAATCTAAGGTAGAAACATTGTTATGAGGATGCCTTACTCTCAGCTGATGACACACAGCACACACTCAGACATACACACACATAGGAATAGGCACGTCGGTGTATGGTGAAGGAGCCGGTGAGAGCACGTAGACACATCTGTGCACATTTGTGCACACACACACAGAGGCATGGTGAATGAGCCAGTGGAGAGCACAGAGACACACCTATTCATGTGTGTACACACACACACAGACATGGTATACAAACCAAGAGAGCATATGTGAGTTCACAGACACTGTTCTTACAATTTTTCTTCAGTTTTTAATTTTTTCAAACTAAAAGGTAAAAACACTGATAATAGGATAGGTCTATTTTACATGTCAGATCAGCATCATTATGTATCTCGACTAACATCTCTATAATTTAATTCAGACATTTATGTTAAAATGACAAAAAGGATCACTTTTTAAACCACACACACACAAACACACACACACATCTCCAAAAACACATTCCAGAATGCAGGAAGACAATGCTTTTATTGTTCAACAAGACAGGCTAGACAAGAGTTAAAAAAAAAAGCTCACTTGCACATTTAAATAAAACAGAAGGGTGAAGTTGAAAGAGATTTAAAAATCAGAAACAAGTGAAGCAGAAAACATAAAAGCAATCCTATTGAAAAATAAACCCAGGCATTGGTCCTTTGCAAGAACTGGTGATAAAATTGCATAAAATTCCATTTTATGGAGAATAATACAAAATCCTCTTATTATTCACTCTATGAAAAGAGCAATGAAGAAAAATTACACTTGAGTTTCAAGAGTTGTCAAAAGCCATTGAATGAATCTTTTTTTTTAAGTTTATTTTTTATTGAAAAACAGATTTACAGAAAGAAGGAGAAACAAAGATCTTCTGTCTGCTGATTCACTCCCTAAGTGGCTGCAGTGTCTGGAGCTCATTCGATCTGAAGCCAGGAGCCAGGAGCTTCTTCTAGGTCTTCAACGTGGATGCAAGGTGCCAAGGCTTCGAGTCATCCTTGATTGCTTTCCTAGGCCACAAGCAGGGAGTTGGATGGAAAATGAAGCAGCCAGGACACAAACCAGTGCTCCTATGGGATCCCAGTGTGTGCAAGAAGATTTAGCCACTGAATCATAGAGCCAGGCCTCAAATAAATATTGTTAGAAAGCTTTATTGTAAAGGCAGATTTACAGGAGAAGAGACAGAGAGAAAGATCTTCCATCTGCTGGTTCACTCCCCAAATCGCGTCAATGGCTAAAGCTGAACCAATTGGACGTCAGGAGCTAGGAGCCTCGTCCAGATCACCCACACAGGTGTGTAGGGCCCAAAGCTTTGGATCAACTTTCTCTGCCTTTCCAGACCATAAGCAGTGAGCTTATGGGAAACGATACCCATATGAAACACCAGCACTTGGAGACAGAAGATTAGCCAATTGAGGCATGGCACTGGTCCCTGTGGAGTCAATCTTAATGTTCTGTGTGAATGAGGGACCTTGAGGCTTGATCTGCCTTAGTTGTATTAGGGCCATCTATTTGCTTGTACTCAGGTGGAAGTAGTTGATGGGCATCAACAGTCTGGATTCAAGTGGAAGACCCTGAATGTTCACCTCAGGAAGCATTGATGGTTGAAAGACAAAATCAATGATGAAATCAGTAGCTCCAATGTCCATCACTAACCTAATGACTAAAAAAATTGCTTTTGTGTAACCTAAGGGAATATCATTCAGCCTTAAGAAGGAAGAGGAGGTTCTTCTAGCCTATGACCTGAGTAAACCTTGAGGATGTTATGCAAAGTGAAATGTACCGGTTATAAAAAGGCAAATGCTGTCCCAGTTCATTTATTTGAGGTCCTAGAGGGGTCAGGTGTGTAAGACAAAGTAGGACAATGGCTGCTAGGGGCTGGACCCAGGGGAAATTACTATTTAGTAACTACAGATTTCCAGCTTTTTTTTTTAAAGATGCATTTATTTTTATTGGAAAAGCAGATTTACAGAGAGAAGGAGAAGTAGAGACAGAGAAAGAGCTCTTCTATCTGCTGGTTCACTCCTCCAAAGGCTGCAATGGCTGGAGCTGGGCTGATCTGAAGCCAGGAGGCAGGAGTTTCTTCTAGATCTCCATCGTGGGTACAGAAGCCCAAGCACTTGAAACATCCTCTGTTGCTTTTCTAGATCATACACAGAGTGCTGGATTGGAAGTGGAGCCGCTACGGTGCTTGCAGTTGGAGGATTAGCCTGTTAAGCCACTGTGCCAGCCCCCAGAGTTTCACAAGATTAAAGAGCTCTGGAGACCTGCTGCCCAGCAGTGTAGGTGTGTGTCACACTGGGACATGAAACTTAAAAGTGGCTGGGCTGTGAATTCCATGTTATGCTTCTGTAGTCACAATCAGAAATCAGACAATTTGAACAACTTCAACAACAACAACAACAAAAATGGCCCGTTGTTGCTCTGAGTTCTTACCTACTTCTGTGGTTTGTTACTCAGCGAGAACCGAATCAGAAGATACCTTGAAAGAAGAGAATGGGTGTTTCATTTTGAACTTGATTTGATTCCCAAAAGCACACCAAAGTTGACTCCCCCGCAAAGTCACCAATGAACAGTGCTTAGAGGGTGAAAAGTTGATCTGATGAAGGTGTTTGGGGATAGGAGCTTTAGGAAGTGTATGCTTGGATTTAGTTGCTTGGGTAAAACAGCCAGGATCCTTTCAAGTTGACTATCAGGAGAGACATAAAACAGACGTCGGCTTCCTCTTGTCACGTGATACCCTTCACTACTGCAAGAAAGCCTCTTCAGAAGCCGAAAGAATGAGGCCTCCTTGATGTCTAGACCTCTTGAGGCTGGGAGTTTACAGATGAACATACCTCTTTATTAAGCTAGTTTCCTCGAGCATTTAGTTGTAGCAGCAAAAATCTGAGTAACTTAGTAAAGTCTGGAAAAGAACAGGAGCCCATCTCAGCAAAGCCCAAATGCAGGCTGCTTAGGTTGGAGCAGTTCAGTAAGGAAGCCACTCCATGTTGACCACACTGCCACACAGGGACACACTGAGCTTAGTGCCTTGAATACCACCTGCTTGTCAGGAAATCAGAATCATAGGGTTGCTAATCATTTCATTTGTGTTTGCCCCAAAGAACTGCAAATATTTTCCCTCTAGTTGTAGTTTTCCATCTTATTGGGGTTTCCAAGCTTACCCCTTCTTCTGTGTCTATTGCTTGTGGAAGTTGGAATGTGCTGGCATTTGTGCTAGAATGAATTCAGCATGGGTGTTTTTCTCCTTCACAGTGAAACCTTGCTTGGTCTCCTGAGATTGGGTGGAAGATGTGTATGTTCCAATGCTGCCATCCCTCAGGCTTTAGTTTCTGAGCTCCTTCTCTGCTTTGGGGGTGTTAACTGGTTGCTCTCTTTGTCTCCAGTCCTAGGCCTCACATTTGTTTCCCAATTTGGGGGTCCTGAGTGATGAAGAAATGTACCAGCTGAGTCAGCATAGTCATTGAGAGTGCAAAGCTAGCAGATAGCTTCCTGGCAGCAGCCAGAGCCCAATTCTACAAACATATCTAGTTGCAAAGTGGCTGGGAGAAGAAGATGATTGGGATGGGCAGGCAGAGGCAGGCAACACGTTCAGTGCAGCTGCTGGCCATCAGAAGCATGTCCAGGCATGGGGATCCTTACAAAGCTGAGCCTCCACATACCACTCTCCAGGCTGCCCACAGCTGGAAACAAAGCTATGTATCTCCCTGGCATGGCCAGCCTGTGTCTGCCATGGCATGGCCAGCCTGTGTCTGCCCTCCGTGACCCAAGCTTGGCCTTCGGCAGTTCCCTTTGCAGTGGTAACTCTTATAAAGCAAAAGTACAGGGTGCATATTGTTCTCAAATCGCAGGCACACCTTGCATTTCATTTGTGCTTACTGCCCATTGAAGCAACCGGTTTCCTTTCATCTTCTGTCTTAAAACAATTCTAGACTGTTCCAGGACATTGGGAATGGAAAATGGGTCTTTCTTCCAGAGGATGGAGAAAATGGCTTCCCTTTCTGGGCTGGATGCTTTGTGCTCATGCTACTTATGCTCCACACGCTCCTCCCTCAAAACTCTGTCTCTCGCCAAATCACTGCTGGCAGGTGCACCCAAGGGATACTCAGCAACCACTTAGAGAGAGAAGCAAAACAACTAGGGGTAGTCACAGATAGGTGTCCTTTGCTCCCTGGTTCTGCATCCTCATCATCAGGAAGGTGGTAGACATCTCCAAGCTGAAGCAGCTCTGAAATAATGAATTCCATGCTGAGCTTTAACCCGCATCGCACTCAGGGACAGCGGCCTCTCCAGGGTCTTCCTTTTGTTCGCTGCTCCTAATGAGCCCCCTGAACCCCGCAGAGGGTCCAGCCTCCCTCCACCTGCTCTGCAGGGGTGCCTTCGTCGTGGGCCTCTGAGAACCACAGGCTGATTTGTATGTTTTCATTGTAACGGTTTCTGAAGCCTCGGTTTCTGAGGTCTTCCATGGCACACTGTAATTTCAGGATTGACAATGATGCTGACAAGAGTGAAAAAAAAAAAAAAGAAAACATATTTAGGGAAACGGGAATTTCTCTCAACCTTTATTTTGACATTCAGCAGTAGATGATGGATGTTTCAAATTACTCTTGATAAGAAGCTATCAGTAGGAGTTATTTTGTTTCACAGATACCTGGCAGGTCAAAAACATACTCAAATTGAACAAATATTCTCAAATTAAGGCTGGGGAGGAAACTCGTGCTGTGGAGGGGAAGGGAATTCAGATGCTTGCAAGCACATTTGCTACCACGCGCAGGGGAGCAGAGGGATCCACCTCGTTTTCACTGGAAAAGCTACTAGCATCTCGAGAAACAAGGAAGGAGCCAGAATAGAAGCCGGACACTGGTTGTGTGAACCAGGAGCTGGAGCTGGCACAGGCGGAGTCGGGAGAAGCCAGCTGCCAGGCTGTCCGAAGCTGGGGGCTTCGATGACAGGAGCAAGTCATTCTGAGGACCTTTGGTGGCCAGTGTCCTCACTGTCACTGCGGTACTGCGGCACTCCGGGGTCTTGGTTTCTTCATCTGGAAAAAGGATAGTGGTGCCTTCCTTGGGGTTGTGAGAGGTGGAGAAGACGAGGTGCTTGAAGATGCTTTGGAAACTGTGACTGCTAAGCAGCTGCCTCTTGGATAGCCAACACCTACTCTACTGATAAGGGTAGCTACACCTCCTTTACAAAGTATTTCTAATCTCCAACACAGCTCACAGAAACCGTAAAGTATCTTTTGTCTAGTATCATGCTGTACAGTATAATCGTTACTTTAGATGTCTTCAAAAAGTTGCTGGGAAATACATACTATGCAAAAAAACCCATGCATGTTTTTAAAAAAAAATGTTTATTTACTTTTATTAGAAAGGCAGATTTACAGAGACAAGGAGAGACAGAGAAGAAAGATTTGTCTGCTGGTGCACTCCCCAAGTGGCTGCAGTGGCTAGAGCTTAACTGATCTGAAGCCAGGAACCAGGAGTGTTCTGGTCTCCCACATGGTACAGGGTCGCAGGGTTTTGGGCCATTCTCAACTGCTTTCCCAGGCCATAAGGAAGCAGGGATCTGGATGGGAAGTGGAACAGCTGTGACATGAACCAGTGCCCATATGGGATCCTGGCACTTGCAGGGTGAGGATTTAGACACTAGGCTACCACACCAGATTGTGGAATATTATTTTTACTCTAAACAATTTTTTTTTATTAATGTGAGTGGATTTAGAGATGTATTTAATATATCTGATTATTACAGTCATATAAAATTAGGGTTTATAAAATCTACCAGGCCTGGCCTGAGAGTTCAATTGGCTAATCCTCCCCTTGCAAGTGCAAGTGCTAGATCCCACATGGTTGTTGGTTTGTGTCCCAGCTGCTCCACTTCCCATCCAGCTCCCTGCTCATGCCCTGAAAAAAACAGCAGAGGACGGCCCAAAGCCTTGGGACCCTGCATCTGTGTGGGAGACCCGGAAGAAGCTTCTGGCTGTGGACTGGCTCAGCTCTGGCCATTGTGGCCACTTGGTAAGTGAACCGGTGGATGAAAGATCTTTGTGTCTCCTTCTCTCTGTAAATTTGACTTTCCAATTAAAAGAAATCTTTAAAAATAAAATAAAATCTTCCATGGCAAAAACAGACAGGAAAGAACATTTGTCTGTTCTCTTTTGCCTGTTTGACAGCCAATAATTGTCATGACCAGTGGAGAAGTTGGCTTGGAGTTTTCTGCAATGTGTGCAGTGGATTAGGGCACAGGCACCATGGGAGACCCAAAAAGGCCATGGAGAAGAGGGGATTTGGGCGACCTCTGGGACTGGAACTCTCACTATCTCCCTGAAAGAGCAAATGGTTGTCTTGACCTTCTGCATTCCTGCTTTAGCTGGAGTGAGAAACCCTTTGCTATGCCTTTCCTGTCAATTTTTTTTTTTTTTTGGCATGGACATTATGGTAGAGTGTGTCCAACACAACCTCCACCACTCTCACTGGGCCTCGTGTGCTGCTGTGGCATTAAGCACGTTTGGCTTGTTGAGCCGCCCTTACCATTGTCTGTCTCTGGAACTCTCCATCTTTCTAAACTCAAGCTGCTTATCAAGCAGTAGCTGCCCATTGGCTGATCCGCTCTGTACCTGGTGGCTTCCCTTCTTCTCTTTGTCTCTGTGAGTTTGACTGCTCTAGGTGTCTGACCTGTGTAGGATCACATGCGATTTGTCCCTGTGTGTCAAACTAATGTCCTCCCAGTTTGTCCATGTTATCTCATGGGTCAGAATATCCTTTCTTTCTTCTTTTTTTCAAAAATATCTATTTATTTTTATTTGAAAGACAGAGTTACAGAGAGAGGAGAAACAGAGAGATCTTTTCCTACCTGCTGTTCACTCCCCAAATGTCCACAATGTTTAGAGCTGAGCTGATTCAAACCCAGGAGCCGGAGACTTCCTCCAGGTCTCCCACATGAATGCAGGGGTTGGCCCAAGGGCTGAATCATCCTCTGCTGCTTTCCCAGTCTGCAAGCAGGGAGCTGGATCAGAAGTGGAGGGTCCGGGATTAGAACCAGTGCCCATATGGGATACCAATGCTGCAGGCAGAGGATTAGCCTGTTGAGCCTCTGCCTTCCCTTTCAAGTCTGCTGACATTCTCAGCTTGTGCAAGTCCTCCTTCGAGGCTCTATTGTGGTTTCTGAGATCACAGAGGTGCCTGTGATCTGAGAACCCTGTCTGGACTCATGGAATCCAGCTGCTGGCCTTTCACACAGAGCTGGTCACTACTGGAACCTTCCAAACTGCCTCCACATCTGTGCCTCCCGGGGGTGGGTGCTGAAGGAGGTCAGGCGCTCTCTTAGCCTCATCCAGGAAGGGCTGGGTGGACTAAGTGATGCTGCACTTCCTCTGTGTAATGGGGCTCTCTGAAAGTAGATTCTGTTGTTTCCCTTTTCTTTTCTTCCCTTCCTTCCTTCCTTCCTTCCTTCCTTCCTTCCTTCCTTCCTTCCTTCCTTCCTTCCTTCCTTCCTTCCTTCCTTCTTCCCTCCCTCCTTCCTTCCTTTTTTTGTTGGGTTGGGGAGGGCTGTTGTGGTGGAATCCGTAATAGGACAGAGATACCAGAAACAAGAAAGGCCTAAAAGAGTAACTGACTAAGCCAGCATCTACTGCCTGGTGAAAAGCTTCCTTTAAAAAAATGTTGAGCTTGAACACTTTTAAGAAAATCTCATAAACTCCATGGAAAAGCAGGAACTACAATGAATGACCAGCACATTGCAAATTGTAGTCCTGTGTAGGGTTTGAAAAAAACAAACAAACAAAAAAAGAAAGTATTTTTGCCTCCTCCTCTTCCTATGATGCTGAAATAGTTTATTTGCAGGGACCCTCACCTTAGGTGTGAACTCTAAATTAAACACTTCTAGCGTTATCAATTAATGTACGAGAGACCCATCCAGCTCGGGGAGTGAGCCGGCTCTAAAACCAGGTGGGATTGAAAGCCTCATAAAAGGGGTTCAACAAGGTGACCCTCGTGTCCTGGACTTCTGGGAGGCTTTCCTTGAACCGGCCCATGTTGTCAAAAGCCCAACATTCTTTTCTGAAGGACAGTTGGAGATCATTGTAATCATAATGGAGACTCTGTGCTGGGCAAGTCTTCAAGAGAATGCACATGGAAGTAGTGTGGCGAGGGATGCCTACCGGGCCAGCTTGCGAGCTTGCATTAGCATGCAGCCCCTCTTGTCTCAAGCGCGGGCTACCCTCACCGAGTCTCCTGATCACTACAAAAGGTGAAGCAAGGCCAACCGAGAGGAGGCTGTGGGTGTTAAGCATGTCTACATTTCCATTATGCCTAAAAGCAGGAAATGGAACAAATAAAGCAGGTTGGTTTTTCTTCCCCCTCCCTGCAATGATGTATGCCAGAATGTCACCAGAACCGATTGTCTGCAATGAATATGAAAATACGGACAATTCAGGCTGAACAGTGTGGATGTTGTTGATTCCATAAAAGCATCGCATTCGCAGTAAGTTCATCTGGTGTGACTTTACTCTGATGGTTTCCTACCCCTCGCTCCCATGAGACTGATTCTTGAACAATCCCATCTTCAATGTTTAAGCTGCTGGAAGAAGGAGAAATGCTTCTTTTCCTTCCTACTGTCTTGCACGAAGGGATAAAATCCAACCGTCACAATTTGCTCTGTTCGTTGTTGCTTCTCTTGGGCCAAATGCTGCTGTGGCTTCCAAGAGAGCAGCCTCATCACTTGCGTGGGAAGTGGAAGTAGGGATCCCTAGCCTTGTGTGTATATGTGTGTGCGTGTACACATTCCATCACGCTGCCAGGTGTCTATTTTCAAAACAAGGTCTTGTTTGGCTGCCCTGGTGCTGGCCCAGCACAGGCAGCCATGTTATCCCAGGCACTCTCGAGTCCCAGGCACTTTTGCCACCCTCTTGGAGCAGGTGGCTCAAGGGTCGTACTGTGCACTTAGAGAAGGGAGCATGAATTCCCTTCTTGTCTCCATCTGCAGAGTCCTCTTAGAGGATTGTGATGATTGACTTGATGTAGGTGTCCATAGGTGCTGACTTGATGGGATTTAGGATTACCCGGATACGGGGTGTGTGCAGAAGAGACTGGTGTGAGTTTGAGTGGACTGTGTGGAAAGATCTGACCTCAGTCCCTTTGCCTGGGGTGTGGAGGGAGTAAATCTGCAAGGTGAATTGGGTTTTGTCCCTGAGAGCTGGGAGCTGTGATGGCTGTCAGACTCCCCAGGCTTGCGGGTGTTGGAAATCCAGGACTTACACCAGTGGCCTTGGTGCTCGGTACTCAGGCCTTCAACCCTGAGCTGAGAGTGGATGCGTTCTCAGCTTCCCTGCTTGCGAAGCCTTTGGTCTTGGATTGAGCCATGATATCAACATTCCACAGTCTCCATCCTGCAGATGAGCTGTTCTGTGAGACAGCTGTCCAAATCATGGGGGCCACTTGTTCCCCAAACTCCCCTGCCTTCATCCACCTAGGGGTCATACCTGTGGATTCTCTTTCCCACAACACAGGACTCAGCTGCTGAAGGCACAGAAGTGATTTTGAACTTCAGTATTTTGGAATGGGCAATGTTGTAGGGGATTGGGCTCTCTATGGGATGACAGGTGTGGGTTTAGGAAGCAGAGAGAGTGAAAGGGATTTTTTTTAAATGATGTATTCATTTATTTTTAATGCAAAGTCAGATAATACAAAGAGGAGGAAAGACAGAGAGGAAGATCTTCTGTCTGATGATTCACTCCCCAAGTGACTGCAATGGCCGGAGCTGTGCCAATCTGGAGCCAGGAACCAGAAACTTTCTCCAGGTCTCCAACACAGGTGCAGGCTTCCAAGGTTTTGGGCCGTCCTCGACTGCAGGGAGCTGGATAGCAAGTGGGGCTGCCAGGATTAGAACAAGCACCCATAAGGGATCCCGACGCATTCAAGGCGAGGACTTTAACTGCTAGGCCACTGTTTCGGGTCTGAAAGAGATCTTTTGAGCTTTGGCCATGCTCCTTTTTAATTTCTCATTAGAGAGCTGGACAATCTCGAAGGACACAATGAAGGGAGACTCACTTCCTGGGGCCACATATCCTTAGACCTCAGAGCCCAAGACCTGGACTAGCTAGGATGACTTTTGACATTAGATGTAGAACATATATCTGGGACCCCTATGTATATCTGCACAGACCCCAAAGGAAATCTGTTCAGTGGGCTTGTGTTTGACCTCCATAACCATCTTTATTTGCCCCTAAGTTCATCTTCTCTTTCCTGATTCTTGTCTCTTGAAAGAGCAATGTCCGTGATCGTGGTAATCATGATTGTCCTTTGTTGCTTCCCTTTCTTTCCATGACTCCTTTCTCAGGCACCAGGCACAGCTCTGCAATTGCAGGCTGGGAACATGTGCAGGCTGTGGCAGCTCAGGCACTAACACAGCCACCCAGGAATGCATCATGATCGGTATTTGCATTTCCCTCAGAAGGCCCATCATCTCTGATTGGCTTCCTGGATGTTTTCTTTGGGGAAAGGCTTATTAAGTTTATTCCTCATTTTAAACACCTGTATATTAGTTTTGATTTTTTAAAAATATTTCAGGAGAGCGTAGAAATTTAGGTTTGTACCTAGAGTGTTCAGCTTCTTTAAAAGAAGATTTATTTATTTATTTTTGTTTTACTTGAAACACAGTTACAGAGAAAAGGAGAGACAGGAAGAGAGAGAGATCTTTCATCAGCTGGCTCATTCCCCAAATGGCTACAATGGCTGAGCCGATCCAAAGCCAGGAGTAAGGAGTTTCTGTGGGGTTCCAAGGACTTGGGCCATCATCTGCTGCTCTCTAAGACCACAAACAGGGAGCTGGGTTGGACGTGGAGTCGTCAGGACATTAATGATGCCCATACAGAATGCTGGTGCCACAGGGCAGAGGATCAGCCCCGCCTGCTTTGGGTCTTTTGATTTTGTAAGACAGAAGTAATTGAAGAGATGTAAGAAAACTTTGTGATTTCTACAAGATAATGTAGGATTACTTTCTCTCTGTCTTCTCTTACAAAAATTATTTACTTGGAAGCCAGAAAAACAGAGAGGAGAAGCAGAGAGACAGAGCACTGGTCCATCCTCTGGTTCATTCCCTAAAAGCAATGGGCCAAGTCGAAGTCAGGAACCAAGATCTCCATCCTGGTCCTCCATGTGGGTAGCAGGGACCCAGGTACTTTGGGCCACCATCTATTGCCTTCCCAGGTGCCTTCACAAGAAGCTGCATTGGAAGAGGAGCAGCTAGTTTCTGGGTTTGAATTTTCAATGATGCGTTCCGAATTCAAACCCAGCGTACTTGCTACCACACTAGGGATGTGCAAATAAACTAATACAAAGCATAGCATGGAACAAAAGCCCCCCCACTGTCCCACCCTGTGGTCTCATTTTGGGACTGATTAAAAGTCAAGCTGTCCACTCCAGAGAAGTGAGTTCTAAACTCACTCCTGGAATGGGTGGGGGCAGTTTACCCTTACCGGTGATTTTCCCAACCACAAATCATGACAACATCATCTGCAGAAATGGACCATGGAGGCTGGTGCTGTGGCTTAACAGGCTAATCCCCTACCTCGTAGCATTGGCATTCAATATGGGTGCTGGTTCATGTCCCGTCTGTTCCTCTTCCCATCTAGCTCCCTCCTGCTGGCATGGGAAAGCAACAGAGCATGGCCCAAGGCCTTGAGACCCTGTACCCACATGGGAGACCCAGAAGAAGCTCCTGGCTTCTGGCTTTGGATGGGCTTAACTCTGGCCGTTGTGTCATCTGGGGAGTTAAACTGGTGGATGGAAGATCTTTCTCTCTGTTTCCCCTTCTCTCTATAAATCTGCCTTTCTAAAAAAAAGAAATCTCTCTCTTAAGAAAAAGATACAAAAGGAAAAAAAAGAACAAAGAAAAGAAACAAACAGACCATGATCATGTCCATATAGACAAGAAGTGTAGGGAGAGAATGTGCCAGCGGAAGGGGACTGGAAGGTGGGGCTAGGGTGCTGATCCTGCGGATGAAATTTCAGGTTTGCAAGAAAAGAAAGGGGTTCTGGAGGTCGATGGTGGTGATAGCCACAGCCAGGAGACTATACTTCAAGATCTGGAGCCATTTTCCAAGATGAGACTGTTGCTGGGTGTCGAGCTTGGGGACAGACAAATCCCCCCTTTGGCTCCACGGTGCCTTCCCCATTGGATATGACTTATTTAGGGCTTTTTTGTTTGTTTGTTTCACTCATGTGTGACTCTGCTTTTGAGGGGCAGGTGGGCTCGGATCTGGAGTTAGGTGAACACTGCTCATTAGAAGCATGAGTGCTAGCCTGTGTGTGTCAGAGAATTCCACAGAGACAAGGTTACAGAAACACAGACCCTATAGGAGGTGGCCCTAACAAAGCACTCGGCTCACAGATCCAGCAGGAAGATAGGTTTTGGTGGTGGGGGTGGGGTGGGGAAGTGGCAGCTACGATTTGCATGGATGTGGGCCAAGGCTATTGTGAGCAGGTGCGTCAGATTCACTGGGGACCATGGTCCAGGGTGGGGTTGGGTTCAAGCATTCTGAACGCCCCGCTTGAAACCTCCTCTCTCATTATCAAGGAAACCACGTGGTCCCTGATCCTCCTTAAGAATCTGTGTTCAAGGTCACCATGGAGGCTCTGTGATTACGAACGCCCTTCAGGCTTGCCCATCCCACGTGACAGCTGGGTAAGCCACTGGGTCCTCTCTGTTTTAAGGGGAGTGGGGAATTGTCTCATGGCAGCTGCTGTTTGTTTCTGGTAGATGTTCTAATGGTCCGGACCAAAGCCCATTCCTCTATGTAAGGCATAGGACAGGCCCCAAGTCACCTGGATGCCTTATCTGAAAAAAAGAAAACCCTACTAGGGAATAGTTTGTAGAAATCGTGAGGGTTGCTTTCTTTCTTCTTCTTTTTTTTTTTTTAAAGATTTATTTCTTTTTATTTGAAAGGCAGAGTTACAAAGAAGAGAGAGAGAAATTGAGATTGAGAGATCTTTCATCCACTGGTTCACTCCTGTATGATTGCAACAGTTGGAGCTGGGCTGGTCCAGAGCCAGGAGCTTTTGCTGGGTAGTGAGTGCAGGAGCCCAAGCACTTAGACCATCCTCTGCTGCTTTCCTAGGCACATTAGCAGGGAGCTGGATGGGAGGTGAGGCAGCCAGGACCTGAACCGGTATCCATGTAGGGATATGTTGGCATCACAGGCAATTGAGCTTAATTTGTTGTGCTCATCTTGCCTTTGTTTCCTTTTTTTGTAAGAGGGAAAAGATCTCAGATCCACTACCCTTAAATCCAAAGTTGGAGTCATGTGGTGATCGCATGGCTGTCCACGTGTGGAGTTGAGACAAACACTTGAAACCAGATACAAAGACCTAAATAAATAAATTACCAAGAGGCAGGTTGGGCAAGACTGCAGAATGCTGCATTTGGAGGACCCAGTTTTGCACAACAGTATATTTGGAGGAAGTGGGGCTGTTGAGCTGGTGGAGCCTAAGGGAGGGTATGTATGGGTCAAGGGACAGGAGTTTTTCATATGGCTCAGTTCAGGCAGGAGGTCAGGCCAGACACAGCAGGGAGGTGTGGGAGAGGTTAAGGAGAGTGATTGTATCATCAGGAGTCCACAAAGGCTCTGAGGAGCCCATGCCCGAGGAGCCCATGCCATTGGCAGAGACCTTATGGAGACAGCAACTGCTTTAACCCACAGGTGACTGAAGACCAGCGTTTCAAGTTTGGGGAGTTGGGCACATGGATGCTGGGTAAAGAGGGCAACAAAAAGGGAAATTGAAACATGGTGATAGTGGGTAGGGAGAAGCTCCTAGAATGGAGCCAGGATGCTAGAGGTGGTGTGGGCCTGGTAACACCCTTTGCGACTTTCGCATCCTGCTTTCCCAGAAGTGTCTTTTGTATCCACAAGGCAGGGAGTGGGATGATACTTTCAGAGAAGTGCTGTATCCAGTGAGGATGCTGCAGGTGGAGCTCAAGGCCCAGCAATGGGTTGAAGGTTCTGAGAAGGTTTGCACTATGAGGCACTGGGAGCAAGCTTACATCCACAAATGCCTTAATGGCTAATGTTCTCAGGACAGCGTGGAGAGCAAGCAGAGATAAGCGACCACTTCCTATCCTCAAGCCCAGGTTCACAGCCAAGTCGGTTCCCTGGATTTGGTAATTTTCCAAAGTAAAGATGCAGAGGTTGGAAGAAAAGCAACTGGCTATGGGCACAGCTTCAAGCTTTAGATCAGTTCATTGCTGAGTTATAGAGTTGGCCATACATGGTGTCTGTTGATATCTGGACCTAACTCAGTGTGTGTACCTGGGCACCTACAGTCTAAGCTTCAGGGAGAATGATCATACCACAAGTCTTGGGCTGTTAAGCTTTGATCACATATGAGTGTTTATTGAACAAGGACTATGGATCAGGCACTGGACAGAGTGTATGAAGATGTGGGAAGCATCATCTCAATTCAGGATACATGGAAGTCAATGCTGAGATCAGGGTTCAAGTGTAAGTGATTTAGCTAGGAGGTGATGCCAGGCAGCAGGTCTGGGTGGTGGGGGATTGAAACAGAGAGGGGACAGCTATACAGGTAAGCAGGTCAGTACTAACAAGCAAATTAAACCCCGGTCCCTCTGGAAACTCCCTCTGGATTGGGTAGAATATTCAGTGTCTTAATCTTGAGGTTCCACTAAGGTGGGCTGTTGAATGGCTAAACTACTTATTTTGGGGTATTAGATGTCCTTTTAGTGCATGGCATCCACTTGTCCTTGGAAGGTATGGAGAGGGAGGCTCTCTGCCACAGCAGACCATCCTCGATGCAGCGGGTGTATGGCAGGCACCTCCGTGACTGCTGCAGAGAGGGGACAGCAGTGTGTAGCAAAGAGTCTCTGTCCCCAGCCCCCTCCCCATGCCCAAGCCCACCCCACCTAGGGGTGTTGTCTAAATAGCATCTGTCCAGAGCTGGGAACCAACAGCCGACAGACAGACCCAGTTGCTGCCCTTGGTTTCCAGCCAACTGCATCTTACCCGGCGTCATGTTGGACTCTGACCTGCTGTTTGTATGCCAAGGCTTTTTAGCTGGGGTCAGTGTTTAGTCAGAGTTACTTCCCCTCGAGTTCACCAGGGCAAAACACTGTCCTGGTGGACAAGCACTGCTTGTGCCCTGTCAGCTCTGGGATGCACCTGCAGACATGGGTGCAGGGGCACCTGGGTGAGCCAGGTGGGAGCTGTGCTTGCTGCTGCGTGGGGGTTTTGTAGAGCCCAGAAAGCCTGGGTAATGCTTGGACCAGGGAATCTCTCGGCCTCAACCCCACACTACCAGAGCAATCATGTGGCAGGAGAGCCACCATGCCTTTTATCCGTGGTATCGCCTGTAACATACCTCCCTCTGTGTGCTGAAGTCACTGCCAGAATAATTGGCCCCAATTTCTCAATGTTTCTCTTTCCTCTTGGAACCAACATTCAAAGCATGAAAACGTCACTCACACGTCCAGGTTTTTCTGGTGCCAAACTTAATTTTGCCTTTGCCCAGCTGAAACCCACCTGCCTCCAGTTTGCTGTCTGTGAATAACAACTCCAAGTGGTTGCAGACACCCAGAGAGCTAAACAAGCCAAGGTTGGCTTGTTTGTCTCTCTCTCTCTTTCTCTCTCTCTCCTTTGTGTAACTGTTTTTTAAATAAAGAGATAAATCTTAATAAGTAAGATTATTTAGCATTTGCATATAATATATTACACCCTCCTGAACACTTTAAATTCTTTTTAGATTACTTAGAATGCCTACTACAATGTGGAGGCGTGTGAATAGTTATATAATGGCGACAATATGTGTTTATATAGAAACAGTCATCATAGACTTCGGTACTTTTTCCATCCTCAGTTAAGCCTGAGCAGTGGAGGCTGACTGTAATTATTGGTGCATATTCAGGACTTTCATCATCCAAAGATCCTTTTTTTTTCTTTCCAGAAAGGCGTTTGTATTGCTAACATTTTAAGAGTTGATGGGCTGTGGTGACAAAAGCAGAGGGACCAGTATTTGTATTGTTTTTAACTTTTTTGGTACATCCCAGCTCACAACTTTTCTCTTGGCACATCACTGGCTCCTGGGACTGCTGTAGGGATTAGATTAGCTGAAAGAGGCGAAGCACTTAGAGGAAGTCTTGAAGTTAGGTATTTATTTTGCCAGACGTCATGGATTCTTTCCACAGTTATTTGGACAAGAGCTGCCCACAAATGACAAAAACCCATATTAAAAATGTGTAAGTGCAGTGGGTGAAGCCATCACTAGTGAGTCCTCCATATCAGAGTGCCAGTTTGAGTCTTGGCTGCTTCGTTTCTTACCCAGAACCCTGCTGATGTGGCTAGAAAGGCAGTTGAAGATGGCTCCAGTATGTGCCTGCCTGTGAGCATGTGCAAGACACAGATGGGGTTCCAGGTTCCTGGTTTCAGCCTGGTCCAGCCTAAGTCATTTCAGCCACTTGGGAGTGAACCAGCAGGTGGAAGAGCCACGCTCCTCGTCTCTCTCTCTCTGTATCCCTCCTTCTCTGCCTTACACACACACACACACACACACACACACACACACACACACACACACTCACACGAAGCATACAGGACTGCTCAAAGTGCCCCTTAAACAGAGCTGGGGACCTGCTCTGTCAGGGAGTGAGAGGCATCAGAGTCACAGCCGTCCAGTGTGACATGCACACAAGGGCAGGCATTGGAGCAGGCGGCCAGCAGGGCCTGGCACATGGGAACTCAGCCGTCGCCTCTTGGGACAGGAGCATTGATGGCTTCTGGGACACAATCTATATTAGCTCTTCCAAGCCCAACTCTCTGCCAGGCCCCCCTCTCTGCCAGGCCCCCCTCTCTGCCAGGCCCCCCTCCGCTTGTAACCCTTGTCCTGTTATTGTAATCATTTACTCACATTTATTTGCAGTGTCATAAAAAAAACCTGGGTATTATGTTTTTGAGATTCATCCATATTATTGTGTCGTGCCTGTTCATGTGTCACATGTTTTTGTTGTTTGTTGTTGTGTTGTGTGATAACCCTTTTTAATCCATTGCATGATTCATGGACATTGGATCTTTAGTTTTTGACTAACATGAACAGTTTATTAAATTGCATTTTCTTGATTACTAATTAGATTAGGCACCTTTTATAATCTTTTGGGATTCCCTTTTTGATTTTTTAATGCTTACTTGAAATATAGAATGAGGTACACACACACAGATGTCTTCCATCTGCTTGTCCACTGTCCAAATGGCCACAACAAACAGGGCTGGGCCAGGTCGAATCCAGGAGTCAGGAACTCCCTGCTGGCGTTCTACGTGAGCAGTAAGGGCCACCTTCTACTTGAGCTTTTTCAGGTGCATCATTAGGAAACTGGATTGGAAACAGAGCAGCTAGGATCTAAACTGCACTCCTAATGGGAGTACTCATCAATTGCATCTCTGTCATAATCAGATTAATGGTATTCGATTCCATTAATCTGTCTGCGTTTGAACCAGAATCTGTTCTTGAGCTATCTATTTCAATAAGTAGAATATTTTTTAGCACCGATAATGACAAAAAATTAATTCTTCTCTTTCCTCCCTCAAGAATATCTCAGGGTTTTTGATCCTTTTTATTTTCACATGCATTTTAGAATCTGCCGGATGGTATTTTAATGGGAACAACAATGAATCTATACAGCACTTGAAGGTTGGGTGGGTTTATTACAACAGTGTATTTTTCAATTATGAACATGCTGTTGCTGCCATTATTTATTTAGTAATGAGGTACAATTTTCTGCAGAGAAGTTCTTTGTTTTATTTATTCCCATTTACTTCCTTTTTCTGATGTGAATATAAATGCTTTCTTTTGAGTTTTAATTTTGTATTTTAGTTGCTTATTACTAATACAGAAAAGTGCAACTGACTTTTGCATGTTGATTTTAGCATGAATAACCTTGTGAAACTCTCTAGTGCCATCCAGCATATTATTGATTCTTTCAGCCTTATTTATTTATTTAAGACAGATTTTACAGAGAGAAAAACAAAGATCGAGATGGTCTTCCATCATCTGGTTCACCCCCCAAATGGCTGAGCTGATTAAAACCAGGAACCAGGAGCTTCTTTGGGGTCTCCCACACAGATACAGGGTCTGAAGGCTTTGGACCAACCTCTATTGCTTTCCCAGGGAGCCTCATGGGAGGTGGAGTAGCTGGGACATGAACTGGCATCCATATGGGCAGCTGGGACCACAGGGAGGAGGATTGCCCATATGTGCCACAGCGCCAACCCCTCTTATGGTCTTCTATATGTATGATCATACCTGCTGAATAGCAGTAGTTGTTCCATTTAAAATTCTTATGCTTTTAAATATTTTTTGCTGTATGGGTTATAAGTTCTACCTCAGTTTGAGGAACGGAGACAGTTATTGTAGGCATTTTTGATTCCACTCTGAGTTCCAAGAAAAGCTTTTAATATTTCACTAAGTTTGATGTTTGCTGAAGGTTTATTTTAGCTGCCCTTTATCATGTTAATAACCCTCTCATTTTCTAGCTTGTTGATACTATTGTTTGTCTTAAGTTATAAATGCATGGTAACATTTATTCATTGATCTTTTGCAACTATAGCAGTCATGTCATTTTTTGCTGTACGTTATGAATGCGATAAATTGCATTGATTGGTTTTCTAACATTCAGTCAGCTTTGAATTTATTTATTTAAATGTTATTATTGCTTTCCAAGATACAGTTTTGTAGGAAGAGGGATTTCCCTGTCCCTTTACTCCCTTCCCATCTTCCCCTTTCACAAACTTCCCCCCATATTATCACAGTGGTATAATCCTTTGGTAACTGTTATACATTTAACATTGTGCTATTTAAGTGTATCGTGGCACTGTAGGGATCCTAATGGCAGAAATCCAGTATTGAGCTGTCAAGAAACATTGAACAGCTTCATTGGGTGTCCTCCTTTCATTTGGAGGTAGAGATGCACACTGCAACATATCCACACTTCCTGGTATGCTAGAAATAAACTGTACTTATGAGGGAGGTATCCTACTTTTTAAAAAAGATTTATTTATTTTTATTGGAAAGGCAGATTTACAGCAAGAAGGAGAGACAGAGAAAGATCTTCCATACACTGGTTCACTGCCCAAGTGGCTACAATGGCTGGAGCTGAGCTGAACTGATTCAAAGGTGTAGCTTCTTCTGGGTCTCTCACGTGGGTGCAGAGTCCCAAGGCTTTGGACCATCTTCCATTGCTCTCCTAGACCATAAGCAGGCAGCTGGATGGGAAGTGGAGCAGTTGTGACATGAGCCAGTGCCCATATGAGATCCCAGCAGATGCAAGCTGAGGATTTAACCACGAGGCCATCATGCCAGGCTTATATCCACCTTTTTGTATCACTGGGCTCAGGAACCATTTTTTTTTTTCAGTTTGGAATTTTTATCTTTAAACTTATTTTATTTATTTTAAGGGCACAGGTACATAGGATGAGAGAAAGAGAGATCTTCCATCTGCTGGTTCACTTCCCACAGGGCCACGTTGGGCAGGCCTGGGTCAGGCCCAAAGCAGGCGTGCCTTCTCGGCCTCTTATGTTGGTGGTTGGGCATCCTTGACTGCTTTCCCAGGAGCATTAGCAGGGAGCTGGATCTGAGGTGGAGCAACTCAGATTCAAACCAATGCCTATATGGGATGCTGGCACTCTGGGCAATGGTTTTACCATAACACTTGCTCCTTGATGCAGAATTTTCACGCCTACATTTATATACAATATTCAGCTGTAATTTCCTCGCCTTCTAACAAGAGTTTTAATATTGAGTCACAAAATAAGCTGGAGAATATTTTGAAGGATTTGGCATGATTTCTCACTTCAATGTGAAATTTAGGGCCCAGTGCAATGGCTTCATTGGCTAAACTTCCCCTTGAAAAGTGCTGGGATCCCATATAGGTGCTGGCTGCTCCACTTTCCATCCAGCTCCCTACTTATGCCCTGCAAAAGCAGTGGAGGGTCTAAAGCCTTGGGACCCTACATACCCATTTTGTGGGAGACGCAGAAGAAGCTCCTGGCTCCTGGCTTTGGATCAGCTCAGCTCTGGCCATTGTGACCACTTGAAGGGTAAACCAGAGGACAGAAAATCTTTCTCTTTGTTTCTTTTTCTCTCTGTAAATCTGCCTTTCCAATAAAAATAAATGTTTAAAAAAGAATAAGTGATAAATTAAAAATGTGAAATTTATGCATGAGAAGGCCATTATATAAGGCCATCGTTTTAAATAGGCTAAAATGCACATGCCATTTCTATCCTACAAAATCATAATAGCGTAAAATTACAATTAGGCAAGTATAAAACATGTGACTATAAACAAGTAGGTGAAAATCAAGAAAGTACAACCTTGCTAAAAGCTGCATCCTTAAATATAAAGCTTCAATATGGCGTATTTCTAGAGACAGACTGTCTCCAGGAAGAATCTTGGCTGTGTCACAGGCCGTTCAGTCTGTGCAATCTCTGTACTTCTCTCATCTCTCAGTGTGCTTATCTACAAATGAGCTTGTTCATGCTCCCTGAAGGTGGAAGGAGGAGGAAGTTCAGTGATCAGATGCAAAGCTCCCCAGCTTGGGAAGCTATATGTATGATGTTACAGGGGACATGGAGTGCATGTTACAGGAGACATGGGGTGCCATGTTATAGTAGAATGGGGTACAATGTTACAGTACACATGGAGTGTCATGCTATAGTACATGATAATAACAGTGATGATCAGACATGAACAATTCAATTGCTCATTCAGGTACCTGTTTATCACACCTGCTGTGTGCCAGGCTCAGTGCTGGAATCCTGAGATACAACATGAGGCAAACCTGAAATGGGGCCTTTGATGCACCAGAAGCAAGAATTCAATGGTTGTAAATAGCAGATGGATGAGATACCTTGGTCTAAACCGAATCTAGAGTGGTACTTCTATCCAGCTCCTCCTTTGCTGGGCAAATAAGCACAGACAAAGCAACCATCTCCACTAGGGGCCGATGGGAATTCACAAGGAACTCTGCAGAAGCTGGCTGGTGACAGTCACACGAAAGCACAATGACCTTTAGAATCGGAGTGAAGATGGCTTGTTTTTCCTAAACAGGGCTCCCGACGTGCTTTCCTAAGGAGGGCGAGGTGTCTTTCCGGCCACATCCTCCCGGCTTTCACCAACTTTCCTTCCAACTCCTTGTCTTCTCCAACCCCTCTGCCTGCATCACTGGCATTCCATATGGGTACTGGTTTGAATCCCAGCAGCTCCATTTCTGATCCAACTGCCTGTTTCTGGCCTGGGAAAACAATGGAAGATGGCCCAAAGCCTTGGGACCCTGCACCCCGTGGGAGACCCAGAGGAAGCTCCTGGCTTTGAATCAGCTCAGGTTCAGTCGTTGTGGAAAATCTCTCTCCCTTTGTCCTCTCTGTAACCTTGTCTTTCAAATAAAAAAGAATTTTTAAAAAGTTTGTGGACAAACTGAATTAAATATAAAATGATTTTGGAGCAAGATTTTCAAAGTACATGTATATAAGGAGTCTTTCAAAAATGTCAGAGAAAATTGCATTCTGCAGAATAGCTAGTCATGGATTTGATGGGTTTTTGTCTCCAAGTGGATTTCATCCTTTTATCCCATTTTCCTGTGATTTTTATTTTTAAGTAAATCATTATTTAAGGGATGGAGAGATAGAGAACTTCAACCCACCGGTTCAGTCCTCCAATGCCTGGGCTGGGTTGGGCTTATACAGGAGTCTGGAATTCAGACAGGGTCTCTCAAGTGGGAGACACCAGTTGCTGCTCCCAGGGTGCACATTAGCAGGTAGTTATACTAGGAAGCCAAGAAGTGAAGCTGAGCAGGGGGACTTGACCTCAGGTACTGGGAGATGAGATTTATTTAAACCCATATGCCAAACACCTGTGCCATGTTTACAAACATTTTGAAGTCCCTTGGTACAGGTGTATAAATATCTAGACATAGAGCTGGTGGATGGATACACATCCCTACACATGCTGACTCAGTATCCCACCAATAATTCAGGGCCAAGTATCTGCAAATCACTCTATTCAGACCTCTGTAAATTGTTGGTCCTGTTTACAAAATCGAAGACTGAAAAAATTGAGCTCATGTGAAAAGTGTTCAAAAAATCATTTAAAAAATGAGCTATGATGGATCAAGAGGGCTTATTTTTTGGGAGGAGGGAGAGGTGGACATTTGTATATTTCCTTCTAAGAATGGATCGCAGCCTAGTCCCCAGGACAGAGATGGGAGCCTGTGGCGCCTGCACACCCTGGAGAGGACCTGGCATTTTGCCTCCCTTTGTAGACACACTTTGTCCCCCTGCAGTGTTGGCCATTGTGGGGGTGTCAGATGCTGTGGAGCGGAATCAATGTGCAGGAAGTTGGCATCACTAAAGGATGAATGGCTACCACTGCTTTTGTGCCAAAGGGTCCAGCCTCCCTGGGAGGTGGACAAGGGTAACTGGCGGGAGGAGGGGCACACTTCATCAGCTTCGAGTGCCTGGCCAAGTTCAGGGCTGGTGGTGGTCTTGTCCATGAACATGTTGCTGGTGGCGAGGGGCCTTGCACTTCCCTCACAGTGCTTGAGGGATGCAGGGAGCAGCAGGAGGCGCTTTGGATGCTGGATTTATCACTGGGGATGTGCTTCTGCACTGAAGAGAAGCCAGACGCTTGCAGGGGTATAGGTCTGCTGCTTACAAATGCACTAGTTTGGTATGAGACTGAGAGCGTGGCTGGAGGCTCGATCTTCAGGACTCTTTGGGTAAGTACAAAATATCCAGACTGGGCTTCTGGTGAGAGAGAGAGAGAGAGAGAGAGAGAGAGAGAGAGAGAGAGAGAGAGAGAAAGCTTCAGCATGCAAAAGTACTAACCAAACAAAATACAGGCTCCTGCACCTGCTTGACAGAGCTGGACCACTCACGGCTGCTAAGGATTGTGTTATAGGTGACCTTAGCAGGTGGCTCTGCCTGCTGGTGGCAGCCCAGATTGGATGTGGGGTTCAGTAGGAGTTATGAAAGCACAATGAAAGCAAGGTAATTTTTACAACTCAGAACTGACAATAAAGAGCTTTTCTTATTCCTTCTCCCCCTACCCCCATCCCTTGCAAAAGGAATTTAAAATGTGAGTTTACATGAGAAATGTGGAAAACACCCTGTACACTTTTCTGGTTATTTGCATTTTGCAAGTTCAGTTTAAGCCTAATTTAAAAGCAAACCAATGGGGGAGGCACTGAAGACAGATGCCTGGGCACCACTCCCAGACTTGGAGATTTAGCTGGTGTGTGTGTGTGTGTGTGTGTGTGTGTGTGTGTGTGTGTGTGTGTGTGTTGTGAGAAAGACGTGGGAGGGAGACAGAAAGAAGAGATCTTCTGTCCTCTAATTCAACTCCCCAATGGTCAGGATTGGGGCAGACTGAAGCCAGAAGCGAGGAACTTTTTCTGGGTCTCCCACATGGGTGCAGGGGCCCAAGCAGTTGGTCCATCATCCGAGGCACATTAGCAGCTAGCTGAATTGGAAGTGGAACAACCAAGACCAGAACCGGCACCCCTATGGGATGCTGACGTTGCTATGGTGACTTCACTTGCTATGCCACACTCCAGCCTGAGCAGGGTGCCAGCCTGGCAGGTGTCCGTGCCAAGCTCGGGGCAGCACTGGATGCAGGGGTGTTCATCCTGTTTCTGAAGCTGTGCATGGATGCAGTCTTCCACTTGGACTGTGAAAGTCCCAGGGTCCTGAGAGCATCTGAGGCCAAGGCAACCAAGACATTTGGGCCAAGCTTCCCGGAAGGCTCAATGCATAGCCTACGGGAGGAAATTATATGGGGTGATGGCAATTGGAGTTCTTAGCAGTTAGGAGGCGTCTGCGTGCCCTTGGAGATGGCAAATATTTCATAATGAGTCCTTGCTCGGCTGGAAATGAAATTCATAGCTGACATAATCAACATGCCCCCACATCATTAAAAAAAGTTCTTTCTGGAAGTTATAGAAGGAGAGGCAAAATTAGAAAAGTAGCTTCCGGGGTATACACACACACACACACACACACACACATACTCTCTCACACACTCACGCCTGCCCAGTGAGTGAATGCCTAGACACAGACGATCCAATGAGGTGGTAAGGTGTGCAAATCTGACAGATCAAACCCAGACCACGGCTGGCACATGGCGCCTATGACACAGACATCACCATAACACCGAGGTTGCAGGCGGGTGGCTTTCCAAAGTCTTTGGAGATTTCTGACACAGTGGACCACCTGAACCGAACCGAGAAACGGTAAACCGGCTGCAATTCTGCAATGAGGGGCTGGCCAGAGTCAGGATCCAGGTCACGGCACAGTGGACAGGTGGCTTCTAACCGTGCACTTCAGACTGTAGATTGGGCACCTGTCAAATTCCATCCTCCCTCTTTAAACCGCAGTACTTCTGGGAGGCAAGGTCGGCTCTGTGCTCCCGCCTCCCAGCGCAGCAGCCCCACTGCGCGGCAGGTGGCAAGGACGCCTAAGGACGCCGCTGCCCGCACCAGTTCCTGGCTTCTCTTCTTCGCTTCCAGCCCTTCCGAAGGATCAAGTCCGGCCGAGTCCCACAGCCAGCCAGCATCTCGGCTCCCACCCTGCTCACCTGCTCCTCGGGCCCCAAAGAGCCGTTGCGGCTATTTCGCGATCTCCGGCACCCCCTAGTGTCTGATGTTTGTCATGCCAAGCACCAGGAGATGGATTCTGATGTTTAGAAATTCCAAATGTAATTTCAGCGTACACAGGTGTAAAGAGTTAAAATCTCAAGCTGCCTTGCGTTGCCTTCCATCATTCCACATTTGCCAAAGGATTTCCCAAGCTTTTCTGTGCATCTACAAATGATGCATGCATATTACATATATTCATTTCTGTGTGTGCATGTAGACATAGGTAAACATAAATGTTCTATATGTACACATATGTCTCATATACTTCCAGGAAATTGGCATTTATAAGGATATGTTTTAATTCTGTAAATATATAGTGTAAGAAATATAACCATAATTTGTGCAGCCATTGATACAAGGGTTTTGTCTACAGACTTTTATTTTACAGACTATATAAAGCTTAGCAAACGGGAGGATCTGATGGTTGCATACTAGCTGAGTGTGCTGCGGTGTGCAGCTCCCGGATGCGTCTCAGTTATCCTGCTTCTGCTGGGCACTCAGTGGTTTTTCACTCATCTCCCACCATAGGAGCAGCTCAGAACCTTATGCACAAATGTGAGACCAACAGTTCTGTGGAAGTCTCCAGCTTCTCATTCAAGTCAGAAACCAGAGTCTGACCTACACAAGCTTGTGGAAGTGATTCCTGCTGGAAATCAATGGCCCAAGGCCTTGGGTCCTTGCACCCTCATAGGAGACCTGGATGCAGCTCCTGGCTCCTGGTTTCCAATTGGCCCAGTTCCAGCTGCTGCAGCCATTTGGAGAGTGAGCCAGCAGATGTAAGATCTCTCTTGTTTTCTCTGTAATTCTGCCTTTTAAATGAAAATAAATATTTTTCCCCAGAAATCAGGTTTTTTTTGGGGGGGGGCAGGGAGTGTGTTCAGGGGAGGGTTTCAGAACCTAGAATAGAGAGAAAGCCTGCCTGGGGGTGATGGTGGGCAGTATGGGGCTGTTCTTCCTCTAGCCACATTTCAGGCCTGGAGGTTAAGACAGTCTTACCATAGAAAGAAGACACTAATTTTGTCTGTCTCAACATTCAAAAACAATATGAAGGCATGCAAGGACAGTCTTTTTCTTCTTCCAGTCATATAGTTCTGTCTAGTGCCTTCAGTTCCATAAAAGAGAGTTTTAAAAATTAATTAATTTGAGAGATATACACACACACACAGAGGAAGAGACCTCTTTATCTAGAGGTTCACTTTCCACATGGCTACAGCCACCGGGGCTTGATCAGCTCCAAGCCGGGAGCCAGGAGCTTCTGCCGAGTAGATGCAGGGGTCCAAGTCCTCTGGCCATCTCCTGCTTTCCAAGGCACAAGAGCAGGAAGCTGGGTCAGAAGTGGGGCAGCCAGGACGCGAGCCAGTACCCATACGGGATGCCAGCACTGCAGGCAGCAGCTTTACAATGCAAGGCCCCCAGATCATTAGCAATAATGAAATCTTTATGTATGTAGTTTTCCTCTTAAGAACAATCAATATTTTACTTGTTATGCACAAAATCTGTACCTCTTTTTCATCATGAAGACATTTCTCTCTTCACTTGCTGTAGCATCTCATTATGTGGTTGCACCGTTATTTGTTCAACGAATCTCCTCTCCATGGGGAGGCAGACAGGGCATGAACACAGACCCTTCCATGTGCTGGTTCACTCCCCAAATGCCCACAGTGCCAGGTTGGCTGAAGTTGGAAGCTGGGAACCCAACCCAGGCCTCCCACATGGGAGGCAGTAACCTGACTCCTTGAGTGGTCATGGCTGTCTCCCATGACTCAAATTAGCAGGAAGTTGGAATCAGGAGTTGGGGCTGGGCACTGAGCCCAGATATTCTGACGATCTAAGTTCAGGTTTCAACCAGTGTCTTAGTTGCTGAATAAAACTTATAAACCCTAAACCTTGTGCAAGTGGATCAGAAGTAGGCTAGGCATAGACTGCCATGCCCAGAGATTCTGTTGTCACTTACCTGGAATGTGAGAGAGAGTCTGGTCAGGTGTTCTGCTTGCCTGTTCCATTTGTTGTTGATGCTTGTATTTCTTACCAGTATCCACCCGATGTTTCTGCTTCAGGAAAGAATTTATACTAGGGGTGACTCTTGTCCATACTGCGGGCTGGGGGGAGGTGTGGAGTCTATACCCCTTCAATGCCGTATACATGCATTGAATTAACTATATATACATACATAATACATGCACATACATAAATATTTTTGCTTCCCTTTTTTTCACTTATTTGAATGGCAGAGGGACAAAGATTTTCCACCTTCTGCTTTATTCCCCAAATGCTCACGAAGAACCAGGACTGAGCCAGGCCAAAGCCAGCACCTTGGGGTCCAGTTCAGGTCTGCCCTGTGGGTTGCAGGACCACAGGTACTCGAGTCATGTCATCACTTGCTGCCTCCTGGAGTGTGTATCAGCAGGAAGCTGCCTTACAAGTGGAGGAACCAGCACCCGAGCTGGGCGCTCTGATGTGGGTAGAGTGTCATCTTAACTTACTGCACCAACCTCAACAACATTCTTCTACCCGAGACTGCGTAAACCCGGTGTATTCATCAGTTCCTCCTCCGTAGAATCCAACACCCAAGACAAGCGGACTGTGAAGGGTGTGGATGGGGGTTCACAGTCACAGCCCGAGATTGGAAAGGCCTCATTGCCCAGCTGTCTGGAGAGGCTGGAGGATGGCAACAGCAGAGCATGCATGGCAAAATGTTCGCTTGGAGAACTGGGAAGCTGACAGCGAGCTTGCTCCTGGTGCAGGTCTGTGTGGTCTCTCCTTAGAAGACCAGCCAGATCCAGTGACCAGCTCCACCCAATAACCCCACATGGCCAAACATTGCCCCCAAATCCTACCTTCAGGCACCAGAATTGGACTGAATTTCCACCAATCATCCATTAGCCATTAACATAACACTTGGGGAATCACATTTTTGTTTTTGCTTATTATTATTATTACTATTAAAAGATTTGTGTATTTTATCTGGAAAGATGGAGTTGCAGAGACAGAGGGAGAGACAGAGAGCTCTTCTATCTGCCTCAACGGCCAAGAGCCAGGAGCTCCTGAGTTTCCCATGCAAATGCAGAGGGTCCAAGGATCTGTGTAATCCTCTGCTGCCTTTTCTGGCTATAAGCAGGGAGCTGGGTTGGAAGTGGAGCAGCCAGGACTTGAACCCACGCACATGTGGGATTCCAGTGCCACAGGCTGAGGATTAGCCTGTTATGCCACCAGAGCTCTGGGGGATATCTAAACTGATAGCTGAACTGCAGCACCTAGCGGGAAACTACGAAGATTGGCTGATGCGTATAACAAGCAAAATGTCACATCTACAAAGCGAGAGAAGCTTTCCACTTTTTAGTGTTCCTTCAATAAGTGTGTGTGTGTGTGTGTGTGTGTGATCCTGTGCTTCTTAGTCAGAAAGCTTTATCGGCCTGAAAACAATGCTTTTCTTCCTTTTCCTAATAAAAGCAGGGTAATGAAAGTTAAGGCTGAGGTCGCATCACGGCTGCCGTTGCCATCAACAGGCCTTTGGAGCTCGGCCTTTTCTGTTGAAATCAGCTAATGAAGCCGAGCTTTCCTTGGAGCTTACAGAAGGTGGCTTCTCAGATTAGAGGGCAGAAAATCAGAGAGACACTTTGTCCCTGTGGTGGCGTCCACGGGCGTTCTGCGGGCTGGGAGCCCTAACTCCACCAGGGCCAGCACTGGTCTTGCTAATTACAACAGGTGGATCTTTGACCCTTGGGGAAGAAAATCAGGCTTCAGGGCACTTCTCTGTGACCGCCGTGGGGACCCTCAGAGGGAATGAGAGCTGATTGGATTATAATGATTCTCAAATGGGCTTTTATGTGGACAAGCACTGTGACCTAACACATCAGGGACGTCCGAAAGGAATTTTTTTATGCAGCTTGAGATGTGAGCTGAGAGCCAAAGAACCTTCAAGAGATAAGCATCATGACTCTCTCAAATGTTATAAAGTGCATATAAATGTTACAATGGTGCATTTCTGTGCGGAAATAGCAGGGCAACTTGGCACTGTTGCAGACCAATCTTCTGTGGTTTACACTCACTGGGCACTGGACATGGGTCTGAGGGGTTTATGCCCACGAGACCTCCCTCCATTGTTGAACACTTTCATGAGCCAGAGAGTAGGGCTGATTTTCTTTCCCGTTTCACCGGGGAGGAAACTGAGGTTGCAAAGCTAAGGAGAATCGCCCAGACCCCTCATGGGGGACTTGAACCCAAGTCTGTGGGTCTGCTTGTGACTCAAGGGCAGACAGAGTCAACAGCGGAGAAAGAGAAGCTGAGACGTGCTCATGTGAGTGCATTTTGCTCATGCCCTGCCACCCTGCTGTGGGAGGAGCTGGGCTGACGGAGCACTGAGTGGGGAGTTCACTGGGCTCTGGCCTGGCTGTTTTTGCTCGCCTTGGAGGATTCACCTTATAGGATTGCGGCCAACTCGATACCAGAGTGAGAAGACCCAGCTTGCCAGCCAAGCGCTGGGAGGTGCTTCATGGCTCATGGCTGGATTAATGGTGCCAGAGCAGGAAGATGTAATGTCCGTTACGATGTGGCTGTGATCTGAGTGTGACTGTGTGGGTCCCCACGGTGGAGATGGTGGGGCAGGGGACTAGGTAATGGGGGCCCCTGGGAAATGCTGTCCTCAGATGACGCTGAACCTGGCCTTGCCCTGGGCCCACTCTCTGTCACAGGTGTGACTGCCCTGATGTCATCCTCTCTGTGCCATAGTCATCGGTCTTTCCCAGAAGCCAGCGTCAGCTTGCAAACCTCCACATGGTGTGCTAGGCAAGCCCCATCTTCTCATAAGGTATCTGTCTCCAATGCTTTGTGATAGTGATGAGAAACGGGCTCACACACACTCGTTTCCCTTGTTTTCTGGCTTTTACCAAACTCTCCATCTTCCTTATATCAGTGTCCAAGCCTTTACCACTCTTACACCACCTTGGGAAACTTGCCGCTTTCACTTTTTCTTTGCTTTGGAAGAGTCTTTTTTTTTTTTTTTCCGTGTCAATTTCCTGTAACTTGTGCTACCTAGGTTATAGAAGTGGGAAGGGTAGTACAGGGAGTGCCTTGCACTTCCCACCCAGCATCTGTGGTCTGTGCTTCACCCCTCTGTCTTTCTGTCCTTGCTTTGAGCCATCCACAGGAACTTTTCTTCCTTTAGAACGGATTTCAGCACGAGTTACAAACATTTCACACCCCCTCCTTCCCCATTTTAACGTACGCTTTATGGATCAGATTCATATATATATATTTATATATATATTTTTTTCTTTTTTTTAAAGGTAGAGATGATTTCCTATGTTATTTTTTTTCTTAGAAATTTATTTGTTTTTATTGGAAAGTCAGATTTACAGAGAGAAGGAGAGACAGAGGAAAAGATCTTCCATCCTCTGGTTCACTTCCCAAGTGGCCACGAAGACTGGAGCTGAGCCGTCTCAAAGCCTGGAGCCAGGAGCTTCTTCTGGGTCTCCCACGTGGGTTCAGGGCCCCAAGGCTTTGGGATGTCCTATACTGCCTTCCCAGGCCACAAACAGGGAGATGGATGGGAAGTGGAGCAGCTGGGATATGAACTGGTGCCCACATGGGATCCTAGTGTGTGCAAAGTGAGGACTTTAGCCACTAGGTTACTGTGCTGGGCCCTATTTCTTTTCTTATAAAGTGGAGAACCAGTATTAGCAGAATGCATGATTTCTTTTTATTTGAAAGGCAGATTTTAAAGAAAGAGATGGAGACAGAGAGAGATGTCTTACATCTGCTGGTTCACTCCTCAAATGGCTGCAATGGCAAGAGCTGAACCCAGTTCAAGCCAGGAGCTTTTCCTAGGCTTTCCACCTGGGTACACAGGCCCAAGGACCTGAGCCATCCACTGCTCCTTTTCCAGACCATAATCAGGGGAGCTGGATAGGAAGTGGAGCATCTGGGACTTGAATT
This sequence comes from Ochotona curzoniae, assembly GCF_017591425.1. Lineage (NCBI taxonomy): Eukaryota > Metazoa > Chordata > Mammalia > Lagomorpha > Ochotonidae > Ochotona > Ochotona curzoniae. The sequence continues at coordinate 19,516,578 of NW_024465894.1, read as the reverse complement.
GGTGCTGATACAGGATCCTGGTGGAGGATTAGCCCGATGTACCATTGCACTGGTTCCTGAAATGCACAGTTGCCACATATACATTCAGCAAGTTTCCTTCTCTAGCTTTTATTCATCCTCAAATCTCAGGTGTTAAAAATTGAAGCAAATCTCTCATGACCATTGGGTTCCTTCCTCTCCATCCCGCTACCCTGTCACAAGACCCTCAGGACATTTTCCAGTTGTCCGTTTCCAGCCTCCTTCTCAGGACACATTCTCTAACTTGGTTTGCTGTAGGCCTCTTGGCTTTATTTGCTGCACCTCCTTCTCGGCTTCCTATTCTCCCTCTCATCTGAAGTCTCCTTCACCAACTCCTCTAGAATTGAACACTGGCGTGGCTTAGGACTCTGCCATGAGCCTTTCAGTCTATGCACTCCGTCTTTGCTCCTGGCTCGTTACCTGCTTCTGTGGTTTCAGTTTGTGATGCTGAAATATAGGTCTTGTTGGACCTGTCTCCCGGAGCTCTAAACCCATAGACCCAACTAATTCTGCCCTCTTGGATGGTTTAAAAGCCCTTGAAGTCCTCATTCCCCAAACTCAGCTCAACCTTTGTCCCTCATCCTGGTCCTCCTCCCTGTGTCCCCTAACATGGGGAACAGTAGGAGTACTAATTCTAAGTTGTCACTGGTTTCTCCCCTATCAGTCTGAATTCCTCTGATGCTGGTTGAGTCTGTCTCACTTTTTGTCTGTCACAGTCAGGGTCCATAGCTCTGTCTGCTCTTCTTGGATGTCTTGTGCCTTTCCAATATTCACCTGTCCCTGGAGCATCTCTCTCCTCTCTGTCATTATGGGAAGTGCCAGGACCTTTAGGGCAGGCCCTTGGCCAAGCCACTCCAGTACACCTCAGCAGGCAGTGATGCCTCCAGTCCATGTCTGTGCTCTTTCCCACTGTTCTACTTGGAGCGTTTCTCTTTGCCTGCCTGGCTGTAAGCCATACTGAGGGCTTCTCCAAGATGTCATATGTCACGCAATTCCACATACCTCTCAGACCCAATTCTCCTTGGGGGATGTGTACCAAGACCCTGGTGGGTACCTGATTTTTACACATACTACATTTTGTCCTATACATGCACATCCATGATGAAGTTTAATGTATGAATTATGCACAGTAAGAGAATCAGAATACTTAATAATAAGGTAAAATACCTAAGATACAAGAATATAATATAATGATAGTTACCTGAAGGTGGTCTCTTTTTCTCTTGCCCTTAAAATATTTTATTCATCTTTCTTCCTACAACAATGTGAGATTTTAAAGGGCCCACGTAATAAGATGGGCGAGGTGAGGTGGATTGCACAGACATTGTGTCATAGTGTCAGGCCATCATGTAATACCATGAGTACCGATCTGGTAAGTCGATGCTACTCAGTGTCTGATAGTCATAGGGCATACAAGATGGGCATGCTGTGTGGGCAGAGACATGATTCACACCCTTTGCTGAACGAGTGGGACAGTGCAAACTTTCAGAATGGCATGCAATAAAACTTGTAGATTGTTTACTACTAGAATTTTCTATTTATTTTTTTAAAGGATTTATTTTTTTTATTTGAAAGGCAGACTTATAAAAACAGAGATATACAAATTTTCCATCTGTTGGTTCACTCCCCAAATAGGCCACCATGACTGGGGCTTTGCCAGGCTGAAGCCAGAAGCTTGGATCTTCCAGGTCTCCCATGTGGGTGCAGAAAGCCAAGCGCTGAGCACTTGGGTTTTCTCCTGCTGATCTCCCAGGTACACTAGCAAGGAACTGGATCAGAAGTGGAGCAGCCAGGACTTGAGCTGGGGCCCGTGTAGGATGCCAATGTCACAGGTAGTAGCTTACTCTGCCTTGCCACAGCTCTGGCACCCATTTCTTATTTCCAGACTATGATCGATCATGGAGACCAAAGCCCCTTCAGACAATGGCTAATGTAGACAGCAGCAGGCTATGTGCTTATGGCAGCCAAACTCCTGATTCCTTTGTCAGTTTGTTTGATGTCCCCTTGTGCATGGAAGCATCTTGGCTGTCTCCTCTGCTTTTGGCTGATCTCTGGTACCTAGGGTGATGCCTAATGGTAATAAGATGTAAAACAAATATTTGTTGATTTGATACACAAAGTTTAATTCTTTCCATTATCTGATTATTGAAAATGCAATGCACTTGATGTTGGCCATGATACCCACGCTGGGGAAAATCCAGTTCGTTGGGCAGGAAACTAAGGCTCACTCAGGTCACCTTGTTGAACCTGACAGCAGCTCTGGGTGACTCTGGTTTTGGAAGGGGCAGATGCCTCCTTGCCATGCTGGTTTTCCTGTTTGCAGAGTAGGTCAGTATGTCTCTGTGACTTGTGAGGATGCGGTGTGATTGTTATATTTTCTGTACAGAGACACTCATGTCAAGGCACTAGCAAAAGAAAGTCACATGAAGGGTCAGACATCAGGGTGCACTGGAACAAGCTGCCAGTTGCCAGCAGGTGATGGCTGCTTCGTTTCTGATCCAGCTCGCTGCCAATGTGCTTGGGAAGGCAGCAGAACAAGGCCGAGTGCATGGGCTCCTGACACCCACTTCAGACTGAGTTCCAGGCTTCTGGCTTTGGTCTAGATCAGCGCTGGCCTTTGTGGTAATTTGGGCAGTGAAACAGTGAATGGAACATCTTCCTGGCTCTATCTCTTTCATTTTGCCTGTCAAATCAATCAACACATCAATCAACCTGTAAAAAAGAGGATACTTAGGATTTCACCAGATTCTCCACTCTGTTTTGCAAAGGGAAAGAGGCTGATTGCTCCTTGAGCCATAGCGGGCAGGGGCTGCTCTGCTAGGTTCTGCTGTTTCTGAGTCTTGATAACTGGACGAATCAGTGTCACTGTTGGCTGTTATTGCTTCAATGAGCATCTCAGTAGGCCCTACCTGCTCACCCTGGCCATCCCTCCAGGATGCTGTGGCCTGCAGGTACTTTGGCTGTGATGCTTCTTGCTCCTGGCTGCAGTTTGGTCCCTAGTCCCTGGGTGACAGCTCAGTAGAGAATGTCTCTCCATTGGGAAGCAGAGGAGGCTGGCATCCCATCGCAAGCTGCTAACCCAGGCCCTTTTTTCTCCTCATTGTGGAACCCTCACCAGCCTTGTGGGGGAGGTTAATCATTGCAATTAACGGTGAATGCCTTAATTGCAGATGTTTATAGGGACACTTTGCTATTATTATTATTATTGTTCTGTGTGCAATTCTCCACATACTTGGATGTCTCTTTATTAAAGCAAATAAAACTGTAATTAGGTGCAGTGCAATTCAAACAGTAGCAGCAGCCTGGAGCAGAAAACCATAATTCAAGAACAAGAGGCATTTTCGACAAATATTATGCTGGCTGCCCAGTAACCGATTGTTTGCCAGAGAGCTGTGGGCAGCTTTAGGGGAGAGCTCTCACCTGCTCTGCCTCAAGCTTGGTCAGAAAGAGAAGACTGGACTCAAGGGCATAGGCCATGGGGACCCAGGGCCCCTACTAGTAGGGAATGAAACCAAAGCTGAAAGAGATATACCCAGGTCCCAGGTCCCAGAAAGTGTGCTCCAGGAGACTGGAGTTAGAAGAAAAGCCAGGGAAATCAGTTTCTGCGCTCCTTTGGGGTTTTGAAGGATCAGAAGGATTCGGAGATCACATCAACATTCAGAAGCAAGTTAACCAAGAAAACACAGATTCCACTCCTTGTCTCCTTGACCGTGGACCAAGGCCTTGACCATGGAGGTCCCCAGATGGCTTTCCATGGGAAGACCTTTCCAAGGTACCTTGTTGTGCAAACACTGGCCTCCCCCTGGCTTTGTGTGTGCAGAGCAGCTCTTCATCCCACCCCAGGATATGAAGACATACTGGCAACTCTTCTCAGCCCTCGGTGACACTCTTCATACAAAATGTCTCTCTTCTACGGGTTTGACGCTCTTTCAGATGCATATCAAAGCCCTCCCGAGGCCTCGACTGTGCGTAATGTATTCTGCAACAGCTTGTAATAAATCATTCTCCGCTCTAACTGGCTCTCCATGAGTGATCACGGCCATGACCAGCAATGAAAGGATCTGGATTCGCCAACTGAATGCGTTGCCTCTTCGGCTCTCCTGCTTCATCCTCCCTTCTCTCCCAGGGAGACCTCAGCACATGGCAAGGAGCTGGACTGTCTCGCACCCCACAGCTATCTCTGGTTTTCATACCATCGTGTGGGGGTGATGACACAGAAAAGGGCTCCTGCTTCTCCTTTGTCTGCCTTGTTATTTCCCTAAATGGCCACGGGGCAGGTTGCATCCTTGAAGGCTTCTGGCTATGAGAGATGGCCCAGCTGAGTTTGAGCACAGTGGCTTCCTCACCTCTTGTTGAGGAAACAGAAGAGTAAAAAGGGGAACCCTGCTCCCAAATGGTGGTCACTGGGCTGCTGGCTGCTGGCACAGACAAAGCAGATCCCAGCTTGGGAGCTTAGAAGGAGGTACACACAGAGGGAAGGCCAACCTGGACCCCAAGGGGGCAGGTTTCCCAGTGCTCAGGGGTGCATCATGCAGGGTGATCTGGAATAATTTCCTTACTTCTATTTGGATCTCAGATCAGGTAGTGTGTTCTGGAGATGATAATTCTTTATCAGTCCCCTAACAACCGGTCATCCTGGTCCTTCCAACTTTTGCACTGGCCCTGGTGAAACATGTCCTTGGCATTGTCCAGAGGGTCACTTGGAGGCCAGCTTAGGTTGTTTTTCCAGTCCCTGCAAAGATGTTCTATCCCTCTGTCTCTGTTTTTTTTTTTTAACATAACAAAGTTATCTTCTTAACTAGGAACTTAAATTTTGAGAACATTTATTAGTATTATTTTTTAAATCTCTAGAATTTTCATTTATTTGAAAGACAGAGTTACAGAGAGCGATACAGGGAGAGAGAGAAAGACATCTTTCATCTGCTGGTTCACTCCCTAAATGACCAAAGGCTAGGAACAGGCCAGGCCAAATGTAGAAGCCGGGAATTTCATACAGAAGTATCCCATGGAAGTTCAGGTCCAGGCACTTGGGCCATCTTTGGATGCTTTTTCCAGGCTTATTAGCAGGCAGCTGAGTCAGAAGTGGAGCAGCAGGGGCTCCAGCCAAAACCTACATGGGATGCTGGTGCTGCAGGTGGAAGCTTAACTTCTGACCCTGCAATGATGTTCTAAGTACCCTGTTCCTAAAACAAAATGCTTCTGCTGAAAAAACAGCCTGAAAGGCTTCTGTTTCCTGGGGCTGAGCTTTGTCTGATACATGAGATCTGCTGCACTGTGCATTTCTACTTGGAGGCAGTTGGGAGCTTCTTTTTGACAAGGTTATACTAAGATGGTCTGTATTAACTTCATTGGATACAAAAAAGCCTTCAAAATGTTCATGGAAAATACACATAACCTTCTAATTCCTCATGTCTGTGAATTTCTTTTAATTGTTAAAAGCTTATTTGGGGGTGGGGGAGAGAGGGAGGGAGAGAGCGCGAAGGAGGGAGAGAGAGAGGGAGAGAGAGAGGGAAGAGAGAGAGGGAGCGTGGGAGAAAGAGAGGGGAAGAGAGAGAGGAAGGGATGGAGGGAGAGAGAGAGAGGAAGGGACAGAGAGAAAGAGAGAGGGAGAGAGAGAGGGAGGCAGGGAACGAGAGAGGGGAGAGAGAGGGAGCATGGGAGAAGAAGGGAGAGAGAGGAAGGGATGGAGGGAGAGAGAGAGAGAGAGGAAGGGACAGAGGGAAAGAGAGAGGGAGAGAGGGAGAGAAGGAGGGAGGCAGAGAGGAAGAGAGAGAGAGAGAGAAGGAGAGAATGAATGAATTTCATCTTTAGTTTACTCTTCAAGTTTCTGCAAAGGCCCTGGACCAGGCTGAGGACCAGGACCAGTACTGGGAACTAGAAACTGCTGCCAGTATACCTAGGGCAGGTGGCAGGGATGCAGGTATCTGAGCAATCACGTGCTACCTCCCATCGTGTGTGTCACAGGGATCCTCAGGGATCCACCATCAGCAAAAAGAATTCTAAGTGGTTGTTGTCAAAACCCAGGTTGGGAAAATTCCAAGCTTAAGAGCGTGCTTTATTGGGCTCCCACGAAATTTCCCCTTTGTGACCTCCTGGCTGTAGGCAGAATACCGGTTCATTCCAGTGATTCGTTATTTCACCTTGGCATGTCTTTTATCAGAAATCACATGGCAATTTTTTAATTTATGGGCTTTCATTGCAATCCTCAGTTCACCCTGAGTAGTCTGTTATTAAGTGTTGTAGAGGATCTCATTGTCCCATATCAGGGAATTGTATCTCAGTGCAATTCATCTGTCGTCATTCTTCACACAGAGAATCTTTCATATTACCTTTCTTTCATCCTACGACGACAACTCTTGAAGACATCATTATTCCACAATGAGCTTATAAATTATTATCATTAGGCAATTTTTCATATAATCTGATTGTATGGACTGATTCTTTTGGTTATCGTGGAGCGAAACCAGTCAATGCATCTGTGTGTTTTGATCCATCATGATAACAGTGATAGAAACACTAAGTAGGCACATCTTACTGAGGCACACATGCACCGGGTTTGTCATGATCACAGAGCAGGGCATTCATGTGCAAATAGCCAAGCCCTGGCTGTCTTGGATGGGTCACATTTGGCACTGATCATGGCATTTTAATGCTGAGTTATCATCATGCTTGCAGCTGGATTTTTTTCTTCATAGAGATGAATTGAAAAAATATAAATACAATGTTTTTTAAAGACTTATTTATTTGAAATGTAGGTTTACACACACATAGAGACAAAGACAGAGAAAGATCTTCCATCCTCTGATTCACTCCCTCCTCAAAGGGCTGAAAAGGCCAAGGTTGGGCCAGGGTGAACTCGGGATCTAAGAGCTTTGTCTGAGTGCAGGGGCCCAAATATTTAGGCTCAATTCTGCTGCTTTCTCAGGTGTGGTAACAGGACAATGGATCAGAAGTAGAACAGCTGGAACATGAACAGTAATCATAGGGGAAGCTATGTCACAGGCAATGGCTTAACCCACAACACCACAACACTAGCCTCCAAAATATTTTTTTTACTTTATATAAAAATGTACTGATTTATTGGAAAGGCAGAGTGACCGAGAGAAAGAGATAGAGACAGAAAAAGAAATCTTCCATCAGCTGTCTAATTTCGCAAATGGCTCCAACAAACAGAGTTGGGTCACATACCTGGGTCTCTAATGTGGACGGCAGAGTCGAGTGTCCAAAGGCATTAGCAGGGAGCCGAATCAGAAGTGGAGTGGCCAGAATCTGAACTGACGCTCCAATATGGGATGCTGACATTAACAAGTGACAGCTTAACTAAAGCACTGGACTCTAAAATATTGTTTTTTTTTTCAAAAATGGAAAGGTGAAGGAATATTACACAGGGACACAGGATTTATTTCGTGGATTGTAGAGGATGCTCCCTGTCTTCCATCTCCTCGTCATCCTGCCTACTCATTCTTTGAGAATGCAAATTATTTATTTGTACATAGGTATAGAAGTAAGATGCGATCTTTCTCCCAGATGGCGTTTAGATCATCACTTATTCTGTAAGGTGGGAATCAGCACAGGTGCCAGTAGAGCACTCGACATGTAGCCAGTGGAACTGTGGAAGGCATCGTACATGTCATTGAATTTTAATCAACTAAAATTTTAAACTTCAGGGGGCTAGTGGCTACCAGATTGAATGCTACTGTTTTAAGGCATTCAGTTTATGCAGTGCATAATTGTGTTACTGTTCATTAGTTATGGCTCAGGAGAACGCACACATTTCTCCATTCTGGGGAATCCTGTAGGCATGACTTGTAACATTCCTTAAGAAGAGAATACCGTCACCCAGAGCCCTCCTCCCCAGCCTTCCAGCTGTGTGCTCTGTTCTCTGTGGGCTGATTCTTTTCCCCCTAGTTCCAATCTCTAAATGTTTACTGTTGGTATAAAGAAACATTGTCATTTTTTGGTGTTTGTCTTACTTAAAGATCTTGGTAAACTCTTTCATTAGATCTAATAATCTACACATAATCCCGTTGTCTGAAGACAGTCAAAATATCGAGCTGTGGTTTAATGTGTTTGTGTCTTTAGCTTCTTTTCCTCATCCTGTGTCATGGACAGGGATTTCCAACCAGATACTGAAGAGTGATAGTGATATAGGCCATCCTTTACTGCTTTCCCAGTCTATAAGTGGGGAGCTGGATGAGAAGTGGAGTGGCTAGGACATGAATGGTGCCAGATGGAAACCAAGCACATGCAACGTGAGGACTTAGCCGCTGAGTCACTGTGCCGGGGTCCAGTACATGCAGTCTTTTGTACCAGTGGAATATGATGCCTCAGAATGTGGACACTGGCCTGAAGCCACTGCTGCCCTAATGTCTACTAGTCTGTGAGTCTGTTTCCAGTAGGGAAGTCCATGCCATAATGTTTTTGTATTAGTGAGAGGCATTACGAAGTTGCTGGTTCTATAATAAAGATGGTTATGTTTGACGCATCCCTAAGAATGAAGCAGGTGTAGCACTGTACGCTTCACAAGTGTGTTCCTGATCCATCTTTAGAAGAACACTACTGTAGGGGGTGTCTGGCTCGGTGGGTGAAGCTGCTGTCTGGGACACCCCACCCGGTATTGCTATGCCTGGCATCTAGTCCGCCTCTGCTTGTGATGCAGCTTCCTGTTGGACAGCCAAGTGCTGGCTTCACTGCCACTCAGGTGGGAATGGCAGCATGGAGCTCCTGGCTCACCCCCAGCTTTGGTGCATTGAAGGTGTGAAACAGAAAATAATTCTCTCTCTGTCCTCCAAATAATAAACAAACAAAACTTTAAAAGGTTAAAAAAAAGCTTAAAAAAATCTCTGAGGTGTATGTTAGTATCCTCATTCTAAATGACAAAACTAAACTTGAGGATATGGAGAAACTTTTCCAAGCCTTCTTGTTTTGCTTTTATTTCTAAAGATTTATTTGTTTGAAAGTCAGAATTACAGAGAGGGAGAGGCAGGGACAGAGAGTTTGCATCTGCTGGCCCGTTCTTCAGATGGCTGTAGTAGCCAAGGCTGAGCTGGGCCAAAGCTAGGATTCAGGGGCTTCATCTGGGTCTCCTACACAGATGACAAGGACCCCCAACACTGGAACCATTCTCCACTGCTTTTCCCAAGCCATTATCAGGAACTGGTGCCCATTTTGGATGCTGCTGTTACAGGTGACAGCTCGACCTGCTGTTCTCTGACACCAGCCCCAATCCTCTTGTTTTTAAGTTTGCAGAGGCTGGGTTCAGATTTAGGTGGGACATCACTTTATGTGCCCTGTTTGCTATGCATTTTTGTTTTTAACAGCTATGCAAAGTTGAATTTAATATTGGATGAAATCAGATTAAATTTGAAGGGTCTCAGAATTAATTTTTTTTAACCCCTTAGCTGAAATAAAATGTCTTCATGGGAAACAAGAAAAATAAAGCAAATGAAGCTGGTTGCTTCTGCATAAACACAGCCAGAGAAATACTCAATTTAACTTAAATGCCTTCAATATTTTGGGGACAGCTACAAGTTATCTCTTATCTGCATAATGAATTTGGAAGGAAAGTCTTCTTGGTCTCATTTTAAGAACAGGAAGCCAGGAATTACAGGATTGTTAGGAGAAACTAACAGGGAATGACCTTTGAGGCCCACATCCATCAGGTTGACCAGTTGGCTTCTCAGCCCAAAGCTGTGTTTTGGGCACTTCAGGATTTCAGCTGGGAAATATGGATGCCAGCAGCTGCATATTCAAGATAGATTTCCGCCATTTTGCAGCAGGAGGACCCCCTCCCCCAAGAGGGACTTCTAGAGACATGAGTGCATGTTCCCAAAGAGGATAATATCCGTGATGAGCAGCTCTCGTAGGCGACATCTGTTAGGCTGTCTCCCAGAGTGTGGCTGTGCTCCCCTTCAGGTGTGCCTCTGGAAGCCTGGCTTCTCCGCTGTGATTTCCCGTGGTCTCCAGGAGTGGGAGGGAGCATAGCTGCTGATGGTGGAGTCCACCATCTAATCAAGCACTTTGGCTTCAGATCAAATTTTCTATATTTTTAACTATAATTATAGCTGTAACCAACACCACTTATCTTGCTTTGTAATTTACATAGTGATTCCACACTCTGTGTCTCATGAGCATTTTCATCCCAGCACAGCCCTGCGCAGCAAGCATTAATGCTATCTTTGCAGCCATGCGTTGGAGCTTGGCCACACATATTAACAGGATGGGACCCTACAGTGTTATTCCCAGCCTTCTAGAAGTATGTGATTGTTTCAAAACAATAGTTGAGGGGGTTGGCAGGCTGAGAGCTGTAAGCAGAACAGGAGGGAGTTTACAAAGTGATCAAATGGGTGCATTCATTCTTCTTTAGAAATTTATTTTTTCTATATTCATTTGAAAGAGTGACAGATGAGAGATACAGAAGAGCTTCCATCCATTTGTTCACTCCACAAGTGGCCAAACAGCTGGGGCTAGACCAGCCTAAGCTGGAAGGCCAGAACGCCATCGAGTGTCCCATGTGGGCAGCAGGGATTCATGTGCCTGGGGCATCATGTGCTGTGTAGGTTGTCGCTACAAAAAAAATGTATTTAAAGGAACTATTTTCCTATGTAGGACTGCCCCCTGGCATTGAGCTGTGGTCCTATCTAAGTGAATGGGAAATACGTGCATCAGGACCACTCTTGCCATTGAGAAATCCAAAACCATTTTGATTCTTAATCATTTTGTCATCTATGGTATAAAATTGTCAGACAGTAAGCTTTGCTATGTATCTATTTCTATCCATTTTGATATTTTATTTTTAAAAGGATCTTTATTGTGTTTGAAATTCATATATATTTATATATTAAAATTAATATAATAAACAAAATTTAAATTACCAAATAGTAACCCTGGCTATGTATCTATTTTCATTTATTTTGGTGGAAATGCATTATTTATTTGTTTATTAAATAGAGAGAGAATTTTTTTGTCAATGTCTGTCCTTCTTCAAACACCTGTAGTAGTGAGGTCTGGGTTATTAATTGATTTATTTGAATGATAATAGTTTTCTTTCTCCTTTTAAAAGACTTATTTATTTACTATTTGAAAGGCAGAGTTACACAGAAAGAGGCAGAGACAGAAAGAGATAGACTTTCCACCTGCAAGTCACTATCCAAATGGCTGAGCCAGTCTAAAGCTGGAGGCCAGAGCTTCTTCTGGGTTTCTCATGTTGGTTCCAGAGCGCAAGCACTTGGGTCATCTTCCATTGCTTTCCCAAGCACATTAGTAAGCAGCTGGATCAGAAGTGAAGCAGCCAGGATTAGAACCACCTTGCTCTATGAAGGTGCAAATCAACACACACACACACACACACACACACACACACACACACACACACACAGATTTCCAGCATCAAGGAAATCAATGTTAATATTTTTGTGTGTCTCACAGCAGGAATTTGATTCTCTTGTATAGTTTTGTTTCTAATTTTAAACCTTTTCTTGTCAAAGCGTGTCACCATGTCACACGTACATCCTACTTTCTTCCTGATTGTGTTGGTTGGGTCCACTCATCTCTCTTGAACACATTCTTACACCTGACCCATTTCCTGTTCTAGATTAGATAGTTGCTCTCTAATTTGGATAGTTTCCTGTTCTAATTTGATAGTTGCTTTCTGGACTTACACTGTGGTTTCCCCCCACTGCTTCCTTTCACTCTATTTCAGAGCAGATTCTACCACTTCCTTGATTTTTGGTCTATCGCTTGTCTTAGTTTTGTCCTTGGGTTATAGCACAGCCATGCTCATCTCTATAGGAAAGACAGTGAGAGGTCTACTTCCTGAGTCCCTGTTTGATTATAAATGTTTTGACTTCACCTCAGATATATAGATGGGAAAGTTAAATACAAAAGTCTTGCTTGTATTCATGTGAGTATAAAATGATTTAGGAAATTAATTTTCTGATAGGAACTGCAGGCTTTTCTGCATTGCCTAATAATAATACCCCATATTGTTGATGTTAGCATGAGTCTTCATCCATTGTATATGACCTATTTTTTTCCATCTGCAGTCATTGCATGTTTTCTTGATGCCCTTGGTATTCTGATTATTCAGAAGTATGTACACAGGGCTGAGTGATTTTTCATTCCTCTGGCTGGCACCAAGTGGGCTGTTTAAATGAAGAGTCAGATTAAATTTTCTGGTATCCTTTATTTCCTTCTTTCATGACTTCATTAATGCATCAATTTTCTGTGTTTGGACATTGAATATCTGCACTACAGTCTCTACTCCAGAGAACTGTACTGACATTATTTCTCAACTCTTCCATTTAATGTGTTTTTTTCTATTTTAAAGAAAGGGAGGAAGTGAAAAATAAGGGAGAGAGATAGAGAGAGACAGAGACTCCCATTTGTTTATTTTATTTCTTATTATTGTTATTAGATTTATTTCCTTTTTTTTTAAAGATTTATTTTCATTATTTTTTTTTATTGGAAAGGCAGATATACAGAGAGGAGAGACAGAGAGGAAGATCTTCCGTCCGATGATTCACTCCCCAAGTGAGCGCAACGGGCCGATACTATGCCGATCCGAAGCCAGGAGTCTCTTCCGGGTCTCCCACGCGGGTGCAGGTTCCCAAAGCTTTGGGCTGTCCTCGACTGCTTTCCCAGGCCACTGGCAGAGAGCTGGAAGGGAAGCGGGGCTGCCGGGATTAGAACCGGCGCCCATATGGGATCCCGGGCGTGCAAGGCGAGGACCTTTAACCACTTGCGCCACCGCGCCGGGCCCTAGATTTATTTCCTAAACTCCTGCATCAGACAAGGCTGGGCTGGGACCAGAGCCAGGCGCTGGAAACTTAGTTCATGTCCCCAAAGTGAATGATAGTAACTTGATTACTTGATTTGCCACCGCCACCTACCAGGTCTGCATTAGCAGGAAGCCAGAACTGAATCCAAACTCACCTGTCTCACCCCACAAAACACAAATCTGCCCTTGATTAGCAGGGTTCATCCTGTGTGGAGATCACTGCCCATCTACTGTGGTTTAAGCCTGGCCCTTTTGACCTTGACTGCCTACCCCAAATAGCATTTAAAAAGATTCCTTTGGGTCACGCTCAATGAGACAAGCTCTGGCAAATACATTTTTTTTCCCCTGTGACTCCATTTCTAAAGACACTGAAACCCCTAAGTGCTGAGCACCCAGCCTCTCTCTAATCCATGGGCACCTGTGCGCAGGTGGATTTCCAAGGAGGGGGCCCCTGGGCAGCAGTCTGGAAAGGCTCTGAAGCCTCCAGCAGAGCTGAACCTCAAAGCTAAAATCTACAGGGACTGGGACTGAAAACCACTCTTGGTTCTTGGCTGTCTTTCCATGCTATTCAGTCGCCCATTGTGTCCACCCCAGGCACTCCAGTCTCTTGAGCTGTGCCCATTTCCAGCAACTCAGAGCAGGGTCACCAATTAAAGAAGGAGACAAAAAGTTTCCTGAGCCCATGTGGCCTCCAGCTCCCTCTGCTTCCTGTCGCTGTTTGTGTGTGTGCTTCCGCCGCTGATCCATCACGCCCGTTGCTCTCTCTGTGCGTCCTTCTTGACATCTTCATTATTACTCATCGGCTTGGCTTTCCCCTCTCCTCCTTTTCGCTCCTGTGATGTCCAACCCTTTAGCCACACAAAATATGAGGGGGTCCTTTTTTTTTTTCTTGTCCCTTCGGGACTTGCTCCTCTCTCAGCCTCTTAGAACCGAGCTGTCACCTGCAGGCCTGGGGCCATGGCTCGCAGCCACTTCTGGCTCACAATGGAAGCTCTCAGAGCCCGGCGGCGAGGCCTGGGCCAGGTGCCAACATGCCACAGAGAGGCAGCTTGGCCACGCAGAGGGAGTGTGAGCCTGGCAATCAGACCCTTGCCGAGTTGCCACAGACTTGCTGTGGGGTCTGGAGCAAGTCACTTGACCTCTGCTTAGCACTGCCCCCGCCCACAGAGGAAGTCAGGATGGCTTTTCAGAGGATGCTGGAGGAATGGCCAATGAGGGGAGGATGCCTCAGCAACCAGCCAGGCAAATCTCTTGCCAGCTTTTAGGAGGGGTAGTTGTGCATGATCTTGCACACAAACACACATGCATAAACACATGTGCAAGCACACATGGACACATATCTACCTACAAACACAAACATGCATATGCTCCTAGACATACCCAATCACATACAGCACAGAAGCTCATAAAGGCAAACAGCCACGTGGAAGCAGGCAGCCCACACAGGATAAGCATCGGATACTCAACAGGTGTCAGTATCACTACATAGGAGCTGGCATCATGACACTGCACGTTAAGGTTCTGCCTGTGGTGATGGCATCCCATTATGGCCAGTTCGACTCCAGCTCTGATCCAGCTCCCTGCTAGCATACTTAGAAAAGCAGTGGAAGATGACACAGAAGTCCTTGGGCCCTACACCCCCATGGGAGTCCCGAGATAAGCTCCTGCTTCCCAGCTTTGGATCAGCCCAATTCTGGCTGTTGAGACCATGTGGGGAGTGAAGCAGCAGAAGGAAGATTCCTCTTTGTCTGTTTCTCCTTCTCTCTGTAACTATGTCTTTCAAAATAAATCTTTTTTAAAAAATCAAATTGCATGTATTTATGTACAAATACATATATTCGCTGACTTAGTTTTCACTCAGAAATAAACACAGAAGCTTACAGGCTCACTCATGAAGCATGCTTAGAACACAGGCTGCGCACCAGGTGTGTATGTGAATGGGTGTCCAATGAAACAAATATAAATCAAAGAAAGGTGACAGCCTTAGGGATGTGACAGAAGTCGAGGGACTTGCAGGGTCTTCAGGAAACACAACAGAAGCTAACATCTCGGAGAAATAGTGAGCTAACATGCTCTGGTTGGGGGAAGGGCAGTGATTTCAGCTGTGGCACAAAGGATTGCGTTGCACAGACTGCCCAGGATGAAGATCAAGAAGGACTGTCTGGAGGAGGAGCTGTTGGTGTAGATGACCCCACTGAGTTAGCACTGGTGAGGAATAAGACCTCTAAGAATGGCCCAGTGATTTTCAAGTTGTTTTTTTCTCCCCATCCATAGATGTCAATGGGACTGAGCTTTTCTTGAAGCATTTCTTCAGGTGTTTTTGTAGGACTGAAGAACTCCAGTCATAACTGCCAGTGGGCAGAAGGCTCTCAGCTCAGGCTGGGCCTCGGCAGGGCATCAGAGCTGGGGAGTCAGAGCTACCCCTTGCCTGGGCGCCTTTTCCTCCAGGCTTGCTCTACTCTCTCAGCAAATATTTGCACATTTGCCCCCCATGGCCATCTATTTGTGATGACACAGTCACTGCATCCTCCCACCCCACCCAATTACAATGATATGTCTGCTCCCATACACTTTTCCAGAATCGTGCCTCCCCCATGCCAGCAGGTGAAGACGCTTCAGTTCTGCCATGATGTGGAGGGTGACTACTTTGAAAAGCAAAACACGTGCCCTTTCTTTGGGACAAGTGCCTTGGGAGCCTGGTACTCCCACAGGAGAACTCCAGAAGAACACAGCAGGATAGAGACTGGCTCAAGCCCAGACACCAGCCACGATGATTTGGCCCAGCCTGCCCAGCTCATGCCAAGTGGAGCATTGAAGCTGAGATGTGCTTTCCTTGCTACCCAACTGGCAAATTTGGGGGAAACAAACAACAGTTACTATTGGCTTAGGTCCCTAAGCTGTGTGGCTATTGGCTTCTGAGTGACAGAAAACTGGAGCATGGGTTCAAGGAAAAGTTGGATCATCTTTGGCCATTAAGGACAGTGCCAAGACTTGAGAGACCTGGGCCACACTCCGAAGCCTTCCTCAAACAAGCACAATCTCTTTGTGGGAAGAAATCACATCCCTAACAAAAACACTCTAAGCATCCACGGTGCCTCTTCTCAGGCCACAGGCCTCATCTGAACACAATCCACCTGCTGTCCTGTTTCTTCACAAACCTGACACTTGGTCATCAAGGCGGGCAAGGCAAAACTGTGAGGCATGGCAGTGTTAGAGTACTTTAGAAAATAAGCCACAATAAAGCTCTGAGCTGTCCACCATCAATGGCAAGCTCCAGATAGGATATGCAAAGACAGAAGCCCAAATAATGCGGGTGTGAGGTCCACAGTGCCATCCGGCTGCTCTGCCACCAGCACAGCGCCAGACCCCCCTCCCTATCTGTCGGCAGTCCCCGGGGTTGCATCTTTCTGTCCTAGCAAGTCCTGAATTCCAGTTGTTGGGAATGTTGTAGACTCAGCAGGTGCCAGCTTTAGAAGGCCACAGGGTGGAACGTGCAGGTACCTGCTGGAGGCAGGGAAGCAGGTGCAGAAACGGAGCCTCGCAGGAAACCTCCCTCCCCTCCACGACAGGCCAGCCACTCCAACTCAATATTGACCTACAAAGAAGAAAAACAGTAACTCCATATTCATCTTGGGGCTTGTTCATCGTTGCTGGAAAGATGCCTCCGTCTAAACAGGCTGCGAATGTGGGTAACTTGAATTCTGGGAAGGCAGGCGGACTGGGGGTGGGTGTGGGAGGGACGCGGAGGGGGAGCAAAGCTTGGCTTCAGCTGCGCCGAGAGAAAACAGGCCTGTGTTGTGTTTTTGGCGCCTGGGAAGGCGACCAATGGTGAATGTCGCTCTTTGTTGGCAGGTGTCGCCGTGGAGCTGGCTGCGAGGCATTGCTCATTTCTGTTCACCCTGATTTGGAATGATGGCACGTCCCCTACCTTGCTGAGTTTTAAGAAGGTCTCGTTTCAGGAAAAGTCCCTGCAATCATGAGACCTCCGTCCCTCGCCTCCGGGCTTGGAGTGGCACACAGGGGCCAAAGAAGGCACCTTCGGAGACCTCCACATCATCATGGGCCGCCTGGTGGTTGGGAGGCAACCCCCAAGCTGCACATGGTCGCGACCCTGTGGCCACTTCTGTTGCACAGCGGGCGAGCACGTGGCATGGGGGAGTTGACTTTGCTTCTCCCGGTTCTTTGGTGCCAGAGGATTTAATCTCTATTGCTTGCTGCTGCCGGTTGCTCGCGGCCACGCGCGGACGGACCCGGGAAGCGCCGCGGATGGATGTGCCAGCTGCCAAGGGCGAGGGAGGACTGCCATCTCGTGGTGATTCCTGTGCGCCAGGCAGAGCAACGCAGGGCGGCGCGCGTCCAGGCTGTGGTGCGCTCGAGCCTGCGGACAGCCGGGGTGTCCGCCGAGGAAGGCTGTCCCGCAGACGTCGTCAGTGGGTGAGCTGAGCCAGGGTCACACACACGCAGGCAGTAAGGGGGAAGCAGGACCCCGTGGTTAGAGCAAGCAACGCTTATGAGGTTCTTCATGAAGTTTTGGAAACAGAAGCAGAATATATTTGTGTCTCAGCGCCAAGAATTTTTAAAATAAATATTAAAATATTAAGATGTTTATTCGTTTCTTTGAAGCACAGTGTTACAGAAAGAGAGACGACGGGGAGAGAGAGATCTCCCATCGGCTGGTTTGTTTCCGCTGTGAAGTTACCTCCCAGAGGACGGGGCCAGAAGGAAGCCAGGAGTCAGGAACTTCAGCCAGGACACCCACCCACCTGCTGTTAACATTTAGCTGACTAATCTTTTGATATCTTGCTATGAGTATAACCAAATGTGAATAAAAATATACTTTCTAAAAAATAAACTTTCTGCCACGTGCCAGCATACAACAATCTTTCCAGAACCAAGGCTGAAGGATGGAAGCTGACAGATTTAGAAATACAGGATTGAAGATGAACATTGGCTACCAGGGCATTCGATGTGCTCTCAGGAGAACCAGCGAGTCCCTTCCAGACACCGATTTTTTTTTTTCAGTTTCTTCCAATACATTGTGACAAAGATCTGAAGGTCTTGTAAATTGGCAGATCGAGACACAGTGCCATCATTAACAGGGTCTCCCTGTTTCTCCTCTCGGTTCTGTGCAGTTCGGTTGCACATGGTTGACCTTCCCCTTATCCTCAGATTAGTGCTTGATCACCTACAGAGGTTACTCTGACAGCCTGGCCAAAACGCCAGGGCTCCCATCCGTTTACCACCGACTTTCTCTGGCAGTTGCCCATCTTGAGCTTGGGAATTCCCATGTATTCAATAAGGTTACCAAGGGTAACCCTGGGAGGAAAAAGTGCCCAGCCTTGCTGGGACAAGCAGAGGTCTCACACTTCCTAAGTCTAAGTACACTGAGCTACAGAGAATGCCTCACAATCTTCATTTTATTTGAAGGGAGGAATAGAGAGAGAGAGAGAGAGGTTTTCCATCTGTTGGATCAGTCCACAAGTACCTGCATGCTCCAGCTGAGGCCAGGCTAAAGTTAGGAGCCCAGAACTCAATCAGGGCTACCACGTGAGTGGCAATGACCCAAATACTCAAGCCACCCCCCACTGCTACCTAGGGTACACAAGAGCAGGAAGTTGAAATTGGGACAGAACTGCGACTCTAACCCACCATATATGAGATGTGGATGTCCCAAGTGGTGCCTCTCTCTCTCTCTTTCTTGAAGACTTATTTGTTTTTTTATTTGAAGGGCAGAGTTACAGAGAGAGAACGAGAGAGAGGAAGATCTTCCATTCAAAGGTTCACTCTCCAAATGGCTACAATGTACACAGCTGAGATAATCAAAAACTAGGAGCCAGGAGCTTCTTCCAGATCTCCCAGGCAAGTGCAGGGTCCCAAGGCTTTGGGCCATCTTCCACTGTTTTCCCAGGCCACGAGCAGGGAGTTGGATGCAAAGTGGAGCTGCTAGAACACAAACTTATGCCCAAATGGAATGTTGGCACTTATAGGCAGAGGACTAGCCAATTGAGCCATTGTGCCAGCCCCACATTGTGTTTTAACTATGCCAACTCTTAAAAATACAGTTAAAAAAATTAGGAGTTGGCATCATAAGATAGAGGGTTAAGCTTCTGCTTGAGGTACAGGAATCCCATATGATTACTCCACTTCTGATCCAGCTTCTTGCTGATGTGCATGGGAAAACAGCCAGCAATTCTGCTTCCTCATCATGTGCGTCTTCTTTCTTTTTCTCTCCTGTTTATTTTGAAAAGCAGCCTTCTAACAGATGGTTAGGTAGTGAATATGCCATGCATTATGGGTGCTCCAGCTGTTAACCTTTGGCCCTGTTTGGTGCAGCAGCCTAGTGGTTAAAGTCCTTGCCTTGCATGCATGAGCATCTCATACGAGCACTGATTCTAATCCCGGCAGCCCTGCTTCCCTTCCAGCTCCCTGTTTGTGGCCTGAGAAAGCAGTTGAAGATGGCCTAAAGCCTTGGGACCCTGCACCCCTGTGGGAGACCCAGAAGAGCTCCTGGCTCCTGGCTTTGGATTGGTGCAGTTCTGACTGTTGCAACCACTTGGGAAGTAAATCAGTGGATGGAAGATCTTCCTTTCGGTCTCTCCTCGTCTCTGTATATCTGAGTTTCCAATAAAGATATATAAATCTTTTTAAAAATTAAAAATAAGTTGTACATATTTGGGAGTTTGATATGATCTTTTTTCTTCTTTTTTCTCTCTTTTATAGTACAATTATGATATGATGTTTTGATGCAAACATATATTGTGTAATGCTCAATTCTGGATTAATATTTCTGTCTCCTCAAATGCAATTTCTTTGTGGAGAAAAAAATTCATAACCTTTTCTTCTAGATTTTTCTGGAAATAAAAGATATAGTCCTTTATTGTCATCAGTACATAGGTTGTGTTCCTACCTGGTATTCAAAATTTCCT
Organism: Ochotona curzoniae; assembly: GCF_017591425.1. Taxonomy (NCBI): domain Eukaryota; kingdom Metazoa; phylum Chordata; class Mammalia; order Lagomorpha; family Ochotonidae; genus Ochotona; species Ochotona curzoniae. The sequence goes on along the minus strand of NW_024465894.1, from coordinate 19,496,856 downwards.
CTGGGACTTGTCATACTCAGTTCATTTCTGCTCAGCAAAAACAACAAAAGCTCAGCTTGAGCCTACGCTGCCTGGGAAATCCAGAAGAAGGTTGTGCTCCAAGACACTGATCCTGATAAAAACCCAGCCAGTTTCTGTTTTCAAGAAGGTTTCATGTGGTGGAGACAAGGTGGGAGGGAGTCCAGACCAGGGCCAAAGATTCCATGGTGTTAGGGAAGCCATGTAGGGAAGTTCCTGAGTCCATGTATCCCTGGCTCAGGAAGGGAGGAGATAGAAGCCTGAGCAGAGCCCTGCATCACTTCCACTCCTGGCACTGCCTCTTTTCCCACACTGTCCCAGATGTGCATGGATCTGCAGAACACTTAAAGAAGGCATCTTGCAGCCCTCACGGGTAACTTTGCTGTAGCTGCAGAATGGCCTGCCCAGAACCAAAGCAGATATGCGCCATGCTTGCAAGAATACAACCAGCTTGTTTGCACCTGCGTGCTCAGCTGCGGACCTGCTTGCTGGGCCAAGCCAACAGTCACCCTGGTTGATTTGAAGTACATGGACAGTGTCGTTGTTCAGGACTCACATTGGCATGGCAGGGACAGCTGTGGGAGACTTGATGTCTGAAGTCATCTTCTTGGAGTCAAAGGACACTTGAAAAGCTGCACTGACACAAACATTGGCTGGACTTGGCATCCACACAAGGCTGGGTTCGGGAGGAGGCTACTCTCTCCCCCTTTGGAGATGTGTCAGTTTTTAGGAAGTCTCTTTCCTCCCAGAGGCCCCAAATGCAGAGCTTGAGTGCTAGGAGTTCTTGAATCGGGAGATAAAGACTGCACATTTAAAATGTGTGGACTATCTATTTTCCTTTTATTCAAAAGGCAGACAGACACACGGAGAGCGTTCATGTGGTTTGCTCCCCAAATGCTTCTAACAGCCAGAATCCTGGCTATGAACCTAGGAGACTACATCTCTCCTTTGTATCTTTGTGTGTCTTTAAAGAACCCCTAGCATCTGCAGCAAGTGTGAACTACACAGGTATAACAATTCAAAACCAGAAAACTGCACTTAATAATAGTTCACACTCAGGGGAATGAAGGAGAGTAAGTAATACGTAGAGCAGCTACCCAGTATCAAGCACGCATGGCTGTCATGGCAGTTGCCTTACACAGACAACTGTCCAGTATGATTTTTTTCTTCTGATCAACACGCTGGTGGAGGTGTTATGACTTTTTCTATGGAACAATGAACTAAAAGTAGGATAGAAAACAGCTGGCGAAGTCCCATGCTAACTGCCTGGGATTCGGCAATGAACAAGGGATAGCATTACACTGGTGGGAAATGCAGCATCAAGAGGTTGGCAAGTGAGGCAATTGCAGAAAAGTGCCATGAATGAGGAAGCTGCGTGTCCTGGGGTACCTGTGAGATAGGGTCATTTCTAGCTGAAGGATCTGGTTGGGGTCCCTGCAGAGGTGACATTTGTTTTATAAAAGATTTATTTTTGTTGGAAAGGCAGATTTACAGAGGAGAGACAGATCTTCCATCCCCTGGTTCACTCCTCCAGTGGCTACAACAGCCAGTACTTAGCCAATCTGAAGCCAGGAGTTAGGAGCTTCTTCTGGGTCTCTCAGGCAGGTGCAGGGTCCCAAGGCTTTGGGCCATCCTCAACTGCTTTCCCAGGCCACAAGCAGAGAGTTAGAAGGGAAGTGAAGCAGCTGGGATATGAACTGGTATTGTATGGGATCCTGGTGCATGCAAGGTGAGGATTTAGCCACTGAGTATTGCGTTGGATCCCAGAGGTGACATTTGTATTGAAACTCAAATAACAGATGTATGGCTGACCACGAAGATCCCCAAGAATCTCAGTCTTCAAGCACCAGCTAAATGCAAGACCCAACACCCAGTAGCTGTGCCACTCCCTGCTCCTGCTGGTGCCGTGGATGCCCCCAGCTCTAACAGACACGCAAAACTTCAGGAACCCCCATCAAAAGACTTTCCTGACTCATGTCTGAGAGTACATCGATAAGGAACATAAAGAAAGAAATAGGGCCTGGCATGGTAACCTAGTGGCTAAAGTTCTTGCCTTGCATGTGCCAGGATCCCATATGGATGCTAGTTCGTGTCCCAGTGGCCCTGCTTCCCATCCAGCTCCCTGCTTGTGGCCTAGGAATGCAAGGATGGCTGAAAGCCTTGAGTCACTGCACCTGCATGAGAGGACCTGGAAGAAGCTCCTGGCTCCTGGCTTCGGATTGGCTCAGCCTCAGCCATTGTAGCCACTTGGGAAGTGAATCAGTGGACGGATCTTGCTCTCTGTCTCTCTTCCTCTCTGTATATCTGAATTTTCAGTAATATAACTAACTAACTAACTAACTAACTAAATAAATAAATTTTTTTTCAAAGAAAGAAACACTAATTTGGAAAGCAAGCATCCATTTTTTGAAAAACAGTTATTCTGCAAGATATGTATTTCTGTGTGATGCTTGATACAGAGGGAAGACTGCTATCTGTCTAATTTAGGAAGCACTGGCCTGGCCCCCAGCCCGAGAAGTAGACATTTGCAACTGTCCAGATGAGCTGTGGTCATTGTCCCGAGAGTAGATGCAGCTTGCATTGCCTCTAAGGTCAAAACTGCCTTGATGTTTTTGTGAGTCCAACATTTCTCATTCTCTTTCTTCTTCCTCTTAGTTTCTAACCCACATTTTTGCTTAGAGAAATTTAAAGCTGATAAAAGTGTATCCAAATATTATAATAAAAATTCATTTACCTTTCACCTTTCAATTGTCAACCTATTTCTCCATTGGGTCTAATTTCTATCTTTATCTTCCTCTCAATCGTCCATCAGCATCGTCACCTATCTGTAGTTTATTGATCTAATGGTTTTCATTAAATCTATTTGACAAAGTTACACATATAACACGTTACCTGTAAGTGCTCTGTTTATTCCCCAGCACCAAGGATGCTTGTCTACACTGAAATAAAAAAAAAAATTTAGCCTTGGTACAATATTAATTTTCTAGTGACTATTCAAATTCTTCCATTTGTCCCAGTAATGCCTTCCACATCTGTTTCCCTGTTGGTAGCTACAGGTTCACACACTGCGTCTTGTTGTCCCACCTCTTGACCCTCCTCTGTTCTAGAATAGTCCCTTAGCCTTTTCCTTTCCCTGTGACATTGAACATTTTGCAAAGTCCTAGCCCATTGCTTTAAGAATGTCCCTCACTTTGGATTTGTCTGATTGTTTCCTCATGAGTGAGTTCAGATTAATAAGAAAACTCCAGCTTTTACAGCCCCTTTAAAGCCTTCAAACTGAATGAAACCTGCTCTCAATTTGTTTCGACACCAGGGACTTTATTGCATGGGGGATTGAGCATGTATGCCTAAGTCCATCTCTGGAATAGATTTGTGCTTAAGCTGGGTAAGGCTGGGAGCTGAACTGGCTGTCTAACACTTGGGCTGAGCTGCCTGCGGGTCCCAGACTACCCTGCTGCAGCCTTAGTTGGGTCTTCATTTCCATTCCGCTCTGCAGGGCACCTTCCCACCCATAGCTCTGCTCTACATCATGCTATCCAAGGGCTCTGTCCAGACGAGATCCAGGTGCCACAGACATATACCCATTGGCTGGCAAATGCTCTCTGCGGCGCCTGCCGGGACAGGAGCCAGCTAAGTGGAGAGGCATGCAGAGTCCCAGTAGGCAAAAAAGCAATTTCCTGCTTTGGGGCTTGGCCAAGAGGCTGCAGTTTCATTCCTTTACGCCTTCAAAACTGTGGGGGAGGTCGAGGGCAGAGACCTGAGCCTGCCTAGTCCTTTCCCAGCCTCCAGGAACCCTCACAGCTGCTCAGGTGACAGACTAGGTCTCTTATCTCCTGAGAGAGTTCAGCATTGGCACCTGCCCCCCCTTCTGCTCCGACATTGCCAGCCCTGTGAGCTGGCCTTCTTGGGGGTCTCAGCTTTCCACACTAGATGGCACAATTTAGCTGCAGACTTTGTTAAGCAAACTTCCACATGTTGATTCCCCCCTCCCATGGGTTCATGGGGGAAGTAGGGAGGAGGAGAGAGAGCTACAGGATTTCTTGTTGTGTCTCCAGCACCTAGGTCAAGGGTTCACCTTTCCGTTCTCCTTTTGTGGGAGACCAAGCATGAGAAACAGATTGTAGCCACATGAGGGTGTCTGGATGCAAGGAGAACTTCCTACTATGGTGTTGCAGGCAGCAGGGAGATCCTGGACTCTGGATCTGGGTCTCCTGTCTGCTGTGTCAACCTATTGCTTAACCTTTACCTTCCTCCATCTTTGCTGAAGATGAGGTGATAAGATGAGACCTACCGAGATGGTGGCTGTTGACAACTACGTGTGGATGTTATTGTATCAGACACTGCAGAATGTCAGGGGTGCTAAGCCTGCTATCCAGACAGCTCCCAAGGAACCTGACAGTAGGACTTGAAGGATATGTAATACTAAAACTACACCTGTATTTTCTATATTCACAGTTTAGCATCTCTTTCAGTTATGTAGGCAACAACTGACAGCAGAACTTGGGATTTTTCTTATCAATGAAATCTACAGCTGTTTTCATATTAGCTTACAGTTTGACAGATGACCTCTCAATAGGGTTTCTGCCCATTGTGACTTCAAAAATCGTGTTAATTATGATACATGCACTTAGGTCATTCTAACACACAACTGACTCATCACAGATGTTAATATTTGAGAAATTTATTTTTGCTTGTATGTTTTTAAAGGTTTATTGATTTGAAAGTTGTAATCACAGAGAAAGAGAAAGAGACAGAAAAAAGGGAAAGAGAATACCTTCCATCCTTAGGGACTGAGATGCCTGGCGTGATCGCCTGAAGAGTCAGTTGGAGGTCACATCCAGGAGCCATGTCAAGTTGTCTTCCTATAATTTTCCTTTGGGAAGTTACTTAGGTTTTCTGAGAATGCCTTGGTTAGCAGAGAGTCTACTTTGGAGGCCATCCTTAAGCTGACACAAAGTGAAGAGAAATGATTGGTTGAGACATCATAAAGGATCTAGATATCCTTTTGCTTTGTTAAGAGGTGGACACTGGATCCTGGATAAGACAACGTAGTTGATGTCTCATGGATAAAGTTTTACTGAGGTCAAGTTCTTGGAAAGGTGGGTTGCGAATGGTGGCTCTCAGAGCGTAGGGAACTCTTCCTGGTAGTGTGATGGCTCAGTAATTAAATCATCACCTTGCAAGCACTGGGATTTCATATGGGTGCTGGTTTGTGGTCTGGCTACTCTACTTCCCATCCAAATCCCTGATTATGGTCTGGCAGAGCAGTAGAGGATGGCTCAAAGCCTTGGGACCCTGTGCCCGCATGAGACCTGGAATAAGCTTCTGGCTCTTGGCTTCAGATTGGGTCAGCTCTAGCCATGCAAAGCCATTTGGGGAATGAACCAGCAGATGGAAAATCTTTCTGTCTCTCCTTCTCTCAGTAAGTCTGATGTGCTTTTTCTATGAAAATAAATAAATCTTGTTTTTAAAGATTTCTTTGGCGGGGACCACAGTGCAATAGCCTAGTGACTAAAGTCCTCACCTTGCATGCTCCTGGATCTTAGTTGGGAGCTGGTTCATATCCAGGCTGCTCTACTTCTTTTCCAGCTCCCTGTTTGTTATTTTATTTTTATTGGAAAGGTAGATTTACAGAGAAAAGGAGAGACAGAGAGAAAGATTTTCCATCTGCTGATTCACTGCCCAAGTGGCCACATGGCCGAAGTTGAGTTGATCTGAAGCCAGGAGCCAGGATCCTTCTCCTAGTCTCTCATATGGGTACAGGGTCCCAAGGCTTTGTGCTGTCCTTGACTGCTTTTCCAGGCCACAAGCAGGAAGCTGGATGGGAAGTGGGGAAGTTGGGACAGGAACTGGCACTCATATGGAATCCTGGTGAATGCAATATAAGGACTTAGTCACTAAGCTACCATGCTGGGCCCCCAAATAAATAAATCTGTAAAAGAAATATGGGCTTGTACTCCCAAACCCTATTGTTTAATTCCAATTTCCAGTTTTTGAAGTATCTTAATGTATCACAATGAAAATTTTGTTAGAATGGTATTGATCAGGGTATAGAGACCAAACTATCATTTGCTAGTCATCACTTGACCAAAACTACACAGAAATAGCTTGGACAAAGAAACAATGTACGATTCAAAGGGAAAGACAGGCTCAACCAGTGATTCATGGTTAGCTATGGATGTTTATGGCAAACAACATTATCAATTGCACTTTCACTTTCCCAGATGGGACACTTTGTCTCCTAGTAAGTGCTTCAGTGTGACCATGCTATTGCTAGCCATATAAGAACATGCCACTCCCTTCCCGAGAGTTTTAAGAATCCCGGTTTTTACTTTTTGCTTGTGCTCTCTAGCCCAGCTTTGTACTGACCTTGAACCTCGGGCATTGAACCTGTCACGTCACATTGCGTGCTTTGTCTTTCAGTGTTGTCTGTGCATATGTGCGTGTCAGCCAAAACCAACAGCTTCTCATCTGCCAGGAGCGTGCAAGGACAGGTATTCCAGAGGAGCTTGGGGAAGCGCTGGGAAGGGATTTAAATTTCAGCTTCTTGTGCAGGATGGTTGAAGGCACCCTGTCACTCAGCCCATGGAGGCCCAGGGGTGGGAGTAGGGTGGACAAGGTAAAATAAAAAAGAAACTAGTTCTTGTGTCCTGGGAGGCAAAATGGGAAGTGGAGACAAAGGGGAAAGATGTGAGAGGAAAAGACCTAAAAGAGATTTTCCTTGACCTAAGAGGGGTTGGACTCTGGTGCTGTTCTCCATGATGCCTGGGAATAGCACAGACAGGGGTGGGTGGGGGGCTCTGTGTATCCCCAGGTTCTGTGTCTTGGGTCTCAACCAACTGAGGACTGAAAAATACAGGCAAAACTGCCTCTGTATTGGAGATGTCCAAACTTTCTTTTTTGTCATTATTCCCTAAGCAATATAGTCTAACAAGCTACAAGGCATCAATACTGTATTAAGTATCACTAGTAAACTTGAGATAACTTTCTGAAAAAATGCAGTTGATTGATCAATTGATTGATTGAAAGGCAAAGTGAAGTAGACAGAGAGGGAGACAGACATCCTCCATCTGGTTTATTCCTCAAATGGCCACAAGAGCCATTCACCCAGATACAATCTGTTAAAGCTTGACTGGGAGAGTTGTTGAATTGGTTCTGCCCTCCATCCTGTGCTGTGAGACTAGATGTCATCTGCAGGCCCCAATGGATTCCCATCTTCCCTGTGTACATCTGGGCATTCTGTTCACTGCACTGATTCGGCAACTGAGGATGCCCAGTCCTGACACATGCACTCCACGGTCAGATCACAGAATCTGCGATTCTCTCCATGGCTGGAGCTCTGAGTCCAGTGGTTTAATTGGTGGTGGTGGTGGGGGTACGGAGATCCAAAGAAACTTTTTCTGTGGTGATTCCAGACATAACTCATGTGTGCTAGCTGCTGCAGGGTCTGGCTCAGTCCATCACCTGCATCGGCCTGCAAACACACTGGTGATTGTAGTTGCTAGGTCAATTCTGTCTCTTATGCAAACCAATGGATGCTGTGGCCCAGTCCAACCATGCCCACCACACACTTGGGCCTCACATACACCAGCAGGATCTACAGCCCAGTCAGAGAAATCCCCAGTAACCCCCACCAGGCCCGCTTCCAGCCCTGATTCCTGAGCAAGGGGGTATGTGCAGCAGACTGGTCTGGTCTTTCCCGCATCCCATTCAGCTTTTGTACACACCAACGGGTCTGCAGCCTAGCTCAACCCAACCGATCCCACTATCCAGTCCACACTTATGCTGATGGGTGCTACCACCTGTGTAGCCAGGTCCACCCCGGCCCTGGTTCTCACACTCACCGGTAAGAACTTCAGCCCATCAAAGAGTGCCCATAGTTTTCTTTTTTCTTTTCTTTTCTTTTAAAAAATAATTACATTATATTATATGACACAGACTTATAGGTGCTGGGATTCCCTCCACCCCTCCCCTAACCCTCCCCCCATGGTGGATTCCTCCCCCTTGTTGTGTAACCACAGTTCAAGTTCAGTTGAGATTCCTTCATTGCAAGCATATACCAAGCATAGAGTCCAGCATCCTATTGTCCAGATAAGTTCAATGGCTTCTTGGGGAGACCTTCTCTGGTCTGAAGGTAGAGCCAACAGAGTAAAATCCCAATCAATTAATAAGCCCACTCCCAGCCCTGGATCTTGCACTTTCCAGGTGGTTCTACAGCCTAGCTTGGCAGGATTTGTCCTCATTCCCAGTACTTTCCAGCTGATGCTGCAGCAAAATCCAGCCAGACTGGATTTACTCTGACTCATGCATGTACAGTGGATACAGTCGCTTAGCTCAGCTTCACTCTTCTCCTAAGCCAGCTCACATGCAGGCCAACAGGTTTTGTAACCCTGCCTAGACTGGTCTACCCTAGTTCCAATTCTTAAGCTCACCAGTAAGAGCAGTGGCCCAGCAGGGGTGCCCCCTGCATTTCCCCCCTACCTGGCTTGCCACACTCCCCCATATCCTGCCCGGAACTATCAACATCACACACCTGTGTGCTGGTGGGTGCTGTGGTCCAGTCTGGCATGGCTCATCTCACCTCGGCATTTGGTGGCAGGTGCTATAGCCCACCTACCAGAACTGAACAATTTCTGAAGGTTCTTTTAGCTCAAAACATTCATGATGTTATTTCCAAACTGTACTCCAGTTGATTCTAAACAAATTTGAAATAAATTATACTTCCCTAGGCACAAAGGCCATGAATTTGTAGTCATATGGGATGCCAGCATTGCAGGTGGCAGCATCACAGGCTACACCACAATGCTGCCCCCCATGAAAATTTCTTTTAACATTTTTATGACAACAGAACCCATTTCCATAACATTATGGGTGTCAATAAACATTCATCTTTCTCCCTATATTTTTGTTAAATTTTTCAAACTCAGAGAAATTGAAAAAATGCATCCACTATCTTATGTAATTAGTCTTACATCTGTTTTGTGAAACATCTCTTCTATTTTCCCTTGTTGTACCCATTTGTTTGATCTATTATTTTTGCAAGTGAGATTTCAAAGGTCTTGGGCTGTTTGTGCTGCTGTAACAGCAGACCACAATATGGGTGGCTTATTAGCAACAGAAGTTCACTTCTTATGGCTCTAGATGTTGGAAAGTCTAGGTTAGGAGCAAGATGCAAGTGGATTTGGTATCTCACTTTCTGGTCCCCAGGTGGGACATGTTGCAGCATGTTAACACAGCGGAAGGGCCGGTGCTGATCCCACCTCTGAGGACAGAAGTCCTTCCCTGGTGCTAACAGGGACTAGCTTCAACTCAGAAACTTTCAGGGGACACCATCATTCTGACACATTGCTAACGTTGTGGGTACCACTCTGCACACCTCAGTACTTGAGTATGCAAATGATTAGCTAGAGCTCAGTATTTGTTTATGGCTCTTTGAGAAAAATTTACAAGCAGTGAAATACACAATCCTTGATCAGAGTTTTGACAAGCGCATACATCTGTATAACACAAACCCCGTTGAGGTCGTGGGCGTTCCCAGCCACCTGAATGTTCTCTCACATCTCTCTTACAGGTCTTCCTCTCCTTCTTCTCTCAAGCCAGTACTGCTTTGATTTCTTTCACCATTATTTTTATTTTGGTTGCATATTTTTCCATTGCACAGACTGACCGTGATTTAAACAATTTTCTCTGTGTTAAAGTTGTCTCCATCTTTTTCACTGCTACAAACCATGCCTTACGAGTAGCCCAGGGGATCCTTACACTTACTGGGGATGGTGACAAAGTCCTTTTAGGAAAAGTTTTGGGGCAAAGAAGATTCCAATTCTCATTATCTCTGGTGCCTTGCCTGATTGCTCTCTCAAAGGCTTCCCTGATCAGCCTTCTCCCCAACAAGCCATGTTTGAGCATCTTTTTGCTGAGTCACAGTTGGTTTTGCAAGGTGCATAGAGAACATGCAAGTGACTCCCTGAGAGTTAGGCTACTGCAAGGAAAGGGTGACTGATCCATTTCTGTGCATTGTAAATACTGCCTCTGTCTTCTAGTGCACTATTCAAACAGGGGGAAAAAATGACACCTGAGTGGCATAATATCTCTCTGGACCCTGCTGTGGCTCAGAAGAAGTGCCTGTTTTATGGTGCAGGATTATGGGGAGGAGAAAGAAAGCAAGATTTATTTTTTGAAAATGGAAAACTTTTAGTTTACCAGAATGAAATGGATATGTAGTTCTTGGTTGCATAATAGCACTTTGACCAGCTGTGGACCATATAGGTAGTGGTGGTCCCTTAAGACTACATTATCAGGGTTATTGGAGTCATCTTGGTTTGTGTGCATACACTTTGGGGTGTTTGCATGACAATGACATTGTCTCCTGATGTATGCTCCATCCTTGTAATTAACTATTGTTTCAGTGCATCCGTCTTTCAATTAAATAAAACAAATCTTCTTTAAAAAAAGAGAAAACTCTGTATTGTCATTAGACTAAGTCCATGGTGATGATTTTAAAACCCAAGAACCTGCAACTTTCTGATTGCCAGCATCTCACCCATAGGCAGTCACTGTATTGCTTCTAATTTATAGATGAGGGGTTGAAGGTATCAGGTTACTAATGGGTTGCTCAGGGACAGCTTGCGGTGAACGTCACAAGTAAGCCTGTACCAGTGCACACCGTCTCTCTGTGGTGTTGGCTTTGAAGGTGGCCATGGCGTTGACAGAGCCATCATTGGAGAAAGCTGCCCCTGGATTCTTGGGGGAACCCAGAGGGAGCCCCTGACAGATTTTCACCTGTCCTGCATATGAGACACCTGATGTAGGGAGAGGAGGTATGAGCCTTCATGGAGGTTCGTGGTTCACAGCAGCCTCTGCCACTGGGCCTGCCTCTGCTGATGGCTTCAGTGGCATGTATGCACACATCTGGCTGTCTCGTGTCAGCCAGTCTGAGTTTTCACTTGGAGCTTCAAAAGGGCTGTAGGTGTGCAGGAGGAGATTTCAGGCCACTGTAGCGATTGGTTCTCTGGTCACTCTCAGACCACTTCCGCTTCCCTCACTTCTGCATCTGCTGTTGATGCAGCTTCCCCAAGCCAAACAGGAAGCAGCACCTGCCTGATGCTATCTGTGCAGTGGAGCGTCTGTTTGGGCTAGGCTGGCGTGCGCTCTCAGCATCTTCCTCCACCATTTCCCAGCTCCCACAGACAGTGACAGCTTTTTGGCCAGCTCTGTAGGCTGCCTTGGAGTTCTCCCACCTGCCTCCGCCATCCTGACCCGACTCATCCCACCTGTAACACAGGTGCCTGCAGGTAGCATGATCTCCTGGCATTGGCTGGAGCTGTTGCACTTGGAAATGATTTGGGTCTTGATTGAGGAAACTCTGGAATGTTGTTCCCTTCTCTGTTTGGCATTCTCATCTGAAAAAGGGAGATCTAGCTCAACCAAGATAAAGCAAAATGGTCCGAGATCATTACAAAGGGAGGTGACCAGGGGAGGGTGTTGTTCATTCTTAGCGTAAAAGGCCGTCAAGTCAACTCAGATGTCTGGGTTGGTCCCTGCAATCCCTCCTGCTGGTCTGTCTTCCAGGCCTGGCATCCATTTCTCGTCTTGACCAGATTGCTCATCCTAAGCTCTGTAAGTTCTACCAACTCCCCTAGGTGCCCCAGCCTGACTTCTTCAGCAGAGTGCCCATTTGACCTCTTGGTCTTCTCTTTCTGTCCTCACCAGCATCTCTTTTGCAGAAATCCCAGGCTTGTGGTGCAGTTGAGGTTCTTCTGGCAGTCTTCCTCTCCTCCATTCACTGCTCCCCCTTCTAGCCCCTTTCTGCTTTTACATCTCAAATCCAACCAGATGTTGAACTTTCCCACTGCGTATTTCAACTGGACATCACCAGCTGGTTGTCCAACAGCTATGTTATAAACCACTTGCCCTAATGATCCAGAAAAAGCCCCATTTTTCATGAAGTTTTTCGTTTTTTTTTTTTTCCTTTTTCTTCCCCACATCGTGGTTTTGCCCATGACCATTGTTGGCTACAATGATTAAGTTGCTCCATCAATCACACTTGCTTTCCGACTCCCCTTTCCCTATGGGCACCGTCTCCCCTTCCCTGTCCACCTGCCCCCCTTGCATCTCTTTCACCCAGCCCCCGCCCTCTTGTGGGCTGTGCCAGTAGTGCAGTGGGAGGAATTTCTGGAAGGAGGCCAGATTTGGCTTCAGATCATTTCCCTCCAACACACACTGGCCTCTGAAAACCAGATCCTGTTTGTCATTTGGTTTGCTCTCCCAGCTTTGTGTCATTCCGATGGTAATGCTGATGGATTTCAAGCTGGCCTCAGAGGGTAATGCACAAGGTTTTCATAAGCACATTAATCTTAAAAGAAAAACTGTCAGATGCAAACAATACCCATATGACTGATGCTGCAAAGACACCAACTAACTTTTAACATCCATTCCCAAAGAACAGAAGCTTACAGGGACCTCTGCAGTGCTTCCAACACATGTACCTATGTTGCAGGATTTTCTAGCACCTCCAATGCTTGCTCTACACACACATACAAAGGCTGGGGTTAAATGGCATGTCTGCTCATCTGTCAACTCCAGATAATAGGCTCAGTCATGTGGCAGTGCAAATAGGACCATAATTACAAGAAATACATAATTTCATTAGTTTTTGCAAAATCTAATAGATGTGGTCCTTACGAAAACCAAACTGGAAAATTATTCTAGGCCAAAAAGAGGGGTTCTGGTGTCAGCAAAACCCTAAGAACTCATAACAGATGAGCCAAGTTGCCTCAGCTCTTTTCCTTCGTTAACCTGTCCCTAGTTCACAGCAGTGGATTTAGGAAAGGCCTTTCCATATTTTGTCCTGAAGTCAGCATACTGTGTCGTATGGATTAAATGTCTGATATTACTGTCAACGTCATTTGGCAGTGTGCCAGGCCACAATCAAGAACAAGCTAGTAGCTTGTTTTAATTTAATGGTGTTGAAGTGTTCCACTGTAATTAAGCATCTGAAATTAAATAGAAACAGTCATTAGGCTCCACGATACAAAGCCACCAGACCAAAGAATATAAATTATTTCAAATAGAGGCCCCCGATGAGCATTATGGGGCCTGAAAGGGGGTTACTTCTACAGAGGTTTAAGCAACTATTGCTTTTAGGACTGGCAGAAGGAATCAACCCACACAGTTAATCTGGGTCACTCAAGTCTGTTGGTGGGTACTGCGTTTGGCCACAAACATCTGGACAAGATCACAGAAAATGGAATTAAAAACCAAATTTATTTTGGTGCAAAACATTCTGACATCCATGTGCAGCTTTTTTTTATTTTTAAAGGTTTATTTATTTTTATTGGAGAGGCAGATTAGATTTATGGAGAGGAGAGACAGAGAGAAAGATCTTCCATCTGCTGGCTCACTCCACAAATGTCCACATGGCTGGTCCTGAGCCAATCTGAAACCAGGAGCCAGAAGCTTCTTCCGGACTGGGTTCAGGGTCCCAAGGTTTTGGGCCATTCTCTTCTACTTTCTGAAGCTACAAGCAGGGATCTAGATAGGAGGTAGAGCAGCTAGGATACGAACTAGTGTCCATATGGCATCCTGGCACTTACAAGGTAAGGATTTAGCCATTGAGCCATTATGCCAGGCCCAGTTTTTCTTTTTTTCATTACATATTTCCCACACATTTTTTGAAGCCTATTCATTGGCCTGAGTTTCATCAATTCCATTTTCCAGGAGCCTGTTGAAACTCCTTTATTCTGGGATTTCTACCCCATCTTGACAAGTTGGTGTGACTTGCTGCCCGAAAGAGAGCTGTGCCCAAGCCAATCGATCATGTGGAAAAACAAAGGAGACTGAAGTTGCTGCATCAGCAGCCAGGGCTTCCTCTTGCCATAGTCGTACACTGGGAGGGTCTTGCAACCTGAGAAAGCAGTGTTTCCCAGCTTCCAACATGAGCCAGGACAAAGGCATGCCTTTGTTTGAATTTTCCAGTTCACTTTTCACAGACCCCTGTACCTCAGACACCTGTCCAAAGCTTAGGAAAATATTGTACATAAGTTCCCTGATACTTTCATGAGCCAGTCTTTTTTTTTTTGTCTTTAAAGATTTATTTATTTCCTTTGGAAAGACAGATTTACAGGGAGAAGGAGAAAGAGAGAAGATTTTCCATATAGTGTGTTATTCTATAATGACCATAATGGACAGAGCTGAGCTGATCTAACCTGCGGGTCTTCAACGTGGGTGCAGGATCCCAAGGCTTTGGACCATCCTCCACTGTTTTCCCAGGCCGGAAGCAGGAAGTTGGATAGCAAGTACAGCAGCCAGGACATGAAACAGTATCTGTGTGGGAATCTGGTGCCACAAGGATAAGGATTAGCCTGTTGAGACACCATGTAGGCACCCATGAGCCAGTTCTACTCTTCAAACCCACAACTGAATCATCACAATTAGCTGACAGGCCAAATCTAGTGATGCTCTGTCTTCAAGATAACCCTACAGAAACCTTAAAAACTCAAGACTGGTAAAGGGCCAAGTTCCGCAATAAATACCAAGGTATTTGATTTCAAGTTCAGCATGTTTCCTACCATTTGGAATTGATTCCTAGAGGAAAACAGGTTAATACTTATTGCGTCACCTTCAATTGGTTTGTGTCTAGCACTGAGCAACCTACTTCATCTAGGCTTTCATCTATTCACAAGTTTGAATGCCAAGCGAGGCAAAAACATGACACAAGATAGAGGAAACTCTGGGTAGAAAATAACAGCAATTCCCTCAGTTTTACAGGATCTGTGGGCTCACAGACCATCCATGGGCCCAGAGGCTTCCAATAAAATGTAACAGGTAGATAACTGAAATCTTAAAATGATACCAGATCTCACTTTATCTGGTATTTTTGAAAAGAGGTGTAGCCATATTCCCAGTTGTTGTCACCTGCCCTGATACTAGCCACCATCTGGTGGAGGCACTGGTGCACTCTCAAAGCACTCCTAGGTGGGCATTTAGAAAGTTCTGTGGGAGTCTTTCAGTATTAGATACCCTGCTGGCCAGAAAGTAGTTCTAACAAATTCTGTGAGCTGTGCCTTAAACCTTAAAAGTCTGAAAGCTTCTGAGCTGAGAACAGATTATGCCCCATTTCCTTACTTGCAGAGGGCATACAGATACACTCAGGGGCCAGATGTTAGATTCAGGCACTTCCTGGGTAGTGATATGTGTTGTCATCTATGTGCCTCAATTTCCACAGCTGTATGGCAAGTGTAATTCAGAAGCAGTCTGGCCTCTAAGGACTGCTGAAGCTCTCCAGTGAGAAATATGTGCAAATGCATACCATGGTACCTGGCACTTAGAAAGTCTATGTGAGCCTCAGATCTCAGTCTCAAGGCTGCCGATCCTTGATCACTCCGAGGGCAGGCTGGGACTGATTGTGACAGTGAGGCAATTGCCATCATTACTGCAGTGACCAGGTTGGCCCTGCCTTGGAGGTTCATGCTGCTTGTTCTGTAGTTCTGGTGTGGGGTGGTGGCTCAACATCCCACTGGCATTTTCCCAATCTTAGATAATGTGTCCCCACGTCACCAAACAGGTGCCAAAAGCATTACTAACACAGAGCCTGCTTCCTTTGACAGCAGCCTGTGCTATCTCCTCCAACTCCTTTAATTGATTCCTGGCTGTGTCTGAGGCTGGAGTGCTCAGTATTTCAATTGCTGCTCCTCTGGCTTTAGTGCCTGGTTCTAAAACTAACCTCACCTTGAAAGTTCAGCAAGCACCTGTGACAGCTTCTATACTTATGAATAGAACAAATGTTTCCTCTTGGCAGTTTCTGACTTAAACAACACATGATCTTTTATTTCTGATCGCCAACATGTTATTTTTTAAACACAAGAGTAGAACTGGCTCATGGGTGCCTGTAGCACCACCATCCCATAAGGGTGCCAGCTTGAAATCTGGCTTTTCCAATTTCAATCTAGCTTCCTGCCAATGGCCTGGGAAAGCAGCAAAGGATGGCTGACTGGATGATGAAATCAAAACCATGAAACGCTGCTTCATGTTTTACGCCTGGACTTGCTCCTCAGCATTAGATCCATGCATCATGTATCATTAGTGAGCAGGAATTGTAGGTGGCCATAAAGTCAACATCTAGGGAAATAGAATAACTGACTCCAGTCTGTCCTTGGGAAGCCACTGGAGTTCACATCTTTGGGCAAAAAATGATAAAACCCTTGAAGATATCTTGAAGTTGATTGACAGTGTTTTATCTGCCTGTGTCCCACTCAAAGGGAGTACATACAATTCTGTTGGTAGGTATAACAACAAAATTCTCCCTCCTGCCCTTCTGTGGGTTCCCTCTGGGGTGATAGACGAGGTGCTGGAGACAGACATGACAACCCTTGCAATGGAAAACTAACAGTGCTGCCCTTGATTCTGTGTTGCTATTGTCTCGCCATGTTCATGCTAACAGGAACCTAATAAATAAGAGATGTTGGCAAACAAGCTGTGTGCCTGCACCAAGGGGACTCTATATTCAGGGAGAGAAGTGTGGGTTTTCCAGGTCCTCTCTGCTTCAGGCCTAGGGAAGGGACACAGGACTTGTTTCCTGACCTTAAGACACTTCTGGGGTAGGAGGAAAAAGAGGAGGGATGCACTGACATTTACCTTGTATGTGAGTTGGGTGATTTCAAAGTCACCAAGGTGCCACTTAATCAGAAAGCATCTCAGTATTGCTAAGAAATTATGGTTTTTAGAAAAAGAAAAACAGTACTGCGGTGTAGTGAATAAAAGCATTCTTTTTTTTAAGATTTATTTATTTTTATTGGAAAGGCAGATAAATAGAGAGGAGGAGAGACAGAGAGAAAGATCTTCCGTCCGCTGATTCACTCCCCAAGTGACCGTAATGGCTGGTATTCCCCGATCCGAAGCCAGGAGCCAAGGCTTCTTCCAGGTCTCCTATGCAGGCTCCCAAGGCTTTCTGCAGCTGAATCATGAGCTGAATCAGAAGTGAAGCAGCCAGGACATGAACTGGTACCCATATGGAATGATAAAGTCACAGGCATACGAACGTTTTGTTAAGTCACTGTGCCAGCCCCAAGGATGAAATCTTGTCATTCATGATAACAGAGATGGAATTGGAGACCATTGTGCTAACATAGTATCCTGAGCCCATGACAAGGATTACCTGGCTCCACTCACATGTGGAGACTGAAACAGTGATGTCAGAGTCCAAGTTAAGAAGATGATTAACAGACTGGAGAGGGAAGGGAGAGGGCAGAGCTGGCGGAACATCACAAGTATGTTAGAGTCCCCAGACTTTTGTCTCTCCATACAGGAGGATGCCTATAGACCATGCTCCTGCACCGTGTATTTCTCCAATTAAAAAAGTAAACAGACTTCAGATGCTTTCACCATAAAGAAAAGTTAAATGTTTGAGGAATTCACCCTGATTGGACATTACCTGATGGGAACATGTCCTAAAACATCACATGGTGCTGACCAGCGAGTGCAATTTTTATAGACCTGTCAAAATTGTCTAAATTGGTCCAGCACGGTGGCCTAGAGGCTGAATTTTTCCTTTGTGTGCTCTGGGATCTCATATGTGTGCTGGTTCGTGTTCCAGCTGATCCACTTCCTGTCCAGCTCCCTGCTTGTGGCCTGGGGAAGCAGCAGAGGATGGCTCAAGTGCTTAGGCCCATGCACCCATGTGGGAGACCCAGAGGAAGCACCTGGCTGTAGCTGTGGTGGCCATTTGGGGGAGTAAACCAGTGGAGGGAAGAATTTGCTCTTTTTGTTTCTCCTTCTCTGTGTAAAATCTGCCTTTCAAATACAAACAAGCAAACATATATTTAAAAAATGTTTTAACCCTTGCAAAAGGAGAAGATTTTATCCTTGGCTATGGCCCAGTGATATTCCATGGTATATAGGCACCACGTTTTCTTTATCCATGCACACATCATTGGACACTTAGGTTGCTTCCATTGCTTGGGCTTCTTTTATTTGATTTTTTCTCCTGTGAAGACATCAGGGAGACTGACAAAGAGAGCTCACAATGATTGCTACATTCCCTAAGTGGCCACAACAGCCAGAGGTGTGACAAGGTGAAGGTAGGAGCCAGGAACTCAATCCAGGTCTCCATTGGCAGGAACCCAGGGACTTGGAGCCATCACTGCTGCTTCCTGGAGTCTGCCCTGGCAAGGAGCTCAAGGTAGGAGCCAGAGCTTGGAATTGAACCCTGGCACTTTCTTTTGGCATGCAGGTAGCCACACGACTAGGCTATATGCTCACTCCTGTACATTTTTCAATTGTACTTTACATAGTATATACCTCCCATTTTCCATTGTCATATATTTATTGATTAAATATTGTCTCCTTTCTAGGTATCAGCTAAACCTTACTAAACAGTCTTCCCCAGCCTATTTCTCCTCCCTTCTTCCTCAGCCTCTGAAAGCCACCATGAAACTCTCTGGGTCTGACTGATAATGCATGATATCATTGAAGAGCAACTTTTAGCTTTGGGGCCAGTGTAAGGGCTCAATTGGCTAATTCTCTACCTCTAAGTGCTGACATCCTGTAAGAGTACTGGTCCATGTCCCAACTGCTCCATCTCCCTTCCAGCTCTCTGTTTGTGGTTTGGGAAAGCAGCGGAGGATGGCTCAAAGCCTTGGGACTCTGCACCCATGTGGGAGATCTGGAAGGGGCTCCTGACTCCAGACTTCAAATCAGCTCAGCTGCGGCCATTGTGGCTATTTGGAGGGTGAACTGACAGATGGAAGACCTTTCTCTCTGTCTCTCCTTCTCTCAGTAAATCTGCTTTTCCAATGAAAATACATATTTTTAAAAAATACTCTTATCTGTGCGTCCTGACAGCTGATTATTGGAACTCGGAGACCACCTTCAGAGAACACAAGGTCTAGGCTGTTCTCTCTGAGGTGGTTAAATTGATCTTTGGTGTTAGGCGTTGACGGTTTTACTGATGGACAGAATTTCACCAGAGCCTGAAGACAAATTTTGAACTCCAAAATGTTCAAGGTAAAGCATGGAGACTAGGGATCAGAAATACAGGCTTCATGCAGAGCAGCGAGGCAAATTGAGATGAGATGGACAGATCTGTAAGTGAACTCATTTACAGTTCTATTTTCTTGGGCTAGGGTTGTATTGCAACTGGTTAAGCAGTCTCTTGCTGTGCCTCTATCCCTTGTCAGAGTGCTGGCTTAAGTCCTTGCTATTTTGCTTCCAATCCAGCTTTTTGCTAATGTACCTGGGAAGGTAATAAATGATTGTCCAAGTACCCGGCCCCACCACACTCGTGGGAGACCTGACTTTGGCCTGGCTCAGCTCTGGCTTTTGCATTTGCAGGCATTTGGAGAGTGAACCAGTGGATGGAAGACACACCTCCCCCACTCTGTGTGTGTGTATGTGTGTGTGTGTGATATCTTCCTATTTCTGTCACTTTAAGTTTTTTTAAAAAAATTGTTATTGGAAAGACAGATTTACAAAGAGAGAGAAGGAGAGACAGATCTTCCATCCACTCTTTCATTCCTTAAATGGTTGCAGTCATCAGAGCTGAACCAGTTTGAATCCAGGAGCCAAGAGCACCTTCTGGGTCTCCAACATGGCTGCAGGCTGTCAAAGATTTGGGTCATCCTCCACTACTTTTCCAGGCCATAAGCATGGAGCTGGAAGGGAAGTGAAGCAGCAAGGAAACAAACTAGAGTCCAAATGGAATGCTGGTCCTCAAAGATGGAGGATTAGCCAGTTGTGCCATTGTGCCATCCTGTCATTCTTTTAAATTCTTTTAAATAAAACACATAAATAATTAAAAAAAGAATGCTATTCCCATGATATTTTGAAGTACTCTAAATGGCTTGCATAGATATAAATCCTTAGAGAAGTGTCTGGTGCATAGCACTGTTGGTTTGAATCACTTTATTACCTGCCTAGGGTAGGTGGCTAGTCCAGGGAAGGGGGATTTCTCTGTGGGCAGAACGACTTGGTCAGTTAGAACTAGGAAATGGGAGCTATCTGCGTCTCCAGTGATGCTGCGCCTGCATTGTTCATGGGCTATGCATACTGGATGTAAGAATGTGCTCTGGCATTTTTGCTTGCAGAGTAGAGGTGGGAGAGCCCAGATTCTGGCTGAAGAACAGCATAGAGAGGCTTTCCCTGGAAACACCAGGCAACTCTTGTATGTAGCACGCTCAGCATGGGTGGCAGGGTCAACGGCTGAGAGGACAGGTCAGGAGGCTCTGGCAGCGGTTCCAGATGACCCCATGGAGATCCATGCCTCACACCATGTCCTCATGCTAAAAGTTGTGAAAGTACTAAATGGAAGCATGGGAGAATTCTTGCTACCACGGAGGAAGGAAAGATTTTTCTAGATGTGACATCAACTTAGAACCCATAAAATAATAATAGGGAAAAAAAAATGAAGGAGCTGGTGTTGTGGTGTAGTGAGTTAAGCCTCCTCTGGCAGTGCCAGCATCTCATAGGGCGCTGGCCTGAGACCTGGCTGCTCCTCTTTCAACTCACCTCCCTCCTAATATGCCTGAGAAGAACAGTGGAAGAGGGCTCAGGTGCTTGGGCCACTGCACCCACATGGGAGACCCAAGTTCCCGACATTGCAGCCATTTAGAGAGAATGAACCAGCGGATGGAGGATCTCTTTTTTTCCCTCTCTCTCTTTTTTTTTTTTAACTCTGCCCTAAAAAATGATGAATGTGATTTCCCAAAGTCAAGAATCTGCACCTGAAAAAAAAATCACCATAAATGAAGTCAAAAGATAGCTGGGAAGCTGGTGAAAATATTTGAATTTTGTGTTGCAGATGAAGTGTAAGTCTCAGTAACATGTGAGCATTTGCTAGAAGCTAAGCCCAGAGCCGACAGCCCAGTATAAAAGTGAACAGAGACATGTCACAGGCCAAGAACTACACAAGGCCTTAAATCGTGAAAAGCTGTTCAGTATCACTCCTCAGATGGCAATGCAAACCCTAACTGTAACAATACACCATCTGCCTCCTATCAGATCGGCCCGAAAAAGACATTGTTGTGAGTACAAAGTGGAACAAATCCTGTAGAGGACCACGTTACAAACACGTGTACTCCCTGGCGTAGGAAGCCCACTTCTGGAGCTTATCCCACACATACATTGCTGTGTGTCCACAACATTGCCGAAGATTGGACTCCATTCAAAGGCTGGATGAACTCGGGGTCGTCAGGCTGTGGAACTCTAGGCAATCAATTAGTAAAACAATGAGACTCTCGACAGGCCGATACGGAAAGATCATCAGAGTAAGGGAACATAGTGCCTGGCGTGCTGCCTTGTGGGTGTGAAAGGAAAGGAAGAAAATAAAAACAGAACATATGTTCTTATTTGCATGTACAGTCTGCTTCCATTCCCATGGGTTCTGCATCCACAGATTCTATCAGCCAGGGATTGAAGCTAGGCAGAGAATTTGGCTGTGTCTGTTATAAGCATGGGCAGATTTGTTCTTGCCATTTTTCCCTAACCAGTGCGGTGCAGCAACCATGCACGCTGTATTAGGCATTATGAAGAACCCAGAGATGGTTCCAGGCATACAGCGGGTGTGTTTAGGGTATGGCTGAACGCTGCACCTGAGCATCCACAGATTACCACTCAGCCAATCTGCAAACAAGAAAACAAAGAAAATGGGAAACAGTGGATGTCTCTCTGTTTCAGGGAGGAAGTGAGGATTATGGATAAGAGCAAGACTTCCCAGAGTGGACATTTTAAATATCTATTGGGCACATGAAGTCAGTGAATGCATTATCTACTTAGGGAAAAAATGGATGATTTTTTTTTTGGAAAGATCTATTTGTTTACTTATTTGAAAAGCGGAGTTACAAAGCGGAGAGAGACAAAGATTTCCATCTGTTAGTTGTGTGAATTCAGGAGCCTAAGAATCTGGGCCATCCTCTACTGGTTTCCCAAGTGTATCAGCAAGGAGTTGGATCGGAAACAGAGCACCAGGGACACACATCAGCACCAACGTGGGATGCCAGTGTCATGGGAGGTAGCTTAGTCTGTTAGGTCTTAACACATGAGTGGTGCTTAGTGTCAATGGAGTATCACTTCCTTAAGGAGGAGGCAGTAAGAGGAAGCAATGGTGACACAGGTGTGAATAGGGGTACCATGGCTAAAGCATCAGGGAGTGAGTGTGGTGACACGGGTGTGAGCAGGGACACCATGGCTAAAGCACTTGGGGAGACTTTATGAAGTTTCTCCAGAGGCGAGCACTTGGGCTTAGTCTTGGTTCATTAGGTGTTCATAGAGGCAACTGGAAATTGGCATTTCAGCGAAGGAAAAAGTCACACCCCAGGAGGAGTGGGATAGCATTTGACATCTTTGGCTAGAGACAGGGAGATTTTTGTACTCAGCTTGTAGGAACTCCCAGCTGCTGAAGAGGTGCCTTCACTCCCTTCCATAGGCAATAGGAAACTTCTCAGAGTTCTGAGTTCACAGCTGAGACCATCCAAGTTGCAGTTCCATTGATCTGTTCAAGTGTTGCATGTGTGCCTAGGATAGCAGGTACCAAACCAGCTGCTGAATGTGGAGATGAGTGGCACTCAGGACCACCAGACAGCACCCCAGGGAGTTGGCATTCTCCTGGGCAGATAAATTTTTAGGTAAAGAATGAAGGAACAAGAGCTGAACAAGAAGTCTGAAACAGGTAAGCGGGGAGCAAGCTTGATTCTTTCAGTGCAGATCTAGGCATGGGAAGTTGAGGGCAATTGAGGTGTCAGATACAAGGTCAAAAGGATCATGCAGTAGTGAGTTGGTGCTGGAGAGTTTTGGGAGAGGAAAAAATGCTGGAGGCAGGAATCCAGGTGACTCAGCAGGTAAACTGAGACGTCAGGACACCTATTTCGAGCTGGACAGATGGTGGTTCCAGTTCTAGGAAAGTTATCTGTGCAAACAGGACAGACAGGATTGGGGATATTGGTGGTGAGATGAGGTCACAAAGGTGGAGAGAGGAGGCAAAAACAGTAGGAGAGTGACAGTCATGAAATGGGCAGAGCTGGAAGGAAGAACAGGTAGTCATCCCTGACCAGCCCAGTGAACATGCATGTGGTGGGTAGGGTACAGCAGGTACCTGGCCAAGCAGAGTCAAGGCTCTCAGAAGAGGGTGTGGGTGGGGGCATGAAGTTGGGGTCAAGGTAGACAGGACTTGAAACAGGTCTCTGGAGGAAAAAACAGTGACAGACAAAAGGCAGTGAGGACAATTACATGCTAGTAGTTGGGGAATTGTTCTTCTGGGCAGCCCCTGGCCCTTCTGGAAGGGTCTCTGGTGCTCCACCTTCCCCTGGCTGCTCCCAAGACTAAGTGTGATGGGGGGGGGGAGCAGGAGTAGGGAGAGAAAGAAGAGCAAAAGGACAACACAGCATAGAAGAACTGTTGAAAAGAAGGTTCTGCTGTTTTCCAGGGTAAATACACTCAAAAAGTACAGGCTGTGGCTTGCTGAAATTCTGCCACAGTGAATAACTAAGCTTGCTTTACAATCGGTGGAAGGAAATACCTGGCTTGGTGGGGAGTCCTCCCCTGCTCCCCACTTTGCTGGCACCCTCTTGATTTCTTGCTATTTCAAGAGTCATTCCCTAGAACTATACTCATCATTATATCATTTACTGAACTTCTGCATTATACTTATCTCACAACATGACTATAACAGCAACCATTTGTTGAGTGCCCACCAAGAAGTTTGCCCTGGGCTAAGTGTCTTTATTGCTCTTGTCTCACTGAATTCTCAGATGTTCTCAGGAGATGGGTTCTGTTGTGGCACCATTTTCTAGATCGAAACATGGATGTTCAGAGACAAGATGAGTTACCCAGGCTTCAGGAAGAACGGGGTTCTTGAAGGCATTACCTTCAGTTTATGTAGTCTGTGTTTATAAGCCAGAGTACAAGCATACCCCAGGACTAGAACTCTCCTAAGTGGCCCCTCTGCACTGCTGTAATCAGTAGCCACTTCTGTCCTGCTCTGCTGGCTCATGCTACATGGCTTCAACCACAGCACAGGATTTTCCTGCTCCCTTTTCCACACATGGCCCTGATTTCATACCCAGTGCCCTCCTGGACACTGCAGCCCCTGTTTGCTGTGCTGTCTTCCTGGACATGCCCTTCCTGCCTGCCCTTTGCCCTCTGACCTGTTGACATGCGCACACACTGTGGGTCTCCTTGATACCAGCCTTTTTTTCCAAGGCACCCCACAGTCCTGGTTATTCGGGACAATCCAGCTCATGTTTTTAATCTTTGATTTGCTCTGCTGAGAGTGTGGCCTGAGTGTTCTGCCATAGCAACCCTCCCCACAGACACACCAGGAAGATGTGCTTTGTCCAAGGCTGAGCAACAAGAGAAGTTCCAGATGCAAGGAAGAAGCAGGTGATCCAAGCACAATGTCGCAGAGGACATTGTTGCATCTTGTTCACCCAGCTCTTTCACCAGCCCTGTGCTGGTAATGAAGCCGTCGTCTGCATTTTGGTCTGTGAAGGTCTAAGAGCTGTTGGTCTCTTGGTTGATGCGAGCTTTCCTGGTCATCCAGTCAGCTTGATTCATTTGCTCAGTGATGCTATTTTCTGAGCTGGGATGAGACTACTAGCACGGTTCCCATCCCTATATTCTGATCTGTGAAACTCCCATGAAGTTCCATTTCTGAAACTCACATGTTGGAGACACAGCCAGACCACAATTTTTTTTTTCATTTGGTAAAACAGCTTTATTGAGGTGTGATTGACATGCACTAAACCAGAGATATTTAAAATGAATGATTTAAGTTTTAACATTCATAGACACCCAGGAAGTGAACACTTTAGCACAGATGATGAACATGACTAACAATGCCTAAAGTTTGCTAGTGCTCTTAGTAATTTTTTTTTTTATTGTTGCTTACATTGTATTATGTAGTACAGTTTTATAGGCGCTAGGGATTCCCCCCACCCCTCCCATACCCCTCCCCCCATGGTGGATTCCTCCACCTTGTTGCATAACCATAGTTCAAGTTCAGTTGAGATTCATTGCTTGCAAACACATGCCTAGCATAAAGTTCAGCGTCTTATTGTCCAGATAAGTTCAGTGGCCTCTTGGGGAGACCTTCTATGGTCTGAAGATAGGTCTAACAGAGTAAAGATCCCAGACCACAATTTTAAATGGCCACTTTTGACTTGGCACCCTCCCATCTTTACACTGGCTGCCTTTCCTTTGCATCTCAGAGTCTAGGAGCCCTGAAGCTAACCTGATGAAACTTCCAGCCCTGTCGTCTTACTCTTAGGGGCGGGAGTAGATAGGTTAGGCTGAATCATTTCTTACTCCCCCGAGCCTAGAGCAGCTCCCAGGAGGACTGGAAGTAGGGAGGAAGAGGGCAATGGCTTAACCCCATGGTTTCATCTTGGCAGCAAGGAAACTGCAACAAGCAACACACATGGTTGGCCAAGGCACTGTGTGGTGTGGGCTGGGCTCCTGAGAAGATGGTCGTCTTGTGGGGGTGGATTTGTGGGAAGGTGATTATTCCCTGGAAAGTGCTGTTGGGATTGATCCCTGTGTGGAAGGAAGTAAGGACACATGGAGCCAGGAAGAGTGGAACTGTGATCCAGTCAGAACAGAGACTTTGGTAGAGCTCAGAGCTGGGATGGCCCATGCTGTGAGTCCTCAGCACAGTTGAGTGACTGCGTTCCTGTTAGCCTGGAGCCAAGAGAGGGAGGCTTGGCTCCAAGTTATCAGCATCAACAGCAACTCCTAGCCTCGGGGACAGAGCCTCTGGGTCCTGATGGGGAGTCCTCACAGTGTCCACTGGTGGCTGGCTCGATACCAAATGAAGGTCAGCAGATTATCACAGTACCCTCATGTAATGAACAAGGAATCAAGAGCCTGCTATCCTGCCTCTCCAAGTGTATGACACTGCTATTGTTATCAAATTATTTGTTTGAATGTGGAAAGAGAGATAGATCACCCTTTTATCCCCTGGTTTATATCCCAAATGCCCACAGTGGTCAGGGTTGGGATAGGGCAGAAGACTGGAATTGGGAACTCTGTTCACATTTCACACAGGGGTGGTAAGAACTTAGTGACTCGAACCACCATTGTTGCCTTCCAGGGTGTACAATAGCAGGAAGCTGGAGTCCAGAGCCAGATCTGAGACCTGATCCATGGTTCCATGGTGTAGGACACTGGCATTTGAATGGCTGGGGACACTCTGCCATTCTAATCACCATTTTAATCACAGAAGATGTCACTTCAATTAAAATCTTGGTCTTGAAGCTCTTCAGGGATTGAGCAAAAATTTTAAAACTGGGGTGGGGCACACACATGAGGGGATGGTCATTAGCCTTGTCATGGTCAGGAGCATCCTGTTGACATCCGGAGATCTGCCTGGAGACAGTGCCTGAGCCCCAAATCCAAGCCTGGTTCACCAGGGGCTGCGCTATTCCATGGAAGAACATGTTCCCACTTGGTTTGGGGGGGAAAAATCAAGAAAGTAAACACAGAAGTAAAAGATCTTCATATCTCAAACAAAGAAGAGCTTCATGTTGCTAGGGGCCAAGCCAGGACAGATCTGGGATTCCTGTCACAGGCAGGGACCCAGCCTTCAGAGAAGGCACATCCCCCAAAGCAATCAGACTGCTCTGGGCTTAGCAGGAAAAGCTGGGCTGGCTATGTTTTTTCTTCCTCCCACAGCCAACCATAGAGCTGTCAACTCAGCACCCGGGATACGCCCTTTCAGGGAACGCTGCTAATCTTGTCTCCCCAGCCAGGTCACAGCAGAGACCCTAGCCCAGTCTGGGATACGTCTCAGCACCATGAAACGATTCAACAGCAGCAACAAAAGAATGACAACTCAAGACTGTACTTGAAATCTGCTGTCTTCTTCAGATACAATGTGATATAGCTTGAGTTATAAATATTTCTATTAGCAAGTCAGCACTGCATGGCTAACAGATGTCTTCTAAAAGAAGCAAAAAATTTAAAAACACATTCATAGTTTTAAGAAGCAGAAAAGTAGTGAGGCCAATGGCCCCCTGGATTCACTACCTCTCTTGTTTGTTCACAATGTTTTCAATGGAGCCTGCCCCGTGGTTAGGTCCTCCACTCTTGTTTTGTAGGGGAAGACGTGGATTCTCACACAGATGAGGTCTTGGTAAGTCTTAGAGCATGGATTCCAAATTCAGACCATGGCACACTTTCTCTCCCTCCCACCACTCTCTCTCTCACACACACACATACACACACACGCAAACACACATACACATGTCAATATTGTACTTTTCTGAAACCAGATATATGATCTGAGTATTCTGAGCATAAGGAGCATGTATATTTTTGGACCTATAGCTACAGATCCTTAAAGATGATGTTTGAAACATAACATGCACACAGTTCTCATCACTTGTGGTGGTTCTCGCTGTATCTGGCCACAGACTTCTCCAATTTTTCCAGGAACTTAAATGTGAGACACAAAGCAAAGCTCTCAAAACATCACTAGAACAGAGGGCTATCCAATGACGTCCCTGCTCCCTGTGTGAAATGTAGAGGAACCCCAAAACAGCATGACAAGGCAGGATGACCTGAAGTCTGGAGTTGTATGAAATGTGATCACACCTCATACCCAGGGCTATATGTATCCAAAGGAAACTGCCATGACATGCCAAGGCCTGGCTAATTCCATGGCTCCACTTCCAGAGTACCCCTTACTAAAAGGAAACCAAAATGAATATGGCAGATTTTGTCCTGACCAAATCAGTAGTCTGGCATTGCAAACACAAATACATGCTGTGCATGTGCACACCAGTGACCTGCGTTCTATTTTGTGTAACGTGATTGTGCACTGAGAGATTAGGCTGCTCAGCGTCTGGGTTCAGCAAGCGGTGTCCCCATGGTATAAAATGGATAGCAGCTAAGGAAGTACAGCACTGATGCCTGTGGGCCATTCACATTGGCATCCCCAGCGCCAAGTGCATTTCTCAGGCTGGCAGAGATCAGTTCATTGATGAACTTGGTCAACAGCTAAACATTTAGAAATCCTGTCAAGTCTCATTTTCACAGCAAGTCTGTAAACTGTGCAGTTCCTTGGTTGTGTTCAGCATTTGCTAGTGCATAAATTCAGCCCTATAACCCTTAAGCTTCCGGTTGTGGCTAAGAAATATTCAATCATGTTAAGGATGTTTTCATTGTTCATTTTCATGTACCTTTACACTATTTTAACATTAAGTTATGATGGAGTGTGTAATGTTACTAAAATTCCTAAAGAATTTGTTTACAATAATTTTTTAAAAAGATTTATTATTTTTATTGGAAAGGCAGATTTATAGAGAGGAGGAGAGACAGGGAGGAAGATCTTCTGTCCATTGATTCACTCCCCAAGTGGCCGCAACAGCCAGAGCTGAGTCGATCCAAAACCAGGAGTCAGGAGCTTCTTCCAGGTCTCCCATGCAGGTGCAGGGTCCCAAGGCTTTGGGCTGTCCTCAGCTGCTTTCCCAGGCCACAAGCAGGGAGTTGGAAGGGAAGCAGGGCCGCCAGGACATGAACTAATACCTATATGGGATCCCAGCACTTGCAAGGCCAGGACTTTAGCTACTAGGCTACTGTGGTGGGCCCTAGATATATATGTTTAAATAGGCATTTCTAAACATAAGCTACATGTTTCAAGAGCTCCTCAAGCAGCCATGTGAAAACTTTAAGGAAACTGACAAGAAAGCCCGTATTCATTCCCTGTGCCTTAGAGGTGACTCGGTCACACTGTTTTCTAGCCAAGAAAGACCTCGGATGTCACTGCATGGATTAAGACACTTGGAAAATCCAGGATACAATAGTCTCGTGGCTGCAGAACCACCTCCAAACCAGCTTTTCTTGGAATTAGTGCAAAACGGAGTGAGTTTCCTTTATAGAAATAGGCATAAGCAGAGGAAACCAGAGAAAGCAGGGGCGATTTACTACCAAGCTGAGGCTGATGAAGACGAAACACGTTTTTGTTCTGACCGACTTCAGAGGCTTGAACAAGGAAAGTATTGAGTTTCTCTTTCTCTCGCTTCCTCCTTCCTTTCTACCAAGATCCTGGCACATCCTTGTAACAAGTCTGCCATGCTCATGCATCTCTCTATGTGGCAGCGCTGCCACAGCCAGTGTGGAAAACTGTGACAAGGGGAATGGCAATTCAATAGTGTTAACCACAGTAGCAGTCACGAAATACTATATCGCGCTGTGCCCTGAAAAAGGATTCGGCATTTCTGAGATACCATTTGAAGCCTGGCTATTTCACCTGCTGAGGGAACCTTATTTTTCAGCAGTATTATTAAGCAAGGTTGAAAGTCAAGTGCAAATCCCACCTCCCTGGATCATGCAATTATCCCACATTTCCCTTTGGATAGTGTTTACGATCCACTGACACCTCTTGGAAGAAGGCAATCTTTGCCGGCACATGTGGCTAAGGCAGTGGCTGACTCCAGCTGCCCCTATTTCACTGGACAGGTGGTAACACTTAACCAGGAGGCTGCAGAACACGGGCAAGAAGATGGAGGCTCAGTAAAATAGCTAAATGAGACTGAACAAGGCTGTGTTTTTCCTTTCCAGCTTTTTAGCAAGAGGAACTCAGACTATGCAGAGTGAAAATGAGAAAGTGCATTGGGAGGCTGTTGTAGGGATGGATTTAAATATGTTTTCAGGTGTCATGGCAGTGTCCTCAGAGGTGAGACCAGATCACCGCAGCCTTTCTGCTGCATCCCAGAGGATTACTGCAAAGCAACAAACGTCACATTACATCTTGCTTTGAGTGTGGCTGCTAAAGCAGAGAGTCTCCATCAGTTATTGCAGTTAGAAGTTGTTGGGTGGTTTCTTAGAGCCCTGAATGTCCAGGCTTGCAGCCCTGGCAAGTCAAGGAGAATCTCTGGGGTATTGGCATGTTCTGAGGCCTGCTGGAGATGCCAGTGTGCACATACCATTTTGTGGAAGAACTATTTGCAAAAGCATGTCTGGCTTGGGTGGTTCACATTTGATGGCATTAAACACACGGCCTAGAGAGCTGACCACGGGGAAGGGCTGTCGGGGTGCTATTCGTGATGTCAGAGTGCTTGGGTTCAAGTCCCTTCTCAACTCTGTTTTTCATTCAGTTTCTTGATGACGCACATGTTTGGAGGCAGTTGCTGATGGCTCTAGTATTCAAGTCCTTGCCACCCAAGTGGGAGATCCTGAGGGTTATTCTGGGCTTCTGGCGTCAGCCTGGCCCAACCCCAGATAATGCTTACACTGGCAGCACGAACCAGTGATGGGAGATCTCTCTTTATCGTTTTAACACAAAAAGCGCTGCAATCTGCGTAGGCTCAGGACCGGGACGGCTGCACGGTCTTCAGTGCAAGGCATGCCTGGGGACGAGCATTCCCCGCCCTGCACACGATCTGCAGACCCTGTCTAATGTCTTCCATACCGGGCAATGAGATCACAAACTACAAAACACTAAATCAAAACCGGAGGCATTATAGGTCTTCAATAAAATGCCGTAACCCATACTTGGGGGGGGGGCAGGGAGAAGAAAATTAAAACCATCACTGAGCTGTGGACATACCGTATATATGTATGTATGTAATATAAGTATACGTATGTGTGTGTGCATACATATGTGTAGCAGGCATTGGAATGAGGCCGTAATTAGAAAAACATCTCCCCCCAAAAAGTTACAGATGATTAGGTAGGTGATAAGAAGTTTCCCACACGTAAAATTCTATTTGTGTCTTTAAAGAAAGTATATCCTAGAAGACACTTGATTAAAACCCAGGACGAGGTGAAATTGCACAGATATAGGCAGTCAGGTGCACACACATGAAGGAGAGTCCGCTTTAATGAGAGATGGCAATTGCAGGAAGCATGGAGACTTTTTGTGCTTGCACTAAAACAAACCCGCTGCCCTTGAACAAGCACCATCCTCTGCAAATATAGTGTTTCCACAAAGTCCACTGGGTGTGTGCAATAAAGTCATTATCATCTAATACTGAGTCACAATCTTCATCATGAAAGAATTGAGTAAGCGAAGGCTGACCTGGGAGCTGGACCGTCAGCAGTGTGTGTGTGTGTGTGTGTGTGTGTGTGTGTGTGTGTGTTGGGGGCACGATATTTAGAACTTTTCACCTGCTAGCTTTTCCGTTCTTCTTTGGTGAGTGTGTTATAACAACAATCCTTCTGCAAGTGTCTGGACTACCCCATTGCCAGGGTTTGAATTACGTTGATCATGTTGAAGGTTGGAGAGGATGTGTCTGGAGTAAGACACTACACAAACCCGCATCCACAAGCCCTCATCGCATCCTAAAGCCTCCCCAGGGATTTGTCCTCCTGACTCCATCTGCCTAAGAGCAGAAAGTTCTTAGGAACTGCCCCCGAATCAAGGGCAGCGCCTTTGGAGCTGGTTCCAATTAGGCTGTGCCGGTGTGAACGCTTCCCACGTGTCAATATTTGCAGCCGCAGCAGCAGGAGACCCCTGACGCTGTCCTCCCCGTGGCTCCTTGTGGGAGCTGCCACCAGCTCCTGCATGCATGCACCTTCGCTAGTATGTCTTCCACACTCGGTAACTTGTACCTACTCTTAGATCTCCCTTCTTTTCTTTCCAAGTTCCCAGGACATATGCTCCATGTACCCTTTCGGTTTCCTAAAGATTTCCACCTTAATATTGCTGTTTGGAATCTTAGCACTGTCACAAAAACATTTGCATTTGCTCACTGCAAAGGTGGAATTTTTTTTTTTTGCCAGTACTTGCAGCTTGATCTAAATGCGCAGCAACAAGACACTGCGTACCTAGAGATTCTGATGTGGATAGGACTTGTCCTTTGCCAGATAAGGAGGGAGAGGGAAGAACAGTAAACAGAACTCTAGAATTTGTTGCTCAAAAGACATGTACATAAAGGCTTAAAAAACACAGCACAGCACAACAAAACAAAAGCAACCTTCTCTCCCCCTCCCCCCCCCCATAAACGGTATCTGCTCCATATAGTTTAATTGTGTTACCCAAATGCAGTGTTACAAATGTCTCTTCTCTAAGAAAGCACTCCGTAAGTGTCACAGTCAGCACAGCACACGCCAGGTTCGAGAGTGCCTCGGATCCTTCCTTTGCTCAATTTCCTCTCTTCATTTCTAGCTGGGCTTTCCCGCAAATATTTCCTGATGTTTCCCTCCTACCTTCCTGAAGCCGTCCTCTGTTGCAGAAAACAGACATCTACTCTCTGTTAGTGATTTCATCCTAGCTTCATGGAAAGGCTTCCCCGTGCTTCTCTCAGCCCTTCCTTTGCAAGAATGTCGCCCGCGATCCGCAACCAGTTCTAGCCCGCTTCCATCCGACACGCTTTCCCCACGGAACTGTGCCCTGCTGGAGGATAACAGCAGCAGGTTCCAGTTCCAAGACCAGCTCCAAGGACATGGATGCCTAGAAGCAGACCGGTGAACACCCAGATGAAGCCTCGGAAGTAGCCATGCGTAAAGTCCGTGGGACGCAGAGTGAAGAGGCAGGTGCTCTCCGTATCTGATCCCTGCGGTTCGCCTCACACTTACTGTGGCCTCATACAACAGCAACTCCCTGGGGTTAATTCGGCCTGGATCCCGCTTCCATCCTTCCCTCCATCTTCCATCCTTCCCTTCCCCAGGTCAACCCGGCTGGGGGTCCTGCGGGTCTCAGCCTTTTAAACACTTTCCCGTTTCTGGCGAGCGGGTTCTCCGTGGCTCTGCTTTTCTGCTCCAGCCGTTTGTTTCCATACAACTACTTTTAAGTTCTTAGAATGCACCATCCTGATGCGGTGGGGGCGGAATCCCCTTCCAGTGTCTGTGTGGGCACCGGCACGCCAGGCTGTA
The DNA here is from genome assembly GCF_017591425.1 of Ochotona curzoniae. Lineage (NCBI taxonomy): Eukaryota > Metazoa > Chordata > Mammalia > Lagomorpha > Ochotonidae > Ochotona > Ochotona curzoniae. The sequence goes on along the minus strand of NW_024465894.1, from coordinate 19,464,039 downwards.
GTCTGCCATTGAACCCACAAACTCGGTTCGTTCGTTTGACTTTGGTTTCGAACCCAAGGACTCACAACCTCGCGTTCTCTCTCTCTCTCTCTCTCTCTCTTGCTCAAAGCACAAGGCCCGCAACAAGCCAGGCCTCGCCGGCCCGCAGCGGAGTTGGGAGACAAAAGGGATAGGAGAACCAACCGCGCCCTGCACCAGCCAGTGTTGCCAGGTCCTCGGTGGGTTTAGGGTGCTTCTGAAAGCCGCCAGGCCTGGGATTCAACGCTCCCTCCCCTACACCCTCTGCGGAAACCAAAGGCGCACCTGCTGTGTGTGTGTCTTGGGGGAGGGGACTTCATGTTCTTGTTTAGTTTCCTCCAGATGACCTGGAACCGGGTAGGCCCCAAGAACCGCATTGGCCTCTGTCCTCCGAAAGTCCCTACCCAAAATGAAAGCGTCTGTTGCTTCCAGGGCGGCCTTGTAGCCGAGCCCTGGGCTACCTCGAAGCCTTCAGCGAATGGCAACCCTTCAGACTCCCCGCCCCCCCACCAGCCCAGTTAGCTCCCAGCCCCCCGCAGGGCAGGTGCCCCCTGTGGACTTAGGACATTTGGGAATAGGGGCTGGCCTCCTGTTGCTTTCCCTCTCGTGGAAACCTGAGCCACAAGGTGCCCAAGAGCTCGGGCACTCTCAAATTGATCTGCTCTCGCCCCCGCCAGTGGCTTGCAGCCCCGGGCTAAGGAGTGGCATCCCGCGTCCGGCAGCTTTTGTGGCTCCCGCGCGCTGGGAAGCCTCCCCTTTACTTACCGAGCGCGGGCTCGCAGCTCCCCGAGTGCCAATAATCCCAGCCCAGCAAAACAGCGCGTCCTCGGCAGGCTTTCTCTGACCCGCAGCTGCCCCAGCCCGAGCCAGAGCGTGCAGACCGCGGCGCTTCCCTGCAAAGTGGTGGAAGCGAGGTTTCTTTTCCTTCTGCCATCCCCTCTGCGTTCTTGGACTGAGTTGGCTCCCGGCTCAGGAACCCGTGGAGCCCAGCTCGGGGCCGACAGGGGGCGACAAACTGTAAGGTTTCCCCCTAGCCCTGCAGCGCAGTTGATGCTGTGTGGTCCCGGTTGCTAGCAGCCAGCGCAGCGGCCTAGGGGAGCCGGGGAGAGGTGAGGCCCGGCGGGCATCGCAACTCCGCCGCCTTCCCTCGGCCCTTAGCCGCGGGAAGCCTTCCCCGGGAAGCACGGGTACATCCTGCTGGCGGGAGGCGGGGGTTCCTCCGAAAGGGGTAGCTGGAGGCGCACGACTTCTTACGTACTATCCTCTTTGCGCGCCCGTGGGCTCCTCATCTACAGGGGGTGAAGAACAGACTCGGCTGCTCTCTCGGGTTATGGCGGATGCATTAGGATTGGGAATGGCGACTTTGCTTCTCATACTCGGCAGATTCTGCAGCGCAAGGAATCCATGCTTCGTGGTGTCCCTCGTCTGACCTGAAATGTGGGCATTGGACCTGTAGGTTTACAGGCCGATGGCTCCCAAAAAATCCCAGCGAGAGCCTCGGAACACTTCTGCTCAGTGCCCGTGCAGGGCTCCAGGGTCTGGCCTGCCCACTGGAGTCCCCACAAGTCCTCTTGCTCATTCCTTACTTCCCTACCGAGCGCTGGAGCGGACAGGCGTGGTGTGCACCCCTAACCTCTTTTCGGTGGTCCCTTTCCCCCCCGAAATTTTTAGAACACAGCCCTTGAGGTCTCTGGGCTGCCCGAGGAGTGGGGATGCAGGTCCCCGGGAAGCAGGTGAGAGCTCACTTCTTTACCCGCGAAGTTGGCTTTTTAAAGGTAAATTCCTGCGGGAGGCCCCAGGGCTTAGCCAGGGCCCGGCCTGAGCCCTTCTCAAAAGCCCAGGAGACCCTCCTTGGTGACTGGAGCCAGGAGGTTGCACCCTGGTTTTCCCGAGAAGCAAAGGGGTCCTAGCTTCGCGGTGGGATAGGGGTTGGTAGGCGCAGGTGGGACGAAGCCTGCGTGTTACCTACTGAGAAGCTATATGAGCTTAAGGCAGTCCTGGGGACCCCAACCCGTCGCATCGCAGGCTTCCTTTTAGACACCCCCCCCCTTTCTCCATCCAGCCCCTGGTCTTACTGGGTCACACTTAGAACCATCTCCCTCCACCCCCGACTCCGTGTGGCTTCCTGGTGTCAGTTCAAGGGCAAAACTGGGCAGGAGCTTTCCCCCTTCCACCTGCTTTCTCCCGCCTCCCCTATCCCCAACACCCACCGTTGGCCAGGAACGCAGGTGATGCAAAGTGGAAAAGAATTAGCGTTCAAGGCCAGGACCAAAGGATCCAGAACGGGGCAAAGGCGCCTTTCGAGGAGAAAAGAGTGCTTGTGCTTTAACGGAGAGCTCCAAGAGGCTTCAGGTGAAGCCAGGTCACAGGGTGCAAGGGTGTGGGGCTGGGGGCTCTGGGAGAAACCGCACTGCTGGCCTCTCTCTGCGCTCCCGAGTGCGGTGGGATCTGAGTCCCTAGAAGTCACCAGATCCGAACCCCTTTCTCAGGGTCCCATATCCTTTCTGTTGGGTCTTCCTTGCTGCAGGACGCACATCCTCAAAGGGGCCCCTCTGTCACTCTCATTATTCTAAGAGATTTGGCGATCATAGACGCTGCTGCTACAAAGATTCCCGAAGAGCAAGAGAATCCGCCAGAAACCGGGTGCGCAGAAGTTGATGTTACCGCACACCGCTCGGGCGTGCTGTCCTCTCCCAGGCGCCCCGCTGCTCTCCGCCTCCCCCGCCGTGAGACTTTCACTGGGGCTGCGCCCACTCCATGCTTTTGCTGGGCAATTGAGACATATACATTGGCCTTTACCCTCTGGTATCGGGCTTGGTACTGGCGGGGAGAGGTGATAGCAACACTAAGACCCCAAGGAAAACTCGCACGGAAGTAAGACTAGTGTGACTAATGCACGTAAGCTCTTCCAAGCGACTTCCCCATCATTCCTAAAGGCAGGAGAGGGAGGGTACTGTTGGGGACTCCTAGCTATGGCCAGGTCCCAGGCCCAGTTGGAGCAAGGACTTGTGCCTGTGCGCACACGAGTGTGTAGGAGGGGGTGGGTGGCTTCCGGCGGGGGTGGAGGGGGTGTAGCGGGGGAGGGCAGAAGGAGAGGGTAGGGTTTCAGGGCGGGGAGCGGGGTGCCGGGGCGCAGTGACGGGAACCAATGAGCTGCCAACTCGCGCGTCTCCGGCGTGATTGTCGAGATTGACGTGGAGGACACGTCAAATTGATTCCCGCAAGCCGCAGCTTCCCGGTCAGACGAATTTCTCCCAATCGGATGAAGTTCACTCTGGGCCTGGGGTCGCGGGCGTGGAGAGTGTCCTGGGAGCGGACGGCGGCTGCAGGCCCCGGGATAGAGCGGGTCTGCAGCCCGCGGCCGGGCCGCCGCGGCTCTCGGCTCTCTCGCGCGCTCCCTCTATGCCTCTCCCTCGGCAGCGGCGCCCGAGCTCTCCCGGATTGCGCCGGGCCCAGCTCCCGCCGCTCCGGCGCCAGGCTGCTGGCTGCCCCGCGCGTTATGGGTAAGGGACGAGAAGCAGACGGGGCTCATGCGGTGGGTCGCGCACCTCCCTTCCCCTCAGGACCGCGTTTCTCTGGGCAATCTGGTACCTGCATTCTCTGCGTGTCCTCAAATCTTCGCAGGGGGCAGTTTTGTGAATCCTGGAGTAAGGAGGGCAATGGAGGGTGTGCGGGGCAGATGCCTCTAAGGTTGAGAAAGGGCACGCAGGGAGAAAGCGCGGGGTGGCTCCTCTGTGTTTCCCCACGCTTGTATGTGCGCTTGGAGACGGACCCAGGGCTCCTAACTGCATGGAGCCCTGTTGGTTTCCTCCAGAGGCACGCCAGGGTGCGGTCTCATCCTCTGTCAGAACCCCTTTGGCTAACCCGCCGGTATTTTTCCCCCTTTGGCTCTCTCCGGCTGGACGCGAAGCAGAGCAGACATATGGGGAGGTGAACCAGCTGGGAGGTGTGTTTGTCAACGGCCGCCCCCTGCCCAACGCCATCCGCTTGCGCATCGTGGAGCTGGCGCAGCTGGGCATCCGACCCTGTGACATCAGCCGGCAACTCCGCGTCTCCCACGGCTGCGTGAGCAAGATCCTGGCTCGCTACAACGAAACGGGTTCCATCCTACCCGGCGCCATCGGCGGCAGCAAACCTCGCGTCACCACACCCAACGTGGTCAAACACATCCGGGACTACAAGCAGGGAGATCCCGGCATCTTTGCCTGGGAGATTCGCGACAGGCTGCTGGCCGACGGCGTCTGCGACAAGTATAACGTGCCTTCCGTGAGTTCCATCAGCCGAATCCTTCGCAACAAGATTGGCAGCCTGGCGCAGCCCGGGCCCTACGAGGCCGGCAAGCAGCCGCCACCGCAGCCCGCGCTGCCCTACAACCATATCTACCAGTACCCTTACCCTAGCCCCGTGTCGCCCACGGGTGCCAAGATGGGCAGCCACCCTGGGGTCCCGGGCACGGCAAGCCACGTCAGTATCCCGCGGTCCTGGCCATCTGCGCACTCGGTCAGCAATATCCTGGGTATCCGCACGTTCATGGAGCAAACAGGTCAGTGGTGGGTGATGGGCTCATGTTTTCCGTCTTAAGGCAGAGTGGGCTGGGAGGGCAGGCAATTGAGCATCCTAGTCACCCTTCCTCCAGCGTCGGGACCCGCCGGTGTGGTGCCTGCGCTGCTGAGGTCTTGGGTCTGACCCAAGGCAGGCCTGCATGAACTCGGGGGAAATCCCGGGACTTCTGGGGGAGTCGTTGGGCAACTTGAATGCTTTCTTATGACAAATATGGAAAAGATTTCCCAAATAGGAGAGCAATCGCCCGCCACAAAATCGGAGGCCTGAATTTTGTATTTTAGAAAAAAAAAAAAAGCGAGCAAGCCTCTACCGCCAAATCTAAGTCATAGAAAGTTTGGCGCCTGCGCTTCTGAAGCCCTTGCTGTTGCAGTAGCTTCCCCACCCCAGGGTTTCAGCAGCACTCCACCACTCAGCAGTGGCTCTTAAGGAAAAGTAAATGAGGCGCGCCGCGGTAGGTAGATCACCAGCGGTCCTGCTGCGGCCTGGAGAGCCGTGGCGGGGAGCTCGCCTGGCGGGGAGTGTGATGGCCCGGCAGGTCTGCAGCTACCGTCCCAGGGACTGGCTGGCAGGTTAGAATCTAACAAACTATGATTCTCCCCTGGGGCCGGAGAAGAGGACGGAGGTTGAGAAGGCATGGGTGCAGCTAGGGTAAGGCCAGTCTCTCCCACCATCATTCGCCGAAGAGAGGGCTCGCCCAGAGGCCGGCTCACTCAATGGGAGGGTGGGAAGCAGGATTCACTCTAGCCGGGGAGAAGGCAGGGGGAATCCTGGAGCCCCAGAGGCAGAGGCGCACACTCCTGAGGCTGCGGCTCTGGTTTTGTTCCCTTGATGGCTCCAGTTCAGTCTGGGCTGCCCAGAGTCTCCTCGGGGAGACGGCGGCGGCTGGAGGTCTTTCCAGACCTGCGTCTGCTCCCATCCGGGGCTTGTTTTGATCCCCGGTGGCGCACACCCCAGTGCCAAGAGCAGCCTTGCATCCCAGACCACCCAGGGCCAGGGGCTCGGGGTTGACGCCTATTGGGGGGTGATTAGGGGTGGCCTGGGGGCAATAGAAACGTCTCCCAGCTCGTTTTTCCCTCTGCGTTGTACCAGAGATGTGAATTTGCACTGGGATCTTTTTGGAGGCTACAGCTGCGACTGAGCGCACCGGTCCCTCTCGCCATCTCTCAGGCCGAGGTCCTCGTTTCGTGGGAAGCGGGTCACCGGCTGGGAGCAGAGCAGAAAGAGTCTGGCTGTCCCCTGTTCCACTAGGAGAGAAAGTGAAACCCTAGTGGCCTTCCGTTAGCTTCCGACTACCTGCAGGAGTTGTGGGGGACCCTCTACTCCCACCCATTGAACCGTGGGTGCGGGATCGGAGACCATAGGCACGCGTGCGTGGGAATCTGGGCTCGAGTGCTGCAGGTCGGCTCAGCACCGCCACGGAGGAGGCGACTCCAACCTGCTGTCCCTTCCCCTGCAGGGGCCCTGGTCGGGAGCGAAGGCGCCGCTTACTCCCCCAAGATGGAAGACTGGGCCGGTGTGAGTCGCACCGCTTTCCCCGCTACGCCCGCAGTGAACGGGCTGGAGAAACCCGCCTTAGAGGCGGACATTAAATACACGCAGGTAAGCGCAAGCAGGGGCGGGAAGGTGACCGCACTGAGGGGTGCAGGAGGTAGGGAGGAAGACCAGGGGAGGGTGGCTCCAGCGGGCGGATCCGTGCGTGCGTGCGTGTGTGTGTGTGTGTGTGTGTGTGTGTGTGGTGCGGGCCAGCGGCGTTTGTTTCAGCGCTGGCTGGCTGTTCGGGGCGCCGGCTTGTCTTGGATCCAGACGCTTTTGCCACAGAAGCGCTGGAGGACCTGGTTCTCTGGACCCTTGCGAATTTTTTTTTCCTACTAAGCACCATGCAGTTTTAACAATGGCCTTGTCCCCCAGGGCTCTTACTAGAAAAATCAGGGGGCAGGCCCTGCGTTGCGGTGGTGGGTTTGGCAGGCTCCGCAGGGGGAGTCCTCGGGGTGGATTGGGGGAGCGGCCTGAGCTGTCCAAAGCTGTGGGTGGCCTCCCACGGGACCCTCATTCTCCTCTCTCATTCTCGTCTTGTCCCCTCTTCGCCTGCCTCCTTAGTCCGCCTCCGGGCTTTCGGCGGTGAGCGGCTTCCTCCCGGCCTGCGCCTACCCGGCCTCTAACCAGCACAGCGTGTATGGTGCACCCGGTGGTGGTGGTGGTGGTGGCGGCTACCTCGCCCCGGGTCCTCCTTGGCCTCCGGCGCAGGGCCCCTCGCTGGCAGCCCCCTCGGCCAGCGTCGCGGTGCACAGCGGTGGCGGGGAACTGGCCGCGGCGATGACCTTCAAGCATCCCAGCAGAGAAGGTGAGTGAGTGGTTTCGGTGCAGGGAGCTCGGCATGCAAGCCACTGAAGGGGTTAGGAAATTGTGTGTGTGTGTGTGTGTGTGTGTGTGTGTGTGTGTGTGTGTGTGTGTGTGTGTTGGGGGGTTGCGGGGAAGGGAGGGTGGGAGGCTTGGCAATGGGGTTGTGGGCACAGTTTTCCTTGGAGCTACACCTACAGTCTGCAACTCCGTGGAGCAAGTTCTTTTTAACAGGTGTTCTTAGTAAGTGTGCCGAGGACCGGAGAGCTGCCAGGACCTGCCAAGGAAGGGAGGCTGCGGTCCCTACATTTGTTAGACGCTTGCCTCTGGCGTTCTAGGGCCAAGCTATGGATCTCCTCTGGCTTTCAGTTTGATCATCCGTGGAAGGATCTAGAAGGCACCTTCCAGGTTCACATCACTGTGGTCATCTGTACTTGGACTTATCCTAGCACCTGAGCCCTGTGGGTGGTGGTGGACAGCACCTGATGTCCCCATCAAGTCCCATCCAGAAGCACTACCCACCTTATTTCCTTCCTTCCCTCCCTCTCTTCCTTTTCTCTTTCTTTCCTTTCTTTTTCTTTTTTTCTTCCTCTTCCCTTTCTTCTTCTCTTACGGTTAATCCCCTCCAAAATCAGGCCCTTTTGGATTCTTTTTGTTAAAAAGAACCTCTTGGGGAAGAACAGAGAAGCTCCCATGAAGCTCCATGTGGTTAGGGGTCTTTTTGTTTGTGGGAAGTGTGGCTGTGCATTCTTCCTCATCGGCCTCTTTCTTTCACTGCTCTATTGCCCCACAGAACAACCAAAAGGCTTGAAGTATTTGCTTGATGGTCAGCAGAGCAAAGGGTTCCGCTATTTTTCCTTTGAACTCTAAAAACGCAGGTCCACCCTGTAGTCTCCATTTTCCTCTTTGGTGAAAGCAGTGCCTGGGTTTGCTCAGGTCCTACTTGCTGGTGTTTGGGGTTTGAGCAGCAGAGAGGTGTGATTCCAATTACCATGATAATGGAGGGCAGTTTCCTGGGGAAAGCCTCAGACACAGTAGAGGAGGGAATGGCACCTTGGGGGACAGCACGGGGTATAGGGTGCTCCTAAAAGTGCCTGGCACCTGCTAAAGCAGGTGGGGAGGGATAGTATGGGGGGACAGGGGACTTTGGTGGCAGCAGGTGGCACCATAGGTAGGCAGGGGAAGTGGGCAACCTCCTTCCTGGTGCTACCTACGGAATCAGTGCTATTTCCAAGTAGTCCCAGTAAGATAAGATAGCACAAGATATTGGGATAATGGTGGTGTTATTTTATCTTCCACCTTCCCTAGAGCACAGACATCCTGGCATATAAGAATAATACCTGACTGCCTAATTATAGACAAATGCATGTAAGGAGAGTTTATAAAATTGAGAGTTTAGAACTTTTCTTAAAATTGAAAATAAATCTCAGCTATAGGAAGAAGATATCTTTTGCTAACCTGCTGGCAAATATTAAAATGGAGAAAAATTTAGAAGCTGACAGAATTGCTATTAGCTGGACAGCTGAGGAGTCTGGGACTGCGCTGGTTCTGGGTTTAGTCCAGGGTCTTTAATTCACATCTCCACAACGGCAGTTATGTGTAAGCATCGAGATTAATGCGACACTTATTTCATTACATCCATTATGCCTTTTGCACAGCTAAGTACATCTATTGGAACACAAAACATATTCACAAATTTAAATGATTTCCTCCTGAGATGGTTCTAAGGTGAAGGAAGACTTAGGAAAGAGAACTTGCTAAAGGGATGTACTCATTTCTCCTCAAGAGTCACTTTGTCCTGAAGGCAAAGTGTAGACAACAAACAGAAGGTGACACACACAGTTTCAAAGTCTAAACTTCTCGTTAATTTGGCAAGAGAACGATTTTGACAGTTGGACTCCCTGGGGAGTGATTTTCTTAGAAGATACTCCCCTTTGCAGAAACAGCAGAGGCAGCGAAGGACACAGATGTTGAAGTCCCTTTGACCATTTTTTCTAGCTGCTGCTTACGAAGTATCCCAACTACCTTCAGAATTCACAGCAATAATAAAGTACATAAGTTTCAGATTTATAATTCAATTACCCGATCTTCTCAATTCTTAAAAGTTTCCAGTGAGGATTAGCAATTATCTCAGACCTGCTTTTAACAGGGACAGCTTCAGTTGGTACACAGGTGTCTGATTCAGCAGGTGCATGAAGATAACCTCTCGCTCTCTGCATTTTCATGGCTCTGGAGTTACATGCATTCGTGGGCTACAGATTTTTACTTCTTGGCAAAAAATGCTGACTTCTGACTTCTTGCTGCTCGCATCCGCATAAATCTCTTAAAATACAGATTTTTATTTTCAAACCATGCCTTATGACATTAGTATCTTGCATGAAGCATGTTTCATGAGAGTTTACTATTCATGATTGTTAAATTCACCAGAGTAACAGGAATAGCTGGTACTAAATTTTTTTCGTAAGAAAAACATTTCTTTATGAAATCGATTTAGCAGCTTGAACACTCAATAAAAATACATCATTTAGTGCCTACACAGAACACTATATATATATATTTATATAAAATTCCATCTATTAACAATCTATCATCTATGTGTTTTCAAAATTGTTTGCAAAGTATCATTTTCATGTTTACTGTAAGAGAAGATTAAGCAAATGTCACATTTTAAATCTTATCTTGGTAGAACGAGTTTGGGTTCCTTACTATGCAGACAAGAAGGCAAGATTGGATTTCACACTCTGTAGAAGGGAACTTATTTTCTTGGGAACTGAGAGACAATGGGAAGGCTCCACCGTGCCTTCTCAGGCAATGGCTGATTCTCGCACTCTGAGCACTGGTTCAGAGCTGGCCTCAGGCAGCCCCGTGGTGAGCCACTGTAAACAGCTGCTGCTTACAATGGATTTTTAGAAACCCTAGGTACTGGGCTATGTGGGTTTTTTTACAGACTCAAGATTTGGAAATCAGATCAGTAAGACACCATATTCGCACAAAACCAACATGTGTTCCATTTCTCTCTGCTCTGGGCTTAGCGCTAGAAAAATGCCCAAAGCCAGATACACTAGGGTTGGGGTGAACGCCAGCCAGCAGCCAGCCAGCCCACCAACCGGGGCACCCTACCTTGCCAACGCCTGCATCTGGACTCAGGGACCGTGGCATCGCTGTTACAGCCGTCCATATCCCTTCTCCTGAGAGGACAGGAGCATGCAGAGAACTCCGACACAGTGGGCTCTGGCCCAGAACGTCCCGCGCATCGCCCTCAACAACCGTGGTACTGCGGAAGGGAATTCGCCGCAGAGTTAAGAACGCAGCAGGGGTCGCCCGTATAGGGTGTGGTGGCATCCATCTCTGGGCTCCCAGGAGTTCAATTTTCAGTTTTTTCCCAGCCTCTAAGGTAACTGGTCTTTGGCTAAGAAAGTCACTTTCTCTGATATGACTGCCAACCCTTCAAGTGTGCATAGAGAAATAGGTCTGGATGCCTCATTGGTTGGGAGGAGGAAACTGGGTGCGGGAGGAGAGTGCAGAGGATGGGGCGAGCAAAGGGGTCTTTACAGACCTCTTCAGAATCTCCGGGAACATCCGCGCGGCGGTGTGTGTGTGTGTGTGTGTGTAGCTCTTCTTCACACAGCAGGTTGCTGCAAGGAATCAGAAGAGAGAGAGAGAGAGAGAGAGAGAGAGAGAGAGAGAGAGAGAGAGAGAGAGAGTCCAGAGTTTAAGTGGAGGCGCTAGAAGCTCACGCTGTAAGGAGGACTCATGGAGGACTCATTGATAGGGAAAGGAGCCCCTTCAGGCTGCACCTGCACGGGCAGGAGGAGCTCTTTGGCCTCTCAGGGTTGTGAAAGGGAAAAGCAGGATTCCGCCATGGTGGCGTTACTATCTGGCTTTCATACTATCTGGCTTTCAGTAGTCGAACCCTCATAACGCGCAATCACAGAGCTAGGTGGCAGGATCCTGCCAGTCGTGGCAAGCCCGCTGTCACTCCATCCTGAGGCTCTGAGGCCCCAAGGTGCGCGGTGAGGTGAGCGCATGTGAATCCTCGTCTAAACGGGCTCCAGGGGATTCGGGGCCGGGGCCGGGGGATCCGGGCTGTCTCAGGCCCTCGGCGAGCTCCCCGACGGAGCCGGAGATGTCAGCAGCCCCGCCGCTCTGATTGCTTCTCACACCTCTGGGGTGGGTGCGGGGGTTTGGAGCAGGGGCGCGGGGGAGGTGGTAACTGCTGCCCATTCGTCTGAAAACTGCCCCGTCCCCGCCCTTCAAGGCTGGCGTTGGACTTTTTTGAGCGCAAGATGAAGGGTCAAGGGGCAAAGGGAACTTAGTTGCTTTGACTGCTTTGGCGGGGGTTGGGGGAAGGGAAGCGGCATAACCCGGGAGTTGCAGGTCTGTGCTCACTTTTTCCAAAGCCTCGTGGGGAGGGTCGAGCTCGCACGATACGCCTCGGACCCCCTCCTCATCCCCCATCGTGCGTCAGCCCGCGAATCTTGGGTGCCTCTGGGGTCTCCGAGCGCGGGGGCCCCGGCGCCAGGCTCGGCCTTGACCCGAGGTTCCCTGTGCTTCTTCCCACAGTGGCAGATCGGAAGCCCCCGAGCCCCGGCGGCAAGGCAGCGGATACCCTCAGTAGCTTACACGGACTGCCCATCCCGGCTTCCACTACCTAGGGGCGGCGCTTGCCAGGAGCGGCATTGCCGGGGATGCATTGTTCAGCGAGTCGGACAAGACGCAAGAAAACGCGGAGGAAGCCGGCGCCCGCCCGCTGTCCCAAGGCTGCGTCCTGCGTCTGGCCCGACTGGCCGCCTTCCCTTTATTTGCCGGGCTTCTCAGAACTTTAGTTGGGGACTGTTGCAACCTCATCGTGATCGGAGCTCCGACGTGGTGCCCCCTCGCCTGTTTCCTCTTGTTCGCCTCGCTTGCTCCTTCCTCTTTCCATCCCCTTCTCCATCTTTTCCTGGCTCCCTCCGGTCCGCTCTCCACTCCAGCCCTCTCTCTTAGGTCTACTGTCTTTTCCGCCAGTTCTTCCAGGCCTCGTTCCTCCTTCTCTAGTCCGTCCAGGGCTCCATTTTCCGTCAGCATTTTTGCGCTTTTCCCGGTCCCGCTCCGTCCATCCCTGGAGGGCTCCAGATCCTGCTCCTTGCCAGCCCCTTCTCCAGCACCTGGGGAGTCTGACTCTCCGGGGCCCTACAGGGAGCGAGACCCCAGCCTAGCCAATAGATTATAGTTTTGTAACACCAAACCTAAGCTGTCACCTAGCCCCTACTCCCCTTCTACACTTCTGAAGTGTATTGTCTGGAAATGTGTGTTTTTCTCAGTGCCCCAATAGTCAGGCTTCTATTTGCTCCCGAAGACTGAGAGATGGATGAGGGGAACCCTGAGACTGTTTTCTGAAGATGAGAAACCGGGTGCCTGTTGAGGATCTTCCCCCTCCCACCCCGCCCGGGAATCAGAGGTGCACCAGCACCGTGCTTGGAGTTCAGGGGTCAATGCGCCTATTAATTTAAACCACAAACTGCTTCTGGCACACAGGAAGGATCCTTTGGGGCTTCTCGTTTGCAAGGGATGGCGATGGGGAAAACTCAGACACTGTCTTTCAGAGGCAGACACAGTGGCTAGCCATTTCCCCCCCGCAGGTGTGATGGTGTTGGGGGACCCTCCACACGTGGCAATGCTGTAGTCCTAAAGGTGTCCCGGCGGGCTTGTGACATCACCTGGCAAGGGTGGCTGCCTGTAAATAAAGGAAAGTCTCAGAGACACACTCGAGAAGGATGAATTGGTCTGTGCGTGAAAGCAGCTTCCTGTCCCCTGCTCATCCTAGTAGAAAAATTGATGTATGTCCTTAGTTCAAGTATGTCTCCGTTTCTGCACTGGCAACCTAGTTAAGCAAGAGAAATGATAGAGGGGAAGCCTTTGTCCAGGAATGGGCAGCTGTTGCCCCCAAAGAGATGGACTTCATTAGCCAGGATTTGCCAGGTGTGGCCTGGGACACTGAGGGAAAGGAGCCCCGTACGGAAACCATTCTGAAATGAAATCGCTTCGGCAGGGAGTAAAGTAGGAGAGAGGCAGTGATCAACACAGAGGACTGTCTGGGCATCCCTGTCATCACAGCTAAAGAAAATGATCCCTGGCTACCAAGTAATCTTTAAAGAAAACCCACAAAGGCATTTCTGGATGATTGCTGTGTTTTGTTTTTCCTCTGTGCTTTTGGTTTTCAGAGACTCAAGGCTGAGGCATTTGAGCTGCAGCTGTAAGGAGAGCTGCCTGCTGAGTGGTGCCCGGCTGGGAGAGGAATCTCTCTTCTTTCTGCAGTGGCGGGTGCTAAAGCTGTGAATTCTACAAGAAGACTTTCATTTTGCTTAATTTTTTTTTCTTATTTGTTCATTTTTTTAATGAAAAAATTGGTTTTGAACAGATTCAACACACTTAGTAGACCCAATTTAAAATATGTAATGATAGTACATATTCACTTTTTTAAGGCAGACTTTTTTCTTCTCAGGTTTTCAAAGTGCCTTCCTTCCCACCCCTCGCCAACTTTCCATTTTATAGACAGGCATGTTGAGGGCTTCAGATTGGATTTATTTCCTCCCGACTGTAGCAAGCTCCACATGACAGAACGTGAGGGCAGAAGCTGGGGTGGATTGTCTTCTTCAGGGGCCAGGCTTTGGACTGGGATTTTGAATGGTCCTTGGCCTCCCTGCAGGAGGAAGGTGTGAGAAAGAAGTGTGTCTCCAAAGTGCTGTGGTCACAGCCTGCGTTGTACTGTCACAGTCATGGCCAGGGTTGACAGGCAGCTTCTTCGCTGCTGGGAGAGAAGCTGGTTTGCTGAGGCTTAGAGGAAGGCAGTTCACCCCTTTCTGAAAAATCTATACAAGGAGTGCTTCCACAGAGGAGCTGTCATTCTCCCCTTCTCCTGATTCATTAGGGGATTGGGGGGATGCTATGGATGGACGGCTGCCATTGGCCCACATTCAGAAGCACCACCTGCATTTCAGATGTGTCCTGTTACTCCCGCTGTCCTATGGAGAGAGGTGGGTCCTGCAGAGCTGCGGGGGTTCTGGTAGTCTCTCAGCTTTGGTCTTTCCGGTGAGATTCGGAGGGACAGACATTCTCTATTCACACGCTGGGCTGTGGAAAGCCCCTGTGGAGTTGGCTCCTCCATGACTTCTCTGTGTTCCCATCTGTGCCAGGCATGCCCACCATGCCCTTGCTGTCAGAATACTGGCTCTAGGCATGACCAACACATAGGGATCACTTCTCAGGTCACAGGGGACCCAGAACTTAAAGGTTGTTTCAAAAGGTCTCACTGGGATATGGTATTTTCGTTGTTTGTGTGTGTAGATCTGTGAATATGCTAGATAAACCAACCAACCAGACAAACACCAACACAATAGCAGGAGTGGTTTTCCATCCAAGGAATCAGGCTCTCATGTCTTACAGCGGAGTGCCTGGGTTTAATACTTGTTTCCTGCTTCTGGTTTCTCAACAAGGAATACCCTGGATGGCTGTAGGGATGGCTCAACTGGCTGGGCTCCTGCCACCTCCATGGGAGATAGAAGAGTGAGTTCTGGCTCCTGGCTAGGGGGTAGACTGGAGTCGGGGAGCCAGGTCCATCTTTCTCTGCCTCTCAAATAAATCATCATCATCATCATCATCACACAGTACTGTGTTGGGTAGAATAAATTGAGAACCACTCCCAGTGGCCTCTTCTATATTTTATTCTAGTGCCAGTCTTGTTTTGTCTTTTTGATCTATGAATAGAATTAAGAAGTATCGACTCAACAGAAAATTGAACAAAAGTGGACGTAGTGCCACTCTGAGAGCCCTTTGATGTTTTTCAGAGTAAATATGCATGTCACTGAAGCACCAAAGCAGTTCAGAACCATTAAAAGTGAAAGTTTCCTCCAGCCCCAGCTCTGTCCTTTAGGGTGGATGCCCTTAAGCTCTTACAGGAATCTTTCTGGGGTGGGGAGTGGGGTGGGGATCCTAGGCACAGAGCAGAGTCCCTGCAGGACTCACAAGCACACCTTGGTCAAAGAGCGTGGGCACACACCCCCACAGTCTGGAGTCCACTCTTTACATTCAGCAATTTCAGTGCCCCTGGATTCGTTTTTTGTTCTTTTCAATGGATGAATATCAACAAGGGCTGAATAAAAACAGGGTTTTGCTAAGAGGGCCAGTTTCGTGCTTTGCATGAATGAAGATAGGATTTGGTGGTATTCATTGTTGGAGGAAGTCCTTAGAACGGGCTGTAGTCACTTCCCTGAGAAAGGTGGCTCTTTCTTGGCAAGGAAGCAGGAAGGCAAACTAAAGGCAAGGAATCAAGAGGGGTGGGACTGGGAGCTTTGAGTCTGTGGAGGACATCCCAGTGCCTGGGGACAGCACTCTCCTTGTCCTTCGAAGGGAGTCAGTCTCTCTGGGCCAGGGAGTGGAAAAGGGCAAAGGAACAGGAGAAGAGACTTGTTTGAAGGAACATTGGCTACAAACACCATTGAAGCATCCAGTACCGGCACACGTGTTCTTTTCACAGTCCCCAAGTTCACGGAAATCCGTCAGGAATTAACCTCCGCTGGGTGAGCCCGGCTCACTGGGGACTGCTTGTTTCTTGTCTCCTGTAAAGAGGATGGGATTTATGTAACTGAACTGAGGTTCAGGTTAACACACGCTGTCAATTTCCTGGCATCAGTTTCTCTCACTGGAATGATGTCAGTCTGGGATTTTTTTTTTTTCAACAGAAATTCTACCTGCTGTGCACTATGCTGAATCATGTGAATTTAGAATCTTACCAGATTGTGCCCAAGGAGCTCTGTCGGAAGGATTATGCATCCAGACAGGCTACGTAATGAGAAACATTTGGTTCCTTTTCTTAAACTGGGCAGGAATTATGCATACAATGGCCTTTGGTTTTTACCTTGACCTCACCATCTGAACTATAGCCTCACTCACCAAAGTAATGGCCTGTGGCTGAAATATTTCTGACCAAACCTTTGTATCTCAACTTAAAATCTATGTTTTTGTTTTGTTTGTTGTTGTTTCTGCGTTTGGATATGTCTCTCTTTTGAGTGCAAAGCAAAGAGCAATCACACTGTCTTCTTAAGTTCATAAAATGAGAACCACACATCGAGCCCTGATCCAACGTGGGGATTCTAAACACTTGGAACAATTACCCTCAATTTAGTCTGGTCCCTGCTTTGGAGTGGAAACCAGTGAAACTCGGGTTTCCCTCTCAAGGGTTCTCCAGAGAACTCAGCTGCGATTCCCATTGCAACACATCTGCTTCTGGAATGGCCGAAGCCAAATGTGGAATCCCAGGAATGGTTTGCACGGCTGATGGAGTTTCAACTACATTCCCTGTAACCACCTGGGCTGCGTCCACTCTCACTGGAGGATGAACAAGTCCATCAAGTGTTCATGCCATTATTACACGACATTCCCACCCTTCAGCTTTTTATGGGCTTTTAAAAGCCACTTTATTGGCTCCTTTATCTTGTTTGTTTGAGAAACAGAAACAGTTGTTGCAGTGGAGGAGAAAGAGAGAGCACAGGAGTGCGGGCTCTCTCATGCATTGATTCGCTCCCAAGTATCTGCAATGGTTGGGGTGCAGCTGGGCTAAGCTGGGACTCAATCAGGTTCTCCTACAACGACAGGCAGAAGCCAATGATTTGAGCCATCCCCCCTTGCCTCGCAAGGTCTGCATCAGCTAGAGGCAGCAGAGAAGGGAGGCCTGTGTCCTGCTCACTCAGTTCTACGTAACCTCTAAGCCAAGTGTGAGCTTCTGCCCTCAAACTTTTACTTCCTTTCTCTTTGGTGAGGCACAATGACTTCATGAACTAACTCCAAAGTCTTGGAGTTAACCAAACAATTTTAACTTTTGGAAGCCCCTTCAGTTGATAGTGGGTGTAATTCTAGCTTTGAAAGATCTTATTTTGCCCCAAACAGCAAATAATAAAACTTTCTGAACTATATAGTTTTGATTTCACAACATACCTCTTGGATGCCAACTAAGCAAGATTTTTTTTAAAAAAGATTTATTTCCTTTTATTGCAAAGGCAGATATACAGAAAGGAGGAGAAGAGAGACAGAGAGAGGAAGATCTTCTGTCCTATGGTTCACTCCCCAAAGAGCCGCCAGGAGCCCGGAGTTTCTTCCAGGTCTCCCACGTGGGTGCAGGATCCCAAGGCCACAAGTAGGGAGCTGGATGGGAAGTGGGGCTGTCGGGATTAGAACTGGTGCCCACATGGGATCCCGGCACGTTCAAGGTGAGGACTTTAACTGCTACGCTCTGCTGGGCTCTAAGCAAGATGTTTTAATGAACTTAAGGAAAGCAAGTTTCTTGAAAAGTTGCACTGGAACCTGAATCTTGCGAAATGAATACCCCATGGACAATTAAGTTGTAGTAGGATTAGCCTCAGCCCTAATGCTAAAGCCTCATTTTAGCCACCAGGGGGAGCACACAGTGTTCCATGGAGATACAAGACAAAGATAACAGGGAATACAGAAAAACTCATGGTTCTGGGAAGTGGTTATCTTTCCAGGGGAGACCATCCTTTCATGCGAGGGGTGGTGCTGCCGCCGCTGTGACTGTCATCATTTACTTCCAGAAGCTTGTGAATGTAGTGAAAAATAGACGATCGAAGCTTGTCCACGTGGGAACTATCAAGTCAGCTAGCTTAGAAATGCAACATTTTCACTTCTAGCTTGGACTTGATTCTGTTTATGTATTCAGAGCCTAGACTGCAGAACAAGCAAATAAGAATTTTAAGTCATCTAATCTATACTAGTGCTTTTAGAAGATGAAATAAATTTCATACATATTTGCAAAATTTTGGTACTTTTCATTTACCTTGAATCTCTCTATTTTAAACGATTTATCCATTTAAAGTTTTTTTTTTTGTTGTGGGGGGGAGGAAGATTTACTTGTTTGAATTTATAGCCCACTCTTTCTTAGGGCCTATAAATGACAGAGGTAGCTGGCAGCAAGGCAAGTTTGTTATGTTATTTCTGTTCTATTTGCTTTAGGATAAGATTTGGAAAAGTTTTTACAGGTAGGGCAAAGAGAATTTCTCTCTTAGATCAAATGGAGCCCCTCTTACCACTCTGGATAGTTAGAGGGGACTAGAACATTTCATGGAAAGATGGATAAGGCACTTTTTTGGGGGGCATATTTTCTGAAGACCCTTTGTACAAAAGCCAGATTATCTACTGTGGGAAATCTTCAAGAAGCAGTGTAGGAGAGATGGGACATATGATGGCTGCAAGATGGCAGAGCTGCCTGTGTGTGAATCTCAGCTTACCAGCTGGGTTGCGCTATTCGGAAAGATTGGTCAGGCTTTTATACGTAAAATGAGAAAACAGGTGCAATGCCTCCTTCCTTTCTTGGGTTGGAGTGAGAATGTAGTTTGATAGTCTAGGTAACAGCAGAGAGTTCCCCAGCTGCAGGCAACTGCCTAGATTGCTTGTACCTAGGCAAGTGTTACACTGCTGGGAGAAAAGCAGCCAGTAGCTGTTGGGCATTCTCAACCTGGCGAATGCTGGATTTGTGCCAATTATACCAGTGTGCCAGCATAAATACTTCTTTTTAACTTTTATTATTATTATTTAAAAAAAATATGTGGGGAAGGTCGGGAATGCTGGGCCAGGACATGCTACCCTGGCCCCCAGGCACGGGAGCTGCAGATTGCCCGGGAAGGGGGTCTGGGGATTTACTGAAGTGGGAAAAGCTGAAGGCATGTTTGGCAGGAGGAATGACTTCTGGAGGCTTCCACTGACTGGGCCACTACACTTGCAGGTAGGGAGGTCGCTGAGACAGGGTCGTTTAGAGGGGCAAACCAGAGAACATGTCTGGGTGAGACCAAGGTACCTGCCAATGTAGGAGACCTGGGCTGGACTAAATAGCATTACCTGGTATACACTGGCACATGCAAAAACTGGGGCTACAGGGCATGCTTGGTTAGGCTCGGCCACAGTATTTGCCTGTGAGTGTAATAGCAAGGGGTGGGCCATGTCAGGCTGGGCTGTAGCACCCACCAGAAAGTGAGAGAACCAGATCTTGGGGCAGATTCTGTAGGAGACTTATGGGTTTGCCTCTGTGAGACTGTAACACTGAGTTTGTGCAGAGAACTTGAGGGTAGTGATGACCCGAACCAGGCTGGACCATGAAACTCATCTAAGAGGAACCCACTTGACACTTTCAGGAGTTAAGGCTGGGAGGAAACTGAGCTGGGCGAAACTGTAGTACCCACTGGCAAAGGCCAGACCATGCCAAGCAGACCATGGTACCTATGGGCATACATGAGCTCCTGGGCCTGTTAGGGGAACTTGGAGAAGTTCTCTGATAGGGGAACTTACAGAACTTTCATGCTAGGTCATAGATCTCAATGGGGAGTGCAATAGTTGGAGGTAGGCCAGGCAATGTGGTAGCACTTGAAAAGCCTGGGTCTGGGGGCAGGTTGGGCTGGGCCAGGTCACAGCATCTGCTGGCATGCATGAAAGCCAGGACAGGGAGTGGGGCTTTGCCCGGTTGGGCTAGGCTACAACACCTATAGTAAGAACTTGAATGGGTGTAGGCTAGTTGGGCTGGGCAGTAGTATCTGCAAGTGGATGCCGGGACTGTGAGCCAGCCATGTCAGGCTGGGCCACAACACCTGCTAGCACATGTGAGATCTGGAGCTGGGAATAGGCCTGCTAGGGGAACTTGGTGAGCATGAGAGCCAGGTCTGGGGGCAGGCAAGGCCAGGCTGGGTTTTAGCACCCATTTGCATATGTGTGAGCCAGGTCTGGGGGCAGGCCAGGCTGGATCAGTCTATAGCACATACTGGCAAGGGCAAAAACAAGGGGCATAGGTGAGGCTGAGTTGGACCACAACACCTGCCAATTCATGTGAGTTGGGGTTGAGTCAGGCTTGGCTAGGCTACTGCACTCATCAGCAAGAGCTGGGATAGCACCTGCTAGCATGCACAAGACCTGGGACTGGGAGCAGGCTAGGGGAACTTGGGGACTTCCTTGCTGTTTCCGTTAGTGAATGTGAAAACTAGAATTGGAGACAGGCTGAGCTGAGGTAGGCTGTCACACCTACTGGTGTGCACAAGAGCCAGAATGGTTGCAGGCTGGCCAGGTTAGGCTACTGCGCCAGCTAGCAAGTGCTGGGACTAGGTGTAAGCCATATCAGGCAGGACCACAGTACTCCCTGGCAAGCTCAAGAACCAGGGCTGGGAGCAGGCATGGTAGGGAAATTGTGGGCACTACTCTGTTAGGCTGAAACTCCCATTGATGACAATTTCAGGACTGGTGGCACACTAGACTGGGCAAGAAGGCAGTAGCCCTCAGCATCTGTGTGGGTTGGGTCTGGTGGCAGGCTTGGATGAGCAAAGCTTGCAGCATTCATGGCACATGTTAGCACATGCAAAAACCAGGGTGAGGAGTTGGCCTGGTTGGGTTTCTGGACGTTGCCTTGACTAGGCCATGGCACCCACTGGTGTGCCTGAAGACCAGGCCTGTGGTAGACTGGGCTGGGCTAGGTTTCGGCACCCATCAGTTCACATGAGAGATGGGCCTGCGGGTGGAATTGTCTGGCAGCTGCATCCACTGGCGTGTGCATTGGCTGTTGCACGTGATGGATCAAACCTCATCCTGCGCTGACTGACAAATACAAGAGTTAAGGTGAGGTCAGTCCAGGCAAGGTTTCTTGGGGGACTCCCAAACTAGACCATTGTACTCAAACCTTGGCCACAGGGAAAATCACAATATGTAGTCCAATCTTGCAATGCGTGTGTCAGGACAGGCCCTCCTCGTTTGATGATGCCATGCAGTGGTCAGCATGCCCAGATGCACAGAGAGCACAATGACAGTGGCTCATCTGGGGCAGTGGAGGATGTTGGCTGCCTCATTAGAGGATAGAAAGCAGAACACATTGAATCACTCTCTTGGCCAAGCTTTCCAACATGCTCCTGGGCCTGTGGGAACTCATTGAAGAGGACTTGGTGAGTCAGTAGACATCTTGGAGAGATTTTCTCAGTGCTAGTGCAACAATGCTTACGTCTCAGAACTACCCAAATCACTAAAGTAACACTCTCAAAACATTGTTTGTTACATCAGGGTCACTAAGGCATCAACAAATAACCATGTCCTTATGTCTAGGTGCTGATGTAGCTGGACAGTAATGAGCGGCCCCCTCCCTTTGCCTCCCTGTGGACACAGGAGAAAAAAATTGTCCCACCTGCCTCCCTCTCTGCCTCCTCCTTCCCCATTCTAATCAGAGACCTACAAGGGTGTTCAACCCTCTTAACTATGTAAACATAGTCCTTGTTGGTATCATTATTACTATTTTCTTTGCACACTTATGGTTTAGAGTGAATCAAATTATATTGTAACCCTAAAGACCCTAGTTGCTGCCCGTTAGGCATGTGAAAGGTCCAGAACCCTCCGGTTGCTAATGTGAGTCTCTGCATTTACTGCACCCACTGTCAGCCCTGGAATCTGTGAGACTGATCAGCCAACCAACAGCTGTCATCCCCTCACTGAAGCAGACTTAGTCTGATAAGCTTATTTAAGGCAATTGTTTTAAAGGATTTACTTCATTTAAAAGGCAGAGTCACATAGGGAGAGGGAAGACAGAGATCTCTCATTCGCTGGTTCATTCCCCAGATGATCCCAATGGCTGGAGGTAGGCCAATCTGAAGCCAGGAGCCAGGAGGTCCATCCAGGTCTTCTATGTGGGTGCAGGTATCCAAACATTTGACTCATCTCCTGCTGCCTTTCCAACCAGCTGCATTAACAGGGAGCTGGATCAGAAGTGGACAGCTGGGATTTGAACCAGCTTTCATATGGGATGTTGGTGCTGTAGAGGCAGCTTTACATGATTTGTCACAGCACTCACTTAGCTCAATTTTATGAATCCATGCTTTGTGTCAGGTTAATAGACCCAGAGTCTGGAAAACAGAGATCTTGTCCTCGGGGGGGGGGGGGTGGAAAACCTGCTGCACCTGCTGCTGACTTCTGCATACCATCATTGATAGGCACCCTGGTCTTTAGCTTGTCTTGCTACATGATGTGCTAGGACTAAGTCAGTGTATTCCAGATTCCATTGCTGTGGCTGGCTGCCACAGAGGACACTGAGAAAGCATGAAAGTTGAAGTTCAGTGTTCACAAGAAGAGTTATGTTTAAATTTTCTTATTTTGAAAAATGTTTTGAGCATTTTCAGGGGAGGAAATGCTCCACGTCCTTTAGGTGTCTATTCCAAAGTTCAAAGTTTTGGATGAGAGCTTCATACATCACTGAAGTTTCATTAGGGAAAACCCACAACTGCTTGAAGCTTTGAAAACACACAGTAGAGGCCAGCATACTAGGCTAAGGCTCCACCCGTGGCATCAGCATTTCACATGAGCACTGCTTTGTGCCCTGGATGATCTAGCTCCCAGTGTTTGGCCTGAACAAGCAATCAAGCATGGCTCAAGTCCTTGGGTTTCAACAGCACATAGGAGACCTGGAGTAGATTCCCGACTCCTGGCTTCAGACTGGCTTAGCTCTGTTCTTTGCAGCAATTTGGAGAGTGAACCAGCTGATGGAATATCTTTTGTTCTGTCCTTTTCTTTGTAACTCTGCTTTTAAAATGAAAAATAAAATAAGTCTTTAAAAAACACAGCAAATTTGTGATACAGTGTTGAAGATAGCAGTCAATGTAGCATTGTAGTACTATTTACGGGCTTTAGTTCTCATTGAACAAAGCTTCTTTGCTCCACTGGATGTCATGAGTGAATTTCAAGTGATGGAACCTTATTAGTCATTTATGAAGGGTGCGTATTAACTGAATATGATAGTTTAGTTCTGATTCCAAATTATTTGGAGTTCATTCTCACGAACCAGATCCTTCCCAAAGTAAACAGAGACATTGAAAGGTTTATTATAAAAAGAGAGTTGCACATTCTAAAGTGCAAAGTGTCAATGAATTGTTTTAAGCATATGGATTCCATTTCTCTGGCAATATGCATGAAGTCAAAAATTAAAAGAAAAATGTGCCAGCTACAATGTGTTTTTAGTTCTCCTTGAGGCTTTGAAAATAATCAAAGGTGCCTAACACATCCAAAAGTGAGCCGCCTGCTCCAGTCTGTGATGTCTTGTGCACCACCAGAAGATAATTAGTATCACCCAAAAGGATGTTTCCTCACAGAAGCTCCAGGATGGGCACTCAGAATGTGACTTTCTATTTTTAAGTACATTTCATGGTTTGCAGCCAGACTCTTCTCTTCCTATGTAAATTTCCAGCTTGCTATGCTCACTCGGCATGATTTCATCCTGTCTGTTTAAAGCCAGATTTCCCCTTTGCAGTCTTCTTTGATGGGGGTGGAATAAACACAGAGAGGTAGCTTTCATCCACTGGGGCTGGTTCAGGCTGAAGCTCTGTATCTGGGGCTCCACCTGCATCTTCTACATGGGTAACAGGACTTCAGGTTCTTAAGCACATTGGCAGGAAACTGGAATCACAAGTGGAGCTGGGACTTGAATCCAGACACTCCCAGTTGAGATGCAGGTGTTTTGACTGTTGAGCCAAATGCCCAGTCCTGTCTTTTAAGTTTGGAAAACACCAGCATCCAGCTCAACAGCTGAAACTTCATAGTAGGTACACTGAGGCAGAAGATGACTGAGAGAGGAAGAAAGTGCAGGGGAAGCATCTTTGTGCTCACATAGAATGCATTCATCAAGAAAGGTGAGTGGTCTTGGTAGTCAATGAAACATCTACCATGTCAACTCAGTGTTGTAGCCAATGTTTTTATTTCTAATCGTCATGATAACATAGCCTGACAGAATTCAGGCTACCTGGGGCTTGGGATCAGAAGATATTCTGGTCATTGAATTTCATTTTGTAGTTACATAAAAATGAATGAGTGTGTTGTGCTTTTGTGGTGAATTCTAGCTTAGCTGCAATGTTCTTGATCACTATGGGAAGTTACGCTGATTCTGCAGAATGATTTTGTTAAGTTTAACTGAAACCAGTTTACCTTTTAAATAAGATTTTATTTATTTTATTTATTGGAAAGTCAGATATGCAGAGAAGAGGAGAGACAGAGAGGAAGATCTTTCATCTGCTGATTCACTCCCCAAGTGGCCACAATGTCTGGAGCTGAGCCTATCTGAAGCCAAGAGCCAGGAGTTTGTTCCGGGTCTCCCACGTAGGTGCAGGGTTCCAAGGCCTTGGGCCATCCTTGACTGCCATACCAGCCTACCAGCAGGGAGCTGGATGGGAAGTGGGGCAGCTGGGATCTAAACTGGCACCCATATGGGATCCCGGCCATGTAAGGTGAGGACTTTAGCCACTAGGCTACTGTACCAGGCCTGAAACCAGTTCACTTTCAACTGTTTCTGTGAATATGGATTCTTTAATTGGATGAGTCTCTTGGATAAAAGTAAAATTCTCATACCATCATACGTGTGAGGTATTCAACATACATATTAAGGTTAAAAGAGGTTGATATCGGGCGGCTGTTATTTTGTTATCAAGGAGAGAGTCTGACACCTTGGATATCTGTCTGTTTGTGATATGCATACAGTGTTACATTTGGAGAATACACAACCATGCACTTGGCTCTAGGGAAAGCTGTTATCAATGTACATAGATCTGTACTGATAATTACTGTAGATATATCAGCTGCTCACAGCTGAGTAACAAACCATCTCAAAACTTAGTGGCTGCAAATAACAACAACTGTAATTTCTCATGGTTCTGTGAGCTGACTGGACTCACACAGCTTACTTCAGCTGGGGTGCTCACTCTTGACAGGGCATCTCAGTTCTGTTCTGCAGGCTTGTCTTCATTCAGTAAGCAGACCAAATTCCCTATCTATGGGCCTTGGGGCAACCATAGAAGAGGGGCAAAAGTGGAAATTCAAGACCTCTCAAGGTCTAGCTTGGAAGTTGGATAATGTCACTTCCACAGCGTTCGATGGGCCAAAGCAAGTCACAAGATCAACCCAAAGAGATGACAAAGTGGATTCTACCTCTTTATGATGAAATAGGCTCTACTCTTTGCAGCAAGACTGCAAATTCACATTGTAAAGGGCCGGTACACCTGATGGGAGTGTAGGTGGTCAAGTTTTACAAGTTGTCACAGTAGATGTTAATGTAAAGAGAAATCATTGGTTATGAAAAGGATTGAATGATTTCTAAATAGAACAGAAATCACCTTCACCAATTCTAATGGTTTGGAGGTCACCTCTGCATCTTCTTTCAGAGTTCTTACAAAGAGCTTTGGCTATCATTGGGTTAATATTATATCAAAAAAGAATAAATAAACAGCTTTGAAAACTTCCATTCCACTTGTCTGTATCCAAGAGGGACTAGGGGAAATATGAAAAGATACAGATGTTTTATTTTGGTACCTATATGTAGGAGGCATACTGAACACAGGGGAAGTTTTTCAGACAAAGCACTTAAAAAGTTCATGGGAAAATGGGGAATAGAAAGATGAATCTCTTTTGTGCAAAAAATGTGGAAACGCATGCATACACAAATCATCAAAAATTTCATGGATAACGTGCATTATGAAAAAACTATGCATGAGTGTGAACATTTTTTTGGTGCCAAAAACTTTTTGTCAATATTTTATTTATTTTTTTTGAGATGACCTGCTTTAAATTCATATTAGAGTCATTTGTATTAAGAGATCTACTAAATAAAAAATTTGACAAACAAGTAAGGAGATCCACAGACCAGTGGGAAAACAGGCAAGAGCTATAAAGACTACTCAAAGGAAAGATGTTCAGTTTCACTCGTGTAAAATTTAAAGCCATCACAAGATCATTGAAGCTGTTGTAGTATATAGTTCCTTTCAATTTGATGAAGATTTAAAACAAAGCTTGATAAAAATATTGGATTAGAGTAAAACTGATAACATGGTGTCTGATTTTATAATCATGCAGGCAGTTCATTTTTTGAAGATTTATTTATTTTAGTTTTTATTGGAAAGGCAGGTCTACACAGAGAGAAGGAGATACAGACAGGAAAACTCTTCTATCCACTGATTTACTCCCCAAGTAGCTGCAGTGGCCAGAACTGAGCCAACTTGAAGCCAGGAGCCAGGAACTTCCTCCAGGTCTCCCACATGGATGCAGGGTCCCAAGGCCATCCTTGACTGCTTTCCCAGGCCACAACAGGGAGCTGGAAAGGAAGTGGAGCAGCCGGGACACTAACCAGCACCCATATGGGATCCTGACAGATGCAAGATGAAGATTTAACTACTAGGCTATCACACCAGGCCTGGCAGTTCAACTTTTGCTTTGGGTTTTGTTCTGAGTCTATAGTAAGTTGGGAAAAGGTGAATGGCACCCAGTGCTGTGAGCAGGTTATTTAAGCAGCATCAAAACCAAGGGCTACTTGAATGTAAAAGTCCACAGCTGTCAACCTTTTTTTTTTTTTAATTGAATGGCAGAGCTATATATTGAAGGAATGAGAGAGAAAGAGACAGAGAGAGAGAGAGAGAAAGAGAGAGAGAGAGATTCTGTTCACTGGTTCACTCCCCAAATGACCCCAACAACTAGAATTGGGCACATTTAAAGCCAGAAACCAGGAGCTTCTTCCAAGTCTCCCACATGGGTGCAGGGATGAAAGACCTTTAGCCATGTTCCGCTGCATTCCCAGGCCAGAAGCAAGGGACTGGAGCAGAAGTAGAGTACCCAGGAGACAAACAGCAGCCATGCCGGTGCCATAGGCAGAGCTTAGCCTACTCCGCCACGTCACGGCGTTATTTCCAACTTCTTTTTTATGCAAATGTTTTTTTAAAAAGATTTACTTATTTTTATTGCAAAGTCAGATATACAGAGAGGAGAGACAGAGAGTAAGATCTTTCATTCGCTGATTCACTCCCCAAGTGACCACAAGAGCTGGTGCTCAGCCGATCCGAAGCCAGGAGCAAGGAGCCAGGAGCCAGGAGCCTCTTCCAGATCTCCCATGTGGGTTTAGGGTCCCAAGGTTTTGGGCCATCCTCGACTGCTGTCCCAGGCCACAAGCAGAGAGCTGGATGGGAAGCGGGGCCACCGGGATTAGAACCAGCGCCCATATGGAACCCCGGAGCATTCAAGGTGAAGACTTTAGCTGCTAGGCCACTGCGCTGGGCCCCAGTTCCAACTTCTTTCTTTTTTTTTTTTTTAAAGATTTATTTTTATTATTTTTTTTATTGGAAAGGCGGATATACAGAGAGGAGAGACAGAGAGGAAGATCTTCCGTTCGATGATTCACTCCCCAAGTGAGCGCAATGGCCTCTTCCGGGTCTCCCACGCGGGTGCAGGGTCCCAAAGCTTTGGGCCGTCCTCGACTGCTTTCCCGGGTCACAGGCAGGGAGCTGGAAGGGAAGCAGGGCTGCTGGGATTAGAACCGGCGCCCATATGGGATCCCAGGCGTGCAAGGCGAGGACCTTAACCACTTGGGCCACCGCGCCGGGCCCCCAACTTCTTTCTTAAAAAAGTGGTTGTTCTATTATCTTTTTCTCTTTCTAAGATTTATTTTATTTGAAATACAAATTTACAGAGAGAGAAGTAGACACACACACACACACACACACACAGAGGACTTCCATTTGCTGGCTCATATCCAAGTGATAACACTGGTTGGAACTGGACTGGTCCAAAGCCAAAAGCCAGAACTTTCTTTTAGGTCTTCCACATGGTTGGAGGAACCCAAGCACCTAAGTCATCTTCCACTGCTTTTCAAGGTACATTATCAGGGAGCCAGATGGGTAGTTCAGCAGCTGGGACTTGAACTGATGACCATATGGATGTTGGCATGCAAGCAGCTGCTTTATTTGCTACACAACAGCATTCACACTCAACGGTCAACACCAGTGGATGAAGACACACTTAACATACTGGTTGCTTGCCTGGAACCTAATCACTTTTATTTCTGATTCATTTACTAAATCCTGAGTGTTCTATGCAACTTTTTTTCTTTTTTGTCAAATTGAAGTTTGATATCCAATTAAGCATCAGCAAACAAGCTGCTGTTCGTAATCAAAGAGGAAAAGTATCCTCGTGTTTAGGTGAAGACAACAGCTTCACCTCCCTCTGCTCAGAACCATGGGTGTTGCAAGTTCAGATACATCTGGGAGCCCCTTGTGAGGCTACCTGAAGACCCTCCATGTGGGCCTCCCCTCTGTTGTTCCCAGGCCATATGTGCGTTCCTGTTAGGGCCATGGTGTCTGACCAGCACTGAAGAAGGAGGAGTCTGCCTGCAGACCCGCGTGTGAGCCCTTGTGCTACTGCTGCTTCTGTTCTCTCTCTCTCTCCCAAACCTCAGGTTCCCAAGCTGTAAAATGGGCCTGGACAGCGCTTGTTCCCTGGGATTGTCATGGTGGCTTCCTACAGCTACCCTTGGCCAGGGTCTCGGGTGGCAGTCATTATTGAAAGTTATTTTGATTGTGGAATTAGGTCTTTGGGATCTTTGGCGACAACAGATCTCAGGTTACTGTCTCTAACTCGCTGGCAGAACTTTCACTCTGATAAATGCTTCACTTTCCTCCCTGTCCTAATGTATTCTGTCCTGAACACAGTCCTCCTTTTTAAAACAACTAACTGAGTGAAAACATTCGTGAAATGGATTGTTGACAGAAAGGGTTGACCCCAAAGGTTTTCTCTCTTTGTTCTGGGCAGGGTGGCTTCATGGGCCTTGGACCTGCTCCACTACCCAGGGGTCTGTGTACAGAAAACGCTTCTGGGCTTGAACTCACACACTTGGTTTAAGACTCTGTTCTCATCCTCAAAATTCCTGGTACTCAATTCCTAGTATTCAATTCCTTTGAATAAGGAACTCCCTGCTTTATTTGTGCACAGTCCCTTGTCCTCAAATAATAGTAGATCCCGCCAGGGTGTATGTGTGGAAACAGCAGTGACTTCTGAGTTTGTAAGAGGGAGAGCCCCACATTTTCTGGATGTGACTTTTTAAAAAAAGTCTTGATAAAAGAAAATTGCTTACAAAAACCACTAACAGAACAAATGAGACTGTGGCAGAGTTTTTGCAATTTATGCAGACAATTTTGTAGTCTTCGAGACAGTCATAAACATCTTTCCCCTCCGGTGAATATTCATGGGCATGGGAGGGAGGAAGGACTCTACAGAAATGCAACTGACAACACAAGTTGCAAAGGGAAAGCCTGAGAGAGCTTCCTACATAGAAATAAGGACTGGAGCTTATTTGAAAGTATAAGTGGAGTTAAGCAACAAGGATCCATCTGAGAAAATGATTGCGATGCATAGCAGAGCATTGATGGTCATTCAAGAAGGTCTCACCAATCAGTAGGAGAAAGACAACCCATGCATTAGGACATGGTTAATGAAAATGGGATTTTTATGAGTCAGCAAGGGTAAGTGCACATGCCCAGTGAGCAAGTGAAACAGGATGCTCCCTTGGTAGTAAACCAAGAAAAAAAAACTCAAGCCAGCTATCTCTCTCTCTTTTTTTTTTTTTGTTACTCATGGAATATGCAAAGATTTAGATGTTGGAGGGTCTTGGCACAAAGTGTCTGGTGGACAGTATCGATGCTGATGACTCCAGGGACCAATCTAACTGTCACAGATGGAGGAGGAGATGAGCTTGAGGGATGCCTGGGGAAGGGAGGGGCAGCTAACAGAATGGATGGGGTTGATGGGCTGTGAGGGCAGAGGAGCAGGGGTTGGCGGTAGGCATGGATCAGTGTGAGTCTCTCATGCTTTCCTGAGCTTCTTGGAGGCCAGTCTGGAGTTGACTGACTGTGAATGCTGGGTCAGGAGAAGGTACCCAGAATATGAATCCAGGGTCCCTCTGCCCTGCACCCTGAGGCCAAAAACAGACCACCCTGGCTCCCATTTGCAGATTTCTCTGGTCAATCTCCAGGCCCAGCTACATGTAGTAGTTTATAGTACATTTGCATGTTTATGAAATAGCATGTGCTACATCACAGTATTGATAATTCTACCCATGTAATCTTTTAAGAGTTAATTCTTGAACTTGGCGTGGTAGTATAGTGGCTAAAATTCTTGCCTTGCATGCACTGGGATCCCATATAGGTGCCAGTTTGTATCCTAGTTGCTCTACTTCCCTTCTAGTTCTTTGCTTGTGGCTTGCGAAAGCAGTAGAGGATGGCCCAAATCCTTGGGACCCTGCACCTGCTTGGGAGACAAAGAAGAAGCACCTGGCTCCTGGCTTCAGGTCAGCTCAGCTCCCGCTGTTGCAGCTACTTGGGGAGTGAACCAGTAGATGGAACATCTTTCTGTCTCTCCCTCTCTGTGTAAATCTTGCTTTCCAATAAAAATAAATAAATAAATAAACATCAACAAACAAACAAACAAAAAGTGTCAATTCTTCACTCTGTTGGGTTCATTCCCCAAATGGCCACAATGGCTTTGGCTGCTACAGGCTGAAGCCAGGAGCCTAGAACTCCATCCAGCTCTTCCACACGGATAGAAAATCACCCTCTTGGACTATCTTTCACTGCTTTTCCAGGCACATGACCAGGACGCTGCATGAGAAATTAAGCAGCCGGGACTCCAGCTGGTGCCTACATGGAATGCTGACGGCATGACGGCTTAACCAGCTGTGCAACAACACTGCTCCTCTAAACTCACTTAGAAGCTTAAAACATTAAAGAACAAAACAAAATTTCATTTTTATATTGAAAATTTCCTGGTAATGTCATGGTTCACTTAATAAGACAAAGCATTTTTTAGTTTCTACTATGATGTAAGAGGAATAAATAGAAGATGCCAGGTAGAATCATGTAAGCGTAAGATTTAAAGATACGGGCATTGTGATGTAGCAGGTACGCCTGATGCCTGCAATTCTAACATCTCATGTGGGTGCTGGTTTGAGTCCCGTTTGTTCTGCTTTCCATCAAGTTGCCTGCTAATGGTCTGTGAAAAGCAGCAGCAGAAGGCCCAATTGCTTAGCCCCTGTCAGAAACCTGGATGAAACTCTTGGCTTCCCTCTAACCCAGCCCTGGCCATTGTGGTCATCTAGAGTGAACTAGTGGATGGATTTCTCCCTCTATCTCTTTCCCTCCGAAACTCTGAATTACAAATAAATAAATCTTAGAAAAAATACAATATGGCTCTATGCAATTAGAAAATTAGGAATAATTCAAGAATCTAATAAAGAGGAAATTAAGAAACAAAGAAGTTATAGAATAGTAGAAAAGAGTAGCAAAAGAATAAGAAATGAATGATATAAAAATAGCGAGATAACAAAGAAGGATAGTATGACCGCAAATCATATTTGTTTTGCCAATGACAAGGCACATATCAGTGATGGTCTTACAGGATTACAAAAGAAATATCATGTTCCCATGGCTCAGACACCTGGTAATACAGTAGGGTCACACGTTTCTCCTGTGTTTCGGTGGTGCTGGTGTGACGTTTACTGCATGCCCTTCCCTTTCAGTGGAAGTGTGGCACATGAACCACATACAGCTCCTGGCACTAAAATGTGATGACAAATGAGGCTACTGGTTAAGGTATTTACTACATTAAGTGCTTTTTTAGGCACATGGGTGCAGAGGCCCAAGGGTTTGGGGTGCCCCCTGGTGCTTTCCCAGGGAGATGGATCAGAAGTGCACTGACCAGGAAATAAACCAGCACCCATATGGGAATCTGACACCACAGTCGGAGGCAATGGCCCCTCCATTCTGCATTTTGTTGTTAATTGACAGTGTATTCCTTCCAGTTCTATAAAAAATGTTTGCTGTCAAACAGGGTTCTGTGCAGCACCAACGGCAGCCTCTGCTTCTGTGTTTATTGAGCGTTCTCTTAGCATCAAGACTTCCATTGATCAACTAGGCTACAGGTTTATGTAAATGCATTTTGTGATGTTCCCATACTGGTGAAATGGGCTAACAACTCATTTCCTTTGGGCTTATCCTGTTGTTCATGTCTGTGACTAGCAGAAGGTAGAAAAAATCACCTAGTTAATGCCATTTTTATTTGGTGACACAAGGAATTACCAAGAAAGCTAAAGTTGTTTAAAAAGACATTCAGAATGAAAAGAAAAAAAGTGCATCTGAAAGACTCCACATAGCATTGGTGGTGACATGCTAATCAACCCTGAAATTTGAATTCTAAAAAGGAGACTTTGATTTCTTTTTTTTCCCAAGAAAGTCTATCTTTGAATGTTTTTCAGAACAATTGAGGAAACTATTCCGGTTTTCTACTATTCAAATATCTTTAGTATCAGAAGGGATCCAGGACAATAGCAGTGTATTAGCACATGAGCTGGTTCACTCCCCCAAATGGCTGCAAGGACCAATGGTGGGCCATGCTGAACCCAGATGCCTCAATTCTGGTCTCCTGTGCAGGTGGCAGGGTCCCAAACACTTGGGTCAATTTTATGCTGCTTCATAGATACATTAACAGGGAGCTGAATGGGAAGTGGAGCGGCTGGGACCTGAGCCAGTGTTCATAGGGGATGCCAACATTGCAGGCGCAACTTGACCTGCTGTTCCACAGTGGCTGTCCCCTCCTCCTCTTTTGCTATGCCTCTATCATGAAGCAGAAAAAAGGGTCCAGGGATCCTTTGATGCTGTGCCATGAACAGCATAGGGTTTCACTTCCTGTCTTCTAAAGCTCTGCAGGGAGCTCCCATCACTCCATTTGGAAGTGGATGAGGGGCTGGGGGTGTGTAGATATCCCCGCTTCAGGGGCAGGCCTAAGAAGCCAGTTCTGGTCCCCCATCTGGTCTATGTCCTTCCAGTTAATATTTCTTAGTGTGGTGATGCATTTATTGAACTTGTAATATATGAACACAAAGGGTTGGATCACCATGCTGCATTCATAAAGACAAATTTTATTTTTGAGCATGTCGTCTCGCCCTTCTAGACTCCTAAAACCCAAGCTTCCAGTCCGTTCAGTGAATGGATATAGCAGAACATGACAGCTGTGAGTAGGAACAGGAGGAGGAAAAAAAAGAAAGAGAAACCACAGCGGAAGCCCAAGTGAGCAATCCAAGCGAACAGGCGTGAACAGGGCTGACATATAACGCTGGCTGTTCTCTGAGATCTGTGGAGGGAGGAGCTACCTGAAATAGAAATGAAATAGATCTTCTCTGTCCCCCATGCCCCGCATCCCTCCTATCCTTTTTCCAGTCTTGGTCACAAATGTGTAGGGCTTCAGGTTACTGTTGAACCAACATTATATTACAGAAGACCTTAAACTACTGCTCTTGGGGACATGAAAGGTGTTGCACTAATGTCTCATAAGAACACCTTGGTTTTTCCATCAACTGATACTTGATCCCCCTGGGAGACAGAGCTCTGGTTTTGGGAAGAGAATCTTGAACTGTACCCCAGACGGCAGCTTTGTCGGTGCCAGGCATCACTTAGGACAGCAGCAGCTTAGAACCCAACTCACCGAGCATGTGTGCTCCTGCCCATGACCATTACTCGGTGTTTGACACTGGACTGCCTTCCTCTAACTTGGACTGTCTAAGTGGATGAGGTCAAGAGATTGTAGAACTATGCTTTCATCTGTCACCTGTATCCTGTTCTCCAGAGCAGCACCAAGTTCCCTGCACCTGGCAGGGGATTCCTAGCAGGAACAGGCACTCGGTTGTGACTATTGAATGTAAGGCATGACTCATTTGCCTAGCAGATGTAAGGATGTTGAGAGCTAAAGGTATGTGTGAGAAAGGGGCGGCATTTCCAGGCTGGAAGAGGAAAAAGGGCCTAGGCCGCCAGCAAATGGCCTTAGGAAGAGCTGTGGGCTTACCCTGGTGTCTCTAGGCTTGCTGGAGTATGTCCATGCTTGTGGCCATCGGTGCTTCCTGGTTATCAACATCCTCAAGCAAGGAAGAAGGATTCCTCATAGTGGTGGAGGAGTGGGTGATACCACCACTTGTGACTCTGGTGTCCCATAGAAGGGCACAGTTCAAGTTCTGGATGCTCTACTTCCCATCCAGCTCTTTGCTAATGTACCTGGGAAAGCAGCCCAGTGCTTGGGCCCCTCTACCCATGTAGCAGACTTAAGTGGAGATCTAGGCTGCTGGCTTTTGTCTGGATCAGCCCCTGATGTGGCTATTTAGGAAATGAGCCGGTGGATGGAAGATTTTCTCTCTCTCTGTCTCTCTATTGCTCCTCTTAACACAAAAAACACAAAAAACCTCTTAAAAAATCCAAAAAACAAAAAACCCCTCCCGATCTTGGAGCTGTCTTGGAGGGCTTCCGCAGCCAAAAGCCTGGGAGCGGACATTCAGCAACAGGCACTATGACGTGGTCTTTGGTTCCCCAGTGAGAATCCCTGCAGCTTGGGGGTCTGTCCTGGAGGCTGACATGGGGCTACTCAGCATGAGTCTCCACCCCTGGAGCTCATGCTCTTTTGCAGCCCTACCCACACCAGAAAACGCAGATCTATGCTGCCCACCAGACTCCCAACGTGTAGCACCACAGGTAAGGCTGTAAAGGATGTCACAGCTGGGCCACTTGCTCTTGGTGGGGGTGGGGGCACACTGGCCTGTGTCAAGCTCCATGTGGTCAGACTCTGAGGCCTCCTGTTGTGCCTTGGTTGCCATCTCTGTGCAAAGTGAGTAACGGTAATACTTGCCCAACAGTCATCTGCAGTCCCAGGTAATGTCGAATGGTTGAGATGAAGAGTGGCTTGTACATTTTAAGACAGTAAATAGTTCATGATCACTTCCCATGATCACTTGAGAGACAGAAAGGAGGCCAAAGGTTTGACAGCTGGCAAAACAGGTTTGCCCAAGGCAAGAGTGGACAGATGCTGCCCCATTTTTTGAAGTCATTTGTCACTGTCAAATGTGGTCTGCCTTTGTGCTCTGTGCAAACAAGAATATGGTTTGCATTCAGACAATTTCCTTGCAATTGGCAAGTTTCATTGATTGCCAGAGAATTTTGCAAGCTCCGTATCTACTGTTGCAAAGATCAGTTGAAGTTCTGAAGAGCAGCTGCTTATGAAAACCGCAGCTTGACTTTTCAAACTTGTAGCCCTCCACGTCGCCTTGCTGCTTCAATAAAGCTTGTCAACTAGTTATTCTTGTGTTAGATGTGTACTAAGCTCACCTTCATTGCCAAACTGATTATGTTAACATTCTTGATGGTGAGTGTGCACTATTGAGACTCCTGCTACCACTACTGATGCCTATGTTTTCCTGTAAAATAAGATCATAATTGAAAGATATGAGTCAAAGATGAAATTAAGAGCAATTTTTAGAACATGCTGTGCATCAGTTTTGGATGGAGACGAGTGTTTTTCCCTACTGAGACAGAATGGTAGTCTTGCTCTTACTGGGGATAAAAGGAGTTTCTTTTCACATGAGACAGGGAAATATGGAAGAGTTAATGAATTTTTTATTCAAATAATAATAAAAAATTGCTGATGACCATGTATATATATCACACCTAATTTGTTTCCTCACAACTAACCATAAAAACTGTGAAAGAGGAATGTGAAGTTGAAACATCTTTTGAAATTTTCTTATCATAAAGCGAATGTCTCCAGACAAACACAATTCCACAACAGAAGAAATCAAGACATTCATGTCAGAGTAGTTACAGCGAATCCTGCATCTGAGCCCTAAGGTGTTCTAGAACTGGACAATATCTATTTAGTTCAGCACTTGGCAAAGCATGGGTTCTGGGTCTAATCCAGCCCACTGCTGGTTTCTGTAAAGAAGATTTGATCAGACACCGTGCACACCTGAGTGCTTATGGATTGTCTGTGGCTGTTCTTGTTCTACATGATGTAG
The DNA here is from genome assembly GCF_017591425.1 of Ochotona curzoniae. NCBI lineage: Eukaryota > Metazoa > Chordata > Mammalia > Lagomorpha > Ochotonidae > Ochotona > Ochotona curzoniae. Next base: position 19,428,431 of record NW_024465894.1, on the reverse strand, counting down.
CTGAGTAGCTGAGACAGACTGGATACCTAAAATGCTTTTAATATTTGCAGTCTGTCTTTTGCATAAAGAACTCGCTGGCCCTTGATAAATCCCAGCAAGGATTTGATAATGTAGGAAAATGTTCTAGATGCACCTGGGCCACACTTTCAAGGAACTTCCCATCTATTCAAGATAGAAGAAAAAAAGTGCCACAGAAGGTACATTTTAAAGTTTCAGAGAGGCTGTGGGTGAGGGCATTATGTTCAAAGTGAAGCTTGAACTTAATTGGATGGGCGGACAGAGGGCTACTATACCAAAGTGTTTGTAGAACGTTTTGGGACAGCAAAGGGGCAGTGATGAGAAAGGCTCTGCAACGGGAAGGAGATGAGACCAATATCAGCAAATCTACTTGGTTAGTGCATCAGAGTGGATGAGGATGCATTTGATAAGAAAAGACTGGGATCTCAACACAGACAGATGATGTTGGGTTTTACGTAACAACTGAAAGGGCTTTGGAAAAATTCATGATCATTTTGGTGGTTTAAGTTATGTCCACGATTTCTTTAATGTTCTCTTCAAAAATGAGCTGGATCCCTCCCACTTGGATGTGGACTGCACAGGGCTGGTGAGCTGCTTCTAAATATGAGAGTGACTTTCAGGATGTGAAAGGCACTGTGTCTCCCTTCTCAATCTGTCTTGGATTGCTTGCTGAGGTGAGCCAGATGTTCTGCTGTGTGTGTGAGCAGCCAGCAGCAGTGGAGCCTCTAGATGCCTGTGGCTGTAGCTGACCCCTTGGTGGCAGTTTCGTGAGGGATCTGGAACCAGAACCACACACGTTGATTCACTCTCCAAACGGCCACAATGACAAGGCTCCAGCCAGGAGCTTGGGATTCTGTCTAAGTCTCCCATGTGGGTATCAGGAGCTCAAGTATTTGAACCATCTTCCACTGCCTTCTCAGGTGCAAACATGGGGTTATCTCCAACAGATGCTAAAATAACACACACAACATGCATACATTTAAAAAAAAATTTCAACACATTTAGAATGAGGGTCATCCATTGCACTATTTGTTTCTGTTTTTTTTTTTTTTAAGATTTATTTATTTTTATTGGAAAGTCAGATTTACAGAGAAAGAGAGACAGAGAGAAATCCTCCTGTCCACTAGTTCACTCCCCAAGTGGCCACAATGGCTGGAGCTGAGCCAATACGAAGTCAGAAGCCAAGAGCTTCTGCTGACTCTCCCATGCAAAGTGCAGGATCCCAAGGCTTTGGGCCATCACCTGCTGCTTTCCCAGGCTACAGAGCAGGGAGCTGGGAGGGAAGTAGAGCAGCTGGGGATTAGAACCAGCACCCGTACAGGATTCTGGTGCATGCAAGGTGAACACTTTCACTATTAGGCTACTATGCTGGACCCTGTGCTGTTTCTTTTATTTTTTTAAAAAAAGTTCATTTGGTTTATTTACACATTAAAAGGGGGAGAGAGAGAGAGGGAGAGAGAGAGAGAGAGAGAGAGAAATATCTTCCATCTGCTGATTCATTCCCCAAATTGCCATAAGGGCTGGAACTGAGTCAGTCTGAAGCCAGGAACCAGGAGCTCATTCTGGATCTCCCAACTGGATTAGGGTTACAGGTACCCAAGAACCTGGATTATCTGCTGCTTTCCCAGACACATTAAACAGGGAACTGGGAGTCGAACTGGTGCTCATATGTAACGCTGGTGTTGCAGGTGGTGGATTAATTCATTGGGCCACAATCCCAGTCTCTGTACAGTTGAACCACTGCTCATTTTTAATGTCTTTCAAACATTTTGATACAATCGACAGGTGTCTCAGAGATGGAGGTTGGGGAGACGTTTGGCTGCTTCAAGGTGTGCTGAGCCTAATCTCCATGGAGCATCACCCCTTTGTGGCCCATTACCAGAGCATGTGCTTGTGGGAGCAGCTGTCAAATCATATGGTGATTGTGGTACCTGCTTTTCCTAGCCATTTTTGAAAAGTGCAGGACTAGTGCCACACTGAAACCTGGAGAATGTATTCACTTTCTTGTTGCTTCGATTTTCTTCATCACACAGAGCACCTAGCATGGGAGCAACTAGCATTGCTAGGCCAAAGCTTGGCTGCCAGTGAGTGTGTTATCTTTTGATCAAGGTTCCTTGGCTGCTGGAATGTGACCTTCTGACCACTGGCTGAAGAGGGTCAGTGCCATTATGCATTGAATGCTGTCCTGATGAGCTGAAGTGGAAGAACTCAGCAGCACACAGGTGTGCAGTCATAGCCTCGGTTGATCTTTGATGCTCCAGGTGGATGGCTTCAAGGTCCTTGGAAGGGACATAAAGAGCTGGCGCAGAAGATCTGATCTGGATGAGATGCACAAAGGCACTGCATTTTGTTAGTAGTGATAACTTACCTTTAAAGAATATTCTGATGCAATATTATATAATCTATGTGTTGAAGACAAAGGTGATTCTTTTAAAAATCAGAATCTCAAGCAATTATAATCTTTTTTCCCATGGGAGATACAAAAACATGTATTATCACACTAAACAGCCCAATCATTTATTCTGAAACTTCTTAGAGATATACAGAAGAAGAAAGTTTTCTACTGTAAACTGTTATATGCACTGTCTGAGCTCTGCCATCAACATTTTGCTATCTTTTACTCCAACATGTGGCTCTCCTTCTATCAATAGAATGTGGAGATTTAAATAGGATTTATATCTTCGTGATTTTCTCAAAAGATCTGGTGAGGCAGGCCTTGTGGCACAGTGAGTTAGGCTGCCACTTTCAACGTCAACATCCCATATCTGAGTGTTAAATAGGGTTCTGGTTATTCTGGTTGCAATCCAGCTTCCTGCTTATGCATCCTGAGAGGAAGCAGATGAAAGCTCCAGCACTCAGGACCTTGCTAGCCATGTGAGAGGCACAGATGGAGATTCTGGCACGTAGGTTTGGTCTGGCTCAACCCTGACTATTATGGGTATTTGAGAAATGAGACAGCAGAGAGAAGACCTGTCTTTCAAGTAGATGAAAATAAACATTTAAAAGTAAAAGAAGCATTAAGGATGTAAACTCTTTCCTAAAAAGTACTTAAAAAAAACTTTATGTGAATGAGAGAGAAGAGAGAAAGACTCCTTTGCTAGTTCATTCCCTGAATACCCAGTTAGAACGGGTCAATTTGAAGCCAGTAGCCTGGAAATCAATCTGGGTATTTTGCATGGGTAGCCACCATCATCAGCTGCCTGCCAGTGCGTTAGCAGCAAGCCAAGCTGGAAGGGGAGAAGCCGATACTGTACCAGGCACTATGGCCTGGAATGCTAATCTCCAAAATAGTGACCCAATCACTTTACTAAATGCCACGCCCCTTGCCTTAAATGTCATGATTCCAAGCTGGACTCCACGAGTTTACTTGTTCCTTGCTATACTTCCAGAAGATTATGCGATTGCTAATTTATATTTGATGATGATTCAAAGAAGACCAGTGTAAGCACAAGGGGTGTTTCAGTTTGTGGAAAAGTGGAATTAAAAGAAAACTTAGTTTGATGCAGCATGCTTTGAAGTGTATGCACAGCTTTTCATAATGTGCATTTCCAAGTACATTTGGAGACCCCTAATACATACGGTTATGAGAAAGATCTGCTTCCCAATTTGAGGACTGGTTCTTTGGGTGCATTCAAGTTGCAAAAAATTGTCAAGTTGTATATTCAACAAATGGCTTTTAAAACTAAGGATAAAAATGAAACTGCACAAGTTTTATATCTTGAGTACTTAATGCTCAACTTTTCTTCTCTGGGTAGCTGCCTAGACTCTGGAGGCGGTGGGGTGACTCCAGTTATTAGATTCCTTCCATGTGGGAGAGGTCTGGATTGAACTTCCGCCTCCCAGTTCATTCCTGGTCCAGTTCTGGCTACTGTGGGCATTTGGAGAGTGAGCCAGAGGATGGGTGTTCTGGTTGCCAGGCTACCTGTCTTTCTTTGTTTCTATGTCTCTCAACACATAAAAAAACTAAAAATGAAAATCTCGCTTTGGCAGTGGCTTTGAAAATTGAGTGAGGTAGGTAGTTAAAACTCCTTATCCAGTTTTCTCTCATACAACGACCATACACATGTCAACAATTCACCATACACTACTTTCCAAGTTTCTCTTTTCCACTTTACATTTTTTTGCATCATAAATTTCTCACCACAAAATACATTAAATAAATGTACAGTCAGAAGTAGTTTTTTTTGACAGTAAGTTACACATAAAGACATATTCATTAATTCATTCAAAACCTTGGTCATTAGGCAAAGAACATCCCATGAACACGTGATAGAACATATATGCTATATGACCGAGCCCTGTCTCAACTCCTTGGGCTGAGTGAAGTGGCTCTATTTTCTACATGTATGGAATCTTTGTATATGTATGTCATCCATCTGCATACCCACATTCTGCCTTCATTGTTGTCTGATTGGTTCGTGTTGTATACTTATTTTACTTGGGAAATTTTCAGTGTTATTATTATCTAAGATATAAAAAACCCTAGATGTTTGTTGTTGGATGAATGCATAAAGAAAATATGGTTTATATGTACAAAGGACAATTATTCAGCTTATTTAAAAAGGGCATTTTATCATTTGCAATAATGTGGATGAACCCGCTCATTTGTATCTGTTCATTCAAAATTATTTGTTTACTTAAAGTTTATTTGGAATTGAGAGACACAGAGAGAGGGAGTGCTGTTTGCTATGGCTGGGGATGGGCCAGGCTGAAGCCAGAAGCCAGGAGCTCATTGTAAGTCTCAAATGTGGGAGGCAGGGAGTCATGTACTTGAGTCTTCACCTTTTCCTTCCCAGTGTGCACATTAGAAGGAAGTTGATCAGAAAGCAAAGCTGGGACTCACACTATTAGAGGATGTGTGGGCTTGCAGGCCCATGGCTTTTTCTGACTACTTTCATCCCTTCTCCTTCAGCTTTTCCAGGTCTTGTGTTGCATGGGTGCAGCTGTTGGTGAAGGCCTCATTTTCTCTGCTGGTCTCCTTCTTTGTCAAGGTTGGAAGCAATAACAAAAGGCTTGGCTCTGGTTTTCCTTTCTTGATTCTTCTTCATGTTCAGTCTTTCTTCTAGCTAGCCTCATCGACCTTAAGATCCTGTAAGATGCAGAAATCATGACCTTTTGAGATATCTCTACCAGCTCTTGCATTGCCCAAGGTCTGGTCTATGTAGTAGATTCCCAGCTCCATGTCACTTACGACTCTGACACTTGCAGAGTGAGCGCTGTCTGATACGTAGGTCATCAGGCTTAGAGAGCTGACACCCCCAACACTGTGTGGGGAAACCCCTATCCTGTACTGAGCTCTGGGCTCAACATTGTTAATGCATGAATCTCGGGACCGATCTGATTACCACTTTAAAGGTGAGGCTATTCAATTTTTGTCACAGAGTGAATCGTGCTTTTTTTTTTTTTCCTTAGAACAAGTTGTCATGCAATTTTTTTTTTTTTTTAAAATGAAGAATCTGTCATCATAAAAATATGACTCTGGAGACAAATTTTCAGAGCACGGTAAATACTAGAAGCCCAGCCAAAAAAACCCCAGCACCCTGTTGAGACTGGGAAAAGGCAACATAACTGATTTTCACTCAAGTTTGGGACCTGGAAAAAATCAACAGAGATGGTTTCTTCTTCTCCCTTAAGACCTGCAGCAGCAAGTTCTTTGTGTGCTTGTTGATCTCACTGATGTCAACACTGGCAGCCCCAGTGTGCTTGAGTGTCTTGAGTCCTAAGGAGCTTTATATTCATTTCCCAGAACTCAGAAAAGTGCAGTGCTCGGTTTGGTCAACAGGACTGCCGTGGAAATTAAGTTTACCCAGGTTGTGTGTTTGAACAGGAACCATATCCCGTCATGAGTCGGGCTAGCTGGCTCACTAGCTGGCTAGCTATTTCTTTGTGCCCAGTTCCCCCCTGTCTGTTGCTACTCCAGGCTGGCATTCAAGTGCCATGCCCCGAGCATGTTTTGAAAGAATACATTTGAACGCAATTACTAAGCCTTCCTTAGAAGTCCAGCCGTCCTGTCCATTAGAATAATTGATAGTCTAGAGACTTGTTAGGGGGAAAGGAATTTAATCAAAGTTAAAAGTAATTTATAGAGTAAGTCCGACATGCACATACTTTCTCTAAGCCTCGGTTTGATTGGTTTTCATTTTTGGGATGTGTATTTGACATTTGAAACAATTTTAGTCAATAATGCTTTCATTGGAGGCTGCGAGTTCTTTGACCTGTATGTAGAAAATGGGGGAAAGCCAAGAGAAATTTGGTGCTGGTGGTGACTGCTGAACTTTCAAGATCGTTAAAATATACTGCTAACGGGATGAACTAAGCCTCGGGTTTTTCCTCTGGTCTGGCATTGGCTGGTTTCCCAGGAGGCAAACCCCTCCCTCCCTCCCCCAAGGCTCTGTCTCCAGTTAAGCAGAGGGTAGCTTTCTGGGTTATCAGTGGCTTCCCTACCTTGATTTCCTTGGTGTTTCTCTCTGATAACATTAAGCAATTACATCTTCTTGCTGGGCACTCTGCAATCTTTTCTTAGCTTTGCTTGACCTTGGAAACTTATTGATTTTGGCTACATGCGAATTTTCAATTCTGGGGGAATTATCAATGTGCTGGGGAGTAGCTATTGATCCATAATGGAGGGTAACTAGTGGGTAATTACACAACAGCCTTGGTCTGTGATGGAAAAACGGCGATCTATACTCTAGGCAGCCACAGGTGACCCCCAGGGGGATTGAACTACAGAAGAAACATGGTCTCTTACACACTTTTTTTTTCTGTTTGAAGACTTATTTAAGTTTATTTGAAAGGCAGGGTTACACACACACACACACACACACACACACACAGAGAGAGAGAGAGAGAGAGAGAGAGAGAGAGAGAGAGAGAGAGAGAGAGGTGTATCTTCTTTCTGCTGGTTCACTTCCCAAAAATGGCCAGGACTGGTTCAGTCCAAAATCTTCAGTGGCGAAGATTTGGCCACTAGGCTAACACACCAGGCTCTATCACATTTTTCAAGGTGTTCTCCAAGGTATGTATATGCTCTGAGATGCTCTTTTGCAGGAGAGATTCAGGAGAAGAAATCTGAAAACACACAAAATACAACATTTTGTGTGTTCAAAAGATACGGTTGTACCTTCTAGACCCCAAGAAATCTTGCAGTAAATCAATCTGTTTAATTAAAAAAGTATTAATGTGATTTGATATTCTTCAACTTGTTTCTCCCCTATATAGAGCAACAATCACGATCAGTTGTGGGGAGAGCTAGTCTTCCTTGGACCCACACAACTTTGTGTAACTATTGCAGACTTCTTACACAGGCAAACTCTGGGACTGGAGTTGTATTTTATTGACTTTTTTTTTTTTTCAAGCTATTCTCTCAGTCATAACTGTCTTACTCTAAAGCCCTTCTCAACTTTCTCACTGGTCACTTAGGAGTGGCTCAGCCTCCTTGGGGACCCACTGGTTTCCTGCCCTTTGTTATGGGGGTGCTGTTTTTCTACCTTGAGCTGGTTAATTTTGTTGTTCACTTAACCTCAAGAGCAACTGAAATCCACAGTGCTGTGTTAAGTATATTGACAAATTACAACTGATCAATTTTTTTTTTCTGAGTTGACCTCACAATTATGTCATCACTGCTCATGATACAAGCAACAGAAGGACATGGCTCGTTGCCAGTCAGATCTGGTTTGAGTTCTACCTGACTTTGAGGGTGACCTTGGCTTCTCTAAGTTCTGGTTTCCTCCTAGGGTTGTTTGTGAGAATAAAAGGAGCCAGTTGATGGGAGAGGCAAGATACCTCACAAACACACTTATGGTGAAGACTCCAGTGATGATAACAGATTGTGTGATTTGAGCCATCCCTAGGGTCCTGGCCTGATGTAAGTGTGTTATAAGCGTAATTCCACTTGATCCCTTGTGAATACTACGTGAGATGCAGGGTACTGTTTTCATGTTACAGGTGCTGAAACTCAAATTGGGCTCCGAGTCGTTTAGTTTCTTAGTTGAGCTTGCTGCGTACTTTATCACCACTTAGCATTGCACGTGGAAGTCATGAAAACAGGGTGACAAGTGTAAAGCTTTCTGTAACAATGGAGTTAAAAGACAACTAAGTCTTCCTTGGTTAAAAAAAAGAAACCTGCAATTCAAGTGCAGGTTTTTTTTTTTCGTAGTACATACTTTCCAGAAACTTTAAAAATATCCTTGATATTTATCAGTTATTATTTTTGCTTGTGAAGAAAACATTTGATATGGAGTTGAAAACAGAAGAAAAGCATATCAGAAACTGTTAGCCTGAAAGAGACTCTAGATCTGTCATTGTCACTTACTGATTGTAAGATCAGGGGCAGATGAGCCACAGTTTGGTTGTCTGTAAAGTGGGGATAATATTGCTATTTTTCCTTATAGGGTTGTGACAATTAAATGAGATAATGTAAACAAAGTTCTTACCCACTGAGTGACTCATAGTGAGACTTTTGGTACATGATCACTGTTGATGTTGACTGTTAGTACCATCTATCTCAGCAGCCCCAGTGTGCCTGGGGAGGCATGGCCTTGGGTGAAAAGCTGCCCTCTTGTGGCTTTGCAAATTAAGGCATTGCACATTCATCTTTCTACTGGAGGGAAGGAGAGAATGCATTCAGTCCTGAAACTACATCCAAGTGTCCTCTGGAAAAACGAAATCCTGTGACTGGGACAAAAGGCACACACACGAACCTGAACCCATAGCAGCCTGGGACAGGAGCAAGGGCAGCTCCTTGCCGATGTGGATGCAGAGCTGAGGATGTGTTGTTGCCAATGAACTGTTCATAAAGCCTGTACAGGCTGTGTCTCTGGCACCACTCATACCCAGCCCATACCACATCCAGACTCTCCAATGCTTGCATTATGCTCAGCTACAGTCCTTCCTCCAGCAGGGCCCTAACTGCTCTCCCTTCTGCACATCCTCCCCACAGCTGCAGGGCCAGGGCAGAACATGGTGACCCCTCTTGAAAAGCCCTAAAGAGTTGGAATTTCTGAATGTGTCAGCATGGCATTCAAGGCTTCTGCAGTGTGACTGCCCACCCTGTGTTAATCAGCTGGGGCTCCTCACAGCTGCAGCTTCAGGCTTCTGCATCTTTGTCCATCCTGGTGTCCTCAGAGTGGGATATCTTTTTTTCTCCTTCCTGTTGATATAAATCTATTCCAGGAATGGAAATTGCTTCCAAGGCTATGTGAATAATCTAATTTGTATCATGATGGAAAGCTTATGTTGATGGTCTCACTCTCTTGTAAAATCCTTACCAGATTCAGCAGTTAAGTCTTGGTAGCAGTGTCCAGGCAGATGTGGGTTAGAATAGTGTGTACCTCTGTCACTTTGTGGTTGCACATTGCTACTATGATACTTACTAAATTTACCCAAGGGCAGCAAAAGTACCAGCTGATCATCAAACATATTTCCTCCTCTGTCCACTGGACTTGTAGGGTCCTCCTTCGAGTTGGTAATGGTCACAGGACAGAGATCTAGCCAAAGGAATGTGAGCTGCTCATTTGGGTCCACTGTCCCGGCAATCTTTCATGCTTTATTCTCCCAAGTCTACAGCCACCTTGGGTGCATTGGACCAAAGATGAAAGTACAGCAAGCATCTTCCAAGGTGCCCTCCAGTAAAGCTCAACTCTTGGCACTCATGTCCTGTGTAATGCTGCCCAGCATTGAGGGAGCTGGGTGTCACAGACAGAATATTTCATGTATGACTGTGTGTGACTGCCAAGGCTTTGTCATCAAAGCCAGATGGCCTCTGCCATGGCCTTTGTTGGACCATTCTCTATGAGAAGCCGGACACTACGTCATATGGACACACAGCATGTTGTGGAGAGGTCCTGTGGCCGGGAACTGAGGCGTACCAGCTCTCCCTGATGTGTGTGATCACGTGGGAGGTGGGATTCTAGCCTGGTCTTCAGATGACAGAGACTTAACAAGAGACTAAGACGCTCCCAAATTTCTCACCAGTGGAAATAGATTGTGGTTATTGTGTTAAGATTTCAAACCATGGGTACATTTATTTGCAATAATAGATAAATGTTGGAGCTGGAAGAGGCATGGATCAGTCCTTGCCTGGAAGCTATCTTCTAGGTACTCTGAGTGGAAACCCCGAGATTTAGACCTCACCCTCTTCATGCTAAACTGTCATTATTGGACTCCCATGTAGTTCTTAATTTATTCAGGACTTCCTTTTTTTTTGGATTTTAGTAAACATTTTGTAATTTTTTTCAGTAAATTTAGGATGTTTCTATTTAATAGTGCCATCTTTTTAGATTGGATTCTATATGCATGCTTCATTTTTGCCAGTAGTTAGAAAGTTTAATGATCTGTATGCATTGCTCTTTGCATTCAGTAATTCAATTTAACTCTCATGTGAATAAAAACATCTGTCAGTGAATTAGTCTTGGATTTTGAAGAGATAATCATGCTGTGTGTTGAGAACAGTTTTCCTCTTTCTTCAATGATTCAATTTCTTTCTATTATATTGTGCCAACACATACTTCTGTGTGACTGGGCTAAAAGTAGTCAAATTTTACTCTTCTGTGGTCTCACCATGAAGCTCGATGCTTTCAAGAGATTTCCACTGAATACAAATGAGTAAATCCAGGGTCTGGCGTGGTAGTGTGTCAGTCTAAGCTTCCGCCTGAGTGCTGACTCCCATGTAGGTGCTGGTTCGAGTCTCGGCTATTCCACTTTCAATTCAGGTCCCTGCTTATGGCCTAGGAAAACAGTGGAGGATGGCTCAAGTCCATAGGCCCCTATACACACATGGGAGACCTGGAAGAAACTCCTGGCTTCTGGCTGTGGACCGGCTATTGAAACCATCTGGGGAGTCAACCAGCAAGTGGAGGGTCTCTCTGTGTCTCCTTATGGCTCTATAACTCTGCCTTTTCAAATAAAAATGAATAATAAATCTTTAAAAAAGAAATTAGCATATCCTTTTTGACAACTCATTTGCTAAACTTATTTTTGAATCAGAAATTGTTTTTGAGTTCATCAACTCATTTTGGATCCTTATTGAGATTATCATAATTTTTCTAGTTCCATACACTAATGTAGTTGCTAACATAGATACATTTTTGCAATTTTGAATGATTCTTGTATTCTTAATGCAATTCTTACTGTAGTAAAACTCCATTGTTTAAACATAGGCTATTGAATTTATTTGGCAATAATGCCTTAAGGGTTTGGATATTACTGTTATTAGTTGGGAAAATGAAATGAGTTAGTTTTCATCTTTTAAAAAAATATTTCTTCACTTTAAAAAATTATTTACTTGGAAGGTAAAATTAGAGAGATAGAGAATCTTCCCTTCTGTTGATTCACTCTCCAAATGGCTGCAGTGGTCAGAATTGGGCTGGTCCAAAGGCAGGAGTCTGAAGCTTCTTCAGCATCTCCGACGTGGGTGCATCTTCTGCCGCCTTCCCAGACATATTAGCAGGGAGCTGGATCAGAACTGAGATGGTGGGGGAAGTAAAGAAACAGTAGCTGGGGTTCCAACTGGCACCCAGATGGATGCTGGCACCACAGGCAGCAGCTTTTCCTACAACTCAGAGTTGCTGGACCCACCAGTTTCTGTTCCTTACAATTCCTATCCTACAGGATCTGTTTCTTTCACTCATTATTAAGTCTCAAGCTTTCAATGCTATGACTATTTCAATGCCATACATTTATTTCAAATTATCACAGGTGTTATATTTATTGCTCCATTGAAGTCTTCATAGATGTCCCATATTATAGGACAAGGGGATATGATGAGTTCAGTAGAACCTCACCTCTACACCAGCGTGGGGTTGTCCCTTCCTTCCTTCCTTCCTTCCTTGCTTCCTTCCTTTCTCCCTCCCTCCCTTCCTTCCTTCTCTCCCCCACCTCCTTTAAAGGATTAAGTTTTGCTTGTCTTTTAAATTTCTTCCTTCTACTCAGTTTTTCTATTTCTTCTTAGGCCAATGTTAATAATTAAAAAATTTCCTCTATGATTGCTCTTCCTTTCTTGTTAAACTTATTTGTTTCTTCTCCTCCAATTTCTCAATCAGATTTTACAAGGCTTTGGCCTTTGTTAATGATCTCTGGAAGAACATTTGGCTTAATTAATTATAACTACTTGGATCATTTTCTAGTATTTCCTTTTATCTTGATTCATTTATTTCATCAACTTCTTGAAAGTTTATTTTGATCTTTTTCTGACTTCTGGAGTTAAAAGTTCAGATAATATATTTTTAGTCTTTCTTACTTTTAGACAAATACATGAGTGCTGCAAGTTTTCTTTGATTACAGATCAGTTTTTTACCAACACATTTTGATATACTATTATATGACTTCTTGAGAAAGAGTGTCTCATCATAGTGTGATTTTGCAGTAGCTTCTTGAATTAGTATCTTAAACTTTTGAGTAATTCTTCTTGCTCCATTTAATTTTGCTTCTGTTGTTATTCTATTTTGTTGTTGTTGTTTTATTTGAAAGGAGACAGACAAAGGAGAGAGCGAATCTTCTATCCATTGGTTTACTTTCATGTGCTTGCAGCAGCCAGACCTGGGCTAGCCCAAGCCAGGATTCTAGAGCTCAGGCTGAGTCTCCCACATGGGATGGAGGGGCTCAGCTTTTTGTGCTGTCATGAGCCCCCTCTGGGCTGTGGATTGGCAGGAAACTGGGACAGAAATGAAAGAGTTGTGGCTGGAACTAGGCACTCTGATATTGGTTGGAGTGCCCTAAGTAGCAGCTTAACCACTGTGCCAAATGGCTGCTCTTGTTCTAAGTTTATAGAAATGTGGTCACCATATTGACTTCTTCATATTTGCTAATATTGCTAACACTTTCAGGTTTTTTTCTATGTTCTGTTGGACATATCAATAATTGAGAACAGTAATTCAAAATTTCCCACTGGGGTAATAGGTTTGTCAGTGGCTCATTTGGCTTTTATTAGCTTTTGCTTTATAAATCTTGAGGTTAGTTTATTAGACGCACTCTGATTAAGAATTGCTAAAACTTTTTGAAGATGGCATTTCAGAGGGATACACCAGTCTTCCCTTTTCCCTTAATGCTGTTTTGTCTTCAAGTTTGCCTGATTTAACACAGTTGTCCAGCTTATTTTAAAAAAATATTTACCTAGCGTTTATTTTTTTTTCATATTTCATGTAGTATTTCCATACCCTTAGCTTAAGTTGTATGGCCTATAAACAGTATAGGACTGGATCATGATGTTGTTTTATTTCAGTTTGACACATGGAGTTTTCTTCTTACACATTTTAAAGGGATTTCTTTATCTTATTTGAAAGTCAGAGATATGTACATATATAGACAAAGGAGTAGGAGAGAGAGAAAATAAAAAGATCTTTTATCCTCTGGTTCACTCCTCAAACAATAGCCAGTGTGGGGCCAGGCCAGGTCAAAGGGAATAACCAGGGGCTTCTTCTAGGTCTCCCACGCAGGAGCTCAAACACGTTTGCTGCTCTTCTCAGGTCATTGGTAGGGAGCTGGTTCAGAAGTGGAGCAGCCAGGATGCAAACCAGCACCCATATGAGATGCTGATATTGTAGGTTAGTAGCTTAAGCCACTGTGTACAATGCTGGCTCCATAGTCTCCTACTCTTAAATATTGATTTGACTCATTTACATGTTTCTTTTATTTTCCTCTACTGCTGTTTACATTGAACCAAAGCATTATGATTCATTTTTAATGGACTTCTTTTGTTTCTCTGCAAGTTTAGAGAATATATATTTATGAGTATAGTTTACATATATCACTCTGTTTTTATTGTATATTTTACTGTTCACTGAATATGAGGATCCTAAATTCTTATTTTCAAAATATCTATTCATCTGAAAGATGAATGGCAGAACCTCTGCCACACACACACACACACACACACACACACTCACACACACACTCACAGAAGGAGTTCTTGCAGGCACTGATTTTATTCTCCAAATGCCTGCAATTCCCAGGGCTGGGTTGGACTTCAGTCAGGAGCCAGGAACTTCATCCATGTCTCCCATTAGTGACAGGACTATAGGTACTTAGTTTCCCAGGTACCTGGAAAATCCATTGCTCTCCCAGGTGCACTAATAGGGAGCCAGATGAAAACAGAACAGCTGGGACCCAAATTGGAGCTCTGATATGAAGTGTCAGTATACAGGCTGGCACCTAAAATTTACTTACCTGAGAATTAGAGAGGAAGGGGGCTTCTTCCCATTAGTTCACTTCCCAAATGCCTGTAATGATTGGGACGGGATAACCAGAAATTTAATCTTATGTTGAGGGTGGAGACAGGAACACAAATTTCTGGAGCCATCACTGCTGTCTCCCAGGACGTGTCTTAGCAGGAAGCTGGTGTCAGGAGGCAGACGCAGGAAGGGAACCCAGGCAGTGGGACACGGGGCACAGACATTCGAACCAGCATCTGAACCATGAAGCTGAATGGCTGCCCAGCAATACTGACCCATACTTACAGACAGTAGCAACATTTATTGCCTTTGCCATGAGTGCAAGAGATTCCAGGGTATCTATGGCTCATTCACCAAATCTCTAAATAGAATCCAAATAGCACTGGTAATATCCTAAGGCTTTGACAAAAAGGAGGAGAGTAAACAGAAAGTAGATCAGATAAGCAAGAAAGAGCCATTGAGAAAGCCTAGAGCAGCTTGGGGCTTCAGAGACAGAAATGGTCTTGCCAATGTGTGTCTGAGTAAGGCAGCACATGTGTGTCCATGCGTGTCTGTGTGTAGGTGTGTGGGCCTGGGTGAGTGGGGATGGGCATTTCTTATTTTTCAAAAAATTATTTTAGATGATGCTTACTTAATCTATCAGGGTGGGAAGGATCTAGGATTAAGGAGAAATGGCTATGATCATTGTTTCTAAACCTTCTATTTCTTCTTCCCATTTCTGTGGGGAAGTGGGAGATAAGGGGAGAAGCCATACCCAGCCTCCCAACCGATCAAGTATCCGAGGATGGGGAATGGTTACCCGATATCAACCCAGGGACACAATGTGGCACACACTCTGAGGGTTCTTCCCAAGTGGATGTGATAGTTCTGAAATGCTGTTGAGGTCGCCAATCTATGGATGAGGAATCCCTTCCAATGGATGACTGGTATTGAATGAAAGGCACGTAGTTTTCTGTGAGCTCTGAGGACAGGGAAAGGCAGGAGGGAGGAAACACCGGAGAGTCAACGAGGATTCATTTCTACCTATTGAGAAAGACTGCCCAGTTTGAAGCAGTCAGGGTAGGAGACGGAGCCAATAAAATCCCCGTCTGTCACAGAAGATGGAAATAGTAAAAATTGAATCTGAATTGTGAGGTTCCCCTCCCCCGCCTCTCTCCAAGAAGACAAATGGATCAGGAGAAATTGAGTTTATGTAGATCAGATGATACAGTTTGGTAGGAAGTTGTGACTTAGGCCAGCAGTATCCCCTCTTACACAGTGCCTCCACATGAGGTCACACTGCTGAGACTTCTATCCGGAGGCTATCAAGGTCATGTTTTGTACACCAGCTATCAGAACAAGAATCGATCTGTTGACAATGGTGACTAAAGAAGTCCTAGGTCTCATCTCAGTGTAATCTAGACCCTGATGAAATTATAACCACATTTCTCCCAGCCTATGCGGCTGAGCCCCAGGGTGTGGAAAAGGAGAAGTCACAGAATATTCTTTCGTCCAGTGATGAGAATGTTAGTGACATGGCTGCTGATGAGAAACAGATACGGGAAAACACAACACCCCAAGTCTAGCTCACTTCTCTCTTGGAGTCAAGCTGATGAAATCTTTCCTGAAACTCACCGATGGCAAATTAATATGCTTTTCAAAAACATTTTTTTTATTCTAAAATGCATTTTTTTTTTTTTTTTTGCTCCTAGCTCTAAGATCTCAGCACATTCATTTCTAATCCCAAATGGAATGCAGCCTTGGCACAGGCTTACTGTCTAGATGCTTCCTTATTCTAAGTTATGTTTCATTGAGTGAAAGATTCCCTATACCGGGTGTTTATACAATACCTTGGAAAGAGAATGTGATGGAGAAGCAGGAGATGGTGCTCATTTTTCCTGTTGCCATGTGAAGACTGAGGAGCTTTCAAAAAAATACTGTTTTACATCTGTAAGTCTTAACTAGGCAGGAATGACAGCCCAGAACAGGCATGGAGATGATAATAATGAAGTCCAAGTCTCACTGTTGGAGGGGTAGCTGTGTTTTAAAGCCTGGGTCTCAAGTTTTGTGAAGCAGGCATGTTCTGGCCAGGGCCATCTTGATGGCAGAGTCCATGAAATTTTCCCCAGGAGGTTCTGTGAAGGTCTTAAATTGCTGAAGTGGATCTGCACGATCAGATCCAGGTCAACATCATTTGTTGTTGAACCATCCCTTTGCCAGCCTGTCATTCAGAAATCTTAAATGCCCCCAGCATGCATCTTAATTCTTACCCCCTTGCCATCCATTCCCACTGCAGTCCGGCTTAGAACTATACTTCTCACCTGCTTAGGCCAATGTTCCCCAGGATTCTTCTCTTCACTCTGTCTCCATAACTACAGCATCACCTGGCTGAAAAAATGGGGCATTGCCATGGTTCCCTACATAGAATGCAAACTTTTGGGTGTCTGGTTAACTTCCTCCACACACCCTTCCTCTATCCAACTGACTTGATCTGCTTCCTGAGGGAACTCTGCACATGACACCTCTGAACCTTTGTGCTCCCAGTCCCCTGAGTCTGGGAGCTTCCTCTTCACCCTGGCTCACCAATCAGAAACTTCACCTTAACCAGAGGCTCTCTTTGTTGATTCCTTTGTAGAGCACCTAGGTTGAGGTCATCAGTAGAGTTCCCTGATGTCTTTATCTACAGCAGCTTTTAGATGCCTTATCTGGACTGGTATTATCAGTTCAAGGCTTTTGTTATTTATCTGACTTCCCAGATATGGCTCATGGTACCTTGAAAAGGAAGGAACCTTTGGTTCCTTCCTTCTCTACCTGTATCAGAGGGGAGGGTACCAAATGGACATCCAAATTCTGTTAGCTCAGGGCTATCAGAAGTACCTAAACCTCAGTATTTTTCATATTAAATTGGACTGTGTACTTGTAAGTAAATTTCAAGGCTTTCTTTCTTTGTGTCCTCTCAGGATGCTACCCAGAAGCTCTCTGGGGAGATATGAGCTTTCTAATGGGTGGTCCCATGGCTGCCTGTTGCTAGGGCCCAATCAGGCTCATATGTCCACTTTTACATTCCTGTGTTTTCCTCCTGTGAGGAGGATCTGAAGTCTTAGGTTACTTCGCTTCAACCTGAGCAGACCTCCCTTGGGTCAGACCCCAGTGTCTCTTAGATTTCTTCTAATTATGGGCAAATTCTGCTATGATTCTGTAATCAAGATTGAAGAACTAGGCAACATTTGTCAGTGCTTCATAAACACACCAGATGGATCAGGACAGATCTTTTCAATTATCTTTGTGCATTGGTTCTATTTTTTCAAGGATTATCTTGCTTTTCTTCAACAAGACAAACAGTGTTTTAAAAAGATGTGTTTATTTTAAAGTCAGATACAGAGAGAGAGAGAGAGAGAGAGAGAGAGAGAGAGAGAGAGAGAGAGAGAAAGAGAAAGGGAGATAAAGAAAGTGAGAGATTGTTCCTCTGCTAGTTCAGTTCCAAATGGTTGAAATGGTCAAGGCTGGACCAGGTTGAAACCAGGAATCACATCCAAGTCTTCTTTGCAGGTGGCAGGGACCCAGGTATTAGGGCCAACATCCGCTGCTTTCTCAGATAACATTGCTAGGGAGCTGAACTGGAAGTGGAGCAACCAGGGCTCAAACTCATATGGTATGTGAGCATCATAGGCAGTGATAGAATGCTGGTCCCAACATAACTATTTTTAAAGAACCATCAGGTCTACCTGTGTGAGATGAGAAAGTTTTTAGATTTTTCCATTGTGGAAATATTCAAGCATGTGTAAAAATAGAGGAGTATGGTGAATCCCACTCAACCATTGCCATCCTTCATCTTTCCTTCCTTAGCTGATATTGAAGGAAATCCCAGATGTCTTCCATCTGGATGCCATATGTTGGAATCCTCTTCCAATCAATAAGAAAAATTAAAAAATTCAAAGCATAATTTCTTGCTTAAATGTATTAACAAATATTTAAAATATTTATTTTAAAATTTTTATTTTAAAATATTTATTCTAAAATTTTTATTTTAAAATATTTTTTTTTTTTTGGAAAGACAGATTAACAGAGAGAAGCAGAGATAGAGAGATCTGCTATCTGTGGGTTCACTCTCTGATGGCTAAGAGGCTAGAGCTGAGCTAATCTGAAGCCAGGAGCAGGGAACCTCCTGAGTGTTCCACTTGGCTGCAGGTACCCGAGGTTTTGGGTTATCCTTCGTTGTTTTCTAGGCCACAAGCAGGGAACTGAACGGGAAGTGGAACACACAGGACATGAGCCAATGCCCACATGGGATGCTGGTGCTTGAAAGCAGAGGGTTAGCCAATTTAGCTGTCATCCTAACTCTAATAAATTATTTTATTTTATTTTCTCTTTTATTTTTAATTTTATGGTCCAGTTTCATAGGTTCTGGGATTTCCTCTCCCCCTTCCCCAAATTCATTCCCCTCAACTTATTTCCCCCATATTATTACAATAGTACAGTACTTTATAAGCAGTCATAAGTTCATCATTCTGTCTTTTAATGTGTCCTGACATTGCTAATGGATTCTTAATATTGAATGGGGATGGGCCCGGTGTGATGGCGCAGTGGTTAAGGTCCTCGCCTTGCAGGCCCCAAGATCCCATACGGGCGCCGGTTCTAATCCCGGCTTCCCTGCTTCCATTCCAGCTCCCTGCCTGTGGCCCGGGAAAGTAGTCGAGCATGGCCTAAAGCTTTGGGACCCTGAATCCGCGTGGGAGACCCGGAGGAAGTTCCTGGCTTCGGATCGGCATAGCATCAGCCGTTGCGCTCACTTGGGGAGAGAATCATCGGATGGAAGATCTTCCTCTCTGTATATCCGCCTTTCCAATAAAAAAAAAATATATTGAATGGGGCTGTGACATTCTATAACCAACATGTTTATAATTGCTAGAATCTTGCATACACAAATTGCTTCACTCTGTTGATTCATTTACGGATTAATTAAATGATGTTTGGATAACTGAATTTTTTTGTTGTCAACCATGTATGTGGAAAGTAGTCTCTTGTGTTGATGTCTTACTCCAGGCTAACTTTAAAATTATTTATTTATCTAATTTCCTTGAAACGTAGAGAGAAAGTGATCAGGTGGCAAATCTTCTACCACTGGCTCACTCCCCAAATGCCTTCAGTATGCAAGTTTGACCACGTCTTTAAAGACTAGCACTAGTTTTCTTGGAGCAGTGGAATTAATTGTACCTTCGTCTGGAATTTTCTTCTCTGATCAAAGAGCCATGCATGGTGTATATGAGAAAATAACTTTTCAGAGATCGCACTTGAGTTCACAAAAATGTGAAAGGGATAGGGGGTGTCAGAAGTATTCCCATGATTTTTCTGGGGCCCAAATTGTTCAGATTTACGCTCAGCTCCTGCAAAGAGTGTAATCGTTGTTAGGACAACCAGGGCTTCCTAAAACACAGCACAAGCCTAATGTCTAATTCCAGTGACGTCTTGTGGGAGGAAGTCCAGCATATTAGCTTCAAATCCTGGAGCTATAGGAGCATGACTGGGTAGTTCCTTCTTTTTCTTGGATTCAGTTGTAGCATGACTGACCGTATCCACCAGTAGGTTCTTAGCTACAAGAGCTAATGATCAACCTATCTCTCAATACTGAATGTGTTCCTGGGAAATCTTTCTGATTTTAGCATCAACTTACAAAAATTGCTGAAGCTGCTACAGAGCAGAGGATATAACAGGAGTTGTTGATTCAGAGACTAAGCAGATTCACAGACTTCTTAGCTCTGGCAGGATATTGCAGGCAGATAATCAGCTGCAGGAATTCCACATAATGAAAATGATCAAAATCTCAGCAACACCAATAATTACAGATTTTTTTAAAAAAAATATCAATCATTTATCTGGGGGTCAATAGGAAAATTGACTTCAGACTGCTGGTGAGTGTTGAACTTCTGCCATCCGTCTCTCCTGTTGGAACCAATGACAGGCAAGGGTATATCTTCTCATGATTGAGACAGAGACCCAAGAAAGCTAAGCAGTAAATCCATATTTTGTAAACCTTTATTTTATAAATCTGTATTTTGCTGACTATGAGATATTAAGACACTTGGAGAGTTTTCCAAGGAGAGTATTTAGTAAACTGTAGAGCCCTTCAGTGAGAGCAAACTACTGTCTGATTTCTTAGAGTCACAGGTAAATGACAATGGCTTGTGTTTGAGTGGTATTTGGAAGCTTAACAAGTTTGCAACTTGCATGTGCCCTGGGACAAATAGGAGAGCAGGTGACAATCGTAGACAACTCAGATTTTGAGGAGTGGAAGCCAGCTGGGCTTCCTCACTCCACGGGAAAGGTTGTTCTTTCTGTTTCACCCTGTCTTTCTCTCTCACAGGATAATGAAGCAAATGGGAGAGTTAGTGTCAGGATCATGTGCAGCAAGAAGGCAAGCACTGCCAGCTCACAAATCATGCATTTCTTCTCTGCCTTTATTTAAAGACTTCATCGAGCATGTCTTATTTTTTTTCCCCTTTAAGATTGATTCATTTATTAGAAAGGCAAAGTTAGAGAGAGAGAGAGAAACTTTCCATTCGCTGGGTCACCCTCATATGGCCACAGTTGCGGAAGCTGGGCCAGTCTGGAGCCAGGAGACAGGAGCTTTTCCCTGTCTTCCATGAGACCATCCAGGCCTGCAGAGGTCTTGGCCACACCCCCAGGTGGGTGGCACAAGAATTGCCCACCCGTTTCCTAACTGGTTAAGAGACCACCAATGGGAAACATTTTACCTGTAGGTTCCTGCACAACAAGGAGGTATTATGGAAGGCTTAAAACCCCCAAACCCTTTTAAAGACCCTGTTGATGTCTCTCCTGCTCTACTTTTGAGAGGCACCCCGCCTCCCGGCTTCTTCTCCGGAGGTGCTTTCCCCTTCCTTCTTTCCTGGCTCACCTGGTCACTTTGCAAATAAACTTCTTTGCAACTGGTTCCTGGCTTTTAAATTCTATATTAAGCTAAAGAAAGAATCTGCTGAGCTTTTCCGGTAAGATTCCATTTGGTTGCACAGAGGCCCAAGGACTTGGGTCATCCTCTGCTGCTTTCCAAGGTCATTAGCAAAGAACTGGATCGAAATAGAGTGGTCAAGACTAGAACCAGTGTCTATATTTAACACAGACACCACAGGCAGTGGGTTTACCCAGTGTTCCACAGAATCCACTCCAAGCATTTCTTAAGTCCCAACTTGCACTTAATCCCTGTACCAGTCAGGATAGCAGGCCTAAGCCCCTAACCTCCTTTACCCAGCGTCTGCCCTTTGAGATCACTGATAGCATGCAAGGAGGAAGCCATTAGCAAGGGGGGTCCGGCCAATGCAGTCCCACATATGTCAGAATGAGCAGCAAGCCTTGTGTCCACTGCAGTCACCCAGGCCAGCTGCTAGCAGTGCTGTCCCTTGAGAACAGGTCCCTGGAGAATTCTTGCAGCCAGCTCATTGCTGGTTGCAACAAGATTACTATTTGGATTTGTGGAATGATTCTGCAATGCATGTGGCTGCCAGAGGATGGGAGGCTGGTCTGAGAGCACCAGCCTGCCAGGGAAGGGTGCTGGACCAGGCTTCTATGGGGGTTCTCTGAGTGCCTTTCCTGCTGGAGCCACACAGGACTAGGGCCAGGAAAAGGCTGGGGGAGAGGGGTGGTGTGGTGTGGGAATAGCGTATATCTACCCCGTGGCTCTATGAATTCTTGGAGAGCAGTCAAAGTGTTCTCTGGTGGGGAGGGCCTCTGGGGCAGTAACAGAGCAGGACAAGGTGAGTGACTGTTTCATTCAACCTGAATGAAACAGTGCCTCCTCTCTGTTCAGTACTGCTCCTGCTGAGATTAAAGCAGTGAATACAAACTACGATGTGAGCCCTTGGGCTGCATATAGTCTAGTAGGGGACACAGACTACAACATTCACACAACAATAAGCAAAGTGGAGACACTTAGAGGAGGATGAGTCTGGGGAGAAGGAAGGAGGGTGAGCTAGAGGGCAGAAGTGGGAGGGGGGCAGGTGGTGATCATAAGCGAGGTGACCATGGGGGGGGGTAACATCTAAGCCAAGAGGGGTGAGGGGTGCAGGGGTGGGAGCAAGAAGTCAGGTAGAGATCTGAGCAAAGAACTGGCGGAAGCAGCAGCTGGAGCACAGTCCAGTGTGATAAGGCAGCCCCGAAGAGAGTGATGCAGGAGCATAGGATGTTGGATGCTCGGAGGCTGCCGGCTCTTGCTTGCAGGGTCATAAGGAGTGAGGTGCTTCAGTCCCATCAATTTCTAAACAGATATCCTAATGTTTTGACTGGCAAATAATTGTGCATATTTATGGAGCACAAGGTATTGCCTTGACGTATGGATGCATGTATGTATGTATGTATGGAAGTATTTCCAATTTTTTTTTTTTGTGGAAAAACAGATTAAAGCTATGTCAATTTTGGCATGAAATTTTTGAAATTTATGTGTTTATGGAAAAAGACACACAATGTAAAAACTGTGCCTAAATTTTATATTTTCTTTTAGTTTAAAGATTTATTTGAAAGTCAGAGTGACAAAGAAAGCGGAGAGAGAGAGAGAGCAAGAGAGAAACAACTTCCTTCTACTGATTCGCTTCTCAGTCACAGTAGTTAAAAATGGGCCAGGCCACGGTTAGGAGCCAGTTCCAACAGTTTCTCCCATGTGGGTGGCAGGTGTCCAAGCACTTGAAGCATCTACTGCTTCAGGGTGCACCTTGGAAAGAAGGTGGGTGGGAAGCAAAGCAATGAGGATTCCATTTGGTGCTGCAGTGTCAGCATTGCAGGTGACAGCTTATCTCTCCTGTGCCACAATGACAGTCCCTGAACAAAGCTAATTAACAATACTCAGCACTTCATTTATCTTTCTTTTTTTTTTTTTTTTAGATGGAAACATTTGACATTGATTGAGGCATTCTGAGGTATGACTTAAGTTTTAAAAGCCTCCCTTAACTACCTTGCTGGGACAAGTTTTGTGCCACAAGGCAGTGGCTCTGGGTCTGGATAGGAGGTTACTGTGAAGTCTAGCCACAAGCTGGCCGGTCCTGGCTGAGATAGGTCAGTGGAGACAGCAGGAAGCACTCAGAATCTAAACAGAGTTTGAAGGAGCAAATGGGGCTTGTTGGCAGGTTGGATGTGGGCGTAAGTGAAGGACAGGATCAAGGATGTCTCCAAGTATTTTGGCCAAGAGATATGAAAGATGTAGTGGCCTTCCATCGAGATACGAATAATCAGGGTGCAAAGAGTATTTTGGGAAATGATGAAGGCATTAACTTCATCAGGCTATGGCTGATCTCTGTGTTGGAGTTTAGAAAGGAGATGGGAGGGACCCAGAGAGGCCTGGGGTAAAGTGGAGATTCAGCCATTGAATGCTCAGAGCATTGGCAATGTTACATGTCTAGTTCTTAATCATAACATTTTCTCCTGGCTTAACTGTAATGACCACCCCCCCCCAATTAACCACTGTTAATAACCTTTTGTGTACTTAGTATGTATGTAGTGGGATTTCTGATGCGTGAAATCTAAATTTTAGGTTGAAGTTAGTTTCAAGAAAATGTTGCTGTTGGGCAGCAACTTGGTACTACACAACTACAGTTGCTGCTTTGGGCAGCAGAGTTGTGTTTTGGAGGGCCTGGGTTGGGGTTCCCAGCTCCCTGCTAGGGTACACCCTGGGAGGCAGCAGGCCATGGCTCAGTTACATGGATTCCTGCCATCCACATGGGTTGAGCTCTGGGATCCTGAGTTTGCCACTGGCCCAGCCCTCATTTGTTGTAGGCATTTGGGAAGTGAATCAGTGCACGAAAGTTTTCTCTGCCAATGAATTTTCAAAAATGATTGAAAAAGTGACCAGAAAAGCTCATACCGTCACGAACTGGCAAAGACTTTTAATTCTGGTTGTGACCACTCTGGAAGGCCAGTTTTGCATTTTTTTTTCTTCCTTGAGTCAGTTGTGTCTAAGTAAGTAAATGAAGAAAGATTGTAAAGCAAAACAAACATCTGGGAAGTGGAAACTATGGGAGAGATAGATGGTTGCTTACCATTCCCCCAGTGTTTCGGAGCTACTCAGCTTCTATGCTGCAGAAGTAAGTCACCCCAGCTCAGCCTACTGAAGCGTGTTTGCATGTGGAGCTTTCCACCGTGGCAGTCTGTAAGTAATTTGCTCAAATATTGGGAGTTGTGGATGCTTTCATTGTGTCTGCCACAATCATAACTTCTATGCAAATGGTTAAAAAAAATCAGAAAAATGGTAAGAATGCCTGTCTTAGTTCTGAAGATATGCATTATTTGAAAGCATCAAAGCTGATTTAGATTTGGGGAAGAAGAGAGGAGGCCCAAAGATTTCTGAATTCATATAAGCACAACCCTAAAACAGAGCAGCACCTGTGCTACATAAGCCAAATTAGACAGAGTGGGAGTATCTTCCATTTGATGATCTCCCCAAAGAGTTCTGCCCAGAAAGAGTTTTTTTCCCCCTTTAAAACAATAATATTATCAGAAAAAAAAAAAAAAACCCTTCCAAATCGAAACTGGGGAAGGATCAGAAACACTATTTACATCCCTCATGTGAGGTAGGAGACATACTTTCAAGTGAGTTGTCTATGGCCACACAAGCGAGGCCCTGGACATGACAGGTGCTGGGGCTGCAAGTGTAGGTGAGTCCAATGTTGATGAGCTCGTGCCCTAAACCTTCTGTCCTATCTCCTGCCAGCACTCTGCTGCCTTGCCAGAGCAGCAGAAACCGGTTGCAGATGTGTTACCTGGAAACACTCCTGGTGGCTTACCTGCCGTGTATGTGCCTCAGCTCTGATTTAGAAGAATGTGAAAATTATTCAGACAAGTTGATAAATACTCAGCCACATGCATTATGGCGGGCAGCTGCTTTCCTGCGGAGTTGGGTAATCTCATTTCCACTCAGTGAGTAGTAAGGTCCTGTGTTTGGAGTGGGGTGAACTGAAAATTGAGGGCTAAGAAAGGACATGGAGGGGGGCCAGCATGGTGGCATAGCAAGTACATCTTCCAGTTGTAGTGCTGCCAACCCATTTGGGCTCCAGTTTGTATTCCAGTTTCTCCACTTCTGATCCAGCTCCCCATCAATGGCTTGGCAAAACAATGGAGGTTGGCTCAATGGAGGTGTCCTTTGACATCTGCATCCATGTGGGAGACCTGGAATAAATTTCTAGCTCCCAGCTGCAGATCAGCTCAGCTCTGGTTGTTGTGGCCACTGGGAGAGTGAAGAAGCGGATGGAAGACCTTCTTGTTGTAACTCTCCATCTCTCCTTGTAAAATCTGCCTTTCAAATAAAAACAAGTAAATCCTCTTTTTTTTTTTTTAAATAATGAACAGTGCTGATCAAGTTGTGGGAAAACAGACAATCTCATTCATGGCTAATTGAAATGTAAACTTGCAAAAGCACTTAAGAAAGCAGTTGGGAAATATCTGTCAAAATGGACAATATGTAAATTGCTTGTCCAGAAATCCCACTGGAATTGTTCTGCCAGAGAGGACTTCCTCATGTACACACAACTGGAATGCAGCGTGGTGGTTTCCTCATGGGTGGGAGGAGGCAGGAATGGGAAAGTTCATTTGTTTTTTGCACACCATGTGCACGGCCTGGATTTTTCAGGCATGTGCCTGTAGTACTTCATTAGAGAAAGACATTTAAAATTACGTTTTTTTGGATGCAGAATAGATTATAAAATCACCAAAAAGAGATCAAGGATATGGTTTCTAAAATATCATTTTAGATCAAGGTAAATAATAGAGTTAAATTATTGTTAAAACAGAGGTTGAGACATAATACAGAGTTCTCACAAGTGACTGCAATGGTTGGAGCTGCGCCGATCTGAAGCCAGGAGACTGGAGCCTCTTCCAGGTCTCCCACGCTGGTGCAGGATCCCAAGGCTTTGGGCTGTCCTTGACTGCTTTCCCAGGCCACAAACAGGGAGCTGGATGGGGAGTGGGGCTTCTGGGATTAGAACCGGCACCCATATGGGATCCCAGTGCATTCAAGGCGAGGACTTTAGCCGTTAGGCCACCATGCCAGGCCCACTTCTCCTTTTCTTATGCTTTCTTCCCTCCCCTTCTCTTAATCACAAGAGAAGTACTGATGACACCAAGAACTCTTCATGATGCCTTTGGACAATCATTGAAAGAATGGGATTGAAAAAGCTGGGATGGGTGTGTAAATTGTGTTTGAATGTGTGTGTTTGTGTCTGTTCACTATGGTACCAGAGTGGCCCTTAGAATTGATGATTTTCTATCTCATCATTTCAGCTGTGGATGCAAGAATCTCGATACTCAAAGCATGTCTGGCACTACAAACATAGAGTAGGGTCGGGAACTCTGGGCTCGTCTTTGGGGCTTCTCTCCATTTGTTGCATCCCCAGGAATTACCTTATGATACCTTTTTAAAAAAAACATGTGTTTATCTTTATTAGAAAAGGAGATTTACAGAGAGAAAGACAGAGAGTAAGATCTTCCAATATGTGGTTTGTTCTCCAAATGGCCTCAACTGCCTTAGCTGAGCTGATCCAAAGCCAGAAACCAGGAGCTTCTTCCAAGTCTCCATGTGGGTGCAGGGTCTCAAGGCTTTGGGCCATCCTCTGATGCTTTCCCAAGCCACAGGCAGGGAGCTGGATGGGAAGTGGAGCAGTCGGGACACATATAGGCATTGGGCAACAGTATGGGATGCTGGCAACAAAGTGGAGGCTTAGTCTACTATACCAAGGCTACTTCTAAGCTAATCCAATGTCATGTTTAAGAATGTTCATGGAGAAGCCTGATGGTAGAGTCTAGACTCAGGAAAGGGGAAGCAGTGTCTTACCTGGCTTCCCTCCCCTGGTCCTTCCTGTTGATGTTTTAACTGGCCAGCCTCCTGGACTTTCATTCTTCTGCATCTCAAGTTCACGCTCAGCACCATAGTTGAAACCCAAGGGTTTGTATCTGTCCCATCTGCTGAGCAACAGAATCAATAAGAAAGGCAAAGAGAGGGTAAAAAGGCAGGCAGGGAGAGAGGGAGAAGGAGAGATAGAGGGAAAGGGAGAGGAGAGGGAGAGGAGAGAATGAATTTAAGGCCATTGCCAAGGCTGACAAGTCTGAAGTTTGCGGAGTAGATGGACAGACTCCAATGGAAGTCTAGAGCAAAATGCAAATGCTGCCCTTGGCGGATGGGTTGGGGTTCCTCATTTTTTTTTTTTCTCTTAAAGCTATCAACTGATTAGATTAGACAGCTGATATATGAGCAACTTTCTTCAATATCTGCTTAAATAATTGTTCATGTCTTCTAAAGCACACCTTCACAGTAACATCTAGACTTGTGTTTTACTAGACATTTGGACTTCCTAGCCTAGCCAAGCTGACTTACAAAGCCGACCATCATGGGGTCAGTCCCGTCATAGCCATTGTCCAGTCTGCACCACTATTCTGGCCTCCCACTTGTTCCAGTGGGAAACCTAAGAGAAATCAAGATCCTGCATACATGCAGACTTCCTTATTAAATATGAATAGCACAGACATTTCTGTATGTCCAAACTGTTGCCATCAGGTTTGTCAAGCAAATGCAGTGATGTGAATTTTCAACACACTTCTCCATTTGGCCGTCAGTAACATGGCATGCTGATGTAGGAGATTATTTGACCCCCTAGCTTCGTATGGTGACATACTCCTTTTGTGATATTAAAATACAAATGTGTTAAATTTTTCTTTGTGTGGAGGCATATGTGTCACATCTGGGATTGCAAAAATATCAAGGAACCAGATGTATATTCATATGATTATATATGTATGTACACATATAGTACATAGCCTTTAAAAATGGGAACAGCTACGTTTTTATTCTTTCATTTTATTGAAGGATCCTGTGAGTGAATAAAACTGTAAGAAAACACATGGCAGGGCAGCCAAATGGGTTATAAATATATTCAATATTGTTCTAGCAGCATTGCTCAAGTGAGGAGGGAGCAAATGGCCTTTTGGTGACTATTGGAGATTTGCGTAAGACGTTTCTTGTGTATTATCTCATTTGTTGTTGTGAAAGAGTATTTTCCTTAAACAGGGGGTTTGAGGCTTAGCAAATGAAGTGCAAAACCAGGATTTGAATGCAAGTTAGCTTTAATGGAAATGCATGCATTCCAGCCTTTTATTACACCACTGATAGATTTTTGACTGTGTAATGAACATTTTTCCTAGCACTCAGTAGCAAATTATTCATAATGTTTAGTGGGGAATGGAAGCCAAAATGTAAAGACTGCTTCAGAAGTCAAAGTGGAGCTTTACAGCTGAGAAGTTAGGGGCAATGCAGACTTTGCGCTCCTCCCATCTTCCCTGCTCTAGAACGTCCATCCTGCTTTCTATCCAGGCAGACAGTTCAAGCACCTCTTCTTCCCAGATTCCTTGGTTGTAGAGAAACCATTGCAGTGCTCCAAGGTAAAGGCACTGGAAGGGGTCAAGTTGCGAGCAGGGGCTGACACAGGTGGGGCATGACGGGGACAGTAGTGGACTGCAGACAGCTTAGGGGGTACAATTGGCAGAGTATAGAGTTGTTGGGTGGGTTGGGAAGTAAGGGAGGTGAGGTCAGTAATGACTTCTGTCTTTTTGATTTTGTTCCTGTGGTAGACGGAGACAAATTTGTGGTGATAGATATTCAGTGCACTAAGTCTACCTCTGAGTGTTGGGGTATCTGAATGCCTGAGTGGAACTGTCCAGCAAGTAGTTAATGCGTTGGTCAGGAGGGAGAGCTGCTGTGGGGTTGGAATTCTGTCAGTAGTTTCTAACAGATGCTCAGTAAATATTTGTAAAACAGTCATCCATCCTGGCAGGTGTGCTGGGACAGGGCACAGCCACATGGCTTCTGATGGCTGCTTTTCTCTATCTGGTTCACAGCAGCTGCTATGTGCTAAAGGGAGGGATGGGTGGTGGAGTCTTAGGATTGAATTGAGAGGAGAATTTCTGAGCTAAGTAACCATGTACATAGTTAATGCGTTGACCTGAAAGATAAAGGCATCCTGGAGAAGTTTCAAAGGCTTGGCTGTTTCAGCCTGCAAGCTGTTGTCACTTTGGCAGCAAGATACAGCAGCAGCCTTGGTTTGGAACTCAGGCAAGAGACTTGGTGGGGTGGGTTGCAGGCAGAAGGCTAATGGGATAGACTGTGTGGATCCATCAAACAGAGTAAGAGGGACATTCTAAGGTCCCTCAACGAAGAGGCTGTAGCCTGGAGACAGAATGGCAAGAACAGGGGGTTCTTGTGGGAGTGTGTGGACTTCAGTTCCAGGAGTTCTGTGCATGACAGGACCCAAGGTGAAGCCCAGGAAGTGAAGTGCCTGGATGGGATGAAGAGGACTGTGGGATGAAGATGAAGAGGAGGTGAACAGCCTAGGATCTCAAGGTAAGGGGGACCCTTGGAATGTCATAATCCCAGGGAGTGGTAGCAGATGGTAGGAGGACAGAAGGTTCAATATGGATCCCTCCAGGAGGGGGCATGAGTGAGCAATGTACGTCAAAGGTATGGGTGGACAGAGCGAGCACAAGTTTACTTGGGGATTCCCTAGAAACAAGCCTTGAGACAAGGGCCCAGAGTGCAGTGGTGGTTTGCTTGCAGAGGCAGAGGTAAGAGAGGGAAGGGAGAGAAGAAGAGCAGCCCATGAAGAGTCCATAAATGAAGGGGCTACTCCAAACAGCCGGAGTTCAGTCTTGTAAAACAGATCCCAGGAGAGTGTATATGGCTCATACAGACCAGCAGGTAGTTCCTTGTCTCCACCTGCTACCACCTGCTGGCTGCTATGGGGAGTCTACTGCATGGGTGGGAGCCTCCAGCTTGTGCAGGCTGAGGCCACTCAGGTGCAGCACTGCCAAGAACTCGTTCCGCCCACACAGGCTGCTGTAGACTAAATGGTTTGTCAATAACAGACTTTCACTTCTCACTATCAGGCTGGGAAATGCAAGATAAAGGTACTGGTAGATTTAGTGTAGATATCTAGTCTTCCTCACCCTCATACCTGGAAGACCTAGTTGTGTAAATGAATCCACGTGGGCCAGGTACAAGCAAACCCTAGAGTCCTGATTCTGTATCTTACAGCTTTGAAAATCTTAAAGGGCAAGATTGGCTTGGCACCCCTTATAAAACAAGTGAGATGGAGAGTACTAAAGGATTTGTTTCTCCCCTAGTTATTATTTTAATTAGACACATCCTTGATTCCATGTGGGATTGATTGCAGGACCCTCCGCAGATATCAAATCTGTGAAGATTTAAGTTCCTTACACAAAATACTGCAGCATTTGTACATAACTTTTATCCATCTTTCTCTGCTCTTTTAATCAACCCTAGATGATTTATAATGCCTAATAAAATGTAATGGCTATGTAAATAGTTATGTTGTATTATTTAGGGAATAAAATTAGGAAAACAGTCTGTATGGTTCAGTCCAAATGCAGTACTGTTCCTGAATATTTTTGATCCATGGTTGGCTGAACCCGCAGATGTGGAGCCTGTGTTTCTGGAGAACTAACTGTACTAATGTTTAATTACTAGTGTCAAGCTTCTAAGAAGAAAAATGATAATAATCATCCATTAAGATGTTAATTTTATTATCTTGGATGTTTTTAGCCTTTGCCTACTGATTGCCTGAAGACCGTCTGCCTTTTGTTGTTTTCAAAATGTTGTTTTAAAAAAATTATGGTATAAATTTCGTGAGATGCATGTATCTGTGTCCTTCAAAAAGCTAGCGGGCAGGATGCAGTATGCAGTAGTGCACACATGTTTTAAAAACTAACTTCTGAATTCTATGCAAATGCTATCACTGAATTCTCCTTCGTGGAACAGGCATGGGATGACCTGAGTGGCAGCAGACATGTCCTCTCTTCTTTCATAGGTATCTTAACATTGCAAAACCTGCCTGGGGGCCCGGCACAGTGGCCTAACGTCTAAAATCCTCGCCTTGAACACGCTGGGATCCCATTTGGGCGCCTGTTCTAATTCCAGCACCTCCACTTCCCATCCAGCTCTCTGCTTGTGGCCTGGGAAAGCAGTCAAGGACGGCTCAAAGCTTTGGGACCCTGCAGCCATGTGGGAGACCCGGGAGAAGTTCCTGGATCCTGGCTTTGGACTGGCATAGCATAGTATCGGCCATTGCGATCACTTGGGGAGTGAATCATCGGATGGAAGATCTTCCTCTCTATCTCTCCTCCTCTCTGTGTATCTGACTTTCTAATAAATAAATAAATCTTTAAAAAAAAACCAAACCTGCCTGGGAAAAGGTGCTGACAAAACATTTTGGATTTAGAAGGCAAAAGTACACAATTAACTGAGATCTTAATTTGTAGTTGCATTTTTTTTTTGTTCTACTAAGGAAGTTGTAAACTCCACTGGGTAAAGAATACATTTTGCCCCCATCCACACTTAAAAAAGTTTGTTTTTGTTTTGCTTCTTAAACAGCTTAGCACTCTTTATAAAAAATATTTATTTATTTTCTTGGAAAAATAGATACATAAAGAGGAGGAGAGACAAAGAGAAAGATATTCCGTCTGATGATTCTCTCCCCAAGCAGCCACAAAGGCTGGGGCTGAACCAATCCAAAGCCAGGAGCCAGAAGCCTATTCTGGGTCTCTCACATGGGTACAGTGTCCCAAGGCTTTGGGGCATCCTTGACTGCTTTCCCAGGCCACAAGCAGGAAGCTAGAGGGAAGTGGGACTGCCAGGATTTGAACCGGCGCCATATTGGATCCTGGAGCATTCAAGGCAAGGACCTTAGCCACTAGACTACTGTGCCAGGCCCATTTTTTAAAAAATAAAGATTTATTTATCTATTTTCATTGGGAAATCAGGTATACAGAGAGGAGGAGAGAGCAGAGAGGAAGATCTTCTATCCACTGATTCACTCCCTAAGTGGCCTCAATGGCCAGAGCTGAACCAATCCTAAGCCAGGAGCCAGGAGCTTCCTCCAGGTTCCCATGCAGATGCAGGATCCCAAGGCTTTTGGGCCATCCTTGACTGCTTTCCTAGACCACTAGCAGAGGGCTCGATGGGAAGCAGGACCACTGGGATTAGAACTGGTGCCCATATGGGATTCCAGTGCGTGCAAGGTGAGGACTTTAGCCGTTAGACTATCATGCCGGCCCCCCCCACTTTTTTTTTTTAAAGTTTGCTTATTTATTTGAAAGGTAGAATTATAGACATAGGGAGAGACAGAAGAAGAGATCTTCCTCTGTCAACCAAATGGCTGCAGTCAGGCTGAAGTCAGGAGCCAGGAGTTCCATCTGAGTCTCCCACGTCAGTGGCAAGGGTTTGAGTACTTGAGTCATGTTCTGTTGCTTTCCTGGGAGCATTAATAGAGAGCTGGATGGGAAGCAGAGCAGCCAGGATTTAAACTGGCACCATACGGGTTGCTGACGTCACAGGCAGCAGCTTAACCAGCTGTATCACAAGAAAATGCAGATTTCTTGTTGCTTGAGTTTGTGACCAAAGACACACACACACACACACACACACACACACACACACACACACACACACACACACACTGTCATAATTCATCCTGATAAGTAAATGTTAAATCAAATGCAACTTGTGCTTACTAAACACCATCAGCAGATCTTGGATAAGCTCATTGGATCTATGAGTCTTGTTTTAGTTTGTTCTGTGCCATTTTAGCCACTCAAAGATGACAAGGTTCTGCATTCCTTTGTGGAGATCAGTTGGTCTTAGCCTGTGTTACCCACTGTGCACTGCTGTTTAACTTACTGTGTATTTGTTTCTGGGGACAGAAGCAGTTTCTGGATTTGTTGGTGAACTCACAAAATCACTGCCTGGCTGTGTGCAGGTGGGACAGCGAAGGAGAAGTCATGAGCTGACATCTGGGGGAGAACCATCACTCCTGGGGATGAAGGTGAGCTTTTCTGGAAATATTATTAAGCCTCCAGTTAAGAGGAAATCATTCCACAATTTAGAATTCCCATATGACAGAATTTACATGATTTATTAATCACTCAATGGCTCCTGTGTGTACATTTGTTGATGCATACATTCATGACATAATCTTACCTAATCCTTCAGCATTTAAGAGTGATACCTCCAGTTCTGGGCAAGTTAAGGTGTCCATTCTCATCAGAATGCCAATTGCCCCCATCAGGGTTTCTGTGCTTTCACAAAAGTTTGCAGCAGAGGGAAGCTGTCTTGTGTAGGGCTCTCATGCTGTAGTGACCTGCATGTCAGTGGTGGCCAAACAGGGATCAAACCCTCTCTCTCATAATGCAGTGGTTCCACACATTCAAGTTGTGAATGGAAGAAATGCTAGGGGGAAAGGAGAAAGAAGGAAAAGGATGACAGATCCATGGGAGAGCGCCCACATATCTATTTTTCTACCTGGAGGTTTTGCCTGCTACAAAGATGGGGAACATGTTGATCTCCAAAACATCAGGAAACTATTAATAAGCAGTGGCTTTGGGCCCTGATTGCATTTTCACAGAGTGTTTTAGAATACTAGAAACTAGAACAGATTTTCTTCATCAAATGATGGAATGCTTTTGGAAAAAAAATGGGTGGACTTAAGTAATTTGTCAGTTTGTTTATAAAATCAATGTCATTAATCTAGTTTTAGTATGAAAAGACATTTACCCTAAAAATCCTAGTTGTGGACTTGATTTTTTTTTTTGCTTTGGATTTTAAAAATCAAAAAATATATGAAAGTATCTACCTTCCTATCATCTATCTGTAGATTGTATCTATCTATCTATCATCTATCTATCTATCTATCTATCTATCTATCTATCATCTATCTATCTATCTATCATCTATCTATCTATCTATCTATCTATCTATCTATCTATCTATCTCTTCCAATAGTGAAAAAATGTTTATTAGTGAAATTTGGAGGGCACAAAAGCATATAAAAAAGTCTAGAACCCCCATAATCTGTCTTACCATCGAGAGAATGCTAAATTATTTTTTTCCAAAAAAACTTGCTATATTTTGCCATTAGAGTATTTAGCAGTTTATGTAAAATATTTTTAAGATTTCTTTTTATTGAATTCAGAGGCAGAGTTACAGAGAGATGGAGGGAGAGAGAGATCTTCCATCTGATGATGAAATGGCTCCAAGAATACAAATGGAGAACGTGTAGGCATTTCCTTGAACATACAGAAGAACAGTATGGGAGCAAATCCGCCTTGCAAGGATCTATCATGAAAGACTGCAGGTCACCTGGCTAACTTCCTCCTAAGACACATCTGATTCATTCCTGCTCAGCAGGGAACAGATATGGGTGTACAGAAGGTACCACGCTTGCAACAGAACCTGTCCACTGTGGCGGACAGGCCCACCAGTGATAAAACCCTGATGTGAAAGAACAGCTAGACAGATGTTGGGTGGTGGCACTAGGCAGGCCACACTGTTGAGTGTAAACCATACGTTTTGTCATATCCTATTATCGCTTCCATCAGTTTGTATCACATCAGTGGATGCATTTCTTCTGCTCGCATAACTATGTAGATTTATTGTTTTGAAACAAAATCTACTCCTTTCTGAAATAAGCAAGGACAAGAACGTTAGAGTAACCAGCTCTTCTCAGAGAAGGAATGTTTTTAATCTTTATGGGAAATTAGATACCAAATAATACACAGGAATATGGAGTACATCTGAGAAAAGGGAGACCTCTTACCTTTATGAATAATCTTCTGAAATTACCGCATTGGTTTAGCATAGATGAAAAACTTTTACTTGAAATAAAACTTCAATTTGAACTTAACGTAAAATGATCCAAATCAGATTAAGCCAATTAGTAATCCATTGCTATTTTCTCACTTTGCCAGTAAGATTTCAGTGGTGAATAAAAGGACCCAATTTTTGATTAAGAGTGACATAATTTGTTCACACTGAAAATATCGAGGGAGGGGTGTTTGATCCAACTGTTTTAAGATGGGCATTGGGTGCTCTGCTTTTTGGAATTTACATTTGAAGAGCTAAGGAGAAAAATAATAGGAATCTGTTAGGATTCTTCTAAGCGTTTCAAGTCTTGAGCAATGGATTTAAATCGTTCAGATGCTGAAAAGAAATGCTTGGACTTTTCACTTTTTTTTTTTTTTTTAAGGAATGGTGGCTTATTACTTCTGGGTCTGTCTGTGCAGACACCTGAGAGATGTGAGCGATCAATCCTGTGTCATCCATGCTGGGTAAAGTCATGAAGTCCTGGCTGTACCTCTTCAGGTTGCTTAAGCTGCACTGGCCTGTTTCGTTGGATTAGTAAAGTGATACAGAACTGACTGTGGGCATTGCATGATGACATCTCTGCATCGTCGGCAGCAAAGCATAAAATAGGGCTTTGATAATCTCCAGTTTCATCAAAATGGTGCTCCTCATTCCGGCACGAGTGCATTGTCCTTGGAGCCCTGACAGCTACGGCTCTGGGGAGGGGCCTAACGCTCAGGGATGGGTGACAGAGGGGAGGTGGCATGTGGGATCACCTCACAGGGGATGAATTCTTGATGGCTGAGTGAGTGAACCTGCGGTTGGCAATTTCTCCTTTCAGAAGGAAAACGAGGAAGAATGCAGTGTGGAAAAACAAACATGTTTTTTTTTTACTTAGGCATTGCATAATTTCAGGTCTTGGGAGAGCCCAGGGACTTGATGTATTCTTTGAGGACCCAGGAGAAGATGGAATACCTGATTGAGATCTTTGAAGAGGAGGGGAGAGGAGAAGAACTTGTTCAGTGAGTTGCCTGTTTCTTTTCACTGGAAGTTTCTAGACCAAAGTTATTTATCATGCTTGTCCCAGATATTTCTGTATTTCTCACTTTTACACACATACATCTAGTAGACAGTGTGGTCTCTTAGCCTGCAGCATCAGCACCTGCTAAAAGTGCAAATTGTTCAGATCTGCCTCGTCTGTAACGCTGGGGGATATGGCTAGCAAGTCATGCTTAAACAGTCTTGAGAAATCTGAGGCTTACACACCAAGTGAATGCTACTGACCTAGATAATGCTGCATTGCAAAGATGGCCATTCAACTAACAGCTTTCTGGGAATGGTGCAAGACTACTTTTGGCTAGGACAGCACAGAGAGCAAGCAATGACAGGGAGTTAAGAGCCCTGGGTAGCCTTCCTTCAATTTTTTTTTTTTAAATTAAGATTCATTTTATTTATTTGAAAGGGAGATAAAACTATATCTTCCATCCACTGGTTTATTGCCAAAGTATCATCAATGGTTAGGTGTGGGCCAGGAGCTCCATCTAGGTCTCCCTTGTGAATGGTAGGGACCAAGTTATTGGGCCATCATCTGCTGCCTTGTAGGTACATTAGTAGGGACCTAGATAGGAAGTGCAACCATGAGACTAACCACTCAGTCACAATGCTGGCCCCTCCTTCATTCAATTTCTTTCCTTTTTTAAAAATAATTTTAATTTACTTGAAATAGGAGTTACACACTCAGTGAAAGATCTTTCATCTGCTGAATCACTCTCCAAAAGGCCACAATGGCCAAAGCTGGCCTATCTGAAATCAGGAGCCAGGAGCTCCTTCCAGGTCTCCCACATGGTTGCAGGGTCCCAAAGACTTGCATCATTGTCTGTTGTTTTTTCTAGGCCATAAGCAGGAAGCTAGATTGGAATTGGAATAGCTAGGACTTGAACTGATGTATATATGGGATGCTGATCTTCAGGCAGAGGATTAGCCTGATAAGCCACGGTGCCAGCCCACATGTCCCACTCTGTTTTTTCCTCTGTGTGTATGACAACTCAGGAACTAGGGTTTTTAGTTCCCTGCCTCTACTACCCGTGCCCAGGGAAAGCCATCGTTTCCTCTGTTTCCCCCAGAGGTGTTCTCTGCTCTCCCATCCTTGTCTGAGTCATACTTCTGAGACACTCATATGTTGAAGTCTTCCATAAAGGCTGGTGAGCTGAACTTTCCTTTTATTTTATTCTGACTAGGAGACCAACCTTTCATTTGTGGGTCCTTTGAATGGAAGCAGAAATATACCCAAGTCCACAGGTGCCATGCTTAGGCATGTGGGTGCTAGACCCAGAGGATGGAATCTGCCATCATTCCTCAAATGCCATGTAACCTGTAACCTCAGACTAATCTTTTTTGGCTCTCAATTTCTTTGCCTGGCAAACAGGCAGAATTGTGGCACCTGCTCCATTTAGTGAGGTTAACATGCAGAGTGATTAGAACAGGATGTGGCCCATGGAAGCATGTAGACCGTGTTCCCTGCAATGAAAGACATCACTGTTTGCTTTCTTCTTTTGTTGGGCAAGTGACTTCTGGTCTACTTCAGTGCTATCACTTCTTTATCTCCAGTTAAGTTCTCCATCTTTTGTTTTTCTCCAACTTACTTTCGATTGGGGCTCCATACAGCATGGAACACTAAAATGCTTTTAGTGACCCTGCATTTAATACCAAATATTTACAACGAAGAGTCTCACATAAATGATCTCAAGGCTTTTTAAATAGCTTAGGACACAGTAGTCCTAATTCTTTTCTCTTTGATTGTTGGGTGAACTGAGACTTGAAGAGCTAACATCACTTTTCTAGTGCTACACAGCTGCTGAGTGACAGAGAAGAAATTCAAATGCAAGACTTCAACATCTTCAGCATGTTTATCCCACCGCATGCCATAAAGTGACTACTGGGGCCTCCATCATCACATCACAATTCAGCCAAGAGGAAGGAGAAAGGAGTACAGAAAAGAAAGCATCCTGACTTTAAATGTTGTTTTTAATCTTTGATTATGGATAAAAACCCACACGAAGTACTTTGAAATTTATTTTTTAAAAAAGAACTTTTGTCCATTTGAAAGTCAGAATTTCAGAGAGAGAAGGGGACATTGAGAGAAAGAGGAAAGAGATCTTCTGTCCACTGGCTCAGTTCCCAGATGGCTGCAATGGCTGCGGATCTGAAATGAAGCTGCTGGAACATGAACCAGTGCTCATATTGGATGTAGTTGGTGCTTGGGACGGCTTTACTCACCATACCACAGCATCATCCACCAAATTTATCATTTTCAAGTATGCTGTCCAGCATCATGAAGTAAATTGGATGGTTGTCCAGTGGCTCTTCAGGACTCTCCTGCTCTGGCAACCTGTAAGAAACAAGTTTGGAAAATACGTTCCAAAACACAGTGTGAATGGTTGAGTGTGTCACTGCCATTGTGGGACTGCTTGAACAGCCCCTGGAAATTTATGTGAAGCTTCTTTCTTTGTAATGATTAGCTCTAAATTGTGCTAATAGCAGCACACGGGATTCAATGAGGGAGGGAGATGGGTGGAGAGCAGGTGTTAGTGCAGTGGTTAAGTCATCGCTTGGTGTGCTTGTGTCTCACATCAGTGCACCTGATTCAAATCCCACTTCCTGTGCTTCCAGTTACAGCTTCCTGCCGCAGAGCACCCTTGGAGTGGGCAGGTGACTCCCTAAGTACTCAGAACCCCGCAATTCATGGGGGAGATCTGGACTGAGTTCTAGACTGCCAACTTTGGTTGATCTAGCTCTGGCTATTTCAACCATTTGAGGAGTGAATCAGTAGGTGAAAGATCTCTCTCTCTCTCTCTCTGTTTCTCTGGATTGCTTTTCAAATAATGTGGAAATAAACAAGTGGAAACAAATAATTTGAGGGTGAGTATTTAAAAATATACACGAAATAGGTTTTTTGAAATCTGCACCGTTATTGTAGTGAAAGCCAGAGAAAATCGCATTTTCAAGGCTCCACTTACAGGACCTGCATTGTGGGGCAGCATTGAGATGTTGCCTGTGATGCCGGCATCCCGTATGAGTCTCGGCTGTTTCACTTCTGGCCTAGCTCCCTGTTAATGTGTCTGGGAGGGCGTGAGTGCTTGGGACCCTGACAGCTGTGTAGGAGACCTGAAGGAGCTGTAGGTTTCTGGCCTTGGCCTTTGTGGTTGTTTGGGGGGAGTGACCCAGTGTGCCGAAGCTTGCTCTGTCTGTTACTCTGCATTTCAAATAAATAAAATAAGTCTTAGAAAAAAACCCAGCTGGACTAACTGAAACATCTGTAATGGATTTTTGTTTTGTTATTTAAATCCTCAATTTTCATTAAATAAAATTTAAAAAATTATATAACACTGGATTTTTTGGCTAACATATAAAATATTGCAGAAAAAAATCCCATTAAGGAAATGTAGAAACAGAAAGGGTGGAAGCCTGAGTTTCATCACTTGCCTCACTCCTTAGGAAAGGACCCCTAGAATGTGAAGCAGGAAAAATGACTGCTCCCCCAAATCACAAACAGGTCCTAACTTTGGGTACTCTTCAATAGTCATATGATGTCCTTTATAGGAGTTACTTAAAATTTTTTAATTGGAAAGGCAGATTTACAGAGAGAATGAGAGACAGAGAAAGATCTTCCATCCTCTGATTTACTCCCCAAGTGGTCACAATGGCTAGAACTGAGCCAGTCCGAAGCCAGGAGCCAGGAGTTTCCTCTAGGTTGCCCACATGGCTGCAGGGACCCAAGGCCTTGGGACATCCTCCTCTGCTTTTCCAGGCTCCAAGCTGGGAGCTGGATGGAAGGTGGAGCAGTCATATGGGATCCTGGTGGATTAACTGGGACTGGATTGTAATGGAGCAACTGGGACTGGAACAGGCGTTCACATGGGATGGCACTGTTGCAGGTGGCTACTTTACCTTCTATGACACAGTACAGAGTCCACCAGTTTGAGTTTTAAAAGACTTCTCTGTTAATCCTGGCTTTTCTGATTGCTGGTGTTGATACTTAGGTCAGTTGCTGAGTTTGTCCTTTGAAGGAGAAGGGGGCTGAGTTAACTGACCTTGAAGCTATATGCTTTGGCTGGTCTCCTGAGTCTGAATATAACCACTTCACTACTGATGCAAAGATTGTCTTGAGAAGTGCTGGCCAGGTGCAAACTGCTTCCCAATACATCTGCCTCTAACTTCCTTTCTCTGGGCCCAAGGACACCTTGCCTGAAGTCCAGTGCCTGCTCACTGTGGTTTTTCTTGCATTGTCAATTGCCCATGTTGTTCTCCTTGATTTCTCCTTCTATAACACAGATCTTGAAATTGTTGCCTCCCTTTTCACAGAACTGTGGCTTCAGTCAGGGGTGTTTTAGAAAAAGTGACCAGTGCTGTGATATATTATATTAAGACTTGGCCTATGGCACTGGCATCCCACATGGGTCCCAGTTCCAGTTTTAGCTGCTCCAATTCCAACCCAGCTTCCTGCTAATGCACCTCAGAAAGCAGTAGAAGGTGATCTCAGGGCTTGGGCCCCCGCACCCATGCAGGAAACCTGGAAGAAGCTCTGGGCTCCTGTTTTTGGGCTGGCTCAGTTTGAGTTGTGGCCATTTGGAGAATGAACAAGCAGGAGAAAGCTCTCTCTCTCTCTCTCTCTCTCTCTCTCGTTCTTTCAAATAAAATAAATGAACCTGACTCTTTAAAAAAAAAAAAGAAAATGTGACTGTCACTGTAGTGGGCTGTAGGCATTTCAGGCTTTCTTGGTGTCAGGAAGGATTTAGCTCAAAACTGTAAGACAGATTTTCACACTGGCTTAGTTTTAGTACCAACAGCTTTAAGTCTTATCTAGCCAGCGTCTAATTAGAATGTACGCTGACAATAGTGGCTAGGATTTATTTCAAAGATTTCTAATAGGAAATTACACTGATACTAATGGTTGATGGTAATGATGGACTCTAAGCGCCAGCTACTGTTTTAAGGACTTCGGGTGCGTGTATCCATTCCTTTGCTATTGCTATTCCCATTCTGCTAAGAGAGAACTAAGGGATGGAGGGATGGTGTTCTTGCTGACGATCCATGAACTTCTTCAAAACTGCTCATGGTGGGGGTTACGCAGGTGAATTTCTATGTCCTGTGGATTAATTTCTGTAGGAAGTGTCAGGTTGTTTATCAATATTCAGTAGAGGTAACAAACTCTTCAAGCCGTATAACTCAGTGCCAAAGGCAAGAAGCAAAATGATGTAGCTGCTTGTTGCCTGTCCTCCTTTGGAACATCACCAACCTTTGTCAGGACGGTTATGTCTATTTTACTGGGGTAGGCATTTCGTTTTTCTGGTTTGGAAGGAAACTCAAGACAATGCAAATATCAGTTGCTTTTGGGATAAAAGATTTTTTAAATTTAAAATTATTCCACTTTCAATGATGTTTTTGCTATCATGGTATGTGACTCAAAAACATTTTTTTTTTAAATTGTCAGCCAAGAGTTATGTGAACAATGTTTGCTTTCTTCGGTCTGTTTCCTTGTTTTGGAAACACAATACACATTATTTATTTTGTAGGAGATATCTATCCAGACAGGAGAGTTGGACAATTTCCTGGCTGAGAATGGGAGAGTCTTGCGCTTTTGGGCTGCTTGATGGTGTGTGAGGAGGCTCGGGCAGTCTGGGTGAGTTGCGGGCCATGAATGCAGGTTCCCAAGGTCTCAGAATCACCAGCAGGGCAGGTACTGGTTTTGCTTTGTTCGGAAAGAAAAATCAAATCAGTCTGCCTCCTAGACAAAAATTGCATACTTCATCCCAGCCTCGGATTACTTCTTTCTTTCTTTCTTTCTTTCTTTCTTTCTTTCTTTCTTTCTTTCTTTCTTTCTTTCTTTCTTTCTTTCTTTCTTTCTTTCTTTCTTTCTTTCTTTCTTTCTTTCTTCTTTCTCTCTTCCTTCCTTCCTTCCTTCCTTCCTTTTTCTACTCCTCCTCTTCTTCTTCTTTAAAGAAAAATATACTGAAATTCATAAAGTCAGGTTCACATTAAAAAAAAGTTCTGAGAAATGCGAGTGGTTTCTGAGCACAGGGTCCACTCATGTTGGTATCGCTGGTTATTTCCTTTGGTTCATCCGAGGCAGGGCCGTGGGCTGTCTTCCACATCCATCTCCCAAAGCACGAAGGAAGCAGAAGTCTCCCCACCCACTGCCAACCTCCACCTTGCTACACCCCCCCCCCCCCCCCCCCCCGCCCCGCCACCATCCCCAGCAACCTGCTGGCTTCATGGGAACTGCCATTTGTCAATGGGAGCACACACAGAGTTCTGGTTATCTCTTCAAGGCTTAAGTTACCCCATTCGGTGTCAGCTTGAGCAGACAATGGGTGGGGGTGTGTGCCCAGAGGAATCCTTTTACCTGCTCTATCTGAAATGACATTGGAATGAAGGGGCACTTTCTGAGGTATCAGATTCCCAGGTAAGTTCTGCAAACAATCCACAGATCCTTGCTTCCTCCTTGTACTTCCACTCCCAGCCCAAGGCGGCCAGCACTGCATGTCACTGCTGCCCACAGATGAAAGCCTCCTTGGGGTGGGGGAAGGAATCCCATTGTCTGCTGTTTGCTCAGGATCAGGGCCCTGGCCTGTGAGGTCACTGATTTTCCCTAGCCAGCACCACATCCTGAAAGCATAAACAGTGATGAAGGCAGAGTGTGCAAAACGTTGGAAGGGTAGGTGGAGGTGAATTATGTCCAACTTCCCCATGGCTGACACCATGTGCTGACCCATCGGTCTTGTTTTTTGTCTTTCCAAGAAGCCATACCTTCCATTTCTCACACAGGGTGTGGTGGTGACAGATGTGCAAGAATTTTATTTTTTTTGTAAGGGGAGTTAGGGGACAGCAGGGCTGCTGAGAGAGAGAGAGAGAGAGCAGAAAAGTGTGCCCCTTCTCTCATTGTCTGAGCCTTAGGGGTTGGACCATACTGCCAGACTGAAATTAAGGCTGGAGCTAGTCCTGGGGATTTGAGGTGAAAATGTGTCTTTGATCTGGAACAACAGCTCTCTTGTGTAGGCCAGATTCTCCCCTTCACCCCTGTTTTCAATGCAGTGGGAAGTTCAGTGACTATAGTCTATCCCTATATATTCAGCTGCTGCATGTTTACCAAACACCGGTTATTTCATGCTTTGCAAAGCTAGACAATACACAGGGAGCTGTCCCCACAGCTTTGCAGGCAACCCAGGAGCCCACTAGGGAACTTTCTGGCCTCTGTTGGAGCTGCACACATCTGGTTAAGCCAGCTTCCTTCCTCAGACCTCCATAGACTGCATTAAATTCAAACCACCATAGCAGAATTCTGGTCCCCACCTTCCCTTCCCACCTGTCCTCTGTTGTCTGTTTTGTCCACTCAGCAGGTGCATGTGGCCTATCCCTTGGGCAGCCCCTTCCCTGGAGACCTCTCTATGGCTGCTTTGCAGACCTCAGCCCTGTTTGTTGAACTCCTTATCTGAAAAAGCTTATGCCAATCCTGCAGGAACCATTTTCTGCTTCTGCCTGGTCTTCCATCCAAGTACTAACCAGGCCTGGCTCTGCTTAGTTTCCAAGATCAGATGAGATCTGGCATATTCAGGGTGTTCTGGCCATAGAATCCCTGGTGACAATATCATTAGTGGCACTTGCTTGTGTATGAGAGAGAGAGAGAGAGAGAGAGAGAGAGAGAGAGAGAGAGAGTCTGTCCTCCCAAAAACTTCTTGAAGATAGCAGGGAAGTCTTCTCCTCTGCTTCATCTTTTTGGTCCTAACCATGCTAATTTCTTGAAGTCAGACTTAAGACTTCTATTATTTCTTATGCAGGGAATGAGGGCAGGGAGCACATCACGATGTGTCGAATGCTGGAGCATCTGTGGGCAGGAACATCTTTCTCTGGTAGCCTAGGTCCTGTGCAGGAGCTCCCTGTGGCTGCTGGCAGATGTGGTGCCCTGGAGAGCTCCCTTTGAAGATTGTCTTACTGGTATCGGTTTCCTTTATTTTCTTTGAAAATGGAGATAGCTTCATTATTCCCCTCTGATTTAAAATATATACATACGGGTTAAACAAAAAATCCAAACGTAGGAAAAATAAAACACGAGATGAAACATTGCAACAACTGAAAAGTAGTTTTACTACTCAGATGACATCTGGTAAAAATCCTCCTGGAGGTATCTGCAGGCAGTATGTGTACAAGCACACGCACACACAGCCCACAGAGATGTGCTTAGCTTCCTGCATTCCCTTCTTCTCAGAACTCATTAAGCTTTGCATCCTTGACCCACACTCATCTGTATTCTTTTACACCTGTCCTGTAGGTCAGTGCATCAGATACTTTCTTGTCTTGATCCCCGCTGGGATCTGCTTCTGGAGATACTGAGGAAGTCTCTGAATGAACGCAGGACGATGGTCTTCAAAGGTCTGTGGATGGACCTAGGAGCTGTTTCCAAACTTGTGTTCCTCACAGCCCCATCTTGTCTGGTATCCTTACTCCGTGTGTCTCAAGTGTCTTAAGGGATGTTCCCAGAAAGGTAAGATGCACAGCCAACCTCTTGAGGAGTCAAAGTCACTGGGAAAAAGAATATAGGTTGGTGCCATCTCAGTGTAGCATGGAAAGGTTTTTTTTTCCCTTGTGGGATCGCATCGGATGGCTGCGTTTTCAAACACGCGTGGATGGAATCATCTGGCTTGCAATTCAGTTGCAGTCATGTGTTGTGTGAAAGGTGAATGATACAGTCATTACTTACTGGGATTGACTCCTATGAGCAGATGCTTTTATCCACCTGTTGCCTGTAGGGTGACAGGAGACCAGGAGAAGAAGAGCAGGTCCCTGCCTGCCTCCTCTAGTTCCTCTGTGTGCAGGTCTGGGCTATGGCAAGCTGTAGGGAACTGTCTTTTACAGACAGTATTTGGAAGTGGATTGACCTGATGAAAATGTACCTGGTCCAAAATTGATCAATTTAGCTTCCTAATAAAAATGTGTAAAAATGCCTGCTCTCTCTCAAAATGGGCATTCTTCATACAGGACGACTGTGACTGACAGGATGCTATTTTCTGCCTGAGCTACAGCCATTTGTGAATAGTCTCATCGTGTTG
This sequence comes from Ochotona curzoniae, assembly GCF_017591425.1. Taxonomy (NCBI): domain Eukaryota; kingdom Metazoa; phylum Chordata; class Mammalia; order Lagomorpha; family Ochotonidae; genus Ochotona; species Ochotona curzoniae. The sequence continues at coordinate 19,383,492 of NW_024465894.1, read as the reverse complement.
ATATCCGCAGGCCTGTTGTAGCTTCTGTGTCTCATTAACTCTGAGTTCTTTGCATGTTAGGGGGATTAACTCTTTGTATATTAAGGAATTAATTCCGTATATGCACTGCAAATATTCTTCCAGTATTTTATTTTGTCTCTGCATAGCTAATAATTCTATAGTTTATCTTAACTGTACTTACAGGGTTGCTATCCAGTTTCAAAGTATTGGGTTTTTATGCAAAACCACATAGCTTTTTTCCTCTACAACCTAGCTTGTTTTCTGCTAAGAGTGTTAGATTTTAGTTCGAGGATCTTTCAGGTTTTGAAATAAAGGTAAGAGGGATTTGTTTGAGATTTATTTATTTGTATTGGAAAGTCAGATGTATAGAGATGAGGAGAGACAGAGAGGAAGATCTTCCGTCTGATGATTCACTCCCCACGTGGCCGCAATGGCTGGAGCTGAGCCGATCCAAAGCCAGGATCCAGGAGCTTCCTCTGGGTCTCCCACACGGGTGCAGGGTCCCAAGGCTTTAGGTCATCCTCAACTGCTTTCTCAGGTCACAAGCAGGGAGCTGGATGGGAAGTGGGGTAGCCGGGACACCAACTGGCGTCCAGATGGGATCCCAGTGTGTGTAAGGTGAGGATGTTAGCCGCTAGGCTACTGTGCTGGGCCCAAGAGGGAATTTTTTATATCAAATATTTTTGCCTTCTTTTATCTACTACTTCAGTATCTCTGAAACAATAATACTATTTTGCAGCATGTGGGCATGAACAGAGATTCTGCAATTAAATTCTGAAGAAAAAATTAGTGTGTAAAGTTCTCATATTAGATAAACCCTCACACACTAATTTCTGAACACATCGAATCTAAATAATGTAATGAATTAAAATTCTGAGAATCATAGCAACCAAAAGAGGAATCACAGCAATTTAAAAAATAAGCTGTTAGACAATCAAAAATGCATTTAGATCAATTATGTGAAGGCACCTCGTACATGCTAAGGCACTACAAAGTAAAGGGTCTGTGCCAAGGGCTGACATGGGAAAGAGGCGTATACAGGATTCAGTGAAGCAAATGACTTACACGACAGCCACATGTTTCTATACTCTCTGTATCAATTCCCACAAGCGATGCGTTTGTTCTGAGCGTGGCTTATGTGGATATGAGCAGCGGGTCACACTGTGCGTGCCAGCTGTCTGCATCACAGTCAGGGCTGGGGAGTGCCTGTGTCCGCACATGACCTGCACAGTTTCATTGCTAACAGGCTCTGGTGGAAGCCTCATTTCCTCCCGCCCGGCTTCTCTCCTCCTCTTTCTATCTCACTCCGAACTTACCTACAAAGCACAGGAGATGCCACTTCCCATGGTTGTGTTAGGGACACATCTCTGGTTTTCTGGGTCTGAGTATTTTATTTTCTCTCACAGGCAGCAAGGTTGTGTGATTTGTTAATGTTTGTTGAGTTCTAAGAGAGAAGGGGAGAGAGAATGGGTCAGGAAAAGGAAAATGGGATTAGATGCATTAAGTGTGTGTGTGTGTGTGTGTGTCCTGGTCGGAGCCAAGGACTATGAATAATCTGCTAAGGGATTGAAACATCTACTTAAATTCTGCACTTCAGTGAAGTGTGATGTGAAGTCTGCGGCTTGGGGCCAGAATTCTTGCACCTGGGTTACCCAGACCTGCCCACCCAGGCCCGGGTCTCCTCTGCCTGTTGATGACAGGCATTTTTCTGTATTATAAAGATCACAATGTCACTGCCTGGGCATATTTATTGCTGAGTCAGCCTTCACACCCTGTGGGGTCTGAGTCCATTTCATACACACGCCCTGCACTGCACCACCTAAAACCTTGGTAACTCTTGTGTGGACTAACACAATAACATCCTAGTTTATCTACTTTTTTTTTTTTACTCTTTTGTTAAATTAACATGAAGAGAAAATATTTCGTGTTTTGTAGATATAACATTCTAAGAACATATTATCTTCCTTCTTTTCCTTTAATTTTTGCAAACACATACATTCTTTTTTTCTTTAAAGATTTCTTTATTTTTATTGGAAAGGCATATCAGAGAGGAGAGACAGAAAGAAAGATCTTCCATCCACTGATTGACTACCTATATGGCTGTAATTGCCACAGATCAGGTGATCCGAAGCCAGGAGCAAGGAGCTTCTTCCATGTCTTCCACATGGATACTGGTGCCCAAGGCTTTGGGTCATCCTCTGCTGCTTTCCCAGGCTATCAGCAGGGAGCTGGATGGGAAGTGGAACAGCTGGCACATTAACTGGCACTCACAATGAGATGCTGGCACTCTGAGGTGGAGGATTGGGCAATTGATCCATTGGATTAGCCCTACATACTTTCAATTAGCTTCATAATCAAAGGCTTAATGTTCGAGCAAACATACTGTGCTCAATGAGCAATAATTAAATCATAATTAAATCATATGGTGTCAGTTTTATTCTTAAATGTTCTCTTTAAAAATAAATATTATATATTAGCTACCACAAATCAGAGACAACATACTATATTTGTTTTTTTAGACTTTACTTTTTTCATTAAGCATAATGATCTTCAGCTACATTGATTTTGTTGCAAAAGACAGGATTCCGTCTTTTTGTGGCTAAGAAGTCATCTATTGTGTACGCACACCTCATTTCTTAATCCCGTTCTCAGTTGGTGGGCATCTGGGGTTGATTCCATAACGGTTATTGTGAATTCAGTTTCAAAAGATGGGAGTACAGATAACTCTAATATGCTGATTTTATTTCATTTGGATAAATTCCCAGGAGTGGGATGGCTGGGTCATATGGCAGATCTATTTTCAGCTTTTTCAAGGAACCTCCATGCCATCTCCCATACTTTTAGTACCGATTTACTTCCCACTGACAGTGTATTAGAGTACTTGTTTTTCCACGTCTTTGCGAGCATTTGTTATTTTTAAATTTTTGGATGAAAGCCATTCTAACTGGGAAGAGGTGAAACCTCGTTGTGATTTTATTTGGATTTCCCTGGTGGCTAGTCAACTTGGACACTTTTTCATGTGTGTGTGTCAGCCTTTGATACTTCATCCTTTGAACCATGCCCCATCCTTGTCCTTTACCCGTTTCTTAGCTGGAGCGTTTGTTTGGCTGTGGAGTTTCTGGAGTTCCTGACCTATTATAGATGTTAATCCTGTTTCAGTTGCACAGGCTGCATTTCCCCCTGTCATGTCAGTTGCTTCTTCACTTTGTTGAGTGTTTCCTTTGATGTACAAGAGCTGCTTAGTTTGCTGTGATCCCATTTGTCTGTTTTTGCTTCAGTCCACCTTCTACACTCCTGCTGGATAAAGTTCCCAGAATACCAGTTCTTGTGGTTTCATTCTTGATCTCAAATACTTTATATTTTCTGCCTATGTTGTACTATTCTAGAACTCAAGGTCTCATATAGCTTACCTCCACCTGCAAATGAGTTTTCTTTCTTTTTTTTTTTTTAAATTATTTTATGGGGTCCAATGTTTTGGCACAGTGAGTTAAGCTTCCATCTGGGATGTGACATTTCAAATGGGCACAGGTTAGTGTCCTGGTTGCTCTACTTTTGAACCAGTTCCCCACTAATGCACTCGGAAGAGCAGTGGAGGATGGCTCTGTTATGTGGGAGATGCGGGTGGAGTTCCTGGTTCCTGGCTTTGGCCTGGCTCAGCCCTGGATGCTGTGGCCATTTGGGGACTGAATCAGCAGATGGAAGACTTCTTTTTCTCTCTGTGTTTCACTGTGCATTTCTCTGCTTAAATTTGGTGCCAACCCCAGCAGTTGCTCCCCAGCCAGAGTCACAGGTACCATTTTTGCCCCAGGCAGTCCATCCTCCTGCAGTGGAAGCGCTGCAACCCCGCAGGGGTCCAACACTGAAGCACATGAATTTGCTGCTACCTGCACAGCACACAGGCAACCTCCTGCACAGGTTCACCAACACACATCACATGTTTTGCCTGCTATTCCCCAGGTGAGCACCTGCACCTGCAGACAAGGGGATGACTTGGGGTCTCCTGGCTGGATCTTGGTGATGCCCTGGGCCTTGCAGCTCTCAGATTACTCCTGGCATATCTGGGTGCTCATAGGACCAGACCCTAATTGATGTCAGATGTCAGCACTAATAGGATTGACCCAGGAAGGGCTTCCGATGCCTGCCCTGGAGCAGAGACTGGCCAGGAATCTGATTTAGGATTTTTTTCACTCTGTGAGGTAGCTCTGGGCCTCAGTTCTCTCTTCTCCTGTCCTGCTTTCATCTTCCAGATGGGGTCTCTGTCCAGCAGTTTTTGAGTTGGAACACCAGGGGCTAGGAGAGGATTCCCAGGCCCGTGCAGATACATGCATAGGATCTGGATGGGTTCCCTCACTCGACCAACAACATTGGGAAGTGCTTCTTGAATGCCCGTCACTGTTCAGGATCTCAGTAAACTTGAGGACACAGCACAGTCCAGTGTCCCTGTCCTCCCAGTCAGGGGTCAGTCAAACACTCAGACCTCTGTGAAGGTACAACATGAGAGAACACAGGTGATACCTCCTGTCTTCTGGCAAAATCGTGGGGAAGAAGACGAACCAAGCCAGTGAGAATGCTTTGGGACATGAGGGACAATGCCATCTGCACAGCTGGGACATGAGACATGGGGATGAGCTGTGACACTATCTCTTGTATTTCCTCTGATTCCTGCTTGAGTTGTTGTCTTCAGCAGGAGACAGAAGTGTCAGGGTTCCCAGGCCAAAAGGAGCAGGCTGAATCTTGCTCTACCACAAGAGATTGCAGACCCTTTGCCCCACCTCTTTCTTTTCCAGGGGTTCAGTGTGTGGTGGTGGGCAGCCTGTTCCTGTGTGGGGTTCCCACTGCCCTCTTGCATATGGGGCTGAGTCTCCGCTGCCCAGAGACCAGCCCCATAGGAGGAAGTTAGGACTGTGGGCCCTGAGATGCCAGATCCCTGATTCTGCTGTCCCCATACCTGTACCCAGGGCCCTCTGCTGCCTCCAGGGAACAGGACTGGATTGTTATCTGGCACACCTCCACCAAATATACAGATTGACTCTGGAGGGCGTTGTCTGTCAGTTCTGGAAACAGTTACATGAACCATCCATGCACAAAGCAAAAATTCAACACTCAACTGAGTGGCATGTGTGCTAAAAAGTGGTATGTTGGAAAACAAGAAAAAAAAATCCTGATTTGCAGAGTTTGTTAATTTCTGTGCTGTGCATTCGCCCTGGATGGCTGAATTTCTGCTTCCGGTGTAACGTCACTGGATGTGGAATTGGGAGCAGAATGGAAATGCATAAAATCAGAAGACATTACATAGCACAGGGATGCTGGTATCAACTAGAACTGACTAGGAGGATTTGTGAAGAGGAGGAGTTTGCAAAATACCAAGGGGAAATGCAGAAAATACTTCGAAGCTGGAAGTATGTCTGATTTTGGGAGTTTCTATCTTTCCAGCTTTGAAAGAGATATTCATCCCAGGGAATTCTTTTTATTTAGACTAAGACTATTTTTCCTTCTAACTTTTCCTCTGAGCTTTTAAGTTTTTGTTTAGTTTCCAATATACGGAAGAATTAAAATGTGCTACAGAGAGTGCCTGTATGCTCTTTTCAACGCATCAACTATTGGCCCTAAAGGTTTTTATTTATTATTATTATTTTTAAAATTTCTAGACAATTTTGAGAAGCACTGTAATATGAGAAAATGGAATACAGTGCTTCTGGAATAATCAGGTACATTTCAGTTTCTGGATTAAGTTTTGAAATTCAGGCTCAATGCTAACACAAGCAAGAAAACAGAGTAAGAGCCTGAACTGGGGGAATTCTAAACACAAAGGTGTAAAAACGAAGATCAGTCATCTGAAAAATGAAACGTGGACATTCTAAATGTTCTATCCTAAATATCTTACAACAATCTTTTTTTTTTTAAATTGACTGATTTCATTTTTCTTTTTAAGCTTTATTTTTATTTAATTGAAAGGCAAAGTGATACAGAGAGGAAGAGATCTACTGTCTTCTGCAACAGCCAGAGTGGAGCCAGCAGAAGCCAGGAGCTTAGAACTGCGTTGGAGTTCCCCTGAAGGTGGCAGGGTCTCAAGTACACGCACCAACTTCCTCTGCTTTCCCAGGCGCATTGGCATGGAACTGAGCTCAAAGCCAACCAAGCAGCACTGGAGTTGCACTCACTCACATGTGACGTTGCCATTGCCACTTCACACTGGCCTCCTTTCTCCAGTTCTGCTCTATTTGTCTTAGTCTCACTTGGGAATTCCAGAATGTCTTGTCTGACTGCAAGCAACGTGGCAGTCCAGGCGGGTGACTTGAAACAGGTGACACACATCCCTGAAGTGCACACAGCTTTTCTAACACCAGCAAACACTGGGGCACCTGGAGAGCTGCTCAAAGCAGATGACCAGAGCAAGCCCTGCAGTTTCTGAGATCCTGTGGGATTGTGGTGAAGACGCAGGAACTCTCAGACCAACCTTGGGCCAAGAGACAATGGATGGTGCTGGTCTAGAGCACTGGTGTGGCCAATGGGTTGTGCTGGAATCCCCCATGTGGTAGAAAGGGACAGCACCTTAGCACTCAAGACATTCTCAGGTATGACCAGCTGTCAGGTCGATGAGGAGTTGGAGGAATGTCTGTTTGGCAGCTGCATCCTTGTGTGATTGTCAGTGGTCACTGCAAACATTGTAAACCTCTAAGGGAAAAGCTCCAAACTGAAAAGCTGTGCACCTTCTTCCCTCAGGTGAACTGAACCTCAGGCCAGTCACCTAACCTCTCGGTCTGAGTATGTTGCCCGGGTTCAATGCTGACAACAGGAAGTGTCCCATTTGGTGGGAAGGCTGAAGTGATTGTGGCTGAAGTGGATGGACACAGGTGAGCATACGCCCCTCTCAGGCCTGGGGAGCCCTCCCTAGCTGGAAGGGGTTAATTGGGAACAGCTCACTCCTCAAGGGGAGATGGGGGTCCTTGGGAAGGCCTCTGCTCTCAGGCTCCTTCCACTCCCCCCGCCTGAAGGGGTGGCCATCTGGCATCTCACCTTGTTCCCTTTCAAGATGAGCCCTCCTTTTCCAGGAAGGAATTTCTCAGTCTTAAAGTCCCAACTTCAAAACTGGAGCGGGGGGTCGCATTGAAAAGGTCTGGCAAATTTTTGGTTGATTTAATTTTTTTCAAACTGCACGTTGAAAAACAAACCCAAATATAGAGATGAAAGCCAAGAATTAAAACATACATACACAATAGAAAACATTAATATTTTCAAGCACAATGAAGTGAAGAATCATCATAAGGAAACAATAAAATACCAAGTGACTCGGACCAGATGATGACTGCTCAGCTCTGGGATGCTGGAATGTATGTTCTTCCACAAAAGAGGTTGAGCCCAGCACTGGCTCCCTTGGCTCACGATGTGTAGCTGTGTCCTTCGTCCCACTGCCCACAATACCCATCAGTTCATCAAGCAAAGCTGGCCTTGCTCGGCAGGAATCCAGGCGCAGACGGAGCAGACCAAGAGGGCCAGAACACTCTTCATCTGTTTGCTTCTGTGTCTGCGTGCTTCTTCTGGTTCTCTACCTGTTCCAGCATTGCTCACCTGTAGTACGGTGCATCTTATAAAGGCAGCTAAGGTGCCAAGGTGTGAAATGCATGGAAAGGTTCTGAAAAAAATGGAGTTATAACATAAGTTTACTCTCATGTAAAATTTTGAAAACCATTTTTAATAAAGGAGTTATATATTTATTTGAATGGCATAATTACATACTGAGAGATTTTCCATTCCCTGGTCTATACCCCAGATGGCTTTAACAGCCAGTGCAGGGCCAGGCTAATGTCAGGTGCCAGAAGCTTAGGCTCAGTGACACAAAATTATGGCAGCATCATGAATGGACCTGGTCCCAGCACTGGCCAGCTGATAAAAGTGTGTGCATGCAAATAAGTCATTCTCAATGAAGTTAACTAGGGGTCTCCCAGTGACTCAGTCTCCATAGGTGCCATCATTCACTTAGCTCAGACCATGCTACACCCTGCAGCTGGTGGTAAGCTCAGTGTTAACACTCCTTCAAAAACACACTTGGAAATTGAGTATCACATGCAGTCCTCAGAGGATAACAGACAAGTAAGCTGGCATGATAGATCTTACATAGGGCTCTTCTGAAGGCTTACAACAAATGAACATTATGAAGAACGTATGCATGGATTCTGAAAACTTCTGCAGTCAAATCAAGCTTGTCTTTTAATTCTATATTTACACATATTTTCCCCCTACATTCTTCCTGTATTCTGGCAGGAAAATGAACATTTCATTTCCAGATTTCTCTATACTTTTTAATATTTACAAACTTTCTGCTTGACCCTGGCTTTGTTGTATCAAATGCTCAGGTGGATCTTCTTGTCTGCTGGATGGTGAACTTCTTGAAGAGAAGGAGTAGGAGTTATCAGGTTTCTTCTAGAAGTTTCTCCTTGAAAGAAGAAGCTGGGAAGGTTGATTTCAGCCTTGGTGTTCACATGGCTGCCACCCTCTGTGGGATGAGGACTGTAGGGGTGGTGCTGGTTGAGTTGACTTGGCCTGGATTTGACCTTAGCCTGGCACCACAGAGGCCTGGCTGGAATGTGTAAACCTGGCTTTCAACATACGTAAGATAAATGTGTCTTTCAAGTCCCTATTTCCTCTTGGGTAAAGATGCCATTGTGTCTGACATAGCTCACTTTTACGTTCTGATAATTTTTATTTTGATAAGATCTCAAGCTTCCCGGTAACTGGCTCTCAGGTTGCCATGTTGGAGCACATGCTGTACAGCCCAGGCTGCTGTCTCTCCCCTTCACGGTTGGATCAGCTCCCAAGCCCTGTCCTTCCTCTGCTCTCCAGCCTCCTGTGAATCTGCCATGCCCTTTGGGACATGGTGATGTCTCTGAATTTAAGAGCAGATCCATTCTGCTGCTTAAAAGCTCAAAGTGGCCATTTTAGCGGGACTTGATGGTGTTGGCAAAGGTAGGCGCTCAAAGTAAAGTGAAGTCCTGGCACTCATGTCCCTCGGTGACTATGAAAAAGGTGAGATTCTTACTGCATCTTTATTATTTCTGTCATTTACTTGCAGGCCAAATTGATGTAACATCTAAACATTTATATTCATTTATGATAAATACCAGGACTAAAAGCATTTTTTTGTGTCTATTACCCTTCATCTAAAATGACCTCAAGTAGGAATTATGTCTGCCTGTTTCACCAAGGAAAACATTCCAATTTTGGTCTTTAACTTCAGGAGACCAGTGTCTACTGTTGGTCCACCTGCTGTATCAGAACATGAGTCAAAGGGAAATTTTCATCCTGGATAAAAATTATGACATATGAATTAAAATATAACATTGACCTGTAGAATTAGACTTGCAGGAAATAAAATTTGAATGTGAACCTTATAATAATGCATTCAGAATTTGACTCTGACACTTAACAAATCAAAGCTCTGTGTCTGTGTGAATTACTGTTAAGAATGATTAAGTATTAAAGTAATCATTCAGTATTAAGAATTAAAACATTTTAATGAAGATATTCATAGACAAGGAGAATACATACAGATACTGGGAATCTCTCATATTTTTTTTTTCTCAAAAGATTTATATGCAGGTTTGAATCCAGAAAATAAGGTTAAAAGCATAAATATGGGTGATTTCAAGTAAACTCATAATGGTTTCAGAAAGATAACAGTAACTTAGAATAACACAAAGCAGACGAGCACAAGATTTTGGTTTGTTTGAGATATACATAAGTTGCAATATCAAAACCACTTGAGCAAGAACCTCAGAGCATGCCCTACATCCGGGACCTGGGGAGGGTGGGAAATTGGGTGGGCCTTCTCCCTTAATACCCTCCCTTTAAACATGAAGGTAACAATATGGAAAACATACTAGTATTATCCACTTTCCTGTAGCCCTTGAACCTTCTTACCCTAATTAACTATGTAAAGAATGTCAAAATAAAATTTTATAAAATAAAAAAAAAGAGATATATATAAGGTGCAACAGCTTTCTCTCTTGAGGATACTGTGGCATGTACTTTAATCTGCCAGCAGCCACAATACTCTCATATTTTAAAAGAAAAAGATTTATTTGTTTATATGAAGGTCACATTAGAGAGAGAGAGAGAGAGTGAGAGAGAGAGAGAGAGATATCTTCCACTACTGGTTCACTCCCCAAATGGACACATGGGCCAGGACTGGGCCAGACTAAAGCCAGAAGCCAGGAGCTTCATCTGAGTCTGCAACATGAACGCAGAGGCCCAAGCATGCAGACCATCTTCTGCGGCTTTTCCCAGGTCATTTGCAGGGAGCTAGATTGGAAGTAGAGCAGCCAGGACACAAACCAGTACCTGTATAGAATGTCATCATCACGGGCTGTGGCTTGACTCACTACACCATAACACTGACTCCTCTGAGAGTCCCTTTATGTGGAATTCAACAACAGGCAGAACCACTCAGGACTGACGGACATCAAAAAGGTGGGTGTCCTTGAGGCAAATGTTAACTGGTACTGCTGCCTGCAGCTGCATGACCAGGGCTGGAGAGGGGCAACATGTAGTCGAGAAAAAAAAAAAAAAAGAAATGAGACAGAAGCGAGATCAAGACTACAAAAGCAGGTGGCCAGAGGGAAGCCCTGCTCTCTGAGGAGGAGGTCAACCTAGAAGATTAGCTGCCTCCATCTTTTATTGAATTGCTTGAGGAGTTGAATTACAGAATTCGATGTGTCACAAATACTGACAGCTTTGCTCCATATTGATGTTAACCAGCCAATGCTTGATGATCAGGAAACAACAGTGCGGCCAACACTCAGTACGTGACTGTCTCAAGGATATCCTAAAGCATACAGCACTGCGGTCTTGGATCATTGTCCTACTGTGAACCCTTGTCTGTAGACGCTGACCTTGCTCTCAGACTTTTGCCCACTTGCGGACCATTGCTGTAGAGTTTGATCTTGGTCTCTGGCACCAGCAGTCTGTGAACTTCAGATTCCAGACAGTGTGTCCTGCTCTTCTTTCCAAATCATGCTGTTATTATTTTTTCCAAACTGCCTGTGGCAATGGGGAGAGAGGTGGGAGTGGAAGAGACCCCCAGAGCGATTGGGAAAGGCCGGCATCTTGATCCACATGCTGGATTCAGGGATGTGGATGCTTGTTGACTGCATCCGTTGGGTACTTCTCTTGTGTATACCTGGCTTTGAAAATGAAAAACACTGTGAGCCAACCTCCCTGTGGTTTATGGCCCAAGCAATCTGTGGTTTGTCTGAAGATCAAGTTTCTTACGAATGGCAGGATGGGTTCTTGCTCACCACTTTTTAACATGTTGTCAGAAAAAGGTGCCAGTGAGGAGGTGAATGAAGTCTGTTTTGTCACTGTTTATATGGCTTTGTTTATGCCACATGCATGTGCTGCATTCCAGCAGAGAAGCTTGATATTGTGCTTTTAAAAATATTTATTTATTTATTTTATTTGAAGTGCACATTTTAACAGAGGGAGAAAAGAGAGAATGAGAGAAGATCTTTTATCCACTGGTTCACTTTCCAAATGGCCACAATGGCTAGAGCTGAGCTGACTTGAAGCAGGAGACCCCGAGGACGTCAACCATTTTCCACTGATTTCCCAAGTCACAAACAGAAAGCTGGAAGTGGAGCAGTCAGAACACAAACTGTTGTCCATATGGGATGCTGGTGTCATAGGGTAGAGGATTAAGTTACGGTGCCACTGTATTGGCCTGATTTTGTGTTATAATGATGAATTTTGTCATTTTGGGGTTCCTGAAAATATGTTTATAATCCAAGTTACATTTGCTTATTTCAGTGTCTGTGCTACTGAGATGAGCATTATATATACTTATTATATGTTTACTATAAAAGCAAAATTAAAAAAACTTTCAGTGAATTAAATCAAAAGATAAATTAATTTGGGTGTAAAAATGTGAAACCCATATATAATTTTCTAACATATTTCTTTGGACATTTTGAAGACTTTTTATGTGAATCTCTATAAATTCTTATTTAAGATTTATTTAAAAAAAGCAGAGTTATAGGGGCAGGGGGAGAGACAGAGAGAGAGAATCCTTCATTTGTTGATTTAGTCTCCAAAAAGGTTGGGGCTGGGCCAGGCTAAGTCCAGAATCTTAAAGCAAGGAAACAGGAACCAGGTGGGTCTCCCTCGTGGGTGGCAGAGTCCCAGGTACTTTTTCCATCTTCTTTTATTTTCTTAGGGCTCATTATCAGCAAGCTGGATTGAAAACAGGACAGGTAGGACTTGGGTTGACATTCATATAGGACATCTGTATTTCAAGTGAAAACTTAGCCTACTGGACTACCATGCAGGCCTTATGGCTGATGTCTTTCAACAAATTATTATTAAATGCAGTTATTTAGAGTTGAACACTAATTTGAGGTATAAATTCATGTGTCTGTTTATGGTTTTGTCCATATCTTTCAAATGAGCTGAAATCTTGGTTTCCAGGTTCAGGTGGATGGTGTGCAGGGTAGAAACCAGTAACAACCTCTGGTTCTTCTTAGAAGCTTCTGTCTGCTGGAGTGGCTGGGATTGGTTTGGAGCAAAGCTTTATCTCTCTGCAAACAGATTTTGAGTCATTTTGGGGAGATCTGTGTCTCTAAGAAGGTAGTTCTGGTGTCTCCTCAGACCATTTTCTTGGGAAGCAAAGTGAGCTAACAAAAGCAAGACTCTCAAAATGGGAGCCAAGGCCTCACCATCAGGAACCACAAGTTCAGGGATGCCGACTGTCTCCACCCCACCCCATGTGGGAAGATAACCAATGGTAGATCTTGCCTTCAGTCTCTGTCTCTTTCCAAAGCCTTGGCGTTTACCTTGGATTGGGGTTGATGGAGAAGCCTCAAGAACACTTGAGATTACATGTAAGGGCTCTTTAAAAAGTTTTCAGAAAATTTACATTGCCTTTTCATTTTGCTTTTCCATGTATATTTTAGAAACAGCTTTAATAATATTAGTCATGTGGGCGGAGGCTGCTCCTGGTCAGCAAAGAAGAAAAGGCATTCGAGTTTAGGAATGATGAGTCGTGATTCCCACCCTATGAGAACATCTTGTCCTTCAACATCTCTATCAGTATAATTGGAAGTGACTTTTTGATTGCGAACCCCAAGGAAGATGTAATCCATGACAGGTTGATTTATGAGAATAAGAAATTAAAATGGTATCTGAAATAGCTGTTTCTTTCATTTCTTTTTTTAAAAAGATTTATTTATTTTTATTGCAAAGTCAGATATACAGAGAGGAAAGACAGGAAGATCTTCCGTCCAATGATTCACTCCCCAAGTGATCGCAATAGCAGGTGCTCTGCCGATCTGAAACCAGGAGCCAGGAACTTCCTCCAGGTCTCCCATGCAGGTGCAGGATCCCAAGACTTTGGGCTGTCCTTGACTGGTTTTCCCTGCCACAAACAGGGAGCTGGATGGGAAGTGGAGCTGCTGGGATTAGAACTGGTGCCCATATGGGATCCTGGTGCATTCAAGGTGAGGACGTTGGCTGCTAGGCCACTGAGCCAGGCCCTGAAATAGCTGTTTCTTTGGGGCCATGCAGAAAGCCTCAGTTGATGAATGTGATGCTGGTGGCTTGGATGCTGAAGGGGAGGGGACAAGTAAGAGTGACAATCCAGGGATGCCATCCAGGAAGTAGAACCTGGGTAGAGCTGGAGTTGACTCAAACCAATCAGTGCTCACAATGGACTAACAGAATCCCAGGGCTCTGCAAGCCTTGGCTTCTTCAGTTCCAGGAGATCCAACTAGGTGGACAAGAAGTCATTCATAAGCAGAGTATGTCCATAGCTAGGTCTTGCAAGTCTTGGTAAGCAGGTGTAAAAAGCATCGAGAACAGGAAGACATGGACAAAAAAACCCAAGAAACCAAACACCAAACAAGGAAAGAAGAAGTTGATCAATGTGATTCATTTCTATATCTGTTTTGGGGCTGGGCAAGACTGAGGTGGGAAACAGGAAGCCCTGTGTTTCAGGTGCATTCTGGGCGTGAACAGCATGTGGTTGGAATGCAAGAGGCTAGCAGTTGGGCTGACTTCCCAGCTGTATTGGAAGCAGCACTGGGATGACAGGATAGCCATTGCAAGTAAGTTAGGGACCCATGCTTCTGCCTCAAGCCAAGAGAGGAAGAGGTTGAGTGAAGGGCCCAAAAAGTTTTGAAGGTATTGCCCTCAGTCAGGCACCAGCTTAAGGAACAAGTTCAAGGAAGTAGTTGGAATAGGTACTGAAGGATGAGAAGCATTCTGATGGTGCTGTGATTCAAGATCCCATGTGTGTGCGTGTGTATGTGTGTGCACACTTGGACAGTGGAGCCCTACCTGGGAAGCCAGCCAGCCTGGAAGATAACAGCCTGCAATGACTGCTTTCTTCAGGTCCACTGATTTGGCAAAGAATTTGCGCCCTTGGCTAGGAGGTGGGGGAAAAGTGCAGCCGGGAAATATAACTCCAAGGACTAAAGAATTGCTGTTTTGAAGAAAAGCTGGGATGTGCCTCTGAAAGCACACTTGAGTCAAGCTGGTCCAGAGAATAATGCGGTTATCTGTAATTTACCTTCATGCAGAACACTATTTCTTTTTTCTTGTAGTTTTGCTTTTTCCCAAAAAGAGCTCCCCATGTGTTGTTATGACCGTGTAAGAAGCACATCAAAGCAAGTGGAAACAAAGCCCCGAGTATGTGGTCTTTGAATGCAAAATTCTTTCTCAGTCTCCTCCAGCTTCAAAATTCTGTGATTCTCACATTTTACAATCTAGAAAACAATGCCAATATTAATTATCTGTGGATTATGCCGTCCTCTGAGATCTCAGACACACAAGGTATGTAGAAACTGGCCCCCAAAATGTGTGCAAATGGATTAGAGTGAGCAGTATCCAGTAAAAGGATGGTTTGAATAATGACATATTGATAACAGATAATACAAACTGTTTTGATTAGGCTTCAGAAGACTCTGAATAGAAATGCATTGTTTGGAATGTGTCTGCTTTGGTCTCCATAAAAATATCCGGTTGCATAGATATTTCATGTGGTTTGCACTAACAGGCAAGAAATTAAAAATTCATTGGTCCATGCTAATTCATGTAATTGTATATTTTGGAGGTAAGGTATGGCATAGGTTTGCTGTAATGGAACTGATTGGAACATGATCTCCTGAAGGAAATTTATTGCTGGTCATAAGATTTCTTTGGTTTAGAAGAATGTTGGGTTTAGTAAAATCTGTAGCACCAAATCAAAGTCTGTTTTGATAAAAATGTGGATCTGAGATTTGTGATTTTTTTAGTAAGAGGGTATTTGGTCCATTAAAATTATATATATCTATATTTTTTTTGCCTGAAACCCATCAGCTTGGGGCATAAAGCAAGCACATGCCAGGCACTGGAAGGACAACCTCGAATCATCACTAAGACAAGCCTTACTAACCAGCTGTGACCTGCTCCTCTGTGGTTTTCTTATGACAGAAAGAGGGATTCATTATGCTTCAGTTGAAGATGGCAAAACAGTTGCTAAAGAATCTGCTTGGCATCAGAGAGTTCAGTGATGGGAAAAGTCTGTATCGAATTACATGGCGTAGATGACAACCGTGTTGCTCTGTGCACATCCAGACCCAGGCTCGATCCTCTGTGGGGACTCTTCCACTGTCCTTGGAACAGGATTCCATGCTGTAATTGACCTTTTTGTTAGGAAATTGTTCATAAAATTAGAAAACTCGGGGTAAACTGAGAACTCAAACAGCCCCCTACTCCATTCCCCGCTCAGAGGGTAGCAGACATATGGACTGAGTTACTGGAAAGAGAGATGGAAGCAAAGAGCACAAATGAATTCAAGAGACTCCTAGGATTAGTTCTGGACATAGAGGAGGGAGACAAGGACAGGAGTATTTGGAAGGTAAGGCTGGGGTGCTCTTGGGAAGGACAATACATAAATAACTTCACTAGTCTTCCCCGCTGTTCTTTAGGCTTCTAGAATACTCACAGTGAGTGGGCGCCTTACCGTGTGGTCACATCTGTCTTTAACCTACTCCTGACTCTCACTGGGGGTTCGTGGTTGCTAGTGTGGAGTCAAGAGCAGATGATCCCACCTGATCCAGAGCAAGGCAAATCAGCAGGATGGGAGGAGTGAGAGGCCAGAACTTCTCCTGCGCTGACATCTGAAACTTTACGATGATGGAGAGTTGAATCACAAAGGTCTCTGACTGTTCTCAACCCTATGTTTGTCTGGTTTAAGGTGGAAAAGGGTGTTGAGGACTTGTGGTAGGCAGGTTCCTTGGGACTGTTTGGGGACAGCCTGACAGGGTTGCGGTCATGAGGTATCATGGGTTTGACTATTCTC
Source organism: Ochotona curzoniae (assembly GCF_017591425.1). Lineage (NCBI taxonomy): Eukaryota > Metazoa > Chordata > Mammalia > Lagomorpha > Ochotonidae > Ochotona > Ochotona curzoniae. Next base: position 19,367,162 of record NW_024465894.1, on the reverse strand, counting down.
ATAGTCATGGAGATCCGAAGTTGAAGATCAAGGTGTTGCCAGTGTGGGCAGACTTGTCTCCTCTCTGTGTCTCTATGTGGCCTCGTGTGTGTGCAGGCATGTGTGTGTGTGTGTGAATGTTTTTATAAGAGGATCCCAATTATGCTGGGTTATGGGTCATCTACATGGCTTTATTTCACCTAAATCATCTCTGAAAGTTCTTTCTCTGAACACTAGGAAACTTCCAAAAACTCTATGGAAAAGAAGAATTAAAAATGAATTTGTTGATAGATTTTTGTCTGAATTTATGTATAGTTTTTTTTTCTTGTAGCAGACATTTATTTATCCATGAGCTTGTTCAATGTCCCTTGCACATTTTTGTCTAGAGGCAATGGGGTTGAGATAGAACTTCAATGTGAACTACAAGGGGACACCATTCATCCCATCACAGTGAAACTGAGAGGCAAACTAGAAGACAGGTAGAGACATACTACAGTACTGTAAAGGCAGCCAGAGGCCTCTGGGTTGGCCATGGGGGCAAGAAGGGGTGGCTGGGAATGCCAAGAAAGGCTTATGGATGCCAGCACTGGGCACTGAGAGTTCCCAGAAACCCACTCCACTGAAGTCAAGAACTGGTGGTGGGATTTCCTTGGGGTGTCCCATGGACACTTTACAGGCAGTACAAGGGAGATTAGAAGGGAGAAATGCAGCAAGGGGAAACCTTAAATGGTAAGAGTGCTGCCTGGGCTTGCACTGTCAAAACCAAGTGGCTTTTTTTTTTTTTGAGGGCAGGAGGCTGCAGTAGACCATACCATCTCACAGAATGAGGGAATGAGTACCACTGGGAGGTCCTTCAGAATGTAGAATTCATTAGTCCAGAAAATAATAATGGACTTTTGCCACTTGGAGGTAGACTTCTGTCACTTTGCTCTGAACATTGGGCTACTCTGGGCTGTGATCTGTGTGCCAGGGTGTCTCCTGGGCTCCTACCACACTCTGTTCAAGGCTTGTTAGCATGGCCATCTGCCTCTATTTCCCCTCTTTTTCTGCAAATTTATCCAAGGCTCAATGGAAATTAAGGCTCAAAGGTAAGATCAAGGGCAGCAAGATGGATTTTATAAATGGTCCAGACAAGCCAGTAGGGACACACCCTTCACACAGTCTATTGTAATGGATAGGTTCTTCTTCAAACTTGGTGTTATATCACCTCTAAGATGAGAAGGGGATGGCATTCACACGTGGAGTCTCATGTATGAGTGGCCTCAGGGGTTTACTGGTTCAGCCTGGTTCCCACTAGGTGACCATGTTCAGCCATTCATCATTGGATGGGCTACCACTGACCTTTCTGGGCCATCGAAGATGTTCTGAAGTTTCCCAGAGTGATTCTTCTCTTTCCAGAAGGTTCCAGATTCCAGTTCTATGAAGTATTCAATTCCCATGAGAGGGTGCTGCAAATACCTTCTGCTGCAACAGTCAAGCTCCGAGAATTCCCTCTGTGAGCCATGTGTGCATGTGCAAAGCTTCCTGTGCGGCCCATCCTCAGCCAACATTATCCAGTTGGATTATCCGAAACAGTGCAGAGGATAGGGAGCGAGCAGACAGCTCATGAGCTAAAAAACAGAGGTGTTAGTGCATGCTGCCATTGCGGCGCTATCTGTCCCATCCACGCATTAAGCCATGCTTCAAGCAACCCGATGTTTCCCCACCCCCATTTCCTAGAATCAGAGGGTTTCCTTTTACTGCTCCATAAAATTGGGAAGCTTCATGTGGCTCTTTAGATGGATTTTGTGATGATTACATAGGATCAGTCAGTATCTGGTACTCATTCAGTACTGTGGCTCATGTTTTGTTATTGTTGCGACTGTTGTTACTACCACCGAATTTAGAGGAAAACAAAACAAAACAACAACAACAAAATCTCTTAATGATGAGCTTTCCCTGGAAACTGATGCATAGCTGAGCAGCCGGTCCAGGGCTACTAGGGCTCTTTCGGAGAATTTTTAAGCTGCAGGGCATGGTGGGAGGAGGTGGTGGTTTGTCCACAGCTCTGACAACAGAGCACTTCCATCTGCAGAGGTCAGGAAGCAGCTGAAACACACACGTTCCAGCTCATATGGAATGTTTGACCTTGCTGTACGAACTACAGCTGAACGTAAATTAATGTTGGGGATGTAACGGAGTGTACCTGTGTCTGCATCCCTGTTCTTTCCCCTCAGAGAAGGCTCTGATGTTGAGTTTCACCTTTCGTGGATTTGTAGAAACCTTTCCAGCTTCTGAAAGGGCCAGAGGCTGTACCTGCCTGAAAGCAGTAGTCACACATGGTAAACTTTCTTGAAGATGGGCCGTAGGTCCTCAGCTTGCAGAGTGTCATCGATGCAGCTTCCTGCTCATGCACCTGGGAAAACAATGGAAGTTGGCCCAAGTACTTGAGTTCCTATCACACATCTGGGAGACCCCAGTGAAGCTCCTGGCTCCCAGCTTTGGCCTGAAATAGTCCTAAGTATTATAGCTTTTTGGGAAGTGAACCAGCAGATGGAAGATCGATCTCTCTCTCTCTCTCATTCTTCTTTTTTTTAAATGACTCTGCCTTTCAAATAAAGTACATAAATCACAATTTCCATAAAATGTCAAACACACATTGTGACTACTTAATTTGGGATAATCTGAGGATCTGTATTTTATCTCCCAATTGAATTATATGCTCATGGTTTTATATATCTGGAGGTATTTGATTACAATGCATTTCTAAGGTCCTACAGCTTCCATCAGTAGACACTCATTGAAGCAAACTTTAGTAGATTTTCTTTCACTCAGTAAACAATTCCATCGTTCAAGTTGGTCCTTCGTTTAGGATTATAGTCGACACCGCACCACTCCTGTGTGACCTGTAGAATTCCCTTTGGAAATGTTACAAAAATTGCCACTACACTTCCTTGGCCTTCAACGAGGAAATTAGAACACCAAGTTGATTGCAGATTTGATAATGTTTATTGAGGGGAAAAAAGCTTTATTATTTACCTCATTAATGCCGTAGTGTCCATTACTAGTCCTGCACTTAACTTCAAGGATTCCTGCGCCTGAGGGGTCACTGTGTACTCTAGGGCAGCACCGGTTACTGCGAGGCCTGAAGCCCACTGGTAGACTCAGTTACCGAGTCCCACAGGATCTTTCACAGCCTTGGTGAAAACCTTCCTATGATTTTGTAAAGATGAATCAGAACATAGGAGCAGTGAAGAATCTAAAACTAATGAGTCCAAATTGCCACCTGAACTGAGACGGCTAAGGCCAAATGTCATTCAATGACTTGGGCAAATTGTGGTCCAGTCAGCAGTAGGTACCATGTGTTCAGCACCTGCTCTCTGTCTTTCCTTCAAATAAACACAAGTTCAAAGGTATTTTAAAAAAGCACTCAGTCACATGGAAGCATTTTACACAAATCTCTTTGTAACTTTTTAAAAAGATGCATTTATTTTAATTAAAAGGCAGAGTGACAGAGAGGAAGACAGACAGACAGACACACACACACACCGGGAGAGAGAGAGAGAGAGAGAGAGATCTTCTGTCCACTGGTCCACTCCCTGGATGACATGTAGGCCTGGGCTGGAATAAGACCAAGAGTTTCTTACAGATCTCCCACATGGGTGCAGAGTTCCAGGACCCTGGGCTGTCCTTGACTGCTTTCCCAGGCAACAAGAAGGGAGCTGGATGGGAAGCAGGGCAGCTGGGACTAGAACCAGCACCCATATGGGACCCTAGCGCATTCAAGGCAAGGATTTTAGCCACTAGACCACTGCACTGGGCCCCTCTATGTGGCTTTTATGCCAGGAACATCTCATAGCTTGTACTCTACCATGATGGCAAACATGATTTTGATTCTTATTACTGTATCACATACCCCATATGTTTCTGCATATAAGTTTTTACAAACTCAACTGGCAGGGGATGGCACAATTTCTAGCATATCAGTAACTATTTCATTTTTTATTTTGTTAGCACCATTTTTTGGCCTGCCTTTATCTAGGGACAATCTTAGCTTGGCTGCCTGAAAGCAACCAAAAGGCAAATTATTTAGGCAACATTCCAGGAAACAGGAGTGAAGGAGCAGGGAGACTGACGGAGGACAGAAAGAATTCTTGAATTAACACAGGTTACTATTTTTTTCAAAGATGTATGTATGTATGTATTTCAAAATCAGAGTTATATATATAGAGGGAGAGACAAAGAAAAAAGTTCTTCCATCTATTGTTTCATTCCCTAGATGGCCACTAAGCCAGTGCTGGGCCAGGCTGACGCTGGGAGCTTGATCCAGGTCTCCAATGTGCATATCAGGGGGTCCAAAGACTTGAGCTATGTTCTGTTGCTTTTCCCAGACCATCAGCAGGAAGTTGAATTGGAAGTGGAGTAGCTGGGAGGTAAGCTGGTGCCCATATGGGATGCTGGTGTCCCAGGTGGTAGCTTTAACTGCTATGCCACAACGCTAGCTCCAAGTGTGTATTATTGAGGTTACTACTGTAGGTAACAGGGGCCCAGTGAGCTGAGGTTTGCTTACAGATACTTCTGATGTTGAGCTCAAGGCTGGGAAGCCAGGTACGTTTAGCCACCTGCTCCAGACTTCACTGGCTGAAGCTTGTTTCAGGGCATTCACTCCTCTGCCAGGGCTGCCCGCTCCAGGGTATATGAGCAAATCCCAGGCAGAAGGCATAAGTGCAGGTGGGGGGCTGTTCCCTGTGTGCTGTGCAGCTGGACTCAGCCAGCACTGAGTTCCGGGGGTCTATGGCTGACAGTGGTGGGCAGCAGGGATACAAGCTGAAAACAAAGCCCTCAGCTATTGGCCACAAAGCACACAGGAGAAAATCAGGGACTGTGCGAAGGTAGTCTACATTTAATTATGAATTTTAAACTCACTGCCCCCACCCTAACACACACCTTAAATATAGGATATTTTGTCACAGTCCCACAAAACTATGAACTCATGTAGAATCTAACAAGTAATCTTTGGATAAAAGCATGAGGTTGACCATGTGGACAGACAGTAAGGATTAGCTCTGCACAAACTTGGTAGAGAAGGAAGTGGCAGTGATGGGAGCCTTACACTGTTGGGGCCTCTCCTATTCACTACCTTGCAAAGATGACAGCCGTGAAGGGGACACACATGCCACTTGCTTAGAGCTGGGGAACATTTAAAGCACCAAATCCAAAGCCAGAAGCCAGAAGCCAGGAGCCTCTTTCAAGTCTCCCACAATCGTGTAGTGTCCCAAAGCGTTGAGCCATTTCTCCACTGCTTTCCTGGGCCACAAACAGAAAACTGGAAAGAAAGTGGAACAGCCAGGACAAAAACCAGCATCCTTCTGGGATCCAGTGCATGTAAGACGAGAATTTAGCCACTAGGCCATTGCCCTGGGCCCCAAACGAGAATCTCAATGATGCACGCAGAGACAGGTTGGCTACACCAAGGTGCCTTTGGAGGAAGGAGAGGGCACACCCTACCACACATGCAGCTGTCCAAGGCTGTCTTCAAAGTGGAGAAACAGAGCTGCAAACAAAGGCGAGCAAGAGTTACAAAGTCGACTCTTGATTTGTACTACTGCTAGGCGACAATCATGAGGAAAGTAGAGGCCCACAACACATTCATGTTGCTTCAGAATTTATAGATTGAGCACTGATTCTCTCTCCTGCACTCAGGACCAGCCGAGGTTGCCTGAAGACAGACTAGCGCCATCTGGAGGCTGACCGCCTGCCTCCCTCCCTCTTTCACTCACCTGCTGTAGGTGGTGCCAGCGATCAGCACACCTGTAAGTGGCCTTTTTTGTGGCCTGGGCTTGCCCCACAGCTTGGTGGCTGGGACTCAAATGCAGCTTTATCACATCGTGAGACATCAGCTCATCAAGTCTTCTGTGCCAGGCCCTATGTGAATGTGACGTAAGACAGTGTCCCTTTATGTATACACAGATCAGACTCAGTCGTCTCCCTTCCTAAATTTGCTATGTATTAATAATTTATACAATTTCGGAGTGTGTCGTGTATTTATGAAAGATTCTTTGAAAGACAGAAAAATGTGTTAGGATACTGATATGATGAAATGACTAATGATATGCATGAGTTCTCTTGAATATACAGTAATCCAACATGAGAGCGGTATTCCTGTCTGGGATCTGTGTCGGTCACACAGACATAAATGTAGAACAGTAGATACTAGCTACCCATGGCATTTCCCATTCCTTCTCTGGATACATGATTGCAATTTACATCAAAATAGGAACATAGTGAATGAATTGGCAGCTGGGGTGTGATGCCAAACGGTTTGACCAGGGCTGTTAAGCCATCACAAGGAGCACCTGTCCACTTGGTGGGGACTAGCCTAGAGCTGTGATGAACCATTTGCATTCTGTGATGTTTGCCTTTCCAGCTATCCATAAAACAACTCTAATACACACTCTATAACCTCACCAGCTTTTCTTTAAAGGGGCGCAAAGATGGTAGCTGGCATCTTAGAAGGATTTTGGAGTGATTTGCTTGAAATCCTTTAGACAAACAGATTAAACTCCTATTTGAAATGAAAGTAGCTGTTGACTCATGTAAATGCTTTGTTTTCCCTCCCCTGTTTCAAGGCAAACAGATTAAAGGCCATGGAAAGCCTAAAGAGGCTTTGGTAAAGAGTGTATTGAAATTCCTATTTTCCCCCCTTCTATTGCATCCCTCCCCCCAATTCATTTAAACTTCCTCCAGCTTTTAAAAGATGAGTAAGAAATGCTTTCTTTTCTAATCAGTGAGGTCTCCCAAGCAGGCAGCGGCATTACTGTTTCCAGTTAAAGGGAAGAAAAAAAAGGTAGTCACATGTTGCTAACCAGGCTGGAAGCTAGTCACTCTAGCCAGACTGGGAGCTTGCTGGCAGTGGGAATCAGGAGAGGGCTCTGTTGGAGCAATTGGAGAGACGACACGCTGCCCTGTGAGTGGATCTTTCAACTCCCAGGTGGTGACTGAGCAGTGCTGTGAGTGAGCCCACACCCAGGCTACCTGGGGAAGTGGCTTTCTGGTACCAGCAGGGCTAAGAGGACCCGTGGGAGTCTCACCCAACACACAGTCAAGGCTGTTTTCAAGAATTCTTCCTTCCCTATCACGTATATCCCGAGGGTCAATGTGACTGCTCTGGAGAGCTGCCTGGCACTCCCACCCACTCACACAGTCCTGGGTTGAGTGTGCAAATGTGTGTGACTGTGTGAGTGGGAGTAACAGCATGAGTGTGTGTGTATGTGTATGACTGTGTGTGTGTGTATTTGGGTTGTTGAGTATGAGCATGTCTGTGTGTATGTTCTGACTTTTCCAGAGTCTGGGCATGGAGGCATTGTTCCTTGCCAACCAGTCATTCCTTTTGTATTCCTAAGCACCTACTGAGCAGGATCTTGAACCCTTTGGATGGGCATGGTAGAGTCTGTCTTCAGATTGGTTCATTGTTCTTGTTACATGGGGGGATGACCTGTGGGTAAGGTGACATAATTCCTTCTCCACAGGTGTATCACCTAGTTTTGGATTGAATTTAGTTCTGGACTTGAATCCCAGCTTTGTCCTTTGGTCATTTATTCTACCAACAAGTACTGAGAGCCAACTGAGTGCTGCATATGCTCCCCTGAGGCTGGCTCCCGTAGCACAGCACTTTCTGAAGAATTCCAAGTGGAAGATCAGCTTTTATCCTAAAAAATATGCATTTGAAGAGCAGACAGATAGAGTTCCCACATTCTGGTTTATTCTCCAAATGCTTCGAGAGCAAGCAATGTGCTCTACTGAGGGTGACAGCTGGGAACTCAATCCCATGTGATTGGCAGGGACCTGACCACTTGAACCATCACCACTCCACCCAGGATCTGTTAGCAGGAAGCTGGAGTCAGGAGCTGGAGGATGGCCATGAACCCAGGTGTTCTGATATGGGACGTGAGCATCTCATTCACCAAGATAAATGCCCATAGCAGCATTTGCAGACTATTTGCACCTCACCTGTCCTCTGAAAGCTGAAGCATCCAAAGGTTCCATTGGCTTATTGGGTAGTCGTTCCAGTCAAGCAGCAGTGACATGGCTGATAGGCCTGCCCTCCAAGTAATGTTAATTTGTGGTAGTGAGTGTGGCAGGGCAGGCATTCAAAAAGCTGGGGTAACCACTCAGGTGAACACTGGGCTGTCACCTGGCTGATTTGCAAGAGAACATGATTTGAACTTGTAGCCAATTATTTGTCTTTTTCTTAGAGGGGCAGCAGCTCATTTCCATCTGAACTATTCCTTATTCTCAGTCAAGATGCTAGGATTCACCCATTTACCTTAAAAGGTTCCATTTCTTCACGTGGACTCTGTGTTTAGCTAGAGACCTTGAAGGAGTCGGTGTGATGACATTCTTTCTTTCAAGACAGTCACATCATCGGGATGTTTGGCATCTCTGCAGTACCAGCAAGTCCAGGCCAGAATTGGAGGTGGCTTAAGTTCCAAAAGTCTGCTTTCTTTCCATTTCTTGTTCTTTACTTGTCTCTGGACAGGGCTCCCTAGAAACAACTTTCATTCTGAGAATTTAAAACTTTAATGAACTTCACTCTCTATCAGAGGAGAGTGTGTTTGTGGGGCAAGGCCCCAGAAGGACAAGGATGTCGCCATAAACCGAAAGTACAGTGTGGCAGTCAAGTGAATGTCAGAGAACGTGTCTTGACGAGGTCCTGGAGGTAGCTGCTGACCCAGAGCTTGACTCCCAGGATTCTCCTGGGAATTAGAAACAAGAGAACCTGGGGTTATGAGGAAGCCAGGAGTGGATGGGAAGAAACACCAAGGAGGGACAGGAAGTGGACCAAGTGGGGGAAACACTTCACTAGGGACAATGGCTGAGGCAGAATTGCTGGAACTTCTGGCCATCTTCTTGGAGTGCCACAGTTTCACTGAAAAGGTAAATGATTAATTTCACTTGTATGGAATTATCTGAAAAATCTGTGTTGCTTCCAGTTTTTCCAGACTAAGAAGATCTCCAGAGTGGATTACCAAATCCTTCCTTGAATTCCCAGTGCTGCCTCATATATTTGGATTTCCGATTAACCAGCAGATGTTGGAGGGAAAATGATGGGCCAGGCCAGGGAGGTCCCACATGACCACACATGTGCAAATATGGAGGTTCACAAATCATGCTGCTGAACTCAGCTGTGGCTCTTGCATCGGAGGTCTGGGAGACTTTGGATTGGGGATGGAGCTGGGACAGGCTGGAGATGGAGCAGATAACAGATCTGGCCATGGGGAGAGTTGGATTTTCTCCTTGCCTGGCAAATATCAAGGAGAATATAAGAGGAAGTATTTTCCTCCAGGGTCTAATTGCAACTTCATTAGTAGGTAATGGGAAGTAGGAGTCCTCACAGGTTGTTGAAACATATCTGGATACAAGGTAGCTGTTCTGGGTACAAATGTGGTCCTTCCAGTTTGTGTTAGGATTTTTTTTTTCAAGTTTCAAAAGAGCAAATAAAAGTTCATGAGTTTCTCAGACATCAAATACTTCTCAAAAATGTCAACAGCATCAGTATAAAACTAGTAAAAATATGGGATAGATTTAGCACTTGTACTTAAAGGAAATATAAAAATGGAAAAGAGAAGCATATGGAAAATCAAGCTTGGGGTTTGAATTGATCAACCCCATGTATTAAAATAATGAAACAAAATGGAGACAATGTTGGGAAAACATGGCTTAGTTTTATTAGAAAGAAAGGGACAGTGTCCTCTTTCCTATATCTTCACAACAGGGAGGCTGACAGGGACTTCAGCCATGACCTTGGCTTTCCTGGTAGTCCCGGGAGGGGTCCGGATCTTAAGTTTCTGGGGTAAAGGCTGTCTGGCTGTGGAGTTACACTCTCCATACAGACTCGGTAAAGGCGAATGCATGAGCACTTATGGACATAGCTTAGGGAGGCTTTAAGGATTTCTGCATGTAAATGTAACATGGGCCAATCAGCTCTTCCCCAAGGGTTTCTTGTGAGAACCAAGGGACATAAAGTCATCGCAGGTTCTTTGTGACAGGGTCACCTGTGACCAGGGGAGCTTTTTTTTTTTTTTTAAAGATTTATTTATTTATTGGAAAGTCAGATATACAGAGAGGAGAGACAGAGAGGAAGATCTTCCGTCCGATGATTCACTCTGCAAGTGAGTGCAATGGCCAATGCTATGCCGATCTGAAGCCAGGATCCAGGAACTTCTTCCGGGTATCCCACATGGGTGCAGGGTCGCAAAGCTTTGGGCCGTCCTCAACTGCTTTCCCAGGCCACAAGCAGGGAGCTGGATGGGAAGTAGAGCTGCCGGGATTAGAACTGGTGCCCATATGGGATCCCGATGTGTTCAAGGCGAGGACTTTAGCCTCTAGGCCACGCCGCCGGGTCCCAGGGGAGCTTTAGTTGCAATCTTCTCTGGTTCTGTTTTCTCCCAACCTCTCTACAGAGCAATCTCCAGGAAGAAATGAGAGCCTATGTACAAGAACAAAACATTCTTTCTTGTTGGCTTGCCCACATTCTGTATTAAAGTGCCTGATACAAGTCTTGGCTGTGTTTGTAATCCTTCTTCCTGCAAGGGTTCACTCTGGGAGGCAGGGGATTATTCAGATACTTTAGTCTTGGATTAAATTCAGATATTCAAGCTTGGCCTGGCCCAGCCCTGGGATGTTGTGAGCACTTAAGGAGTGAGCCAGCAGGACTTCACCTCCAAACACAGTCACAGTCTAGGCACTGACAGAACTGCTACACAGGGATCAAGGATGGACACCATTCCTTCCATAGCATATATGTTCTCAGCAGTAACTTGGTTTCTTGGGGTGTACACTCCATTCCCAACAGAAAGAGTCCTTGAGGCTGCAAGCACTGGGTTTCTATAATGAATAAATGTTATAATAAATCAATGTCCCAGTGCTTCCATGTCAGCACACTGTCTATACGCAGGCCACCCAAGGGAATCACCTTGATGCGACTGGAACATGCGTCGTATGTGTCCTGGTGCATGAGGCAGGCAATGCAACCCTAGGTTGCTGTTCTGTAGGTCTATCCTGGAGACATTCAGATGCCCACTGCAATCTTGGCGGGAAACAGGCATCATGCTTGAATTGGGTAACTTTAGGGGAGTACAGCAGAGTAATAAAGAATCACACAGAATCCCAGAAGTGGGGACTCATGGTCTAGGTAAATGGGCAAGGGATGGGCAAAGAACTGTGTAGACAGCTGCCTGACAGTAGCTCTTACGTCCAGGCAAAGACTCAGCCAACACTCCAACTGCCTGTCTCATCCTCTGCCTGCCCTGCTGGCAGTTAGCCTCTGAACCGGAAGCAAAACATTTACACTTTTTGAAGGTTTGCAGTGCTTTGAAGTCCTCATGGGTCTAATATTCTTTGATTAGTATAAGGACTGTCTTAAATCATATCAGTGATACTACATCATAAATTAAGGATGATAGTCACTGAATATTTATATCATGTTTGTATACACATTTATGCTACATTGATTCATCTGCTTTTGTTTAATCCTCAAAGGTTTTGCCAAGAAACTACCATTATTAGCCACATTAAAAGACAAAGTTACACACATATACACACACAGGTGCATGTGCACACAGAGAGACAGAGAGAGAGAGAGAGATCTTCCATCCTCTGGTTTATTCTTCACAGGCTGCCATGGCTAGGGCTGGATCAGGCTGAAAGCAGGAGCCTGGATCTCCATCCCAGTCTCCCTGTGGGTGTCAGGGGCCCAAGTGCTTAGGTCATCCTCTACTCCTTCCCCAGGAGCGTTATCAAGGTGCTGTATGGGAAGCCCGGTAGCTGGGACACTGATGCTTATGTGAGAGCCAGTATTCTAGATCCTGGTTTAACTCTTTGTGCTCCAATATCAGCCCATGTTTTACAGAAGAAACTGAGAATAATAATAACAACTGATTCAAGGTGATCGTTGGAGCTGGATTCTAACTGTGACATAGCCAGTCACGTGCTTCCCACCTCAAACTTTAGACTACACATCATCTGTAACCTCCCAGCTGAGTTCAGTAAGACTTGCGGTCAAGTAACGAACACTGTGTTTGTCAAAGAGCTGATGTCACTTGGAGGAATCCTGCAAACCCCAGGTTAGTAGCCTAAAGCATCAGTCAACCTCCCAGAGACACCTGCACATTCTTAGGCCACGTAATTGCTCAAAAACTCCTCCCACCTTGCTTCTTGTGCCCCAGAACATAAAATCTGTGTCCTCGGAAGTGAAATTCAAGACTTTTTTCCCCCCTTTATGAAAGCATTGCTGAGATAGAGACAAATTCTAGAAAGTATATTACACAGGTACAAAATATTTGTTTTTCCATGCCAGAAGTGTTTGTATTTCTGTGGCAGAGGGGGAAATGGGGCTGTTTCAGACCATGTACCTCATGGCAAATTACTCAAAGACACCCTATGAGCATTTCTATTTTCTAATGTTTTTTCTTAGGCACAATCTTAGGCATCTGTGCCAGAAAAACACAGGGTAAAAACTACATAAATTAAAGGGCATGTGGCAATTGGTGTTTAGTTAGCTGGCATACTCCTGTTGTCTGTGGGCTGGTGCTGTACACAGGGCATGGCTGGGTGGCTCTGCTAATCTTGGCTGGGCTTGCTCAGGCATCCATGGGTTGGCTGGAATCGGCTGATCTCTCTAGGGTTGTGTCCTCCACCTGCTCTTTTTTTCCCAGAGCAGGAGGGCTGAGCCCCTGGTTCTTTATATGGTAATGGCAGAAGCTCACGTAGGCAAGTCCTGGATCACAAGTGCTGCTTCAAGGTGGTTTACAACCCATTGCTTTACATTTTTCTGAGTTCCAGCATTTGAGTACAGTTTTAATGATTGATCTATTTTCAACAACTTTCCTGGAACATGAGTGACATATAACAATGTTCTACATATTTAACAGATGCACTTGGATAAGTCTGATGATAGCTATGACCTGTGAAACCATCACCACCATTAACACATAAGCACATCAACCACCTCTCGACATCTCTACCTGCTTTTAAAGATTACACACACACACACACACACACACACACACACACACACACACACACACACAGAGCAAGCGAGAGAGAGACAGACAGACACACATATTTGGTGATAAGAACACTTCAGGGATACCCTCTTAGCAAAGTTCAAGTACACAATGTATTAGTTAACTATAATCACTGTGTTGAATTAGGATTATCCAGAATGTGTTTATATATACCTTGAATAACTGAAGTGTCATGCTTTTTTGACCAGTACTTTCTCATTTTCCCACTGTTCAGAGACCAGCATTCTATTTCCCACTTTTATGAGCTTGGTTATTTGGGTTGTTAAATATAAGCAAAATAATGCAGTATTTGTATTTCTGTGTCAGATTTATTTTTCTAAGCACAATGTTTCCTAGACTTATTCTTGTTGCAATGATGATAATCTTTTATTTTTAAGGTTAAATAATATTCCATTGTACATATCCATGTCCCTGCATTTTTCTCATATTTTTTGCTTATACATGAGTTCACTGTTGGATATTAGGGTTGTTTCATTTCTTAGGCATTGTAAATAATGCCCAAGATACTTGTTTTACATGTTGATTTCCCTTCCTTTGAGTATATTCCCAGGAGAAGGAGTACTTGCGCTTGTGGTGATCCCATTTTAGTTTCTTAAGAGCCTCCTTGCTGTTTTCCATACAGGCTCCACTAATCTCCCAGCTCAGCAGCAGGGTAAAAGGGTCTCCTTTTCTGGACATTCTCACTGGGCCTCTGTTATCTCCCTCCTTTGTTTTCTTTCAAGATTCCCAATAACAGATCATATATTTCCTTCTCTGGCAGATGAAGGAAAACAAAGGGCTGGAAGAGATCAGAATTGCAGGTAACTGAGATGTTCTAGCATCTCCCATTTCCTAGCAAGAGGAGCATCCCTACATTGTGGGAAGGCTCAGTGCATACACAGAAGGTACTCCTGGGGCAGCTCTCAGCCTCTGACAGAGGGGAGCTGGTTCCCTCACTAGGCAGGTGAGCTGTCAGCAGCTCCTAGTTATCTGACTGTGATGTGCTAATTAATGCACTGGATGTGACACCTCTTAGCTGTTTCCTCTCTCCATTTGCCTAGCAGAGCTTCCCAGGGTCTCCTCTGGAAATGACTTGGAAAAAGTGAGATTGTGACCTGAGACTGGGATTCAAGCTGTGCTATAGCGTCCATATGCTTCCCTATGTTAGAAAGAACTACGATTTCAGAGCAAACGTTGCCTTGCCATTTAGGGTCATCTTCTTTGTAAATTCATCAATTTGGGGGCCTCTCTTAAAAGCATTGTTTTGAATAAAAATAATTACTTCGCACCCCAAATTCATCTGTATTCACTATAAAGAACATTGGAAAGGCAGGTAAGGGTAGTGAAGGAGAAATATGTGGCTGGTGATGCTGTCATTAAAAATAATCACCTGTAGTATTTGTGCTTATCTTTCCACTCTTTTGTTTGGTATATTGTGCTAAAAAAAACACCCAGCAGCCTCTCTGGTTTCACTGGGTCTTCTTTACTGTGGCCCTGGCAGTTCTCACGTGGGTGGGAGCAGGTTTACATCCCTTTGCTTTGAGCACAGTGGAAAGGAATATGGTGTGGCCTCTGTCATGGAACTGTGACCATACCATTTTCCTGCTGTATGTTTTCTGGGGTCTCTCACTCAGGAGATCTAGCTGGCATGAGTAGAGCACAAGGTTTCAAGCTTGGGCTGGCATCTCCAGCTGAGGATCCTGCACGTCGGTGACAGCCACTCGTAAGCACCAAGACGCTTTCACGGTCCTCTTGCATCCAGCTGTAAAGACAGTCCCAGCCTTGGAGTCTTTTCAGGCCACCTGCTATCTGTGGTGGAACAGAGTAACACAACCTATTGCTGAGTCTTGGCTCGGCACATTCATGACCTATAGACGCTCCTATAGGAGCATAATAGATGGTTGGTCAATTTAGGCATGCCTCCTTGTCCATGTGCTTCTCTAAGTTTTGTTTTCTTGTCTCCTTGGCCAAGATAACAGCTATCAAGCCTATTGGGCTGAGCGTTCTGAACAAAATCAACTTTCAGGTCTTTTCTTAGACACAGATGCCTTTGGGTCTTGGGAACATATCTGTTCCATCAATAGGCTGAGTAGTTAAAAAGTTGAGCAAAGAAAATATCAGCTATAAAGAATCACTGACAGACACATCTCTTCATGAAAGGATGTATTTTTTAAAAAACTGAGTATTCACACACACACACACATAGATGCACACACAGAGGTGGAGGAGAGTACCCATCAGTTGCTCCACTTCCTAAATGTAATATCCAGCCTCGGGCTAGGAATGCAACCAGAAGCTGGGAGTTCAATCCAGGTTGGCAGGAACCCCAACTACTGAGTCATCACTGCTACCTCCCAGGATTTGCATCACCAGAAACCTGGTGTTAGGAGCCAGGGTTTGGCTCCGAACCAAGGCATTAGGACATGAAATGTGGTCTGCTTAACCACCACGCTAAATGCCAGCTCCTAGATAGTTTAAAGATAAAAGTAGGAGCCAGTGCATAGTGGGTATAACAGTATAAACTTTCGGTTGTGGCACTAGCATCCCATATAGGCATTGGTTTACACCCCAGCTGCTCTACTTGTGATCCGGCTCCCTGCTTATGGCCTGGGAAAGCAGCAGAGGATGTTCAAATCTTTGGCACTTGCACCCATGTGAGAGATCCAGAAGAAGTTCCTGGCTCCTTCGCTTCAGATTGGCTTAGCTTTGGCTGTTGCATAGCAGCTATCTGGGGAGTGAATCGATGAATCAAAGATTTCTCTTGCTCTGTGTTTCTCCTTCAACTTTGCCTTTGAAAAAAAATCAAATATTTTAAAAAGTGTAATGTAAAGACATATCAAAGCATGAACAGAATGAGTCTTACCTAGGAAATATTATCTAGTTATACTGTTATCACTTACACGATATTCAAAATAAGAAGCCCAAAGCATTACTTTTGGCTGTCTTCTGCTTCGTACGCTCCTGATGTGGTGCTGTTGGACATCATTAACTTTCCAGTGGGGGTAGGTTCTTTGGATGTTCAGACAGCTGAGGATGGTTTAAGAAATTAAACCAAAATCTGTGGAAAGATTTTATCCTTTGTTTCTAGGTTACACCTGAACTAATTTGAAACAGTCTTAGTGTGGCAGCACATTACAATTAACGAAAGATATAATAATTATTCACTAAAGACACTGGGAAAATGAATCGAACCTCCAGGCACACTTCGCTCTTCATCTTGGGACTCATGTTCCCCTTATTTCTCAGCCTGAGATTTTCTTACGTTCCTCTATGGAAATATCATCCTTTAGGAGACAACATCCATCCTTCTCACCCTCTCGTGGTGCCCACCAACAAGTCTCAGGCTATGGGATTCAAGGTCTTAGGCTTGCTGAACCTTCTCCGCTGTGTTTCCCAGAGCCTCCATCAGCTGGGTGAGCCCCATGCTCTGACTGCAGCTGCATTGCAGCTGCATTAGCTGGGGTTTGTTGTTCATCAAACTACTGCCTGTGTCCACACTTGGGAGGCCGCTGGGTTTTCCAACCGCAGCCTCTAGGATGATGCAAGAGACAAGGTGGTGGGAAAAGTGAGTTCACACACGCCCTGGGCCACTGACGAAGCAGGCTGGACACCGAGCGAGGATTTAGAGCAAAATGGACCTGGTGTCTTCCTCCAAGTAAATACTGCACATTCATCTACCACCTGAAACCACCACAGAACTCCCAAACACTGGCAGGCGCTTACTGAGAGGGGACCTCAAGCCAGAAACAGGGTAGTGTCAACTCCCTTCTCCCACACGGTGCCTGGCACACACCGGCACGCCTTGTCTGGTTTGCACGAGTGCTGTGTTTGCGAAAACAAAGCTGAATCAGAGGCCACACTGTATCTCGTCTGGCCTGCACAGATGGTCTCGTTAATCACT
Organism: Ochotona curzoniae; assembly: GCF_017591425.1. Classification (NCBI taxonomy): domain Eukaryota; kingdom Metazoa; phylum Chordata; class Mammalia; order Lagomorpha; family Ochotonidae; genus Ochotona; species Ochotona curzoniae. The sequence continues at coordinate 19,350,236 of NW_024465894.1, read as the reverse complement.
CACTAGCTTCATGACTTGGTTAACCTGTTGGGACCAGCCCCACACTACCTGGATTCCTTCCTTGTCTTTAAAACACACTGCCTTTTATTTCTCACTCTGTTTTACAACTCATTGACGACTCACTAGTCTAGCAGGTAGAAGTGCTTAGAAAGTGGTTCAGTTAGAAAGCTCTTAGGAAGTCTTAAAAATCTCAACTTTGACAAACATCTTTACTAAGGAAAATTAATGTTGTCTCACCTCAGTTAAGCAAGTTGGGAAATCCAGTGTCTTTTTGTTTGATTTTTAATGTACATGCTGCCATTTTTATAAAGGCAATCAGAAAATGACATCTTTCTGCCTCCAGCTTGATATAAATGACAAGAATATCTTAGGATTTTGGTTTGTTGTCATCTGAAGTTAGCACTCTAGCTGGGAGAGGGCTACACGTTACGTGTTGGTGAGAATTTCAGTCTGTATCCCTTTAAATACATTTACATAGATGAATAGTTATTACGGATTTACCTTGGGTTAAACAAAAGGATGGGTAAGTCAAAACTGTATTCTAACTGCAGACAACTGAGGAGGAGACAGATATTAACATGTGTAAGAGGGACATAGCACCCAAGTTGTCTGAAGTCAAAAGGAAGAAGTATATAACAGGGAGGTTTGAATAAGAAATGGTGGTTAGAGTGGGTTTCTCTGTTTATTTGTTTGAAAGGTAGAGTTGCAGAGAGAGAGAAGGAGAGACCTTCATCTGCAGGTTCACTCCCCAAATGGCCGCAATGGCAAAGGTGAGGCCAGGCCAAAAGAAGGAGCCAGGGGTTTGTTTCGGGTCTCTTTCAGGAACCCCAGTACTTGGGCCATCTTTCACTGCTTTCCCAGGCACATCAACAGGGAGCTGGATTGGAAGTAGGGCAGCAGAGACAGGAACCTGTTACCTTATGGGGTGCCAGTATCATAGGCAGCAGCTCAACCCACTATGCCACTATGTTGGCCTCTGCAAAGAAGGTTTTTGACAGGTATGCAACAGAATTGAAAATTTTCTGCTAGAGAACCACTCACACAAGTTTAAGGGGAAAGGTGGGTGACCCCAAGGTAGCTGGTGAGAAGGATAGCTAAAATTCTGTAGAAATTTGGGCCAGTTCAAGGACACCTCAAATGCCATGGCCAGACACTAGTATACAGGCTGCAGTGAGGGAGGAGGAATAAGGGCCTTCACTGCAGATGCGGGATCTTAGATAGAAATGAAACCAGCTGAGCCTTGCTGACAGATGAGCTGCTCAGAGACAGAGGTCCAGCTGATTTTAGCAGTTGGCATGTAAACAAGGGCACAGCAAAGCAGATTAACATAAGATGTGACAAAGGAGAGACATTTTGACACTTTGCACTTAGGCCCAATTTGAATGTGGGCAATAGTGGGTGCTGAAGATGGAGATTGGGATTGTTGCATCCCACGTCAGAGTGCCGGGGTTCCAGTGCTGGTCTTCAACTTCTGACTTCAGTTTGCTACTAATGGAAATCCTGGGAAACAGTGGTGATGGCGCAAGTGAATGGGTTCCTGACACCCAAGTGGGAGACATGGGTTGAATTCTCAGCTCTGGATTTTAGCCTACTAGCTACTGAGGGCTTGAGATAGAGTGAACCAGGATATGAAGCTTCTCCTTCTCTCTGTCTCTCTACCCTTCAGATGATTAATAATAATAGAAGTAAATGAACAGAGTGGAAGAGCAGAAGGTAGGCAAAGAGTGAAAGACAGCTTTAAAGTGATTCTGGTCTGATGATTTCTTGTCTGAGATTATAGGGGTAAAGAAATTCTAAACATTCTATGCAAAGTGAAAAGTGAATATTTCACAAATGGGTTTTTCTTTTTTTTTGATATTCTTAACTCTTAACTGCTCGCTGCTTAACCCATTTCCCATTGGCTACTAGTTTCTGGTTGTCCCCAGCTAATGTAAATTCATGTAGCGGAACAATTTCATTATGCCCAGGAATATGTCCCTACATACTGAAAGAAGTAGGTTACCAGACTCAAGGCAAGCCTAGCATGCAATTTCTGCCTGAAGAAGTTTCTAAAGTTTTCCTAAAGGAGAAAACAGAGAAGAGCTGGTGGCCATCTGTGTGTGAGCACTGCTGTGTTGACTCTGGAGGCCTGGATGCTGGTGGTTGGCAGCTGGCCTTCCACACCAGGTTGCCAGGAAAGAGAACGGAATGGGCACTGGCAGCCAAGGCCAGGAACAAGCAACAACTCAACCTAATTTTTCAAAATCTGCGGGACATTAAAAAAACAAGTCAAGAGGTTTTAGCGATGAGAGGAAATTGGAACTTGGTCCCTCTTTACTGTAAAACAACCAAACAAAAGCAGTCATTGAGCAATGAAGTCGTTGACTCATTTCATTGGAGTGGTAGAGCCCAACAGGGGCCATGCATGGCAGGAGTCTAGGGTACATGAACGTTGGAGCTGGGTGGCCTGTGTGTGAATTTGAGAGCCACCACTTGTGGCAAGCGAGACGTTGCATAGAATTATTCTTTCTGAACTGAGCTCTCTTCTTCAGTAAGCTCTGGTTGGCAGGGCTCAGCCTCAGGGCTTGTTGTGCAGCGCAGTTGGGCTGCCCATACATTGGGGTACTCACGGGACCATCAACCATTTATCAGTCATTTAAGATGAACTGGGTATAAGAAAGCTGCATGCCCACCAACTGACAACTGGGTAAAGAAAATGTGGTATGCATACACAATGGATGATTATTCAGGCACACACACACACACACAAAAAAAAGATATCCTGACATTTTTAATAAAATGGATGCACTTGGAAATCACTATGTGCTAAGTGAAATAAGCCAGACCCCAAAAGAAAGATATCACATTTTCTCTTATTTGTAGTTACTAGAGAAAGGGGATAAAAATTGTGTGGCTGTCAGATCATTTGGTATATAGTCACAAATATTGCTTCACTGAAACATGTCATGTGAGTGATATTTTGTTTCATGCTTAAAGTGGAAATGATAGAGGGGAAGGATGAGAACATTGCATCCTTGCAATGCTTTGTTTTAAATATGGGTGTTGGTCAATGAGTGTGATCAGATGACAAAAGAACCCATTAGTCTGTTGAAAAATACAAAAAATGAGTTGAGTAAGGCCTTTTTTTAGGGACTCAGAATGACAACTGTGAATAGTCTTGCTTGCATGATTTGTTGTAAAGGAAAGACTGATGCTATGAAGAGAAATCATCAATGCTTTTCTATAGCAAGGTAACTACTGTCCTTTGAGGAAGACAAAGCGGGCTCTGTATTCAAGAAACTCCCATCTGGGTTTTTCCAGGTGAGTCCCTTCTCAGGGTGAGGGGTCTCCAGGGAGAGGGCATAGCTTGTGACTGCTCCAAGTCCATGTCCTCTTGCAGGCTGGTGTATGGCACTTGGACCCTGGACTTTTCGACCACCAGTGCCAACCTTGGTTCCAGGGTCCTCAAGGATTTTTCCTCCTGAGGGGTGAACTGTGCTGCCAGGGTGGGTGTCGTGGACCTGGATGAGGTTGTTGCTAATGGGGGGTTATAGTATGTGAGGTTGGAGTTTGTCAGGGGTAGCTGGGATTTCCAAAAGTACAAGATCCCTTGTGGCGAGGGATGAAAACAGGTGTGAAAAGGCAAGGGAGGTGGTTGGGGCAGGACCTATTGTCTCTTCTTACCTGGTAAGAACTGCTCCAGAACTCACAGCTCCATGCTGGTTCTTTCAGAGCATTCTGAAGGGATCCAGGGCTGCTGGAGATGGGAGGAGGATATTGTTGACAGACAGCTTCTTCCTCGGTTGTCAAGCTTTGTGGCATGCTTAGAGCACTGGTAAGTGGTGCTCTAGTCTTTTCTCTAGTAACAATTCAGCAGGCTTGACAAGGTCCTTTCTGTGCTTGTTGTCCTACTCAGAGGTTGGGGGGCTGAATTCGATGGGCAGCTTTCTTGGTGGCGCACTCTCAAAATAGTGCAGAACATCCCTGTGTGTGTGTGTGTGAGTGAGAGAGAGAGAGAAAAAGAGAGAGAGAGAGAGAGAGAGAGAGAGAGAGAGAGAGAGAGAGAAGGGGGTGGGGATAGTGTGAGAAACCTAGAAATGCCTTCTATACATACTTGAGCTTGAGATAACTCTATCCCTTCCATGTACTCATACCTTGTCAAGATGCAGTGCTAGCAGTCTCTTAAGCACCCCACCAGATCCTGCCTCTTAATTTCTCATTGTGAGATATTAAAACCTCACATGAGCCTTGGGGGCACAATTGCATTCAAGCACAGCAGCAAACCTTGTTGGTCATGCTTGCCCTGGGCACAGCACATGTGTGCTTAGAAGAATGTTCTTCCAAAAAGCATTTTTTGCTTGGCTCTTTGCTTCCTAAACCAAACTGTTTTTTTTTTTTAATCTGTCTGCCTCTTTGCACAGGTGCACCGTGTGCTTGCCAGGAAACAACTGCTCTCCTCTTATTTCTTTTAGAAGTCATCAGAATTGGCTTCTCTGTGCATCTCATCCCTGGGATATGAGAACGGCTGTCCTGTTAGTCTGTGGTTATCATTTCAAAGCAGCTCCAGGAATGACAAAGGAACAGCATCTCAGCTGGACTTGCCACAGTTCGGTAGACTGTGGAAGGCCTCCAGCCTGGGGTGATCTCTGAATCAGGAGTTTTCCACCAGCAAGAAGCAGGGACAAAGCACGTCCCTCTCCCCCAGGGAGCTGTTGTAGTCACCCTGAAACCTGCCACAGCAACTTTAGCTCATACCTTGCCTTCTGGAGCGCATACACCCACATCCGGCTGCCACTGAGCTGCCCTGCAATGTGTCCACGCGTCCCGACTAAAGCCTTGCGGGTCTCACAGAGAAAAGAGATGATAAACTCAGTAAATGAGGCAGACTCCCTAAGGGATTAAAGTGCCTTTTTTCTTTTTAAAGATTTATTTGTTTTTATTGAGAAGGCAAATCACAATTGCAGAGAGAAAAGTCTTCCATCCACTACTTCACTCCCCAAGTGGTTACAATGGCTAAAGCTGAGCCAGTCTGAAGCCAGGAGCCAGGAACTTCTTCTGGGTCCCCTACACAGGTACAGAATCTCAAGGCTTTGGGCCATTCTTCACTGCTTTCCCAGGTCACAAGCAAGGAGCTGCATGGGACACAGAGCAGCTGGGACACAAACCAATAGCCATAGGAGATACTAGCGTTTGCAAGATGAGGATTTAGCTACTGAGCCATTGTGCCAGATCAAAATTAGAATTTCTTTTGTCAACTCATGACCTTATTTTCTTCTCTTTTTCTGTTGACTGACACATGGTAATTAAATTATTTATGAGGGCACGATACAAGTTATATCTTGCGTAGAATCAAATCAGGGTAATTGGTGATCTATCAGTATTTATTTATCATTTCTTAAAATAATTGAAAAAAAGACACCATTGCCATATAGTGAATGATAAATAGAACCATGTGAATTGTATGAGGACCTATGATTTTCAAACATTTTGAACCAAAATAAACTGATTATTGAAGTTTATTGTCCCATGAACTTTTTGAAGTACTCTTGCATATTGGAAGGAGTAGATAATTTTTAGGATTTGGAAAGCATTGATGGTTTATGACGACAAACGTCACTCATTCATGGTTAGTTTGTTAAGCTGGAACCAGGTGTGTTTTCCCAAGACTGCCCTCCACTTTCAGGTGCCCACACCCTTGCTCACATTCACCACTGCCTGGAATGCCCTGGGCCGCTTTCTCCATGTGATGAAATCCTGCTTGACACAGCTCGTAAATACCCATAAACACCTGCCCACATAGGAAGCCCTAAGCTCGCTCTCCCTCTCCCACTTCAAAATCAGGCATTTTTTCCCATCATAGAGATTTCCACTGGCACCTGTGCCAGTGGAAATCTTATGGTCCCATCTGTTTTATCACCAGTCTGTAACACCTACAGAAGCAGACCTGGTGAGTCATGCCTATCCTGAACCACTTGACTGACCTACTGGTTCTAAGCTGGAGGACCAGTATCTCCTGGGCCCAGAGGGCAAGCCAGTAACTGAAACTCTCAGGCCTAATACTTCCAGACCAGTATTTGGGTAGTCAGGTACCTTTAGGCTCAGGGACAGATCCCCTTCTCCAATGAGCTGTTCTGTTTTGTTGGAAGCCTAGTATGATTGCTCCTCCATGAGTATCTGACCAGGGTATCCTGGGTTTTTCCAAGTCTGGTCACGTGTGTGTCTCATTTCACTTTTCATTCAATGGGAGTGATGTGTGGGCAGCTGAGATTTCACGCACGTCCTCCAGACAGAAGGAAGGCTGCTTGGCTCTCATAGTGAGTCCCCTTATAGGATCATAGCCTGGGGTCCCTGGTCTCCTAAAATTCAAAGTTCTTCCTTGGAAATTCTCCTGCTTCTGTGTTCTCTCCCTTTACTACTGTGTGCAGCTGACTCCGAGGTTTACTCTGGGCAGGGTTGGACGAGACTCTATGTATTGTGGTTTGAACATGATTTAATTTCCAGCTCATACAGATGGCTAAAACACAAAGTCTTAACATAGAAACTTAATTCACTCACAGTGGCTAGAAGAAGGGCCCACTGGGGAAGGGGGACCTTAGGTCATCAGCACATGACCTTGCCATGGAGGGGTGGTTATAAAAGCCAAGTGGGCCCCAGTAGCCCTCTCTGTGTCCCGTCTGGCATGCCTTCCAGCCTTTACATGTATTTTGCCATCCCAACCCTCACTGGGGCATGGTGCCTATTCATGCCCTATGTGAGCCAAGACAAGCCCCAACCCTTCATAAGTAGCCATGTCATGCATGGAACGTGGCTCTAGAAGGAAGAATGACTAGGTCATGGTGGGACTGGGCTTGTTTCTCCCAGGAGGGAGCTGACATCTGTGACTACTATGGTGTACGACAGATACAAATGAAAAGAAGGAAGATCAGCTAGACACTGAAATAGGAAAGGATGAAAGTCCAAGATGTCAATATAAACATCTATTTTTTTTTCTTCGAAGTCACCTGCCTTCAGGTACTCTGCTCATAATTTACCCCCTTGGCTTACCATCATGGGCATCTACGGAACTAATTCCCTGGGGGGCTCTTAGCAGGGCATTCTTGACCCCCAAACTGATCAGGTCTGAGTGCATCAGGAGCACCCCTCAGCCGGTGGGCATGGACACTTGTCTCCTTCCCCACTAGAGTGGCAGACGGACTGAGCTGCAGGTGGCCATCATGGCACCATGCTTGCTGCTGCCCCCTACTGCTTTCTTGATCTTCCTGGCTCTGCTCACTCCTGTGCCCCACTCCCTGGTGCCACATCATAAATTCTCTCCCCTTGTCCCCAGTCCTGCTTTAGGGATCAATTCAAACACACAGGGCTTACTATCCAAAGGCACAGAGTTTGTGGGACATGGAATTAAAGTGTGAGTTTGTTTTTATGCATTAAAAAAAGTTTGAAATCCATGGCTATGAGAGATCTTGGAAAATGCCTCTCTCTCTCTCTCTCTCTCTCTCTCTCTTTCTCTCTCTCTCTCTTTTCCTCACACACACATTTCACAGTGTTTTGTACTCAAAATCTTATCTGTTAAGTCCATTGTTTGGTGGACATTTTGAAATCCTGTGTCCTTAAGAAGGTAGTAAGAACACAAGCTTCTGACTTTAAAATAATATAAACAGAAGCAGTACAGTGTAAATAAACTAACAGTCACATGTCCTGCCTACCCAACCTAGCCTCTTTCACACTAATGGGTTGTGGGTTAGTTTCCTTTGATGTGCTTATTAAGCTCTTTAAATTCTTGGGTTTTCGGATATTGAATATTAACACTCGTCTAATAAGTTGGACTATTTTATTTATTAGAAAACTGGAGAGTCAGACCCATATGTTCGATGGCAAGTTGACAGAGCTCGGCTAAGAGCTGGCATCTGTGAAGCCAGTGTGGTTTACCAGAAAGCAGGTATTCACGTCTGTAGCCAAACACAGTATACTGAAGCACTAAGATGTACGAACTGCATCCTGACCTGCTGGCATGCAAACTGCTCCAAGCTCCCAAATTTGAAGACAGGTTGGACATTTTTCTCACCAAGTTCCTGGACCCAAAGTTATTTTTCATGAAGCAGGTCTATAAAATTTATGTAACAAGGATACAATATGGCTTTTGCCTGAGGTTTGTGGGGCTCACAAGTGTCTCTGTAGTGAGCTGGCAGAGGGGCAGAAGAAGGGGCTCCTGGGGAGCACTCCTGTCCTTGGCTGAGGGCGTTTCATGAGTCACACAAGGAACACCTACCCTCCTTCCCCCGCCTTAGTTGTGGGGCTGGAGAGAACTTTTTTATAGATAAGTTTTTCCTGCGTACAAAAGAATTAAAACAGTTCTTCAAATGAAGGAATCATTTGAAGTTTATTCACGGAAATGACCTCACCTTTGATTCACTTTCCAATCGCAGATTGGATTCTCAAGTTCCTTCCTTTGTGGATGGAGAAGTAAAATATTCCAAACAATTCCACCATTTCACAAGCCTCTTCTCTGCTGGGCATGTGCCTGCTAGGGGACTTCTGGCAGTAAGTTTCTGTGCATTCTTATTGCTAAGTATACCTATGCTCGCAAAATAAACGCCTTATTTATTCAAAGTGGACAAGTTGCCAAGCTGTCATGTGCACATACAACCACAAAACTGTGATCTCATCGAAGTAATGCATCCACCGCCCCCACAAGGCTCCTTGTGGCCCTTGATAGTCACTGACCTGCTATGGCTGCATTTTCCAGAATTTTACATAATGGATGATGGAGTCCTACAGATGGTATTCCGTCTTGTATGGTTTCTTTCATATAGCAACACTATTTGGGGTTTCATCATTAAAACTGAGCATATCAGTATCTACCCTACTATGCTTCTTTATTCTTGAACAGGATTTCAAGATATAGAAATACCACAACATGCTCATGCATTCATCTGTCAGCGAACATTTGGAATGCATAAGTTTTGGGGTATTAGTAAATAGAGCTGTCATAAGCATTTAAGGATAGGATTCTGTTTGGATCTACCCTTAAATATCCCTTTACTGAAAAGAAATGAACATAGATTACAGTAGGCATCTCTAGTCCCAAATAAAAGATGGACTACCAAAGAAACTGGTAAATGTATGTTCACAACAGGATGCTGGCTTTCTAGCATTGTCTATACCTATAATGCCACGATACACTTAAATAGCAGAATAATGGACTTGTGAAAAAAGGAAAGATTTATTTATTTTTATTTGAAATGCAGAATTACAGAGAAAAAGAGACAGAGGAGAGATCTTCCATCCACTGGTTCAGTCCTCAAGTGGGGGTATGGCACTTTGCAGATGAGCAGGGCTTACAGTTACTGCCTCCACGTGTTCTGGGGCTCCTCACTTGGGTTGCTAATCTTACCTTTTGTCGGGAGGCATTCCTTTCTTTGCCTTCATTATCAATTTTGACCCATGGATGCTTCTCAAGAATCCTTTTGTCTAGCCATCTAGTAATCTCTCAGGAGTACCTGTACTAAAAGAAATCAGATATTATGGTCCATGAAGCCACTGAATTGGGTGCAGATGCAATGCAATAGGTCCCAAGGCAGGAAACCAAACCAAGGGAGGCACTGCCTTCTGTGCCCGGCAGGTGATGCATGGTCCCAGCCCTGCAGGTGTCATGTGACCACCAGAGGTGTGGTGTCTAGCTGTGTTCCCTAGGACAAGAGCTTTGCTTCTTTTCTGTTACATGTCTTCACATGTCATCTGATTCCACGCCGTTCGCCTCCTGCTGCCCCCAGTTCCCCCTCCCAGGGTTTTTCTGCCTCTGGGGAAGGGGGTAGGATCAAGGGGGAAAGTCTGGGAGAAGCTTGGGAGAGGCTGTGAATGGATGAGGCAAGAGGCACTTGTGAGGAGTTTCAGATGTCATGTCCATGATTCCAGTGGAATCTGTGGTTCCTCCGTCAAGCTAATACGCCATCTCTTATCACTCTGACATGGATTTTTATATCATTTCATTTTTCCAAAGATTTCTTCTCTTAGCTTTGTAAAGATTTACATTAAAAAAATTATTTGAAAGACAACTACTGAGAAACAGAAAAAGAGGGAGAGAGGGAAAGACAGGAAGAACTTCCATGCACTGGTTTGTTCTTTAGTCATAGGAAAGGCCAAATCCAGGAGTTTCATCAGGGTCTCACATGGGTAGCAGGGGTCCAATTAATTGGGCCATTTTCTGCTGCTTTTGCAGGCACATTAGCAGGAAGCTGGACCAGCTGGTATTTGAACCTGTTGGTATTCATAGGGGATACTGATACTACAGGCGGTGACATCTCACCGAGCCACAATTCTGGCACCTATTCTGCCAACTTTTGTCCTTTCCTGGCACTAAAGTAAGAATGTGTAGAATTTAGGGCTAGAGAACCAGACAGTTGTCAATCTTTAATATGATTCTACTTATTCCAAAATGAATTCCACCATGAAATGCCATAGCATGCTGCAACTCTTACCTTGATCTTAGGAAAGTTCAGATGCTTAATAAGCTATTCATACTAATGCTAACTATAGATGGAGCGCCTCAGGGGTGACTTCCTCCAAAAATGGACACATGAGCATTGAGCATTTCCTCATGAACAGTTGCAGAAATAGCACAAACATGACTTTTATTAAACTTTAGATGAAAAAAAAATAAGCTTTTCTTTTACAGTTTCAGTTCAGTAGAGGTCAAACTCACCATCTGAAGTTAGTTTGTGTGTTTTCTCCTTCTCTTTTCATTTCTTTCTTTCTTTTTTTAAAAGAGATTTACTCATTTAAAAAAATGTATAGGTCATGAGACCCCCGCTCAATAAAATTTGCTTCATTGACTCAGAAATGGCATATTAAGAACCAGGAGCTGAATGACGTTATCCGTCCCTCCAGCCGTTCCATGGGTTGTTGCTGCAAAATAAAAGCTTCATGGAGCAAGCAGAGAATCCTGACACAACCCCGGCTCTGAAGTGGTTGGGCTCGCCGGAGTACCAAGACTGCTTTATGAAGTTGTCAACCGGGAGACCTTGTTAAAGCCGAGACCAAATGATGGAGGCTGGGATCCTTTGCCCTGTAAATCATACTTTGCCAAGGATATTTCTGCCTTCATTAGGAGAGCAGGAGGCAGCAGTGCAAGTGTGTTCAAGGTGGTTTTTTTTTTAAATGGGTTTCTTGATGAACTGAGGCTGGAGGGTTAATACACGAGCCAGCAAGCCAAGGCTTGGCTTCTGGCTTTCCAGTGCAGCAACTCCACTTTGTCATCTGAGAAATGCATGGTCAAATCAAAGAGTCCATAGTAATTTACAGGGTTGGCCCTGCTTTCAGATGTCAGCCTAGTTAGCGACCCCAGGAAGGGCATGGGGGTGACATACAATATTTCAAGCTGGCCTTTGCGGTTGGGGTCTAATTTACAAGCTGTTTAGAAGGGGAATGCAGTGTTGCATATTCCTTTTGTGCACTATTCAAAGACTCTGGAGCCTCCTCAGTTAGCAGGGAGACTTGCAGACACACAATCACATCCAGAGAAAAGACAGCCACCATCTCAGTGGAGAAGCCATAATCCACACCTATGGTGATAAGCAGCAGCTCAAGAATAGACTCATTGTTACACCAAACAGTGCTAAATGGATGCACAGCCAAGAAAAGGAGCTGCTTGAAAGATTGCATGGATGAAGGTGTTGGTCTGGAGGTGGCACCCATATGAATGAGATTTTTATTCTTTGTAAGGCCAGACAGACCCTGGTATTGTTGGGCATCCCTTGGCCTTGCAGCTGAGGCCACCCATCCTGCAACCGCACTCTGTTGTGCTCTTGGCCCGCTGCCCCTCACCTCTCTCTGGCACCGTCAGGTTTTCTAAACTTGGAGGTGAGAGATGAATGACGTCATGGCCTCAGTCCTTTGAATGCAGACCTAAAAGCCAGACCAAAATGTGAGACCCAAGCTTCCTAAGTCCTCACCTGGAGCATGTGGCTATAGGAGCCCAAGCACTGGGCCATCCTCTGCGGCTTTCACAGGCCCTAAGCAAGAATCTGGATGGGAAGTGGAGCAGCTGGGACACAACCAGCACCCATGTGGGATGCCAACACTGCAGGTGGAAGAGTAACTCAATACACCATAGTGCCAGGCCCCTGAAAACATGAGTTTTAAACTGCAAGTCCATTGTCTTTGGAGGAGCTCAGGCATGTGGTCCTCTATCACTTTGTATTTGACACTGTGGTAATGATGCTATCTGTTCATAAAGTTGTTGGAAGACAATTATTGGAGGAGGCTTTGCGCAGCGGGTGGGCACATTGTAAGAGCTGAACAAATGTGAACAGCAACTGCTTTGCTGCTTTTATACTCTTATGATTGTCACTGACATGTCATACCTGGTACGGTAAATGACAGTAGCTACAGGTGACTTCTCTGGACTTGGATAAACTGTGCCAAACCGAATCACAGGCATATTTCAAGCCTTGGCTTGCTTCGCTTCTGCTAGTATTCTATGTACCAATGGAGTCAGGTGGCCAGTGGCACCACAGAGGGGAGAGGACATGTTCTAGCCACCAGTGACACAGCAGGGATTGCAGCACAACGGAGTGCTGTGACCAGTGAGGCAAGTGAAATCCTCCCCACCCAGGATTGAAGGGATTTCCTCAATGGTAGACACGAGGTACTGGGAAAATCCTTTAGTTCTAGTAAGTGCTGCGGCAAATCATAGAATTCCTTTCGCTTTACCCTAAGGGTATGGAGAAACTGCCTTTAAGAGCTGTTGCATGACTGTCACATTAACAAGATCCACATTCACCATGCCCTGGCCCTCTATCAGCGGAGGAGAGAGCCCAGTTACTCCTCCAACAGGTGTTCACAGTTGGTCTTCTTACTGATGGGCACATTTGACAGGTGTGTGTGTGCACCTGTGGTTTTCTGGTCCCAGGTTACCACCAGCCTGTGTGAAAGCCACACACTCTTGCATTCTTGGGCTTTCCTAGGTATGATGTTAAGGAAACATGCCTTCCTTTCTTTTCTTTCCTATCAGGATTTCTTTGTGCTCAGGAGTCTGTGATGATGGAGACGGTTTGCTTAGAAGAGGCTTGGCCTCCTTGGAAGAATTTTCTGCATAAATTTGGAATGTTATGGTGAGATGGTATCCTGGAGTGTATGTGTGAATAATAAAAATGTCAACACCTGCTGTAGAGAACTCCTGAATGAAAGGAAAGGAAAATAGCATACATCAAAGGCATTGGAGGGTTGTTTAGGCTTGAACCCCCCTGGGCTAGGACCACACCTAGCCCACTGTCACATCCAATAAATGTTGAGAAGCAACTGTCTAACACATGACATACACTTTTGCAGTGACATTCAGGTCAGCACTATCAGATAAGCAAAATACAGGCTCGGCAGTGGATATCCACTCCTTGCTAAGGACTGATTTACCAGCATAAGGCATGGTTAATGAGCCAGGAACAGGGTGTTGGTCCTTACAGAAGGCAAAAGGGGGTATGAAGAGCAATCCAGGGGTGTGGTAAAGGGGGGCCCAGTTGGATGTGTTGAAAATGATCAACTTGAACAGTTTTTTTTTTTCAGACATAAATTAGTGCAGTTTCTCGGACCTAGTTCTTCAATGAGTTTGGTCTTTGTGGTAGATCTTATTGGTCCTTCATTCATACACTGGGGGCACTCCCTGCTGCAAGCACCTGTGGCTCATTATCTGAGCCCCAGGAGAGCATACTTGACTTGCACAAGGTGGGGTGCAGGCTGGCACTGGGTGGAGTGGTGAAAGCCTCCAGGGGCGACACTCAACCAATCTCAGATGGAAATTGATGGATTAAAGATCCAGCATCCCCCCCCCCCCGGCTATCCCCGGATCCCTCAAGGGGACAACTCAGAATCCTGTTCTCTCCCTTTCCTCAAGGTTTCTAGTGAAATTGACCCTAAGTGGCTTGCAGAGGTGGCTCCCACTTGTTACCATGTCCATCCCCTGGCTTCTAGCCTTCCCTGTATCACTTGGCAACTTCCTGTTTCATCCAATTCTTCTCAGTGTCATCTCCCCATAAAGTCAACATCATTGGACTCTCTTCTGCTGGAATGTAACCTAAGATGATCTTTTAAATGTTTATCTGTTATGTTCATTCACTTGGAAATCAAAATGAGAGAGAGAGAGAGAGAGAGACTGAGAGAATTTTCCACACAGTGGCAGTGGCTCACTTTCCAAATACCTGCAACAGCCATAAGTTAAGAACTCTGTCCTTGTTTCTCACATGGGTGGCAGGGGCCCAAACACTCAAGCCATGGTCCACTGCCTTTGGGGGTAGATTAATAGGAAGGGAATGGAAGGGAAGCAGCTGGGGTTTGAACTGGCTGACACTCTGATATGGAATGCAGGCATTCCAAGTGGTGGTATAATTCACCATACCACACGTAGAGCCACTGAGATGATCTTTTAACATCTAACACAAAGGCTTTTTTTTTTTTTCCATTCAAAACTTCTGTGCAAAGGGCCACTAACCATATGCAGTCACGTGACAAGCAGCTCTCAGTTGCCAGTGCCACCAAGGATAGAAAAAGACTAACATCCAAAGGCTGGGAAAATAATGACCAACTGGTGGGTCAGCGGGGTGAGCAGAGGGGGAACTAGGGAAGGGTCAGAGTGGTACGGAGAGTCTCAGAGGTCTGGGGGAAGGGCTGTGGGCACGCGGAAATAGGTACGTGAACACTGGGAAACTCATATTTATCTTCAGGCAAATTGTTCCCCACAGACCCAGACTTCCTCTAAGCCATTCCTAAGAAAAGCTTCCAGGACCTCTGAGTATCTGGCGACCACATTTCCAGCATCCAGAATTGGGAATCAGCCGCCTGCCGAGGAATGCTGTGTTCATGATCCGTGCGTGTAGCCTTGTGGAGTAAGACGTTAGAGAGACCGTTGGGAGTTGATCCTGCTGGGGGAGTATGGAGATTTGCGGCCCCCTGGTTGGTGGGGGGGTGGATCTGCCTGAGGTTGCTCAGCAGCCTGTGTATGCAATCAGAGGGTGAGGGTGCAGGTGAGATCAAAGGCAGAAATCAGGATTCTTCAAATCGCAGGGGCTTGACCACAAAGCTGACTCACATTCCCTCAACTTTTATTGTAAAGAAAATAATTAAGTGCTTATAAACATGTACATGTTTATAATATTAAAAAACTAGGTATTTTATATCGAAGGTGATGAGAACCAGATTGTCTGTGTAACTAACTGAAGGGTGTAGGCTGTGAAAGATTTACTCATTGATTTAACCCATATTGTGTATAACCTATACACAGGCCTGTTGCAAGGATACAGGATAAATAAAACACACACAATTCTTCACCCTCATCAGGTTTAAAATAAGGGAGATAAGCATCTCAAAGAAATAAGTAAATTTATAATTACAAACAGCAGAGGAACCAAACTGACAGGATACACAGAAAATTCCTGACTTTTTGAAACGTAGAGATCTAGAATGACACAACAAAGTGGCCAGAAAGAAACAATATCTTAATGGCAAGGCTAACATTTCAAGCAATGTCTTTTTGAGCCTTATACAACATTGGGGCACAGGTAAAATACCTAGAGCAGGGGCTGGCACATATACGATCATATAAAGGGTGAATTCTCCCTCCATTCTCAGTTTGTGAGTTTTCAATATGTAGTAAAAATTGAGGAAAATGGGTCCAGCACGATAGCATAGCGGCTAAGGTCCTTACCTTGAACGTGCCAGGATCCTATATGGGTGCCGGTTCTAACCCCGGCAGCCCTGCATCTGATCCAGCTCCCTGCTTGTGGCCCGGGAAAGCAGTGGAGGACGGCCCAAAGCCTTGGGACCCTGCACCCACATGGGAGACCTGGAAGAAGTTCTTGGTTCCTGGCTTCGGATCGGTGCAGTATCGGCCAAGCAGGGGGAGATAGAGAGAGAGAGAGAGAGAGAGAGAGAGAGAGAGAGAGAGAGAGAGAGAGAGAAAGGGAGAGGAGTGTGAGCTCTTCCTTCCGCTGTCTGGAAGCCTGAATTCAGTTCTAGTCTCCCTGATGGGAGGAAGTAGTCCAAGCACTTGGACCACCTTCTGCTGTTGCTTTTCCAGGTGCATTAGCAGGGATATTAATTTCACTCACTAGATAAAATCACTAGGATAATTAAGGAAGTTATTCAAATTTATAGAATTATTCCTAGGACACAGTAGGTACAAAACACTTTTCTCTATCACCATGAATACTCATTATAAAATAGAAAATGCAAAGGGTCAAAGGTCTATGTATCTTTTAAAAATTTTTTTAAACATTTATGAGAGGGAAATGGAAGAAAACAATGAGCTGGCTTGATTTCCAGAGGCTGGAAATGGCCTCAAACTGGAGCAGAAAGCAAGAACCAGGAACGCAATGCAGGGCACCTACCTAGGGATGGCAGGAGCCCAGCTGCCTGAGCTGTTGCTGCTGCCTCCATGGTCTACACTGATGGGAAGCAGGGGCCAGGAGCCAGAGCCAGGCACTGAATCCAGCCAGCTTCATGTGGAGTAACAGGACCAGTGCCTGCTCCGTCACATTTTTCTTCTCATTTGGAGAATTGAATTTCTGTAATAACTGCACCCGAACTGGGAAATCCTGGAGATATCAAACCATTACTATGTTGTCTGTTCAAAGTGACTGCAAGATTTCAGAGAGTGGCTGGGGCTACTATGAAGAAAAGAGCATCAGAATTGAAATGGCCTGTTACTGTGTCACTATTCTGTCTTACGCCTTCTAAGTTATACTACAGCCAATTCTTAGTGAGCTGATCATATGCCTGAGGGATTTGAAAGGGCAAAACAATCTTCAACTGTTACAAATTTGTGGAAGGACCTGATGTAGTAGCCTAGTGGCTAAAGTCCTTGCCTTGCATGTGCTGAGATCCCATATAGGCACCAGCTCATGTCCCGGCAACTCTGCTTCCTGTTGAGCTCCCTGCTTTTGGCTTGGGAAAGCATAGACTCAAAGCCTTGGGACCCTGCACCCATGTGGGAGACCCAGATAATAAGTAAGTCTTAAAAATTTTGTGGAAAAACTGGATGACTTTTAGTTAAAACTAGAACCCACTGGAAAAATGTTTTTCTTTATAGTTTTGGAAAATAAGCCCTCCCCCCAATGTTGAAATAGAGTCGCTGCAGAACAGTATGAGTTATTTGCCATAATAGTTTAAACTCCTCCAAGAGAAAAGAAGTAGGAAGGAGAGGGAGAAGGAGGGGAGGGGAAGGACAAGTAGGAGAATGCCAGGAGCGTGAAGGTGGACTCCACGGAGCTAGATTGCTAGTTTCACCATGTTGTCCTCAAAACTGTATCCAGTTTGTCCAAGCTCTGATTTCTCCTTCAGTTGAGTGAGAATAGCTCACGTGGTTCCGGTGAAGGTCCAGGTGGATGGTATGCCCAAAAGATCTGTCACAGTCTAGCAGGTATCTGAGAAAGAATGCTTCCCTGGGGTTTTTCCCTTTCCGACTTTTCTTTCCTTCATGACTGTAGCTTCTGGCATATATACCAGCTAGCTAGAAACAGCAAAGTAGAGATTTTAATGTGGGTCAATGAGCCCTACACCTGCACATCTGGGCTATCAGCTTCATGAGCACTGAGCCATCACTGAGAGACTGTAGTTTGCAGGTAAAGCATTCTTTGGTAATTCAATAAATGTCCCTGAGGGAGACACCTGATCAAACAGTGGAGACACTCTCGCCCTTCCTTCCCCCTGCACTGGGGTGACACTGTGACACTGCAAACACCGTACACAACAGGAACCACACGGCGAATGAGGGTCAGCTTGTCCTCATTACCAACCATTCTTCAAGTTGCTCACGAATTGGATCCTTTCACTCTCTTTTCTAAAGAAGGTTTTTATCTATTTATGTGAAAGAGTGTGAGAGAGAAAGAGAATGAGGGAGAGAGAATCTTTCATCTGCTGGTTGACTCCGCAGATGGCAGCAATGACCAGGTCTCCTACATGGGTGCAGAAGTCCAAGCAGTTGGATCATGTTCTAATGCCTTTTCAGGACTTTAGCTGGGAGCTGGATTGGAAGTGGAGCAGCTGGGACTTGAACCTGCACCACCATGGGAGACCAGTGCTGCAGACAGAGATTTAATTCTATATGACACAGTGCTGGCCCTGAATCTTTTTTCATAAAATCACTGATACAGACAAGGTTTTCCTCACAATAGCATCTCCCAGAAATTGCCATTTTACTGCACATTTGGCAAATCATCACACATTTACTATAATTGACATGTCTTCCAAAATGGACTCATGCATTCGGCTGAGAGTGAGTGGTACGTGCCCTATCAAAACAACCCAGAGAAAAAGAACAATCAAAATAAAAAGAACTAAAAAATTGGGTCACAATTTTATAAAGGATTCCTGAAAGTGGGTTGAGGAAAAGAAGTTAATTCAACATGTCATATTCTTCATCCAATGATACAGATTTACAACTTGGTTATGAATACAGCTGAAAAAAAAAAAGAAAAACCAAACAAGAGAAACCACATCAGAAAAAAAAAGAACAAAAACTAAGAAAAGCACCAAGCTCTCTTCTTGCCTGCCATCCACAGTGTTAACAGGCAAGCACAGAGAATGCGCCTCCTTGTAAGAGTGGACAGCTTTACCACATGTATTGATCCCCAAGAAATAAGGCCGCCTTCCTCCCCTTTCTGGTCACACCAGCAGAGAGCTGGAGTGGAAGCAGAATAGCTGGTTGAAAGATGAATGGGAAAATGTGAATCTGCCTTTCCAAAAACAAATCTTCAAAAAAAAGAAAGAAAGAAGGAAAGAAAAGAGAAAAAAGAAAGAAAGAAAGAAACCCAGGCTTTCTTTACTATATCAGACACTAGCGTTTGAGAGATTATCTGCTATTGTCGTCTATCCACATATTGAACTTCCTGGTCCCCATTGTTTTGATCTGATACCAGGGATAGGGACGACACTTCCGGCAATGCTGGAACTTGAATCATTCAAGTTCTGATACAGGATGCAGTGGTTGCAGGTGGTGGCTTAATTCTATGTGTCACAATACTGGATCCCATCTTTTAAAATTTTAATCTTTTTTCCATTAATAATAAAACAATTGTGTTGATTTTAAAAAAGACAACTGAAGAATACAGAAAAGTGTAATGAAGAAAATTAAGTCACACAGTTATGTCAAAGAACTGCTGCTTGCACACCAAGATCTGTCTTCGCAATCTTCTGTATATTTGATTTACTTTATACACTGATTTTTAAGAATTGTTAGCAAAAAGATTTCTTCCCATTCTAGACTGAGGGAAATGACAGCTATTATTTCCAACACATAGCATGATAGTTTCGTTATCACTTAAAAAACTGAGTAAGTGGAAACCAACAATATGGTGTAATGTGTTGGGTTTCTGCATGAAGCACTGGCATCCCATGTGGGCTCTGGTTCAAATCCTGGCCGCTGCATATCTGATCCAGCTCCCTGCTAATGTGTCTATGGAAGAAGAAAAGGATGTCTCAAGTCCTTGGGCCCCTGAACCCACATGGAAGACCAGAGGAGACTCCTGGCTTCTGTCTTCATCCTTCATTGCAAACTTCATTACAATTTTTGAAGGCATGGATCAGCAGACAGAAATTCCCTCTCTCTCCTATCTTTCAAATAAAAATAAAAAGTAAATCTTAAAAAAATTGATTCAGTGAGGGTTTTAGAGGTGCAAATATTCATGGCTCAATTTAAGGAACCGTAAATATTTTGAATGAGAGACTGTTGCTTTTTACTATAGCTGTTTGAATATGTTGCTCTTTTTAAAAAAAATATTTGTTCAGTTGAAAAGTGGAATTGTAGAGAGTGAAGCAGGGAGGCAGAGAATGAGAGAGCATGTGTACATGCATGTGAAAGCGAGGAAGAAAGAGATCTTCCACCCACTGGTTCCTTCCCCAGTTGGCTGCAATGGTTAGGGACCAGGCTGAAGTCAGGAGCCTGGAACTCCATCTGGGTCTCCCATGTGTGTGGCAGGGGTCCATGTAGCTGAGCTGTCCTCTACTGCTTTCCCAGGTCCGTTTGTAGGGAGCTGGATCGGAAGTGGAGCAATTGGGTGATTGTATGGGATGCTAACATCATAAGTGGCAGCCTTACATCCTGTACCACAGTCCTGCCCAGGTCATGCTGTTCCTTCTTTTCCTGACATATTTTGCAAGCCTCATTGGAACCATCAGAACTATCCCATGCCATACAGGAAATCATCATACCTTTCCCATTTATATTTTTCCTTTTGTTTAAAAGCATTGGAACCATGTCTGCTCCATTCACTTTCTCACTTCCATCTGCCTAGCCTGGGACCTGGCACAGAACAGGTACTTACCAGTGACTTATCTAGCGGCAGAAGTACCAAGTAGGAGCGGGTACATCATTAGGTGGCTTGCCTCAACAAAGGAAAAAAAGTTTTAAGGAAGATTATACTTCTGTTTGCCAAAACATTGGGAAAGAAACGTAAAAAGCAAAGACTGGGAAACACCAGTAGATCTGTTAATAATGACTTCCAGAGACTTCCAAACCACTGAGGGGCCAGGAGACGCAGTGCAGCAGAGACAGCCAACATGCATTTCCATAGAATTATTGGACCTCCATCTCCTAGTGTGAAATAAACACATGGCTTTGTAACATTGCCATTGTTTTCTCTTCACTTCGCCCTCTTTTGCTGGTCAGAGTCATTTGAATTTTCCTTTGGTTTCTAGCAACAATTCTTTGTCATATGAATCATGGCTTTAGACAAAGCTCTGTGTTGACTTTGCCAGCCTGAGATGGAGTGGAAGTCAAACCTTAAATTTTTTCCCCTGTCTCCAATAGGACTCACTTCCACAAGACCAGCCTGGGGGTCCACTGGAGGGGCAGTGTCTAACACAGCCCAGAAGACCAGTGTGGTGACAGTACAAACCTATAGGGACAGTTATTAGGGCCTTTGCCCTTTGAAAAACAATAGCTCCATTTGAGAAACAAAAGAGATGCCATTTTTAGCATTTGGGAAGAGTTTTGCCCATATTTCCAACAGTGAGAATGGTTCCCAAGTCCAGATTAGTCTTACATAGTTACGGTTCCCTTCATACAGAGTTCCTGTTGCTAGCCCTTCAGAGTAGCTCAGCCATCTGCACAGCAGCTCCTGTGCCTGGCAGTGCCACCCCTGGACTCCCTACCACTCCTCAAAGCACCAGAACCTTTGAGCCATGAACACGGCTGCAGTGGAGATTCTGAGATGCAGATTTGAGGGTGAAAGCTTTTTTTTTCTTCTTGGATGGTAGGGCTATATTCTCAAAAGATACACCTGAAAGGGAGAAGAGAAAGTCTGACTGTATAAGTGGAGAAAAACTGAACCATGGGACAGATTCACCACTTCCCGGGGGCAGTGCCAGCTTTGAGGTTCACAGGGTTAAGTGCAAAATAAAAACTCAGGACTTGTCAAAAAGCCAGGGGAAAAATGCTGCTAAAATGACACCATCTTTTCCTTTTCTTCTATGGTCTTTCAAATTTACATGGTTGTTTATTTCCCATGTATTCTGTTTTCAGTCAAGGATTTAAAGCTTGAACTATTTACTTGACTTTACCTCTCATCTTTGTATTCTGAACTTTTAGTTTTAGACACACACGTAAGAACACAAAGCTTCTATGCCGAATCACCAAAATACACACGTCTTTGCTGCTCATGTGCACCCAAGCATTTTGCTTTTGTCACCACAGTGGAAAAGTTGCACAAAGAAGATGGAATTGATTTCATTTGACCCTCTAATTGAAAAATGTTACAATTTGCCTCGACTTACTGATAAGCAAGGAAGAATTGGAAGGAGAAGCAGCTCTCTGAATCTGGCTGGCAAATAGCATAATTCCCAAAATGACAGGGGATGGCAGGGTGCCTTGGTTAGTCATATTTCTTAGAATGCTATTTCTTCTTTTGTGTTTGGAGCTGGTTCTGGCTTGGATGTAAAGTGGTGCTTCTCGAAGTTTCTGGCACTCATGCTTACTCAGCTGCAGATGCACTATCTAATGTTAACATGGCCTGAGTTTCTATGAGTGGCTACAGTGAGTGGTCCTTTGGCATTTTTCACTCACTGGGCACTGCATGCCAGCTCGTTTGCTCACAGGTATGCTCCATTGTCTCACTGCATTTCTCTTACAAGACACATATGCAGAATTAAGCTTGTTAAGAACTTCAGGGTGGTGGCAGCCAGGGATGGGACAATGGGTGAGGGTCCTTCCTTGTGTGGGACCTGTGTGATTGCTCACTTTGTTGTCCTTGAAGTCAGCTTAATTTGGGGAACTGTGGAGTCTGGATGGCCCTTTATAGCTTTTCCAGTTAAATAACAGGTATAAACAAGATTGCAAGATTTAGGCAACAAGGGGCCTAGGCACATGTATCAACAATCTGAATCTAATTTTGTTTACTTGAAAGAACAGCATGTTCCCAGAGAGTTTATGTTGCAGCTCCTGTTCAGAAGCCACCACAGACAGTGGAAGCTGCAAAAAAAAAAAAAAAAAAAAAAAACTTGAGTCAGAATTTTCTATGTGCAATCTGCGAAGATATGCGTAACTTGAATAGGAAAGAACTCACATCTTCAACATTGCCCTATCTCTTGCTGTAGAAACCCTGGGAAACTGCTTCGCAGGGACAAAGTTTCTTTGGGGAACTATGCTTTGCCTCAGTCTCCTTTACTTGTCACAAGTAAATCAGGCTTTCCTTTAAGCTTTTCCTTTGAGGCTGATTATGTGCTAAAACCCCAAGTGAATGGACTTGTGTACCTGGTCAACCCACTGTTGTTCTAAGCCAGCCCCTAGGAAGAGATAATGCTTTGAATAACACAGTTCTCTAGTCTGAGGCATTTAGAATGTGGTATGCAGTTGTAGTTAGCTGTCAGTTGTTTGTCTTTCTTAGGGACGGGATGGATTCCTGGACTCAGAATTTGGAAGGTCAGCCCTTTACCTCAACAATCACAAACTGAATATCCAGGCTGGCCAGTCAGTGCAGGAGGATTTTTAAAATTTTAATTAATAGATTCATTAATTACAGAGGTGTAGAGAGAAAGAGTGTTCTCACTCAACAGTTGACTCCTGAAGTAGCCGACATGGCCAAAGTTGAGTCAAGTGCGACCCTGGGAACTGAGAACTCAACCTTGGCCTCCCATATGAGCAGTAGGAACCTAGTTACTTGAGTCATCACTAGTGCTCCTTCCTGTCTGTGTAAGCAGGAAGCTAGAGTCAGGAGCCAGAACCAGGCCTCAAATTCAGGCACTGCGATGCGGGGATTACAGGCTTCTTGGCTCTGTTGCTAAGTGTCCACTCCAGCACAGGGCAGCTTGAAAAGGAACAGCTTTCTGTTTTTAAAAGGCTCCCTTAAAAAAACATCCAGGAATGGACTCAGTCCTATGATCTGGATATTCTTATCACAAGTTATCTTCCCAGGTTATATACTCACCTGGATTTGATCCTTGTCTGAAATTTTTGCCATACAAAACCAAGAACACACGTACCCGATGCTTTGTTTTCAGTAAGTGTGATGTTTGGATTCTCATTTACAGCAACACCTAACTTTCACTCAATAGTTAGTGAGTTATCAAGGCTTTATTTATTTATTTATACCAATATAAGCCTGTAGGAAGAATCTCTGAGTTCATGGAGTTTCTGACTCAGCACGGGAAAAACAGACAATGACGACACAATCCACATAGAAACACATAATTATACTGGATGTGTACTAGGAAGAAAAGGTCAGGAAAGTACTCAGGATAAAGACAATCTTTGGGAAGTTTTCCAGGTTGGGGAAACCCACCTTCTCCATGAAGGGAACATGCCTCTCAAGGAAGCAAAGAGGGAGGGATTCAACATGGGAAGGTTCCTGCCAGGGTTCTCACACTGGTCCTCTGTGCAAAGCAGGATGGTGACATGTGGGAGAAACCTGGAATCCTGAGTGACAGTTCATTGGTCAAGTTCAGGTGTCAAAGTGGGACTGCCCCAAGGCTGCCTTGCTGGCGAAACAGAAATATGATCGGCCCAGGGCTGTCAGGTGGGTTGTTCAGGAACCGAGCATAACAGAGTGTGGGTGTAACCTGTCGTACATGTGTGATCTCTCACAAGTGGGTAACCTCTAGCACACATGTGACTCTAGTACGCCCAAATCTGCTTGACTCCTCTTTGGATTTTAGATCCATTTTGCCCTTCAGGGCCAAACTTGAAGGCTCAATCTTCCTCAGGGGCTACAAAGGTAGCCAGTATAGCTCTTCTTTAATGATTATCATCTTGTAAACCTTAGTCTCCTCACTTGTAAAACTAATTTCTAGGGCTGCTGTGGTGATTAAAAGCTCAGATTGGTTTGGGTTTCCCTAGTACTAGACTTTGAGACAAGATTTCAGGTTGGCTTGGGAGGAGATTCCAGGAAATGCTAGGGAGAGAGAGAGAGAGAGAGAGAGAGAGAGCAAGTGAGCGCTGTATAGGGAGACTCAATCCCATTGGATTCCTTTGCTAACTGTTACAGAGGGGAATTGAATAGTGCAGTGTCTCCAAAAGTGGGTGAAGAACTACCGTGTGTACCTCCCCACAGCTCCTGTCGTTGGCTGAAGGCTGTCCTCCCTGCTCAGTGACTATTGATTGAATAGATTCTGCCTGTCATGCTCGAGCAGCCTGAAAAAGATTTTTGTAAAATGTTAGGGCTTCCGGTAAAGGGCATGGGCATTCATGGGAACATCAGAATCACAGGAGCATGGACGGAGCCTGAGTAGTCAGCAACGCTACAAGCAACCATTGTCTGTGAAGATGATCCGCTGATTAGCAGGTATTCCATAAATGGTGCAAGCATTCTGTGTTTGTATGTGTCAGTCATGTTTGCGCGCGCACACACACACACACACACACACACACACATACCTGTTTCACAATCCATATTTGAGTTTCCTGAAAATTCATCTGCACTCAGCATTGCTCCTTTCTATAGCAGGAGCTCACTGGTGTGACTACAGGAGTCCTCTCTTCTGTTGCTTTTGTTATTTTCAAAGCCAACTCTATTGAGACATTTTCCATTTTTATGACTTGACTAACATCCAGCAAGTTAACTACTTTATCTTGACAGCACTCAGCTTGGAAAAGATAACTGGGGGAAAATAAACCTAGGGGAAAAAAAATCACATCAACTTAGTGTTTCAGGAAATGGCAAAACCTATCTCATGGTGTGTTGGCAAATGTTATGCTACATTTTGAAGGTGAATTTTCTCAAGGCTTTAAAAGTCTTGACAGCAGAGACAAGCCATGTCGCTCACACTCAGAATCTTCTTTACAGCAATCATCGAGAAGGACTCAAGAGGGACAGCCACATCCCGAGTTGTAAGCCACGTCTCCTTTCCCATCCTGCCTTCAGTCTCCTCCATGAGAACCGAGAGATCAGAGTAAATGCCTTTAGAAATTTCAGGGTTTTGGCTGCACTTGGCTTTTAAAAATTCTTTTTGCATAAAATCAGGATGGTTTATTCCACTTTTAGGCTTTGGTTAACCGCCCAAATCTATCCTTCAAAATTAGGCCCATTTCTTAAATATGTCTGGAGTGGCGTCAAAAAGGCCTCTCAAGCCAGAGCTAGCGTGTTCCTGAGGCTTTAGAAGATCTCCAAGGGTTTCGGCTATGTCGAGGCAATATTTCTGCAGTGAAAACTTGTATCCAGGCTGACATTTTCCATCCTGGGTTTTCTACCTGCTGTGATGTGGAATGGGTAAGATATGAAACCTCTAAAATCAGGGTTATAACGCACTTTTACTGGCCTCGGAGGGCTTGTTCCTCCCAGCCATTGTCCACAGATGCCAGATGAGCTAAGAAGCTCATGGAAACCTGGCACCTCACTGTTTCTTTGGCAAACCCCACCAGAGAAAATTAATTGTTATTGTTTTTGGAAACTTACTCAATGCACAAAATAGTAATATCAGCAATTATATTTCCTCCTCTTTCTTTCTTTCTTTCTTTCTTTCTTTCTTTCTTTCTTTCTTTCTTTCTTTCTTTCTTTCTTTCTTTCTTTCTTCTTTCTTTTTCTCTCTCTTTCTTTCCTTTCTTTCTTTCTCTTTTCTCTCTCTCTTTCTCTCTTTTGGCAGAGGGCCACAGTGGAGATGATGATGAACAGTGGGATTTTATTGTAGCTGCCCAAAATAACTGATTTGGGGGCAACTAAAGGGTGTTACATTCTTGTGGTTCAGAATCTTATGAAGTCGTAAAGCAAAGAGGCCCTTTTCATTTACCCAAGGTGCTGAGAGGCAAGGACTTGAGCCTCACGTCTGATTCAACAGGGCTTACGTTTCTGGTAATTCTATTCTCTGTGATTGGTTTGTTCATTAGTAGCCTGTTGAAAAGATGGCATTGGGTCAATTCAAATGCTATGTTTCTGCCAGGCCATGGCTTGCACCTAGCTTCACACTCCTGTTTCTGGTATACCTTCTTCCCATGGGCATCACTCTTTCTCTCTTACTCTCTCTCTTTCTTCCCTAAAAGTTGTTACATGAATTCTAGCACACTTAGCCACCTTTTTGTACTACCCTCTGTCCCTCCTAGAGACTAACCATTGCCTTCTAATGCATTTTGAATTTGATTTCTCTGTTTGTCTACTTGCTTCTTCCACTTAGTGATTGAACATGATTGGACCTGGCTGATATGTTTTTCAAATGACCAGTGCAGGACTTGGTCCCCAGGAGATAGAAAAGAAGTTCTTTCTGACAGATTTGTCTGAGACATATTTTCTCCTTAAGTCTCAAAAACTGAATGCTAGTGTTTCCTAAATAGATTTAATTCACTCCATGACCTTATGTGTTGGGGCACTTGGAAAGCCTAGTGTCTTGTTTTGGTGGACATCTGTCATTTTTGGTAACATGGGCTCACCATCTGTTCCCATCCCTCCTAACAACACCCTGATTGAGTCCCTTTTAGTGAATTAGCCTATTCTCATGGTATGTCTTCTTGGAATAAAGGAAAATCCCAACAACCCCCCCATCAGGGAAGCCAGTGGGGTCCCCAGCGTCCCCTTCCTCAGCTTGGTCTCTCAGAAATCAAGAACCCAGCCAAGAGTCCTGCTAGAGCCAGATTCACTTTTGGCAGAATCACTCTCCAGCAGATTTGGAATTGCTGGAGCTGATTCATTCCAAAAGAATACAGAGGAGGCAATCAATTAATTCCTGCTGTCTCGATGTCTGGTCTTTTCCTACATCCTATCCTGGATCCCACTTTGTTTCCATTTAATTCCTGACTCTTCCATCCTGTCTGTGAACTGCAAGGATATGTCTCCAATTAGTTCATGTTCTCCACTTACATATAAAGCAGACATAATTGCTGTCTGTTGCTTGCAACCCAAGACTGTCTAATATATATGGTACAGGTTGGGTAGGGTTCCCTGTGTTGGAAGCTTAGTGTTCACTGTGACTGTGTTAACAGGCTGTGCAATTTTTAATGAGGGACTCAGTGACAGGCGGTGAGGTCCCTGGTAGCTTTACCTTTGGAAAGAGTTGACACTGATTTCACAGAGTGGCTGAGTGTTTGGTGAGAACTGGCTAATACAGAAGGACAGGATGACTCCCAAGTCTCTCTGACTTCCTGTCCTAACACACGAACCCTTGTTCTCACACGGGCTTTAGTGCCATGGAGAGGCTGTGACCCTGTCCCAGGGGTGCCCTCTGCAGTGGCTGAACATATAAGGTCACCTGGCCTTGGAGTGCCACATGAGTGCCCCCTTTCCATTGTTACAGCGATGGAAAACACAGGAGTGCAATATACCTCTTCCTAGCTGATGTTGGAAATCTCAAAATCAAACAAGGCTTGAGAATTTTTTTTCCCCAAGGAGTCTACAACATTTTTATATTTCAGGGTTATGTTGGCAAAGTGACTTAGATTTCTCCTAGCTCCAATTCAATTTTTAAAAACCAAACCCAAGGATAGGTTTTTGATGAGTCTTCTTTTTGGGATGCAGGCTTATGCAATCCAGGAGACATCCACAGTTACAGGTTTCTTCCATTTGCTGGCTGCATATGTGTGGAGCATAGGGATAGGCACTGTGGGGACACTGGGAGAAGTTAAGTTGCATTTCTTCTGTAACAAATAGACCGAACAAAATCTTACTGAATTGCTTCCTGCTAGTCGGGAACCTCACAAGTACAAGTCTGTTTGGGTGGGATGTTTTTATGAGTCTGACTGAAGGCAAAGACCTTGTGCTTCTCTTCTGGACTTGCAGACAGAAGTCGCAAAAACACTTATAAGAACCCACCAGGTGCAGAGACTGCAGGACCCAAATCTGCACCTGCTCATATAGTTGCTGCAACTTCCACAGCTAAAGAGAAATCAGGATGGCTGCTTCCATGGAGGCCTTGGCAGGTAGGACACGGCAGGGCATGTGTGTGTACAGGCCTTGGTGGGCAGAGCCAGGTAAATGCACAGCAGCTGTGGAGCTGGCTCTGGGCAAACAGCCTGATGCTAAAACAACCATCAGACCCGCATGGTTGCATCGTCTGGCCAGCTCAGCCAGGTGAAATACTGGGCATAAGGAAGTGCTGAAACTTGTGGTGGAGCTAGAGTAAGGAAGAGACAGTAGATTGGAAGCTTGGGCTTATTTGATGAAACAATTGGGATATTCAGGTCAATAATCAAACAGAAACAGTGAACTCTAGCCTTTGTTGATTCCCCTTCCTAAACCCATTTCCTACTGATATTTCTTAAGGAAAATTGGGGACCATTTCTTGTTTCTTTTTTCTTTATTTTAAAAGTCTTTTGAAAGGAAAAGAGAAGCTTGGGTCCACGGATTTACTGTTCAAAGTACTATGATGATTAGTGCTGAGCCAGGCTGCAGCCGGGTACCAGAAACTCCATCCAGGTGGTCTTTGCATGTGGAATGGGCCCAGCATCTCCTCAGACATGTTAGCTGGAAACTGGATGAGAAGCATAACAGCTGGGACTCAAAATGCTTCTTCGCTATAGGATGGCAATGTCAGAGATAGTTGTTTACCATTCCCCACCACATTCCAGGCCTTGCATTGTTTATTTTTAAATTTTGGATTGCTGTGTGATAAAGGTAGATGTTTAAAGAGCACAATGCAAAATTCTAACACGTACACACAGCAAAACCCTATCGTGCCAGACAATTAGCCTTTTCAGTTTCTTATCTGATCTTTGTGTTTGTGGCCGACTAAGTTATATGTTCCCACTCTTTACACAAAATAAATAATGCCTTGCTGTGAATGAGAACCATCTCACTGTGCTACCAAACACCAGACCCACTATGGTCACCCCACTAGTTTCGATATTCATTATCCAGCTGTCCTCTGTTGCCCTCTCCCTATCCTTCGTCCAGCCTAGAGCTCTGGTAAGCACTCTTTTAAGTTCAAATCAAACATAGACACACAGAGATACAAACATATACTCATGTAGACATAGACACATGTACATGCATATATAGAGATACACATGTCTTGAAGAGGTTTATTTCATGCTAGTCATCTTAGGAACATGCTGAGGTTCTTGCTGGAAAAAAATTGCCTAGAACATTGTATTTTCCAGGCTTGTAGGTCCATGGGGGAGTCCAGGGTTTGCTTTGAAACTTCTCCCCTAACTTTGTGGTCAGGATCTTTTGGCATAGAAACACACCTCTTCACCCTGCCACAGCCACTCTCTTCCTAGCCTTGCTAGTTTTGCTTATAGCAGTGGACCTTGGCTGTAGGCGAATTGTCCTGTTTCTAGGCTCCTGTAGGTGCCCCTCAGATTCTCTAAGGTTTGAGAATTGCTATTAGAGAGCTCTTCCAGACTCATGAGCTGGGTGGTGGCAAAGCTTCAAGCTGGGGGGGAAAAAAAGTGGGTTGCAGCTAGATGAAGATCAGCTGAGAGCACATGATCATGATAGTGGAGCATTGGTGAATTGCCTCCGAAGAAGCTCTTAATAGCCATGGCAAAACACAGTCTTCATCTGTTGCATTTTCCAATTTCCAATTCCCATACTTCTTTCCTGGCACCACAGGCTCATTGCAAGCTACCAAGAGTTTAACATCAAATCACAGAATTCCCCAGCATTTAATGGGAGCCGTCTCCTGTGGCTCAGAACCCAAGGCCACATGAACTCAATTCGACTCAAAGCACTGCATCCAGTCTCAGAATTTCAAGGATGCCAAGTCCAAGAGCAACGAAACAGAAAACACCCAATTTGTAAGTGACGTAAGAAAGACAGAACAAGGCTCCTTCTCTGGGGTGCTGGGAAAGCTTTGTAGCGAGAACATGATGTAGCTGGGTTGGCTGGACACAGTGCAAGGGAAATGTTAGAATATTTGGGTCAAAGATACAGTTGAGTAAAAATAACCAACATTTTCCAAATGTTTACTCTCTGCTCTGTGTAATCCTAAGCCTTGCATCTTTTTTTTTTAATATTGAATTCAGTTGATTCCAGAGAGTCATACAAAATTCTCACTATTGTTTTTCCCAGTGCAGGAGTGAGAGTCTATTTTTGAGGCATGGGGAACTGTGTGCTCTAGCCATGGCCCTGACCTAGAGAATGTTCAGTTTTTCAGGTCCTGTCCCTCTCTGATGGGGTTAGCTATGTGTTCATTAAATCGCAGAGACATGAAGCAGTCAGGTAAGAGCAAAGAAATGGCCCCTCCCAGACTTGACGTCTAGTGACAGCTAACTGCTTGTATTTCAGGGAGAAAGACTGAAGACTCCCCCCACCCCCCTCATGGAAGGAATTTGCTTCAAGAAGTGTGTGTGGGGCTTACTCCGTCTTGGGAAATCTTAACAAGCTTCAGACTCAGGGTGCTGGTTGAGTGGTGAGTTTTAAGCCCTGCAAGTTTGCCCTAATTTTTCGAGAGAGTTCTAAGCATTCAGAATTCCTTTAGTGTGACTCAGAAAATGAAAATCTTGAAGAAAGGAGATGGAATAACGTAGCTCTTAGGAAAAACACAAACACAAATCACTATAAAACAAACCACTGCCTCCCACCTCCCTGAGAAGCCACAAGCTGTACTAGCGGGGGGGAAAAAATGCAAATCCATGATAGTGATGCACATACTCGACTGTGATTGATACAGACATGCACAGTCGAATGCTGAGACACATGGCTGTTTTCCTCCTGTGCATTTCCATCAGTTTTGGGCCAAGTTTGGGCTGGGAATGAGCAGAAACAGGCAGTAAGTCTTTGGGTATGGCAGGCATGTGTCAGGAGTGGGCACTCAGTGAGCAGCACGAGCTTCCTATTGATGATAAAAGCAGCTCAGTAAAGACATCAGCCTGTATGTGCTGAGAGGCAGTGAGAAGCAGCTGCCGTCTTGTCTTTGCAAAATGTGTATAAAACTAAACACAGATGAGCATAGTCGACCAGAAGTTGGAAGAGGTGGGAGTGGCTGTTCTCGTGGACTTGCATGTCTGTTTAGGTGTCCCTAATGGCTTTTTGATGCATTTTTGGCGTTTGTTTACATTTTCAATGTAACTTTTTCCATTTTCATTCTGTCCCCCAGCTACTTTTGATCCATCACTTTACAGTCCAATGCAGCTTCAAATACAATGTGTACCTGATGTTAATAATCTGACCAATGAAAATGAGCTTTGCACAAGCATGTGGACAATGAACAGAGGAGGCACCGTTGATGCATAATCTTGCATTCACACTCACCTGCTTTCAAGTCTCCTTGGCCTGATCAGTTTCAAGTAACTTTCTCTGCCTGCTTTGGCTTCTCTATCATTTCCAAAATAGCATGCAAAAAGTTTTCTCATTGTATTTCAAAACGAAAATGTTCCATCTACATCTGGAAATACTAAAAAATGTGCTTTCTTACAGTATTTTTTTTTTTACTAGGTATGGACAGGGTTTTGACCCTTATTATTGAAACTTAAATCCAGATGGAGCTTGGTAAGGTTCTAATCATTTGAGGGGTATCCTTTTTTGAAGATTTGTGCATCTTTAGGGGAATTCCTCCTTTAAAGAAGTTATCATTTGTGGGAGGTCCGTGAGGAGGATTTTACATAGTTTGGAGGAATTTCTCTGTCTTTGAAGATTCCTATAATTCAGTGAAAATATTTGCCTACTGAGATGGTCACATTTCCTTCTTTTAATGCATTGGTTGTAAGAAGACTTAAAGATTTTCTTTCTTTTCTGACACTGAAAAGCAGTGAAAAGAACATTCTCTTGCTGATTTAGAGCTATATGGGGGAGACAATGAAAATAGCAAAATAATGAATGCATATGCTGATATGGAGTAGAAGGTTAAAATAGCAATAATCAAAGAAAAGCATGGCTTGATGTGTAACGTTTCTTTCTTGGGACTTACTGAGTTTCTATGGAAGCCTCATTGTCTGTGGGAGAAAAATAAAATGGTTCGAAGGCAATTTTAAAAATGCTTAGCTAAAGGATAAAGTCAGTATAGTTTAAAAGGTAAGTGATCTATAGATGAAGTCATAGCTGCTAGCAGCATCCTCTTTTGTCCAGTCTAACTTCAAGTCTGGAATCTGCCCAAATCCCACAGGCATGATGAAGGCAGTAGCCAGGCCAACTTCAAACTCATTGAGTTTCAGTCTCTCAACCATAACGTCCCTCGTAACTGGCACCTTTTGAACTCTGGATTCACACCAGTTCAACCCCACCTGTCTGTGGTGATCTGTTGTACTGGCTTGCATGCAGTGTTTTCTTTGTGATTTGATACCAACACTGGTGCTGTAGCTACAAGAATTGCAGCAACAGTCCTGGAGTCCATTTATTTCCATACGTGTTTATGAGATAGATACTGTGTCCTGGGCATTGTTGTAGGTACTTCGTCCATGTACCCTGGGTTTCCTCGTTGCTCCTCTTGGTTCTACTTCAACTGTACCTGCAGTCACCGCAGGCAGCACACGAAGGAGGAGACTTGTTTACCAGGCAGTACCCTGGGACCTCCAGAGTGCCTCTCCACTTTCCTGCAGGGCTGCCCTCCCTGTGGGAGACTGAGCAGGACAATGATGCCATCTCCCCCAGTGGCCTGAACAACGAACCAGTGATGGTGGGAACCTGGGAACAAACCTGCAGGCTCTTCCTTCAGGTCTCTCTTCCCAGTGGTGTTCTGTATTCCGATCATAAAACTCCCTTTGTCACCAGTGCCTGCCATCTTCATCAGTGACTGTAACCATACCCGTTTATTTATATTGGTGTTTCTTCCTTCTCCATCTCATTCCTGGAATCACTTCCTAAATAAAGCACATACACCCAAGTCTGTCTTGGGTCTATTTCCAAGGAATTCCTGAGATGGACTGATCAATTCTATGATATGTAAAAGGAATGTATCTTACATGAAATGAATCAGGAAAGGAGTTTAGGATGCAGAGAACAGACTGGAAGACAAGTGACCGCCATTTAAACTGGGATGGTAAGGATACCAGTCAAGTACGTTTGAACAGAGAATTGGAAATATGTGTGAAATAGTCTCTAAGATGCATTGAAAAGTGAGTCTGGGGCCCTAAGATGTATAAATTTGACTGACTGTGAGTGTGAGGCCTTGGCAGAGGACAGCAGGAGAGAGGGAAGGAGAGGGAAGGCCAAACCCTTGCAAGGACCGTGTAGTGGGAGTGGCAGGATTTGCGGATGATGGAGATTGACCTACAGAGAGATTGAGCTTTTCAAGTGTATCCACGTTCCTTCCAACTGCCCCATTTCAGCAAGGACATTGTTTGACTTCTGGTTTCATTCACTCTTTGAAGAAATGGAAATGGCATTTCTTGTTAGGAATATCTTGTAAGCTGTAAGGTCATGATGACTGCAGAAAGATGACTTTAGAGTCGCTTTATTATCTGGGTAAGTAATTATTTCCAAGCTTCTTTTTGCCTCCAGTCTAAGGAAAGGTGGAAGCGTTACATTCTTTCTGTTCTTCAAAGCTGTTGGGATCGCCAGGCATGCAGCAGGCACTTTGGAGCATGATGGTCTGCCGAAGGGATTCTGGACAGTGGCTTCCAGTGAAAGGGGAGGAGAACTGTATGTTTT
Source organism: Ochotona curzoniae (assembly GCF_017591425.1). Classification (NCBI taxonomy): domain Eukaryota; kingdom Metazoa; phylum Chordata; class Mammalia; order Lagomorpha; family Ochotonidae; genus Ochotona; species Ochotona curzoniae. The sequence goes on along the minus strand of NW_024465894.1, from coordinate 19,316,334 downwards.
ATTCTTGGAGTCTTTGGAGAAGCTTCCATTCTTGCTACTGAAGTACTTGTTTTCTTGTTATCTACTGAAGTACTAGAGCATGAGTGTATGCTAGCATTTTCTTTTTCATCTATTAAATGTTGCTATCTAAAATTTGAACTCAAATTTGTAAGTTAGTGTAGGTACAGGACTACCTTGTTATTAGGTTTGTTTGACGTTGGGTCTTTATTCTTTATTAATGGATTCATCAATGCAAAATATAATCTTCCAGTTTTGTGTTACCCAGCATTTCAAAAGCTGAAGTCCTCTTGTCTCCAGCCCACATCTCAATGTTTGTACATCCACTCTTAGACACCTGGACAGAGTGAATCCAGAATTGTAGCTATAGGAAAAATCTGTAATGCCTATTGCATCTGTGGCTTACAATGCCTCTCCTTTGTTTCCTTGTAGTGTAGAAAGTGTAGAAATATGAGTAAAATATGTGGTATAGAATGTGTAGAAAAACACATTTTATATGTACATATTTTAATAAAACTTCAGATGATGAAATGATTATCACAACTTATTCATTTAAATATGCAGATTTGAGCCTGGCACGGTAGCCTAGTCGCTAAAGTTCTCACCTTGCATGTGCCAGGATCCCATATGGGCACCGGTTCTAATCCCGGCAGCCCCGCTTCCCATCCAGTTCCCTGCTTGTGGCCTGGGAAAACAGTTGAGGACAGCCCTAAGGCTTGGGACCCTGCACCCACATGGGAGACCCAGAAGAGGCTCCTGGCTCCTGGCTTTGGATTAGCTCAGTTCCAGCCTTTATAGCTGCTTGGGTAGTGAATCAGCAGATGGAAAATCTTCCTCTCTGTCTCTCCTTCTCTTTGTAGATCTGACTTTACAATAAAAATAAATAAATCTTTAAAAAAATGCAGATTTGTATATAGGCTTTGATGGATAAAAGGTTGAAAGTTGCTTACTGTCCTCATGAACTGGAAAGATCTAGAAAGGAGAAATAAATTTTAAAATTCTGATTTGCTTTCTGGTTCTGTTTCTTCTGTTCATGAAGCACAAGTCTATGACGATGAACCTCAATGACAGGTTTTGGCATTTTCTAATTTCCTAGGAAAAAATGTACCCCTTCTAGATTTCAAAATGCATCGGTTCTCATAGAGGATCCTGCAGTCTGAAAACACTCATGTTTGAGATTTGCCCCTCCTTTTCCTAGTACTTTTTATTTGTAAATCATCTCCTTTTTGTCTTAATCACACTTGTAAAAGGTGGGCCGCATTGCTGGCATTAACAGTTTCTGATTGTGTTTTCATTTTCTAATTCACACTTCAGGATGTTATATTCATTAGTTCTGCTGTTGTAGGTTGTAGCAGTTTCTGTGTTGCCTTCCTTTTTTCTGCATTTCATATGTCAGTTCATCTACTTCCAGGCTTTGCACTTCAACATTCCATGGTCTGCTGTTTGTCAAGGCATGCTCGTTACTACGATTCAAACATTTATACAGCTTTAATTTCTATTTTTGTTTATATATGAATCACTTAGCAAGAATTCCACACAAGACAACATTTAGAATTTAAAACTGTGTAAATGCGTATGTGTTTGGCCCAGCAGTGAGGCCACCTACTGGGGTGCCAACAATACCACATCCGAGGGCCTGAGTTCAAGTTCTGGCTGTGGAAGTTTCCAGCTTGTTGCTAATGAGCATCTGTGGGCACAATGATGAAGGTGCGTGAGACTCTAGTTGAGATTCCAGTTCATGGCTTCAGCCTGGCCAGGCCCAAGTTGTTATAGGCATTTGAGGGGTCCCTCATGAGATGGAAGATCCATCTCTCTCTTTCACTCAAATAAAATACAAAATAAAATGTACACTTGTTAAGGGTATATTTTAAAATTGTACAGTAAGTTTTCATATCTTTGCAACGTTGTGTAACCATCACCATGACCCAATTTCAGAATACTTTCCTCACTTCCAGGAAAGTTCCCATACTTTGAATTTCCAGATTTTACCCCCTCTACTCCTGATCCCTCGTAACCATGAATCTATTGTGTGTCTCTATGAATGCCTAGTCTGGACATTTCATGTAAATAGAATAATGTCTGACTTTTTTCCATGAGTAGAATAGTTTAAGGTTCATTGTGTCGTAGTGTGTGTCAGTACTCTTCAGGCTTAATAATGTTCAGAATGACTCAGTAATACTCCACCATATAAATAAATCATGCTTTGTTGATCTGTTTATCAGTTGATAGACATCTGGGTTGTTTCCACATTTTGGCTGTTACTAATTATGTTTCTATGAACACATGTGTATGAGTTTTTGCTTAAGCATCTGTTTTTACTTCTCTTGTGCGCATATCTAAGAGAGAGATGGCTGGGTCATATGGTAACTCCATGTTTAATCATTTGAGGAACTGTCAGGTTATATTCCAAAGGGGCTGAACCATTTTACATTTGCACGAGCAAAACACAAATGTTCCAAGTTTTTCATAGTTTCCCAACACTTGTTAGTTCCTGTGGGGTTTTTTGTTTTGTTTTTGTCTTTTTTTTTTTTTAGTTATTGTAACCATTTCCATGGGTACACAGTGATGTTGCTTGGTAATTTTTATTTGCAATTCCGCAGTGCATATGGACTTTGAGCATTTTTAAAAATATGTTGCTAGCCATCTGTACATTTTTAAAAGAATTTTTTATTGAAATGTTTTGCCTAATTGTTGTTGGATAATTATTCTTTGTATGATGAATTCTAAGGATTTGGGGGGTATGCTATGTAATAGAGACATCATCTGAAAATATTTTGCCTTCCCAAAGCTGAGAGTTAGGATCTTCTTCTGGGTCTCATACACGGATACAGGCCCAAAGACCTAAACCATCATCTGTTGCCTTTCTAGTCTACAAGCAGGGAGTTGGATTAGAAGTGAGGCAGCAGGGACTAGAACTGGTGCGCATATGGGATGCTGGCACTGCAGGCAAAGAATTAGCCTGTTGGGCCACCATGCCAGCCTTAACAGTTCTTTTATGATTTAAACATTTATTGAAAAAAGTTTTGCAAGGCTTATCCAAATTGTATGTGTCCAGGGAGTACCAGGTGATTTTTGATATATGTGTTGTTTTTGCCTTTGCACTGGAGATTTTTTAATCTATATTACCCTTTCTAGCATTGAGACAACTTCCATTTAACATTGAAAGAGTTGAAGTGAATATCTTGCTCTTGCACCTGATCTTAGGGAAAAACCTTTCATCAGTCAATATGATACTAATTGTTGAATCTTTGTGGATGCTGTTTATCAGATTGTACAAATTTCCTTTCAGTCCCAGTTTATTAACTATTTTTAAATACTTAATATTAAATACTTAAATATTTTAAAATACTTTTTAAATTTTTTTTCCTGAAAGCCAGCATGACAGAGCAGGAGAGAGACATGACACAATCTCAGAAATATTTTTGTCTATCTCCTAAATTCTACTGTAGAATTTCCATTACATCTCTAATTTTATTTATTCCACTTTTTTGAGCTCGGTATTTCTAATTTGTTCTTTTTCATGATCTCTCTTTGCCTAATTTCTTATTCATACCACAAACATTTTCTAATTTAGGGGATATCTGACAATATTCTGCGAGTGAGGTATTTTTCACTTGTTTTAAATCAGTATTTCAGTTTAGTAATTTGTTACCTTGCATTCATTAGATTTTAACACCAGGATTATGTCGTGGTATAATAGGTTAAGTTGCAGCCTGTAATGTTGCCATTCTGTATGGGTGCCAGTTTGAGATCAGGTTGTTGCACTTTGGATCCAGCTCCCACCAATGCTCCTTGGAAAGCAGTGGAGAGTGGTCCAAGGTGCCCTGCACCCAGATAAAGCTTCTGACCCCTTGTTTCAGCCTGGCCCAACTTTGCTGCTGGTGGTCATTTGGGCTTTTTGGGAAGTGAATCAGCAAATGGAATCTCCCGCACTTGGCATTGGTCTCAGGAGATGAAAGAGCAAATATGGTCCCTTCTTTGCAAGGCTGTGCTTATCCTTGCATATTCAGTCCTGTGTTCACTCTCCTGCCCCACTGCCCAGGGGACTGAGTCTTTCTCTAAGTGTGCAGGAAGACAGTCTTTGGCCAATTGCATCAGGCAGTTCCAGGGTCTTGGTTAGTGATTTGGGTTACTGGTTTGGGGACAGAAGTTATGGGGCTCTTCCCAGCACAGGAGGAATTGTTAAGAGTTAGACTTAATTCCTGTTTCCAAGCATGAGGCATCCCTGTGTTTTGCTGCTTGGAGCTTGGTGAGGGGTGATGTGGGTTACCTTTCTTCCTTCTTCAATGCATTTTTTTCTTAGGATTGTACTAAAACTAGGCACTGGCATCTCCCATATGACTTCCCCAGCTGCTATGAAAGTGGGTAGAAATGTGAATAGTTGCTCAAATTGGTCTCTCTGTAATGAGGGATGGATGGAGAAGCTTAACACAGCCATCACCTCATACTACCACCCATGTGTGTTTGCTGCTGTTTTAATGTTGCCACAGCAGTCTGACAGTTTTAATGTTGATTGCATGGTTTCCCAAGCCTACAATTCTTACTATCTGGATTTCTGTAAAGTTTGCCTACTCCTACTTTAGGAAGCTTTTAGATATTTGGTTTGCATCTACAATGCAGTCAAAGCCAACTTGATATTTATCATCACCTTTCTAAGGAAAATGAAAGGTATTCGCATTGTAAAATTGGTTCAAATTTCTATACATCTTATTTCTCTCTGTGTCTTATTCAGTGGACAAATAGGGAGGAGACACCACGTGCTAACAGGGAGCTAAATGCCCTGGGTAGCATTCCTGGAATGCAGCTGCAGGGAGAATGCCACTGTTGGTGAAAAGGCACTAGGTCCCTGCACGCACATGACAGCTGTTTAATATGTCACTATGTGAACTATCCTGAGACCTCCTCAAAGAAAAATGCATCTTTGGGCTTTTACACTGTAAAGATAAAAGATTTTTAAGAAGATAGCCTTTACTGTATCCTGAAAGCATGTCAAAAGGATTATCTTGAGTTATTCTGTATCAGGATTACAAAAACACATTTTAAATGTGTTTGCTCCACTAAAACAATATACTGTAGATTGAAAATAAATCACCTTTACAAGCTGAAAGTGCACTTCTTCCTTTCCATTTTATTCTCCAGGGCTTGTGATCTGTAAAGGTCAGAGGGGGCAAACAGGTATCATTGGCAACTAGGAACTACTGGCCCTGCCTCTGTGGGGACTTGGTGGTGGATTCATGGGAGGAAATAGTGGACTCTTGCTTTGCCAGACTCTGGATAGGAACTGGGTGCACAGCAAAGAGTTGATGTGTTTCTCTACAACATAGAGTGTGAAAGGCCATTTTCATGTTCCAACAGTGGCTTCCCTTGGACAACGGCCCTGAACATACCATGGACCAGTGTCAACTGTAATATAAAATGTCCGAGAAATGTTGCAATTTATGACTTTAACGGCACATCTGAGGATTACAGGCTTTTTCCAGCCACTCCTGAGTCCAATGACTGATTTAGCAGAGAGGAAGCATGATGAATAATTCTGATCACTTTTTGACGTTTTCCCGGCTTGCTGACTTTGGAGATTTAGGGAGTACAGCATCTCGGGATTGGTATTCTTTTAGGTGATATTTTAGAATCCAGTTCAAAAGAGGAAAAAGAGGAATGGTTCTTAGATAAGCATAAATACTTCATTTGCAAATGGGATTCGTTGGCAGGTATCAGGGTTTTTGTTAGGCATCTGTTTTTCAGTTCAAGGATCTGCTGAGAAGGTCTGTAGTTTTCTTTGTAAAGGTGTAGCAACTTCTTAACTTTGAACTTACTCTGGTATGACACCATTGACTGGAGCACTGAGAAACAAGCAACAGTTGCCCATGGGTTCAAATTTAGAGTCTACTTCTTTCAGTTTTGTGGCTTGTTTTGTCCCCAAGTGTGGGTATGGGACTAGCAATGGCAAGAATACTTTCCATGGAAGGTTTTATGAAGATTTTTTTGAGATGATGATGTAAAATGCCACACATATAATTAGCATTCAACCATGTTCATTGTTTTAATATGAGAGGGTTTTTTGTTTTTCGAAATTTAGCAAAAAGCGTAATTGAAAGACATATTTATTTGGGGCAGAAAGTTAAAAGCCATGTATAGTCCTTCCATAATATAGTTTTCCATGAACTTTCTGACTATCCCTTCCATACAGGTAATTATTCCTAGTGTGTAAAATTTCCTTAAAAATGACTCCTAAAACTCATGTCAGGGAAATGCAAATTAAAACCACATTGAGGTTCCACTTAATTCCAGTGAGATTGGCCTACATTCAGAACTCTACTAAAAACACCTGCTAGTATGGATGTAGGGAGAAAGGTACCCTCCTTCACTGTTGGTGGGAGTGTAGGTTAGTATAACCACTATGAAAGTCAGTATGGCGAGTGCTAAAAGCATTGAAAATTGACCTGTAGTACGACCCAGCCATCCGCTTCTGGGAATATATCCAAAGGAAATGAGATCTGCATATGAGAAAGATCTGCATATGTAATCTTATATTTAGAACAGCACAACCTACAATGGCAAGGACATGGAAACAACCCAGATGGCTGTTGAAAGTGGAGTGGATAAAGAAACCATGGCACATCTACTCCATGGACTACGACTCAGACATTAAAAAGAATGAAATTCCACCATTCGCAACTAAATGGTCTCAACTAGAGACCATTCTGCTCAGTGAAATGAGTCAACCCCAAAAGGACAAATACCATATGTTCTCTCTGATATAAGGCAATCTTCATGCAAAATGTAAGATCAATAGCCCTTTCAAAACTGTTTTTGCTGTATCTCATGGGTTTTGGTATTTTTGCTTTTATTTTCATTTCTTCAAAATAATTTATTTTCTCTTATTAATTCTTCAATGTTTCATGGGTCATACAGTAACAATATTTCCTCCAAGAAGGTTTTTTATTTTTTTTTCATTTCTTTAGCGACACATTGGTCATTCAGTAGCATATAATTTAACTTCGTGGTGTTGTAAAATTGTTAACTTTATTTCTATTATTGATTTTGTCTTATGGCTCTTTTCATTTAAAGGATGCTTAGTAACTGCATAATAGAGATTATCATGTCCAAACGTGAAGACAAAATGCAGTATACATCTCTGTGTCCAAATCAAAGATGGACTCCCAATGTAAACGTTAAACATATCTTGACAATAAGATTCTGGACTCTGCTGTCAGGATACATTTAAACAGCAGAATGATGGACTTATGGCTGATCGTGATGGACAATATTGTTGTAATGATGTGGGGGAAATTAGTGGTGAATGTCAGGGATTTGGGGAGTGGGAAAGGGAAATCTCAGAACTGTATCATGGAATAAATAAATAAACACAAATCAGATAATTATCACCTTGGTTGCACTTGTTAGGACAATACTTGCTTTTCAGTTCTTGAACTTTGGTTAAGATCAAGTGTAAGTGGGACAATATTGTGAACAAATTGTATTTTCAGAAGGTTGTGACCAATATTGCCTTACATTCAAATCTTTCTTGTCCTTCTTGGAGTTCTGCCATGAATGGAAAAAGACGAAGAGAAAGAAAATCCTGTTCTCATCTTGCTTACGTCTCTCTGTTGACACTAGATAATTCCTCTTGAATATTGGCTGATCTTTCAATCTTGATCTTCAAATCAATTATAAGGACCCAGATTATTTCCACCAAAGCTGTCACATGAAGGCCTACTTTTTCTTAAAAAATTTGTTTTCATTTTTAATATAAAGTTACAGAGAGGGAGAGAGAGACACACATCTGATGATTTATTTTCCTCAATAGCCTTAGCAGACAGCAGGGGGCAAGGCCAAGGTCAAGAGCTGAAACTCCATCTGGGTCTCCCAATAGGGAGCAAGGACCCAACTCCTTGAGCCATCACCTGTTGCCTCCCAGACTGTGCTTTTAGCAGGAAGCTGGATCTGAAGAGGAGGAACCAAGATTGGAAATGAGTGCTCCCATAGGGAATGCAGATATCCCATGAGGAGACTCCATTGCTGCACCAAATATCCAGTTATCCCACACGCACACCCCCAAATGGACTATTTGCTAGATGAATAATTACCTTAGAATAAGACAGGGTTTTCTCTGCCATGGTAACTTTCTTCCACTTTTCTGATGGCTCTCCAAGCTGAGTCCTTGTGCTGTTGCAAGATGCATAAAAAGGTAGTTTGAAGAATTTCGCTGTTTGGGGAAAGAATTGCAGCAAAAAAGGGAAAAAGAATGCCTTCATTTCTATTTCACTCGCTTGAAGAAAGTTCTGGAGTATCTGTTGGCCAAACTGAGAAAGCTCTCAAGTCCCTACTCTGGAGATGCAGGGAATAAATAGCCTCTCCTGACAATCCTGACTTGTGCACATTGCTACCCTTTTGAGCAAAGCAATGGCTAAACCATTCTAAGGAGAACGAGTCCTAATTGAATAATGAGTTGAGTCTGGAACATGATGAGGAGGACATTTTCTTTTTGTTTTCTTTACTCTGGAAATTAATTTGTGTCTAATACTCATATTAATGGCATTCAGGCTTTACTTCATTAAATTTTCAATTTTCTTTTTTTAACTTATTTTTGATGATGTTTACATAGTCGATCAGGGTGGGAAGGATTGAAGGTTAGGGTAAAGTGTGTGAGACCATGGTTTCCAAATTTTCTTTTTCCTCTTCCTTTATCTGATGAAGGGAGGAGATAAAGGAAAAAGCCTTGCCTAGCCTTCCAACCACCCAGGGATGGAGAACAGCCACCTGATATCAATCCAGGGTCCCTGATGTGGGTCATGTTCTGAGGGGCTGCTTAAGTGATTTTGATAGTTCTGAAATGCTATCAGTCTCACTAATCCAAGGTTGAGGAAAGCCTTTCAACTACCATTGGCTGAAATAGTCAACCTTAGAGTGTCCATTCACCCAGATATTTGCTGTCATCACTTGATCGGTACAATTGTCCAATTTGTTCTGCCCTCCTTCCTTTGCCATGGTACCAGATGTCATCTGCAGGCTTCAATAGACTGCCATATTCTCCATGTGTATCTGGACTTGCCATCCACTGCTCTGTCTTTTCCACCGAGGTGGCCAAGTTCTGATACATGCACTTTACAGTCAGACCACCAGTTCTGGAAGTGAGCCCTCATGTGCCCACACCCCCCCCCCCGACCTGTACCATCCCTCAGATTCCTTGCAAGCCATCCCCCAGACCCCTTACAATCTCCTACAAACATGATGTCAGGAAGCAAGTGGGATTTGTCTGGTGCCATTGGTGCCCTGGGCCACCTGACTTAGGCCCCACTGGACATCCTGCCCCTGGGACTCATGGACCCACCACCGAACATGCAGGTGGGCCTAAAGGATCCTGGCAAAGCAACCTGGACCCTGTTGAAACAATAGGAACTAAGTAGTCTATTGAAGGCCAAATGCCGTTTATTTCTTTAGGAGTATGGCAATACACGTTAATACTACCAACCTGTTTAAAAAAAATCATGAATGCTGAATGCATTTGCAACTTGATCATTAGTTAAAGCATATTAAGGAGGGTCTTGGATTGAAGGCTGGGGTTGTCAAGATACAGCTTAGTGAATCAAGCAGCAGAAATAGAAAGCAATATGTAAAGATATTGGTCCTGTACTCCAATACATGCATGTTAAGGTCTGCTGTCTCTAACTTTACAAATACTTTGTGTGGTTGTGATCTGAAGACCCATCAGGTGGACGCACTGCACTTCCCTCTCTGCCTCAGTCCAATGTGCCATTCAACCTGGTACCTTCCGAGAGCAATGTCCCAAGCCTGGCCCTGCTCAGTACAGCTCTGGTCCAGCCCTGTCTCTGCTATGTCTTTTAACCAAAACGGCAGTTTATTGGTAAATCTTTAGTGCTCCAGGCTCCAGTTTTCTCCTGGTGAAAGTAATATTCCCAAGATTATCATGCATGTAACATCTTTATCAAATTCTTTTGGGTAATAAAAGGTGGAAGTTCTGATGAATCCAGTAGGAATTCTGTGTGAAATGCACTGAGCTGGGGAGGTAGAACTTTTTAATTACAAAATCACAATTATTTCCCTCAGTTCTCAACCTCCCATTTAATTCCTTGGCTCCTTTCTTCTTATGCCCTCCAAGTATTGATGCCCTGAATCAACCTTTACTTCTTTTAGGCAAAGAAACCAGGGTGTGCCTTTCTATCAGTCCTGGACCCTTCTGACTGTCAGAGAGTTTACTGAAGCAATTAATAAGTCAGGTGCTCATTCTGTCTGCCCTTTTCTGCATGGTTGCCAATGAAAGGCTCCTGCACACCCCAACATTTCACATTCTTGGTTACAAGCCACATGTGGTTCATAGCAACTGTATCGGATGGTGACATCTAGAATTGAAGCCTATCTGAAGGCAGAAGACAATGATTCTCAAAATTATCTGAGGGGTGAACAGCAGAGCAAAACTAATGCGAGTGCCATTGCACAGAGCGAGTCCTGGGATTGTGACAACAGGAGCTTGTCTTTCACTGTGGTAGCTGCTGGCTTATAAGGATATTCAGGGTCTCCTAGCACTGGAAGTCTATGTGAGGTCATGCTGGAGGGGGAGCATTGCTTTTCAAAGGGCAACTCTGATTCCTGTCTTTGGATGTCAAGTCTTGAGCCAGATGCCGCATTAAGCAGCTGCTCCTGCAAACATGTTCGCACTACCCATCGGCTGGGGAATCTGTTAACTCTTCAGACCACACAAGTGCAAAGGGGATTTGCAAATGATTCTTGTGCCCTCTGACTTCAAGTTAACAGCTCTCTGAGGGTAGAAGGTCGCAAGTTCACTGATGGCAGGAAAAGCCTACCGGTGGCCTGAGCGATCCCACACGTTTACTGTACCATTCCCAACCCGTCAAGAAGCCTCGGGCCTTTTGGAGTGCAACGACTTTTCCAGGTGTCTGGCATTTTTAGTACTAAACACTATCGTCAGTGCTTTTCCAACATGTGCTTGCAAGCAACTCAGCGGTCTTGTATTTGGATGATTATTTTTACTGCTGCTTCCAAACACCATAGTAGTGTACCAAGAATCCTCCTCTCCAACAACCTACACAGTTGGTCGGGCAAAAATTGATCACTCATCCATCAGAAGAATCTGATAAGTTGTAGAGAAATACATGGTTTCATCACCTACAGCATGAAGGGAAATAAGCAACATCATCAGAGGTGTTGATTCCCCTACTCTGTAATAAATGGATCAGCCGTGTGCCTGCTCTGAGCCATCCATGATCTCACTCACAGGCACGCTGCTGCATCAGTGTGAGAGAGTCAAAATGCTACCTGCGGTGAGTGGGACTCCCCAGAATTTGCCTTCACTGCCTCAAGCACAAATTCAGCTCTATAAATCTCGTGGCTTTCCTGATGTGTGCGTCCTGCCAAAATGTTACATTCTTAAACGGACTGTGTAAGTACATTAAATGGTTTCTGTTCTTGGGAACGCAGACGCTCTGATTTGTTTTCTTAAGAGGTTTTCAAATATCCTTAGGTTATGCATCCAGCAGATGTCTGGGGTAAACGCTCCTGACCCATTCTGACATTTCTTAGCCTGAATGAAGGTCCAATTCTCTGCAGCTTGTGCACAATTGGGGTTCACTGTGCAACACCTGACTAAACTGTGAGGCTGGTAAGGCGGGGTTGGATGGCTCCACGGTTTGACTTTCAATGGCATGGCTGAGGGAACTAAGATAAATTAAAATCTAATCGGGCCCATTAACGGTTTTAGCAGTCTGCACATATGGACCCCATGAGGGCGCTGCAAAGGATGTAACAGTTGAGCTCCTGTTGCAAAGGCCAATGTGCAGAATGAGACCTGAGTAGTCATGTTTCCCAACCATTGGTTAAGGTTCCGTTTCCTTTATTTATTCTCTTCTCTTCTCTTCTCTTCTCTTCTCTTCTCTTCTCTTCTCTTCTCTTCTCTTCTCTTCTCTTCTCTTCTCTTCTCCTCTCTTCTTTTCCCTTTCCTTTCCTTTCCTTTCCTTCCCTTCCCTTCCCTTCCCTTCCTTTCCCTTCCCTTCCTTTCCCTTCCTTTCCTTTCCCTTCCTTTCCTTTCCCTTCCTTCCTTTCCCTTTCCTTTCCCTTCCTTCCCTTTCCTTCCCTTCCCTTCCCTTCCCTTCCCTTCCCTTCCCTTCCCTTCCCTTCCCTTCCCTTCCCTTCCCTTCCCTTCCCTTCCCTTCCCTTTCCTTTCCTTTCCTTTCCTTTCCTGTATTGTACACTTCATGTGTCTGAAGAGTGCAAACAGCACATTTGCCCTTTGCCTCCAATGAGTTCAGGCCACGGTGAGGCAGGCTTATGTTGTAAGCGTTGCCATGTGAAAACCATACGACATTCATCAGGGAGTATCTCTCAAGGTGATCCTCTGTGCTGCAAAGGAATCACAGCTGCCCTTAAAGTCCCTCAAAATCCCCATTGCTGCTGTGCCCTCTGGGTGATCCCAACCTGCAGTCTTGCCTATTTGCAACTTGAGCTCACCTGTTGTGGAAAAACTCCCCCAAGTGCTCAACAAGGGAAACAAAATCACTTCCATTTTAGTCTTCCTGCAGGTTTCCTCTCCTTGCTGGAGTTCACTGGCCACTGACTCGGAGCTAGCTGGAGGAGGTGGACGCCTGCACACAGCTCCTCTGGGGTCTTCAGAGGGAACCCCTTCTGGCTTTCAGTCCAAGTACTGAATCTGACAGATGATGACGATGCCTATGGAGGAGCCAGGAAGGACCCTGAGGAAGGTGCCCTTTGTTATCTGGAAGTTACAGGAGGAAGTTTTCCTAATGTTTGCCACATGTAGCTTCCTCTGTGGCTCATGGGGTTAACTTGCTGATCATGTCCCTGGTAGAAGGCGCTTCGAGACTGGTGGATGCAAGGTTTCAATTGTTCTGTCTATGGATTAAAACGCTCAGGAATTGATTCTCTTTTAACTTGCACAAAGAATATGAGAGCGACAACAGTAAGAGGATTTCATAGGCGATTAGAATGTACTCGGGGCTCTGTGAACAGCACAGAAAAAGCTAATATGCACTTTCAGAGATTTTAGATGTTCTGTTTTTGAAGTGCCAATTAAAGATAAGTTTATACAACTGAATGGAATGAGCTGGATGTGTCTAACAGTGTGCGTGATGTTCCTATGTCCACTCTCCAATACCTTCCACCCCTTAGCCATCAGGTATGCCATTTTCCAAAACTGATGTGTCTTTGATTATAGGATCAGCTAACACGTTTGTGTCAGATGATGAGAAAATACATGATTAAGCTAAGTAAGGTAGTGTTTTTATTTTAAATGTAAGCACTTTGTAGGGGTTGATTGCATCGAATATTAACAGCTATATATTTGGAAATGCACTTTCTTTCTGTCCTCTCTACTACCTCCGTAATAGCCGTTAAGACACAAAAGGAGATAGTATAAGCAAGCAGGAGAATGTGTGTAACCGATCAGCTGCTATCTTTTTCTTTGACCCAAGTGGATATATTTGGGTTCAAGAAACTCACACCTAGTATTGGAGTCAGGTCCAGATTTCATGGACATTAGCGTCTATTGTGTCCAAGGCTTTCTGTGAACCTCTGAGAACACCATCTGCGAACTCCCCTGTAGTAATCAATGCATCTTCCACCTGTTGATCTCCTTAGCGCAAGTCCATCCAAGCTGTCCTTCCATCCTTTTTGGAATGAAAAATCCTTGTGGAAGAAGGTAGCTAAAGTTAGCAGCATCAGCTGCCCTCAGTGTTCTATGCAAAAGGAAGGCAAGTCATTTCACATTTAAAAAGAGACCAATTATGAACTGTTTCACTACTACTTTCCATTACTCCTCTGTTGCAGGGTTGGAGCTGGCTGCTCACTTAAATGGGACTGTGAAGTACAGGGCCAAGGAAGCGGAAATAAACATGAGTGTAATTGGACACCATACAGCCCTGGCTTCAAAACACATAGCTTGTTCTCAGGCTTGTGCACTTTTTTTTCTAGAAATTGAAGCTAAGAGTGGGGCCACACAGAGTGCATCCCTGAAGGCTTCTCACGTGCCCCCTCCCACCTCGGTTTGACAAGCCTGCAGGCCCCTCTCCTTCTGTAAGGAGGAGCCCACAGGATGCTCAGCTGGTTCATGGTCATGGCCATGGAGCTGGTCCTGTTCACTTGGGGCTCCCACCTCAGGCTGGCTTTGAGCTAGCTCATTAGTGAGAGTGATGCGAGCTAACACAGTCTCAAGATGTGGGACAGAGTCTGAATGGAGTTGAGTCAGAACAAGGCCACATTGGTTTATAGGGAGGAGGGGGAGAGAGCTGAAATCAGAGACATTAAATCTAGAAGAGCAGTAGCAAGGACTCATTAGAAATATAATGGTCCCTTGTGTGTGTGGGTATATGCATGTAATGTGAGTTTTTTGTATGTGGGTATATGTGTATCTATGATGCTGCCTGTGTACATGGGGTGTTTAGTATGTGTATGTGTTTAATATGCATGTATACACATGTGTATATGTGTTTGTGTGACTGGAAAGTGGGTGTTAAGTGTCTTGTGCATCTATACATATGTATTATATGTTTATATATGCTGTCTGCATGTGTGGGGCGTGTGATTTTGTAAATTTGCTGTAAACACATGTACAATGTATGTGCATGTGAGAGTAGTAGAAATATTGTGTGTGTACATGTGCATGTGCAGTATATGTGTAAGTGAATGTGTGATATATCCAAGTATCCAAGAATACTTCAAAACACTTGCAAAGAATGCAGTTAAAGGATAGGATCTGCTCGGTTCTGGCTGTTGCAGCCATTTGAGGAGTGAACCAGCGAGTGAAAGATCTTTGTCTCTTTTCCCTCTGTAAAGATCTACCTTTCCAATAAAAATAACTTTTTTAAAAAAGTGGCTTTTCCTAGCTACCTTTCTCTGACCCATTTCAATGAAGCTCTGTGTGGGTGCTCAAATATGAAAGTCTAGAAATGCTGACCTTTAGTTACTGGACAGACAACTGCTAAACTCTGGCTCTAGACAGTATTGGAACACAAAGTTCTCTTCCTTCTCCTCTTGCCTGTGTTGGGGAGGGTATAGTTGGAGGCCATGACTTAGGCTGACAGGGAAGTTTTTCAGCATACTTGTATGGGCATAGGAATTTTCCAGCAAGGGCAAGAAAAACAAAAGTTTCTTGGGAAATGTTCAGAGTGAATGAACGTGTGTGCCTCTGAGCCCTGGACAGCTAGGGCTCCCATGGGATCCATCAGTGTATTTCCTTCTGATTGGCACTGCTTGCTCTTGCGCCAATGACCCTTCCTTGTTTGGGAACCAAGAGTGCATCCCACCTGCTCTGAGGGTTGGTGTGGTTTGTGGTGGTTCCCACGGACGATCCATTTGTCTCCTCCCAGCATCACTGATTTGTCTCCTCTCCCTCCCCCGCTCTTCCTCCCTCGCCTTCTCTGATGTTCTCCTCCCCTAGAACTGGAAATGCCTTTTTTGACATGAGAATTTGGTCAATGTTCTTGTCAACCGAGTTCTTGATCTTGGCTCACCAGACCTGAGGATTGAGGAATCCAGTTGCCATCCTCACTTTCAGCCACATTTAGTCCTACTGTCCACTTGCCCTCTAGCAGCCAGCCTTTGAAAATAGCTCTGTATTCCAGGGAAGTGCCCACTCCTTATTGGAACTCCATGTGTAGCACCTTGGCTCCTCTGAGCCTAGCCATGGAGGAAGGCTTGGCTGTTTCAGTTCCTCATCTCTCCCACCGTCTGTACACTTGCAATGGCTATGTCATGGGAAGAGTGCATTCCTGTGCCCCTTTATTTTTGTCTTAAGCAAGCTGGTTGCCTTGGCAAGGTGTGTGGGTGGAAGTGATAGTGTCAGAGGCCTTGAAAGTTTCCACCCATGTCCCCTACACCTGTACCATCACTGTGAACACTTTCTCATGGGTGGCTGCTATCCTTCAACCTGGGATTTAGAATGAACCCTATGTGGAGGTGACATGGACCCCTGCCTCAGCAAAGAGATATGGTCAGCTACAACTATAGTTGCAAGAGAGCTGCTCTTAGAACCCCAGCCTTCTTTAGCCATGCAGACAACCTGTGGCCTCACAAGATATAGTGGCTGTGGTAGCAGCTTTTATGGTGTCAACTTGATTGCCTTAAGGGATATGTACCTAAATAGCTGGGAAGGTACTGGGGTGGGTGTGACTGTGAGTGAGCAAGGGTGTGAGGGCATTTCCAAGGACACTAATGTGGGCATCTGAGTGTTCCAGGTGGGAAGACTGGGTCTTGATGTGGGCAGGTCTCAGCAGGGGTCTGGAGGCACCAAAGGAGAAAATGATTTGGGGGCTGTTAGAAGAACCAGCAGGGATATGCTGGAATTCCGTCTTGGACATCATCTGCTATCCTTTTGTCTGGAGGACTTCCACCCATGTTGTATTTGCTGGTATTCAGGCTTTCTGGCCTCACACTGAAACTCATGTCCTTGGCCTCCCTTGGAACTGACAGCCTTGGGCTTGGCACCAAGGTGTTATAGCCTGCATATGGCCTGTCATGGGACTTCTCTGCCACCACAGTCATGTGAGCCAATCCCCCTAATAAATTCTCTTTCCATACATGTGTTGCAAGTACAGGGTCAGTAGAGACCCTAACATGAGAGTTGTCTCAGCAACTGGGTTTGGAAGAAGTTCATTACAGTTACAATTCACAGATGTGTTGACCGGTGGTGACTTAGGCTTCAGAACAGAGTCTGACTGTCTTACTTCCTTGATCTCTCTCAACCCCTCTCTCATTTTTTATGGTTGCCACTCATATGTGCTCCAAAATTGTGCCCTTCCTCCAGACACATGGAGGCAAAGATCTCACCTGACCTACAATACCATACCACTGGACACAATTCCTACATTTGCTCCACCAACCTCTCTGTTTCAGACACTGGCTCCAGAAGAAGATTCTGCTCTAAGGGAGCTTGTGTTCTGTTGGGAAGAGGGTCTCCCTTTCTCTCTCCCTCTCCACACAAACACACATAGATGTGTACATTTTCTTTTCTTATTGCCATCCATTTTGTCACTGAAATGGGAAAGCAATATTGATAGTGCCAAGTTTGATAAGCAGCCTGTTGCATGGGAATGCAAAATGGGTTTAAAATGTAACACAAAGTGTTGAAGGTAATATGTAGGGACATCGTGACTGAGAGGTGAATGCATAGTTATTTAAAAATTATTTATTAACTTTGTTTGAAAATCAGAGTTACAGAGAGGAAGGAAGAGTGAGAGAAAGAGGCCCTCTATCCGCTGGTTCACTCACTGAATGGATGAAGCAGTCAGGGCCAGGCCAGGCTGAAACCAGAAGCTGAAAATTCCTTCTGAGTGTGCCACATAAGCAGTATGCATATTGTGTTGCTTTCCTAGGTTCATTGGCAGGGAGCTAGATTGAGAAAAGTGTAGCTGGGGTCCAAACTGATGCTCTTTTAGGCTATAGGGTGCAGCAAGTGGCAGCTTAACCAGTTGTGTCAATGTTGATCCAAGTGTACAAATTTTTGATAGAACATAAAAAAGTTACCATGCCTTTGAAACTAATCAGGAAATTTATAGAAAGTGTGTGCTAGGTGGAAGAAAAGGAAAATAAGAAAAGGGAAAAGGGAAATTAAAACAGGTGTGGGATTTGGTTTTATAATGGAAGTGAATCATGAGCTGAGGAACACATACTTACTCCAAAAGCTGGACAAGGAGAGAAAGTGGATTCACATTGTTTCCCTGGCCATCCTTCTAACAACAGCTTGCCTGTGCTCGGGCCCATCTTGTCAAACAGTGTGAGGTGGGTTGGAAGCCAAGCTGGGACTTGAACCCAGACAGTTACGGGATGTGTGATTCCCAAGCAATGACTTTACCTCAGTGCCACCATGCTTGCTATCACCTTTAAGCTATGGGGGAAATGATGCAAAATGGAAGCTTGCATCTTTTGGCGAGATCTTGAAATTATAAATACATGCATAATTATAGAAGTATGCTTTTCCTTAATTTCTTAGGGAAATGCAATCCTGTATAAAGTGGGAGTTGGGAAGCATGGCTTGAGGGTCAGTTTCAACCCACCACTTGTTTTTGTAAATTAAGTTTTGCTGGAAACCAATCTTGTGAATTTTCCATTGCAACAGCATGCCTACACAGTTGTGACAGAAGCTGCGTGCACTGAGACCCTAGATTATTTGCCTTTGACAATATTTAATTTAAATTCCAAATTCTAACATTGAACGCTTGTAACACATATAGATGCAATACATGAACCAGCAGTACGGAATTTTAAGAAGGGACTTCAAAACGCTTATGGAAAAGGGAATTTTAAAGGTACATTTCAGGATTGCCTAGTGGCCAAAAGGCCAGTTAGCCTACTTGCATTCCATCTCAGAGGGCCTGGGTTTGACACCTAGCTCTGGTTTTTGTTCTTGCTTCCTGTAAATGCACTTTGGGAAGTCAGTGATGATGATCCAAGGGAGTGCGGTCCTGCTACCCATTCAGGAGGCAAGATGGAATTCCTGGCTCCCAGCTGTGGCCTCCAGGTCATTTGGGGCATGTGAGAGGGTAAGCTGCCGGATAGGAGAGCTCGTTCACGCGTGCTCTCTCTCTTAAATAAATATATATTTTCTAGGAAGAAAGAAATTTATTTTCATGCAAAAATTTAAGATACATGTATAACTTTTTCATATTTGTCGTGATAAGAAACCTTGTTATAAAACAGTCTTCCTCCTCAACACATTCTATTGACTTGATGACAGTCTAATAAGAGCAGCTAGGGAGAAGAATTCAAAGATAATCTCAGTCATTTTATTTTTGAACTTCTTATATATTTAGCCTACTATTTAATTCACTAAAATATGAACTAACTGTACACCTAGGATTTGTCTGAGCATGTGATAATACAGAGAGAAAGAAAAGTCCTCCAACTTGCTGAGCGCTGGAACACATCTTGTAAAGAACATCGCACGCATTAGGAGACAACAAATAACGGAAGCAGATTTGGAGAAGTACTAGTCTTCAAGAAGGTCTCTGTGTTATTATTCCTCTCTCCCAGGAGAGCCACAACTTCTTATGGGTCATCGGGGGCCTGATCCCCAAACAAACACGCAGACAGTAAATTATCCCATGAGGTCCTCAATGTCTTTATCAGATTTGCCAAATGTCAAGGAAAGAGAAATGGCATTGCTTGGACATCAAGAGATCAGCTCTCCAAGTTTGTTGATTTTCTGTTAAAACCGTTTATTGCAATAACACAATGTGAGCCTCCTTTTATATCTAATGATTGCAGGGGTGCACCATCCACAGCTGGTGCCAGCCTAAGTTGGATTCCATTTGGGAATGTACAAGAGGAGCAATGTGGCTGATGATTCAAGAAAACAACATTATAAGGTGCCTTTCTTTAATCCTGAGATGGTATTTTAAATTTCTGTGTTTGCTTTACAGCTATCTCTCTTTGCATTTTTATCTGGGACTTACTCTACAGATTAAATTATACGTCCTTTCCTTCTTGCTCTCTACTGGAGTGATGTAGTACTAGTATGCATTGAGTATGTAACCAGGTAACTGTATAAGGGTTCTCCAAAATGTTCATGGAAAGTGGGATTAAAAGATTTGTGTAATTTATAACATAATTTATAAATGAACTTTTGCATTCACTACCTCACTAGAAATTATATGATTCCTGAAATGGTTGCAATGTACTATGTATATTTTTATTCTGCTTCTAGATAAAGGGAAATACTCTTTAGGACTAAGAAGGTTTACTTAATTCAAGAATGGGAAGTAAGTGGAGTTAGGTATCTTATTGAATGACTGACACTGGTGTTGGGCTTTCAATGGGTTTGGCTTTTCCTTACCATTTGCTCGTTCAGTAGCTAGAAGGAATCCTAGCTTCAGACAAAGCTGAAATGGATGCCTACAGAGAAATCTCTTTCAGTTCCAAGTTTTGTCTTGCAACACCACTGAAATCCCTATTGTTCCAGGGGTGGGTGCAGATGGGCTCAGCAGAAGGAGTCCAAGCCAAAACCACTGGGAAAACCTGAGCCCCTTTGCGTTATATCATGCTTGGGATACTTGCTTTGCTGTCATGGAGACTCCAGACAAGAGACTGGAAGGAGTTCAGCTGTGCTTCTCTGAAACCCAATGGGGCACACCACGCAGTTGGCGTTAACCAGAGTGTGAGCTGCTGCTGCTTCCCATTCCCTAAAAGCACTGTCAAATATTTTCCAGAACATCCAGTAACATTGCATATTAACATGAGCAAAACACTTTGGATTCTGACATGTATGCCTAAGCCTCAGTGGTATAGCATGCCTGGAGCAAGAAAGTTGGGTAATTGATAAGAATGATTATAATGTAACATATTTAATAAAAAAAGGTCTGTTTTATTTACTTATTAGAAAGATTGAGAGAGAGAGAGAGATAGAGAGAGAGATACTCTTATCCCCTGGTTTACTCTTACTCTCTCAGATGCCTGCAACTCCTGGGGCCCAGCCAGATGGGGCCTGGAAGCTGAGGACACGGTCCAGGTTTCCCCCTATGGGTGTCAGGGACTCACCTGTTTGTGCTGTCATCTATTGCCTCCTAGGGTATGAGTTAACAGGAAGCTGGAATGGGGAGTGGAGCCAGGACCCAAACTCAGGCTCTGTGATGTGGTGGGCATGAGACTCAAACACGCTGCTAACCTCCCTGCCCCACCCCCAGCATTCCTGTGTAGTATTTAGTGAACTTCAACAGGTCTTTTTTCAGTACTGCTTCTTCTACAATTGATTAGTAAGCGACAGTCAGTATTTCATAGCCTCTCAATTAAGAAATCACCCTCAAAACATTATCTTACTTAATTCACTAGAAACCCAAAGTGTAGTGTCTACCACATACATGGAGGAACTGAGACGTTGAGACAATGAATGAGTTGACCAGGAGTAATCAAATGACAACTGGCATATCAAAGAACAACCCTGAAGCTCTTTTTGTTTTCAAATTTTGATTGTTACTTCTAGACCAGCGTTCTACCCAGTTCACTCACTCTTTCTGGCCAGTATCTACTTTGTAAAGTCTTGCATATGGCTACCATCAAAGCCTTTTTCCAATTTCCCCTCATCTGGGTAGCCCCCTTCTCCTATTCCATTTGCATGTCACTTGGACCTGTGTGGTGTATGGACTCGGGTTCTCTCTCCTGGCTGGAACCTAACCACCTGGAAGACAGCAGTTTATGGTCCTTATCACAGTGCTTGAACCTTCAGAGAGGCACTCCATAAATATTGCCAGCATTCCTGAAATTCCAGCTAAGGCAGTTTCCATGCTGAGAGCAGATGGAGCATGGCTCCCTATCTCACCATAAGTCAATGCTATTTCGGTCCAAATGCCCATCACTCAACCTGGTGTATACTGGGTCTGGAGTGTGCCAAACTGGGCTAGGCTCCAGCATCTGTTGGTGCTCCCAAAAGCCATAGTGGGTGTAAGACAGATAGTGCTAGATCCTGGCACTTGCTGAGCCATGTGAAAGCTGGGTCTAAAGGTGAGTCTGGTGAGACTGGGCTGTAGAACCTAATAGTAAGAACTGGAATGAGTATGGGCTGGCTAGGCAAGGTCATTGCACCTGCCATGATAGGAGATGGGCCAACTCAGACAGGGCCAAGAACCTACCAGTGTGCACAAGATCTGCAATTGGGCAGTGTCATGATAGAGGAGCTTGGGAAACTCCTCTGTCAGGTCACAGTCCCTGTGGATGATGACTTAGATGGACCCCCTTACTGGCTGGCACACACAAGAGTCAGGGCTGGGGTCATCTGAGATGTGGGTCCTTTTGAACTTCCCCAACTGGACACAAAACCCCAACCATGAGGAAAGCCACAGGATCTGATCATGGAGTGCATGTGTCAGAGATGGGCTTTCTCAGTTGCTGAAGCCTGTGTAGTGGGTGGCATGCCCAGATGCACATGAGGGACATGACATTGGACATGGCTGAGTCCTGCAGAGGGTATTGAGTACCTTAACTGGCAGAACGAACTGGACAACTCTCCCTGCCAAGCTTTGACAATAGTATCTGGACAAGTTGAGGCTTTACGGTGGGCCTGAAGGCTGAAGCCAGGCGCTTCAGGCTTCTCCCAGGTGTCCCATGTGCCAAACACTTGAACCACCTTCTGCTGCTCTTCCCAGGACATCAGCAGGGAGCTGGGACAGAAATGGAGCAGCTGAGTCCAGGCACCCCATGGGATGCCAGTATCACAGGCCGCAGCTTAATGTTCTACAACACAATGCTTGCCCCTCCACGACCCTCTTGATGATGCTTTACCTACTATCTCTCTAGGCTGGGGCATCTCTAAATTGTCTTTTTGTACACACACGTTTGCATTGTCTTCCAGCATCCTGGCAGCTTTCCCGTATACAGGTGCAAAGTTAGCAGTGCAAGGAGGTAAAAAAAAGCTTGGCATGTGTTCCTGTTAGACCTGAGGTTGTTGCTTCCTGCTGGATGTAGAAGAGCCAAGGAGGAAGCATGGCTGCTAAAGAGGTCAGCTGCGTGATAGAAATGGGATGTGTTGTCTGGCCAGTAGGACTTCTGGCAGCCAGGCACTGGAACAGCATTCAGCAGGAAATTGGGAACAGCGAAGTGGCATTCGAAGGTTCAGGCTGACTCACAAAGGCCATGTTTCTAGCCCCCCACCCCTCCGGACTTTGTGGAAAACCACAAGATAAGTTAATAATAAGCGGCAAAACAACAGGGACAAAATAACAAGCCATTCTCCTAGATTTTTTTCAGTTAACTTCTGTGTTGTAAGACAAACACAGAGAAAAGACTTCTAATGCCACTGACTGGCATATGATTGATAAATACGATTAAAGCTAACCTGAAGCAGCTCAGCCTTTTGGATTTACAACGGGTTGATATTTGCTTGTCCTTTTCCCCACGATAGTGGATGTCTCCAGGTTGAACCAGCACACTGTCTACCATAAACCGAAGCCTTTCCACTAGACAAGAGTGCGTCACTTCACACTCACTGCTACTGACTCAGAAGACACAAGTATGTGCAAACAATTACATGCCATGAGAGAAATGCCATTACCAAGGAAACGTCACTTTTCAGGGATATCGCCTCGTGCTTTCAGTGTCAGAAAGTTGACATGTTTAATGCATGAGGATAAAAATCCCGCTTTGTTCTGGTCCATGCAAGACACACAACACTCTTAGCGTTTTCCCCTTAAAATATATAGATGAACAGGCGTTGGGGGATGCCCATAGCCCATTGAAGAGTCCTGGGATCAGGTCCCTTCCCTGCTTTCAATCTACCTTCCTGCTAATGCACCTGGGAGGCAGTAGGCGAAGGCTCAAGAGTTCCTGCCACCCATGTGGGAGATCCAGTTGGAGTTCCTGGATCCTCGTTTCAGCCTGGCCCGGCCCTTTGGGAAGTGAATCAGTAGAATGGAAGTTCTCTCTCTCTCACTCTGCCTCTTTTGAATTGTCTTTCAAATAAATAAACATCTGATATATATCTACCATAGGAATAAGCATTTACCCTAGCAATTCTTACACCGCAGGCATCTCACATCAAAGAGCCTGGATTTGGTTCCTGCTCAAGTTACTTGCTCCACCTTCCTCTCACTGCAGACCTGGGAAGTAATGGTGATGACTCAACTGTTCTTGTCATTCACCTGTGTGGAGTTCATTCAGTCCTGAGCCAGCCTAGCCATTGCAGGCACTTGATAATTGAATCAGATGGAAACTCTGAATGTGTGTGTGTGTTTGCCTCAGTATCTGAAGTAAAATAAACAGCAACAACAAAAACAAGGGCAGCATTGTGGCAACATAGGTAAAGCTGTGCCCGTCAACATTGGGAACCTACGTGGGTGCTAGTGTGAAGCATGGCTGCTTTGTTTCTAATTCAGCTCCCTGTTTATGTACCCTGGAAGGCAGTGGGAGCCGGCTCAAATGCTTGGGCATCTGCACCTAGTGGGAGACCTGGAAGAAGCTCCTAGTCCCTGGCTTTGGACTGGCTCAACTCCAACCATTGTAACAGTCTGGGGAGTAAACCAGCCAATGGAAGACCTCTCTCTCCCTTCCTTCCCACACCTCCACCTTAAGGTTTCTAGAGATAAGATGGATTCTAGCAAGTCTAATGAAATGTTGAATGTAAACTTCCTCAGAAGTAATTAAAAACATATTTTTGCATTGAGATAAACAGGGAAACATATACTAAGGTGCACAAAGAAATATCCAGGTATCCCAAAGAGATTACATTAAAATAAATGTCAAGGTTATAAATGAGGGCCACTGTTCTTCTTCCTTACAAGGACTCCTTGGGAAATTGCTCCATTAGTAGTTTTTGTGACAGCATTCCCCAAGGCTGAAACCAGCTAGTGTAAGTCAGGTGCCTTAATTAAAAACACCTAAATTGCTCTAAATATATTGATAATATGAGCTAAATCATGTTAGCATAAGTGACCCTTTTGGGGAGGAAATAAGCAATCACTTAGTCATCTCTTTTTTTAAGATTTATTATTATTTTTCTTTTATTTTGAAAGTCAGATTTACAGAGAGGAGGAGATATAAGGAAACAGAATTGTCTTTCATCTGGTTCACTCACCATATGGTCACAACAGCTGATGCTGAGCCAGTCCAAAGCCAGGGGCCAGGAGCCAGGAGCCAGGAGCTTCTTTTGGGACTTCCACATGGATGCAGGTGCCCAAGGACTTAAGACATCCTCTGCTGCTTTCCCAAGACATAAGCAGGGAGCTGGATTGAAAGTAGAGCAGTCATGAATAAAACTGGCTCCCATATGGAATACCAACACCTTAGGGCAGAAGATTAGCCAGTGGAGCCGTCACTCTGGCCCCAGCTCTATTTTTTTTTTTAAGGATACATTTTGCTGTGAATTTGGTAGAAATATTCATTTACGTGAGTGACCTATTCAGAATGATCATGGTACTTGACTTATAGGAGAATTGTATATGTTGAAACATGGTAAGGAAACTCTTTTCTAGAAAATTTATTTTGTTGATTTGAAAGGGAGAGGGTGGGGTCGGGGGAGAGAGAGATGTTTCATTCACTGATTATCTCTCCAAAATGCCAAGGCCGGCTCAGGCTGAAGCCAAGAGCCAGGAATTCCATCTGGCCCACTGCATGGCACTTAGGCCATCTTCTATTGCGTTCCCAGGTACGTTGGTAAGGAACTGGGTCAGAAGGGGACCAGGCAGGACTTAAACTGGTGCTTTAACATTGGATGCCAGCATTGCAGGTGATAGCCTATTCCTCTGAGTCATAAGACCAGCTCCAAAGAGACTCCTACCTATGTGCTTGCATTTCTCCCTGGGACATCATCAGAGGCCGACTGCTTCTGTGGCTGACAGGTGACCAGTTTAAAAGTCTAGGAAAGGCAAACCCTGGTCTAATGGCTGTGGATCCTGCAAATCACTGTTAATGTTCTTTCTAATACACTCATCCCTTCTGGCACTGTACCCCTCTGGTATGGTGAAAAGATCTTCAAATCTCTACAACAGAAACAATAAGTTTAGGAACAAGAAGGGATATGGGGAATGAGAAACAAGCCACCTCTGAGTGGGAAACACAGAAGGTAGGCACCAACCACAGCAGGTGATTGAAAAGATTGAGTTCCTCCTCCATGCCAACCATTAGCCTCAAGATGGAGCTAAGGGTTTCTATGATGACCAAGGTGGGCTCACAGTTTGTCTTGGCTGGCAATCTCTCTGATGAAAACCTGCAATAAAGAAAATACTAGCTAGGGAGTTGAGAAGCAAATCACGAAGGAAAATGAGGCAAAATTTATGCTAAGCATCCTGGGAGGCCTTGCTGTGTAACTTGGGCCTCAGGGCATTGGTTGCAGGTGGTCCCCAATGCCAAAGGCTTGCAATCAGAATAGACAACCCTGGATGCTCAAGACCAAAGAGACAAAGCATGACCACCAGTGAGCAGTGGCTACAAGACCTGAAGAGCTCTCTAAGACACACGAGAATCCCAGCTGCAATGCTCACTGTGAACACTGAAGGAAATCCACAGTTCCCCTCTGTATGGTTGAGTTGGACATCTCCTGAGGTGCCTGTTTCACTTTTATGGGATGTTCTGTACACTCTTAATTGGCGTCTCATGAAGGTCAAAGGTAATACTGCAGTGCTTAGCTGGGGGTAAACTTCAGAACAAGCTTCTAGTTGGGCTCTGATCCTGCACATCACTCCCAGGAGTTTTGCTAATTCAAAGTGACCCCCATTGGGTGTGTGCATGCATGCAGTCAGGCTCTTCCTTCCCTCTCGCACATCATAGTGTGTTGTTTGTGGGGGATCACATTCCACGGATCTCTACCACAGTGGCCTGCAGGACAGACTGTACTATTGGGAATATTGATTGAGAGTTTATGTGCTCCAGGCATTGCTCTAAGCGTTGTGTGGATTTTCACTAATTTTATTCCATGCACCAGCCTTCTGAAGAGGTATTTGCCTTTACTCTTGTGTTTTTTTGGTTTTCTTAAAATATTTATTTGTTTGGAAATACGAAGTTACATAGAGGAGAGACAGAGATCTTCCATCCATTGGTTCACTCCCTAAATGGCCACAAAGGCTGGAGTTGGGCCAACCTGAAGCCAGAAGTTTCTTCCAGGTCTCCCACATTGAGCCCTCCTCTGTTGCTTTCCCAGGCCATAAGCAGGGAACTGGATCAGAAGTGAAGCAACCGGGATATGAACTGTTGCTTATACAAATTGTTGGTACTGCAGGCAGAGGATTAGTCTGCTATATCATGCTGCTGGCCCCAATCTTCCATTCACTGATTCACTCTCTAATGACCACCAGGCCAAAAACAGAAACATGGAACTCCATCCAGGTCTCTCACAGATGTGGCAAAAGTCCAAGTACTTGGGTCAGATTTTGTTGTTCTCCTAGACACATCAGCAAGTAACTGGGTAGAGAGAGGGGTAGCCTAGAGTAGAATCAGTACCTATATGGGATGCTTGGTTCCAGACATTTCCTTTCCTTGATGAACATGATAGTTTTATCATTTCCATTATAGTGGGTATGGGGAAACTCAAAAGTACTGAAGTTGAATGCCTTGCTCAAGCTGCACACAGCTGACTCACAATGAGGCTAGATTTGAACTCATGTCCTCTGTCCTTAGGAGTTAGCCTGCCAACCCTTTTGCTGGCATAGCACAAGCTGATAGCAGCTCAGCAACATCACCAGGTAGGGAGGAGTGAAACTACAAATGGCATATAGGATTCTGTTGGCAGCAGGTGACAAAGGTCTTCCATCTCCTCATTTAACACCAGAGGGAGCATCACATTTGCAGGCAGTGTTCCCAGAATCTCAGGAGCAGATTTCTGGAGCTGGAAGTGGGGATGGGAAAGTGCTGCTCTTAGACGGAAGGCAAGAGGCAACGAGGGAACGGATCCAGAATTGCAGGAAATACAACACGCTCCCCGTCTGCGATTCTAGAGAGCAGACATCCAGCACAAACTGCCAAGACAGGCAGGCTGGGCCCATAACTGCAACTGGACCGACAGTCACTCAAAAACAGGGGCAGCCGTAGGGGTCCAGGAGCCTTGCTGTTTGCAGGAACTTGGGCAACATTGGAGTGAAAGCTTTGCACAAGGCCAGAGGGGAAGGATTTGCAGGTTACAGTAATAAAACTGTCTCCTCCAAGTCTACCCTTTTTCCCTTCATCAAAATCTGGTTCCAAGATAAAGAAACACAATGGATATGCCTCAAAGTTTGCATCGTGGATGAGAGCTTTCCTCTGCAGGCAATCATGTCCACCCCAAATCAAGTTTATCCTCTAAGCGACCTCCCTCCTGGAAACCTAAGATCCAGATCGAAGTCCTTTTCCGCCATTCCCATGTTCTCTCTTGCTTTCCAAAAGCTTCACTTCCAAGTGCTGTCCTGCCCAGTAAACTCTGGAGGGTTTTTTTCATGGCCTCTCTCCCTGTGCTGCAGACCTCAGGCAAAATGTTTGTCCTGGAACACATGAGACTTGAAGAGTTGATTTAAAATTTCTCAAAAATGAAGTGCTCTGAGCTTTGTGTTGAGGAAAGAACTTCTGAGGGGCTGGTGACCATCTCAAAGCTAACCCCAGCCTTACAATTAGCATGTTGAGAGAGTGAAACTGCCATTGGACATTGGAATGCGGTTGTCCACACCCAGCCTGAGCCTGCAGGAGTTCGATGTGCTTCTTTTTATTGGATTACATTATGTTCCATAAGAATGGTTGTTCCAGCCCCCAAGTGAAAACCTCAACAAAAGCAAATGGCAAGCCATCATCACACTCCAGTGCCTTTCGACTTTACCAGAGCTTGACTCATGGGGTACAACGGGATCAGTTTGCGTGAATGCTCAGGAGGTATTTCTTTGCGAGGACTTTCAGATTCAGTCACTGACCAACTGAAGTCGACACTCTCCTGTGGTCTCATTCCAGCCATGTGCTCTAAATTCATTGTCAGGAATGTGCAAGGCAGCTTCAGGAAGTTGTACAACTGTAAGGCTTTTAGAAAAACATGTTCTGATGCTGATAGCTGGGTTTTTGGATTCTAAAACAAAGGGAAACTGTGGACTTCCTGGCCACAGCTTCTGGAACAAAGATCTTTGCCTTTCTTAACCAAACCTTTTAGTCCATGCTATTTTGATGCCAGTGACACTGCTGCTTGCCAACAATTTTAGGTTGATAAGGAGGACCATATACAGGGGCTGGCAGTTCATGATGGAGATCTGTAAGAACGGAGTAATTGCATTGCCTTACATGTGGAATGACCTCTGAACATCAGACCATGCTGCGAGCCAGGACAAAACAATGCAAGGAAAAGAAATCTCCTCATCTGTAGAGTGAATGGTGAAACAGTGAATTATGAGGACGTGGAATGAACTGGGACTGCTGATTCCAAAAAAAAAAAAAATGAAAGGTACAAGATCTTTGATGTAAAGCAATTACTGGAAACTCCGCAGCACAGCTCTGGCTATTTGACAATGGAGTCAGATGACCTCTCTGAAAGATTTTTTTTTTTTTTTTTGAGATGCAGATCCCAGTCCAACTTCGTGGACTTTGAAGTCTTTGAACCAACCTGAAACTTTTCATGGTGCCAGTTCTGGATCTGTGTATTTCCCAAGTTCTGGATGAAAGGACAGTTTCTAAGGGGATTCAGAGTATCAGATAAGCCCAGCAGGGCAAAGGGCTGCCGGACTTCTCGAAGGGCCCGCTTCTCCCTCTTTTCTCTTTCCGGTTAGACTTTCTTCGCCTCACGCTTGCCAAATGCACTCCAGATGTAGAACTCAATGTGCGTTATGCTATCTGATTTAAAGCTTTTGCTAATCTTTGCTTTCAGGTGACCCGATATGAAAGCAGGACTCTAGCTGCGTTTAGGAGCTCTGCAAAGTTATGCGCTGGGATGCCCAGAATTCTCTGTGTGTTCTGAGCTCTGGTACAATGGCAATAGCCTGGGTAGATAAACACAGACAGTAAACCCATCTCCCTCATTAAGCTGTAGAATCAAGATCCAGGAATGCAGCTCCAGCACACAGGTGGGTTCTGGCAGCAGCAGCAGGAGGAGAGGAGGACATAAAGTTTAGAAGAGACAAAGGTTGTGTTGGGAGGAGAGCACCTGGGAACATTGGCAATTGTGGATGGTGCAAGGACATGAGCATGTGGGAATTCAGACACTAAGTGGGAGCTGAACAAGTGGGGCATTTCCAGGAACTGTGGCCTAACTCAAGCATTTCCTCCTATTATCTTGGATTATCTTTTTTATTTTTTTAAAAAAGATTTATTTTATTTTTATTGGAAAGGCAGATATACAGAGAGGAGAGACAGAGAGGAAGATCTTCCGTCCGATGATTCACTCCCCAAGTGAGCGCAATGGCCGGTGCTGTGCCAGTCCGAAGCCAGGAGCCTCTTCCAGGTCTCCCACGCGGGTGCAGGGTCCTAAAGCTTTGGGCCATCCTCGACTGCTTTCCCAGGCCACAGGCAGGGAGCTGGAAGGGAAGTGGGGCCACCGGGATTAGAACCGGTGCCCATATGGGATCCCGGGCATGCAAGGCGAGGACCTTAACCACTGCACCACTGTGCCACCGCGCCGGACCCAGATTATGTTTTTAAGTAGGATCGTGAGCTTGTCTTTGAGTGTCCTGCCCTTGTGCCCATGGGTGTCTGTGGACACCTGCTCTGCTGTGACATAATTCTGAAGTGAGGTCCCCAGTGATAAGCACTGCATCTCCTCTGACTGAATTTTCACTCGACTCACTGCTGCTAAGTGTGCAGCCTCGTGGGAGAGCACCCACGGATTTGCATGAATGAGTGCAGTATTTAAAGGTTGTAAATCAAACCAGTGAGCCATAGATAAAACAGCTTCTCTTCTACCACATTGACAAATGGCTCTTCATAATGACACAATAGAAAAAGATGTGTACACTATGGTTTCTGATGTGATAGAAAATCACAGAGATATCAAAATTGGCTGAATTTAATTATTATTCTGCAGATCCGAATGATTAGATATGCACAATTCATACATTACAAGATACGCTCTTGCAACGTTCTTATCTTTATTTCAGCCAAGTTGTTAATTCTACTTTTAGAGCCGAGGTTTTATGTTCGTCACACTTTATGAAAATTGACACTGCATGAGCATTCTACATCCAGCCATAGTTGTCCTTCAGTAGGTTCCTAAAGTCAACTTGCATAGCTAAGGCCAACCTAGTGGATTTTCAATAAAACTACCTAAGTGACATTTAGCTAAGATGGAATAACGCTTGTATATCCTGTTGAAATATTTTAAGTTTGTTGGGCTGTTACCACAGAAATTATTCAGATGCTTTATTTTTACCATATGGATTATGATCACAGAGCAATCAATCACTTTTGGAGGAACAGCTAAACTCGTATGGTAAACAAATATGGTATCCAGGTTTCTTGAAAAATTTCAGTGCTAAGATAGTGTAAAGAAAACCCAAAACACTATCTCTTATTCCATTGTTTTCTGTTGAAATATATTTGAGAATTTATATATGTGTGTGTGTGTAGATAGAGAGAGAGAGGGAGATGGATTTGCATATCTTTCCCTTTATAATTATTAACATTTTGTTCCTTTATTCTAATTTCTTCTAATTTTCAGAAAGATTGTTTTGTTAACATAATTCGTATGACTTCCAATTGAGGAAAAACCCTATTTTTTCAGAATTTTTTTTCAAGTTTACAAAAGTAAAGTAGACACATTTGAATCTACTTGCACAATACCTTACACTGAAAGAAACCACACCTCTTAGCAGCTATAACTGTGGGCAGAGAAAATACACTATTAATTTGATTTTTCTCCCAAAGACCATAATTTAATCTTTTTTGAGCATCTTCTTTCACTTACCACATCCCATCATTCTGGGTCTTGACTATGTGAAATCTGATTTCTGTATCATAATTCAGTTGGCATACCTGTGTGACCAGGAGAAGTCATAAATCTCAAAACTGATAGTTGCTTCATAGAGATGTTCCATGTCGGGGTAGTTCCAGCAGATGCCGTGCCCAATTTTCAACCATTCCAAAGACAGTCACTGCTCTCAGCCCCGCTGAGGCTGTGCCTCACAGTAACAAATTCAAAACACGTGCCTGGCATGGCACAAGGAATGCTTCTGGTTTTCAGCCAGATTTACGGCCTTAATCTCTGTCTGCACCAACCATGTCAGCACCATTATCACAGAGGTGCCTCGTGTGATCTTTCCAATTGGTTAAACAAAGCTGACATTTAAATGACAATCTTTCTAAAACTTAGTTAAAGCTTTCAAAAATATTTTTATAAAATATAGCTAGCACAATTCTAATACTGCGTAGAACACCCATCTCGTAGAATGTTTCAAAGTTATGATTTTTTTTCCACACTGCTAAATACTCTCTGGCTGCTATCTGCAACTCTCATGAACACTGTTGATGCACAGCCTCTCAGGAACCAGGCACTGGGACCTTGGGGAAGCAAGGATGCATTATCATCCCACTCACTCTAACATAGGAAGAACTGTTTTTCCTCCCACCGATCAAGTGATTCTGCTACTCAACTTCTCTCTGCTATCATGTGTATTCCTGATATTTCTGACTTTCACAGCTGCATCTACCAAAAATGCTCATGACATTCAGGTTGTCAATTCCTTTTGTGTTAGATATCCAGAGCAAGAGTCCATCTGAGCGTACTCTCTGGCTCCGATCTGATTGCTAGAGTTGTTCTATGTGGGCTAGCTTTCCTCATTCATTTGAAAAACTAGTTCAAAACAAGGACTTCACATTCCACCTACAGCCTGGGTTGGGAACCTTGTACTCATGATTTTTTTCTATTCTTCTTTTGCTTGTAGTATTTATAAAGGGCAGGATCGGATGCATACAGGCTTGTAACATATTTGTTGATGAAATTATGATGGTAATAATAATTATTATAATGCCTCCTTTGTTG
Organism: Ochotona curzoniae; assembly: GCF_017591425.1. NCBI lineage: Eukaryota > Metazoa > Chordata > Mammalia > Lagomorpha > Ochotonidae > Ochotona > Ochotona curzoniae. The sequence goes on along the minus strand of NW_024465894.1, from coordinate 19,283,957 downwards.
GAAGGAATGTTCTTCAGATATGAAAATATATTGGTTGAATTGTGCCAAAAGCATTTTGAAGAAACATAGTGATAAACATAGAAGACAAATGTGTTATATGTATAATACAATGTATACATATAGAGTGATGCTTCATAGGTAAATTGTGACCATATAGCCCCCAAAGTAGTGATTTTTACTGGGTTGTAAATAAAACAGGTGAAAATAATGCTTAGCACTGTTGATGTCTGCACACCCATGTATCCATACTGATAGTCTCTCAACTTTCTTCCTTGATACTGACACATTAGACTATGACTTATGAATGTAATGATGAAAGGTAGTAACAGCCTCATGAGCCTAACAGAGCCAAAAAGAAACTACAAGGAAGAAGGAAAAGAGAAAGATGTGAAACCCAGGACAAATACTGGAGCAAGACTCTGCTGACTCAACTGAGAAAAGGCTGTCCCAGAGTGGGTCAATCAGATGCTATAGGACAAAAGAAAAGTGTCGAGAATGCACTAGCGCTTGGGTGAGGGTGACCTTCAGCACTGTTCAAAAGCTTCGCTTGCCAGACGGTCTTGCTTAACATCTTGCTAAAGGAATGAATGAAACTTGCATTTCTGTTTCAAAAAAATTTTTGAGCAACAGCAGCAGTAGCAAAAGCAGTAGCAAGAATAACAAGCAGACAAAATTGAAGAGAGCTATGGCAAGGGCATTCCTTTTTATCATTGGAGATGCCCTACTGATTTCTCAACCAGCATTTGACTGACAGCTGCAGAAATTCCATCTTGTTGCAAAATACCAACAGAACAATAGTGATGAGAACTACGAAGTTAAGACAAGAACACAATATTTATTGCCACTGCCACCAAATCATGTACAAAGCTGGCAGAAATTTTGCTCCTCCAGATTTTTCTAATACCACAGACTTGTCCCATCTATTTCTTGGTGGAGTAGTTGCTTCGATTCTTCTGGAAGCTGTTTAGTCTGGGGATAGGAGATAGTTCAAGGTCACAGTGTTGATGTCCATGAACACTGGAGAGTGTGCTACAAGGCTGGTTCAACCTAGTAGTGGAGTCAACAGAAATCAGGTTAGCCCCAAATCCATGTTGTTGGTGGGAACCATCAGTGCAACTCCAAGAAAGCTCACAGATTGCAAGTTTGCAGTTCAATGGGCTTCCACATAGTGAGTTCTTGACATCAAGGTGCGGGTTGTCGGAAGCACCCTTTTCATAGTCATCCACTACACAGAGAGACTCCCACTTGCAATAGCATGAATTATACTTGTATTTTCTATGGTACACACATCTGTGCATAAGGCTCTTGCCCAACAATGTGTGACTTTCATCTGCTCTGTTGTATGGAATTGGAATTCATTTATGTTCATGGCGATCTTTTCTTTTAAAGATTTTTATTTATTTATTGGAAAGTTTGATATACAGAGAGGAGGAGAGACAGAGAGGAAGATCTTCCATCCGATGATTCACTCCCCAAGTGAGCGCAATGGTCGATGCTATGCCGATCCGAAGCCAGGATCCAGGAACTTCTGGGTATCCCACAGGGGTGCAGGGTCCCAAAGCTTTGGGCCGTCCTCAACTGCTTTCCCAGGCCACAAGCAGGGAGCTGGATGGGAAGTAGAGCTGCCGGGATTAGAACCGGTGCCCATATGGGATCCAGGGGCGTTCAAGGCGAGGACTTTAGCCGCTAGGCCATGCCACCAGGCCCAATGGCGATCTTTTTTGCAATTATACTACTGTACTACAAAATGATTATTCATTTTATTGTAGTTCAACCTCTAAATATTTAATAGTTTGGAGCTCTTTCAAATAATGCTGAGATAAACCCTCTCATTCATGTCTTCTGTTGAAGTATGCCTATTTTTGTTGGAAAAAGACCTAAGCACAGAATTGCTGAGTCATAGGGCATGTGTATGCTTTGTTCTAATTAATATTGTCACACAGTTTTTTCAAGGATGTGCTGGGCCAATTTTTACTCCCACAGTTTGGCAAAACATTAATGTATAAACAATGTAAATGAAAACTTTATCTTAGTTGAGCTGTGGTGAAATTAGTACACTTTACCAAGAAGTAAAAGCCAATTTAAATAAAAGTTTTTTTTTTTTTTTTTTTTTTTTTTTTTTTTTATTGTTGCTTACACTGTATTGTGTAGTACAGTTTTATAGGCGCTGGGGATTCCCCCCACCCCTCCCCATACCCCTCCCCCCATGGTGGATTCCTCCACCTTGCTGCATAACCATAGTTCAAGTTCAGTTGAGATTCATTGCTTGCAAACACATGCCTAGCATAAAGTTCAGCGTCTTATTGTCCAGATAAGTTCAGTGGCCTCCTGGGGAGACCTTCTATGGTCTGAAGATAGGTGTAACAGAGTAAAGATCCGGTCGGTTAAAAGCCCCAACAAGGCCTCAGTATCAATATACAACATTATGGAATTAATTGACATAGTATTGGGTAAACAATATGTTAAAAATAATGCAAGTTCCATTCTTCGAAACATCTGGGTTGGGACAGCATCAATGACACGTTCAAAAAATAACAAACAACCAAACAATAAATTACAGGTTAAATCAAGGCGAACATGTGGTATCTAATCTTTTGGGATTCACTCATTTCCCTTAGCATTATAGTTTCCAGTTGTGCCCATTTAGCCACAAAGAACTGCATTTTGTTTTTTTTAACAGCTGAGTAGTATTCCATGGAGTAGATGAACCAAAGCTTTCTTATCCAATCTTCTATTGATGGGCATTTCGGTTGCTTCCATGTTTTTGCAATTACTGATTGTGCTGCAATGAACATGGGGATGCATGTTGGTTTGTCGTAAAACAGGTGTTTTGGATATATTCCTAGGAGTGCTATTGCTGGGTCATATGGCATGCAGATTCCGAGTTGTTTGAGTGTTCTCCAGACTGATTTCCATAAAGGCTGTACCAATTTGCAGCTCCACCAGCAGTGGAGTAGGGTTCCCTTTTCCCCGCATCCTCGCCAGCAAGCGTCGTTGGTGTTCTTGTTTATGTGGGCCAATCTTACTGGTGTTAGGTGGTACCTCATCGATGTTTTAATTTGGATTTCCCTTATTGCTAGGGAGCTGGAACATTTTTTCATATGTTTGTTTGCCATTTGGACTTGCTCCTTTGTGAAATGTTTGCCCATTTCCCTTGCCCATTTCTTGAGTGGCTTGTTTGTTTTGGTTTTTTGGTTGTTTTGAAGTTCTTTGTATATCCTGGAAATTAGCCCCCTATCGCCTATATCGTGTGCAAAGATCTTCTCCCACTCTGTGGGTTGTTTTTTTACTTTGTTGATTGCTTCCCTTGCTGTACAGAAGCTTCTTAGTTTGATGAGGTCCCATTTGTTTATTCTATTCTCAACTGCTATTGCTTTTGGTGTCCTTCTTAGAAAGTCGGAACCTACTCCTAGGTCTTGCAGTGTATTTCCTACATTTTCTTGCAAGAGTTTGAAGGTTTCTGGATGTAGGTTTAGGTCTTTTATCCATGTAGATTGGATCTTAGTGTATGGTGATAGATGTGGGTCTATCCTTTTGTTTCTACAGGCTATCAGCCAGTTGTCCCAACAACATTTACTAAAGAGGCCTTCCCACTTGCTTGAGTTGTCATTGGTCTTTTTGTCAAAGATTAATTGGCTGTATTTGTGTGGGTTCCCTTTTGGTGCTTCTATTCTATTCCATTGATCTTCTTTTCTGTCTTTGTGCCAGTACCAGGCTGTTTTGATAACCACTGCTCTATAGTATGTCCAGAGGTCCGGGATTGTGATTCCCCCTGCTAATCTCTTATTTTTCAGGATGGTTCTAGCTATTCGTGGTTTTTTGTGTTTCCAGATGAACTTTTGAATCATTGTATCCAGTTCCGTGAAGAATGTTTTGGGCAATTTGACTGGAATTGCGTTGAAAATGTATATTGCTTGTGGTAGTATAGACATTTTAATGATATTGATTTTGCCTATCCAGGAGCACGGGATGTTATTCCATCTTTTGAGGTCTTGTTCAATTTCCTTTTTAAATAGTTTGTAGTTTTCTTCGAATAGGTCTCCTACGCTTTTGGTTAGATTTATTCCCAAATACTTCATACTTCTCTCTGCTATTTTGAATGGTATCCTGTTGGTTAGATCTTCTTCCATCTTGGTGTTATTTGCGTACACTATGGCTGTTGATTTTCGTTCGTTAATTTTGTACCCCGCCACTCTGCCAAACTCTCGTATAAGTTCTAGCAGTTTCTGTATTGATTCTCCTGGTTTTTCTATGTATAGGATTATGTCATCTGCATATAGTGAAAGCTTGACTTCTTCGTTTCCTATACGTATGCCTTTGATTTCTTTTTCTTGTCTTATGGCCTCTGCAAGTACCTCTAGGACTATGTTGAATAGCAGTGGTGATAGCGGGCACCCTTGTCTTGTTCCAGATCTCAGTGGGAAGGGTTCTAGCTTTTCTCCATTCAGTATGATACTGGCGTTGGGTTTTTCATAAATTGCTTTAATTATGTTGTGGATTTTCCCATCTATGCCTACTTTGGCTAGAGTTTTTAGCATGAAGAGGTGTTGGATTTTGTCGAAAGCTTTTTCTGCATCTATTGAAACTATTATGTGGTTCTTGTTTTGCAGTTTTTGGATATGGTTTATAACATTTATGGATTTCCGAATGTTGAACCATCCCTGCATTCCAGGGATGAATCCTACTTGATCCGGATGAATGATCTGTCTGATGATTTTTTGAATTCTATTGGCTAGGATTTTGTTGAGAATTTTAGCATCAATGTTCATCAGAGAGATAGGTCTGTAGTTTTCCTTCTCTGATGGTTCTCTGTCCGGTTTTGGGATTAAGGTGATGTTGGCTTCATAGAATGAGTTTGGGAGGGTTGCTTCCTCCTCTATTGTTTTGAAGAGCTTGTAGAGGATTGGGGTTAGTTCTGTTCGGAATGTTTTGTAGAATTCTGTAGTGAAGCCGTCTGGGCCTGGGCTTTTTTTCGTTGGGAGATCCTTGATGACTGTTTCAATCTCTACCTCGGTTATGGGTTTATTTAATTCTGCAGTTGCCTCCGGACTGAGTTTTGGTAAGTGGTGGGAGTCCAGGAACTTTTCTATTTCTTGGTGGTCCTCAAATTTGTGGGAGTACAGTTCTTTGTAGTAATTTCTAATTATTTTCTTAATGATTGCAGTGTCTGTTGTTATGTTGCCTTTTTCATCTTTAATGCTATTGATTCTCACTTTCTCTTGTTTTTTTTTGGTCAATCGGGCCAGTGGAGTGTCTATTTTGTTTATTTTCTCAAAAAACCAACTTTTTGATTTGTTGATTTTATGTATAGTTTTTTTGATTTCTATTTGGTTTATCTCCTCCCTTGTTTTGATGATTTCTTGTTTCCTATTGTGCGTGGGACTCTTCTGCTGCTGTTTTTCCAGATCCTGGAGGTGTGTGGTTAGTTCCTGTATTTGGCGTCTTTCTTGGGCCTTGACATGCGCTCCGATTGCAATGAATCTACCTCTTAGCACTGCTTTGGCGGTGTCCCACAAGTTTTGGAATGTTGTATCAGAGTTTTCGTTGGTTTCCATGAATTTTTTGATCTCATCTTTAATTTCTTCTCTGACCCATTGTTCGTTTAATAGCATATTGTTCAATTTCCAAGAGTGCCTATACTTCCTGGGGAGTTTTGAGTTGTTGATTTCCAGTTTCATCCCATGGTGGTCTGAGAGGGTACATGGTATGATACTAATGTTTTGGAAGTTGTTTAGATTCGCTTTATGTCCTATCATGTGGTCGATTCTGGAGAAGGTGCCATGTACCGCTGAGAAGAATGTATAGTCTGTGGCCTTAGGATAAAAAGTTCTATATATGTCTACTAAGTCCAGTTGTTCTATTGTTTGTGTGAGCTCTGTTGTTTCTTTGTTGAGTTTTTGTTTCGTAGACCGGTCCATTGTTGTTAGAGGTGTGTTGAGATCGCCCACAAGAATTGTCCGGGTGTCTATGTCTTCCCTTAAGTCTGTAAGTAATTGCTTTACGTAACTAGGTGCATTAAGATTCGGTGCATAAACATTAATGATGGTGATTGCTTCTTGATGGATCATTCCTTTCACCAGTATAAAATGGCCTTCCCTGTCTCTTTTGATATTAGTTAGAATGAAATCTATTTCATCTGAAATTAGGATAGCTACCCCAGCTTTTTTTTCTCGTCTATTGGCGTGAAATATCTTTTTCCATCCCTTCACTTTCAGTTTCTTTGCATCTTTTCTGGTTAGATGCGTTTCTTGTAGGCAACAGATGGTTGGGTCTTGTTTGATGATCCATTCTATTAATCTCTGTCTTTTGATTGGTGAATTTAGACCATTAGTGTTGAGAGTTAAAATTGAGAGTTTGCAATTTTGCCCTGCCATGTGATTGTGTTGTGTGTGTGTTGTCGCCAATGTAGTTGTCTTGTTTGTGCAGCTTTTAGTTTGGAGACCTTCTTATTTGCCAGCTTTGTTTGTGATTTGCCTCCTTTTTGTCCGGGACTAGTGCATTTCTAAGGAGACTTTGCAGAGCTGGTTTTGTGTAGACATATTCTTCTAGTTTTTCTTTGCTATTGAAGTATCTGATTTCGTTCTCATATACAAATGAGATCTTTGCTGGGTAGATTATTTTTGGTTGACAGTTGTTTTGTTTCAGGACTTGGAAGATCTTTGTCCATTCTCTCCTTGCTTGTAGGGTCTCTTCGGAGAAGTCAGCAGTGATTCTGATAGGTTTTCCCCTGTATGTGATCTTTTCTCTACTTCGTGCTTGTCTCAGGATTCCTTCTTTGTCTTCATTGGAGTAGAACCTGAGCACCGTGTGTCTGGGTGAGGATCTCTTTGGATCATGTCTGTTGGGAGTTCTCTGTCCATCCTGTATGCGGGGTGGATTCGTGTTCCAAGTGTTTTGGAAGTTTTCCTGTATAATTTCATCAAGCACTGCTTGCATCCCAGATTCTCTTTCTACTCCCTCAGGGAGGCCGATGATCCGAATATTCAGTTTTCTAAGGTAATCCTTCATCTCTTGCATCATTTTATTAGTTTTGCTGAGGTTTGTCTCCAGCTGTTTAATTCGCTGGGCACTTTCATTTTGTGTGTCTTCTGATTCAGAGATCCTTTCCTCTGCCGCATTTATTCTGTTGATGAGGCTTTCAATCTTATTCTCTTGGGCATCCAGTTTGGTTTTGATTTGTTGTATTTCGGTGATTATGCGGTTCTGGTAGTCTTCCAGCTTTGTGTCCACGTCTCTGAGAAATTTTAGCATTATTTTCATCAATTCCTTTGCTGGTAACTCGTCCATGTCTTCATCTCGCATCGCCGATATTGATAATGGCTTTTGGCCCATGTTTGGTGGGGTGCTGGCTCTTTCATCTGGAGCACAGCTCTTTCTGGTTGTTTTTCCCATTGCGTTGGTGTATTCTGGTGGGGCAAATGAACCTGTGTGTTGAGGGGCTGTCAGGTGCTTTCCTGTAGAGATTGGAGCCTGCAGGCGTGGTGTTGCCGGGCGTGGTAATTTTCAAGGCACCGTTGGTGCGTTCTCAGGGCCCGGGGCTGAAGAGCACCACCTTGGGGGCCCAGTGGATTCCAGGCACACTCTGGGCACCTCTTCAACAGGTGTGACACCCCAGGGCGTGGAGGGATGGAGGCGCTCTCTGGGTGTGCCCCCTGCACGGGAATCCACAGGACTTAGAAGGTTTTATGTGCTTTCTCCCTGCGTTCTCCGTGTCAGGGACTGCTAGGTTTTTCAGAGCCCACCTGGTGCGTCTCCCACACACGGGACTGTGGGTGAGGCACTTTCCAGGCGTGGCTCTTGTGCAGTGAATCCACCACTCGTGGTGTGTGGGTGTTCAGAGCCCCTGCTCCTGTGTGGCTCTCTCACACCGGCCCTTAGCGGGGGAGTGGCCCAGGCGCCCTGTTATTATTTCACGGCAGGTTCGCACCGTGTCAGTGTGATGCAGGAGTTTTCTGAACTCTCCTGGTGGGTCGCCCACGCTCAGAACTGCGGGGTGGGAGGCGAGGGGTGAGCAGTTCACCCTATGGGAGTGGTACCTGCGTGTCGGGGACACACAGCGCTACACTTCCCAAGTCTCAAAGCTCCCCTGACATCTGACACCTGCGCTGTGGAGGCGGCTGCTGCAGGCGGGGCCGCCTAGCCCGCTCGGCTGCTGCAGGCGGGGCCGCCTAATCCGCTCGGCTGCTGCAGGCGGGGCCGCCTAATCCGCTCGGCTGCTGCAGGCGGGGCCGCCTAGTCCGCTCGGCGCAGCGACCAGGGTCTTCCCGGATGTGGAGGACTCCAGATCCTCACCAGCAGCCTCTGCGCACTGAGACGCACTGGCCCTCTCAGTGTAGGAATATCTGAGGCGCCTTCCTGGTGCCCCCTCAGCCCCCAACACCACTGTGCGTAGTTCCCAAGGCATAAACCCGACAGCTTCAGTCTCTCTGCCCCGCGTTCTCAGAGGCTGGGCCCTCAGTAGGGGGTCAAGGAGTGCGGAGGCTGCCACGTCAACCCCCCCGGCTCACCAAACGTCCGGCCGCTGCAGTCTGCCTCCGCCTCCCGCCGGCGACGGTCCGCCCGATCTCCCCGCCTCCGGGCTGTCCGCGTCTCCCGTCAGGCCGCTTTCAAAAGTGACTCAGCAGGTCTGGAGTGGGATGTCGGTTTCTCTACCTTTGCCCTGCTCCGTTCTCGCTGTTCTTCCGAGTTGTGTGGGTCTTTTTGGCTCCACACTGTCCCAGGGAGCCTCACGGACCTCTCCCTGCGATTCCCTGCTGTTCCACTTTGCTGCTTCTGTAACTTTCTATCCCTCTTTCACTGGACGCTCTCTCACAGCCTTCCTCCTACGTCGGCCATCTTCTCTCCCCCCTAAATAAAAGTTTTAAGATAGCCCTGTGTTGGCACCAGCATTGCTTATCCTGATTTTGATTATAGACTCCTCGAGCCATCAAACTGCTCTTGTGCTTTAAGATGCAATCAGTTGATTTCCTATCTTGTTCCAGTTCCAGTATACGATGCATAGTAGATCAAAATACCAGTACGTTTAATTGGGAAAACAACTACTGTTTGGAATTACGATCCAAACAGGAAGGTAAGAGTTTTTGACTCTTCACATCCTAACGGTTATTAGTGAGGGTGTGAATGCCAAGACTCCATATGTGTAGGTCCTTACTTCTTGGGAATTACATTTAAAATAAATACCTGACAAACAGTTCCAGGCCAAAAAAAAAAAAGAAAAAAAAACATGCTTACTGCTTTTACAATGAATGTAAAAGAAGAGAGCTACACTGTTGATTGTAAATGTTAACTGTTGCAATATGACCTGTTTTACAAACTTAACCCTGCCTAATACCTGCGTACTTGAACCTAAGTATCCAACCAGGGTACTGATTGTATGGTAGTTACGTGTGCTTCTAGTGGATCTGCTCTGAGCTCATCTGCTGAATTTGTTAGCATCCTTGGAAGGGAGGAAAAGTAGGAAGGAGTATAAAGAGTTGGCTGTGTGAAACATATTTAATTCATACCAAGGGGAGTGGTCCATTATGTCGGTAGCATGGATGCCAGTTATCACATCCAACCTCATGTCCCAGGTCTGCTGTTCATGCCTGAGGGAATAGCTGTCTCTCGTGCATAGGAAGATAATTCTATGTAACAGTGGCACTGGATTTACTATGAGTTTGCCAGGAGCCTGTCTTGTGCTTTGCATGTTTGACATGAATGTGTTGTGCCAAGCAAGGACTCCTTGGAGTAGGCACTATTGGTATCTTCACTTTGCAGATAAGCTAATAGAGGATTACCAAAGTTCAGCAATTTTCCCCCAAGATCATTACTCATGAAAGAGAACGAAGAGACCAGAACTGAATTCAATATGTCCCCAAGTTCAAATTCTCAAGTGCCAGATCCTGTGCAGGTGTATTTAGGCAAGGATGCAGATTGAAAAGTGATAAAGAGGAATGCAGCTAGGAGCTTATGTACAGGAAAACTATTAAACAATAAACACTTGGGGCCGGCATTGTGACGTAAGAAGTGAGCTGCTGTCAGGGACACCAGAGTCTCATATGGGCACCAGTTCACATCCTAGCTGCTCCCTCCATTTGCTGTTCAGCTCCCTACTAGTTACCCGGGGAAGCAGTGAAAGATGCCACTTGTGCTCCTGTCTCTCATGGGAGACCAAGAGGAAGCTGCTGGCTCTGGCATCAGCTTGGCCCAGAACCCACCATTATGGCCAGCTGGGGTGTAAGTCAGCAGATGGATAATATTCTCTTTCTCTCTTCCCTGTCTTCCAGGCTTGGTGGCCTAGTGGTTAAGGTCCTTGTCTTGAACGTGCCGGGATCCCATATGGGCACTGGTTTTAATACCGGAATCCCTGCTTGCCACCCAGATCCCTAATTGTGGCCTGGGAAAACACTCGAGGAAGGCCCAATGCCTTGGGATCCTGCACCTGCATGTTAGACCTGGAAGAGCTCCTGGCACCTGGCTTAGGATCAGTGCAGCTCTGCCCGTTACGGTCACTTGGGGAGTGAATCATTGGATGGAATATCTTCCTCTGTCTCTGCTTCTCTCTCTCTTTTTCTCTCTCATATATATACATATGATTGTTCAATAAAAATAAATAAATATTTCTAAAAAAGAGCTAGAGTTGCAAGTACAACCCAGACATGCTGATGTGGGACATGGATAGCTTTTAAAAACGCATGCTATCTTTGTTTAAAAAGCACAGTGACAAGAGAGAGGGAGACACAGAGAAATAAACAGATCTTCCATCCACAGGTTCCTTCCCAAAATAGCTAAAACATCTGGGTCTGGCCCAGGTCAAAGCCCACAGCCTGGAGCTCCATCCAGGTCTCCCATATGGGACTTGGACAATTTTCAGCTGCTTTCCAAGAACATGAGCAGAAAGCTCAAATACACACGAAGGGGTGCTCAAATACAGGATGTCGGCATAGCCAGCAATGGAAAGATGTATGCCCGACCAGTCATGTGGCCCTTTTAATTCCTTGGCATGATCTGAAAATGAGCAATAACACTGGAACTTGAAGTTCCATCCCAGACCAACTGTATCAGCACCTGGGTTTCAACAAGGTCTCCAATGGATCCATTCTCAAATGGAATTTTTATGAAAGATGCACTGGTCTTGAAGTCATTCTGACTACACTGTGAAAGTGAGATGAAGGTGTTATCATGTACTTCCTTACATGCATTGCTGCCACTGTTAACAACATCTCTTCCACGGGGACAGATTTGTTGTAATGGATGAACAGATATGCATTCACCTCCCCAAGTCCACAGTTGATGTCAGGGTTCACTTTGGATGCTGAATGCTCTGTGGCTTTGGACATATGGACACCAATATCTGTAATTATAATGTCATACAGAGTACATTTACTGCTTCATTTTGTATTTGGAGAGGTTCCAAATGAGCTGCATCATGTCAGAGGGTGGGAGGGAATCTCTTTTCACACCATAACAATGGCATAAATAGATGATTAATAGGACAACGCAATAGAAAATGAGGGGATGATCTTTGAGAAGCACATGGTGCCCAACGCTTTGGGGATTTTCATTGGACTAGACATTGACCATCGATGTGTGTTTCTCACTCGTTGATTGTCATCATCCATCCAGTTATTGGGAAGATTCTTTCTGGGCACCCTTTTCCCATCAGAAAGTACAGAATAGCAGGATGTGCTAATCTGACTGTCTAGGTCCCAGGGGGTGGATGTGGGGTGGCTGGTAGCTTGGTGACATTTTTCAGGTCAACCTTGCTCTAGCTTCTATGTGATTGATTGGGCCATCTAGGCTGAGCCACATCTGGATCGTGTTACTGGAATATAACTCAGCTCTTTTGAAACAAAGGGATTAATTTAGAAGAACCATTGTGGCACTGTAAGGGTTCCTGTTCATTCCGATGCTTGTATCAAAGCTTTATGGTGCAGCTATGATTTCATTTTCCCACTTGTCTTTTCCTGTTAAGCAGCAATTCTGAAGCCTGAGGAAGTACAGATTCCCCCAAGAGACATTTTAACCTGTGGGTTCCTGGGCTCCATGCTCAGAATTTCTGGATGACTAGATGTAGGGAAGGACCTCTGAGTGTGAGTTTCAGACAAGTTCTCGAATGAAGGAATATCTTGCTGAATCAGGATCAACATTTAAGACTGGCTGCCCCATAGAAGTAGCAATCCAGCAGCTAACAGTGGCCAGTGGGCAGTTCTTTTCCTCTTTCTCAAAACAAGAATTACTTGCTTTGCCAAGTAATTCTCCAGTTTTTATTTTTAAAATTTTATTTAACTTTTAAGGACTGCTCTAGCACATTAGATCCTTAAGTCACAGCAAAGGCATGGCTTTTATGTTAATGTGGTATTCACACAGAAAACAGATATAGCTTCAGTGGTCTATGGATATTTTAACTTTTACTGTATATGAGTGAAAAAGACATGTTTTCATTTAATTATTTTTAATAACCATTGCCTGTATTTTTGCTGAACTAGGGCTTTCTTGTTGAATCTTTGTTTAGTGGTGGGGGAATTAAGGCTTTGATTATAATGTGAGTGTAAAATATGTTATCTCAAACATTAGAAAGAAAGAGGGGCAGCTCTGTGGTGTAGCAGGTAAACCCGCAGCATGCAGCATCACTTGGGCATCAGTTCCTATTGTGGGTGCTCCATTTCCAATCCAACTTCTTGTTAACAGCCTTGGTAAATCAACAGAAGATGGCCCAAGAGTTCGGGGCTCTGCCCCTCATATGGGAGATCTGGAGAGAGCTCCTGGCTCCAGCCTGATCAGCCCTAGTCATTATAGCCATCTGGGGAGTGAGTCAGCAGATGGGAGCTTCCCTCCCCTGGCCCCTATTTCCCCCTCTTTCTTTCTGTAATTCTGACTCTCAAATATATCTTTTTTTAAAAAAGATTTATCTTATTTTTGTTGGGAAGTCAGATATACAGAGAGACAGAGATCTGATGATTCACTTCCCAAGTGACTGCAATGGCCAGAGCTGCGCAGATCCAAAGCCAGGAGCCAGGAGCTCTTCCAGTTCTCCCACACAGGTGCAGGGTCCCAAGACTTTGGGCTCTCCTTGATTGCTTTCCCAGGCCACAATTAGGGAGCTGCTTTCCCAGGCCACAATTAGGGAAGCGGGGCTGCCAGGATTAGAAACAGTACCCATATGGGATCCTGGTGCGTTCAAGGTGAGGGCTTTAGTCACTAGGCTACCACACTGGGCCCCTCAAATATCTTTTTAAAAAGAGTGAGAAAACCAAAGAATTGTATCTATGAAGTGTGTCGAATCTGCTCTTGGTTTTTGTTATGTGATCATTGGCAGCTGAGTTGCTGGCTGCTGCCTCCAGCTCTGTCTTCTCTTGAAGCCCACAGGTAGGGGTGACCCCAGGAGACTGCAGCTCTTCTCAAGCTCTGTCTGTGGTCCTTTCACTCTTGGCACACAGGAGTCTGTACAGTCCAATACAGGTGGAGTATAGGGAAGGACACTAACCAGTCATTGTCAACCACTAGCCACATCCATGTTAGGATTCATGGGCAGGAATAGACTTCAAGACTTAGAGATGGGAAAAGAGGCTTACTTCTTTGCTAGTCAATACATGGGCTCTTAGAGCCTAGTCTATTTTGGATGTCTCCTACTATGATTGGAAAGTTTTTACCAAAATTCATGCTGAAAACTAATCCTCATTATGAGCTATTAAGTGGTAGGAGCTGGTGGGATCTTTAAGCGGTGATTAGATCTTGGGAGCTGGCATTGCATCATAGCAGGTAAAGCAACTGTCTACAATGCAAGGATTTTGCACAGGTGACAGTTTGTGTCCTGGTTAAGCTTTCTGCTGGATTGGAAGTGAAGTCATCAGAGATTGGCCCAAGGTCTTGGGCCCCTGCACCCATGTGGGAGAAACTCCCGGCTTTGGTCTGGCCCTTGCCCTGCATATTGCAGTCATTTGTGAAGTGAACCAATGAATGGTGACTATATGTACAACCATGTTTACTCATATATCTTGTATTTTGTATGAAGATTGCCGTATATCAGAGAGAACATATGACATTCATCTTTTTGAAATTTTCTTATTTCACTGAGCATAATGGTCTCTAATTGGAACCATTGTTTTTTTGGCAAATAGTACAATTTCATTCCTTTTAGTGGCTGAATCATATTTTATATAGTAGATGTAGCTCAGAGCTGTTATCTCTAGGATGATACAAATGGAAAAAAACACCAAAAAATTTGGGAAATTTAAATGGATAAGAGTATTACCTCTTCACCACCAAGAGAGCTATAATAAATAGGAATAGGAGCGTCTAGTGGTTTCTTCTGTCAGCTTTCACCAAATTCAGGGTGGGTGCAAGACTGCTATGACAAGCCTGGACATCAGCAATCTCTCAGAGTCTCCTGGAGTCGACACCTCGGAACTCTCCACGCACCCCATCTTTCACAGTGCATTCAGTCACAATCTGTAACCCACAGTCCCTCCTGCGAAAGCCTGACAGTTTTGACCCCTCCGCCCTCTCCCCGCCCCCCGGCAGAGCCTGAGACAGCAGCAAGTACATAGTAACCCTGGAACTGCAAGCTGGAAGTCACGGACAATAGCAAACCCACCCCAGTCCTACCCCACAGCAGCCTCGATTAATGCCAGATGGTCGTGGGGACAAACTCCATCTCCAGAGCTTCCCTGTTGCCCTTCCCCATGACATTTAATTGCTTTCCTGGCTGTCATACCACGTTCAGCATCCCGTTAGTCCTTTCTCCCTACCTCCTGCCCCAGCCATGTTAGGCTAAGAACAGAGCAGCCCCAACAGTGATTTGTCCTTTTTGCTACCTACGTGGCGCCTATCATTTTGTGTCTTGCTTTTCTGTCACAAGATGAGGGAACCCAAGGCTGGATAACCTTTCTGGAATTTAGAGTTTTCCAGTATCAAGTCCTTTAGTGACAATGGTGCTCATGGCGTTCACCGAGACCAGGGTCAGTGCTGTTGGTGTTGTACACCACAGTGGTCTGTGCCGGAGGAAGGCAGGCACTGCAGAGCAGCTTACCAAAAAACTTTTGGATTCCTTATTTAAACTCAAAGTTGCCCATTATTTAGAAAAAAAAAATTAACATCTCTTTGATAAATGTGTCACCAAAATTGCAAAAGTGCTGAATGGAAAAATGATCTTAAAATATCCAGAATTTTTTACATGTCCAATCGCTGTGCCAATAAATATTTTCTTAAGTTTTTATTGTTTCTCCTGTGCTCCTAAGAGGATGTCAGTCACTTTGTAGCAAGCATCAGACCTCCCAAAACATTTCCAACGATTTCATAAAGTCATTAGCAGCTTTGGAATCTTGAAGAAAACCAGAGCCATCGGCTAAGCTGAAGGTTTATTTCAAAAACAGATTTTTTTTGGTTGTAGTATTCAGTGCAATGGATTAGTTTTGTGTTAATATTATTGGTAACATTATTAAATATTAACTATATTTAAACCATCAGCTGCCTTTTTTTTTGTTTCAGGTAAAGCCATGGTAAGAATAGGCAAAACTGGCTTTAGGCCAACTGTCTCAAACCATGCATCAAACTTTTGAGGTTAGGCAAAATTGAAAACACGTTTGGAGAAGTTAATTCCCCTTAATTTTGAAACCCATGTGTATTTCAAGGGAAATTTAATCCGTGTGTTTCTAATTCATTTACACTCAACTCAAACAAATGTTATTTTGAAAAAATTGTTTCTTTTTTTTTGTATTCAGGAAATGTTATGAATCCATTTAACAAGAGTCTTAAAGGCTTGACTAAAACGTCTTTGAATTAAGAAACTGGGTTTGCTAAATAGGGCTTACAAACAGAGGTAGGGGGAAAAAGCACAGCTCTACAGCTAGCCCTGCAGGTTGAGTGGACTGGATGCTGTGCTAAGCGCTGTTGATGAAATGGCACCTGGAGATGCAACCAACCTTTAGTCTTCCTTAGGGGGCCGGTCTCTTTGTTTAAGTGAAGGCTGGAATTTAAGGGAGTCCAGTGTTTCTCTCAGAAGAGTGTAGCGATACTAACTCCTGCAAGAGAAACCCTGGGAAAGAAAGGGGAGAGGAAGAGGGTGATTTTATATAATTAATCTAATTTGTAAAGAAATGCAGCAAATGGGATTAGTTATAATTCAACATGCAATTCTGGCCTGGGCAACAAAAAAGCATTTTTATTAGATAAAATGTTAGCTTGAAACATGGAGAAGTGGGTTATTTTTCAATATTTTCCTTTCTGAAACATGACAATTATTATAAGACTCAAAGGCAGAAACCATTGGTAGTTCTTGAGGTTGACGTGTGGTGGGAGAAGTTCCTTTAGTTTTGAAAGTCAGGGAATAAAGCCTTGTCTTGCTCCAGGGTTTGATTTATAACCAGCAGGGGACAGGGAATCTGCTGAGTTTCCCTTTTTGGACAGCTTCCATCTGGGGTGGGGATGGCTACACAATAGCAGTCAACCTAATTAGCATGGGCAATTGCCTAGTGTAGAGCTAGTTGCTAGGCCAGCTATCTCTTGCCAGTAATTTTATTTTTCAAAGATGTGTTATGTATATGTTTATGTGTGTGTATATATATACATATATACATATATACATATATACACTATATGTACACGCATACGTATGCGTGTATATGTGTGTGTGTCTCTTCTTCTCTCGGTAAAGTCACCTTTCTAGTGAAAATAAATAAACCTTTAAAAAAACTTGAAAAGGAAATTAGGACTAGAAATTGCAGCCGATTCATGCCATAGAATACACTGTGAATTCTTCTGCCAAGTATCCTTTTCATGTGTTGTAGTAAATGCTAACTTAAATTTCTTTATTCTTTTCTAGTGGCAGCCATGGCAGTGATGCATATTGCTAGCCACCCCCCACCTTTTTTTTTACGAGATCAGTATTTT
The DNA here is from genome assembly GCF_017591425.1 of Ochotona curzoniae. Taxonomy (NCBI): domain Eukaryota; kingdom Metazoa; phylum Chordata; class Mammalia; order Lagomorpha; family Ochotonidae; genus Ochotona; species Ochotona curzoniae. Next base: position 19,267,088 of record NW_024465894.1, on the reverse strand, counting down.
GAAGTGATTAGCTCTGTAAGTCTCAGGCTCATATGAACAGCTATGTGAGCACTGAAGATCTAGAACAAATCTAGATTGCATATTGCCTGTGCAGAACTGAGAACTCATCTTGAAGGGCTCATAACCACGTGTCTCACCATAGATGCTGCTTGGAGAAATAGCATCCCAGTCCAGGAAACCAGAGACTTAAAAGAAGGCATGGGTGGGCCTTTCTCTCCAAGTCAAGTGCTGGTAAAGGTACCCAGATATGACACAAGATCTTACCATCTCTGGCTCATTCTTAGAGGTGGTAATTATTGACAAACACATGCAAGGATTTGAAAATCATGCAGTGAGTATCAGTCTCTGAGGAGACAGTCAGGAATAAATATAAGGAGATGTCCCTAATTTACCCACAGAAACACATTTGCCTTGCTCATGTTTTAGGGAAAGGGTAGGAGAGATATGATGATGGGCTTGAATCTCTACTACTCACCCTTTCATGGGAACATGATTTGCTTATACAGATAGTAATTATAATTGCAAATAGCCAGGCCAATAGCTACCATAGGGTGGGGTGTGTGTGTGTGTTAAATGCGGTAGTCTGTAAAGACTGGAGCTTAGTGGATTTTCGGGAAATTTTAGCCTCATCTTACCTCTGGGAATACCTGATTTGGGGCCAGGTGGTTTGGCTGGTGTCACGTTTCCTGATCTTATAAGATGGTTTTGAGAGGTAATTCTGTGTTAATGATTTGCTCCTCAATTCAGCCCCTCAAGTGCCTTAATTCTGAATTCAAATTTAATCGCAAACATATGACCTGCTTCTTATTTACCATTATAAAGGAACTAGTATAGGATCATAGGTTTATATTTTTGGAACATGCTCTGGTGGCCATTACAATCAGAATAATTTCTGAATCTATTTTCTTGTACATCTGCTTCTGAAGAATTGATTGGAAGTAATAAAATGCTCTTGGAGATCTTGACTTTATTTATATCTGATTGCCTTATTAAAATATTGAGAATGTGATTTTTATTCTCTTTGTTGGGAATAAGAAATGCAGACTTGGTGTTCACTTGAGTTCTACTCTTGCATAGCTTCCCTCAGCATGTGGCTCCCATGAAAACCCACCAAAGCTCTGGGTAAAGGCATGATCAGAGCAGAGCCAGGGTTCCATTTGGCTAAAGTGCCCAGTGAGGAAGTCTGAAGCAGAATAGAGGTGATGCTGTGACATGTATTAAAGTCCCTGAGAAATTAATTCTTCAGAAAGAAAGGGGTTGGCCTTGTTGGAGTCCTTGCCCTCAGACTCCAGCTCTGGGCATCACTCACTTTCCCCCCAAATCCCTATGAACCCTTTCGACTGCCATTTCTTCCCCACTCTTGAGGACTCACTCACAGCTAGGAACTTGAAAAGCTACTTTTTCTACAATGAATCACACAGCAAAAGTTTTGAAGTTAGCTGACATTAGGACTCAAAACCACAAAAGGTGAATTGAAACTTAATCAGGACTACTTATCAAGCTTACTTAATGAGGTCAATTGTCACTAAAATAAAAATATTGAAATTCTCCATAGGCTTAAAGAAACATCTGGAGTTTTGTAATGTAATAAATAAAATGTCTAAGATACACTCTTAAATTACCTAGTATGTGAACTGGGCATATTTGTACTTTTTGCATAAAGACAGTTACCAGAAGACAGGACATAAAACACTGAAATTGTATAGCAGTGATTAATTGATTGAGAGGCAGTAGCTGTGGTGCAGGAGCGGGGAAAGGGAACACTTAGATTCACTAGTTCCCTCCCCAAATGCCCACAATGGCTAAGAACCAGGGGTCAGAAGCCAGATATGAATCAAGACCTCCTATAAGGGAGAAACCTCCAGATGCTTGAGCCATCATCATTGTCTTCTGGTGTCTGCACTGACAGCAGGAATCAGAACTGGGATTTAAGCCTCAGTGCTCAAATCTGGGACACTAGCAATTTGGAACCCCGAGGCTAAGTGCCCATACCCAAAGGAGGTTTTGAAGCAGCTACCATAAACTGTCATGAAAAGTAATGGTGAACACTCTGGAATGTTGGAATGAATGGAATGAATGAGCAACAGATACAAGTTATAAAGTGACCCAAAGGCTAATAATGGATTTAATTCATCAAGAAGATGATGTAAGAGCCAGTAAGACTAAAGATAGATTTAAAAAATTATCTAATGTGAGTGACAGAGGAAAAGTTTTAGAAGAAAAAGACTGCACAGACTGGAACATTAGCACTCAACCTTTATGATGCCATCGTGAGAAGGAGTGTGGTGCAGAGGAAATAGTTGGGGAAAACAATGAGTGAGGGTTTCTGACTTCTGGAAAAAGAAGAAACTTGCTAACCCAGTACACGATAACCCCAGAGAAACCCATCCAGAAGAGTGAATTATTCTTTATGAGCAACAAAAGGCAATCTTAAAAATGGAGAATAATGATATGTCAAGTATTGGTGTATTTGAGAAATCATTGAGAAGGGGTTATTTTCAAATTTTTAAATAAATGTACTTTTAAATTTGAATTCTAGAACCAGTAAAAATATCCTTCAAGAACGGAGGATAGGCAAAGATGTGTGTAGTCAGATGAAGAAAAACCTAGAGACTTCATTTGCCATCAGTTGTGTACTGAAAGAACTGCTCAAAAACAAAACAGAACTTCAGATCCAAAGCAAAAACCATTCCCAGGGAATGGGTATGACAAGAGAGACACAACTCACAAATTATGAATCACAGCGCAACAAGAGCACTGGTAAGGAAACTAAGTAAGCATAGTAGTTAATTCTGCCTGAATTACCTAAAATTTGGTGATAAAAATGGAAAGCATAAATGTGAATTGTTTGGGGGTGTCAGCGCATGTAGACAAAATGTAAGACGCATGTAACGCAAGGAGGGACAGGAGAAGGAGAAGAATCCTTCGATAAAAAGTGGTATCGTGTTGATTCCACATTGTGACTGTGAGAACTTACATATTTTGTAATTTTTAGCATGTCCAATAAATGTTTACAGAGACATGATAAAGAAAATAAAAATTTTAGAATGCTAGAATATGCTCAAGTAATCCAACTATAGGCAGGGAAAAAGAAACAGACTTGAAAAATAAGGGGCGGACGGGAAATCAAGAAAATACATCAGTAATTTTATGTTTATAGATAATTTAAATAAGCCAATAAAATGGCCTATTGTGGGAACAGACTTCTAAAATCCCCACAGTTCTCTGAGATTTCAGTGTACTTTCTCAAAACTTGATATAGCATGTAGGTAAAAATGAGAAAGATATAGCTTTGATTAGCCAATTTAAACTGAATGATGTTTATAGAACACTCTATCCAAAAACAACAAAATATGCACATTTCTCGAAAGTGCACAGGGCATTTAGCAAGCTAGATTGTGGTCTGGTCTAAAAGACCAGGCTCAGTACATTGAAAATGATTTAAATGACACAAAATATTTCCTAGGCCTGCAATAGAATTAAATTGGGATTTAATTACAAGGAGGAATATGGAAAACAGTGAAGCTTTTGGAAACGAAATAACACTTTTCAAAGAACCACTGGATCAAAGATAAAGTTCCAATTACACGCAATATAGTCTAGTTAGTCTTTTGCACCTGAAGTTGGAGTACCCAGCCTTAAATCCCAGTTCAAACTCCTTGTTCCAGATTCCTGCCAATGCCAACTGTGAAAAAAACATGGTGATGTTTGAAGCTACTGGTTTCCTGCTACCATTGTGAGAAGACCACGACTGGGTGTCCGCTCCTGGATTCAGTCTGAACCCTGTCCCAGGCTGCTGTAGCCATGCAGAGACGGAAGCAGCAGGTGAGGATGTACTGCTGCACAACCTCCTTGTCTCTCTCCTTTTCAAATGTATGAGTTTTTTTAAAAAATCGAAAAAAATGGAAGATAAAGGAAAAAAAGCATTTTTAAAATATACTTTCAACTGAGTACATTTAAAATGACAACACATACAAGTCTGTAGGCATCAGGTAAATTAGTGTGCCAAGAGTACAGCACTAAATGATTGAATGAGGGGATGGCAATTGGCACAATGGTTAAGACATCACTTGGGAAGCAGATATCTATATTGAATGCTCTGGGCTTGAGTGTCTGCTGTGCTTCTAATCCAGCTTCTTGCAAGTGTGCACCTTGGGCAGCGGAAGGTGCTGGTACAAGTACTTGGAGACCTGACACAATGTGGGGAGATCTAGATGGAATTTTGAGCTACTGTCTTAGGCCACCTGTTGTAGGCATTCGAGTGGATGGAAGATTACTTCTCTGTGTTTCATGTCTTTAAAAATGCTTGAAGTACCACAATACATTTCACATGAGTAAGAAAAAGTAATCCAAGACTAAAAGTTAATGAAATAAAAAAATAATAAAGAAATAGAGAAAGATCAAAAGAAATAGAAGCTTGTTCTTTCAAAACATACCAGAAAACGGATCAACTGCTAGCACGGCTGAAAACAAAATGCTGAATTCTATAGGCTCATTTTCAGAATGGGAGAAAAAAAACACACACATGTTTTGATCTTAGCTTTTTCATAAAAAACTAGGAAGCTGTTTTTTTTTTAAAGATTTATTTGCTTATTTTTATTGGAAAGTCAGATTTACAGAGAGAAGAGACAGAGAGAAAGATTTTATGTCTGCTGGTTCACTCCTCTGGTGGCTATGCAATAGCTGGAGCTGAGCTGATTTGAAGCCAAGAGCCAGGAGCTTCCTCTGGGTCTCCCATGCAGGTTCCAAGGCTTTGAGCTGTAGTCTACTGCTCTTGCCAGGCCACAAGCATGCAGCTGGATTGGATGTGGAGCAGTGGGGACACTAACTGGTACCCATATGGGATCCCAGTGTGTGGAAGGCAAGGATTTAGCTATTAGGCTATCAGACTGGGCCCAGCATAGTACGTTTGATGTATGATACTAAACAATGTAGTTTAAGGTGAGATCTTATTTTGTTAGATTAAAAGTCCACAGTCTTTTATTTAAAAAATGAAAAAAAAAGCCACACATTAGCCACCCCAGCCAGAAAAGAAGGAAAATCACCACAGGCCACAGATATAAGAAGAAAGCTCTTTGTATACTATAAGAAATAATAGGTACATACACCAGTCAACTTAGAGCAAAGTGATGGTGTGATTTCGAAATGCAGACTGTCTTCCTCCTTTCATTGCACCCATGTCTTGGATTCTCTTTGCATAGCAGGTTTTCTGCTCCCTGACACAGCTCTGGGTGGGTTGCAGGAGGGGTAGGCCCAGTGAGTCTCATAGGGAGGGCTTTCTTCTGGCACTCATGCTTGTTCTAATGTGAGAAAAGGGGATGAATTACAGTGAGAGATAAACACAAATGACCACTGGCAACAGTATTGACTCAATGGTATAATCTGCACTGCCGGGAACAGTAGAGGCCTTCAGGTTGCCCCCCAACATTGGTAAGGCAGGGATAAAAGGTGGATCATGAGGCTAGCATCCTGTATGGGCACTAGTTCCATCTCTGGCTGTTTCACTTCCAACCTAGTTCCCAGCTCATGCAACCAGGAAAACAATGGAGGATAAAGTGAGTCCTTGAGACCCCGCCACTCATACAGGAGATCCAGATGGGCAAGCTTTCTGCTTTGTCCTGTTCCAGCTGGTGCGACCATGTGGAAAGTGAACCAATGGATGGAAGGTCTCTCGGCCTCTTTCTCTATTCCCTCCCCACCCCAACCTTGCTTCTTATAACTCTACATTTCAAATCCAATAAATAAATATTTTTTAAAAAAGAAAGATTGACAAAGATGGCTTGGGCCACTAGGGTCTAGCTTAGACTCTTGTATGAATCAATACAGTACTTGCTTTTACTTCTCTCACTGTACTTTCTTTGCTATTTCATTCATTTTAGTCAAGCCAGTTTGAACGGTGTTTGAGTTAACACAAGTATGGAGTCGTAAGAGATGTGATGGTCTATTCTGTTTTTACGTTTTATATAAGGCTCTCTCAATGTTGGTATTAGAATCCATTATTTTCCACCCTGAGTGGTTAGCTTGCGCTAATAGTGTTTCTGATGACTTCTATTTTTATAAATGGAAGGTTTTTATAATCTTCCTGAAAAATAGTATTCAGTTTCAATTACATAGAGATAGATTTGAGTAAAAATGTGGCAATTGAAGTGCTATTAGGTGTTGTTAACCCTGTATGTCGTTATCCCCCTTTCCCCGTCTCCAACCCCTATGTGGCCAAGTGAGGCATCCAGTCTGTGAGACAAGGCATTTAAAACACCGTCCCATCACATGCCATCCAGACTTGGTCACTTTTGAAAGTAAAGAAAAAGACGTCCTTAATACATTTATGCTGAGGTGTGGGGAGTGGCAGCGGGGGAAAAGGCTTACTCAGAGAGCACTCTGCCCAAGTTGAGACACAAGTTCCTCTGATTCTACCCCATAGGAAATGAAAGAAGACTCAGAAGAAAATAAGAAATGGGTTCCTGTCCCATTTCTACCATCCCTCAGCTGCACACCCTCACGTTATTGAATCTCTAGGGTTCAGCTTTCTTCATTCATGGGCATGAAGTCTCTTTAAAACAGTAATGGAAAAATGAAATTAAGAAAAGCTTGTTTTGGTGCAAAATGTTTTTGAAAGCTGTGCATGATTTTTCTCATATTTCTCATGGACCTTTTATTAGATCTCATAGGCACAGATTTCAAAAAAAAATTCTTGCACTGTTTTGGGGAAAAAGATTCTCTTTTCCATGAACTTTTTCAAGTTCCCTCATATTTTTAGCTGCCTCATTAGGGACTGTTGTGGGATTATCTCTATGGAAGTGCTTTGTCAAGAATAGGGTACAATGTGACTGGCGGTTTTTATTAGAGGAACCAGCTGATACAATTATGTGGACTATAACAATGTGCTTGCATTTAATTTCACACAATAGAATTCTCAGAAAGAAAATTGAGAATGAATAGAGGTTCTGTAAATTTTCTCTTACTGAGAAAGCTCACATTACAGGAGATTCTCTGAGAAATTCTTCTGTAAAATTTGGAATTCTGTTGTAGAGTGAAAAATCATCCATGCTTCCATTCTGTGTGTCCGGATTCATAATGAAATAAAGCCCAGCCCTAGTGCCTTCCCAGCTCAGCAGTGAGGACAAGGCTTTCCCTAACCACCAGGTCACCCTACCATGATGCAACCTGGAACTTGGGTGCTAGGGCAGAAAGGGGGTTCCAGTGCCAAATTTGCAGGAAGCCCAACTTAGTCATGGAGAAATAAAAGCAAATACCAGCATAAATTCTTGGAAAGCAGGGCTCCACTGGGCTGATGAACAAGAGAGAGCTATGGAGTGGAGGCACCCTGGACCAAGCCAGCTTGCAGGTGTGTCCTATGGAGCTGTAGGCACTCTTTGGCCAGGCATGGGGTGCCCTCCTGGAAATGCATCCTACTCATATTAGCATAGTCAAGTGCTGGCCTTCCTTCCCACTGTATTTGTGCTACCATCTGGGACAAGTTAGCCATTGTCTGTTAGGGCCTTTGAAGCTTGATTATAGGAGAACGGAAAACATCAGCTGCAATGGAGCAGGCTGTCCCCTGGTTGGGACATGAACGCAACCTTTTTTCTCTTCTTCTCATTTCAATTCATGCATTTTTTTAAAAAAAAGATTCATTTATTTTTATTGCAAAGTCAGATTTACAGAGAGGTGGAGAGACAGAGAGGAAGATCTTCCATCCTTTGATTCATTCCCCAACTGACTGCAACAGCTGGAGCTGAGCCAATCCAAAGCCAGGAGCCTCTTTGGGGGTCTCCCATGAGGATACAGGGTCCCGAGGCTTTTGGTCTGTCCTCTACTGCTTTCCCAGGCCACAAGCAGGGAGCTAGATAGGAAGCAGGGCTGCCAGGATTAGAACCAGCACCCATATGGGATTCTGGCACATGCAAGGTGAGGACTTTAGCCACTATGCTATTGCTCCGGGCCCACAGTTCATGTATATTTGATCATCTTCATGTAGGGCTGCAGATTGGTAATGGAATGTTTCGCATTATCCATTCTCTTGAATGAAGCGTCTGTCTTCCAATCTCCAGAAAACCAGTGGCATGGCCATGATCACATGAGGAAGGATGCAGCTCAGCCCTCTCTGCCTGTTTCACTCACCAACGGGCAAGGGATCTGCCATTTCAAAGTACACGTGGTGATACCGTAAGTTTCCCCCTTTCTGGCTCTGCCTCCTTCCCCACAGACACCATATTTTCAGAAAGAGTTGTGGGTGCAAACAAAGTTTACTGTTTTCTTTAAAGCATATATTTATTTGAAAGGCAGAGTTATATATAAAGAGAATCTTCCATCCACTTTAGACACAATAGCTTGGGATGTTCCAGACTAAACATGGAGGCCAGAGGTCCACCGAGTCTCCCATGTGGATAGCATGCACCCAGCTTTCATTGTTCTCCAGCATCGGTAACGAGCTGGATCCTAAGCAGCCAGAATTTACACTAGCTATCACTCGTATGGGCACCACAGTTATATGTGGCAGCTTAACCCACCGTACCACCAACCGTCAAGTTTATGGTTTTCAGTGACAAAACTTGCATGTTCAGCAACTGAATATTCAAAAACTGTTACAAAAGCATGTTATAATAGATGTTAGCAAAGTTCTGGCAGACACTTTTTATTCACATGGAGCCGATTCGATGCTGTACTGTTAAGCGTGTGTGCAGGGAGCAGCAAAGGTAGAACGCCGTGCATATTTTGTGATTTCATTTTAAAAAAACAATAACTGTATGTGAAAGAAATTACATTCATAAATAATTATGTGTCATCATCTCTGAGGAATAGAATCATGGTACAATTTTTTTTTCTTCTTTACCCATATCTCTTGGCTTATTTAGATTTTTGAAATACAAAGGACTTGTATCACATTTGTAATTAAACCTAATATAATGAGGTATATTTGAAGACATAAAGAAAGATCATGAGTTCATGAGCTGAATTTCCACTCAGAGATGGAGTGTCCAGGCAGTACACAGTCGGGTGATGATCAGGGAGGGTGTGACATGATGCAAAGTGACCAGTCATTGATGTGCAAGGGTGCTTTGTGGGGGAAGGAATTTCATAACTGTCCAATTGACTTTTACCACATGGGGATCCCAAAGTTCTGAAGCAAGGGCGGCTGGTGCTGTGAGGGTGTGAGCTTGGCAGCATTTCTCCCTTCCTTCCCCATTTGAAATACTTCTGATGTTGTACTTTCTCTGGTCCCTTGTCCAAAGTTTAAGTTTCCAGACACCCTTGAGTTGGCACCTGTCCATGTGAGGGAATGCCAGGCAGTGAATGTCTTCTTTCAGATGTATCCTTGTCTTTCCTACTATTCCTTAGGTTCTGCACATGAGAGGGGAATTCGAAGCAGCTCCCTTAGCCCATGATCTGAGGATAGCAAAACAGCATCTATGGAGGCTGGGTCATCGGTGCAGCATTGGCAGTCAGCCCAGCATTGCCCATGCTTGAAACAAGAGAAGCCATCTTTTATCTCAGGAAAGTCACAATTTGTGGGAACTTTGTCATAAGAGATGTAATAGGCTACAGATGCACTGTGATTGACAATGGGCTACACTTCTCACGAAAGTACTGCAGGTGGAGAATGCAACGAGTGCTCCTTAGCTACTGAACATTCTTGTCCCCAGCACAGCACACTGCCAAGGGTCTTAGTGGTTCCCCCCTGGCGTCCACAGTGCTGACTGGAAGCTGTGCTCACTGCCACGGCCCAACATTATCTGAAATCTGTGGATCACACAGTGTTAGCCTAGAAAAAGCTTTAAATTCCAAGTTCAAATTTGGAAGGATTGTTTGTCCTGAATGCTCATAGAGTCCACACTCACAATGACTGTCTGTGGTATCTTGAAATAATTTTATAATTAAGATGGATGGATGGATGGGTGGATGGATGGATGGGTAGATGGATGGATAGGTGGATGGATGAACAGCTTGGAAGACAGAGCATGCCTCATTTTGCTATTCTTTTAAATGTTTTTACCCTTCTCCCTGTTCACCTGTAGGAAGTTCCATTTCACATCTGAGTACCCCTCTTGTTTTACAGCTTCCGTAAATCTTAGATAGAAATTCCAAGCTTAGAGGTTCTTAGCAGAAAAACAAATTTCAAAACTGGCTGTAGACTGCTATCTCCTTCATCCATCAAAACACTTTGGTAACATTTGGATACTGACATGGAAGTGATTGGGCATGTAAGAATGGACTGCCTTTGGGGTCAAGCCTGGGTCCCTGGTGGCCTTGTGAGGCTCATGGCTTGTGCATATGCAATGAAAAGCACAGAGGAGAGCTCTAGGACCACTGCACACAACATGGCGACTGGACAGTGAACATGTCAGAGAGTGAAAGTATCCTGGGTCAAGGAACCCAAGATGAGGTCGAGAAAAAGCATCCATAGCACACACATGCACATGCGCACATTATAGACACCACTGTGGCAAGACAGCTTCACCCAGTTCACCCAGGAACTCATTGGTCATGCAGATCCCCAGGGGTTTCTCAATGCTGCTGAAGCAAGGGGCCCAGCTACATGCACAGTAACCAGCTTACCTGGGGAACTGATGCCTACTCATCATTGAGAACCACTGTTCCTGGCTGTATCAACCACAGCCTCGTTATGGGAGTGAACTGATAAAGCTTAGACAAATCAAACATGAACAAGGTAGAAAGGAGAGGACTAGCTCTGCTCTCTCACTTAGCAGGACCCACGGAGACCAAATTTCATGAGCCAGACTGCAATTCAATGGAGCCATTTGACAGGAAGGAGCAGAGGAAGGACCACGCTTGGTTGAAGGTGGAGGACAGAGTCCATCTGGCAGGTTGGCAGGAGGCCACATAGGTCTCTCTGATATGCCTGTGATGCCATGGCTCCTCTTTTGCTTTGTTGGCTTCTGAGCAGGGCAGAGTTAGAGAGAAGCAATACCATGTGGGCATGGCTGTGCTGTAGCTGGCTTAGGTTGGTCTGCAAAATCCAACAGGGAGACAACTCCCCTCTCCAAGGAACATTCCAGAAAGCCAGGCAGCAGAAACACCATGAAATATAAATCCTGAAACACTGTCCCTGGAGCCCCACTCAGTGTGTGTTCTAGAAACTGGGAAAGTTTGCTTCCTCCAGAAATCTCAGTTCCTTTGCTGTTAACACCTGTGCTGAGTGACAGGGTTTTCATCATGGAGGAAAACAGCTGCCCTGTCTGGGGCTCTGGATGTCTTAAAATATTAACAAGCTACTAGTGCTCCTGACTGAATCAACTTCAAAGCCTCTCCACTCCCCTCTGTGCTCCCGGGAGCCCCCATCCCATCCGAGAGACAGTTTGGAAGATCGAATGTCAGCCACGGGCCAGTGGATAGCAATGAAGGAAACAATGGCAGGAGAAAAAGATTTGATTTCTCTGCAAGGAGTGTTTTCATCAAAAGACATGTTTAGTTGTGTGCAAAGATGTATTTGGAGTGCATGCACAGATTTTTCACATTGCACATTGCCTATGAACTCTTTGAGGGTCCTTCCATGCACCCATTCACCACCAGAGCACATGTGGCCACTCTGTTTCCTTACGAGGTGAAGGAGGACCCCTCTCAGATGCCTTGCTTTGCCCTGGGGTCTGGGTAGGGACACTCTTGATGCATTTTCCTGAATCTTACAATCAAGAGAGCTTTTTGTGGGACTGTTCCTAGCTCTCCTCTCGTGATCCTTGAAAGGCAGTTGGCACCACTGCAAAATCCCTTTTGGATACTTAATTGCATTCATCAGATGGCAACTATGCAGAGGGATACTGAAGACCCAAGATGCTTTTCAAAGATTATTTTACTTACTTCCTTTAAAAAAAAAAGATTTATTTCTTTTTATTAGAAAGTCAGATACACAGAGAGGAGGAGAGATAGAGAGGAAGATCTCCCGATGGCTCATCCCCCTGGTGGCTACAATGGCTGGAGCTGAGCCAATCCAAAGCCAGGAGCAGGGAGTCTCTTCAAGGTCTCCTACACAGGTGCAGGGTCCCAAGGCCTTGGGCCATCCTCGACTGCTTTCCCAGGGTCACAAGCAGGGAGCTGGATGGGAAGCAGGGCTGCTGGGATTAGAACCGGCACCCATATGGGATCCCGGTGTGTTCAAGATGAGGGCTTTAGCTGCTAGGCCTCCACGTTGGGCCCGTTTGTTTACTTCTAAAACTCATCTAAGAAAGTCAGTGTCCTTTGAATACCCACTTTCCAGAAGAACAAACCGAGACCCAGTCTCTACCTTGTCCAAGATGACACGTGAAGTGGTGCCACAAGGACTGAAATTCAGATAGTCAGACATTAGACCCCTTGCCCTTCATTAGGCATGAAACTATGTGGCTGCTTTTCTGATGAATTACCGCTTGTTTTTCTCATAGGCAAGTTCGTGATTGAACCTGGCTGCCATCCAAAGCACGGGTGAGGTTCTGAACAGAGAGGTAAAGTGAGTGAAACTCAGACGTGCCTCTTGCTTCTTCCTACTGGTTGAGCATCACACACAGACCCTTGACTGAAACCTCCCGGGTTTCACCAACATTTCCCAGATTGTCACATGCTTCCCTCTGCAGCCACATGGGAAAGCACACCAGGACACCCCACTGCACTTGTGCTCACCCATGTCTCCTCACCCCAGAGAGTCTTCCTTCCATGGCCTATTTTCACACCTTTAGCTCAGGGAAATTCTGCACTATGGTCTTGCACCTTGAGTGTCAGATCTGGTTGCAGGTTCATGGAGACAGTAGCTCCCGAGTCCTCAGCCTAACCAGGCATTGTCCAGGGCTGCTGGAGCCCTTACTCTGATTATTCCCATCGATTTTCATGTTTGCTCTGAGAACCAGCTCTGATTCCTGTGCAACAAGCCAGCATGCAGGAGAGAGGGGTAGGGCCTTCTTCCATCCACACTGATCAGATGGCCCAGTTCCAACAGTGGCTGCTGCTTTTCTTCTGCAGGGGAGCTTCCTCAGCAGCCTCCTTCCTTAGCCCCAGGTCTTGCAGTGCAGTTAGAAATCCCAAACGCTGTTAAGCTCTCTAGAGGGGCCACACAAGCTTTGCTGGTTCATCCTTTCCTGGTGCTTTTGGCTGCTCAGTTGCAAACATTTTGAATCACATTTGGATTCTATTTTCTCAGAGCCTCTGATCCATGCAACTTCTTCTTCCAAAACAATGTCTGGATCTTGTCTTCTGACTCTACTCACAGAGCCCAGGGCCTCATGGACTTCCAGAACATAAGAAGCTTTCAAAGCATGCAGATTACTAGGTAGACAGAAGGCCCATCTAATCTGTGGGAGGCCAAGTGCTGGAGGCCGTCTATTACAGTGGCCCTGCCCCTGTTCTTAGGTGGACACAGGCTCATGGACCATATAAGGCAGAGTCTCTCTTTGATCCAGAATACACAATGCAGACATCATGCATTATTTTTCCTCCCTTAATGTTTATGTGCTGGTTAACACATTTGTCTTACCTGGAACTCTCCAGCCCAGGATTGGTGTCCTAGGACTAGTTTTAAAATGAATGCTTCTTGAGTGAATGAATGAATGAATGAATGACATGTGGCAAATTTGGGGTCCCTTGAGTAGCTACAGAGCAAAAAACGGTAACTAGTGCCCACTCTGACCCTCAAAACCTAGAGACGTGGCCCCGTTCTATGGGGTCTTTCCATGGCTCCCACAGTAATTCAGACGCTTTGTTCTGAATCCACTATGCTCCTTTCTGTACTCCATGATGGTTTGGAGGACCATGAGGGATTAAACACCTTGCCCCAGCTGGGCAAACTCAACAGAGCAGGCAGAGTTCCCGACATCCTACCGTAAACCACACGGGCGGTTTGCCTCTGTCCTTGCTTGGACTGCTCTGAGCTTGCTTCAGGTGTCACTGTTCCTTTTCCTGGGACACACATCCACCTGCTCTCTGGAGCCAAATTCTGTGTGGTGTGTGGTTTTTTTGGGGGGAATGTTCAGTCCCTTTGGAGCCTTGCGTCTTTGTTCCAGGACAGGAGGCTTAGTGTAGATCGCTTCCTACTGCCAGCGACCACTGTGAGTGGTCCATAAGAGAGTGTTTTCTGCACCTGAGAGCAGTTGGCAAGAAGCAGAAATCCAAGTTTCTAGGATGTCGCCCATCTTCACAGTAAAGTTCCTTTAGAGTTTGCTGCAGCATGCTGGCCGGCCACTGACTTCACACACCCAACAAACCTGCAAGTCTCCAAACAAGCCAAAGACATCCACATTCACTTTTTTTCTCTTCCTCACCAGACACGTCATCTTCTTTTTATTTTCTTCATAAATCAGCGATTTTTCTGTTGCCCAAACAAGCAAAAAGAATCAATTAGCTGTGAAGTTTGAAGGATAATTCTAAAGGCAGAAATATGAAGGAAGGAAAAAAAAAAGTCCACAGAAACCCAGGATAAACAGTTAAGGCAAACATTTTAGACCAAAATAGTCAAGCCACTGCAGCTGGGATATGGAGCATAATGTTGGTAAAGAGGCTAAAGTGGATTAAATGGACCCAGACAGGATTTGGAGACAGCGAAGAACTCGTTTTCTCTGTTATTTCTTTTATAGAAGTATGTTGGATGTTTGGACTTTGGTCTGGAGGAACATTACAAGTGTACAAGCTGCAGCTACTGTTTTCCAGGAGTCAATGTTGGTTATTAAATGTGTTTTCCTGGTATATATAAGTACATGTATATATATGCATATATATACACACACACACATATATATATTTCTTGTTGAACCATGATAGTAAAAATGATTAGTGGCACTGAGATCTGTAGCCATGCCCAGAATGCTCACGGCAGTGTTTAGGATGGCTGAAATATGCAATAATTGATTTTAACATGCGCTGTAATTGGTTCCATACGCATTGCTGTCAACTGTGATGCATCATAATTAAACTGACATGTTCAAAAACTGGCCACTGAAATGAGCGCTCGCTGACTGCTCCAACTGCGCACAGCTTGCCGCCTCTCCACTCCGACAGCTCCCGACCAGGAACCGTGGTGCTGCGTTCTATTTTGCTGCTGGTCGCCTCTAAGTTTTCTCTCTTTTGCCCTGTTAAATTTGCAATGACCTCCTGGAGCTCATTCAAGCAGCTTTCTCTCTACCTTAATTTTCAAACAGCTCCACATTTAATATTGGGGGTGATAGACCTAGATGCAGTTTCCAACGTCATCATAAATCAGATCTAAAATCACGAGAAGGGTCGAAGATTTGATAGGAAAAAGACACAACAACAGATGCGTAGCAGTCCCCAGTGACAGCCCATCCACCACTTGTTGAACTCTAATTAGGAAATTCCCTTGGGGCACAGTGTGTGACACGCACCCACCTCTGGTCCTCATCAAGTAAATGACAATAGTGCTGTCATTTGATCATCTTTTCCTTTTTTCCACTGATTTCTATCATCACATTGCTTAAGTGCCTTCAGGATAGTCTGACCTTGATAGCCTGTTTACTCTAATTGTTTTTTTTTAAAAAAGATTTTATTTTTATTGGACAGTCAGTTATACAGAGAGGAGGAGAGACAGAGAGGAAGATCCCCCCTCCAATGATTCACTCCCCAAGTGATCGCAACGGTTGGAGCCGAGCCAATCAGAAGCCAGGAGCCAGGAGCTTCTTCCAGATCTCCCATGAAGGTGCAGGGTCCCAGGGCTTTGGGTCATCCTCTACTGCTTTCTCAGGCCACAAGCAGGGAGCTGGATGGGAAGTAGGACTGCCAGGAATAGAACTGGTGCTCATATGGGATTTCGGCGCGTGTGAGGTGGGGACTTTAGCTGCTAGGCTACTTCGCTGGGTCCTGTTTTTTCTTTTCTAAAACAATACCTAATACAAGTTTTAAAATATTTATTTGGATGGAATATTTAAAAGAAAGAATGAGAGAAAGAGAGAGAGAGAGAGTTCTATCTGCTATCTCACTTCCCAAATGGCTGCCATGGGCAGAGCTGAGCTGATCCATAGTTGGGAGCCAGGACCTTCTGGGTTTCCCATGCGGGTGCAGGAGCTCAAGGACTTGAGTTGAGCCATTCTCTGCTGCTTTCCTAAGCCATTATCAGGAAGTTGAATTGGAAGTAGAGCAGCTGGAACTCTAACTGGCACCCTTATCAGATGCCAGTGCTGCAGGCAGAGGACTAGCCTGTTATAGCCTGGAACTCGAAATTCAATCAGTGTTCTCCATGTGGTGACAGGAACCCAATTGTTTCATTCATCTCCCATTGCCTCCCAGAGTGCACATTAGTGAGAAGCTGGGATTTGGGATTAACATGGTACGTGAGCATTCCAAACTGCATCCTAACTGCAATGTTCAACATCTTAACTGCCTGATACAGTTAAGGGGAAGTGGATTACGATCTGTGGCTCCTCAAGTTGTGCTTTAACCTTGTAATGCTATATATTCACTCTCTCCTTGGTCACCTCTAAGTTTAAAGTGACAGGACAAGATCAGCGCATGACTGGATAATCTGACCCTTCAGCTCTAGAAAATTCTGTTCTGAGTCAGCATGAACCAAATCTGTCCTTGGGTTTTGGGTTATCACATTTGATTGCATCCCTCATTTGTGTCTCCATGACAATCCTTCTCTACTCTAGGAGTCATGCAAAGGCATTCTGTGATGGCTCAATGTCTTAATAACAAAATCAGTTTTCCATCCACTCATGGTGGATCAGGATGTGCTGTGACTGCAAAGTCCCCATTCTACAAGAAGGAGCATGGCAGCCATCTCCCCATTTGTCCTTTGAGGTACCATTCTTCCACTTTTTCAATCACATTTCACTGGTGGAGAAACCTATCCCAGAGACCCATGCCTGTGTAGGTATGTGACAATCATGATACTTCTTTTGTCTGTCTCCAGAGCCTAGCCTAATTTATGTTTGAATAATCAAGCTGGATCTATATGGGTTTTTCCATGTGCTGTGATTGACTAATGCTGTGAGGACATAAGCTAAGAAGACATAAGAGAGGAAGTAACTCCTCTACTTCTTGGAATAAGAAGAGATTGAGATCCACACTTGGGAAGGGCAGAGTTGAAAAAGTGCTAGGTGATGACTTTGAAAGTTCTCAAGAATGTTCTAGATGAAAAGAGTTACTGTACTTTCTACTGGAGCTTTATTCTGCAGTTCAGCCGCTTAGGAGACAAAATATCTGGAGTGAAGAGCAACTAAAACTTGGCTCACTGATTTGCTCACACATTGACCATTAATTCTAACACTGAGGTAATACCAGCTCAGTTCTTTTCCAAAACACAGGGATGAATAGATCATGTTTGCAAGACACAGTAGTGACAAGAGTGAGAGCATGGGGAGAGAAAGGAAGAGAATCCCTCAGCACAGAACACTTTCGTCAGTGTGCTGTCAGGCTCTGCTCTTCCTCCGCAGGTCTCCGGGCATGCAGCCAACAGGAACTTGCAGAGGTTGTGTCTGTGGGCAGACGGGAGTTGCTGGAGAAGAGATGGATTGTGGCAGTGTCTTGGAGGTCCTATTGACATTTCAAAGAAAAGGAGAACATGAGATATCTGGGGAGAGCTTCTGAAGTGAAAGAGACAAGCATCACGGAGCTCTCATTTTCTCCCGCTCCCAAACCTGCTCAAGCTACTGACAATGCATGGGCAGCATCAAGTGATCATGTGAACAGGGAGAATGGGGAACTGTGGCTATAACTAGGTTTCCTTGCCCTCTACTTTTGACGAAGGATAAGTGATAGATGTAAAGAAAAATATGCTAAGCGTAACTTAGGAAATAATCTTTTTGCCTAAGAGCCACTTTATGACAACTTAATGGCATTTAAGGAAGCAGATGAATGAGATTTATGGTGCTCTTACTAATTCATTCAGAATATATGTGTTGGGTGCCTGCTATGTGCTAACCATGTGTGACACATGGAAAAATAATAAGTAAACAGGAGATTTTATCATTTCCAGCAAGAGTGAGCTCAGGCTCCCATGAGTGAAGCTTGGGGGTGCAGACTCCCCATGGCGAGGAATGGTTTCAAGCGTGGGTGGTGAGGCAGGAGAAAGACATTCTTTAGACTCAGTAGCAAAGAGGTGAGTTTCAGAAACTTCACTTATTTAGTATCCTGGTGGCTGAGATTGAAGCTGGGAGGGAAACTGGAAGCACCTGCTGAGGTTATCCCAACACAGTGGCTAGAGTTCTAGTTTATAGACCGTTTCGAGAAAAGCATAGAGATAAGGCAGAGATAGCAGCAGTAGAAGTAAAGATAAAGATGACAGAAACAGGGAAAGCTCTCCGCCACATTTCCCAGATGCTCATGATGGCTGGTGATAGGCCAGACATAGCCTGGACTTGAAAACTCATTCCAGGTGTGCATGGTGGACACCTGACTACTTCAGATATCACTGCTGCCTCCCTGGTCTACATTAGCCAGAAGATGGAATCAGAAACCAGAAATCAAACCCAAGTGATCCAAACACTAATATAAATCCCTGCCTTATAAGTTTGCTTTTTGGTTGAGAAAATAAGGTGGTGGATCATTGAATTAACTGATAATGTTGACCTGCATCTAAGTATCTCTGAGTAGGTTCAGAGTCCTTCTCCTTTGCTCTTGACTTACAGGTCTCCCCTGTGAGTGTTGGACTCAAGTCCCTGTGCTGTCACCTGCTGCCCTCCAGAGTGGTGTGTCAGCAGGAAACTGGATTGGATGCAGAGAAACTGGGTCTCAAAGTAGGCACTGCAGTGTGGGATGTGTGCATCCCAGACTGTGACTTCACTGCTGTGCTAACGTCACCCATCCCTCCTGATGATTCTATTCCATGCTTCTGTATGATTCATGTTCTTCATGAAACTGCCTCACTTCCCAGATATGGTTCCCCATCACCAGTGCCTTCTGTTTCTGACTTTATTTTGAACTCAATATCTTTACTCTGGGTATAAATTAATTTTCTAAAAAAAATATAATAATAATAATGCCTAACAAGAAAAATTTGTTTAGTTTTAAGATTTATTTTTTTAATTTGAAAAGCAGAGTGACCAAGAAAAAAAAAAGTGGAAAGAGAGAGAGAAATTCTGATCCTCTGATTCCTTCCCCAGACGGCCACACCTGGACCGAGCCAGGCCTCCCACATAGTGACAGGGCCACATACTTGGGTCAACTTCTGGTGCTTTTCTAGGTATGTTATCAGGGAGCTGGATCAGAAGAGGAGCAATTGAAACTCAAACTAGTGCTCCAATATGGGATGCTGGTATTGCTGTGCCTGTGTGCTGGACCTAGAGACATGGTATTTAAATCAGAAGTGTGTTACAGGTTGGAGAGTTGCATCTCCACTTGGGAATACTTGGATGCTCTTCTCAGAGATAGTGGCTGGTGGAATTTACTACAGACCAAAAAGAGACTGATGAGTCCTAGTTTTCTTCTCTCTAATGGCGAAAGACCATCTGGCAGAGAGAAACCATTCTTTTTTTTTTTAATTACATATATATTTTAAAGACAAAATTACAGAGAGAACACGGGAGAAGCAGAGAGAGAGGGAAGGAAGGAGAACAAAAGAGGGACAAGAATAGAGACAGGGAGGAGAGAGAGAGAGAGAGAGAGAGAAAGAGAGACTTATTTTGTATTCCTTTTCTAAATGGTCATAATAGTCAGTGCTGGGCTTGGCAAAAGCCAGGGCTAGGGCTTCATCCAGGTCTCCCACAAGGGTACAGGGATACAGTCACTTGGACCACCCCCTGATGCTTTCACAGACTATTAGTAGAGAGCTGGGTCAGAAACTGAATAACTGGAACTCACACAGGTGCCCATTTGGGAGACCAGGCTTCAGGTGGCAGCTTAATGTACTGCTCTCTAGCACTAGGCCCAAGACTGCATTCTTGAGGGATTCAGAGAATTGTATGTGTGTGTATGTGACCTCTCAGTCCTCGTAGTGGCCCCTGAACTGAATTCTTTCAGGAACATGGTAACTACAAGGAAAAACCTTGGAATCCAAAATTCCTCTGTTGTGGTGATTCTCCACCATCACCGTCCCAGTATAAGTGCCATTCTACACATGACTGAGCTCCTTTTGACTCTGGGAAGGCAAATGAGGCTCAGTCATGATTCCTTCCCTTGGGAGATAAGTCATGCGGTGGGAGGGCTGGCACCTACAACGCCGGCACTCATAATAAGAAAAGGGCATCTCTTGGTAAGTTGCCATGGCCTTCCAGCCTACTTCTAAGGTTTAGCTGTATCCATGGCACATTCGTTTAACTTTCAGAAATCAGCAGGAAGGACCATGTGACCCTTTGGGTATTTCTAATCTAGAGAAGTGAGTTTTTTCTTGATTCTCTTTAACACTGTATTTTCAGCTCCAAAACTTTCAAAGCCCCAATTTGGTCCAAATTTGACTAAAGGTTATAAACTGTCAAATTGCATAGAAGATTGAGTAGGCTACTTGACTACTGTTCTGTTAACAGCATTCTGAAATTAAGGTGAGGACAGGGGACAATGTGAACCTACATAACCTGTGATCCTGTCACCAGGAATGGCCCCAGACAACAAAGACTCCTGCATATAATCTCAGGATAAAGGAAACTCAAACGCCAAGCGACCTCACCAACATCCCACATCCGAGACTGCCTCACGACCATCCTCAGTTATGAAGGAAGGTGAAGATGAACAGGGCACTTTACTGAACACGTTTCTCACTGTTTTTCAAGGAAGGTGGCAGCAGTTGACGGCAAAGTTTTTCAAACTTTGATGTGTAGATGAATCACGCAAGAGCTTTCAGAATTCACCTACAGTTTTGGTGGCTTTAGGTGGAGCCTGTGCTTCTTTGCGGGTGCGAGCTCCCAGCTTACGTCACTACCTCTGCTCCTTGGACCAGCCTGTGGGTAGAAGAGTTCAGAGAGGAGGAGATGATTTTAGAAGGGGCAGTGTGTTTGCAAGGCTCCATCTGAATTGGGAAATTGAGGATTCGATACTAAAATAGCTGAATAAGGTAGCCAGTAGTTCATATCAGTTCCTTCCTTTCTTTCTTCTTTATGTTCCTTCTTTCCTTCCCTCCCCTCCCCATATCTCTGCTTCTTTATTCCTTTCTTCCATTCTCTCTTTAAAGATTTGTGTATTTGCAAGCTAGAATGACAGAGTAAATGCAAGAGGTAGGGAGAGAGAGAGCGAGAGATAGAGAGATAAAGAAAGAAAGAGAGAGAGAAAGATGTTCAACTGCTGGTTCCCTCCCCACATGGCTACAGCAGCCAGGCCAAAGCCAGAAGGAGCAAGGAGCTACTTCCAGGTCTCCATGTAGATGCAGGGGCCCAAGGACCTGGGTCATTCTCTGCTGCTTTCCTAAGCTGTTGGAAGGGAGCTGGATCACAAGTGGAGGAGCCAGGGACATGAAGTAGTACTCACATAGGATGCTGGCCCTGGGAGATTGCTTTACTAGATTCTTTCCAGAAATCAGAAAATTTTAACTACCTGAAGTTCACATCCTGTTTTTCCTTCCCAAAGCAGAAGAGAAAAGGGAAGGTCTAGGCCAGTGCTTTATAGAGTTCACCACACTTAGGAGTCAACTGGGAGCTCGTTAATACACAGGTGTGCATTTAGGGATTCCTGTGGGGTACCTGCAGTTTTAGTGTGTTACCAGGTGCTGCTACTGGTACTTAGATGGGTTTCAGTAGCAAGGTCAAGAAGTGTAAGTGAACCTGGCCCAGGATGAGACGTCTGTGGGTTCTGAGTGGGGCTGCTAGGGCTGGAAGCTGCAAAGGCTGCCCAGCTGTGTAAGATCAAATCTCAGAGCTGAGCAGGCCCAGGTGAGCCGTGTCATGTAAGGGCAGTGACTGCTCTGAGTCAGAGACAATTGATGGGCTGTTGAGGCATTTTTGCCAGTCTGTTGATATTGGTGTTACTCATTTGTTAAAGGCAGAGAGGTTGAGTTGGGTGCTAGGAAAGTGTCAGAAAAAAGAGAGGAAGGCAGGCCCATGCCACACTCCCCAAACCCAATTCGCCCTCCTTTCCCTTGTTGGCAGCTTATGCACTCCTGGGCTGGCTTCCAAATTCCCAAAGTTCAAATGTGGAAAAAGCCAACTAATCTCCTGGAAAATCTCCTAATGTCTATTTTTTTTTCCTTAAAAAAAAGTCTGGACTTATTTTAAGACCAGTTCCTTCTCCAGGGTGCTCAGCAAGCACTATTGCCCTGGACACACGTGTGTGTGGCTCTGTGTTCTAAAGCCTCCCCTCCCCCTGACACCCAGTATTGAGACCAGATCCAGAATGGAATTTGTCAGGGTAAGTCATGTATTACTACTAAACCATTAATTCAGTTAGTGCATTAAGAGTAGGAAGACTGATTCCTCGCATTATCCTGTGGCTGTCAGGCCTGATTTGAGCTTATTTCTCATTGAGTATTCCATATCAAAGGCTGGGATAATAGAATTACAGGACATTAGGATTTTCAACTGAAGGGCACCCTGGAGATCATTTAGTGCTGCCTGCTCATTTTACAGAGAAGGAAACTGTATTTTTCACTCTTGGGAACTTGAGCACAGAGTGGGCTTTTGATATGCACATGGAGTTGCATGCTCCCTCCCATGTAGGGGAGTTGCTGGTGCTAGTAAGGGAGCCAAGAATAGATCCTTCTCCCATCCTTGATCTTGGGATTAGCTTCATCAAAGTTTGTTTTACATGGTCTCTGGACAGCACACATTGTGCAGTAATATGCAAATGCCATAGCCCCTGACGATGGCTGAAAAAGAAGTGTGATGTTTTTACTTAAAGGATGTTTTATACAGTTTAATAGCAACTGAATCTCTGGCATCTGTAACAGATGTTACCCAGGGTAGGCAAGGTTTTTTTTTTTTTTTAAAGTAATCTAGCCAGATTTTAGCTGCTGAAATTTTCTGTATCATTTGGTGATCATATTTCATTTCAGACTTTTGAACACGACAGATTGTCCACCTGGATCTCATTTTGCCACATTTTATTGATGGTCTGACTCAGATCTTTCAAGTTTGTGTTAACTGACCTTGAAGGAGCAGCTTGTTGCTTAAATTTTACGACACAGAGAAGTAAACTGCCTGCAAATTATACAACACAATGGTGATGAACAATGAGTTGGAACTTTTTATTAATATTTATTGCCTATAGTTAGGGAATTAGTAAAACTGTTACGTTGTACCCATTCCTGGGACAAAATTCCAAATTAGGTTGACTACAAGCATATGTGTTGCAAGTAAGAACCACATTTTTGTTTGCAAATCTGAGCTCCAGGAAAAGATATTAGACTCTTCCCCTGATGCCTTCTGGTTGGAGCTCAAATTCTGCCAGTAATGGCACCTTTCTCCCTCTTGTCCTGAAAGCCTTCTTATTGTGAGTAATTTACGGCAGTTGTGCAACTCTGCATGGGCTCCTCACTCAAAGAGCTGAATGACACAGCCTGGAAATTACAGAGAGAAGACAGAGTGCCTACCCATGAGGATAATACCCAATAAGCTCCAGTGGGAGGGTGCTCACCTCACCATCTCCATGGCTGGTATTCCTCAAGACAGCCAGTCATGATGAACAAGATGAGTTTGAGTCTAGAGAAAGCTCAGGGACAGCCTGGCCTGCAGGATACTACAAGGAACCATGAGACAGGGAGTGGGCATTTCTGGGGAGCTAAGGCAACCTAAAGCAAGTGCAGACTTCAGTTCATAGTGGCATATTAATATCGGTTCTTCAGAAATGAAAAATGTATCATGTTAATATGAGGTGTTAACAGTAGAGGAAACAGGGAAAGCCATGGGGGAACTCTGTCCCAACTTCATAATTTGTCTATCACTCTAAAACAATCCTCTACTCAAAGTTTATTAAAAACACTTCTTATTTCCACTCTGCCTCTGACATTCCCTGATACTGAAATGTAGTTATGAGAGCTGTGGTGAGTTGGACTTTCATGTATCTGTTTTGCTGACTGTCCAGGTATTTTAGTCTGTCTTCATAGCTTTGAAAATAGAGAAACTGAGTCAGACTCTGAGGGAACAACTTCATGCAAGCTGATTGAGATTCCCTGGGTTAAAAGTGGCAGAGTTGTGATTCAAACACTTGCATCTCTAAAGCACAGTCATTTCAGTTCTCTTTCCAAAATCAGGAATTCAGAAAATGGGGTAGGAATGGTAGCAACGTATTGTGAACCTTGCAGTGTGGCTGTCAACCATGAGCTCTGAATGATCACAGTTTTCCAAACAAGGTCCTTTGGACTCTATTTCCTATGCCTACGTTAGTATATTGGCCGGTTACAGCTTAAGCAGCAATGTTCTAGCTCACCAGGATCAAAGCGCCAGGAACTTCAAAATATTGTTTCATCAGACACAGCCATGCAAGGAGCTTATGTATCTTTGTGGCTGTTTTCCTGCTCCTGTGGTATAGCTAAGGAGTTATGACAGAGGTCAAATGGCCACAGCCAAAATGAATGATCTGGCATCTTATGGAAAGTGTTTATGAACCCAAGATGTGGAGGCCAGAAAGGAGCCTGAATCAGTAATTGGTCTCCATAAGAGGGAAAGGAAACACAGCTGCTCTCGGGCTTGAGCGAACCTGAGATTCTCCTGAGATGCTGCCACACGGACTCTGGTATTAACAGGTCTGGCTGAGATCAGAAATATGCATTTTTAGCAATGCCTTGTAACACATAGTGGTGATCATCAACAGTATTGGTCCAGACAACAGCAAAACCAGAATTCCTAATCACGTCTGCAGCTCTGGATATATTCACTTACTACTGCAGAGTATGTTTGCATCAACATTTGTAAAATAAAACTAAATATTACCGTTGAGGGCTCAGATCATGCCCTCAAACCCAAGTTCAGCTGCGGAAGCTTGAACCCTTGATATGATTGCACATGGTAATTAAGGTGAAGAGAGATCACGAGCATGGTGCTCTAATCATATGGAGTTAGTGCCCCTAAAACCATGAAAAGTCCTCCCTGCTGGAGATGGGGAGGATGCGATGTGAATGTACCACCTGCCACCCAACCAGAGAAGCCTCCTCAGGGCTCACTCTGCTGGCACCTTGAACGTGGACTTGTGGCTCTGGAACTAGGAAGAAACCAACTCTGAATGAAGCCACTCATCTGCAGTATTTTATTATGGCAGCCACAGTGGCTGACAAAGCCACAAAAGTTAAAATGAGTAATTAAAATTTTAAAAATAAACTTTGAATCTGCTTCATTCAAAGTCTGAATAGGAAGCAGAAGAGTTGGACAACAAATAGGTGAACAGACATTTAATAAATGTTTGCTGATGGATGAATCTGTGCGTTTTGCGAGTTTCACTGAGGTCTGTCACATCTTATATCATACTCATCATGAGTCTCCAAAGTATTCACAGAAAAATGCATTTTAGGGAAAAACTGCGTGGATTGCCACAGCTTTTTTTTTAGCAACAAAATAAACGTATCTTTTAATTCTTCTTTTTCTGAAAATATTTTGAAGAACTCTCTTATCATACTGGCTTTCAGTTATATTTCCCCAGTGACCAATGATGTTGAAAATTGCTTCACATGCTTTTTATTTCTAAATCTATTTCAAAGACAGAGTTGGACAAAGAGATTAAGATCTACTATCTGCGGGTTTAATACCCAAATGGCTGTAACAACCAAGAGTTGCTGAGATTGTAACCAGGAGCTTTGAACTCCATCCAGGTCTCCCATGTGAATGCAAGGACCCAAATACATGGGACATCCTCCATTGCCCTCCAAGGCACATCAACAGAGACCTGACCAGAGGTGGAGCAGTTGGGACTCAAACTGGTGCCCATCTGGAATGCCAGCCCTGTAGGCAGAAGCTTAACCCATTAAGCCACTGTGCTGTCCCCTCATATGCTTACTTACCATAGTGATAAGTTGATTTTTCTGTTAAACATTTTAAATTCTAAGGGATTCGAGCTCTAAATATAAGTCCTTTACCACATGCCTTGCCTTTTCTTTCTTTTATGAGTAAATGTTGATTTAAAAGCAAAGGTTTCCACTGAGAAATTTGCCAATTTTTTTTTTTTCTTAATGGACAGTGCTCTTGTTGCCATAAGAAATCTCTGGGTAAGTGAAGGTTGTGAAGTATTTATCCTATTTTCTTTACAAGTTTCACAGATTTAGATTATATATCTAGGTCTACAATCCACTTTGAGTTATTTTTCAAATATGATGCAAAGTATGCATTGAAATTGTTCCAGCACTAATTGTTGCAAAGATTGTCTTCATTGTAATCGCATTTCTTCTGTACCTGTGCAGAAAATCAGTTGTGTATATCTGTTGTGCTACTTCTGGATTCACTGGTTTTGCTTCATTGATCTACTTGTCTGTCTTTGCACCAAACACACCTATCTTGATTATCATAGCTTCGTAATATCTCTTGGAACTATTAAGTTGTATTTCTCTCACCATATTCTTCCTTAGTCTGTGGTTTTGGTTGTTCTGAGTATCTTTTAGAATTTTAGAATCAATTTGTCAATTTCTAAAATTTAAAAGCTGTTGAGGTTTTAATATCTTGGTCAGTGATATTATAGAGATTGTAATATCTTGGTCAGTGACACTAATGACATTTTGGCAAGGAGACTGTCAGATACCATTTTGGACAAAGGAAAATGGGCAAAAATATAAGCAGACGTTCCTAAGGGATTGATTCCAGGAGCACACTCCTGAAGCCATGAAACAAAAACTGGTGGGTGCTCAATTTTATCATATAAATTGGCATAGCATTTGCATATTTTTATCCGCATTCTTTAACTCATCTTTAAATTACTTGCAATGCCTGTTGCGATGTCAAAGCCCTGTAGGTTGCTAATATGCTACAGAACTTAGAGAACAGTGGCCAAAAAATAAATGTTTGTCCATGTTCAGTGCAGATACAATTTCTTATTTCAAAATATTTTGAGCTCATTTTTGTGGAATCCATGGATTTGGAATTGTAGGTATGGAGGGATGATTGGACAGAAACAGAATCAGCAGCATGAAATCACACAAATCATTTTATCATCATCACCATAAACACAGAGCCAAAATTCTAAACATTTTTTAAACGCTTAAGCTCAGCGAACTATCACTCTCAATTCTAGTATCCCAGGTTCATTTTATCTATCTGTAGATGTCCACACGCTGGATTCCAACATTTAATTCTTTCTCAAAATCCTAAAATCTGGGCTATATTCAGTGGGCTGTCCTTGCAGTGTCTCTGGCCTATGACAGGATGGCTGGAGCATTTGGGAGATAGCTAGGCATCTCCTCCTTGCCACACGATTTCTTCCTGTGTCTCTTTTGGATTTTGTCATAGTAAGGTGGTTCTAGAGTGATTTTTGGCTTCTAAGTGGAAGTGGAAGCTTGCAGGGTTTTTTTTTTTTTTCAACAGAACTCAAAGAGACACAGTGTTATGTCCACAACAATTTGTTGTTAAAGCGAATCATAAAGCCATTCAGCTCCTATCCAGAGGGAAAAGAAAGCACTCGGGACATTCCACCTGATGGCTGGGGGTAAGCAAACATGGCAGCCATTGTTGGGAACCAGCTGCTGTAGGGACCACCCACCTCTGTGTAAGCGTGTGAGTTACTATCCCTTGTCCTCTGCTCCTTATACATCAGAAAGCACAAGGGAAGAATTAGGTGAGCACCAGGAATCAGCTGAGAGCCAAACTATGAGATCTCACATGTATTCAGTGTTCATTTGTTTATTTATTTGAGAGGCGGAGTTGCAAAGAGAGAGCAGGAAGGAGAAGAAATCTTCCATATTCTGGTTCATTTTTCCAAATGGCTGCCACAGTCAGGACTGGGTCAGACCAAAGCCAGGAGATTGGAATTCCATCAAGGATTCTCGTGTGAATGAAACAGCGAAGCACTTGGGCCGTCTACTGCTGTCTTCGCAGAGAGCTGGATCATGGTGATCACAAGGAATACCAGCATCACCAGCACTGTAGCCCCACAAAACCAAATACAGGTCCCGTTTCATGTATTTAAATCAACCATTTTAGTTGAAGAACTATATACATATATTTTTATGCTCAGTAGTGCTAACCTGCAGCTTGCTTTTCCATTCCACTCTCTCTCTTCCTTAAATTTGCCTTCCCCAGACTTACTTACTCTCTGGTTTGAAATCAAACTGTGTCATTACAATTTTTGATTTCCTAACATGATGGTTGAGGAGTTAGCTTTATTATCAGAAACTCCAGTGATTCTTGTTTGTTCTCCCTAAACCACAAACCCATTCTATGTGACCCTGCCTGATATCATTCCCTTGCTTCTTCATGGTTATGTTGCTGTGCTATTGCTCTTCCATGACGGTCCTTCACATGAGACCAGGCTCTTGCTCCAATGCCTCATGTGCATGTTCACTGCCAAGGCCCTTGGATTCTTAAATCGGCCCTTTTCTTCTGAGAGGTTGTCTTCCTTGCCTCCTGCCCTGGCATCCTGGGGAGCAGCAGGAGCCACTTTGCTAACGTTTCATTTCTCTTTTTCTTCTGATGAGCTATCTCTTCTGCACTGCAGGGCATTTTCTCGCATTTATTTTTCTCCTGTTCTCACACTTTGTATTTAATACTCAATGCACAGAAAGACTGATAATTCTCTTTACTGTTGCCCAAATCATTAATAGAATTCATTTCCAGAATGGCACTGCAGAATGTTTAGCAACTTGTTCCATGTGGAAACAGGGAAGACCCGGCTTGTGCCAGCTTCCTTGGTGTATGTGATGTTGGGACTGGAAGCTGCCAACCTAAGATCTCTCCAAAGGTAGAACTGGAAAGACATACACAATGGCTTACCATTTTGTCCTCTCTGCACCACATGGATACAATCAATACAGCTAGTTACAAAAGCATAAACAGCGACAAAATTTAGTAGAATATTTGGGAATCCCAGATGTGAATACTTGCTACCTTTGTTTTGAGTATAATTTGCTCAATTGTGAGTTTACATACTTACAATTTTTAGTGTTTAATTATCAGCTCATTAAATCGTTGAAACTCTAACAGTCACCTGATGTGATCTGTTATCAATCAGCTTTAATGCGTTGACTCTGTTGCTCATCTCTACTTTTGCTATAGCTTCAGTTTCTTTTACTTAACTTCCATCCATTCTCCTAATTTGTGTTCATTACAGTTGGTTTATTACAAGTTGTGATTCTGTTTATGATAAGCTGTCTAATTAGACATCCATTTGGTCAATGATAAAACTTATTACAAAATCTAAACTGCCTGTCAATATGATGCCAGAAAGGAACAGCCAGGCCTTTGGATATCATCTGTCAACTAGACTACAGAATCCCAGGGAGACCATTGCATGAATTACTTATTGCATCATAAAAATTAGTCCCAAACTTAACAATTCGTTATCTCACATAGTATCTGGGGATTAGACATCTGGGAGTGGGTGAGTGGAGCAATTTTAAGGCAGAGTCTCAGGAAGCTGCATTTGAGCTGTCCGCCATGTCGGCAGTCACCACAACGAGGGGCTGTTGAATCGGCTCCTCAACCCTTGCTCCACTGCTGCAGGTCTCAGGTTTTTGCTGGCTATGAATTAGAAGGGGCTACTCACAAAATAGCAGGGTACTTCTCCCAACACAAGAGATCCGAGTCAGGAGAGTGGATGGGGAGGGGCGGGAGGGAGAGAGAGAGAAAGGAACAGAAGGCTTTACCAAGTCATTGCGATCAGAAATGAGACACCACTTTTTTTGCCACATGTGTTAGTCATGTAGACAAATCCTGCGAGTGTGAAGGGATCTCTCCTGTGACAGGCATTCCAGGAGGCAAGCCTTGCTGGGAGTCATTCTTCCTGAATGCTTACCACAAGAACCCATGGAGTAATTGGGCTAGAAAGGACTGCAAATATCAACTCCAAAAACGTGAGTTCATGGAGGGAGAAGTATTACGTGTTATTGGCGCTATTGACTGTTTAATTGTCAGCACTTCCCAATTGGTGCACTGTGTTACCAGTTGGATACATGTGGGATGAAGACAAATACTACTTTCCCCCTCTTCGTTTTTCTAAGAAATAGTAGTCCCTCACTGTTAAATGACCTGTTGATTGGCAGTCACATGACCGGAAGGGCAATTGAGGATTGTCGGAAGCGTTCCCACGCCACTCACCAATGGAACTGAGAGAATCTTCACACCAGCAGTGCCATGGCTTTCCCGCTGCACAGAGGACTCACAGCGGGCAAAGAGCTTGGGCTCAGCATGATGTACAATCCCTCCCAGTCGTTTGTCTTTGCAAAGAAGCTGAGCAACATATGCTGGCTACAACAAATTGGCAACAGGGTAAACTCCGAATATGCATGGTTTTCCTTTTAGTTGGGGGACAGTCTGATTACCAGAATAGATTAAAAACGAAAACAAAGAATTCTTTCTTTTCAAATAAGCACGTTTTGGATACTTCAAATTGCTTTCAGTTTATTGTGGGTTAAATATGAATCTGTGCATTTTTTTTTCTTAGATCTGTCTTCTTTGTAGTGTGTTTCCCTGCTGTTGGGAGAGAAAGCACCACATGCTTTATAAAAATATAGATTAGAAATGTTGAACAGTGTAATTATTGGACCATTTCCCTTCCAATGCAACAATATGCAGTTAATCAAAAGACAATTATGCTCACTGACAAATTACTTTTTCTATTACTGCCTTGCTTTTTAAAAAAGACTTTTTTTTACAATACTGCCTAATTAAAACAATGTATGCAGCCTTGCTAGATGCTCCACCAGACCCATTTCAGGGAAGTGGTGACATTTCCACCCAGCCACCATCAATGGGAGATGAGGGCATCCAGGGTCACTTTGCTTCTCTGACTCCAGTGTAGCCTGAAGCTAATTTGGAGGTGGGGAGGGGGTGAGATTCAAACACTCTGAAGAAGGCCAGGGCAAGTGTTAGCAGCTCTGGTCACATCAGCATCGGGTTGGTAGGGGAGCCTCAGTTTCATGAGGAATGTTACATACCAGCGCTTGTGTGCTGGAGTTCTTTTGAGGAAACGAAGCCCCTTTTGCTGAGAAATTCGCTAGGCTTCAACCAAGCAAATGTGGAATCAACTGAGAGCAAACTTCCTGCATTGTTCTGCCACCACATCCCCCCCCCCCACATTGCAACACACACTGGACATGTGTCTATGTTAGCTTAATTTGGGGGTTCTGGCTTTATAGCTTCCTGAATGAAGTTATAATTCGTGGGGTTTCATTGATGCTCACCTCTCCTCAGTTTGTGGCTTAAGGGAAGGTCTAACTTGAACTTGAATCACCAGCAGCATTTTTTAGACAGGAAAAATGCTTTACCTGGCCTGACCAATGCAGGCCTTGTTAATGACTTTTAGGCCAGGGGATTTACCAGGAAGTGGCAAAGGGTGAGGGAGATTCTTGAAGAGAAAATATCATAGCGGGGAAACATGGAGTGTGAAGCATAGAGACTTAGCTTTGTCTACCTTGCACCATTTCTGCATACTTATGGTGCTTAAGTCTGAGTGATGAATGTCAAATGAGTATGTAAATATTTAAACCACTGCGAATTGGCAAGTTTCTGCAAGAATTCTGCTTAATGCAGTTTGTTCTCATGCATGCTTCAATTCAAAACTCTTGGTGGGCACTCATTAATTTTATTTAGTAAAGTGTTAAAAACATTAATGTTTTCCTATGCAGAAAAAAAGTAGGAAAGTGTAGACTATGGGCAAAATTCCCACCAATTTGGCAAGATGTATTTGTGTAAATGAGCTTGAAAGCTAAGCAGAGGAATTGAACAACATGTATATATATATTTTTCCCTGAATACTTTCCTTCCGAATAACACAGGGGATTTTATACATAAGTTGGTGGGAATCATGCAGAGAGCCAAATAGCACATGAAAGCCCTCATAGGATGGAAGATGGTTATGCTATAAATAGTTTAAGATGAGCTTTCCTTTGAATGAGTCTGTTTTGTTATCTGGTATTAAATAGCTTTATTCAATAACTTGGGTTCTGTTCCCTATTACTGAAGATTTATTGTGCTTTTACTTAATGTAAACTTGACTTTAAAAAGAAATAGCAAGAAGGAAGTTTTGTTGCTGTTGGTTTCCTTTTGTAAATAAATATTTACTCAAAGCGTAACATTTCTCTTTGAACTGCACAGGCTTCAAATGGGAGAATTCTCCCGAATCACAGCGTATTTTTAGGGTCTGAGTGCTCACTCAAATGACATTCTAAAACATGCGTATTGTAATAATCATTCCTAAGTAAATAAGTAAATAAAGTAACATACATGAATGCTAACACATGCAATACATGCATGTATATTTTGTCTAAGTGTGTGGCACATTTCCTTTAAACGATTCAAAGTTTCTTCAAATTGCCCACTCTTAGATTGTCTGAAGCAGTAGGCATTTTCTGAGGTTTAATTTTTGTCTTGGACTCACGATATTTTCCGTGATGAATTTAGTTGCGTTATTTATGCAAAAATCTGAAAAAGGCAACAGAAGAGGCTACAATGCATAAGATGCTATAATTACAACCGTATTCCTCAAATGTTTATGAAATGAATTAAGCTAAAATAATTACTGCCAACTGTGTTGTAGTCCATGCTAAAAAAAAAATGTGCATTCTGTTTTAGTGGTAATTTTTTTTAATCTCAGCCCTGACTACAGAAGCAAAAAATGGAGACATAAATCTTCGAAACTAGATGATTCATTGGATGCGATCTTATAAAAATAATGTGCCTAACACAGTATTAAGCAAATATGCCTCCTGTGTTCAATCTGTTTGTCATTTGAAATTCTTAGAATTAGCATATTAAATGTCCATTTGGATCTTCTTTTAAAATTACTTGTTTATTTATTTATTTTTATTTGAAAAGCAGAGTTAAAGAAAGAGAAGAAGAGACAATGAGGAGAGATCTTCCATTCTCTGGTTCACTTCCTTAAATAGCTACAATGGCTGGTTTGGCTGGTGGGAAGCCAGGAGTCAGGAGCTTCACCCATGCTTCCTACATGAGTGTGGGGGCCCAAGGACTTAGTCCATCTTCTTCTGCTTAGTCAAGCAGGGAGGTGGATTGAGAGTGGAGCAGCCCAGACTTGAAAAGATGCTCATATGAAATGCTCATGCTACATGCCGAGGCTTAACATACTATGCTATGCGGTCAGCCCCACCATCTAGATCTGAATTATGAGGAGTCATACATGTGCTCTTGCATGCGGCTATATGTATTTTTAAAAAATATACTTTATGCATAGTAGAAAATCCAACTGTTTTCTCTACTTTCACACCAAAACAATCACAAGTCACTCTATGAATCCTCCTCGCACCTGCCCAAAGTATAGGAATTTTTTCTTTTTCTCTGCAACAAGCAGTTAACTCTGCAGCTGATACCAACTGCATTCTCCCAAACTTAATTCGGTTCTGGGGCTCTCTGCAGATAGCAGCATCCGTCCCCAAGGCCAATCTTCGCTCACCTCTTCAGGTGCTGTAACTTTCTCCTAGCGCTTGTTTGCTGCAGGGTTCACTAACTGCAGGGAAGCTTCATGCCTGCTGCTTGACTGTGAGGGATGCAAGCGCAGAGATGCGCTGGGTGGGGAATGAGATGAGGGGCACCTTTGGGGTTTGATAGAGACTTCCATGCATAGTTGCACTAATTGGCTGGGTGGGGAAACCCAACAAGGCCAGACCCTGCAGAGCAGGGAGTAGGGCCTGTTGGGGATGAAGAGGGCTTAAGACCTGCTTAGGGGAGGAAGTTATCAACAAAGAACCATGAACAAAGCCCCCTAAATAAATATCATAGTGTCATAAGCAGTGAACATATTTATTTCAAAGTGATATGAATTGCTTGATGGTCATTTTCCAAACATCCCTCAAAAAAAAAAAAAAAGAAGCTCAGGGTAATAATGTGAAAACTCATTTCTA
Source organism: Ochotona curzoniae (assembly GCF_017591425.1). Taxonomy (NCBI): domain Eukaryota; kingdom Metazoa; phylum Chordata; class Mammalia; order Lagomorpha; family Ochotonidae; genus Ochotona; species Ochotona curzoniae. Next base: position 19,233,307 of record NW_024465894.1, on the reverse strand, counting down.
CTTTGGGAAACAGAGGAGTAAGAACATTGAGGGTTGGCATCACTGGGAAATGGTACTTTTCTGGGAGAGTAATTTGCTACCTTACTGTGCCTCCCCTTGATGACAGCTTCTCTGGGTTTAGAAGCCCAGCCTGTCTGTGACATTGGCAGTGGCACAACCCTCAGAATTTCATAGCAGTCGCTCTGTTCTGGGCATGGAAGGCAAGGAAGGGAGAAGAAAATCATTCCCTGAGACCGGACCTGTGCTATCCCAAAATGGATGTGTAGGGTCTTGTGATGACATGGGCCTTGTGCTTGCTCATGCTTGATTGCTTTGTAACATCTGGGGTCTCTAAGGGTGGACCTATGACAGAAGGCTGTTGCCCAGCCAAAGCATGCTGCTTTTCATAAGTAACATTTAATCCTGTTAGCAATACGGGGGCACTATTGAATTTCCCCATGTCTTTTTTTTCCCATCTATTCCGAAACTTTTTTTTTTTTCATCTTTGACTCTACAACATGTCTCTTATACATAATATATAGGTGGACTGTTTTCTAAAAATGTGTCACCTTACAAATCCTACCTCATAATTGGATTAGTTGATTCACTCACAGTTATTCATATTAAGAATTAATTGACTTTATTCCTTTTAATTGTTTTCCTTTTATTTCATTGTTTTGTCCTCCACTGCTTTATTTTATCATTCTTCCTTTACTACTTTCTTTAGCAGTAAATAAATTTTTTCTTTCTAATTCATTCATATTAATCAACTAACTTTATTTTCATTTTATCTAGAAATCAGAGAGATACACATACAGAGAAAAAGAGAGACATGGAAAGAGTGAGAGAGAGAGAGAGAGAGAGAGAGAGAGAGAGAGAGAAACTGAGGTGTCTTTCACCTATTTCACTCCTCGAAAATCCACAAAACCAGAAGTGGTCCAGGCTGAAGCCAGGAGCCTGAAATTAACATCTGGGTATTTCACGTGGAAAGAAGGGACCTCAGGATTTTGTCCATCAGCTGCCGCCCCCTAGGTGCACAGCAGTAGGAGGCTGGAATAGGCAGTGAAGTGGGGACTCTAACCACTCTCTTTTGGAAAGTGGGCTGTGCTCACAGCGCCTTAACTGCTTTACCAAACTCTCATCCCATCGTAATAATTGTTTTCCCTACTGCAGTCATTTCCTTAACCCAACATAACTTTCCTCCTCTGTCCCCAAGTGTCCTCTGTTATTAGCAAGCATGCTACATATCTACATGTGATCAACTAGACTTACTTTTTATACATAGTGCTTTATTCAATTGATTTTTTAAAAATCAATTACTATAGAGTTGAGAAAGTATACGAATATGCTTGCATTGGTCTTTTTTCTTTCAGTCTAGTGAAAATTTTTTTTTTTAGCTCAGTTCTAGAGTTTCAAGAACATGGCACTGGTGGATGGTTTCAGGGCAAGTGTACATAGAGAAGCAGAGAGTACCTGGTAAAACAGGAAGCAAGTGACGGCTCAGACCAAGCTCTTACAACAATCCCTTTGAGTGAGCTAAACCTAATTTTCTCCCAAGATGCTAATGGCTTCTGCTAGGCCCTGCCTTTCGAAGACCTCATCATTCCTCCGCATCACTGCACTGGGGACCAAGCTGTGTCACATGCACCCTTGGTGGGAGGCAAACCCAAACCAAGGCCATGCTGCTATGTCATGTAATTACAAAATTGTCCTTACCAGTGTTTTCAGGTGTGTGTCCCTGCATTTGTGTCCAGGGCCACTTTCTGCCTGAAGGGCTTGCTCACCTTCCACTGGAGGTTAGTCACTTGTCTCTTGCTGATCCTGAACATCCTACTGCTACCCTGGATTTTGATTGGTGTTACCGTATCAGGAGAGCGGTGTTGATGGTGCTGGCTTTTGTTGGTTGGCACGTTCAATCATTTTTGATACTACACCTGTGACTCCTGCTTCCTCCAGAGCAGCTGCCTCTGATCTCACTACTTACATTGTAGCTTTAGCTTTTACTTTTATGCTTCACTAAATCATTTTTTATATTATTTTTCTATAGTAATTTTTTCAGGTGCAGATTCCTGTGCAGAACTGCAATCATAAGCCAATAGATCTGCTATTTCTCTTAGTAGGAAATGGATTTACAGATGACAAACTGGGGGGCTGGCAAGATGGTTCAGTGGTTGAACCCTCACCTTGCAGGCACCAGGATCTCATATGGATGCCAATTGATGTCCAGATTGCTCCATGTCCCCTGCAACTCCCTACTTGTGGCCTGGGAAAGCAGTAGAGTATGGCCCAAAGCCTTGGGACTCTGCACCTGCATGAGAGACCCAGAAGAATGTCCTGGTTCCTGGCTTAGAATTGGCTCAGCTCTGGCCTTTGCAGCCACCTGGGGAATAAACCGACGGATGGAAGATCTTTCTGTCTCTCCTTCTTTCTTTGGATCTGCCCTTCCACTGAAAACTTTAAAATCTTAAATAATATCACAATCTGCATGACAGGCTAGCTTTTTATTTCTTAGTTATATCACTGTGTCAACTCCTTTTCCTTTCATGCCACCAGAAAAATTTTCACTTCTTTTTGAGCTAAAATATGTTGTTTTCATACTAGAAAACATCATACTCAATAACACAAATGTAGCAATCTGCTTTGTTATATCACACACACACACACACACACACACACACACACACACACACACACCATGGTTGTTGCTACCTCTACTAGGATAATGAAAAGCAAACAAAACCCTAAATACTGTTTTGTAATATCACTAGTTACATACTGACAAATAATGTATTGTAAAGTATCTAAGGATCACCCCTTTTGATGCATTCATGCCACTAATATAAAAGGCCAAGTAACAGGGGGTGGGAGGAAGAGAGAGAGAGAGAGTTTCTTTCATCTTTTGGTGTATTTCCCAAATGGCAACAAAAGCTGAAGATGGGGCAGGCTAAGGCAGGAATCAAGAGCTGCATTCCTAAGCCTAGCTATTGTCAGCATGTACAGTAAGCTATCCCTAGAAGACTTCTGTCTGTCTGTCTCTGTTTGTGTGTGTGCTTACGATAAATAATTTTTAAAGGACTTATTTGTTTATTTATTTGAAAATTAGTTATATGCAGAGAGGAAAAGACACAGGAGAAAATATTGCATTGGTTGGTTCATTTCTGAGGTGGTTTCACTGCCTGGGCTGGGCCTGGCCAAATCCAGGAGCCAGGAGCTTCACCCAGGTCTCCCACATGGTACAGACGCCCATGAGTTTGGGTCACCTTCTTTTTTTAAGATTTATTTGTTTTTATTGGAAAGACAGATATACAGAGAGGAGCAGAGATAGAAAGGAAGATCTTCCTTCTGATGGTTCACTCCCCAAGCGGCTGCAATGGCTGGAGCTGAGCTGACCTGAAGCCAGGAGCCAGGAACTTCCTCCAGGTCTCCCATGCGGGTGCAGAGTCCCAAAGCTTTGGGCCCTCCTTGATTGCTTTTTTCCCAGGCCACAAGCAGGGAGCTGGAGGGGAAGAGGGGTTGCTGGGATTAGAACCGGCGCCCATATACGGTTCCAGCACATTCAAAGCAAGGACCGTAACCAGTACGTTATCATACCGGGCCCTGGGCTACCTTCTGCTTTTCCCAGATAATTAACAGGGAACTGGATTGGAAATGGAGCAGCTGGAATATGAACCATTGCCCAAATGGGGAGCCAGCACTATAAGCTACGGGTTAACCTACTGAGGCTTTATCTGCTGTGCTACAATGACATCCTAAATAAAATAAAATGTTAAAAAATTTCTAAAACTGATATTTCAACTTCTGGATGGCAGACATTTCTTAAGTAGCAAAAGTGCGTAGATTTCAAATAATGTTCTTGCTCATTCTTCATTCATCTAAGTGTATCTTTATACATTAAAGGTATAAAGGTAAACGCAAGCTACAACTCCACCAGTGAGAAGCTTCCCTTGTTATCCCGTGTTGTTGCTCCAGAATTCAACCAAGAACTACAGGCACAAAACCAAAAACATCGACTTTTCAAGCAACATTTTCAGAAAAAAACAAAAAGATGGTTATGACTGAGACTTCAGCTTTCAAACAGCTAAAGTGGGAATTGATATAGGTTGTTTGGTTGAGCTTGGATAAGACCACCAATGATTACACCGAGTCTTATACAATGTGAATTAGCCAGCAAGCCAGCTGTGTTTTGGGCAGCTCTGGTTTGTTTTGTAATATGAGGTATATTTCTTCTGTTTTCCAACTTTTTCCATTTTGCCTGGATGGGAATGCCTCACCATCTCACTCTTATTTTCCTCTCTGCTCAATGCATCTCTTCCAATGTCCACTTTTTGGGCATTCCTCAAAGGGAGGGTGCCCTTTGTCATGTCCTCTGGCAGGACAGGAAGCAGCTGGGGGAGAGGGCTCCCTCTGCCTGCACAAGCCTGGGGCTCCCTGGCCCTGTCCCAGAGTGATCAGTTCTGCTCACTTTCCATGCTTGAGCTGGGCAGGAGGCTGGGGTGGTATGGGGGACAGAGAAGCTGGGGTGGCATGGCAGGATGAGGACAGCTATGGGTCCCTTTTCCACTTCAAAGGTCCCACCTACAGTTTCACAGCTTTGGATGGGTTTTCTGCTGTCAGAGTCCAGATTTCACATTTCCTTAAGAATCACTTTTGTTTCCTGTCCTGTGACACGGAGGAGAAAATCTGCTTTGCCTTGAATGGCAGTGGATTGCATTGTGAGCTCTTTGAACCCTAGGGCCCACACTGGCCATCCTGTGTGCTGGCTGACAGTGACAAGCTCCCAGTCATCCACAATCTATCAGACTAGGAAAAGAGCGGTACTTTCCCTCAAGGACACATGTTCCCTGTCTTCTGAATTTTTTACCACCCTGGATTCAGTTTTCAACACACCTCAGCTGATGGCCAAGAAAAATACTACAAGAAATGCCTCTTCTAGGATGAAAGGGACTTGGATTTGTAAATGTACAATTTGTAAATGTAATGTACAACTGATGCGTCGCAAGTACCCATCTTTCCACCACTGGATGGAGGACATGGTGGGGAGCTGACTATCCATTTCCCCAATTTCTGCCATGCCCTCAACTACCTCCAGAAACATGCTCATGGATCTTGTACCAGTGGCATGTTTCATGGAAGATAAACAGAACAAAACAAAAATCAAACCAAAAACCTGGCTTTGGTGGGAGGCCTCTCTCTCCAACCTGAGAGGAAATTCGGTCCATAAGTCTTGGTTCCCCAAAGGAAAGAAAATGAGACGGCACTTCCTAGCCATTAAAAATATCCAACACATTACCGAGGGAGCGTTAAGCTGGCCCAGATGCTAAGTACGTTAAGTCTAAAGAAGCTCAGAAAACCTGAGGGCTGCCAAGAAAACATTAGGGTCATACTTCATCTTGAGCATGCTCGTGGTTTTCCAGTTGATTCTGTGAATAGGCAACAAAGTCTCTTGTAGAGATCAAGAACTCAACTTGAGCCTGGAGAGGCAGCCAAGGTGTAGATTCTAGGAAAAATCTGAGGAGTGGGGTGCAGGTAGGGATTTCCAGGGACTCCTTAAAATTCTTCCCAGAGGGATGGGGGACAGCTAGCTCATGATGCATAGCCAAAGTCACCCTTTAACCCTCTGCATGCAACCCTAGAGAGAGCCTTGTAGGGAGATGAAGCAATGAAATGATCCCGAATGAACTTAACTGAACCTTCACAAAAAGCAGTAAAGGCACTTCTCCAGCCTACAAAAATGAAATCATTATTAAAGTTGGCTGGTGTCACTTTTATTATTTATTTGGAAGGCAGGGAAAGAAGAAAAGATACAGTTTTCCTATTTGTTCATTCACAGCTCAAGTGAGCAGAAGCCAGGAGCCTACAACTCAGTCTCCCATGTTGGTGATAGAGACCTGAACACTCAGGCCATCTTCTGCAGCCTTTCTAGGCACATTAACTAGTAAAGAGATAGATCTGAAGCAGAGAAGCTGAGATTCGAACTAACTGTCTTATATGGGATGTTGGACCAATAGATAGCGCTCCAAGTACCATAAAATCTTTCCTGTTTTTATGCTTACAGCAGCTGTGCTGGAAGTCCTATGATCAAGCGACAATAGAAAAGAATATGAGGGTAAGCCGTTGTAGTGCAGTTGTCAAAATATTGGTCACTGCACCTGGACCCATGGGTTCAAATTTTGCCTCTGGTTCCATCCAGCTTTCTGCTAATGATTTTCTGGAAGGCATCAGGCGATGGCTTGAGTATTTGCATCCCTGCCACCCATGCTGGAGACCCAGATGGAGTTCTGGGCTCTTGACTTTGGCCTGCCCTGGCCTTTAGTGCTCCGGGTATTTGGGGAATGAGCCAGTGATGGCAGATTTTTTTTTCTGTCTCTTTCTTTGTGTGTTTGTGTACCTCTCTCTTCTCAAATAAATAACCACAAATAAATAAACTGCTTTTAAAGATTTATTTTTATTGGAAAGGCAGATCAGATTTATAGAGATGGGGAGGGATGGAGAGAATGGCTCGCTCCACAAATGGCCACAATGGCTGGGGTTGAGTTGATTTGAAGCCAGGAGCCAAAAAACCAGGAGCAAGGAACCAGTAGCCTCTTCTGGATGTCCCATGCAGCTGCAGGGTTCCGAGGCATAGGGCCATCCTCCACTGCTTTTTCAGGCCACAAGCAGAGAGCTGGATGGGAAGTGGAGCATCCTGACATGAACCAGTGCCTATATGGGAGCCCGGCATTTGCAAGGTGAGGATTTAGCCCTCAAATGTGTGAATGTGGGAAGGATACACTCACGAGGAAGCAGGGAGCTGCAGCCCAGGCAGTCTGACTTGCGAGAGTGGTTAATGGAACACCTGTCTCTTCCAGAGATAGTTCTTATTTGAATGTATAGAATGCACAGGAGTAGTGGTTACAATTTAAGAATGCTGAGAAAGGGGCCTGGTGCAGTGGGCTAGCAGCTAAAGTCCTCGCCTTGAACGTGCCGGAATCCCATATGGTCACCAGTTCTAAACCCGGCAGCTCCACTTCCCATCCAGCTCCCTGCTTGTGGCCTGGGAAAAAAAGCAATCAAGGAGGGCCCAAAGCTTTGGGACCCTGCACCCACGTGGGAGACCTGGAGGAATTTCCTGGCTCCTGGCTTCGGATTGGCGCTGCACAGGTCATTGCAGTCACCTGGAGAGTGAACCATCAGAAGGATGATCTTCCTCTCAGTCTCTCCTCCTCTCCATATATCTGACTTTGCAACAAAAATAAAATAAATCTTAAAAAAAAAAGAATTATGAGAAAGGACTATACAAGGAATCTGCCAGCGAAACTCTGAGTGGTTTGTAACAATGCAAATTATGAAAAACTTATGCATGATTTTCAAAATTTTTGCACCAAGCATAACCTTAAGATTCATTTCCATGAGTATTTTGAGGTTGCCTCCTACTAGACCGTGTAGAGTCACTTTATTAGCAAGTAAAAAACTTTTCAGGGAGAAAGTGCCCATCCTTTTCCCTTTCCTGAATGTTTAAAACTCACACATTGTCAAGAGGATGGTTTTCTTCTTAGTTTCTTTGCAGACACTTATGTCTCAATGGATACATGTGAGTAGGCAAGGTACACTGCAGACTCTCTGACACGGGTATGGCCAGGACCTGCAACCACAAAAGGCCTCTCTCCCCACCCCCTTGTAATTAATGCTTTTCATCAGAAGAAACAACAACCTTGGATTCCTGCCTTAATTGAATTGGTGCTTATGGTGGATGGTATCAAGTTCAAAGACTGAAAGATTAGATACTCATTTGTGCCTGGTTTTAGAGCAGAGCCTTCTCTGTTCAGTATTCACTACAGTTGAGTGGATTTGGGGGAAAAATCTGTATTGTATTTGTGTAAAATTACAAAATATCAGTGGTTTAGATCTGATGTTATACTCACATGTTTTCCCTAATTTTCTTTTTATTGCCCCTTGCATAATTGCAAAGCAGTGCAGCCTTCCAATTACAGGGACCACTGAGCAACATAAACAGCCACTGAACTCCAGCAGGCACCCGTCTCCTACCCGGAAACACAACCATAGCTCAGTTACCACTGGAAGATGTTGCAGAGACAGAGAAAGCCTTTACCAGGGGAAGCCAAAACGGCTGATCCCGCTGGCTGGTACGTGAAAATGAACCCATGCACTGAAAGTGAGAAAGCAAGGAGAATCCACAGTCAAATCTTTTGGCCACGACTCTAAGGTCAAAAATCTAACTGCTTAAGGCCAGATTCAATAAAAGTCTGTCTGGCTCTTATGCCAAACCATGCAGGCTTGGAAAAATCAATTTTCTGGAACTTGTAAAGTCTTCCAAAGCTGCGACAGTCAGCATTCTCTCACACTCAGATCTGGCTAGGGAGATGCTCGGAGGGTTCCTGTGACCTTGGCTGTGCTCTACAGGTTGTCATAGAGATGACATGCAGAAGAGAGAAGAGAACATGAATGTTGACCATGGCTGAACGACACATTTTCCATGTCTAACATGACCTGGTATCATTTGTTCATTTTTCCATTTATTCATTGAATACTTTGGTGACTCCAACTCCAGGCCAAGTGCTGTGTTATATATACAGGCTGAGAAATAAGATGAAAGCCCACGGTCCACATTCTCCATGACATCATAACTAAGCAATTGCAATGTAGTGTCCTAAGATTCTGCAAAGGAAGCTGGACAGTGTCACATGAATGTGGGAAAGGAGCATGTAATCAAGGCTAGGTGAGTGAAGTTAGCCACCAATGCGGTTACAGGTGAAGCCAGCTTCAATGCCAATGGAGCTCCTGGCTCTATGCTGAGGCTTGGCCACTTGGGGCTGCAGCAGCCCTTTGAAGAATCAACCAGTAGATGGACGAATTCTCTCCTATCTCTCATTACTGTGTGTGTTTGTCTCCTTCTCTTGCTGCTACCGTGCCTTTCAAAATAAGTAAATATTAAAAAGAAATATAAATGTTTGTGGAGCATACAATTAATTACATGCTAAGATTTATTAGTTTTTATTGTTCAAGAATGTGTTTATTTCAGTATATCTCTGAAGTTAATTTTTTCACGATACCGTTTCATAGGCTCAAGGATCTCCACTCTCACCCTTCCCATCCACGTCTCCCCACCCACCAGATTTCCCCTGTATTGTTACAATAGCATAGTCCTTTAACAACAGCCAAAAGTCCGTCATTCTGCTATTTAAGCGTATCCTGACATTGTAGGTATTCAGTCCTTCTTTTATTCAGGAGTAGAGATGGATATTACAGCTTATTTTGGTGCAAAATATTTTGGAATCCAGGCATCATTTTTTTCATAACATTTATTTGTCATGAGGTTTGTGAAGGCCTCTCATACACATGGATTTCAAAATACTTATTTGCATTGAGTCCTACACTGTGGCTCAGAAAGCTAATCCTCCATCAGCAAGTGCTGGTGTTTCATACAGGTGTCCGGTTCATATCCTGGTTGCTCCACTTCTGATCTAGTTCTCTGCTTATAGTGAAGAACGGCTCAAATCCTTGGGACCCTGCACACAGGTGGGAGACCAGGAAGAAGCTCTAGGCTCCTGGTTTTAGATCAGCTTAGCTCTTGCCATTGTGTCCTTTTGGAGAGTGAATCAGCAGAAGGAAAAATTTTTTACTTTCTGTCTCCCCTTCTCTCTGTAAATCTTCCTTTCATATAAAAATAAATCTTAAAAACTTTTTTTGCATCAAAATACATATTTAGTCCATGATTCATGGACTGTCCCAAATGCCCGCCCTCCTCCTTCAGCCCTTTATAGAGAATCCAGCCAGGGGCCCTGTCCTCTTTCGCTTAGCACTGGTCCTATCTGATGTCTGTGGTATTCCTAACCTCCATCATCTGAGACTGTCCTGGAACTTCCAAAGCCCTATTAACCCATGCACGGGTTCATTAACACCATGAGTTCATGTCCACCACAACCAGTAACACCCAAAAACTACAGGGAGTTGGGGCCTCGGAGAGGGGCGAGTCTGAGGCACATTCTACTCTGTCTCCTGGCGGTGTCTCCAGATTAAAATCCAAATGCCCTCAGCCTTTTGTTTTGTTGCTACCTTCCTTTTCTCGCCTCACTTCCACAAGTCCTTACAGTGGTTCACTGCTATTAAATACTTGTCTCAAATGTTTGCTTGATGATCCTTTGATGGGAAAATGCAACCTAAATTCAGATCAAGTTCAAACTTAAAGAAAGCTCCAATATATTTGATTTGGCCAATAAAGGACCAACGTGAGGGACAAGAAGTTTGAATCTCTAAAGTTCAAAATCGAAGTATGAAAAAAGATAACTTGCTTTAGCAACTAACAGGTCCTTATTGGGAACCAATCCAGGGATATCTCAGCTGATTTTGTCTTCTTTCACCTCTCCTGTGTCTGAAGATATGTCTAAATTCCAGGAAACTTCTAGAACACCAAGTAGCCATGAATGGAACTGAGGACTTGGCCCATGCAGGTATTTGTGCACTTGGCCAGCTGCTGAGCTGCCCAGGGACCTGCTTGGCCTTCACTGGTCATGGTCCCCTTCAAGCCCCATGTCACACAGCTTCACTTCTGTTCCAATCTTAGGACATTATTGGGGCTCCCTCCCATTAACTTCCAGTGCTCCCAGCCATGCGGAGAGAGCACTGACCTATATCGGGACCCTGGGCACTTGCGGGGGGCGGGGTGGGCAGCTCATGAGGATCTTTGTAATTCCTCTATCTGAGCATCATTGAGTACTGCCATTCATTCTCCCACATTTGTGTCATTCCTAGGGCGTGGGGAGTTTTCTGCATGGGTAACAAGACCTGGATGAGGCTCCTCTATGTTCTTGACTTGTCTTCCCTGGCACCTGTGAGTTCCACACTGAACTGTACACAGCACATGTTTGGGCCGCTTGCTTGGAGCAATCCACTGCTCCTCACAGGCAGGGCTCAGTGGAAGAAGTCCTCAGTTCCCTCTGAAGCTTCTTGGGGGACAAATGATTGGTGTTCTACACACTGGAGGTGTGCTTTCACACTGCTTTGCACAACTAACTTTGCTAACATCACAAAGAAAACAGATTCTTTGTAGTTCATTATAGGATTCTGAAAATACAAAGATATCTACTGCTTTTTTTTTTCTTTCCTTCATTTTGCTTCCTTCTTTCCTCCCTCCTTCCCTCCTTCCCTCCTTTCCTTCCTTCCTCAATCCTTCTTTCCTTCCTCATTTCCTTTTTGGATCTTTCTTTCTCTCTCTCTTTTTTTACTTGTTGAACTCTTTATTTAGTGGAACATTAAGCCCCTGACTGTAGTGTAAGTTTTAAAATGTTATCTCTAGACCCAAACAGAAAACATACTCTTGGCTAGCATCTTCCACTTTTTCCTGCCCTTCTTTGTTCCACAACTCTCATTCTGGCTTCCTGGAATTCCACTTGGAAAAAATAAAAAATAAAAGACACAAAAACCACCTGCACACGGCTAACTGCCATGGATGGGGTCCTCTTGGGCTATCAAGCTAAGACACAGCATCTGACGTTTGGGGACGTGCCCACACATGTAACCATGCTTGCTTGTCCCATCTGTGTACAGAGTATAGATCTGGGCTTGCAGCTGCTAAAGCACAATGAACAGACATTACTGGCACTGAACTTCCAGAATGAATCATGTGCTTGTTTCAGCTACAGTATAGCCACAGACATGCTTACCAGAAGAACTGCAAAGGAGCTTGCTTGGAACTGGAAAGTGTCTGGAGGATGTCACTGTGGTTGAGCAGAACAGCTAGCATCACAGCCTGGTAGGGGAAGAACAGGGTGTGTGTGTGTGTGTGTGTGTGTGTGTGTGTGTGTGTGTGTTGGGATTGTGAGTGGCAGGAGAAGGCATTTCATAGTGCACATAGAACACTCCAGACACTGAGCTAAGTCAAACACACAACAAACCCTACAGGAGGCACTCCCAGTCAGTTGCCTGTTTGTTGTCATCTATGAGTGAGTCAGCACTGTGGTTGGGTGTGTCTCCTAGAATTCCTACACTGGAAACCTGGTCTCCAATGCAGATATGTTGAGAGGTGGAATCTTTGGAGGGGACTGAGTCATGAGAGCTCTGCCAAAATTATAGGTTGTTATGGGAGCAGCTTAGTTGTGAAAATGAGCTCTCTTAAAGCCAAAACTGTGGTCGCCACCTGGGAGGCCAGCATCCCAAATAAAATGCTGCTTCATATTCTGGCTGTTCCACTTTCAATTCAGCTACCTCCTAAAACAACTGAGAAAAGCAGCTGAGGATAGTTCAAGTGTTTAGGATCCGGTTCCACATGTGGGAGACCCAGAAGAAGCCAGGCTTCTGGCTTTGGCCTGACCCATTCCTGGACCCTGGACCCTGTGACCATCTGGGGTGTAAACCAGTAGATGAAAGATACCACTCCTCCTCTCTAAATCTGACTTTCAGCTAAATAAATCTTTTTGTTCTTTTAAAGTGAGCTATCTCTAGGAGGCTTGCTCTGTCTCACCATGGAATGCATTCTGCCAGGTTGTGACACAATAAGCAGGCTCTTGTCACATCCAGTTACTTGACCTTGGATATCCTGGACTCCAGAGCTATAAGAATTAATTTCCTTTTCTTTATAGATTATACAGTCTTTGCTATATTGCTATTCATCTGTAACAACAGAAAATGAACTAAGACAGTCGGAAAGACAAAGTGTAATTACAAAAGCACTAAGGAGCCAACAACTTCCCGTTTGTTGCAATTGACCTTGGGGGGCAGGGAGAGATTGGGCAAGGTTGGTTGGTAAGCTTGGAGCACTGTTCCTGTGCAGCCTTTGAATGGAGACCCTCCACCAGACGGGATGCTTGCTCTTCCTTCCACTTGTCTTTGCCTGGCTCATTTTGAAGGTAGCAAGAAAATGTTGCTGTTTCTCAACTGGGAAGCTGGTACTTGGGAAAAGTGGCCATGGCTAACCTCATCTTGGAGTGGGAAGATTCCTCTGATTGAACAAGTTTAGGGCTCTTGAACCCTTGAGTGGTCTTACCTCAATTTACCACACACTCAAGGTTAGGAGCTTACCCCCCAAAATCTGCAGAGCTGAGAAAACATGTGCCTAAAGATTAGCAGGGGATGCATTCCTAGATTCCCGGTGTGTTGGGAATGACAAGCTTCTAAACACTTCAGGTCAGAAGTAGGGAAATGTATGCCAGACCTGTTGGTGAGGTGAGGATGGGAGTGAAAGATTATGGGAACTGTGGATATCTCTGCCTCAAGGACTTTGTCTTTCATTCTTATTCACACATCCCTGGGTGTGACAGCCAGGCCAGTCATCGAGAGTCCGGAGGGAGCTGTAGGCAGAGGAGCTGTGATGGTCAAGTCCTCATCTGAACTCTTGCTTGGTTGGTTACTGCATCCCAGCATTGGTGGCATTTCTCACTGGGATTGGGCACATTACAAAGAAGTAACAGTGACTTCTTCATCCAGAGGAGAACAAAAGGAGCTGATTTTCTAAAACTGTCATTTCCTAGTTAAAAAAAAAATTGGGACAAAATTTGCATTTATTTTGGAATATGAAATTTCAAATTTCTTGAAGTGAAACATGACTTCCACAGTGTTGTGCCTTGCCTTTGTATCCGTGGCACTCAGTGCCTCTTCTGTTTCCCCAGAATGAGAAGTAAAGTGAAGGATCTAGCTCAGCAGTCAGAGGCATTTTAACTGCTATCACATCTAAACAGCCCTGTCAACTTGGGTCGATCATTGCCACTCTACTGTCTCCTGATTCGTTTCCTAGGGGATAGGGGGAAATGTTTGCTGGAGCCAATATTGTGGCATAATGGATTAAGCCAGAGCCCACAAGTCTGGCCTCCTCTATGGGCATCAGTTCAGGCCCCAGCTGCCCCTAGGTTCTGCCTGAGAAAAGAAGCAAAAGATGGCCCAAATGTTTGGGTCCCTGCCACCCAAGTGGGAGACCTGGAAGAAGCTGCTGTGTCTTAGCTTCATCCCGACCAACCTTAGCTATTACGGCTATTTGAGGAGTGAACCAACAGATTGAAGGTATCTTTTCCCTTCTCTCCCTCTCTCTTATACCCTCTCTGTGACTCTTTCAGATCAACAATAAGATAAACCTTTAAAATAAGTAAATAAAATTTGACTAGCTTTTACATCCTAAGCTTCATTGTGCACTGTCAAATATTCTGATCATGTTTTCCAAACATGTTTTCTGGCTTAAGTGAATAACATACATTGATCATTGGCAGTGAATCTACAAAACATGCTCACAGAACAAGAAATCACAAAGTAGATGACATCATTAGACCACATGGTGGGCCTGGCCCCAGAGATCATGAGGCCTTGAGAGTCCAGAGGGAAGCAGGAAGCAACTTAATTCACGAACTGTTGAAAGACTGATGAGAGGGCTGCTCTCCATGGAGTTGGCTACGGGTGTGCATATTTTGGTAGTTGGGAGAGGCCGAGTAGGGGGGTAGGAAAATGTAACTATTTGGCAATGTTTATTTTGATGTAGTTTCAACACACACAAAATATATCATATGCACATACACATTTTTCCTGAGCATGTGAGAATAATTTGAAGACACAATTTCATCACACTCTTCCTCCTGGATACTCAGGGGTGGATTTCACATCCTGAGAGCCAGAGGCGTTTTCCAGTAGGTCTGCAACACCGTTGCCAGAATCAGAAAACCTGATCCTGATACAATGCTGTTTTGTCATCTATCATCCAGATCCCTGGTTTGCAGATTGCTCCATGACTATCCTGTGTGGCAGTTTCATTTTCCTGGTCCAGGAGCCAACCAGAGATCCTGCATGATGCTGAATGATCATCTCTCCCCAGTGCCATTTCCACAGGAATACTTCTTCATCATTCGCTGTCTTCTTAAAGGTGATGGTTTTGAAGCTCCCGCCCCATGTTGTCCCTCTCTCTAATGGGCTTCTCTGCTGCTTGTCCAGGATTGGAACCAGGTGTGGCATTTCTGGCACAACACCACAGAAGGCAGCAAGCATTCAGTGCATGGGCACATGAAACTCATTTGTCCCACTTTGGGCGAAAATCACTTCATCACTTGGTGAGGGTTTTGTGTGTGTGTGTGTGTGTATTTTATAAAATATGATCCTTGCATTAAATATGCTGTAGGCTGAAGACTGGCTGATTCCACTTGATTCTGACTTTAGTAGAAGCACGGATTCATCGCAACAGTGCCACCTGCTGAAAAAAAGTGTGCGTGTTTTTTTCTTTTATTATTATTATTTGAAGTTCCAAATGTGACTGAAGGTTAAATCTAAACTTTACACAGTGGGGTTGCTTAGATACTTAAGTGTGAGGTCAGAACTTTCCAGACGTTGTAAAGGAAAGAGCCAAACAGTACATAGCTGCAGGAGCAGAGCTGGGTGGGTCTGGTGCTAGCTTGGGGATGCTAACTCCTTGGAGCTCCTATGAATGCTCTTGGGTCCTGAGCTGCACCTGGCCAGGTAGGGTCTGACAGCCCACAGGGAGCAAGTGAGGGCAGGTCACCCCTCCTGGAGCTGAGCTCCCAGCCCTGCAAGAACCCCCTCAACCAAGACCTTGCCACTAGTTTTCTTTCATCTCTGCAGCATGGTTCCTTTCTAAGCTTTAACTTGTTCCAGCATTTGCCTCCTTGTTGGTCTGGAAATAATAAGAGCTGTTCGTTTCGCTATATAATTTGAGAGAAAGGCTGGCATCCCCCTCTCACCATGGAAAACACGCTGGGATGATCTCTATCGTCTTCCCATCCTGCTGATCCCAGTGAAACTCTTCAAAGAGTTTTTTGATCTTCTCTCTGTTAATCAGAGGCTTGAACTTGAAATTCATAGGAAACAAACAGGCTGGCTCAGGATGAACACATTTTGTTAAATCACCTGTTCCTGCAGAGTAATTTATTTTATTTTATTTTATTTTATTTTATTTTTATTTTATCCATTATAGAGGGATAATGACATTTATTGATGATGTTTGAATTGGATTGGACTATTTTCCCCCTTGTAATTAGAACCTAAACATAAGCCTGAAAGTGGAAAAGATTGGGTTCTATGGGTGAAACCAATAAACAAATGAACAAAACTTAGAAGGGCAGAGGGGGTTACCACTGCCCGCAACTCTGGTATGTCAGAACACCAGTTCAAGTTCTGGCCATTCTGCTTCCAGTCCAGCTCCCTGCTGATGTGCCTGGGTGAGTAGTGGAAGATGACCCATGTGTGTGGCCCCCCTGCTTCCCATGTGGCAAGCCAAGATGGAAGTTCAGGCTGCTGCATTCTGCCTGGTTCGGCTGTAGCCACGGAGCCCGTTTGGAGAGTGACCTCATAGGTAGAGGAGTTCTCTCTGTCCCTCTGTCTCTCAAATAAGTGATGTGTTTTTCAAAAAGAGCTGTAAGAGCTAACATCACAATCTGGAGGCCAAAAAATAAATATATTTAGCTCAACCACTTTTGTCTTTACATCTGGCATGGAGTTTTGAAGAGTTTGTAGAAAATGGAACTGCAAGATCACATAAATTTCCCACACACAGTCTGATGCTCCATCATATCTAGATGACTTGAGGAACAGTCTGCTGTTGAGAAAGCATGATGGAGCTTCCAGGTGCTGCATCTGACTGTGGACATTTGCAACAGGAAGTCACCATAAGAGCGTGAGCTGGTGAGGAAGCCTGCTGGGAAAAGGTGAACTCATTTAAGACGACGGGAGAGGGTAACTGTGTGCAGCAGTTTGCAAGACTGATGTGGAGAAAGTGCCACAGACTTTTCTTTCTTTGATCCAAGGAAGAGTTTATTCTAGTCAATTGGGGTTGTGAAGAGTCAGGAACCAGTTCATAGGAGGGATAAAGGTCTGAGTGTGGAGACGGAGGCAAGTGCTTGTTCAAGGATAGCGTTAGATGTACTGGGTGTGGAGTTGTGGGGCAAGTGTATGTGGCTACATGGTACGAAGCTAATGTGTCCTTCACCTTAAACTTCTGTGATTGAGAGATAGTGTTAACATTTAAATTGGTTTGAGCCAATCCACAATGTACTAGCATTTTAAAATAAATAATTTAATTTTAATATTTTAATGCAAATAAAGCCAAATTTGGTTTTATTTGTTGACTGCAATGCAAGCCTAAGCTCATGCATTGACATTGGATTCGTTAATCCTAAGAATTACACCACACATGAGAAAACCATATTATAAACAAGATGAAAGTCCTTTCAGCATAGCCCTTATTAGGAGAATTTGGTACTAAGCAAACACTCCACATCAACTAAATACTTCATCAGGTTTAGCTATGCTAAGAAAAATTCTCTGCCTTTATAAATCATTTAAAGTTTACAAAGTTGAGATCTCTGAATTAGTACTTTGTAGCACATGAAAAAAAAAATCCACAAGGCAAAAAAAATTAACTTATTTGTTTCTGAATGGTTTGGAGTACTATTAATTTGAATCATGCGAAATTGTTATTTTGACACTTAAAAGTAGAGTTTTTTAAAATAATGTATTATAATTAAAACATTTTATAATTTTCACATTCTTGCATACAGCTGTGAGAAACAATACAAAAGTGTCAGTTATTCTGTTTACTTTGTTCCTCCTGATGTTACTGCAAAACTGGGGTTCAGTTATGAACTTAACACTATGTCAGTTTCCTATGGTTCCATTGCTGATAGATGACAAAAGGCATACAGTGAGTGGATGGCTGGGCCAGGCTGTAAGGACAATCCCAAAGGCATCAAACAGAGAGACTGTGATGGAATCATAGTTATCATATGCATGGCTTTGTGTTGTAGAGCAAGAGAGGTTTCCAGGGACACTGTACAGATGAGAATGTGAGGTGGTGATGGGATGTTAAGAACTCAACATGATGGGATTAGGAAAATGAGCCTTGGGAAATAGCCATGATGCCCTTGGTGAAATGTCCAGAGTGTGGGAATGAGAAGGCAGCCTACAATGGGACCAGAAGATTAAGGCTGTTCTATCTGCAGGCTGAAGGGCTGATGCAGAGTGCATGAAATGGACAGAGGGCAAAGGAGAGGACAGAGGGCATGGAGCTTGGGGACTTTGGAAATGAGGAGAAAAATCTCTTCCCCCAGCTGTTTGAGAAGAGAGAAGAGAGTGAGTAAGATGCAAATAAGTGAGTGTGCTTTGTAAGGTACACTGGCTCTCAAATGTTTAAAAATGAGCACTGTCCACAGTTTTTTCTACACTCTAGTCAGACCCAGGACAATTAACTGTACCAGATAAAATCAGCTAGTCTTGTCAAAATGAGGGTGAGGCTCGTCTTCAGCTTTCCCTCCGAACAGCCTGAAGTGCACACATAGGCCTTGTGACATTCCAACTATTGAGGCCCTAGCTTCCTCAGGTCACAAAAACTAATTGCCATGTTGTCTACTTGTTTGGTAGATGGGTTGCAAGACTGAATCATTCCTTGATTTCCAGGATAGCCTGGAAGCTCCAAAGCGAACTGCAAATGATTGGTGTAAACTTAGAGCGGCAGGGGTTGGGCCTATAATCCAGCACTTGGAGCCGCTGGTGCCCAGCAGACATGCAAGAGGGCTTGGCTGGTTCTGAGCACATCTTGAACCTGGGTCAACAAACACCTGATGATATTCAGGTTCTGAAACATGACTGTGCCACTGTGCTGGCCAGCTGACATTGTCTTCAGTAGTGCCAGTGGGAAGGGCATGAAGATAAAATAGAACAAAACAGGGACAGCTTCGCAGTTCACTTACAGCCAGTGTTTGTGTTTGACAAAAAGCACAGTTGCAGAAGGCCAAGAGAAAGGAAGACCAGAAAGGCCAGAGACAATGAAAACACCTATCATGGGGACACAAGTCTATGATTCACAGAATGAAAAGGATATGCCTAAATAAACCTTGAAGAAATGGATTTATGAAAGAGGGTTAGAACAGGGAGGAGGGATAGACGACTGGATAATTTGGGATGGTCCTACTACTATAAATGTCAAATGGTTTAATTTGCTGTCAACATAGGTTTAAGCCTTTAACTCCTACCATTACCCAAGATGCTTAAGTAAGAATTCCAGTGCTCCAATTTTCAATTCTGTGTCGCTAAATTTATTTGGATGCTAAACACTTATGAAGACCAAGCACGTTGGAAAACACACAAAGCTCATGCTTCTCAGTTGTATTTCAAAGAACCAACCATGCCCTGCCTCTCTCCCTTGTACTTCTTCCCTTCCGTCTTCCCCCTTCCTTCTCTTTCCCTCCCTCCTTCCTTCCCTTCTCCCAATTTCCTTCTCACCTCTTTTCTTTCAACTCATTTTTACTGTGAACCTTTGACTTCCACGTATCACATGCACAATGTTGAGCCCAGACACAGCCTCTGTCTTTGTGAAACTCATGTGTAAATGGGGAAGCCAGACAGTGATTAAACCACTAATCACTTTCATAAATTTCATTTTCTTTATTACTACAGAAATTGAACACTTGGTCTCAAGCCTATGGTGGATATGACTCTCATACACTCCTGTTCGTCCAGCTGTGAAAACACTATTTACACATAATATCTGACCTTTATGTTTTTAGTACCTACTTTATTTGGTGATAGAATTTCATCTTTTTACATTTAAAAATCAGCCCTTATGTGAGAATTTCTTGGTTTAACTTCATAATATAAACGTGGTCCCCTCTTATTCAAAGTTCTCCCTATTCAGAGTTTAGCCTCTTCCTCTTCTCCTTGGAGTAGTATCTAGATGGCATGAGTTCAGATGCATCATTGCAATGGTGCCTTGTCAGGTCCAGGAGTGTTCTCAGTCATTCTGGGCTTGGCTGGGGGATAGTGGAGCTCGCTAGCCCCTCCCTGGTCACCCTGGTGACACTGAACCCCCCCCCCATTTCCATGGATCTTTTGGATCCGGTCAGTGGTCCTCATCTAGTTTGTGTTTGAACTGTTTACACATTGTTACTATTCTTTAATTACTGAATTCATCATGAATCTCTCAGTTTCATCCTTGTTCTTTTATGGGACTTTTAACTTCCTTAACCTCTTGAGTCACATTTTCACGTCGTTTAACTTTTTTCTTTATTGTCTGCTAATGAAAGCTTCTGAGGATGGCGTCATGGCACAGCAAATTAAGAAACCTGCATGAGACACTAGCCCCTATATTCCTGTATTAAAAGGTCAGTTCTTACCTTAGCTGCTCCAGCCTGCGTCTAATCCACCCCTGTTGATGCACCTGGGAAAGCAGCAGAAGGTAAAGTGCTTGGATCACTGCCATCCACATGGAAGAAGCTCCTGACCACCACTCACTTATCTACTGTCCAGTATCTATCTATCTATCTATCTATCTATCTATCTATCTATCTATCCATCATGCCTATGATGAAGTTTAATTTACAAGTAAAATATTGGCAACAATAACAGAGCAATCTTAGCAATGTGTTGTATAAAACTATGAGCATTACTAATCAAGCACTTTGAGACCCTAATTGCATAAAATCAAAGTGATTTGAGCTCTGTCTAAGCCCATCCCATCTGGTGGCCAAATAACCACTAACAGGTAGATAAGTGTATATGGTGTGCAGGTGATGAACATGGAAGGTCTGGGCAGGTGAGATGAGATATCATGAGATTTTGTCATGTCATTCAGAATGGTGCACATCTGTTAATGTTAATGTCCATGACAGTGTCAATTGCGTTTATGGCCATGTGCTTCTAAAATGTCCACTTCTAGGAATCTGAATATTTCTCATAAATTTATGTAATTTTGCATATTCATAATGTTCCTATGAAATGGAAAAAGGATTTATACTAGATTTGATTTTAGCAAAATATATCCAACATGTTCACAATTCCTATAAATTTTGCTTCCCAAGCTCCTACTCCTATTTCCACTCCTTCCCACCACTCACCCCAGAAGTGGCCATGTTTAAAATCTGTACTTCAGGTTGTAGAGTTGGCTCCAGGCTAGGCTTAAAGAATAGGAATCACCCTTTTCATCCAGTGCAGCCCAGGTCACATAACCTGATTGATGGCCTGCCTGTGCGTAGGGTGCTGGGTCTGTGAGCCCTGGAGGTGGGGGGACCAGCAGGGCCTGGGTCGCACTGGCCCAGGTCCTTGCTCCCACCTGCAATAATTGGTCTTACTCTGTGGAAAAGATGAAGTAGTGGACAGCTGGCACAGATCCACATGGATGATATGGCAGTCCACTGGGGCCTACAGAAGACATCTGTATCGTGCCAGAGGAAGGAAGGCAAAACAAATTAGACCACTACCCCAGCCAAATGATGAGAGCAAATATCTGGGCAAGTGGAGACTCTAAAGTTGACTATGTCAGCTGGTGGACATTGGAAGGGTTTCCTCATCCTTGAATTGAAGAAACTGGCAACATTTTAGAACTATTAAAACCACCTTGGCAGAACCCTCAAAGCATACCACATTGGGAATCTGGGTTGATTTTGAGTAGCCATTCCCCCTTCCCAGATAGTGGGGCAGTTGGGAGGCTGGGTATGGCTTCACCCCTTATCCCCACCCCCTGCAGAAACAAGAAAAGAAATAGAAAATTTGGAAATAATGATCACACCCACTTTTCCCTAACCCTTGATCCTTTCCACTACCTGATCAACTATGTAAACATCATCTAAAATTATAAGACAAAATTAAGAAAACATGGGCCTGGTGTGATAGTGTAGCGGTTAAGGTCCTTGCCTTGAATGCCCAGGATCCCATATAGACACCAGTTCTAATCCCGGCAGCTCCACTTCCCATCCAGCTCCCTGCCTGTGGCCTGGGAAAGCAGTTGAGGATGGCCCAGAGCATTGGGACCCTGCACTCGTGTGGAAGACGTGGAAAGAAGTTCCTGGCTCTTGGCTCCGGATCGGTGCAGCACCAGCCGTTGTGGTCACTTGGGGAGTGAATCATCGGACGAAAGATCTTTCTCTCTGTGTCTCCTCCTCTCTGTACATTTGCCTTTCCAATAAAAATAAATAAATCTTTTTTAAAAAATAAAATTAAGAAAACAAACAAAGAGAATCACCTTTGCCAAGGGTGAAGTTTGGAGGTGGAGAAACCAGGTCATCACGAAACTCGCAAGACGTGCTTTTGGCTTGGCCTTTTGACAACAACAAAAGGTCGTGGCTTTTCTTATCTGACCGTCTACCTGGACAGGCTCAGTCCAGTCTAGGGGACCAAGACTGACTTTGATGGACCTGCAGCTCAATATACTCTCATTGTAATACATGGGCATGTTAACTGATGCACCTGCCAGTCAGCCTAACAGGAAACATGCTTGGTCATGGGGTATGGGGGTTGTTTTCTAATAGTTAGTACTTTTTTTTAATTACCCTTTGTCTCAAACTCCAGACTCACTGGAAAAACCATTGCAAGGATATGGTTGGAATTCCAGCTTCCAGCTAGCTTGCATTTGTATAACTAAACTTCACCCATTGTTTTGTGTTTACTATTTCTGTGTTTATCTAGAGAACAAAGTTGATTAGAGCAGCTTTCAACTATAAACAGAAACTTATGTGTTAATGAGGGTATTTAATCAATTATTTTGTCATCTAATTTTCAATCGTCAACTCCTTTGTTTAGTTTTTCTGTTTTTTTCTCTTACTCTATAAAATATATCTTTACATTTCATCACCAGTTATTCAACTAGAACACAGAAAAATACTCTTGGAAAATTATGATTATTGAGAAATAAATCTAAGGATATATAATATAATGTTTAAAGCAAAAGTACCTTATAAAAGAGAATGTACTACCAAGCTGTACTACAAACAAATCTATAGTAACTTAACTGGTGTTTTGAATCAAAAGGTGAGAAAAGGACCAACACAAAAATTTAAATCAAAGAAAAAGAAATAATAAGTAAAATAAAGTAATTAATGAAACAAAAGAAAAAATGATGGCTAAAATCAAACATCAACAAAACAGGGAGAATGAAAGTGTGTGTGTGTGTGTGAGAGAGAGAGAGAGAGAGAAAGAATGCCATTTATTTCAAGAATAAATAATAGAACACAAATGTATTTAAAGGCTTTTAAAAGCTTTAAGAATTGATATGAACATCTTTGTACCAATAACAAAACCCATAAAATGGGCAATTTTCTAGGAAAGTTTAAATGCCAGGATTGGCCTTGGAGCAAGGCTACTGAGAAGACTTACAACCATAGAAAATGTAATAAAAATTGAAACTGTGGTCAATGACTTCTCATCCCTAAACAGGCCCAGATGATTTTTCCAGTAACTTTCAGCAGAAGTTCAAGAAACATATATTTCGCATTATATCTTAACTGTTTCTGAGTGTGTGTAGGGGTCGGGAGGAGAAGCAATGTTGCACAATTCATTTCCTACGATTAAAGAATTTTCTTAGGGGAATTGAGAAAGAAAAACTCAAGGTGTGCCTACCTTTGTTTCAAAACTCGACAGAATAAAAATTGCCACTGGGTTGGTTTGGAAGTGGATCAGCCAGGGCAGGAATCAAGAGGTCAGTACCACGGGTACTTGGTTTACTACAGCGTGGGGCTGGCCTAGGGAGCTCTGTGTGCTTACAGCATCCACTGCCTCTCTAGCACCACATTCATGTCTACATCTCCTCCTTATCTTTACTGATTCCTTTCCTGTTTCCTTTGTTTATTTCTGTCTTTGGGGACAAGAGTGATAATTTTCTCTGAGAGTCTAATTTTTTCACCTAGAGATTTTTTAAAAATGTCATTATTTTCCCATATTTGCATTTGGAATATTTATTTCCTCTTTCCAATGCTTTTAAGGAAGAATTTTTATACTTCCAGGAGAATGTTTAAATTTTGTAACTGATCGAATTAAAATTGTGACTGCTGTTATTGTGTTGTGAACACTTAATGTTGCATTTGTATTCATGCTTTGGCATTGATTGAGAGTTTGAGACTGGCCTCAATTAGGGTCATTTTGTAAGCACAGATTAACATGTAAACGCTTTTTGTTTTCAAGTGGGGAGTTGGATATGTTTGTTCTTCTTGGCTCAATTGCTTATAGTAAGTGAGCTGCCAATGAATCGTAACTCCAGCTAGAAGAGCTAACGGCGTAAAGCTTATAGAGGAAAATCCATAAAATAGAAACATATATCACATGCAAATGCCATGTTTAATTTTTCAGGGAACCTCTAAGCTGTTTTTCATAGTAGTTAACCGCATTTTCTATCCCCACCAACATTGTCCAGTATCCCAATTTCTTCACATGCTCATCAACATTTGCTTTCTTCTGTTTTTATGACTGTAGCTAACTTAATAAATATGAGAGTTATTGAATTTTTCCTATGATTTCCAATGATTAGTAAGCTGAGTGTCCTGTTAGATGCACATTGGTTATTTTTATATATTCTATGGAGAAATTTCTATCCAAGCCATTCCTGCTTTTGAATCAAACGTTTGTTGCTGAGTTTTGAGAGCTCTTTTCATATTATTCTTTCAGGAGTTGCTTTTTCATTTTATTAATTGTGTCCTTAGATGCACAACTGTTTAAAATTTTGATATAGTCCAACGTACATGATACTTTTTCCTGTGGTCAAAAGAAACCATTGTGAAACCACACAGTTCCGAAAATTTCTTAATGTTTTATTTTAAGGGCTTTTATTGTTTGGGGTCATAAATTTAGGTCTTTGACTTCTTTTCCCTTCTCTTTTGATTGAAAAGTTTGACATTAATTTAATTGCTGGTATGCTTGAATTTTTAAAAGTACTTATTTATTTACTTAAAAGGCAAAATTACAGAGAGAGAGAGAGAGAGAGAATCTCTCATCTGTTGGCTCACTCCCCAGTACAATAGCCAGAACTGGGCCAGTCCAGAGCCAGGAGCCAGGAGCCAGGAGCATCTGAGTGCCGCACATGGATGTAGCCATCTTCTGCTTCTTTCTTAGGAACATTAGCAGGGAGCTAGAGTAGAAGTAGAGCAACTGGGACACAAGCTAGCGTCCATGTGAGATGCCAGGGTTGCAGGCTGTAGCTTAAGATTGCACTATGAATAAGCTTCTTCTGTTTCTATGAGTTTTGTATTCATTTTTTATTTCTCAAATTCAGGAAATGTTCCAACCCAAGTTTTTTTTTTTATCTTGATAAATTCCTCACCAACACACGCATGTAAGAATTATAGCGATTATCTATTGAACAGACATTTATGACTATAAGCAAGGATTAAAATTAAGCACAGGAAAAAGGCCACGCCTTACTTTCCCAGAGTTTATGGTCAAGGGAAAGACAAATACTTATCGAATTACTACATGGTGTGACTTCCTAGAGCACTAATAGGAGGGTAGAACCATGTGGAGGAAACTGGGGAATGACTGGGAGTCAGCTCATTGCAGTAGGGTGGTGATCAAGCCTAAGGAGAGAGAAAGAATAGGATAAGAACAAAAGCAAGAAATGAAGAAAGCAGAATGAGGACAAGGAGAAGGGGAAAAATAATTGAAAGAAAAATCTGTAAGAAACTGTTTGATTCCAAATATAACTAGGCATTGCTAAGTGCTTTCCCTTATTTTTTTCAGAAGATTTATTTGTGTATTTACTCTGCTTCCCATGTGGAAGACCCAGTTGGAGTTCCTAGCTGCTGGCTTTGGTCTAGCGCAATTGTTTTGGAAGATTCTCTCTCTCTTTCTCTCTCTCTCTCTCTCTTCTCCCCCCCCCCATCTCTCCTCTCTCTCGTTCTCTGTCTCTTTTTCTCTTTCTCTCTCTCTGAGGGGCCCAAGTCAATTTCTAAAAGAACAATAAACATATAGCATATTTGAAAACTTTCATATAATAAGCTTGCATGTAGATTTACGTGTGAAGATGCATAAAAAGATGCACAAGTCCTTCAGCAAGTTGGATTTTTTGGTGCACAAAACTTGAAATGAATGCAGTTTTTATGTTAGTCATTTCCCATGAACTTTTTGAAGACCCTACACGTATGTATGTATATGTATATGTGTGTACATATATGTGTGTCTATACTTCTGCTATTAGACTTCTGCAATCACTGAATCAATGTTTCATGACTCAGCCTCTTGAGGAGACCTTGGGACAGACTCTCAAGAAAGTGTGGTAGATAACCCATTGCTTGAGGTCGGGGCTGCTGGGGGAATGGGTGTAAGTCACATGACACAAAGCTGTGGAGTGAGAAGCTTCTGGAAGCTCCAAGTGATGCAGCAGCTGTAGAGGGGCTGCTCTCCCTGGAACAGGGCGGCTGTGCACATCGAGTGCTCTGCTGCATATACTGAGGCTGAGCTTTCAAGTTGGGAGGAAAGCAGGAAAACCTGGTAGCTGTGCTGATTCACACAACCCACAAGTGCAATTCCTGAAGGGGCTGGAGCTGTTCACATCCTCTCTTCTTGGAAGCCGTTTGTCTCAGAGTGGGTTGACTTGACTTTTTGAGCTCCTGATGGCTTCATTTGCTAGAACATTATTCATCATCGTACATGTTTAGATACAATGCCAACATATATTAGCTTAATAATCATGTTTTGACCATAGGACAAAACCTGGCTTATAAACACTTTGATAAAATAGGAGCCTTGCTGAACTCTTCAATGTTCTAGACCCATCTTGTACAACAGTGATTTTAAACTCGCTTGACTACTCTGAAGCCTAACCTAAGACAAATGTCAACATTCTTCAACATAAACAATTTCCATGATGAAATTAGTTTTAAGGATTTATTTTGTTATTTGAAAGACAAAGTTACATAGAGAGAAGGAGAAACAAATAGAAATTGTCCATTTGCTGTGTGTTTATCAAATGCCTGCAACAGCCACAAATCCAGTCTTCTTCTAGGTCTCCATATGGGCACAGGGTTCTAAGGACTTGACCATTCTTTGCTGCCTTCCCAGGTAATTAGAGGGGAGCTGGATGAAAAGTGAAGTAGCCAGGCCTCAAACCAGTGCCCATCTGGGATACCAGCTCCATAGTTGGAGGCTTAACCTCTTATACTTGCCCCCATGATAAAATGTAAATGTACAGAATAACTATTGTTGAAAAAATAGGAGCATTTTAAGAGAGCTTTCATAGAAATCAGCAATTTCTCCCCATTCTTTACAGAGAGAGCGCAACCCCTGGATTAATAGCTGAAAGTCTTTGAGTGTTAGATGGGTACATGAAAAGGTGGTCACGAAATGAAATTTCACAAGGGATTAATCTGAATGAAAAGAAAAAAATGTAATCTCTGCATATGAAGGTCATAAAACTTCTAGGATCAGCCCTGTGGAATCATGGGCTAAACTGCTGCTTACAGGTGCCAGCATCTTAGATCAGAGTGCCTGTCCAGACCTGGATGCTCCACTTCTAATCCATCTCCCTGCTAACGCAGGGAAAGTAGCAGATGATGTCTCCAGTGCTTGGGTGTCCTCTGTCGTGTGGGAGACCCTGCTGAAATTTCAGGTTGCAACCATTTGGGGAGTGAACCAGCAAATGGAAAACATCCATCTCTGTCTCTTTTTCTCTTTCTGTTATTCTGCACACAAACAAATCTTTTTAAAAAGTCAAGAAAATTGAGAAAAACTACAAGGGGATCTCAAGGAGTTTTTTTTGCATTAAAATAAGTGTATTTTGTGATTCCATCTTCCCACAAATTTTTAGGTTGTCCCTATTTGCACACTAGGTTGTGATTTGCAGGTGCCTCTGGTCAGTATGCGCCTTCCCAGTAGATGAAGCATAAAGCCACGTAGTTGGTGCATGTTCACATGTTGAGTGGACCGGGGTGAGGTGTGGGGAAATGACTGGCCATCTTGCAGCGTTTGCTGGAGAGAGGTTGAGCCGAAATGACTATGCTGATGAATGCCAAGTGTGACAGCCATTGAATGAAGACTTCAGAATGATGCCATTCCCTACAACTGACAGTTCTGTGTAAGAAATAAACAATGTCAACAGCTCCTGCTGCCTGCCTCGCAGCCCAGGGAGCCCTGTGTGCTGCAAGTTAGCCCTGCAACTTAAAAGACTCATAACCCCAGAGAGGCAAAATAAGCAGCTGGTGTGCAAGCTGCTTGGCATAAACCTGTCAGAACTCATGAGTAAACAGAATCTGAAAACAGAGGCTGCACGTAGGGAAATCCACGGCTTTTTTACCAAATAAAAGGAAGAGTTTTTGCTCAGGGCGATGTGACGATGACTTGCAACTGTTCTGCATTAGCGGCGACTTTCTTCTTGTTTTCTCGCTGCCTGATTCTCCTTTTTTCTGGGCCGAGCAGTTGAGGTTGTGTATGGCACACTGGGAATATCTAAACTGGAAATAATTAAAATATAGATTTCATTTATAGAGGGCCTTATGTGCAGAGAAGTCAAGATTGCCACAGCTTCCTGAGTCGATGAGTTAATGATGTGTTCTGCATTTTCTTAATTTTCCACCTTTTAACGGCCTCTGTTCCTTGTTTGGTTGTGGGGACCTCTGAGAAGCGCAGCTGCAGGCTCGCTCAAGCACAAACTTACAGCTCTCAAGATGATGAGGGGCCTGCCTGGACAAGGTCCAGTTAGCCATGTGGGTTTTTTTTTTTTAACACAATTTTCCTCCAGTCTCTTTTTTGGCCATCAGAACTAGTGAGTTATCCAGGATAAGTCTCAAACTAGACATCGATTTAAGGTCAGAGCCACATTCGTTTAAGATACACTTTTAGAATAGGAAGTACACATGGGCTTTTTTTTTTTTTTTTTTTAGTTCTAAACAGGACTATGGAACTGTGAAAGTACAGGCTCAGTTTAGAGAGAATCACATGAGCACACACTTGATGCATTTGTCTGCAGCAAAATGAAGTTGCTGCAAGAATAAAGGCAAAAGTCCATTTTTCAGATTTAATTAGGACATCATGTTGATGATGACTCAACCCACATGAACAAGCCAGAGACTGGATACAAAGGTGAAATGAATGACAAATCTTGGAGCTTGTTTGTGGGACTGAAACTTAAACAGAGTCACACGCGTGCTGCCAGAAATGGAAGAAACATGAATGTCATTTCCACAATGTTTGGAGGTAGGAACGGAGAGAGAATTGCCAGAGTCTGATGAATTCTTATTTATTGTACAATTTGGTTTTTACTTACAAAGAAATATTATTGCTAGAAAGAGTCAATTACAAACAATAATCAGAGCCAATTAAAAGCTTGAAGGGCATGAAACATTGACTTTAAGACAGACCTCATCAAAGGTGATGGATTATGAAGGTATGCTCATCAAAAGCAACCCACAGCCCGTGGCTCTCAGCAGGGCCACAAATGCTGACAATGCTGATTTCTTGGTGTCCTGCTACTGGGCAACCGACTTCTCTAATCTGTCAACATGTCATTGCCTAACACCAGGCAAATTCAACGGCCCATCTCATTCAGCGAATCTGAATGCACCAAGTAAGGAAGAAAAAAAAATAGAGGAAGTGTTGGATGGTAGGAAAAGATGTAGAGGAGTAGACAATTGAATCCTATTGAAATTCCCGAAATGGAAGCTGCAGCAAGTCTGAGGACACAGGCAGTTTGTCGGGAGAGACTACAAGAAGCATGGTGATGGAGGTGGTGGGTCAGTGCGGGGAAGAGGATTTTGTTTGGGTGACCAAGACTCCATGCTGGGAACCTCTGAGAATCTGTGGAGAGTACATTTCAGTGTGGTCCCACCCAAGGACAAGGAATGTTTATAGTTTCGGTCTGGTCCCAAGGAAACCAATACCCTGAGAGTTTAGACTTGCATGGGTCAACAATTCATCCTCCTTTGAAAATAGGAAACCTTAAGCAGTCAGGCAGAAGCTAGCAGTAAATGTACAGGCATGCCCAGAACCAGTGAATGTCCAGGATATAAATGCAATTAAGACTCACCTGTATTGGGGACCCTACTGCTACTGTGCACAGTGTGTGCAAAAAAGACATAGGTCAGGGGAAAAATATCATCTTCACTACTGAGAAGACCTACTTATGCCAATTTCTCAACTTCATGCCCTCACACTTAAGCAGATACAGAAGCACTGTTCCTGGCCTACATATGAAGTCTGCTTCATCTTCCAGTCTGACATGTGTATCATGCTAGGGTAACAATGGCTGCGGTCTTCTTTTTGGTCTATTGTCGCCATTACCTCTTCCCCTTGAGCCTGGATGACCAACCAAATACAGTGGCAGTAACGTTCTTCAGCAACAGAAGCTAGTCCGAAGAACCCACACTGCCTATTCCAGACTCTGCTACACTGTCTCTAAGGTAGCTCACTGTGCACTGAGCCAGCAACCAGGAAAAAGGTTGAATGACTTTGTTGAGACTATCATGTAAAAAGCCTGAGTGTGGAGAAAATGGTACTCATCTGAGCTGTAGAGAAATAAGCCT
Source organism: Ochotona curzoniae (assembly GCF_017591425.1). Classification (NCBI taxonomy): domain Eukaryota; kingdom Metazoa; phylum Chordata; class Mammalia; order Lagomorpha; family Ochotonidae; genus Ochotona; species Ochotona curzoniae. The sequence continues at coordinate 19,203,137 of NW_024465894.1, read as the reverse complement.
GGAAGTGGTTCCTCCAGCCCCAGCCGCCATGGTAGAGAAAGAGAAAGACAGAGAGAGAAACCATTCAAACCATAAAACCATGAGCAAAATAAAATGATCATTGTAAGCCACAGACTACTGAGGTCATGTGGTACACAGAAATAAACGACTGGGACACACCGACTGGGACACACACCATGCATGCTCAGGGAATTTTTTTTTTTTAGAGGAAGAACAACACACACACACACACACACACACACACACACACACACACACACTTCTATCCAATAGATATCTTCTAGTCCCCAAATTCCCATAATAGGCCAGATCAAACCCAGTAAAGTACTTGATCTGGGACTCTTAAATGGGCCCCAGAGCCCCAAGTACCTGAGCCTATAGCTGCTGCTTCTCAGGCCGATTAGCAGGTGTGTAGGACTGGATCTTAGGCACCATGGTATGAAATAAGAGCTTCCCCAAGGGCAACTCAACTCGCTGTGCCACAGCTGACACTATTCAGAAACTACTGTGAGCAAAACCAAAGACAGATCCTATGCGCTTTGTCTAGACAGGTGACCTCTCCTTTGCCTCCTGCCACACCTTCCCACCCTGGCACAGTACAGCAGCATCTTTGCTTGCCATGGCTGTTTGGGTTGTGCAGGAGAGAAACTAATCCACCTTGTGCTTCCGTTAGCCCTGCAAACTTGAGTTATTTTGTTCACTGTTGGGACTGATTGGGTTCCTAATCATTGGATGCCTGTGATAGCATCACAGACATCCAATAAAGAACTTCAATAAATTATCTGTCTTGCAAGGAAAGACCCTAGTCTCTACTCCAGCACACGTCAACAACACCAGCACTGAAAAGGCGACGCACATTCTTCTGGTGTTTCATCTTCTTCTTAGACAAGGCAGTGGAGATGGGAGTCTGAACCCTGTGTCTCGCACCAGATGCCAGGAACCTGTTGAAAGGCTGATGGAGACCTAATACCGTCTTTCTATTAAAAAGTGGTCCACGGTTGTCCTCCACGTTGGGTACTGAAAAGGAGGGGCATCTACTTCCCTAATAAGCAGTTCAGGGACTTGATTGTGATTTATGCCCTTCTCAAAGGTTTCCCCATGACAAGGAAACTGGTATTTGATTTAATTCGGTCACTGTGCAATATGACTAGCCACACTGTGAACAGACATCAGAGTTTTGTGGGGCTTTTTTTTCTCTTTCAGTTTCTGTATTGTACCAGATATATTTGGTTTGCACCCCTATTTCGGCTTTTTATCAACCTCTTTCCTCGAGTGGACACAGAAACCGAGTCATTTTGGAGCCTATTTGAACATGATTTTTTAATTACTTGGGGTGACTCCCGAGGGCCAACTCTTTTCTGAAAGAGTTAACTGGAGAAAAACTTTCAAGACAAGCATTTGGTGGATGGAGAGTGCTTTCCTGCTTGAGCCTGTTCTGACCCCTGGTGTTTTGATGATGGTTCCTGGTTGGTTTATGAGAGGGCACACATTTTATGGTGTTCTCTAGTCTCGGTGGAGCTGGATTCTCAGGTGATGGGAGCTTGCCATATTTCCCTGGGGTACTATCCTCTCTGGTGAATTGTGAATATGGGGGGTCTATGGAAGGGGAATAAAGAACTCAAAATAGCCTGCTGTGTTACTTCCTCAGCTTGTTGAGATTTGAGAGATGTCAGAGCCAGAACCAAGGAGCAGTCAGAGGAAGCGAAACAGGGTTGGTACATTGCAGGAAGCAGTATTTGGAGGCCATTTGTGACTGTCTTTACCAGAATACATTTCTGGGAGTCAGAAATAGCATTGAGAAGCTAGAAGATAGGTTCATTGCGACGGTACTGTGGAATCACGTAGATATTGACATGCCATCATGCAACTCAAAATCACTGTGGCTAGGGCCGGCGCGGTGGCGCAGTGGTTAAGGTCCTTGCCTTGCACACCCCGGGATCCCATATGGGAGCTGGTTCTATCCCAGCAGCCCCGCTTCCCTTCCAGCTCCCTGCCTGTGGCCCGGGAAAGCAGCAGAGGATGGCCCAAGGCTTTGGGACCCTGCACCCGTGTGGGAGACCCGGAAGAGGCTCCTGGCTTCGGATCGGCATAGCATCGGCTGTTGCGCTCACTTGGGGATTGAATCATGGGACGGAAGATCTTCCTCTCTGTCTCTCCTCTCTGTATATCCGCCTTTCCAATAAAAAATAGTAAAAATAAATCTTTAAAAAAAATCACTGTGGCTATAAAGTAGCAACCTTTCTTTTAGTACAGAGTATGGCCCATCCACCTGGATGATTTGTCAAGAACTTTGTAACTACAGCTAGACTCATAACTGGACTGAATTCTAGTGGATGAAATATGTCAATTATCTGTCAAATGCTGACGTGGTTTTATTTAAAGCACTGCAGGGTAGCATATTAATGAGACTTCTTTTGTGAAACAGAACCAACGAGTTACACATAGCTGTGTAAGAGAAGGTTCATTACAAGGATCTGGATCACAGGATTATGAAGGCGGAGGCGTGGGATCTGCCGCCTGCAAGAGCCAGACCAGGGAAAGTCAGAGATGTCCTTCAGTCCTAGTCTGAAGACTGAGAACGAGGAACTCTGATATCTGAACACTAGAGAAAACTGAAGACCCAGCAGAGAGAAGAATCTTGCCTTCCACTCTTTGGTTCTGTTGAGGACCTCTGCACCCTGAAAGGTGTGTCTCCACAGGGTCAGGGGTTTTCTTTACTCAGGCCACTGAATCAAATGTTGATCTCCCTTGTAATTGCCCTGGCTGACACGTTCAGAAATCATGCTTCACCAGCTATGTGGGCACCCCTGGTCCAGTCAAGGACACAACCTTAACCAGCACAGGAAGATGTGGAGGTAAGTTGCTTGTTGGAATCTCCCTTCAGGAAGCAGCTTCCTGACATGCTGCAAGGGAAGCAGGTAGCAGGCAGCCTCCAGTGCAGTACCTGGGGTGCTGGCTCAGCGTTTGTGCCAAGACCTCATATTTTCCAGGCAAACCAGGCTCAGCAATGAGATAGGATGAGGATTCCAGGGCCTGGCCATTTCTGCCCAACATTGGAGCTTCCTTTCATCATCCCAGGGTGGTGCTGAGGCCTTGGGTTCTTCTTTCTCACTCTTTTCTTCCTCCCCAAATTCCTTGCATAGGTACGAGACTTACATCAAGACATGAAGACCTTCTCTGCTCTCTCCTGCTCTTCTTCTGTGACTTTTTATTATCGTTAACAAATGTTATCCCAGTAAATCTCTTGCACTTGTGACTCAGTTTTTGCTTTCTAAAGGATTCAACTGGCATACAGCTGAAAAAATAAGGCAAAGCAAGGTCTACTTCACCTCTGGCTTTGCACTCCTTCTCCTATGACAGGAGTTGCAACCAAGGTTATACCAAGGAACAACCCCCCAAATTTGGTTGTCACTCTTGTTATTTCATTTGCAAATCAATTAAAAGGGTTCATTTCACTGACTCATTCTGATTCCTAATATGTTTCTTTAAAGATTTATTTATTTTTATTAGAAAGTCAGATACACAGAGAGGAGAAGAAAAAGATCCTTCATCTGCTGATTCACTCCCCAAGTGGCCACAATGGCCAGAGCTGAGCTGACTGATCCAAAGCCAGGAGCCAGGAGCCTCTTCTAGGTCTCCTACACAGGTGCCGGGTCCCAAGGCTTTAGGCTATCCTCAACTGCTTTCCCAGGTCACTAGCAGGGAGCTAGATGGGAAGTAGGGCCTCCAGGATAGGAACTGGCACCCATATGGGAGCCCAGCACATGCATGATGAGGACCTTAGCCATTAGGCTACCTTCCTGGGCCCGTGATTCCTAATCTTTAAAGGCACTAAGTTGTTCAATTTATCTTACAAAGTTTATTTTTTTAAGATTTATTTATTTTTATTGCAAAGGCAGAGTTACAGTGACAGAGGGGGAGGGAGATTCCTTCTATCTACTGTTTCATTCCTCATATGGCCATGGTTGTCCCAACTGAGCTGAGCTGAAGCCGGGACCCAGGAGCTTCTTCCTCATCTGCCATGTGGATTTAGTGGCCCAAGGACTTTGGCCAATTTCCACTGACTTCCTAGGCCATAAACAGGGAGCTGTATTGGAAGTGGAGTGTTGGGATTTAAATCAATGCTCACATGCCCCACACGTTTATTTTATTTGAAGCACAATAGGCATTATCTGGTGGGTCTAAACAAAAAGATATAAACTTCCCAAGTGATCATTTGCTGCCTTTCAAGATTTGCATTGGTAGGAAGCTGGAATTAAGAGCTAGAGCTGAGTTTCAATGCTAGGCACATTGATATGGGGTGCATGTGTTGAAGCTGAGCCTCAGTGCTAGGCACACTGATATGGGAGCAGGTGTCAAACACCAGCCCTTAATCCTGACCATTTGCATATAGTATTGCAACCTAATGGGTAGCATGTTTTTCCAAGATTGGAAAGAAATGAAAGTAAAAGTAAAAATGAAAGTCTTCCTCTATCTGGCTGAATGTGTGACAAGTGAATTAACCTCTCTAAACTGCTGTTTTCTGGGTTGGTGCCATGACATAGTAGGCTAAGCTTCCAGTTACATCACCTGAACCCCATATATGTACTGGTTCATGTCTCCAGCTGCTCCACTTCTCATCCAGTTTGCTGCTTATGGCCTGGGAAATCAGCAGAGGATGGCCTGACGTCTTGGACCCCTGAACACATCTGGAAGACCTGGAAGAACCTCCTGGCTTCAGACCAGCCAAATTCCAGCCTTCATGGCCATTTGAGGGGATTGGATCAACAGATGGAAGATTTTCTCTCTCTCTCTCACTCTGCTGTTCAAATTAAAAAATCTTAATCTTTGTTTTCATCTCTGTAAATATGGTACTCCTGATATTCCAGAACTTGTAGTGCTGATAGTGAATAAGAAGCAAAAACACATGTTGGATGAACTGCCCATCTGCTTATTGAAATCATTTTGAAAGCTACAGGAATAAGGAAGAAAATCTATCCTAGTTAAGTCATGAATGTTGTTATAAATTCTAAACCAGTGGTATTCACTTAAGAAGATGCAGAAAGTACCTTGAGAACTTTCAAGATGATCATGAAATTCACTTGAAGTATTTTACTGTTCTTTTCCTGCATAAGTTTGGCTAATGGTATGTTTCTGAGATGGCTGAAAACAGTTAGCTCCATCCCTCCCAAATGCTAAGTGCCTTAATAAATCTGTGTGGGCTTTTCTCCTTTTAATTCTGAGAAGACACTTGGAAGGCCTCATGGAGACAGAGTCAGATGGTTTGATACGACTTTCACAGCAGGTGAAGACTCATGATTTTCTTTATCCTAAAGCAACCATAAAAAATAGAAATTGTGGGGAATGGCCTCCAAAAACATCAAATCCAAATAATCTCAGGGCTTTTCTGTTCTGTCAAACATTTCATCAAATGGCATGAGAAACGTGTCTTTCATGTCTTTTTCATTTCTAAAAAGCCTGTATCCTTTGCTTTAGAGGGAAGCAGATTTGATATGTTTTAAATTACCGCCTATAATAACAATCTCCTTCAATAATGTATCTGTGCCTTGTTCAAGCCAATGCAAAGATTTTTTTTATGTTTATATAAGCACAATTGATCCATTTAATTTTCTTTCAAATAAAACTTAAAAATCTGAAGTCACTCTCTTCTAACTTCAGCAATAAAGAAACAGCTCTGATTTCAGGAGTGCAAGATAATTTGGGCCTGTTTGGCTGGATGGGATTTTTAAAAATGATGAATAGCTAGCACAGAGTAGTCAAGATGATAACTAATCTGGATTCAGAAAAGAAACGTGGGCCTGAGTAGCAGAAGAATTGGGAAATGTGTTATCTAAATATGTCATGGCATATATTGACTTTAATCTGGAACATATGTGAAGTTTAATCATTAAGCAATGAACTCCTTTTTCGGAGGACCGTATGGTGAATATCAATAAATATAATAATTTTTGAGCTGAATGAAATGCCCAAGACCAATCTCTCAAGATTTAATTACCCACTTAAAAGTCCTTAGAGTTCTTGGAGGGAGCCCCGAGACCCATAGATCATGATCCCTGTTGGAAGCTCTGCGTTGGAAGGCAAGCAGAGGGCTGGACTGTACCTTCTGGCTCAGCCCCATTTGGAATGTTAGAGTGAACACAGATCACAGACCTCACCTCCCCCCGGCATGGTAACATTACCTTCTGACAATAAGAAAAGCAATAATAACTGAGTAATATAACAACTAATTCCAATGAGTATTTGCTGAATGCTAGGCACCATGTGAGATAATGAAGATGAACTATTCTAATGTTCACTTCATTCAGTTAGTCAATCACTTACTCATTAAACAATCATTCATGCATCAAACATACTTTATAGATACTGAAAAAAAACACACACACACTAAGAACTCTGGAAGCTTAAAACCTAAAACAGCTCAGTTTCAAAATGGGAAGGTTATGTCAACACATACATCAAAGAATAAAGACTATCTCCATGAACAATCTGAAAATGATACCAGAAGAAATTCCACCAAAAATAGCACCACAAAGAACCAAGCTCTCAGGAATAACTTTAACAATAGGAAAGCAAGACTTGCACAATATTTGCAAAGGTGATGAAGCATTCGGATGAGCTTGTATTGCAGGCCCTGGCTGACCTTGCTGCTGTGAACCAGTCCCTTGCAGCCCTGACCCTGCAACTGGGATAGGGTGTGGTGAGTCTGCATTAAAGAGAATCCATAGGAAAGGCTTCTTGAGGGATGCAATTGCGGTGAAGGCATGGCTGATATGAGCATGAGAAAGGAAGCCAGTGTGACTTCCGGGCAGTGCACGGAAGAAAAGTGTGACAAGGTTAGTGGCAGGTGGTGCTCCAGTTGCATCTGTTAGGGCATGCCTGGGTCTTTGGATATGACTGAAAGAGGAAGGGAAAGTTCTAGATGATTCAAACCTAGGAAGTGAAATGCGTCTATTTATGATGATTAGCAATTCCTCCCTCTGTAACCTACATGGACTAAAAGGGACGATGTGAAACAGTAGTGAGTGAGCATGCCACTGGGACACTCTGGTAGCAAGGCCTGCACCATGTGTCATGGGATGGTATTGCTAAGGCAGGACAGTGGATAGTGAAATTATGAGGGGACTAAGGGAAGAGCAAAAGAGAGGGGAGACGGGAGGTATGTGGCTTCAGCAACCTAGCTGCTGGCTGTGATGTTTAGCAGAGCTTTTTCCAGTCTTTTACACTTGAGACATCCTTTGGACATCCAAGTTGAGTGTCAAGGAGGCAGATTAGACACAGGTCCATGATTTCTACTCCACAGCTCAAGGATCCACAGATGTGTAAAATGTAAGATTTTTTTCAGCATTCTTGTGACAATCCTGTTCTATGCATCTGTACTCACCACAGAATTGTGGCTGTGTCTAACTGCAGGATTCCCCATGTGCACCAGGCTCCAGGCTAATCTAGAATCTTCGAAGTTGTTCTGCATCTACCTCCCCTCCCTGCATACAGGTGATGCACACAGATCTGAGGATTCCTGTAAAGTATGGAGATCAATGGAAATGTCAGCGCTGGGCATGTACGCTTAGGATCTGGACCCTCAAGGGCCTAGGAAACAGGGGTAGGTTTAGGAAGCTCCTGACCGCAGGAGAGCTGCAGTGCCCACCGAAACATGAGTAGGAGGAACAAGGCCTTACCTGGGGGTCTCTGCATAGCACAACCCAGCTCCATGATGCTGGTTTTCATGGCGCCATCCAACCTTGAGATCAGGATTTTCCCAATATTGACTGTTTAGAAATACAGTTATTAACTGTGTTATTAGAAATAACTTATTGCACTATTTTTTATTTATTAAGGCAGGCACAACTTTTTTCATGAGACCCGGGGTTTATTTTTTCTAATGTCAAGTTAAACACAGCTTGATCTCTCATTCACAAGCTTTGATAAGACATACGGAATCTGTCCATCACGTAGTCACCTGTCCTCCACTTGGCACCAGAGCTCGAGGTGAGGTTTCCTGGATCCTTTTGGTCTGGCCATCCTCCCCCCAGCTAACAGTCAGCACTGTGGGCACACAGGTGGAGTTGGATTTAGCCTGCTCTATGCAGGGAGCACTCCTTCCCTGGGGGTGTGCCCAGCAGTCTTCAGCTGTGAGCCCATAGTTCGCCTCTATACTTCTTTTTAGGATGGTAGCCCGGTTACCTCGGTAAGAGAAGTGTTCACACGCTTTAAGCTGAGGCCATAACAGCAACATAAACACAAGTTTCTAGCAAGTTCCCTACCAACCAACCAGACCAGACTAAGCAAGCAAAAAAATAAATAAATGAAATAAAAGATCTGTACTAAATGTACAGAGGTCTACTCATTAATCATCAATATATTCTCCAAGGACACAGCAAGAGACATTTGATGGATTTGAGATGCTAAGCAAAGGAGAGGAAAAAGCCTTGAAGAAGTAAAATGCTACAGAACCAGCATGGTTGATAGCTCTTCTTTTGTAACATTCCAGAATTTTTCCCAGTTGCTTAGACCATGCTTAAAACTTAACTGAATTCATGTCTCTAAACTGGCGCCCTGTGAGACATTTTGGGAAAAGACTGACATGACACCACCAAGTCAGACAAAATATATGTGCTGCTTTGTTTTTAAAAACGTTCCCTTTTGGGCCCAGAGTGGTAGCCTAACAGCTAAAGTCCTCACCTTGTGTGCACACACCAGGATCCCATACGGGCGCCGGTTCTAATCCTGGCGACTCCACTTCCCATCCAGCTCCCTGCTTGTGGCCTGGGAAAGCAGTTGAGGACAGCCCAAATCTTTGGGACCCTGCACCCATGTGGGAGACCCAGAAGAGGCTCTTAACTTCTGGCTTCAGACTGGCTCAGCTCTGGCCATTGCGGTCACGTGGGGAGTGAACCATTGGACAGAAGACCCTCCTCTCTGTCTCTTCTCCTTTCTGTATAGCTGCCTTTCCAATAAAAAATAAAGAAATCTTTTTTTTTTTTTTAAAGTACATGATATCTGGCGGCTTTCTTCCTAAGTTTTGCCTCCTTGCGAAGCTCCGTATCCACAAAGTCCCGTATTTAAGTAGCAGTGGGGTTAGCACACATTCAAGTTTGTGCTGCGGTCTTCTTAGGATATCTTTAGCTTGGCTGATTTCATTCTCAAGAAATGCACCTGAAGATAAACACCAGAGTGCGATCTCATTGGTATACATAGTTGGACAAAGAGGGCCTCTCTCATACCCGGCCCCAGCGTATGCACGCTAAGACACCTTGTGAGTGTAGACGAAGAATTAGTCAGGAGTATAAATATTACTCCGGGACTGTTTGGGAGAGGTCCAGTGTCCTGGTCACCTCCCTCTTGCCATCAATGCCTGGCTTTAGGTCCTCTTGGGTCATTACTTGTTTAAATGCAGATTTCTCCCTAAGGCGAAATAGTTTGAAGTCAAAGTTCTTGGCTAGGCAACAGAAAAAATTTCTATTCATTTTTAAAATTTTTTAATATTTTAAAAGATTTTATTTTTATTCTAATGTCAGATGTACAGAGAGGGGAAGAGACAGAGAGGAAGCTCTTCCATTCACTGATTTGCTCCACAAGTGGTTGCCATGGCTAGAACTGAGCCATTCCTAAGGCAGGAGCCAGGGGCCTCCTCTGGATCGCCCACATGGGTACAGGGTTCCAAGGCTTTGGGCAGTCCTTGACTGCTTTCCCAGGTCACAAGCAGGGAGCTGGGTGGGAAGCAGGACTGCCGGGATAGGAACTGGTGCCCATATGGGATCCCGGCACATGCTAGGCGAAGGCTTTAACCACTAGTCTACCTTGCTGGGGCTCTACTCATATTATTTTCATTTTTCTCATAAAACACAACTTGTCCTTTTATAATATAGAAAATGCAAAAGATGAGAAGGGAACATAACATACATATGCCTATAATGTAGAAATAATTGCTGTTGATACTGATGCCTACACAACTGCGTGTAAATATGCATGCAACTCTTTCTACTTCCTTTGTTTATGCTACTCAGTGTTGTGTTGCAAACATTTTCTTGAGTCGTTCAATATTTTAACGATTTTCTTGCTTCTACACATTTTATTTAATCATGTTTCTCTCCTTGGCTCTATTTGGGCTGATTTCCAATATTCACTATTCCACATACCACTGTCTTTCAACATTCTTGAGGTTGAGTATTGGAACGTCTAGTTCAGGCCCACTTTATAGAAGAGGACATTGAAGACAGCAAATGCAAAGGGACTTGGGGCACGTTTTTATCCCTTGCGTGAAGCGAGGTCCTCTGAGACTGACTGGAAAGTACTGGCTCCCTCCCTTTTTTTTAGACAGGCACACTTCAAGGAGCGTAGCCAGTGAGCAGAGTGCTGGGTGGGTCCATGGCCCACCTTTTCGGTCAAGTACTTTAGGAGACAACCTTTCCATCTGCACTGCTTTCGATGCCAAGGTAATTTTTTTTTAATTCAAGGGCACATAGCAAGTCAGAATCCCAGCTGGTGAACACATCCATATCTGTTCAACTGCAATTTCCCTGTCCCTTCTGCTTCCTCCACCTGCCCTGCAGACCACGTCTAGAAGCCACCACCTGAGACACCTGCAGTTCTTCAACGTGATGTTCGTGGTACGGCAGAGAACATAGTGCTTATCCTGAACAAAGTCACCATGGGATTATCTAAACATTCCATTCAGCATTTGTGTTTATAATCTGGATTTGGATTCACCTAAACCTTGTGATTTAAGAAGTTCAAAGTTTGATTTGGGAACAAACAAGCAAACAAAACAAGCTATTGTTGAGATGCTAAAAAAAATTATCTCTCAGACAAAAGTTGGAGAAAATGTTAAAAATAGCAAGCATTTGAACAAGACTTGAGCATCCTTAATCTGTTAAAGGGAAAAACAATCAATTACTCTATGAATCACTGCTCTTTGTGTGTGTTTCATTTTCATTTGTCTGGGCTTTTTTTTTTTTTGACACCATACCAGGATGTTATGGAATCTAACTTCATGGCAGTTTCCCCTTTCAAAATTTGGAAAGTAAAGGATGGGAAAATGATGGTGACATGAGAATTGAAGGGTCAATGGTGTCCATTTCATGTTCTCTAAGCAGTCTTCTTCTGGTACATGGTTTGGCACATGGCTTTTAGACATATTTTACTCACTGCAAAATTGAAAGTTGACTCAAAGCCAGATATTGCAAAATAGACTGAGACAGCAATTGTAATTTTTTGTTTGTGATTTTTTCCATAGAAACTTCACTGTGAAGATTCTTCTAGAATGACAGATGCCCATAGAAAACTGCGTCAAAAATGATGCCTAAAATAAGTAAATGTGGGAATAACCCTCCAGATCCAGCATGGGTGCCAAACGGACTGTTTCAGACTTTTATCTATTGACTTGAGAGGCAGAGTTACAGAAAGAGGGGAGAAAGAGACACAGGGAAAGGCAATCCCACATGGCAACAATGGCAGAGGCTGGGCCAGACCAAAGCCAGGGAACTGAAACTCTAGCCAGGTCTCCTGAGTGGAGGGCAGGCTCCCAAATACTTGAACTATCTTCTGCTTCTTTCTCCAGCATGTTAGTGGGGGGGAGGGGAGGGGGCGTGGATTGGAAATGGAAAAAAAAAATCTCAGGCTAAAGAAAAGTTGCAAAAGATAGTACAAAGAATTTCCATGTATCTCTCTATTTTTCCAGATGTTAACATTTTTATCTTCTTTCCTTCTTTGTTCCCTTTGTTCTGATATCCAGTGTTTATTTCCTAACAATAAGGATGCTCTCTTAGATGGCCATGGCACAATCCCAAACTTGGGAAACAACAATTAGCCCAATACAGTGATATACTCTGTAGCCATTAGCCTAGTGCTGCCTTGTGGTCAAAGTGTCCAAAGTGGCCATCGTTAGGAATGACACATACGGACCACCTTACATGAGATTCCCAGAGAGACATCCCACAGCTTCTGTGATGGTTTTGCTCCAGGCACATGGATTACAACTACTCCCAAAACACATCTACCTACAGGACCAGGCAATGTAAACCATAATTAAATCACATTTTTATTAAAATAAATAAATAAGGATTCAGCCTGGCACCATAGACTAGCAGCTAAAATCCTTACCTTGCACATGCTAGGATCCCATGTGGGCACTGGTTCCTATCCCTGCAGTCCTGCTTCCCATCCAGCTCCGTGCTTGTGGCCTGGGAAAGCAGTTAAGGATAGTACAAAGTCTTGGGACCCTGCACCCATGTGGGCAATCCGGAGGAGGTTCCTGGCTTCTGGTTTTGGATTGGTTCAGCTCTGGCCATTGTGGCTGCTTGGGGAGTGAATCAGCAGAAGGAAGATCTTCCTCTCTGTCTCTCCTTCTCTCTGTGTATCTGACCTTCCAAGAAAAATAAAATAAATCTTTTAAAAAATAGGATTCACTTACTTATTTGAAAAACAGAGTGAGACAAGAATTTCCACTTGCTGGTTCACCCTCCAAATGTCTACAACAACTGGAGTTGGACAGCCCAATGTCAGAAACCAGAAACTTTGCCAGGTCTCCCATGCAGATGGCAGGGGCCAGAGCCCCTGAGCCAACCTCTGCTGCCTTTCTACTTGTGTTCACAGGGACCTGATGGGAACTAGAGTGCCTGGGACTTGAGCCACTGCGGTACCCTAGCAATGGCCCTTGGACTACACTGTCAGTGTCATGAGTGCAAAAAGAACAAGCAACAACCTCAAAAAAAAAAAAAAAAAAAAACACCAGAGAAATCTTCCTCACTTGGAAGCTAGGGCAGCTCTATCAGCCTGAATCCTGTGTGCAGACGAGGATTCAGTTCATGATTTCATGATTTCACATTGTTGGGATGTTAACCTCTTCATGTTAATGGTTACCATCATTAACTTCATGACTTAACACCATGAAAGTTAACCTAACGGCTCTACAACTGGATGCTGTCCTAAGAAAGCAACCTCTGACTAATCTGTTAAGAAATGCAGCTGGAAGTTACACAAACACATCCACCCTTGGCAGCCCCACCCCTTAGTGGCTGTGCAGATAGCTTTGACGAGTAGGTCGACCAGCCAAAGGTAAACTGTTAGCACGGCTGTTGGATGACCCAGCCAACTTGGTCCAGCCCAGGTGCTCGAGCATGTGCCAGGCAGGGCAAGCTGCCTGCTCTGCACAGGTGCTGAATGGGGCTGCAGAACCCTGGGGTTGCTTGTGCAGTGAGTGCACCCTCAGGGTCATAGGTACAGAAATGGGAGCCACAGCATTACAGGGACAAAGCCGAGCAGGAAGCAGAGCCCCCCACCCCCCGCCATCCCATCCACACTGCAGGATGTCAGAAAAGGACAGGGCTGCGGCAGGAGTCAAGTCAGGACATTTATATGGCGCTTGGGGAGGTTTTCATGGCATGCTGTTGATAGTGCATAATGCTGATAAGGGAAATAAAATATGGTCTTTTAGAAAAATATTTTTAAAGGACATGTATAAATCTTTCAAATGAAATATTTTTCAGTCCCTTCCCTACCCATACTCCACCTATTCCTAATGAAAAAATTGAACTTGCCCTTGTATTTTGAACTCTGTCCAGTTTTATGTTTGCTGCGGCTTCGAGAAATTCCTGGATTTCATGTGTCTGAATCCTACACAGTTTTAGTGGTGAGGGAAAACTTTTAAGAAAGAGAATAGAAAATTACAAATCTAAAGCCAAATACAAAAGGTGACATTTTCTTGCTGAGAGCAAGACGTTATAATGACTGTGACAATGGAGAAACAGTTTCATTTCTTCTAGACTATTTCTAGGTTGTGATTCAACGGCTCATATAGGAAGCTTCTTACTTAAAATCTGACTTCCCCTCCTGCCCTAGGATATCTTACAGTTCCCAACAACTCTGTCGGCTCTCATGGACGTGGTTAAAGAGTGAGCCTCACCAGATCCCAAACTTGGTTTAGTCCTAATAATTTCACTTTTGTAAAGTCCTATAAGGAAGAATTATGTCTATTCAGATAGATAGCAAAATATATTCAGGGTACCCCCATATGAAACTGGGCAACAATTGACATGTTAAAGAACCAAGAGCTCTCAGTTTTATTGATGGGCAATTGAACAATAACAATGTTTCAAGATGATCATCATTTCCAGTCTACTCTGAGGTTTTTGCATGAAAAGGAATAGGGACTTCAGAACAGTGCAGCTTTAGTTAATAGCATGCATACGCTTGGTTAGAACACGCTTGCTAGAGCTAGTTTCTTTGAAAGCCACACTTGAACCAATAAGGTGTCAGTTTGTGATGCACCAGAGGACAGTGGATTAGGGTTAGACTTTGGAGCAGCACTGCACAGGACTCCTGCAGACCCCATTTGCAGTTCAGGACAGTACCACAGGTTCCCCAGAAGTGGCTCAACACGACTGTTTGCTCTGCTGTCCCCCATCCTGCTCTGCTATGCACAGCCTTGCCATGGGGGTGGAGGGGATAACACGCTGACTTGGCCTCCGTGTGGAGTCCGTCATCCTGTGGGGTCAACAGTTTTCTTTAGAGTCACCTGCAATCAAGCATGCCTTAAGCTAAAGGGGTCAGAAATACCACCTGCTCCCATTACACACAAGTTGCGTAGATCTTCTGTGGTGGAAAGAGTGCTTTGTGGTAATAGAAGGCTAATCCATACGCCACAGGCTTAAAGAAGTGTCCTTTGTTTAGAGGAAGCAACAGAGAGTGGCAACAGAGTTAAAGAAATGAGTTTAGCTCTACAGCCAATGACCAGGTTCCACCAGTGACCTGAGAGCTGTGGTCCTCCCGGCTGCCACCTTTCACATGTTACTATGCGGCGTGGAGGATAAACAGCTTAGACAAATGACTTCAGATGCGTAGTGTTTTTTCCCATCATTTGTAAAACTAGCATCCCTGCAACCCCTACCTCTGAGCCGTGAAGGACATCAGTATGAAAAGTTCATTGTAGATGGCAGGGAAAGGTTCCTGTTTATTTTTCTTTGATGTGACCATGCAAATGTCTGGTGTTTCAAGCTCACCTCTGATAGGCCATCAATAGCACCCACACATTGCTATTATTACTATTCAGTTAATTCTGGAAAGGAACATCTGCACCGGCTTAGTCCCTCGATGAAGTGGGCTCAGGAGAGAACACGGTTATCTCCTCCCCTCCATTGTCATGGCCATTTTCATACAGGTTTCAACTGCTTTAAAGAAGAATTTTCACTCCTTCCAAAAAAAAAAAAAAAAAAAGACATGGTTTAAAAGTAATATGTAGCATCAAGGAAAATTCTTCAATAGGTTTGAGGAAAAATGGAATTATAAAATAAATATTTTTATTGTGGTGCAAAAAAAAATTGAAATCTATATAGAGTTCTTGCATAATATACAGTTTCTGTGAACCCTTCATACACATAGATTTCAAAAGCTTTTTGTACAAGAGTAATATTAACTTGTGACACCCCCCCCCCATCTCCCAGGAACTTTTGGAAGACTTCTGGGATACCTTGGGTTCACACACCTTTACTCTGGTTTGCTACGTGTGTGGGGTGTATGTCTTCACAGTCATGGAAGAAGTTCCCTTTTCTCTTTTTCTAGCCTTCCTGGGCCGCCCTGACTGGCTCAACCCTTCTGGCTCTGCCAAGTCACATGCCCACATAGCTCAATGTGCCATTCCTCAGGGAACAACTCAGAGATGGATTCTCATTTCTCCCATGCCAACCTGGATTTATACAGCCTTCCTGCAGGTGTTCCTGCTCTGGGTTGCTGCGTAGTGTTTTCTCTGACTTGCCACAGTTTAATGGTCAGACCTCATATTTGAAATATTGTGGATACAAAAAGAGGAAAATAAATAATGACCGGTAATGGCTCACTTTGACATTGTGGCCTGGTCAGGGCTGTTTTAACTACAAGCTGGTGAAGTCGTCTCAGATGTCTGTATGGCGGTCTGAAGACCATCGCCCCTGAGCTGTGGGAAGGCCTGAGCAGAGCTCTCCTGCTCCCACTGGGAGAATTCCACTCGGGAATCTGTAGCTGACCAGCTTGGCGACTCCTCTAGGGCCATTTGCTCTGCCAAAGGTGATTTTGATTCCTCCATTCGCGTCTGCTTTGCTTGAGCCTGACAACCTGAAACCTGGCTGAATTGAAACCTTGACGAAGAAGGGGGGACTGTGGCTATGGCTTCATCCCCCACAGAGATTAACGTATAAACCCACCAAAAAGCTGAATTTTTGATTGACACAGAGCATCATCTGAATATGAACAGATAAATAAACACATAGTCAAAGTGAAAAAATTTTAATAATATTTTAAGAAAAAAATGTTTTATTAGCACATACACACAAGTAGAGACTAATCAGGGAAGTAGACTTACCACGGATAGATACAGATTCTACACAAACTAGCTTTGCCCACAAATATTTTTGTGTGGGGTCTGTGACAGAAGGGTTGCCACGTTCATGTGTTGTATTGTTAGGACTGGAGAAAACAGCAAGTCAGAATGAAAGAGGCTGGAATGATTTTTCCCCATGCTGGGGTTTTTTCATGACCCTCTTGAAACAATTTCCATCTGCAGCCATCTGCAGGTTACCTCTAGAAGCCATAATCATTTCTGACTTCTCCACTTGACTTTGATGCGTGCTAATGGCTGCAGAGGCAGGGGGACAGGTTTAATCAGTTGCAAGTGGCTGCTGTAATCTTCACTTTGGCAAGTAAATAGGAAGAGAACAGAAATGCAGTGGCAAATTCTCTTCTCTTTCAAACATATGTTCTTATTTAATACATTCTCTCTCAAATTAATATAAGCCTGCAGTGATTGGTGGTCAGTTTCATGTAACAGGACCTACTAGAGTTTTCCCATTAAGAAGAATAATACAACCCTGCAATAAAGCCAACAGTGGGGCTCTTTATTGGGTATGAAGTCATAAACCCATAGTTACAGTGATAGGGTCTATGGTGTGTCTTGGAGGAAAACAGCTGTGGGTGTTTGGTTTGGGGTGGGACCTTTTGACTTAACGGTGCAGAAAACTGATACGCAGCCAGATTCCATCTGACTGCCTCGGCTTCCAGGGCATCTGGAAGGTTTCTCTCTCAGCAGTGATCACTGCCATCATTAATTAATAATTTGGTGTGTAACGTGATGTTGAATATTTTAGCCTTCTATTATTCTGTAGAAGCTAAAGATGCGCCGTACAGACAAGCAGGAAATATTTACTTTGTGTAGTGGAATATCTGCATGCATGAGTTAATGGTTGGCAGAAAGAATGGAATTTTCAAAAAGAGAAAGAAAATGAGAAAAAATAGGGAAAGAGGGCCCAGCACAACAGTGTAGTGGCTACAGTCCTTGCCTTGCCTGCACACACCAGGATTCCATATGGGCACTGGTTCTAATCCAGGCAGCCCCCCTTCCCATCCAGCTCCCTGCTTGTGGCCTGGGAGAGCAGTCAAGGACGGCCCAAAGTCTTGGGATCCGCTACCTGCATAAGAGATCCCGAAGAAGCTCTGGGCTGCTGGCTTAGGATTGGCACAGCTCCAACTGCTGCGGCCCCTTGGGGAGTGAATCCTTAGAGAGAAGATTTTCCTCTCTGTCTCTCCTCCTCTCTGTATATCTGCCTTTCCAATAAAAATAAATAATTTTTTTGAAAATAGGGAAAGGGAGGGGGGAAATAAAAAGAAAAAGAGAGAGAACTGGAAGAGCTTTTCTGCATTTTATTATTTAAGAGGTAGTTTACAAACATATGCGTATGAAAGGTATTTCAACTATGGCTGCTCAGAGCTGCACGCTGAGGTCATACCCACACTGCCTGAGGTGGGATCCCACGGGAAGCTCCTGCGTGGGTGTCGGATATGGAAAATAGCTTCTTCCTTAACCCAGCAGGACAGCACCTAGCTGGCTCCCAGGGAGCAGCAGCAGGCTGCAAATCCCCAGGGAGAGATACTGAGCACCCGGGAATCCCTGGTTAGGTTCGCAGTCATTCGTGGCTGTAGGTTAACAAGAACAGTAACAGACAGTGCGGTCACAGCCTCTGCGCATCTCGCTCACTCCAACCCTGCCGAAACTTTCTCATGGGAGGGGAGGGCAGTTGATGAAATATGACTTTGTGATGGAATGAAAGTCGGGGTGGTGGGAGACCTCCATGACAAACAACAGCTCAGGCGTTCCGTGGCAGCCAACGGGGAAGAAGTGTCAAAGCCCCATACCCGCTCCCCCGCATCCTCAATGCAATGATCTCTCCCCGGCTCTCATCACCTAAGACTGTGACCAATGAGTTTTGTATGGAGAACATGACTGTTTTCACTAATCTCCGGAATTCTCTCTCTCTCTTTTCCTCCCTCCTCTTTTAGCTCTCTAATGCCAAACTGCAGTCTACTGTCTTTAGGCAGTTTTATGGAAGGGAAGTTTTAAAGCCACAGTCGCTGTGTGATGGGATTGGTATAAACCCATCGGAGTGGAATAAAGTCGGCACACCTTATCGCGTTGGTGGGCCCCTCCATTTCACGACCTTTTGGGATTCTTATTGCTAACATATTTCACTTTCTCCCACTGTATTTTTCCAGTACTAAAGCCCTGCTTTCTTTTCCTTTTTTTTTTTTTTTCTGGATCTACCTCGAAAATGTTCAGTTACATCATGTGCACAAATATGTTGCTGTTAACATTGCAAAACCCTTTTGCTAGCAGTTTGTATATTTTATTTGGCCAAAAATGGCTCATGTCTAATACCTGACATGTCCTTTGGTGATACTATTTAAGCGAGAAATTCCAAAACTCACAAATACCGAGTAGCCAAGAGTTCCAACGCCGTGCACGCATACTAAACACGCAATATATCTCCCGCTTCTCCAAACAGAACTAGATTTCGCTCTGATTTGTTTGATAAATTTGACCCAAGATTTCCATTTGGAGTTATTGGAGTTCCTACTGTTTTTCTGCGTGTTGGTGGGCCAAGGCCTAATCACCCCGAAGCCCCACGGAGCCCATAAATTACTGCGATGAGACGAAGCTTTGTATTGCCACGGCTGCAGAGGGCTGCCGACTCTCCGCAGCCTATTTTGACAGGCATGAATTTAATTCATTGTTTTATGACAGATGGGAAAAGTGTACATGCTCATAGTACTGATTTATGGTCATTTGGGGCTGGAGGATTCTATAATTTGCGACTCATGTGAAAACAAATGGATAGGCATTCACCAAAGGTTGGGCTGACCCAGGCGCTGTCTCCACCGGTTGCAAATGGCGTCCAGATGCGCCCACCTCTCGGGGTGAGGTCTTGGCCGGGAGGGCCAGACACTGTGACCACCGCTGCGCTTCTTTTTTCTTGCCTGAGTAAGTCAGTGAAACTGAGCTGGGGGGTGGGGGGAGAGTGTTTCCCAGCTTCTGTATGTCCAGAGTCCTGTGCCTTGCGACTGCGAGGGCTGCTACTTGGCTTTACTTCGCGATGTTTTTCAAATAAGAAAAGCACTTTTCTAAGGTGGAGGGAATGTGTTCGTTACTCTCCCCACCAGCAACGTCATCTGAAAGCACTGGTGGTTGTTTTCATTTCGATTGACAAATTTATTTTAATAGCGTGATGGATTGAAAATCAGCAGTTGGGGAGTTTCAAAGGAAATAGCTTGACTTGGGGACGGGCGAATATTTTGGTGAGAAATGTACTTTAAGAAGGGAGTTTGTAGTTTACAAATCACTTTTCCTTTTTAGAAAATAAATGGGTTATCAAGTTTATTTAGCTGCTGAAATTATTGAAACTTTTTTGATGATCAGATGAAGAAGAAATAGCAATAACTCCATCTTTTCTCAAAGAAAGAAATCTTATATCCATCGTAACAGTAAAATCATGGCTAATTTTAGTAGTGTTGATACTTGCGATTCATTTAAAAAATGTTTTAAAAATGTGTTTTGCTAATATCTGTTCAATTAGAATATTATTGTAACTTGATTTATAATTCTTGAATATAATGTCATAATTCCACATCTGAAGATGGAAATTGTGTTTCATTTTCGAAACTTCTGTGACTGTAAAGCTGTGTTTTGCTTCATATCATTCTGAAAGTTGGAAGTATTGCTATTCCCTAAAATAAAACTGCAAAGTTTAAATATGATTGGGAATTGATTAAATCAGTGTTTTCAGAGATAGAAATCTGTGTTTTACAAGCTCAAATTCTTGCTTTTTTTCACTTTAATTTGAAACTATATCTTAACCAATCTCACGGCTCTCTTTGAGGCTTACCTCTCATAAAGCTCTCTGCATTATCCAATGAGCAGGACATTTTCATGTGAAGTTGAGAAAAACAGCAGCATTTAGCCTCAGCGGACATTTCTACTGGGAATGGGGATGTTCAGGTGACAGATAACCTAGCTTGCGCTTCCTTCCACTTGTGCCCTGCTTACCTATGAGCCCCTCTGTTACTACGAAAGGCGGTCCGTGCTTCCACGGCAGCCCTTTCTGCAGACACTGGGGATATGGTCTCTCTTTCATAGCAGAGCCACCAGCATCATGTGGCTGAGGCCGGGGAGAAGAGGGAGATGGCCTCATTAGAAGACGCCAGGTAGAACTGGGTACAATTCAGTAAGGTGAGAAGGGCCAACATTTGACCTCACAAATTTCCTCTTGGGCCAAGTGCTTGATATTCTGTGCAGCGTTCAGGTGGCTGATCAGAGCTCAGACAAATACTGGCTCTTGATTTCGTTAGATCCTCTCTGGAAAGGAGAGGCATTTTGTTTGACTATTCAGGCCAGTTGCACAGACAGCATCACTTCTCAGTTCCAGGAGCTTTGGAAATGCTGCTACTGGGAGAGCAGGGGGGCTGCTACTGGGTCTCCCAATTGAGAGACCTCACACATCCCTGCTCCCAACCATCCTTCACCCACACCTGATCCTGCCTGGACCACACCTCCCCTCCTCTTCCGAAGGTGGCTTTCTTTCCAGACCCTTCAACGACAGTACGGAGTGTCTCACAATGCTGGGAGATCCAGGACTCTTGCTTTTCTTACGGCCAGGATGCCATTGGCAGGATTAGCCTGAGCCGGCAT
Source organism: Ochotona curzoniae (assembly GCF_017591425.1). Lineage (NCBI taxonomy): Eukaryota > Metazoa > Chordata > Mammalia > Lagomorpha > Ochotonidae > Ochotona > Ochotona curzoniae. Next base: position 19,182,154 of record NW_024465894.1, on the reverse strand, counting down.
TCATCACCTATTTATGTTTCCCCGTTGGTAGGAAGCTGACTCGATTGCATTAACTTTTGAAATCCCATTACTTGCTTGAGTGCCCAGAACGTAGCAGTGGTTCCATAAAAGTTAACTGAAAGTTGAATGTGTGAAAATGAACCCTGAGTTCAACTACATACTGACAGAAAACACTGTGAGTCTGCAGTAAATCATGAAATAAAATAAAAGCAACCTATGCACAGTTAACAATTATTTCAGAGGAGCAGAAACTAGAGGAAAAGACGATTCCGAATTGAACATTTTGTTTCATTTTTTAAAGTGTGCCCACATGTCTAGAAAGATCTCTATGTCAGCATTTCTACCAGTTCTCATCAAAATCAACACCCTCACTTTCTTATTCCCATTGCTCATGGTGTATGAAAAATCTCTCATTCTTTCTTCTTTCTCTTTACAAAAAAAAAAAGCTGGAAAAACCATTCTATCTTGTTTTTGTTTTGTGTCTGATTTTATTTTTTGACTAAGTGGATGACTAATAGCTATAAAATTTTCACTTGGTGAGAGGTCTTAGCTAGTTCTCCAGGGATTTATAGATGTAACTCAGTTATTGGCTGATAGTCTGTAGGTATTCCAGGCTGTCTTGATACTGATGTGTCAACAAAGATACAAATTGATTCTTGGTTTTTGTTTTTAAGCTCTTGTGAATTCTCAGCAAATACTCCTATCTATTCTTTGTACATATGTGGCAATCTCTCAGATACCCATGGAACAAACATGCTAGGCCAGGAGGAACGTAGACTTTACAATAATCCACAAGGCTTCCTCAGCTCTTAGCTCTGCCAATCCACAGTACTGGCTATCTTTGAAATTCTATGAATGTGAATGGTATGGAAGAGATGGCTGAACTTTTACTTTTGCATTCCTCTGATTGTATCAGGATTTACTTTGGTCATTTTACTATTGGTTTGTGAAGATTCTTTTTATATGCCGGACACTGAATTTGCAAGTGTAGTGGAGGTGGTTCATGTGGGTTTTTTTTTTTTTTTTCATTCTGTTACTTTAAGCTTTATTGCCTCCTATTGTTGAGTTGGAAAATTTTTTTAAATGTTGTTTATTTGAGAGGTAAAAAAATTTTAAATGTTGTTTATTTGAGAGGTAAAAGGACAAGGAGAGAAGTCTTTTCTCTGTTGGTTCACTCCCCAAAGGCCCACAATAGCCATGGTGAGCTCAGGGTCAAAGCTGGAAGTCAAGAACTGGATCCAGTTCTCCCACATCGGTGGTGTAGATCAAGTGACTTGAGCCAGTATGGCTGCCTCTCAGAGTCTGTATTAAAGCTGGAGTCAGGGGAAGCTCCGATGTGCGACACGGCCACTCCAAGTCATCTCTTCACTGCTGCACGGACACCTGTCCCTCTGCTGTTGTTTCAGAGACATATGGGATGAATCCTTCCTGGATCTTTCCATGTTGCTTACGAAAATTTTTTTCCCCTCCAAAAATTTTTAATTCTACATTTTATTGTAGCACAATTGCATTCACATTAAATGTTCAAGCTATTAAAAATTCTTTAGAAACTCACATTACATTTTTATTAAACGTTCTCGTGAAATTATCCGCATTCACCAAATATTCACATTAAATTTTTATTCGCTTATTTACAGATTCCACACTAGAGCATCTTCATATGTATAGTTTAGATAAGGACATTTTCCCTCCTGATGCTTGCGCTCTTATGCCATTGTTAAATAATGTTTCTGAACTAAAATGTCACTTTTGCATGACCTTCATAAACAGTATTTTATTACTCAAATAACATTTTTCCATGAAGCTAGTAAACATTATCCTGATAGTTGTGTTAAAATTGTCAAACACTAAAACATGCTAAAATGTCTAACCATGAGGATGGCTGAAGACATTGGGGTGCATTCTAGGAGAGAAGATTGTTTACCGAAGGCAATAATGCTTTGTAGCCCTGGTGTGGTGGGCACTGTGGCTCTTTGCCACATGTCTTGCTCTCCACTTTCTTGGCTTCCAGGCATATGGGAGGTTCACGCTTCCTGGACACCTTGTGATTGGGTGGCCGTGAAACTGACTGGCTGACAGTGAGCCATGGGCACACACCCATATGTCATTTCCAAGGCTAGAGCATGGAGAAATTAAAGAACAGCGAGCTTAGCAAAGCCACCAAGGACTGCTGAAGCAATGTGAGACCTTCTACTAATCTGTAAGGCAGAACAAAGACAAAAAGACTTAGGCATGGTGGGTGCGTGAACTAAACACTAGCTACTTATGAACAAAAATAAGATTGACAGAATAATGCTAAGTGAAAATATTGGGGATATAGATATAAAGACCATTTTTTATGTTTAGGGAAACAATGTTACTACCCCCTCAAAAAAAATCCTACAAATTTAAAAAGCGTAAGAATATTGATTTGACATCTGAATTGAGATTACAGCACTTTCTTTTCTTATAGACTTTCTATACTTTCTAAAATAAATTTATATTAATTTATTATTGTGAACTCTACTTAACTTTTTGTAAGTATAACTGATTATGGTTATGTAGCATTTCAATCCATGAATTCTAAATGAATCACCCTCTGTTTGTGAAAATGAAGTTGGTTACAGCTTTCCAGTGTTTTCATAATGTAGTGAACATCATGATGTGCAATCCTTACTCAGCAGTTCATTTATTTCCAGAATAACAAGTAATTGGAGACTTACTCAAAAGTTATGAACATTTTAGAACTGCATTAATACTCTCCAAATTAAATTTCAATTTTATTAATAAGCATGCTCATCCTTCCACAAAAATGACAGTGCTGACAAATGATTTTTCCCCCTTTTGTAACTTCTTACTTAAGCAAGGAAAATATTCTAGGCATTTTTTAACTCAACGCATCTTCAAGCAACCATGGTAAAGCGTCAGCATTGTGCTAGGTTTCCTATCTGTTGGGAACTGCTGCATGGACCTACTGCCTTAACTTACAGACCATTATTACTTAGTGCAATGATGCCTTCATGTCACCTGACTTCATCCTTGCGTGTAATGAAACAAATCCCCAATGACACCTTTCCTACATTTAAATATTTTGACTCAACCTTAAATGTTTGTACCTAGTTTCTGTGCTGTGTGGATCAGTAACACTTCATGGGACAGCGCCTGGCTGCAGGTCACCCTTAAGCAGAATTGATTTGTATTTCTTTCATCTTAGCTTAAGTGTTCTCACAATTTTTGAATGTTTAAAATTTATTTGTTTTCATCTTTTATTTGAAAGAAAGAGATAGAAGGAAAAGATAGAGAAAGATGTGTTATCTACTGGTAACTTTCTGAATGCCTGAGATGGCCGTATCTAAGCCAGGAAACTGAAGCCCAATTGGGGACTCCCACACAGGTGGCCAGGACCCAGGTACTTGAGCTGTAATTTACAAGGTGTATGTCAGCTGGAAGCTGGATTGGAAGCACAGTGGCTGGGCTTGAACCATATCCTCCTACAAGGAATGCAAGCACCCCAAGTGGTGATTTAAACCATTACACCAGATGCCTGCCTTCATATTTTCAAATTTTATTTCCTTCCTGGCAAATTAAACTTGCATGATTTTTGCTCCTTTGTTTGTTGGATTTTTAGTTACTATAACCTGATTAAGTTCAACATCATGAAGGCCCCTGTCTCTTTTACGATAGTTGCATATATTATTGTGCATGAATTGCTTTTTAAACATATCCTATCTATTGTGGAAAGGATTTGGGTCCTTTTCTTCCTAAATAGAAGGTAAAAGCATGGAAAGTATAAGCCATGCAGTAGAAACCTGAGACACCTAGAGTGGAGATACCAACACCACACAAAATTAATTTTAAAGCCAAAGATGGTAACAAGGGGAGGGACATCAGCAAGATGGACAAGTTGGGAATCCTATCCTCTCCAAAAATGCCTCCAGAAATTCAGCAACAATTCATGAACAAATTGCCACGTGGAAACTAATTAAACATCCACTGCACCCAAGAAAACAAGAAAATAGAAGCCAGCAGGGAGGTCCAGGGCACCCTGTCCCTAGGGAACTGCCCAGGCACACAGTCACCCCATCAGAAAGAGTCTTCCCTTCAACTTCCAGATCACTCCAGGGAAGGCAGTGGCTCCTCCGCAGGTCCAGTTCTGACTTACTGAAGGGCACCCTTCACAGCACTGACTTCTGTCTTGCTGATACAATTTAGCCACTTGGGGGAGGTAATCCTTTGCTGTGCTTAGCATAGTGCAAGTAGACAAAAGCCACAGCTGCCTTAGGAAAGGAAGCAGTGGTTGAAGGACTCCAGAAGCTCTTGGCTTTGGACTTACCTAGTTCTGGTCATTATAGCTGTGGGGAGTGAACCCAAAGGATGGAAGATCTCTCTCTTGTCTCTCCCTTTTTAGCTCTGTCTATAACTCTGCCTTTCAAGTAAATCAATATATAGATAAATAAACTTTCATTGAATCAAAGGTGCCAAAGAGAAATAATGGAGCTAAAGAACACAATAATTAAATGAAAAATTCACTGCGGTAGATCAAGCAAAAGGAAGCCGAAAGCACATGTCAACAGAAAAAAAAATCATCCAGAGAAGCAAACATTATTATAAAATCTGCATAAATAACAATAAATACAAGAAGCCCATCAGTCAAGAAAATATAAAGACTCATAAATATGTATGCACCTAACCACAGTGTCCCAAAATAACAGAGGTTAAGACCCAACATCCAGGCATGAGTGAGTCCAGGACACAAGACAGTCTCCTGTAGACAGACTGAAGCTCCAGGCCCTCAGCCCTGCATGGCTTCCCAGCCTACAGCCAGCAACAACTTCCCTCCCGGATGCTACAGCCATCATAGAGAAAAATCTTCCAGAGGTGTCACGATGGTCCAACTGGCTAAACTTCTGCTTGCGGGTGGCAGCATCTTACATGGGTGCTGGTTCCCATCTAGCTACATGCTAATGGCCTGGAAAAGCAGAGGAGGATGACTCAGAGCTTTGCTACCCTATCCCCACAAGGGAGACCTGGAAGAGGCTCCTGGCTCCTAACTCCTGGCTTCAGTCCCGGCCACTGTGGGCATTTGGAGGGTGAATGAGTGGGTGGAGGATCTTTATGTCTCTCTTCTCTGTAAAATCTGCCTTTCCAATAAAAATAAATAAATCTTTTAAAAAAATAAGAAGGAAATCATCTGTTCCAGCGATGCTACACAAGCACGTGAGCCTTTCACACGGCACTCTCACCAAATGGCAAATTGGGGAGCAAAATAAACAATTGATGTTTTAATACAACAGGTTTTGAAGTGATTCGTTACATAGCAATGAGAACCCAAATATCTAATCTTCCAAAATTTCCAGAAAAATCCTCCAATTTCAATGAAACACTTGACTTTTGCATGATGACTGGTTTCAAATTTTCAAGTATCTTATATGAACTACACAAAACATCCTTATGTTCTTTCTCACCCTGTTGGCCACAGTGTATGCAGCGTCTCAACTGTCACCACCATGTTGCCCTGTAACAGCTAATGTCTCGGCTTCCTAGTAACTCAAGAATTAGCAAATGAAGTAACTCCATGTCACACAGTCAGCATGGTCGTAACATGAAGTCAGTACAATCTGTCTGCTTCTCTCTGTATCCTTGCTTCATTCCATCCCCCTATTTCTGCCTTATTGAGGAATAATTCCAATAAGGCTTAGTTTCTTCCACTTTTTTACCCTACTGCTGCTTTCTTTTTTGTATACCTCACTTCACTCAAACTCCTTCACTCCAGCTTCCTTCATCGTCTCAGGGCCCTGCTCCCTTAAAAAAAAAAAAAAAAAAAGAGTTTAAGACAGCAATACTGCTCGCTCAGTGGGATTTTACCATGGCTTATTTATGGAAGTTAAGGTATGTAGAAAGCACAAAAACCATGTAGACACTGTATCATCTAGTACAGAGCCCTAAATATTGCTTCACACCCATACTGCATGCCAGACCATGAAAAATCACTGCCATGATTCTTTCACTTTTTTATATTAAAAATGATTTGCTTTGCAAAAAGTTGTTTATGTGTGTAGATATACCATCTTCCTATCAAGTAAAAGTAGCAAAATGTTAAAATTTTATAACAGTCTAAATTTTTTAAAAAATGAACATTTAGGGCCTGATGCAATGGCTCAATGGCTAATCCTCACCTTGCAAATGCTGTATGTCCTGGCTACTCCACTTCCCATCCAGTTCCTTCCTTGAGGCCTGGGAAAGCAGTAAAGGATGGTCCAAGGCCTTGGGACCCTGCACTTGCCTGGCAGACATTAAAGAAGCTCCTGTGTCCTGGCTTTGGATCAGCTCAGCTCTAGCGGTTGTGGCCATTTGGGAAGTGAATCAGCGGACAGAAGATCTTTCTGCCTTTCCTTCTCTCTGTACATCTGCGTTTCTAATAAAAACAAGAACAAACATCTACTAAGGAAGAGAGCAATACCATGTGGCGAGATAGTTTGGGAAGTATCTGATGTTAACTGTTGTTGTATGAAATAGTGTTCTTGTCTTCCTCAAATTATGAATAAGGGTTCCTTCCCACCCAATTCTTTCTTCTTTGTGCTTGGTCTTGTGACATTCGGAACACAATGGAATAGGAATGACATGGACCATTTAAATCCAACTCACACTGGTTTGGCCCCTTGTACCTCTTGCCCCAAACTTGGAGCTGTCTTCAGGTGCTCATCTTCCCTTCACTGTTGGTTCAGAAGGACCAACATGTGCCCCTGGTCTAAATGTCACCTGTGCTATGCTGCTGGACCAGCACAGGTGGCTTGTGAGAAGGCCTCATTGTCTCTGTTAGGAAGTGTTTCCATGGCAAAAATTGGTTCCCACATATACTTCCAAAAGTTTGCGAACAATGGAATTGAATGATGCTTATTTCCTTGCCAAAAAAAAAAAAAAAGATATCCACATAGACATATGAGTTGAGTTCGAAATTCCAATTTCTGTAAAATCTCAATTTCCATAAAATTGCTTGTGTGCACTTGTTCATTAGACTCCTCCCTGATCGCTATGCCTAGCATTTCACTTCCCTCTGAATTAATTGAGCCAGGATTTGTGTATTCCGAAAGAATATTGCTTTGCCAAGAAAAATGTAGAGGGTATTTTTTTTAAAGTGTCACATTGTCTTTTACAAGGCAAAGAGGGATAAAATTACCAACATCTCATCTTCATGCTACTCGGTAATAATCAAAGTGATATTTTGTGGTGAAAACATTGGTTTTGGAATCAGACAAGCTTGAGTAAAATTATAGCCTTGCTTCTTCAGAGTGCTTGAGAATTTTGAGACTGAATTTCTGCTACTGGTAAATTTGTAATCATAATAGCCGCCACTTTCTAGAATCACTTAAAGAATAACTCGGATACATGATAGGTTAGCTTTAGACCCAAGGCATGAACTAAAAAAAAAAAAAAAATAGCCATTCTTGATTCAAAGGGCCATTTCCAGAAAATCCCTTTTAGAGAAATTGAAAGTAGGAAAATCATAGGGCTATGCCAAGTACAACACAATTTTTTTAAATCAAAATACACATTATTTAGGAGAAAATGCCTGCCTGTATCATTTTATTTCTATCTGGGCTGAATTTACCTCTTCTGGCTTCCAAATGTGTGTGTGTGTGTGTGTGTGTGTGTGTGTGTGTGTGTGTGTGTGTGTGTCTGAATTCGGAGTCTCCTAGCCTCTGCCATCCCCTCTAGCCTCCTCTATTCCTTTACCGTGGACTGGTGAGGACAGTGATGTGTCAGCAGTTCGTTTACCTGAGTCCCAGGTGTCTCCTAAGGCTTCCTGCTGCCTCAAAGCACCTGCTTAGGCTGAATTAGCGCTGATCATTCTTGTTAAAATCCAAGGGAGAAATTTGGAGCCTCATGGGAAGTTTCAGTGTTTCTCTATTGCCTGCTAGAGCTGCTCTGCTTTAAATGCTAGAAAGGTGTAATCAAACAAAAAATGGGGGCCCCAGTCTCCTTCAGCCTTTCTTGGGGATGTTTTAGAAATTTCCTCAGAGCACACCAGTAACCCTTTGACCTTCCTTGATGTGTTCATTGTGCTGGAGTAGGAAATGTAACTCCAGCTGCTCACCAGGGTGATATTGAAGCTGGGGCTGGATTCCAGGCTCAGTTGAAGCACCACGTTATTTTTTTTTAATTAACAAGAAAAATTTGCTTCTGAAAATGCAGGGTTTTTTTTTTAATAAAGATCCAGAAACATGCTTTTAACAGCTTTCCAGAAGGATTGCAAGAGAGGGTTTATGTTTCTAAATATACACACCTTGAGTCAAACTGGGTCAGTTAAGAAATCTATGTAGATAAATCTAAACTCTTCTTGCTGTCCTCTGAAATTCTCTCACTTCCAGTTATATTTTTTCACCATTTTAATCTCTACTTTTCTTCTTCACCTCATCCCCCCAAACAAAAACCCTTTAAGAATAAAATGCAAGCAAACAGTATTGGAAATTTTATAAAACTTGTCCAAAATTACAAGGTGGACAGTGCTGAAGGTAACTCTATAAGCCAAGTGCCTGAAGGGAAGTCATAGCAACAGGACGACAACATCAGGATGAGCTCAATATTCATTCGCCATCCTTTAGTCCTTTCCCTACTGGGATGAGGAACATCCAGGTCCAGAGGAAGAGAGTAGATTCTCACTGAGGAAGTCAGCCAGCTTGTTGTCACCTGGAAGTGTCACAGTTCAGAAAATCTGTGTGCTCAGCGACACCCAGCAGAAAGTCACCCAGTTTAACCATTTTCCTATGTCCAACTCAGTAGCACTAAACTTCACATTGCTTGTAACCCTCTGTGCCATGCACCTTCAGAACCTTCTTACTTTCTGAAACTGCAAGTCCGTGCCCATACATGCTCACTCTGTATCCCTGGGTCCTCCGACGCCCATGGATTTGTGTACTCTGGGATCTCATGCTAGAGGGGTCCATGCAACCATTATCTTTTGGGATTGCCTTATTTCGTTTAGCTCCATGGCCTCAAGGTTCACCCTTCTCCAGATTCTTTTTGCCAGATTGCATAATATTTCATGGTATAGATAGCCCTACATCCCATTTTGTCTGTCATTCTTCCCTTGATGGACACTTGGGTCCTTCTGTCTCTTGGTTACTGCGACTCCATGCTGCTAGGAACACAGGTGTACAAATATGAATTCAAGTCTAGCTTTCAGTTTGTGTTAGACATATTTCAAGAAATGGAATTGCTGTGGAATTCTAAGGTCAGTTTTTGAGGAACCACTTACCATTTTCCACAGAAGTTTGTCTATTTTGTATTTAAGATTTATTTTGTTTTTATTTGAAAGGCAGAGTTACAGAGAGAAGGAGAGACAGACAGAGATCTTCTATCTGCTGGTTCACTCCCCAAATGACCACAATGTTTGGAGTTGAAGCCAGTCTGATGCCAGGAGTCAGGAGCTTCTCTTGGGTTTCCCATATTGGTACAAGGGCCCAATCACTTGTGACATCCTGTTCTACTTTCCCAATGCAACAACAGGGAGCTGGATCAAAAATGGAGCCACTAGGCTATGAGCCAGCTCCCATATGGAATGCTGGTGCTGCAGATAGAGGCTTAACCTGAAATGCCACAGCACCAGCTCCACCATTTTGCACTTTTGACCAGCCATGCTAAAAGGTTCCAATTTCTTCATTTTCTATTTAGTGTTAATGTATTTTTGCTTTGCTTTGTTTTGCTTTCAAATAAACTAGTACCATTCTATGGCGCAAAATGATGCTCCATTGTGACAATTTTTTTTTTCATTTCCCTACTAATTACTATGCTTATTTGCCATTTGTTATCTTCTTTGGAGCCATTCCAGTTCTTCTGAAATGGTGTGGGTTTTTTTTTTTTTGGATGTTGTTTTTGAATAAAAAATAGATTCACACTTTATCATCATTAGTGAAATTATAACTTCAAATATAATTTTTTAAAAAGAAAATGGTATTGCAACAGGCCATACATCAGGGTTGAAATAGTGGTTGGGTAGATATAACATATCTTTAGTCAAAATGGGGGATTTATTTTTCAGGTAGTTTGTTTCTTAGGAATCATGTGCTTCCTCGCTGGGTGGAATTATCCCCAGCAGGAATAACTTTGGGAGTCCCACAGTTAGCAAAGAAACTTGGGGAAGACGGATTGTCATGTGTCCCTGCTCATCTCCTCCCCCTGCTGCTTGCTCAGTGGTTCCTGCTGGGCGACAGCCGAGCTCTTCCCTGTTTGTTTTGAGGACACTTCTGGTCTGGCTTGTGTGAGAGGGAGGACCACATAGGCTCCTATTTGCCCTCCAGTGTCAACCCCATGCCCTACAGTGTCCAGTCCCGATGGGCATGCTCAGCAGCACTGATATGGCCCTAATCTAGTGCTTCCCAGTTTATATACATTATCTCACTTAATTCTGGAAACAATACTGTGCATCCTGTTATGCAATGAAATTGCAAGTGTAGAATTGAGACACAGACAAGCAGGTCATTTGCCTGAGGTCACACAGTCAGAAAAATTTGGAAACCAGGTTATCCAACTGTCCCCACACCTTGACTCCCCTCTGGACTGCTACTGGCAGGAGTGAGGTCCACGGGCCCTCAAAACCTCCCGATCTAAATCCTCGCCTCCCCAGCCTTATCCCTGTCGGCCATCCCCCAACATTAAGTCAAGTCACCCTGTGGCTTCCTAACTAGTAAGTTAAATGCTTGCTCCTTCTTGTATTTCTGATTGATGTGCTGACACATCCTTGAGGAAATGCTGAACAAAACAGTCAAGAGATGACAGACACATTGGCCCCTAAGATCAGAATGTTCCAGGGCAGAACATTTTTTTTCTAGAATTTTCTTATATTGAAGATCTTCACAAAATATCAGAATCGTAAATTTCCTAAGCCACACAGGAATCCCAAGTCTCCTCCTTAACCCTGAACCTTTGAACTGAGGAGGCTCCAAGCTCAACAGTGTGGACAAGCAACTACCTGCTCTGCTATGGTAGAGAAAAAATGAGCAATTTCCAAGAACCAGTAAAAAAATCAGGCCTGGGGGCCCGGCACCATTGCCTAGCGGCTTAAGTCTTTGCCTTGAATGCACAGGAATCCCATATGATCGTCGGTTCTAATCCTGGCAGCCCCGTTTCCCATCCAGCTCCGTATTTGTGGCCTGGGAAAGCAGTTGAGGACGGCCCAAAGCCTTGGGACCCTGCCCTCGCGTGGCAGACCCAGAAGAAGCTCCTGGCTTCAGATTGGCACAGTACCGGCCGTTGCGGTCACTTGGGGAGTGAATAATTGGACCGAAGATCTTCCTCTCTGTCTCTCCTCCTTTCTGTATATCTAATTTTGCAATAGAAATAAATAAATTAAGAAAAAAAAGAACAGACTTGGGAATGGGGTGCAAATGAAGGAATAGATGTGGGAAAGATAGGGAAGGAGTCAGGTGGGAGAAAAACACCAGTGGGTAAAATGGAGAAAAAGAGAGGAAGTAAGGAGAGATGCCAGAATAAATCATGGTAAGGAGTGGTTAGCAGCCCAGCCACTAGGACTGGGATTATTCACCTGAGAAAGATAAACTGAGGCACATGAGACAGCAGATGCAAAATGACCATTGTGTGGCTGAGACATTAAAATAGGAAGAGAGGCTGTCTCAGTGCCCGCTCTGCACCGCTCCCCACCACTTCCTCTCTGGGGTCTTTGTGTCTCTCACGTGCCATAAAGGAAGACAAGCTTATCATCTGCAGGTGGCACAGCTGAAGCTCCAGAGAATGAAGAATCATGTAAGAGTTTGAAATCATCAAACTCAGAGATGATATTAAGTGCCAACCAAATATACCGACATCTCTGGCCTTCCAAGTCCAGGCGGTAATGTACACCTAAACAAACAAACAACAACCCTACACGAGTCCTATACATACAAAAACAACAAGTCCAAAGTTAAAAAATAAGAACTTAAAGAAGAAATGCACAAATACCAAACGAAAGCAAAATATCATAAATTCTTAATTATTGGAGAAAAACAGCATCGTGCGGCACTGAGGAAAATAAAATACGGAAACAATACACAACAAATGCAATGATCTAACCAATGAAAGCCTTGGTGGACTTCAGAAGTCAGGGCTTGAAGACAGAACACTGGCAAGGAGACACAGCAGGAGCCCTGGGGATGTCGGCAGAGCTGCTCTATAAAAGCTTTGGGCGGCCACAGGCTTACTCTCCTCAGCCTTGGTTTTGATGCTTTTTCCCGTTTTCCTTCTTCTAGCACAAGGGACTGTATCTGCAGATACCACGGAGTCTTAATTCACGAGCATTTTAGCACAGAACTGGGTGGTGAATTCAAGCTGAGCAGCACCCACCTGCTTACCCCGGTACTGCGAATGATAAAACAGTGCAGCTTTTGGCCTCCGTGCAGGGTCCCCGGCGCGCTCCAAGCCAGAAACAGGAGTTCTGAATTTAGTGTTAGAAGGGGCCACTGCTTCTCAAGCAATATGATGCTATTCAAAGATTACCTTTCTGTTTGGAGAAACTCAAAACACCCCCATTCTAAAATAAAGCCACATGGATTGTGGAGCTAAACGGAAAACGTTAAAGTTGAAGTAAAAACAAAGACCTAACAGCTCTCAATGTTGGCACATGCCTTTCTCAACATGCAAGAAATGACAAGAGGAAAGTCATAGGTTTGTCTGATGAAAGAGTAACAATATTCTAGCCAAATTAGAAGCCTGCTAATTCATTACCATTGTAATAAATAAATAAAATCATGATAAAACTTGAAATACGTATTTGAAGGCAGGAACGTGTTTGCGGTTTGTGAAACAGCTCGTGATGCATCCGAGGCTGACCTGAAGTTCTTAAACTGATTCCCTAATTCTTTCTCTCAAGTAGTTTGTTTCAGTGAAAATCAATGGCAACGAGGGCAAGACAAATAAAAAGGGCCTTACCCCAAATAAGTTTTACACGATAGCACCAAAAAAAAAAAAAAAAAAAAAAAGTGAAATAATAAGGGAAAGGCTTAACTGGTTCTTGCGCATCCAATTCTGTGTGCCATCGTGAGCACGGTGCTCCAAGGGGCGTCCAAAGGCGTCTGGGACTCTCAGGATTAAATGTAAAGATTCTTCATCTGTCGAGGAAGGAGAAAAACAGTCGTTGGACCACTCGCTGATGGTGTTGAGGGGGAGTGGACCCATTTTATTATGGTTTTGACTTTTGCCATGTTTGAGTCACCGGTGATAGAAACCAATTACATTTGTCAGCAGAAAAAAAAAAAAAGTAGAAAAAGTGAAAGCTGAAAACGCTACATGCAAAGTTGCATATCCCACATGATTAATTTCTGTGTCTATATCTACACAAAGAAATAAATATATCCAATGAGAGCCAAGCCACTATCGGAGAGGAAGGAATACGACATCTTGGGGGGGGGGGGTTGGTTCCTTTTTTTTAAAACTGATTTTTATACTTCCCCAAGTCTAACATGCCGTATCTCAGTTTTCTAATTGGAAAGAAAATAAACCCTGTGCTAATGTAAATAGAAATCTCAAAATAATTCCGCTTCCTGTCTGTCGGCAATTTTTTAGCTTTATTTTAGCACGTGTGGACAAGCCATTTCAGAGACTTATATCTCTGGTTTAAATTACGCAGAAGCCGTTCCACTTCCCTTTGTGTCTCATTTGAATTTCTAGGTGTAGGTAAGTGTTGCATGAATTAGGAGATCCTCCAACCTGCCCGCCCACCACCACCACCCGCTGCCACCCCAGGGCAAGGTGACTGGGTGAGGACAACAGGGACAGGTTCGTGCTCGCCCGCCGGTACTGCTGGGACCCTTCTCCTCGCTGGCTCAGAAGACGGTCTCGCTAGTGTGTGTTTGGGGCTGGAAACAGCAAGCTTGGAGCTCAAGGAAAGCTTCCGGATGGATATTGGCATGGATTTCTTCTTTGCACTGATATAGGTGAGTGTTGCTGGCAGCGTGGAAATGTGAAGGTAGCAAGGGATTTGATCCTGAGTGTGACTGTAAGCGCTTGGCTGATCATCTTAGTACTGCTGTGTGCCATTCAAGGCAGAATATGTTACCCACCTGTGGCTGCTGCAGTTTCACATGCTCTGGGCTGCAGCCTGCCTGCGTGAAATGAGCAGGAGTCTCAGAATTCTGCAGCCAGACGCATGCAGTGAGCGCTGTGGGAGAGACAGCTCAACTTCCCTGGCACATGTCTCTCAAAATATCAAAAATCCCTTTGCTTGCTGGTCTTCCTTTTCTTTCTTTCTTTCTTTCTTTCTTTCTTTCTTTCTTTCTTTCTTTCTTTCTTTCTTTCTTTCTTTCTTTCTTTCTTTCTTTCTTTCTTTCTCTTTCTTTCTTTCTTTCTTTCCTTTTCTTTCTTTCTTTCTTTCTTTCTTTCTTTCTTTCTTTCTTTCTTTCTTTCTCTCTATCTTCCTTCCTTCCTTCTCTTTTTTTTCTTTCCTTCCCTTTCTTTCTTCCTTTCTTTCTTCCTTCCTCCCTCCCTCCCTCCCTTTTCTTTCTTTCTTCCTTCCTTCCTTCTCTTTCTTTCTTTCTTTTTTTTAACCTTCTCATACCCCACATTCTTTTTTACCTTGACTTTTCTTTTCGCACCATGCTAATTCATGCTTTACATGCCTTTGATTTTTAGTCCCACCGTCTGGCTGACAACCCTCAAAAAGTAGTAGGTGGTCATGGACTTGTGCCCCAAAAATACTGTAAGGAAAGTATGTGTGCAGCTGACACGGCTTAGGACAGGATCTTTCAGCACCAGATGTGGAGCTTCCAGATGGCAGAAGGCACGATGGTTGTTGAAGTGTGTGTGTGTTGAGTCCTCCGTGGGCCTCACTCTGGCCGCAGGTAGGATTTGAGGGGCAGACAGGCACCTGTATTTTATAAATTGGGCTTCCTTCTGGACCCAAGCTCTGGTGAGCCATGCCCACACGCTTGGCGCCAGACAGAATATTTCCAAACATAACCTTCCATGGAACAAATCAGTTTCATTCTGTCTGCACAGCCGTGTCATTGGCAGCCTGTCTCCCCAGGCCTCAGCTGATAGAGTTCAGCCAACTCCCACGTCTGGCTGAGTTTCCAACACCTGCATGGATTCATTCTGTGTTTGGTACCTGCCATCAGGAAGGGACTATTGATTTCTCACTCATGGGCAAAACAAGCATTTTGTCCTCTAGTCTGTATTCCACACCCAATCCAAGGTAGCAAGTCATCTTGTGAGACCCACATGCACCTATCCCTTCTTCCATAAGCAAGTGGGGAGAAGAGCTGGTTAGCACTCTGCACATGAAAGAAGAAAGGCCCAGGATTCTGATTAAGGCACAAAGATCAAAAAGCAAATTCTCCAGGAAAGTCATTTCTCCCAAAACATGCAGGATTTTAATGTGTTCTTGCCATTAGTAAATCCTTTCAGTACAGCTGCCAAGAGGGCAGGAGAGATAAGCTTTCTTGTTTTTCATGAAAAATTCAGGGAAAAAATGGGAACAGAAGAAGCAGCAGCCGTTCACCTTGGCAATGCTGAAAATAGCCGTTTTTCCCAGGGAGGCGATTCTTCAGAGTTCATTGCAGCCACAGGTGCAGGCCGCGCAGGCAACCACTGGAGTCACACACCCAGCCCTCAGAAGCTTAGGAGGGGGCTGCAGCTGGCCAGGCCTGAGAAGCAGCATTTGGTGACTCTATCACCCGAATTTCAGGCACCAACCTCTTGCTTGGTTATAGCTGTGCTGAGCTCCAGCACCTGTGAGGCAACCCAGGGAGACCCCATGACTCTGCCTGCCTCACTCCTGCAGGCCTGCATGGAGTACCATGAGATATGGAGTATCCATGAGATATACCCTCCATATCCAACTGCCACTTTCTCATGTACCCTCCCTTCAAGGTCCATGCATGCGCACACACATGTGTACACACACACACACACACACACACACACACACACACACAAATATACACACAGGATTTCCTTATGGGACTGTGTGTTTCATTTACATATTCTATTCTCCCATTTATTAGATACACAATGAGGACCTGCTTTTTTATTTTTAGATAGAAACTAGATGATTTCATAAATGTGCATACATACCTCCCTGATCTGTTAGTAATTCATTTCACCCCATAATAATTGATCATGTGTCTCCTCTGTGTGTGAGCCCTGTCAGAGGCATGGGGACACACATGAGACAGCCCCTGCGTACTGATGGTCCCCCAGGTGCAGCTGGGACACAAATATCAACGAACCCATCCTTTCCTCTGTCAGTCTAGCTCATACTGCCCCTACTCACCCAACCTACCTCTCCGCATGGAAGGTTCTGGATGCAGAAACACAAAGTGTACTTGAGACTGACCCAGCTCAAGAGAATGATCAGCAAGGCTGCTGCTTCCCAGCACTCGTGCTTCATGCAGGTGCTACCTTGACCAGCCTCTCCCCCATCCGGCTACTCCTAAGAGGGGAGCAAGTGCTTGAGCTGGAACCAAGCTTAATACAAATAATCCTCGATCCAGAAAAAAATTAATTAACGTACACTGAGGGTGTATAAAACAGTTCCATTCTCTGCACCTAGAGTTCTCTCCATGACTCTGTAGTAAATGTAGATATTGAATGGAAGATCCAAAATTTGTGCTCAATCAGTCCACCAAGAGATATTTCTGGGCCCTTCCTCTTGGCCGATACCGTGCACTGTGCTGCATTTCTCAGGATTCACGGATGTGTGCTGCTCCTCCTCCAGGCTCCTCTCCACTAAGCCGAACCCCACCCCAACCCCCACAGACAATTTTTTTTGGCAAGAGAGATGCTTGTTTGAGGGGACACATTGAGGGGATTAGGATGCTGCCATGGCCAGCGTGTCACCTCAAAGTTCCTGTTAGGCAACACCCACGTGCAAAGCCAAAGATCAAAGCCTGTGAAATCCCAGATTCCATTTATGGGCTGACCCAACTGCTGCTGAGATTGAAAAGGGGTGGCCGGGGGGGCAGGAACACCCATTTTAGGAAGCAGGGACGCCTGTGAGCAAAGGGTTTACGTTGAACTCTGTCTTGTCTCTCATCATGAGAAAGTCACCTAACGCCTTGTGAAAGCTCCTCTGTGTTACAACAGCTCTTAAACAGCGCCTTCCAGGAAATTCCAAGCTAGGGAAGAACTCCCGTTCTGAATTAACTCTTTGGTCCTGAGATATTACAGAGATCCAGAAACGGGCAAACCTCTCCACAAGCCTCACTCAGAGGCTGCCATCCTACTATCGGCCTCAATCAGAGCCCTGGATGCTGCGATTTTGGTCACTTGCAGCTGGGCGGTGTAAGGCTGTGAGAGCTTGTTTCAATTTTAAATCTCACAGGACCCAAAGGGTGGAGAGAGATGGGGAATGTGATGTTGTATAGAAAAGGTGTGTGACTTAGAGGAAGCCCCATCCATCATTCATTTCAGACGGAATGATGCGACTTAGGGATTTAATTGCCAGTGTCAACCTTCTGATGGTGAGCATATAAGAATATGGTATGTGTATAGTGTAGAATAGGCACAATAGTTGTAATACAGCTCACAATAGTTGTAATCTCCAGGTTTTCCTGAGAAAACTCCAGAATGCTTATCGCTTCATCAATCCACAGAAGAAGGCTCCTTTAATTCAATAGGATAAACCATATGATATTGGCCACCGGGGCAGCTGGTTCAAAGACCGTGAGGATGTCTTTAAGGAGTCCACCTTAATTGTCCAACCCCGTGTAAGACCATCGCGAAGCTTTGGCATAATACGTGGCTTGTGTCCCTGCTTGCGAGCTGGAATTAGGAGTAAAAGACAATATTACATTTTATTGTAGTTAATGCTCACTCTTGTTTCCTGAAATATGAGCTGTACTCACATAAAAACAGGACGGGGAGAGCCAAGGGGTTGGTTTTCCTGGCGATCCATGGTGACAAGGTCACCACAAATAGTCCAAATAGACTCCCAGGCGAGTGCTCAGAACTGGCTAGGTTGGGATGGGAGTGATACTTCCCGGGACGGGCTGAGACACAGCCATCTTCTGCATCCTCCCGTCCTAGCAGGGAGCTCTGGAATCCACATAAACAGGAGGAAGTGCTCTATCCACGCTCAGCACCGGCACTTCTCCATACATCACTGCACAGGCTTCATAGCTCAGATCTGTTGATTTTTAACTCTTTGGCTAAAAAATAGTTTAAACATTCCCCAAATGAGAAAGGAAAATTTTTTTTTTAACTTGGTGAGAGAAGCCAGCAAGGTAATCTCTTCCTTGATTTCCTTAGAAATCCTCTAGGAATTTACAGTTTTGAAAAATCATTGACTTCCAGATTTTTTTATAAGGTAAATATTCATGCAGCTCCCAGAATATGCTAAGCCCGCATATATACTTACGTTTCTTTTTCCATTATGGTTCTGAGTGATTATTCACTTTATGCATGACTACAATTTTAAATGTGCCTTATCTGGTTAATAAATGAACTTTAACATAAAGAGAATAAACAGAGACATGAAATATCTTCTATACGCATCGATCAAGGGTGAATGTCATGTTTGAAGCCATGTCTGTGGCTTTGGCTGCTGAAGTTATGGATTTTAAATGCTGCTTTTCTCCAAGTCTCAAGTCCTACTGCTGGTGGAGCTGTAAATGCAAGCCAGCCAGGCAAAGGTCTGTTTGAGAGAACAAGAGTTCAAAAGCTGAAGAGCAATTCTTCAGAACCTTTTAATAATCTTCCAAATGAACAGGCCAGTATGAGACATTCTCACCTCTGCTGTCTTTCAGCAAACCAATAACAGAAAGCGAAAGTACTCTGGTAGTTTTGAAACCAGTGTTTTGATTAAAAAAAAAAAAAAAAAGTAAATCTCCTGTAGTATGAATTTCTTTTTCCTTTCCCAATCCTCAGTAAGGTTCTTGACAAAGCCTGTGTTTGTTCAGTAGGCATTTTATTTGCTTGTTTCCTGACGTGATGGAGAAGGGGACCACAACTGCTGTGAAAGAGGGTGATGCAAAACATACATTCCCAAAGAAGAAACAATGAAACTCACAATTTGAGCGACTGCAGTGGTTCCCAGCAATGACTTTAAACACTGAGGTGGGCCTCTCAGGTTTGGAACCCGTGTGTACCTCTAGGGCTGCATTGTCCAGCTTCCCACTCCCTGTGCATAACCACAAGGCAGCAAGCGCACAGGTGCAGAGAACAAAAGGGATATAGGGAGACGTCCCAATGGGCCACCCGTGTGTCCCAGATGTGAGGCAGGTCTCTGAGAAACACGAAGGCAGCCTGGACTTGGCATAGCTGCTTCAGGGCTGGAGGGAAGTGGGGACACCTCATTCTTTATGCTTTTTTTTTATTATTATTATTATGTTTCTGACACGTCCAAGTAAATGAAGATCCATTCTCGCTTGCTTTAAGATCAAAGCTACAAATAAGCAGGAGGAAATTTGCCACAACCTTCCTGTCAAAAAAGCACTCAATTACAGGGAATTGCTTAGCTTTTCTTTCGTTTTGTTTGTCTGTAGAATGTTACCCCAACACGAGTGAGTTCCTTCACCAACTGTTGCATGACTTTTGCTTATAGTGATGTAGGTGTTTTATTAGTTTCTCGATTTTACATGCGTAGTGAATGAATTTTGCCATCTGAAATGCTGCCATTCGATAAAATAAGCAAATTAATAAAGTTGAGAGAGCTTCCAAGCCAGGCAGACACTTTTCTGGGCGCTGTGTTTTTATAGCTCTTCCCAGCTGATATTTATAACTCCACCATATGCGGTTATAAAGATTTATTACGAGCCTGTGGAATAAGTTCTGTTAATGTGTACAGTAAACGTCCACGCTTTGACTCTGTAAGCCTTGGAGATTTCTACCAAGATGAGACCATTCTGACCACAAGCCAAGCAGTGTGCACTTTGGAGCGAGGCCTCATCTTGAGAAGAAGGCTGAGATATGTCCCTTTGACTGTACTCGCCCTGTGTGTGGCTTCGCAACAAGTGTTTGCCAAGCCTGGGTAGGTATTTTTCTTCTTCGTCGGCATCCTCATCTAAGACGGGCTGAGCTGGGAGACGCTGTTGACAGAACACGGAGGTGGAAAATTTCGAGACCACAAAGCAACAGCAGACTCAGAGGACAGGGCAGACGGAGCCCTGAATGAGGCATCTGTGTGCTCCCCAACCCCACCTTGCCCAGTCGCGAGGCAGGTACTCCTTGGCTCCTCACCCCTGCCTCGCCAGCCAGCGGAGCAGGTACTCTGAGGGCAGCAAGAGAGAGCACTGTAGGCACCTAGGCACCAGGGGGTGTGAACCACACTCCTTTCACGGGCAACACAAAGACTACTGGACTCAGGCTCTCTCCCTTGAGGCACTTCCTTCATTTCATGTTGTTACTCTTGCCCGTAGGGTTTGTGTGAGTTGTTCCAGTGAGTATTGGCCTCTGGGAGAGAAAGGGCTTTGCCTTAGTCTGCTGTGGGTCGCTCAGATATGAAATGTCATAGCGTGGCTGCCTTACAAGCAACAGAAATTTGTTCTCGGAGCTTGATTCACAGAGGGTGTTGTTCTGTTTCCCCGTTGGGTGAAAGCCATGGAGACGCTCACTGAGGTCTCTCATTCAGGATGTTGATTCCATCCGGCAGGCGTCCTTGCGAATAATCTCATAACCTTCTGAAGATCCTCCACCTCCTGACACAACCACCTTGGAGGAGGATGACTTTAGTGTAGGATGCAAGCGTTCGGTGTGTGGCATTCTTAAGACAGAACCAGGGGGATTACAATGTGGGGCAGTGAATCAAATAGTCACTTCTGACACCAGCATCCTGCCTCGGAGTGCTGGCTGATCTGCTTCCTGCCCATCTCCCTGCTAATGCACCTGTGAAAGCAGTAGAAGGTGACCCATGTACTTGGGCCTCTGACATCCATGTAGGATATGATGCAGATGGAGTTTCAGGTTCTGCTTTCAACTTGGCCCGAAAATAGCTGTTGTGGCCTTTTGGGAAACCGATCAGCAGATGGAAGATTCTCTCTTTCTCTCTCCCACTTTGACTTTCAAATAAATGAACTAAGTAAATAAATCTTTAAGAATAACATAAAATAAATCCTCTGCACTGTTTTTCTCTGCACAAATGGCCTGGGCAGGATTTCTCTTTTTGGCTTTAAGAGACTCTACTGTGTAGCCTGAATCAAAACCACTGATCTGGGGTGGCATTGTGATGTAGCTGGTCAAGCTGCCACCAGCAGCATCTGTATCTCCTATGGATGTGTCCTGATTGTTCTATTTCAAGTCAGTTTCCACCTGATGCACCTGGGAAAGCAGTGGAAGACGACCCAGGTGCATGGGTCCCTGCCACCCACATGGGAGTCCTGGCTGGCTGGAGTTTCTGTCTCATGGCTTCAGTTTGGCTCAGTCTTAGCCACTCAAGCCACTGGGAGAATGAACCAGCAGATGGATAATATCTCTTTCTGTTTTACTTTCTCTGTAAACCTATTTTTCAAATAAACAAAACTTTTCACTAATTTAAGCCCTTCTGATTTTGATCCAAGAGTTCTGATCCAAGAGTTCTGATCCACGGTTCATAAAGTGGCTTTTCTTAAAGCGCCTTTCACATGGGGCAGACTAAGTCCAGGCTCCTGCGCTGCTGTTTTAAATCCCTCCCCAGGGGGGGCCCTGCATCCCAGCCCTTTATCCCACAGACCTGTGCCTTCTGCACTAGATGGAGCCTGAAGAATTAAGATGATCTCACATATTTCCATCAGTATCACAAGTATACTTTTTATTTATTTACTTATTTTATTAATTGCATTGCATTATGTGACACAGTGTTATGGGCACTGGGATTCCCACCACCCCTCCCCAAACCCTCTCCCCATGGTGGATTTCTCCACCTTGCTCCGTTACCACAGTTCAAATTCAGTTGAGGTTCTTTCATTGGAAGTATTTACCAAGCATAAGTCCAGTGTCTTATTATCCTAGTGGGTTCAACTATTTCTTGGTGAGACCATCTCTGGTCTGAAGGTAAAGCCAGCAAAGTATCATCCCAATCAATTAAAGGCCCCGACATTACATCAACAGCCATTGCTTTTATATTTATCCTAACATAGTTATTCAGTAATGCTATACCTACTAGCACTAGAGAATGTCTAAGCATCTCTCTGGCTATTTGGCTTCTCATTAGACCAAAGCTTGTCAGGTGCTTCTGCAAATGGACAGGCAGGGAGCTGATTCTGGAATGTCCTGTTTGTTGTTGGACAATCTGCCGTTGTCTCATCCAGCCATTTTCTCTCCAGAGCAACCTGCAATATGTGTCATCAGTATCCTCCTTTAAATGTGGTCCTTCCATGGAGTTTTTCAGCCAGCTCACACTGGCTTCCCCAGGCAGCCCTTTGATGCCTTTCCACTGCACTGAAAACAAAACCCAGACTACCTGTCCTGCCATGGGCACTGTCGCATCTTCTTTACCCCATTTGGCTCTGCCCCAGGTCTCTGTCAGCTATGCAGCTGCTTCCCTCACTTCCAGGAGAGTCCATGCTCTCTCCCTGGGTGTCTGTGTCCACGCAGGACCCCCACCAGGGTCCCTGGCAGCTATGGGTGGTATTGGCTATAGTGTTTCTGATTTCAGAAAGCACTCCACTGTCTGTCTCCTACTGCAAGGTTTCCCTTCCGATAGTTGAACATTTGTAATTCTTCTGACCTTTCCTCTAGTTAGGCTATGTTTATTTCATTCTTTAGAATGGAAACTTTGTGATCACAGGCACAGAGACTGTGATCATTTTATTCAGCATGTTTGCAGCGTGAATGATTCTATGTACGGTAGGCACTCAGGAAGTGCTTGCTAAGTGATGGGAGGAATAGCCCTTGATTTAGCAGCGTTTATCTCCGTGGAGTCAATGAGAAAGGACAGGAGTGGCAAAGTCCTAGGCACAACTCACAGGCCATCTTTATTCTTACCCTGTGGATTTTGGAACTGGATTTGAAACTCTAGACCAGCAAAAGTTTACTTCCTGCTGGGAATTGTGTTAGACACTGAACCCTTTAGTACTTCCAGTAACCCTGAATTATAAGGATCATAATTCTAGATAGATGGTTAAATTGATTCTCATAAAAGAAAGAAATTGTGCACGGTCACCTGAATGAGAATACTTCCAGACCTTTGCATAAAAAATGGAACTAAAAGACATCTGTTTCGGCCCAAGAAAATTTTGAAACCCATGCATAGTTTTTGAATTAGTATGCGTTTTCCCTGAATGTGTTAGAGATTCCATGCTAGTGTTGGAAGCCAGCTTTTGACAGTAAATCTTTCATTCTAAAGAATTCTTTATCCTCCTCAGGAGAAAGGGTGAGTTTATGAATGCACTGCTCAGAATCAGTGGGGATAACACTGATTTTAGTGGGTGCTTTAGACACATTGTGAAATTATAGTAGAAGTAATGATTATTCCAAATTTTTGCCAACCTTGATTTGTATGAAAGCTAGTGAAAACTTGAATTAAAAGTTAAATTTATTTTGGCGCAAAAAAAAAAATGGTGAAATCCAGATATATAAGGGATCTTCAAAGAGTTTACAAAAGTACATATCCTGAAAACATTAGGCATGCTTTCTGCATGTTTGGAAGTACAAAATATTTTGTAATTACATTCCTGTAGTAACATCACAATTATTTGAGCTGTTATTTGAATATCAGAGATTATTTCAAGTGCTAAGGGGATGATTCCAAAATGAGATGGGACTGGACTCACACAAGCTGAAGGATGGTAGTCCCACAGACGTTTCTTTGCCTTTGTTTGTTTGTTTGTTTGTTTCCTCCTTTGGGAAGCAAGAGTCTGTGATACATGGCTTTGTGTGCGGGCTGCCCAGGCAACCTGTAAAGACACGTTTCCGTATCTTTCAGTCGGAGCCCACAGCCGTGTCAGCTCCTCGTTCCATGCTTTATCAGACTCTTTCAGCTGTGTGTTCTGAGCTCAGCAAACAGTAGATTCTTGTTCTGCAATTTTTTTTGAGTCATCCATCAAGGAAACTGCTCCCAGAGGCCACAGGCTGTGGGGGAAGCTGTCTGTTTCCCGGCACATGTACCCTCATCCCAGGGATTAACATGCACATGTGTGATGGGAACTGTCTGGATTTTAAGGAAAATGAGTGACATGTCCCTACTGTGGCTTGGGCTGCTTTTGGAGGTGTTAATAACATGACACCCCATCTTTGGTCTCTTGTGCATCTGTTGGCAATGAACATGGGAAAGTGAGACATGAAAATGAGTGTGTTGGGTCAAGGCGAAGAGTACATTCAGACATGGGAGAAGTGTAAATCGCTGAGCTCTCCTCTGAGGTCTAGAAGTGACCTCATTCATAGGACAGTCAATCGCCTGTTAGTTATGACCTTGAGAAGCATGAAAAATAGGAATACTCACATCACACTAACCAGCATTTTTCCTCCTCCTATTTTATTTTTAATTTTATGATATAATTGTGTAGGCTCTGGGATTTCTCTTACCCCATCCCCAAATTCCCTTTCCCCAGTAATATTACAATAGTATAGTCCTTCATAAGCAGTCATAAATCCATCAATCTGCTATTCAAGTGTGTCTTGATATTGTTGATACAGACAATGGAAGACAATCCAGCATCCTATTGTCAAGATATTTCCAACAGTCTCACTGGGAGTCCATCTTTCGTTTGGAAACAAAGATGCATACTGCACTGCATCTTCACGTCTGGACATGCAAGCCTCTATTATGTCATTACTATACAATCCCTTAAATAAAAAGCCATAAAGTAAAATCAACGACAGGAATAAAGTTAAAAAAAATTTACAGCACCATGGAGTTAAATACATGCTACAGAATGACCAGTGTGTCAATGAAGAAATAAAGCAGAATACAAAAAACCTCCTTAGAGAAAATGGTGCTACTGTATGATCTATGACTCAATGAAGAACTTAATACGAGAAAATAAACTATTTTAAAGAAATGAAAGTAAGAACAAAAATAGCAAAACCCATGAATTGCAGCAAAAATAGACTATTGAAAGAGCTATTGATCTTTTATTTTGCATGAAGGACTAACCAGCATTACTAAATATAACAGGATGCAACCATTACCTAAACACCTTAGAGATTTATTCATTTTGTAGAGATTCATTTATCTGATTGATTCCTAATTACTGTCACTCAGGTGAAGTTCGGGTATCTCTCTCTGTCTCTCTCTTCTCTTCACCCTTTAACTTATGCCTACAAGGTTGTGAGCAAGGATATTTAAAAAGGTACCAACAATCAGCTGAAAAGGCTGCACAGTGGCTTCTGGAAGTATCCCAACCATAGATGCATTCATATCTGTTGCATTTGGAGCATGGCATGCTCCCAGCCCAACCTGGGACAGCACAGGTATACTTTAATGAAAGGGACACAGGCCAGGAGGAAGGCCATCAGTGGATCAAAGAAGCCTGGGGTGGGGAGAGGAATTTTTATGTTGAAAACCAGGACATATCTGGTTTTGAGTGACAGAGAAGGTACCTACAGGAACACGAGCAATGGAGGAAGCAAAGGGCCATTTAGGGAGCACAAAGGGTCAAGGATCCAGGCTGTAGGTGGAGGAGCTTTTAGAACAAGGACCAATTGGCCACTCGGAAAATTTCTAGATGTATTGACCGATGCCAACCATATGCATTTTCCTGTGACAGAAGTCTCACTCCTGGGCATGTCTCCAGTAGAAATGCAAACCATCATTCATTAAAAGAATTAAACATGAATAATGAGGGCAATACTGTCTATTGTGGCTCTGGATTCACTGGCTAGGATTCCATACTCACGTGTCACAGACTGGGCAACTCCAACAACAACAGAAATCCATTTCCTCACAATTCTAGGGGCTGAAGGCTGAGGTCCAGATGTGGACAGACTTCCTCTGATACCACCCTCCTTGGCCTGCAAAGAGCTTCAGTCTCTCTGTATCTCCAAAGATCTTTCCATGCCCTGATTCCCTTATCCGAGATGTGCTAGTCACACTGCATGAGGCCCACCTAAATCCCATCAACTTACGTTATTCGCTTCCTTAAAGGCTTGGTTTCACAATGCAGTCAGAGTTTGACATCTGAGAAGCTGGAAATTGAACAAATAGATTCTGGAAAACCCAAGTCAACCTGTAACAAGTTACAGAATGAAGCAACCACCCACACACCCAAGAGTAGACTACATTTAGGCACTTATAAGAGATCTGCAAATTTTTTTTTTAATTCATAGAGTCAAAAAGTTGGAGGACAACCATAGCTTATGGTTGCATAAATAATTAGCATCCAGTCTCTTTTGTTGCAAGAATCAATCAAGTTGCTCTATCAAGAATGGTCATGTGATGGAGAAAGAGCCATCAATCTCTACTGTCTAGGACATTTGTTTGGCAAAGGGCAAAGCAGAGTGGATTTGTACATGGGACTGTCATGGCTTCCATTCTGTCTCTTACGCTTATATGCTGTGAGAGTTAGAGGGAATACTTGAACTTCTCAGAGCCTCAGTTCCCACTGTGGGAAATGCCACTTTTACAGGTTAAGGTGGAGGTGTATGTGAGGTCAGGTACCTAGGGTGACTTCCTCAGCTCTCCTTACAGGTCATGCTTCCAGATAGTTCTTAATGTTCAATCACTGCAGGCAAGAAAGCAGAAAATATCAAAGGGTCAGGCACACTTAGAAACTGAGAAGACCTTTCAAAGTCATCTGGTCAGGGCATCATGACTCAACAGGTTAAACTGTCACCTGCAAGAGCATTGGTTTGAGTCCATTTGCTCAAGAACTTGGACCTCTGTCACCCACACTCACCATTCACTTAGATTCCAGGTGGGCTCCTGGCTCCTGGCTTCAGCCTGGCACAGTGCTGACCATTGCAATCATTTGGGGGAATGATAGATGAAAGATTTCTTTCTTTCTGTTTCTGTCTGTCTCCCCTCCCTGCCTCCTGGTCTCTCTATCTCCTTCTTTCTGTCTAGCCTCCCATCTGTCTCTATGTCATTCTGCCTTTTAAATTAAAAAATGCATTTTTAAATAAACATCATCTGGTTCATTTTACAAACAAGGAAAAATGGGTAAAGCTGTGTTCAAATGGTCCCACCATCTTTTGGTCTAAAACTTTCTTGATTTGGAGCTGTATGTATATAGTCAAAGTGATTTGGCACTATGCTTAAACATTTCTGATGTGGACCATTTTGGTCCAAGACAGATAAACTACAAAGTTTCATATTTCTTTCTATTTTCAATTAGAATTCTAAATATGAATCCTGGGTGAAGTGAAGTGAGGATGGGAATTTGAATTTAAAAGGCCAAAAGGAAGAACACTGAAAGAATTAAAAGATAAACATTGGGTCTTTCAAAGGAAAAGAAGTGGCCATTCTATTTTACAGCCCACCATGACTAGAAGGACGGATGACTCTCTCTGTGAGCGTCACGCTTTTCAAGTTGCATAAAAACCTGGCTGTGCATGAGAGGAGGTGATGAAACAGTCGTTGTCAGACGCTGGTCCTGACCCTGCAGCACGCTGTGTCCCCTAAAACATAACCTGACTTTCCCTGGAACCAGCAAGTGGCACACACAGCACTCTGTGTTCACGAGCAGTTTAATTCTGGGGTACTGGATTCCCTTCACTCTGAAGGGTCACCTGCTTGGCCCCCCCGACTCCCTTCCACAGAGCACCTTCAACTGAGGCTGGAAGCCCTCCGATCTGGGTTAGGGTAAAGGTTATGGTACGGGTTTAAATTAAGGTTTTGGGGTTCAGATGTAAGGTTTAAGATTAGAGTTGGGTTTAGAGATAATGGCTAGTGGTATGGTTTGCAGTTTTGGATTTAGGATTTGTATTTAGTGTTTAATCTTAGAGTTAGGGATTAAAGATCAGGTTAGCTTTAGGGTTTAGAGTTATGTTTAGAGACAAGGCGTATGGTTAGGGGCCAATGTTTGGGGTTTAGGGTTAGAGTCAGGGTTAGGGTTACTGTTTAGATTTATACCCAAGAAAGCTTTATACCAAACGATGGTGGGATTGAGGTTAGGATTCATGGTTTGGGTAAGATTAGGATTTAGTGTAAGGATTTGGGTTGGGATTAGGATTAGAGATAAGGATTAGGATATGGTTTTGAGTTTGGGATTTAGGTTTGGTTTTAAGATTATGGCTTGTGGTTAGAGTTAGGGGTAGGACTCAGCTTTATGTTTTAGTGTTAAGGTCATGGTTAGCATTTGCACTTAGGATTTGAAGTTCAGATTTTTGGGTTTAGGGTCAGGACTAGAACATCTCTTCTCTCCCACTTTCATTATTTTGCCATTTCTGAAAGTCTTCATATTTTATTTGTGATTTTTACATCAGTTTCTTTTTATTAGGTACATACTAACTTCATCAAGTTTCCAAGTCTTAAGACCAGGCACAAGTTATTACATTTTCCTATGTTACAGTAACATAAATGAAGCAGGAAGTGACATGTTCACCTGAGACAGAAGGAAGTTAGAAAGTTGTCATCTTCCCCCGTGGTTAGGCTAGTGTGTGTTCACACTCACAGCATCCCCCAAGATCCTTTTACTGTATGAAATTAAAAAGGGAAAGATATGAATCTTTCAGCTTAGAAAAAGAACTTAAGAGGAAAACCTGTTTTCCCCCAAAAGCTGTGGCAGAGTTTGGGAAAATCACTTGGCCTCATTTCACATGGACTTAGGACGTTCACTGATTCGTAACGGTGAGTTGAGCCCAGGCAGGTTGCAGGTGCAGGCTGCAGACATTGCAGGACTGAGCCAGGTTTTATAGGACCGCACAGGCCTGAGTGGTGTCAGAGGAAGGCTGCCTTGCTCAGCAGCTCCTGGAGAACCTGCCTGTGACCCAGCAGACGCCTTTCCTGTCCTCTTCCTGTGCTCTGCGGATGCACGTCTTTTAGAACCTTGTTTGTAAATGACTTAGTAGCGTTCAGCACATAGGAAGGTATGTCTGCTAGGTAAAGTCAAACTGAGAGTTTGTTTCAGCGGCAGAACCAGAAACCAGAAGACAGACGGCTTCATAAGTGAACAAGAGTCTGGAAAAAAAAAAGAATGAAGAGACCCTGGTGGCCTCTGTGCACGCTGTTTCCTTGTGAGGAGTGGGTGTCACCCCTTTGCAGAGTCCGAGGAGGCTCTTGGGCCACACTCCTTGGACTGACATCTTCCAGACCTGGCTGTGAGTGCTGCTTCCCTTCAGTGCTCACTCCTGAGTGCTGAAGGCGGAGAACAGCTTTCTCCAACAGCCATCTGTCCATTTTCTCCAGACCTCAGGGTCAGCCAGAGACAAAATAGACAGGAAATTTGAGAAGGAAGATTATTCTTAGGTATGATCCCAAAGTGGTCCAGAAAGACTGAGCTCCTTCCCGCAGAACCCAATGGTAGACCCTTGATAACCTCTTATCCTCTTCTTCCCTTCATCCCACCAAGGCGTGCGAGGGCCCTCTGCACAGTAAACTTCTTGCACTTGAACCTGGCCCCAGGGTGTGTGCATCACTGGGAACCCAAGCCAGAGGATGCTGCACGCATTAAACTCTTGCACACACGTGCATGTGTTCCTTAATGGAGGCTCACTGATACACATGAACTCACATGTGTGCACAGGCACACACACACAGAGTCTCCTGCACACAATCGTCATGATCTCTCTTCTCCACAGTTCCTGCTCTCCCTACCCTTACCCTAGAAAGGATAACACAGGTGCAGTGAGTCATCCCTCCAGATATTTGTGCCAGGGACATGGCCCCTCCTCTGCCCGCTTCAGTGATGCAGTGCATATGACAACTGCAAAAATCACTCTGTGTGGTTAGAAAGAGTCTAAACATCGGTGTCTGCAAGCAGACAATGCAAATGGGTCTGGTTTGCTTTCCAAAATCCCTGACCTTTTTGCTTTTCCTGTAATGTTAACCAGCTCTGAACCCAGAATATTTGCTTCTTGCTTCCCACAGCCTCTGAAACTACTGACAAGGAACATCCCTTCCTGTGGGCCTGCTGAAAGGTGGGAGCTGAGATAAAAGACAGGAGACTGTGGAACAAAGGGAAGCGAACAGGCTGCAGAGAATGGTGCAGGAGATACTCCTTTTGATCTACTGGGACTGCTCCTCCGAGGGAGGGGAAGGAAGAATGACAGGTTGGAGACCACACCCCCCAGATTGGCTCTCCTTTGAACTGTGATAGCAGAACTGAGATTCTTAATCAAAAACACGACCAGGAAACATTGCTGTCTGTGGTGTGATCAGGCTCATCAGGAGCCACAAGGGCTGTTATCCATTGCATTGCCCTTTACCATCCTAAGTGCATCAGCCGCTGTGGAGGGTCCACCAGCACCGAGATGTGGAACCAAGTCCTCCTTGGAGTATCAATTTGAATCATGCTTCTATGTATTCTCAGGGAACCTGCTCAGCTGATCCAATCTGTACAATCAGAAAGACAAGGCTAGTAGACCAGCATCATGTCACTGCACGCTAAGCTGCCTACTGCAGTGCTGACGTCCCACCTGAGTAAGATTCAAGTCCCAGCTACTCCACATGCACTTAACAAGGCATCAGAAGGTGGCCCAAGTGCTTGGGCCCCAGCCAATCACATGGTCTCCCAAGTGGAATTCAGGCCTCTGACTTGGCTAACTGTAAGGCCATGTGGGGAATGAAAGGGGAAATGGATGAATGGAAGATCTTCCTCCATTTCTCTTATCTCTCTGTAGCTTTGCTTTATCAAATAAATAGATGTATTTAAAACAATGTTTTGCAGAACCAACACTGTGTAGGTCAAGCTGCTGCCTGCAGTACTGTCATCCCATATGAGTGTCGATTTGCATCCCAGCTCTCCACTACCAATCCGGGTCCCTGCTAATGTGCCCGGAAACACAACACAGGATGGCTCAAGTGGCCATACAGGAGATCTGGAAGCAGCTTCTGGTTCCTGGCTTTCACTTGGCCCAGCTGCAGCCTTTTCAGCCATTTGGGAAATGAATCAGTAGGTGGAAGACCTCTCTTTATCTTCCTTTCTATAACTCAAAGAAATAAATATTTTTTTTAAAAAGGGGTTTTTTTTTCACCAAAATAACAGAACCATCTTTGAAGATGCTGTACATACACAGTGAAGGGACTGGCTGTCCCAAACCATCCCCGTTCTTGTGCTCTCGGGGACACAGTGCAGAAAGTACATGTAGTTAGGGGCAAGGGTCATTTTCTAGGAAAACATCTATGCCCTGTAGTTGAAATGCCATTTTCCTAGCAAGGTGGATGATGTTCTTGAGGCTCAGGTCATGTGACTCCAGGTACTGTCTCTTTTCCACGCACCATCTTCCGAACAGGTGCTTGACTTCTCTTCCTGCTTGTCCTCAGTTCTCTCCCCCTCCCCTGCCCAGCTCTGTAAAGTACCTATCCATGGCCACACAAGCTAGACCCCTTCGGTGCTCTGTACATTACTCAGAGAGGTGGGCTACGGAAGGGCATGGGTGAACCTGCCAGCTCCAATGTCCAGCTTGGGTGACATGCTCCTGCTGGGCTGCGCCAGGAACTTTGCAAGCTGCACATTGGCGAACGAGGTCTTCGACGTGTGGATCCCACGACAGAGGTTTGCATTCAACCTAGCAATAATGCTGTGTGAATATTTAACTGTAACATTATAAGAAAGGGTGTGAAGGGAAGGACTTGGAAATACATTTGTTTTGGAGCACCTGGAAGGTCTTTTGGAAGAAAGAGCACTGAACAAGCCCCTTGATGGACTGGTTGGCGAAGAACAGGACACAGGTTCTAATCCAATGGTGTCCAACCCTGGTTGCACATTCATGTGCCAAGAGGACTTTGAAATCAGACCCTGCCAGCAGTTTGGGACCAGTGCCATCAGGAATCACTGGAGTACACTTAGGTACCCTTCAGCGCCCGTCTCCCCGTGGACAGGCAGTGGACAGAACAACCAGCAGGGGGCAACTTCATCCAGGTAGGCCAAGAGCAGAGGGGAGCCCAGCCTCATGATGTCAGCTCAGCACCTGGGATGGAATGAGTGAAGAGGGGAGAGGAGGATGGGGCCCACACGTCACAGGCATGATTTGCGTTCTGTTGCTTAATTGATTTAGTGTCCACTGAGATGAGCACGGAGAGTTCTCAGCAAGAGTCTCACCTGGAAAAGCAATAAATAGTGCCACTCACAGAGGGCCAGCGCTCTGCCGGCCACACAGCCTGAGCACTGGGCTCGCCTGTAATGTGGAAAGGAAAAGAGCGCTCACATCCTGGCTCAAAAACTCTCTCTTCGCCCCACGAGTCAGTACATAAACTTTAATTCAGACATTGGCAGGACTGTCAACAGCTCGTATGTCATGCGCAGGAGGAGTCGGGGAGCTTCCATGTGCCAGCGAGCCGGCCGCTTCTGCCGCCTTCCCTGGCGATTGGGACCTCCTGGATTGGTCGAAATCTCAAAAGCAAGGTCTTTCTAGAGAACAGGAAAGAACCTGGAACGCAGAATCCCCCTCTGGACCGTGTGCCGCGTGCGTGAGACATGGAGAACAAGTCCCCTGTTCTCACTCTTACGGTGACACACACCAGGGAAGTCACAGGCCCCTGTGGGCCTGAGCTGCATCTCACAGTGTCATCTACTGGCAGCTCAGGGGCTCAGCAGGTGCAACAGAGGAAAAGTGTGGAATATTCACCTTGAACAGTGTGGACACAGGGAGCACGTGGGGAGAGCCCAGGCCTGCTATCCACAGGAGGAGCTGGCTTCTGGGGTCTCTGATCGCCTTTCTCTGTGTCTCTATCTCTTCCTCATTTTATGTTCTGCAAATATGTTTAAATTCTGCTTTATTTATTTAATTAGAGAGAGACAGACAGACAGACAGAATGAATCAGAGAGAATCCCCCAGTGCCCCCTGCAGAGCTGGGAACTCAATCCCGGTCTCGCAAGCAGGTGTATGGATCCAGCTCCTTGAGCCGTCATCTGCTGCCTCTCAGGGCACACACTAGCAGGAAGCCGGAATTGGGATAAAGCCAGGACTTGAACCTGCGCACTCAAATGTGAGACGTGGGAGTCTTAAACACTAGGCTGGTGGCTGACCCTCTTCGCATTTCTTTTCCTTATGATTCTATCCAACCACCCAATAAGGAAAGTCAAATGGAGCGTTCAACATTCATGAAACCAGAATAAGACTCAGTCCACAGGGTTCACAATTCAAACTTGAGATTTTGGTAACTCTGAGCAGATCTGTTCTAGCTTGTCGGGGGGTGGGGCAGGGAGCGGCTGGGATAGGAATCTCAGAGCACAGGAGCACATGTCTAAGACACCAGCTCCAAAATGTTCTTAAATGCAAGTGATTCAGCTGTTGTAAGACAATGCCAGAGAAAAACAGTCATTTTTTTTCAGGCTTTGAAAGGTCTCATTATATTTGAAACAGCCTGTGTTGGGTGCTATACAGTTTATGAGCCTGAAAATGAAATTACAGGATGTAAAATATTTTTAAAAACCTAATCAATATCATATAACCAGGGAGCTTGGAAATTTAGAAAAACTTCTTGTGCTACATTGGAGGCCACTAATACCAGAATATGGCATATGGGGAGGAAATCAGAGTTCATGTTACACCCGTGTGACCGAGTCCAAGTGTAACAGTTCTTCCATCAGCTCCAGCGGCAAGCCCTGTCCAAGAGGCAGATGGATTCCAATTCCTGCTGTTTCTCTTGCTACTTTGCCTTCTCATTCTGTTTCATGTCAGTGGGCTCTTTGTGAAATGAGCGATTGCTCCATCACTTGGAACTTGAGAAAGCTCCTTTTCCACCAACACAGTCAACAGCTAAGAGATGTCCCTTCTCAGAAGACAAAGACAGGAAGGAGGAACTCATCCCCCTTTCTTCCTTAGGAGCCATAAATGGAACCTCTACTTACCTGTCCATCTCCACTGCTTTTGAAGGACGTGTTTATTTATTTGTAAACATGACAGAGAGAGATCTTCCATCTGCTGGTTCATCCTCCAGATGACTGCAGTGGCCAGAGCTGGGCCAGGCTGAAGCCAGGAGCCTGACATTGTAGCCCTCCTGTGTGGGTCGGATGGGCCCAAGCACTTAGGCCAACCTCTGTTGCTTTTCCAGGAGTGTTAGCAGGGAGCTGGATCAGGAGTGGAACAGTTGAACCTCTAACTGTTGCTCATATGGGATGTTAACACTGCAGGAAGTAGCTTAACCCGCTGTGCCATAACACCATCCCCTCCCTCCACCTTTGACGCAGCCCATGATCATTTTGGTAACATGAAATTTTGGTGTTTTGTTGTTGTTGTTGTTTGGTTGTTGTTTGGTTTGGTTTTTTGAGAAAACCAGGCAGCATTTCCAGCTCTCATTTCCTAGGCATGTAACCATGGGCAAGTCACTCCCTAAACTCCAGTTTTATCAACCAGAAATGATAGCATTCTATTCCAATATGACCTTCCCTCACGAGGACATATGATATGGTCACCTTATTAAGAATAACTCATTTTCTCCTTTTAATGAAACATCTTTAATCTCTTTTCATTACTGTCATTATGCTATATTTCTTTTTGTTTGCCTATCCCATGAGTGTAGTATTGCTACTCCAGGAATCAGACTCACCTTCTAGAAGGTGCTTAGCAAAAGCCAATGTAATGAATGGATGGTTACACAGGCAAGCCATCCCTCCTCCAGAATACTTGGGACCAAATATGGTTTGGATATGAACTTTTTAAAAATAGGTCTTGGAATACCTGCACAGATGTTCCCTAACAACTATCTCTAATTGCCAGACCTGGAACTCTAGGCTCTCCAAGATCTGAAGCATCTTGTTGACACTCAGAAGTTTCAGTTTTCAGATGCAGATGAACACAAGCAGGCTGAGAAAACAGACAGGATTGGCTGGTATTGGGTCAACCACACGTAGTGAGGGAAGGAACCAGGAGACCCACAGGGGATGACGACAAACGAAGAATCCGGCTTTGGCATGGATAACGGGAAAGCAGGTCAGCGCTGAGAGGTAAGTCATCAGAAAGCAATGTCATAGGAGGAGAAGGAGGAGACGGGATGACAAAAGACTTGACTGAGGAGTCAAGAGATCTGATGGTCACCCTAAGTGTGCGTTCCATATCCAAATACATAATGGGTGCCCCTGGTCTCCACCTAACCCCGCCAAGAGTGCATTTTATGTCTGAATGTGTAATAGGTGCCCCTGCTAGGCATAATGTCAGGTGCTCTGAAAATCATAGAAAGAATTGAATTTGAGGGCCCAGCAAGGTAACCCCATGGATAAATTCTCACCTTGCATGCCCCGGGATCCCATATGGGTGCTTATTTGTGTCCCAGCTACTCCACCTCTCATCCAGTTCCCTACTTGTGGCCTGGGAAAGCATCGGAGGACGGCCCAAAACCTTGGGACCCTGCGCCCATGTGGGAGACCCAGAAGAAGCTACTGGCTCCTGACTTCAGATTGGCTCAGCTCCGGTCATTGCAGTCAGTTGAGGAGTGAACAACTGGATGGAAGCTCTTTATCTCTGTTTTTCCTTCTCTGTGTAAATCTGCCCTTCAAAATAAATAAATCTATAAGAAGAACTGAATTTGAGGTGCTTGAGGCCCAGAGGAGAGTGAGGCACTGGAGCTGGTGGGTGAGGTCCTTAGTTCAGGAATCTGTGTCCTCTGTGGGGGCAGCTCTGAGTCACATCCATACTGCTCTGCACACATTCCTGGATGGGCATGCACCCGGTGCTCATACAGTAACATGTTTACTCACATTCAGCTAGAGGAGTCATGTATTCATAGGGAACTATGTTGAAGGCGGTTGAGAAGGGCTGGAAAAAGGTCAGCAAAGATGCAGATGAACACAAGCAGGCTGACCAACAGTCTTGTGGTAAAGCCGTAGAAAATCCTGGAAATCCTGGTTAAAGCATCTCTGAACTTAGCAGAGATGTAGTAACTTGAACCTGCAGGAAATGGGAGCCATGATGTATCTGAACAGTGGAATCTCATGGTCACAGAAGAAATTTAGCATTTGCCTGGGAGGCCAGGAGCCTGCAAACTAAGGCCCTGAGGGCTTGCACCAGGCTGCTGTGCCTCAAGAGGGACCCAAGCAATGCAGCAGAGACAGAGGACTGCGCTCAGATGCCCTCTGGTGGCCAGAAGGACTGCGTTCAGATACCCTCATTGCTCTGTCACTTCAGGAGACTTTGAAGAAACACTTCACCAAGGACACACCCTTTTTCCAGGAACCCCCTGAGAATTCAGAGGACTTTTCACCACATCAAACTTAGACCAACTCTTAGTTAGTGCTGTTCCGCCAGGGACTGCAGGTTCTATCCGTCCAGGCTTACACTGGCTGAGCATTGTGTGCCCCCTTCTCCCTCTGCCTGATCCTGTTCTTTCTGCTACTGATGTGGGTGTCACCCATATTTGGTTTCAGATTGTCTTGTGTGGGTCTCTAAAGACCCAGAGAATTCGTGTGCTTTAAGCTCAGGGTGTAGACATAATGGAATGCCATGCCCCTCCTCCTTTTTCTTTCTTTTCTTTTTTTTTTTTTTTCTCCCAACAGTCCCACCCTCTTTGCCATTCGTGAGTGGGTCTGTTGCCTTCCTCTGAGCCTATCAGAATCCAGCACGGGAATTTCCTAATTGGAGAAGAAGAGTCATTTTCCTCTCTGGTTCTGAAGTTGTTGATGTAGCTTCAGATATTTCAGAATCAGGGAAGATCAAAGTGTTGGTTTCCTCCTTGGCCAGGAGAGCAGGAAATACAGAAAGAACAAAGCACAACTGGATTTGTGGTTTCTCTCCATTCCCTCCTTTGCAGCCATGGTGTGTTCCACACATTGCTCCTTCCTTGGAACTGTGAATTAGGAGGAAAAGGTCAGGCCTGGCATGGTGGCCTAGCAGCTAAAGTCCTCGCCTTAAATGTTGCTGGTTCCCATATTGGCACCGGTTCTAATCCCAGCAGCCCTTCTTCCCATCCAGCTCCCTGCTTGTGGCCATGGGAAAGTAGTCAATGATGGCCCAAAGCCTTGGGACCCTGTGCCCATGTGGGAGACCCGGAGGAAGCTCCTGGCTCCTGACATCGGATCAGCTCAGCTCTGGCCATTGTGGTCACTTGGGGAGTAAACCGTCGGACAGAAGATCTTCCTCTCTGTCTCTCCTCCTTTCTGTATATCTGACATTGCAATAAAAATCAATAAATATTTTTTAAAAAGAAGAAGAAAAAGGCGACTGGGAAACCCAACACTCCCACACCCCCATAGCAGTGCAATGTGGAAGACCCCCCCCCCGGTTGCATGCTGAAAAGATGCTTGGGTGAGCCCCCGACACTTTCGTCTCTGTCTACAGGTCACTCCAAGGTGAGCTGTAAGGGTCATTTAATGGCACCGACTGGAGGTATGTTTGTTTTACTTAATTTCTTTATTTCGGGGACATAGTTTATTTAATGTTCTCTCAAGTGGAAGAAAGAAGAAACAACGGACATTTCAAAGGTAGGTTTTCAACTCTTAGAGTTCTACAATTATGAAGTTTCTCCCCCTCAGTCCCAGGAAAGGTAGTGGACAATCCAATTGGAACAGCAACCCTTAAATATCAGCACATGGGTCTCTGGTGGGACATCCCCTTCCACTCCTGGGAATATTAATAAGGTGTGGCAAAGCAACAGGTGCAATGATACCTTCACATGCATCAACTGTACATACATCCATCTATGTCATATAGGCCAACTTTGTCTGCAGGATTATTGGACTTGATGGTGAGAACTGGTGAAAATACAGTCTTAAAATGTTCTCTTAAGGGGTCCGGTATGATAGCCTAATGCTAAATCCTCACTTTGCATGCACCAGAATTCTATATGGCACTTGTTCATTTCCTGGCTGCTCCACTTCCTTGAATGCACCAGGATTCCATAAGGATGCTGGTTCGAATCCCGGCAGCCCCATTTCCCATCTGGTTCCCTGCTTGTTGGCCTGGGAAAGTAGAGGGGGTTGGCCCAAAGCCTTGGGACCCTGTGACCACGTGGGAGACTTGGAAGAAGATCCTGGCTCCCTGGGGACCTTGTGGTGGCATCCAGCTTCCAGTCAACCTGGCTACTCATCTGAAAAGACAAAACCTTTGACGTGTTACTTGCTTCCAATGGCTTCACAATGGTTAACCTGGACAGATAAGCCCTGAATCCATACAAACCCCAGCATCATACAGAATGAAGGCAAACCACAGACTACTGAATAAGCAGAGAAAAGACCATAGCAATTGCTTCCTCTCAAAGGTTGGAATGACTGAGAGTTTATATCAGTACTCAAATAATATAAAAACACCAATACTCAGTGAGCAATTGGCCCAAGGAATATTCACGATGCCTGTTGATGTCAGCCTGGTGTTCAGATTGATTTCTAGGACACTGGGTGAGCATTTTTGCAAAGATCCCTTCACAACAATCCACTTTCAGGAAGGAGATTTCGACTCTTGTGATCTCAAAGTCAAGTGCACACAGAGGTTTGCTCTTGGGGCATGCATGTTCTGGTACTGCCATAGTCTCAGTGAACTAACTCTTCATTGCCTTCCACATCAAGGCCAAATCCCACCACCACCACCCCCATCCAAACCTGCATCCTCACATACATTTGCTAAGTTCAGCCCCTGACCTCCGTCAGTCCTATCTCCTGAGTGCTGCCCGGTCCAGTTGCAGGTGTCTTTTGTTCGTTGGTCATGAGCTTGGCAGAGGGCAGTGAGGGATTCCTAAGCACATGGGGTTGCAGCTTCCAGCCAGGTGGACCTTCTCTGGTCGCTACAGGAAGACACACTATGGCCCAATGGGGCTGTCACTCACACACATACCCTGTACTTCCTATTGTTTTGCTCATATTTAGCCTCTTGTAGATCCTGATGTCTTAATCCAGTGTGGGGGACACCAGTGCCTTCTGTGTCATAGGTCACCTCACTGGGCTCTGTGTCCAGCACACTGCTGGAAGAGTGTATGCCATTTCTAATAGGCTGGTTCTTTGGGAAAATGAAAAAAAATAATGTTCCATCCTTGCATTCTTCCTCTTCCAGGCATTTAGGGCCTCCAGAGAGAGCCACACAGAAGTCCTTCCTTCTCTTTCCATATTCAATACATAACACCTTGAGACTGAGGGAGAGGAGGTGTGGTGAGTAGAATCCTTAATGATGGAAGCTGCCCAAACTAGGCAAGCAGGAGAGGTACAGGGCTGGCCTAGAGTGGAACAGGAACTTTGCTGTGGAGACAGGTGCTAAGCAAGTTCCCAGACAACTTTAGCTGAGTTGTCATTCCTATGTGGGGCAGGGCTTCTCCTCCAGTGTTAAGGAGCAGAGCCTGCAGTCACTGGGGGCCCACCCAACATTCAAGACATCAGCTCAGTTCTTCCGTCATGTGCCCTCTTTGTGGGTCGCAGCCATCCTTGTAGGCAGAGATGAATCAGGCTCAGGGAAAAACAAAAACCACTTCACCCCTGCTCCCAAGATCAGATTTCATGTTTGGTTTGTTTCCCAGGGTCTGTGCTCTCTGATGTGCTGGTGGCTCTCAGCTGCCAGATCGTCTGCGAGGCACACCCTCCTTGTCCGTGTGTGGCTCACCTGCACATACCAGGTGGGCCAGGCTTACAACATTTTATTGCTAAACTTCTAAAAGTCTGCATATGATGACATATCCCGATTTTGGTGTAAAGCATGTCTTAAAAATCCATGCACACAAGAGGGTCTTCATGGTTCCTGGAAAATGTTAGTCTTGCAGTGAAGGGGGAGGGAATTGGGGAAGGGTTAAGGGAAATCCCAGGGCCTATGGAATTGTCTCATAAAATGATAATAATAAAAATAAGTACAATTTTAAAAAGAAAAAGAATAAAAATGTGAGTCTTGAAAACACCATGCACAGATTTCAAAACCAGTGTTTCTTGGAGACAATCAGTGAGTTGCCCAAGCTACATGTCAGAAATGCAAGCTCCTGGGCTTCCTCATCTATGGAATCCTAATCTTGAACAGCAGGGAAGCCAGAAATTGATTTTTAATCATCTCTGACTGGTGTCTACAATCTATGTGTCGACAGCTGCCATCTTCACCCTGCCC
Source organism: Ochotona curzoniae (assembly GCF_017591425.1). NCBI lineage: Eukaryota > Metazoa > Chordata > Mammalia > Lagomorpha > Ochotonidae > Ochotona > Ochotona curzoniae. The sequence continues at coordinate 19,142,227 of NW_024465894.1, read as the reverse complement.
AGGGGCCCTGTGTTCCAACATGCATCAGAGCCAGGACCTGAATCATTTTGCCAATGCCCCATTGACAATTAGACAGTTTCTGACTTTTGTCCTCAGAGACCTCTCAAACACACACACACACACACACACACACACACACACACACACACACACGTAATGTTTCTATATCTTACATATTGGATTTCTTTGGACAAGCTCCTGAAGGATAGAATTAGTAATAGGATGTTCATGATTTTACCCCTTACCCTCTGGAACAGGAATGCTGGTTGCTGCCACTCCCATCCTGTGGCTCTGAGCAAGCACCACATAGTGCCACGTCTTTAGGCTCAGAGGATGATTTGTCAGGAGCCGGAGTCTGTGGAGATAAGGGAACTGGGAGGTCCAGAAATGGAAACCAACTGGAGCAATGCTTACCTTGCCTTGGACCAGATCCTGCTCCACTATGGCTCCTGCACCTGCCATAACCAGAGATAGTCCTAGGGAGGTCCTTAAATCATGAAAGAGATAGATAGGGTGCTCCCAAAATTTCATGGAAACTTGAATTAAAAGACAATTTAATTTGGGTAATGAAAATTGAAACCCAAGAATAGTTAACATAGCATGAATTTCCTTGACATTTTAAGATTCCTCACACACATGGGTTTCATAGTTATTGCATCAAAATAAACTTGGACCCAAACACTTGTTTTGTGGACTTTATGGCCAGGTCCCCCCACCCACCTGCTCTCAGATGTTTCCTGTCAAGCAGCCCTTGGGGGCATAGGTTTCTTTATCGGCACTGATGTGTCTGTTTAATGGCCACCTGGTATCTTAGATTTTTAGATTTCTGAATAGATTCGTCTTAGAAGAAAAAAATGAAATCTAGTTATTGGGAAAATTCAGGTTATCTGTTTCATTACTAATGCGGTAGGCAGGGAACACTAAAACCAGGAATAGATTTTTTTTTTTTCTGGAGAATGTTCTAGACTTTAAAATAATGGCATTGTGGGACCAGACTCTCAGCAACTTAACAACTACTGACCTCTAATGGCAACCTTAGATACTGCACTGAAAAGTGCACTTGGGAGGCTGAGGACCGGTGCATTATTTGCGGTTCATTAACTGCAGTTGTGAATTCCCAAGATCTTTGAGGAGATGCTAAAGTGTCTCACGATCAAAAGAGGGACTGTAGTGCACCCAGAGCTGGCCATGTCCGCCGTCAGAGGGCGCTATACTGAACTACCATCCGCCTAGACCAGAAAATGCAGATGTTGGTGCTTTCATGCAGTTCAAACCAACATTACTGGGAAGGGGCTACTGGTCTCTATAAATGCAGAATCATCGCTGGGCTGTCCAACTTACCTAGGTTGTCCTTGCATGCCTACCTATTTGGCTTCTCCAGAGGCTTCTCAGAGCTCAGAATATTTCGTGTTTGTGCTTTAAATTCAAGCACCAGGGTCCACAGTACAGGAAGCTGGAATCAGGAGTGCAGCTGGACTCAACCCCAGGCGTTTCAATAGGGGTGTGTGTATCTCCATTGGGGTCCTAGCCTCTGTGCCAAGTGGCCCTGCAGCTTAGAGTTTTATGCTTCCTGGTTTTCCTTCTGTTTCTGGCCACTTCCTCTCAATCCACTTAGCAAGTGACTCTTCCTTTCCTTGCTTCTTTTTTTTAAAAAGATTTTAATTTATTTATATGAAAAACTGAATGATGCAGAGAGAGGGAAAGACAGAGAGACAAAAACACACACACTGAGAGAGAGAGAGAGAGAGAGAGAGAGAGAGAGAAGAGAGAGAAAGTTTGCATTTGCTGGTTGAGTCATACAATAGCCACCACAGCTGAAACTGTGCTAAACCAAAGTCAGCCAGCAGGGGTCCAAGCACGTGGGCCACCTTCTCCTGCCCTCCTAGCTGCAGGAGCACGGAGTCAGATCGGAAGTGGAACACTCACGTGGTGTTGGATCCGAAGTGGAGCACTCAAGACTCAAACTGGTGCTGTGATACCGGATGTCGGCAGCACAGACGCAAAAGAAACCACCGTCCTGTTTGTGCCAGCTACTCAACTTGTTGCTGGGAGGGAGCAGGGGACCTATCCTTTCTCTTGTTATTTGTGAAGTTTTGCCACATGTAAATCATTGGTGGGCAAGGACTAAGCATTCTCTAAGTTAAAATTTCAGGTTTTAATCTCTGAAACACAAGATGTACTTCATCACAATAATAAAATGCAGCACAGTAAGAAAGCACATACACTGTGAATTTCTATGTGAGTCGTGAGAAATTGTCCTTTATCCCTCCAAGAACCTGGAGAACAGACAAGGATGCAGAGTGAAGACACAAAAAATAGTCTTTGAGCATTTAGCTTAGTGGTTGGGGGCTGGTATCATGGCTTGCAGCTAATCCTCTCTCAACCTGTGGTGCCAGAATCCCATAAGGCACCAATTGAAACCCTGGCTACTCCACTTCTGATCCAGTTCCCTGCTAATGCACATGGGAAAGCAGCAGAGGATGACCCAAGTTCCTGGGCCCCTGCACCCACGTGAGAGTCCCAGCAAAATCTCCTGGCTTGTGGTTTCAGACTATCGTAACTCCAGCCACCACAGCCATTTTGGGAAATGAACCAGTGGATGAAAAACCTCTCTATTCTTCTCTTTATTTGTCTCCCCCTCTCTCTGTGACCCTTTTAACTTCAATAAATACATTTATTAAGTGCTAGAGTTTGAGTCCTTGCTCCGATTTCTAACTTCATCTTGATTGCTAATGCAGACCCTGGGAAATGGCAATAATGACTCAACTCGCTTGGTTCCTACATCCCGTGTGAAAGACGTGGACCAAGTTCCCAACTTCCAGTTTTGGCTGCTGCTGAGCTCCTGCCTATTGCAGGCTTTTAGGCTGGGGATCCAATGATGGGAGCTCTGTCATCTCTGTTTTTCAAAACAAGCAAACAAGAATTGGAGAGTGGGGGGTATTGGGGAAGGAAGGAAGTCATAAATGGCCAATTCTGCTTAAAAAAAAAAAATCTCCAGGAGTATTTCTGAGAATCTGCTCTGTCCCATGCCAACCTTATTTCAAGGGAGTCATCGTGGTGTAGGAGGTTAAGTCATCATTGGAATGCCTGCATCCCATGTCACAGAGTACCAGCATGACTCTGAGGCTGACCCAACTTCCTGCAGCTGTGCCTGGGAAGGCAACAGAGTGATTCGGTATACAAGAGACCCAGAGGGAGATCCAGGCTCCTTGCTTCAGCTCGGCTCAGCCTCTCTCTCTCTCTCTCTCTCTCTCTCTCTCTCACTCTCTCGCTCTCTCTCTCTGCCCACCCTTTCAGATGAAAAACAAAAGCAAAACAGGGATGCTGTTGGAAACCGCTTGCCCTATAAAGCATTCCACCAGCAAGGCAAGTGGCATCTGAGCATAATTTCTGGAGGCCATACATCTTACCAATAAAACACAAACAGGAAATTGCTTATAGATTACCTGCACTGAAAACAAAAGTCCACTGCCTATCGATGCCGCTAACTTAGTCAAGAACTCTTATCTAAAGAATGAGCTATTTAGGTTTCATGGAAGTCTCAAATGGCTGGCTCAGTGACAGCTTCTAAAGAGTATTCTGTTTAACCGCTCTGATTGTCAAGTTGCTTGGTATTTGTACTGTCAGTCTACATCTGTACTGTTTTCATCTGTCTATTAACACACAGTCTGCAGACAAACAAAAACCCTACAGAAACAGGAAGGGGTTTACCCAAGTCTGATATTCAGCTGCACTGGGCCGTGAGGTTTTAGAAATGTAACATAGGATGCACGGTAACCATGTCCTTCTGGAACCCAGGAAAGCAGGTGCACCCCAGCCCCTGCCCTGCCTCCTGTGTTCTCTGTGGTTCATGTTCTCCTCACTGCATCACCTGATTCTGATGTGGGCAGCAGTGACAGGTGCACTGTCTTGGCCCTGTGAGGAGCACACAACTTAAGCAGAGCTGGTGAGAACATTGGCATGGAGAGGCTGGCTGGCCTGCTCTCCTGTTCCCTTGCTCCCTAGCCTTTCCTCCTGCACCACTGGTGACCACCAGCCTGGAACAGTGTTTGGCTACTTCCCCACTGATGAGTTTTCCAGCCGGTGACCATGCCTGGCAGTCACCGTTCTGCCACCAGCCTCTGGAAGGTGCATGTGACACGGCCTTCCCTCTGTTTCTTTGCAGCCTGCCTGTTTATCCTTCTGCACCTATATTCCTGATGTGTTACCCAGCTGATCCTGGGGTCAAGCCTGAAGGAAATGGCTAGCCCAGCTGGAAATGGACAAATTCCTAATTTGCTTTCAAGGACTCTCAGGGGGAAAAAAGAAAAATCAGCATTGAACATTTTCTTTGGAAGAGATAGTGTTTCTTGATAAAAATGGAAAGGGGTGCATGAGCTGAACTTTAAAAAAAAAATCCAGGAAAGCAATGAATATCACAGAGAGAACGTGATTCCACGTGCATGAATCTGATGAAAGAAGGGATTCTTACACGGAGTATCCAAGCACAGCTGAGAGCATACAGAGAGCGAAAATACAAAGGAATAACCAGGTGCTTCACCCCGGTTAAACAACACGCCAGTCCGGAGTTTACTTCCACATTGTATCTCACTTTTGTCTCTCTCTTTAAAAAAAAAAAGGTTTAGATGATTTAGGGGAGAAAGACAGAAAGATAGTACTTTGAACTCCAGGCAAACCAAAATTTTTATCTCCTGCTGCCTAGTGAATCAAACCAGCTTTCAACAGGCGCCACCAACTAACTACAGAGTAATGTTGCCTCATGCTTTAGAGAAGCAAGTGCCAGCACTCGGCACAGCTGAAGGCTGGCCACGCGCTTGGACACAGGCTTGCAGTGTCTGCTGCCTCTGCCCTGAGAGGCGTTGGATTCCAACCAGTGTGTCCTGTTGTTAGCAATCTGTGCTTCCCCCAAATACACAAATTGAAATAAAGTGAGATTCTTTCCCAGACTTAATGAAAGGTTCCTGTTTGTGAATTTGGGGGCTTTGAAGTCCCAACCTCCCAAACTGAACCAGGAATTCACTGGTGATTTATTACTATTTGGACAAGTGGTGAACAGAACGTTCCCCAACACACAGCATACATTCCCTACCTGTCAGGGTGGCTTTTCCGAAACCCGGTCCCGGGATTTCTTAGCAGCAGTCTCTGCTAGGGCTTAGGGCCTTGCCCCTGGCAGGGCCGAATGTGCAGCGCTTGGCTTGGCCTGCCCCACCCCCAACCTCTTGGACAGACACCATCACACCCCCGACCCCTTCCTGCTGTGCCTCCACCTCGTCCCATGCTACTTATTTCCTTATAACTTATCCACATCTACCGCCTCCATCTTATTCCCTGGTCTTTCCTTTGTGCTGTTTGGTTGACTCTGTGTGCCTGTATTACTAGTGATTACCACTCGATCTGAAGCTTCTTACAGCCACTTCCATGATCTTCTGGATGGTCTATTCCATGTGCACATGTGGTGGCCCTGCTCCCTCTATGGCTCTATATTGCTGCATCCAGAATAGATCACACCATCTAGACTGGCAGAGCCTCTGGGGCGTCATGGGGACAGACGGATTCTACAGAGAGGGTGTCCTAAATGCTCAGGTGTCTGGGCATTTACAGCTGCTGCTGGGACCTTGGGGTGAGTGTCTGGATGCCCTACATTTATTACTACAGTACAATCATAAATAAAACTGATTGGGGCTGGCACCATGGCATAATACTGCAAGCCTCTACCTGTGGTGCTGGCATCCCATGTGGGTGCTGGTTTGAATCCTGACTGTCCCACTTCAAATTCCACTCCTATTTATAAATGCACCTGGGAAGGCATCCACATGGGGAACCCAGAGGAAGCTCCTAGCTTCCAACTGGCCCAGCCCTAGCCATAGTGAAACATCTCTCTCTTCTCTGTCTCTCCATTTCTCTCTGCAAATTTGTCTTTCAAATAAAATTAAATTTAAAATTAAAAATAAATAAAACTGATGGTAAAGCATCCATCAAAGTTTATGAGTGCTGCTAGATGGTTTCCTTTTCTTATTTTCATTCTTGCTTCAAAACAACAATGATTTTACTCATTAATAGGTGAGAATATTTCACAAAGAGTACTTGTGTAAGATGGGATTAGGAGATAATGGGTATTTCCATGAACTCTTAGAAGAATCTCTTTGTAAACTAGTACCACAAAGCCAAAGAACAATTTTATTAATCAAAAAAAAAAAAATGGACTTTCCTTTAAATCCCTGGTTTTGCATTTTCTCATATGACTTCTCATCTTAATTAGCTGGCATGTGGAACATCTTCTTGCCTGTATGGTTTCATGAGGTGACATGTCAGCCGGAAAACAAGAGAAGGATTGGCATCAAGGAGGCAGCATCAGAAAGAACTTGAGCCCGGCCCATGGAGGCAGGCCAGGGGACTTCAGGCTCTGACTTTCAGCTCCTGACCACATGGTCCTGACACACAGCCAGGCTTCAGAACCACTGTAGATTGGGTTACACATTGACAGAGTGAAATGACTTGGAGTCTTGAAGGAAAGACCGGCTCTTGGGTTGGTAGTGCGTCTTGTTGGGCTTTGTGCAAGGGTCAGGTTTAGATTGAAAGGGATCCACGTTTTACAAAGTGGAGGGGAAGGGATACGTACCTTCGTCTGCTTCCATGTTGCAGAAGCGCGCCTGGTGTCTCAGATCTTGAGGAGACATCTACTCCTTCAAGAGAAGCGGGGATGATGAACATTCCTGTGTCAGGTTTTGGGGGACATATTTAAAACCTCACAGCATGCCCACATTTGCTCCATACAAAGCTCCCGAAGGCGAGGGTTACAGAAAATGTTTGCTTAATTCAAATGACAGCAGGAGGAATGATCTCCAAAAATGACAGTGCCCAGAATTTCCAAGTAAAATGCTCCATCATGCCATCCTGTACTTCCTCCCCTCCTTTCCTGCCCTGAAATAGCGAGTCCCCACATCAAGCTGAAGCCCGAGATCTTGCTGAAGATAAGAAGCATTCAACAGCATGTTATTTACCTTCATGTTGTTGTAAATTTTCTACTTTTCTCTCTGTGGTTGATTTTGCTTTTTGGCTTTTTATTTAAGCAGCTATATAGTAACTGTCTAATAGAGACTATCACATATACAAATGTGAAGATACAGGGCAGTATGCATCTCTATCTCCAGATCAAAGATGGACTCTCAACAAAACTGCTGAATGTATCTTGATAATAGGGATGCTGGACTCTTTGCCAATGTCTATGCCTACAATGTCAGGATACACTTAAATAGCAGAATGATGGACTTATGATTGATTGTGGAGGACTATACTATTGTAATAACATGGGAGACTGGGGAGGGAAAGGGAAATCCCAGGGCCTATGGAACTATATCATGGAATGATAAAATAAAATAATTATTTAAAAACTGTACATTCATGTTTTAAAATGAGGATTCTAGGCCCTGAGATGCAATGTAGAGAAAACAAGCCCCTTGGGTGGGAGGACAACCAATCAGATCTGTAGGAAAACAATTGCTTAAAGAAAGGACATTGGGAATCCTTACCAGTGTGGAGCCAAAGCTAGTTGCAATTCCACTGGGAAAGTACCTGGAGCAGTTAATATGGAAATAAACAGACAAGAAACTCCCTAGTCCTCAGGTTTAGATAATAGATAAAAGAGAGGTACTTCCTCCCCCAGGGAGGGGAACTGGAATTAACAGACTGGGAACGGAACCTGCTAGACAAATTGTGTATTAGGATACTGCCTCTTGCTGTTGAAATGTAAATCCTTCAAACCCCCTCCCTGATGCCCATGTGACCACCTGTCTTTAAAAAGTCTAATGCTGTTAATAAACTTCAGCTATTGTAAACTTCAGCCATCAGTCAGTAGTCCACATGTATTCTTATCAGCTCTGTGCACCAAGTCCATCGGTGCTGGACAGCGAACACCATTGGTGCATCATAAATGTGTTAATTCTGTTTCTACAAAATGAGCTCTGGACATCTGAATATGAAATGGAACAATCTACACATGTGCCTTTATGCTCCTGTGATGTCAAAGGTCTGGAAAGACATAGCTTTTGCTTTTTTTTTTTTAGATCATTGGTTGTTGTGGTTTGTAAGTTGAGTGTTGTCCAAAGGACCATGTGTTACAAACTTGGTCGCCAATCTGGCACTACTGAGGTGGTAGGAGCTGCATGGGTCATTGGGGCTGTGCCCTAGGCAAGCAGATCTTGCATGACCTCCTGGGTACTCACGAGAGGGCTGCTACAGAAGACCTAACATCGGGCCCCTCACTCTGCCCCCTGGCTTACCACACCATCCTTTGTCTATATGTGCTCACCATCTGTGTTCTGCTATTTGCCAAGGCCAAAGGCTCCCTGGCCAGAGCCAAAACCTGTGCCATGTCTTTTGAGTTTTGACCCTCTAAAATTTAGAGTGTCCTTTCACCTTAGGCATGTCATCATGGAAACACACCCCTGGCTAGTACACTGGGCATTCTCTTTTTCATGCACATTAAAAAAGTTAGAAAATCATTGCAACTGCATCATTGAGATGGTAGTTAAGAAATCATGGATTAAGGCTGGGGACTTGGTGCAGATTCAGCTCTGCTTCCAATTCCACTTCCTATTGGTGTACACCCTAGGAGGTGGAGGATGACTTCCACCCAAGTGGGAGACTCAGATTGAGTTGGCCTAGCTATGGCTATTGGCAGGTATTTGGGGAGTGAGCTAGTGGATGGAAGCTTTCTCTCTCTCTCTCTCTCTCTTTGCCTTTTAAGTAAAAGAAAAATAAATGCAGAATAGGTAAAAGAATGTAAGGAATTTTTCTTTAAACAAAAAAACAGTGGAACAAACAGAAACTTAGGTGAGATAAACTGCATTTACAACTGGATTGAACTCCTTGAACTCCTGCTATTTCTCAAATGTTTTATCTGGTTTCACTTAGAATGAGAAAGACGAATGTGCTTCAGAACCCTCACTGCTGTCCAAAGGTGATGTGCTAATGCCTCAAGGTCACTACTTGCCCAGTTACTTCCATACAAGGGGCCTGGAACTCTGACCAGAATGTTTTATTTTTTTTCTCTTTATGTACACATGCTTTCACTTTGGCTGTTTTTTTTTTTCTGTGGGTTATGCTAAGAGACAAGAGAAATGCGGTATTGTGAGCAGGAGATGCCAACAAATCTTTGAATATTTCTCACAAGCATAAAATCTCAGCCTGACTGTAGGATGGAACTTAACTCCTGGACAACGCCTTCATGGTGAGAGAATCCATCATCTGGGGTGCTACCACCCGCTGTTTTCCTCCCAACATTCCATTATTCTTCAATAGGATGAAGACTACGCAGGATATGTCACTGGGAAGTCTGATGTGGCTACAAACCACAACTTCAACAGAAATTCTACTGCTATATTTGTAAAGTTTACACTTCAGATGACTGGGGAGTGGAGATCTTACACTGGCAATTAGAATAAAGAATCACATGGCTGGTCCTTGAAGGTTAAGGAGCGACAACACAGAAAAATAAAAGAGCTGGGCTGGGTTGCAAACATCTGCAACAGCTAGAGAGAGAGAAGGTGGCCTATCCAGGTGCAGAATATAACAGTTCTAAAATCCCCAAAGTGGCGGGGGCCATACCATGTCTGTGAAGTGTCTCAGGGCAGTGAGAATTTCAGCAATGTGTCAACACTGGTGTCATATATCAAGGGGTGTGGAGAAGGGTGGAGTGAAGTGTGTGAAGAAAAGGATGGCCTAGAACTGTCCCACACACCTCCCATAAGTGTTGAGGTTTAGAATGTACTGCTGGCCAAGTCTACCCTATTCATGCTTGGTCACCTCTCCAAAGGCAAATCACAAGCTTCAAGTCTTGCCTCACTTCCAGGAGCAACACACACAACGTCCCAAGATGGGATGACTAGAAGTCAACACTCAACCATCTCTAACTTCTCTGGTTGCTCTTACTTTTCTGATGCTTTGTCCTCAAAAATTCACCTGTTGGAAACGATCTCCAGTGCAAAAGTGCTGGTAGGTTGGGCTGCATAAGAAGTGACTAGATCAGTGCCAGCACTGTGGCAAAGTGGATTAAGTCACTGCCTTCGATGACGACATGCCATCTGGGCAATGGACTTAGTTGTGGCTGCCCTGCTTCTGATCCAGCTCTTTGTCAATGGCTTGGGAAAACAATGAAGCATATTCCAAGCTCCTGGGACATTGCCACCAAGGTGGGAGACCTGGAAGAAGCTCCTGGTTCCTGGCTTTGGATTGGCCACACCCTTGGTGGTTGCAGCTATTCGAGGAGTGACCCAACAGATTGGAGATTCTCTCTCTGCACCTCTGTTTTCAACTAAAATCAATCTTCAAACAAAACTGCCTTCAAATGGTTCCATTTCTGTTTGTTTTGCATTTTTTTCATCAGCTTTTCTGTTCTGAATGAGAACTTATAATTAAATGAGTCCCTGCTTTGCACGAAGATAAAATAATCTCTCTATCCAAATCCATGCGGCAGAGATGTGCATTTGAGTCTGGGCAGGGGAAAGCAATGACAGTTTCCTGTGCACCTGCTGCCCAGCGTGAGCTAGATTAGAAGAGGTTCCTGGTAAACACTGTTGAAATTAGCAGCAGAGGCTATGAATGAAGAAGCATCCTTCCTCCCTGCCATGTTCTTGAGTGCCTTGCTAATGTCTGAACTCTCTCCCGTCAAGCCCACACAAGGGCAGCTGCTGGTGGGGACTAACTTGTCCTGTTGGGGAAGAATCTGCCTGCTTCTTGTTCAGATCAGAGATTTCAGGACTAAAAGCCCAAGTATCCTGGAATTATGAAATGCTTTCCTGGAGAAAAAAAGTCAATCTTGAAAAGATAGGAACTTCTGATCTCACCTGCTGCCGAACACATCCCTAGAAGGCAGTCTTTAGGACTCTTTGGGAAAGAGTTTGAAGTCCAGGTTACTGATTTCAGCTTGGCCCAGCTCTGGCTGTTGCCAGTGTTTGGGAAGTGCTTTTGCAGTGTTTGGCAGCTGCTTGCAATGCAAGCATCCTATATAAGCACTGGTTTGAATCCCAGCTATTCTGCTTCCAGTGAAGCATCTGCTGCTTCACTCCCCTAAACAAGCAGGGTTAGACCAAGCAAAAGTCAGGAGCTTCATCTAGGTCTGCCATGAGGTGACAGTGATCCAAGTACTTGGACCATTTTCTGATGCTTTCCCAGGTCATAACCAGGGAGCTGGACTAGAAGTGGAACAGCCAGAATTTGAACTGGTGCCCATACAGGATGGTGGTGGCTTAATTCACTACGCCACAATGCTGGCCTCCACATACACATTGACTCTGATGCAATGATAACAGTTTGGTATTGTGGGCTTGTTCTGCCTTTGCCTGCCTGGAATTGATTTGCTGAATGCTCTCTTCTCATCCATATTTTGCTAGGAATATTATAAGAAATGGTACAGGACCAAGGATGTGCAAAAAAACAAAAAAACAGCAGATAGAAGATTCTGTCTTTCCTTCTCTCTGTGTAACTCTTTCTCCTTTGCAGACATCACCAAACTAACTTTGCTTAGAATGATGGACAATGATTCCCCAAGTTGTAATGCTTAGAGATTTGGTGAATCTGACATGACGCTGAGAACATTTTCCAGGCACCACTTGTCCTTATCACCTCCTTTTCATCTCCAAAGACCATTCATGTTTCTGGGTAAAACCAATACCAACCCTTTTGTACAGATGCATTGCTACTTTGTGCTGAAAGTCTTGGGAAAGACAGCTAGGTTGACAAGAGTAAATCTAACTTCTGGTTGCCTGGACAAGTGGGCCCTCCTTAGTTACTCATACATAGTGGCTCACAAATGCATGGATCCTTGTTACCTTGGAAGGAATATTCAACATCCATCTCTCCCTGAGAAAACCTGCTTACTTTCTTGGCCAACAAGAAGAGAAAAAGAGGGCATGCCAGCTAGTTTCCTCCTGTCATCCTGGATTCATTGTTAACTCTTTAAGACACACTTGGATTTCACATGCATGAGATCAAGGAGAGAAAATTACAAGATGCCATTTAAAAATAGCTTTAAACCCAGACAGAGATGAAATACAACATGGACAGAGCCCTGGAACCCAAAACATCCTCTGACAAGCTTTACAACAAACCACAACTGCTGGGCTTTCACGGTGTGCAGCAGTAGGTGCTGAGGGCAAGACACAAAACCCAAGGGAGCCTAGTTCTATGCTCCCCGACCACACACATCAAGACTCTAAGAACACAGATATATCATTGGCATCATGTCCTTCCTAAAGGATCTTATGGCTGGTTCAATGAATTTTAAATCTACAGACTATCACCAACCATGTATGCTGCATAAAGATCTTAATGTATTGAAGAAGCAAATGCTTTACAGCAAAGAGACTCCCTGTGCTAATTCTAGTATGTTAGCTGTTGGGCCTTGGTCACAGTCCTGCACATGGCACCACTGATTGGTAACACTATCAGACCCTCTGAACAATGGACAGTTAGTGGCACGGTTGACCCCTGTGGTCTGCTAAGGGGTTAACTGTGGGCAAGGAGTGTGGGATTCCAGTGCCTGTAGTTGATTTCCAAAGGTTGCTCCTCACAGGGCCTATGCCAGCACAACATCTGGTGTGCACCTGAATAAATGCAAAAAGTTTCCTTTTCAATATTATATAAATTCTGCACCTTGACTCATGGCTGTTAAACCTACTGTGGTAAGCTCTCCAGCAAGCATGGCAGTATTTCTCTCATGGGGAAGATCACTACAAGAAGAACAGCGTGCAGACACCTGCACACCCCACATCCCAAAGCCTGCAGAGACAGCTGTCATGTCATCTAATCCCTCCTGTCAGTCATTCCACTTGGCTTACTCCTTTTCTGGAAGCAATCTCTCCATTACAAATTAGCCCCTTCTCACTCTCTTCTGCCTCTTTTGCACTCTTTCCATACTCAAATTCTCCCCCTGAAAGGCCCAGCCTCACCTACCCTTTCTAAAATTCTCTGTGTCTTGTGACCAGCCAAACCTTGTCACACAACTTGTCTTGAATTAAAATCAGATCTTTCAGAATGAACTGCCATCCCCTTGGCTCCCTTTGATGCTGCTGGGCAGAATCCTCCAAAGGGTTCTTGTAGAGTTGACCATCCTTAAGCTGCTTGTTCTAAACGGGAGCATCTAAGAGATCAATAGCTTCTATTGGGTTATTTGCCCTCCCATCATGACCCTGTTGTATCCAGTCTCGTGGCTCACATACACCCTCCCTTCTATGTGCCTCAACCCTTCTCATCACTACAACCTCTGATGAACTCCAAACCTTCAGCCTTCTCTAAACTGGAATAGCACCACCTCTGAGAAAGCTGTTTTGCTGCTTCCCCTCATCTTATCTCTCTCCATGGACTTTATTCTTTTCCCCTTAGCTGCCGGTTTGACATGGCATACACACATCAGAGCTTCTCAGAATGTGTTGTGTTAGTCTGGCCTCATCCCCAAAGGCAGACCCTGAGACAAGGATTCTACAGTCAGCTCTTAACTTCAGGGCCAGGTGTGGGAACCACGGTTGGTAGATGGAGAAGAGATGAGACTCTGTTGAAGGTGAGACATTGAGCAGATTTGGATCATGGGTGGCAGAAGCTCAGTCCCACTGCAGAAGGACACGCCTCAAAGTGGTGAAGACCAAGGAAGCTGCTCCTGGAATGTGAACTGTCTGGCAGCTTTTGCTTCCTAGGATTCTGAACCAAAGACCTTGCAGGTCAGAAAATGTGCTTGGCAATGGAAACCCCAAACCTATCACCTGTGTGTTTCTTCTCCAGCTCAATCCAAAGAGTCAACAGTGTGAGAAGAGTGAGAAGACATATCTCCTTCTGTCTTCCAAAGATGCACATCCTGGATTGGATCCATCTCGGCATCCTGAAGCAATGGTACACAGCAGGTATCCTAGTTATCCTAACAGCATGTGAAAATGAACTCAGTCCTTGTCTCAGCCAACCATGGGTTGATGTAGGGAGAGATGCAGGATTTGAAGGTGGGCTCTAAACTGGTTTTCATAATTGTCAAGAATCTGCTCACATTAGGGGATAGTGGGTGTGTATTCCCTGGAGTCTTGAAAGATTTAAAGTAGTCAGTCACCAGGAAAGCAATATTTAATGTCTTAAGTCTTCATGAATTCCATTCTGTTTCTAAGTTTTTTATTATTTGTAAAGCATTTACATTGACAGTTCAAATTATTAAACCTTTTTTGCACCTTTTTTTCTGCAAGCAATTGTTCTTCTGAAATGATTTTCTGTGGCTATACTGAGGCTTCCTGTGTCTCCTATCTGGTACCGTTCCTTGGGATGAGAGTCACATGATCTATTTGCATGACACAGATATGGCTTGGTGAGCTCTGCCACCTTGACACTGGCAGCCTCCTTTCCTGGCCTGGGGACCCCTGGTGGGGATTCTAGTATGTCCTGGGGGCACTGGGTTGTTTCCCTGTACCTTTTATCATTTTCCTCAAGATCCTGATCATAAATACAGGGGGACTTCAAAACCCTCGTGGACAATGCAATGGAAAGGTGGATTTACTTTTCTACCAATTTTGAAATCTGTGTACATTTCTCATGAACTTTGTGAGGTCTCCTGCATGCATGGATTTCAAAATTGTTTTTGCACCAAAAGAAAAGTAAATTTATCTTTAAGTCCTATTTTTTTTTTCTAAAACCATTTGCTTTTAACAGAATAGCTGCTCAAGCCATGGGAACTGAGATGATACCACGGTAGAAAGGAGAACAGGAGAGCTTTAAAACTTAAAAATTGTTTTTAGAATTTTCCAGTTAATGTTCTTGAAGAGTGATTTACCATGGCCAGATGAAATCGTGGAAGGTGAAACCAAGGATAAGAGAAAATTGGTGGATATGCAAGCACCTGAAGATAGATGGATAGATAGATGGATAGACAGACGGACAGATGACACACAGAGAGATGGATCCATCTCACATCAGTTCTGGTTCTGACCCTGATTCCAACTTCCTGATAATGCAGACCCTGGGAAACAGGTGACATGGCTCCAGTCTTAGATCCCTGCCACCCACATGAGACTCCTGGATTGAGCTCTTCCTCCTAACTTCAACCTAACCCAGCCTGGGTCCGTGTGGGATTTGGGGGAGTGAACCAGTGAGTAAGAGCTCTTTCTTTGTCTTTTTGTCTTTCAACAATGAATAAAATCAACAATTGTGAAAGTTTGTGAAAATAGAATTAAAAGTTTGTTTTGAAGTAAAAAAAAATATTTGAAAACCATGAGTACATGGGGTCTCCAAAAAAGTTCATGACAAAAGCCTTTTATAAAGACATATTGATTTCAGAATTTTTGCATTAGAAAAACAACTCTGATTTTTTTTGTTTCATTTCTCTGTGAGTGTCTTGAAGTGTATCCCTACATGTATTTTTATGTGTAGATGTATGTGTGTGTATATACGTGTGTGTGAGTGTGTATGTGCATGAGTGTGACTGTAAATACGTGAGAGTATGTGTTACTGTGTAATGGTGTTGAGTGTGCATGGGTGTGTACGGATGTATATATCCATGTGAATGCATGTGTAAGTGTGTTTGGGATGGGTGTATAAGTGTGTGTGGATGTGTGTGACTGTGAGTCTGTGTGTGTATGAGTGCATATATGAGTGTGTGTTTTAGTGTGTATGGGCATCTATGTATAAGTATGCATGGATATGCATGAATATGTGTTGTGCTTGGATACAGACCAAGGCAATCCCTAACCCCCAAGGTGACCTCAAAGGCCTCGCACTTAGGTCCTGCCATAGCAAATGCCCCTTTGTGGTCCACATCCATCATTCTCCCATTCAGGGCACCAGACTCACCACTCACAGGCACACTTCTCAGTCTGCACAGTGTTCCAGATCCCTCAGACCATGCCTCAGCTCAGCTTTCTTCATGCCTTTCCCCTCCTTCTGGGCTTGGCCTCTCTCTATTTAATCCCAGAGACTTGCTGGAGGGACAGTTAGTGTTGATTTGTTGCATGAAGGGAACCTCCAAACAGCTTGCTTGCTGGGTCTCTCTACAAGACCTTTAACTGCACGAATGCCAGTGGAAATACAATAAAATACAGAGGAAAGAGGAAAGCCCACCTGGTCAATAATAGCTTCTTTACCAGCAGCATCTTCATAGAGGAAAACAAGAGGAGCAATTGGGACCAGGTCAGCTTTTGGGGGGTTGTGGGAAGACCCCTAAAGGAGCAGGGAAGAAATCAAGCACATCTTCCTTGTGCTAACTGCAGAAGAGGTGTGCACATGTTGCTAAGGACATGGCTGGGTCCTCCTGAGTGTGATTCAGATTCAGCACACTAAACTCCTGCTTTGGTAATACCGTATTGGTAGACCAGTTTGAGTCTCTGCTGCTTTGCCTCCATCCAGCACTCAGGTAATGTGCCTGGAAAAGCAGAAGAAGATGGCCCAAATATTTGGGTTCCTAACACACACAGGGATGCTGGTAGATGCCTGGCTCCTAGTCTCTCAGCCTGGTCTAGCTCTGGTTGTTGTGGCCATGGCAAATGAACTAGCAGATGGAAACTTTATCTATCTATCTATCTAGCTAGCTAGCTAGCTATCATCTTTCTATCTACCTGTCTATATCTAATCTATCTCTATTTCTCTGTCACTTAGTCTTTTAACATAAGTAAATGAATCTTTAAGAATTTAGACTCTACCATGTATAGGCCTTGTCTTCAGGATTGCTGCAAAGATTTGTCTTCAGGATTGCTCTTTTTCTACTGCTTGTCAAAATGGGTCCAGTGTTCCTGAAGTTCTTTTTAGTGGGAAAAAGAGGAAAAATTAGAAACTCAAAGAGGGGAGTGTAGGCAACCTCACTCCACAAATCAAGCTCTGTTAACCCCCTCCAGGCTGTGGGATGCAGGTCCCACAGCCAGGCTGCGCAGGAAACACTGGGCCAGATCTCAGAGACTCCCTCCATTCATCGCAGCACCCAAAGGAGAGCCCAGGGAAGTGACAGCTGTGATTTTCTGACTCAGGCAGGTTCCTCAGCTTTGGCGAAGTCAATAGGGCTCTGAAGTTGATGCAATGATTTTTTTTTTCTTCTTGTGGTTGCACCATTCTCATCATGCTCATTCCACTCCCCACCTTCATGAATGTCTGACAAGACGCTACAGCCTCAGGGGCACAACTAAAGATGGTGGCCGTGAGCATTGGTCCCAGAATGCCCACTGATGGGAGTCTTCCCCCCAAACCTGGTGCAGATGGTGCTGCACCAAACTGTCGCTCTGATGTTTCAAGGAAGGCTAGCCGGCAACAGAGGCATGACACCCTTGGATTTTGTTTTTGTTATATCATTCTAAAAATAACAACCCTCGCCTTTTATGTTTTATTCAAAACTGGTCCACGAAATCGCGGGGATGCATCTCCTTTTAATGTGTGTTAATTCAGGATTCCCAAAAACCATAGCAGCAAAGATAAGTCTCCTGACATGTGTTAATTCTTAAGATCTGAGACGCTGAAGGCAAAAAATATGTGCAAAAAACAGATGAAAACATGCAAAGCTGGGAACGTGCCTCTAGGCCTCAGAGTCTTTGTTCAGGGCGATCCTGCATCCCAGAAGGTTCTGTCCACAATTGTCACCAAAACCTCTCTCCAGTGAGGACTTCCGGAAAACATCTGGTCATGCTGACCCCAAGCATTTCCCTCCTTGTTTGATTGCTTATAAAGTGTACCATGTATGTGTACTGGGAAAGATTACATAAAGAATGAGCTATGCTTGATTCAAACCCTGATGCCAGGTTGTGCTATGACCCTGCAGGACCTTGCTGATCTTCCTGATCACAGTTCCTTCTTCGTTGCAGCCCCTTGCTACCTTACAGGGCTCTGTGTAAGAAGGAAGCACTCATGGGGTCTCAGGTGTTCCACAAAGCCAGTTCGTAACACACTGTTTTTCCTGCCTGTCTCCCTTGTCGTTTTCATGGGGAATACATGTGTTGTGCTTTTCAGCTCAGCTGTAAGCTACCTATGAAAAGAGGACCCAAGTTAAAGGAGTTATTTGAAATATGAACCTAGGAAACTCCAGGATGGATGTCAGGCAATGAGATGGAGCAGGGAAGGAGCTTTTGGAATTATCAAGTGATTTGGAACATTGTCGATCAAGTAATACTGTAGGCAATCTGAATGCCCCTATGCACCAAAAGCAAGCTCTGAAACTGTATAGCATCTGCATCTCCAAGTTCTCTGGTCTGAGGGTGGAGTGTTTCAACAGTGACCCTGAGATCCATCGGCTAAAGGCTGTTGCAAGCTCCTTTTAGCCTGCCAACCCTGTATCGAATGACCCAGTTAAAGCAATGCAGCTATTGGCTTGAAACTTCCCTGAAGTGGTCAGGCCTGAAGGAGGTGACATGGGTGGGCTCTGGCCATGTTTCCTATCAGTGTTCTTGGCAGAGAATAAACTCCTTTGAGCATGATGGGCTCCAAAACAGAAGGTCATCTATGAAGATTGGCCTTCATGCAAGGTGTAATGTTGGTTGTGGACTCCATCTGCTGACAAAAGGGGGAGAATCTCATTTTAGCATTGAATATCTTGTTGAAGCATAACTGCATTCTTGTCGAGTTAGCCTTAGTACCTGTAATATGAAAACTTGTCTGTACATGCTGTGTGTGTGTGTGTGTGTGTGTGTGAGAGAGAGAGAGAGAGAGAGAGAGAGAGAGAACACTACAAGCAAATTACAAGGGCTCCTTTCAGGTTACCCAACAAACCAGTCCCTCTGGCCAGCATTATCACAAGGGTATGAGGTAAACCCTAAGAAGAGGGAAATGAGGAACCCAGGCACGGAGAAGCATTGCGTGAACTAGCATTGGCCTGGGTGTTGACCAATGCCTGGCAGTTGACTAGAGGAGGGGCGGAAGGTGAGGATGGGAGTGGAGCCAGAACCAAGTGTGGTACCAGGAGTGTAGGACAAAACCACCGTGTAAACACCTGACCCCAGGAGATTTTCCATGTGCCTTTGGCTGAGTGGTTGAGTTTATCTGCATTCCACCTTCTGTACCTGAGCAAAGAAAACACAACAGCTACTTTGGAGAATAGCTGTTCAATAGAAACCTCTGGGGTGCTATAAATGTCCCCTCTGTGCTGCCTAGGACAGTAGCCTCAGACCATTTCTAACTGATGAACACATGCGGTGTGCCTGCAGAGACTCAAAAACTGGATGTCACCTTTTATTTCACTTCGAACACAGACTGCTCTTAGAAGAGGGCTGCTGTCAAGCTTGGCTTTAGAGAAAAGATGAAATTGACCCTTTCACCTACAAGGATACAGAGCAATGCTCCAGCCACCTTGGTCCCCTGCCTTGCCTTTCTCTCTCACTCTCTCTCCTTCATCCCTCCTCCCTCTCTCTAACACTAATTCCAAACTGCTCTTTAACAGGAGCTGTGCTGTCACTTCCCTTGCAGACGGTGACCAGTATGTCTCATTGGTAGTCCTGATATCCTTGGTATCATTCCAGCCTTGTGATTGACTTGGCCAGCGAAAAACAAAATGCAAGCGGTTTGCCACTAAGCAGTATGCAATATCTCAATTTGAGCCTAAACTGGGAAATGGGCGGGGGGGGGGGACCTAGGAACAGCCTCCGAGGCGGCAAAACGGAGCACAGCAGCTGACCCAAAAGACTTTCCTTCTCAGAAAAGCCCTGTTCAAAGAATGACAATCAGTGACTGAAAGCTATTAAATTCACTCTTCTAGTTCAAAGGGATTTGAAATGGCAATTTGTCAGGCAACTGTTGTCACTTTAGATGCCCCCAGTTGCTTTCTTTGAAGCCCTTGATTGACTACAGGAGGCTACACCAGATTCTTCCAAGGTCAGGATTTCCCGAGTCAAACACATTCGTGCCACAGTGAGTAGGACTTCTCCCAAATTTAATCAACAAAAGGCGAAAAGGTCCAAGCTTGAGAAAACAAGCATGTGCTCTGAGGAGTCCAGCAAGTGGCCAGACTGTGGCAGTCACTTGATCATGCTGAGCAAAGGTACAGAAAATTTGCATGCTGTCAAGGAAAGAGGGAGAGGCACAGACAAAGGACTTCCTCTTCCCCCATTCTGCTCATACCATCTGATGATGCAACGGATTTCAAATCAAGATGCACAGATCCTAAGGATCACCAGCCAACAGAGTCCCCAGCAACCTAATGAACAAATATAGTTGTAGCTGGCAGAGGTAGAACTACAAGGATATGCTTTACTAATGGACCCTGAAAAGAAGCAGAGGCAAGCATACTGTGTGAAACAACAGACAGCCTACTTTTGGAAAGAGGGCTGCAAAGAATAATCAGTGTGTGTGCAAGAGAACGGAGGATAGCGGCAGCTACTGTGTCCTGCATCAAACTGTCTTGTGAAAAATGTAAAGAATGTAGAGAGAAGGGGCAAGCCTTCTGAAGCACTTCCGTGTGAGAACATCTATCTGCAAGTTGAAATACTCTTGAGGAGTTCTCCACATTCTACTCATATACATCAAAAATGGAAAACACACTCCTGGGTGTTTATATGGTGCAACCAGCCAGGCAGCCAAAAGAAACTGTTGTCAGAGCCCAAACTGTTTCTAGACTTCTAAGCAGTCTGTAATTCAGGCAGCAGTGACACAGAGCCAGAAAGTGATAAAGAGAATGAAGAAGGGAGCTAAGGGGCCCCCAGGAAAGGCTCAGCAAGGTGGACCCTGCCCCACAGCTGTGTGCCAGATGTCCCTGCTGTGCAGTCATGGGACCATATCCATGGCAGATGGCACAAGCGAAGCTATCTCAGAAAACAAAAGTGCTATCTGTATATGACATGTGGGGACAGGGCCAGGAAAGAGGTCAGGGAAAGCAACTCAGCAAGGCAGGGAAGGAACAGATGGAAATGATGTGAGGCATGGGAGATCTGAAAATGCAAGATGGGAGGAAAGCCTGCCTCTAGCGCTGCACAGGTGCTTCTGCCTGGGTACAGGAAGCCAGGTGACTATTTAAGGGCTACAAAGACCTTAAATCCCAACAACATGCATAGCAGGAGTTCAGAGGCCAAAACGCACCAGGGCATTTGGCTGTTGAGCCTCCAGTGTGAACCTGTGGGCCTCACAAGGAGCCTGTCTCACAAGGATTTCACACAGGCCACATGGCCAAGGTAAGCCTTGAGGCTTTGCTGATCCATGAAGTTCACAGGACTCAAGCAGCATGCCCTTTCCCCAAGCAAACCAACAAGATATTAACCCCCAACATGAGATCCTGCACAAATTACTCAGACAAAAATAAATTGAATGAGCAGAAGAAATTGTGTGACCTCAAAATTAAACCAATTAGAAGGCTAGAAAGGTCTTTCAAAGAATAGACTTGACTTTAGTATGAACTAAATTTTGAACACATTTTGGAAAAAGTGACCCTTTCAAGAAAAAAAAATGTAGCAGAAAACACTTTTCCTGGGATTTTAACTATCACCCCTGCAAATTAGAAAGATGCCAAAAACTCAAATTTCTGAGACCAATGCCAACACCATAGAATTTTGTAAAAGGTCAGTTTTCCATACTAATGGCATAACTGATAGATGCATGTTCCGAGATATTTGCACATGGGTCAAAGAAAAAAGTGATGATTACACCGAATTAAAGCTGGAAAGTTTTCACCAGTTCATAAAGGAGATAATTTTTAAATCACCATTTTTAAGTGCAATAAAAAGCACATTGCACAAAACTTAAAACCGTCTTTGAATGGACAGTTCATTGGCAAAAGCTTTATTGACATTGTTGTATCCTCACCATCATCCATCTTCAGAACTCTTTTCATCTCACAAAAATCAAACATTGTACCCACTAAACAATTTCTGTGGGATAGGCATTGTGGAACAGCCAGTTAAGCTGCCACTGCCAACAAACCACATCCCATATGAATGCCAGTTTGGGTCCCAACTACTCCACTTCTGGTGCACCATCTTGCTAATCTACCTGTAAAGGCAGCAGATAAGGGTCCAACTACTGGGCCCATGTATACCATGTAGGAAACCTGGATAAAGATATAGACTCTTGGCTTGGGGCCTGGCCATGACAGTTGATCAGTCTCTCTAACTCTGCCTCTCAAATAAAGAAGTAAATCTTTAAAAAGAAAATCCATTCCTCCATTTCCCTGGGCACTGGCAATTCCTGTTCTGCTTTCTGTCTCTATGCATCTGACTACATCTGAAGTCCCTCCTAAAAGTGGCTCTTTCCTATTTGACTCATTTAGCTTAGTGTCATGTATTCAAGGTTCATGCAGATGGCAGCACAGGTCTTAAAGCCAAATGACATTACATGACATTTATAAGCCACATTTTATTTCATTCATATATCCATGTAACATTGAATATAGTTTATCTTAGCTAATTGTTGATTTTACTGCCATGAACTTGGATGGGTAAATATCTCTTTGGAACCTGGTTTAAGTTCTTCAGCATATGAAATAGGAGTAGAATTATTGGGTCTTCTTAATTTTTAGGGGAATGGCCATAGTATCTTTCATCATTCTGTGCTTCTGTACATAGTTTCAAGTTGTCCACATTCTCGCCAGCAGTTGCCTCTTGCTTTCCTTTTCCTGTTTTCGGTGGTGGATGTCTTCCATCTTATGGAGCTTCCAGGGCTCATTCATTGGTTTATTGATTGATTCATTCATTTGCTTATGCACTCACCATGCATTTATTTTTGGAACCACACCTGTTAGTCAATAGCTTTTGTTTACAGGTTTCCAACAAGTTACTAATACAAATGATGTCTGAAAATTGTAAATTCAGGACTGTTCTAGGTAGAGAAGACTGAAGGGGAAGATCTTCCTCTCTGTCTCTCCTCTCTGTATATCTGCCTTTCCAATGAAAAAATAATAAAAATAAATCTTTAAAAAAAAACCCTGGATTACCGCAGTTACTCTCTCACAAGATTAGCATGCAGAAAACTTAATGCTTTTTCAAAAAATCTTTCACATGCGGAGTCTAAGTTTTTTTCTTCATCACTTGGGTTTTCTTTCTGGGGCCTCACCAACAAATCTGTCCACACTTAACAGTGTTCCCTAAACTTCCAGATAACTGGCAAGGTCCCTGCCTTCTCCTTCAGGCTAACCATCCCATAGGCATTGACAATTCTTCCTAAAGTGCAACTTTGACTACCACCTACTTCATCAGTTGCCTATGAATGTGTTGTCACTGTTGTCTAGACTTCTTAATATATTGCACTGACTATGGCTCTGCAAATGTGATTGGCTCAGAACAAGGAAGACCTATGGTCAACTTTATTCAATACCTAGTCATTATGTTAATGAAGTAAAATATTGAAGTCAAGTCTGGGGCTGCCACCCCTCGGGCTTCCTTCTGAGGATATTGCTTTAAACCAGCACCGTCAAGGTTCTTCACAAGCTTACGTCTAGGTCCTTCACACTGTTCTTGTTTAGTGTCATTGACACTTGAATCCCAGATGTGGCTAACGATTCCTGTAGCCAGCCTAGTTGTTTGTAGTAGTTTATCACTTTTTTGAACCTTGTTGTTTTTAAGCAATATCATTATGTCTATTGCTGTACTAGATGACCTGAGAGATGCGCTATCAGAATTTTCAGCTGAGTTACTAATGAAACATACAGTGAAAGTCTGGAGATCAGAACCATGAGATATCCTGTAAAGTCCCCTTCTTTGGGCTGATACTGTCCCTCTGTGGAGTAGTTGAGGAACAGGGCTTCTTGAGCCAGTACTTTGGACTAGAATTCACCTTGCTCTTACTAGCAAGGTTCCAAGTGAAGCCATACTGCTTGTCTGGCATCACGCTTTGGCATTTACTGCCTTGAATGACTTTCCTTTTCTGTCCATTTTCAGGTAGGAAGGGGCAATGGTAGGCATGAGGTGGATCCATGGTCCTGTTTGGCCCTTTGAGACCGTTGAGTAGGAAATCTCCCTAGCAGGAAACGGAGCAGTTCTCATGCTGTCTGTAGATCAGACAAGTGTTCGTTGCTTTCTTTCTTGGGAGAATTGTGACTTTTCTGGGTTTTTTTTCTTTCTCTGCTTCATAAATACAGCCTATTGATTAATTTGGGTTCTGGCAAAAAGAGAAGGGTATTCTCTGATCTTTGGCCAAAAATTCCCCTAAAACATAACGCCCGCTACATGGTTTAATTCAGTGTTCCTTTTAGAAAAAGAAACAAGGGTTAGTGTGAAATTGCTATTTCTCAGTGAACTCATGCTGGCTTCTTGTGATCATGGATTCCTTTTAAAAAGGGAAACAAAATGAATAATGTATTCCAGAATCTGGTCTGAAACAGGCGTGTTAGAGGTCTCCCTTAACTGATATTCACTCTGAAGCAAAATGAAATGCAAGGAATTCTCTTTCTTATCCATCAGCTTGACAGCACCATTTCACTCATTCACCTCTATCATGCCCAAGGCCTCCTTTTATGCCCAGTGTGCATCACCAACTCCTGCTCTCTCATTCCCAGAAGGCCCTTCTCCCAATCCCATTTCTCCAAGGCAGGCAGTGTTCCATGGCAAAAGGAATCCCAGAGCCCCAGCTTCTTCCTCCACATTTCCCAGATTTCTGCACCCTGGGGAATGAGTGGTCTTCATGGCATGACCATGACCATGTGTATCCTAGGTTCATGTTGGAAGAAGGGGCAGAAAGCAGCCAACAAGCACAGATTCAGAGAGAGAAGTGTGCAGGTCAATCTTCCCACTGCAGGACCTCTGGCAAAGGCCATTTAGCACACAGGTCCCACCACAGAGGGCATGCTGAGATCTGACCCTGCCTCCCATGCCGTCTACCTTATGCAAATGAACTCCACAGTCATACACTCTCAATGAACACAGTGACCTCATTCCCTCTCCCTGGGACACTCTTGCCTCAGAAATCTGAGCACCACCCCTTCAGGCCTTAACCCAGAGACCCTCTGCAGTAAGACCTTTCCTAAATGGTTGCTCTAAAATCGCACCTGCTTCCAATCTAACTCTTCCATTCCCTCTCGTTTTGTTATATCCTTTCTCCTCTAACCTGTGTTGCTACTGGAGATATCTTTGATTCTCTTATCTTTTTTTTTTTTTTTTTAAAGATTTATTTTTATTATTTTTTCATTGGAAAGGCGGATATACAGAGAGGAGAAGGAGAGACAGAGAGGAAGATCTTCCGTCCGATGATTCACTCCCCAAGTGAGCGCAACGGGCCGATACTATGCCGATCCGAAGCCAGGAGCCTCTTCCGGGTCTCCCACGCGGGTGCAGGGTCCCAAAGCTTTGGGCCATCCTCGACTGCTTTCCCAGGCCACAGGCAGGGAGCTGGAATGGAAGCAGGGAAGCCGGGATTAGAACCGGCGCCCGTATGGGATCTTGGGGCCTGCAAGGCGAGGACCTTTAACCACTTGCGCCACCGCGCCGGGCCCGATTCTCTTATCTTTATCTTGGTTATCATCTGTCCTCTCACCGGCCCAGACGTTTTTGTCCTCATGTTCCACTACCAGACCTTGAGCATTTGGGATAGTGCCCAATACCTAGAAAATATTCCTTGGCAAACACTGAATGAATGAATGCTGACGTGGAGAAAGGAAGCTGTGAATGGGAAGGAGAGGATGCCTGATCATAGCATGTTTTCTTGTGAGCACAAATGATCTCCATTGCATCAGTTTTTAGCTAGATGGTCACAGCTAAGTCAGGAATTTTGTTATAATGCTCTGTGTTTATGAACTATATATAAAGACTGTAAGTCCACCTGGAGCTGTTACTACTGCAGTGTAGGGACATCTCAGCTAGGAAATCTCACAAACATTTCCAGCTCTCTATGGCCACTTAGTTAGGGACCAGAGAGCATGAACTTCACCTTGCACCAGCAGGAGTTTCCCTGTCCTCACCAACCTGTGTGAGCTACCATCAGTCCTTTTCTGCCCAACAAAAAGTTCCCATCTTCACGTTGTGGTTGGATGAGGGAAATTACAGAATCTGTAGTCTGACCATGGAGTACCCATGTCAGGACTGGGTTGCCTCAGTTTTTGAAGCCTGTGCAGTGGACTGCATGGCCAGATTGAGCTCGGGGGACATGACAGCCAGTTCACTGAGACCTGCGGAGGACAGCTAGTACCATGGAGTGCAAAACAAACTGGACAGTTTTCCCAGCCAAGCTTTGACAGCGAGTACCTGGGTGACTTGACTCTAAGGCTGACTGCGTCAGCCAATGGACCTTAGTAGGATTTCCTCATCCTTGGAGCAACAAATCAACAGCATTTCAGAAGTAGGAAAACCACTTTAGCAGTGCCCTCATAATGTGGGGACCTTGGGATATTGGGTGGCTATCCCCCATCCCAGAGCAGTGATGTGGCTGGGCTGCTAGGAGCATCCCTGTCCCCGTTTTCCCCAGGTACATGAACAAAAGGAGATTGAAAACAGTTGTCTTACCAACTGTCCCCCATTCCTCCACCCTCCCCACCCTAATCAGTGGTCCACATGGGCATGCATCCTTAACTATGCAAACATCACCAAAACTTACAAAAATTACAAATCTGTTTTTTAAAGTTGTGGTTGGAAAAAAAAAAAAGTTGGAAATCCTTCACAGACAAAGCGTGTCCGCTCCTACTGTGTCAGGTGGACAGTGAGAATGTAACTCTACTGCCACAGGAAATATGTAACAAACCTTTGCCAAGTGATATTTAGATCTAACACTGCAAGTTAGATGGCTAGTGCCATTTCCATCTGAAACAAAGACAAAGGTTCAGAGCTGTGACATACCTTTTCTGGCTTGTGCAGGGAGCAAGCCAGGTAACAGGATGGAAACCAGGTAAGTCGGACCTCCAAGTCCACGCCTCTTGGGAAAATTCAGCTCACCACTCGTAAAGGCATAACTTGGGGGATGCAGAGCATGTCATAACTCTGCTCTATGCGTGGGCTTTCCCATAGAGACTAGCTTCAGGAAGATCACTCAGGTATCTGTGATCCAAGAGCAGGCCTCTGACCCTGTAGGTGCCCATCTAGAGCCCTCTGGATGAAAGCCATGGGGGGCAGGAAAACCTTCTTCCCTTTTCTTCTTTTCCATCAAGACCTAGGACCTATGTGCTGCGCACGAAGCAGGGCCAATGGGCCTCAAGGCACATCTGGTTCCTGCGCGGCCTCCCCTCCATGAGCGCGAAGACTCCAACATACACCTGTGTATACAGTCACCTGCTTTGACCAGACAGATATTTATTTGCTGCTGTAAAAATGAGGGAAATTTGCACTCAGCCCTGAAAATTTGGCTTCACTAGTCCATCCTTTGTCCTCCCCAGCGATTTCTTCACTGAACAGAGCTCCAGGCCGTGGATGCTGGGTTGTACTTTGCCTCTCTCCAGGCCAGTTTGGAGTCCTGGGGAGATCTGTTTTGCACCTGTACCTGGAACTCCTGAGGTGCTGAAGCTGTCAGGAAAGCCCCCACACACCGACGCTAAATCAAGTTGAACATGACAGGGAGGAAGTGCTGTTATAAGGCAGGTGTCTAATCCTGTCACACACTATTTTATGGGGTGGCCCCTTCAAAACAGAAACACTGTAACGGGGCTGGCTTTAAAGGACCCAGCCAGTCTCGCTGGACTGAGAGTGGAAAAGATATAAAAACAAGGCAAGAACATAAACCAGAAATGTCAAGTTCTTATGCGTCCTGATCTCTGCTCCCACACACGAAGGGACCCTGAAGGGGAAATCTTAGTGTTAGTCTTTGCAAGATGATTAGGCTTGTCTGTGGACTGCCATGGATGTGCCGGGAGAGCATCTTCTTCAAGGCATTTTTACAGAAAGAGGATGAGGCAAAGAGCATCCAGAATGACCAAGTCACTCATTCTCACTCACCAACTTTTAAAAGTTAAAGTGCCTTCACTATTTCTCAGGTGACTGTAGAATTCCCAGAACTGGTGCAAGCAATGGCATCTCAAAAAAACACTTCTTGTTTCAATGCTCTGTATTTAGAACAGAACTAGCAAATCAAGCCTTTTGTAACCCCGGGGAATGAAACGAGAAGCTGAAGTGAAGAAGGCCACCCTGCAGGATGATGAACTACTGGATACAGAAACAAATTAAGAGAAAAACAAATTCAAGAAAGTGCAAGGCAGTAGGATTTGGCCTACATCCCTTGCCTTCTAAGGATGTGGTCCACTCGTGGCTGCTTGCTAATGTGGACTTTTCTTGTGGCTTTCTTAAGTGACCCAACCTCTAAGGATGCCTCTTGTCATTTCCAGAGCTCTGCTTGTCAATCACACAGGTCCCTTGGGTTTATCTGTGGCTTATCCCACAAATTTGCAAGACATTTACAACTACCTGGCACAAGAATCTGTATTCTAGAAACGCCTGCGTGGACTCTTTCCTTTTTTTCCAATCACCTCCTTGCAAATTCCATACCGGAGACTCTAGCTGGAGTCCGACTACACACTCTATCACCCACCCAGCCATACTTGCCCACTCAATGCTGGAACTTTCCATGCTTCAATGACTCAGATAGTGCTCCCCACAGAGGTATCCCATAGCAAGCCCCCGACGACTGGGAGGTGAGAGGGATTTTCCATATACTTATTGTCCCAGGTGTCTAGCTCCTGGATCAGCAGGCAGGAGTCCCCTGGTATCTAACTCCTGGGTCAGCAGGGAGATATCCCCAGCTGTCTATCTCCTGGGTCAGCAGGGAAGATAGCCAGGTGTCTAGCTCCTGGGTTGGCAGGGAGGAGTCCCCAGGTGTCTAGATCCTGGGTCAGCTGGGAAGGTCTCCAGGTGTCTAGCTGCAGAGGATCTGGAGGGAGGGTCCCAGGTGTCTCACTCAGAACCTTGGTTTTCTTGTGGTGCATCTTTCCCCTGAACGCTGACATAAAAGAAAAGGGATATGAGCAGAAGTCCTTCTCTGCTCAGTCACCATGGACCCTAAAGGAAGGGCACCTGTGTCCAGGTAGATTGGTCTAAATGTTGCATGGGAAAAGGCAGGGACCACAATAAAAAGAAAAAAAAAACCTGGAGAGGCTGACATGTATGTGTCAAATCTAGGATTGGGGATTGACTTAAGAAAGTAGAGAAAGTAGTCCTTCGAAGGATGCCTGGCACAGCTCATGGCATGCCCCCGTGGCAAGACTTCCTCAGTGATTTTGCTGGCACAGTTCATCGTATGTCCCCAGGGCAAGACTTCTGCAGTGTTTTACTGTGCATGAACGAATTTCTAACACAGCTACGTATTGCTGAGATCACAGCAGAGCGAAAATGTTGCGCGTCCTTGGCTGCCCCCGTGTTTCCATCAGAGATAGTCTCCTGTCGGACACCCACCGACCCTGAAGGATCATTTTCCCTGTTTATGGATGTGCCACAGGGTATTTTCTCATTCTCCTGTGTGGGCATCTGTGTTGTTCCTGGTATACAGGTCGGTGGGTTGCAGGTACACCCTTGCCACCAAAGCCCCCATGCCGATTCCTGTACAAGTCAGAGAGCGAGCGTTCTTCTGGGGAAAGCATAGAGGGGTAGACTTGCTGGGTGGTCCCTGGATAACACCATGCAGTCTGTGGATTTTGACAGTCTTCTGGCACATGGTGTGACTTCAGTTTAAAACGGGGAGAGGGGGGAACACAGTAGCCTAGCGGCTAAAGTCTCACTTTGCATGCGCCAGGATCCTATATGGGCACCAGTCCTAGTCCTGGCAACCCCGCTTCCCATCCAACTCCCTTCCTGCTTGTGGCCTGGGAAAGCAGTTGAGGATGGCCCAAAGCCTTGGGACCCTGCACCCATGGGAGAACCAGAAGAGGCTCCAGATCAGCACAGCTCTGGCCGTTGCGGTCACTTGGGGAATGAATCATTGGATGGAAGATCTTCCTCTCTGTCTTTCCTCCTCTCTATATATCTGACTTTGCAATAAAAAGAAATAAATCTTTAAAAATAGCTATTTATTCATTTGAAAGTCAGAGTTACAGGGAGAAGAGGGAAAAGAGAGACAGAATGAGATCTACTTGCTGATTCACTCCTCAGCTGGCCACAACAGCTGGGGATGAGCCAGGCTGAAGCCAGGAGCCAGGAGCCAGGAATGGAGGACAGGGTCATCTTCTGCTGGAGCTGGATCAGAGGTGGAACAGCCTGGACGTGTACCAGAGCCGATGTGGGATACTGGGGTCTTAGGTAGCAGCTTTATCCTCCGAATCACAGTGTCAACCCTGACTCCAAACATATACCATGCAATTTGATGTTGAGACTTAATTGCCAATGGGATTAATATTAAGAAGCAGAGCCTTTAGGTGATGGCGAAGTCATATCATCCCTGCTGGAGAAATGTAACAGCACTGGGTGAGAGGGAACCTGCTAGTCCTCTTGGTCCTTCTGTCATTGGTGTGTGAACACCCAGAAACCAGATGCCACTGTTCAAGGCCGAGAGCAGGTCTTCACTACACACAGGATCTACTGGTACCTTGATTACTGCACTTTGCAGACTCAAGCGCTGTGAGCAACTCCTCTTTGCTGATTATGCGTTAGCCAGTTGATGGTGATTTCTTGCAGCAGCAGCTGCTGTTGGTAAAATTGCTGGCAGAGTTTCCAGCCTCTCTGATGTATAGTACCAACTCAGCTCCTGTGGGTTGCTCGGGTGATGGGACAGTGGATGGTCCTGAGGCTGCGCATCATCCTCTGGCTGCACATGGTCCTGAGGCTATGTATCATCCTGGAGCTGGGTATGGTCCTGGGGCTGCACACGATCCTGGGGATGCACATGGTCCTGGGACTGCATACAATCCTGGGGCTGCACATGGTACTGGGGCTGCACATGGTCCTGGAGCTGCATACAGTCCTGGGGCTGCACATGGTCCGGAGGCTGTGCATCATCTTGGGAGTTACACATGGTCCTGGGGCTGCGCACGGTCCTGAGGCTGTGCACCATCCTGGGGCTGCACATGGTCTTGGGGCCCAGCTGTGTTTTATTTTGCCTTCCTTCTATATCAACGAAAAAAAAATGTCATTTTATTTATTGCTACAGCCTTAAATAATTTATCTTATTTTCTGAGTGGGTAATTTCTCTTACAAAGGAATATATAGTTATTTTCCTTTTACTCTATGTGAGCTTTAAAATCAGCTTTCTAAAAGCTGTAGTCAAGAGCCAGTGCTGGGTGTATCAAGCTAAGCCACCTTGTGCGACACCAGCATCCCGTAACGCGGACCAGATCAAGTCTTGGCTGATCCACTTCTAATCCAAGTCTCTTCTCATGCACCTGGGAAAGCAGCACATGTTCCAAATGCATGTTTTCCCTGCCGTTCACATGAGAGCATGAAGCTCCAGTCTCTGGCTTTGGCCTGACATATCCCAGCAAAGGTGGGCCTTTGGGAAGTGAACCAACAGAAGGAAGATCTCTTCCTGTCTCTGACTTTTCTCCCATCTCTTCCTTTAAAATGTAACTAAACAAACTCTTCGAAATCCTAAGAAGCAAATTTGAAAAATACGAAGACAAAGTCAAGATCTGAAAAAGTAAATGTCAAAAAAGTAAGATAAAAGTACATCCTGGAAATCAAGTTATATTATTAAATAGAAATTATTTGTTCTATAAAACATGAATATCAAATAAGATTATATTAAATCAAAGTAAATTCAATATTCTTTCAGCACTTCCAAAACTCATTTCCAAGGGATATATTATGCAAAAATAATATTAAACATTTTTAGATTATGTAATTCCATGCTATTTCAAATATTTGAATAATGCTGTGGCTATTTAGCATGGAGTGTGGAAACTTTTTCTTGTGGCAAGAGAATTTATTTAACCAACATGAATTTAATTTCCATTTTGGAAAACAGAGTGATGCCCAAGTTTTGAAAGTGAGAGAAAACTACATTAGACGATGTATGCTCCTGTTTGCAAAGTGCTTCGTTACCCACACAGGCTTTCCTGTCCCAAACACTTCTACTCTCCAAGCCTGGCATGTGCCTTAGCAATGGAGCGAGGCATCTGAGCGTGCTCCCAACTGTTCTCCCTCGTGTGTTAGGAAGTCCGCACGGCTCTACCACATCTTGAAATTTGCTCTAAAGAAACAGGGTGATGGCTCTGGCAGAGGGTAGGAAAGAGAAAATGTAGAAATGGGCCAGAAAGCTTAAGAAGCAAATTGTTTCTAAGTAAAAATAGAAGGATCAACAAGGCACCTGGCATTGTAGTGCAGACAGCTAACCTGCTGCTAGCAATGCTGGCCTCCCACAGGAGAGATGATTCAGTCTGGGCCGCTTTGTCTCTGATCCAGATCCCTACAGGAGGTGATCCTAACGCCCGGGCCTTTGCCGCCCACGTGGGGATCAGGACGGAGTTTCTGGCTCCTGGTTTTGATGTGGCCCATCTGGCTGTTGTGGTCATTTGAGGGATTAAATCAATAGATGGAATCTCTCTCTTCTCTTTCTCTCATCTTTTCTCTCTTCCTCCTTTCTACCTCCCTTCTTCCCTCTCCTCTCTCCTCTGATACTCTCATTCTGCCTTTGAATAAGTAAAATAAATCTTTATTTTAAAAAAAGGGGGGATATAGCAAGAAGATGAGGGAGGTGGGGAGAAAAACAAAAATCCTCTCCACTCAAAAGACAAATTCAAGAACTTCAAGTTCAGTCAAGACAAGCACTGTTGCTTAAACTGAAGAGGATGCCCAGATGGGTTTTAGAGAAATTATATATTTGCATACAAAACTCCCTAAGGGTACTGCTTGAGAAAATGGTTATACAGATTTAAATTATCTTGTAATTGGATTGTGCTTCTTTTTTTTTTTTTCAGACTGTTTTTATTTGAAAGGCAGAGTTACAGAGAAAAAGAGAGACAGGGAGAAAAACCTTCCATCCTTTGGTTCACTTCACAAATTTCTACAACAGCTGGAGCGGAACCAATCTTAAGGCAGGAGCCAGGGTCTCCCATGTGGATGCAGGTACTCAAGCACTTGAACCATTCTCTACTGCTTTCCTAGACCGTAAGCAGGGAGCTAGATCACCTTCGTGTGAAACAGGCTCTTTAAAACTTTTGAGAACTCTTGTTGCCTTCTACTTTATGTTTTCTATTTACCCACTACGCACAGGCAGAAACATGTCACACACACATCAGGGTTCTTAGGTACACAAAGAAAAACACAGATCACCAACCACAAAGTACGAGTTCGCGGAGTGACTTTCCTCCCATTCCTCTGGGAAATTGTAGATGCAAAAATCCCTCAAAATGTATCATATTTTTTACATTTAAATAGCTGGTAGTTCTGATGAATTCCTGGTACTTTCTCCCCCTCTCTTTTGAATGTGTACATAAACAAGTTCCCTAAATTTGAATCCAGAAGATGAGGAAGAGAACAACATTCCCAAACTCCAGCTTCAAGTCTAAGCACTGGTTGGGGGTGGAGGGACATTTTTTAGGAGCCCTTGTTTAAATCCCAGGGAGCTAAGCAAGAGCGCTTCCACAGCAACCAGCGTTTTCCAGTAGCAGGCACACTTCCCAGCAGGGAATTCACTGCTAACAACGACTGGAGCCAGTGCACCACCTACCGTTCACTCAACGCCATTGCAGGTTGTTAGGAAAAGGCAGAAAAAACGTGAAATTCCCTACAGCAAATGTGCTCCAGCTTGAGACACATAAGATTTACACACTATATTATTACTTACTTCTTATCTTAAACGTGCATTCACTTTACATGAATATGAAAAAGTTTATCCATGAGGCTTCAAATATTATCCTTTATTGGATGATCCATTTATTTTGAGAAAGAGCGAGCCACCATTCGCTAGTTCACTCATGGGTTGAAGCCAGGGGCTAGGGTCTCCACCAGGGTCTTCCAATTGTGTGACATGAATTCAGTCACCATACCCTTGTTGCCTCCCAGGGTCGACACGGGTAGGAAATTGAAGTCGGGGCTGGAGGTGGAAATAGGACCAGGGCACCCACAGCACAGAAGCAGTGAGCGCCACGCTCACCGCCTGCCCCTTGCCTCATGCTGTTTGCTCTCTTGTTAGACATATACACCTCTGCTTACAGAAGTGACACCGTTATGCTTACGCAATGACTCATTTATTTCCAATATCTAGTTATATACTCGTCTGTTTTGTCTGAAATCCATACGGCTAATCCTGATTTTTTAATATTTAAAATTTGTTCGAGAGACAGACAATTTCCCATTTGCTGATTGACTCTACAAATGCCTGCAGTGGCTGGGGCTCATTCAGGGACAAAGCTGGGAGCTGAGAATTCCACCCACACGGGACATGTGGGAGGCAGGAATTCAACTCCTTGAGCAGTTACTGCTGCCTGCCAGGATGGGTGTTAACAGGAAGCTGGAATCAAAAACCTAATCACTCTTATATGGGATGCAGGTGTTCTAATTGGTGCCTTCGCTGCCAAGTTCAATGCCTACTTCTGTCTATCTAGTTTGATTTTAAAAATACCAGGTAAGGGGCTGGCACCATTGCATAATAGGTTAAGTCCCTGCCAGCATATCATATGGGCACCCATTTGAGTCCTAGATGCTCCATTTCCAATCCAGGTCCCTGCTTATAACCTAGAGAAAGCAATAGAGGATGGCTCAAGTGCCTGGGCCACTGAACCCATGTGGGAGACCTGAAAGAAGCCACTGGCCCCTGGCTTTGGATCAGCCCAGCTCCAGATGTTATGGCCTTTTGAGGAGTGAATAAGCGAATAGGAGATTCTCTCTCTCTCTCCTCATCTTTCTTTCTCTCTGTAAATCTGCCTTCCCAATAAAAATAAGTAAATCTTTAGGCAATAAATCTTTAAAACAAAAACCCAAAATGAGAGGTTAGAGTGGGCAGGGGGTGTTTGGCACAGCAGTTAAGCTGCCAGCTGGTATGCGCACATCCCATAAATGACTATCTGCTTTGAAACCTGGTTATTCTGCAACCGGTCTATCTTCTAACGAACGTGCATCCCAGGAGACAACGGAGAACAGCCCACATACTTGGATCCCTGCCACTACAGGGAAGATATGGATTAAGTTTGGGGGTCATGACTTCTGCTTGATTCAGCCTTAGCGGTTACAAGCACCGGGAGAGTGAACCAGTGGGTGGAAGACCTCTCTCTCTCTCTCTTTCTCTCTCTCTCTCTCTCTCTCTCTCTCTCTCTCCTCCCAACCTTTTTCAAATTTAGTAAGAGGTACTTTTTTTTTTTAATAAAAGAACATCAGGTTGGTCTGGCTTGCTATTACTTTTTTCACTTTTGTTTCCACTCACTGATATCTCTTTAAGGTGTACACAGGTGAAGCAAAGAGACGTCGTTCCCAAGCCTCACAACGAATTAGGTCTCAGATAATTCAGACTCAACTTTGCAAATGTCCAAGTGGCTGAAAGGGCCACATCCTTCAGCGTGAACCAGAAGTTAGCTGTGCTCAGCGGCAGCTACACCATCAAGGCTGGAACGTACCAACACCAACATGTAGGTCCCAGTAAGACGAACCGAGAACACAGCATCACTTCTGTGGTTTTCCTGCCAAAAGTGAGAGGTCACAGAAATCCACACTTAGTGATATCCTACCCCAGTGGCAGCCCTCTGCTCTTCAAACATGTCAGGGAAGGCTGACGGACTGTTCTGAAACAAACAAGGTGAAAGAGACATGATAAGCGGGCCCGAGTGTCATCAGCTCCTGCAGTGGTAGAAATGACTAGCATGGATGCTGCACAGGAAGTACATCTGTTGATGGGCTGGAGAACAGCATTGACTCCAGGTTTTGCTTTCAGTGTCAATAGTAATGTGGCAGTTGCATAAGAAAATGTCCTGGGTGGCAGGGAATGCACTCTTCGGGGAAATCTCTACTGGCAGAGTCGGTGCACAGACCGGACATGGCGGTGAGGTGTTTGCTGGCACCTGGTACAAGAAGAAAAGAGAATATGAACAGGGTACCCTGAGCCTGTGGGGCCTGCTCCATGCCTTTGTCTGAGGCTGCCAGGCAAGGAGCGTGGGCATTGGGTGGCCTCGACTTCTGCGTCTTCAACCTCCTTTCTGGAACTGTTCTCTGGGGCTGCTCTGGAGGTTAAATAGGATGCCAGTGTAAGAGTTGAGAATGGTAGGCTCTTGTGTGGTGAAAAGTAGGGAGAGCAGGATAGAGAATACCATCACCTGATGCAAGCAGGGGTATGAGGAGACAGAAGCTGGCTATGTGTCCTCCCATAGCGCGGTCCGATGGCAGGACAGAGCCAACTGTGAGGCTTCTTTTTCCTAGCAGCCTGCAGTGATTCTCAGTTGTCATGATCGCCTTAGGTGGGTGCAGTGACCGCCAAGTATGTGGAGCGGTTAGGATAAGCTACGTTTTACTGTTTGTGAAAATAGGACTCCTGTGTAACAACGCCTCAAGTTTGTTTTGTAAAAGTTAATGCTTGGGGGTTGAAGCAGTGGCTCAATAGAAGAACCCACCACCTAAGGCATTGGCATTCATGAGCACTGCTCCACTTGTGATCCAGCTCCCTGCTTCTGGCCTCAGAAAGCAACAGAAGATGGCTTAGATCATTGGGCCCCTGGTTCCTGACTGCAGAATGGCTCAGCTCCAGCTGTTGTGGCCACTTGGGGAGTGAATGAAATCCCTCTCTCTTTCTCTCTCTCTGTAGATCTGCCATTCAAGTGAAAATGGAAAAAAAAAAAAAAAACACACTTTTAAAACCAAAAAACGTTCATCTGCACAGAGCTGGTTAACAAAGTAAACCTCTCTCGGACACCCTGCTCCTTGACTTGGTGTCACTTGGCTGGACACCAAGGTATTGCGAGGTGTCTTTGAAATGTTTCAGACTTCGGGTGGAATCTCGCCTCCACCACTTCCCAAGCATAGAGGTGTTATCGGAGGTTGTTTTCTCTCTCTCTCTGAGCCCCAGTGTTAAGTTCATAGTGTTCATAGTGTTAAGCCTTTATCCGCACATGCCTATCTATACATGTTGAGTAGTGTTGTTGGCACCATGGTTTATCTTAGTTTTATTCAAACGCAAAATGTATGTGGAAAAGTACCATGCTCAAAGCCCCATGTACCTTGAAACCAAGAATATGTCCTTGAGGCACCGTCACCTAAAGCAGGAAAGTGTGCTGTCAACCCCAGGTCATTTCTTAGCACTGGCCCTGCCACTCTGGGCTACAAAGTGCCCACCAGTACCCGGTGTGTTCCAGCCATGGGATGTGGGTGATCCAGTGGGTGATGGTTCAAAAAGCTGGGTGGGCCTTTCTGCACCCTGCAGCCCTGCTCTTTAGGTGGTCTGCCAAGGCTGGAACATTCTAGTGTTTCCCTTCTCCCCCATGCCAAAATGTGAATTTTCCAGTACAGTTTCTGGTTTTCATCTATTTCAACAAAATTTAAATCTGTCAGCTTTTAGCCATGCCCTCCACCAGTGTGTGTTATTTGGATTTTCAAATGTAAAGAGAAAACTTGACTCAAAAGTCAATAAACAACTGGATTTGTGAAACTGCGTCAGACAAAATGGAGTGTGCACGTGAGTGCGTGGAGTGTGGGCGGTGAGAGATGGCTTCCACCCACACTGCAGAGAAGTTCTGAATGCTTTGTGGCCTGGTAAATGAGAAATTGGAGGAGCTGGCTGTCTAAAAAAATCAGCATCCCTTATTTCACAGCAAGAAATGAAAGTCGGGAAGGCTCGGGCATGTGAGAGAGAAGGACAGGAGGCAGTGTGGATACACCGTGGCTCTGACCACTGCAAAGGCCTGGGATATACACGCCGACACATGGAAACACACACTGCACGTGGATCTGGATTGTGCAAAGCCATTTTCCCAGGAAGCCCTAGCTCTGTTTGGAATGTTGGACCTTCACATGTTTGCATCGTACTGAAACATTCTGAATTTTTTTTATTATCTTTTTGAGCTAATCTGTAAAATTTGAATGTATTTGCATTCATTCGACAAACCTCTGTTCTGGGGTCATGGAATCTCTAACTTTCCCTCGTTCAAGGCACAGTCATCATGGGTCTAACCAATCCTGGGATGCTGTTCTCTCCTAGAATTTGTTAATTTAAAAAATATTTCCTTTGAACGTATCAGAATCATTTGACCTGCTTTCTTTTCTCTGAGTCCTACATTAATCATCTCAATTTGCTCCAGGGACTAACTGTGCTTGTAGTAGTAACTCAGGCGTCAGCCTTCCAACCACAGTTACAAATATTTAGATACGTATATTATAAAGTAAAAATTAAAGGTGTGTGAAAAGTAATAATTATCACCAAAAGCAAGGAGTGGGGAGGAACAGAATACTAAAAGACAGTTAAGCTGAATTATTTAAATGAATTTTCTATTTCTTGAGCCGGTTGCTATAAATCCAGATGTGTATTAGCTCTTACACACACGCACAAAAGTGTGAGGAGTGGGAAGAATCAATTCTAAGCGAGATTTTGAGTAAGATGCATGCTCAATATCTTCTAAATAACATATGCTCCTTTATGAATTTTAAGATCTTTAGAGACAAAAAATAAAAGGATCTTGTGTTTAGTTTTTCTGCTGTGTGTTTTTTTTTTTTTTCCTTTATGGACCAGTGGACACCAGCCTCATGGCTGACTCCTATACCTGCAGATACATTTTGTCTGATTTAAATTTCAAGGACACAGATTTTTGTTCCATAGTGCATGTTGACAACCTTAGTAAAGATTTTGATCCCTCTTCCTCCTCCAAAAACAGAGCAAAACCAGAACCATTCTCCACTAAAAGGAACTAAGGATCTCTGGAGAAAAGCGTTGGCCAGGACAGGCCAAACTGCGTATGAAGTGGGGAAGGACTCTGAGGATTATAGGAGCCTGGCTGCATGAATCTGTAATCAGGCTTCCAGAACGAAATAGCACAGGCTCGGAGGCTAAACCAACACAGATCCGTTTCTTAGAACTCGGGCAGCTGGAGGTTCAAAGCCTTGGGATCCTGCACTCACGTGGGAGACCTAGAAGAGACTCCTGGCTCCTGGCTTATGATCGGCTCAGCTCTGGCCATTGTGGCCACTTGGGGAGTGACTCAGCCTCCAATGCAGCTCTCTCGTTATTGCCTGGGAAAGCAGCAGAGTATAGCTCTATACCTTAGGCTCCTGAACCCTTGTGGCAAACCCAAAATGTCCCTGGGTTTGAGACAGCTTAGCTGCTGCCATTGAAGTCATTTGAGGAGTGAACAAAAAAAAAAAAAAAAAAAGGAAGACCTCTCTCTTTATCTCTCCTTCTCTCTGTGTAAATCTGCCTTTCAAATAAAAATAGATGGATCTCTTTTAAAAATCATGTTGCTAATAGCACTTTTGGAGCCTTCTTGAGATATTTGAATGACATCCGGTAGAAGATCATGACACACTCAGGAAGCTGCCTGATGGCACGGGTATTTCAGGACAAATGGACATCACTTGTGTTAAAGACTGACAATCAGGGGTTTATCACTTGTGTTAAAGACTTTGACAATCAGGGATTTTTTTAAAAAGGCTTCTTCCCTCAGAGCTCTGGTGTTTACTTAGTAGATCCTTGGACCGTGTTCCTCGGAAAGCATAGAATCCAAATAAAGCCAGCTTCCTGTGTTCCTTACCACCGACGTCAACAAGCACACAGGAGCTAACAGGGGACCCAGGCCCGTCAGCTCCTTACCACCGATGTCGACAAGCACACAGGAGCGTAACAGGGGACCCAGGCCCGTCAGCTCCTTACCACCGACGTCAACAAGCACACAGGAGCTAACCGAGGACCCAGGCCCGTCAGCTCCTTACCACCGACGTCAACAAGCACACAGGAGCTAACAGGGGACCCAGGCCCGTCAGCTCCTTACCACCGACGTCAACAAGCACACAGGAGCTAACAGGGGACCCAGGCCCGTCAGCTCCTTACCACCGACGTCAACAAGCACACAGGAGCTAACCGGGGACCCAGGCCCGTCAGCTCCTTACCACCGACGTCAACAAGCACACAGGAGCGTAACAGAGGACCAAGGTCCATCAGCTGATCACGGTCACCTGAATGGCAAGCAAGCCGAGTCAGCTCTTCATGCTCACGTAGTCATATGTGGGAGTTCAGTAGCCTGTGTTTGTTAGACACAGACAGAATAAGAAGAACCTGTTTTTATTTCACTTGCTCCTCTGTAAACTGCTATGAATGAGTGAATGACCTGTATAATAATCCCAAATTAAAGACATTAACAGGAAAAAAATAAGTTGTATAGTCCTTAGATCAATTTTACTTGGTTTAAAACAAGATTTCACACCTCTGGCTCACAGGTGAATGTTCCCTACTTGTTTGTGTTTTAGGTAAGATGTTCTGTTTCTATGTTCTATTTTCAATGGCAAGGGGATTTGCTAGGAAGGTGAAATTTCTTCAGGATCAATTGGAAGGCATTGCCAGATGAGACTACTGTCAATATTGGGCACAAAGCATAATTAATTCAAGCAAGAGCTGGGAGGTGCTGCCTAAAGGTGAAGGGGTTAGGGATTGGAAGTTTCCCATGATCCTCTTGGCCATGGTATTGAGCCGTGTTGACCATAGGGGTTTGAATATAACCAGATGTATTTGACCTCTTATATGTTTCATGTGGCGTTTTCCTAAATGACGCACCATAGCAGTGGCAAGACTAGGTTTTGCAGCCTGAGAGTAACTTCTGACTTAACAATGCCAGTGAAGCCTGCATCTGGAATTCTGGTTTGACCTCCTAAATATTTTTGTGAACTTGGGTGTACTTCCTGGTCTTTAGCCTGAGGATGAGTATCATAGCCGTTCCCCAGGAACTGGTTACCAGCATCTAAGCCAAAGCCTGTGCTTGTGAAGCCTGAAAACCATTGCAGTGGACTCATGCAACTTTTCTAGAACCTTCTAGAATCCTTTTATGTCAGCTTGCATGATGCATGCTGTCATTATCATTCCTCTTTATGGCCGTAGCTTCACTACCATTGCTATTTATTTGACCATGCATTCATTCGAACGCTAGTACCAGCAGTTCTAACAATGAAGAAAGTCTGTGGGTGGGAGAGAAGATGCCACCAACACCTTGACCTGGCCCTGGAAAATGAACACTGGATGCTCCTAATGGACCCCGGGCTCTCCCATTTTCCTTTCTTCCTTTTGGAGGCGGCTCATCTTCCATTTTCAGATTGCTTTTACAAAGCCAGCTGCAACACCCGTCCTGCCCTCATTCCTCTGCTGAAGTGATTTCAGTTTCCTCTAAAATATTAGATTTTCCCTCACTCTTATTTGCTATGCACAGATGCAGAAGGAGAATTACTCAAGTTTTGCAATAAAAATAAGCTGGGCTTTGCAAGCACCTGCTTTCCGCTGTTTAATAATGCCGAGCTCCCTTCCTCTCTGTGCTTCTGTTTACTCTTCTACAAATTATTTTTGTTCTCAGTTGACAAAGATAAATGATGGGATTAATATATATTGAAGAAGTCCCTGTGAACAGTATGCCAGCCCTGAGCAAGGGCGGGTATTATTTCCCCCAGGTAAGGCAACACAGCAAACTGGATTAGGAGTAATTTGCTGTGGGGCTTATAGTTGATCATGAGCCATTAGTGGTACACCATTTATGAAAATTGCTTTTTCTTAAGTAAAAATTAGAATGACTTTCATTACCTTGTCAAGACGGAGCCAAGCCAACTGCGTTTTCCCCCAAGGGGACACCAAATGCCAATGGCAAGGCTTGGATTTTTTTTTTTAATGAAACGTCAGAGCAATTTCCAAATCATTGAAAGTAACTGAGAATAATGAGAAGCAGAGGAACTTTGTGAGGCTTGGGGATGCTCTCTGAGAATGGCAGCTGGAAGGCAGCAAAGAGGATATGACTAAGAAAAATAATGAGCACACGTATCGAGTGCATTTGGGTGACTATTTTTAGAATCATGTAAATCTGCAAGGGGTCTTCCAAAAGCTTACAGGCATGCATATTCTTGAAAATGTATGTGTGAATTTTAATATACTCTTAGCCAGGATGGACTTACCACTCAAACCCATTTATCCATGAATTTTTGAAGTCTGCTTGTGTATAACTTAAATATCTTGCAAAATGTGCTGTGAATGAAGACTTGCATTCTTGCATTTTTGTTTGAGTCTTGCAAAGCCCAGAATTTACATAAGTAGCTCCCTTTTCGTGGCATCTCTGTCACCAAGGCCACTAGTCACACAATTGCCATGATGTAAATAAACACTTGTGTCCAATTCTGCACTGTCCTAGGACAGGACGCTCTCCCTTTGATGGGCATTCATTGTGATATGCGTAGAATGTTCATTAAGGCTTTCTAACCTCAGGATTCCCTTTTTTACATTAGTATTAAAATGATAATCCCGGCTTAGGACCAGGCTGTTGCAGTCACTTAGGGAGTGACCCAGTGGGTGAAGACACTTCTCTCTGTTTATCCTTCTCTTTGTAGGTCTACCTTTCCATTGATAATCAATAAATTTTTTAAAATGGTAATACAAGGTGTCAGTGATGCTCATTATCTGTGATTATGTTTGGAACTTTTCTGGGGGCTTTCTGATTTTAATTTGGAATTTTATTTTTTCTGCTTGCTTTTCCTGGTTGAGTGTATGGATGAAATAGTCTCTATAAAAAAAGATTTTTGTTGTTGTTGTTGTTATTGTTGTTGTTGTTGAAAGGCAGATCAGGCTTCAAGAGAGAAGGAGATACCGAAAGATCTTTCATCTGCTTATTTCACTCCCAAAATGACCACAACAGCCAGAACTGAGCCAATCCAAAGCAAGGAGCCAGGAACATCTTCCAGGTTTTCCATGCAGATGTAGGGTCCCAAGCACTTGGGCCATCCTCCACTGCTTTCCAAGCCATAAGGAAGGAGCTAAATGGCAAGTGGAGCAGCTGGAGCACAAACCTGGTACCCACATGGGATCCCAGAACTTGCAAGGTGAGGATTTAGCCAATTGAGTCATTGTACCAGGCCCAGGATGGTGTCTTTCACTGCTATATTTCCAGAAATTTTTTTTATCCTAGGTGACGGTTGCTCTCTGACCAACACCTTCAGACTGAAATTGAAAGACCACAGTGACCAATGGCACTCCTACTTGGTACTCAAGCTAATCTCAGTCCCACCAACGTCAAAGATGGCTAGGGATTTAGTACAAGAGTGTATCAAGTCCTGGCAACTACCACAGCTGCATTGGGGTGTGGTCACATGCATGAGCAATTAAAGGAAAGAAAGACATGTGTGCTCAGGGCCTTTGGGTGAAGCTAGAATAACAGACATACCTGTGTCACACTGACCACTTGGGAGCTAAAATTCCCCTGAAGCTGGAGGGTGCTTTCAGCCATCTAGGTTAACAATGAGCATTTCTCAGCTGCCCCTGGACCCTGACACCCCGCTGGACTGGGGGCTGATGAGTTGATCCCTTACTGTTTCTGCTGAGTGGAAGACATTGGTTTGTCAGGACATCCTTAGAAGTGGTAACGGTGGCCCTCCTTGTACCTTGCTCCTTCTCTCCATAGTTATGCAGCTCACAGGTGCATAAACCCAAGCCACCAGCCTCTGCCCTGACATCTAGAATCAGAGGATACAGATAATACCGAGCTTGCTTGAGAGACTCAGTCAGCAAAATGAAGGAATATACAGGCTACACGTCCACAAAATCTAATTTTATCTATTTTGAGGATTTTTTGCCACCCAAGT
Organism: Ochotona curzoniae; assembly: GCF_017591425.1. Taxonomy (NCBI): domain Eukaryota; kingdom Metazoa; phylum Chordata; class Mammalia; order Lagomorpha; family Ochotonidae; genus Ochotona; species Ochotona curzoniae. The sequence goes on along the minus strand of NW_024465894.1, from coordinate 19,098,743 downwards.
GAACAAATGGATCCTTAGAGTATCACCTGAAGGAAAAGAGGCTTGTGTGTGGCCAGTTTTTACACAGCCAGTTGTCCACAGCTGAATTTCCTGGGCCTCTCCTAGGTGATTTGGTCAAGTCCCACAAGAAGATAAGGTAACTCCTGAGCACAAAAGATAAATGTCGGCATCTTTCTTAGACTTTTCCTCACCCCCACAGAACTATAAAAAGTGGGCAGTTAGTGCTACCTCTAAAACATACCAAACTAATAAAGTCAGAAATAATGAACTGACTTGTCCTGCTTATCAGTGTTGCCTAAGAAACAAAGTTAGGGGCTAAGTGAGTTCAAAAAGTTCCATTCCAGAGACTGGAAGTCCCTCGTGTACTTAGCTGTGAAACAGGGTCCTGAATAACAAAAGGAAAGTTATTGTTGGGAACAGCTCCCTTTCAATTCCTACGATGCCTAAGCTTATCACTCAGTGGCCAACACAATGATCAAACTGTGGGTGTCCTGAAAGAAACCAGGTGACGGAACCAAGATGTTCTATGAGGTGCCTCCACCACGCGTCCTAACATCTGTGAAAGTCATCACCCACTGCATGCAACCACCAGTACAACACGCTGCCCTTCACAGTGTCAAGGCCCAGGGAGAACTGTACAATCTCAGCTTCTCGATGCCTCTTTTTATTAATGCTCCTTCTAGAATCAGGGATCAGGTTTAGTGTTAAAATTGTCTCCAGGAGCCCCATAGGCACTGTCGGGGGTGTGGTGGATTCAGCCTGCATTGAGGATTTGGGTCATGTCAGGGATAGGATGAAAAGAAGCCCTGTCCCAAGGAAGGAAGGTGCAGCTATAACAAGTGTGGGAAGAACATGACAGAGGCCACCCAAGATCATTGTCCAGATCTGCGAAGGGAGCGTTGCTTTTAAAAAGAAGAGTGATTGATTGGAAAGGAAGGGTTACAGAAAGGGAGAGACACAGAGCAGAAGAGAAATCTTCCGTCTGCTGGTTCACTTCCCAAATGGCTGCAACAGCGAGGGCTTGACCAAGACCAAGCTGAAGCCAGAAGCCAGGAGCTTCATCCGGGTCTCCTGAGTGGGTATCACAAGCATCTTCCACCTGCCCCTCCAGGTCTGTGTGCTTAGCTAGGACACAGGTTTGGGCATCATAGAGGGAGAAGTTGTGCTCTGATGCCTCAAGTTTCTCCCAGGGCCCACTCCTCAACAGCCAGCTCTCCACCCGGCTGATTCCATTCATATTCTCATTTGCTATAAAACACCCTCCTTTAGGGCACCTCCACTCACATAGATCTTCAAGTCACCTATCCTTATGACACCCTGCACTTTAATGGGGAACCGGCAAATATTAAAAATAACTATAAATGTCAGTCCCCCCCCCGCAAAAAAAAAAAGGAATTTTAAAGAATAAAAGAGAAAAAGAGAGGCTAAATAAGATCTTCTATCCATTCATTCAAGCCATAAACAGCCACAATGGGCAGGGCTAGGCCAGGATGAAGCCGCGAGCCGGCCACTCCATCCATGTCTCTCACGTGGGTTGGCAGGACCACGGCCTGCTGCTTTCTAAGAGCACTAGCAGGAGATAGCTCGGAGCTGGCACCCTGATATGGGGTGCCAGCTTTGCATGAGGAGGCATGACGTGCTGCACAGCAATGCTGTTCCGTTAGCGTACATTCCTCAGTAGCTTTGGAGTTGGGACCTCGCCTAGAGGATTCATCGCACAACGCACATCATAGATTCTCAGTACGTGTTTTATCACGTGACGATTAAGACATGAACGGACGAGCAAGCATTTTTATTTCTGGCAGGAAATGCCATGAGGGCCAATAGACTAGTGTTGACAGCCTATAGGAGATATAAAGAATTCAGATTGACAAGGTCTGGCTGGGGTCCAGCTACACTGCATGTGACTTAAAGTTTCATTCAGCGAAGTGTTGTAGACTGTGAGGAAGAGGGTAAGGATCAGAGCCAACCTTCCAGCTGGCAAGTCAGGGACATCTCAACAGTTGGGGGGATCATTTTATTTGTCTCACTTGATAATGACACTGGTTAAGAACTCCCGGAGCACAGGGAGATGTTTTCACCTGCATGTCCCCACAGCCAGGACACCACTGGGCACCGGGCATAGCCTACACATGCTGGTTGGCAAGTACATTCATGGGTAAGAGCCTCTAGCACTATGAAACATAGTCTCTGTTAGGAGGATGGAAGCATGCTATACCTTGGTCAGGTGCAGAATCCAGGATAGATGCACTTGTCAAGGCTCACAAAAACATCCTCTTAACCTGAGTGACTTGGTTGTGTGTGACTCATGTTTCCGTGTGGTCAACTTTCTGTATTCCTGGGGCTGTGTTCCAGGAGTCTGTCTTCCCTCAAGTCAGCAGGGACACGTAGGCCAATCTGCAGAGTTAGGGGAAGTAGGGGAAGTAGGGGAAGTAGGGGAAGTAGGGGAAGAGGGAAGGTCCCCCTGCCTGCCTCAACTCCTAAGCATTGCCAAGAGGCAGAAGAACAGAATTTAGCATTCTGAGTCTGAGGACGTGATGTTGAGGGACATTGAACTGTATACATTCTTTGGTGCATAGAATAGACTGAAACAGCCAACCACCAGGGTGAGGAGTACTGGAGGGACTCCCACGTGGGGCGCCAGAGTGAGGACACGGATCTGTGGCATGGGAAACAAGTAGAAACCAGAACAAAGCTAAAGCAAAGCAGACACGCCCTCTCCCTGTCCCGCTAGGTCTCTCATCTCCTGAACACAGGGTAGCCCTGCAGTGGCTGACCTGCTGTGCCTCTTCCTGTCCCGCTAGGTCTCTCATCCCTTGGACCATGCACTAGCTGCCCGGTCTTCCTAACGCTGCTGGCCCCTTCTTAGCCTCAGTGAGCTGAGGTTCCTCCCTGTCTCTCTTCCACTGCGGACTGAATCTGAATGACAACAATTTATCTGGTATTTGTTGCCTGGCTTTTACCACTTAGCATACTGTCCAACAGATTCAACACATGATAGGACTTCCTGTTTTTACAGACTGCATATAGGATTCTAGCATTTGCCATGATTTTTAAATTCATTCATTCATTGATGGACACTCAATTTGACTGTGTTACCTTGGCCACAATGACTAGTTCTACTGGGAACATGGAAATGTGGGTATCTCTACAACATATTCATTTTGATTCCTTTGAGATAAACCTAGCACTGGGGTTACAGACACTGAAGAAAAATGATCTGTGTCTCCCCCAATCCATTAGCAAAGACCGAACCCCCTGCCATGGACATGGTGCTCTGTAGCACTTGTCTTGGGACCCTGCACCCACATGGGAGACCAAGAAGAAGCTCCTGGCTCCTGGCTTCAGATCAGCATAGCTCCGGCCATTGCAATCACTTCGGGAATGAGTCAATGGATGGAACATCTTCCTCTCTGTCTCTCCTCCTCTCTGTATATCTGACTTTGCAATAAAAATAAGTAAATATTTTTAAAAACCATTGAATCATTAAATGCCTCACATTAACCTTCTAAATAAATCATGTTCTCCATTCGGAGATCAGGCACCCACGACTGATTGGAGCAAATTCCACCAGGTGTGATTTTCATGCAAGAGGGGAGTCAGAATGGTTTTGAGGTTTTTGAATGGTTCCACTTGAGGTGGATAGGAAAGCACCCATGTAATTTTCAGGAATTTTCTCTTACAGGTTTGAACTATTGCATATCAATGCCTGACTTAGAGCAAGCTCAAATTCTCCTTCCCAAATCTTACTAAGTGCAGGTGGCTGCTCAGTGGGTTGTTCTGAAAGTAACAGCAGAGACAGTGAGGCTGAGGGAAATTGTGCTGTCACGCAGGCGGATCCCCATGCAGTGTGACATGAGCCAGCTGGCCATGACCGGAGAAGGAGCACCGGTCAGCGCATGCCCGCCCACGTGTGTGGACCTGCTGCCACTGATGAGCATCTCCCGTCCCCGGTGATTCTGTGCTTGAAGATGCCAGCTGGACCTGCTGCAGCCCTTATCACACCTCGGTGTGAACGCTGAGTCCTGTGGCCTGGCTGCTAAGCACAGGAGGGGTAGCAGGATGGTTTCATCATTGCATAATGCAAGTTCATTTTCTAATCGACACATAACTGCATGCGCTTACGGGTCTGATGTGATGGGATGTGCATGCATGTTATGTAGTGGGTAACTTAGACTAGTTGCTATAGACACCGACACAAACATTGATCATTTCTCTGTAAAGAGAGCATTCAAAATAAATGAATAAAACTCCTTTCTAGCAGTTTCGGAATATATAGCACCTGACTCACTACAGTCCAGCGTCCTCCTGCCATCTTCCTGAGACTGGGAAGTGTCTGTCGGCATCTCCCTGTTCCTCCCCCCCCCCAACCCCCGCCCCAGCCTCTGGTAGCCCCTCCCCCAGAGAGGGAACACACGGTTCTGGTCTTTCGAGTCTGGCTTCTTTGTTTAACCTCCTCCAGGTCCGTCCAGGCTGTGGTCACGTGAACATCCTCAGAAGTATACTGAAGACATGATTTTTTTTTTTTTCCTCCTTGAGTTGTTATGAAGACTGGTCGTATCTATCCATGACCACTTGGGGGCCCCACAGAACAACGTCTGGGTTCCCATGTGTTTGGAAAACCTAACACACACCACAGATTCTGCCAACACCAGACAAACTCAACAGGTAGCAGCCAGGCCTGCCCAGGTTACAGCTTTGGCAACGACACTATTGTAAGTGATGTAGCCCTTTGGTCATCGAGATCAAGAGGATATGAATTTTTCTGACCTGAGAAGCTGTCTAGGAATTAGACATGCCTAACCTGATTCTTCCTGACCTGGATATTCTGCTAGGAGAGTAGGGGTTCCCGCCGCGCTGCCTTGAAAGGAACAGACACATGTGCAGGATGCATCAGGCAACAGGCACTTACACCAGGTGAGCATCAGCAGAAATCCAGGTTCTGGGGCCAGTGTTATAACTCACATTCTGACCTGTGAAGCTGGCATCCCACGTGGATGCTGGGTCAAGTACCAGCTGCTCCACTTCCAATCCAGCTCCCTGTTAACAGCCTGGGAAAGCAGCAGAAAATGACCCAAGTGTTTGGATTCTTGTCATGAATATTGGAGACCCGGATGAAGATCCTGGCTCCCGGCTTTGGGCTGTCCCGCTCTAGGCTTCTCCCTCAACTGAGGAGTGAACCAGCAGATGAGAGATCTCTGTCTCCCTCTTTCTGTAACTCTGCTTTGCAAATAAATAAATCTTTCGAACTGGACGGATGCCTCATTTTGGTCAGAAAACATCCTGAAGAACATACAGTTCTATGTACAATTGTCTGTAGCATAATGACTTTTTGTTTGGAAGCATTGGAGAGCTCTGGACCACCAAGCTACTCGTGTCATTAGGACTTCTTTATGGACTTAGAAACATTTAGACATGGCTATGAACTTACAACTTTTGTATCTTCTTACAGATTTTACTTTCACGGCTCATCTTGCTTCATAAACAGTATATGGTGGGCCAGCGCTGTGGTGTAACAGGTTAAGCCACCACCAGCAGCCCATCTGGACTCGAGCTCCAGTCCTGGATCCTTCACTTCTAATTAGCTTCCTGCTAATGCACCTAGGAAAGCAGTGAAAGATGGGTCCATACACCCATGTTGGAGGCAAGGGAGAAGCCCCTGGCCCCTGGCTTGACTCAGCCCTAGCTGCTGTAGTCATCTCAGGATGAACCAGTGGATGGAAGATTCTCTCTCTCTCTCTCTCTCTGATTATCCCTCTCTGTAACTCTTTCAAATAAGTAAATGGTATTCTTTTTTTAATACAGATACATGGATGCCAGGCATCTGGCAAAGCAGTTAACATACTCTTGGGACACACACAAGTTAACACACACGCCCGCACCCCATATCAAAGCCATCCACACCCAAGTCCTGGCTCTGCTCCTGACTCCAGCTTCCTGCGAATGTGCACCCTGAAAACAGCAAGTCATGATGCAAGATGCTGGGTCCTTGCCACCCATGTGGGAGACTCGTATGAACTCCTGGCTGCTGGGGACTTGGGAAGTCAACCAACAGATGGGAGTCAATACCTCCATCTCACTCTCGCAAATACATGATGCATATTTGTGAGCAGAATGGCTTTTTACAAAAAAAAAAAAAAGCACATTGGGGGAACATTTAGACTCAATTGGCCAGTTCCATGCTATCTGACCTAGGGCTTCTGGCTCCTGGGCTGCGCTCCGGGTATTGAGGTGGTTGATTGAAGTGTGTGTGTGTGTGTGTGTGTGTGTGTGTGTGTGTGTGTGTTCTTTTCAGCAGTACAGGCTTTTGCACTCTCCCAAGCAGAACCATGCAATGTCAGCACATGATCCTGTGTGAAGCCATCTGTCATCCATGGCCCAGGGCTCCACACACACCTTTCCCTGTGCACCTGCCCAGCAGCTCCCCGCGAGCTAAGGTGGAGCCCTCCAGCTGGAGTCCTCATGTCTCTCCAGAATAAAGACAAACACCAGAAAAATCCCACTTCAGCTACAGCCCGTGCCCACGGCCTGTGGGCCCTGCAGGGCCCTGAGCTTCTCCTCCCCGCTGTGGACCAGGGCTTTGGAGATGCCTGCCAGACCCTCATTCCTGCAGCCCTCCGGGTGTGGAACACAATCCTTGTGGTAAGCCACTCCTGATCTCCCACTAAGCCAGGATAATTGGCTTCAGCTTTTGTGGGGAGTCTGTGGTGCTCCACACAGCCACTTCAGGGGCCAGCTGGAAGAGGGCTTTGGGGTGCTTCCCTCCGCTGCTAGCATACCTGCTTCTCTCGTGGGGCCTGTGGCAACTTAAACTATTTGCTTCTGCAGTGAACGGTAAGTTACCATTCCAGCTGCCAACCTCTGCAAGCCTGTTCGCGGAGGAACTTCAAGATGCTCCTTGAGTGTCCTGGTAATTCTTTCCCGCCCTGTCTCTCTCTCCTTCTTTCTCTGTACATAAGCATCCTCTTAACCACCTTCTACTATACCCTCAGCAGATGGCCATTAAATGTCCCTTTACCATGGCCTGCAGGTTTTAGACTGGGCTTGGGTGGCAAAGAGTGGACCTAATGACCCCTTGGCCCTGCTGGGACAGCTGGGCTTTGGGCGGGAGCCCTTCACTGAATTCTCTAAATCTCCAGTTCTCAAGACTCGACATTAAACCCAAACCTCTTCACCTCAGAACACCTGGCCCAGGCTACCTAGCTATGCATTCAGAACCACAGTCAGAGCCACGTGTTTGATTCCATCCACAGGCCCCACGTTCTCAAGGGGGCGCAGGCCCTTCCATGCTCTGGGGTCATTGTTCACAGCTCCAGCTTGCAGCAGGACTGAAAATCATTGTAAAGGGCATTGCCTCTTCCCTACACTTGCTGTGTAGGATCGGCTTCCCGGGAGCTCCCACCTCCAAACCGCTCCTTCTCCTGTCGGCCTCCGCGGCTCCCTGTCGGTGTCAGGTGGATCCACTTCCACCTGGGCGCTACCCGGACCGTGGACAGACTCCCATGGCGTGCTGACCTGCAGCTGGCTGGAGCCTTACCCAGGGTTAAACTTAGATCACAGGGAAACAACAGGGACGAATAGAAGAGATGGAAGTCAAAAAGGAAAAGAAGAATCGTGTGCCACTGAGGCAGCCGTGTTTGCAGCACAGTGGGTCAGACAAGCCCAGTGCAGAAAAGCAATTTTGAACAACAGCTAGCATAATTGTCTTAGAGAACATACAGGGCGGGACTGCTATTTTTATGCTAGGTTCTGTTCTCAGCTTTTTGAATGTTATTTATTTTTATATATTTCATATTCCTGAGAGGCAGGCTGCGAGAGAGAAAAGGAGAAAGAATCTTTCCTCCGTAGGTCAGCGGAAGCGGAGCCGGTGTTCAACACGGGAATTGGCCTCTGGACCACTAATGCTGCATCCGGGAGATTTCTCCACTTCCCTGACTCACCAAGTCATCCCTCTGCTACATCCGGAAGAGAAGCTGCCACGGAGGTCTGGAAGAGGTCACTCCTGTTCCTGGCTGCCTTTTCCTCAGCGGCCATGACACAGAGCAAGCCTGAATGCCAGCCGTGGATGAAGGACAAAGACAGCACGAAGCACCGAGACGTGGAATACTGGCCAGCCTTGAAAAAGGCAGGGAGGGCTGCTGCTTGTGACAGCACAGACGGCCTTGGAGGGCGACTTGATACTGAAATCAGCCACACACGGGGAGACAAAACCTTCCTCACTTACATCATCTCACGGGGAATCAAGCAAAAGTCAACTCTGAAAGTAGGATGTTGGCCGGAGTTGGTGGGAGGATTAGCCTGATGAGCCACCATATCTGGCCGAAGTGCTGTTAAGTAAAGTCGCTGTCTGGTGGAAATTTACTCAGAGGTCAGTTCCAGGAAAATAAGACATCACAGAAAAACCTAAAATTTGGCACAGGTCTCCAAATTTTAATATTTGACTGGTTACTAAGATACCCTCATGCAGATGGGGCTGTGAGAACAAGAGGGGCAAATATTGAACATTGATTTCCTATTAAGCTTGAGGTCTTGATGTGTCCTTGGTTTGACCTTGGGCTGGCTGCTCTGCCTCGCCACGGTTGCTGCCTGACTCGCGCCAACTTACAAAACTACGAGCTAGAGCAAGATGCTGTAAAACAGCGGGGACATTGAGGTGTCAGAGAGAGTGAGCTGGACACATGAATAATCCATTGGGAAAAGGCAGTCGCAGGACCAGAGGGGCTCTGTTGTTGCAGACAGATACACATTTATTTCCTGAATTTTCTGTTGTGAGTTGTGCCGAATTTCAGCTTTCGTCTTTTTAATTTATTCGTATTTTCTTATTGAGTGGGGGAAAAGTCCACAAGGCACCACTAGACTTGTTTCTGGAAAGCTTTGGTTTCTGCCACCAGGGGGCGCGTTTGACCAGCAAATGGACATGAGAGCCCCTCGAGGATTCCTCCACCCACTCCACTCCAGTGGTCAGCGCAGCCCATCCGGAACCAGCCGCGCAAGAAGGGCTACGAGGGAGCAGCGTGGAGGGATTCGATGTAAGGAGGCAGAGAGGGGAGAGGAAACTTCCTGAGAATAAACCAGTTCGGTGTGTTTCTGCTCTGGTCTGGGAGCCGGCCCCTATGGCCTTCGCTTTTACTGCCTGTCCGACAGCCCAAGATGCTCTCAGAGCTCGATTTTTATTTGTTTGTTTCCAGACTCAGACAGAGCTCCCACGCACTGGCTTACTACCCCATAATGCCAGCAGCAGCCGAGGCTGGGCCAGGCCGAAGCTAGGAGTCAGGATCACAACCCAGTACCCCCATGTGGGTTGCAGGATTCCCAAATGCTTGAACCATCTCCTGCTGCCCCCAAGGGTGCCTATTACCTGGAGCCGGAATCAGGAGGGGTCCCAGTGAGAAGGACTAAGCGCCAAACCCTCTCCCCTCCTGAAACTGTTTTAAGTGAGGCAGGGCTGTGATTTGCAACAGAGGGTGCCAACAGCAATGCTCTGCGTGGGAGCGGACACAACCCTCACTCCTCTTCTATGTCCAGTAGGGGACCCCAGCGTCCAGGCCAAGAGCCCTGCACACCGCTGCTGAGTTTGCCACTGCCCGGTGGCACCAGTAGGATTAGCACAGATCGTGTCAAGGATTGGGAATGACCCCGTAGCTTTCTCAAATGGTTTGTTTTAATTCATTTGATGAAAAGAGCAAAACAGAGAGAATCTTCCATCTACTATGTGTCCATTATAACCTCAGCATGGCCAGGCAGAAGCCAAGAGCCCAGAACTTTGAGTCACCTCCCAGTACTTGAGGGACCAGTACTTGAGCCACCCGTGCACATCAGTAGGAAGCTGCAAGGGTTAGCGCAGTGCCACTTCCTGTTGCAGCTGCTCCACTTCTCATCCAGCTCCCTGCTTGTGGCTTGAGAAAGCAGCAGAGGATGGCGCAAGTCCCTGGGTCCTACACCTGTGTTGGAGACCCAGAAAAAGCTCCTGCCTCCTGGCTTCTGATGGCTCAGCAAAGGGGAATGGACCAGCAAATAGAAGAGCTATTTCTACCCATCCCCTCTGGAATTCTAACTTTCAAATCAAAATAAATAAATCCTTATTTTAAAAAAAAAGTCCATAAAGTGACCTTCATTCCTGAAAACTGCTAGGTCAGAGGTGAGCATTGTAGCACAGCAGGTGAAGCCACTGTTTAAGACAAGGCTCTTGCCTTTGATCCAGTCCAACCCCAGGCATTGCAGCCATTTGAGGAGTGCAGGAATGGATGCAAGGTCCCTCTCTCCCTTCTCTTCCTCCCTCTCCCTTAACTCTACCTTCCAAAAAATGATCTTTAAATAATAATAATAATAGCAATAATAATCATTTGCTCTGTGCCTAGATTTCATTAAATTTGCAGTTGACAAGGCAGTTTCACATGCTCAGGTTGTTGTAAATGCAGTTGGGTGGTTTCTAATGATTGAACTTGTACCTTTTCTTAAATTTAAAATAGTTGATTAAAATTAGTTAATTCTAAAGTTTGAACCTCAGCCTAGTAGCCAAATTTTTTTAAATATTTTTTTTTTAATTTTTATTGGAACTAAAGATTTTACAGAGAGAAGGAGAGGCAAAGAAGGACCTTCTATCTGCTGGTTTACAAGTGACCACAATGGCGGGAGCTCAGCCAATCCAAAGCCAAGAACCAGGAGCCTCCCCTGGGTCTCCCAAGCAAGTACAGGGTCCCAAGGCTTTGGGCCATCTTCAAATGCTTTCTCAGGCTACAGGCAGGGAGCTGGATGGGAAATGGAGCAGCCAGGACCCAAACCGGTGTCCATAAGTAATCCCAGCACATGGCCATTAGGCCATCATGCTGGACCACTTAAAGATTTATTATTTATTTATTTGGAAGATAGAGTTACAAACAGAGGCAGAGACAAAGAGAGAAAGAGGTCTGTAATTCACTGTTCCAAGCCTGCCAATGGCCACAGTGGCCAAGCTGATCCAGGCTGAAGCCAGGAAACTCCATCCGGGGTCCAAACACTCAGGCCACTTCTGCTGCTTTCCCAGATGCGTTAGCAGGGAGCTGGACTGGAAATGGTCAGCTGGAACTCATCATGGCTCGCTTGGGATACTGGCATTGCAGCTGGTGGCTTAACCCACAGCCCTTCATGCCGGCTCCAACCAACTGCATTTCAGCTCAGCGGCCCCGCGCACCTGCTGGTGGGACCACTCTGCAGTCCAGTCGTTTCCATAGAAACTTAAGGGACTTCACAGCCATCCTTATGGATTCCGCTGACCTTCCTCTGCAGGACATCTGTGAAGGTCCATGTGTAAACAAAGATGGTCAAATAGCTCTTTCTTTTCTCTTTTTATAAAGATTAAACGGCAACATTGCAGAGAGAGAGAAACAAAGAAACAGAGAGGAAGAGAGGGAAAGAGAGCTTAAATCCATTGATTTACTCCTCAAACAGCCATAATGATAGGGTTATCCTGGCCGAAGCGAGGAGTCAGATTCCACCGGAATCTGCCATGTGGGTGGCAAGAATCCAGGTCCTCGGATTCTGCTGTTTCTCCAGGTATATTAGCAGGAAGCTAGATCAGAAATGGAACCTCTGAGATACAAACCCATCCCCATGTGGGCTGTTGGCACTGCAGACACTGGCCTAACCTGAGGTTCCACAACGCCAGCCCCTAACTATCTCTTTATTTCCTGAATAATGAATGGAGATCCACAATGAAAATGTTTCTAACCTAAGACTAAATCTCTAAATCATCCTTTCACTCAATCCATTGTCCACGAATGGGGTATCTACTAAGAACTGCCCACGAATGGGATACCTCCTGTGGCCAGTGTGGGACTCCAGAAATCACAGAGGTGTCTTGTGGCTTGTAGAGTTCCCAACCCAGCCACAGGGGAGGAGGTTGCCTTGAAATACATGGTGTGTCCCCCAGCTGACTGTGAGCAGTATCTGGTCATGACGTCAAACAGGAACCCCTAACCAGGGAAATTTAGAAGGAAAATCCTCCTTGTTCAGACATGGCCACTCCTCACCCTGGCCTCTGTCCTATGCTCTCTACTAACCAACCCCAACCAGCATTCAACCTTTACTCTGAGCATGGAAGCATCCAGTGGCTCTGATGAATCAGGCCCCTGCACTGGGCTGGGTGGGCAGCCTTGAAGGGTCCTGTCCTATCTTCCTCAGGTGAGGAAGAGCAGATCTCTTCAGCATGAAGTAGGGCAGGTGCATATGAGCCACACACACACACAGTGAGTCATCCCAAGGGTGCAGCATGTCTTTGAAATCTTTCAAACAGGGTGGATAAGACAGAAGCTCAGTGGTGGCCTGGGCACCATTGTTGCCTGTGGTTTTGTGGCGCTCACCTTTTCTTTCATTCACCTATTCAACAAATGATGACTGAGCCAGCAATTGCAGTGAAGTGCAAATAGTGTTCCCATGGGGATAAAATGCAGTTCCTGCCCTCCTGAAAATCACAAACTCCCTTCTTACACTCTCAATTGATTCCCCTGCATTGGTTCATCAGACTCCACCACTTGGGAAGGGAAAGGGTGGGGTTGGATATTGATTATTTCATCAGATGAAATAGAAGAAATATCAATAACATAGCTTGCATGGTGTGTTTTATTCAACCCAGATAAGAAATGTGGTTTGCAACCTTGAGTGTATACAGAACAACTACAAGAAAAAATTATTCTTTCTGACAATGACACATTTGCTTCAAATTGTAAAGTGTTTCTCGCTGTAACATGGTGTGCTACTGGTGTGTTCATGAACTTGAGAACCCAAACCCACTTACTCATCAGTTCCTGCACCAGGTTGACCACACATGGGGCTGATCAACAATCTCCGTGTCTTAAAAACGCTGTGCAAAGTTCTGTCATCTGAAAACTCTGGTTGGTGATAACATCCATGTGACAGGTACAGTAAGGTAGGCAGCATTCTCGGCTCAGTGTTAGACACCTGCTTGGAGTTCAATAAATATTATTTTCTTCTTTGTCCCACACCAGATGCCCATTGTCCTTGCACAGGCACACTGCCATGCAAGAATGCCTTTGCACACACCTGCTCTCATTCACACCCAGTCCCTGCTACAACCGTCTCCACTGCTGGTGTACATGAACACCATTGTATGCTGCAATGAAGACAAATGAGAACAGAGGGCCCTCATGCCACTGTACACATATGGCTGCTTCCGAAGCAGCCCGACGGGATACGAGGAACATTAATCCTAAAATCCACAGTCAGCTTTTTCTTCTGCTGCATAGTTCATCAGTGTCCTGTGTTCATTGCACAAAACCCTTCCTCTTCCCAGGCAGGTTTCCTCAGGTGCGAGATGAAAGTGGGGGAGACGGAAACCAAAAGCACTTCTCTGACAACATGAAAGACAGCTGTGGCGCTCTGAACTGGAGCCCAGCTGGCACCTGCGGCAGCCCATCCGATGCAAGCCCTGCTTCCTGCTCTGCCACGGGAAATGCAGCCTGCCCCATGCAGGACATAGCAGCACAGCTGACCGCTCACTGCAGGTCTGTGGGCTCTGTTCGGCAGGACGCCTGGCACCATGCCCACTGTTTCACAAGGTCCTGGTCTTTTCCTGGCACTTCTGTGTCCTCCAGGATCTGGGTAGATCCTTGCTCCTTTGCCTAGATGGTAAAAGCAGAAAATCTTCTCTCTCACACAACACAACTTCATGTCAAACCTCATGGAGAAAAAAAAAAAGGAAGGAAACCCCTCAAATGCTGCCAATGGCGTACCTCGGTGTTTGCCCTTATTAGAACAGCAAACGGAATGCTATTGATTCAGAGGGCTGTGGTTTACCGACCTGGGGCAGTTGGGTTCTTCTTCCCTCCCCCAGGACATGACTCATGCATACACATCAAATCCTAAACAGCTTATTTACCATTGGAACCATTTTTAAAATTTCTCATCTTATTTTCCCTCGGGCAGATAGGCCAAGGTGTTTCCTTTCCCACAAATGTGAAAAACAAGAAATGTTTTAAAGGACAGTATGAGACCATGGATTTTATGAAAAAAACAGAAGGGGAGAAACTCAGTTGAAAATTGCAATGTATATGATGATGCTCCCTTCTCACATGACTGGTGTTTTGGATTGCAGAAGATTGGCTGTAATCTCTTATAGTAGCAGAACCCTTAGATAGCATTGTGGGAAAGGTAGAATGCAGGGTCTTGTGCAGAGCTCCGGCTTGTGGAGGAGGGAAAGAGCAGGATGCACGGGACTGCTGGCGAACCCGCCTGGTCCACAGGCTGCTTGAGGTATGACCTGCATTGGCAGCAAGGAGTACCAGGTCACCTGGAGTCTTAGAAAAAGAGACCCAGACTTCCTGAGCTGGATTCCACCTGGCACACCTGGTCAGACAGCAACGTGTTGCCGAGCTTTGCCAGGAGCACTGGAAGCCTTAACAGCCAAGATTCTGATCCCCTGGAATCGATGCAGTTGCTCCTCCAAAGTCTTAGAATTAGAGGATTTCAGAGTTGAAAACATCTTCTCTCAACCGTAGTTAATGCACGAATTCCCTCGGAGCAGTCCCACCTGGCCTGCTCCATTGTGTGCTTCTGGTGCTTTACCCTGTAAGAGCTTTTCAAAAATGCATCTGTGGGGCACGTTGCAACTGGTTCACCCACTGCTGCCGCTCAGTGCCCATTGTCCGTGCTGAGAGCACATCCAATCCCTTTCGCTATGAGGAATTTTGGAACTACTGAGGCCCATCTTCTATCTCATTCCTTTTGGAAGAGTTCTGGCTGGTAGGTTCCAAATCACCCTGTTGAGTACCAGTGTGCCCTGTGCATCCCTGGACCCACTCATCTGCTCATGTGGTCACATGAAGCCTTAACCAACAGATTACGATGCAAGCCTTTTCTCATTTTTTTGTGATGTGTTGGTATATTATTAAAACCAGTTATCAGGGGCTGGCATTGTGGCATAGGAACCTAAGCTACTGCCTACAACACTGGTGTCCATATGGGTACCAGTTTGAATCCCAACTGCTCCACTTCACATTCAGTTCCTTACCAATGCACCTTGGAAAGCAGTGGAAGATGACATAAGATATTGAACCCATGTATCCATCTGGGTGAAGCTCCTGGTTTCAGTCTAGCCCATGTATGGGGAGTGAACCAGTGAATGGAAGATCTCTGTCTCCCACCTGTGTGTGTGTGTGTGTGTGTGTGTGTGTGTGTGTGAGAGAGAGAGAGAGAGAGAGAGAGAGAGAGAGAGAGAGAGAGACACTCTGCTTTTCAAGCTGAAGTTGGTTATTTCTTTGGCCTGTTACCCACATAACAACCAGAGCTAAACAAAAGGCTTCTGGTCTCAACCACAGCAATAATTGATTCTAATACCAGACATTTTTAAAAAAGCGTGCAAACCTAGGACCTGACCTTGAACAAGACAAAGCTCAGAAGACAGGCCACAGGAGTGAACTCAAACTTGTTCAATATTGCTGATGCTATGTTTTGACTAAGTGGCGGCCAGGCAGTCATGTTAAAGAGTGTCCCTGGTATTCTATGACACGGGTTTTAAGCTGAACAACAGGCATCAAGAAACACATTCTATGAAAGGTGAAATAGCAACTACTTTAGACTTTCTGAGCCATACATCTTCTCCATCCCAGCTATTCAATTCTGCTGTTGTGACCAAAAAAAAAAAAAAAAAAAAAAAAAAAGCTATGAGCTGAACCAACAAAACTTTATTTACAAAAAACAGGTGGTGGGCAGAAGTCAGCCCAAGGGACCATCATTTTTCTACTCTTGTCATAGCTGATAACATTTGAAAAATAACCTGGAGTCTCACCATCCAGAACAATAACAGAGTCCAAGAAAAACCATTAAAGAGCCAAGAAAATTTACAGGAAGCAACACTTTGTGCCATGAATAATAAGTGTGTTTTGCCATCTTAGAGATGGCTGTCGGAGAGGAGTGCCTTTTCTCTCCTGCAACTGAAAATATCCCTAGAACCGAAAATTCACACTTGCGAAAACGCGGTTTCAAGCAAACAGAGGTGGCACTTTGGAGAGATGAAAAGGTTCCAGTGCCCAAACCTGCTGTCCAACAGAGAGGTTTATGTCTGAAAAGAGTGGACAAGGAGGCCGTGGCCCATGTGTTGGCAGCAATAGACCCACTCCTGAGGACCTGGGCTTTCCCAGGCAGCAGCAGGCACAAGGAAACCTTCTATCCCTCCACAAAGAAGGGGGAGGCTGGGTGCCCAAGGGGTCCTGCGATGCCATGAGTAGCTTATTGAGAAGTTTCTGGAAGAGTTTCACACTCCGAGTTTTCTCTTAAGAATTTCGAAGGGGCTTGCGGCCAGGGATTTTGCAATCTGAAGGTCAACAGGAATAAATGAGGCAGCTTCTAAAGAGCTTGCAGGAGACTTGGTGACCAGCTGCAGATCAAAGAGTGGGGAGGAGTGGAGGGCAGACACATGTTCCTTCTATCAGCTCTGTGGGGGCAGGTATCAGGCCTGTCTGGCTTCCCTTGCTTCTCTGCCATGAGGCTCAAGGGCGTGAGCAGCTGGCGCCCTGTGAGGTCGGCTGAACACCGGGAAGTTGTGTTTTGCCATTCAGTGCTATTTCTGGCTCCAAATGGAGTGGAGGAAATGGTGGAGTCTGCGGTTGAAGGACGGGTACGTTTCTACTCTGCGGGCCCTCGGAGAAGAAGCCCTGTCTGACGCATGCCCCATCTTGGAACTGGAAGTGGAGCAAGCCACCTTGCCAGCCAGTCGCATGGCCCTGGGAAGCCCCAGAATAGTTCCCATGGGCCCTGATGCTGCAGACGAGGGCAGGGGACAGTCCTGGAGCTGCCTGGTTAGTTCAGGGGTCCCAGATGGATCATCTGCCATCTTCAGTGGCACCCACTCTTTTTCCCTCAGAGAAAAATAAAGTCTGTTTTCACGGTTGGGCTAGCTCCTGTTTTAACCAGACAGCCTTTTATTCTTCCAAATGGCTTATTCTGTAACTATTTTTAACCAGAACAGAAACTTGCCTTGAATTTTGGAGTTTAGGAGGATCTAATGAAGTGCATCATCACCATTTAAACCACGGCTTCCCACGAGTATATGATGGGAGAAGTCACCGAATGAGACTGTGTCTGAGTTTCACCATGATATGTTCTAAATGTGTCTTTCTCCACTCACTCTTGCAAGTGTTTCATTCAGTGATTTGCTAGAACTATGAAGAAAAAAGAGTTATAAAGGCAAATGCTTTCTATCTCCTTTAGTGTATTTTTTCTAAATCGTTTAATGTTTATATTTTTTCAGGTGAGGGAAGAAAGACTATTTCATTTTATGTGGACAATGATGTTATTTTCTAACAGAATCCAGGGATTTTGACATGACCACCGGGTCTGATTAGAAGTTCTATCGTGTATTTTCACTGTATTTTGACTATGAGTCAGGAGGAAAATTGCAACGTAAAACTGAATGCTCAGTTTAACCCGAACAACAACCATCCCATAAGAACAATTCTACAATCAAATTAGCAGTCAAATAACCAACGGCAAGTGGAAAATTGGTCAATGCACGCTTTCTTCCATGGCCTAATTCAAAATGCGGCATGTAAAAATGTAAATCTCTCTTTTCAATGCTAGAGAAGTAGTGATGGATGTTTCTATGAGTAGGAAAATATTTATTGAAATAGTGGGCACTCATGGGGGCTGATCTTAGTCTCCTAACCGTCAATTCTTAGAGAAGACATCTGGGGCAGGTGGGGCTCAGGGCGATGGGAAAAGAACCCCAAATGCCATCTCCCTGGGATTGGCTCATACAAAGTGGGGAAACCACAGTCCAGTGCCTTCCACCAACAAATCATCAGAACGAAGTGGTACATGAATCCCATCGTAGGCAGGGAAACTGCCATAAATACGTCAGTGGTGTGGAGCATCATTTCTGAGGTATGGAATTTGGCCTTTTCCTTCCTTTATTTTTTTTTTTTAATAAGGTTGACCTTGATAAAGTTTTAGCTTTAAAAAAAAAAATAGTTCAAACTTAAACCAAGCTATCATTCCAGCGAGTAACGTTCCCCTTTTATTCTGTTGTCCGTCTTTAGTCCCCAAATTTTATTGATTATAAATGCATCACTTTGTACTTCCTTCTCATGGTGCTCTTGCGCCCTCAGATGAATTAGTAACTCTATGAAAGTGTAAGGAGTCTTGCAAAGCACAGCAAGCAAGCTGATGTGACCTCCATAACAACTCTGAAGCCTATAGCTGGGCCCACAGCCAGGAGTTAGCCAGCCCAATAACACTTTTATAATCTAGTAAACCTAACTCCCAAGAACAAGCTCCAATCAGACCCGGTAAGAAAAAAACAGTCTGGGGGTTAGACATACTACCTCTGATCTCACACGTATCACACCCAAATCTGCAAACCTGAACAAGCACTTGATCTCTGGGAATCAGATTCCCCCTTTGTTATGTGAGAATGTAATGAACATCTCTTAGGTCAGCACTGGCATAAAAGTTTAACGACTCTCCATCGTGTACCTGAGATCTGAGTGAAGGGTGTTGCCTGGATTCTGAATCACTTGAGCCAAACAGCCATCTCTCCAGCAGCCATACTTCTCACACCGTATGGACTGACCCATTTGCTCAGAGCCTATAGGCACAGTTGGCAAACGTATGAAATCGTATTGCAGGTGGTTATTTCTGGAGAGCTATGGCATACAAATATGAACCTCTATTTCTAAGTCAGTTTGGAAATGAAAAATGGAAAATGATGATGGACAAATATACTCATTTCAGAACCGTATTTATCCTGATCTTTCAAGTCCATATTTGCATTAGTCTAGTGATAGTTTTCTTCACAGTTTTACGAGTATTTGATGAGCTCATAGATGTGCCATGCATATAGAGAACTTGAACCTGAGCAGATGACACACAGAACCTGCTAGCTGTTGTTGGATGGTGAGCCAGTAGCTGAGGACCTATGCTGCAGCTACAGTCCAGCAGCACGTCATTTGCAATGTATTTGTCAACTGAGATCAGACTTACAGCATGATGTCCTTCAGTAAGCAGTCCTAAGTTCCAGGAGAATAGATTTCTCCATTGAGAAATCCATTCTAAGTAAGAGGGGTTGCGTGTTCAGTCTCAAGTCATGGATTTGGTGAGAATGGGGCAAGAGGAGCAGTTTCTAGAACTTTGCTTCTCCGTAGGTCTTATGTCTCACAAGTGCTTCATAACATTCTTCATTAAGATTTTTTTAAAGATTTTTTTTTTTGGAAGCCAGATTTACAGAGGAGAGACGAAGAGTAAGGTATTCCATCTACTGGTTCACTCCCCGAAAGGCCACAACAGCCAAAGCTGAGCCAGTCTGAAGCCACGAGCCAGGAGCTTGTTCTGGGTCTCCCATGTGGGTGCAGGGTCCCAAAGACTTTGGCATCTTACACTACTTCTCCAACCCATAAGCAGGGAGCTGGCTGGGAAGTAGAGCAGCTGGGACATGAATTGGTGCCCATATGGGATCCTGGGATCACACTGGGCCAAGGATTTTGAAATTCCAACCATGAAGTTTAGATTTAGAATCTGAGTATGAAGGCTCAGTCCACATGCCTCTTGACCTGATGTTATGATCTTCCTGATTCCATGGTTCTTCATCTGTGAGGTCAGAAAGTTCCTGAACCTCTGAGCCATGTCCAGATCAAAGTAGGGACTATCACGATATTTGTATCATTAAATATGTAGTACATGAGGCTGATGGTCCGCCCATGTCGCCTTGGCTGCCAGGATACACCAGGATTTTCGCAATGCCTCTTGGAACTTCCTGTATCACGTCATCATGTCAGGGAGAGGAAGGAGGAGGGGCAGTCACCATCTTCCCTTCATGGTTACCATCTGCAAGCTGTTCCATGACTGACATTACCACCCCAGTAGCCAGGATTCAAGGCCAGGTAGCCATGTGCTCCTTACAAAGACGGACAATAAGGAAATGAGCCAGCGGAGAGCGGGGGAGAATGACTGTGTAGGAAAAACCGCTTTTCTCAATACAACCACCACGGCTAAGATGAAGAAGAACGGTGCCTTTCCCACATGTAATAATCAGTTCTCTGCCGATACCACTAGGGGCCTTTTCTTTTTTCTTAAATTTAGATACTATTATATTGTTACAAATGAGACATAGGACTCATTTACACAGGGAAAGATTACAGAACTACAGTGGAATGAGCAGCTTCTTGAAATGACACTTCATTACTCATTTTTTCTTAAGATTTATTTATTTATTGGAAAGTCAGATATACAGAGAGGAGGAGGGACAGAGAGGAAGATCTTCCATCCGATGATTCACTCCCCAAGTGAGCGCAATGGCCAATGCTATGCAGATCCAAAGCCAGGAGCCAGGAACTTCTTCCGGATGTCCCACATGGGTGCAGAGTCCCAAAGCTTTGGGCCGTCCTCAACTGCTTTCCCAGGCCACAAGCAGGGAGCTGGATGGGAAGTGGAGCTGCCAGGATTAGAACCGGCACCCATATGGGATCCTGGTGCGTTCAAAGCGAGGACTTTAGCCGCTAGGCCACTGTGCCGGGCCCTTCATTACTCATTTTCCAAGAAAGTTACTCTCTCCAAATAAAAAATCATCCTTGTTGTCTGGAACTGCTGTGGGGCCTCCATATTCTTCAGGAAGTCTTCATATGGAGCACTGCAGAGTCCTGTGCCATCCTTAGGTAGGGGCAATGCTTATCTCTGGATGGTCCAGTCTTAGTACTGGCCCCAGTGCTGAGGCCCTGGTTACCCTGGAGGCCTGCCTTCTCCTGACTTCAATCTGACCCAGCCTTGGCCATTGTGGCCTTTTAGACAGTGAACCAATGTCAATGGATAGAAAATATTCTCTCTTTCCTTCTCTCTCACACACTTTCAAATAAATAAAACAAGCCTTTCAAAAACAGATTTGATCCAAATCTCGGTATATCATGGTGAAGTAGTTAAACCAATAGGCAGATGCCATTGCAGAGCAGACTTGCCTGTAGACCCTAGCCCTGACCCATGGGCCCCCCAGTCCCAGAAGTGGGGAGAAGGAATCTCTTTCCATGGAGGAAGGGGAGTGATGCTTCCAAAGGAACCATAACAGCTTAGACCAGGATTACATGGAAACATTAAATGCAAGAAAAACAAAAACCCATGGACTCTTATACATTGTGTTCAAAGAGAATAAAGAGAAAGGCATGTCCTCAGGAGCCTTCAGATGCAAGCACAGTGCTGAGTTCTCTTTTGTTCCAGGAGTGCGAGTCACTCTAACGCAGGAGGAGAAAGTTGAAGCCCTTCCAGAGGGAACAGCACAGAACCTGGGAAGGGCAGGTTGTTTCATAATAAGCCACATCCATTCAACCTTCTGATGCCTGCAGTCAGCGCTGTTGTATGGAGCTGGTGCCTTGCACCTGCCTGAAACTAGGCTGTTTCCTTCACCCTGCCGGAGAGCTGCACTAGATGTCTGCTGTAAATGAGATGCATTCAGAACTTCACCTGTGGGTCACAATTGTGGGGTAAGGGATTAAGCTGCCATTCTCCACGGAAGCATCCCATATCTGAGCACCCGTTGAAATCCTGGCCATTCTACTTCCAATTCAGCAGAAGACCCAAGTGCTTGGGTCCTGCCACTCACTCAGGAGACCAAATTCTAGGCTTCTTGTGTTAGCTTGGCCTAGCCCTGACTGCTGTGGTCATTTAGGAGGAAGAGAATTCGTAAGTAAATCACTGTGGGGGCGGGGAGGAGAGAGACTTGCCTTTCAAATTAATTAATTACAAAAGAAATCCATGTGTTTATAAAGAAGCCACCTGAGTGTTTTCAGCCCTCTCTGTATGATGCTTGCTCTCTCTCTGCCTCAATGGTAGCGTGCGGCAGGTTTATAATAGCAGAAAAGAGGTGGAATTGTTCCCATGTTTAAAACAGAAAGACACAAAGGCTTCAGAAGCCTGGCCAAGACAGAACACAGGTGAACAAAGGCTGAGCTGCACAGAAAGGCCCAGGGACTGAGCTGGGGCTGCCTTCTCTCTGCCTTGTGGCTGCCAGGAAAACCTCCAAGAGCAGCCACGGAAGAGCAGGCCGGGCCATCTAGGACAGTGGCCAAACACCTGCAGATCTTCGCCATCACACTGTGTTCTGTGGCTTTGGGTGGAAGTCCATCAACCTTGTTTCTATTTCAATCTAACACAACTCTAGGCTTTATTTTTTTTTCAGGACCTTTTGTATATTTTGGAATTTGTTGAGTTAGACCGTAGAGATAAAAAGTAGAGGGTGTTAACACATGGAAACAGACTACAATTACTATATTCCCAGAGAAAGCAAGAAGCCTTAATGCTCTCATCTCTGACAGTGTCCCATAGTGTCCCAAGTAATAGTCGTACAAAAGTACAACATGCAGGTGCTTCACGTCAACCCTAGGCAGCACCCTATATTCCACTCCATCCCTGATTCTGATCTTGGGCACTGATCTTCATCATAAACCCCTTTGTTACTAAGCCAGAACCGGCCTCATGATAAAGTAGCCCAAGTTGATTGCTCCCAAGACATGGACCGCCTCCCACTCTGACATGTGCCCTCCACCCTGAAGTCTGCTGAAATCACCAGTCCAGGTCTTCACCCCAGTGGCGGACACCATCAGCTGTGGGTGAACCTGACACATTTGTTCCTTCTTTTCTCAGAATACAGGCGGCAGCTCCACTTTCCAGTGCAGAATCTGTGGCAGTGTCACTAAATTTTGTCCAGTGGCATGAGAAGCAAAGAGCCTGTGAATGGTCTCCCGGGCCAAAAGGAGAGGAGCCCTTGTCTTTCTCGCCCCTGATGGAGGGTGAGAGAACAGAAGCACTCCCTTTGCTCCCAAAGCCAAACTTTATGGCTTGACACCTGACTCTCTGGGGAGGAATTGTGTCCATCCTGCACATGCCATGACTTTGCTCTGTTCTCTCTTAGCATCACATCAGCAGGAATTTCTCATAATGTTGAAGATTGCTATGTTAGGATACAAGTAAAGCAAACAAACCCAAGACAGCACAGCAAGTAGTAAGTCCAGCAGATGAGAGACGCCCACTTTGCTCCTTCCACTGATCTGACGTATAATCCGGGGTATTGAAGATGGTACTGTGCACTCCCCTTACCTAAAAGGGATGCATGATAAAAATCAGTTGTGAATTCCCAGGTCCAGAGATATTGCCAAACTCTCCATACACTCTGTATTTCCTGTACGTACCCAACAATGAAAAAGCACCATCCATAAGTTAAGGACAGGGTGAGGACTTCGTGTAGCAGTTCTGGTGTGGATAGGGCTGCCCACGTCCTGTATCTGAGCCCCTGCTCTGTTCCCATCCCAGCTCTTTGTCAACGTACACCCTGGGAGGCAGTCGATGATGACTCAAAGCCTTGGGTCCTGCCACCCACATGAGAAAAAAGATTGAGTTCCTGTCCCTTGGCTTCAGCCTGGCCCAGTCTCTACCATTTTGGATGTTGCAAATAAATAAATCAGTGAAAAGGAGCTCTCTCTCTCTCTCTCTCTCTCAATCTCTCTCTCTCTTTCTGCTTCTCTGCTTCTCAAATAAATAAAAATAATTAAGTACAGTAAGACACAAACAGCAATAATGAAATACAAAAATAAATAATAAAACAAAAAAATATATAAGAAAGGTTGTGTGCATGTGGTCTCTCTTTTCTTCTGTGGAATATGGAATTTCTCATCGACGATCTTTGTAGGACATGGTTCACCATGATTAACTGGGATGAGAACCTTGGATACCGGAAACTGTTGTGCAGCTGCTAGAGGAGTGAGTTGCAGGACACCACAGCTACTGCAAATGTTACACTGTGCACCAGGCTGGCCAGTTAGTTCTTATCCAGTGGGGTCTAACCAAAAGTTACTTTTGAACCCCAACCTTTGTTCTGGGCCCGGGAGTTCATTCTTGACCCAGTAATTTTGTAGCAACTTTGTTATTGGAGGGAGCCAGTGTCTCTATCTTCTTGTTCTAATAACTATAGGCAAAAGGTCATGTTTATTCTCATTGAGAAGTGAGCATCCTTTAAAAAAGATTGCATCCCACCCCAATAGCTTGAATATTACTTTTTCCAAAAAGAAAGCAGCTCTTTCCACTCCCTGGGATGCATTCATTGACTCTCCACTGAAGAGGCAGGAAAGCTTGACCTCTATTCTCAAAGGGAAATTTGTCTTTCCTTTGGTCTTAAGTGAGTTCTTGGGGCCTGAAGCCACCATCTTCATGAGCTTGTCATATTTTCTAGCACCTGCTCTTCAGACAACAAACAATGACTGACATCTCTTCATTGTTGAGCCCAGGTGGAGGAGGCAAAGCAGTATGTGAACCTGGCCTGACTGCTCACAACAGCCAATGCCTTTCTCCTGCTGTGACTATTGCTGCCCCAATGGAAGCATAGAGGAAGCCCTCGCCCCTACCACTCCGTCCCGTCCCGTGTGCACCTGCTCTGGGGCAGTGCTTGTGGAATGAGGGAGGGAGAGTTGACTTGCACCCCCTTGCCAACAAATACCATTGTTGCTAGGTGTGTGAGTTGCTGCAGAGTCTCGCCCAGCTGAACCAGAGCCCAGACAATAACAGGACAGCTGAAACCTCAGCAGGTGCCCAGGGTCCTGCTGGGAGCAAAGGGCAGGTGTGAGGATTGCTTCTGTTTCTCTTTACCGCAAAAGGGACTGGCAGCTTCCAGGGACTCTCAAGTATGCTTTGGCCCTTAGTGTAATTTGCCTGTGAGTGCCACCTACTGAGCACAAGGGCTCCGTGGATTCTTCCCTCATGGATTCCTCTCCCTGTGTGGATGCTGCCACCTCTAATTTCGCTTCCCTTCTGTCTTGTTTCCCTAATCCTCTCCCTGTGCAGCCCAGAGCCTCTCCCAGGTGGATTCCTCATCCTCAATTCCTTATCACAGGTCTGCTTCAGAAACAACACAAGTTAAAATATCTCTCTTGTATTTATATGTTTTCAACAAATATGAGAGGCACACTATTTCTCACTTTTTCACTACTTCCGGCCCCCATTCCATTTGGCGTCTAAAGGGCAGCAGGCTCTCCCAGGGTTGGGAGAGGGTGCATTTGGGGAATCTCTGAGGGCTGTGTCATCAGTCCATCTTTCTAACTCGTTCAAGCATGCTGCTGACCTTGTTTGGTGACCTATAGGACTCTGGGATGTTCAAATTGTAGTGGTCACCATTCCATTCCCATTGTCTGACAAAGCAATGAGGAACGGAACCATTCTAAAACCACCTGGACTCCCTTTGATCTATGATTTCACTTGGGTCAGAACGGGTCTCATTCCACAATGATTGACCAAGTGCCTAGTTTGCACCTGGCATCGGCTAGGTTACTGGAGAAGCAATGGTGAAATCGCATCTGTTCTTTCCCCGGCACAGATTGAGCTTCCTGTAGCCACATGGAGCTGTGCATTTGCAGGGTTCCCACCTCATCCCTGACAGTCTGACAGGAGGCACCCTGTGCCAGTTTTCCACTATGTGCCAAGCAGTCCTAGTGCAGAACCAGCAGGGGTCCAAGTCCATCTTCCCACTGTCCGCGTATCACATCCACACTTTATTCCTTTCCTCCATCCCTTTCTTCATCCTGTGACTATGAGCTAAATATCTCAGAATTATGGTTAGCAGAAATGGAGCTGAGGACGAAAGATGGCAGATAATGCTTCAGAAAGAATTCTGAATCTCTAGATCACGTTTCTAGAAGGTGAGCACACCAGGAATGATTCACTTGCTGCATACACCTGTGTGCTCACCGCTAGGAACTGTTCACTGTGTTTAGCATCTTTCACTGTTGTCCCAGGTGCATTAGCAGGGAGCTAAACTGGAAGCATAGCAACAAGAAATTAATAATTGTTCATTCCACAATGAGGATACAGAACAAATGCTGCCTTTGCTTCTTTGTGTTTGACCCACAGAACATGGGTTTTCCAAGCCCCAGGTCTCCAGGTCAGAGGTCACCCGTATCCAGAAGCTTCCATGTCTTCACTTCTGCCTGAAAATGGGCACAATTAGAATGGCCTCCAGGATAATGCTGACCTGATGTCATGGCAGCTAAGGTCCCTCCCCTCAAGTGCCTCTTAAATTCTGGAACTTGGAGACCCCGATCCCTATTCCACAAGTCTGAATAAGTTCTGGGAGCCTTCTTAAGCTTCCAACCTCTACATGCAAAAGACAAATGAGTTCTACAGGGGACATATCCAATTCCGATTCAAATTTAATCTGTGTGGTCAATTATTTGTATAATAATAGAGGAAAAATAAAGACTATTTCACAAAAGTCAACTCTGTAATTTTAGAGCCTTTAAGACATTTGAAAATGCCTTGTGCAATTACGTGGTGCTTAATACTCAGATAATGGAACAATGAAAGATGTATGTTTGCATTTTGTAAAATTAAACTGTATGCAGTTATTTATCTTTTACCTTAATTGTTTGAGCTTGTTTCTAATGTAAACTGTTGTAATTTTAAATAAATATAATAGAAAAAACTTTCATAGGTATCAAGAATCCAGAGTAAATTTACTTTGCAAATAGGCTTTGTAGGTATGTTTTATGCTGCGGATCTTAAACTGACACTTTCATTCAAAAATATTTTGAATTACTCACTGTTTGCCTCTCTGAGGTCAGACGGCTTGGGAGCAGGCTACATTTCACAATGGGGTTTGGGTGACTTCATCTTGTTCCCAAGCCCTAACTAGGACAAATGCATGAAATCAATGTACTGCAAGGTGGGAAGTACATTTTAGGGCAACTAGGGCTAAGTAGTTCAAACCTGATACTTTCAATTCTGTGTTCTCCAGCCTCGGTTTCATTATACAGGCCCAGCTGTACAGGCCCAGTGGTGTTTTCTGCCTACTTGGCCACTTGTTAGCTTGGTCTGTGAGGGAGATTACAGAGCAGAGGGTGGACACCACAAGCGATGATCTGGAGATGTATTGGGTAACACGTGAAGTGTCACTAACAGAAGCCAAATGCACTGCAATTCTGGAAGTTTGTGGGAAATGGAATGGATAGGTAAGCTTATTTTGGTGCAAAATCAGTTGAAATCCATGAAGGGTTATTTCAGGATATGCATTTTTTTGTGTGTGTGAACCATTGAAGACCCCTTGTAGAACTTGGGAGTTTCTGACATGATGCTCACATCAGAACTATAGACACCTGTATGATAAGTTTAAAAACAGGGCCAGGCACGGTAGCTTAGTAGTTAAAGTCCTCACCTTGCACATGCCACAATGTCATATGGACACTGGTTTGTGTCCAGGACGCCCTGCTTACCACCAAGCTCCCTGCTTGTGGCCTGGGAAAGCAGCCGAATATGGACCAAACCCTTGCAATCCTGGCTTCAGATCAGCTCAGCTCGTCATAATGGCTACTTGGGGAGTAAACCAGCAGATGAAAGATCTTCCTCTTCATATATCTAACTTTCTAATAAAAATGAATAAACCTTAAAAAAGAAAAAAGCAGAGGGCCAAACAAAAACGATTGTTCCTGGGCTTTATGCTACTGTTCCATCTCACTCAGTCACTGCGTGGCCCCTGGCTCTGCTGGCTTCACCTCACCTCCATCTCCAACCAGGGGAGTGTGAGCACTGAAGCTGCACTTGAACCCCAACTCTGTCTTTTACCAGCTTTGTGGCCCTGCTGGCTTCACCTCACCTATGCTGGCTTCACCTCACCTCCATCTCCAACCAGTGGAGTGTGAGCACTGAAGCTGCACTTGAACCCCAACTCTGTCTTTTACCAGCTTTGTGGCCCTAGGCTCACCACCTGAAATCTCCATGCCTCAGTTTCCCTACCTGTGTAATAAGTCATGGAGGATTGAAGCTGAAATTTTTAATGGTTTCTTCTAATTTTAAAATTTTTAATTTGAAAAGCAGAGTTAGAGAGAGAGAGAGGAGAGGATTCTCCATCTGCTGCTTTACTTCCCAAGTGACCACAGCTGGAGTGGAACTGAGCTGATCTGAAATCAGGAGCCTGGAACGTCTTCCAGATCTCCCTTGTGGGTGCAGAGGCCCAAGGTCTTGGAGCATCCTTTGCCATGTTCCAAGGCCAGAGCAGGGAGTCGAATCAGAAATGGAAAGGCTGGGACTTGAACCATCACCCATGTGAGATGCAGCCTACTATGCCACAGTGCCTGCCCCAGAAGAAAGAGAGAGAGAGAGAGAACAAAACAGACTAACATACTTAAAAATACTTTAGCATCTAACATAGAGTGAACCCTTTCTGTGTTCCACAATTGATCACATTTTATTCCAAATTAATGTCAAATTCACAGAAAAGGTGACCGTCATCAAAAGAAGGACTCTTCTACTGCCCTCTGAGATCCACTAGCTGTTCATGCTTGCTTTTGGTGCTGCACTTGTTGTCTTTTGAAATGTTAACATTTCACTGGAACTGAGGGGCTTAAAGCAATGCACACTTGGGCCTGGTGCAGTGGCCTAGCAGCTAAAGTCCCCGCCTTGAATGTACCAGGATCCCGTAGGGGCACTGGTTCTAATCCCGGCAGCCTCACTTTCAGCGCCCTGCTTGTGGCCTGGGATAGCTGACGAGAATGGCCCAAAGTCTTGGGATCCTGCACTCACGTGGGAGGCCTGGAGGAAGTTCCTGGATCCTGGCTTCGGATTGATACAGCTCCAGCTGTTGAGGTCACTTAGGGATTGAATCATTGGACGCAAGATCTTCCTCTCTATCTCTCCTCTCCCCCCCCCTATATATCTGACTTTGCAATAAAATAAATAAATCTTAAAAAAAAAAAGCAATGCACAAATGCACACTTAATAACTGTTCATTCCTGTGGCTCAGGAAGGGGCCACAGGGTTCCCTGGCTGAAAGCAAGGCTACCACACTAACATACCTGAGACTCAGGGTCCCTTGCCTGGCTTCCGGGTCCTTGGTGGAATTTAGCTGCTGGGGCTGCAAAAATATTAGCCTGATATCCCAGTGCTCCCAGAGACCTCTCTGCTTTTCCTAGTGTGGTCCTTCCCCATCTGCTGGGTGTATCATCCCCAGGAGGGCACCTTCCTGACACAGAGGGGTGGGACGTGGGGGTGTTGAAGTAGCAGTTAAGACACCAGTTGGGATGACTGCATGCCATAACAGAGTGTATGAACTCAAGTCCTGATTTTGCTCCTCATTTTACATTCCCGCTTCTGAGGACCACAAGAAACAGCAGGTGATGGATCAAGTAGCAGGACCCTTCCCATCGCCGTGGGAGACCTGGATTGAGTTCCTGGCTCCTGGCTTCAGCCTGGCCCAGCCTCCAGGTTATTCCATTGCAAGAATCTGAGAGTGAATCAATGGATGGAAGTACTCTCTCTCTCTCAAACAAGTAAGTAAAAATTAAAGGTCTCATCTGCTTGGACCAGGATAATCATCCTTTGGACTAATTCGAAATTCCACAAATAATCTGATTAGTCATTTCCATTCATATTTATACATTTGTTCCATATTTAAGGGGAAATCATTAAAACAGGATATTTGTGCCAGGGTGGGCACGTCCCAGGGCCTGTGTTGGAATCCTGCCATGTGGGTGTTATTCCCCCGAACCAGGTGAAGGTAGGACAGAGGCACAACCGCTTGCCTGGATATTTTGTGTTTAAGAACATTCTTTCACAGTGCTGCTGTGTCATTATGAAAAATAGAAAATCAATACTGATACAGTACTATTTGAGGTCTAATTCCTACTTATCTCTACTTTCCTTTGTATTTGTAAAAAGAAAAACTTCTAGTCCAGGAAGCTGCCCAAGGTGGCAGGTTACACTTCATTATCACATGGAAATCAAGATAAGCATACTCACCTTGTTAGGAACCCAAGACAGTGTCACTTTCAAACACACTGCAGTCCTGGTGGTTGAAATGACTGTTAGGCGTGACATCAACACTCTTTGAATTCTCTGTCAACCATAGGAAACCGAGGCCTGGCTCCCTGGGCCTGCTCTATCAGCCTGAGATGGAAGGACATGTGTTGGTATGAGAAGCCCAGAGCACCTGCACTGGTTTTTGCCTTGCTATCACCAGTGTCAGCTTTAACCCGACTCCTCTGCGCCCATCTAGTGCTTTGATTTAGATGCTGTTGCTGCCCTTCTGTCCCGGGTACTTCAGGAATGCAGGTGCTGAAATGTGCAGTGATTTCCTGGGAGGCAGGAGAAGGCAGCTTGACTTCAGAGGCGTCTGAAAGTGACAGAAACACCACAGTGAGGAAGCCCCAGTCTAATGAAGTCTTCGTCCTCTCTTATGACCCGTCCCTCGCTGTTCTGTGCGATACATGCTTTGAAAGCAGCACTTGTCCTGGGACAAGCATCCCAGCAGAATAAAGGCTCTGAAAGTCCTGCAGCAATCTGACCTTATCTCAGCTAGTGTGTCCCAAACTCACATGTTCATTTGTCAAAGAGCATCATTAATATTTTTAAAAGTTCTGGCCTGTATGATGCTGACTCCCTCAAAAAGAAGCAAGATAAGGCCTTGCTGCGCTGTGCATCCCTTCAAACACCAAGGAAACCTGACTTGTCACTCCAGGTCTTCACTTTTTTCTCTCCGATTTGCTTGGCTGGTGCTGCGGCACCACAGGTTAAGTTGCCTCCTGCACATGAGGTTCAAGTTCCAACTGCTCCACTTGTGATCCAGCTCCCTGCTGATGGGACTGGGAAAACAGCGGAAGACAGCCCAAGTGCTTAGGCCCCTAGGACCCACAGGGGGCAGCCAGGTGGAGTTTTAGGCTCCGCATAGCTTGTGTTTGACCCAGCCCCTGTTGTAGCCATCTGCAGCTTGAACCGGTGAAAGATTTCTTTCTCACACACACTCTCATTCTTTCTCTCATATTCTGCCTTTCAAATAAATAGGTAAACAAATCTTTAAAAATGATTGGCAAATCCTGTTTGAAGACGGGTGGGTGTGAACATGTATAGCTAAAAACCATGGGGAGAACAGAAGGCTCTGTTGGGTTGCCTGTAATTTAAAGGTTCAGGACTTCAGTTTCTTTCCCCCTTGAAAGAAATCCTGTATCTTGTTGAGGATTGTCGCCTTACCAACCATCGTGCCGACTCGGAGCTGTAAGAAACCCATGCACTTTCCCTGCCTCCTCTTGCCGATCTGACACAGCCATTGCAGCTAGAATGACTTGGCCAATAGTGGCTCACCTGAGAAAACAAGTTGGCCCCATAGTCAATGTCCATCCAGCAGAAGACAGAGGTAGAAACTCACTTCCGGGCAGGCCAAGGTGGGGGAGTCAGCAAGACCATCCTAGCATGCTAACGGGGCACTCCCTCCACCGCAGCTTGTGTGGAAGGCTGCTTCGGTTGCCAAAAATCACTGCAATGAGTCAATCACCCCATGCCTAGAGCATAAAAATGCCCTCCATTCAAGGAATGTTCCTGTGGTTTGCCACACTCAGAGTTCTTGGAGATGCTATACTTAGCCTCCAACCTTGCGTCCGTTCAGTGCCGTTAAGGCACTCTGAATGGTGTAGCCGACAGTTCAACGGTGTGTCTTCAGATCTATTCATAGCCGCTGGACACCAAGTGGCATTTGTTTCCCGACTATTGCTATGAAACAGAATGGAAAGGCCAAGCTTTCCCTGGCTTATGAAAAGGACCTTAGCTAACTGAGACAGTCTGCCAGAGATCACGTTAAAATACCACTGGTCATGTGCCCTCGCAGGAATGTCTGATGCATGAGAAAACCGTGTGTTAGAGATGTGAAAGGCAGAAAATACGACTGGAGCTCACAGTGTGAGTGCATTCCTGTGACTGTGAGCGCATGTGTGTGACTGTGTGGTTCTCTGTGACTGTGTGGTTACATGACTGAGTGTGTGTGATTGTGGGTCCCTGTGTGTGAGTGCATCTGTGACTGTGCATGCGTGTGACTGTACTTGTGTGTGACTGTGCATGTGTGGCTGTGTGTTTATGTGGCTGCACGTGTGTGACTGTGAGTGTGTGACTGTGAGTGCATCTGTGTGACTGTGTGTGTGTGGCTCTGTGTGTTTATGTGGCTGCATGTGTGTGACTGTGTGTGTGTGGCTCTGTGTGTTTGTGTGACTGTGAATGTGTGTGTGTGACTGTGTGACTGTGCACGTGTCCCTGTGGCTGGGAGCAGGCCTGGTGTCAGGCGGATGTGCATTTTGCTTCCCTGAGGCTGCAGGGCTCACAGGCTCTTCCAGTGGAGCCTGCAGCCCTGGGAGAACAGCCACAAGACACAGGAGCACCACTTCACTGTGAACAGCCACCACGTCATTCTGTTTATGATCTCATACCTGTGGAAGGGCTGTGCTTCTTGAAGTAGCTGAACAGCCCTGCAGCTGGCCAGCTGTGCCATTTGTGAGTGACCAATGGCTCCTCTCTGCTTCACTTCCTTAGCAGCACAAAGATGGAGGCTCCTGGGGGCTGCAGGACCCAGGACACAGCACGGCTAGCTCGAAACGCCCTTCCCAGCCCTCTTTTTTCCTCTTAGGTTCTCTGTTCTCTGTCACCCATGCCCTCTCTTCTCACTCCCTGCCCACTTGGCTGGCCATATCCTGGGGACTTGGCACCTACAGTCATCACAGGGAAGGGGCCCCCGAGCTGGGCAGCTGCTTTCTCCCCTGCCGCTGCCTGCCAACCAGCTGTGCCAGCCACACAGCCGCCTGTGTGCTGAGTGAAGTGCAGGAACCAGGCTCTGTCCTGGAGCCCCTGGGACTGCTCTCCCTGCTGCCCTGCTGGCCACCACCTCTGTGGGTGTAGCCTCCTCTCCTTTAGATGGCGCCATTCTACTGCCGTGTGGCCCAGCCGGTCTCCTGACCGCTGCTTCAATTAGTATTCATTGTGCAAAAATAAGAAAATTCCTTCATTACGCGGGTGCCCAGTGGTACTCTGATAATTAAGCAAGCATGGCAGCTTTTCCATTATAAAGCCCGATTCTCACAGCAGAGTTGTGGCTCAGCAATAAAAACTTGCTGGCAAGGTCTTCACCTTAGGACATTTTAAAATAAACATCGCATCCAGCATTTAAAAGACCTGCCTTTCTCCTAATTATACACAGTGGGTCTAAGAATTTTTCATTTCTGCTCAAGATAAAAAAAAAAAAGGAATTGGGAGTTTATCCAGGTTTCCAGTGATTTCATTGAAGACATCGGTTGGTGCTTCAGCAACCAGAAATAATATGCCTGAGATGATGAAGACGCTGATAACACCAGAAACACACGTCACACACCACACATACTTGTATAGATCTTTATTTTACTTTAAAATCATTGGTATTAAAAGCTAGATTTTTTAAAAAAAAATAGCAAAAATCAATTTTTAAAAAAGAGAAATGAAAGTAAAATGAAAATGTTTATTTACTTTTAAAGATTTATTTTTATTAGAAAGTCAGATATACAGAGAGGAGGAGAGACAAAGAGAAAGATCTTCCATCTGATGATTCACTCCTCAAGCGGCCTCAACGGCCAGAGCTGAGCTGATCCAAAGCCAGGAGCCAGGAGGCTCTTCCAGGTCTCCCACAGGGGTGCAGGGTCCCAAGGCTTTGGGCCATCCTTGACTGCTTTCCCAGGCCACAAGCAGGGAGCTGGATGGGAAGTAGGGCTGCCAGGATTAGAACTGGCCTCCATATGGGATCCCAGCACATTCAAGACAAGGACTTAAGCCACTAGACCACAGCGTCGGGCTCAAAAAAAGTTAAAGTTAAAAAAAAAAAAAAGACAAAGTGGGATATTATGTTTTGAATTTGGAGATTGATTTTTTTTTTCCCCCAAGGCTCTGAGTCCCTTGGGATATCTCTGTCATCTTCTTGTTCTGGGCTCTGCAGTCAGTCCAGTCACAACAAGGCCCAGCGACTTGGAAGCTCATGCCAAGGGTGTTCCTCTCAAAGCTGTCAAAAGAATGGCTGTAAAGCTCCTTATCCACCTGTTTGGTACAACCTGGATTACAGAGTGAATGCAGAGGTGAAAGCTCTGCTATCCGAGCACTCGGGTCACCCTGGGAAGGTGCAGCGGAAGCACCACCCCTCCCAGGTACCCATGTCCAGGCTCATAAGCACTGCAGCTGACACGGTAGTATAGTACATTAAGCAGCCACCTGCAACACCAGCACTCCACAGGAACACTGGTTCAAGTCCTGGCTGCTCCACTTCTGATCCAGCTCCCTGTGAATGTGCCTGGGAAAGCAGCAGAAAATGGTTCAAGTGCTTAGGCCCCTGCCATCCATATGGGAGACTTGGCCCAGCCCTGGTTTTGCATCAGACTCTGCATCCTACGTTTTAGTCAGGAAAATATCTGCTTGGGATGAGCTTTCCAGTCTATTGAAGAGCACCTGTACATTTTCACACTCTGCTTCCACATGAACCAATGAAAACAAAAATCTCATCTCAAAGGCACATTCTATTATCTATGCACATGTCTTCCTTTAAAATCACCGGCAACTGATAGTTACTGAGTGCATCTGTTTTCTGTCACAAGATACCAGATGCTGGGTACTTTATGGAAAAAAAAAAAAGAAGTTGGGAAGTGGACATCCAGTGCACTTGTTAAGACACTGCCTAGCATATCTATAGGATGACCCGTAGAGGAAGACATGGGCAAGTCATAGGATATGGGGGACTGTTCTAACAGAGAGCCTTTAAAAAAATTCTTTCATTTTTACTTGAAATGTAGACTTAAAATTCTTTCATTTTTACTTGAAATGTAGACTTACAGAGAAAGCGAGAAAAAGATAGAGATCTTTCATCCGCAGCTTCACTCCCCAGATGGATTCCACAGCCACAGCTGGACCAATCCAAAGCCAGGATCCAGAAGTTTCTTCTGGGTCTCCTGTGTTGTTGCAGGGAACCAGGAACTTGGATCATCTTCCTCTGTTTCTCCAGGCTACAAGCCGGTAACTGAACGGGAAGTCGAGTAGCCAGAATACAAACCAGCTCCCATAGGGAATGCTTAGCCTGATGCTCTGCAGCGTCAGCCTCAAGGACAGCCTTGGAGTCACAGGGCACTGGAGGCTTCTGAAGATGGCCCGTGCGAGCAGGGGCTGGAACGTTGTTCTCTCTCTGATAAC
This sequence comes from Ochotona curzoniae, assembly GCF_017591425.1. NCBI lineage: Eukaryota > Metazoa > Chordata > Mammalia > Lagomorpha > Ochotonidae > Ochotona > Ochotona curzoniae. Next base: position 19,063,781 of record NW_024465894.1, on the reverse strand, counting down.
CAATCCAGAGCCCAGTGATTCCGAGCAACCTCGGTCTCAGACCAATTTAAGATTCCATCACATGTCTGGCTCACTCGGTTTTCCAAGGACTCATTAAGGACTCCAACCCCAGAAAATGCAAAAGATTAGATAGTGCCAGTGCTTGCAACAAGGCAGACTTACCCAGTAACTTTACATTTCTGGGCTCCTTCTGGTCTGTGCAAAGGAGAGAGAGAGAGGTGACACACTGGAAGAAAGAGCCACACACATATGGGTTGTGGGTAGTGCGCTGTCCTAATTATGTTCAGTGCCTTAAAAAATATTCACATGTGAGTCATGGGAAGGAGAGTAGAATTACTTTTGTGTAATAGATACCAATACAGCCATACGACCCTAGAATCTTTCTTCTGGATATTAGTTCACGGGAAGGAAATGAGATTACCAATGAGATTATACACTCTGCTAAAGTTATCTACACTCTCACATTCATGGCAGTCATATTCACAAGGATTAAAATGCAGAAACAACCTAATTGTCCTTTGTTGGATGAATGGACATGAAGACGTGATGCATACAACCATACACCCCCAAGCCCACCCGCACGCGGAGTATCATTCTCCTCAAAAGAGGGAAGATCCTGTCCTTTCCCACAACATGGACGAAAGCAGAGGCCACAGCAACAAGTGAAACAAGCCAGACATAGAAAGGAAAATATTACACAGTCTCACCTACATGTGAAATCCAAAGCTAAAATGTCAAAAGTCAAATGAGCGGAGATGGAGAATGCAATAGTGGAAACAGCCGCCTGAGAGATTCGACTCAAAGCATACAAAGCAAGAGCTTTGCAGCGGAACAGTCTAGAAATCTAAGAGAAAATTTGAAGACTAATAATATTACATTGCAGTCAGAACTGTTGCTGACGTAGTAAACTTGAGCTGTTCTTGCCACCAAGAAGAGGAATGAAAAATGAGATTATTATGCTGATGTGCCTCAGTATCTACAATTATCCATACCTAAACCGTAGCATCATGTTCCACATGTTATAGACCCTAAATATACCTCATAAAATTTATTTTGGCAAAACAAGAAGCACAGCCAAGTCCACACATCCCATGCCCCTGATGAAAACATTCAGTTCTTCCCTCATACTCAATCTTACTTTTGCAACATTGTGTCTCCGTTTCTTCCATGTGTAACTTCCCGTTCTTAGGATGGCTCACTAGCTTAAAAAGCTATTTTACATGCTGCTGGTGTGGTCCTGCAATGAGTTGAGCTGCTTCCTGTAATGCTGGCCTCCCATATGGATATCAGTTCTAGCCACACCTGCTCCACTTTGGATTCAGCTTCCCACTGGTGTCCCAGGTAAGTCGTGGAGGATGGTCTAGGTCCTTGAGCTTCTGCACCCTCTTAGGAGACCCAGAAGAGGCTCCTGGCTCCTGGTTTAAGTCTGGCCCAGCCCTGGATGCTTCAGCCATTTGGATTCTAGCAGATGGAAGGTTCTCTCCTCCTCCTCCCCCACTCTCTCTGTGTAACTTGGCCTTTCAAAATATATAAAATCAATCTTTAATTTAAAAGAAAGGAAGCCATTTTTTTCCTGCTAGACTGAAGTTTTCAAGGTTGAGTCTTATTCATCTTTGTAGCCCCATCCTAGGTATAATCCTTGTTTGTCAGACTAGATAACACAGTTAGATGTTGACAAATGGTTGCACAGAGACTTGCCTGTACATTAGCCGTTTACACTTAAGAGTCATAAAGCCAAGTTCACTGTGACTGTGACAGATGCTTTGGGCTCAGTTCAACACATTGACCTAGTTTAAAAAGAGTCCCCAGAAATCGATTCAATTTGAGTTCCAGAAGGAGCACCTTCATCTTCCTGCGGTGAGAGGAGGAGACCAGCCTGGCTGAGAATTCCATTCCGTACTCAGCCTGGGACTCAGGCTGACTCTGCTACCCTCAGAGTACAATGACTGCTCATTGATGGGAAGCACTTGCTAGCTGGAGGCATGGTGGGTCAGTGGTGCATCGTTCAGCTACACTGTGGTTCTTTTCCTAAGAGACCACAGGGCAGATACCTGCTGAGTCACGAGTTTCTGTTGGGTGACAATGAGCTACTGCAGCCAGCAGCAGAGCAGGAGGACCTGGTGGAACAGGTATCAGGCATACACTTGAGCTGCCCGGTCTGAGACTAAGACAATGGGTTATATGCTACTTGGCTTATCTAGAATATATTATTTTCCTGGGAGTAGCGTCCAAAGAAAGCATGAAAGAGCTGCTAGCATTTTATCCTTCAGTCATTTTCTACAGGTGTTCTCACACCTTCTTTCATGTTCCTACGTGTCATTGTATGAAATTAACAGCATTTAGTTCTTGAGTCAGAGGCGCCATTGCCTTGCTTACGATTGGGAAATCAATCAAAAGATCACGGCTTCTGAAAGAGGGAAAGCTATACCTAACTTGGAGAAGAAGTTAAGGGGTCCACATGTGACATACATGAACCAGGGCTAATTGTGATAGGTCTCAAAGAAATTTTTCAAGACGTGGGGGGAAAATGGGGCGTTTCAGCCTAGAATTCAGTCGGGGAATCCTCTACATCCTTTGGCCATCATCTGATACTTTCCCAGGGTGCAACATCAGCACGAAGCTGAAGCTGAACATGGATCTGACATGTGAACTCAGACTCCACGATACAGGGTGCAAGCATCCCAAGCAGGGTCTTAGCTGCATTCCCAAATGCCTATTCCTAGATTCTTCACATTCAAAAACCATCCAAGGCTATATTTCCTAAGAATATTTCATTCTATGAGGGAAATGTTCATAATAAATTATTGAGGTGAAAGCAAAAAGAAAGAAAAAGGAAAAACCCTAAATCTGGCCTAAATATGTAAAACTGTATGCCCTTATTTATATACCAACTCTCAATGAGTTATGACATTTAGCTCTATCATCAAATGATGGTTTATCGGTTGTCTGAAAGAAGAAGGGTGAGAAGAACTCACTAGGGCCCAGCACAACAGCCTAATTGCTAAATCCTTGCCTTACATCTGCCAGGATCCCAAATATAGGCTCAGATTCATGTTCCAGCAGTCCTGCTTCCCATCCACCTCCCTGTTTATGGCCTGGGAAGGCAGCCAAGGATGGCCCAATGACTTGGGACCCTGCACCCATGTGGGATACCTGGAAGAAGCTCCTGGCTCCTGGCTTTGGATCAGCTCAGCTCCAGCTGTTGTGGCCACATTGGGAGTGAACCAGCAAACAGAAGCTCTTTCTCTCTGTATCTCCTTCTCTCTGTATATCTGCCTTTCCAAATAAATAAATATTTTTTAAATGCTCCCTAATTTTGAGGAATATTTACAATGTTTTGATGCTCAACTTTCTGAAATTCTCTTAAAAGAGCCTATTCAATCATTGCATAATGATTTGGAAGATTTGACTTGCTAAGCTATGTAAAAGTTCTGCTTGATATTTAACATTAAAAAATCATTAATGGCACAGTGTCTGGGTGTGATCTGATATCACCTGTACAAAGACACAAGAGTAAAACGAGAAGAATGTCAGCCAATCTAGGCAATGATTCAATACCGTCTTTCAGAAGGTGAATACCTTAATTCAGAAGGTGGCATTTCAAGAACAAATGTGTGGATTAAAAATGTGTGATTCGTCAAGGAGGAAAAACAGCCACCTGTCGGCTGCATGAGATTGAATGCGTGTCCACCCTACGAAATCACGGAGGGAGCCTCCTTACAAAGACACACTGCGCTCCTCAAAGGCCACACGTGTTCTTGGGAGTTTTCCCTTTTTCCTATGAATGAGAAGTAGGAATCGTTTCCTTTTGGATATGTCTTTCAGGAGCCATCACCTATGTGATCTCATTTTTTTTAAGTGTTATTTATTTGTTTTAATTGTTATTAACATCGTATTATGTGATACAGTTTTATAGGCACTGGGGATTCCCCCCACCCCTCCCATACCCCTCCCCCCATAGTGGATTCCTCCACCTTGCTGCATAACCACAGTTCAAGTTCAGTTGAGATTCCTTCATTGCAAGCATATACCTAGCATAAAGTCCAGCATCTTATTGTCCAGATAAGTTCAGTGGCCTCTTGGGGAGACCTTCTCTGGTCTGAAGGTAGAGCTAACAGAGTAAAGTTCCGGTCAGTTAAAAGCCCCAACAAAACATCAGCATCAATATACAATGTTATGGAATTAATTGACATAGTATTGAGTAAACAATATGTTAAAAATAATGCAAGTTCAATTCTTCAAAACATCTGGGTTGAGACAGTGATCTCATTTCTTCGGAAGATGGCTTCCCCTCCGCCTGCAGCAGAGCCCCAATAAAACCTCATTGGAATGGATGCGCACTCTCACTGGTATTCTGAGACGTGTTTGCATAAGGAGGCGTTTCTGGTTTCCTAGATCCCTGAGGGGTCCTTCCCTCCCACTCCCTCAGGACTACTGCACTGTACTTACACTTATGCTCTGGAGGATGTCTGAATTTCCAGTGTCTTGAGTTACCTCTAGGCAAAGGTGGCCATCCTGTTCTTCTCCCCATCCCAGACAGAGAGACAAAGAGTCAGGTGACACGATGCCTATGGTTGACAGACACACTTTGTGCAGCTGGTTTTGCATGTGCCAATTTAACATTTACCAGTTAGCCATGCATTAGTTGTTTTTTGTACAAAGAAACATAATTGAATAGAACAAACCGAGTCTCCCATTCAGAAGCGAACGCTCAGCGAGTGAGGCCAGGCAGCCACACCCCCACCACCCTCCCTTACCTGATTCGCACGGAAATTCCCAGCACTGGGGTGTTGCTCTCATGGAGCTAGACTCAAAAAACAGCAATCTCCTACAGAAGTGGCAGTGATCAGATCTTTATTGTAATTCTCCTTCTTCTTCTGGTTACAGAATTGCGTAGGGATTGATAGGGATCACCTTACACTCCAGTTACACAGTATCCGGTTACAGAAAATTGAGGAATATTATTTCCCATAGTGGTATTTTCACATTCAGAGAATGTGTGACTGCCTTCAGGCCTACAATAAGTGATCCCATTATTAGAGTAGAAATCCACACACATCCCCCAATCCCCTGCTCCCTATACAGAATTCTAACTTGAAGCTATCTTGAAACCAGCATTGTGACATAGAAGCCCACAATGCTTCCTGTGGGCTATAATGCTTATGGCTGCTCCACTTCCTACACACCCCCTTGCTAATGGTCTGGGAAGAGTAGTGCAGAAGACGGCCCAAGTGTTTGAGCCCTGCCACCTACGTGGGACACCTGCATGAAGCTCCTGGCAACTACCTTCGATCTGACCCAGCCCTAGTGGTTTCAGACATCTGGGGAGTGAACCAGCTTGTGCGAGATCTTTCTCTGTAACTCTGTCTTTCAAATCAATGACCACATTAATCTTTAATAAATAACTAAATCTTATAGTAATCTCAATGGCTTACAAGACTGCAAATTTCATCTGTTCTTCTGTGTAAAATTCACTTTCATCTTTTCCTAGTCACAGCTGAATGCTATAAATAACTTAGATGGCCACACAAAGACAGGTTGGAGCACCTGCCACATGGGGCAGCCTGAGCAGGCCCCTGGGGCACCCAGAGCCACCAGCTTGGGAATTTTCCCAGGTTTCTCACCAGTCCCTGGCTGAAGGCTGCATGGCTGGAATGTTGTGTCTGTGTTTGGCCTTGGAGACATTTGATCATTGCACCTACTCTTAACCTTGTGATCTCCATTTCTCAATAGATGAAGGCAGAATAAGCCCATTGCATGAAGAAGCAACTCTAAGGCATGGGATTGTTTCCCCACTCTGCTCCATCTATCCTCACCCCTCCACCCCCGTGAATACATCTGCAAGGAAGCAGAAGAAATCTGCCAGCTTGTCTAAAGCTCAGCCACCTGTCTAAATGGAAAGCATCTCACCCAGTTGCTCCCTTGGAGGGAACCGCAGTCTGGGTCAAGAGAAATGGCTCCTGGTGTTGGGGAGAGAGATGCTCAGCACCAGGGTGCTACTCCTCTGGGGAGGAGGTGTCGACCTTGAAGTATGGCCTCCCAGGTTTACCCCACTGCTAGAATAAACAAGGGGTGGGGAGAGTGTTTGTGCAGACCAAAAAGACCTGATTGGAGCTTGGCCTGTGGGAGGAGCTCCAACCCTTTTATCTGGGGTGGGATTCAAGGCCCAACCCCCTGCTGAAACTGAGGCTGAGCAGTGAGAACAAGAAGCAAGATTCCATTCTCTTTGGAAAGAGTAAACATCTTTCATGTTTCTATCCTGCCTGTGGACCACCTGTGCTGTCCCCCCTTTGCCCCCTGGGGTCAATGCCTTCTCTGCATTCTAGCAAGAAACACTGGCTGAGTGTTTCAGAACAGATATCTGATGCTGGAGGGAAGATAATTCAACACTCTGCTCGCACGGTGCAGTACTCTCCCCCTGCACTCCCTGCATCAGCTCTTCCTTCCATGCCATGTGATTCCCAAACCTGAGAATGTGTGTGCAAAGGCTGTTCCAATGGGACATGGGGAAATGGGATGTTGACTGTGAACAATTCACTGGAAGCTACAATTGGGATAGACAGTGGCAATAACCCAGGGAGCCATTGCAAGGACACTCAAGCCTGGTTCTAGCCAAGGCAAGCAGAAAGGTCAAGGCAATGTGAGATCATCTCTCCCAGCTCCCTGGCTCTCACCTCTTACGTTTTAAAAAAATTTTTTTTTCCTTATGGGTGCCAGTTCATGTCCTGGCTGCTCTGCTTCCCATCCAGCTCCCTGCTTGTGGCTTGGGAAAGCAGTAGAGGATGGCCCAAGGCCTTGAGACCCTGCACCCATGTGGGATACCTGGAAGAAGCTCCTGGTTCCTAGCTTCAGATTCACTCATCTTCAGCCATTGCAACCATCTGGGGAGTGAGCCAGTGCATGGAGGATCTTTCTGTATCTCCTTCTCTCAATAGGTCTGCCTCTCCAGTAAAAAACAACAAAACTAATCTTAAAAATTTAGTTTCTGCATGCCTAAAGTGCGGGAAGGGAGTTGATGGCACATCATTGGCCAATCTCTCAGAATATTATACAGAAAAATGTATCGAATCACTCACAACTTCATATTAAGAGTTGATCTCAGTCCTTTTTACTTCCTGTGACAGGTGGAGGGGTCTCAGATTGGTAACAGTATCTAAAAAATGAGTGACCTTGGTCTGAGATAGGGGAGAGGAAGAGTTCTAGATTTAGTTTCTAACCCTAATTTTTAACTTAGAGGATTTATAAATAGAACTTGCCGTGTGCTCTTTGGACCTACTAAAAGAAGCTATTCATAAAGGAACTTGTAGGGCCCAGCGGCGTGGTCTAGTGGCTCAAGTCCTCGCCTTGAACGCGCTGCCGGGATCCCATATGGGCACTGGTTCTAATCCTGGCAGCTCCACTTCCCATCCAGCTCCCTGCTTGTGGCCTGGGAAAGCAGTCAAGGATGGCCCAAAGCTTTGGGACCCTGAACCTGCATGGGAGACCTGAAATGAAGTTCCTAGTACCCGGCTTCAGATCGGCATAGCATCAGCCGTTGCGCTCACTTGGGGAGTGAATCATCAGACAGAAGATCTTCCTCTCTGTCTCTCCTCCTCTCTGTATATCTGACTTTGTAATAAAAATAAATAAATCTTTAAAAAAATAATAAAATAAAAAAATAAAGGAACTTGCAGCACGTTTGCCTGACATTTGGTTTCGGGAGGAGAGGCTTGTGTTAAGGCCAATGCTCATCCCAGGGCAAGCCTTGCATTTAGCATCCCCCTCACTTGAGATCCAGCTACCCTGGGCTTGGTGAGCCATTATCTATTTAGAGGAAAAATGATGTTCTCAATCATACTTTATGACAAACTGGTGAAACCAAAAGTGTTTAGATGAGCACACCTTCTATATTTACCTTTGGATAGAATCCTGAAGTTCTGGAGAGGCAAGTAGTCCTGGAGAGAGTAATGCAGCAGAGGGCAAAACGCCCCATGTACATGGCTGCTTATGAAGGACTGCATTATTGTAAATTAATATGGGGGAAATCAGTAGCGGGGGAGGAGGGAGTAAGAAAAATCTCAGAGCCTATGGAATTACGTAATAAAATAAAAATAAAATTAAAAATAAATAATTTTAAAATGCCAAAATACTTTGAAAACATTTTTTTAAACAAAGAAATCTCTTTATAATGCAAGAGGGCTCATTCAATATCACTCAGGCACGGGATGACCAGTACAAATTAGGACTTGAGTCTTTTGCTGCTGTGTTCCCAGATTTTGCTAACTCAAATTTATTGCCACCATCTTCCTATTCTTTTTGCTTAGAGATGGCCGCTTGTTAATCATGCTATTACATGTCAACAGGGTAACATCAATATAAAAATCTCTAGAGATTAATGGAACAGAATAGAAACCCCAAAGTCCAGCATATATAAAAGCTTGATATGTGATAAGAGTTGCTTTCAGGGCAGCAGAAAAAGAAACACTAATAAAAACATTGGTTAAATTTTTGGAGAAAAAAGAAAAATTAGGGCTTTATATATTATTATGCATCTACTCACATACATTTGAGATGGATTTTAATTTTTTTAATTAAAAGATAAATACATAAAAGTCATATAACAGAATTAGAATAAAATCAAGGAATGGAAGGATAGATTATTTCAGGACAGGAAAGTCTGAACAAACATATCACAGAGCAAACAAATACGGAGACAAATACCCACATGTCCACAAGCACACACCTCGGAGTGCGCATGGCAGAGGAAAGACTCCAGTCTCAGCTGTGGAAAGAGATTTTACAACTAAGAAAAAGATACACACATCAATAGATCAACAGAAAACCTGGCAACAAATGTGAACAGGTCCCTCACGGCAGACGTGGGCGAGTGTGGTAAGCACGTGAAGGAACCACTGAGCCTCATTTGCAATTAAATAAAACAGTAAGTCAGCAAATTGACTATATTTTAAGTAACTTTTGCCAGGTCATATTTTATATGCAAACATTCAATATCATTGTATAAAACGGGGAGCATTTTTTCCTTTTATTCAGTTTGCCTAGTACTTAGCAAAAGGGTAGGAAGACGGAACCCTCACTCATGGAAGTACAAATTGGACAATGAACAGAAGAACCTTAAAAAGGCATTCTCTATGAAGTGCAATGCACAATGTTAGGAGATGTGATTATGCTGAAGATGATGATGAGGGCTTATTGAAAATGCCATTTGCTGTAGAATTATACACGATAGCAAAAACAGAGGAAAACAGCCAAAGTATTCATTAGCAAAAAACATCTAAATAAATCATGGTGCTTGTGCAGGGAGCCAAAGTAACAGATATGCTACAAAGCTCATGGTAGACAAACACATTTAGTTATGGGAACAATTTACAATGTATTTCACACTGCGGGGGAAAAAAGTCACCAAAAAGTAGATGCATTCATTTATCTATCAAGCTCACTGAGTACCAGACTGGATTACATTAATAGCTTAGATGTATGTAGAAAGCCAATAAGAAGACCTAGGACAATAATAGTGTCACTCTTAAATGAGGAAAATCATGAAGATGAAAACAAAACTCACTATCATCTCATATCATTCCCTTTAACAAACACGCCGTGCTTTGGAAATCCAGAAGTGATGCAGTCACAGCATGCAATGCCATATTTTTTTAACACATCATGCTTGTTTAAAAAAAGTCATGCTCTTTCACCACATTGTATTTTATCATCATTGTACTTTCCCCCCACTAAACTGTGACATGTGATGTTTTTGTAAAAATCCCTATTCTTTGGAGCTTAATAATGATACAATGGAATGGCCAACTCCAGCTCGGGTGGCTTTTTTGTTTGGTTGTTTCTTCCTTTCTTGTTCTATTCTCCCAATTGCTTGGAACTAATAGATCACATATTGGGCTGTTCAACCACCATTTCCCAGATAGACTCAGTAATAGCATTAATATTTGAGTCTTAAGGCGTGGTTCCAGGACACTCCTGGGTTCCAAGTCACTCTAGGCCCTCTCATTCAAGATGTTGTGAAGTTGTGCCTCACAGAACCCTTGGGAGGCACACAAAATGAACTGGCTGGGATAGGGAGGAACACGGACCACACCGTGTGAATTGTATGCAAGCTCTCCTCACCTCAACGTATCCACGTACCATGGCATGATCCACCAAAGTGTATCTTCTCCCTCCTGGAAAAACAGAGAATCTCTTTCAGTCCTTCAAGACCAAAAATACAGGTGTTTGTTTTTTGCATACACACACACATAAATGAAGTCTTACCAAAAACATTCCCACAAATTCCCCCTTCAGTGTCACCTTCTGTACTCACAGTGTCTACTGTCACAGCAAAAAAAAATGGAAATAGAGCTAAATGCCACCCGAGCTGTAGTTGGCCATTCTATTGTATCATTATTAAGCTCCAAAGAATAGGGATTTTTTAGCTCTATTTCCAGTCTCCATTAAGAATCTGCTGCAAATGGTGCCTCGAGGCCACAAGCATCTGAAAGGAAATCCCTTGCCTTCTCTGAGCTGTCCCCTTTGGAACACGCTGCCTGTGAGTCACCTGCTCTTCTCCAGTGGCTGCAGATCACCTGCTACCTGCAGGGAATTCTCTCCTTAGTTCCTTACAAATGGCTTGAAACAGCTCAGCATGTTTGCATGGTCTTGCTCTTTGAACTTTCTCCAGAAGCATTCCAAGTTCTCTCAGCTTCAGCTATCCACACCTTCTCTTGTATGAGACTCCGAAACACAAGAGCTCTGGTTCTGCTCGGAAGAACCCATAGGTACCACAGCAGCCTCGCTCACATCAAGGACATTTGATGCAAGGCTTTGGCCCATCCACACACACAGCCTCTGGCATTTTCAATCACTGGGAACACATCATTATTAAAAGTATCTCTGTGTTCTTCTTCAGAGTATAGACAACACATCTGCTGCATTCTTGAAATTCCTATTTATTGGCAATGTTTAAATATTTTAGAGGTTGTTAATAGGAATAGCAGGGGTATGACTTGAGCTGTCAGCAAACAGAACACTGTTGCAGTTCGTGGTATAATAACGTTAGACAGATCCCTGAATTTTACTATGCTTCTGTCTGTTTATCTGTAAAATGGAAGAACCCCTCCCCCTTAGGGTGCTGAGGATTAAGTGAGGTGTAGGGTGTATTTGGACACAGGGTCCAGTTCATAACAAGTGCTCCAGGAGGCTGGCCATTTGCCTCAGCTGGATGGGTTTTCCTGGCTTCTGCCTACCTTGCTGCAGCCTAAGTAGCTGTTCTTCCCCAGTGCAGACGAGCTTTCTCTAAATGTACCCTTCTCAAATGGGAGAATGTGTACTTGAATCCAGCCCTATACAAAGGACCTCTGGGTCCAAGTGGTGAACTCACTCAAGATTCCTATGGAGACTCACAAGTATGGCCACCTGGCCAGATGTCTGGAGATGCTCATGGCATCTGTAAGTTACAAGGGAAGGAGTTTTCAGGTGCTTTTGGCAGTGCTGGGAGGTTTGGTGTGCTCCTGCACCTCAAGCTCACATCTACTAAGTCCTTCCGGGATCCAGTTCAGTGGTTTTTTACTTTCTCTTCGGAAATCCTCTGGAGGCTGTTTAACACTTAGAATAAAATTCAAGCTCGGGAACTAGGTCACCTGGCTGTGTCTGCTCAGCAGCAAGGATTTTTCACATTTCAGATCTACTATTTATTGAGTATGGATATCTGTCCACCTGTGGTCAGCCTCTTTTCTTCTAGACTGGGAGTTGCACAAGGAGTCTTGCCCATTCTTGCAGCTCACCAGGCCTTGGAAACCAAAAAATATTTACCAAATTCTGATGCACTCCTTGGTTCCTTGTAGAGTCAGACCAAGATGGTGAATGTTGACTCTGCTCTTGGCCTCCCTTTGGCCCTCAGCAGCCAACACAGCTTTCTTTGAAAGCTGATCTTTGATTCTGTGTAGTAGCTTTCAGTCTTTTTTTTTTAAAATAGTTTTATTAAGATGCAATTCACACACACTAAAATTTACCCATTTATACTACACAAAATTATTTTACAGAGTTTATGGACAACGGAATGAAAAGGTAAGTTTAGGGCCCATGTGTGAGTTATTATAAAATCGATGCAGATTTCAAAATCTTTGTACACCAAAACACTCTTACCTTTTAATTCCATTTTCCTACCACTTTTTAGAAGAACACCTGCATACACACAGACACACACACACACACACACACACACACACACACACGGTTGCTATTTAGTCACCAAACAGCAAGGAACCTGCAGTTGTGGTCACACGGATGAGCCTGGAAAGCATTGTGCTGGGTGACATCAGTGTGGCGTGGAAGGATGGCACTTAGATGTGGCTTCTAAAACAGTTCTCCGATTTTCTCATTGAAGCCTCACATTTTGTTTTGTGCAGCAAATTTCCTGCCATAGAACAGGCAACATTTTTAGAATAATTCAACTTCTTTTAGACTAGCACACACATCTGTCTCATTCTTTGGTAGACATCCTTCCCCCACTTTCTTCTATGTCCCCTGTGGAGGGTGAGAAACGGAGGTGACGTAGCAGCAGAGCAGCCTGCAGGTGGCTCCATATTTTCCTACACCCACAGAAGCCTTGCACGCACCTTCATCACAGTTACACGAATTGACTGAGCTGGAGAAAAAAACTCACCTAAAAATTATTGTGGGAAATGCAGATGTGGTTAATTTCAACAGCTGAAGGAATTCTGCCCTTTTCTCCTGCTGTGGGAAAGTCCTTTGAATCAGTTACTTTGAAAGATCTCTTTCTGTCACTCTGCATTTCAGATAAATAGAAACAAATCTTTACCAAAAAAAAAAAATTCCAACCTAGTAGCTAAATAGGGTGTTTTAATTAGTAGTAATTATTTGAAATTCATGAGGTAGGGGTTTTCTTCTTCTTCTTCTGACACAATGTTTTAAAAAAGAAGTTGCCCATTCCTCCACCCAGAATTTCTTTTTGGAGTTGGTGAACGGAACGCTGTACTCCCCAGGCCTGTTGGCGAGCTCGCCGAGTGAGCCCACAAGTTCTGCTTGAGTCAATCCGCCGCATATTTCCCTGAGGCCTTTTGCAACGACTGGGCCAAGGTCAGTTTTATATTCTGCTGCAATCATAAAGTGACACTTGAGATAAACATAGTGTTTACTCTCTCCATGTGAGCCCGGGCTGATATGTAAATGTATCCTTCTTCTTTCATCAAATTTGCATTTGCCCTCTTAGCCAAACACGACAAGGTTCCAAATCAAACAGTTTTAATGATGGTCAACTCTTTATGAACGATGGCCATATCAGAGGAAGAGAAGCAGCGATTTAGATTAAAATGAACAGCACCCTCCGCCACAGCCCCGTTCTCTAGGTTAGTGGTAATTGGATGAACTTTCCGTAAAGACCTGTTTTGATGCTTCAGTGCTTAACTGTAATTACCACGGTCTTCCGGCTTTGTATGTGCCTGCCATGCCCTTTTTATCGGCTACAAACACACCTCACTCACCTATCGTCGTTACGTCTTTCTCTAGTCAAATAACCCAAGGACCCCAAACCAGATTCTTTCCATGCAAAAGAGAACAAAGAGAAGCGAGCTCCAGAAGACTCCAATAGTATCCCCTAAAGAAAAACATCTTACTTCGATTTAGAAAGAGGGAGACACAGTGAAAAAGTGACATTGCACCGTGGGGGGGCAATGAAAGCCACAGCTCTGGTTCCACGGGCTGCCAACGCCCCTCCTCTGAAATGAGTCTGTTTCCAAGGTGCATCTGCCCGGGGCAAGGGTGGGCTGTTATCACTCACTCCCAGGTAAGAAGGCAAGAGTATCCAAACAGCCTCAGGACCCATGGAAAGTGAAAGGCTTAAGTCTCTCTGATGCGGTTAAACAAGGCAGCCTCCTGAAGGGGAAAAATGAGTACCTGTGTTTGCTCTCCATTCTTCAGGAACAAAAGAAGCTATTTCTGTGTTGTGCGTTTGCAGAACACAGAGGGGATTAAGCCAAGGGACCACACAACTCCTTCCCTTCTAGAGCTGGGGGCTGGGTTAAAGACGGGGCTGGGTGGGGTACTGGGGAGGGTGAAGGCAGGGGGGCGGCGGAGGAGGACAAGAAGAGTTGGAGTCCACTGGATTTTGCTTTCCCCTTGGAGCTGGGTGCTTGCTTTTTCTCGAGGGCCCTCCCTGTGACTGTGTTGTGTGGGGACACCCAAGGCACTGTTAGCAAGTTCAAAGCAAAGGGTCTCAGAGACAAGCTGCACAAAGAGAAGGAGAAAAAAAATGACATTCTTTCAAGGGGGCTCCTAGAATCTGCTCCCTGTAAGGAATGGAAAATGAAGCCGGTGGGCGCTGGGCCTTGCTAGGTTACTGGACGGCTCTCTCTTGGAATGTCAGACACATCAGCTAATGGCTTGATCCTGCAATAGAACTAACAGAATTCACGGACGGACACAACGGAACGAATGTCCCCGGCCGACTCCTCCGGGGGCTCATCTTATAAAGACAACGATGACGATGGGGGAGCTGGCGGGGGCGGGGGGGAGCCAGAAAGCCACCGGGAAAGCAGGCAGAGAGGCGCGAGGGGTGTGGGGACCCACCGTTTCCTTTTCAGCGTGACTGTCAAATGGCCATCTAATTGTGACCAGGCTGCGGCGAAGCAGATAGCTTTTCTGAAGGCCGCGAGTCTTTCTGCCATTCACCAGGCCCGGGGACGCCACACACAGTCTGTTTGTTCAACATAAGCAAACAGATTGTAAACTGGCTGATAATTTTTGTACCGACAATGTCATTTACAGCTGTCAGCCTTTCGGTCTGCCTTGTTTGCTTTATTTAAATATGAACCAAGTGGACCTCCCTTCCAGCGCTTTCTTCTGCATTAAAATCACATCCATTCCCGTCCAAGCTGTCTTATCTAAAATTCATTGGAGGCCAATCAGCTGGCTGAATGCTTTCCGGTTTCCATGGAGGCAAGGAGTCCAGTGTGCACTTTGCTGGGGGGATTAGGAAGTTTCAGACTCACAGCCTCCAAGTGTCCGTGTCTTTTCCATTGGCTTCCTCCGGGATGGCCCCGGGAAATTTCGAGATCATCTTGCGTGTGTGTGTGTGTGTGTGTGTGTGTGTGTCCACTGGAACGGAGATGAGTTTTAAAACGTCACTGCTCTCTGATTGCACCAGTGCTCCCCAGCATTCGCTCCACTGCTTTAGGCATGTTTTGCACCGCCCACCTCCCTGCCTGCCTGCCAGCCGGGCCTGCCTGGGGTCACCGTGGCTCCTCTACTGCCTGGCACTGCTGAAACCGTTCCTCCTGCCCAAGTGTCCCCCGCAAACCGCCCCCCCGACACCTCCACTATTGTTAGCGGAGGTCGTGGGCCTTTCTGATAAATAATTCACAGCAGACCAGCTCGCTGGCAGCAAGAGGGACGCTAACTGCATATATCGCCTTCTTGTTCCGGCTCAGGCTTCTTAGAAACACTAAGGCGGGGGCTGGCGAGAGCAGCGAGCTAAGCCGCTGATGATTCCGAGCCTGGCGGTTCTGCTTCGTCCAGCTTGCTACTAACACATTGGAAAAGTAGCAGTAGGAGTCGTGGTGTAGTAGCTTAAGCCTCCACTGCAGCACTTGCATCCCATGTGGGCACCCCGATTGCTTTACTTACCATCATTACTTCACTTCCTTGCTAATGTGTCTGGGAAAGCAGCAGAGGGAAGGCCAAATTCGGCAGGGGTGGGGGGGAAGGGGTCTCTATACCCATAGGGGTAAGCTGGCAGGAACTTCTGACTCTTGGCTTTAAGCTATCCCGGCTCTGGCCATTGCAGCCATTTCAAGAGTGAACTAATGGATGAAAGATCTCTCTCTTTCTGATTCTACTTCTCTCTATAAACTTGGCCTTTATAAATACATTATATATATACACATATATATAATCTTTTTTAAGATAAAACAAAATAAAATCAGAAGAGCTTTGAAACCTTTAAGAGTTGCTGGTTGTTGCACTCTGAATGATGAACATGACAACTTATTTACACTCATTCTCTCAATCCTTGAAATGGCTATAATGTGAAGTGAGACCAATAAAAGGATATTGGGAAGAAGTTCAATGTAAGAACAAATAAATCATGAAAATATTTTAAATACCTAGATAACAAGGTTCCATTTCCCAGCTCAAATGTTGCATTTTTCCCCCCTTCAGTTGTATTGTAACCAACTTCAAATATTTGTTGAGCATCCACTTGTAGCTTGGGACAGACGGAGGCTGGTAGGCATGCCAGGTGAATACCATTCATAAAGTCATTTGGGAAGAGTTGGAACTGGCCTTCAGTCTCACCCTGGGGAGAAGCTGGTACGGAGCAGAGCACAATTAAAGCTTCAGAGAAAAGAATTCTCAGAAGAGGCTGCTAGGTGAGGGAATCGCATTCTGTGCCTTTAGTGATCACAAGACCCATAACATTCGTGAGGGAAGCTGGGAGTTTTAAGTGATAAGCAAGCAGTGTGCTGGTAGGGGATGGGTTCCGTCGCTGACAGTCACGTAAACCGATCCACAGGGAGGACAGGTGCAGTGCGCTGTCTCTACCTCATAGTGGGATTTTAGCAGTAGGTTGCAGTCCCACAGCCATGACGGGCCCTGCTGTCTTCCGGATAGCTACTGCAACTGAACCCTTGGTTCTCTGCAGTTAAACTCTTACGTTTAAGAATTTAAGTCTACTCCGGAGTGGGAAGGTGAGAAGGAGTTATTATTCAGTTGGGAACATGCAGTCATTGTAAGTGTAATTGATACAGATACCATCTTCCTGCTGCCAAAATAAAAATCAAGTACAGACAGTTTGCTAAGTTTTCTGTCCAGTTTAGCTGCTGTACAGCTGACCAGTGATAGAAGCCTTGCACTCTTAATGTAGGTCCACAAAGCAGCATATCTGGAAGTTTGACTCCAGAGCTCAGCTGGAGATGATAGTTGATATGAACTGAACTCAGACTACAGCAAGCTGTTGCTTATTCTGTGTCAGCTGCAGAAGTCTTTGTGTTTGATTATGGAATTGCTTCCCCAGACGTCCTCCCACCGCCCCCAATCAGGGCTGTTATTAAACTAGCAAAGTATTTCCTATCTTAGCTTTAAAGAGTCTCGGTTCAAAAGACTCTCAAAAAGACACTTGGAGCCCAAGAGCTCTGAGGAACAGACCACATGCCTGTCTGAGGTGTGTTTCATGGTGACTCTGAGGGCAGGGGGAGGTTAACCCTTGACAAGCTGTTGACACATGTGGTCGGTAGTGCTCTTCGGTGACCAAGCCAGGGGAGAAATCAGAATGAGAAAAATGCAAATGGTGCTCTGCTTGGCTGCAAGAATCCAGAGAGGAACTGAAGAAAGAAGTTATGATATAAGCACACAGTACCAGCAGCCATTTGATGTTTGGCACCTGCCAGGTGGGGAAAAGACAAAGAAAAACGGTGATCAAACAAATTATACAAAATAGAACAGCCAGGCTGCATCTAAAGAGAAGGTGCGTCACTGCCGCTCTTGCGTAAGTTTGACTTTGCATCAGAGAAACTTCTCAAGAATCAATAACACCCGGAAGGGAGTGGAGCATTCGCAGGAAGAAAGGAGACGCCTGTTTGATCTCTGCCCTTCCTTTGGCTTCAGGGGACTGAAGCACAAGTGAGGAAGACAAAAAAGCAACAAGAGGGAAATGAGACAAGAGCACAAAACCATATCTGAAAATCCTGTTTCAATGCCGTCTAACTTGGAGTGTAGATTCCTAAACATTCCCCCGCTGAGAAGCCCTGGGTAGGTTTCTTAATCTGTGTCTATCATGGTTTCTTAGCCTGTAAAATAGGACGCATGCAGAGTACATTTCCTGGGCTTGTCAGAAAGCCTAAGCCCACAGAGGATGCAGACCCTGGCTTGTTCGGAGGGAGTCTGGTCAGTTCCTGACGTGCATGTGCCACGTCTGTTACTGGGAGGCTCGTGGTTGGGACGTCTGCTTAGCGCTAGTACTGGTATGCCTTATGCTCTGCATGCACGGCCTTTTTTTCTCCTTTTAGTGATTCTATCAGCTAAGCTCCGGATATTGTTCCCACTTCACCAACAGGGAAACTAAGGACAAATCTTTTAGCTCGCGTTTATAACGTTTGCTAGTTTCTGTGCTGTAAATATTCTTATCACAGCTCAAAGGATGCTACCAAAAGCAGCACAGATTTGAGAGGAGATGCAGCAGCATCCGTGAAACATTTTAACTTTAGGGAGGTAATTTTCTATGGGCAGCAATGGAGAGAGACGGTATCCTAGGCAACAGACGCTTCCACGTGAAAGCATAATGGGGAAATAATTTTGACATAGAAAGATCTGACACCAAGAAAAATCACTGGGGCCTTAGCAAAGAGACAAGATGTCTTTCTTATCCTCAGAAATTTCCATTTATCACACAGAAAATTTAGTTGTTGTTGTTCTTCTTCCTCTTCTTCTATTTTTTTTTTGGGGGGGGGGTGGCGGGAATGGTGATGCGGGGATAGTTCGCATGTTCATATTGTTCATTTGCTTCCATCATTATATGCCATGAAGGACAAAGAGGAGGCCAAGGGACGGTGTAAACTGGTCAGATCTGATCTTCAGGGACATCACTCCCACATCCTGAGTCCTAGCAGGTGAGGCAAACAAGAGGTGGGGAGAGACTGGCAGAAACCACAGGAGCCAGGGCCTAGGGAGCAAGGCCACAGGAGTAAGAATATCAGTTCAAGGAGGTCTGAGTGAGGCCTGACTTATTGCTATCTCTTCTCCCAATAACCTGAACCGGATCTGTGGTCTAGACAATGCCCAATAATGTTTGCTGAAGCAATGAACGGCAGAAACAGGAAAGGCAGCCGAGGGGAGATCTCAGGTCACTCTTATCTTCCACTAACACTGGGCACACGGCACAGTCTGTATCCAAGGAAAAAGGTAAAGCAGCAGTGATGTTGTGTGCTGGAAGCTGGATGTAGTGAGTGTATGCCACCCCTCTGTGGGCATGCTATTCAGCCTGGACGCCCTCATCTGAAATGCTTGGGATTGGAAATCCTTTCAGTTTTGGAATATTTGCATATATTGAGATATCTTAGCAATAGGACCAAAGTAGAAACAAAAAATTCAGTTATGTTTCCTGTACACACAGCTTGAGAATGACTTTATGTATTTTGAATGCACTGTGTTTTGGCACGAGGTCAGGTGTGGAAGTTTTCTTTCGTGGCATCCCTTCAGTGATCTAAACATGCCAGAAGTAGGAGCATTCCAGGTTAAGGGTGATCAGGATTATTAAGGATGTTCAAGTTGTATGTAGTGGTGAAGTAACATCGAGAATTTAAGTTTTCTTTTATCAAAAAAGTATTCATTTATTTGAAAGGCAGAATTACAGAAGGAGAAAGAGAGATAGAGAAAACTATCTTTTACCCACTAATTCACTCCCTAAATGGCCAAGAGCCAGGAACTTCTTCCAGGTCTCCCACATGTGTGTGGATACCTAAAGACTTGGGCCAACCTCTGTTGCTTTCCCAGGGAGTTAGCAGCAAGCTAGAACACAAGTAGAGCAGCCAGGATACAAAACAGGTACATACAAGGGATTCGGTACTGCAAGTGGAGGTTGAGCATCCTATGCCACCACGCCACAATCCTAAGAGTTTTCTCAAATCTGGATCATAGCTCAACTGGACACATTTACCCTGTCATGTCCTTCCAACAGTGCTTCAGTCTTTGTCTATGCTCCCTCAAAATGTCAATATGGAAACCTCTAATCAAGCAGCACTTCTTAGGAATTCACCTGGGAAACAAAGTGAGGAATTATTATTATTATTATTATTATTATTATTATTATTATTATTGAAATACTTCTTTTTCCTCATTGTTGAATAGTTGGTAAGAGTTATGATAAACCACAGGAGGATCCAGCACAATACTGTAAAGGCTAAAGTCCTTGCCTTGCACGTACTGGGATCCCATATGGGCGCCGGTTCTAATCCTGGCAGCCCTGCTTCACATCCAGATCCTTGCTTGTGGCATGGGAAAGCAGTCAAGGATGGCCCAAAGCCTTGGGACCCTGCACGCACCTGGGAGACCCAGAAGAAATTCCTGGCTCCTGGCCTTGGGCTGGCTCAGCTTTGGGCCTTAGCAGCCATTTGGGGAGTGAATCAGAGGACGGAAGATCTTCCTCTCTGTCTTTCCTCTTCTCTGAATATCTTATTTTCCAGAAGAAGAAAAAAAAACCCACAGCAATTCATGCCAAAGTATGCCAACAGCTAGGCATGCCTTCCTCTGAGAATAGGTCATGACTAGATATAAAAGGCCTGAGTTCTGGAGCTAAGGTTAATTCTCCTGCTGTTGTACTGGAATCCTATGTGGGCATCAGTTTGAGTCTTTCCTGTTCCATCTCTCTACTGGTGGCATGGGCAGTGGAGGATGGTTCAAGTTCTTGAGCCCCTACATCCACATGGGAGACTTTGGGGGAGGCTCCTGGTTTCAGTTCAGCTCAGCTCTGGCTGTTGTGGCCATTTGGGGAGTGCACTAGAAGATCTATCTCTCTGTCTCTCCTTCTCTCTGTAACTTTGCTTTTCAAAGAAAAGAAAAAATATATATGATATATATATATTTATTTATATTAAAAAAAAAAAAAAGATACTCCAGAGTTCCAAGATGGCAAGAGCTCTGCATGTGAGGGGGACCCTGTGTGTCCGGCCCCATCAGCCCTAGCAGCCTCTCTGCAACTTTCTGCAGTGGCTGACCAAAAGGTGGAGGGGCGTTGGTGGTCTCTTACTCTGGGCAGACTCTAGTGCCACTGAGTTTCTTCCGAAGTCCTTGAGAAACAGCCTGACCACCCTATTCCGATCACTTTGTACTCTTCTTATTTGATGTTCATGAGTCAACGATCTGATTGTGGCAACTACAGCCAGGTCTGTGAGTGCTGAGCTGGCATTCTGAGCCTGGCTAGTGGATGGGAAGCCCTGGGGACTGAGGGAAATGTCAGGCCACCTGGCGCAGTGGTGGAATCTTTGGGGTCATAATGCCCACTTTACCTGGAATGCAGTTACCATGGCCTTGGTGACCCCAGTGAGTCCTGATTCAACCCCTGCCCTCATCATGAGATCTCCATGTTGCGAAAATTTCATCGAAGTTTGACACACCAAAAAAGGAACGCATTGTAAAGATACTAGACAGGCACTTTTTACAAGCCAAGAAATTCTGCCTCCAGCACCAGATGGAAATGTTAGCCGCTGCTGGGCCATTTCACCAACACCTGCCCCCTGATTCCTCCCTTCCTTCCCTTTCAGTAGCATGGATTAGTTCTGGAACTCTATGTAGGTTGAACCCCATTGCTTTAACCCTCCTGTGCGTAGCTTCTCCTGCTCCTTTTTAAATAAGATCCAACCACACATTTGCACTTTGCTGGAGCTGACTCTTCACTCTTACACACTCCTCCTTGGTGTGAAATCCTATTAGTGAATCATGTTTTTTCTTCCTAAGTACCTGGGATAGCAGTTTTCATCACTCCCACACACATTCAGGCTTCCAACATCACTATGAATTCTCTTTTTGATGATTTTTGCCTTCTGCTAATACCGACTACTCCAGTCAGTGTCCAGTGATTTCATGGGTTCACCTTCCTTCCCAGCAGAGTTATCTGACACACGTCCCAAAGGGCATCACCTCTCTACTCAAAGCCATTCATGCTGTGGTCTCCTTGCCGAGATGCTCACAGCAGTGACTTGATCCTATCTGATTACTGCACTTGGAGAGCCCAGGACCAAGTTGTCTGTTCTTGAATTTCATTAGCATTTCCTTGCCCCAGGCACTTGTTTAGGGTTATTTCAGGACAGCAATCAATTTTCCTCTATATACGATGGTCAGAAGCTGCTCACCCTTCCTTGGAGACCCAGTTCAACTGCCCTTCAGCTCTGATTCCCAGATTGTCAGAAGTCCACCCTGTAAGGCTCAGACTCTCCCAGCTGACTGTGATTTGCTGAGACTTGCTGCCAACCTGTCACCTCTGGTTCAGGATCTGCTCCTTGCCAGCTCAGGGCCCCTCAGCTAGGTGGCCTCCAGCCCAGCTTCCTGCCTGTCCCACACTCCCTGGTTATGCCACGGCTCTCCTTTGTAGTAGTGAAGGGTGTGCTGCTTTTCAGGAGCTGCAGGTCTCAGAGAGCAGTGGCGAATAGAGAGCTCTGGCCATGACTCTTGGAGAAAACTCAAGTCTGAGGGTCCTCTTTGTACTGTTCTCTCACTGACCGGTCTGCCTGAGCCCTGTGCATTTGGAAGAATGAAGAGCAGAATCTTGTGAACAGCCAACAGACCCTCAATTACCCTGAATCCTGGACACCACAGGTCAGCATTACAGTGCAGCGGGGTCAGCTGCCAACCTGTGACATTGGCATCTCATACTGAATGTCCCTTTGAGTCCCAGCAGCTCTTTCTTCTGATCCAACTCCATGCTAATGTACTTTAGAAAGCAGCTGAACATAATCCAAGTGCTTGCACCCACCCCTATCACCCAGTATGAGTGACCCAGATAGAGTTCCAGGCTAACCTTCAACTTGGACCAACGCTGCCTGTTGCAGCCGTTTGGCGAGTAAAACAACCAGTGGGTGATCTCTCCTCTCATTCTGTCATTCAAAATCAATAAATAAATCTTTAAACTAATCATGCAAATTGATTTTTTCCAGAGGTGGCCAACAGACAGTGGAAGGCAAGGATGGAGACTAAAACAAGGAAAAGCAAATGGATCCTTTGAGTTCAATGTATACAGAATAGTCCTTGCTCTGAGACTTGTGTCCCTGTTCATGGTCAAATACCACAGTTACATCTATTTTTTGACATCCCGAATACTTAATGTAACAGAGAAACCGCTTCAAAGTTGTGATGCATGCAAAAAGAATTATAATGATGCATAACTTACATTATATTTAGTCATACATAAATAATATTTTCTGGAATAAATGTGCGTCTGTGAAACCAAGACTGCTTGCTAAATCTAATGTCTATCATGATATTACTGATGCTAGAAGTAGCATCCCATCGACTCACCCTTTTCCCTGGTCCTGGGGGACAAAAGGAAAATTCAAGAACTGGCTCCTAAGCTAGATTCAGAAGAGATCAAAATGAGCCCACTCAAAATGCAGAAAATTTGTGGAGTGTTTTCATGCACCAGAAGAGGAAAGAAGTACCAAATCCAAATCAGAAAGTTAAAAATGGCCCACTACGTGAGTCATCAGTACTCAACCTATCCCTTCTTCCCTTGACTTAGGACCTCAAGATCATCTGGCAATGACCCCAAAATAAGCTCCATAAAAATAAAAGTAATCAAAAGTTTGCCAGACTTCCTACTGCATTTTAAAGGGCTCATTTGTATTCTCCTTGGATCCTGAAGGATCAGCTCAAATGCAATGAAAAGCATAAAGAAAAAGGCAGCTGAAAAAAAAAAAAAGTCTTGAGATGATAAATGTCATGTTGCATGTCAGGCTCTGGAATTTTGTTGCGGTGTTACTGTCTTGGCCTGCTGACAGCATGATGGAGGGGCCTGGTGGCTGGCCGCGTTGACATGGCAACACTGGAAAATGCCATAAATATCTGAGTTGTGGGCGTGAATGGCATGTTTACATTGTGTGCGGTGCATTGTACAACATGTGGTGGCTGTTGTCCCAGCCAGGCGAAAACGTCTGGAACTGACAGCCATTTCTCAGAGTCATTTGGGCTAAAACGACTCTCCTGAGTCACTTTTTTTTTTTTTTTTTTTAAGATTTATTTTTATTATTTTTTCATTGGAAAGGCGGATATACACAGAGGAGAGACAGAGAGGAAGATCTTCCATCCGATGATTCACTCCCCAAGTGAGCGCAACGGGCCGATACTATGCCGATCCGAAGCCAGGAGCCTCTTCCGGGTCTCCCACGCGGGTGCAGGGTCCCAAAGCTTTGGGCCGTCCTCGACTGCTTTCCCAGGCCACAGGCAGGGAGCTGGAAGGGAAGCGGGGCTGCCGGGATTAGAACCGGCGCCCATATGGGATCCCGGGCATGCAAGGCGAGGACTTAACCACGCCGCGCCACCGCGCCGGGCCCTCCTGAGTCACTTTTAAAAATGACTCTCACTTTACTGCGAGTCCCGAGCTGTGCACTTTTGCGCATAGCTGAGAAATTCAACTAGGTACTGAATGGACTACGGCGCCTTCCTAGACTTTGCCAAGCACCAACAGCTATCTTCCTTTCTAGTTGAGACTGTGCTAGATTTCTTCTGTATTCAGTACAGTGGCAAGCAGTTAAAACCTTTCCTGAAAAACAGACTTGGCTGAGCACTTCTGTAGATTTCCTGGAGGCTGTAAATCTAAGACTGGGATTTTAAAAATAACTCCAAGTGTACTAGTCTAAGTTGCGACCTAATATTTGTTTCTTAGGTTCTTGCCTCCTACTTAAAAAGTATTTTAAGCGTAGGCATGGACGCAGCTAAAGCAAGTGGTAAGATTTACTCGGAAGGTGAGGAATACAAACATGACCATGTTAAGGGAGAGAGAGCCAGGAAGTAAAAGGGGAAGGGAGATTGCAATCTCTAGCCTCGGAATCCATCCATGGGAAGCAAGAGAACAAGTGGGCATATGAGAGCCGGAGGACAGGAGTGCAAGAGACCTCCCCAACACTGGCATTTCAGGGGCTTAAGAAGGGAGTAATTGCAACAGTGTAATTCTACCCCCACCCCTCGGGTCCCAGGTAATGATGGGTATGTTTCTTTTGATGCAAAAGTGGGCAAAACATATTGCACAGATGGGGAAGGTGTGGCTTCCAAACACATGAGCCTGAATTAGCATTCTAAGACTTGATCACTCCTCCACTTGCTTTACTCCTTAAGCAAAATCCCAAAGCTTATTTCATTCTTTCTTTATTTTTTGCAGGCACCCTAGTGACATTGTACTTCCGTGCTTAGGGGATTTGTGTTCTTTCTACGAAATGTGACAGCATATTTGAAAAAAAAAAAAACAAACAGAAGAACTTAAAGCTGGCTCTATTGTACTTTGGCTGTATTTATCAAGCAGAGTTCTCTATCTCAGGTCCGCTATAGTGAGAACGTTGTTTGGCTAAGCCTCAGCAATGGCAGCCCATGCGTATTAACCGTAGGATGGGAACAGCATCTTAGGACCTTGGCTGGGTGGTTTTTAAGGTGGTTCTTGCTAAATAGGGAGCTTACTGGAGTTATACAGTTTATGATGGTGGAGCTTTGGAAGCATGGGCAGATTTTAACAAGTTCCTATCTTTCAGAAGAACCTGCTAATCTTAATTAGTTCATTGCTTATTGGTTGATGGTACTAAGCTCCAGAAAAAGTTATTTCTGGAATAAGTTGCTTTGACTCAGATTCCTTGTTAACCTAAGAACATGAAGGAAGGACTCAGGGTCATGAGGTTTGCTGGTTTCTGACCTTAATAGCCTTGGACAAGTCGTTTGGTCCCTCTAAGTCCTGTTATCTCATGCATTCATTCAGCTACATGTCCCTGCTTGACTATGAAGATAAAATTTCATGACACCCTGCAATAGGCACTCTGGGTCCTTGAAACGTATTCTCACGTCTCCAGAATCCAAGACACACCAGGTAGCCACAGGTGAACATTTGATTGTAAGCATATTTTAGAATGTAAGAAAACACAAGGAATCACCAGCAAGAAAGAGCAAGAAGTATTCTTTGAGCATTTTTATTTGAAAGATAGAGAGAAGGTGAGACAAAGAGAAATAAATCAATCTCCCATTCACCAATTCACTCCCCAAATGGCCTCAACTGCCACAACTGAGCTGATCTGAAACCAGGTTCCAGGAGCTTCTTCCGAGTCTCCAGTTGGGTGCAGAGGCCTAAGGATTTGAATCATCCTCTGCTACCTTCTCAGGCCATCAGCTGGAAGTTGGATTAAAAGTGGAACAGCTGGGACTCGAACTGGCGCCCATATGGGAAGCTGATGTTGCAGGAGGAGGACTAACTTACTAAGGCATTGCACCAGCTCTTTTTATTTTGTTTTTTTTTTTTTAAATATGTGTGATGTCTTAATCTATTTGGAACAGTAATATGCCCATCCATATTAGCAAACAGAAGCAAGCCAAGAGTTGAATCAGGACACTCTTCCTTCATTATAATCTTGGCTTCACAGAAGAAGCAAAACATTGTCAGTGAAGAATAGACAAATTGGTCCCAGCTTAATTTGATGGTACAGAATTGCCTTCAGTCATTGACCTTTATTTCTTTGCCTTAGGATCAAATTGTATCTACAAAGACTGTTTCAACACAATGTCTGAGAGAAAAGGGTTTAACCTCCCTGAAGGTAACAGCATTGTCCTTCTTTGCCCATCACATATATTGATATGTTTGATTTAGAGACCCATTCATCACAGGGCCCTGAGTAGTCATCAGTCACATTGCTTTGGCTCCTCATTCATCTAGCTTACAACTTAGGATCCGCACCGAAAAATCGAGGACTTCTCTGAATTTTTCCAGAAACTAAATTAAGACTTTTCCTTTTTGCTTTTTGGAGCTGTTGAACGTGGGAGACTCCTATTTAAGCCACACCTGTCACATGTCATTATGAGAGACCCAACCTTGGCTAAAAGCCCAAAAGAGATGACTGACTTCCCATGTGGCATTTTTATAGACAAGATATATGTAGACACCCAGAGGAAAGGTTGCTCCTTAAGGAGAGATTCAGATCTGAACCAAAAATGCCACTGGCAGTGATGATACCTGCCTCACAACACAGGATCCAGCATCCATGGCTCCTTGGAGAAAGACAAGCCCTCAGATTGGGGCAGAAATCACACAAGATGAGCCTGGTGCAGTTCGCAGTGCTTGGAAACAGACAAATGCTACTCCCCACCATTCCCCCGCAAAAAGCCATGATGGAGAGACATCAGAAGGACCCAGCAGGCAACTGCAACAGATCCTGATGGGAAAGGTGGAACCATCGAAGCAAAATCAAACCAATATCAGTAGATTATCACAGTATAAAATAAGCATCCCAGAATTCATATAGATATACAGAAAATAAGTGAGGCAGGAGAGACAAACCATTCATGCAAAAAGTCCCAAATCCCTGTGGAGTCTCTGCTGCAAGGAAGTAAAGCCCTCTTAAGCCTAGGTTGCAATAGTAGCTCCTTCTTCAGAGGTGCAGTACAGAAAGTCGTAAGAGTAGCTTTCTTTTTAAAAATTTTTTAAAATAATAAATTATGTTCTTTTTGATGATATTTACATAATATACCCATGTGGAGCATGGTTTGGGGTGTAAAGGGCCAAGACATGGAAGAAAGCTGATGAGACAATTGCTTCTATTTTTTTTCTTCTTGCTGTATGTGGAGGTAGAGGGAAAGGCCATCTGGTGCATCCCATGGTCCCCCATGTTCCAAGGGTACTGCTCGAGTGGTTTCGATAGTTCTGAGATGTTATTGATTTCATTGCTCCATGGTTGAGGAAATCCTTCCAAGGTCCATTGCCTAACATAGTCCATCCTAGAATCTCCATTTGCTGAGACACTTGCTGTCAACATTTAGCAGGGAGAGTTGTCCAGTTTCTTCTGCCATCCAAGGTACTTGATGTCCTCTGAAGGCCTCAATGACCTGTCATGTCCCCCCGTGTGCATCTGGTCATGCTGTCCACTGCAAAAGTTTCAACAACCAAGGAGGCCAGTTTTGACACAGGCACTCCATGATCAGACCACAGACCCTGTAGTTTTCTCTGTGGTTGGAGTTTTGGCATCTAGCGGTCTAACTGGGGGAGTCCCCAAAGAAAGCTCACCAGAGGTGACACCAGACCTGATTCCTGTGTATACCAGCCAGTGTGGGGTCTGGCTCAATTCTGTGTGGCTACACACACACTAGTGGTTGCAATCATCCAGACAGCTCTGTCTCCAGCCCCATCTCTTATGCAAACTGACAGATGCTGTGGCCCTGCAACCCTATCCAACACACATCCAGCCCTCACACACACCAGTGGTAACTGCAGCCTAGTAAGACTGATCCCATAACCTCACCAGGCCTGCTCCCAGCCCTGGTTCCTGTGCATGCCAGTACGTGCAACAGACTAGTCCAGTCTGTCACGCATCCCATTCGGCTGTCATACACATCACTAGGTGTTTCAGCCTAGCTCAGCCCGACTGCCCCACTATCCAGCCCACATTCAGTGCCTGGCCCCAGCTCTGGTTCTCATGCTCACTGGTGGGAGCAATAGCCCATCAGAGAGGTGACCAATTTCCCTACTATGCCCAGTCCCAGATTTTGCATTTTCCAGGTTGTTCTACAGTCTAGCCTAAAAGGACTTGCTCCCATTCCCTGCACTCATCAGCTGATGCAGAAGCAAAGCCAACCAGACTTCATTTACTTTGGTTCATGCATTCACCAGTGGATAGAGTCACTTAACACAATCCAGCTCTCCTCCTAACCCAGTTCGTATGCAGGTCAACAGGGACTGTGGTTCTGCATAAGTCCCAGCTCTCATTGTTACCGGTAGGAGCAGTGACCTAGCAGGGGACCCCTGCACTTACCCTCTCTGCCTTTCTTCCCTGCTTCCCTGAGCATTATGTGTGCTGGTAGGTACTGTGGCCCTGTCTGGTATGGCCCGCTCTACCCAGCGTCTGCTGGTGGGTGCTGAAGCTTGGTTCAGCCTGGTCTGTCCTGGTTCTAGTTTATGTTGGCAGGAGCTGCAACAGCCTTGCTTGGCCAGCCCACACTCATTCTAGCTCTTATTGTAGGATACCACAGCCCGCCCCTGCCTATCCCGTCCCCAGAACCAGCTAGAGACCTAGGCCAACCCATCCTACACCCACTCTGGCTCTTGCAAGCATCAGCAGATGCTGGAGCCTAGCCCAATCTAGCATAGCCTGGTGCACATCCATGTCAAGGGAATGCTTCAACCATGTTGGAGAAAGTGGAAGAATGTTCTTCTTGCCTGCCAATGGCTTCCCCTTTGTCCAGGCCCCCTACTCGTCCAGAAGTGACATTCGCAGCTTCAGTGGCAGCTCTGAAGATGCCCCACTCCTGGTCCTTCTGGAAAAAACTGCAGGAATGAGGTTGCAGGTAACCACAAAGCCTTTGGCTCTTTATTCTCTGAGTCTAGAGAAGACTTATCTATGTGTTTAAAACTTAGAGTTACAGAAAGAGGGAGAGACAAGATCTTTCACCTACTGATTCACTCTCCAGGTGGCCACAACTAAGGCTCAGCCAGTCCAGCTCCAGAAGCCAGAATCTTCATCCTGGTCTCCTCCATGAGTGACAGAGGTTCAAACATTTGACACAGCTTTTATTGCTTTCCCCAGGCCACTAGCAGGGAGCTAGATCAGAAGTAGAGCACGTTGGGTTAGGGAAATAAGAGACCCAATGTAGGCACATTGATCAATTTGAGTGTTTGTGTGCACGCACAAAGGGGTCACTTTCAAGTGAAGCCATTAAAAAGAGGCTGTTCCTTTTCCACAAGTTTCCGATTAATCACAATCAGTTGTAGCTTTTCAACAATCCTTGATCTGGCCTATTGCTTGCTTCGCTCCTAGGGGTGATGTCCAAGAGGTTAGAGTTTCTACCACAGTGTGCTATGTGTCTGTGAAGTGAAAAAAAAAAATTTTTTTTAAGATCTGCTTATTTTTTACTTAAAAGGCAGATTTACAGAGAGAAGGAGAGAGAGAGAGAGATCTTGCATCCACTGGTTCACTCCCCAAATGGTCACAGGGCTGGGGCTGGGTTGGTCCGAAGCCAGGAGCTTCCTCTGGGTCACCCACATGGGTGCAGGGTCCCAAGGCTTTGAGCTATGCCCTACTGCTCTCCCAGGCCACAGCAAGGAGCTGTATGCAAAGTAGAGCAGCTGGGACACGAACCATATAGGATCCCAGCACTTGCAGGGAGAGGATTAGCTAATTGAGCCACCATGCCAGGCCCACCTTTCACACATATTCAGCATATCTATCAGATAGGCTATAAGTCCCCTGAGAACAGGGCTAGCCTGGAATCTATTAGGAACAATGGAAGTTCTGTCCCTCTCAATTGTGGAGGCTCTCCCCAAAGTCACATCTACAATAGACTCAGAGATGTGAGCCCCAGATCCTCCCTACACATACCCAGGTCAACACTTAGAAACACAAACACACAAGGACATGTGTGAATATCAGTGCATTTATGTAAGTGTTTGTGCACACACACATATGCTTATATCCAGATATACATGAGCGCACCTATATGTGACAACGTGTCTTAAATACACACACTTACAGAGTTGGTCTCTGCTGGGTGCTAAGCTAACTATTCCACATACAATGTTAAATTAAATATCACAACAACCTTGGAGAGTGCTGTTATCTATGCAGTTGTGTCTCCTAGGTAAACTAAATCTTAAAATAGCGGAAAAGCTGGGCTGTGGTCAAACAGCCCTCAAGGAATGGCCACTGGGCCTTTGCTGACATTTTAACTCTTTACTCCTTTTCTCTCTCGCCTACTGAGTTTCCACACACCCATCACCATTCATCCTTTGTAGTGTCTGGCTCTTATGCTCCTGGAAACCTACACAGACTGACTTCTTTGGGGCTTATATTTCAGACAACAGATTTTCTTTCTGGTGAGAAACAACCAGGGAAGTGATGGCAAGTCAGTATAGCAGAAGGTAGCTTTTGGAGCGGGGGTCAAAAGATGCTCTAAAGGGAGAAGGCAAGTTTGCACCACTGTCAGGGTTGCAATAAATGGCCAATGTGCAATGGGAGGCTGATGCATGAGCTTTAACAATTGTGAGTGACAAACATACTCCAGAATTATCTGCAAACTCAATATGTGTGTACATATGCAATATTTCATGAATGCATACATTTTGCACATTTTTCTTCAAAAAGTGAAACTAGTAAAACACCTGTGGATAATGATATGTTATGAAAATCTACGCACAGGCTTCAATTATTTAAAGATCTCTTCGTTGAAAAAATGAAACTATAAAGGAGATAGAGAGGTCTTCCAACTGCTAACTTATTTCCCAAATGGGTGTAATGGCCAGGGCTGGCTCAGGCCAAGTCCAGGAGCCAGGAACGGCACTCAGGTCTCTGATGTGGAGAGGTGGGGGAAGGGCCCTTGAACTTGCAACACTTTCAACTGCCCTTCCGAGTGAAATAGCAGGAAGCTATATCAGAAGTGAACACAGAACTGGAACCAGAGCTCCCATATAAGCTGCTGGTGTCACAGGAGGTTGCTTAATCCTCCTGTGCCACAACGCTGACCCTGAGTTTCAAGTTTTTTGTACCAGAGTAAACTTATCTTTGCTTGCCATTGTTCCGCACACGTCTTGCTGTCCTCTCATGTTTGCACACCGGATATTCTTCCTTATCAGTATTCTGTCATTCATCTCCTAATTCTGCTTCCTCCTAAAACAGTAGACTAATTTTCTAACTAATTTCAGGGAAGTCTTTTCTCACAGTCAGGCCAAGTGCTGCTTCTCCGAAGACCACAAATTCCACAAAGCCAATCAAAGACACAAAGCAATCTACTCTGAAGAGACTCAGACTAGGGGCCAAAATTGCCTATGTCACAACTTCATACCTTAAGGGAGGCAGAGACACACTCTAGAATTCATTTCTCCACTTGCAAACTAAACAAATAAGAGTGAGCCAAGCAAAGCAAAACTGCAACCTGGGAAGCACAACCCAAGCCAGCTTCATAGCTGGGCAGTTTCACGTTGCCTAAAGCATCCAGGAAGTATACATAAGGAGACCATGGGTCTGAAACACTCCTAAGTTGTTCACTGACAGAGCTGAGACATTCACAATGCCTTGTTGATGGCCCCAGATCCCTCCCTCTCCAGCCAACCTCCAAATGTTCTCTCCAGCAATGACAGAGGGGGTAAGGTACCAGTGGGTTGTTGAGGTGGGAAATGGGTAGACAGGGCAAAACAGGGAGTTGGTTGTGTCCACCCCAGGAAAGGCCATTTACCACATTCTCTCTGCTTCCACCACTTCTGAGCTGGATTCTGTAGCTAGCCTTGTCAGGGAGTGCATAGAGCCTTGAGGTCACAAACCCTGAACTGGAGGTGCAGTGGCAGGGAGCGCAGGGTTCCAGCTCCATGCGGGAGGAATCGGGTCTGGGAATGTGCTAGACACGTCATTCCAATGTGCCTCAGTCTTTTCCACTAGGGGGTGAACTGCAGGACAAAACGTGTTGGTGCTGTTTTGTAAATGATTTGTTCTCTGGTGTCCCTCCTCCTGCCCCAAACTCCTTCCCTTGTTTGTACCTTCAGGTACAATTGAAAATCTTGCTTTTAAACTTCTACATGGTGACTGATTTTGAGCCTAGGAAGAGCATGAACAAAACAAATGTTGTCAAGTGTGTGTTGGGGTGACAGTGACTGTGGCAAATAAAACTCATGATCAGGGGCTGGCACTGTGGTGTAATGGAGTTAAGAAGCCGACCACAGTGCCAGCATCCCATATAGACACTGGTTCAAGTCCTGACTGCTCCTCTTCTGATCCTGGAAAAACAGCAGAGGATGGCCCAAGGCCCCTGCTGCACTCATATGAAAGACCTGGAAGAAGCTCATGGTCTTTGCTTAGGCCTGGCCCAACAACAATCATTTCAGCCATTTGGGGAGTAAACCAGAAGACAGATTCTCTCTCTGTCTCTCTCTCTCTCTCTTTGTTTTCCAACTAAATAAAATGAATCTTGGGGGGGGGGAGGAGAGGCTCATGGTCAAGGGTGTGTTATGGTGGCAGTGGCAAGAGCTCAGTGGATCCTCCCCCAGACTAACCTGGGCAGCCAGTTCTCAAACCATTGAAAAGGCAGTGCCTCCCAATCAGCAGCATGCTGGCATCTTACCAATAACCTGAGATGGATATCAGCAATGCTGCTTCATCAAGTTAATATCTCAAATCTGGGGTGACTTTAAATCATACAGATTTAAAATTACATTTTCAGTGTGCGGTGGACTGTGTGCTTGTGGCCAACTCAGACATGTGTCTTGAAGCTCTGCAACCCCGTAATGTATTAAAGGTAAGGTGTTCAGGGGGAAATTGTGCTTCAATAAGATCCTGAGAATTGGGCCTTTGACAGGATTAATGCTCTTACAAGAGAAGGAAGAGAGATCAGAACCAATCTCTCCCTCTTCCAGCTGGAGTCAATAAAAAGGCAGCCCACTGCAGCCAGAAAGAGAACCCTGACCAGAAACCTGAATGACCAGCACCTCCAGCTGGGGTTTCCCAGACTCCAGAAGTCTGAGGATTTAGTCATTCTTGTTCCTAAAAACCACAGTCCATAATGTTTGGTTACAGCAGCCTTAGCTGTCTAGTCAGCCAGCATTTCTCAGGGTGATTTCCAACAGCTAATTGGAAATCTCAACTTGCTGTATGGCCTGAAACTGAGCCACCTAGATCAGGACACCTGCTCGTGAAACCAACTGACTCCTGGGCATCCTGGCCGAACTGTGCATCTGCTGAGTCCATTGAGGCGACATCTCCTGGGCTAGCAAGGGGCCTGGCATGTGCTATCCCAGCTCTTGGGTCACTGTAGGCTGGTGAGAATGGGTGGGCATCCGTGATGTGTGGATGAAGGCCTGACTGCTGTTCCTTAGGTGCCTGGTGCTCTCCCTGTGCAAAGGTTCTAGAAGCTGATAGGCTGGCCAGACCTTTCATACACGCGATCTTCTTAATCCATTTTCTACTGCTCTAACCAAAACCCTTGAGATGAGGTCATGAATAAATGATAGAGGCGCATGAGGAACCCAGTTTAGGAGGCTGAGACATACAAGCACATGGTACAGATGCATGCTCAGCCTTGGGTGAAGGCCTTTGGCTGCACGATAAGAAGGCAGGGGGCTTCCTGGTGTGACATCAAACAAACGTACTAGGTCAGGTCTTCCTTTTCCTAAAAATCTGCTCGAAACGGCTGGTATTGTAGCATAGTAAATGAAACTGCCACCTGCCATGCCCACGTCCCACATGAGCACTGGTTCACATCCTGGTTGTTCTACTTCTGATCCAACTGCTTGCTAATGGGCTTGTGAAAGCAACAGAAGATGTCTCAAATGCTTGGGCCCCTACACCCATAAGGAAGACCTGGATGAAACTCCTGGTTCCTGGCTTTGGCCTGACCCAGTCTTGGTTATTGCAACCATCTTAGGAGTGAACCAATGGATGAAAGATCTGTGTGTGTGTGTGTGTGTGTGTGTGTGTGTGTGTGTGTGTGTGTGTGTATGTGTATGTGTGTATGTGACTGTCTCTCTGCAACTCTTTCTTTCAAATAGATAAATGCATATTTAAAAAGACAAAAATAAAGAAGAAAGAAAAGAATGGAGATCCCCCCCATGGCACCCTGGGTCCCAATCTATTGAATTCATCTGATCCTCTTCAAGTCTGCACCTCCACAAACAGTTCATATAGATCTGAGGGAGTTGGTCAGGCTCAGCTTCCAACCTAATGAATTCTGGGGGACAGGTGTTCCAATGGTGGCAGTGGCTGGGGCTGCAATCAGCTCCTGGGAAGGCTTACATAGCTGGGCGCCTGTAACCTCACTGTCTTTATGAGATCTCCCATTTTGATCTCTTAGATGGCAGCCCAGAGCTTCCCACAGGTGTGCATATATGTATTCTAGGAAGAAACAGTTGGCAGAAACAGTCCCCCTGTACAATCCAGCCTGGGAAGTCACACACAGCATCACTTCTGCTTATCCTATCCGTTATGCATCTCCCACCAAGGCCAGCCCCATCCCAGGGGAAGGTAAATCAGTGCCACCTCTTGAATGGCAGCTGTCTCCAAGTAGCTGGGGATATAGTGAACTCACCACTCAAGTCCAAGTTTCCCACACTGATCCTCAGCCCAAGTGTCTGACACATGCCTTCCTTGTTGGCCTCCCTCCCTTTCTCCTCTCCTTGGGTTATAGCAGGGCAGGACAGGAAAGGTCCAATAGGGTGTCATGCTTTGGGGGGAGAGACTCCTTCATGCACCAGCACAGACAGTACAAAAATGCCAGAACACTTCAATTGCCCATGAAATGCAAAAGAATTCAGGAGTCCAGACTTTTGTCTCCAGAGCTATTCAGAAGTACATGGCTGAGATCAGAGAGGTTGCCTATGTCACCCATGCTGAGGCTGGGTACCTAGTCATCGGGACTATTAAGAAGAATACACACAGAGAGGCTAACTGTTGGACAAGAGCTGTATCCCTTGCCTTTCATTCCTCAAGCTGAAGAGTTGATAGAGTTCTTGCTACGATTTGAATGTGTCACCCAAAAGTTCCTGCCTAATTTGCAAATTCATGTGTTAGTGGCTTTTGGAGGTTGGGTGTTTGGAGAGCCATTAGGATTAAGGAGTTGGTGGGGGTGAGGAGCTATGATGGCTTCAGCAGCTACATGAGAGGAAAACCTGAACTGATATGCTTGCTCAGCCTCATTGTGTGATGGCCTCTGTTCCTGCTCCCATGCAGCCAGAAGCCAATGCATGCACTTGGCTGGTCAGCCTCCAAAGGGCAAGAAACAAATGGCTTCTCTTTGCAAATTATCCGGTCTTGGATGCTCAGCTATCCTGGGGTATTGAATTGCCAGCCTAAGTGCCAGGTAGGCCCCACAGATCACTTGGTCTATCCCTGTCAGGCAACTGCAGGCAGGAAATTGAAAATTTCAGTGAATTTATTGTAGGCTGTTTTGCAAGTTGATCATTTTGCATAACCTGGGAATGACATTACAAACCTCCACACACGGCACTTGGCAGAAGAGATCCCTGCCTCTGAATCCATCAATGGAAAATAAACTCAGTTCTCTGAGAAGGGATTTAAGGAGATGTCTGGAAAGTCACAGTGCTCCTGGGCCAACTGGAATGGAGAATTCTTTCCGAATGGTCCACAGCCGAGATGCAGGGCCCTTTGCCCACACATTCATCGGTCATCAGATGCTCCGAGTGAAAGGGCATGAACTGGACGGACCTCCAGATAACTCTCAATGGCTGCCCCACCCTTGCAGGGGCTGGCAGTATAGCCTGTATGGTCAGTGACATCCCAGCAGCTAACAATCCTTCCTCTAAAGCCCTCTTTTCAAAAGGGTGTGTAGGATGACACATCACTGTGAGCTGCTGTGAATCCCAAATGGTGAGGCCCTCACCCCGCAGATCCTTGGTTCAATAGCTTAGAAGTCAGGCCTGGGAATCCCTAATTCTAAATAGGCTCTGAGTGATTTCTTATTCACATCCAGGTCCTTTTGCACCAGCCAGCCCCAGGCCCATCCCGGTGCCCCTGTGCTGTGTCTCTGGAGGCATGGTCCTGGGTAGGACAAGTGGCAGAATGGGTGATTGTCAGTGGGTTAGATACAGCAAAAGTAACCATTGAAAACCTGGGTTATTCAGCTGTCCCCAGGTTCATCAGCAGGAAGGAACCATTTCTTGCCTCCCCCAGTTGGCAAGCTCCAGCCAGCCTCGTCCAAGGGAGCGCCTGCTCAGTCGGTCTTGCAGCTCCCTGAATTGGCTCATTCCCTTCCCAGAGAAAATAGCCCTATTATAAACACACAGAACTGGAGTCAGGAGGAGGGGGTGTGCAAGCTCTTGCCCTGTCCATCTTGCAAAATTGACTTTTCTGTCAATGAGAACACAGCTTTGCTTTCACTCCTGTGTGCTTTGGCAGTTTTAACCGTGGCTATAAAATTTATCCAAGGAAAACTGGCATTTATCTTGGGTTCACTCACATTGGGTAAAACTGATAAACAGATGGGGGTGCACCAGGCCATGGTTAATTTGGTTAGCTCTAAGCAAAAAAAAAAAAAAGTCATTTTGTGTTTCTGCTGGGATAATCTGTTGCTAATTGTCGCTGTTACATACCTGACAGGGTCGTTCATACTTGTCAAGAATCCACTTCTTCATTTTTGTGGGGCCCCAGCCATCCTGATCCAAGGTGCTGGTGGGGTTGTGGGGAGGGGGAACTCAATGAGGTGAGACTTTCTACTATTATCAGCAATAAAAAAATAAAATAGCCCTGCTGGGTTTGTGTATGCACACACAAGGCGTTTATCTGTAACGGTTGTGAACAAGAAAGGAGAGGGGAGAAAGAAAGAAACCAACAAGCTCTGATGGGGTGGCTTGCAAAGGCGATCAGAATGCAGACCAGATGTCCCACCCCAGTGTCTCTGGAGTTTTCTTTCTTTTGTGTCCCAGCTAAAGGCCCAGTGAGGATCAGAGAGCTCATCCCGGCTCTGTTTACTTTGGGAACAATCGGCGACGTATGAATAATAATGCCTCCCTCTGACCATGACTAATTGAATTGCAGCCTGCGGAGGGGTGGGGGGAGGTTCAACTTTGCTGGTCCACTGCATCTCTTGTAGCCCAGGACAGGGACGAATGTTGTCCAGGCCGCATCCATAAACACCTCACAGCCTAGGACCCAGGGCCTCCCAAGGGGTAAGCGTCAAAAACAAGTTTGGTTTAGAAAAGGGAGAGAGAGCAGACTGACCCATTAGAGTCCTGGCTGCTCTACTTTCTATCACAGCTCCCTGCTAATGGGCCTCAGAGAGCAGCAGGTGCATGATGGCCCAAGTACTTGGACCTCTGCCACTGATGTGAGACCTGGCTCCTAGCTTCCACCTGACCCAGATGTTGTAACTATTTGAAAAGCCAAACAGAAGATTCCCTCTCTCTCCCTTTCTCCAATTCTGGTTTTCAGATTAACAAATCTCTTGGTGAGGGAAGGGGAAGTTAGATGGCAACATTACGGTACAGTTGGTTAAACCACTGCCTCTGACCCAAGCATCCTATATATGTCCAGTTCATATCCCAGCTGCTCCACTTCTGATCCAGCTTCCTGCTAATATGCCTGAGAAAGTACAGAAGATGCCCAAAGTCCTTGGGCCCCTGTACACACAGGGGAGCCCTGTTTAGGTCAGTCCAGCCACAGCCATTGAGGCTATCTGGAGAGTGAACCAAACGACAAAAGATATCTTTCTTTTTCTCTTGCTCTCTTCTCTTTCTGTAATTCTGCCTTCCAAATATATACATACATACAAAAACAAACAAACAGAAAGCTATCCATCCAGGGACTGGGGTGCAGGGATGTTGAGTCAAATCTGTTGAGGTTGTACTTTGTAAAAGGAATGGATGCTGTGAGGACTCTG
Source organism: Ochotona curzoniae (assembly GCF_017591425.1). Lineage (NCBI taxonomy): Eukaryota > Metazoa > Chordata > Mammalia > Lagomorpha > Ochotonidae > Ochotona > Ochotona curzoniae. Next base: position 19,025,747 of record NW_024465894.1, on the reverse strand, counting down.
GCTTGGCAAGAGAAAATGGTAAAATAGCCAAGAAAGTATCCTGCAAGAGAGTGTCTGGAAGCTAACAGGAGATATTGGGAGGAGAGGGATGTAAGGAGCCATTGGAATGGGGACAGATGGCCATGTCTATGATCTCACAATAGATGGGGCATGGGGATCTAAACACGTGGTAAACCCAGCTCTTTTCTCGATGCTTACAAATAGGAACCACACAGGTGGAAGCCAGGGCTCAGAAAGACTTTGTTCTCACAGCACGAAAGTGATCCTGGGTGCGTGGAGATCAGCAGAGCCATGCAATGCTACCCACTGGTCTCTGTGGTAAGCTGGATGCAATGGAATTTGCCCATCAAATGGAGTCAAATGGAGCAGAAACATGGGGGAAAACCAGGGATCCCAATTAAGTGGTATTCACATAATTTCCTATTAACTTTTCACTAGCTTATCAGGCTTTAAAAATTGTCCACAAGGGCCAGTACTGTGATAAAAAGGGTTAAAATACCACTTGTCATGTAAGTATCCTATGCTGGAGTCCCAATTCGGGTCCTGGCTACTCCGTTTTTCCATCCAGCTTCCTGCTAATGCACCTGGGAAAGCCCCAGAAGATGGGTCAAGTGCTGGGCCCACTGGGCCTGCTTGGGTTACCTGATGGAGCTTTAAGCTCCTGGTTTTAGTCAAGCCCAGCTCTAGCCGTGCATCTACCTGGGGAATAAACCAGAAGCAAGTGGGAGATCTCTCTCCATGTCTCTTTCTCTCAGTCAACTCACCTTTTAAATAAATCAATAAAAAGAAGTAAAAATTACCTGTAGGTGTTACTACTAGTAATCATTTTACTGTAAGTTTCTGAGTTCCATCTTTCCATTTGGAATGAAATAAAAATTGTTCAATGCATTCATGGAAAGGGATGAGTATTTAGCCTAGCAGTTGAGACAACAACGTCACATATTGGAGTGCCTGAATTTGACTTGTGGATCAGGCTTCTGACTGCAGCTTCCTGCTAGTGCAGACACTTGGAGGGAACAGATGATGGCTCAGGCATCTGGATTCCTGCCACCCATGTGGGAGACCTGGAAGATGGAGTTCCCAGACCCTCCCCTGTGAGAGCAGGTGACAGCTCAGGCATCTGGATTCCTGCCACCCACATGCAAGGCTCGGATGGATCTCCCAGATCTTTTGGGTTGGCCTAGCCATAACTGTTGCAGACATTTGGGAAGTGAACTGGTGTCTTTTTCTGTCTCTATTTATATCTCCCTGTCTTTCAAAAATGAATCAATGAATATAATTTTAAGAATGAGCTGCTCTCTGGTTATTCTGAGCTTTACAGAAATCATTGTTCTTTATAAAAGTATTATCTAAAATGCTTCTGTTTTATCTATCATCTACCTGCCTGTCAGGCATCTAGCTGTCAAGTACTTTTTTCTCCCTTTCATTCATTTCTCTCTCTCTCTTTTAACTTGTAGCCAATTACCTATGTTGACCTAAATATTCACCTATTTCTCCATCTCTAGGTTAATAGATAAATAAATTAAGCCACAAGCAAAGAGAACCCCCAAAGAAGCAGCCCCTCCCCTTCAGGAGTGGGGTACAGAATGTTACACCATGCAGCTAGGCTGCTGTTCGCTCAGAAGAGCGGCCTCTCCACTCTAGCTTGCTTCCTAACCCCACTTGACCAAATGGGCCAGAAGATATGCAGGGAAAATAGCAGCTTCCTGGCACTTATACCAGATGTGAAATATCTTCAATCCCCCAAATCCAGGCTGTTATCGCATTTTAGTCCCTGGTTTTCAATCCTCAGCCCAACCTACTAAACAAACAGCCTGGCCACCCCGGCGTAGGCCACACTCCTGGGGTTAAGATATTCCACCTAAAATCCTTTCGCTCTTTTCTTGGCTGATATTCATGGCCACTATTCTTGTGCTCTGAATACCAAACAAAGGAAGACAGAGCAGGCTTAGCGGCTGCACAGGAGAAGGGAAGAGATGGGTGAGGAGACGCATTTGTGTTGCGCAAATAAATATTCCAAAGCTTCACCCGAGAGCCAGGTTCTTCCCTCTGTAATGAAGCAGCAGAATTATTAATAAAAGGAAGTGAATACCAATCTCAGTGCTAGAAAGACTGCAGAAGGCAGCTGGTGTGGGTCCAATTCCTAGAAGTTCTCTGTTTGATATGGATGCCAGTAGGTGATCCTTCCCCTGAAGGTGTACCCCAACAGCTCCCTGCTATGATGCCATTTGCTGAATCTGGGAAACTTATCTGCTGCACTGCCTTAAGTTTCAGTGGGACCGCCGAAGGAGAAAACGATCAGCATCTACAAGCAGTGAGCGCTACAAGGAGGAGAGATGATGTCTGGCAAAGGAGAGAGGGTTGCTGAGAGGAGAGGAGATGAGAGTCCAAGGGACGCTCCCAAGCTGAACATCTGGCATCCTGGAGGAGATGCTGCTTCCACACCAGGCTGCCTGGGGTTGAGCTCTAGCTCTGTGCTGGATTCTAGCTGCTTCCTGCTAGCTTGTGCACAGCTCGGGAGGTTGCAGGTGTTGGTTCCTGCCTCCTGTGTGGAAGACCACGATCCATTTCCCAGCTCCTGGCTTCAGCCTGAATCAGTTGTATATTGTGGTCATTTGGAAAGTCGGAAGCTAGAAGACTCTTTTCTCTCTTTCCTTCGCCCTTTAAAATAAAAAATAAAGTTTTAAAGGGGCCAGCGTTGAGGAGGAATAAGCTAGGCTGCTGCCTGCAATGCAGGTGTTCCATGAGTGCAGCTCTGTGTCAGATTCAGCTGCCAACTAATGGACCTGGGAAAGCAGTAGATAATCCAAGGATTTGGAGTCTTGCCTTCAGCCTGACTCAGCCTTGGGAATAAATTAACAGATTGAAGACTCTCTCTCACTCTTGTTCTCACTCTCTCTGTAATTTTGACTTTCAAATAAATACATAAACAAATGCAGCAGTGCCCATTTTCGGGCTCTTAGACCTGCCACCTGATCCTGAGCACCAAGAGGGTCATGGGTACCTGGGCTGATTCTCTAGCAGAAGCTCTTGGGACATGGTGGTGACTATATTGAGGACCATTCCCCTAACATAGACATGGAGACACCTTAGAGAGAGCTGGGACAACCAGGAGAACCCTCAGGGGTTGGTTGTCTGCCTACTGATAGGTGATAGAAAGAAAGCTACTGATTATTTGGGGAAGGTGGCAGAGCTGCAGGGTCCCCAGGCCTTCTGTAGATTCACTGTGCTACCAGCCAGCCCCACCTCACCTGGGCAATGTGGTTTTTCTCATTTGGGAACCTCCACACGAAGACCAGAGGCATCTCTGGCCACATCACAGATTGTGAGCTTAGAAATCTGTCTTTCTATTCTCTGTGCCACATATTTTAAATCATTAAAATAAAAACTAAAATGGCAAAATGTCACTTCCCAAATTTCGAAGATCTACCTCGCTGGGTCACTGGGAAAAGTCTGGAGTAACACTGTGTCCTGGGTGACAGGGTGCATCCGCTCCACTGAGCACATCCTCATGTGAGACAAACATACACACGAGGCACTTCACCAGTGGTGAGAAATGAAATGAAAAAATAAGACTTATTTGGCTACAACAAAGTTGTAGAATCATATTTCTGAAGGATCTTTAGAACATTCACAGGAAGTACAAGCTTTGAAAAAACAAATTATTCATGAATTCCACATTTTTTGTACCCAAATACACTTATCCTTTAATTCCATTTTCCTACCAACATTTGGAAGTACCTCCCTTCTGTAGTAATTGAGATATAGTTGTGTAAATTTACATAGGATTGCTAGTATTCATATACTGTACCTAAAAGTCCAATAACTTAATACTAATTAAATGAAAGTAGCTGTTACTTAGTGAAAATTCAAATATTCTTGCCTGCTTCTGACGAAAGAATCCAGTAAGCATCTCCTTTCGCAACCTGCTAATTACTCATGTTGGCAGTGTCTCTCTCTCTCTTCTCCAGACCTGGTTTGGGTGTGATGATACGCAGAAATCACTCTGGTTTTTGGGAGGACCCCTAGGAAATGCCTTTGCCTCCTACCACCTCCAGCCTTTTCCAGAGCCTGGTGACTGTGGGTAGCAAACAAGCATGGGGGTCTTGGTTGACTGAGGGTCACCCTAAAGGACCCCAGCCCCACTCAAGAGCAGCTCCTAGCTTTGCCTGTGTTTATGTCATTCAGTTACTTTTCCCCTTCTTCAGCATTTGTAGCATAGATATTTCACTCTTCTGGGGATGAGGAAGAGCTGAGTTGCTGTAATTTGTTTCCCACCTGTAGGAATTTACATAGAAAATCCAGAAACCAGCAAGTCTTCCTTAGTACTAGAATAGATGTCAACAAGAGCTGATGTGTCTTGGTTGGATATTGGACTCATCCACCAATTTCTTTGAGTCCTTTCTCCTGTGATTCTTTTTCTAGAAATTTGATCTGAACATGGAAGACAAGCGTAAATCCTGCTCTACAAAGCCCATTCCAAAAAGTTCATAGAAAAAATGGAATCCATTGTACCCGGAAGACTCGACTAAGATTCCAGATAAGACAGCAGCACCCCACAAGGCAGTACCTGATTCCCCTCGTGGTGTGGCTCACCTGTGTCAGTCTTCTGATAATGCAGACCCTGGTAGACAGTAAATGATGGCTCAAGTAGTTGGGTATAGGAGATCTGGATTAAGTTACCTGGTTTACCACATCTCCTCTAACAGCACACACAAAGCACACCTCCACTGTAGGCATTTGGGCAGGGAATCAGTTAATGAACTAGCTCTCCCTCTCCATTTTTTCATCTTGCTGCTTCTCAAATGAATAAGTAGATGCATTTTGGAAAAAGAAAACAGAAAGTGCAGTAAAGACAGAACACAACTGAAAGCAGGGATTGAAGATAAGCAGAACACTGATGTGTGTATAAAATTAGAAAAGAAAGAGAGCATGTACTGGCAATTACTGATCAGCCACCATTGGCTAGCCGTGGGGACCCAGTCGGTCATTCAGCAGACTTGCAGATGAAGCAAGCACTGAATAGGGAAGAGTGGTGAAGATTCCAACCAACCACACTATCAAGAGATGAGTTTGCAAACAAGCTACTCTCCTGAGGCTACACTGGCTGCTATGATTGATGGAAATCAATGTGCCCTTTTCTACTCTGCTGGAACTTGCCCAAGTCACCCCTGTGCCCTCAGCATCATCATCTTTACTGCAGAATTTACTGGAGGTCAAGGCAGGGAGGGGCTTTGGAGAGCCTCAGACCATCCTTTGCAGGCAAGGCCTGGGCATGGGAGTTCCTCACTCACCAGCAATCCCATGGGCAAAGGGAGCAGTGAGTGGCAAAGAGTGAGGGTCCTGTTCTACCCACTGGATGCAAGGATCTCTCCTAAACCTTCCCAAAAAAACCCCATTTACTTCCTCTCCCCCTGGTCCATGGATCCAGCGTCCCACTCTCCCTGGCAGAAAAGGCTAATTTTAAAATAATTTTCTTCTTTCTTTTCTGAATTTCCATTTATTCTTGCTTTACTTTACTTAAACACAGAGAAAGGCAGACACACTGAAAGCTTCCACCTTCTAGTCCACTTCCCTGTTGCCCAAGTGGAAGCCAAAAGCTTACAAGTCCATCTGTGTCCCCCTGCAGATGCCTGGGACTCCAGTACCAGGCCGTCACCTGCTGCTTCCTAGGACATGTGCATTAGCCAGGAACTGAGCTGGGACTCAACCCCAGGAGTTCCATATGGGTTATGGGTCTCTTAACCATTGAGCCAGCCACCCTCTCCCTGAAGAGAACTATTCAAACTGTCATGAAGTTGCTTGAATGGCTGGGTGGCAGATCTAAACTGCATGCCTCAAACAGATGTCTGTTTCCTGCAGATTAGACAGAAACATTTCATAACAATGAAGCCATGTGCAATGGCTGTTAAGGGAATTGTACCACTCCTTGAGTGTTCCCAATAACAAAAATTAGCCTCAGTGCTAAAGATGCATGTCTAGTGACTGCAACTCCTGAAACTCTCGGTTTTCATACTGGTCTGACTTTATAAGCAGCTCATTTTGTGGCCTGAGATCTTTTGCTAAGCCCCAGGACCAACTCTGAATACACCACATAGTCGATCAGAGTTCACAAGATGGAAGACTCACCTGGAGTGGTCTTTAGTCAAGGACTGACAACAGGTAGAAGATCAATATGACTAATCCTTGGACCTCACCGAGGTGCACAGCATGTTAACACACCCTTCCCTTCCAGTGGACTACAAGCTCCCTCCCAAAAGAACACCCAGCCTGGACTTCCCCTCTCAGGACAGCCCTAGTGACACTGCCTCATCTCCTAAATCTGTTCCAGACACCATAAAGGAGCATTGGTACAGCAGCTGATGGATCACTCTGGTTTAAAGTAGAAACAGCTGGCAATGATAGTTGCGTGCAGACACAATAAAGGGAGAACGCTTCAGCCCCCTATTCTTCCAGCTGCTTTCATGCAAACGGCCAGCTATAGTCCCTGAGTCTCCTCATTGGAACTGATTTACTCAAATGGATGCTGAAATTCATGTTGACCCAGATTGCGCGAGAAGTACGGGTCTGTGTACACTTTATAACTTAGCTCCTTGTGAAGTTTCCACAGGGAGATCAACGTCTGCCTGTATATTTATTTATTTGTGTGTGTGTGTGTGTGTGTTTACAGTCAGGTGGACTCCGTGTTGATCACTCGCTGGGACTTGCATATATATTGTAGATAAGGAGAATTCAGGGGACTACGTAGAATGCTGTCTCTTCCAAATTTTCCTCTTTTTTAATATTTCCATAACTGGGAGAGAATTAGAGTGGAGAAACAAATAGGGAATGGGGGTATAGTATGTTATCTGAATGTGTAGCTGATAGTTTTACTTCCAAAAGGAAGCTGAGTATTCTAGAAGAAGAAGAATACAGTTTGTTTTTTTAATTTTAATTTCATTTATTATTATTTTATACATTATTCACTTATTATTATTACATTTATTTATTTACATAGTTGTGATGAGATGAATATAGAGCAGAGATAGTACACTCAGCATAGTGACAAACTCCTGTGAAGTCAGTCTATGAAGCAGTCCCCAAAACCATTCATGACACCTGCTACTCCCCTATTCCAGAGTTAAGGAGAAGATAGTAGAGAGTGTCAAAGGTTTTTGTTTTTATGGCTTACTTGTTTATTTGAAAGAATTACAGAGAGAGAGAGAGAGAGAGAGAGAGAGAGAGAGAGATCTTCCATCTACTGTTCACTCTCCCAGATAACTGCAACAGCCATGGCTGAACTATGCCGAAAGCAAAAGCCAGAATTTCATCGGGGTCATCTACGGTACAGTGGGGGACTAAACACTTGGACTACCTTCTGCTCCTTTCCCCAGGCCATTAGTGGGACGCTGGATCAGAAGTAGAAAAGCCACTGGAGAGGAATGTTAAATACCTAGGACTTCAACTAACTAAATATGTGGAAGACCTCTATGATGAAAACTATAAAATATTTTAAAAATTTACCATGTTCCTGGATTGGCAGGATCAACGTAATCAAAATGTCCATATTACCAAAAGTAATATACAAATTCAGTGCAATCCCAATCAAAATCCCAATCTCAACAACATTCCTTAGAAATAGAAAAGACAATACAAATGTTCATTTGGAAACACAAGAAACCATGACTAGCCAAAGCTATCCTGAAGAATAAAAATCAAGCTGGATAAATCACAATTTCAGACCTCAAGACATACTGCAGAGCAGTGGTCATCAATCTAGTCTGGTATTGGTACAGAAACAGAGATCAATGAGTCAGAATAGAAACACCAGAAGGGAGCCCTCCCATGTATAGCCAACTAATCCTTGACAAGAAAATTGAAAACAAATTCGTAAAAAGCTTTTCCTTCAACAAATGCTGTTGGGACAATGGGAGCTTCCTCCAGGTCTCCCACTCAGGCTCAGGGTCCCAAGGCTTGGCGCTGTGCCAGACCACGTTGCACAATATGGGCACTCCAATCGTGTAAATCCAGCTCGTTCAGACTCCTCTGTTTGGATAAGACCGTAGGTCAGCTATTTTTATTTGTAACACTACTGAAAAACACCTGTGTTCCCAAGAAAAGACCACTTGGAGTCTGTGGCCAACCTCATTGGCACTTTCTGGGTGATCCCTGCCTAGACTACCCCATGACTAACTCCAGCTCCAAACCCTCTGCGACTCTTTCCTTGATTCTACCTTTGTAGCCCATGAAGATGTTTTTAAGGGTTGAGGGTTAGCACTTTCCCTTGGGGGTCTTGTGTACCTTTAAATGTTACTCAGGTTTGAAATTCCTAAAGAACTCTATTTTTTTATAAAGATTTATTTATGTTTTAATTTCATTTAAGGGGATGCATAGTAACTTGTAATGGAGACTATCATATCCTGATGTGAGGATACATTGCAGTATGCACCTCTACTTCCAGATCGAAGATGGACTCCCACTAAAACTGTTCAATTTATCTTAACAATAGGATGCTGGATACTCTGCCATTTTCCATGCCTGCAATGATGGACTTATGACTGTTTATGAAGAACTATGCTATTGTAATAATATAAGGGAAGTCCAGTTGGGGGAGGAATTAGGTAAGGGGGTAAGGGAAATCCTAAAGCATATGGAAATGTATCATCATCATCATAATAATAATAATAACAAAAGAAAAAATGAGACAAAAGAATAAAAAGAAAAGTAATAATTCTGACCGTGCAGATTCAACATGTTAACAGATTTTCCATGGATTCCAACCCCAAAAATAACTGGTGACTCAGTGAACAAACTATGTTAAATCCTTCTTACTTTATTTCTACTTTTACTTTACCTATAATTTTTTTTAAAGATTTATTTATTCTTATTGGAAAGGTGTAACTGAATTGCACAAAGCAGAGAGATAGAGATCTTCCATTCACTGGGTGACTTCCCAAATGACCACTACTACTGCCGCTGGCTCAGTCTGAACCCATCAGCCAAGAGCTTGTTCGGGGTTTCCTTTGTGGTTGCAGGGGACCAAGGACTTGATCCATCCTCAGGCTAGAAGCTGAGCAACCAAAGGCTTGAATCAGCACCCAAATGGGCTGCTGCCAGCGCAGAAGGAGGCTTAGCCTGTTTTACCATGGTGCCAGTCCCCACTTTTTATTTATTTATTTATTTCAAACATACATCTTACATTATGTTGCATGGTTCATACTATACTATAGTAGAACTTCCATAGTATGCACCTGTGACTCCTCTATGACTCCAATATTCATCTGTGTGTTCCAGACAAGAATTTCTTTGAAGTATAGAAACCTTTGTTGTTTTTAAAGGAAAAAAAAACACATCTTGCTACACTGACATGCAAAACATTTTAATGACACATTGTTCCCTAAAATAAGGTGAAGATACATGACACGAGAGTTGAAAATATCTTAAATTACAGAGCAAATTAGTTATTTAAAGCACAAATATCTACAAAATAGGAAGAGAAATAAAAACAACTAACAGAGAAGTCAGCAAAAGATGCCAACAGGATATTCATGGACGAGAAGAATAATTGTCAAAATATTAAAAGGGTTCAGTTTCAATAACAATCAGGGATCAAACGATCAAATCAAAATAAGGAGACATAATGTGCATCCTACCTTATTAGAAAAAATTAACATCTTGGTAATATTCATTCATTTAACAAATATTTGTATACTCCAAACCTATGCCAGACCTAATGCTAAACATAGTGGAGAACAACGTAGTTTCCTATCTCTGATAAACTTGTGTTGCTGCTTAGGCAATAGCCCATAAATAAATAAACAAATTTAAGAACAGCTTAATTCCAGGTAATAATATTTCCACAAAGAAGGGAACAGCATCAGTTAATCGACTGGGAAGAGTGCCAACTCAGCCATATGAGAATAAAAAGTAGCAACCAAAACATTGCTAGGCACACAGGTATCTGAAGGTGGGATGATGCTGGGGAGGGGGCCAGGTGGGTGCTTGTTGACAGAACTTTGTATCTGCTCTGCATCAGACCACATCAGAGCTTTGTCTCACAATCCACCTTATACAGCGTGACTCAAGATTTTCCAGCCTCACCACACTGTGAAACCATAACACATTTAGTAGAGCCCATGCTTTGCATTTTGATGTTTCAATCTCTCCTGCATATCCAAGTATAGACTATGCTTATGTTCTGAGTGCACGTGCGGTAGGTGAGGTTGAACTCCAATGTGTGGTGGGTTCTGGATATGAAGTGACTTACTAGTGTAAACTCTTTGGTTGAGAGAAGCATCCAGGTGAAACTCCAAAGCATGACAGGGCAACATGAGACAGGGATTCAGAGGGACATGCATGAAATCTATTCTCTTTATACTTTCAAAATGAACCCGATTTTTAAAAGGGGGACAATTTAAGGAGATTGACTTTGACACAAAAAGCTGTCAAAATACCTGAAAACTATAAAGCAGGGAAGGGATATGGTCACTTAAAAAAAGAGAGATCTTTGTATTTGAAGAACAGAGTAAGAGAGAGGAAAGCTCCAGCTTGGAAAATTCCTGAATTGCCCTTCCCAGGGCAGACTTAGGAGATGCAGGTCAGTTGTCTTTTCTCTATATTAGTTACATGTGAAAGGTTGCTTAGAAATATTTCAAAAAGCCTTGCTTGTACCACGTTGAGTACTGACTTTAGAAATCACAAATAGGCCAACTTCCAATCAAGAAGACCTGAAGTGGTTTCATAATATGTCTAAATATTGACCACAGTTCTTCAGCTTTTGGGTGTTTCAACAGTACGATAAGGCAACACCCTCAAGAGGTCATGTGTCTTACGGTGTGGCTTGCGTCATGGCAGGGATGGACTAGGGTGTGGTGAGCAATAGCTAACCTGCCTCGCAATGCCCCTTCTCCCCCGCATGTCATCTGGAGAGATTCCAGGTCTGCCACCAATCATCAAGTATTTTTTCCTCCTCTGTGCTCAAAGACCATTCATGACATGAAGCTGGGCCTTTCAAAAGCTCCTGGAAAATACACGTTTTGAAAAAAAAAATTGTATTTTAATTGCATTTTCTATGAATTTTTGGGAGTTTTAGATATTTGTCTGAATAAAAGGGATCAAAACAGAGAGAAATTAGGCAGCCAGACCAATAGAGCTCCCATCTGTTGATTCAGTTTTAAAGTGCCTGGGAGCAGATGGGGCTGGGTCAGGTTGAAGCTGGGAGCCAGGAACTCAACAACCTATGGCAGGGATCCAACCACTAGAGTCATCAGCACTGCTTTCCAAGGAGTACATTCACTGGAAGGTGAAATTGAGAGTGGAACCCCAATATGGTTTGTAGTCCCACCCTTCACTCTGTCTTCACAATGTTTTATTTTGCATTCTGTCTAAACTAAAAAAAATCAGACACTGCAATTCTTTTTAAAATATTTTCCTTGAAAGTCAGAGCTACAGTGGGGGTGGGACGGGGGAGAGAGAGAGACAGAGAGAGTGCGTGCTCTTCCATCTCCTGATTCACTGCCCAAATGGCTATAATGACCAGAGCTGGGCTGATCCAAAAATAAGAACCAGGAGCTTTTTCTAGCTCTCCCATGCTGGTTCAAGGGCCCAAGATTTTGAGCCATGCCCCACTGCTTTTCCACGCTATTAGCAAGGAGCTGGATCAGAAGTGGAAGAGCTGGGACTTTAACCGCTGCCCATATCGAATGCTGGCACTGCAAGCAGAGGATCAGTCTGTTATGTCATGGTGCCATCCCTGCTATTTAATTGTTAGTGATATATCACATAATCCAGAGTGAGTTCTTTTATACAATTCTAATGATAAAGTCCACCAGATGCCAAAATATTGATAGCAACACGACATTTACAGAATAGCAGGTTGCTTTTGGAACTTTGATGTCTCCCTTCTGCATCTTCTGAGTAAGAGACAATGGGCATAGCCGTGAGTCTCTGTGTTTTGTTTCAAAACCAGTAACTTCGGAGCCAGGTGGATTGCTCATTTGCTTCTTGTGGGAGTCTCCAGCTTCATAAATAAGTTTCTGTCTCCAAGATTCTCTGATCTTTGGAATTGTAGGTCACAGTATTGTGTGTGTGTGTTGTGCTGGCTCTAATCCAGAATTTCTTGTGATCTGTACATTTTTTCCCCCAACACCTGAAGCAAACTTTCACCATTACCAGGATATCTAGGTAACAGGCAGCCATGTCCTTTGTATGTGTGCTGATTCAAACACAGAGTCATAATTTTTAAGTTTGTTTCCTGAAATCTCAGCATGGATCATTACTCAAACTGATACATCAGTGGAGAGACACACGATTCTAACAAGGAGCATCGCAGAGGAAACAGAGACACAGTCAGCCCTAATCTTGATGTGCTTAGGGTCAGATAAAAAGTCATAGCTCCACCTGCCAAGATTTAATAACTCACTACCACCTGCTGGTGCATGCACCACTTGGCTTGAAGGCTTTGGTTGCTCAAATTTCTTCTGCCCATGGCAGCTATAGGCCAGAACTGCTGGGGAATAAATTCCCCCTGGGAGCAATGCTTCACCCATCAATGAGAGAGTTAACCAGATTTCTGCCTTTGGTTGAGGCAGCTCTGAGATACCAGTTCTAAGCTGACTCCTGGAGGTTCTGGCAGGATTAAGCTGTGCTTTCCACATGTGTGCCTGATGATTCAGCCTTTACTAGTCCATGATTCAGGCCACTTTGCTAATCCATGTCCCCCACTGCTAACCAGTAACTTCTACCACTCCCAAATCAATAAATCCTTAGTTCTGATCTCCCTCTTGGGGAACTAGAATACAATATTGAGATGCGACTCAACATTTCTGCTTAGACTAGGAGGATAGGGCTGTACCAGGAAGGCCAGAGTCCCTGCCAGGGGCTCACTGGCGAACACACTTTCTGAGTTCCAGTTGGGTGAGATTGACCTACTTCTGCCTCCCTTCCAGCCCGGCACATCCCTGCCAGGAGCACAGAGCATGGAGGTAAACATGACATTTTCCTGCTGCTCAGCAAGACAGGAAGTTCATTAAATTTGGTATAAATCTTTGCCTTTAAAGTGCCAATTGGTTGATTTATTTTCTCCTTCTGTTTAGATTTTTTAGAGTGTAGGTGCCAACCTCTGGAATCCAATCCAAAACCCCAAGCGAAGTCCTGTTGATAAATCAACAAAAGCCCTGTTTGCACAGCATGCGCCAAATGCAAATCCCTTCTGGAGAGCCAGGCTAATGATCATTCCTCAATGTTCTAAAAGGTGCCATGTCAAAACATCTCACTAATTCTTACCTTGCCTTCAAGAAAGCATGCTTCAAACGAAATCCACAGATAAATAAACCTCCAAAGGAACACCACGGGCAGCTGACACATCTGAAGAGAAGGAAAATTGCTTGGGCATACAATGGGCAGGCACAACCTCCTGGCTAGCTGAGCAGTGCATTTGGGCAGCCTATTCACCGACATGGGCATCCTGGGTAACTATGGGGATCTTACAGAAGAGCTAAAGAGAAAACCCAAACAGCATGGCTAAGATGGAGCTAAATTCTACTTGTTAGTTACAACTTGGGCACGTGACTGAATACACTTGACCATTCACTTCCTCCTGTTACATTTGTTGAAAGGATTAAAAACATCCACTTGCTTGTCTTTCCATCCCAGAGAAGTTGCTTTAGCATCTACTCTGTGCTGAAGTGGCACCAGCTTTGAGGATATACAGGTGAATAGAGCAGTGATGGCCACCAGGGAGGGTAAGAGTGAGGACGTAGCAAACATCCAGAGGTGGAGGAGGAACTAAGACTCATTGTTGTCAGAGGCCAAACCACACCAGGCCTCAGGGGAGTCCAGCCTTGGTGCCAAAAGTCAATGGAAATCACCACAGGGTATCAACTGAAGGAAGTGGTAGCAGCAGAAAAATCAGGAGGCAATGGGGACGGAATCAAAAAGAGAGCCCTAGGTGGTCCCACGACCTGGTCTGGCACAGCCTCAGGCATCCACACATGCACATTCTTGCCCTTCACCTTGGATTCCAACCCATTAGAAGCAGGGGTTGTCTTGCTGCCTGTAACCACCTCCTCTAAGGTAGACTTTCCTGGTAACTGCTAAGCTGCCATCCATCTCATGATCCAATTATCTGCATGAGGGCAAAGACCATCAGTTCTCTGGGAGGAGGAAATTGGGAATTAAGTTTTATGAGCTAACGTCGCAGGAGCTTGTTTGACAAGAATCATTGTAAAGTTGTTATCCGTTTCCCATCAATGGATATGCCGAGGTACGGGGAGGTTATAGGATTCTAGAAGTTATATTCTATGATCAAAGACAACTCATGAGTCTGAGAAAGGCTGAAGGGTAACTATGCTTTTGCAAATACAAGAAAATGTCTACACAACTTGTCAGCAAGTTAGTTAAATCCAGGTGTGTTTTTTTTGTTAAAAAAAGGTAAATATTTGAAATTAGAACAGTTAATTAGCTGTAGGGCTTTATTCATGAAAGTGTGCAATTAGGTAAGACCCTAAGAGTAGTTGATTATAAGATTTTATCTTGGAAGATATTGGAATGCATTGATTTTTAAATATGAAAGCCCAAATACTTGGCTGTGACTCAATAAGGATTTCTGTGGTATTCTTATTTTTATCACAAAGACAAACGAGATGGAGATCTTTCACTACTAACGAGTTTCAAGAGAGCTAAAACACAAAATACTAGTGGTGCCTTAAAAAAATTGAAGGACGCTCACTGGTATTTTTGTTGCCAAAATTTATGCCAAGAAGAGCAAGGAAATACTGTTAAGCCCGTGACTGGGAATCAATGTAAAAGTCTATGAAGAAGATAGAATCTTACAGCTGGAAATTTGAGACAATCAAGATTCTAAATTGACTAAGAAGCTACCCAACTGTAAAGTAGGAAATGAAAAATCCAGAAGATTAAATCATAAATCTATCTACTTGGTGTCTAAAACTACAACAAGATCATGAGGATTTTCAGAAGGCTAATGAGAAACAAATGCAGTCATCTTTTTAGAGAACCATGAGGCTGGCTTTCTAAAAGAGAGACATCAGGGAACACGCTGTGGATTCCCAGACAGTGTCAAGAACAAAATCACCAATGTGACAGTTGAGCTCTGATGAAGGGAACACCAGAATTCAAAATGGCTGTTGATTTTTCATTGTGCTACCAGAGAGAGAGAGCAGGAGCACACAGACCAACACCAGAGTGTCCCTGTGATGGACAGGCACCAACACAAAGAAGGTCATGCCAGGAACCTTCAGAGCAGAACGGCTCATGTCAACGTACAATCAGAGCGAACACTTCCGTGTGTTCTGTCTGCCTTGGATTGGGGGTTTCATCCTGGGTTTCCTCTGAGCCTTAGTGAGCACATCCATACAGAAAACCCTTCCCGAAAGTTAAATAAGGCACAGTAGAGACTTGCTAGAAAAAAATGCCATTGCATGGCATGGCCCTAAGAGTTAACACCATCCTTTTCCAACACATGCATGATAAACCATTGCTAGTTCTAGATGGGGTAGAGAGATTTGGATAAAAAGCAGTTGCATTTGGAATTCACTTAGGGGTAGTTGTTCTATTGTCCAAGTTGGACAACGCAGGGTGCATGAGGTGAAAGTGCCACGATGAGCATGGAGGCCACACCCGGCTCTACGGAGTTCTCCCTGGACTGGGTGTGCTGCTCCCTGGATGTGCTCACCCAGAGCACTCCATTCCAACATGGCCCTGAAGAAGCTCTCTGACGGCGGAGCCCTTACATCATCTGCACTATATGTACACTTGGTCAGACTGTGTAAACTTTGACATGTGGGTGTCAATCTCTCTCATATTTGCAGATGGCTTTATCAGAGCGTGATTAGTTTCCAGAACAAATTTGAGCAAAAGAAAACATTACCTACAGTATGTAAGCCAACAGACCAGCTAGTTTTCAGATTTGTCTATTTACATGGGCACTGGATGTTTTGCTAAGGCTCTCTAAAACTGATGGTAATTGAACAGTGCCAGTGTGTTAGAGGAACCTGATGAGTTGTAAAGGTTTTATAAACAACCACGGTGGATTTGGCCACAGCCTTTCTAGTAATGTTTGTTAATCTCCCTGAGCAAGTGGGCACCTAACACAATGTAAATACTCCAGAATTTGGAGGTGACAATAGTGTAACTTTTACTGTTTGTAAAATCATTCTTTGATATCATCAGCAAGTTTACTGAATGTCCCATGGCCAAATATAATAAAACCTTAAGTAAGCGCTTACAGAGAAATAAGGGAAAACATGTGTTTTATTTTCACTCGGCTGCATGTTTGTTAAAGGATCACAGTAGACTGATAAATACGGTCAGGACTGTGCCTCTGTGTGGATTTCTGTCTGGCTTCCAGCTAAAGCTAGAGTTATTCCAGGCGGAGGAGGAAACGTATCTGTTTAAAATTGTTAGACGTTTACCCACATCCCTGGTGAAAACTTGACTTAGAATTTCAAGGGAAAATCTTTATTGTGCCCAAACTATCAACAGATGCAATGCTTCTTAAGATCGATTTCGGGTGGACTCAGGCGGCTGGTGCAGGTGGTCCTGCCTGGGTTCGGGAGGCAGGCGTTTCTGCGCACGCACCTGTGTGTGGGTGTGGCCGCGCCTGGGTGTCTGCCCAGCTGCCCGCCGCTGGTCACCACTAGAGGGCTCACCGACTTCCCAGGCTTTCCCAGGGCCAAAGGAGAAACCTACTTTTTAAATATCACAGGAAAATCCTGAAAACTTTCCTTCTTTTCATTCTGGGGAAGATTCCCCGGGACTACCCAGCACTATCTTGTTGATCTCTGTGAAAACGTTAGCGGTATGCCAGGCCAGCGCCCCCGAGGCTAACCAGCAGCTTCTCCAGCTGTAGTATTGACGGCAGAGAAAATGAAATGGTGGTGACATTTTAAAGAGGAATTTGTGAACCACGGAGATGAGCGTGGCTGGCGCAGCATAGCGGCACACAGAATCAATACAAATAACCTAAACCTTAATACCTTGATCCGGGAAAGAGGCCCTGTTTATCAGACACTGGGAAGGGAGCAGACAGCTCCCACCTGCTCTGGGCATATGCTATTGACCTGCTCTGGGGAGGCGTTAAGCCAACTACAATTAGAAGTCTCCTTTAATTCCTCCCTTTTTTAAAGCAAGTTTGTTTTTTATTTTTTTCCCCTAGGAAGAATTTTGTGGAGAAAAATGGGCTCTTGTAAGCAAAATCTTGGTTTAAAAGTCTGCTCCCAGCAACCTTGGCCATGTCATGTTGTCATTGCTACAATTTCCTTTCCTCTTTTTACACTCTCTGTTGCTGAATCCGCGCCCAGTGAATTGGAAGACACACACCACCTTCCCCTCGGGTGGCTTCTCTGAGCTGGGGCGAGCTTTGGGGGGAAGGACGTGGGGGAGCACCTGGTGACCAATATTAGTATTTCCTCTGAGAGACAAAAGCCATCCCTCCCTCACCGTGGTGTGGAATTCTCGTGTGCGGAGATGAGTTTGTGCAGACAGCCACACAAATCAATGAGAGCTAAGACCCGGCATTAGGAAAGGTGAAACTTCATTGATCGCAACATTCGTTTTTCTCTTTTTGCCTAATTGCAAAGGAATGGCATGAAAAGAGCTCTGGTCAGTGTCATTTGGAGAAGGAATTTTCAGATAATGTCTTTGCTATTTCTTGCTTTGCTTCCTCTCGATAAGCTATGACAAAGAGCATCTTTTTTTTTTCTTTTTTTTTAAGATCTATTTATTTATATTGGAAAAGCAGATGGGAGAGTCAGAGAGAGAAAGATCTTCCATCCTCTGGTTCACTCCCCAAGTGGCCACAATGGCCAAAGTTGAGCTAAGCTGATCTCAAGCCAGGAGCTTCTTCCAGATCTCCCACACAGGTGCAGGATGGGAAATGGAGCAGCCGGGACATGAATCAGTGCCCATATGGGTTCCAGGTACATGCAAAGCAAGGACTGTAGCCATTAGGCTACTGCGCCGATCCCCCACATCTTCATTTTTTAAAAGCACGAAAGCCCTCAGGCAGAGGTGACAGCTCCCCTTCGTTTACAAGGTGTATAGTCACACAAAGTAGGAGGGAGGAGCACAAAGCTTTGCAAGCACATCTCTTCGGCCACTTTTCTTGTGTGCAACCTTTATGTGGAAGGAATGAGAAAACACAGGAGCACTGGGCACACCAAACCACACGCGGCTCCTATTGCTGGGGTAGGAAGTGCAGTGAGCAGTAGCACAGGAAGTGCACTGCCACTTGTGAGGCTCTGCTTCCCCCAGCTCCCTCTAATGGCCCAGGAAGGCAACAGCAGATGACTGAGTTCTTAGGCAACGTGTGTGTGTGACTTTGTCTCTCTGCAATTCTTTGGACTTACGAATAAACAATTTTTAAAAAAAAAAATTATGGAGGGGCTGGCCTTATACCACACCAGTTCTAACGCCCACATTCCATATGAGAGCACCGGCTATTCCATTTAGGATTTAGCTCCCTGCTAATTTGAGAAAGCAGCCAAGAAGGACTCTAATACTTGGGCCACTGCTACCTATGTTGGAGACCCAGATGGAGTTTCTAGTTTCTGTCTTTGACCTAGGCCAGCCCCAGGCTTTGTGGCCATTTGAGGAGTGTGCCAATGTGGAAAAGTCTTGTCTCTCTCTCTCTCTCTCCTCTCTCTCACCATTACTGTGCCTTTCAAATAAATAAATAACATTTTAAAATGATGAAAAATGATATGAAGAGAGAAATGCTTTCCCGGTGCCAAAAATGTGAATCTAGCATGTTTTGTGGTGTGTTTTCCATGAACGTTTTGAAGCTCTGTCAGATGCGTGGATTTCAAAATGTTTTGCACCAAAATAACTTTACCTTTCTCTTCCCTCGGGTAAGGAACCTAGCAGACTCATTCAGAAGAAGCAGAAACTTGGTTGGCCAGAAATGAGGCAATCTTTCAATAGGAGGGGACACAAATCTCACCTGATAGAAAAGAAAGTGAAAATGTTGGAATTTATTTTCCCAGTGATGACATTCAGGGCTTAAAGATGGAGCAAAAGATGGAATTGTCTGGGTCTGTAAGAGAGTGGATATTTCTCCTACTATTAGTTCGTGCAAGAAAAAAAAGGGGGGGGATGCCCTCTGCCCTTCCACAGTGTGGGTTCGGGACGTTGGGTCACAGGAGGCATTGGTTGTATATCGCTTTGTCCGAATGAGCCAGATAAGGATATAACCCAAATACCCCCACACATGTGAGTAAGGCTTGCTCTTAGGGCTTGATGCACTCTGGCTGCACCTCAGTTGTAACTCCTCCCCTGCCCTCAGCCATCCTGGGCCAGCAAAGTATGGAAATCCAAAGGCAGGGACTCCCCAGGAGACCCAGCCCCTCCCTGGGTCTGGAACCTTCCAAGCCCTGTGCAAGCACACGGAGGGATCTGGGCCCCGAGACGATGCTGCCTGGAGTTGCATCTCTTAATGTGTGTACAGAGTAGCTGTTTGTTTGTAGGTCCTTAGTAGAAGGGTGTGTAATGTTGACTTTTGGAGGCTAATATTGTTTGAATTTTCTGTCCTGACTCTAAGCCATCTTACAGAGGCCCTTTGGCTGCACTGTTTGTACATTCATTGCCTTTTAGAGAGTTTTCAAGTAGTAAACAGTGCCGCAGATCACCCCTCCACACACCCATTGTCAAGGAGAATGGCAGCCAGACCGCCAAGGGCAGCAGCAGAGGCCGTGGCCCCAGGCTCCGACTGGTCGTAAATATTTGGAGCTTCAAGGCTTTCATTTGCTCACACACCATGCAGACCACCACATCCTGTGTTAGAAACCCCATTGGATGCTGGGAGAAAAGCGCATGCGGCCAAGACCCGCCTACAGGTGTGGACTTCCGGCTGTGTCATAGGCAGGAGTTTCCCATTTTGGGGATAATGAGCAGTTGCAGAGAGGAGCTTCACAAACGGGACTTGTCTGCGGCTGCGCGGAGGGGGCTGCAGGTGGTGTTTCATTGCAATGAAACTGCTAAGGACCAAAATGCCTTTTCATGCGGCTTTGAGCTACACCAAGGGTTTTCTGATTGTCATTTCAGGGATGGGAAAAAAAAAAATACTATTGTCCTCCAACCACCTTACTGCGGTTATCTGTGTGCCTGAGGAGATGAATCCACATCTTGATTTTTCTTGCTGAGGGTGAGCCGCGGGGGTGACGGGGTAGGGCATGGTGGGAAGAATGGCGGAGTAATGACATGTAACCATGTCACTCTCTGGACATTCCCGGAGGAGCATTATTCTCAGTTATTGCAGATCAGCAAGGTAAGAAGGCGTTTGATGCCGCTGTGGGACATGCTGTTGTTGCTGCAGGAGCCTTCTGCAACTCAGCCCCGCTCCGTCGGAGCCCACGCTCAGGCGAGTCACAGGCCTGCTGTGAAACTGAGCTGAGAAAGCCTTCCCCTTGGAGTGGTTCTGAGAATGAAGTCACAGCCAACCAACACGGAGAGCTCTGGACACAGGGGTCACCTCCACCTCCAGTGCCACTGTTGAAAAGCTACGGTGAGTGTGGCCCACGCAAGATCGTGCAGCACCTGACTGTAACCTCCCAGGGGTGTTTCTAGCCACCAGGCTCGGACCTGCCAACTGAATGGCAAAGATGGCAAGTTCAAGGTCACAGGCCACATAACCCCATCTCTGAAATAGGGGTCAGATCACCTGGAATTTCTCTCTCATAGCCAGAGAAACCCAAAGCCGGCTGGCATTTCCACACACGTTCCTGAAAGTGTATGTTCTCAAGGCCCCTTCTCTAACTCTTTGTTTCTCAATTTCGTCCACATTTCAAAATAAGACCACTGTGTCTACATCCATTTTTTGAAGCTCACCAAGCATTTGATAATGCATTAGTGAGTATTTGAGCATAATGTGAACAGATCATGTGAGGAACTTCAGAAATTCAGAAGAGCTGAATTCAGAAGAGCATAGCCAGTTAATCTGCTGTCTGCAGTGCCAGCATCCCATATGGATTTGAGTCTCAGCTGTTCCACTTCCTATCCAGCCCTCTGCTAGCAGCCTGGGAAAGCAGAGGAGGCTGATCCAAGTGCTTAGACTCCTGCACCTTCATGGGGGACCTGAAAGAAGCTTTTGACTCCTGTCTTCAGATTGGCCCAGATCTAACGATTGTGGTGATTTAGGAATGAACCAGCAGATGGAAGATATCTCTATCTGTCCTTTTTTCTGTAATTCTATCCTTTAATTTAGTAAGCGCTTTTCCCCAAAAAATCACAGAAAAAACAAATGCATAAACATCAAAATGTATTGCACCATAGTAACTTATTTTTTTAAGTTGCATTTTCCAACAGTTTCTTGAGATAACTTGCTATTGTGCCAACACCATGTAATGTAATATGCTGCATAGTTTTCCCCTATCTCTAGTACCCCAGATTTTCATGGTCAAGTTCCCCATGAGATCTCTGTGTGTTGGCAGCTTTCTACTGTTTCATCCTTCCCTGCTGCCATACAAGTTCATCTTCTGAGTCTGTTGGGAAAAGAAGTTCAACAGTTTGTAGCTCTGGACTGGCCACAAAATCATGTTGAGCACAACAGAAGCAGCAGGATGCCCATGGAATCTGCTGGCCTTAGTAGCTGGCATGAGGCTTTGCTCTGTTATGCGGATATAGTGTGCGACATTCACAGCATATGGTTTCAAAGCTTTTTTTGCCCTGAAATAGTCCCATCCAAAACCACCTCTAAACTGAGCTAGGTACTGTGCAAATTCACCAGTAGAAGGGAGCCAACATTTTGTAAACATTATTATTATTACTTTTTTAATTTAGAGGAAGACAGGCAGGCATAGGGGCAGGTGGAGCTCCTACCCAACTGGTTCTCTCCCTCAATGTCTGCCATGGCCAGGACAGGAACTCGGTTGGTTTACTTTAGCCATCGCTGCTAATTCCCAGGGACCTGCCTCAGCAGGAAGCTGGAGCTAGGGATGCCAGCATGGCACTCAGGTGTCTGCCTTAGTGCCCTAACAGCTAGGCTAAGTGAGCACCCCATGGTGCCAATGTTTTAAACAATAGCTTGCTGTTTGATGCTATTGTCAAGTACCGCCAATACCTTCCTAGTCCTGGAGGTTAGGACTGTTCACCTTTGTCCTGTTACACAACAGTTTCTTTGGACTTGCAAATGCCTGCTGCTCCTTTCCAGGGTCCATGGAAACAGAATGCGAGCATGTGCGGGAGGGGAAGCAGGTGAAGCGCAAGGACTGGTCTGAGTTACATCTTCCCTTTGTCTCTTTCTGTCCTTCCATGCCCAGGTCAGTTTTCCCAGCTGCCCTGGACCCAGACCTTCGAGCCATCTCTCCTGCAGATATGTAACCCTGAGGTCTGTCAGATGACAAATGACAACCAAGGACCTCTGTCTATCCTTGAAGGCCTAAGTGGAGTCTTGTACTCACCGGTGCTTACAGTGTGTTTCCTAAGCAGAATGTCCTAAGGGGGCATTTTCTTCATCGCTTCTAATTTTATTTACCTGTATTCTTATTTTTCTGGATAAATTCTTTTTTAATCATGATCTTATTTTGTTGGGTTTTTTTTTTTTTTGAAGATATGTTTATATGAAAAAAGCCGAGTTGAGAGACAAAGAGAGAGTATTTTCCACTGGTCTACTCTCCAGATGGCTGCAACAGCCTGGGCTATGCCAAGCTAAAGCCAGGGTCCAGGAGTTCATCTGGCTTTCCCAAATGAAGCTAGGAGCTCAAGCATTTTGGTCATCCTCCATTGCTTTTCCACTTGTATTAGCAGAGAGCTGGATCAGGAACAGAGCAGCCAGGGCATGAACCAACACCCGTTTTGGATGCTGGGCCCCAAATCTGTGTTATCTGTAAGAGGTTTCTATGTGAACATGACTTTTTCAAAAAATCTATTTGAAAGATAGAGTAACAGGTGTGAGGAGAGAGAGAGGAATAGAGAAGAGAGAAGAGGAGAGAAGAGGAGGGGGAAGGAAGAGGAGGGGAGGAGAGGAGAGAAGAGGAGAGGGGAAGGGAGGAGGGAGAGGAGGGGAGGAGTGGGGAGGGGATGGGAAAGGAAGGTGATGAGAGGAGAGGAGAGGAGAGGAGAGGAGAGGAGAGGAGAGGAGAGGAGAGGAGAGGAGAGGAGAGGAGAGGAGAGGAGAGGAGAATGTTGTCTTTCATTACTGGGTTCACTCCCCATACAGTGCCAACAGCCAGGTCTACATTAGGCTGAAGTTGGGAGCCCAGGGCTCTGTCCAAGTCCCCCATATGGATAGCAGCAGCCTAAATAGTTGGACTATCAACTGTTGCCTTCCAAACACATTAGCAGGGAGCCTGATCAGAAGTGGAACAGCCAGAATTGGAACTGGTACTCCAGGATAGGATGTCGCTGGCATTGCAAGCAGCTACTTAAGCCCCTGCACCACAATGCTGGCCTCAGAATATCTGTTTTCTTGATTGAAAAGAACAGTAACCAGTAAGTTATCTTACAGGTAGACTTTCCAAGGTCAAGAGCTAAGTGTCAGACCTGCTGTTTAGCTTGTACAGGATTTCTACAAACGGAGTCACTTGCAAATCATTTCTAGCTGGTAGCTCCTGCGGTGTCTGCGTGTAGCCCACAGCAGTGCAATGCCCAGTGCCAGACCCGAGAACACCTCCACAAGCTTGGGCATGCTCTATTCACTGGGCACAATTCCCATCACTCCCCTGCATGTTATCTACACTGCCGCCTGCTTTTTGGTTATGTAACCATGGATGAGGACATTCACTTGCTCACCTGTCTCCTTAGAGCTGGGGACACAATGCACCTGTGAGGTCCCTGACCTGCCAGGCTCACTCATTTGCAGGTGGGCATGAGGCCATATGCGGGGAGGTGAACTGCTGGGAAATGAATTTTACCAGGAGCGAGACCCCAGTGGGTGGCCCAACACAATGAAGAATCTGCTGTCCCAGCACTGATGGAGAGCACACCAAGCCTGCCAGGCCCTTTTTGGATCTGTGCATCTCCACTTCACGTGCAGGCAGGACCTTGCCTTGGGATTAAGCTTACATCTGCTACACAAACACAGAAGCACACACAAAACGTTTTGGGGAGTCATTCGCCTGCCATCAATCACCATTGCCAGGGTGTTTCTGCTCCTGACAGTTTACTTCAAGGTAGAAGAGAGAACTGAGCACTTGGGGGGAAAGGCTGGGACAGGATAGAGAGGACAAAAGCAACAGACAGAGCGAGGTTTCCAGGGTGAAACCTCAGGAAGGGGATGGAAGAGAGGGAGACTGTCCTTAACAGAACAGGCTTGCCACCAGGCCAGAGGCACTCCTGCTGGGCTTCGCAATGGGCTTTCCTTTCTACATTTAACTCAGTATAATGACTAAGCCCCTCCTATGGCACACATGGTGCTGAACATTCATTCATTCATCCATCCATTTGTTCAGTGATTCTGAAAGTACACTGGTGAACAAAGCTAAGTCCCTGCCCAATGAAGTGACAACCTGCACATGTTACAGAGGTCATCAAATCCAGCCAGGGCAGGTAGTTGAGGGTTGGAGGTCTTCTCAGGCTGGCAGGTCAGAGGAGACCTCCCTGAGGTGGGGGTTGGGTCTGGAACAAAGATCTAAAAGCAAATGCCTTCATCAAGTAACTAAGGGCAGGATGTCACGGCAGGTGAACAGCAGGTGCAAGGGCCTTGTGGTGCAACCGCAGCTGGCAAAGTTTAGGTCCAGGTAGGGGCTGATATGTTGACCCATGGAAACCCAGTGATTACGGGCATCCAGAAGTCAAGGATACCAAAACAAGTTAACCAGATTCTGGGCTGGAATGAAAGGGAACTTCGAAAAAGCTGATTCCCTATGGTTCCTAGAGTCTCATCATCTATGGGTATATTTGCACCTGTCACAAGGACCTCAGGATCTCCAGTTCATGATCTGCAGGATACTCTTCTGCCTGGAGAAGTTTGTCCTCATCCAGGTGACACTGAATATCGTAGGTCTGCAGGTGGCCACTCCTGCATGCCATCTTCCAAGTTCAAGTACCTGTGACATTCAGGTCTTAAGAGGTACAGCCTAAAGACAGGGAGGTGGTGAATAAATGGTGCATTTCCAGGGCCAATATTGTGGCACAGCGAGTTAAGCCCCCTGCCTACAAAGCCAACATCCCATATTGGAGTATTATTTTGAGCCCTGACTGCTCTACTTCCCATCCAGCTCCCTGCTATTGTGCCTGGGAAAGAAGTGGAATCTGGTCCAAATGTTTGGGCCCCTACCTCCCTCTTAGAAGAACCTGGTGGATTACTGAGCTCCTGACTTTGACCTGGCTCAGTCCTGGCTGTTGTGGCTATTTGGGAAGTGAACCAGTAGATAGAAGATCTCTGTCTGTCTTCTCTTCTTTATCAATCTCCTTTTCAAGCAAATTTAAAAGACTCTTTTTTTCAAAAACAATGCTCCCTGCCTCTCCTTGACTGGTCCAGTCGGTGAGAGTCCACCTGGAGGTCCCAGCAGTGCCCAGGCCCATGCTGGGAAAGGATGGTCACCTGCTCTTATTTTGCTGCTTCCAGCCCCTGCCCTTTCTCACTCCCTCACCCCTCCCTGGTGCTTCCAGAAAACACTGCCCTTATTGCCATGTTGCTGTCTGAGTAACAAGGAACAATGACCCAAGATCCTGCCTAAAGTGCTGCTCCTTTTTCTTCAATGCTCAAGTTAAAGGTCTGATACATCATGGGACTGCTTCCTCCAGCACACAGTTGGGATTAAGAGTCTTTTCCAAAGAGCATTGCTTTTCTTCTTTTTCAAAGATGGATTGATTGACTTGAAAGACAGAGTGACAGAAACAGAGAGGAGAGAAAGATCTCCATCCACTGGTTCACTCTCCAAATATCCAGAATGAGTGGAACTGTGTCTCCCACATGAGTGTCAGGGATTCAAGACCTGGGTCATCTTCTAATGCTTTCCCAGGTGCATTAGCAGGGAGCTGGATGGGAAGTGGAACAGTTGGCATCCTAAGGCATGGCTTAACCCTCTACTCTTGCATGCTGGCCCCTTCTGGGGCTGTTTTAATGCACAGAAGGTGATTGATGTAGGTCCTAACAAGTGAGGCATTTCTACAGGACAAATAAATGCAAAAGGCTGGTGGGACAGGAGACCACTCTTCTCTGGGTCAAGGTCCCTCAGGCTCCCGCCTGTCTGGGCCTGTGATCTGATTGGGAGCTTTCCTCTTGCTGAGGACATACTGATCAATATTCTCTGGAGTGATTCTGTGGACAGCTCACCTCTTCTCAGAAGTGCACAGCAAAAACAGCCACTCAGGCTTAGCCCAGCTGCCGTTGCTCAATACAGTTGTTTTTCCTGGACATATCAGTTGGGGAATGGAGCTTAATTGTGGGTAAGAGTCATTTTTCAAATTATGGTGGGCACGTGGACCTGAACACATGCAAGGGGGTGAACTCCAGCATCTGAGAGTCAGACCCTCTGTTTTTGCACTTGACCCTGTCCCTGATAAGGCTATTTCTTTCCTCCAGGGATCTGTGCTGGTAAAATAGCCCCTCCCCTCATTTAAAGTACCCAAGGAAAGCAGCATTGAGTCCCATCTCTATAATTCAAGATAAACGTCCCTAAAACAGATCTTCAATGGTCTGGACTTGAAGTTGTTGTACCTGCAAAGGATGACTTTCCTGGCTTGCATCCAAAGTAAATGGACTTATGCTCCTTCCATTGGAGAGTAATGTGTGTCTCCTACATATCTGCAGTAGTTGAATGGTAGCAAAGGGCTGATAGGCCATGATTCATTAGTCACTTAGATTCATTAGTCATGATTCATTAGTCATAGATTCATTAGTCACTTTCAGAAGGCATCACTCCCAGGAGGTCCATCTACTGAGCATGGGGAGTGTGTTTTCTGGAGAGCTGAAACCCTATAATAAACAGGGAGATCCGTTGCCTGGAAACAAATCAGGGCTAGAAAAGAAAAAAAGAATCCCTGATGAAGGTATAGCCACTAGAATTGGGAAAATAAAGGAACCACTGACAGCTGTGTTGCTCAAGATCCTTGAACGCAGTATGCCAAGATCTCTGCTAAATGTCCAAAAGGTAGGTGGGGAAAAGAGCTAGAATGGGTGTCAGCCATCACCTCTCAAGGAAGTAACAGTCCTGAGTCTCCCATGGAGGCAGAAAAGTCAACTCAAGCCATCAGGACCCTGAGTTTGCTGAGATTCATTCAGCATCCCGGGCATGCGATCACCCGGGCAATTAGACACTGGTGTTCTAAATGGGATGAATGGACTGACAATGGATGCCTTTTCGTTGAGCTTCACCATCTTGCACCAGACAGATCTCACTAGCAGGGCTTGCCATCGAGCTCATATATCTATGCACAGTCACATGGTTTGGGGAACAATAGTCCACAGACATGAAGATGAGGCAATGTGGAGGAAAGGGATCTGTAAATAGCACAATTCCCATTGTGTGAGGTGAGGGTCAGGCACAGGCGGGAGCCTGCTGTCAATGGAAAGCCTGTGCAGGTGCTCAGAGAACAGCTGCCTGTTGGCAAGTAGGCTCATCTTTGAGCCATTGTGCCCCTCTCCTGTATAATTATATTTGCCTAGAGTGTGGTCTGAGTATGACCCATACGCTCCATGCATTGCCCAGCTGAGTGTCTTCTTGCAGGAGGGTTGATTCTTCACTCAGTGCCTTCCAAGCAGCCTTGTGCTCTTGCAGAATTGGGGAAGGGGTTGTCATGGGAAATGGAGCGTTGATAGGGTCAAGTTCAGAAGAACTTTGCCATGACCCTGCACAAGGAACTGAATGGATGTGATGAGGAGGTCAACGAAGCTTGGGGTCCGTCCTGCCTGACTCCATACCTCGTTGGTCAACAGAGCACTTGGCAGAGTTCCAGTTTGGTCTAGTCTGTCTCTTGTAGAGGACAGAGAGCGAGTGATCAAACCTTTAACATACTTCACTGCAGAAAGCAGCAGAGATGGAGTTACCCTCACCCTTCAAAAACACTTGGCAGATTTGTAGTGGAGGGGAAATATACCAGAATATTTCAGAAAGTTCATGGGAAAAAATGAAATTGCAAGACAAGCTTATTTTGGTGTAAAATTTTCCGAGATCCACATATAACCTTTCATGTTACGGAAATTCATGTTGTGAAAAACCTGCTCGAACAATATTTTTAGAACAGATTTATCTACTTTTGATTTTTTTGTGTATTTGAGAGAATTTCTCATCCGCTGGTTTATGACCCAAAAGCCTGCAATAGCTTGGATTGGGCTGGGGCTGAAGCCAGGAGCCAGGAATTCAACCTGAGTCTCCCACATGGGGAGCAGAAACCCAACGCCTTGAGCCATCACCTGTTGTCTCCCACAGTGCACTCTGCTAGGGAGTCGGAATTGAGAGCAGAGGTGAGACTCAAACCCACGCACTCCATCCAGTATGGAATGTTCATGACACGTGAGGGGGTCTTAAAAAGGTATGCCAAACATCTTCCTAAATAATCTTATCTTTTAATTCTGTTTAGAGGAAGTTAAGTTCCCTTATGGAGCTGCAAGAATTCTGGAAATAAGACATGGGAGTCAGGGAAAGGTTATGCCTTCCCTGCTAAGGCGTATTTTAGGATTTCAAATACAGAAGAGATGAATTATATTTTTAAATAAGGCACAAGGGAATAATCCTTCTTTATTTAATAAGGACATTTTTGGAAGTGTAAAAACAAGCATGCTTCAAAAATTAGTGAGAAATGGAACTAAAAGATCATTTAGTTGGTTTGGGAACAAGAAGTTTTTGATATCCACATATATAAGGCGTCTTCCCAGTTAATAGGCACCCAGCTTATGAGGAAGCCAATGCGTGCGTTATAAATCATTTTTGCACTATAATAAACTTCTCTTTTCTCTTTTTCGACAAGTTTTGTGGAGGACATGTTACAATGACTCTCTAAGAGACTATACTTGTTGGACTTTGGTGTTACGTCAAAAATGACCACCACAATGACCTCAGAAGACTGTTTCCAAGTCCTTTAGATTTTCTGACAATCTGCATAAAGCTAGCTCTTCATGTATGCTTCAACAACAGGTTGACTGCAGGGGTAGGCAAGAAGATCCAGCCATTTTTAAAGATTTATTTATTTTATTTGAAAGGCAGAGTGAAAGAGAGAGGAAAGAGAATGATTCTTCTATCCACTGATTTATTCCCCAGGCATCCGTAATGGCTGGAGCTGAGATCTGTCTGAAACCAGGAACCACAAACTTCACCCGTGTTTCTCACATGGGCACAGGGGCCCCATGAATTGGGTCATCTTCTGCTTTCCTAGACCATTAGCATGGAATTGGGATACAACTATCTTTTTAAAGTCAGGCATCCGAGAAATCTAGAACTGTGTAAGCATAAAATGCCATTCTTCTCCCTAATCATTTCTTCCTTAGAAAAATGCAGGATTCTTTCAAAAATGTATAAAAATAAAAATGTGCTCATACTGTTAACTTTTAATGGGTTTAGTTCTTCAAGGTGGATTAAAAACAACTGTCTCCGACTTCCTCGATTTCTAGTTCTGATGTGATAAGTATAAATCTAAGTTACTAGCGTGCATGCAAATAATTGCTTTTGGGGGAGTTTACTGTTTTTTTTTTTAACGCACACCTATTTGAGAGGCAAAAGAACCCAGAGAGAGATATAGAAAGTATATAAAGTTTGTTCACTTTCCTAAATATAAATGCAAAGGCTAGTGCTGAATCTGGGAGCTGGGGACTCAGTCAGCTTGCCTCATACTGATGGCAAGGACCCAGCTACTTGAGCTGCTCCTACTGTAGCTCAGGGTCTGATTTAGCAGGAAGCTGTTATCAGGAGCCCTAGCCAGGGATTAAGCCCATGAACTCCCATGTGGGATGGCACTGTGCTGGCAGTGTAACAGCTAAGCTAAACACCTGCCCCAGTAATTCTTTAAGAATATAAAAAGGAGGGGTCCAGCATGATGGCTCAGTGGCTAAATCTTGCCTTGAACGCCTGAGACACCATATGGGTGCCAGTTCATGTCCTGATTACTCCACTTCCCCATCTGGCTCTCTGTTTTCCTGCTTATGGCCTGGGAAAGCAGTAGAGGATGGCCCAAAGCCTGGGGACCCTGGATCTGCATGAGAGACCAGGAAAGAGACTCCTGGCTTCAAATAATCTCAGTTCCGGCTGTTGCGACCACTTGGGAAGTGAACCAGTGGATGGAAGATCTTTCTCTCTTTCCATCTGCCTTTCCAATAAAAATAAATAAATCTTTTAAAAATTATGAAAATGTTTTGAGACCAAAGAATGAGGACTTCAGATATTCAAACTCTTGTCCAGCTTAGTTTACTACTGAGACCTATTTGTCAAGCTGTAATCCCAAAAATGCCAGTATCTGGAATTACACCTTTGTTGAGTTCCAGAGGGTTGCCACATTACCTATTGGTCAAGCTCCAAGATTAGTCCATGGGATAAAGCTTGTCCATGGGCTCAGCTATGACTGCACAATGAGGCAAACGCTTATCCTGGATCACACTTCTCTTATACAGTCCTTTCTCCTCTTAGGAAGGGGAAACTCTATGATTATCTAAATGCATCAGGCAGGGACAGGCATAAGTCAAGTGCAAGGGCATCCCTCTTTTGAGATCTGTTCACTCCTGTGGGATTTCTCTAACACCTACATGCAGACAAGAGCTGTCCAGAGAAACAGACACAAAGTGAGTTAGACATCCCCAGTTCTGCTATGGAAAAGCTAACCTAGAGCAGGACTCACAGCCGAGACAGAGCCTTCTCCCGTTTGGGTTCCCTGGGATGAATGTGTCGGCACCAGAGGCTGTGCTGGCCAATGCTTTACCCACCCCACTGTTAGGGACTTTGCTCATGCACAAAGATTAATGTGGGCTGTGTCGTAACCAATATTGATTCTGAGATTTTGAAAGACCAGCATGGCCAGTGCATCTGCTCCTTCCAGACCCACAACTGTTGCTTCCTGGAGGAAGACAGTGTTGTTTGCATACAATTTTCTGTGTCCCACAAGGAGACAGAACAGAGGACCATGAGAGATCACCCAGCTGCAGAAAACAGTGCTTGGATTTGGAAGTTTCAGAACAGTCAATGTTCACAGCTCAAAAAAGCAGCTGGGCCAGTGGTGGCCGTTGGAGTCGATCCACACGACTGACACTGAGATCCTGTTTCCCTGCTTGGTGAGGCCCAGAAGCTACTTCTTTCAAGCAATCTCACTGGTGGTGGTGGTGAATCTTCAAGTGCCATCTGGAAAGTAACTAAAATGACAATGCCAAGCCAGAGATGGCAATTTGTACTGAACATTCTCAAGTCCTTCTTGACCCAGACAATACATGTAACATCTTTAGAGCACTTTGTTGTCTTAACTCTCATCCAAGGCATGACTTCTTCATTCCCCCCATTACTGCCCGCTGAGGACCCAAAGATATTTATTGCAAAGAGGGAGCAGAGATGCCCAATCCTTCTTGGTAGTCGCCTTGAAAGAAAAAAATATATATTTTTTATTACAAAGGCAGATATACAGAGAAAAAGAGAGAGAAAGTGAACGATCTTCCATTCACTGGTTTACTCCTCAAGTGGTCACAACGGCCAGAACTGAGCTGATCTGATCTGAAGCCAGGATCTGCCTCTAGGTTTCCCCAAACAGATGCAGGGTCCCAAGACTTTGGGCCATTCTCTGTCGCTTTCCCAGGCCACAGGTAGGGAGCTCTATGGGAAGTGGCGCAGCAAGGATAGGAACTGGCACCCATATGGAAACCTGGAGGATGAAAAGCAAGGATTTAACCACTAGGCTATTGTGCCGTGGTGGCCTTTCTGATGAAGATCAGGGTGCTACCCAGCTCCTCCTCATGCCCAATCTCATCTTAATGAACTTGAGGGCCCACTTGGCCTTGCAATCCCTTGAGCAGCTCTGTGGCAGGGTGCTCACAGGGGCTAAGCCCGGATCATGTCCCGCACAGACTGGGTGTACTTGGTGAGACGCCCAGGGTGGCGGCTGTGCGTCGGCTAGCTTGGTCACCCTGCGGCTCCTGTGGAGACCTAAGGCAGTAGGGTAGCACGGAGCCATGAATGCAGCTTTCTAATGCAGTGTGTCAGCTTGCTTGCGTTCTTGGTCACCCTGTGGTTCTTGTGGAGGTCCACCGCCGTGAGGTAGCAGCACAGAGGCATGACTGCAGCTTTCCTACAGCTGCCATTGCAGAAACCTGACTTCTTCTTATCAATATGATATATATTTTTAATATATTTCATGTGTGCATGTTTATAAGCCATTTAAATTAGATGCAGTAGAAGCTGTTTACCCTAGAGTTAAGATGCTTGTTAAGATGTTTATATTTGAGCCTGGCACAGTGGCCCAGCAGCTGAAGTCCTTACCTTGAACGTGCCAGGATCCCATGTGGATTCCAGTTCTAATCCCAGCAGCCCCACTTGCCACCCAGCTCCCTGCTTGTGACCTGGGAAAGCAGTAGAGAACAACCTTTAAGTGTTGGGACTCTACATCCACATGAGAAACCCGGAAAAAGCGCCTGGCTCCTGGCTTTGGATCGGCTCAACTTCGGCCATTGCAATCACTTAAGGAGTGAATCATCGGATAGAAAATCATCCTCTCTCTTTCCTTTTCTCTGTATATCTGACTTTGCAGTAAAAATAAGATGTTTGTATTCCACAAAGAAATATGAGTTTGGGGCCCATGTTGTGGCACAGCAAGTCAGGCTGGAGCCTTTGAGGTTGCCATACAATATGATCCCCGTTTAAATCCCACTGTTCCACTTCCTATTCAGTTTCCTGCTAATGCACTTGGGAAAGGAAAGGAGGATGGTTGGAGCACTTGGCCCCCTGGCACCCAAGTGGGAGATCCAGATCTGGCTCCTGGCTTCCACCTGGTCCAGTCATGCCTGTTGTGGTCGTTTGGGGAGTGAAACAACAGGTGGACAGTGTGTGTGTGTGTGTGTGTGTGTGTGTGTGTGTGTGTGTGTGTGTCTCCCATCTCTCTGTATCTCTGCCTTTCAGATACATGAATGAGACCCCAGCTCCAGCTCCCTGCTAATGCACAGAGAGGCAGCAGAGATGGCTCAGTAGTTGGGTTCCTAATGCCCATGTAGGATATCTGAATGGAGCTTCTAACTCCAGGCTTTAACCTAGCTCAGCTTGTGCCATTTGGCGAGTACACCAGTGGATACCAACTCCTCTCTCTCTCTTTCCCTCCCATTCTCCCTCTTTTTCTGGCTCTCTGCCTTCCAGATGAATAAATTAAAATGTTATACAAATAGGTAATGTGTAAAGCGACACAGATGGTTCCATGACTTTAAAGGAAAACAATAGTACGGAATGTCAGGTTTCTCTTTCACGAGGAGAAAGGAGCCTGGCTGTGTTTGCTGCATCTCCTGGGGTCATCACAGCATCTCATTCACCATACCTCGCTTGTTGTGTTCACATGTAGTCATGAGTGTGGCTTTTTGTCCTATGCAGTCTCTTACAAACAATGTATCTGAAGAATTTGAAAGAAATATTTCAAAATATAAATTATGGGCAATATAATATTTTTAAAAGTGACAACTGCTTCTGAAATGCAAGCTGGCATTATATGAGGTAGCTAGATTTTATCTTACATACCCACTTCTGCAGATTTTTTAAAGTAGATTTGGTAAGCACATGCAATGTGATGCTTGCTTTTTCCAAGAGTCAAAAACAGAAAAAGATACAAAAGACACATTTGCTTCTTTCTTTTTCCTCTCTATCCAGAACATCGTCTTTTTCTATCAGATTTTTTTGTTGTTGTTGTTTTTCCTTCTGTCCATGGTCACACGGAATGGAGTGTTTATGATGAAGCCGGCCTGCTGCCAGGGTCAGGGAGATAAAAGATGCTGAACCTGCTGGCTCCAAGCAGACGCAGGTGATGGATGGATCCCAGCTCCTGCGGGTTGTGCTCAAAGGGATCCACCTGCCTGCAGGTGGTTAAGCAGAGGTCTACTTCCATTCAAGGGACAGCCATAAATCAGAAAGAGATAAAAGCATTTAAAAACCAACAAAGCAGGCAACATTTTTTTGAGTCGTGGAGCCTCCGTTTTAGAAAACAAGAACTGTCTGTTAGACCTTGTCTTTCAAACACGACTCTCTGTTTGGTTAAGCTCTACAAACACCAGCACTCTGATGTCAGCAGGACTTGCTGCTTTTTGTGTGTTGTACATAAATGTCTTTAATCTTTTCAGATAGGAATTTATTGGTGGAGACTTCCCCGAGTGAATTCGGCAAAGCTCTGACATGCTCCTCCCACAGAGGCAGAAGGAGCAGAGAGGGGTCAACGAGGCTCAAACCAGAAACCAAACCCCAAACAGACAGAAAAGACAAAGCACCTGTGAGGGAGTGAGAGTCCAGTTGACTTTGGTCAGCTTAACCCTAGGGCCTGGGTGATTGTGGTTCAAGTCAGGTAGGGATAAACGGACTTGAGTCTGTCAGTTGCAAATGAAAGTCCCTTTCTGGGATTTCAACCACAACGGGGAAAACAAAACCCAGCCCAGCGCAGCTGAACCTCGCAGCTGAACTCTGCCATATATGTGAGTTCTTTCTGCTTGCCCACGGTTCATCCAGGATCTGAGACTCACCCTCATCTCCTCATTTGTGGATGGGTGAAGCAGCTCATGACTTAACCAGGAGATGGAAAGCAAATGTCAGAAGAAGCAGAAATGACTGCCTTCACGTCCTGCCCCACCTTGTCCCATCCCTCAGCCCCTGTCCTCGCACCTGCCTCTCTAAGACTGTTTGCAGAAGGCAGTTGGCAAGTGACCATTCTGCTCTGTTGTTTTCCAAAAAAAATGTGATTTTAATGTTTAAGGTATGAGAGATTCTGCCCCAATTGGCACAACTTCAGTCTAACTACATCAGCAATGATCCAATTTCTACATCAGGTCACTCTCTGGGGTGCTGAAGTTAAGTCTTCAATGCCTAAATTTAGAGGGAAACACAATTCAGCTAGAACAGTCAGTTTCTCTACCAGTTAAGCATAACTTGATCATATAGCATAAGGAGTCTTCAATAAGTTAACAGATAAGATACTATGCATAGGCTATGCATTGGATTTCATGATTTTTCTTCTTTTTTGGCACGAAAATAAACTTAAGGGAAAAAAACCCCTTTTTACTTATTTGAAAGGCGAAGTGACAGAGAGAGGGAGAAACAGAGAGAAAAAGATGTGCCATCTGCTGGATCACTTTGCAAATGGCCATGGCAGCCAGGGCTGGATTAGACTAATTTTCTCAAGAGCTGTCAGTGGTGTCAGGCAAAGCTAGGCATGACCATGGAACTCACCAACACTTTTGGGTGCTGAGGTTGGGAATGGACCAAGCTGGTCCAGGCAGTAGCATCGACAAGCAGAACCAAGAATTGGGTGTAAGACTGTCCAGGCCACAACATCCACCAGAACACACAAAGGCTAGGACTTGGAGGCAGACTATGCTGGTATACAAGTGATCTATGTTTTGAATAGGCTCAGTGAGGGAATGTAGGAAACTCTCTTGGTGGGCCACCAAGAGCATATAAGCCAGGGCTGGGAGCTGCACAAGCTGGGCAAGACAGCTCTACCTGTCAGCAAGACTGGGTATATGATTGGGTGGGCTAGGTTTCAGCCCCCACTGATTCATGTAAGAGAGAGCCTGGAGGTGGGTCAGACAGAGCCAGGCTGTAGCACGCAATGTTAAGAACTGAATGGGTGTGAGCTGGCCAGGCAAGGCCGCTGCACCTGCCAGAACAAGAGGATGGGCAAGACAGGCTAGGTAAGAACCAACTGGTGTGTGAGAGATTTGCTACTGGGAGGTGACCTGATAGAAGAATTTGGGGAACTTCTCCATCAGGATACAGTCCCTGTAGGTGAGCATAAGAACCAAGGTTGGGAGCTGACCAGACCAGATTACAGTACCCACCAGCATATGTGCAGCTCAGGTCTTGGGGTTAGACAAGCTAGGCCAGTTCATATCACTCACAGGCAGATGTGAGAAGCAGGACAGGGTGCAGGACAGACCAGGTTGGGCCACAACACCATTCAGTTCACATTAGGGCTGAGACTGGGAAAAGTCCAGGCTGGGCTAGGCTATAATACCAACCAGCATGAGCTACAACTGGGGGCAGAAGGAGCCAAGCCAGGCAGCAGCACCTGTCAATGAATGCCGAGTTGAGGCAAACCATGCCAGTCTGGGCCCCAGCACCCATGAGCACATGTGAGATCTGGCAGGGAGGGGATAAGTCCTGTCAGGTCAGACTGCAAAACCACCTGGAAAGTACAAGATTCAGGGCTGGGAGCGAATCTAGTAAGGAAACTGTGGATACCTCTCTGATATGCTGCAGCTCCCACTGGGGAGCATGAGAACCAGAGCTGGGAGCAGACCTGGCTGGGCAGGCACTGAAACCCACCAGCATGAATGTAGGCTGGATAGTGGGCTCAGTTGAGCTGAGCTGGGCAATAGCAACCATTGATGTGTATGAGAGCTGAACAGAATGCGGGATAGACTGGACCAGCCTGCTGCATATACTGGCATGTGTAGGATCTGGGGGTGGTGGCAGGCCAGGTGGAGGTTACTGTGGGTTGCTCT
Source organism: Ochotona curzoniae (assembly GCF_017591425.1). Classification (NCBI taxonomy): domain Eukaryota; kingdom Metazoa; phylum Chordata; class Mammalia; order Lagomorpha; family Ochotonidae; genus Ochotona; species Ochotona curzoniae. The sequence continues at coordinate 18,989,215 of NW_024465894.1, read as the reverse complement.
GACTAGGTTGCAGTTCCTGCTGGTATGCATGAGGCCAGAGTGTATAGTGGGCAGGGTTAGGCTGTGCTACAGTACCCATTGGTTTGTGTAAGAGATGGGGCTAGAGACACAACTGACCTAGCAACTGCAAGCACCAGTGTGTATAGTGTGTATGTAGGCATATATGGGTGATGGACTAAGCTGGGCTCTGCACTGACTGGTACACACAGGAGATAGGTCTGGGGTCACCTTTGGTGAGGTTTCTCTGGAGATCCCCTAACTGGAACACTGGACTCAGAATTCCAACCACAGGGAAAATAACAGGATCTTTAGTCTGACCGTAAAGTGTGTGTGTCAAACTGGGTTTCTTCAATTGCTAGAGCCTGCGCAGTGGATGGCATGCCTAGATGCACATGGGGTACATTATAACTAGTTCATTGAGGCCTGCAGAGGACAACTAGTATCACTGAGGGCAAAACAAATTGTATAGCTCTCCCTGGCAAGCTTTGACAGTAAGTATCCAGGTGAGTGGAGACTCTAAGGTGGAGACTCTAAGCGAACGGAGCTTGGAAGGATTTCCTCAACCTTGGAGCAAACAGCATCTCAGAACTATCAAAACTACTTAAGCAGTACCCTCGGAACATCAGGGACCCTGGGATGACATTGAATGACCGTCTCCCATCCCTGTATGCTGATGATGGTTAGGCTGCTGGGAGTGGCCCTCTCCCCTTCTCTCCCTCCTTTTCCCAGACACAGAAGAGAAAAGGAGATTGGAAACAGTTGATTTGTCCACTTTTCCCCATTCCTTAATCCTCCCCTCCCTAATCGGCAGTCCACACTGGTGTGCGCCCTTCTTAACTGTGTAAACATCATCAAAATTTATTATTAAATTTATTATTAAAAATAATAATGAGGTAATTTTAAAATATTATTTTTAAATGTGTGTAGATTGATGGGTTCTGCATTGTGGTACTGTGGCTGAAGCTGCTATCTGGGATGCAGGTATCCCATGTGGACACTGGCTCACAACCAAGATGCTCCACCTCTCCATCCAGCTGCTTGCTAATGTGCCTAGGAGAGCAGAGGAAGTAGAAGACACACCAAGTGCTTGGGCCCCTGCACCTACTTGGGAGCTCCAGGCTCCTGATTTCCACCTGGCCCAGCCCAAGCAGTGTAACCCTTTGGTGGAATGAAGTAATGAATGAAAGACCTCTCTCAGTTTTTCTCTCTCTGTGTGTCTCTCTTTCTCTTTTTCTCTATTTCTCTCAACTCCTTTTTCAAAGAAAAATTTGCAGATTGATAAAAGGGCCTTCACAATGACAAGTGTATGGGTCTCAAACAATTTTTCAGCAAAATAAACTTACATATTCCACTTCCAGCTTTCAAGAGCCCTCATTTAGAATGCTTAAAGTATAGATGGAAGGCCATACAAACCTAGGTTAACATAAAGATCTACTTCAAATTGCACAAGTATAATCAAGTCAGAGGATTATGCAGGATTCACACAGAGTTCTGTGTAAATACAGACTTTTTTTTTTAATAGTATAGGGAAGAGTAGAGACATAAATAGAGGAGAATTTAGAAAGCTGTATTGGAAATTTTATAAATAGTATATACAGATCCTAGATAGAACTGTATACTGATAAGGGTTACTTAACAGCAAAGATGAGTCCCAACAGAGAATGATGCAAGATTTTATAAATGTTGAGCAGATGGCATGACTGGAGCTGGGGGTCTGGTTTAGGGTTAAGGTCAGGGTCAGGTTTAGGGTTAGGGTTAGATGTTAGGGGGTAGAGTTAGCCTAAGCTCAAGAGACAGGACCTCTGCATTGCTTACCAGTGAGATGCAGATTCTTACCACTCAGAATGGCCCCTCTGAGTGACAGGAGAGAGGCAAATCACCCAGCAGCTCTGCTCTTCCATTGGTCAGAACCTGACCAGACATGGCTGTTAACTGTGACCTCTTGCTACTCCAGACCGTACATTCCTGTGTGGCTGGGAGTGCCCCACCTTGAGTTTCTGGAAAGCTGACCTGACTCGAGAATGCTGGATCAGGGGACTGAACAAAACAAGATGGGAGAGAGAAAGCAGCAGGAGACCGGGCCTCACTCATTTGTCACTGTTGCAGGGCAGAGGAGCACCCTCCTCCCCAGGGACATCTGGTGTCTTCCCACTATGCCCTGTCTCCCTGTTGCCTGGTGACACTCTTCCCAGACTTGGTGCTTCCTGGGCTAGAATTGAGCAAACATTCTCAGCTTCAAAAAAAAAAAAAAAAAAAGACCCATAGACTACAAACCAACCAATTCCAAATCCCTCCAATCACAAAGCTCTAGGGAGGCTGGACTGACAGCCCTGTACCCCATATGCCGGCATGGTCTGCTACTTGGTGCTGCAGGCATGATGGGGGCCGCTGCAGCCCAGGAACATCGCCACCGCCCTGCTCCTCCTCCTTGCCCTGCCCCACTCCCTTCTCTACCTGGGCACTGGGCTCTTCTTATGAAACCCAGGAATCTTCTTACATAGCCAACCCTTCTCTGATTTCCCAGCTCATTGTCCAACGTTCCTGGCACTCACTTAACACATGCACAACAGAGTGTGCCTAGTACCCACCATCCCCTGCTCCAGGTGCACCTACTACAGGCCACCATACGTACCCCTGTGTTGTAAGGACTTCGATTTCCTTCAAGTTTTTTCTTATGCGGCAGTTGTTAATGTTGAGTTCATTTTTGTCCCCCCACACACACAGATCAGTGCCATGTGTAGAGAGAACATGAGGCAAAGCAAGCTGAATGCCATAAAATTAGAGTTGATTTAACAAAGGAAACAGAATGAGTGATTACACAGCGATGGGAACACAGGGGTAGAGAGCCTGGAGGAGGAGGGGCATTATATCTTTTCTTAACTAAGTCTGTGATGGGTGGCCAGCTCTCCAAGTATGCATGTGTGCCATCTACAACATGCAACCTGCAGCAGGATGGTCCTTGCCAAGGTGGCAACCTTAAGGGACCTGCAATATTGGTTTGACCAAACCAAGGGATGCTGGGTCACATGTACTACATAGGGCTTACTCTTCCCTTCCAAGGTCATGGGGAGCACCCCCAAGACCTCCATGCTGAGTTGGGAGCCATTTGCAATGGTGCCTATATCATGGCCCATTAGGCGTATTTATGCACAGCTTTCCGCGTTTTGCAAATAAGCTAGGTATGCCTCAGCGGCCTCATCGACAATTCCACACACAGCTTGATGCGCTCACAAATTCACAATTCAGAATTAATTGGTTTTTAGGCCATGCATTTAGGTCAGATCACCCAGACACTCCATTTCATGTGGTGGAAAGAAATTAAGTCAATTTCCCACCTGCCAGACCCTCCGGCTCTTGTCTCGCAGGCCTGGCGCGTGTGGTCCCCCTGCACGTAAAGGGGGGCGGGGAGACAACCTTTAAAGGCATTCTCATTATTTCTCAGGGAGATGTCATTAAGTACTGTAAACATGTCCCGAATGAGTCCATGTCACCAAGACAGCAAAGCGTTTATAGAATAGAAACCCATAAGCGCCAAAGTAAGATAAAACGGGGTTGGGAGAAGTGGAAAGAGGGGGAAAAAGAGAGGGATATTATAAATAATAATTTTTAAAAAGTAAAAGGAAATGTCTTCATGACCAAAGAGCTGAGCTAAAGATGCACCCTACAAAGAAAATCTGCCCTGATGAGCTCGAACTGCAGAGGACGGAGAAGGCATGGAAGCCACCTATGCCCCCGTGCCTCGGACCTTAGCAGATGTACCTAGTTGGTCACATCCAGCTACCTAACTGAAGTCACACCTGGCAGACATCACGAATTGATCTCACACTCTACCCAGTCACTTCTGACTTGGGAATCCTCGGCAAGGCCATAGTTCAATCTGCCATTCTAGGTTTTGGTTTAAGCTTCCTGGCTCTTCCCATTGGGAGTAGAGGGGTGATGTAGAGGGCTGTCCCTTTACTAAATCTATGTTGCTGTTCAGAAAAAAAGAGAAACATTCACCAAGATTAGAAAAATACACCACCCTATTTGAATACTGTCAGATTATGATTGAATGAAGGAGGCGAGTTGCCAGGAGGTCTGTGTTGATCTGGCTGCCCCAATGTTGAAGTAAGGGGACATAAGAAAGGGATGCTGTATGAAGGCTCATGATGTGGAGGATTGTTGAGGGCCAGCATATTCACTCTGGAGAGGAATGGCAGCATCAAGCCTCTGCTTCGGACACCAGAATCCATCACCCCGGGCCCTCCTCTTGCCTATGGCCAATGGAGAAAAAAAAAAAAAGAAAGAAATATACCCTGCCCCATGATTGGCAGTGGATGGGTATAAAAGTATAGCCACCTTGTACTGAGGGTGGGACAAGCTGTGAAAAAGTCTTCCTTCATTGCTTTTCTCACTTCCTTACCTACTGCCCTGGGAAAGAGCAACAGAGCATTTGCTCTCATATAAGACACAGTGTAAATTTGACTGGGTTGGGTCTCTCCAAGGCCAGCTGTAGCTGCTCTTGGGATCCTGTTTGCCTTCTCCTTCCAGGGTGTTCCTGGCAAAGCCTGTACCCCAAAGAGTCAGGGATTGGAACAGCTGGAGCTAAAGTCTAACACACAGATATCCTGTCTTGATCACAAGGCACACAAATAAATGGCTGCAGGGAGATTTCTGGCCAAGATGCTCTAACCAAAGAAACCAATAGGCATGAAGTCTTTTGAGGCCACCTGAAGTCTACCCAGGGGGAAGTAAGAGGGGAAATAATGTTTCAAATCCATTGAATAGTTCTTTTTTCATGATGTACATGTATCACAAACTTTTTAAAGATGCCTTTATTTGAGCAGATTTCAAGATTCTTCTGTGTGTGCACAAAAACTAAACTTATGTTTTAGTTCCATTTTTCTATGACCCCCTACAAAGCATTCTGGTATAAAAATTTGCTGAAGATACTTAAATGATCACAAAAAGTAAAACAACTAAATAAAAATCACACAACTACTTGGAAATTACTGCCAATAACATTTCAGTATATGTATTGCCAGATTTCTATGTGTATATACGCAAATTGAACTTTGAGAATTACAATAGACTCCTTTGTCATCTATTTTCATTTCACCATAAGTGGTGACCACAGTGCTAACATCTGTTATGCTGTTAAGAAACTTACGGTGCAGCTCCCCTGCTGGATGACCACTCGCACTAGTGAGTGTGAGAGTTGGGATGGGGGCAGATCAGGCCAGGCAAGGCTACAACACCTGTTGGCTTTGTGCGAGCTGGAACAAGGGAAAGCCAGGCTGGGTTGATTGTTCTTACTGCTGCATGCACAAGCCGGAGAGGGATTGATTGGTTGGGTTTTGCCACAGCATCAGCTGGCAGAAGCTGGCACAAGGAGTAAAATCTGTCAAGTTAAACTGCAGAACCACCTAAAGAGTACAGGATCCAGGAGTGGGAATGGGTCCAGCAGGGAAACAGTGGGCACTACCCTCTTGGGTTGCCACTCCAGCTGGCGAGCATGAGAACCAGGACTGGGGCAGCAGTGGCTAGACAGAAAGTGGCACTCGCCAGCATGTGTGTGGACTAGATGGGGCGGGGGGCTGGTTGGGTTGAACTAGACTTCAGTGCCCACTGACATGTATGAGAGCTGAATGGGATGTGGGACAGACTGGAGCAGTCTGCTGTACATACTGGCAAGCACAGGAACCAGGGCAGGGGCAGGCCTGGTGGGTGGAGGTTATTGTAGTGTAACCAAGTTACAAGCTATTATTGTAGCCAAGTGTGTGGTGGGAAGGATCGGGCTAGGTTTGTGTATAAGACAGGGTTGGAGACAGAAATGACCCAGCAATTGCAACCACCAGAATGTTCATTAGATGAATCAGACAACAGACTGTGCCAAACCCTGTATTGGCAAGCACACAAAAGAAGTTTGGGTCACCTCAGATGAAGTTTCTTGGGGGATCCCCCCAACTGAGAATTCCAACCATAGAGAGAATCACAGGTTCCATGGTCTGACCATGGAGTACATATGTCAGACCTGGGCCTTCTCAGTGTCTTAGATGGAGCAGTAGACGGCATGTCCAGGTGCACATGGAAGACATGGCAGTAAGTTGGGGCCTGCAGAGAATACCTGGTACCACAACAGAGGACAGAGAACAGTACAAATTGGTCAACTACCCCAGCCAAGTGTTGACAGTGAATATCTGGGCAAATGGAGACTCTAAGGTGAACTATGTCAACCAGTGGATTCTGGAGAGATTTCATTGTGCTCGGAGTGGTAAGATTGTCAGTAGTTGAGAACTATTGAACTATCGAAATCTCTTGAGCAGGATCCTTGGAGCAAGCCCCACATTTTGGGATGGTTGGAAGGTTGGGTGTGGCTTCTACCCTTACCTCCTGCCTTCCCCCAGATACAGGAAGGAAAAAAAGGAGAATGTGGAAATGGTGATCTCATCCACCTTCCTGTAGCCCTTGACCCGTATCATCCTAATTAACTATGTAAAAATCATCAAAAAATTTAAAAATAAAGAAACTTACTTTTTAGGGTCTGGCATGGTAGCCAAGTGGCTAAAGTCTTCGTTTTGCACATCTGGGATCCCATATGGGTGCTACTGCCTGCCACATTGGCATCTCCTACTGGAGTGTCTGTTCAACTCCCCGCTGTTCTACTTCCCATCCAACTCGCTGCTAATGCACCTGGGAAATCAGCAGAAGATAACTCAAGCATATATCCACTCCCATGTGGGATACACAGATGCGATTCCAGGCTCCTGGCTTCAACCTGTCCCAGCCTCGGATATTATATCCATTTGGAGAGTGAACCAACAGATGTAAGACCTCTCTCTCTCTCTCCTCTCTTCTTCCATCCTCCTCTCTGTCATTTGGTCATTCAGATAAATAAAATACAAGTTTAAAATGTAAATATATAGGCCCGGCCTGAAAGCATAGCAGTTAAAGTCCTCACCTTGAACACGCCGGGATCCCATATGGGTGCTGATTCTAATCCCAGCAGCCCCACTTCCCTAGCTGCTAAGGTCCTCACCCTGCACATACCAGGATCTCATATGGCACTGGTTCATGTCCTAGCAGACCTACTTCCCGTCCAGCTCCCTGCTTGTGGCCTGGGAATGCAGTCGAGGATGGCCCAAAGCTTTGGGACCCTGAACCCGCGTGGGAGACCCAGGAGAAGCTCCTAGCCAGTAGGCTTGGGGCTCAGCTCCAGCCATTGCACTCACTTGGAGAGTGGACCATCGGACGGAAGATCTTCCTCTCTGTCTCTCCTCTCTGTATATCTGACTTTCCAATAAAAATAAATAAATCTTAAAAAAAAGATTTAAAATTTAAACATATATACTTGAGGTCTCTCCAGTCTGAGTTTGCGCCCTGCGTGTCCAGGCTAGACAGGATGCAATCCCACTGCTAGACCAGGCTTCCATCAGAGCTGACACTGAGCACCAGACAGGTGGGTTTCATCCCATGTGTTTCACATCTGAGTTAGACCCCCCAGTGCCCAGCACAGCATGTTTTTCAAAGGTGAAGCTTGAAGTTTTAAATGGAAAAGACACACCCCATTACGTGCTCAGGAGGGAGACCAGTTGCCATGGCATAATCCAAATTGTCCCCCAAAACTCATGCAGGGGCATGTATGAAGGGTATTAGGAGGGTAGAAACTCCCTATGGGGTTGTTGCTTGTAAAGGGAGGGCATCCAGAACATGATTTGATTGGATGAAGTTGCTAGAGGGCAGCCCCCAGGATTAAATTCCATGGCTTTCTAAGAAGAGGGAGAAGATCACATGCCTACAGAGTCACACAACCTCTCCCACCTTGATGCAGTGTAGCTAAGGCGAATGGGGGTGAGTCTTTGCCAAATCCTACACTACACTCTTTGGACTTTAAATATCCAGAACCCTGTCTATAAAGTAACATATTTGGGCACTGGTTTGTGTCCTGGGTGCTCCACTTCCAATCTAGTACTAATGCGCTGGAGAAGGCAGAGGATAGCCCAAGTGCTTGAGCCTCTGCATCCACACCAGAGCTCCATCCAGTCCTGGCTGCTGTGGCCATTTGGGGAATGAATGAGCAGATGAAATATCTGTCTCTCTCTTCCTGTAGCTCCCTCTCTCTCTCTGTCTGTAACTCCACTTTCCAAATAAATTTTAAAAGCTATCAAAACTAAAGCCATGTGCTCGGGGTGAATGCACTGGTGCTCTTTGATGCTCAACCCTGGCAGCACTTCCCGTATTGGGAGAACGACTCATGGCCATGACCTCAGATACTTGCTCCAGGAACCAGCAGTGCTGCTCTGTTCCCAGCAGCCCTATGTCTGGAGCCAAGCAACACTTGTCGTGTTTGTAGACACCCTACCTTGTTTCCCAGCTGGAACTTGGCTCTGGACGTTAAAGCTACCATTCTCTACCAATTGTGAGCCACCTCACTTTGATTCACAGCGTTAATCCCCTTGGCCATAAAATCTAACGTGGGCACAGACACCTCAGTTTAGATTATCTTGGGGAAGAAAAATGAACACAAAGCATGCCATGCAATGTCATGCACCTTCATTCATCAATCCTTTATTAGTAAGCATTTGCTGAATATCCCCCACCAGTAGGTCTAAGTGTGCAAATGGTCCTATGCTGTTTCACACACAGGAAACACGTAGGGGGAAGACTGTTGGTTTTCCCAGGATGTAATGAGTCTCTGCATGAAACCCAGGACAAGCACCTGGGAAAATGACTAGTTGTAGTAAGTGAAGGGTCCTGAGACAGACAAGGAGCAAATAGGTGCCTCATCCTCCTTTGCACATGCCCCTCAAGGAAATACGGATCACACTCCGAGTGTGTGCCAGACACTGCCAGGGACTTCCTGCCACATCCAAGATCATTAGCGTGCCAAACGCCACCAGGGACTGTCTGCCACACACATAATCATCTTTTTGTTTGAGTGATAGTTAAAGACAGAAGAGGAAAGAGAGAGATCCACCTTCCAACCCCTGATTCATATCCCAAATGGCTACAACAGCCTGAGCTGGGTCAAATGGAAGCCAAGAGCTTCTTCTGGGTCTCCCATCTGGGTGCAGGAGCCCAACAACTTGGACCATCTTCTGTTGATTTTTCCAGATGCATTAACAAGGGGCTGGATCAGAAGTGGAGTAGGTGGGACTTGAATTGGCACCCATGTGAGATGTCTGCATCACAGGTGGAGGATCAAGATACTATGCCACACATGCATTACGGCAAGGTGCTCCCAGGACAGACTGGGAAGCAGTGCAGGAACAGGATAAGGAAGGAAAAGAAGATGGCAAAGGTGAGCTCTCTGGAGGCACTGCTTTCAAAGGCTGTTCTTGGCCTCAGCATGGCCTTGGGATGTGGGGAACTACGGTCTGAGCTACCTCTCGAACTGTCCTAACGTGGGGCGGGGAGCGCATGCTGACATCTCATCAGTGGGCTGGCTGCAGGTCCCTGTGGGAGCATGACAATTCTCAGGCATTTCTGGCTCAGTCTACTGCATAAGAAGAGTTCCAACTATGGGCTGTTGAAGGCAAACTGAGCAAGAAACAAACCTCAGCAACTGAGCAAGAAGCCAGCATGTAAATTCAGATGCAATGAGGTTCTGTCTGCTTTCCTCCCACCTAGATTCACTTATAGATTGGTTAACACCTGATCTGCATGCATTTTGTGTCTCTTCTTCCAAAACTTCTTTTACAAGGGGCAAGTGCTGAGACATAATAGACTAAACCTCCATCTGCAGTGTCGATAACCAGAGGTGCTCCGGTTCTAATTTCAGCTGTTCTACTTACAATCCAGCTTCCTGGTAACGGCATGGAAAAGCAGAGGAAGACTCAAGTCCCCAGACTCCTGCACCCACGTGGGAAGCTAAGAGGAAGCTCCTAGCTAACTGTTTTCAGCCTGGCCCAACTCCAGCCATTGTAGCCTTTTGGGGAGTGAACCAATGATTCTCTCCTCTCTGTAACTCAAACAAAAATAAACCAAAAAAAAAAAAGTTTTCTTTTTCAAGAGTACCCACTTATCTTGCCAGACTTGGTTGGGTACAAATGTCAGAATTCTAAGGGCACTATCTTTCAAAACCAACAGGGTTGGTTGCATCCCCAGCGGTCTTCTGCAGATGACTCTTGCCGCTTCTCTTTTCTTACTGATAATAACAGAGAGGTAACTGCTTAGCACAGGGTGGATAAGGTCTGGGATGAAGCAATCCTACGTTCTGAATCTCAGTGATGCTTCAGTGGGCTTGTGTGCATCCTAACCCACAGCTGGTATAACAATGTCAGTATGGTGTCAGTGAGAGAGTACGAGACAATGTCCTTTCTGTTTTCAAGATTTTTCTCTTCCATACAAGTGTGATAGGTTAGTGTGACCTTGGAACTTTACTATCGCGGACAGTGGCTCCTTCATGGGCTCCAGATGGGGAGTGTAAAATTAATGACCCATTGTAGATGAATGCCCATATGTTTCCCACGTAATGCAAGGCGTACTTTGCTTAAAGTGTCTTGTATTTAAATGCGATGAACAAACAAATGACGATTTGCTGCCATCTCTGAGTTTTAGGCTTGACCAAAAAAAAAAAAGTCTTTCATATTGGCGTCCAAAAAAAAAAAAATCTAAGGCTAAAAGAGCAAATCTTCCAGATGTGACCTGTAACATGCCTTCTGATGGACACACCCTGTCCTCTTCCTCTCGGATCCCCTGCCCCAAGGGTGTATCTGTTGGTGTCAGACTATGCATGGGCTGCTCCTCTTGTATGGTCCTGGAAATCCTGCTCAGCTATTAAAAACAAACAAACAAACAAACAAACTTGTTCTCAGCTTCTCAGCAACATCACTTGAACCATCAGTGTGAATCTGTTCACCTGGATGAGCTGGGACAGCCAACCAGACAACCACACACTAGGACAGCAGTACTCAAAGTGGTCTCTGCACCAGGAACAGCAGCATCAACTGGGAATGTGGCACAAACTGTCCAAAGTTCTTGTGCCCCAATCCAGGCAGGACTGAATCAAAAGCTTTCAAGGTAGGGCACAGCAGGCTGAAAGCAGGTTTGTGACATGAGGGTCACTGCTTGGGAGGGATCCCCAAGGGGCACATCGTAGAGTCTTCCTGGAAAATCTTGCAGAAGACTTCTCTCTCTCTCTTGTATGTAGGCATTTAGTAAGTGCCATCACACAGTTTTCCAATACTGGTCTTACAGCTTTGAAAGGAAAAAAAACATTCACACATTCATGAAAAATTTCAAGTAAATAAATACCAAGTACTAGACCTTGCAAAGCTTCCTGCCTGTCTCCAGCACTCTTGGAAAAAAAAAATGGTTGCTAGACTTTGCTGCCACATGACCTGCAAAAGACTCCATCTGCTGCAGGTGTATCTGACCAGACTGCAGGCAATAAAGGGCTCACTAACCTGCCTCTATTTGCTCTCTGCTCAAGATAAACACTTCTCAGCAGGCCATATTGATTAACAACATATCACTTCCCTCCTTACACTTTCACAAAGCAGGCAGGTTCCCCCTGGGAATGCAAGCCACTGAGGGGATCCAGAGACCCCAAGGGCTGCTGTGGATGTCAAGTGTGAGAAGCGGCAGGAAGTCTTCCCTCCAGAGCTGGTGGGAGTACTGGGGAATGTTCATCCCCGTGGCAGATCAAGCAGCAAAGTGGCCCCCAGGGAGCAAGATGGAGAGTCCCGGGGGAGATGCCCAAGGGAGTTAGAAACCCACACCGCCCTGACCTCCTCCCCTCCCTACCCTCTCCCTCATCTGTGGGAACCACTGTTCTCTCCTACCTTCTGAGAGTTGTGTTGTTTCAAGACTATTATTACATAAATGAAATCAAACAATATTCTCTCTCAGAAGCTTGGATTGTTTCCTTCAGCATAATCCAAGGGATTGTCTGGCTGAATATTAGTTTCCAAACGATTTACATGTATTATTTGAAAGACAAATTTACAGAGAGAAGAAAAAAATCTTCCATCTGTTGGTTTACTCCCCAAATGGCTATTACTACTGGAGCTGAGATAATTCAAAGCCAGGAGCCAGGAGCTTTCTCCAGATTTCCCACATGGATGCAGGGTTGAATGAACTTGAGCCGTCCTCCCCTGCTTTCCCAGGCCATAAGCAGGGAGCTGGATAGGAAGTGGAATAGCTGGGACTTGAACCAGCACCTCTATGGGATGCAGGCCCATGAAGGTGGGTAATTAGCCTGTAGAGGCACGGCACCTGACCCTATGTGAATGTTTCTTTCTTTATTCTTGCTGAGTAGGATTCTGGCAGTAAGGATCTTCTACATTTTGTAACAGTAATTCTGTGAAGGGTGCCTATGTTGCTGCAATATGGGGTTTCTCTAAATAAGATTGTCCAAGAACTTCTGTGCACAGATTTTTACGAAACTCAAAGTCTCTATTCCTTGGGATAAAGGACCAGCAATATAAATGTTGGGACAGGCATTAGAAGATATTTACTTTAAAAATTTTGTTATTTATTTATTTTCATTCATTCAGAGGCAATGCCCAGAGCCTAAAACTCCATCAAAATCTCCTGCATGGGTAGCGGAGAGCCATACTAGCCATACTTGGGTCATTATGCGTTGCTTTCCCAAGTGCATTAGCCATGGCTCCAATATGGGATGCTACCATCACAAACAGCAGCATACCTGGCTGGGCCAGAGCATCCTCTTAGCATTTTTACGTTTGAAGAAACTGCCCAGTTGTTTTCCAGAGTGGCTGTGCCAGGTTGCCTTCTGCAGCATCTGTGAGTGACTTGGTTTCTCTACATTTCATCAGCCTTGGTAGCAGTACTATTCACTGTGGTTTTTAATTCACATGTTCTTAATGGTTAACAATCTCCCTCATCTCCAATGACCCTTTCTATACTTATTTGTAATTTGCATATGCTATCACATCTACTTTTACTTTCTTATGATAGGATTATTTGGGTTTCTTTGAGTATTGTGTTTTGAAGCTTTTTTTGCTTTAAGATTTATTTATCTTTTATTTGAAACACACTTTTACCAAGTGAAGGAGAGGCAGAGAGAGATCTTCCATCCAATGGTCCATTCCCTAAATGGCCACAACAGCTGGAGGTAAGCTGAGCTTAAACCAGTAGCCACAAGCTTCTTCTGGGTTTCCCCAAATGGGCACAGGAGCCCAAGTATCATTTGCTGCTTTCCTAGGTACATTAACAGGGAACTGGATTGGAAGTGAAACAGCAGGGACCCAAACTGGCACCTATACGGGATGCCAGAGCTGCAGGGAGAGAATTAGGCTGCTACACCACTGTGCTGGCCCAATGGCCATCTATATGCTGTACTGGTCCTGTTTGGGTAGGTGGTTTCCAATAATTTTCTCCTGGTCTGTGCTTTCTGCTCATCCTTTTAACAGAGTGTTTGACAAAGCAAAAGTTTTTTTCATTAAATTCAATTTATAATTTATTCCTTTTATGGATCATGCTTTTGGTGTCAAATCTAAGAAGACTTGGCCTGGTCTTACATCCTCAGGATGCTATCTTGTGTTTTCTTCTAAAAGTTTTATGGTTTCCCATTTCACATTTAAGCCCATAATCCATTTTGAGTTAATTTTTGTCTAAGGTTTGAAACTTAGGCCAAGGTTCATATTGTGCCCATTGATGTCCAATTACTTGAAGAAAATGTTCTTTTCCCTGCATTGAATGACCTTTACAACTATGTCAAGAATTTTTAGGTTATAGTTGGGTGGGCCTATACTGATTCTCCCATCAGCGCCTTCCCCAGTTCTTCGGTCTTGAGTACGCCAGCAGTGCAATAGGTCTTGAGCTCCAAAAAACGAATTCCTACTACTTGGTTCTCAATTTTCAAAATTGTTAAGCTCTTGGAGTCGTTCTGCCTTTCCTTATACATTTTAGAACTACTGTGCTTATTTCTAGTTTCTCAAACATTCTAAAATTTTGACAGCAACTGCATTACACCAGCAATACGTATCTTTTTTTTCCCCCTAAGAGTTGTTGCTCCTCTAGATATAAGACTTCAAAGCAGAGGCCTGAACGTAGTAGGGCTGTACAGAAATTGTGAGGATCCATATTCTAACTCAACCATTCCCGTCTAATCTCCTGCCTGCTTGCCACATATCAAACATCTTCTTGAGTCACCTCCTGAAAACAGTATGTGTTTTTCATTTGTCTCTTCCTTGGTTTCTTTCATGAGCATTACACAGCTGTTAACATACAATGCCTTGCAAATAAATAAACCTAAGCAACTTTTTTTTAAACTACTGTAAGTCTTACTATTTTTAAAATTCTGGTACCATGTGTTCCTGGCTAGCATAGAGACGTATAATTAACCTGAGGTTATTTAGCTTACGTATTGCATTGCTGGCCTCTCAGTTGTAAGTATTTACATTAACTACTTTAATAGTAGTAGTAGAAGTGAGGAATTTGTGTCTAGCCCTATTGGTTAAGACACCCGTGGCCCATGCCAGAGTTACCTGGATTCCATCCCTAATTTCTGCTACTGATTTAGCTTCCTGTGAAGGCAGAGCCCAGGAGGCAGAAGTGATGCCTCATGTGGTTGAGCTCCTGCCACTCATGTGCGGCACTCTGCTTGGGTAACTGGCTTTTAGCTTTGGCCTCAACCACCTCTGATCATTGTAGACACTGGGGTGAGCTAACAGATCGGAATGCTCTCTGTCTCTCTCCATTTCTTTCTCTCTGATGTTTTTGCTCTCCAGAAGTAAACAAATTAACTTTAAAAACAGCAGTGAGGAGGCTGGTGCCGTGGTAGATCAGGTAAAACCACCTTCTATAGCTCCTATGGCTCCTATGCAGGTGCAAGTCCCAGCTGCTCCCTGCTGATGCATCAGAGGATGGCCAAAGCACTTGGGAACCTGCACCCATGTGAGAGATGTAGGTCATGCTCCTGGCTCCTGGCTTCCAACTTGCCCAATTCAGACTACTGTGCCTGTTTCGGAAGTGAACCAGCAAATAAAAGGTCTTTCTCCCTGTCTCTCCTCCTGTGTGTGTTTCAAATTAATAAATATTTTTTAAATAAAGAAAATTCTTTCTGAAAAAATGTGCTGAAACCTTGTTCTCAATCTTAGGAAAAAATACATCATTAAGTACAGTGTAAAACCTAAGTTTCTGCACAAGGATTACAATTTGAGGATGTTTTCACTCCTAGTTTTTTTTAGAGTTTTTGATCATTAACAGATATTGAATTTTTTTTAAGATGTGTTTTATTTTTATTGGAAAGTCAGATATACAGAGAAGAAGAACGACAGAGAGAAGATCTTCCATCTGCTGATTCACTGCCTGAGCAGCCGCCACAGCCAGAGCTGCGCTGATCCGAAGACTCTTCCAGGTCTCCCGTGTGGGTGTAGGGTCCCACAAGCATGGAGCTGAATGGGAACTGGGACAGCCAGGATACAAACTGACACCCATATGGGATCACGGTACATGCTAAAGGCGAGTGCTTTAGCTGCTAGGCTACCACACCAGGTCCCTGGATATTAAATTTTGTCAAGTGCCTTTGCTGGGTTGACTGACAAGATCATGTGATTTTTGTCTCTCATCAGCATTAAATTACACAAATTGATTTTCAGTATGGTGTCAATTTTGCATTTTAGAAATAAATTTTCGTTCACCTGGTTCTATAATTTTTTTAACGTATCACTGTATTCTTTTTTAATGAATTTATTTTATTTTGATGATGTTTACATATTTGAGAAGGATGTATACCCACATGGACCACTGATGCGGGTGGGGCGGGTTGAGACATGGGGGAGCCGGTGAGACATTTACTTTCAAGCTAATGGTAACTTCGTAAAAGAAGTTGGGAATACCCCTCTTTTAAACATGAAGGTAACAATATGGAAAACATACTAGTATTATCCACTTTCCTGTAGCCCTTGAACCTTCTTACTCTAAGTATGTAAAGAATATAAAAATAAATTATATTTAAAAAAAAAAGGCAATTAAAGGAATCCAAATTGGAAACGAAAAAAAAAAAGTCAGTAAATTAAAAATTCAATTTCCTTCTGTTGTAAGGGTTATTCAAATGATTTACTGTGTATTGGGTAGATTACAATAGTTTGCATTGTTCAAAAAAAAACGTATCCAGTTCATTTAAGTGGTCAGGTTTATGTGTTTACAACTGTTTACGGTCATTCTTTTTGTTCACTTGTTATCTATGTGATCTGTACTGATTTCTCTTGCGTTGTTCCTGGTACTAACACTTGGTGTCTTCTTTTTACTCTTTGTCATTTTCTTTCCAGGGATTCATCAATTCTCTTGATCTTTCCAAAGAACTGCTGCTCTCTGTTATGCTCTATCCATTGATTTATGCTCTTATATTTATTATTCCTTTTGTTCTGCTTATTTTCAACCTCTTTGCTCCTTTTTCCCTGGATTTTGTAGTGGAGCTTGTTGACGGGAGACTTTTATCCTCTAATTTTCACATTCAGTGTTATAAACTTTCATCTCAGAACTGCTTTAGCTGTGTCCCACAAATGCTGACAAACTGCATTTTCATTTTTATTCCGTCTGATTCTTTTTTAACTCGAAATTTCTTCTTTTGAGTAGGTCTTCTAGTTTCTGAGTTTGGAGCCCTTTCTGTTAACTTTCCAGAGTGAGTTTCCTTTATTTCCTTGTAGGCAGAGAACACATTCTACGTGATTGCAATTTTCTATAAATACTATAAGATTTGTTTGATGGCCCAGGATGTGATCATAGTTGGAGTATGTTCAACGGACACTTTGAGGATTCAATTGCTGTGTAAAGTGTTCCAGAAAGGTTAGTTGATGGTGATGTTTAGTTCTGTCTCTGCTTTGCTCAGTCTAGCTGAAGGCTTATCCATAGGACCGGTTTTGGGTTTTGCTAAGGAAGTGGGGAATGGAGAACTAGTGGGGTAAAACGAATGCTGAGTTTTGCAAGTTCAGTTTTGTATGTCACATTCCTATATGCAGCATCATAGCTGTTCATTTCTTGCTTTGGAATAAATTTTAAAAAGTTGTAACACATGGAAACTTTCTATTTAACTATGACTCTTGTACTCTAAGAAATTCAGGCAAGTGTGGTCACACCTACATGGAAAGCTGTGCCCACCAGTGCCCTCTCCTCAGGACTACCATCTGCTAATAATGACAAGGAAATCCACACGGGGAGAGCTCACCCACTTTCCTGCGACTGGGACCTGCAATCCTATTACCTTCATTTCAACAAAACCCAAAGTAGAGAAACCAGGGGGCGTGAGTGGAGTAAACACAGCCTCAGCCCCCCTGCACTCAAACAGCATGATGGGCGTACAGCGGCCTCATCAGACCAGCTGCAGTTTGCTGCCCTTCAAGCTCACTCCAGAAGGGGAAGGAAGGCAGCAGCCCCACGGCTGCCCCACGGCTGCCCCACGGCTGTGTTCGAGCTGCCGTTCAGCGCCTCTGAGCTGGGCTGGAGGAGAAAGACTTGACAGTGCTCATCAGCTGTGCTTAGCAAGAGTCCTGCGGAAAGCAGGGTTTCAACAGCACACTCCAACCGTCCTGTTGGCTTGGGTGAAACGCCTCGCCCAATTGCTTGAATATCTGCAGGCTGATATATGCTTTGTAGACTTTTCTGCGCTCCTCTCTTTATAACTTTATTTCATTTTCTGTTCATTTCTGGTGTTGACTCAAAGGGCCTTTATCGCCTCGCACTGATAATCTATGCTTTATGGCTCCTGATGTAGCTGTGAGCAGTTGAAGCCGCGTGCAATAATACACACATATAAATATTTGAACAGGAAAAAAAATATATATATCGTCGGCCTGACAGAGGCCTTAGGAAAAAAATGCACCGAAACAAAGAATGCCACTAGAGGGACCTTGATTCCCAGCCACACAAGCAGTGGTGGTCAGACCGGCTGGGCATCACTCCTCGTACTGCCTGTGCAGGTGAGGCCAGTGCCAGGGCTCACTTCACAGGGACAGCTCCTTCTGGCTATCCTGAACCTGATGGGGTGCTGGGCTCTGTGGGGTCGAGGGTGAGGCATCCCCACTGTGACAGGCATATGATGTCATGGTTGTGGCTGGCGTGTTTTGTCAGGATCACTAAAATCATTCCCTTTGAGAAGAATAAATTTGCTCTCGGGGAGAGTGAAGGCCTGAGAGGTTTTAATTAGTTTACCCGGCCTCTGGCCTTTTCACTGGGGCAGCAGACCTTCTTGCTGAGTTCAAAGAATGTGATGCTGGTGCAGGGACTCTCCCATTTTGGCTTGGAGGTGTCTTCCCCCCACCCCATCCCATCCCAGTGTTTTAGCACCTCCTGTGAATGGTTGAAAATGAGTGCAAGATGACATTCGTCTTAGAAAGTCAGAGCAGCAGGAAGCAAAACTGGAAGCAAACACAGCAGCTAATTTCAGCAGGCATAGTTGGTGCTGTCCGTGGTTGTCCCTGACAGCGTGGCCGGCTTGGAACCACCTGTGTTTGCTCACTAGCTTTCCCCAATCTGCGAGAA
Source organism: Ochotona curzoniae (assembly GCF_017591425.1). Taxonomy (NCBI): domain Eukaryota; kingdom Metazoa; phylum Chordata; class Mammalia; order Lagomorpha; family Ochotonidae; genus Ochotona; species Ochotona curzoniae. Next base: position 18,970,786 of record NW_024465894.1, on the reverse strand, counting down.
AATGGCCCAGGGCCGGTCACATGGCTGCCAGATAGGCCAGGCACCATGGGAATACAAAAGCCGGAGCTTTTAGCAGAGTTAATCATTAATGCGTCTTTTCTTTGTCCCATTCAGGAGTGCTGACAAGGCTTTGATAGCCTGTATTTGCTATGGGCTGGCTGCAGTCCTCGCCAGGTACTGAGGAGCACAGTGGCTCAGACTCCTGGCAGTAGAGCCCACAGAATCCCCAGCCTGAACCCCGCCCTCCCACCTGAATCCTATCTGTCCCTCTCCACCCCCAGTGCTATCCCCCTCCCCCTCTCATAGAATCCCAAGGAGCACCCCACCCTATCAAGCCTTTTTCTCCAGGGGAACCGCTCACCTGCCAGCCTGTGCATGTTACTGCATATCACCTGGCCAAGTCTGGCCCCGTAAGACTGGGAAACGTGTGAGAAAGCCCAACCTTCTCTTTCCACTGTGTTATCTTTCCTGTAACATGAAAATATTTTTTTTTCCTTAAAGTTAACCTGAATGTTGTGTTTGCTTCCATGTAGACCAGGGCTGGAGAGTCCCTGTTGAGTGTCTTCCGTCAGTTCCATCTCACCACTTAAAATGCAGGTGTCTCTAATTAAGTTTTTTTTTATTTTGTTTTTAATGGAAAATTCCACCTTAATGGCCTAGCAGTAAGTAGCCCATGTGTCAACATGGACGAGTTATTGTAAATGCCAGCCACATCTCAGCCCTCCTGTCCCTACTTTTCCAGGAACCTGTCAGCCAAACCCTGTGACCTGACTCTCAGTGCAACCCAGGAGGGTGGATATGTCACCTACCATCTTCTGGCCAATCTCCTGGACAGCAGAAACTGCAATCAGGCATAAGTTGGAGACAACGCATTGACTTCTACAAGTAGCTGAAAAAAAGTCAACAGAAGACATCTTTGAAACTAGCTTACAAAGGCACACAGATCTCAAAAAAGTGTGGGTCCTTGGAAGAACAGACCTTCTCTCTAGCAACTGAACACACAAACATTTGGCTGATAGCAGTTGGTCATATGCAGAAACACGATCAAGGAGCAAGGTGGCGGCAGAGCAGGCTCAGCCATTGCTTCGGACACCTGCCTCCTGTATCAGGTGGCACAGCAGGCACAGCTGTCGCTCAGGGTGCTTGTCTCCTGTGTCATAGTGCCTGGGACCAAGTCTTGCCTCTGCCCTCACTCCAGTTTCCCACATAAGCACGAGAAGGGCAGCAAACGGTGGCCCAATACTGGGGTTTCACATGGAATTCTGGACTCCTGACTTCTGCCTGACCTGCCCTCAGCTTATTTGGACGTTTGGGCAGTGCACCAGAGGGTAGAATGTTTCTCATTGTGTGTCACTGTACCTTTCAAATAAATCAATAGAAATCTTTATGGGGAAAAAGCATTTTTGGAAAGACAGTACACAGTGTGGTAGTACCGTGTGTTCCCATGTCTCTCTTTCACCCAAGTCAAAATCCCTTTGGAAAGTTCATCCAAACAATCTTTACAACAACCAAGGGTGACATCTGAATTTATTGTCATCTTTGAAAACAAACAAGCAAACAAAAAAGATGAGGAAGTGAAAGTTGACTGACTTGCTTGATGATCTTAGAACTGAAATGAGACAGGGTTGGAATCCAGGACTAGCCTGTGAGAGCAGTATGTTAAAACAAAGCCCTGGCTGTCACGTGCCACAGTCTCTGCCTTTCAGGGCGGTTGCTTTCCTTCTTCAGAGCACTGCTCATCCTTTCTCAAGCCTGTTGGGCATCACTTATGTGCTACCTAGCTGCTGGCTCTAGAGGGAAGAAAGATGGAGAGCAAAGAGCTTCTCCCACTGAGAAACAGTGCGTTCAGAACTCTGGGGTTATGGGATGCACTAATGAGCAGTCCTATGCTGTCACCAGCTTTGTCTTTCGAAAATGATCTTCCCATGGAAGGCATGAGCAAAACCAGTAGCCTGTTAAATCCACTTGATCACAGACTCATTGACCATAGATGAGCCTGTAAGCTTCCATCTGGAGCTAGAACATAGCTATTCATTCTTGCTCCCCTATCATGAGCAGTGGGTCCAGAGTAGAATCTCTGGCTTTGGAAGAGGCAAGATTATTGGCTAAGTGTCTGTTCAATCAAATATATTTTAATGTTCTTAAAGGACAGGACTATAATAGGAAATTATTTTGTTAGTTTGTAACATAGTAAGTTAAGTTGCTGCCAGCAATACTGGCATTGCATAAGGACCAGTTTGCATTCCAGCTGCTCCACTTCTTATTTAGCTTCCTGCTAGTGTGCCTAGCAAAGTAGCAGAGGATGATCCACTGCAACCACTTGAAAGACTCAGAGGGAGCTCCTGGCTCCTGACTTTGGTATGGCCCATTTGCAGGCATCTAGGGAGTCAACTTGCAGATAGAAGATCTCTCCCTCTGTTTGAACTCTTCTTTCACACCAAATAAAAATAACCTCAGAAAATTATTTTGTTATTTTGGAGGCAAAGCGATCCGAATTATTTATAAGAAAATAAGCAATTAGGGCATACTGTGTAGTTTAAATTGATATATTGATGACAATATATTGACATGAAATTACTTTGACATTCTTTTCTAATTATTAAAGTGGATTGAGTTGAGACAGAAAATGGGTGTGTGCTATGTGTCATTTCATTTTCTTGGAGGAAGATAGTTGTTTCTTGGTTCAATTCTTTCTGGTTCCTTACATTTGCAATATAAGCCTACTCCAGCACAGGAAAGCAGGCTTCCACTCAAAGAGAGGCCACAGGTGACCGTGTCTTTGCCTTAGAAGCCCAAGAAAGCCATCAGGGCTCTGGAAGGCCCCCACCAGCCAGTGGAGTTCCATGAAGCAGGATGGTCACAATGGAATGGAGAACCAGGAAGTGGTTTGTAAAAAGCACAAGGAAATACTTTTTTTTTTAAAAAAAAAAAGTTTGTTTATTTATGTATTTATTTGAAAGAGTTACAGGGAGAGGAAGAGATAGAAAGATCTTCCATTCACTGGTTCACTCACCAGTTGGCTGCAATAGCCTGCTCTGGGTCAGGCTGCAGCCAGGGGCCCAGAGCTTCTTCTAGTTCTCACTTGAAACATCCCCAGCTGATTTGCCAGGCTATAATCAGGGAGTTGGATCAGAAATGCAGCAAACAGGACACAATAGGTATCTATACGCAATGTCGGTATCACAGTCAGTGGCTCTATTAGCTATTCCACAATGCTGGGCCCAAAGATATACTTTTTGCATTTTGCTGCTGTATGAGCATACCTCAAATTGTAGAAAATCGATTAAAAAATAATCTATTGTGGTGTAAAACATTTTGGAATCTATGCAGACAGAGGGTCTTCAAAAGTTGGTGCAAATTGTAATTGTGAAAATCCAATGCATGGGTTTCAGATAACTTATTTTGGGCAGACACTGATTTCCTCCCTCAGTTGTCAAATGGTAGAAAACAGCTCCTTTCCTGTCCCATTCTCTTTGTAATGTCTTAGACACACTGAGAGTGTGGAGGCCAGGCATTGTGGCGGAGCCCATTGAGTGACATAAGAGTACCAATGAAGTTCCAGCTGCTCTGCTTCTTACCAGCTTCCTGAAAAAAGCACTTAGAATGACAGTAGAAGTTGGCCCAAGTGCTTGGATTCCTGCCTACCTACATGAGAGACCAGGATGAAGTTCCTGGCTCCTGGCTGTGGCCTGGCCCAGCTCCACCTGTTTGCAGACATTTGGGAAATGAAGCAGTGGATAGAATATCTTTCCTAACTGTGCCTCGCCCTTCTCCTTCCACCACTCTGCACCTTTCAAAAAGATAATTCTATGACACAGCCAGAAATGTTCACCTGTGGTGACTTTCCTCTGAATCAGGACCCTTAAGATGAAACTTATAAGCATGATTGCATTCCTAACATCGCCACCATAAGGATGGGTATTCAGTCAACTACTGACCCACTTTTTAGGACCCCTGCATCCCATATTGGAGTGCCTGGCTTCATGTCCTGTCTTGTTCATTTACACCCTGGGATGCAGCAGATAATGGATCAAGTTGTTGGGATCCTGCCACCTGGATTGAGTTACAGGCTTGTGATTTCAATCTGGCCAACCCCAATGGCTGTGAGCATTTAAACAGTGAACCAACATATGGAGGATCTCTCTGTGACTCGGTCAAATAAATAAACATATTTCAAAACTACTGAATTGAACATAGTCCATTGTTCAGCACCAGGTTGAAGAGATAAGCTATGGTGTGCCCAAACATGAAATACTATTCAGCAATAAAGACTAATAAACTTTGAAAACATGCAACAACATGAATCACAAAACCTGATGTTGAGTGAGAAAAAACTTTCGTCCTGTATGATTCCATCACATAAAGTTTGATAACAGAGAAAGCTTATGTATGTGGAAATGAAAGAACAGAATGGTGGCAACCTCAAGAAGGGAAGGAACGAGCCAGGCGCAGTAGTCTAGCAGCTGAAGTCCTTGCCTTGCACATACTAGGATCCCATATGATTGCTGGTTCGTGTTTCGACAGCCCCATTTCCCATCCAGCTCCCTGCTTGTGGCCTGGGAAAGTAGTTGAGAATGGCCCAAAGCCTTGGGACCCTGCACGCACATGGGAGACCTGAAAGAAGATCCTGGCTCCTGGCTTCGGATAGGCTCAGCTCCAGCCATTGCGGCCAATTGGGGATCGAATCAATGGACAGAAAATCTTCATCTCTGTCTCTTCCCCTCTGTATATCTGACTTTCCAATAAAAATAAATAAATCTTTGGCCTGGCACAATAGTGCAGCGGTTAAAGTCCTCACCTTGAACACACCAGGATCCCATATGTGTGCCGGTTCTAATTCAGGCTGCTCCACTTCCCATCCAGCTCCCTGTTTGTGGCCTGGCTAAGCAATTGAGGATGGCCCAAAGCTTTGGGACCCTGCTTTCGCATGGGAGACCCAGAAGAGGCTTCTGGCTTTGGATTGGCTCAGTTTCAGCCTTTGCAGCTGCTGCTCAGGGAGTGAACCATCGAATGGAAGATCTTCCTCACTGCCTCTCCTTCTCTCTGTATATATGCTTTTCCAATAAAAAATAAATAAATCTTCATAAATAAATAAATAAATCTTTTTTAAAAAAAACATTGTTTTTATTTTTAAGGGAAGGAATGAGAGAGAATAGGGAGGGGCAGGAAGAAACTTTCTGGAATGACAAAGTGTTCTGTCTTGACAGGGATTGAGTTACACAGATAGCCTCATTGTCACAACTCCACAAACGGTAAATGGCGTGTCTGCTCCTTTTACCTGCAGGAAACCCCACAAGCCACTATTTAACTCTAGTTCATCGAACAGTGCATGCAGCGGCATACAAAGTGACCAGCGTGGATATGCACAACTTGGTTTAAAATTCATCAAAAGGGTAATGGATGGGAAAGGGCAGAGTCAACATGTTGGGCACATGGAATCTGAATCGGCCAATATTTCTTTGTGCTTGATATTTTTCATGTTATGATGCTGCGGAAGTCACTAAAAATAAGTATACCTCCCTCTTGCTGCCTTATGGTCACAAACCCCTGAGCCATGGCAGTCAAAGTGCCTGTTCTGCACAGGCGCTTGGAGCTCTTTTAAATGAGCCAGAGGAGAATCTCACAAAAACTTTGTGAAAAAACTAAACAATGAAATGGCACTATTTGGCTTATCCCAGCATATGGTTTTTGCATCTGTTGATATTGGGTGGGGTTCCTCCCTCAACCTTGGTCATGATCAGATCCTGCACTAAAGATGAGACTTCCAAAGCACGGGTTGCAGAGATTGAACTAGGACAATTGTCTTTGTAATGGATGAACAACCGAGAAACTGGCTCATTTGAAAAACCGGGCTTTACCATGTGCTCTCAAACCATGTGTAGCTCCAGTGCCAGGCTGCTGGGCCTCTGGTCTAGCGTACCAGAAATGGTTCTTGTTGGTTGCCTAAGATGCTACAGGAGTAACTTCCTACAAGAATGCTGTCCTGAAGCCTTGTGGCCGCAGCAAGTTAACACTGGAGTCAGATTGCTACTGTAAATGCCGTAAGCACAGATTTACATGAGAAGGAGTGGGGAGGCAGAACAGTGGTCTCAGTGTCCTTGGAAGGGGACCAGGGATGCATTAAGGAAGCACTCATAGCAAACGTATCAACTACATGCTTTCACATTGCTGATATGTGTTTGGAGTCTTATGGATACCAAGCGATGCTCTGCAAGTCACCGGTGTAGTTCTCCATGAAACATGTAAGATGGGCACCTCCCTTTGCTGAAGAAACTGAGATGGGCAGAGATGTGAATAGTGATGAGGGCCACCATGCCAAGTGAGTGGAATGCAACCTAAATCCTGTTGGCCTCTCCACACTGCTGCCCTGAGTATACCTCTGAGCTTCAGGTCTACTTCCAGTCAGGGGTGGCTGGTGGGCAGGGTGCTGTGAGAAGTCTGCAATACAAGGTCTCCAATGAGGCATCTTTTGGAAAATGGAAGCCTCTGTATGATCATGTGCCTCATCCGATCTAAGGAATAGAGGTTGAGCTCTCATCAGCTAGTCGAGACTCTTAGGTGTGGTCCAGTGAAACAACCTCACACCGGTGTGTGCATGAGATGGGCTGAGCTAGAGCCTCATTCCCTCCCTGGCTTGAGTAGCGCCTGTCCTGCCAGATGGCATTAATGACAAATTGCTGAGGGTCCACAAAAAACACCTGCCAGCATGCAGAAGCCCCCTCCGCCCCAGTTGGTCTTCTTGCTAAACTTCTCCTTCATGTACAGGAAGTTGCAATGTTAATGCTCTGCCAGCTTGTCCATCTTTAGAATGAGGTCATGGCGCCACACTTGTGTAATCTGATGGGCACCTCACCCTCCTGATGGCAGCAGCTGCGTTTCTCACGTGGCCTCTTTGTCCTCATTTAAAGCATGAGTGGTATGAACAGGGACAAGGGCTGCTTGGGGCACACCTGTTTCAGGTCTTGTTTACAGACCTTCTGTTCCCCCACCTCTGCCGGGGCCTCCGAGTCTTCTGTGTGCTTAGCAGGTGCGTAGCCAGTGCTGTTTTTCAAAGATAGAGCATTTTCTTTTCCTCCAAAAAAAATGTACCAAGGACCCCCAAACAGTTGCCACATGCTTTTAAGAACACTTCTCCTCTGCAAACAACAGCACCTGGAGCTGACTTCAAAACCAATTCCCTCCTCCACAACCCATCCCCAGTCTTGCCCATTGCCAAAAAGTTTCCCCAAACAGGACACAGTAGAAAGTCAGGTGGAAGGTATATTTCTGTTTGTTTCAGATTTATTTATTTATTTATTATTTGAAAGGCAGAGTTACAGAGAGGAAAAGACAGAGAGAGATTTTCCACTCACTACTTCACTCTCCAAATAACTGTAAGGGCCAGGACTGGGCCAGGCTAAAGCCAGATACCTGAAACTCCATGTGTATCTCCTACATGGGTGGCAAGAACTCAAGTACTAAAGCCATCATCTGCTATCTGTCTGGATACATTAACAAGGAGGTGAGCCAGGAGAAGAAAGGCTGGGATTGGAACCAGCAATTATATGGGTATCCCAGGTAGCAGCTTAATCCACTACACCACGAACGACACTGGCCCTTGGAAGCTTCTGCTGATGACCTGGTCCTACAGCCTGCTATAAATTCCCAATTCTTGGAAGACCAAAAGCAGAAGCCAAGAGCTTCATCCAGGATTCCCACAAGGTTGATAAGGCCCAGAACATGTAGGCCATCTTCTGGTGCTTTTCCCAGAACATTAACACGGGGCTGGATCAGAGGTGAAGCAGCCACGACATGAACTGGCATCCACATGGAATCCCAGCATGGGACACCTTTGCTGCTTTCTCTCCCAGTGGAATCCTGCTGCCTTAGGAGCCCATGCTTGCCAAGTAAGGAAACCAAGATATAGTTTACATGTGACTGTTCCTCCATACCTTGGGTTGCCTCATTTTGAACGTCTTTGTCCTATCCCGCTGGGTATTCAAAGAAATCCTGCTGTCTCCCCAGCCTGGGGGTGATTCGGTCCGTCTTTGAGTGGAGAGGCTGGTAGAGTCTAAGGGCCCAGATCAAAACACAAGGAACAGGAAGAGGCTTGGAAGGCACAAGGAGATGCCTGCAAGACACCTCAGAGCCTTCATTATTCATCGCATTTGACTCGGGATCTCCAGGCAGTCCACCTGGAGGCTCCTCAGAAGGCTGGGCTGCAGGCCCAAGAAGACCTTTTTTTTTTCTAAGCAGATCTTTGCCTCAGAACATTTACTCAGCCTGGCGCAAACTCCTTTTCAAGGGTGTGCATGCTATCATTGGCTGACTTGCAACCAGTGCTTCGAAAACACCCTGGATAATACTGCAGTGATGCCTTTTCAGCGCTGAAAAGGCAATCCAAAGCATATGCTCCAGACACAGGGGGACTACATGGCTGTTTCACGGAATGGGGACCGACACCTCTGTCGCCCTTTACCTGCCAGAGCACTGCACTTTGAATCAGGTTATGGTGGGACCAGGTTCAGCTTGCCATCTTCAACTGGAAAGCCACTGATATTTGCCTGAACCACTTCAAGATGGGCCTGTCCCTAATTCTCACCACATGGGCCAGCTTTGCATCATATCCAGCCTTGGCAACAAGTTGGGCAGTAAGTGTCCAGGGTTCACTATGGTGTGAGGAGTAGGGGAATAGGATGGTTAGGGTCTGCCATTCTGAAGGAAATCCCTGCAGGCACTGGCTCATCTCATACTTAAAACCAGCAGAAGCAGGCTTGTGACGCCACAGTTGAGATGTGCTTGGGACACCCACATCACACAGCAAACACAGGACCCTCAGCCAAGGCCTGGCTCACTTCTGGCTCCCGTTTCCTGCTAAAACACACCTTGGGGACTACAGGTGATGCTGCGATTCACTGGGTCCCCGCCACCCACATGGGAGCCCTGGGTTGGTTCCAGGCTGCTTGGCTTCAGCCTGGCTCAGCCCCAGTTGTTCAATTCTTTCTCTGTCTGCTTCTTTCTCTCTCTTTACCTTTCAAATAGATAAATGAATTTTTTAAAAAGAAAAAAACCACCTATGATCATCCCCAAGCATGACTCCAGGCTGCCATCCTCAGTGTGCTTCTTGCAGGTGACCTTCACTCCTCCAGCTATACCCACAATAGCAAAGGTCCAGTCATCTTATTTTTTTAATTTATTTATTTATCTTAAAGTCAGAGTTACAGTGAGAAAGGAAGAGGGAGAGACAGAAAGAGAGAGAGATTGAGATTCCATCTGCTGATTCACTCCCCCTATGGCTACAACAGTCCGTGCTGGGCCAGACCAAAGCCAGGAACCACAGGCTTCATGCAGGTCTCCCACAAGAGGGGCAGGGACCAGAATACTTAGACCACCTTCAGCTGTTTGCAGCAAGACATTAGCGGGGAACTGGATTGGAAGTGAAGCAGCCAAGACTTAAACGGTTGCCCACATGGGACCTCAGCATGGTGCATAACAAATTTAGTCATTATGTCAAGTGGCAGCCCCCAAGTCTCCAATTCTGATCACAAATCCTGTATCCCATAAAAGTCATTGGCCCCCTGTCCTCTGTCCAATGCAACACTCTATAGCCACCCTTCCCTCAGATTTCCCAGGATCACAACATGAAAGAATAAATGGTGTCACAGGAGACCTTGGATGGCCACAAAATCTGATTATATTCTGCTGTATGCTTTTATAGCAGGAAGCTTCACTTGGAGTTGTCACTAAATGGCTAAAAATGCAGAAACTCAGGGCCAGCCTTGTGGTGCGATGGGTAAATGCCAGCATCTCATACGGGCACCATTTCATGTTCCAGCTGCTTCACTTGTGATCCATCCCCCTGCTAGTGGCCTGGGAAAAACAGTAGGAGATGGTGCAAGTGTGTAGGCCTCAGTACCCACATGAGAGACCCAAATGAAGCTCCCGAATCCTGCTCCAGCCTGGCCAGCACTGGCTGTCGTGGCCATCCATGGAATGAGCCAGCAGATACAAACTCTTTTCTCCCTTTCTCTGTGTGCATTAACTCTGACTTCTAAATAAATAAGTCAAATGTTTTTAAAACTGCAGAAATCTTGTTATAAGGCTGGCAGAGCCACACCTTCCTTAGAATTTCATTTTCTGAAAACTTGGGAGTGGCCAACTATGACAAAATAGGGCTAGAACACAAGTCAGCAGTCTCCAGCTGGGGTCATCCCTGGGGTTCTCTGCCATTGTGTGGCATGGCAAAACTCTGAATTATATGATTATCATAGTTCTATTCTACCCCGAAGGGTTTGGGCGGAAGGCTGCACAATGGGAAATGAGGAAAGAGGAGTCAGAAAATGGATTCATCAAGTGGCCTCCTAGCCAGGGTGGCAAGCAGGTGGACTGGTGACAGGAGAGGCAGTCTACTCTCTTAGCAGAGAAACTAGGAGCCACATGCAACGCTCTGGAGTCTGGCAGCCAGCACACTGACCTGCTGTGTCCAATGACGCACAGGCTCCAAGGCTCCTGGTGACAATGGCGACATTACCTAGTGCACCCAGGAAGGTCCAATATGGAGAGGCCCCAAGGAACAGAGATCAGCAAACAGGAAGGAATTAAAATGTCTCCTACCAGCAGAAGATAAGCCTTTTATAGGGGACAGGCTGAGCAAGATTTTTTAAAAAGTTGTCCTCTGGAGAACAAAGAAGTCCTTTTTGCCTTTGTTGCATGGTGAGGTGGGGGTAGGGAAAGTGAGGAAGCTGAGAGACTAAGGCAGTCTTTGAAATTCCCAGGGAATTTAACAACCAAAGTTTATTCCTGCATGGCATGGTAGCCACGCGAATAGAAGAACCCCGTCACTGGCTTTGTGAGGCTCAAGGGAAAGACCCCGGCATGTTAGGTGGCAGCACAGTGTGAGCAGTGCTGAGACCAGAGAGATGCCAGCTTCCCTGGGGAGGGCCCATGCAGAAGCTCCAAGGCAGGAGGGTGCTCCCAGGCCCAAGTCCAGCCCACAGGTACAGAGCAGATGAATTAGGGGAAGGAAAAGGTTTGGCCTGCCTCACCTTGTGGGGGAGCACAGGACAATGAGAGCAATGTAGATGCAGGATCTGCCAAGGTTAGGGGAAGCAGGCCATGTGCAAGGAGCTGACTTGTTCCCCAGGGTTGTCTGGCATTCCCATGGTCAGGTTGGCTTTAGAAGCTGTCAGTCCAGAAGCAGTCCCAAGTCTTTTCATCCCCAGTTGGTGAGGCTCTCAGTAATGCCTAGAAACCGCAAGTCTCAGTGGGCTTGGAAGTAGTGCTGGCAAACCAGGGGCCCCAACACAAGGAAACACAGCGCCTCCTGTCGGCAGGGATGGACACATCAGAAGCTGGGAGCAGATGGTGAGCTGAGGATGTCAGAATCCAAACAGCTGAGGGATGCCTGTGTGAGTGTCAGTTGAGAGTGGGCTGGAGAGGGTTCCAGAGCCCGAGCGTGTGTTGGAGCATGTCAGCAGCTTGGAATTGACAGACTCCAGATCTTCAGATGGCATTGGCGAAAGCTCCACTGCAGACTCTACCTGGGCTAAGGTCTACTCTATCCCAACAGCCACCAGAAGACAGGCCAACCTCAAATGCTTCCATTCCAGCAGGAGCTTCTGTGGACAGAGCAGCCCTGGACACTGTTTTATATCATGACAAGGACAAGTAGGTTGGCCCATGAGACCATCACCCCACACCCCAGGCTGCAGTCTGGAGACACAGTCTTGGAAAAGTCCTGCCAAGGAGAGAGTCTCTTAGATTTGGCCAGATTAACCCCTTTTCTTACCTAATCTCCTTTCTTATCTGGTTCATATACTAGAGCACTGTGATGAGTTCACAGAAAACAGGTGCCATAAAAACTACTCATGATTTTTAAAAGTATTTAAGTAAACATTTTTTTGAAATTTCATTTAATTTTTTTCTTAATTTAGGACTGGCATTATGGCACAAGTTGAACCACCACCTGAGATGCCAGCATCTGATACAACCCCAGTTGGAATCTCAGCTGCTCCATTTCCAACCAGCTCCTTGCTCATAGGCCTGAAAAGCAGCAGAAGAGGGTTCAAATGCTTGGATCCCTCCCTGCTACCCAGGTGGGAGATCTACATGGAGTTGCAGGCTCCTGAATTTGTCCTGGTGCTTCTCTGGCTGTTGTAGGCATTTGGGGTCTCTCTTTCACTATAACTTTGCCTTTTTAATAAATGCATGGGTCTTAAGAAAAAAATTTTAATTTTGAGATGCAAACATAGCTCCCACCCACTGGTTTACGCCCCAAGTGCCTGCAATGGTTAGGGCTGGTCCAGCGCCATAGCTGGAAACACAATCCAGGTCTCCATGAGTGGTAGGAACCCAACCACTTGAGCTATCCCAAGGTCAGAATTAACAGGAAGTTGGACACCGCATTGGAGTCAGGAGCTGGAGCCAAGGCTCGAACTCATGCATCCTAGTACATGATGTAGGTACCTAACCACCAGACTAAATGGTGACTTCTTCCATAAGCAGTTGAAGTGCCCTCCTGTGTGTGCTAATAATTCTTGTATGTATCATGCATGTACAGTATGCCCAGGCTCTGCTCCATGCTGACTTCCAAAGAGAGCTAAGCCATCTCTGCTCGACTATTGTGGGTAGCTCAGGGTCATATACCTTCCTGATGTTTTTATTTTCTTAGCATGAGTTCCAGAAGCCAGAAAGCATTTGTGAAAGGTGTTGGCATCCCACCAGCAGCTTAACCTGATGCACTGTGATGCCAGCCCATGGGCAGAGAACTTCAGTCTGTGGGTTCACTCCCCAAATGGCTGAAACAGTCAAGGTTGTATCAGCCAAAGCCCAGGAATCAGCGACTCCTTCCAGGTGAGTCACGTGGGTGGCAGGAGCCCAAGCACGCGGCCCATCTTCTGCTGACTTCCAGGTGCATTAAGGAGCTGGGTAAGAAGCAGAGTGTCTAGGACCTAAACCAATCACTGTTGCAAGTGGTGGCTTGTCCTGCTCCACCAGCCCCCTTTGGCTCCTTTCTTTCAGTAGCTCAGGAATCAGTTGAATTGTCAATTTCACTTCTCCAGTAAAGAACACTGGGATCTGGCTAACCACACTCACACATTTATTGATGTTTAAAAAAAAAGTGTAAAGATTAAATGAGACCCAAGGCTTCCCATTGCATGGAGACCAGCTGGCGGAAACGGGGCCCCTCCCACTTATATCCTGTCTTCCTGACACATGTGAGGTGCCCTGGGCACACTGCTGTCAGGCTCAGGGTAAACATTTGGGCAGTGCTGTCCAATTCAAGAGAACTAGCTAGCAAGTAGGGGTCAAGGTCCACACGCCAGCTTCGTCACCTGCTCTGCGGCATCTAAGGCTATCCAAACACATTGGGTCTGGATTTACAGAAAGAAAAAAAAAAGGCAGAATAAGCCAAAAAGGGAAAAAGGGAAAAGCCATTTCCTCCCTTAACAGGAGACGGGGGCTGTAAGAGGGAGTTGCAGAAGGAAAAGAGAGAAGGAATCAGAAGAACAGCAATGGCCGCTGCAATGGCGGCTTAGGGATGCCTGTGTGTCAGTTGAGAGTGAGCTAGAGAGAATTCCAGAGCCTGAGTGGGGCACAGATAGACAGCTCCGACATGTCAATGTAGCAATGTTGTGACTTCAGGTGCTGGAGGCCACCTCCATCTTCCCCAACATGTGACAGGCAGGGTAGCATCTAAAACACACTTGGCCTTCATGTTAGCCCCGGGACAGCAACCTGTGGACTCTCAGTCCTGAGCAGGTGAGGTGCTTAACATCAGCTGAAGATCAAAAACACAGGTTGAGGGGCTCTTATCCAGAAACACTCCAACGTGAGACCAAAAAGTGGAAAATCCACACCTGAGTGCACATGGCAGGTGACAGTCAACATGCAGGTGCATCACTGCCAACGCCATGGCAAAGTAAGCTATGCCCCTGCCTGAAGTGCTCACAACCCATAAGGGCCCCAGTTCATGCCCCGCATGATTCTCTGCTGATGGCTTGGGAAAGCAGCCAAGGCTGGCTGTTCCCCAAGTCCCAAAAGAAGCTCCTAGCTTCTGTCTGTGAACTAATCCAGCTCCAGCTGTTGAGGTCTTCTGGAAAGTGAGCCGGCAGATAGAAGATCTCTCTCTCCTGTTCCTTTTGTTTGTCACTCTGCCTTTCAAGTAAGAATAAAATAAAATTTTTAAAAAAGATTTATTTATTTATTGGAAAGTCAGATATACAGAGTGGAGAAGAGACAGAGAGGAAGATTTTTCATCTGATGATTCACTCCCCAAGTGAGCACAACGGCCGATGCTATGCAGATCCAAAGCCGGGATCCAGGAACTTCTTCTGGGAATCCCACACAGGTGCAGGATCCCAAAGCTTTGGGCTGTCCTCGACTGCTTTCCCAGGTCACAAGCAGGGAGCTGGATGGAAAGTGGAGCTGCCAGGATTAGAACCGGTGCCCATATGGGATCCTGGTGCATTCTAGGCGAGGACTTTAGCCACTAGGCCAAGCCGCCGGACCCAGAATAAAATAAAATTTTAAAAACTATGCAGGTGTACTAAAAATACAGCCCTGCCTAGAGGGATGTATATGAAATGTAAATTACTTGGGTCTCATAATATTTCATTATAGATATGCATATATTTCAAGTCAAAACAAGAATATCCAAACTCTGAAGCACTTTCTGCTCCGTGGATAAGGAACAAGGTCCATAGTTTACATTCGTAACTCTGTCTTACTGAATTTAGGCAACTTGCAGGTGAGAAAAGTAGAACCGGAACTACTTCCAGAGAAGGTCAATCTTAGAGTTGTAGGAGATAGCTGATGGTCCAAGAGACAAGTCCAGTTCTGTCCCCTGCCAGTTGGTCTCCAAAGAGGAAGCTCTGGTTGACAAGGTGCTCTGAGCGTATCAACTAATGCACCTGCAGGCTAGAGAGCATCAGGGTGGGTTGGCAAACAAGCCAGCGGTTTTCTCTACACTCCTTGACATCTCTGTAAGCACCTGGGTGGGCTCCAGCTAGGGCTGGGTCCTTGCCTCCTTGGTTTTGACTCTGCTCTTGTTTACCTGTTTTATCAAGATGGGGGCAGTGTGACAGCAGTGGGCATTAATAAAGATAAGTGAGGCTAGAGCTTCCAGACAGAGATTTCCAAAGCCCTCCGCTACCCCTCCTTGTTTCCTTGGCTGCTGGGACACACTGGGTCACCAGTGCGGGAACTATTACTGCCCCTGAGGTCATTGTCATTGTAATGCCTATTCAGCTGCCCCTTTCTAAGTTCCTAGAGGGCAGGGACCGTGTCTTGGAGCTGCCTTTCATGAATTCATGCCTTCCTGCCTCCATTCACTCACGCTGCAAACATTGACTGAGTGCAGGCTTCCCAGTGCAGGCCATAGCTCAAAGAACCAGAAGTCACATCATCTCCTGTGTCTGCAGCAGCTGTCCGGCCAGGCCCTGGCTGCCAGCCTCCTGTACCATCCTTTACAGTCTCACCCTGCACCATCTACCCTTTCTGGAAAAGGCACCCCTAAGCGAGGGTCCAAATGTTCTGTCTGTAGCAACCATAAGGCCATGAAGCTGCAGGTGGCCTCTTCACCCTTCAGTTCTATTTTGTGCAAACTCCTACCATGTGCCCATGTTACTTGTATGGTGAAGAAAATCTAATAGTCATACTTTTAACATTCATTCTGTTAACCTGCAGCTCTCCCTTTCTCATCCTTGCCTTCCCCTTTGAATCACTGGGTGGATATTCCACACTGATGCCAGAGCCTGCACAGTGGGATGGATTAATCAACCTGGACTTGAGTTTTTGTTTTAGCTTGAAGCTTGACCCATCTATACCCCATTCACAGAACTGAAGGCTCTGGATTCTGGCGCAGGAGTGGCTTCCAGATTGGCTGCTTTGCGGAAGTGCCCAGATAGCCTGGATCCTCAAGATTCTGAATCTCCAAGTCTTAAGTCCATTCTCCACCTGCTTGCTCCATCTGAACTCCCACTGGGCTCCTTGGCCGCCTCCCTGCAGGAGTCACTTTGCTTATGTTCCCAGAACACACTTCCATGCTCCGGCCCATGGCACCCTTTGTCTCGAAATGTTCCCTTTCTCCTACCTGTCCAGTGCTCTGCATCCCTGATTTCTAGAGAGAAGCCGTAGTGCCTATCCCTCCCATTGAAGGCCCCATTACTCACCTCCCTGGCAACCATGCTCTTAAAGAGGGTGAATCCTGCCCTCCTCACCCCATCCCCGCGGCCTCTACCAGCCCCGGGGCATAGTAGGTTAAGCCCCTATCTGCGGTGCCAGCATCTCACATGGATGCCAGTTTGGGTCCTAACTGCTCCACTTCTGATCCAACTGGAAAAGCAGTGACAGATGGTTCAAGGCCTTGGGCCCTGGTAGCCATATGGTATACTCAGAAAAAATTCCTGGCTCCTAGCAGAGTTCTGGCTATTGTAGCCATTTGCGAAGTGAGCCAGTGGATGGAACATCTCTCTCTCTCTGCCTCTGTTTAGCCTGTTACTCTGCCTTTCAAATAAAAATAAGTAAATCTTTAAAGACAAGAAAAAGAAGAATAAGAAGAGGAGGAGGGCTCTACTTAAGCATCAGCTTTTCCTTAGGAGATGCTAGGAAAGCCAGTGGGAGACCAGCAGCACTTTCTTGACAAAGCCAAGAGGCTGCATTGTCTGCAGGTTATTCCAAGGGTTGAAATCAGAACTAGCTTCCCCACCCCACTCCACCCTCACTTTTGCTCTATTACTGGCCTTCAAAAAAAAGTTAAATTGAATGACACTGTTTTGTCATGTCCCTGGGTTTAAAGCATTGGCTTTGCTTCCATGATTCCTCTGTCTCATTAAGCCCAGCTGTAAACACAGTTGAGGAGGCATCCACGGTAATGACCGAGGGAAGAACGACATCCCCAACATGGGCTCTTCAAGGACCCTGACTCAAACACCGACCCAACTCTTTTCAACCCTGCATGCCTTGGAATCTCCCACTCAGCTCACCCAGCCTTGGTCTCTGGTCAAACCCAGTCCCCTTGGAGGGATAAAGAAGGTCGTGTCCCTGAGATAAGACGGTAGGCAAGGCTGGCGTCAGCCTCAGGTCTCCTGTCTGCGCCAACAGCCATGCAGACGCCTATGCTAACCCTCTTGAAGGGTGTGTGAGGTGAGCGAATACTATCTGCGTGGTAATGGTCAGAGGAGAGGGCAAGGCCATCTCTCCCCTCACCCCAGGCAGAAATGGGCTCTTAATAGAGAGTTGTCATTTATTTTTTTTTTAATTAGCCTTGTTTTCTCTTTACAAAGTGCAAGCTGTGCGTTAGTACAGTCATCTCCTTAAATCTCTGCTTGAAGTGGACAATCGGATCAGGAAACATAGATGTGGAACCAGAGGGAACTTCCAACATTCCAGTGTTTTCCACCCCTGGGAACAGCAAATTCAAATGGTTCTGCCCAGCGTTCAGCTGATGAGAACTAAGCTCTTGACAACAGATGATGGAGGCACAGAATCTTCTGCCGGCTTCCGAAAGAGACATGGGGGGAAAGCAGCAAGAGCGAGAGGCTTCTAAGTGAAGCCCAACTAATCCAGAGAAAATAACATCAACAGCGGTGACAACATTTGAGTCAGTGTTGAAATTCCCCTTACAAGAAGACAAGCTAGCGGGAAAATCCCCCAGAGTAACACGGAAGGCTTTGGTAGAAGTGCGGCTCTGTGGATGGCATGGGAGGACAGACAGAAAACCCAGAAATCCCTTTCCCTAGATATGCATCGGCTGAGCCACCCTGGAGTGGAGTGAGGCAGGGGCTGTGAGTACATTGGGGGCGGGGGTTGTCTGTTTCTCTTGGCTGTAAAGAGCAGAGCAGACTGGCTGGACCCAGCAGGCGTCCGTCCAGACAAAGACTGTCCAGCGAGAACAGGTAAAAGACGGATGGTTTGTTAAACATTGCGAGAATCCTTGAACAGTGCCATTGGGCGGTCAGAGCCCACAGAAGGCATTGTGGGGGAGCACATGGGCTGCTTTCTGCCAAGCTAAAACCTCTGCTTGCTGATCTCTGTGCGTTTGCAAAAGCTTCGGGCCGCGTCTTGGCCTTGGATGTACCCTGCTGCCTGGCAGACACATGCCTGGACTTGGGGCGGGGGTGGCGCTGATTCCTGCTGTAAAGAGGGGGGCACAGGCCGAAGCTGAGCGGAGCGGAGGTGGTATCCCGCAACTGATCTGGAACCTTCTGCAACTTTCACTTCATTCCAGAGGAGCAAGGCTCCTGCCCGCAGGAGATTCCAAAGCAGCTGCGCTGAGGTGGATTTCCTAGACTTGCAGGTCTTATTAGAACGGACTCATTTGCCACTTTGGCGGAAAAGGGTAAACACCGTCGTAAATTCCATCCGCCGAATCATGGGGAGGCGGTGGTTCAAATTAAATGTGTTTGCTTTCGGAAGGTGGGCCCTTGGCATCTTATCTTTATGTACAGAAGAAAATAGAGCTCAACCGGGCCCCCGCAGCCAATGGAAACACACCTGACTGGTCAGCTGCTGAAGCCGGGGGGCCCAGGTCCTTAGGATCCTACCCGGGCTCCTCCGTGTGCTTGCACACTGTGACAGAGGTGGAGGAGGGCAATGCAGAGACAGGGCCCTCGCTGGTGCCTGCGGGCATCATGCCTAGCGAGAGGCACGACCCTCACCTGGGTCAACCGGGAAGGAGCGCAGTTGGCTCCTTCGGGTATTTCCTACCGTTCTGCTAGTTTCCACTGCTTTTACAGGCGGTGCGTGGCTACCCCCCGCCCACTGCACAAGGACTGTGTTTACTTAGGGCAGTCTCCTCTGCCTGATTTAGCTCATTTCCAGCTGTAAAGTGAAGAGAGAAGCCCTAAAACCAGCCTTCTTGACTTCATCAATAGAAGCGGAAAACGGGACCCAGAAAGTTAACTTTTTCCTCCCCTTCTGTCTTACACACATACACACACGCCTGTGGACGAAGGAAAATGGCTCCAGCCTCCGTGTGTCTCCTGCACATCGGGTGCTTGACACTGCGTCCACTCTCAACCTTACCCTTCTTGCGTAAAAACCGCTTCTTCCGTAAGAACTTTTTCTTTCGAGAAACCAGAGAACAGGAGGAACGAATGGTGGCTAAAGCACTCTATTTCTGGAATTCAGCAAGGGAGGATGGCATAAGCTGAGATGTTCACCCCAAATTCTTGTGCCCCACAGAAGGGAACTATCTCCTCCCGTGCAAAGTACCGAGCAGGCTAGCACCCACATCACGCGGCAGTATGCTCCTCACTTAATTTTATTTTGTGATTTTCGTGTAGCTTGGCTTTGCTTCCCCCTTGGTTCCCTGAGCGTACAAGCAAATTCCAGTTTGTGGAAGATGGAATTAAAGAAAGGTTTATTTTGGTACCAAAAAAAAAAAGATTTTCAATACTAGCATATAAGCCTCTTCAAAGTATTCATGGCAAATGCCTATTATGCCAAAACTTGGATTTCCAAGAATTTTTTATACTCAAATAAGTTAATCTTTTAATTCCATGTTGCAAGAACGTTTTTTAAGATTTATTTATTATTGGAAAATCAGATATACAGAGAGGAGAAGAGATGGAAAGATCTTCCGTCCACTGATTCAATCCCCAAGTGAACACAACAGCCAGAGCTGAGCCAATCCAAAGCCAGGATCTAGGAACCTCTTCCTGGACTCCCACACAGGTGCAGGGTCCCAAAGTCTTGAGCCATCTTTGACTGCTTTCCCAGGCCACAAGCAGGGAGCTGGGTGGGAAGTGGGGCCACCAGGATTAGAACTGGTGCCCATAGAGGATCCCAGCACACAAGGTGAGGACTTTAGCCAATAGGCTACCACGCCAGACCCGCAAAAACTTTTTCAAGCACTCATTCCAGGGCCTGAGACCATGCTCTCACACAGGGGTCTCCTCTGCTGAATTCTCCCTGTAGCTGGGATCTGGGATGCATCCCTGGTGTCTTTGGAAGTGGGAGCACTCCGCTAAGCCCATGTCAGCCTCTGTCTGCTGGTTCCTCAAGTCCTCACATGAGTTACTCACATCATGGTTCATTTTATGTAGCTGTCAGATGTGTTCTTCAGAATGTCACAGCGACATTTGTCACATCTCAGAGAATCACATTTTGGGAGTGTGGGGGTGGAAATGGGGCTCCATTTGATATCTGCTCTTGTTCACTTACACCAATTTCAGTAGCAGAGAGACTGAGGTAGGAAGGCCTTCCATGCACTGGGCCATTCTCCCTCCAAATGGTCACAGCAGCCAGGGCTGGGCTAGGGGTGGAGCTAGGAGACCAGAACATAATCTGAATCTCTCACACGGGCAGCCGAAAGCCAAGTACTTGGGTCATTCACCACCTGCTACCTCCCAGGGTGCACGTCAACAGAAGGCTGGAATTGGAAGTAGATCTGGGTGAAACAGTGTGTTGACATCTTAAGTAGCATTCAAAGACCAGGCTCATCAGCCAGTCCTCGGTGACAGCTCTTCATGTCTGCATCTTTCCTTCTCTCTAAGTACATTCTAGGCTTTTTTTTTCTTTTTCCTTTTCTTAATATGTTCAGTTGAACCTTAGAGTTTATATGATGTACTCAGAACGGAATTATGTAGTCAGAAAAAATGTAATCAGAATTATGCAAGCAGTCACAAACCATAGGACTTAATACTTGACACTTTGATTCTTGTTCAGTTCTACCTATTTTGAATGGTCTCTTCTAACTTCCTCTTCTCCCTAGTGGCCATGGAGTATGCGTTATGAACTTGGTGCACCCAGGAAAAGTTCATGTCCCAGCAGCTCCACTTCCCATCCAGCTCCCTGCTTGTGGCCTGGGAAAGCAATCAAGGATGGCCCAAAGCCTTGGGACCCTGCACCTGCATGGGAGATTCGGAAGAAGCTCCTAGCTCCTGCCTTCAGATCAGCTAAGCTTTGACCATTGCAACCACTTGGGAAGTGAACCAGTGAACAGAAGATCTTTCTGTCTCTCTTTATCTCTGTGTATCTGCCTTTCCAATATAAATAAATAAATAAATAAATAAATAAATAAATAAATCTTCCTTTAAAAACAAAGTAATGGTAAAAAATACTTAACTCTCAAAGCTGGCTGTGTGACTTAACACCTTGGAGGACCAGCATCCCATAAGGGCAAAGTTTCCTGTCCCAGGTGCTCCATTTCCTTTTTTTTTTTTTTTAAGATTTATTTATTTCTATTGGAAAGTTCAATAGACACAGAGGAGGAGAGACAGAGAGGAAGGTCTTCCATCCGATGATTCACTCCCCAAGTGACCGCAACGGTCAGTGCTGAGCCGGTACAGGGTCCCAAGGCTTTGGACCACTTGAAAAATTTACATTAAGAGGGGAGATTTTAAAAAGGAAAAGAAAGTTGGGGACTGAGATTTTATCTTTTGTGGCAATCAGTTGGACAGGGTGTCTAGAAATGGGTTACTCAGCTCCTTCCCCCACCCCATTTTTGTTAGATGTATTTATTTTTATTGGAAAGGCAGAGAAGGAGAGACACAGAGAAAGATCTGCCATCTTCTGGTTCACTTCCCAAATGGCTGCAATGGCCAGATCTGAGTTAATCCAAAGTCAGGAGCCAGGAGCTTCTTCTGGGTCTCCACATGGGTGAGGATCCCAAAGCTTTGAGCCATTCTCTACCATTTTCCCAGGGAAAAGGAGGGAGCTGGATGGGAAGTAGAGCAGCCAGGAGATGAACTGGTGCCCTTACGGGATCCTGGTGCTTGGAGGT
Organism: Ochotona curzoniae; assembly: GCF_017591425.1. Classification (NCBI taxonomy): domain Eukaryota; kingdom Metazoa; phylum Chordata; class Mammalia; order Lagomorpha; family Ochotonidae; genus Ochotona; species Ochotona curzoniae. Next base: position 18,949,080 of record NW_024465894.1, on the reverse strand, counting down.
GGAAGATTAACCAGTCGAACCCCCCATGTTGTCTCATGCCTTCTCACCCCCATCCCATTCATATGGGGTTGACCAAAGAACAGAAGAGTTCCATGCATCCTCATTAAAAAAAAAAAAAAGTTTTGTTTACTTGAAAGGCAGAGTGACAGAGAGAAAGGGAGATCTTCCATCCATTGGCTCACTCCCCAAATAGCTGCAATGACCAGAACTATGCTGATTCAAAACCAGTAGCCAGAAGCTTCTTCTGTGTCTCCCAAATGGGTACAGAGCCCAAGCACTTGGACCATCCTCCACTGCTCTCCCAGGCACAGCCTGATTAGGGACTGGAGCCACCACCTTCACGGAGCCAACACTTCAGGTAGCAGCTTAACACATCATGCCATGATGTTGACTCCCCTCATCTCGTTAAGGTGCACAAACTGCCCATCCCAGAGGCATCTCAATGTTCTCCCCCCTGCACAGCTTCTTCACTTTCACCCCTTCCTTTCACATTTATGTTCTCCTGATGTGGCGTCCCAGAGTGGCCAGAAAAATCAATGGGCATCTTTTTGGCGACGCTACTAATTCCAGCAGGTGTACCCTACAAGCACATAAGGACAGGCTTTATTTTTAACATAGGCTGATGTCCAAATCCCTGAAATAGAGATGGACTCTCTCAATTCAATCCAGAAGCCCCTGAACACCCAGAGGGATTGAAGGGAGTGGAATAGTATGTTTTTTAAAAAAAAAGTCACTGAAGCCAGCACTGCCAGAGGCACGCCCCTCAGGATGTTAGGAGTTCCCCTCCTTCCTTTCAGTTCATAACGTGCCTCCCTTCTTCGCCCAGGACAGCATATGCCATGTGGGGTGAGCGACACTCAAGCACTGTGAGTCAGGGACATATGGTGTCCCCAGGCTTGGTGTTTACTCTTGTACCTGGGAAAATGAGTCAGCCAGAGGCACGGCCTTGGCCTGAATGCCATCTGGCCATTCCCTGACGTAGGCTGAGGATGCAAAGGCGGCCCCCCACAAACCTTGATGACTGGGTGAGGGCAGCCATCATGGAGAGTGGCCCTGGCTAAAGAGAAGGCTGCCACTGGAGCTACCCCTGTCCCCCAGCACATGGAGATGAGGCAGGGAAAGGGCCTGGGGAAAGAGAGCTGAGCCTCTGCTGGGGTTCCGGCTTGTTCAGGTTGTGCTTGGGGTTCCCTAGCTGCCCCTCACCCTCCCACGCAGGTCTCCCCAGCCAGTCAGTAGCGCGCCCACCTTCAGCTCAAACACCAGCCTGAGAGGCCCTGGTACTTTGTGCTTTCCGGCAGGCGCTTCCTATGTGGACAACTTCTGGACTTTGTCCCCACATCTGCCTGCTTTTCAGCTCCAGTCTGGAGGTCTTGGGTAACTTGTTGAAGCGCCCTAAATCTCCTGTTCTTTGTCTGTGAAATGACAGCCCTCCCTGGGGTTGTGGCCTGGAATTAACTTATCTATGAGACCATCTGTGTCAAGCACCTGGATTTAGGGGCATGCAATAAAAGGGCCTTCCCTTCCCCCTTTCTTGGATTATCTGGTTTTATTCCCATTCTACTGGAGATTTCTTTAGGGGGAAAGAAAAGCAGTTGTGTCATTTGCCATGATCCTAAATGATGACCTAAACTACTCTAGTGTCCCATCAGCAGGCCTGGGCCCCAGAAACAATTAAAAGGTGAGGCTGTTGGATGAGGGAAAGAGCTAGATTGGTCCTTGGGAAGCTCAGGCTATTTGACATGAAGACTGGAATTGTACGGGATGAGGGGAGGAAGGGCTGGACTCTTGGAGGCATGGGCTTTGAACAAAGTTCTCCTGGGTCTGCAGCATTTTAGATTAATTCCTAGGGGCTATCTAATCCATGGAAGTGGCTTTGTCAATCAATTCTGTGCACAGAGCTCTTCCATCATTAACTCAAGCAAAATGGGAAGCTATCAGTTACAGAATTCAAGGGATATCCCTTGAATTTCCACAGAACTAATAGATTTTATGATAGGACTCTGTTTCTGAAAAGCACTGCACTGCCTTACAAAAGGGGAGGGGCAAAGAAAATGTAGAGAGAGCATTTGATTCAATGATTAACACACTTCTTGGGACTCACAGCCCATATCAGAGTGCGCAAGTTCAGGTCCTGGCTCTGTTCCTGATCTTAGCTCAAGACTGGGAGATGATGGAGGTGGCTCGGGGGGGCTGGGCCCCTGCCACCCAAGTGGAAGGTCCAAACTGAGTTCCTGGTTCCTGGCATCCACCTGGCCCAGCCCTAGCTGTTGTAGGCATTTGGAGCATGAACCAACAGACAGAAGATCTCTCTCTCTGTCTCTTTCAAAATCTCCTCTTCTGCTTTCAAACAAATCAGTAAGAAATAGGGCATAACATGATGGCTCAATGGCTCAATCCTAGCCTTGCACGTACCAGGATCCCATATGAACAACAGTTCATGTCCTGGCTGCTCCACTTTCCATCCAGCTCCCTGCTTATGGCCTGGAAAAGCAGTAGAGGATGGCCCAAAGCCTTGGGACCCTGCCCCTATGTGGGCAGTCTGGAGGGAGGCCCTTGCTCCTGACTTCAGATGGGCTCAGCTCCAGCTATTGAGGCTACTTAAAGAGCGGACAGCAGATAGACGTTTCTCTCTGTACCCTTCTTTCTGTAAGTCCGTCTTTCAAATAAAAATAAATAAGCCTTTAAAAAAATCAGTAAAATAACAAAGCCTCTGCGCAACAGATATACACCAAAAAATGCTGAACATCTCTATTCAACAGAGAAATGCAGATTAAATTCACAAGGTGCTAACACTTCACATCTGTTCAAAAGGCTACTATCAAAATGATGAAAAGCGGTAAATGTTAGAATGTGGGGGAAAAAAGGACTCTTGAACACTGTTCCTGGGATGTAAATTAATACAGGCATTAGGGAAATTCATACAGAAGTTCCTTGAAAAACTAAAACCAGAGCTACCATCGGATCCTGAATCCAACTTCTGGACATAAAAGCAAAGAAAATCAAACCAGTTCCTGGGGCCTGCTTTGTGTGGTGCAGTGGGTAAGCTGCCACTTGCAATGCTGGCATCCAGTAAAGATACCAACTAGAGTTCTGGCTGTCCTGCTTCCAATCCAGCTCCCTGCTAATGTGCTTGGAAAAGCAGAGGAACACGGCCCAAGAGCTTGGACCCCTGCCTTTGTGGAAGGCCTGGGGAGAATCTTATTGCTCATTGCTGTGGCTAATTAAGGAGTGAACAAGCAGGTGCTGATCTCTCTGTCTTTCTCTCTCACTCTGTAACTCTGCCTGCCAAATAAATAAATAAAACTTCAAACCAGTGAGTTAAAGAGACATCCGTAACTCCATATTCATTGCATCCAAGATATGAAAGCCAAGTGTCCTTCAACAGGTGATGGAATTTTAAAATGTGGTACAGATACACAAAGGATGACTATTCAGGCATTAAAAAAAGAAAAGTCCGTGGTTGTAACATACTGGGTTAAGCCACTGCCTGCAATGTCAACATTCCATATGCATGCTGCTTTGCGTTCCCGGCAGCTGCAACTTCAAATTCAAATCCTTACTAGTGACCTAGAAATAGATGAGGAAGTATTTGAACCCCCTGTGCTCAGTTGAGAGACCTGGATGAAACTCCAGGCTCCTGATTTCGGCCTGCCCCATCCCTGGCCAGATCTCTATTTGTGTGTCTCTTCTTCTTTCTCTCTGTAGCTTTGACCTTCAAATAAATGAGAAACTCTTAAAAAAAAAAAAAGGAAATTCTGTAATTTGCACAACATAAATAAATCGCAGAGACACTATGTTTCATGAGTAGTGTCAGGTCAGTTAGCCATAGACTCTGAAGTTCAACAGATGAGGCTGATGGAGGGAGGAGCAGGGAGGATGGTGAGAGGGCTTCCAAGTTCAGCCAGGCAGGAGGAATAGGATCCAGTGTCTGGGTCATCCAGGTGATGTTTCAAGGTAATGAGAGGAGGGGGTTGTGATTTACTTACCATGAACAGTGAACATTTGAGAGGGTGGATCTGTTCAGGATCATGACACCCACTGTTCATGTGTCAAAACATCACTCCATGCTCCGTAAAACCATTGTCTTACTATTTATCAGTTTAAAAAACTGATGCTGATGCTGATTTGGGACCAGCATCGTGGCACATCTTCCACCTGTGTGACACTGGCATCCCAAAACAGAACACCAGTTCGAGTCCTGATTGCTCAGCTTCTGATCTGCTAGTGCATCTGGGAAAACAGCCCAAGTTCTTTGGTGGCTTTCTCACCCACGTGGGAGACCCGGATGGAGTTCCTAGCTTCAACCTGGTCCAGACCCGGCCGTTGTCATGCTTCTGGGAGTGAACCAACAGATGCAAGTTTCTCTCTCTCTCTTTCTTTCCCTCCCTCACTCCTTTTGAAATAAATAGATCTTTTTGAAAAAATTCAGTTTGAGGCAGTCTCCGCCGGGAAGCCCTGTTCCATGGATAGTCACTTCAAAGTCACTCACATGAGCTCCTGGGAGCTGTTTTCTCACCACAGAACCTTCTGGGCTTGTAATGGGGAAACGGTGACAACATCTGGCCAAACTCAGAGAAATCAATGAGGGCTGGAAGGGCGGACTTCACTCACCCATGATATTCCAAAGAATAGTTTCAAGCTTAAGGAACTGACAGTCCAAAAATCAGATGCATTGATTTTTCCAAAGGGCAGGTACAAGCAGATGGCTTCATTAGAACAGTCTCCCACACAGCTTGCCAGTCCTCACTCTAGTCTTGTGGAACAGCTGCCTGGCTCAGGGCTGGCAAGGGGATGGGAGAGGTCGGGGGTGGAGAAACCAGGAAGAGGTGCGACATGCAGAGGCCACTCACTGCAGGAACGTCACACTTGGAGCAGGACCCACAGACTGACTCCAAAGTGACCATTTCTCTCTCCCTGCCTCTCTTTCAAAAAGTGAAAAAAAAAAAAGGGGGGGCGGGGGTAGGCAGCAAGATGCCTCAATAGCTAACTCCTTACCCTATAAGGGCCAGGATCCCATAGGGGTGCCAATTCATATTCTAGCCATTTCACTTCCCATCCAGTTCCCTACTTGTTGCCTGGGAAAACAGTGGAAGGTGGCTCAAAGCCTGGAGACTCTGCACCCACATGTGAGACCTGGAAGAAGCTCCTGATTCTTGGCTTCAGATTGATTCAGCTCAGACTCTTGCACCTACTTGGGGAGTGAACCAGTGGATAGAAGATCTCTCTGTCTCTCCTCTCTAAATCTGATCTGCCTTTCCAATATAAATACATATTTGACAAGGAGATATATATATATATATATATATATTTGGGAAGTGAATCATCAGACGAAAAATCTTCCTCTCTGTCTCTCCTCTTCTCTGTATGTCTGACTTTTCAATAAATAAACAAATCTTTTTTAAAAAAAGTAAAAAATAATATTTTAAAAATAAGATAAACATTTAAAAAACAATTAAAATAGAGCTGCTATCTTGGAAAACAATAAGTAATTTCAGCATTATTACAATGCAAAACAAAACTAAAAAAGATTTAGCTCCAATAAAATGTGTTAGAGTTTAGGAATAGTAGTACCAATATTATTTATTAGAACACATCATTCTGCAAAAAGATTAAAAACAATGTTCCATTTTGTTATGGCACTTGACCTTAGGGCTATACTCATTAAAACAGTAGGGGGAAGATGATGTTTATTGTAAGAGTAAAACAAGCACTAGAGAAGGAAATGTTTCTGTACAACTTGGAAAAGGAAAACCAGAAAGTCAAGAAAGAGAAGCATCCAAGATCACTTGATGAGATCAGGAGGCTGGAAAGGCTTTGACTCTCTTGTAAATTCTTTGATGTCGTTTTACTAACTTATGCTATAAAAGGAAGAAAGAGAGGGAAGGAAGGGAGAGAAGAGAGAGAAGAAGAGAGGGAGGAAAGAAGGGAGCGAGCAGCTAGCCTAGAGTTTCCGCTAAGGCAGGAGAGATGGCACACAAGTTCTCACTAGCCACACGGGAGACCCGAGTCCAGTTTCCAGGTTTTGGCTTTGGACCCAATCAAGCTCCAGCCACTGCGAACAGTCAACAAGAGAGCCAGTGCTTGAGCACTCTCTCACTTGCTCTCTCTCTCTCCCTCTCAAATATAAACTATGCGAAACAAATAACTAAACCTATATTTTTTTAAATGAAAGAAAAACAGCATTATTTTTATTTAGTGTCACAGAACTTTTTTTCACTCAGGGTCCTGAGCTTTGGTCCCTGCCAGCAGCAACGACTTTGCCAATGAAAGCAGACCTGGTTGGGGTGCCAGACTCATTGTTCTGTGGGGACTGCAGCAGGGGCTCTGAACACAATACTTGCCAGGTTAAAGAGTACCCGTTGAGCAGCCCCTACCCACCCTGGCTCCAGCCATTGTTGATATCAGCACCTGTGCAAGGAGGAGCCTGCCCTTGCCAAGCTTTGAAGTCAGGTTCACAGAGCCTGCTTTCTCAAAGCGTGACATTTATGCTGAAGACCACAGATCGTGGGGGGGATAAGGGCAGGGGACAAGATGTCCCCAAATGACCCTGAATTAAAAAAAAAAAAAATCCTGCAGCCAAGTTAGGAAGAGCTGGAGGCTGCCATTTGGAGGTTGAGATATTCCAGAAGGGACACTGAAGCACTGGCTGAACATTTGGAAATGGAGCCAGTGGCTATCCACTCTCCCACCACCCCACCCCCCCGCTTGCCCACCCTCCCAATCTTGGATGAACCAGTATTTTCTTCCTCCTCCTCCTCCACTGCCTCTCACAAAAGAGCTGTAAACCGCCCTTTGTTCCCAGGGTGTCAAGGGTCACGGTCCCTATCTAGGCAGGCTGCAGCCACCCTTCCTGGTATCCCAATCATCTAGTGGTGACTCCAGGGTGGCCAGATGTTGAAGCTGCAGACCCAGGCTCTACTTCTGCTTCTGACTCACCCTGGGCTCCTCAGGACCTCCAATGCCCAGCAGAGATCCCAGGGACCTCTTCTTTGGGTTCCTCTGGCTTTCCAATTCTTTCCCAAGTAAGTCAATGTGCCAGTAACCATATTTCTGGGAGTTTTACTCTACTGAAGGAAGTGACATGGGAAACATTACTAGGGTGCACGTTGGCCTTTCCTCCATTCAGAGTCCTGAGCTGTGCAGCTATGCACTGACACTCTCGTAAATTAAGGCATTTCATCCCCCACAAAGCTCTCCGATGTGCACGCTACAATGTGCATTTCATAGGGGAGGACACCGAGGCCATGGTAAGTAACACTCACAGCCTGGGCCCTAGCTGTTACTCACCGCTGCCCCAGCTCCAGCCTGTGTCCCCAGGGACAACAGAGGTCATAGGCATGAGCAGGCAAGGACGCAATTCACCTGGCATGGTTGGTGTCCAATATGGCCATTTCAGCCCTGTCAAATTAACAGACCAGAGAATAAATATCTTCCTTTTGTTTCTTTCAAAATCAGTTAATAGAAACATATTTTTTTTTTGCGTTTTTAAAATAATAGACAAGCCCAGCATGATAGCCTAGCAGTTTAAGTCCTCACCTTCCATGTATGGGGGTCCCTATGAGTGCCAGTTCAAATCCCAACTGACCCACTTCCCATTCTTCTCATTCTATTGGAAAGGCTAGGAGACAGATGGAGAGCAGTCTTCCATCTGCTGGTCCACATCCTAAATGCCTGCAACAGCGAGGGCAGACTCAGACAGATGCTTAGAACTGCAGTCAGGTTTGCCTCCAGCCTCCGCAGCATGGCTGTTGGCAGGACCCCGTCCCCCCCCCTTGCTGGCTGTGGGCCAGAGGCTCTCCAGTTCCTTCCTGAGTGGATCTCCCCAACAGGGCGGCCACTTCATTAACGCAGCAAGAGGGGGACAGAACCTGCCAGCAGAGACCAGAGTCTGACAACTAATCACAGAAGACATTCCTTCGATGTTCCCATTTTCTGTTTGTCACAGCAAGTGACTCTGGAAATAGATGTTACACACAGCCCTGCATACCAAGAGGCAGGAGTCACAGCCACATCCCATGTCACAGGGCCTGGGTTCAAGTCTCACCTCCACTTCCACTCCAGCTCCCTACACTCACCCTGGGAGGCAGCAGATGATGGCCCAAGGCCTCGGGTGTTCCTGTCACCCAAATAAAGCTGCTAGCTCCTGACTTTAGCCTGGCTAGCAATCTCAACTTGCTGCAGGCACTTGGAGAGGAAACCAGCAAATAGAAGCTCTTTCTTACACTTTGAAATAAGCAAAAACAAAAACATTTTTTAAAAAAGAATCAAGACTACATGGGGAAAAACACTTCCATGTTGCATGTATTTTCTTTTTGTTTTAAAGCCCTATTAAAAATGATTTGTCAGTAACACTAGCTAATTATTACCTTAAAGAGCCAAAACATTTACAGAAAATGTTAGTGAGAAAAGAAAAAGGGAAAAACAGAAGACTGACCAGTGGCTAACGGGCGTGCGGTATTTGAAGGTGATCTCATCCACGATTGGACCTCAAGGCCCACACTTCTTGGCCTTACACCACTGGGTGTCTTTTTCTTTAAAAGCTGAAGTAGTGACAGGTGGTGGATCTGAGCGTTTTACATACATCACAAAGTACCTTGTACTGTCTTCCATCATTGCCATTTTCAGACGGTTAAATGCAGGCATAGAGAGATCCAATGGCTGAGCCCAGATCTTGCAGTTGAATGGAATAGTGATCTCAAAGTAGCTCCTCCCTCCTCCCAGACTTCCACAGTCTGTGGTCTTTCAGGAGTCAGGGGGGCATTGTTTCTGGCTGCTCCATGTGAGTCAACAAAAGTGCCCCGAACACTGGGGGAAGAATCAGAAGCTAAGAAGCAACAGGTAGATTCATTCTGCCTGGATTTGCCCAGAAATCCAAGCATCCACTGAGTGTGTCTATAGGTGTCATTTGTCCAAGCATAGCTGGACAACTGCTAACGAGTCTGGGGTGTTAGGCTGCTAGTTACCCTTTGTGAGCTTGGACACACTGCCTGACTTCTCTGAACCTCAAGATAAAAAGGAGGCACTAAAACAAAAACAAAGCCTCTTAAGAGGCTTTGCTATGATCGAGTCCACTGGTGTGGAGAAAGGGCTGTGTGCTATAAGCTGCAGCCGTCACGGTGGACTGTTTCACAGATCACTGGATTGTGTAACTGCAGCCCAAAGCTTGGAAACCTGACAACATGTGTGTCTAACAGAGCAGCTGTGGAGGACATCACGAGAAAAAAATACATGTTACCATGAGATCTCAAGGACTCTGTGGTCCCTTTGCTTTCCTACGCTGAAGTTCACCTCCCGGGAAAGCAAACCAACTTTGCCTTTCTCTTCAATGTCTCCAACAGGTCACAGGGACAACCTGTGACTTTGCTAAGGCTGTCTCAGAGCTGCTCTCCAGGCCAGCTCTGATGACTGTTCCTGCCTTTAGCCAGCAGGTGAGAATTCTGAATTCAAGAAGCAGAATTCTGCACACCAAGAGATTGAAGAGACAGCTTGAATGAGGGACTGCCTATCCAAGACCCCAGCCTCCATTTCCCCCTCCCAGAAGAGACAGAGCGAAGAAGCCACCACAGGCCACTGTCATTGTTCTTCTTCACTTTGGGACTTGCTAATTAACCACTGAGCCTAAAGAGCTTTGCCAGGAACAAAGGCTGCTGGGTGCAGGGAGAGAAGAACAAAGCATTCTCCAAGGGGGCCTTACAGTCGCTCTGCAGGCCTGAAGCTTGGAAAATCAACAAGAGAGACACCTGTGCCTCTGGGAGATTGGATCCAGCTCTTGTGATAAAGTTGCTGCTGTTAAGTGCTCCCCAAGCTCCTCAGGGAGCCAGTCTCTGGGGGACACTCAGAGGAGAGTAATACAGCAAGCCCACACATGTGTACCCCCACACACATGCGTGCCACACACTGCATCCCTCACACCTGCACCTTATGCACACATCACATCCCACACTCGGGTCATTCCCCCTTGATATTCTACCTTGCTCTGACTCCTGGGAGTGGCTCCAGTTCATACCTGGAGGTCTGCTGGGGTTATCAGACTGGCGTCTGGAGTCAAGGAAGGCAATCTAACTGACAGAATCTTTCTCCTCCTCCAAATGACCTCCTCCTGGCTTACTTGCTGCTGAATCATTGCCTTCCTGGTGCTGCTATCTCAGAGGAGCCTCGAACAATGGTTAAGAAGTTGTGTGACCTCAAAGGCGCCTCTCTTTTCCTAACCCCAGGAGTCTGAGTTTACTTCCACATTTTCCACATCCTAGCTATGAGTCTTTCTTTTCTTTTTCATAAAAAAAAAATGTATTTAATTTTACTTAAAAGGCAGAGTTACAGAGAGAGAAGGAGAGACAGTTACCTTCCATCCCCTGGTTCACTCTCCAAAAGGCTGCAATAACCAGAGCTGGGGCCAGTCTGAAGCCAGAAGCCAAAAGCTTCCTTCAGACATCCCACATGGGTGAAGGGGCCCAAAGACTTAGACCATCTTCTGCTGCTTTACCCATGTGCATTAGTGGGTAGCAGGATTCGAAGTGAAGTAACTGGGACTAGAACTGTGTCCATATGGGGGGTACCAGCACTGCAGGATGAGGCTTAGCTCACTATACCAGGATGCCAGCCCTTAATGATTCATTTTAATTGGTCTACCTATCTTAGCTTATGAAGCTGGGATGCTTATACACATTGTCTTGAACACTGAATCACATGATACATCTGGATTTTAATCCTTGGTTTCCAAAACATTTCTCAAAATCACTAAGGCTTCAGACTCCCAAATTTTCCTTCCCAGAAACCCTGAGCTCTCAGCCCTTGTACTCACTCAAAATCTCTAGGCAAGATTGCCAGCACAGCCAGCTCCTGACAACCCAGGCTGCTGGCCAAGTCCAAGATTCGTTGACCCAGCGCCAGCCCTGCCCTGTGCCTCTGTTCCATTCTGGGATACCCTTTGTGTGCTGGGTCTCTACTTCACCCATCCACATCTTCTCTGGTTCCTGTCCTTGAGCTGGACTCCTGGCCTTGATTCCTGTTCCTGCACTCTGTTATGTTTCCACTGGTGTCAGCTTGACCTATCTTTGCAGTCTCCAATGCACAGAGCTACTTCCTGTTGGAGATCTTGTCACCGCCACTTAAGAGAATTCAGAGAGTTAAGAATTAAACCAGGAAAGGGTCTTTTGTTCTAACCTCTCACGCAGAAATATGATCCACAGGAAGTTGGTGAACCCCTTTTTTAAAAGATGATTTTATTTATTTGAAAGAAAAAAGAGAGAAACAAAGAGAGAGAAAGAGAGTCTTCCATCTGCTGCTTTGTTCCCAAATGGCTACAATGGCCAGATCCTAAGCCAGGAGTCGGGTGCATCTTCTGGGTCACCCCCATGGGTGCAGGGCTCCAAGCAACTTGGGTGATCTTCTGCTGCTTTCTCAGGCCATTAGCAGGGAGCTGGATCAGAAGTGGAGCAGCTGGGACTAGAACTAGTGCCTATAGGAGTCATTATCATGGCAGGTAGCAGCTTAAATCACCATGCCTCAGTGTCAATTCCTCAACTCCCACTGCATCCCAAACTGTATAGAAAATTGGACAACTGAAAACTAGTAATACTTCCTGGAGGCTGTTAATCCAGGCTGTGCCACCACATTACCATGGGAGAGGTCCTCTTCCTTTAAGACCCACTTGAGTCCATCAGGATTTGCAACTGCTGAGGTATCTTCCCCGTTCGAAGTGCACGTCTGCTCCCTTCTCCCACCTGCTGGGTTTCAGATTCCATCCTTACAGCCATGTGACCATCATAAGCCTTCCAACCTGTGCAAGTTCCAGCTCTTAAATGAGGATGCTCACACCCAAGATGTCTTGGATTGTGGAAGATAATGTGCTTTAAAACTGCAGTTTTAATTATTTTTCAATAAACGTATCTCCTCTTTTGTTAAGATTCATTTCAATAACTTACTTGAAAGGCAGGATTACACAGAGAGAAGCAGAGACAGAAAGAAAGAGATCTTCCAAATGCTGCTTCGTTCTCCAAATGGTCTCAGTTGCCAGAGGTGAGCTGATAGGAAAACAGGAGCCGGGACCTTCTTCCAGGTCTCCCACATGGACGCAGGGACCCAAGAACTTGGCTGCTTTCCCATTTGCATTAGCAGGAAGCTGAATTGGAAGTGGAACAGCAGGGACTTGAACTAGCACCCATGTGAGATGCCATTGCCACCAGAGGAGGCTTAACTTATTGTGACATGGCACTGGCCTCAATATTTTTGCTAAGCTAAACATTCATTTGACTCTTGCCTTAACCCTCCAGCCTCCTGTCCATACCAAAGATGCCGATGATTTCAATGGCCTGACCCAATGAGCTCTGATGAGTGCCTTCTCTTCCTGCAAAGGATCTCGCTCTTAGTTTCTCCTTACCATATCCATGAAAGAACTTCATGGTCATTCTTTCCCAGTCCTGGCCCCATCAATGCCTGCAACTCCTTCCTGCTTTCCTCAGCTCCTGCAGGGATAGTGGTGGTAACTGTTACTGAGTTCTTCATCTGTGTCAGGCCCTGCTCTAAACACCATATCTGTGTCCATAAGAACACACAGACTTTGACACTTGTTTTACAGATAATTCCAGAATGTTCAAGCCATGATTCCAAGGGACATAAGGCTACTGCTTGGGATTCCAGCACCCCACATTAGAAAGCTTGCTCAAGTCCAGGATGCTCTGCTAGTGATCCAGGGTCCTACTTACTGACCTGCAAAGGTATTTGGGTATTTGGGTCCCTGACACTCAATAGGAGATCCGATGGGGCTCCTGGCTTCTGGCTATGACCTAGCTCTTGTTGCCACTTGAAGAGTGAACCAGCTGATAAAGATCTCTCTATAGATTTGTATCTCTCTCAATCTGAATTTCACGTAAGTAAATCTTGACTTAAACATAGTGGTCCCTGAGTGATCTCATTCTCCCGAAGGTTTTGTGTGCCAATTTGTTGATACATGCCAGGCTGCCACGGGGGCATCTGCCATGCAAATCCTTCCTTCCGGCTCCATACGTGACTGCTGACCAATGAGATGGCGTCTCCATGAGGATAACCAACAGATGCCTTACAGTGAGCACATACTCATTTTCATTCCCTAGGAGTGCATTCTGCCTTGTGCAAGTCACAAACCAGGAAGTCATCTATCACTCCTAGTTCTCTCCCCACTCTCTATTCCACCTCTTTTTGCTTTTTTTAAGAGATTTATTTATTTATTCAAAAGACAATTTTTTACACAGAAAGAAGATGAGTTAAAGAAGGTCTTCCATCCACCAGGTCATGGGCGCAGGGTCCCATGGACTTGAGCCATCCTAGGCTACTTACTCAGGCCATAAGCAGAGAGCAGAACTGGGAAGTGGAGTAGCCTGGACATGAACTAGAACCGATATGGGATGCCAGCATCACAGGATGGAAGATTAGCCTGATGTCCCATGGCACCAGCTCCAGTGCTACTTCTGAGGGTTCCTCATGCTGCCTCCTGCTCCTGATCCCTCTGCCTTTGTCTCCGTGTCTTGCCTCGATGTCTGCAAATCTCCTAATTGTCCTTCCAGCCTTCAAACAGATCTCCTGACATGGATTGTTCTGTCTAGGGCCCAAGTGCCTTTGTAAAATGCTGTGTTCTCTGCTTAGGATCTTTCCTTGGTTAATCATTGCCTTGAAGATAACACCCACAATCCTTATCAGGCCATCCCAGCCTATTTATCACCCCTCCCTGCTACCTCCCTGGACACAACCTCTCCCACCCCAGCTTTACCCTAAGTCCCAGACTCCTTGGATTAATTGCTAGAGTTCTATGGATAAAAACAACCAGTGTGGGCTGCTCACTAGCAGGTATGCAAATGTCTTGTTTTGCCATAGCAACCACTTGTGATGACAATTACAAGTGAGGCAATGGAGTTCACTTGTCCAGAATGATTGCAAACCTGTGCTCTTCAGCACCATGCTCTAGGAAACAGTGGGTGGCTTACTACATCCTTCTCCATGCCTCCCCAGGTTGATTGACTCACTCAGTCTCCATCTTAGCTTGGGGGACATTCCTTACTGGAATCTATGGTTGGCCTCTACCCACCCCTCCATCCTTGGATGATTCAGACAACTAATCTGTGCTTCATTTACCAGACTTTTTCACATTTAAGGTTGAGTAATTTATAGGATGCATCCCTCACTCAGAATTATATTGGCCAGAAAACAAACAAAAAGCCCAACATGGTAACAGATTACAACCTAAATCTGTATCTCACCCTGTATGCACCAAACATGCACACATATATGAAAAAAGTCTCCAATATACACAGCTGAGCCCAGAATGCTAACTCCTCCCACTTTTGCCTTGCTCCCATTTCCAGTCCTGCTAGGTAACAAAGTATCTGGTGGGTTGGTTATCCCACGTGGATACTCCCAGTCCCCAACAGATCACAGGCACCCCAAAAAATGAGTCTTGAATGGATAAATCAAAATTATCAAGAAGACTAGTGGGCATTTCTGTAGCATCTATAAAATACTAGATATTGAGCTAAACTCTTAGCAGGTCTTATCTCGTTTTAATTGTGCTCACAATTAAAAACTTGCAAGATAGGGAATTTACTTATCTACAGTTTGCAGATGCAGAAACAAAAAAAATCAGAGGAATCAAGCGAGCCACTTATTGTCCCATGTATAGAATGAAAAAGGATTGGAATTTTAAGTCCATTTGACCAATATCCAGACAAAGAAGGATGGATTTCTATTTCTCCTGCTTGCCACCTGCTGAGCACACCTACCAAAGTCATTCTGTGGCTTCTTTGTCACTATCCTTCCTTCCAAAAAAACACAGAAAATGACAACAAAAATTCAGGCACGGTTTAATGATTATGAAAATTAGTAAGCTCAGTGCTCCTGTGACCTGGAGGCCACAATGTCCACTGGCCTGACCTGCTCAGCTGCACTGTTGACATTTCTAAGCACCAGGTCCCCTATAACCTCTAGGTTTTCCTCATGGAAATTAAGCCAGACTCCATTAGTCTTGTTTTTCTTGCACTAATAGTTGAGGACTCTGTCATTTGCTTTAGTTTTTTTGAAGATTTATTTGTTTATCTGAAAGGCAGAGTTAAAAAGATAGGAGAGAAAGGGGAGTCTTCCATCTGTTGGAAAGCCAAGAGTCAGGAGCTTCTTCTGGGTTTCCCACATAGGTTTCAGGGACCCCAAGCATCAGGCACATCAGTAGGCAGCTGTATCAGAAGTGAAGCATCTGGAATGTGAACCAGTGGCCACATGGACTGCTGCATTCACAGGCAGCAGCGTAGCTTGCTGCACCACAAAGCCGATCCAAAACTACCATTTGTAAGATGCATTCTTGAGTTAATATTATCTTGGCAGGAAACCAAAAAAACCAAAACCAGCACACACAACCTCAGTCTAACCTCACACCACCTACAAAAGTAACCTCCAGACAGAATACATGCCTAAATGTATAATGATCCAACTTCTACAGGAAAATACAGGAGAAAGCCTTCATGAGCTAATGCTAGATGCATTTTTCTTCAGTTTGACACCAAAGTCATAAGACACAAAAGTTGGTAAGCTGAATTAGCCAAATTTACACACTTGCGAAAGGAGTATGGAAGTTGTCAGATTTTAAATGGGAGTCTCTTTTGTCAACCTAGCATAATAAATACATAAATAAAGGTAGGAGGTTATAAAGAAGGGGTTCTTAGGCATGACTGCCTATTGTTACTAAAAACAAGACTAATGGAACCATAACATAACACTAAGCCCCCCCCCCAACAGCTTTACACAGAAGTTACTTTCCCAAGATCATCTCCTCCACAGCTGTCTGTTCAACTTTTGACTAACATCACCCGGTCATTAATCACTGAGAATAAAGATCATTGCTTCAAAATGCATAGTGTAAGGGGCAGCTACATGATTCAACATTTGATTGGCTGTTTGGGATGCCCAAGTCTCCTAGCACAGTGTCTGTATTGAGCCCCGGCTGCTCCCCTTTCAATCCAGCTTCCTGCTTGTGTGCATGCTGGGGGCAGCCGGTGTTGTCTCACTTTCCCTCTGACACCTATGAGGGAGGAACAGAGTGAGTTCTGAGCTCTGGGCTTGGCTATACTCTGGGCAAACGCTCACAAGCCTTTGAGGGCATTTCGGGAGTAAACACGTGGGTGGAAGAGCTCTCTGCATCCAGTTCTGGTTCCTCTGCCTTCCAAATAAAATAAAAACACACACACACACACATGCATACACACACACAGTGGAGCACTGCTCGCTACACACACACAGTGCAATCCTCCCGAGTTTTGCCTTTAAAATTTGCCTCAATCATTTTTTTAATGATTCATTTACTTTAACTAAAAAGGCAGATTTACAGAAAGATCTTCCAACCACTGGTTCACATCCTCCTCATATATGAATGTATATCTATATGCAACATATATCTATATATGCATAAATGCATTGCATAAAATATGTAGATGCCATAATATTTAATATATAAATATTTATACATGTTGTCTTTGTTGAATTATATTATTTACACAGTATCTGCCCTTTTTCCCATACTTTAAGATCTTTGCTAAGAATTCCACAGACAGACCTGTTTACAACTTTGGCCATTACAGCTCCCAAACAGAAGACAGTACCAATGCTCTCACATAATGACTGGGTGAATATTCTCAGCTCCACTCCTACAGTGAAATATCACTTAGTAATCAAAAAGGAATAACCCACCAATACAGGGGATGACATTGCTGTTCTCCAAGTGTACTCCCTAAGTTGAAGAACCAGACAGCGGAAGGTCGCAGAAACATGGTGAAAAGGGGAGCAGAGTGTAAACCAAAGGTAAGGCAGCCCCAAGGTGGCCTGGGGTTGAACGAGGGATCTGACTGCTAAGGAACACAAGGGAGTACTCTGGGGTATAACTGGTCTGCATCCAAATATTGGTGTTGGTCACAAAACTGCCTGCATTATCAAAACTCACAATGCTTCCTTGTTAAAAAAGAAAAAACTAACAAACAGAAATAGAAATGTACCATCAAAAGGATATACTTCCCTGTTCAAAAATCCGATACAATGGCTCACTAGTTAAATCGTCACCTTGCATGCACCAGGATCCCATATGGGCATCAGTTCATGTCCCAGCTGCTCCACTTCCCATCCAGCTCCCTGCCTGCGCCCTAGGGAAACAGTCGAGGACAGCCCAAAGCCTTGGGACCCTGCACCCACATGGGAGACCTGAAGGAAACGCCTTACTGCTGGCTTCAGATCAACTCAATTCAGGCCATTGTAGCCACTTTAGCAGTGAGCCAGCGGACAAGAGATCATTCTCTCTGTCTCTCCTTCTCTCTGTAAATCTGCCTTTACAATGAAAATAAATAAATCTTTTTTAAAAATATTGTCAGTGATAAATTTACGAAGGGGAACAGCTAAGCCACAGGTGTGTACAAGTGTTGTTCTTTCTAAGAAATGCATGTTGACATGAGCCACTATGTATACAAATTAACGTCATATTGTTCAGGAGAGAAATATTGTCAATTGACGTCATTACAATTAAACTGCGGTTGCTGAAAGTATTATTTTGTTGAAACTATTTCCCAGAAAGAAGCCTTCAAAAAATGTAGTGCTTGAAGCTTGTCACTGTCAGCATTGAACCCAGTGAGCATTGTTTAATTACAGACGGTAGGAAGGAGGAAGAATGAGACACGTGGCCATCCCAGCTCTCTGAAAACCCTCTGTAGACCGGATCCTTATGAAAATGTCAGTTCTAAATATCACTTGACAGATGTTTTTCCCAAGCTTTTTATTGGGATGGACATTCAGCCGACTCTCTCCTTCAGACGATGTGTGCTGTGGTGCTGTGAGGCCCCTGCAGACACGCGCCTGCCAATCATTTCCAACCTAACACTCTTTCTTTCCCTCTGTCTCCTTCCAGCAAGGACTGAACAGTCACGACTTCCGCTATGAGACTGGACCAAGCCCTTCCGTCTACACTCAGTGACCCAGCCAGCTGGCAGTTCAACAAGAGCTTGCCATTACTGGTTTCCTTCTCTGCCCCTTGCTTTCTTTGTAGATTTGAATTCTCAGTAAATACTGTGAATACAGAAAGATATGTGGAGTCACTCAAAGTTTGGGGATCTGAATAAAATTCTGTTCTTCCTCTGCGTCTTCAACAGATGTGGCCATTTGGGAAATGAACCAAAAGATGTAGCATTTATCTCTCTCTCTCTCTGAAAATCAGTCTTTCCAATAAAAATAACTAAATCATTTGAAAAATATCCTATTCTTGTAGCAGGTGCTCAGCTCAGGATTAACACACCAATAGGTTTATTGTTACACTCACAGAGGTCACCATGGACCTGGTGGCTGCCCTCCAGGTGCCGACTCGGGGCTGTTACACCCACAGAGGTCACTGCTACACTCAAAGAAGTCACCATGGACCTGGTGGCTGCCCTCCAGGTGGGGACTTAGAGCTCCAGCCTCCTTGGCTTTGATCATTGTCAGCTTTCCCATCTATTCTGTGTAGTTGCCACTACACAAGGAGAATGGTTGGGTCATGCATGGAATCCAAGCCTTGGTCTAGGAGTGGCTCATGCCACTCTAAGCTACCCACATAAACCATGTGACATCTCCTTTGAGAGGCAGGGCTGACATCCTTACACCTGCATAGACTTCTACAACTATTTCAGCCAATAGAACATGGCAGACGTGATGTGGCATGACCACCCAATCTAGGCTCTAAGAAGCACCATGGCTACAGCCTAGCTCATTCCTTCTTTGCCTCTGAGCGTTCACTCTTGGGCCCATTCATCAGCCAGAATTGACTGGAAAACATGTAGGCAGATGAGCTTTTTCAGCCTTCAAGTTTTCGAAGAAAGCCATGGGCATGACGGAGCAGAAGCAAACTGTCCTGTTGTGGCTTATTGAATTCCTGACCTGCAGAAGAATAAGAAATAACACATTATTGCTGTGAACACCACTGGTTTGTAAAGAATAGACAATATGCGACCACATGGACATCTCTACCAAGATCCTGCAGCCACTCAGCACATGGTTGCTTCACAGGACTCTCAGTCTCCCATTTGGGAGAAAAGCCACATGAGCATTATCACCACATTAGTCATTACCCAAGTCATGATCTCACCAAGGAACAGAAGTGATACATTGAAAGGGGGAAATATGGGTGGAGCAGGATGAAGAGGAGTTATTGGTGCTGCACTGTGGCACTGGTGACAGCAAGGAACCATATCTACGCCAGGTCAAGTAGGTAGGACAGGAAGGAGGCACCAGGATGGAACAAAAGCTCCTGCTGTGCAAGAGGGACTGTCTGGACTGAACCTCACCTTTCAAGAGCAGTCACTGAGAGGGACACAGAAACGAATCCCCAAACTGCCTTCTGGCACTCTGGATTCTCCTTAGGAGTTTCTGTTGCATGGACCAAACAGGCAACCAAAGGGCGTGGAAGCCTGGCTGATACAATCCACAGAGTGCAGACACCAAGAGCACAGGGAAGGATGAGAAAGGCAGACAGTAAAAATGGAGATAGGAAAATGGAAATCCTGCACATTCATCACCAGCATCGTCATCATCCCTGTCACGCTCTTCATCACAGCTGTCATCACCACCTTCTTCATCACCATCATTATGCTCACCACCATCACGATCATCACCGCCATAATCACCATCCTTTTCACTATCTCCCTCACCACCATCATCGCTACCACTATCTTCACCATCAACCCCACCACCATTATCACTACTATGATCATAACCACCACCATCTTGATCACAATCATCATCATCACCACCATAATTAACTTCTTTATGTTGCCCCAAACAATTATACTACTCCTTGATTCACAAAAGAATTCCTCATGCTCTCTTTTATATCACTCCAGAAGATCTCCTTTGCAGCATTCCCTCCATCTAATCAGAGCCCAGTATATAACTGAGGCTTAGTTTGATGTTGTAAGCATCTTAGAACGCCCAGGAAAAACAAGAGGGAATAGAAGATTGAATCCCAAGGCAGTTGTATCAAATGTCCTAACAAAGATGCAAAGCATTAGGAGGGCTTAAACGGAAGATTCCTGGAGGTTGATCTCCAATAAGGGGAAGATCGCAACAGGTGTATTTGAAAGAGAGAGCCTGGAAACTATGTGAAGAAAATGTTTAAAGATGAGGAAACTGAACATGTGTTTTGGGGAGAGGAGAGAGTTTAGAACTTGCAGAGCTATGAAACTGAAGGAGGCAGAGGGTGTTGGAAGGCATGCTGAGGCATTCCGTACCCAGCATGCAGAGTGTCAATGATGGGTCTAGGTGCAGGTGGGAAGTATTCTAATCCTGCCTAGGAATTTCACATACACGACAGCAGGTAGGATAAACACAGTGAACAAAGACACGACACAGAGAGATGGTTTGTGGGGCGACTACCCTGGTTTTAGAGGAGTGGGAGCAAAAAACAGTTGAGAGGCAAACAATAGATTGTCCGTGTGAGACACCTGAGGGAGAGAAAGCTGGCTGTTGGGTAGGGAGATGCCGATCATTCACCCTGCACAAGCCTGTGTTGACGGACTTTTCCATGCCTGGTGTTGTCTTTCCCTAGGACACAGCAATAAGCAAAGCAGACAAGGAATGGTGCCATTTTCCACCTGCTCCACTAAGAGAAAGTAGGGTCATTGGCACAGAAAGCATGTGTTTTTAGTCCTGAAATACCCTTCTTCTTCCTTCTTTTTCTACAAAACTTCTATTTATCCTCAAAACCTCCTCCCTTACACCTTGCTCATTCCCCTGGCTCTATCCTTGAGGCACACCTACAATTTCAAGAGAGTAAAAACTAACTCGCAACAAACTCTCCTGAAAGTTTAGTCAAACCATTAACAACACTGTCATTGAAAATCTGTGAAACAGTAGCATTTACCCTTGTTGAAACCCAAGATGTGCCTTGGAAAGCCCCAGAACCACAGAGGAGTTTACCCTGGACAAAATCTTGAGTAGGGCTTGGGGATGAGACATGCAGCCCGAGGCAAGATTCCCCAACATATAAGTTCCTAGCCTTGCCCTTCAGTCTGTACACACTGCTGGGATGTGCAGGTCCAGGGCAAGCAGCACAGCATTTGAGATCCAGCTGACTTAAATGTGAATGGAGGTCTCCACTTAAACCTCAATTCTGCAGGGTCCCAGCTTGCTTACTTGTTAAGGTAGAAAAGCAAAGATGGGCACTTGGATTCCTGGAAGGATTCAGTATTACAATGAATGGAAAGCTCCTAGTCTCTTGAAGGCATTCAAGTAGCCTTGTGTTTTGATTTGGATCAAAAAGGATCACAGAACCTTCCAGCTAAAAAAGGCTCCAAGGACAACAATGCAGAGGAAGTGACTGCAGCTACAGTTGAGGCAGCAGCAGGGTTAGCACCAGCTGAATGGGTAACAGCTCCTGAAGGTTCAAAGATGGCCTGGCTGGATGCCCCACTCCCCACCATGGGACACTACAAATGATTGCCAAGTGTCTACTTCATGCCAGGCAGTCCAGAAGCTTCCATTTTAGTGAGAGCAAACCTACAAGGGAATTTTCAACAAATGCATACTGGGCCCGGCGTGGTGGCCTAGTGGCTAAGGTCTTCGCCTTGAACATGCTGGGATCCCATATAGGCACTGGTTCTAATCCCGGCAGCCCCGTTTCCCATCCAGCTCCCTGCTTGTGGCCTGGGAAAGCAATCGAGGAGAGCCCAAAGCCTTGGCATCCTGCACCTGTGTGGAATACCTGGAGGAGGTTCCTGGCTCCTAGCTTCGGATCGGCACATCACCGGCCATTGCGGTCACTTGGGGAGTGAATCATCAGATGGAAGATCTTCCTCTCTGTCTCTTCTCCTCTCTGTATATCCGGCTTTGTAATAAAAATAAATGAATGTTTTTAAAAAGTGCACACCGTGAAAAAAAAACTGTACATGAATTTTTAATTTGGAGAGCCAAAATAAACTTACCTATCTAGCTTTGTATTTTCTGTACTTTTTGAAGTCCTCCTAGAATAGAAGAGGAAGGTCAGTTGTGAGTGTCTGGGGACACACTGCAGCCTGGCAGGAATGACGTGAGGCACTCCTGCCCTCCTCAGACCCAGGATCTCTTGATGCTGAAGGACTCCTGGCAGCAGAGACCCACAGCTCCCCACTTTCAGCTCAGTCACTCCTGGGGGTAGTCTTGATACATCTTCAGAACACACTGAAGGCTTTCCCAAAATCTCACAACTCTCTGCCTACGGCCTGGAAAAGCAATGGGAAATGGCTCAACTCCCTGGGCCCTCGCACCCGCAAGCGAGACCCAGAGAAGACTCCTGGCTCCTGACTTTGGATGAGTTCAATTCTAGCCATTGACTTCATCTGGACAATAAAGCGGTGGAAGGTCTCTTTCTATTCCTCCCTCCCCCTTTCTCCTTTTCTTTTTAAAATCTGCCTTTCCAGTAAAAATAAATCCTTATAACATATGCAAGTCATTAATATTTCTTAATTATGAAAACTTTTTGATGGTTTCTATGACAAATTGTGGTCAATTTTTTAGAACATTCAAAACAAAACAATGTTCTGAATGTGATCTGTCCCTGGCAATGAAATGATCAAGGTGGAATGTCTCCTCGTCACACGGAATGCAGGAGGGCAGAACCTCCTGCACAAACTTCCTCCTCTATGGACACTGACAGGCCCCCCCTAAACATTACAGCCACTGGTGCAGGGGCTGCTGGAGGCTGGCATGGACGGCTGCTGACAATGTCTGTCGTCATTACTGGTAATGACAATGACAAGGATTTTCCTTGTTGTTAGGGGCCAGCGCTAGGAAGCTAGCCACAAGCACAGAAAAGCAGCAAAAAGCATGCCATTGTGAAGGAGGTATTCAAAGGACTCAGATGCCGTGATGCACTCAAACAGCAGAACTTTGGACTTGCGACTGTTGCTGAAGGGCTGTACTGTTGTAACAATATTGGAGAAAAGAGTGGGGCAGGCGAAGAGACTGGGGAGTGGGGTGAAAGGGGAAATACCTATGGCTATGGAGACATATCATGAAAAATTTTTTTAAATAATAAAAAGAACTTGGTAACTAATTAAGGAAAAGAGAGCTGGGATATTGCCAATACCAAGAGCTTGCTAACACTCAAGGAGCGAAAGAATGTGAATTGCAAATTCCACAAGTATGTGAACCATGTCCTGCCGGTTTAAGTCAATGGATCTCGGATCTGGTGCTTGATACTGTGCTGACCTTGTGAACAGGTGGTGTATGCAGAGAAACCCCAGAAATTTCCCTAAGCTTTTTGGGTCCACAATTCCCCTCTCCACCTCCAGATATTTCCTAGAATTCTGCTTATGAACAATAGGTAGCCATTGCTGCTTATGCACGTCACATTTTATTCGTTTTAAATGCTTATTTATTTATATAAAAGTGAAAGAGAAAGTTTCCATCTACTGGATCACTCCTCAAAATGCCTGCATAAGTCAGGGTTGGGTCACAGCAGAAAACAAAACAGCCAAGACCTCTAAGTGCGTAAAGGTCTGTAAGGTGAGTGGGAGAAGCGAGATCACCTGAGCTGCCATCAGTGCCTCTCAGGGTCTGCCTAAGCAGGAAACTGGAGCTAGGAGACAGAAGCCGTGTAGGACCCAATTATCTTGTTTGCTAGGCTACACCCTACAGAATGCTCCCCAACAGAATTTTAGAGGACTAGGATGATCAGACCAAAGGATGGATCTTTGTGTAACAATTGGAACTTGGAAAGCACCTTCTCAGACCACCAGTGCTTCTCAATGGTCAGGCTGCACCACTTCAGGGCCAGCAAGGCACAGCTTGGTGGAGCAGCTGGCTGTGACACCAGCATCCCACTCATGTGAGACCCTGTTTGGGTCCCAGACACTCTCCTTTTCTCTTCTTACTCGCCACTTATGCACCTGGGGAAGTAACAGGGGATGGTTCGAGGACTTAGGACCTTCCCACACAGGTGGTAAATTCAAAAGGAATGCCAAGCTCTAGGTCAAGTGGACCCAAGTCAAGCCACTGCTCTACTTGGAGAGTGAACCAGCAGTTAGAAGACCTCTCTCCCTCTCTCTGTAACTGTCTTTCAAACAAATGAATGAATGAATGAATAAAAGAAAATATACCCATTTCAAGTTAATTTTGTATCAGAGAATAACTCTGATACTCAGGCCTGGCATGTAGCCTAGGGGTTGAGGGACCTGTGTTTCCACGTCATAATTTGTGGGCTCAAAGCCAGCTTCAGCTCCTGATCTCAGCTCTCAGCTAATGCACTAGTGAATGACTCGAACACGTGAGTTCCTGCCACCCATGTGGGAGAGCTGGATTGAATTCCTAGCTCCTGGCTTCATCTGGCCTTGTCCCACCCGTGGTACAACCATTAGAGGCATTTTGAGGAGTGAACCAGCAGATGGGAGCTCTGTTAAGCATACAATTCAAAAAAAAAAAAAGTCAAATTAGAAACACATTGTTTCTGAGAGCGTGACCAGCAAGCACACAAGTGTAGGAGAACCAGGGTTTGAGGAACAGGATGGAAGGAAGTGCGGAGTTCTCCTGTGCAGGGCATTTATGGAGCCAGCTTTCAACAGGCAGACAGGGAGGGGCGTGGCTCTTTGAGGACGTGATCACAGGAGGCAGGAGTAGGTAGCTGAGGGAAGAACATTGCAGGGAGAAAACACCATAGGTTAACGATAGCTGGCTTGTCAGCTTTAGAGCAGCAGAGACCTGGCTTACCTGAACCCAGGTGGAGCCAAGGGGGAGCCCAGGGAAAGGGCAGCAGATGCCCTATCCCTAGGATTTGGGACTTCACTATGTACAGACACTTTACACACAGACCAATCAATTTTCTGTGTCATTGCCAAGTGCCTCCCTGCCTTGGGCTGAGGCACAGATCTCTGCCCACCAGCAGGGAGAAGTGACACCACTCAGGGTCCTAGTGAAGCCCCACCAGCTCCCGAAGTCATCCCCAACTTTTTGTTTATTATTATTTATTTATTTTTATTGATTTTTTTATTGGAAAGGCAGATTTCCAATAAAAGAAGAGAAGGAGAAACAGAAAGATCTTTCATCCACTGGTCCACTGTCCAAGTGGTCACAATGGCAGAAGCTGAGCCGATCCAAAGCCAGGGACTTCTTCTGGATTTCCCATGTGTGTACGGGGTCCCAAAGTCTTGTGGCCATCTTCTACTTTCCCAGGCCACAAGCAGGAAGGTTGGGTGGAAGTGAAGCAGTGGGATCCAAACCAGCATCCATATGGGATCCTGGCATTTGCAAGGTGAGGATGTATCCATTGAGCCATCAATTACACTGGGCCCTAATGATTTTTTGAGAGCACCAGCCTCCGTGGCTCCAGAAGACTTTCTGACATCCATGTTTGGCCTGCACATCTCTTTTTGCAACTCCTGGTACAGAGATGATGCACCTGCCAGAGATGGAGTGGGCCATGCCTTCTGAGGCTCCTCTCAGCAGCCCTCCACGTGCCAGTATCCTCTGACTTCAAAGTGCACTCTCGAATGTCACGCTTCCACTGCCTCCTTTCAGATGCCTGCAGTCATTTGGACTGCCGCCTCCCCCGCCCCCGCCCCAACAGGTTCCGAGTGCCAGTTCTTGCCCTTGTGGTGAGCACAGCTGCAGGGGATTGGATGACCCCTTCGCCTCCCCCACCCCACACCACCACCATCTCATCCCGGTCAAGGAAACTGCAGAGAGAAGAAGAGGGCTGCCCCTGCTCTTTCTGTCCTCGCGTTCTTAGGTGGCACAGCAGACCCTCTGTGTATTCAGGCCCGAACCGCGTCCTCCAACCCACCTGAGATGTTGGGCTCCTGATACATGTTGCCCGTATAGACCACACACCCCTACCCCTAAGTTTTAAAGTTTTCTGTTCTCGCCTTCTTTCTAGTCTCGAAGCTCCTGAAACAGGTGACCCTCTGCAGTGCTGCCAAGAGGAGCATTTTTCAAAGCACATGGCACTGAAAGCATGTTGCTTTCCTAAGTATCGGTGGGGAGCCTGTCTCCAGGGTGAGTAACAGACAGTACACATCTCAAGCTACAGATGCCTGCTCCGCTGAACCTGGCTTACTGAAGTCCTGAGGCTGGGTCGCAACTCCCCGCTTTTAGCTCCTTTGCCAATAACCTGCGGAAATGCAGCCAGCCCATGCCTATTCTTTTCCCCCAAAGAACGGTGACAGAATACATTGCTGTTTTCTTTGGTCTTGTTTCCCTTGTAGGAGGCCTCCCAGGCCTCGGGAACCTGGGCTGTGGGCATTTTAATTAATGTTAATGCCTGAGTTGACAGCTGCCCCTCCTCCAGTGACTTTGAATAAGAAAAATCAACTGGGTGGACCTAGACAAAGCTGTGTGGGAGCCTTGGGGTACCCCCTGGAAAACCCATTCCTGCCCCCTACACACACACACACACACACACACACACACACAAATGCCTTCTAGATTCCCTCCTGTCTTCTCTCTTCCACACCTCCACCCCCGAAGCTCATCAACATGGGATTTATCTGCAAGTGAAGGGGAGAGGATTTTTCCTCTTAATAAATAAAATAAATGCTGCCAGAAACCTCAGAATGAGCTTACAGTCTTCACTTTCTCACCATCCCAGGAGGATTTTTTTTTGTCCTGTGATCAATACTGCAGAAATGTAGCCAAACATAACTTCCTCAAAACAAGGCGGATCCTTGGCAAGCCCTCGCCTTCAGCTACCAGGAATCTGGCTCGGAAATCCACTCGATATTTAAATGTACAAGAACATCCCTGAGTTGGGCCAAAACCAAGTCATCCCCACCCCAACCCCTCTGAGAGATACTGTGTTTCTTTTTTTCTTTTTGAGTAAATTTCTGGGGCTTTTTTTTCCCCCCCCAACCTTCATGGCTTAAGCATTTTATCCAGTTTAAACGATGGGGATTTGAATTGCTATTTTAGTGGAAGGGGCTTGATTAAAACCTGTGTCCTCATCAAATTACCGGACAGTGGTTCTTGGGCTCTGTTTACATTAGTGTCAACCTTAATTTAAATTCTGCATAACTATATTTGCCTCGCTAAATGCATTCACCAGGAACACACCACAAATTACTTTGCATTATGAGCCCAGTCTCTTTGTCTATTGCAAAGTGTTTTGAAATTAGCACCATAAGTAACTAGCTGTAAGTGTCACTCGATCTCCTTAATGCCTCATTAATCAAACCCCCATGGCAGCTGGTGCAGTGTCCAAGCCCCTCCAACATAAGATCAGTATCACTTGCTCCTTGCATTTGACCACAGTCTTTTAAACTTGATTCATTATTTGGGCTTTTGGCCTCCCTGTAGAGCTGCTCTTCTCTCAGAGGCCCCCGGACACGCAGCTCCATAGGCACACTGCCTGCATGTGTGTTCTTTGCAGAAATCAAAAATAAAAAAAAAAGACCCTCACCTTTAGTGGAAATCCATGGTCGCAAGAAGAAAAAAGTGCTCTTTCTGAAAGAAGTCCAGCCCGATTCCCTGAATTCTCTACAAAGATTCCCGATGATCTGGGGACGGCATTCTAGAAGCCACAGTGGAAACATTGCCCTAAATGTTTTTAATTTATGTTAGGAGTGAAAGAAAATAAATACATTCCCTCGGGTGGACTACAAGTTCTTGGGAAGATGGGAGACATTATTGAGTTCAATCACCTTATCACGACTCCTACAAAAAAAAAAAGGGTTTTCTTTATTATGTGATCTGAATTAGTCTGTGCTTTTTCAAACACTTAGGTTTGCAAAAGAAATAACAGAACAACTTGCACTTGATAGTTTTATTGCGGTCCTTGTAGCAAAACAAGTTAGTGTCCCTCCATCTCCATCAATGCAAAACCACAACGAAAGCAGATCTGCTTTCCAGGGCTTTTCCAATTTGGCCTTTTCAGGTGCCATCAAACATTTGCAAGTGTCTAAACAGAAAATCCCTCCATTTTCCCAACAGCGTACATGCAGGCTTTGAAAAAAAAAAAAAAAAGCAAGCAAATGCAACACTGCATTGGCATTAAAAATACTTAGCCATTTCATGGTCATTTCAGAAGCTGTTTCAAGTCTGGCGTGGGTAGCCACAGCTCTCTTGCCTACCAGGGAGCATTTTCCACGGCTGCAGGAGCGCGTGGGGTCCCTCCACAGTGAGGCACTCTGAACAGGTGTCCCATCTCCCCGCGGCACGTGAGGCCAGCTCTCTGCAGAGCCGCATCTCAATGGGAGGCCTCTGGCTTGGTGACCTTCCCTACTGACCACCCAGCAAGAAAGATAGTCTGAAGTGGGTTTCTGCCAGTTTTGTCAATGAGAGACAGCAAAACGCACACACACACCTGCATGTACAAAATTTAAATTGTTGCTGTTCTGAGAATGTTGATTGCAATGGTCAGAAACCATTAGTTTCTTTTGTGGTAAAGTTTTTGTTTTGTTTTGTCTTGCCTTTTCACCTTACAAAGACATTCAGCCTAAATAAACCTTATTATTACAAAACTCAGCACTGCGCCCTGACTCCCACAGAACCGACAGCACAAGCCTGGGTTGCCTTTTCACTTTACTTTGTGTGAGTATTTCTATTTTAGCATCAGACCTGCATTGTCTCAAAGTATCAAAAATGAGCTGAGATGTTAAAAGTGTAAACCCGAAAGAACATTTTGATGACTTTCACATGACATTTTTCCTGATTATAGGCATCATGGCTGTTATAAAATTACAATTGGATGCCATCCCTCGTCCATCCCTCTTCTATTTGTGAGGATTCTGAACAAAACAAGCATGAAAAGGAGGCCAAGAAGGTTCCAGAAGGGAAAAACATCACTGGACATAATTTTTCCAAGATGAACAATTCCACATTTTCTCTTCAACAACCCCTAAATTCTGATTATTTAAACCAAAAAAAAAAAATCTCCTCTTGCATTCAAAAACCACCTCTCCTCTCACTCCACAAAGCCTTCCCCTGCCTCCTTTTCCCCAAAAGGCAACCAGCACAACTTACGAAGCCATTCAGCTAAAATGCCCCCACAAAGTCTGCCACCAGCTTGTATTTCTGAAGGTTAAAAAAAGCCAGAAAGCGAAAAGCACGAAGCAGCCTGAAGTCATATCAGAGCCCTATACACCTTTGCCCTTCAGATCTTCCTGTCCTCTCCCTCACTATCCCCACCATCCCCTTGCAAAACATTTTTAAAAGAGAGGGGGGAGAGCCCAGTGCAGCCGGGTACAGTAAGGGCACCTCGAGATTTAAAGGGATCAGCACAGCCCTGCTGAGCCGCAGTGCTGCAGCTGCGCACTTATCTGGCCAAAGGGACAACAAAAGATCCCAAAGAAGGGACCAGAGCTGCATGGGAAAAACGCTACCCCGGCATTGTGGTACCCTTCTGCTGAGCAAATAGTTCAAACTGTTCATTCCCATCTTCTATTCTCTCTCTGGTACATTGTTTGTGCCCTTGCATTTCATTCTGCAAGGAAGGTTGCTCTCTGGGCCTATAAGCAAACAGTCCAGAAAAGAGCGAGCCATCCTCTCCTCTTCCCCGGAGAACTAGCATTTTTATTTCGGCTCCAAGCTGTCAAAGACCTGGACAGTTTATGTCAGTGTCCTGAATTAATTGCTTTAAGCTGGAGCAAGCTCCACGGGCTACCAAATGTCCAGAAGATGTTTATTAATAACGTTTCCTCCAGGATCCTGGCTTCCAAGCTGTCCCTGGGTAGTGGCCTTTATCCCACTGCCACCCTCTCACATGGCCCCTTCTGAGTTCAAGGCTGACCAGTTTTTCAGATATTGGGACGAAATTTAGAATTTCAAGGTATTAAAAAAAATGATTCACCCCTGTAACAGGAAATGAGTGACAGACCAGGGAAAGGTCTGGAGGCTACAGAAACTGCACATGTCACTCTGCAACTGGGGGGAGAGAAACAAAAAAACACTAGGACACCCCTCTGTAAAAGCTGCCATAGCCCAAATAACTGGCAAAAGGAGCAAAAGAAATTGCTCCCTCTGATTCCCCTCCCCCAAGAGAAAATTCAGTCCAGGCTGACAACAGGATGCATTTTGAAGTTGGCCTGTAGTACCCAAAAAAAAAAAAAAAGCCTCTTTAATAGAATGAAATAATAAACCAATTTATATACCGATATAAGACGAGGATCGTGAGTGCCATTGTGTAATTTTCCACTTGACTTTTCATTATCTACCTGAACAAAATCAATCTATATGTATGGGATCAGCATACAATTCCAGAGATAAAAGCTGAAAATAAATGTGCTTTGCATATCCCCCAGATAAAAGCCACAGTGCTGGTTCTGCCTTTTCTTCAGCAGATGCATTTAGAAAATAAATTGTTGTGTCAAGGAAACAGTGAGCCTGGAGCTGCGTATCTCCGGTGTTGACTCCGTTGCTGGAAATATTGATCCCGCGAATGAACAGTGGTTAATAAATACCCCGTAGACGATATCAGGTCTTCTGCCCTAGTTTACCCAGAGTGCATTCTGGGTCAATGTTTCTCCCTACCTGCAGAAAAAAAAAAAAAAAAACTTTCCTGTGACCAAGGCTTTGGAGCTGAGGACTTGCAGGATCACACAGACAAAGCCTACTGGGAAATCACATCAGGGTAGAGTCCCCATGCAGTAAATACATGCCCAGCTTTGGAAAGAAGGAGCCATGGCTCTGTGTACCCTGGGGTTGACATTTTGTCCTTTTAAACAGGTTGGTTGCTATTCCTGCTGTGCTGTTCTGTCTGCCCAGTAATGGGAAGAGCCACTGAGAACTCACTCTTCATCCTGGCCAAACCATGGGGCCCTCTTACTCCATGGATGCCATATGCTGTTGCATTCAGCACTCTCTGGCAGAAAGTATGCCTAGTCGGCCTCACCTGGTAGGCTTCCAGGACGTGGGACTGGTCTCACTTTTCTGAGAAGCAAGGATTCACCTGGTAGGTATCAGAGCCGCTTTCACTTCCAGGCAATCTGTGAGTTCATGCCAGTTTTCTGGTCACGGAGGAATACTGATGCCTGAGGTCCACCAGTTAGTTGATTTCAAGCCAGAGATTTTGAAAACTGAGCCACACATCGTTGCTTATCCATCATCATGTTTAGTGACCTTAGGGGAGCGTAACTGACAACATGCAGGTCACAACTTCAGTTCTGACATCAGGACAGATGGCGGCGCATAATTTGAAGATTTTCACAATTACTAATTCTTATTTTGTATTTATTATTGTTGTTATTATTTTCATGATACAGTTTAATTCTGATGTTGTCATTCTATTGGTAGTATCCCATCCTGCAAATCTTTGATTTTCACACATTTCTTTCCCTTAACCCCAAGTGTTCTGGGCTCATACACAACACCCATTTGGGCATGAACAAGCCTGGTTTTCTGCCAAAAACCTTGATAAAACCATCCCTGAGCCATCTGACCACAGCATCCCAACCTGCGGTGGTCAAAAAAAATCACACAGAGCTCTTAGAAAGACGGTTGCTTTGTTCCATCCATCTCATCGTTTTGTTCCAGAATCTGTAAATGGACAAATCTAAAGAAAACATAAGCATGAAGTCAAAAGAATTAGACACTCAAAGGAATTATGCTCCTAAAGGGAATTGTATCCTGACCGTGTACTTGCAAAAGTCTATATATTGACATGACGGAAATGATGCCCTCTGCATTTAGAGTGTTCACCTGTGGAAGGATGTAATATTCATGGTTTAGTGACATTTGTTGATTTAAATAAGCAACCCAAAGAACCAGTGCAACAGTTTATGAGCTAACCGTACCTACAGAAAAATCTTCCAGAAGTTTCCACAGCCAAATTTTCCTATGTTGGAAAATGTTGTAACTATCTCCTTGGCTTGGTGGGAAGGTAGAGCAGGAAGCAACCCCTCACATGAACAGAATTTGAAGACAGGGATGGAACACAGTCAGTACTCAGAACACCCATAGTTTCAGAAAAGAAGAAAGTTTCTGTTTTTGTTTTAAAGTACTTTTAAATGACCTGGTTATAACGGAGCCATCTTGATGTCATTTTCCAGAGGAAGAAAAATGGGCAATCTGGAAGTCCAGAAAAATGTAGGAACAAACATTCAGATAAATATAAGATGACAAAAAGATACTGTTGAAGGACTTAGAGAACTGAAGAGTCTTACGTACAGAGTGGTTTGACAATCTATGTGCTTACAAATCACAAACTAAAAGTACCCCCCATTATCCCTTTCAGCATTTAAAGAAAATAACCAAAGTACAGGGCATTGTTGATTCCTGTTGATACTCAGAGATACAACAAGTATGTTGAAATGTGTTTTCCTGAACAGTCAGGATGTTCCTTCAAGCCAAGCTGGCTGGGGGTGAGGAGTGGGGAAGAACAATTCTACTTTACAGATGCAAAAACAACACCACCCCTGCTCTGTAGGAGTGTATTGTAGTTAGCCCATTTGGAGAAAACGCAAAGCTTTCCAAAGTTGCTTTGGGGTTCTTGATTGGGGGTGGGGTAGGCACTGGGTGAAGCCTGGGTTTAAATCAGATGCTTGCTACACACTCTGCTGCAACATCCACTCTCCCTCTGCCGATCACCACTGATACCCAGGGAAAAGAGACGAGGCTCAGAAATGGAGCCAAGAAGAACCCCACAAACTTTCCACAAGCCTGCTTAAAACTTCCTGCCAGGATGCTCATACGGAGAAGCTTGCTTTTTTAAGAAGGAAGATTCCTGTGATTGACCCAGGGCAAACGTTTGAGCAATAAGAACGCCTGCCACAATACACTGGGGATACTATGTCCTCTCCCTTGTGCCTTGCAGTTTCCACCAGGTTGTTGTAAAAGGTTTTAAGTGCTGGCAATTCAATGAAACAACTGCATTAATATCTGACCCATATTCCATTGGTCACTGAAGGTATGCAAGGTGGCTCACCCTCACCCTCAGTAGTTCCTGACTTTATGTTTCATACCTATAGGGCTTCAGCCTGATTCCCTAAGAACAAGGTCGCCTTATCCAGTAGCTGGTGCATTACGACCTCCAACATTCATTACACCAGGGAGGGAAACAGGTGTCTTTGGAAGAAAGATGCAAGCGATTGGCTCTGCTGCCTCAGTTGGTTGGACAGGGCTGGCAACCTGCCCTAAAGCAGCATTTAACACACCCCCGGGAGTCAGGTGCAGAGGGCGGGGGTTGTCCTGTCTGACCCAGAGCAATAGTGGCAGATAGTGCTGCTATAATGCGGGACTTGTGAAAATCAAGGCAGGCATCCCAAGGTAGATGGAGATTCTCAATTGAGGGTAATTCATTCTCCACTAAGACGAGATGTCACTTTTTTAAAGTTTGAGAAGTATCTGCAGCCCGGAGAAGGAAAATGTTTTGCTCCCCAACTTCCCAACTCCACCTGCACTGCAAACTAGGTTAGCAGGCTCAGCGAGGGGAAGGCTGAGCTTCCCTACGTGCTGATCTGGGGTTTCAGAGACATAGGAGCCTGGTGGAAGTTGCCCTGCCTCAGTGGCTTTCCTCTGGGGACTATGGATGGAACACGAGGACTACTGGAAACATAGGGACTTCACAAAGTTGACAGAGAACAGAATTAAAAGATAAATTCATTTGGGCGCACACACACACAAAAACTTGTTTTGAAACCCCATGTAGCTTTTTTCCCCATAAGATAGTCTGCCAGTCACATTTTCTCATTTCCTAAGAGTCATTTCACTTTGAAAAAAATGGCAGGGCAGTGGGGGTGATCAGCATGCATTATCAAGTTCTTTGAAAGCTGAGACTTGTATTTGGAAGCGTTTCCAGGCTGGCTTTCCCAGACCCTCCGGACAGACCCCGTGCTGCAATGTGTTCACATTAGCGAGTTTTCTTCCCTTTGTGAGCAGCTAAAGTCACTCGGAAAAGCCAAACACCAGGAGGGGACGGGTTACACACTTGGCTTGACATCACAGGACGTAATTTCACATTTAGGAAGAAAGGGGATTGGGCTTCACATTTTGTGAACGTTCCTGTTACAAGGGAGAAGCCGCCCCGCATATGTGATGCTCCAGTGGATGGGGGATTTTGTGCAGAATTATATGAGTCAGGTGAAGAGGAACCAATGCAAGCGAGCAACACAGTGAGGCAGAACTAAGCCACACACACCGGACTTCAACATCCCTCCTGAGTTTACCTGTCTGCTCTTGTTACCTGCAACCCAAGGCTCCAAGTGCAAGCGAACACACACACACACACTCACACACACACGCACAGAGCTGCATTCTCACACTGGGCACCCAGGCAAGGTCACATGCTTCGCATCAATAGCAATTAGTTCTCTTTTTAAAATGAAAAACGTCATTAAGATCCTGAATAATTCAAGAGTCCAGGTCACAATACAGTGTCCCTTTTGGGGGGTCTTTATGGTGCAAATAGAAACACAAGGCGATCCTATCAGTAAGAGTAGATCTGAGCTTTACAATGTAGCTCTATTTAGTGCGACAGGAAAATTAAATTACAGGAGGCACTCATTCATTGTCACTGTTAACAGGCTTGGGAAAATTGTGGATCCCAGAGGGCACATCACTGGCCACTGGGGGAGATGAATAAAAATATGTCATTGTCACGGGTGGTTGTTTCCCCTTGCCGGAATTTTTTTTTTTTTTTTTTTTTGAAAGCGACAGACTATCAGCATGTCCCCACCGCTGGCCCGGCGGGTGTACAGCCTGGGGAAAAGCTGAGTTTGCAGGGTGCGTCCAAAAGAGCCCCGACTGCCGACAGGCCCCCTCCCCACCCCGGGCACTTGGCAGTGCTTGTCCGGCCAGGCTTGAGTTGGTCTTAGTTCAGGGGTTCCTGGAAAGGAAACGCAGGGACAGAAAAATGAGCGTCGGGGAGTTGCTGTCCGCCTGCAGCGGGGCTGGCCGGACTCGAGTTTCTGTGTCTCTGGCACCGGAGGCTGCCTGCCCCCCTCGGATCCAGAAGGAGACAGCCCAGGCTCCTGGCAGTCTTGGACTTGAGACGCTGGGGTTGCGTGGACGGGTCGTAGGCCGAGCTCCATCTGTTAGTCAAGAAACTGGAAAACCCAGCTCATCCCGGACCTCCCCAAACACCTCCACCTCTCTCCCACCCCAGCTCCCAGCCCCTGCTGCCGGGTCCTCCGAGTCGCCCACACTTCCAGTTCGGGCTGGGGCGGAGGAGGGGCCGGTGTGGCCGCCTGGGTCCAGCTCCCCAAGTCCTTGACCCAGGGGGGTTCCACCTGGACCTCCCGCGACCTGGGCTCCGGCAGACTGAACGCGGGGGTCTCGCGCGGTTCTCCGTGGCGGAGGAGACTCCGGAGGGGTGGGAGAGGAAGGAGGTGCACGATGCTGTGCCCACGGCAACCCTGGGTGGGACGTGGGGGACAGGCTGTCTGCGGCCGGTTCCGTGACTCCGGAACTCGGGTCTGGGAGGGGGGAGGCGAAAGATGGCTTAGATTGTTGTCAAATCCTGTTAGCTGCTGTTTGCGCTTTCTCGGCTTCCTCCTACAGACTCTGGCAAGTCCTGCGGGCGGAGCTGTGAGAGAGGGGCACCCCCGCGGGGACGCCCCGCGGTGCGGTAGAAGAAGCGGGCTGGGCTGGGCTGTCTCCCCACGATTTCTCCCGGCCGAGCGCCCAGCCTGCGGGCTGGACGGGCCACCCCGCTGATCCCACAGCCAGACGCCGCCCAGGGCGCGCACGGCGGGCGCCCAGAGCTCGAGCTCCGGTTCTGGGACGGCTGCTGCGACCCAGGCCCAGGGGATGGCTCGGGCGCGCCGCTTTGCGCGATTGCGGCGGAGGACGGATCCCAAGGTCCCCTGGGGCTGTCACCCCCGCAAGCCACTACTCCGGACAGGGTTTCCGAAGGAAAAACAGGGAGTGCCGCTTCAGAAGCTAACCAGACTTCGGGGAAAGAGAGCCACCTGAATTTTCCGAAAAAAAAAAAAAAAATCGCTTTTGCCGGCGTACCGGGGACAGAAAAGCCGGCGCGGTGGCCCGGGTGGGATAGTGGGGAGGGGCGCAGTCTCGAAGCTCCCCCTTTTCCGAACGCTTCCATTTCTGCAAACACTTGGGGGCTCCAGGCCGCAGTCCTCCCACAGACAATTTCCTCCGGTTTTAATTTGATTTGCATTTTTTTCAACTTTGATCATATTCAATTTCACGGCTGACTACACAGGTAAACACCGTGGCTCGCGGGGCTAGCCCCTCTTGCACCCAGCACAGTGCGGCCGTGACGCTCCGTGTCCTGAACACGCCCGCAAGCGTCTCCCGAAGTATTTTTTTCTCTCTCTCCCGAATTATTATTACATATATATTTTTTTCGAAACAACCTCTTGCCTGGGCTCGTAGACTATCCAATAAATAAATAAATGCCCAAACTCCTGAGCCTGCCATGGTGTTTTTGGAGGAAACACGCCCGAACCCCCAATAGCCACCTCATGCAGAAAACAAATCGGCAAATCGTATTCTACCGAAGAACCCATTCGGCTGTTACCCCCATAATATTGTCCGCAGGGTAATTCACCATTTGTTGTTTCTCCCTACAAAACATTAATTTTTTTTAAAAATGTGGATTACCTGATTGAAAAGGCAAACCCTGGGAAATAAAAGGAAGTCGTCCTTTAAAAAACAGTTTCCTTGGCACCAGGGACCCCAAACATACAATTTAGAAGACAGCAAGAAGTAAGACGGGCTCAGTAACACAGTGATCTTATCCAAGCTGATTCTTGCTGTATGGACGGCTGTGTGTCATTGATTTTGAAAAGGGGTTCATGACCAGCTGGGAAGAGCCAGCAGCACCAGCCCCGGCCCTGTCAGTGCGCCCTCGTGTCCACCCTGCCTCGGACACAGCACAGAAACAGTAGCGCCTCATTCATTGTTGGAGACAGATTTCACAGAAAATATAACACCAAAACTCCAAATGCATCCCATTGCCTGCTTGCAGAAGCATGCTAAAGGCACCAAGAAATGAAGGTCTCTCTTTCTCAAGTGTACAACTCTCAATACTTGCTTTGAATTTTTAAAAAATAGACTCAGACAAAATTTATGATTTCTTTTTTTTTAAGAAGGGTGAGAAGATGTTAGGGTTTGGGTATTTGAGGAGGAAGAGACTGAGAAATCAGTTTGAGGAGACTTCTTGAAAGGCTTCTTAGTTGAGGCTGGCTACTAATAGGGAAAGGTATTTTAAGTTCATGATCTAACTAGAAAAATATCTTATCATGTGAAAGACACTTGAGCAAACAAGGAAAGAATTCTGTCTGAACAGTACTGACTTTGAAAGAGAAAGTTCCTTCATTAAAACACAGAATTGTAGCAGACCGCCTGATCAACACCTGCACCTGTTTTCTTGCATTTGATTGTTGAAAAAAAAACCTAATTGCTAAATTTCAGATTGTCATCACTTAGGATTTGCACTCGGCTTTTATAGTCTTTTGATGACTAGCAATTCTTTCTGGTTTCACACATATGAATGGGATGGCAGACCGGGCACCGTTAGCATCCAGGCTACCTGGCCAATGGCCCTGGCCAACCTGTTCATAGACACAGAGCCAAGTGAGAGGTGTGCCAGTTAGAATTAAATGGTCTCCTAAGAAAAGCACACATCCTGGGCAATGGGAAGCATCTTGCTGAGAAGTAAGTGGAGGTCTGGTCGAGGACCCTAAAGTTTGCCATTTTGTTTCCATTCCTATAGCCATCAGGATGGAGGTCTGTAGCTGCCCCTTGCAGGAGCGCACCTGTGCTACAGACTTCAAAATATTCCCGCCAACTCCCACCCTAGCTGCCAAAGGTTCCTCAGGGAGGACCCGGGCT
Source organism: Ochotona curzoniae (assembly GCF_017591425.1). Lineage (NCBI taxonomy): Eukaryota > Metazoa > Chordata > Mammalia > Lagomorpha > Ochotonidae > Ochotona > Ochotona curzoniae. The sequence goes on along the minus strand of NW_024465894.1, from coordinate 18,911,358 downwards.
GGGAAGAGAGGCAAGGTATGAGAGAAAAGGAAAGTCCCTAGCATGGTGATTTGGCCAGATGGGGACTTCTAGAGGTGGTAGGAAAATCTAAGGGGGAACCTCTCTCCCTAGAGGCGTAGGTCCTTATCCGTCACCCCAACCCCCACCCCCAAAAAAAGACCAGCTGCGGGAGAGGACAATTAGCTAAGGATATTATAAAGCGATTGTCATCTGATAGCCCTCCATGATTAACAGAGAGCCCAGAGACCTGTGTGTGTGTGTGTGTGTGTGTGTGTGTAAGAGGGAGAGAGAGAGAGAGAGAGAGAGAGAGAATGCTGAATGCAAGAGAGAAATCTCGCAGTTGCTTTTAGTTGTTTACCAAGCCAGGGCAAAATCTAAACAGCGCTTTGCACAATCAATGAAGAGATCGCCGGAGGTGCAGAGTTGAGCTCCCTAAATGAGTCTGGCATTCTGATAACTGCAGGTGAGCACCTGAGATCAACTCCTTCCCCAGGCTCCACGCCGAGGAAGAGATAGCGACGCAGCTTGTTGCTGAGCTCTGGGAAGGGGAGAGGCGCGAGGGGGATTTAATTGTCTGCCTGGGTGACTCGAAATGTCCTTTGAAAGCAAAGAAATCAAGAGAGATTGGTCTTTAATTGGCAAACTCTGCTAGTGAGAGGGGGCAGCAATTAAAATGCAGAAAGGTCAAAATAGAGAGGGGGATGCCCCTCCTCCATGGGCCCGCCCCAATAAACAGCCCAGCAAAGGCAGTCTCCAGGGATTTCAAGTCTTTTGAAGGCCCAGCACCTAACCCAGCGGCTGTGCCGTTTTCCAGTTCTCATCCTTTTTTCCGAACTTCAATTACCCAATTAGGAGAGGACACTTCCAGGAGTCAGCCAACCCCATGCCTGAGCCATTGCTATGTACTGGGTTGGCCTCAGAATCCAACTAAGTGTCTGCCCTGAGCTGCCACAAGAGAAGAAGTGAAGTTTGCAGAAAATCCTGTACCACCAAACATGGGCAAGCCAGAGTTCTTGGTTTCCAGTATGTAGAAAATGAAAGGGAGACCTCCATACCACACTGCAGCTCTAATTCAAGGAGGGCCTGGGCCGGAGTCCCCTCTGGGTCCCCAGGGCCTGCGGCCAGCAGTTGCTCAATCAGGCTTTGCATGTGCGGGCCACATGCAGCCCAGTGGTGTGCACTCTGCCACAGTCATCTATCTAGGATGGCGGCGTCCCTAGGGGTCCAGAGGGAGGACCAGTCCTGGCTGACCGCCTCCTACTGGGGCAGTGGGGAGGGGAGAGGGGCAGGTGTTGCTGAAGATCTGCATTTGTGTATAGCGGGGAAAGAAGGGAGGAGTGAGGAGGTGCACCCTTCCTGCTTGGGGCCTTGCTGTTCGCGCAGCTGGAGTTAGGTTGTATTGGAGGCCAGCTGTGGCTCCTCACCGCAGCTGTGCTGGTCACCTGTGTTGTCCTGCTTCCAGGTGCAGGTCAGGGGGAGGTCAGAGGTGACAGACAGCTAGGAGATCCCTGGGCTCTGCTCTCAGGGCTCCCGTGGCAAGGAATAGGACTATCAGGCTGCGACTCAGGAATATGGTCATGTGCGTTGTTTTAATCCCATAGATCTGCCCACGGTTTCTTCCCCTGACATTTCTCTCGTCCCTGGCATTTTCTCTTTCTAATCACAATATAAGAGCGGCCTGTTCTCTTGTTGTCTCCCTTCCCAACAAAAGTCAGCCTTTACTCTGGAAGTTGCTGTGGGGGAGGGAACCGTGACCAGCCTGGAGGAATGCTTGTTCCTGCTTTGAGGGGTCAGAGAAGCCCACAGGTGATTCTGATGGTTATCCCAGAAGGGAAAAATAGACTTCATCCTGGCTGCAGGCACAACTCTGCCTCCAGGAGGCTCTGCCATCCCCCTCAGGAATACACCAAGCCTTCCCCACCTACACACACTTGGGATGCCCACCTATGCAGATAATGGCTCACCTAAAACTCTCCCGGGAAAGGCAGCCTTCCTGCTGGGCTGCAGTGCAATAGGAGGTGCCTGTACCGTGGCATTGCAGGGAGGAGAAGCGGAAAGGATGTAGAGCTGAAAGAGTTCTGTACCCAGCTGTGAAAGTGAAATTTATTCCCTTACTAACTTTCTTAGCTTCAGGGGCACCACACACACACACACACACACACCCCTTGATGTCTACCAGCAGCAGGGTGTGGGGAAGCTTAAACAGGGTCAGGTTCATGTTGGCACCTGGAAGGGTGCCTGGCACCTGGGGGAACCACAGTGGTGGGGTTAAACAGAACGTTGATAATACAGAGGAGAGAGAGTGAGTGTGTGTGGAAAGAGAGAGAGAAAGAGAGACCAGGGAGAGGAGAGAATGCTCAGAACTACTAAGATTATGGAACAAAAGACAAAATTTTTCTGCCAAGAAGTGGACTCAACTATTTTTTTTTTTAGACATCAAGACACAGACAAAAAAAAATCTTTAAAATTTTGTGGAATATGGATTTTATGGAAAAAAAATTACACATGAATTCCAAAAATATTTTGCACGAAGACAAAGTCATCTTCTTGTTTATAGTTTTCCTCCCACCATCCTCCTGAACTCTGTGAGCCTGCTGCACTTACGCCTTCCCGGGAGCGCAGGGCTGTACCAGACAGAGCAGCCCAGAACGCAGCACAAGTGGAAAACCCACCTAGGATTCCACTGAAGATGACTTTAGGAGATGAAGCAATCAGAAACCACAAGACGACTGTGTGTCTCCTTTATATTTCTTTGCTTAAAACGCTCTCAACTTTTAGAGCACTGTCCCTCTGTTTCCCAGGTCCTGCCCCAATGGACACATTTCTTCACAGAACACCAACTCATCCTCTCTCTTCCACAATCTGCCCACCTGCCCGCTCAACACCTACATCCTTGCTAAGCCCTCTGCACTAAGTACTTCCCCAAGATTATGTTTTTCTGTTTTGGAGTCCTGAATTCTAATTAGGAATGGCAAGCTTTCCTTCAAGCGAGGAGAAAAACCTTCCTGGCCCGATTCGTTCTATAATTACATCTATTTCGTAAAAAAAAAAAAAAAAAAAAAAAAAAAAAGGCGGGGGGGAATAATGAGTGGAGATTGTCTTTCTATTGAAATTACAACCAAAACCCACATGTATGCACTCCCACGCTTGCATACATTTCTATTTGATCTTTTCAACCTTGTCAATATCACTGCCCTATTCTGGAGCCTGTATTTTTATTCTTTCCAAATAAGTGAAACAATAGGAAAGCTGCAATAGCTAGAGAAAAATATCTAGTTCTGTACCTGGGAATCTAGTGGAAGCCAAACTGCTTAAGCAGGTGAGGCTAACTAAATGACAAGCAGCCAATAGACTTTGCCTTCTGAAGTTCCATTATGTGGAATGCTCCAGGCTGTTTGTTTTTTCCTCATCACACTTATATGTTTGTGGTGCTGAAATGAAGGGTGTTTAAATCAAACGTGTACTATATTTTTGGCATCATTTCCTGACCTGACAAGGAAGAGTCTACCCCAAGCACTAGCTCCAGAGAGCTCCTGAGTTTGAGAGGAATGAATGCTACTCTGCTTGTGTTGCTTCTTTCAGTCCTCCCAGCTCCCAGTTGTGGAGCAGAGAAATTGCAGCCTTCCATTTGAAGGAGGCGGGGAGAAATAGGAAGAGAAAGGCGGTCAGTATTTTGTTTTTTTTTTTTTCCACGGTGAACTGGGTGTGTGTGGAGGGGCGGTGAGTGACGCGACATCCGACCAGTGCTGATGCATGTCGGCAGTGAGCCCAGATGAGCAGCAGAGTGTAGGAAGGCAACCTACTTGTTCTGAAGACACACGCGCGCCCAAACCACTTTGTCCTCTCCCTGACCACCAGAGGGGCCTTAGGGAGAGGTGCAGCTTCTGGTGCAAGGGAAGTGCAAAAGTTTGTGCAAAAAGTATTGTGCAAAGTGTGTGAGAGGGGAGCTGTGGGGGAGGGGCGGCATCACCTCCCGTCTGGCTTAAACAGGGACAGGGACGGAATTACAGCTTGTAAAATAAGCCTCCCTCAGTCTCCCAGGAGACAGCCGGTCTCAACTTGGGTGTTCTCGGGCTTGTTAGCCTGGGTCATAATTGGTCTCTCCTCCCATCCTACGTTGTTGGTTTTCTGTGTGTGGCTTTTGGTGTGAGCGTGTTAGGTCATCAACAGATACAATGGAGGGAGGAGGCGAGGGGCGACGCAGATGATTGTTTTAGAGAAGAAAGGAGAAAAGGGATAAGAGAGTGGGCAGGAAGGCTGCGGACAGAATGGGGAAGATGCCTCCAGGATTTAGGCTTCCGAGGCAACCCCGGAGTGCAGCGGGGTGGGGAACTCCCCGGGGAGCCCACTGTGCTTTGTGGAGCCCCGCAGTGTCCCGGCTATCTTTTTTTTTTTTTTTTTTGGTGGTGGTGGTGGTTGTTGTTTGTTTGCCAGTTCTTGGAGGTTCCTGCAACCCTGTATCCATGTCTCTCGTCCAAACAGAATATTTTTTTTCACACGGTGATGTCTCAGGGTGCAAAGCTTGAAGACCCACAGTGTAGTCCAGGACGCCGGTGGGGGGAGGGGATGCAGCAGGGAGCAGTCTGCTCTAGCCTCTTCCATCCATTAAAAAAATTTTTTTTCTCTCTTAGTTCTCAATATCCTTTTCTTTTCTTTTTTTTCTCTATCCTTCCCAAATGTTTGTTTTTCTTCCTCCCCCCAGAAAATGAGTCTTAGGCACATAGCGTGAGCCAAATGTGTGAGAGGGCATCTGCTGGAAGAGCCTTTGCAACCCAGGAAAGGTGAAGATACAATGCATTGTTTCCATTCAAACGGGAGTGGATCAATTCCCCAGGCCAGCAGATCCGAGTCCTGAGGTGGGGTGGGAAGTTGGAGGGAACAGCAGCAGAATATCACCAGGTGGACTTGCAAACATGAAAGGGGGGGGGGATCTTTCTCCCTCTGCTTCCCTCCCAAGTTTTTCATTTCTCAGCCACCCTCCCCATTGGCGGCCCTGGGTTGCCATGGTGCAGCTCCCAGGGCCTGTGTACACTCTGCCCGACCCAGAGCAGGCATTTTCAAGGCTGGACCCTCCTTCCATGGCCTCTGTGTTGCAGTGAACTGGGGGACGGGGGGTGGGGTGGGGGACAGCGTGTGTGTGTGTGTGTGTGTGTGTGCACGCGCGCGCGTGTGTGTGTGTGTGTGTGTGTGTGTGTGCCTGCAGATGCTGTGTGACTGCGCTAGGTTTTTGCGAGTTTGTGGATTTAGCCAGCAGCAGCGACTCAACTACCCCAGGTCCACCCTGGCTGGCTGGAGGGCCCTGGAAAAGTGCCTCATTTCCTGCTCGCTGATTCTCTGTCTCTCTGCAGAGTGAAGATGCGGTGTCAGAAAAGGGCACTCCTACAGCAAAGACGTTCCAGGGGCTTTCCTCGCAGTCACCCCTCCCCAAAGGCGGGAGCGCCCCCTGACCTGCGGATTCTTGGAGGCCCCGCCGCTAAGAAAGCCAGGGACCGCGAGGTACCTTGCAAGTCCCTTCTGCAGGCTCCTCCTCGTCCTACGAAGCCTACCCTCTTTCACTCCTTCACCTCCCCCCCCCCATTAAAAGGCCCCCAAAGCGTTGAACTCCCGCTGCTTCCTTTTCTTCTTCTTTCTTTCTTTTTCTTCTCTCTCTCTCTCTCTCTTTTTTTTTTTTTTTAAATAAAGCAGCGCAAAGCAGGAGATAAAGATCGGGAGTTTAAATTGGCCATTTGGAAGATTGCATCTTTGCGACAGAGTCTTCCTTTCAAAATTCTCCCGGAACGCAGCGCCGAAGCTACTCGGCACCCGGATCTCAGAGGCCGGGGCCGCTAGTGCGTCCGGCCGCGGGCTGGGATCGGCCCGGTGACCGCGCGCCATCGGAGGCCCGAGGGCAGGGCCGCCGGGCGACAATCGCCTAATGACAAGTAATTGAGGCGTCGAGGCCGCGCATTACCAGCGGCACGGCGAGGCATTAATTATTTAAAAACGATTAGCCTTGCTGTGTGTCCTGCCAGCGTTCCATCTTGTGGGGGTGGGGGGCGGCTGGGGAGGCATCCAGCCTAACAGAGCCGAGCCGAGGGTCTAAAGGGCGGCGGGCGCGCGCCAGAGACCTGGCCCAGGTGGAGGAGACCGTCGGAGGCTCAGCTGGGGAGCCGGGGAAGGCGAGGAAGAGAGCCTGGGCAGTTATCTCCCCCGCCCCATACAGACGTGTCTCCGCAATACTGCCCCACTCGGGTTCAGGAGCTGGTGACAACGGTGCGGAATGGACCAAGTGCTCTCCAATTGGAGTGGCGGGGATGACTCCAAAGGTCATTCACCTGGCGCGGCCTGCCGTCTGTCCAAAGGCTCAGAGTGGCCGCGCAGGTCTAGGGACCCTCGCGGTGACTGGAGCCAAAAGCCACCCCTCCCCCCGGGCGGGGATGCAGAGAGGAACACCTTTTCTGCTCCCAGACCTCAGGGTCCTGGCTCCGTTCGCCTAGACCGCCGGATCCTCACGGGTGACTGAGACGCGGTTGGCTCCATTGGGTCCTCCAAGCTCGTGCCCACCAGTTCCCCCGTGGTAGCCCTCCCCAGCGTGCTGCTGTCCCAGTCCAGTCTCCCAGGGGGCGAAATTGGGTGAAGTCTGTGGCCTCGGAGCTGGTTCTGATTTGCTCTTTCTGGACCCAGCCTGTTACTCTAGCGGCTACCCACTACCCCGCACAGTCCAGTGGCAAGGAGCGCCAGTGTGTAAAGGCCCTTGGCCGCTTCCCTCCGCAGTAGCTCCCGCGCACTCCAGTCTGGGAAAGGCGCTGCCCCAACCCTGCCTGTTCCCACCAGCCGCCGACCCCCACCGCGGCGGCCACCTGGGCCTGGAGCGCACACCAGACCTGACCGAGACCGAATTCTAACTGCCGCGCACCGTGGGCAGCGCGTCTCTACACTCACCCACGCCACGCACTCTGTCGCCCCCCGCCCCCGCCCTAAGACTCCGAAGCTAAGGACGCCCTCTCCCCGCCCCGTCCCGTCCCACGCGTCACCCCTCCACTGTCCTTGGAAAGCAGGCGGCCTGCCTTCGGATCCAAGGTCCTCCCAACCCCCCGCCAAACTGTGCTCGGAGCCTGAACTGAATTTGTCACTATGATCCTGCATCCTCCCATCCCCGCTGCGTACTTTCCGCAAACAACCACAAGAAAAAATTTTAAAAGGCCACCTCCCCAACTCGGGGTGTCTCCCACAATAGAGTCTCACCCCACCTCATCCCATCCCACCGCACCCGTACCCCAGGCGTCGGATTTCCTGCAAGTCAGGAGGACTGACTGGGGGCTGGGAAGTTCGGTGGACCGCAGCGGGGGTCGCGCGCTGTGGAGGGGAGTCTGGCGAGGCCCCCAAGCCCGCGCGCTCCTACCTGCGGTGGCGTGCGGGAGACGGAGCGTCCAGCGCGCAGAGGGCGGCGGCCGACTGCTCCAAGCCGAGGCATCCCCGCATTTATTTGAGCTCTAACAGAGCGACTGTTGACTTTAGCACACAAAGCAAAGATTTCACTGCCCGCTAGTTTAAAAATGAATATTTTACCAAGATATCGATCAGCGTTATAAAATTCAGTTAAGTACAATGGGATCCTGGCAAAAAAAAAAAAAGAATAATAAAGGAGGTGGGGGGGGGCGAGGCCATATAATATCTGTGCAAATTTGCTGAAGTGTGACGTGGCATGGAAAGTTTACCCTCCTGGAATTCGGATCTAGAATGTTTTTCTCGCTTGTTTACTGACTTTGTTTATTCACAGATCACGGTTGCTTAAACCGGCGCTTGGAAAGCGAGGGGGGAACAGGAGGGAAAGGCGTGGGGAGGTGCGCGGGGATGGGGGTGGAGAAACGCTGCACCCCACAGTACGGAGAGCCGGGGACCGCGGGCACCCGAGCCTGGGCTGGGGGAGGGGAGGCGGCAGTGTGAACGCCAAGAACCCAGCGCGGCGCAGCTCCCCCAGTGCCCCTAGCCGACGCCCTTTCTCTGCGTCCCCGGACCCAGAGGGGTCTGCTCGGCAGGGATCTGTGCAGGAGGCCGCGCTCTAAGTCCTTTAAAACGACCCCGGCACAATAGACTCGCGATTCGAAACAGAGCAGGTTAGGGCCGCGCGTTCGGTCTCCATTGTCCCGCCCAGGGCCCCCGGTCCTGCCTCTGCGCTCCTTCGCCCTGGGAGCCTTTTATGTGATAATGAAACACATTTCAGGCCAAGCTCACGACGTGTGTGTCCTTGCCCCGAGAGCGAGGAGACGGAGAGGAGAGATAAACAGAAAGAGAGAGAGAGAGAGAGAGAATGAATGAATCTGATTGTTGGCCCCCTCCTCCGGATTCCGCACCCCTCCAACTCCCCCCTCCCCTTCCCAGATTCTACCCAATTTCTCTTCCCTGTGTTCTTGGGGACAATATAGCTAAAGGGGGATTTGGAATGGATTGGGGTGGTGTGAGGATGAGGGGCAAGGCACAAACTGCTGTCAAACTATTGGGATGGCTTGAATTTGGGCAAAATAGGGGCAGGTAGAGACCCCTGCAAAGTGGTAGGGCTGGTTGTCCCCCCCATAGGTGGTCCCCAGGGCCAGGGCACAGTGGGGCACTGCAGGTGCCCAATGCTGATGGAACTCTAAGGGGCTTAGGAAATGGAGGCCAGAAATGTCCTAAGTGGCTTTCACCCACTGTGACCTGGCAGCACCTAGGCTGGCTGCCCTGGGCAGACAGGGTCCAATGACTCACAGACCGGCAGAGCCAACTGGTGAGGCTAACTTTGGGGCTTTCCTATTGCAAGCGATTGGGGCCCTGCTTTTTGGGAGAGGCCATGCGGCTTGTAGAAGTTTGTTCTGGAGTTTCCTTGAAGGCTGTGCCTTGCATTCCTGCTTTGCCAAGCTCTCCTCCCGGTGGTACAGGCCACTTTGCAAAGGGGTTGCATTGGGGAGGCAGAAAGAGCCAACGCACAGGTCCTGGGGTCTTAACTGTAGGCAGGCTCCCTTGGCCAGTCTCCTCTCCACCAACACTTACCTCCACCTCACCCCCACACAAGCCCTGTTTCAAAAAAAGGAGCCAGGACTCCACCCTGAGCTACCTGTTGACAGCCAACCCCAGGAGGACAGTCTGGGCAGGAAGAGGTTTCTCCTCAGCTTCTGGGCAGTGAAGTCCCCCCCCCCCCCAAGGTTGTGCAAGAAACAAGTGGAAGAGGAAAGCTTGGGGCTGGAGACACAGGTGAGTGAGGTCAGATGCCCAAGCAGGGCACCCCGGAATTTGCCAACCTGGTCTCAGATTGCTGCTTGAAGGGAGGCCCAGGCTCAGCACCACAACAGCTACAAACACCGGGCCAGGGACAGCCAGCTGCAGCCCTGTCCTGGGCACCAGTGACATCATGCGGGCACCCTGCACGAGCCCAGGGAGGAAGTTTAGGCAGAGTGGTTTGCTCTAAAGGAACCCCACGAACCTGTAATCCTCACTGCTGGATCACCTGAACCCTCAGATTCAGAGAGCTGCCATACGCAGCACTGGAGTTTGGTTTGGAGCAGGGAGAGTGCAGGGCGCCGTGGTGCCTGATTCCTGTTTTAGAGAAATGGTAGACCCGCAGCCATGGAGCAAGGTGGACAAATGTCCACTGAGGCAAGGATCAGAAATGCAGTCCATAGGTCCGATCTTGGCAGTGGCTGTCCCCCCTCCCCCACAAAGTCCCCACCCCTGCCAGCTCACTGTAAAACTGCAGCCATGGTTTTTCAATAGGAAAAGGTTGCAAAAACAGCAACACACAGCTCTCCACCCCTGTGCCCTCCCCTCCAAACACACAACATCCACAGGGTTCCCATTCTTCTTAGGATTCATTTCCCCTCTTTCTTTTTCTCTTTCTTTTCTTTCTTCTTCCTTTCTTTTTCTTTCTTTCTTTCTTTCTTTCTTTCTTTCTTTCTTTCTTTCTTTCTTTCTTTCTTTCTTTTCTTTCTTTCTTTCCCTTCCTTCCTTTCTTGTCCCTCTCTCTTTTTGTCCAGTAAAAGAAAAATCCTAACCCAACCCCAAACTCTTGAAGAAAAGATGCAAGGGATAAAACCAGCAATAACATTTTAATATAGATTCGTGGAACTCCAGCCCTTTTGTGGCCAGAACACACATTTATAAGCCATAAATAAAGCACGCAGAAACCATAAATTAATCAGACCCGAGACCTGGATTTCACCGTGTCCACAACGGGATTTTTTTTTTCCTTTTTCTTGGTCATGTACAACAGACCTTTACATTTTTTTCTCCCCCTTTTTAAACAACAGGACAACCTTCTGGTTCTCTGTTTAAAACTACATGGTTCCACACCGAGTCACTCACAAAAGTTTTTGTTTTGTTTTTTTTTTTTTTCCTCCCGGGAAAGGTAAGACTTGCCTGCAATAACATCAATAAAGGATCAGAACCACAGGTGCTTTCAGCAGCACGAGTCTTCACGGCATTGGAACAGGAGGTTTTCCTGTGTGTGTGTGTGTGTGTGTGTGTGTGTGCGCGTGCGCGCGCGCGTGTGTGTCTGTCTGTCTTTTTTGATTTGTTATTTTTGTATTTCCTCCCCTTTCCAATGTAGGGCAGCTTTGGGAGGTGAGGGAGGGCTTGTCTTGGGAGGTGGCTGTGCACATCGCTCTAACCTCCTCCATTTTCCTAAAGTCTCCAGCCACTGCCTCGTTCGCTCTCTCTCCTCCAGTTCTTGTCCTTGCCCCAGCCGTGCCTGACTCAACCTTCTTCAAGAGGAGTTCATAATGGGCCTGGAGTACACCCCCTGGTAGTAGGAGGTATCGGCCGCCAGGGGCGAGGCGTCCAGGCCCGCTTTGTTCGTGACGGGCCCCATGGCCAAGCTGCCGGGCATGGGCGAGCCGTAGCCCGGGTAGTGCATCACCTGTTCGTAGGCCTTGAGGTCCATTTTGTGGGACTGGTGGTGGTGGTGGTGTGGATGGTGGTGGCTGGGGTGGCTGTGGTGGTGCTGCTGCTCCGACGACATGAGGTTGTTGATGGAGAAGGGGTGATTGAAGGCGTAGTGGTGCTCCGGCTTGAGGTGGGCCTCGGGAGGCAGGCCCGGGTGATGGGCCGCGCCCAACAGGTGGGCCGCGGCCTGCTGCTGCTGCTGCCCCGGTGAAGGCGCGGGTTCCGGGGGACTCAACGCCGCGGCCGGTGTCCCCTTCAACTCCCCGAGCGCGCCTCGCTTGTGTTCCTGGCACGGGGAAGCACTCGGGTGAGGCGACTCCGTGCCCGCCGGCGTTTCGGGGGCCGGCCCAGCGGCGTCCCCGAGCTGCGCCTGCGAGGCCGGCACGGCTTGCGCGCCGCTGGTCGCTTTCTTGCCGCCGCCTCCGGGCGCGCCGCCCCCGGCCTCCTTGAGCGCCAGCTGCTTCTCGCACTTGAAGCGCTTCTGGCGGCGCAGGTAGCAGCCGTTCTCGAACATATTGCCTGAGTCCGGGTGCAGGGTCCAGAAGGAGCCTTTGCCGGGCTTGTCGGGCGAGCGCGGCACCTTGAGGAAACAGTCGTTGAAAGAGAGCGAGTGGCGGATGGAGTTCTGCCAGCGCTGCTGATTCTGCCGGTAGAAGGGAAACAGGTCCATGATCCACTGGTAGATCTCGCTCAGGGTCAGCATTTTGTTGGGGCTCTGCTGGATGGCCATGGTGATGAGCGAGATGTATGAGTAGGGCGGCTTGGCGTGCGTGTAGCTGCGCCGGTACGTCTTGGGGTCGCGCGCGCGGCTCAGGCCGGCCTGCCCGTACATGGGGCTCATAGAGTTCATGTTGGCATAGGGGCCCAGGCTGCCCATGGCACTCGCCGCCTGCCCCCCGAGCGGGCTCAGGCTAGGGCTCAGGTGCGGCCCCATGCCCGCCGCCACGCCCGCCGCCCCGGCAGAGCCGCCCATGCCCGCCATAGCGCCCGCCGCGCCGGGGGACATGCCCGCCGCCAGAGAAGGGCTCATGCCCGCGCCCACGTACGACGACATGTTCATGGAGCCGGCACCCATGTTGCCTGAGCCGCTGCCCATGGCGGCCGCGGACATGCTCATGTAGGTGTTCATGCCGTTCATTCCCAGGCCAGCGTTCATGTTGCTCACCGAGGAGTAGCCCTGAAGACAGAGCCCGGGGTAAGATGGGGCGGGGGGGGGGGAAGGAGGCGACAACGTTAGCACCGTGGCTGCAGTGCGCCCAGACCCCCACCCACCTCCCACTCCCCCCACCATCACCACCCCTCCGGGGAGGCCTGGGACCATCCCTTGCGGTAGCTCCAGGTCTCCTGGTGCTGGCGTCGAGTCCGTTTCACCCCAGGGCGAGCCCCAACCCATCGCTTTCGGGGAGGTGGAGCGCCCACTGTTGCCCTGGGCACATAGCCGAGCGCGCCCTAGCCTGTTCTGCCCCTGGAGCACAGGGCTCCCCCACCTCACGCCAGGAACACTCAGAATACGTCTTCCCCCGCTACCCTACTCGCACCTCTCCGCAAACTCTCCTGCCAGCCGGAATACCGAGCCGGCGCTCTGGCCCAGACGTCTCCGGGCGCCACCTCTTGCCCCAGGGAACCCACCTCTGGGACAGTAGACGAGGCACCTGGGGAGGCCTCCGCCGGCTGCGGCCGGGACTGACCCGGAGGCGTCGTGCACGCCTCCCCAGACCCCTTTCCCATCCCATGGGGAACTGGAAGACGGCGCCCGCGTCCGAGTCCCAGCAGAGAGCTGCGCGTCGCACAGAGGGACTGGGAAGGACCCGCGCAGTGGGGACGCGGCAACTCCTGTGCGGCCCGGCTGGACGGTGGCAAACTTTCTTCGCCTTTGTCCGCGGCCTCTGCCTCTGCCTCCACCTCAGCCCCCAGCTCCTCACCCACCACCTTCCCCTCTCCTCGGTTCCCCCACCCCCTCACCGGCCGACCTCCCACCCCTCCCTAGCCGCGCGCTGCCAAACAGAACTCTGTTAGGATAGTGCGTGGCTCCGCCACGAAGAGGATTTGGAGGCGCCGCAAGTCAATATTTGATCACAAAGTTAATATTATCTCAAGGCTAACAGTGTGTCGTATAAAAAAGAGACCCATTTGAGTAGAAGGAGGCAGGCAAAGACGGCTGCCCAGAAAGTCTGGGGTAGGGGGCGGGCGCCCGCCAGGGCAGCGGTCCCGAGGCCGGCGCCAAGCGGACGCCGCCCGCCACTCGGCTTCCCTCCCCTGGCTGCGGCGGGCGCTTACCTCGGGCTCGGCGTAGTAGCTGCTCCAGTCGGACGCCTCGTGCCCTTCCATCTTCACGGCTCCCAGCATACTGGAAGCCGAGTGCATGGCAGTTTAAAATTTAACAGCCACAACAAACGACCAGCGATCGCCCCCACCCCCACCCTCTTAAAAAAAAAAAATCTCGGCCGAGGCCCGGTCCCCTCCCTCCTCCTCCTCCTCCCTCGCTCGCGTTCACTCGCCCTGGGCTCCACTCCCTCTCGCGCGCCGGCCGGCCGGAGAGGCGGTAGCTGGAAGTGGGCGGGCGAGAGGGGTGGTGGGTGGCGCGGGAGGAGGGGGCGGAGGAGCGCGGGAGGCCCGGGACCCGGGGCCGCCCGGCTGTCGGCTGCGCCCTCGGCCCGCTCTCGGGCTGCCGGCTGGGAGGCTGCTGCTGGCAGTGGAGAGCTGCCGGGAGGCGGCGGCGGGAAGCGTGCGCGGCGCGGGGACAGGTGGGGGGGAGGGGGGAGGAGGAGGAAGAGGAGGAGGAGAAGGAGGTGTGGACCGCGAAGCGGACAAGTGCCGCAGTGACGTGAGCGCCTGGTGATATAGCGCGGCGCGCTGGCGCGGGCCTCCAATCCCCAAACCCGGGGCAGCCCATTTGAATAATCAGCTCACACCTAGGTGAGACCTTGCCCCGGCCCGAGCGCCCCCCGCACCTGCCCTGCGCTGCCCGCACTCGGAGTGGGCTCGGGGTGGGGGGTGGGTGGGATGGCGGAGCGGACGGCGCGGACGAGCAGGCCGAGCCCCCTGTCCACTTCCCTGCAGGCTCCGGAGCGCGGTCCTCCTCCCTCCCCCACCTCGGGGAGAAGAAGCTGGGAAACTGCCCAACTTCGGGAGCGACTCCAGCCTTGGACCAAGCGCCCCCTCCCGCCCCGGCCCGGAGCACCGGGCGCGCCTTGCGTGGGGCCGGAGCACGCGTCCGGCCTTCGTGCCCCGCAGGACCTGCTTCCAAACCGAATTTATTTATTTATTTTTCCTCCCGGGGACAAGCAATGTGCAAGGCGGCGTCGTGCACAGAGACAGGAAAAAAAAAAAGCTGTGTACACACCTTTCCGCTGCCGCTCTCCTGGGAGGCCCTTCCCGTCACAGCCGGGGAGAGCGCGCCTAGGCTCCCCGCAGCCCCGGTTCTCCCGGGCTCAGCCTCCTCGCGACCCTCCGCCGCGGGGACGGCCGGGCACTCGCAGCCCCGGCGGGCCGCAGCCGCCGGTGGGTGGGAGGCTGCGGTTTGCCTGTGACATCCAGCCCCGCGCGTTTCAAGGTTACTTTTCCGTCACCACCGAGATGCCCACAGTGTTTCGTAACTAAAACAAACAGGGCGCTGAGGGGGAGGAGAGAGAGGCGCCCTGGGATCGATAAGGGGGCGTTAAGAGTGGCTTCCGGAGGGTCTCTGTCCTCCAACTGCCCCTGCTCACACTTCCCTTTGAGCTCCTGCCCAGCACCTGGACTCCACTGGGTCCTGTCTGAGTTAGCACCCCCAGCTCCCCCCACCTCCCGCCCCGGCCAATCCTCCCTCAGTGAGCCCGCATTTGGAGATGCAAGGGGCCCACAGGTGTTGAAAGTGGACACCCCCTCTGGGTTCTGCAAACTTGGCGGGGCCAAGCGGCTCCAGTGTTCCTCTTCCAGATAGAGAAAAAGCAAGCAGTGGGCGTTTGGCCCACCTATGCTGTGTGCAGGAGTGGCTGCGGCAGAGGAGGCAAGCCCGCAGCCAGGCGAGCCCAGCGCGGGGGAGGGGGCGGTCAGCTGCCTGACCCAGGCCGCATCGGGTCCTCCTTGTGGTGGGCTGCCCGACCCAGGCCGCATCGCGTCCTCCTCGTGGTGGGCTGCGGCTGAGACGCGGGTACTTTGGGCAATTTCCTAGCACCTTTGTCCGAGTGCCAGGAGTATGTTTTGGGAGGGTTAGGAAGGGTCTTCCACGACCAAGACCTGCATCCCCGCCCCCCAGACCCTGGGATATCCATCGCATTTGCTCCGGTCGCCGGGTTTGTCTAGTGCTCCCCGCAGGGCACGCGCAGGTGTGGAAGCCACGCGTGCACAGATGCCCAGAAGGGAGGGCCACGTCCCCTAGCACCTCCCGATGGTTCGGGAAAGAGGGAGTGTGAGTCGCACAGGAGCTCATCAAATATTTTGCTCAGGATAGACCACACATGCAAGGTCTCGTCCCGCACCGACTCCGCAACTTCCTCTTCAGGACAGACGCCCAAAGAAAGGGAATCGCGCATCAACCAACAGGCAGCGTCCTGCGGCCGGCGGGGATCGAACGCTCAGACCCTGCGGGACCCGGTTCCCGAGTTCATACCCGCGCGCGCCTGGGTCATCCTGACGCTCCTGGCCCTGGAAATTAACCTTCCAGCTGAAGGGGCGCGCAGGAGCCGGGAGCCCGCGGCTCCCGGGAGAGCAGGCACTGCTCTACCGGCCTGTCCAGCCGCGACCTCGCGCCGGGTCCTCGCCGCACCGAGCGCGCCCGACGCCGGCTTCCGCGGGGACGGGGCGCCCCCTGTCGTCCGCCGACCTCTGGGCGTCGCTCCCCGGGAAAACGGCTTCGACGGTTGGGGCGTTTCTTGGCGGCACCCGGTCGGTAGCGCGGCAGGTTCTGCGCAAACTCAAAGCGGCCTCCTGTTTCGCTGCGGGGGCGCCGAGGGTACCAGGTCTGGCTGGCCCGGTGCGGGACATGCTCGGGGCGAGCGCACTTGGGACCTGTGTCCCTCACCAGTAAAAAAAACCAGGTGCGTGGCGCGCTGGGGGATCCGTCCCTCAGGGCTGGCAGGGACGCAAGTGCACACCTCTGGCTGCAAAACACATTGGCCCTAACACTTACCGGGGGCAGGGTCCCTGGTCCCCCACCCAGCTCTGGTTGGGTCTACCCTGGCAGCTGGTTTTACCCGGTCGTCCTCCAGTGGCTTTTGACTTGGGGTTCAAATCCAGGCATCCAATCCTGGGTACCCCACAGTCCCTTCCACATTTGGCGCTGACACTGGACACTAAGGGAGGGGTATCAGCCCCAGGCCTTCCCAGCCCATTCAGGGACAGCCTCTACCCTGGACGCCCTCACCTTCCAGCTCCTGAATCCTTCCGGAGAATAGCCTAGGGTTCCCCGGCGTTGTCTGCAAGGGCCGCGGGCGACCTTCAGACACACAGGAAGGATGAGTTAGGCAAATTCGACCCCTTCAATCTTCAAGTCAGGTTTTCTAGGTGGAAATGAGAAACCCGAAGCTTCGTTCCTCTAAGAGTGAAACCCCGGGCCCAATGGAGAAAAAGGCATAGTGTGACAAAGGTTCTCTGGTTTGGTGTGTGTGTGTGTGTGTGTGTGTGTGTGTGTGGCGGGGATGAAGGGCAGATGTGTTCTTACGTTTGAAATTTATTTGCAGTATCAGACCATGAAAAATCGTCTCCTGGGCACCAAACACACCTTGAGACACGCAGTGCTGTCTTGGATGGTCCCTCAGTGGGTGAGACACCAGCTGTTTGTGGAGCAGGTGGTTGAGGAATCGCCAACTGAGGAACCCCATCGGAAGATGCTTAGGTGAAAGAAGGGAAAAAAGACTCACTGGGGTGCACTATTATACAAAAGCATCGGATGGTTTCAGATTGAGTGGGCAAAATTTGTTTATCTGAAAGGTAGAATTACAGAGAGGCAGAGAGAGAAAGAGAGTTGCAGCCAGCTGGTTCACTCCTCAAATGGCTGTAAAGGAACCAGGAGCTTCTTCTGGGTCTCTCACTTGCATGCATGGGCCCAAGTACTTAGGCCATCCGCTGCTGTTTTCCCAGGTGCATCAACAGGAAGTTGGATACTAAGTGGAGCATCTGGGACTGGAACCGGTACCCATTTAGGATGGTGGTGCTGCAGGCGCCTGCCATGCCTTAGTGCTCACCCCAAACACAGCATGCTAACAACCCGCCTTTCCTGTATAGAATCTACAATTCCTTAAAAAACGATAAAATAGGTAGACATCGTGTTCATGTATTTAGGAGGTAGAATTCTGTCTTCAACCTCTTCTATCTGCTTGCATCTTTTTCACTTTCTAATAGTTTTATTATGACCTAGACCTCAATATTTTATGGTGAAATATACGGTAGGAATAGGAGAGCTGATGACAAATAACCATCACAATCATTCATTCAGTTCTCCTCTTTGAAAGGAGGTCAGAGGAGGCACCATCCAAAAGGATGAGTTTGAATTCTGAAAAACAAAAACCCATGTGACTTGTCTTCTTGCCTGTGAACATGCTGTCTCTTTTCTGAGCAGGGGGAGCAGCTACAGGTGGCAGTTTTCCACCATGACCCCCATGGTGTAAGGGGAAGAGGAAGAATTCTCTGGTCAGTGTTATCAAGAAACTGGTACTTGAACCTCTTTATTCATGTACCAGGAATTTGTTGCTTGCCAAGTTAGATTCTAGCCATATATTGGGTTTTTTTTTTTCTCCTTTAACAATCCACTTATTTTTGTTTGAAAGACAATTCCTCAAAGAGAGAATCCTCTATTCACTGGTTCACTCCCAGTGGATGGCAAAGGCTGGAGCTAAACTAGTCTGAAGCCAGAAGCTTTTTCTGAGTCTCCCACGTGGGTGCCGGGACCCAAGGACTTGGATCAATCCCTGTGGTTTTCCCAGGTGATAAACAGGGAGTTGGATCAGAAGTGGAACAGCTAGAAATCCAACTGATGCCTATATGGGATGCTGGCACTACAGGTGGAAGCTTAGCCTCCCACGCCATGAGGCTGACTCTGTATTCTTTATTCTCTCTCCCAATGGCTAGAAGGCCTCCGGAGAAAGCCAAGGTTCTTTGCTCACTGGGGCCAGAAGTTGACAAATATTTCTGGGTTATGCTTGACATTTGTCTACCTTTCTCTCATTTTTAGCACATTTCTGGTATGTAGGACTATTATAGCAGGTAATTAAAATAATTGGAAGAGATAAAAATAAAGAAATGACAACTTTTAGTAGCAATAATAACATGCCAACGTGAGCGAGAATAAACTCCCCTTTGACAGATGCCTAAATTAGATGCATCTGCATTTGAGGCCCTTGGAAGCTATTTCATACATGCAGATGTTATTCTTGGGAGAAATTGTAAGTTATTCCTGCCTAAAGGCAAGCAGTGAACTTCATGAAACACCCAAGTTAGGGAGAGTGGGTCACAGACCAGCACAGAGCCAGCCCACTCATTCTTCACTTTGGGGTTACACAAGGAAGAGAATTCAGATCTCAGAGTGGCTGATTATTGCCTTGGACCAATCTCATGAAAAGAGGCCACCCAGGAGAGGGTGGAGATGAGGAGACCTTGTAGCTTTGCCTCTCATTCTTATGATGCCCTGATTAACTTCAAGTGACATTGAAGTTTTAGGGAAATGCAATCAGAGACCCCCAACTTGGCTGAATAGCAAGCAGGAATAGCAACAGTTTATGTATCATTGGCTCATTGGGCTAATACCTGATGAGCACTCACTGTTCTCATCAGTGGGGATGAGGCACAGGCATACGTTCCCAGTGATGGAGCTGCCTTCTCTCTCATCCTCTGCACCCCTAATGATGGAGCCTGCCTCCTTCTTTCAGCTGGAAGAGGCAGATGTGAATCCACAGGGTCCTGTTCTGCTGGTTTCAACTCAGAATGAAGAGGAAAACCAAGGACCTAGCTGGAAGTCATCCAGATGGCAGCCCATTTCTGGCCTCCCTGCTTTGGCAGTGTCTCCATAGTTTCCCATCGGACGGGTTCAAGAATAAGTGTGTTGGCTTACTATACAGCCAGCACATAGCTCTTAGAGGGGCTGGTGATACCTGTGTCTATGTTACTGCATGCCACTTGAGTTTACCAAACTCATTACACAGGATGGTTGGTGGGACCCTTTGAAAAAAACATGGGGAATCTCAGGGAACCATAGCCTGCCACATTGACCCACTGGGGCTGGGCTAATTCAAGCAGGCATAGGACCACCCCCCAATGTTTATGTGCATGGGATTCACCTGGGGACCTTGATAAATGCAGATTCTGACTTGTATCCCCTACCCAACAGCTGGGTGCTACTTTGCTTCCCACAAGTGCAGGAGTGCAGTACACTAGGCCAGCTTTTCTGTCTGCCCCAGGCTGGAT
The DNA here is from genome assembly GCF_017591425.1 of Ochotona curzoniae. Taxonomy (NCBI): domain Eukaryota; kingdom Metazoa; phylum Chordata; class Mammalia; order Lagomorpha; family Ochotonidae; genus Ochotona; species Ochotona curzoniae. Next base: position 18,892,086 of record NW_024465894.1, on the reverse strand, counting down.
GGGAGATGTGACTTGCTCACCTGGGAGGTGTAGGTCTCTGCTCAACTCCTGACCGTTATCCAGTGCAGCGCTAGCCTTCCCTCCCGTTTGCTCCAGCTACATTAATACCCCATAGTCTCACTTGCAGCTGAATGCTCAGCCCCCGCTGTGCAGTCAGCCCATGCCACACTGCCCTCCATCCTGTGTTGTGTTTCCCAGATGCAGGGACCTCCCTGATTGACTGGGGAGGTAAGGAACTTGTGGGCATGATCAGTGTGCTATCACAGAAAGGTCCTTTGCCCAGTGTGGGAAAACAACTTTCACAAAGCCTTAGCTACAGCTTTGCTGCATGTCAACAATTGTCCCCATAAACTCCTTCAGAATCTGTCTCTAAGAGAGAGAGCCTGGGGTTCCAGGCCTCAGCTGCCATCCCTAGTGCTGGGTTGGCCCTGAATGCTACCCACTGAGGGGGACAGACCTGACCTTGTAGACAGCTCCCCGATGACCTCTGATTGCAGTGTGTATTTAAGAAACAAAATAGATCAGCAAGGAAAAGAATGCTGGAGCAGATGCTGGTAAGTTTCCAGTGGGGTTTGCATGCTCTTCTGTCAGACAGCCCAGACCTCTGTGGAAACACAACTGGAAATGAGAATCTTATTTCTGGACTGCTGCACGCATAGCCCAGAGTACTGCAGATGGAGCTCATGCACATCCCCACTGAGCCCCTTAGATGTCACCCTTTTTAAAGGGCTACCCCTAACAAAGATGACATGGCATGTTTAGAAACTGACCCTGGCATTTTAACGACCAGCACAATTCACAACTTCGAGCTGTGCCTTGAATACTTGTTCTGCTCGCAACAACACAAATCCATGCTTGGTGAGAAGACTCCCCTTCCTGCTATGGGAATTTAAACCAGTGCCCATTCTGGAGAGGGTTCCTTAGGTCCAGATACAAAGTGCTAAATGAGAGGCACAAATTTTTTTTCTACCATATGATTTTAACACAAAGAAAATGGAAGTAGAAGTGCTTAGGATATTAGACCAAGTACTTAATTGACATCTGATTTGAAAGAAGTGTGGATGGAGAATAAGCTAGTAGGTGAGGCAATTGCAATAAATCTTGGTGCCAGCACCGTGGTGTAGCAGCTTGTCTGTGTCGGCAGTGCTGACATCCTGTGTAGGCACTGGTCCGCTTCCCACCCTGCTCCTTGCTAATGGTCTGGGACAGCAGCAGAGAATGACCCAGGTACTAAGGGCCCCTGCACCCACGTGGGAGACTCAGAACAAGCTGGTTTCTGGCTCACCCAGCTCCAGACATTGCAGCCATTTGAGGAATGACCAGCAGAAGGAAACTTTGTTTAGTCTCCTTTTCTCTCTCTGTAACTTTGCCTTTCAAATAAACATAAATATTTTTAAATATTTTAAAGTTTCTTTTTTTAGAAGTTTCATTTTATTGGAAAACCAGATTTAGAGAGGAGTAGAGAGACAGATCTTCCATCTGCTGGTTCATTCCTCCAATAGCTGCGATAGCTGGAGCCGAACTGATCCAAAGTCAGGAGCCAGGAACTTTTTCTGGGTCTCTCATACAGGTGCAGAATCCCAAGGCACTGGGCCATTCTCCTCTGCTTTCCTAGGCCATAACAAGGGAGCTAGATGGGAAGTGGAGCAATCAGGACGCTAACCAGGCACCCATGTGTGGTCCTGATACTTGCAAGAGGATTAGCCTGTTGAGTCATTGTGCTGTCTCCAAAAAGAACTCTTTTTTTAAGAGTCAAGGTATCAAGAAAATGTTGGACTCTTTACCATTCTTACACCTACAATGTCAGGATACTCTTAAATAGCAAAATGATGGATATGTGACTATTGTTGAAGGACTAAACAATTGTTAAAGGGGAAATAGTGGAGAAAAGAGTGGGGTGGGGAAATCCCCAAGCTTAGGGAGCTATATCATGAAAAATAAAGAATTTATTTTCTGAAAAAGATTCAAGGTGCATTTCAACATGTTTGTGGAAAACGGAATTAAAATAAGTTGATTCTGGTGCAAACATTAAAAAAAAATTGTAGTAAAGCTACCTTGCAATCCCTGGGTACAAAATGCAAACTTGCTTTCCAGGAATCTCCTTCACCCCAGTCCCTGACTCAACCCACAGCTTGTTGCTGTGAGTCTGGCAGCTTGGGAGGCTCACATGCATGGCACCCTGTTGGGGGGTGGGGGAACCGGATGGCATTGCAGCAAAGGTTGTGACACAGGTGCTGCCCCAGCGCTCTCCAGGGTGGCCCAGAGAGACAAGCCTGAGATGCTCCAACCCTGGAGAATTTAGCTATGCCCCTTAAGTGTGAGACCTACCAATGCATTCCTCTAAGCCTTCCAAATAAAGTGCTAAGTGGATGCTAATGAGGAGGGACATCAGTGGTCAGTCTCAAGTCCAGGGGAAGAGGATAGCTTTCTCTCTGCTTCCCTATTTTCTGCCTTGCTTTCTCTCTCTGAACATAAGCACTGTAGTAACAGCTTTCTTTCTCCTCATCTATTTCCCAGGAGTGTTTGCTTATCCTGTTATACCGTAAGCAGACACTTATTTATTTATTTGAATTTATCTATTGAAAAGTAGAGAAGGAGAGACAGATCTCCCCTCTGCTGTTCACTCCCCTAAATGGCTGCAATGGTTGAGGATGGGCCAGGCTGAAGCCAGGAGCTTGGAACTTCATCCAGGTCTTCCCTGTGGCCGGTAGGCGCCGGAAGACTTGGCATCTTCTGCTGCTCTCCGAGGTGCGTTAGCAGGGAGCTAGGTTGATGGCAAAGCAGCCTGGCCTGGAATGGATGCTTTGATGTGAGCTGCTGGACTAGGAGCGGGTTGCCTAGCCTGCTGTGGCACAATGCCAGTCCCTCAGGAATGGCCTCTTAGAAAAGAAAAGATGACGCTGTAGGGGCTAATATTTTCATCCCGTGGGGTGGTTCCTACAGGCCAACTGCAGGCAGAAGGTCATTACTGAGGTGAGATATGTTGAGGTCTGGCTCAGCTTACCCAGTCATTCTGATAGCAGACCCAACTGTGCACCTGTTTCCACTTTATACCAATTCCCATTTTTCTCCATAGATTCCCTTTCAGTGAGATGTAGAATTTACCAGAACTGGAAAGTTTGCAGGTATGAGAATCTCATGTATGTGTGTGTATATACTTTGTATGTATGAATTTCTGTGTGTTTTGTATAGGTAAAGTTAATGTACAACATACCTTGCCTAGCATCTAAAATCCAGAAGAATATGGTAAAATAAGTAACACTCCAATAGTATCCTGTGGCATTACCCAGATGTTATAAAGAATTTGATTCATCTCTATGAAGTTGTATAATGAGCATAATGATTCCTAAGAAGAAGTTAGGTAATTAAAGAATATGCATCACTTAATTTAACTTTTGAGACTTTTAAAAGATTTAAAAGACTATTAAAAGATTGACCTATTTATCTTGTGAGTGACAGAGAGTGAGTGATCCTCCAGCTGCAACAGCAGGTCGTGCTAAAGGCAGGGGATTCCGTCTGGGTCTCCTCTCTGACAGGGGCTCCTGTACTGCTTCCGCATGCGCAAGGAACTGAATCAGAAACTGAGTAGCCAGGACTCAGACTGACACTTGGATACAGGAAGAAAAAGTCTTCTGTGGCAACCCAACCACGCCAATTAATTTTTTTGTTTGAATAAGGCCTCACACTGTTTGTCACTGCATAGAAAATATTTGAAGCTTATGTCCCAAACTGTTAAGAATGAAATTCCTGGAAGTTGGGATTGGGGGAGAAATTTCATTTTTTTTAAAGCAACAATCTTTTCTATCTTTGTTTTCAAATACGCTTAAAGTGGTAAGAACAGGTACTGCAGTTGATCTTAGTCTAAAGTCCAAGAAGTGTTTGCCACTGAATACTCGCTAAGCTGTGCACCAGTATGTTTGGTCCTTGCTAATTGACACGAACATTTTTCTACATCTTGTTTCAGAGGAAATGAGCAAATCCCTTGCTCTGGACTAACAGGATCCCTATTCCTAAGAAGATAAATAAAACTAGGACGATCCACAGGCCAGGGGAAGTTAGGTGGGAAAAAAGAAACCACCAGAATTCAATAAACCTGACTAATTTTAACAAGAAAAAAAATATGGTTGTCACAGGATAGACTTGGAGAGCCAGCTTAAATTGCTGGGGCTCTTAATTGCTTACAGCCCTCAGGAAGTAAAAGCATTGAAACACTGGCTCTCTGCGGCTTCACTTAATTAATATTTATGACTGTAGAAGAAAATCAAATAAGGCCAACGGTGTAATTTTAGACAGCCTGCGGTCACAGTCGGCAGCGCTCACAAGAAGTTCAGACATGAGAGCGCTCTGGGAATGCGATTTCAGTGTCTTGCTGTTCGTGCTGGAGCTCTCCAAGGCTGCCAGCTCAGGACGCTCCTGCTGCAGTGTGGAGGACCACTTCCCCCATCGTACTTTGCATGTGTTCTTTGTTTTGCTGGTTGACTGTCTGAAGGATGTCTTTCTTTTCTCCTTGGCATACATAGGCAAGAGCTGCCTAGAGATGCTTACAGATGTAGCTAGCCAATGTCGATAGTTGTTCTGTTGGGTGTTTTCTACGACGTATGTGTGTGTATGCATGTGTGTGTGTGTGAGAAAGAGAGAGAGAGAGAGAGAGAGAGAGAGAGTTACTGATTCTTCATCTGGTTGGAGGATTTGAATTTTTCTGTCTTGGGAGTGAAGAGTTGATGAGGTAACCTTGGTTCCTGTCATGAGGAATCCGGACCCTCGGTTTGGTTCACGTTCTGTGTGCTACCGAATGTGTATCCAGATGGTTGGATGATGGCTGGCTGGCTGGCTGGGTGGATGGAAGAACAGAGACATGAAAAATAGAACCTATGCTACTTTGATTTACGAGCACTAGTTTTGGAAGGCTAAAAATCAAATTGCAACAAACTCTAGGCAAGTGCTTTGCGAACTTCATGATCCAGTCATGTGCTGTAACAGTCATTCATGTCATTAAAACTATCATTAAGTACGGGAAAAGGAGAGAATAGAAGAGAATCTCTCAAGACACACACAAGCCTGGAAGCTCCCCTGTGTCCCGAGGACAAGTGCTTGTATCACCTGCACTGTGATGAAAGGTGTGTCCCTTCTGTGGCTCGTCTGTACACTGGGTGCTAAGGGTTCACTAGGTCTCTCTATAAGGAAGCGTTCAATTTTTTTTTTTATTTTTAGGATTTCTTTATTTATTTCAAAGGTAGACTGACAGAGAGGAATAGAGGGAGAAACAGAGAGAGAGGGTCACTCCTCAAATGGCCTCAGCAGCCAGGGCTGGGCCAGGAGCCAGAAACACCATCCTGGTCTCCTAGGTGGATGGAGGAATGCAAAGCATTGGGGCCACCCTCTGCTGCTTTCCCCAGGGGCATTGTCAGGGACCAGTTTGCGGTGCAACTGGAACTCCTTTAAGGGATTCCAGTGTCGCCAAGTGGGAGGATGACAGTGAATTGAGGCTCCTAAGGACAGAGGGCTCAGCTGGTGTGCTGAGAACATCTTTACAGTAATGGCCCCTTGTCCCCTGCTTACTCCGCAGGATCTCAGTGTGGCAGTCAGGCGAGACTCAGCATTGTACAGTCAGAGACACACCTGGGTGTTTCAACCTCAGCCCTAAACAGCTTCATAAAAAAAAAAAATCAACCACACTGACTCAAAATAGCACCACATATTTGAAAAGGTTATTCTCTTCTCTATGAATGATTTAAGAGCTGGGCTGCTCAGCTGCAGTGTGTTACGCCTCCCCAGTGGAGGGTCCCAGCTACTCAGCACTTGGGAGGCAACTCCCCGCTAACGTGCCTGGGAGAGCAGCAGAAGATGGCCCAAGTGCTTGGGCCGCTGCCACCCACACAGGAGGCCCAAATGCAGTGCCAAGCTTCTGGCTTCAGTCTGGCCCAATCCCAGCTGTTGTGGGCGTTTGGGGCATTATACTGGCAGATGGAAGGTCTCTCTGTCATGCTACCTTTCAAATAAATAAATAAAAATTTTTAACTACACTGAGCTTTAAAGCAAAGACTTTTCCAGGATTAGCAAATGTGTCCTACCCACTTCTGAGTCCTCTTAGCAAGGAGCTGGCCCTTGTGGTCCACCTCATAGCTCTCTTCTCTTTGAAGGTCACAGTCAGTATTTCATTATCCCCTGCTGGCAGAGACCTCTGGCCTCACCCTCCTTCTGACTTCCAGTCCTTCCTAAATCCCATAGTGCTCCTCATCTCCCTTCTCTCTCCGTCCTCTTCCTGAGGTCATTGGGCCCCGGAGGGCTTCACTTCCGAAGGGAAGTCTTGCCGACTCCCCTCCAGAGCATCTCAGGGCGCGTCCTGCTCCCCCTTCTCTTATTGTCCCTTCCTCTTTCAATCTCTCACACCCCCCCTAAAAAAAGCAGAGACGACTATGTCAGCATACTGGTTTAGTAGCATGAATTTGGCATCAGCCAGGCCCAGGATGCCCACTGGCTATTAGCTGCTTTTCCCTCCAGCAAACACAACACTTGCCTAGTTACAATGTCACTTGGGCAGTCGCATATAGCTGGGGACTCTCCCTGTTTTTAAAATATTTATTTGTTTATTTGAAAGTCAGAGTTACAGAGAGTGAGAGACAGAGAGCGAGCTCTTCCATCTGCTGGTTCACGTCCCCAGATGGCTGCAATGGCCAGGGCTGAGGCAGGCTGAAGCCAGGGGCAGGATTTTTATCCAGGTCTCCCATGTGGATTCAGGAGTCCAAACACCTTCCCAGGTGCATTTGTAGGGAGTCAAAGGGACACAAGCAGCTCTGCAACACAGGGTGCTGGCCTTGGAGACTGAACCCACTGGGTCCCAATGCTGGCCCAGGAAACCTTGCTCTTGGAGATGGAAAATCATGGAAAATCATCACTCATTCTTTTTTTTTTGAAGGTTTATTTATTTTTATTGCAAATTCAGATAAATATAGAGAGGAGGAAAGACAGAGAGGAAAATCTTCCATCCAATGGTTCACTCCCCAAGTGACTGCAATGGCCAGAGCTGCGCCAATCTGAAGCCAGGAGCTCTTCCAGGCCTCCCACGTGGGTGCAGGGTCCCAAGTCTTTGGGCCATCCTCTACTGCTTTCCCAGACCACAAGCAGGGAGCTGGATGGGAAACGGGGCTGCCAGGATTAGAACCGGTACCTATATAGGATCCCAGTGTGTTCAAGGTGAGGAATTTAGCCTCTGGGCCACTGCAGCGGGCTCCAGTCATTCTTTTTCATGGATGTGTAGGAGCAGAGCTCTCTGCAATCAGCAGTTGCTCTACTTCCTGCTGGGAAATGCTGGTTTTAGGCTGGGAGGGCAGGCAGACTGCCAGGGAGGGGCAGGCAGGGTGCATGGGGAAGGAAAATGCATGACTTTGCTTGTTCAGGGCACGAGAGTTCTTGGGTGCTGTTTGAGCACATCTGTTGCATTTCCATTGCATCTCTGTGGGGTTGTCCCATGGAAACATAGAGGACGATTTCATAGTTATCTTCCTGCATTGCAGTATGGATCGTTCAAGCTGTTTCTGCCAATTGTTCCCATGGTCCCAGGTGCTCTCCTTGGACAGAGGAGCCCAAGGACAGAATGCTCATGCATGGGATTTACTCCAGAGGGCAGGTGGAGCTGTAGCAGGGAGAAAGCCCCACAGAAAGGAGTTTGAGCTGATCTCCAAGGGGCCTCTGTGGTGCCCGTATTTGGGGCCAGGACTCCCACATATGCCAGGCTCTGGGGGGCCTCTGTGGGCCATCTCAGGAGCAGCCCTATGGGTCCATTCTCCTGGAGCAGCTTGGCCATATTAGGCAGAATAAAGCCCAATGCTGGGGTTGACCAGATGATAATACACAAACAATGCGACAAGCCCCTGCAGAAACAGGGGCCTGCTATGGCCAGAGGCCAGCCGGACACAGTCCTGCTTGGCTGGGGAGCTGACAGGGAGCAGGGCACAGGCTCCTGCTTAAAAGACACTATCTGAAGCAAACCCTGGAAGCCAAGGAAGAGTTTTCCAGGCTTCGAGGACAAAGAGCTCCTTGTGTGTGTGTGTGTGTGTGTGTGTGTGAGAGAGAGAGAGAGAGAGAGAGAGAGAGAGAGAATGAATGAGAGTGTGCATGTGTGAGTGTGGTGGGTGAGAATGTTTGTGTGACTGAGTGTGTGGGAGTGCGAGAATGAGTGAATGTGGGTGAGAGTGTGGTGTGTGCATGTGGGAGTGGGAGTGGGAGTATGTGTGTGTGTGTGTGTGTGTGTGTTGGTGGAGAGGGAAGCCAAGCCTTGGCAGGGTAGCAGCTTAGCTTAGCAGCAGATGTTGGGGAAGGGGCTTCCTGAGTTGGCTGCAACCCTGTTTCCTGAAGGATGGGGAGTCCTTGAGTGTTTTCAAGACATTAGGCCCATAACTCATTTCTCAAGGTAGAGGGAAGTGAAGCAGGACCCGGGAACATTGCTTAAGCTGACACTGGGCTTCCTTCTGCTAGGTTTGTGGATCTTTCTCTCTCTCTGTCTCTCCTCTCTTGGTAACTCTGTCTTCCAAATTTAAAAATAATAATAATTTTAAAAAGAAAGAAAATGACCAGGTGAACATGGAACTGCGTGTTCCCACTACTCAGTGGTGCCAGCATCAGCTGCAGTATGGAGTCATGGTGAACTTTGTCCTCTGTTCAATAAAAAGTCAATTATTGCCTTGCATCTTGCTTCCTGGTGTGTGGAGGGGTTCACTTACATTGCATGGGGACTCATGGCCAAAGTAGCAGCAGGGGCTTCATCTGTAGTCAGGACACTTATGGCTGGGAAGGAGAACATATCTGGGGGCTCAAGTGGCACCCAGACCACAGAGGGGAAGCCACCCTTTAGTCCACTCATAGCTCCTCTGTGTGAATCACCAGGACCATGACAATTCCCAACATGTGTGAGAAGGGGCATCCCGTTCTCAGGGCTGGTTCTACAAAGCCAGCTGTTGGAATTTCTCCCACCCTTGCAAGAACTCTCACTCCTGAGGGTCCCTTACTTCCAAGGGAAAGCCTTTGATGAGAGCCCCATGAGGTTAATGGGATCTTAAATCAGTGAAAAGGCTCTTCAGAACTTATCTGGAAATTCTACTCTTTGCTTTTACCCCAATTCCCAAAGCCTTTCCTAAAAGTTGGTTAACTTTTAAGTTCTAGGTATCAATTGTTTTAATTTCTAAAAAGGCTTTTGAAAATGTATTTGAAATCTGAAAATCTATTTGAAAATTTATCTCTATATATCCATCTACTTGTCTACTTATCTCTGTAGAGAGATATGGCAAGTTAGAGAGAGACAGTCATGAGTTCATTCCCTAAATGACTACAGTAGCCAGGGCTAGGCCAAGTGGAAGCCAGCACCTGGGAACTCCAGATGCTCCACATGAGTGCAGGGTCCTGGGCACGTGGGTGATCCTCTGTTACCTTCACAGGTACATGAGCAGGGAGCTAGATCACATGGGGAGAACCTGGGTCTGGAACAGGTCCTCACATGAGCTGCTAGCCTCACAAGCAGTGACTTTATCCACAGCACCACAATGCTGGCCCCAACTGTTTTTATTTTTAATACTGGAGAACATCATCAGGACTACAAATGCCAGTGCCTGAGCTCTCTTCAGACACTGCCAAGGAAGTAAAGGCTGGACTTGGTCCTCAGGTTGGGAACAATCTGCATATACCACACACTTCAGATGTTTCAGATGTTAGAGATCCAACACAGAAAGGAAAGCCTGAGTCTTTCATTTCTGTTATATCCCAACACAATCCAGCAATGCTGCAGGGCTTTCATGTTCAGGATAAATCCTGTAAGTCACCGGAGGTCTTTTCAGAGGAATGGTTATTCAGTCCAATCATTGATGCCTGCCCCACCGTCCACACCCTCTAGTGCACTAATGGGTCACAGTGCTTGGGACAGCCAATCGCTAAGTGTCATGGTGGGTCTTGGGAGAATGGTGAGTGGCTCACAGTGGCTCACATATGCTCTGGGCAGGTGTCTAGACCTGGCTTTTGGAGTTGGTTCCTTCCCTTCAACAACTTTCCCAAGGTCAAGATAGAAAACTGGAAGTATATGATTTCTCCAAGTTATATTAAAAAATATTTGGCCACTGGATCCGAGGGCAATGCTCCATGGAAACGTCCCATGATTTGCATTAAAATTGGCCGTGTCTGTTCCGTACCTGGAATAGCTGTGCTTGTGTTTATGTAAACTTTCAAGAGGAGGTGAAGGGATTACAACCTGTGTTTCTCAAAGGGGTGTGTGAAGGGACTGGGAAAAGCCACCCACCCCTTTTTCTTACGGTAGTCTTAACTCATCAGCACTGCATTTCCCCTGCAAGTGTGTCAACATGGTGGGCAGGACCTGCTCTGTGAGTCACCACCTTTGATGTCTGCAGAGCCTGCCCCCAGGGTCCTCCATCAACCCCCTGCCAGGCAGGCCCTCCCCTAAGGGTTCTGCCAGTAATCATTGCCTCTCATGCAGCCTGACAGGTGGTCCACACCAAAGATACTCCTGTTGAGAGTGAAACTGGTGAGCAACTGTGATAAAGCACCAAGATAAAGACCAAGACTCAAGTCCCTGGTGTGGGTTTCTGAGTCTGTCAGGAGCTGGGTGGTGTTGGGCAGGTGATTTGAACCCCCTTTCTGTCATCTCAAAGTAGATAACCATTATTTCTTTCTGCAAACATGGAGATCACTCCAGCATTGCTACCAGGAGCAATTATTATCTATGAAAATAGAATACAATTTCTCTTGTATGGGATGGATGGCTGGGAAGGGATATCACAGGGTGTGGAAACAGCTGGATGGAGTTGGAAGTGGCTGATTTCACACCACAGGCTATATGGTATGTGAGAAACTCATTTGCAGGGCTAGGAGGTGATGTCAGCCAGGACAACTGTTGACTCTGCTTTGTCTCTCCTTGCTGCCCACCTGTGCATCCAGGTACCTGCCCGGGTGCCAAGGACACACACACACACACACACACACACACACACACACACACACACACTCAGGTGCTTAATGCTTCTTCCAGTAAAACTGTACGCTCATCAGTTGTTATTTTCGCTACCATCATTGTAATAGGACAAATATTAGTATTCCTGGTCAAATTCTCCCAGAGCAGTTCCTGGGCTACACAGAAGATGATTCCTTCTGACTCAGGAAAACATTTCTGTTTTTGAGTGATTTTATTTCTAGAACAACAAAAGCAAACTTTCTATAGGGAACCCCTATTTTGACAGCTTGGGCGGGGGGCAGGCATTGGGAATACTCTAATGACTTACCTGTGTTCCCAGCTGTATTTCGGAGGCTGGGGAACAGAGGACCGCAGGTAGTTCTAACTGATTTCACAAAATCAGGAGCTTCACCTTTCAAACAGAGCAAGCACAGCAGCTGAACAGAGCTTCATTTCAAACAAATACATCAATTAAAAAAAAAGAATGTCAAGAATAATAATCCATGGATTAGACCCATATGTCACTATTTTCTTCTTCAGGAAATAATTAATTCAAGCAGTAATCTGGTAAGAGATGACTTAGAACTGACAACCCTTCCTTGGTCTTTCATTCAACAAACATTTATGAAGATTCTGAGATGACTGTTACAGGAGTCCCAGTCCTTTAAGGTTTGTGCATTTCTCCCAAAGTATGGTAAGTAAGGACCAGATGAGAAGCATAAAATTGCTGCATAGGCCATTTGTTAGCTCAGTAGTCAAAATGATCACATCTCCTATTGGACACCTAGTATTCCAACCCCAGCTCTGGCTTCCAAATTCAGCCTCTGCTACTGCAGGCATAAGTGATGCCTCCATAACTGAGTCTTTGTCCACTCATGTAGGAAACCCAGATCAAGCTCCTGGCCTTGACCTTGGCCCAACCTTGGCCATTTTGGGCAGCTAAGGAGTGAAGTGGCTCTCTCTCTCAAAAAGAGAGAGAGAGAGAGAGAGAGAGAGAGAGAGAGAGAGACAGAGACAGAGAATCACTGGCATGATTCAGAAAAGGCCAGGATGATTCAGAAAAGGCCAGGGAAATGACATTTGAACTTGTTTGATGGAAGTTATCCACCCAGGAGGCATAAAGAGAGTAGTGATAGGAAACAGGGAAGTTGGGAGCCTTCTGGAAACAGTGACTGCACAGGAGGGCTGGGATGTGGAAAAAGGCACGAGTAGACGACAAGGGGTCAGACATTGTGAGCTAAAGCTTTTGTTTGCTTAGTTATTTTCAACCACTTGAAAAGCAAGCAAAATGACACATGTACCGCTCCCCCCTCCACCCCCCCCCCCCAAATCATCTATTCATTGATTCTACCCCAAATACTTGCAAGAGCTGAGGACAAGCTAAGCAGAAGTCAAGAGCTTAAAATTTCATTCAGATCTCCCACATGGGTGGCAGGGGCCCAAGTACCTGGTCCATTACCTGTTGCTTCCCACAGTGCCTGAGCAGGAAGATGGCTAATAAGTGGAACAGCCAGCTCTAATATGCATTCTCGTATGGGAATATGAGCACCCCTGCAGAACAGCCAGGACTCCAATGTGTGTTCTCATATTAGAGCGTGAGTAAACCCATGGCAGTTTAATCCATGTGCCACGGCACCTGCCTCCTGCTGCAGGATCATGAGCTGAGAAGTTACGGGATGAAACTTGATACATAAACATGCTACAAACACCAGAACCTGGAAAAGGAGAAAAGAGATGGATGGTACCACATCATTCATCTTTGGAGTAGCTTAGAGGAAGGTTTGAAGAGGAGAGTCCAGCAGCCTGGGGGGTGAGGATGGCAGGGCCTGATCCCTTCTTCACCTTTTTGCTCCTTTCTGTCTGTGGGCAAATGAGACTCTTCTGCATCACCTGGTACCCTCCCTTGTGCTGCTGTTTGCCATGTTTGAACAATGGAAGTGGCAACAGGAATGCCTTGTACTATACAGCTTTCAAAGACCCATGCAGCCAGAAGTTCCCACAAATGGTGGTCGATTTTCCCTTAAACCAGAATCAAATCAGACCTCCTCATGTCCAGTTTGCAAAAATGTCTCCATTCTAAGTCTGGGCGGCGGCGGCGGGGGTGGTCAGGGTGCTCACAGCACTTCTAGAAGTGTCTCCATGGATGAGGGTTACTACCACACACACACACCACACATACACACCACACATACACACGTGCATGCACCACACACAGTCCTGAAGCTTTAGCAAATGGGATTTGCATTTGCTCAATGATTTGCAATCAGATCTGCCAGATAGCACTTGACGGAAATCAAATGGCTTTTGAATATCAAGATCATTTTATTCCCAACATCCAAATCCATAGTAAAATCAACCTGCTAGCTGTCAGCAGGAGGTGTGACTCAGCGCAGAACAGACTGCCTACCAGGGCTGTGCAGTTCCACAGACATGGAGACAGCCCAGGGTGCAGTCTTTCATCAGACTTACCTTAATTCTCTGCATCCGCTCATTGCCTGAGCAACTCCCCAGCTCAGCTGTTGGTCCTGTGGCCACCTTCCCTGGGTGCCAAAGCCCATTTCACCACCCTACATAGCTCCAGGTATTGGGCTGACTGTGGATGGCAGGATCCCACCCCCACTCGAACTTTTTTTTTTTTTTCATTTAGGATTGCTAAAGGCTACTACTTGGTGTCTCTTTCCCCACTCCGCTTGTAGGAATCTCAAATGAATCTGAGTCAGTTGAATGGTCATGCTCTCCAAACTGTAATTTACAGTCCAGGTAGGCATATGCTAGACTCAAAAGAGTCACTGACAATTTGTGAAAAGTTTTTTTTTTTTTTTTAGTAAAAACGAATGCTCTCGTTTTTGTTGGCAAAGCAGACGGTAGCTGGGGCAAAACAAAAATATGGCTCCAGCCCACAGTCATGAGCGTTTCAAAAATGAATCTGGGTCTGTATGCTGGGATGAGCGGGTGTCACCCTCCGGAGGACAGAGTGTCCTTTGCAGAAACACCAGAAGGAAGGTGAACCGGGCAACAAAAACAGAAGCCACCCCAAAGCGCCAGTCTTGTCAGGAACCAACCTGGATTCCAGAGGTACAAGCATAGAAGGCGAGGTGTCAGCCCCTGGGGAGCCTGAGTACAGATGCCTGTGGCTTCCTTTTACTACAGAAATAGATTGGAAAAACAAGCCCGTCTTGGGCCAGAGCTCTGCCCAGGCTGAGACCTGAGTAGCCCCTTTGCTCTGGCTATGTGCTGGGGTGGCCGCCGGCCAAGGGTTCCAGCAGCCCGCCCGTGTCGGCAGCGTGGCAGCCTGAGGGAGTGCTTCCTGCTTTCCTGTCTGTGTGGCCACAGGCTGTCAGATCCTGCTCAGTCATTCCTGCTGGGTGGGGAGACCAGGTGGCAGAAGAAAAGGCTGGGCTGCTTTGGTTCTGAACATGAGCGTATTCAGGGCAACAGTGACCAGAGCCAGAGGTTCTGGGACTCCTGCAAGGGACCTGTTGCTCATAGATCATTTCAAAAGATTTATTTACCTGAAATGCAGAGTTACAGAGGTAAGGGAGATAGAGAGGGAAAGAAAGGGGAAGGGAAGAGAGAGAGATCCTTGGGCCTGGCCTAAATCAGGACGCTGGGACTCCATCCAGGTCTCTTGGGGGTCCAAGCACCTAGGCCATCCTCTGCTACTTTCCCAGGTGCATTCAGCGGGGAGCAGGCTGGATCAGAAGTGGAGTGGCCAGGACTTGAACCAGCACTCTGACACTGGATGCTGACATCAGAAACAGGTGTCCAACTTGCCGCACTACAACACCAGCCCACAGCGCTTCTGATTTCAGCCCATCAATGAGAGTGCTGCTGCTCCCATCTGTCCTTAAAGGTTTCACCACTCATACCTACACTCCGGATCTTCAGTTCCTTACGTAGGTTTTATTTGTGAAGTATTTGTAAAAATTCAGAGGCATACACCCAGACCCCCTCTCCCCACCAAGATACACCAGTTTGTAAAAATCCAGAGAGATGTAAAAAGAAGAAGCCACCAGCATATCATTTCTATCCATTAAATGGACTCAGATTTTCATAGCTGTCATGTTGGCTAAAGTTTGACTAAAAACATGTCCTTGCAGGACGGCCTTGGAAGCATACATTCTCTTAAAATGTGAAAGGTGTGACATCCCTCAGCATCATCATTATGAATCGGTTGCTGGGTTCATTTCTATGTTGGTATCACTGGCTTTAGAAACAACCATCTGGTCTACTCTGAATGCAGTTGCTAAGCCGGCTTATTAGGGGAATGTCAGTGAAAATAATTTTCAGAGCATTTTTTGCATTAGGAAGAAGCCTTAATGAAAACACAATTTTAACATAATGAGATTGAAATAGTTCTGCACTGTATACATAATCTGAAATGATCTCACTTAAGCTCGCCCAGTACATCGACAAGTTGCCACGGTAAGCTTTTAAGAAATGGATTTCTAATATTTGATTTTTCATAATGTTTACTCAAAATTTAATTTTACCATTAAAGTTTGCATTATACGAATCATTAAGGCAATGCCTTTTCTCATTACTGCGAACAAGAAGACACGCTTAAACAAAGGAGAGCTTAAGGCTCTTAGAGTCCAAACCTTCCAGGCCTTCCTGGTGGTCAGCGTTCTTGCTATGCACGAGGGCCTTGCAGGCACTTGCCCTTGAACTTGCAGTAAGATCTCTTCAGAAACGTAAATTGGGAGTAACATTCAGCTCTCAGACTGTACTTTCACAGGGCTCACATACAAAGAGGAAGGGCAGTGCCGTCCTGCTAGGTCAGGGGAAGGAGGAAGTGCAGGCAGATCACTTGCACTTGAGCAAGACAGGAACGTGGCAAAGCCAATGTCACTCCAAATAGGATTTGCTGTCTTCCATTCATGCAGACTTAAACCCAAAAGCGTTCACCCACTGCGCCATGATGTCAGCAAGTCTGGAGCGAAGAAGTGCCTGGGGACGTGCCAATGCGAGTATTGTGGGCTACCATTCCCTTTGGACTCTCAGCTGTGCCCTCATGGCGGCCAAGTGACTCTAGGAGCTCAGGTGTTAGAGGCACCCAGCACAGTTAAGGGTACATAGTGGTGGGGGGATGAGGGGAATGCCCAGCTGTTTTCTTCCCCTCACCAAGTCTTCTTCCATCTCTTGGGCCAGTCTCTCGGGCAGGAGTGTGTTCTCAGAACCCCTTCCAGCCTCTGATCCAGCCAATCTCATCTGAGATCAAGACATGAATGAGGCTGGGTTCACCTTACAAGAAAGGGTTGTTAACTAAATGGGTAGGCTGTCACCATGGGCGCATAGCACTCAGAAGAGGCAGATGAAGATGATAGAGAGAGAGAGAAAGAACTCTTTCATTCACTGACTTATCCAAATGCCTGGTCAGGGCCAGAGCCAAAGCTTGGAGCTGAAAGCTCAGGTACCCATGTAGGTGACAGGAGTCCAGTCACTGGAGCTGGCCTCCCTGGGTGCGCAGGAATGAGAAGCTGTATCCTAAAGCCATAGGCCGGCATTAAGCCACATCGAATGCCAGTGTCTTCTCTACTAGGCTATATACCCATCCCTCACAAGGATATTTGCATTAATTTTATTTTGACCTTAGAAGAATTGTTTAAAAGTAATCATGCCCTACAGCAAGGAAATAAGGTCGAAATTACTAATTACTGAGTCTTACTTTGTCATGTATAAATCATGTAATGTGATTTTTTTAGAAGTCGCTTTATTTTTATCTCTCAATCCTTTGATTTATCTGCCTGCTTGTCAATCTTTATGCAGATGGATGTCTTGGATGGTGCACGTTCTTTTCTAATATTTGTTGCTGCAGACAGTACAATTTTGGAGGATGCTTTGTTCTAATGTTTTTCCAAAGATTCATTCATTTCTGTTGGAAAGGCAGATTTACAGAGAGAAGGAAAGACAAAGAGAAAGATCTTCTGTCCTCTGATTCAATCTCCAAGTGGACACAACAGCTGGAGCTGAGCTGATCTGAAACCAAGAGCCAGGAGCTTCTTCTGGGTTCCCCATGTGTGTGCAGGGTCCCAATGCTTTGGGCTAGCCTCTACTGCTTTGCTAGGCTTTAGGTAGGGAGCTGGATGGGAAGTGGAGCATCTGGGCCATGAACGGGCACCCATATGGGATCCTGGCATGTGTAAGACGAGGACTCTAACCTCTAGGCTAACTCATCGCAACCTCCTAACCCCCGTTCTAGATTTTATAGATTTAAAAAGCTTTTTTTTTTTTTTTAAATTGTGTCTTTCAGTTTTCCAAGAAGCTTGTTTTAACAACAAGAAACCTAGAGCCAACACTGTGGTATACAATGTTAAGTCGCCACCTGTGACATTGGCATCCCATGTGAGTACTGATTCCAGTCCATTTGGACTATCTCAGCTCTGGCTGTAGAGACCATTTGAGAAGTGAACCAATGGATGGAAGATCTCTTTCTCCATCTCTCCTTCTCTTTCTTTACAATTCTGCCTTCCCAATAAAAATAAATAAATCTTTTAAAAAATCCCACTGGCAAATACAAACATTTAGAGGCTAGGGGATGCTTGCAGGTGCTTCACATGCATTCACAGTGAGCATCAATGGACAACAGAGGCCTGCATAAGATGCCCCTCATTCTGAAAGAGGTGACAGATCCGGTCCTGATGCAGGGTGCATGTGCTGCTCGTGCAGACCTATTTACCTATGTTTTGTGGAGGTACTTTGCTTAGAGAGAGAAAGTGGTGAGCTATTATAAACACACAGTTAGCACTGGTGTCTGAATCAGTGAGGATAGTTAGTGTATGCTAGCTAAAAAGCAGTAATGGTTGAGGCTGGCATTGCAGCAGAGTGGGCAAAGGTAGATTCAAGTCCCAGCTGTTCCACTTTCCATCCAGCTCCCTGTTAATGCACCTGGGAAAGCAGCAGAAGATGGCCTAGTGCTGAGGCCCCTTTGTCCATGTGCAAGATCCAAAGGGAGCTCCCGGATACTGGTTCCAAACCCACCCAGTTTGCACCATTGTGGCCATTCTGTAACTCTGCCTTTTAAATAAATAGTTTTAAATAAATAGTTGTACTTGGACACCTTGGAATTTAAAATCTAATTCTCATACTTCCTGGTAGGAGGTGTCCTTTCTTGGAGGGCAAGCGGAACTTAACACTGCCAGGACTGCTTTTTCTCTGGCCGTGATGGCGAGTGGGCCTGACCTCCCCACGATGTATTCTCCCAGGACTTCAAACATCAGTAGATTCCTCACCAAAAGCCAAAAACAAATCTGTTCCATTCCTCACTGGACTTGTGTGACAACTGGTAATAAAATCGATCATAACCCCAAGAGGAGATGCTGGAGAAGAAGCAGGCTGAGTCTACAGAGTACTGCGCTTGAGATGCTTGACGTGTATATTTGTGCTACATCAGGGTCTTATTAACCCTATCCAGGAATTGAAGAAGTCGTTGCTTCAGGCCACATGGACAAGTCTGATTGTGACTAGTGGGTTGGTTCGGTCATGAACAGGTGAAACCTCTGGAAAACTGAAAATGACTCACTTGGTAGGCTTGCTGTGAGAGTAGGGGCAGCACTAATAGCCAAGAGGTAACTCAGGGAAGTCTGTGGTGACTAACACCTACTTAATCTCTCAAGGAAAACTTTCAACCCAGTCATGAAAACCATGCACTGGCTCTGAGTTTGCATTTGGTGGAATTCATGGGAGTGATGGTGTCTCTTGCAGGCATCCACAGATAACCTGCACCAGTATGCTCAAGTCCACTCCTGCACCCTTGGGTGATTCCAGTGTCCTCTAAGGTGCTCTGGTGTCTTATCGCCCCCATGGGCACCACGGAGGTGGCCTTGCTTTACAGGGCTGCTTCTTGGCAAAGCTCCTGGCCAATGACAGAGTGCTGGACAAACACTCTGTGCTGAATCATATCTGGTGGAGGAGGTGACCCGGAGGCAGGGCACCGATAAGGAGAAGGATGGCGACATCATTCTGATAATGAACGTGGTCTCCTGGGAGCCAAATGTTTCCTGGATGTAGCTAGGCAGTGGCATACACCAACGGCCATTATCATGGTAACGCGTGGCACACATTGCCAAGTTCTGGGCTGTGAGTTTCAGGCAGATTTGAGACTTTACATGGGTCAGTTTTGCTCGAGCCACCAAAGGATACAGTCATGAATCAAATGAGGAGTAGCAGTGGCCAAAGAAAGTGTTTCCATGGAATTCTTTTTATTGAACTTTGTGCAAGTAATCATGCCAGCAACTAATATTGAAGACACAAAGACAAAAAAAAAAAAAAAAAGAGAGAGAGAGAGAGCGAGCAGGAACTAGACTAATACTTTTAAATTGCATTCCTGGCTTTTGATGAAAAATGTAAAAGAATGAATTATGCAAGATTCAGAGGCTGACATACGCATAACTGGCAAGATTGAAGTCACTCAAGCTCTGCTTTTACAGCTTTATGGAAGTTTGCTATTATTCTCCCTCTACTCAATTCATGGTTCACAGACTACACCCAAAGTGAGTTCCTAAGTGTTCTGACATAAGTCATCCTCCTCCCACAATGGGTGCAGGTAGCTGAGATGGTGAATATTATGTCCAGGCCTGTTGTATAATTGATTGGGCTGAAAATTCCTCATAAGTAAAGTATTTACTGGGGCTGGTGTTGTGGCATAATGGCCATCATCTGTGTTGCTGATATTCCATATATCCAGCAGTCTGAGTCCTGGTTGCTTCACTTCTGATTCAACTCCCTACTAATGTGCCTGGGAAAGCAGCAGAGGATTGCTCAAGTCCTTGTGTCTCTACACACAAGTGGAAGAGCTGCGAGAAGCTCCTGGATCCTGGCTTCTACCTGGCCCAGCTCCAGCCGTTGTGGCCATTTAGGGAGTGAACCAGCAAATGGAAGATATCTCTCGCTAGCTCTCCTTCTCTCTGTATAACTCTGCCTTTCAAATAAATACATATTTTAAAAAGCTCAAAATCTCATAAAATATTTATTAGAGGATGGGTAATAAAATGTAATCATTTGAAGTTTGTACCTGTATATACTTTTTTTTTTCGAATTTCAGTGTATATGCTGCCAAAGAAAGCACACTCTTTTTAAAGACAGAGTTACAGGGAGAGAGAGAAGAGACAGAAGCAGAGAGATATCGTCCATCTGCTGGTTTCCTTCCCAAAATGACCTCAAAGGCCAAAGCAGGGACAATCTGAAGCCACAGCCTAGAGCTTCTTCTGGGTCTCCCATGTGGGTGTATTGGTTCAAGCACTTGAATCATCCTCCACTGCTTTCCCAGGCTGTAAGCAGGGAGCTGGATCAGAAGAGGATGAGCAAGACATGAACTAGTGTTCATATGGGATGCTTGCACTGAAGGCTGAGGCCCAGCCAGGTGCACCATGGTGCTCGCCCCTTTTTTTGATCTCAACCCCTTTGCCAGCTTCCATCCACATCCAACTTTGTTCTGAGGGTGTGACACTCAGCAGCTTGTGGCTGCTAGAAGAAAGCCAGAGAGAGGAGACAACTGGCCCTGGACCACAGGGTGGGCGACTGGGCAAGAAGGATTGGATGAAGGCCATGTCTTATCCAAACAGCCCAAGGTCCAGGGACTCTCCTCCTTCTGATGTGTGGAAATAACTCACATCTTCACTGTTGACCAAGAAATGTTTCTGTCTTCTCAGAGCTCAGAGTGCATTTGCAGGAAGCATGAACAATTTATAATTCCCAGTCTCCATCTGGATGTCACAGAGGTTGAGATCGGTAACTATCTCAAATCTCAGCAGAAAATTAAGAAAACACATTTGAATAAAGACCCCTGAATATATAAGCCAGATTGGTGTCAGGGCAGAGAAGAAACATTTTCAACCCTTCCTCTGAAAAGACTATTAAGAGAAGCAAAAAGGCAGAGGCTACTAATAGAAAAGTTCCAGAAAAGCTTAGTGGGATGACTTAGCAAACCGACCCATCAATGACTACTTTTGACTACCTGTGGAAGTCTCTCATAGCTAAGGGAAGCCATTGAGTTGCTCACGATGTTTTTGCTTCGGTTCCTGTAACCTACTTATTAAAGTGCCCTGTGGGATGGTTGCTCAGTGGCCTGCTGGGCTGGGAGCAGAGAAAGGTCTTCTTGTCCGTCACCCACACTCGCCAGCCTCTGGGAACTGTAAAGCAGCTGCTCAGAAGCATCGCTGTTTCCCCGACATTGTCCCAAATGCCAGCAGAGTTAGCTTCCTGCGATTTCACAGTCGTGTTCGCATACCTCAAGATAAGCTTCCTTCCAGGAAGAATTTTAAAAAGAAATTGCAAATAGCAAAGGGAGAGGTGCAAGTTCAATCTGGTACAGGTTTTATCTGGCTCTCTTAAAATCATCAATCTTTGTCTGTTGACCAAGTAATTGATCATTCTTTTGCTTCAGATTTATTTATTTGATAACCACAGTTATTGAGAAACCAGGAGAAATAGAAGCATCTGGAGAGAGAGAGAAAGAGGAGAGAGGGAGAAAAATCTTTCATCTGCTGATTCATTCCCCCAAATTAACAGCCATAATGAAGCCTTTGGACCCTGCACCCATGAGGGACACCCAGAGAGAAGCTCTTGGCTTCAGAGTGGCTCAGCTCCAGTCATTGTGGCCAATTTGGGAATGAACCAACAGATAGAAGATCTTTCTGTCTGTCTTTCACTCTGTAGATCTACCTTTCAAATAAAATAAAATACTTTTTTTTTTTTTAAGAAAGAAAGGAATGCTGCAGCTGAAACTTGAATCTTCTGTATTGCAACACAAGTTCATGTCACTGTTTCCAGCTTGGCTTTTAAGGTCACCACAGAGATCACGTCAACAGGTGGATGCTGATGTGTACTAAGGATCACCTCTTGGTTTTTTGGCTAAGATCAAGCGTGATGTGTACTGAAGGTCTTCAAAGAGTCCACAGAGGACCTGGCATGGTGGCTCAACGGCTAAATCCTCGCCATGTAAGTGCAGTTCATATCCTGGCTGTTCCACTTTCCATCCAGCTCCACGCTTGTAGCCTTGGAAAGCAGTAGAGCATGACCTAAAACCTTGGAACTACTCATTGGCATGGGAGTCCTGGAAAAAGCTCCTGGCTCCAGACTTCAGATTGGTTCAGCTTTGGCTATTGTAGCCACTTGTGGAGTAAACAGGTGGACATTAGCTCTTTCTGTATCTCCTTCTCTTTGTGAATCTGATCTGCCTTTACAATAAAAACAAATCTTAAAAAAAAAAGAGTTCATAGATAGTTCATATTGTTAAAAATTACACATGGATTTCAGGATTTCTTCTTGTTGAAATGAACTTGCCTTTATAATTCTACTTGTCAAGAACTGCAGAAAATATCCTTGCATAGAAAGCGACAAGAATGCATAAGACAGAGTGGGCAATCCTGGACACAATGAACATGTAGGATACTTACAAACTTTTCACTCCTCTCATTCTAAACAGTCTAAAACTGACTTTCTATTTTCTATTTTCTTCTTCTTTTTTTTTAACCATTTAGTGAAAATACATTTGATTCTCAAGGAATAAAAGAGAGTTGGCTTACTGAATTTTGCTTTTCGAATGTTCTGGGCTGGGCCACCAGGCCCAGTGCCAACGACTTGCCGATCTAGCTGACTCCTGTGTGAGGCCTGCAGTTACTACTCACTCAGCAAACAGTCCTATCTCCGGGTGTGTGACCTCAACCAGCCTGCTCACCTCCCAAGCACAAGAGAAAAACACAACACTGCCAGAGGGAATCGGTTCTTTGAAACAGGTGGTGACTGGGGGGTTAGTTACTGTTGGCTTAGTGGTTGCTGAATTCCAATTAGATAGTAGTCCATGCAGGAGACTGGGAAAAAGCAAAGTCATGGTGAGAAGCTGCTGTGGATCTTGGGTTGACAAAAGCAGACACCATGTGCCTACAATGCTGGCATTTGGTATCAGGGTTGTTCTCACTGGCCAAACAGGGGAGGATGACCCGGGAACTTGATCTCCCACCACCCATGTGGGAGACCCAGATGCAGTTCCAGGTTCCAGGCCTCAGTGTAGTATGGTCCTGTCCTGGCTAGTGTAGCCATGTGTGGAATCAATCTGTCTCCTTTCCCTGTCTTCTCTATTTTTCAAATAAATAAAATAAATCTTTTTTAAAAAAAGATGACAAAAGCAAATTTTAAAGTCCCAAGCTGGCCAATAAGCAGGTGTATGAGTTTGTGTGTGTGTCTATGTGAAGAGCTATATCTAAATCTGTGTTTGTTTCATATGTGTCACAAGTGTTTGTGTGTGCTCTATGAATTTCAATTCAGGCACAGAGCTTTAGTTTTGTTGTTGTTTTTTAATTTCCACAAAAGGTAAAAAATGACAAGGAATTGACCAATCATTTCTCAAAGGCTTAGGGTTCAACATTAAGAGGACACCCTGAGATTCCTGGGAGTGGTTACCTAGGAGAGATGGGGAATGTCGCCTCCTGGGGCTAGGGTGCTGCATGGTTTCGGGACAGTCCAGGCCTTGGGTGCCCTGACACGGTGTCCTGTCTCCAGGGTCCATTCCGGCCTCGGATCCGAGATCATAAATCCAGGGCAGGTCACCAGGGTCAAGATGGGTCACATTGCAGCCCAGGCTGTCTCCACGAGAGACTGTTTGTCCTCTGCCAAGGTCCTGGAGCCCATACTGCGGAGTCCTGCAGCCAGTACAGGGTTCCATTCAGAGGCGGCCCCAGCTTCGTTCTTCAGAGGGACCCATTCGTCTTGGCCGCATTCTTGGGCAGCAGGTATTCTTATGATAATACCTTGAGCTTGCTCAGCGCCCCCGCCCACTTCCCAGGCGAGGTCAAAGCCAGCCGGGCAGTCAACATTTGTTGAAGCCTCTTAGTGTTTGGAACTGTGTGTTAAATCACTGTCCAACCCCATCTGGCGGGGTCCTCGCCGCACACCCAGCACCGCTCGCCCCGCCCGACGCTGCCTCCCACCATCCCTTCGAAGGGTCATTAGTTGCTATTTACTCATGTTAGCTTGGGGTGCCTCCCCATCAACACCCGCTTCTGGAGTGCTCTCTCCATGCCCCTTCTGTCTGCACCCAACAAGCCACAAACACCTTGCCAGTTGACGCACCTTGTTCAGCAATGGGGGAGGGATGCAAGCTGGCAACAAAAGTAACAGATTTTTTTTTTTCTGCTTCTTTTGGTAGCATTAAAAAAAAAAAAAAACCGGAGGAAGTAATTTACTTAGAGCTAAAGCTATTGGGCAGAACTTGGCTGCATGCCCCCCGCACCCCGAAAAAAAGAGGGCATTAGGTTGTGGAGAAAGCGTATGTATGGCGAGACTCTTCAAATGACCCAGGAAATACAAGCGGGGTGTTGCAAAAACGACACAGGAAACAAGAAAACGGAAACAGCACAGTGACACCGCGAACGAGTCCTTTGTAATTGCGATGAGGGCTCACTCAGTCCGTTTTTCCTCTGTGTGTTTCTGGTGTAACTAAAAATGCACGAATATTATTCATAAAAATGACGGTGGTATCCGCCTCGAGCTTGGCTCTGGGGAGCTGCCATTCCCCGCGTGTCCTGTAGAGGGCGAGCTGGTTCGACCCCTACTGCCAAGCGCTAAGTGCAAATACCGGGGTTAGGTCACTGTTTGGGATACTTGGACCCCAAGTTCAGGCTCTGCCTCTGCCTCCATCTCCCTGCTGCTGTGTGCCCTGGGAGACAGCGGGTGATGGGGGACCACTCACATGGGAGACCCAGATGGAGTGCCTGGCTCCTGGCTTCTGGCTTCAGTCTGGACCAGCCCTGGCTCTTGGATGGGGACGGAAGAGCTAATAGACAATCTTGAAAAGGAAAATGAGGAAATAAATACTTGTGTATATTGAGAAGCACAAGCCTAAGAGATTTTTTTTTCGGCCTTGCCTGTTGAAATCAGAATCATCCTCAACTTTCGTGTTCCTGCTCTGCCATTGAGTAAGGACTTGCTCCTTTGGATGAAAAATAGTTTGAAAAACCAAACAGAAACTTTATACATATTATTTATCCCTGCATGGCATTTCACCACTACAGACAATTCACCTTTAATGGGATTTGCTAGAGATTAAAAAAAAGGGAAAAAGAATTTTTATATCCTATTGTTTTATGATGACGAATTTCTTTTCTCAACTGTTAGAAGTTTACCTTTCCTCACTGTTACGAAGAAGATATAAACCAGGGACTTTCAGGTAAGAGCTGACCGTTTCTGCTCGCAGCACGCCCGGAGCACGCTGGATGCCACAGCCACACTGTGTATGTCCTGTCCACCTCCAACGGAGCCTGCCAAAGCGGGTTTTCAGGAGAGCAAAAGGGCTTTGGAGGGGGTACAGCTTTGCGCTTGTTAGGTTGTAAAGTAAGAGCCTGGGAGGCAGCTCCATGGTAGTTACAAATAATGTGCAACAGGGCTCACTCCCTCACTTTCCTCTCTGGAGGATCTCGGGAAAGGCTTATGAGGGTTTCCATAGAGCTTGTGACAAATGGGATAAAGCAATAAGTTCATTTTGGTGCAGATGCACTGTAAAACACACACACACACACACACACACACACACACACACACACAGAGGCAGCATCTCCAAGGAACTCATGGAAAATATGCCTGATGGACAAAGGATGTGTAGACTTGCATTTCTTGTGCTAACATGAGGGCTTGCTCTGTGGAATGTCCCAAGGGAGGGTGAGGCAGAAGCACCCACCTGGCTTCCCTCCGCCCTTCCAGACTTTTCTGTTTTATGTGAATGGCACGTGTCGCTCACCAATCCAATCCCACTTTCAGAACTAGTGGAAGTTCTCTTAACCTCTGGACACCAGCTCCAGCTCCCTGTGCACTTACAGAATGTGTCATTCCAGACATCATATGCTAAAGCAGTGCTTCATGGTGCTACATATATTATTAGTATGTGTGTGTACGTGTGTGAAGTGGGTGCTTGGAGTCCAGTTTGAAGTGAATCCAGGTTGTCCTTTAGGATAAAATGCCTGGGAGGGTAGCTCTAAGTCTTTTTGTCCTTTCTCGCTCATGATTATTTGTGGTCTTGAGCTCTGCATGCTGGACTCAGTGCTGGCATGGCGTTATCAAATACAACGAGGGCACACTTGGCAGGGGCTGGGGTGTGGACACACATGCTGCAGAAGGGCCAGCTGAGCCCTGCCACCTGCCACTTCTGGTAACGTTGTTTGTTTGGGTCATCCTCAGCTTTGAGGATGAGGATGTGAACGGATGACACTGGAATAAGTAAAATGGCAATATGCATCCGCCTTTGAAGGAGTAGATGACCTGGCTGTTTTATTTCCTTTGTAACTGGGCACACTCTGGAGTCTTCTCTGTTTCTCTAACCTTGGTTTGCAATTCAGCATGAACACTCTCATGTTATGTGTGCTATTCATCTTGCTGTCAGTTTTTCAACCAAAGGCAGGTAGTGGGCTTTGCCGAATACTACAGAGGAATCACCAGTGGGATAAATGAGAAAGTAGGAAATAGGGAGCCTGAGTCCTCAGGGTTTACTCTCCCTACCCCATAAAACTTGCTTGGATGTTCACAGCCCACCCAAGTTCACGCGCCCACAGCCCACCTGACCATGGCCAAACGGAGCTGTGAAGACCAACACTGCTGCTTCCCCACCTCCGGTATAGATAACGCACCAGCATTTCCAAAGATCATGGACAATGGAATTAAAACACGATTTCATTTTAGTGCAAAACACTTTTCAGAAATACATGAAAGAATTATGAAAGATATGTATGAAGAAGGCTCATGGATAGAAGTTAGTGAGTTGCGACACAGAAAGCTTAGCCTGTGCGCTGTCTTGGAGGCACATACTTCTCAAAGCCTCTCTCCATGACATCTGCGGATCATTTGCTTTCTGTATGAAGTCTGTGTTTGTCAACACATCATCTACCTTTGAACGCCAGTTTAGAAAAATGTTACACAGAAGGGAAAACAAATCTTCTTGACACCTGATGTCCTCGTTTGAGCCGCTGATGTTCCATGTAGTCACTGAGTTATACTTGAAGAAACCTTTTCTTATCATGTCCTAGTAGTTTTATTATACATGAGAATAAGGTTCAATGCGGTATATGAGCAGTTTACACTGCAGATGGGTTCGATAAGCTCCTCTGCTCTGCGTGTTTCAGAATTTCAACTCAAAATCGTGCAGGCAGAGCCAGAAGGTGATTTCTTTTTTTCAAAATATTCTCTAATTTTATTTTAGTTTTTCAAAGATGTATTTTTATTTATTTGAAAATCAGAGTTACACACACACACAGAATCTTCTATCGTTTGATTCACTCCTCAAAAGGCTGCAACAGCCAGTGCTGGGCCTGGCTAGGCAGAAACCAGGAGTCCAGAACTCCATCCAGACTCCCACGCGTGGGTAGCAGGGGCCCAAGGACTTAGTCCATTTTCTGCTGCTTTTTCAGGTCCGTGAGCAGGGAGTTGGATCACCAGCAGAGCAGCTGGGACCTGAACTGGTGTCTGTAGGAAATACTCATGTCTCAGGTTTAACCCGCTATCCTACAACACTGGCCCCTTTGTCCCTGCTCTTAGTAAACGTGATCATTTACTCCTGGGAGGAAAGAGAGAGGTGGAGCAGTGCCCTGTTGCAGGAGCCACGCTTCAGCAATGTGTGTTTTGGAGTACCAGAGCGTGTCTCGTTACCGTTTGAAGGTATGGAGGAGACTCCTTCACACCTCTGTGGGCTGCGAGCCCTGCGGTGTCATTTCCATCACTTAAAATGAAAGTTCCAACGGTGAGGGAGTTTGGGGATTTTTGGAGTTAGACGAGATGCAAAGGGCTTTTCTCCTGCCGGTGACAGCTCAGTATCAGGCTTGTGAGGATGTGTCATGGACCGCAGTTTCTGTCACAGTCATTGTAGCCCAACAATTTTTCACTGGAATCACATTAAGTTCATTACCATTTCAGAGAATATACTTGGAAGAAAACAGAGTGCACGTATTTTTCTTTGCTCTTTTTGATCATAATTTTTATTGCCAGTACTTTGCTTTTGTACTTCTAGACCAAAAAATACTTTCTAATTGTTGTGGGTTTTTTTTTAATTATTATTATTTTATGTTACAGTTCCATAGACTCTGGGATTTCCCATCTTCCTCCCAAAGTTCCTTCCCCTCCACCGCCTGCCATTGATTTCCCCTTTAGTATTACAGTGGTGGTCCTCCATCAACAGTCATAAGCTCACCATGCTGTTTATGAGGTGTTTCCCAACATTGGAGGCATGGGCAATGAAAGAGAGTCAGCATCCTATTGTTAGGGTATTTTCAACTCTTTCCTAGGGAGTTCATCTTTGGTCTGGATGCAAAGAGATATACAACACTTGTCTCCACACCAAAAACTATTTTTAACTATGCTGGTTGGGCCGGCGCCGTGGCCTAAGCAGCTAAATTCCTTGCCTTGAACACGCCAGGATCCCATATGGGCACCAGTTCTAATCCCTGCAGCTCCACTTCCCATCCAGCTCCCTGCTTGTGGCCTGGGAAAGCGGTCCAGGACGGCCCAAAGCCTTGGGACCCTGCACCCGTGTGGGAGATCTGGAAGAGCTCCTGGCTCCTGGCTTTGGATTGGGGTAGCTTCGGCCACTGCAGTTACTTGGAGAGTGAATCATCAGACAGAAAATCTTCCTCTTTCTCTCTCTTTCCTCCTGTCTCTATATATCTGACTTTGCAATAAAAAATAAGTGAATCTTTTAAAAAGCTGTACAACCTTTATTTACTTATCTCAAATTATGAAACCTGATGCACTATTGTTTTTCAGACAATATTTTTAGGCTTTTGAAATGGAGAGGGAAAAATACACAGGCTATATTAAGTATGACCATGTGTGCCTTTTATATGATAATTACGTTGCCAAAGAGATTTCAACAGAAGCTGCCATAAGGGTAAGTGAGCATTTCCAAAGCCAGATGAAAAATGCATGCTGGAGGAAAACTACTCCCACATGTCCCAGGTTCCTTTGCCCCCCAATAATCTTTTAATTCCACTTGCTGCAAGTCCTCTTGGATAGCCTGGTAAGCACCAGACCAGGTGACTCTCCGAGGATCTGACACAGATGAGGGGATGGCCCATGAGGTACCTTGACCGGCATTCTGGTCTCAGCTTAGGAAGCACGCCTCGCTGCAGATTAATTAAGGATAACCCATAAGCAAAATGACTCTGTGGTTTATGAAAAAATATGAAAAGACAAAAAAACAAAATAAATAGGGTGCATCTGTGGACTGTTTGCCGTGGCTCACGTGACCTCCCCAGCGTGTCGCTGTCATCCCACTCTTTTAGTTAGACAAACAAAACTCGCGGAGGCTGAACACGTCCCCGGAACCAGACACTTGGCACAAGAAGCCAGAGCTGGCATAATCAGGCTCTGGCTGTATTTTTTTTTTAAGGTCTGGCTTATTATTTGTTAACTATTTCACTGGCTGTTTCTCAAGCATTTATTCTCAACACACGGGCCTCCAGCAGATGGCAAGTTCAGCAATGCTGTCTGCTCAATGCCTGTGCCCCGCTTCATTCATGGAGTCTGAAGTCGGCTCCCAGAAACTGTGTGAGACAGAAACAGGGGCTTAAATGTTCAAATTTTTCAGAAAGGACTTTTGGGAGGAGGGAGATTGCAAGCAAGTGAAGCTTGGGCTGAGCTGAGGGAAGGAGGCAACTCAAGCATGTGGTCCCCAGGTAACTTCTAAGAGAAGAAACCAGACTAAAGTGAGGAGGAAAAGGTGGGGAGGAGCAATGTTAGCCTAACAAGCTCTCTCTGACAGCATATGCAAAGGCCCTGCAGCGAGCAGCCCATCAGCATGGGCAGCGACCAGCAAAGAGGCCAGCAGGGCTAAAACGCTCAAGGCAGAGTAGAGGGAAATGAGACAGGACAGATGTGCGGGGTGCCTGTGGTGGAGGGGCCTGCCTGCCATCTGGGTGGAGACTGGAATTTCTACCCTGATTCAATGCAACGCTGTAGTTCTTGGCTTTTCCAGGTGCTTGCCTGGCAATCTGTAAGATTAGATAAAGGACAAGATTCCCACCTGCCACCTCCCCACCACTGCCACCCAAGTCACACACCAGCCCTGCGGCTTCATGAATCTGAAAAATAAATGAGCCTTCATTTCTCACCTGTGGAACGTAGAAGGGTTGTGAGGAGGCAGCAGAACAGTGAAGGGGATGGACAATCCCAGTGCCCATGAGTGTTGTTGAGTTCTATGTTCATGCCCAGCCCAGCCCACCACCACCCAGCCCTTGAGCTAATCAGCTGGTATGGTAGTCCCACAGGAGCAAGCTCATGATCTCTCAGAGTATCTGTTCCCAGACCCAGTTCTCTTGTGAACTGGCCAGTGTCACGGCCCAGCCTAACATGGTCCACTCCCTGCCCAAACACACACTGATGGGTACTGTAGTTGACGCAAGCCCCCCAGCCATGGCTTTCATGTACACCAGTAGGTGGTGGTTGATACCAACAATTCCAGCTCAGCTCTCCCATGTGGGCAGGTATATTGGTTCAGCTCCCAATATCACCTGGTTTCCTTCCTCTAAATCACCTGGTCTCAGGCCCTGCATTTATCTGCAAGTGAAGTAGCCAGGTTGGTGGCAGTCGCGCAGAAGTCACTCCCTACCTGTCACATTATCTTTTAGCAGTCTTCCCTTCCACACATCTTCATACCCACCTCCCTGAGCAATCCATAGCCCCCCACGCCCACTAGTGCACATATCCCCAACTGCTGTCTTCCAGAGGTGTGCTTTGCCAGCCTGGGGCCCTGCGTGCATGCCCAGGCCCAAAACACACTTGCATACAGGTTCCCAGACCCTTTCTGTTGGCATGCCAGGGTCTGCCCTCCTACATATCTTTTTTTTTTTTAATAGGCACCTGTACTTGCACACTGGTATAGTTAACACAAATTTGGCATTAACCAGACCCAGGATGTCTGCCAGCTATTAGTGCTTTTCTCACAGCAGTGTGACACTTGCCTAGGTGCAATGCAACCTGGGCTGTTGCCTACAGCTGGGGTTCAGCCTTTTTTTAAAAACTCAAGTCTGCATGCTCTCGCAAGTCTTTCACTAAACCCTGGTTCTGATCTTTTTTTAAAAAAAATGTTTTTATTTATTTCTATTTGACAGGCAGATTTACAGAGAGAAGAGATAGAAAAACCTTGCATCCACATATGTGTACACAAATGTTAGGAATTTATGCTGTGGATAATTTAAATCAAGGGAAAAGCAAGACTGAAGATTGGGCAGCAGAGCTTTCCCCACTGGGTACTGGAGGGTATTGACAGGAATTTCATTCTCCCTGATGAAATGATAACAGTGATGATCTTCAAGCAATGCAAACGCTTTGTTTAAGCAATGTTTAAGCTTTGTTGGAGGAAATAGCGTTTTATGAAATTAAATACACATTCTGGTAGCGCCTATTTCTAATTACACACATCTGCAAGTCATGGTGGGAAAGAGATTTTTGCTTTTCTGCCTAATCTGTTGAGTCAGGAAAAAGAATCAGCATGGTAGTCTACCTCTCACTTTTATTGCTCAGATTAGAGAAGTTCCATAAACACAGCCCCAGGTCGAGTGGGAGCTGGAGTGAGGGTGTGATGGGGACTGAAGCAGGGGCACGTTCAGGAGTTCAAGGAAAGGGACAGAATCGCTAGTGGGAGCAACAGTGGGTGTACTCGGTTGAAGACAGGGTGTCAAGGGGAGAGACCAAAGCAGACATCACAGCCATGGACAGAGGCTCAGGGGAAGAACAAAGGGAAGGGGCTGGCTGAACCTGGGTGGACCCCAAGGACCTGCAGCTTGGCTCTGCTCTTGGAGAACAGTTGTGGGTCATTGTTATCGCCTCCTTACAACTGGGAAGAAATGAGTGGTGGGACAATGAGGATCTGACACTTTTATTTCTTTTCCAGATATGGATACAATTTCCTTAGGAGACACAAGGCTCCTACAAGCTCCTGCCACCTCTAGGTCGACTTGTGAACGCTACTTGTCTCACAGAATCTCCTTGCTCCATCAAAATTGTCCAGTCTGTGGGTGAAGGTTGTTTGCAATCATTTCTTATCTTTTAAGCAACTATATGATTTGCTGTTGCATTCTATTTCAATTTTTTAATTTTTTCCTGAAATTTATTTATTTATTTACTTGAGAGGCAGAGTGATAGTAATAGAAGAGCGAGAGAGAGAGAGAGAGAGAGCCTCTGTTCCTCCAGGGCCAGGCACAAGCCAGGAAGGAGCCAGGAGTGCTCCAGGTTTCCCACGCAGGTGGTAGGCGTCCAAGCTCTAGGTCATCCTCTGTTGCATCCCTGCACTCACTGGCAGGAAGCTGGATAGGACGAGGCGGAGTAGGGACAAGCACTCGGACGTGGGTTGTGAGTGTCCCACGTGGCAGCTCACTCCACCGCACCTTGTCGGCCTCTCGCATTGCAGTTTTAGGAGCCTTCAGTTCTGCCACAGCTTCCCTCACACACTTCTGCTATTTTTTCTAGACCAAGGCAAGTACAGATGGGAGAGGAATGTTACAAGGAGAGACTGGGAGGTCAAGTCGCACAGTTCAGGCAAAGGACGCACACCTACTCTGCCTGGTAGGTAGAACCAGCAGGAGTGATGCCATGGTGGGTGTATGAAATGAGAGCACTTCAAAACATTTACCCCAGAAGATGTTAAGAGAAGAGTTTATTGTGAGAAAGTTTCAAATCCATGCACAAAAAGGGTCTTCGAGGAGTTCACAGAAAATTACGTATTTCACAAAAAAAAATTTATTACAGCACTGTATCTTTCAATTTAATTTTGTGACCATTTTATGGGATGTTTTTTTCTAAAAAGATTTGTATTACTTGAAAATCAGAGTTACAGTGAGAAAGCAGGAGAGGTCTCCGTCTGCTGATTCACTCCCCAAGTGGCCACAAATGCTGGAGCTGAGCCAATCCAAAGCCAGCAGCTTCCTCCGGGTCTCCCACACGGGTGCAGGGTTCCAAGGCTTTGGGCCGTCCTCCACTGCTTTCCCAGGCCACAAGTTGGGAACTGGATGAGAAGTTGGGCAGCCGGTACACAAACCGGTGACCCTATGGGATCCCAGCACTTGTGCAAAGTGAGGAAGAGCCACTTGGCTATCGTGCTGGGTCCCCGGGTAACTCTGTGTTTCAAGTAAAGAAACAAATTCTTTTTTTTTTTTTTTTTTTTTTAAGATAAGGAGTGCAGCTATCTTGATCAATGCAAGTCGCCAGCCCAGGAATCCCAATAGGGTGAGGTGTCCCTCTGGAGAGCTTAGGGAAGGTGCTCGCCTCTCTGCTCCCCATGCTGTGGCAGAGGACAACTCTCTTCTTTGCCTCTTAATGCCTCGCTGGGCCTTGCTTATGGCTTCTTTCCCAGCACCTCTTCCAGTGTGGCAGGCAGCGGGCCTTCAGCCCTGTGCTTCAGTATTGCCTGTCGGAAGCAAAGGGGAGAAGAAGCCACAACACATGTCCGAGCACTGATGGAGAGTCAGTGCCATCTGCTTTCGTGGGTCAGCACCAGGGCTCCTCTCATTCCCCCTGTTCCCTGCTCCCTGTCCCCTGTGGCCTCCTGTGGGAGCAAGTGTGGCACCTCCCCCATGGCAGCCGTGGAAATCTCACAGCCAGAGAGTCTGAATGCATGGCCAACAATGTAAAGATGGGAAGGGCTGGAGTCCAGCTTGGCCAGGAAGCAGGTGCCAGGCGCACCTCTCGTGGACCCTGCGAAGCCACTGCTGCCACTTCTGCATGTGCCCCGTGTTGCTGTCGCCCCTGTTCTGACTTCTTTTTCTTTGCGATGCTTTGTCAGGCGGAGTGTTCACTTTCCTGGGGCTGCAGCTCCCCTGTCCTGCCAAAAGCTAAACTGACACCTGCCAGTTCTGGGGCCCTGGCTGTGCCAAGTCACAGAGGATGAGAGGGTGCCGTTCCTTTAACAAACTGGATTGGGACCAAAAGGTGGAAATTGAGTGTGTGTGTGTGTGTGTGTGTGTGTGTGTGTGTGCACGCTCCTATAGAGATTTTCTGGCAAATTTCATCCTGAGCTCCACGTCAAGGAAGGACCCTGATGATCCCTTGAGCAGCTAGGAGGAACCAGTGCTGCAGCACTGCCCCCCGGGCCTGACCTCATTTAGTGGCCTTAGACCCCAGCCTCACTTCCCGCAGTGGCCACCTGCTCGCTACATGGGGGTCACTGCCTGCCACGTTGCCTGATATCTAGACACCCCTGGCAATTTGATTGCCAGCTTGAAGGTGGCATCTTCCCCTGGAGCAAACTTTAAAGGGGTTTCACAAACTGGAAGTCAATTCGAGCCTTGAGGGTTCATATTCCACGATTTCCGGAGAAGCCACACACAAGGCAGCATCCCTGCCCAGCTCTCCACGAATCCGTTCTCCTAGGTGAGGGCTGCAAGCAGGTTGACGGGTGTGCTGGGGGGACAGCAAACATTCCTGCCAGGCCTGGGGTCCGGGTGCGCCGGGTTGTGGCACAGCTGTGGCCACACCGGTTGGTCTCCGGCCTGCCGCCTGTCACGCAGTGTTTACCTGGGAGTGAATCCGAGAGGCCACAGGGCCTGGATTGTGTCTCGCGGGCAGAGGGAAATTGCACAGCTATTTTAAAGCCTGGGGCTGTACATCTTGTCCGCGGGCCGCTGTTCATCAGGACAAACAGGCTTTGCCTCAGGAGAAGGACTCTCTGCAAATAAACCCCGTTACACTTCAAAAGTTGCTTTCAGACCAGAGAGAAAGGGGCACAAAAGGGCCTTCCTTGTGTTCGAGATGAATGGCTCTCACAGTGACAGGGACAGCGACTGCCTGCCCCCTCTTCAACACCTTGGAGTCCAGAGACAGGCCTGTGTGGACACACGCACACAGAGTGAATGCATGCATGCAATAACACACACACAAGTACATACATGCATGAGCTCACTCATAAATATGTGTACCTTCACACAGCCACTATCAAGTGGATGTCCAGACAAATACACACACACGCCGTACACTCTGACACCCAAATAAGTACAATCCATAGCACACATAACTCACTCTTACATATACACACAAAACTTTTCCCATACCCATCTCTACATAGATATCTACACAAATTTGTCAATTCACACACACACACAGGCGTGCACCCATACCCAGACACAGCCACAGGCATGCACATATGCAGAATTATGCAAGCTCACACACGTTCATGCATGCAAACTCACACTGAACCTCTACAATATGTTCATATTCACAGGTTCCTGTACCCTGACATGCACAAAATACACAGTATCACCACGCATGCACTCCCACTAGCACAAGGATGCCAGCACACACATGTTCACCTCACAGGCCAACTGTTGTACACTAGCACACACACACATTCCCACACACCCAGGCACACCCTTCACACTAACACTCATGGGAACATTCTTACCCCCGCTCTCACATCTCACACACAGTTCTCAGAACACATTCACGTACTCTTATTACACACACACACACACACAGAGTGACATACATGCACATTCAGATGCATGGATGTGCTATCTTTGGTTCTCAGGAACAGTTTTTACAAAGTGGAGGTCAGCTTTAGAAAATGCTACTCTCCACAGCTCTGGGGGGTACCGCCCCCTGGGAGCCCAGCCAGGCTTGCCCCTCTCCTGGGCCTGGGGCTCCCAGGGAGAGGCGGGTGAGATGAGATTTACCACCTTGTCTTCTAACTCTTGTGGAGGCAGTAGCTGCTGGGTTGGGATATAGGTGGGCTCTCCCTAGTCGGTGGACCCTTCGTGACCATGTTCACAGATGCTCAGAGGCCGATGAGCAATTTGCCTTTTCCTGTTTGATGACCTGTGTCTGTGAACTGATGCTTGTCTTATGCAAACTGGCCATGGCATCCTCCCCAGGTGTTTCCAGGTGAGTCCATGAACTTGTTTCCTCAATGAGACCCCAGGTCTTCCTGGCCTTCCCCCACCCCGAGGCTCCTGAAGACTGCAGGTCTACACAGACCACTCCCATGTGGCTCAGGATTGCTGTAGTCCAGCTGTGCTCTCACACGTGGATGGTAAGTCAGGAAACTCTGTCTATGCTATTGGGAGAAGTTATGTGTTGCTGGACATTTATATTATTAAACTTTTATGTTCTAATGATCTTCTTTTAAAAAATTATTTTATTTGAAAGATAGAGTTATGGAGATCTTCTATCCACTTATTTCACACCTTCAAAATGGCTACAATGACCTGGCCTGGGCTAGACCAAAGCCAGGAGTTGCATTCTGGTCTCCCGTGTGGGTAGAGGGACCCAAGCACTTGAGCCATCCTGTTATGCTTTTCCAGGCACATTATCAGTGAGTTTGATGTGAATTGCTATAGCTGGGACTTAAACTGGTGCCCAATAATTATTATTATAGATAAAACACAAGGATGGTTAAGACGTTGCTGAAGACACCTGCAGCTCACATCAGAGTAGCCAGACTCATGTCCTGACTCTGCATGCTGGGAGGCAGCAGTGGTGAGTACTTGGGCCAGGACACCCATGTGGGACACCCAGGTTGAGTTCCTAGCTCCTAGCTTCAGACTGGCCCACCCATGGCTATTCCAAAGATGTGAGAAATGGACTGGCGGATGGGAGTCTGTCTCTTTCCTTTGGTCTGAAATAATTCAATAAATTACAGTAGTTTCTTTTCATCAAATTGGCTTAATATTCTCAGAATCCTATTCATCCTTTATTCCAGTGATTATATGGTACAGGAATGGGATTTTCCAAATACTCAGCATTAAAGGTCTTTACAAAATCCCAAGGTTTCAAGCTTCCTTCTGTAGAATCATCAGCCGGTCTTCTGAGTCGTTGTTGATGAAGCTGGAGCAGCTAGTAGAAAAGGAATAAACAGAAAAACGGTGACGCTACGCAAGAATCATTGTCCTGTGTCAAAACACACACGTCATCAAAATGTATTGTAACCATTTTTAAAAGATTTATTTTATTTATTTGAAAGGCAGAATTACAGAAAGAGACATACAGCTGGTGAGGATTTCCGCTCACTGTGCTCAGAGGGGTTCCTGTGGAAATCCAAAACTCTCAGGGAGCAGAGAAAATTCTAGAGAGAGTCCCACAGGAGCTGCTAATTAGCAGCAATCAGGGATTGATTGGCCCCATTAAGAGGTGTGGCGGCTTGAGCTCTTATCTCCTTGTGTTGCAAAGTAAATACAGTTCACACACACACACAGAGAGAGAGAGAGAGAGAGAGAGAGAGAGACAGAGAGAGAGAGAGAGAGAGAGAACAGGACAAATATACATGGAATATATATGGAAATCTTATACTCAAAGAAGGAATCACACAAGTTGTTCAACCTAACAATCTTTCCTTAATCTTGCAGCCCTATCAGGCTTTCAAAGCACCTTCTCACCTCTCTGATGGTGTTTTAAGGCTCCTGAACAGAAAATCTACCTGGGTTAAAACATGATGACTGTCCTCATCTTAATGGTTGTGTTTTTACAGCACAGTGTTTAAGATCTGAGAACTGAATGCAAAAGATTGAAACATCTGGTAAACCTGAAAGATGGAAACGTGGTAAACAGCAGGGGGGACGTGTCAGGAGAATGTTTGTAAACATGTGTGTCAGAACAAGATTTGTTAAAACAAAATAAGATTTATTGATTTATTTTAAAGACAGGGTTGCAGAAAGAGAGAATCTTCCATCTGTTGGCTCACTTCCTAGATGGCTGTAATGGCCAGGCTGTAGCTCAGGCTGAAGCTAGATGCCAGGAGACAGGTGTGATGGGATGTCAGGAGGCAGAGGGGTGGGTGGAGCTCTACGTATCAAATCCTTTAAAGTTTACAGAGAACCAGGTCCTTGGAAGGGATGGGTGGAGCTGGAAAGTAAAGCACCCAGAAGTCCCAGCTCGGGACCTTCTGCTGCACGTTGCCTAGAGCAGCGTCAGCACACAGCAGCCAGTTGCCGCCTACCAGAGGAAGCACAGACTGGCAGCTGCGTTTCAGCCAGCCCTGTTTTTGCCCGCTCTCTGGTTCCTGGAGGACGCAGGGACCTGCAGAGAGGACGTGGGCTTCCAGGTTCAGAGGCAGAGGAAAGCCTTTTGTGGCCATCTGAGCTCCTGGGGTTGTTGACCTTCAGACTCATGACCCTGGAAGAAGGCATGGCAGCCACCTGCTGGTGGAGGTGACACCGGAAAGTGAGCCCTGCTCCCTCTGCATGCCGAATCTCCTGCAACAACACTGAAATGTCCAGGAAAGCTCCTCCCAGGGGCCACTGCCAGTGATGTCAGTAACCCACACGAACTGCAGTTCCAATCTAGCTACCTGCTAATGCACCTGCAGGCGGCAGAAGATGATGCATGTGCTTGGGCCCATGCACTCATGGCAGACCCGGGAGAAGCTCCAAGCTCCTGCCTTTGAACTGGCCCAGCCCTAGCAATGACAGCCATTTGGATCAGGGAGCCAACAGATGGGAAGAACTCTTTCTTTTTCTCTGTTTCTCCCTCTCTCTGTAACTCTTATTTTTATTTTAAGTTCATTATTATTATTATTATTATTAATATAGCTTGTGTTTGGTTTCTCTAAACTGAAGGCCACAAAGGCAAAGCTTACGATGGAGCCACGCCTCAGCCAGACATCAGGGTCCTGCCGACCCCTTGCTATGCCTGGAGCCTCAGACAAGGCTCAACCCAGAGAGGGCTTCAGCAAGCTCACAGAGAGCACGCATTGCAGCAAGAAAAGTGCATGAATTTCATTTCACACTGAAACTGACTTATTGTTTCATTGCATTTTCTCCACACACTCATATTTATTACATATGTCCCATAAGCAATATTATATAATTACTGTTACATTAATATTACCTGCCCAGTATCTGTTTTAGTGCCTGTTTGGGAGGTAAACCTGCTAGGTGTCAGATAACCAGTGCTGATGTAACCTAACAGGATTCAAGGCCCAGGAATCAGAGCTTGCTGTGAAGGGCAATTAAGGGGTGTGTGAGACGGGCACTCCTAGAGTTCAAGCCACAGGTCCTGTGGTCATCCAGAGCCTGCAGTCAGACGGCAGCCCCCAGAGAAAGGCACAGCCTGCTTTATTTGGCAAGTGATTGCTGAAGCCAGAGACTGGGTCGGCTTTCAGCAATGTGGGTGCTGCGAGGCTCCTGAGAAGGCCAGACATGCATGTCCACACCTTTGGAGGGCAGGACCTGCTTTGGATCCCACGAGCCTCAGATCACACTACAGAGGGCGGTAGGCCAGGCACACACGGCCCCTGCAGCTCTAGTGGGTGATTTCGCGTGTGTCAGGACTTCTTCCCCACTCCTCTCAATTTCTATACAGGGAGTGGGGGGCGCTTTCCAGAAGCCAAGTTCTGCTCCCTGGGAGGCCCAAGCCAGTCATATGCCTGTACTTCCTGCTTCCCACGCAAACAGCTTGCCAGGCAGTGCTGGCTTGGCCTCTTTCTACCTCTTTCTTCACTCCCTCCTCAGCTCCCCAGGGTTGCACACAAACACAGACCTTGCAGTCAAGAAAATAATCCCCCCTTGTGATGCATAGCCCCCTCCAGGGCACCGCCAGGAGCTTCCTGGTCTCACTTTGCACTCAGCTGTCCGCAGCTGGGCTCAGGTGGGCAAACAGCTGTTGGGAAGGGAGAGACCCTTCGGGCTGGGATGTGTATTCCCCACTGCCCCCCTCAGGAAGCGTGCAAGCGCCTTGCCACTCCGCAAGCCATAGAGATGCAGATGGATTTCCAGCTGCCCGCCGTCCTGCCAGCCCTGGCTGGAGGCTTTTCCTGGAGTTCACACCTGCCAGAAGGACAGGCTTTCAGTGAGAGAAGCTGCCTGATCGGAAAGGAAAAGCGTTGTTGTTGTTGTTGTTGTTGTTGTTGGAAGGAGAATCTAACAGCTTAGGGGCGACCACTCCTGACATTGCAGGTGCTTTTGCTTATTTCCCTGGGGACCCGTGGGACAGTGTGCTGAAAGGTGTCACCCTCTGCTCTGTTTTCAGAAAACAAAGGCTCTTTTACGTCCTGCCACGTGGAACCCCAGGAACCTATTATAGTTTCTTACTGCCCAAGACCCGAGTGCTAGTTGATTTCTCATTTCCTGAACACTGGCAGTTCTTCAGGAAAGTCTCGTGGCTGTCTGGTCCCCAAGCAGTATCCTTTTTCCTCCACACTGCCCAGGCAGGTGTGTGCCACAAGAGCAGGGCCAGGTACAGCTCTGCCGTTGCTCTGCCTACCGGGCGCCGTAGGTCCTTGAGGGTGGAATCCCGCACTATCCATTTTCTCTGTATGCTTTCATCCTCAGCATCATGTGCCCATGCACGCATCTAGGATCCACCACCTGCTCTTCATCGGGTGCCTTTGCTCCCTAATGCTTCACTTCTGCTCCCAAATACCCTCAGCTTTTCTTTTCTTTCTTTTTAAAATTTTTATTGGAAAGTCAGATATACAGAAAGAGGAGGAGAGACAGAGAGAAAGATCTTCCGTCCTTTGATTCACTCCCCAGCAATCGCCGGAGCTGCGCCAGTCTGAAGCTAGAAGCCTAGAGCCTCTTCTAGGCCTTCCATGTAGGTGCAGGATCCCAAGACTTTGGGCAATCCTTAACTGCTTTCCCAGGCCACAAGCAGGGAGCTAGATGGGAAAAGGGGTTACTAGGATTAGAACAGGTGCCCATATGGGATCCCGGCGTGGGCAAGGTGAGGATTTTAGCCACTAGGCTACCTTGCCAGGCCTCAGCTTTTCATTTTTTAAAAAAATGCAGGCTGAAAGAGAGAGAAAGAGAGAACGAATAGAGGGAAAGACAAAGTTCTGAGTATTTGCTTCCAAGTGACCACAAATGCCAGGCATGATCCAAACTGAAGCCAGGACTCTGGAACTTTCTCTGGGTCTCCCACTCGGGTGAGAGGTGCCCAAACTTGGTTCATCCTTCGCTGCTTTCCTAGGTCCACTAACAGCGAGCTGGGTTGGAAATGGAGCAGCTGGGACTTGAACCCAAGTTCTGATATGGGCTGATGGTATTAGAGGTGAGTGACGTAGCCCAATGCACCACAACACTGATCCAACTTCCCACTTCTTTAAAGCCTAGCTTGTCTTATTTTATTGAACTTGCAAAAAAGAAAACGAACGGAAGCTGTGGCACATCTACTCTAAGGAATACTACTCTGCCAGGAAAAGAATGACACCCTACTATTTGCCACAAAATGGTCCCAACTAGTGAGCATTATGCTCAGTGAAATAAGCCAATCCTAAAAAGACAAATACCACGCGTTCTTTCTGATAGAAGGCAGCCTTTATGCAAAATACAAGATCAATAGATAAATAGGTAAACATGCACGTGCATATATTCCCCTACAAGAACTGTGTAACAGAGACTGTCATACCGAAAAGCGAAGATACAATGCAGTATGCATCTCCACTTACAAATCAAACACAGACTCGCAATGAAACTGTTAAGTATATCCTGACAATCAGAGAGAGAAATAGAAACTCTTTCAACCATCAGTTCACCTCGCCAGTGGCTGCAATGGCTGGAGCTGAGCCAGTAAGAAGCCAGAAACCAGGAACTCCTTCTGGGTCTCCCACATGAGAGAACACTTGGGTCAAGCACTTGAGTCCTTCTCTGCTACTTTCCCAAACAAATTTGCAGAGAGCTGGGTCTGCAGTGGAGCAGCTGGGCTTAGAACCAGCACTCTCGGGTGATGCAGTCATCACAAGTGATGGCTTAACCTGCAAACCACTCTCATTTTGAATCTTGAGGTGAGGCTCCTATGTGCCTGTGGGGGGTGGCATTTCAAAGTGACACAAGGTGTCATTTATCTCTATGCAAATCTCCCTTTTCATTAAAAAAAAAAAGAGGAATTTTAATTATTTGGATCTCTGAGACGCTATTTCTGATCAGCCCCACCCTTACTGCGTCAAGGTTTGCAGCACGAGGCCGTTACTTTGGCCTCAGCTTTTCTGCGGAAACTGGTGGAGGGGAGGAGGATCTGATTCTGAAGGGAGGCAGGTAAATTCTTATGCTTTAGATCACAGAAGCCCCTGCAGAGTCCCCCTGCCCCACACGGCTGTCAAAGCTTGTGTGTGATCTTCCAGCTTTATTCCATGAAGGATCTGACAGCTAAGTTGGTTTTCAGGGGCTGTTTGGGGATCTAGATTGGTCTCTGAAGGAATTAAACAGCTAACAGACTCTTGAAGCCCAATGGAAACTTTTGAACCAGGCTGTCAATCAACAGTCATAGCCTGTGCACCTGCTCCTGGGGACGCCTGGAGGACATCAGTCTGTGTGGCTACGTGCTCAGGGAGGGTTCTGTAGGCTCTGCGTAGGGCAGAGTCTTCCAAAGAAGCCAGCCCGCACACAGAGGCAAAGGCAACAAGCAGCCCTGATTTATCGGGTTCTCTTGCTTGGATTCCCCCAAATTAACCTCCCTCCCATATCTGGTGACCAACTCAACGTTGTCTAGGCAATAGCTATTGGCTTGGCCTCCAGTGGGCCAACCAGTCTCAGCTCTTTGGCGGTAAATTGGAAATATTACAAGCATCCAGTTTCCAAAACCAAAGACCTTTTTTTTTTAAGATTCATTTATTTGAAAGGCATATTTACACAGAGAAGGAGACACAGACACGGAGAAAGAGATCTTCCATCTGCTTGTACGCTTCCCAAATGGCCACGGTAGCTGGAGCTGAACTGATTTGAAGCCAGGATCCAGAAGCTTCTTCTGGGTCTCCCCACATGGGTGCAGGGCCCTAGACTTGAGCCATCCTCTGCTGCCTTTCCAGGCCACAAGTAGGGATCTGGATGGGAAGTAAAGCAGCTGGGACTTGAACTGGCATCCATACAGGATCCCTGCACTAGAAGGTAGAATATTAGCCCTTTGAGCCACAGCACCATCACCAACAAAGAACTTTTCTAATCTACAGCTAAGTGCATATCAACATTTTCTAAGATTCTTGGGCAAGCCCATTGTCCAGTGTGGACTCAAGAGGTGGAAAATAAACTTCAGACTGACTCTTGATGAAAGCAGAGTCAGAGTGTCAAGTGCAGTGGGAGGGATTAGGGAGCGATTTTTGGCAAATCCTCTACTATGCACACCAGGAGGCAGAAGGAAGTCAGAGCAGGACAGCAAGGACAGAGTGGGATCCCAGTCCATGCAAGGCGAGGATTTAGCCACTGAGCCATCGTGTTGGGCCAAGAAATCTTTTTATGTTTGCCTCTTCCTTCCTTCCTTCCTTCCTTCCTTCCTTCCTTCCTTCCTTCCTTTCTTTCTTTCTTTCTTTCTTTCTTTCTTTCTTTCTTTCTTTCTTTCTTTCTTTCTTTCTTTCTTTCTTTCTTTCTCTCTTTCCTTCTTTTATTTTTGTGATAGCGCACTGATTTTTTTCACCCCAAAGTTAGCGATGGGAGCCCTGGCATCTCTAAGCGTGGGCTGCCTGTGCTTGTCCGAGATCACCAAGCCACCATCAGAGGGAGTCCCAGGCACTGACATCCAGCCTGGGTGGCTCTGCGACACTCAGCCACTTGAGTAGGAAAATGCATACTTTCTCACAGGCCAGTGGGTGCAGCCTTTGCTGCAATCAGCTCTAAGTCACACCCTCAGGAGAGGGTCATGATTGAGTGGGCTACCTGGCAATCCCTGACAGATTCCTTGGAGAAGTTGAACACTTTCTGCACTTGGGCTCCTAAAAACATTCTTTGAAACCCGTTGAGGTGAAAAAGTCACAGAGCAGACAGGAAGGACATTGCTTCTGTTCTGTCCCCGTCCAGTCATCTGTCCTTCGCACCTTGCTCTGTGGATGGCGCGACTGCCCTGAAGGACCACTGGCCTATGCAGAGGTGGAAAAGGAGAAAGCCAAGTCACACTGGGAGCGCAGCTGCTCCTGCTGAAGACAGGTGTCTCAGCACGCGACGCCACCACCCACCGCAGCAGGCTATTGCTCAGGCTTTCCCAGCTCAGCCTCTGCTCTCTCCATGGCCGAGCACACTGCCAGATCTCTTTGCTGAGTCACCTCAGGGTTTGGCTCAGAATCTGGTTTTAGCAGAATTTTCGTCAGTGAGGTTACCTGTGCATTGCTTTCAGTAAAGCTGCTCCCAGCGGTTTGTGTTACATTCAGGGACTTATTTTTGTCACCGCTAAATTGCTTTTGTTCTACGGAAATATTTTCTTTTTGTTTTCAATTTTATTTTTGTTGATGTTTACATAGTTCAGAAGGATGCATATTGATGTCAATGGCTGATTAGTGGGGTAAAGGTTGAGGAATAGGGGAAAGTAGATGAGATAATTTGTTTCAAAGTTTTTATCTCTCCTTTCTCTACCTGGAGGAAGGTGGGAGAGAAGGGGAGAAGCCACACCCAGCACCCTAACTGCCTCGGTATCCAGGGATGGAATACGGTCACCCAGTGTCATGCCAGGGTCCTCCACGTGGAGCTGCTCTAAGAGTACTGCTCAAGTGGTTCCGATAGTTCTAAATGCTGTTAAATTTGTTATTCCAAGGATGAGGAAATCCTGGCAAGGCCCCTTGACTGACATAGTTCATCTTAGAGTCTCCATTCAACCGGGTACTTGCTATCAAAACTGCCATGTCCTC
Source organism: Ochotona curzoniae (assembly GCF_017591425.1). Classification (NCBI taxonomy): domain Eukaryota; kingdom Metazoa; phylum Chordata; class Mammalia; order Lagomorpha; family Ochotonidae; genus Ochotona; species Ochotona curzoniae. The sequence goes on along the minus strand of NW_024465894.1, from coordinate 18,847,633 downwards.
CATGTGCACTTGGACAAGCCGCTCATTGCACTGTCTTTCCTAAGGAGGCCAGTTCTGACTCATGCACTCCACAGTCAGACCACAGATCCTGCGATTCTCCCCGTGGTTGGAATTCTGAGTCCAGTGATTCAGCTTGGGGGTCTCCAAAGAAACCTCCTTTGAGGTGATCCCAGATCTGACCCTCGTGTGTGCCAGTCAGTACACAAGAGCCTGGCTTAGTCTGTCATCCGGCTTAGTCTGCCCACATCAGCCTATACACACATCGGTGGTTGCAGTTGCTAGGTCAGTTCTGTCTCCAGCTCCATCTCTTATGTTAACCAATGGATGCTGCAGCCCAACTTAACCCTGCCCACCGCATAGCAGGAACTGCAGCCCACCTGGGGTGATCCCCAATAATCCCCAGCAGGCCCGAACCCAGCCCTGTGCTCCTGCGCATGACGGCGTGTGCAGCAGACTTGTCCAGCCTGTCCCACATCCCATTGGACTTGTGTACACACCAGTGGGTGCTTCAGCCTAGCTCAGCCCAACTGAGCTCGCTATCCAACTCACACTCGTGCAGGCGGGTGCTGCTGCCTGTGTAGCCAGGTCCAGCCCCAGCTCACTGATGGGAGCTGTGGCCCATCAGAGGGGTGCCCACAGTTTCCTTGAAGGCCTGGATCTTTCCAGGTGGTTCTGCAGTCCAGTTTGATAGGACTTGCCCCCCCCCCCATTTCCAGCACTTGCCAGCTGGTGGCTGTAACAAAGCCCAACCAGACTGCACTTAACTCTGGCTCATGCATGTACCAGTGGACACAGTAACTTAGTCCAGCCTGGCTCTCCCACTAACCCAGCTCACATGCAGGCCAGTGGGTGTTGTAGCCCTGAGCAACCTGCTCCAAACCCCAGTTCTCACTCTCACCAGTGGGAACAAATGGCCCAGTCAGGAAGTGTTCACAGCTCCTCTACTGGGTTCAGCCGGGCCTTACGTGGGCCTTATGGGTGCTGAAGCCCAATGCTGCCTTACTTCAGCATTTCCCAATGGGTGCTGCTGCCTGGCCTGGACTGGCTTTCCCTCAGTCCCAGCTCATGCTGGAGGGTACTGCAGTCTGAACCCTAACGTGAACTAGTTGGTTTTGCAGCCCAACCTAGGCCTGGCCCATTCTCATATCTCCCAGTGGGTGCAATGAACTGGCCCAGCCTAGGCTGCCCCCAGACCTGACCCACATATATGCTGGTGGGTACTATGACCTAGCCTGGTCTGGGATGCTACCAGTTTGGATACTTGTGTTTACCTGCAAGAGATCGCACCCTCACAGAGGAGTTCCCCAAGCCCCTCTAACAGGTCACCTCCCAGTGGCAGATCACATGTACTCCGTTGGGTCCTTGACCCAGACCCTCTTGGCCCTCCTCCTGTCTTGGCAGGTACAGCAGCCCCGCCCCGCCTGGCCTCCCCCCAGACTCAGCAGAGCGGGCCAATGGGAAGGTGAAAGATCTCTTTCTGTTAGCTTTCCCTTTCTTTCCGTTGCTCTGCTTTCCACATAATTAATCTTTCAAAAGAGAGAGAGAAAGAAGATGGAGTGATAGATTTGTTTTAACCTGGCCTTGCACACTACCCTGGGGCTGGAGTGTGCTCCATCTTTGCCACCTGTCAGAGGGCCAAGGAGGAAGCAGGGTTTTTCCCACCATGTCCAAGGAGCACGCCGGGCCTTTGGGTGCTCAATGTGCTCCAGGGTTGGGATCTCCGCTTTTATGATGGGTCTTATCTAAGCCACGCCCTCACCCTGCCTACAGTTGTCCCCACCCATGCTATAGACGGGAAAGCAGAGGAGGCGCCGGCACACGGTCGCTCACAGACCTCGGGCCTCAGGCCATGAATTCGCCGAGGGAAACACTGCGTGCGGGTCCTGGCTTGGCGCTGGGCCCTGGAGAGCAGCAGAGAAACGCCCTCCTTGCAAGCAGCGCTGTGCTGGCCGCACAAAGCATCACGGCGGCGCCATCTCGTGGCCGATCCGAGGTACTGCAAACGGTGAGCAAAAGCGGACCATTCCCACCCGCCCTCCTGCTGGCTGGACCAAGCCGGCCTGGGGTTTTACGAGCGTGCCCATGCATGGGCAGAGGAAAAACGTGGGCAGCAACCGACTCCCTGTTCTCAGACAAAACATCTCAGTTCTACAAGCAGCAGTTTTGGTCCCAGTCCTCCCCACCTACCTGGAAATTCAATTCTGGCTGCCTGGCTGGGGAGGTTCCTGGGATACAGTGGGTCACAGGTTGTCTCCACGGCTAAGGACATCCTGTCCTTTGAGGAGTGACCCTCTCTCTCCCTCTCTGTCTCTCCACCCTTTTTTCAGTGACTTTGGGGGTGGAGGTGACCACCATGAGGCCCTGCCAGCTTAATCCCTTTTGTTGGACTGGCAGGGATGCTCTCCCTGCATTTCGGTTAAACCTCAGCCCCTTTGTCACACTCAGGAAGGTGTGTCTGTCTGCCTTCCTCCACGCACGTGTGGTCTCCATTGGACCTCCTCAAGGGCAGCTCTCGGACAAGGATTTGTCAGCAAGCCGGTTAGGATGGCGACAGGAGACGCTAACAAACCCCTGTGAGGGAGTGAGGAGGGGGGCCGAAGCAGGGGGCCGGGGTAGGGGGCCACGTGGAGGGAGTTAACGAGCAGCTGTAGTTTGTTCTTGCAGGAGAGAGGGACAAGGGCTCCTGTGGAATGAGCCCCCTCTGCCTGGTCTCTTTTGAGAGGGAGAGAGATCTCGTATCAGCTGATTCACTCTCCAAACGGCCAGTGGTTAGGTCAGACAGAAGCTGGGAGCTTCCTCCTGTCTCCCTTGTGGGTGCAGAGGCCCGAGCCCTTGGGTCCTCTCTGCTGCGTTCCCCAGGTGCGTCAGCTCCGTGGGCTGACTCTCAAGCTTGCCTGTGTCCCCCATGGTGGGCCTCAGTAACTGCCAGGTCTCTGCCCTCCGCAGGTTCCTGGCACAGCTGATGTCACACAGCAGGAGGTCAGCTCTGCCCAGTGCAGGGGACGGGGGGGGGGGGGCGGGGGGCAGGACAGATTTGGGAGCTGAGACATCGCTGTCACCATGGAGGGTACCGCAGCTGCTCGTGGGCTGTGGCCACAGGGTGAGCACAGCGAAATCCAGAAGGCTTCCATCAAAAACCACCAGGAAAACTGCTCCATCCCGTGCCCACCCAGACCAGGCTGAGACGAAAAGGAACGCCAAGGGTTACTTCTCCAGAATCATGATTTAGCCTTTTCAAAACCACAAAGGAGGTTGCAGCAGGCAAAGGAAGCCGTATTCTGTGCCTGTACAAAGGCCATGAGACAGGCAGGGAGAACCCGGGCATAGGAGCCTGATCCACCCCAGGGAACAGCCAGTGTTGACACACCTGTGGAGAGTGGGGTCGCTTGTGGCGTGGACCTGGGCAGGCGGGCTGCAGGGGCTGACTGCGTCTGATCCAAGCAGGCTGACGGGCTTCTCCAGAGTGGAACATGATGCCGCACCATGCTTCGAGGAGCTGCAGAGGCTGCTGTTTTCCCACGGCAAGCAGACATGGGGGACATGGACACTACTGATGAGCTGCGTGCATTTCTCACTCTTTGCATCAAAAATATCTTTGATAGGTAATGATGTATTTATTTGAAAGACACAAAGTGTGAGATCGAGCCAATGAGAGGGAGAGAGTGATATATTCATCGGTTGACCCTAAATGCCCACAATAGCTGGGCCTAGGTCAAGCCGAAGATGGGGACTGGCAAGTCCATCTTGTGGCAGCAAGGCCAGAACTCATCCGCCCATGATCCACTGCCTTCCAGCTGCGTCTGTAGGAAGCTGGGTGGGGGACGGGGAGCAGCCAGGACTAGAGCCAGGCTCTCAGGTATGCGATGTGAATATCCCAAGCAGCAGTTTGATGCACTGCACCACCGTGCCCACCCCCTTCCCCAGGGGAGTCCACAGACAGCTCCCAGCCATCCAGTAGTGACGGGGCTGGCTGCATGGAGCATCACCAACCTGCAAGGTGCACCTGAGCCTGAGTGTCCATTGGGGGTCGGGCCAACATTTGCAACCCAAGTCACCTGGCTAGCAGGGGCTGTCCAGAGTGGTCCAGGGCCCCTGGGTCCGGCAGAAACACTCTGGGCAGGCAGCACATTCCAAGGACTTGGAGCTGTGCCAGGCTCTGACTTTCTTGGAGTAAAGTGAACCCTTTCCTGTTCGCAAGACACAGGGCAGAAATGGCAGCAGCCTCACTGCCTACCTCCCCTCTCCAAGCTGTGGCTAGCCCTGAGTCTATCTTCGGCACAAGGCACCTGAGACCCACCCCCCACCTTCACACTCCCTTGCCTCATTTGTGATGGGCACCCTTCCTCCTGAGCCCTGGCCCAAGAATCCTCATTTCAGCATTTGTGTGTGGAAATTCCAAAGCAGGACCAGGCAAGAATTTGCCAAGTTCTCAGTTTCTCGGATTTTCTGTTTTGAGCAGGAAGTCATGTCCATCACATGCAGTCACAGTTGCTCCTCGCTCTGGCCGCCCCCAGCTCATCCCTGAGCCTGTGGTCAGCCCCAAGCCCCTCTCTGCCCGTGTGGACCTCGGCACTCATTCCCTGCACACTGAGGTCTTCCTGCAAGTCTTGAGGGATATCTCGGGGACACCTTCCTGCACAGCAGCACCCTTCCGCTGGGCTCTGCCCTCATCGCTCTGTGCACCTGCTACCGTGGGTTCTCCATCTCTCCATCCTGGAATTGGGGACTCCCAAGGGGATCTTCAGGGGTCGAGATGGGTCACTCGTTACATGACAAAGTCTGTCTGTCCTCACCCATTGGCGGCACCTTTGGTGAGAGACCAGGGCCAGCTCTGGGGTTTTGGTGTAGCTCTTTAAACCACCGCCTGAGAGATGACAGAATTCCACATTGGAAGAGTGCTGATCCAAGTCCCTGGGAAAGCAGCAGAGGCTGGCCTGGGTTCTGGGGCCCCTGTACCCATGTGCGAGACCTGGAGGGGGCTCTAGGCTCCTGGCTTCAGCTCTGTCTGGCAGATGGGGGAGTGAATCACCTGATGGAAGGTTTCTCTTCCTCTCCTTCTTTTCCTGAAACTCTACTTCCTGACACTTTTACTCAAATAAGTAAACATAAATACTTTTTTAAAAAACGAAAAGCTAATATGAATAGCATTTAGGGTGACCTAAAACTAAAAAAACAAATAAAAACAATAACCCCTACAGGTAACTGTCACATGACCCACGAATCAGCACACTGCATGCAGGGCGTTTGTTCAGGCTCCATGTCGAATCTTGGTGGGCAGGATATGGGCAGAGCCGGTGCCAGTGTGGGGTTCACTTCCCCACTTAGCAGAACCAGAGAAGCAGACCAAGGGCAGAACGTCTAACCCCTGGTGCCCTTTGAAACTCTGCTTCATGCTTCTAATCTCTGTGGACACCGTTGGCACCTCATCCCCCGAGGGGGACGCATCCTGCCAGCTCCGGCTGGGAAACATCACCTTGCCCGCGGCCTTCTCCCTGGTTCTGAGCTCTCTTCTTTTAAATTGGTAAAAAAAAAAAAATATTCATTTTTCATGCCATAGGCAAGCTCCAAGCCCCTGAGGGGTGTCATAGATGGTCTTGTAAGACACAGTACTGTCAGTGGCACTGTGGTGTTTCGGGTTAATCCTCTGCCTTCAGTGCTGGTCTCCCACAGCAGAGGGAAGAGCTCGTTCTCTTTTCCCTCCTCTCGCTGTAACTCTGCTTTGTCAAATAAAGATTTAAAACTTAGTTACTTCATTTTGATTTGGGGGAGTTGCAGAGAGAGAAGAGAGACACAAAGAGATTTTCTATCCACTGGTTCACTCTCCACATGGCTGCAGTGTTAGTTCTGGAACAGTCCCAAGCAGGGAGCCAGAAGCCTCCTCTGGGTCTCCCACGTGCGTGCAGGGGCCCAAGGACTTGAGCCATCCTTTGCTGCTTTCTCAGGCGCATAAGCAAGGACAGGATCAGAAGTGGAGCAGCCGGGACTCAAACCAACTGGTACCCATATGGGCCGCTGGCTTTGTAGGCAGAGAATTATCTGGCACCAGGCCCCCAAAAGAAATCTTAAGAACAAATTGAAAAGATTTTCAGGGAAAAGCTGAAAGAATGTTGTCATTTCAGTGACCTATGTCCTGTCCGTGACAAAAAATGCTTGACAGCAGCTGGCAGAGCTGTCACAAGACGTCTTAACAATTCCTTTGCACCGGATTCTCTGCAGGTAAGCAAAGTGGACAGCAGAGGGCGGCAGAGGACGCGCTTTCTTCCCCCGCCGTGCCTGACCGGAGCTGACCTTGGCGGAGCTCACACTGGACCATCCCCAGGTGAGAAAATGGAGGCTCAGGGCTGATACAGACGCTGGCCAGGTACACCCTGTACCGCACACCTCTAGCGGAGTCGGAACAGAGCAAGTTTCTTGCATTCCCTTGTCTTGGAAGTGGGCAGCTGATGATTCTTGTTCACCATCCCGGAAGCTCAGGGTCCTGCAGGTGCACAGGTTTCAAGTGTCCTCGGCCACAGGGGTGACCTGACGTGGGCTCCACACTGCAGAAGCAGCCACCTTAGGTTGTGTCATTTTTTGGAAAGGCTTATTTGTTTATTTCTTTGAAGATTAAAGTGAAATACACACACAATGAGAGGGGGGGAGAGACAGTGAGAAAGAGACACACACAGAGAATGTGTTTCCGTCTGCTGGCTCACTCTGCAGATGGCTGCAGTGGCCAGGGCTCTGTGGAGCGCACCCTAGGCCAGTGAAGGCTTGGAGCTGCCCAGCACTCATTAGTAAGTAAAATTTACGTCCGTATCTTCCTACCCTGCACCAAGCTGAGTTTGGCGAGTGAAACACTTTGGGAAACAGAGTGCTTCCTGGTCCTGTTATCAATACACACGACACGAGTAGGTGGCAGCCGCTGGGCGGAGTCACACAGAAAGAAGAAAATACAAAGAGACACCATCTGTCCACTGATCTGCTCCTCAAATGGACACAGCAGCTGGAGCTGGACTGGCCTGAAGCCAGGAGCCAGGAGCTGTGTCCAGGTATCTGCCACATGGGTGCAGGGGTCCAAGCACCTGGTCTACCCTCTGCTGCTTTCCCAGATGCTTCAGCAGGCAGCTGGATCAGAAGTGCAGCAGCCAGATCTCAGATTGGCACCGATACAGTTGCCGGCACCATAGGTGACGACCTCACGACGCTTCACCACCTTGCGGGACTCAGGAAGTGATCTCTAAACTGTATTTAACAATGGTTAATTCAAGTGTAAGTGGCATGTCGGGCAGAGTCAACCACAACAGCCGTGGGGAATGGGGCTTGTGCTGGTTGAGGGTAGCTCCTGGCCCACTGCCTCTCTCCAGGCTCACATCTGGCTCTATTCTGAGCAGCGTCAGCATGCTTGCCCATGGCTCCTTCCACACCGTGATCTTGCACCAGTCTTGTCCTGCACTCATGCTTATGGTTCTTCTCCAGCAGACTCCAGCTGGGCTCCTGTTGGATGTGATTTCAATGTGGTTCACGTCCTGGAGGTTTGGTCCTCTATGTGGTGTTGTTGAGGTTTGAGGGAACTTGTAAGAGGCAAACCCTAGTGGAAGGTGGTTGGATCAAGGGGACAGCACCGTGGGAGGGGATCCATGCTAACTTTTTCTTTTTTTTTAAGATTTATTTTTGGGCCCAGCACGATGGCGCAGTGGTTAAGGTCCTCGCCTTGCACGCCTGGGATCCCATATGGGCGCCAGCTCTAATCCTGGCAGCCCCGCTTCCCATCCAACTCCCTGCCTGTGGCCTGGGAAAGCAGTCGAGGATGGCCCAAGGCGTTGGGACCCTGTGCCCGTGTGGGATACCTGGAAGAGGCTCCTGGCTTCGGATCAGCATAGCATCAGCCGTTGCGCTCACTTGGGGAGTGAATCATCGGATGGAAGATCTTCCTCTCTGTCTCTTCTCCTCTCTGTATATCCAGCTTTGTAATAAAAATAAACAAATGTTTTTAAAAAGCACTGGCTCACTTTCCATAGGTCCTCAGTGGCCACAGCTAGGTTAGGGCTGAAGCCGGAAGTGGGCAGCTAAATCCAGTTCCATGTGGGCAGCAGGAACCCACTCCCTCAGCTAGCAGTGCTGTCTCCCGAGTTCTGCATTAGCAGGCAGCTGTGGTCAGAGAAAGAGCTTTGCTCCTTGTCTGCTTTGCAGCAGAAAATTCCCCCTTGCTCACCCACCCAGACATCCTCCTACAGGCATGAGTGTGTGTGTGTGTGTGTGTGTGTGTGTGTATCTATCCACCTGTGTGATCACATGCACGTGTGTGTGTGTGTGTGTGTGTGCCTAGAGCTATTTGAATAAAGCAATGTTGTTGTTAGAGCTGGGGAGGTGGGCTCTTGCGGGGAGACTGTCCCTGGAGACCAGGTGTGGTGCATTGGGTGCGCTGAGGAAGTGCTGGCACCTGCAGCAGCTTTAATAATGCCACTCTCCTCCACTGATTAATATTCTTGTCAAAATACAAGAGAAATGGGAATGACCTGCAGCACGGGGGCGGGACAGGATTGGCTGAGCCATCTGGCTTGCATTCATGGCTGTGCTTGCCTCTGCTCTCGGCTCCAGACACAACAGGATGACAAAGCGGAGAAATGCGCACAGCTCTATCTGCCTTGCTCCTTCTGTCCCCATCCGGGCCCCAAGCCAGCCACGCTTTGTGGGCATTCAGTCCTCAAGGTGACTGGAGCAGCCCAAGCTTCCTTCCCAGGAACAACATCCCCAAGGTCTTTGTAGTTTGCAGCCCAGGAGTGCAGGTGTATTGGACACTGAAGCAAATGACTCCTGCCTTACAACAGCACACAGTCCCGGGCCTGTCGGAGTTCAGCCTGCAGCAGCCACAGGGGAGTGAGACCGGAGTCCAGCGGGGCCTGCTCACAGCTCTCAGGGGCAGTTGAGGGCCAGAGGACCTCTCTCAGCCTCAGAACAGCAGCACTGGGGAGCACCCCCAGCAAGTGGCCAGAAAGCTCTTTTCTTCCCCTTCTCCTTTTTCAGACTTATTTATTTGTATTTGAAAGTCATAGTTTCTGCATGCACACACACACACAGAAAGAAAGAAAGAGAGATCTTCCATTTGCTGGTTCACTCCACAAATGATTGCAATGGCCAGAGCTGGGCCAAATCTAAGCCAGGAGCCAGGAGCATCCTCCAGTCTCCTACATGGATGCAGGGGTCCAAAACGTTGGAAACATCCTCCGATGTCCTCCTAGGCCACTAGCAGAGAGCTAGATTGAAAGCGGGCCAGCTAGGACTCAACCCATACGGGTTCTGAACTCCATATGGGTTCACAGGCTGATTAGCCTGCTTGCTCCCCGCCCAAGAACTTCTTACCAAAAAAAGCCACAGCAGCTTTTGGGTTTGTGGGCAGAGATAAGGTGTGCAAATGCTTTGCCTGACAATGCTTCCGTTCTTTTCCTCCCAGGTACACTGAGAGACAGAAACTTGGCCTCCCTGTGGTTCGAGTTGAGGTGCATAACTGCACCAGGTCAAGGGGATGGGGCTCAGAGTGACTCTTGAATGTCTCAGGGGACCAAGTAGATTCTAGCTGTAGGGTTTTGTAATCTGTGAAAGTACTTGCCTGGTTTCTGTGATTCTGAAATGACTCCAACTTGACAATCAGGGTTTCCCGCGTTCCTGTGGTCATGCTGCCATTGCCTCCTTCACGCACGCAGCAGCTCCTCGAAACACCTCGTTGCCCACACTCGTTACACCCAGAGGTCCTCATGGGCAGGCCCTTTCCTCCGGAGGAACATCTGCTCCGAAGCAACACAGAGGACGCAGCCCAGGACAGAGCCGGGGAACGTCCAGTCTAACTAACCTGCCGAGCCAGGGGACCAGGAGAAGGTGAGAGGGCCGACGCCACACAGTGAATTCTTTGAATATCATTTTGCTCCAAAAGTAGCGCATGCAATCTATTGTGGACCCTTGAAACAGGGAATTATCCTCTTCTAATTCCACGTGCAGTCTACAATAAAGACATGTTTGCATTTTCTACAAAATGGTACGTTCCTGGTCACAGCTAAAGCCTCGTAGAAGAACAGACTGTCAGGATTCTGAACACAAAAGTGGGCTAAAGAAAAAAAAATTTAACCCAAAGAATCGTGAGCCTCCTCAATAAGGAGTCTCCCCCAAAGAAGGAGTGTGGAAAGCTAGAGAGGCGGAAGCCGACTGAAGAGGAAAAAAAGGAGGAATAATAATACCAAAAACTAGGGTTTCTAAGAATACGCTATAGAAGCTACCCAATGCTTGTAATTGCTGGTGGTTTGTGACCACAATTACAGGGAATGCAAAATCACTTCTGTAACATTTTCCTTGGGGAGGACGGGAGGTTAGAACTTGCTGGGGTTTGAAGTCCTGCAGTAGTGAGCTCAGCACATCAAAGCCGGGCACCGTGCCATGCTTTCCCTGCCCTCCTGCCACCGCAACTCGTGGCAACCAGCTTCTCTTACCTCATTCCAGGCTCCCCCTCCCAACGACCGTAAATCCAAACAGACCATGCTTAGTCCTTGTGCATGAGAAGCCTGATGGTCCGATGCCCCACTGCCCACCTGACCAGTGGCACCCCCACCTCACCAAGCGCTTAGCACAGCCCTCAGTCCTCGCTGCTGTGGCTCCTGGACACCACACCACACCGTTCTCAGACGTGAGCCGCCTCCTTCCTGTCTGGGGTCACATTTTCCCCTGAAGCTGTTGGATGTATTTCTAAGCCCCATAATCTCATCTGGGATGATTCATATGCCAAGTATTCCCAACCCCCTTTCCTTTTTCAAAAATACATTTTGCTAAGTTGTATTTTTCAAGGAATTTATCCATATTGCCTAAGTTGTGCAATTTACAGGCAGAAAGACCAGAATATTCCCTGATAATGCGTTTTATATCTCTGCCATCACTCCGTCTTCCACAGAATTTGCCTCTGTTTCTCTTGCACAATTCAGGTAAGGATTTATCTTAGGATTCTGCTTAACAGGCACCATTCCTGTCCCTTCCTCTTGCACTTGAAATGCGCTTTGATCCTCGGTTGGTCAGCATCAGGTGAGGAGGGGCGGGCCAGCCGAGGTTGGAGCAGGGCTGGCTGGAGCTCCGCAGCTGATAAGGAGGGAGTCCGGTGACGCAGAAGCTGGGCAGACACAGACCGAGGGAGGATCGCCACGACCACGTAACACCCAGAGGCTTCCTGGAAAGGTGTTGTTGGAGAAGGACTTCACGGGGCCTGAGAGCGGGGGCCTTTGGGGCACTGCAGCTGAACGCGAAGCTGGAGAACGGCAGGAAAGCTGAGTCTAAGAGAGTGTGTGTTTCTGCCGTGGGGAGAGCCATTGGCAAACCACTGTTTGTGGGAACTGTGCTTACCGCGGTGAGGTTTGACTTCTAGATATTTCTTTCTGGCTTTCTTCAAGGACATGCATATGAATCATTTCGTGAGGAAAAAATGCATATCTGATTCCTATGCAAACTGTGGCTGCTTGCATTCGAAAGCGAAGATGAGGAAAAACATTTCCATGAGTTGTTAAGTGAAATAAAAATGTTTATAAATAATGAATAAACAAATGTGAAATAAAAGTTACGAAAGAGGGACTGGCGTGCTGTGAGGTAAGCTGCTTCCTGCAGTGCTGGCAGCCCAAACAGGTAATGGTTTGTGTCTCAGCTGTTCCACTTCCATCCAGCTCTTTGCATGGCACCTGGGAAAGCAACAGAACATGGTCCAAGGGCTTGGGCCCCTGCACCCATGTGGGAGACCTAGAAGAAGCTCCTGGCCTGGTCCTGCCATTTGGAAAGTGAACCAGGGAATAGAAGATCTCTCTGTGTATCTATATCTGGATGTAAATAAAGATAGAGATCTCTGTAAATAGAGATATACATATGTATGTATACCAATATAGATATACAGATATATATCTATATAGATTTAGACCTATGTGTACTCTCTCTATATATATATATATATATATATATATAAATTTGCCTTTCAAGTAAATAATTGCATCTTTTAAAATGTATATAAAAGATAAAATTAATAAAAATTTAGGGCCACACTGACACATATCCCTACCCCCACCCTCCCACGTCTAGGCTTCCGTTGAGAAGACATAACCCCCACTTTGGCCTCGATCAGACTCAGGTCACACTCAGCAGGAGGAGGGGGCTTGAAGATTCCACTGTGACCAAGGGCTTTCTTGAATTACATTAAGTGTCAAATCCGTATCCATGCAACCTGGCCTGCCCTCGACCAAGACACAAGGACACTTCAAAAGGTTTTCAGACAAGCAGAAATAAAATATAACTTCACGTTGGTGCAAAAAAAAATTCTTTTGAAATCCTTACATGGTTTTTACAAAATACATGTGTCCAATTTTGAAGATACTTTATATGCACGGATTTCAACATTCTTTGTACCAAATGAGCTTGATTTAATTTCATTTTTTATGCACTTAAAAAAATATTTATTTATCTGAAAGTCAAAGTGCAGAGAGACAAACAGAGACCGAGAGAGAGAGAGATCTTTCATTCAATGGTTTAATTCCAAATGGCCACAAATGCCAGAGCTGAAGCAGTGCGAAGGCAGGACTACCCCCCGCCCCTGATGGATGCAGGGCCCTGAACACCAGGACCATCTTTTGCTGCTTTCCCAGGAGAATTAGTGAAGCAGCCAGTCTGTGATTGGCGCCACTGTGTTGCAACGTTGGCCTCTTTTCATGAACTTTTTAAAGTTCTCTTCTATTCACAGTAGACTCTTCAGCAGGATCCATAGTAGATGAAATAGCTAAATGGCATGAATTTCTAATGTTCTAGAACCTTCCAGCTCCTCCTGGTAACAATCCCACCAGTGTGGTGTCAGATCCCAGCTCACCAGTGTGGTGTGTGGGCACCATAACCCTTGACTTTCTGAATCTCTTCTCTCCCGGTTCCTTTGCTCATGAAAAAGTCGAGTTGTCTGTTTCTTAGCTGTTTTTAGATGGAGGACAGTAATTGTGTGGGAGGAACGTATCACCCACCAAGAACCAGGATGGAACAGGCGAGGTGGGAATGCCACAGTGTAAGAATACAGATTAACTGAAAGTGCAAGGCAGGTTTTTTTCTTTGGAGAATTTCACAAGAGTGGGATTCAGCAATGCTTCAGATAAGACCTGCTTTTGGGGGGTGGGGAGTAACTTGGTGGATGTGCTAATCACCCTGAGGTAATTAACACAGAGTATCATGTTATTTAAACCAAAGAATAAAACAAAAAGGGAGAAAATAATCAAACACCACTTATAAGAGTGAGAGAAAATTGACAATGGATGCGTTATAATGCAAAGAATATGGAAAGAGCATAAATTTGGAAAAGAGCATCATGGTTTCTATGTAAAATTGTTTCTAGAACATTCTACTCCTTTTACATCATACTAGGGGTAATATCAACACAGGCATAAAATGGTCTCATTGTATCAGTGGGTTTTAGATGTTTAATGGAGACCTCATCGTCCTCTCTCACGGAACAGCATTGCAAGTGATCTCTTCCTGCAGTGTCCTGGCTTATCAGCCAACACAGGCTCCATTCCCACCCACCGTCCCTTGAAACTCCCTGAGTCGTTTGAAGCTGACACATGGGCTGCACCCCTCGGGTGTGGTGTTTCCTGCCTGAGGAGCCTGGCCTTTCCTGCAGGAACAGTGCGACCCTCCCAAGGGAAGGAAGAGGCGCTCTGAACTGCTAGGGGTGGCACATTCCCAGGAGGGATGCAGGAGGACAGGCCAGCCACTGGGGCCGTGGAGCCCACAGTCACTCCACGGCAACTCAAGTGCAATTCAGTTCACCTCCAGACCTGGCTGAGTCAGGGTCATCAACAGAGCCACAAGCCAGCTACAGATGCTCTTAAAGGGCCCCTGCACAGTGAACCTGCTGCAATCTGCCATGATGCCAGGGTAGGTGCTGGGAGGGTCTGTGGGGGGAAGAGCCACGGATTGTGAAAGCAGAAAGGGTTCAGAACACTGCAGGGAAGGAAGCCCACTGTGGATCATTCTTCACCCCACCCTCACACCACCAACGACAGCCTTTCCCACAGGGTAGGAGCTATAACTGATGCCCAGGCTGCCTGGCCAAGAACTGCTGGAAGACAACACGAAAGGGCTACAGAGTATGGATTCTGGATCAAATGAACTCCTCCCAGAGCCATGTGGCCTTAGGAGAATCGCTGAAGGTGTTTACAGACCAACAGCAAGCTTCGGTGTGTGCGCAGGGGAGTAGCAGCAGGAACTTGCCAGCAACACAGATAGCAAGGGATTGGAGCAGGCAGCTGGTCAGGAGCAGGCCCTGACAGGTCAGGCAACACCTGACAATGACCTTCTGCCGTGAAGGATGGAGGGAATAACAGAGAGACAGGGTTGGAGGCAAGAAAGCTCCCATCCACTGGCTCATACCCTAAATGCTCACAGCTGTCAGGGCTGGGCTGGGGCTGGAGCCAGGAGCCAAGAACCCAACCCATGTCTCCTACGTAGGTGAATGGCAAGAACTGGATTCCTTGAGCAATGGCTGTTGCCTGCCAGGATCTGCACTACCAGAAAGCTGGGGCCCGAAACTGAAGCTGGGTCTTGGACTCTAACACTCAGCTATAGGACATGAGTAAGTCTTCACTGCAGGAGGTTCGATGCTAAGCCACCACCCCAGGGGCCTTTGCAAGGAGGGTTTCCTTTTTAGGGAAACCCCTCTCACCTGCCTGACTTCTCAGGAATCTGTCAGTCCAGCTCTACCCAGCAGCTTCCTTGGGCCACACCTCCCAGATGCATGTGTTTTACCAAATGCATTTCTTTAGAGGTGTCCTCATAACTTTAGCTGTTGCTTATTTTTTCTCTAACTCCAGGGAATATGGAAGAAAAGTGTGTTGACAAGCTCCAACTGCTTCACTCATTGCAATGGTCACCGTCCTTTTGCCATACAACATCCTCATTGTGTTTGTCACTGTGCACTCAGAACACACATGTCCCTAAAGGCAAGGAGCTTGTTTTGTTCCCATGCAGGAGAATGACAAACAAATCATCTCAGTGGCACAGGAGAGCATTCGCCAGCACCCCTACAATAGTCACCGGGGAATGCCAGCGACTGTCCTCAGCAACAGAAGAACCAAGTGGGAGAATAACAACATGTGCAATGCAACCAAGGGGCCAGGGGCAGATACAATGCAGAGACACACAGCATGGGATGATGGTTCCACAGAATGTATATGTTGGCACTCTGTGTGCCCAGGTCTCCTGCACCCATGGAGCCCACCAATTACAGACTGAAAGCATGGAATTAAGTTAGGCATTAAGTTATATATGAGCATGTATAAATGTGTAATACGGTTTCTCTTGTCAGTCTTCCTCAAACAATTCTGAGCAGCACCTCTGGTCACAGCACTTATATTGTATTAGGTGTTTTAGAAAGGCAGGAGTGGGGAATGTCTGGTTTATGGATAGTACAAGGCACAAAATTACCTGGCCTAGCCTTGCCAACTCAACCAACAGGCGGGACTAGGAATCTAGCAAATCTCTCTTTCTCTCTCTCTCTCTCTCTCTCTCTCACACACACACACACACACACACACACACACACACACATTTTGCACTGCTGTTGGTCTCCATTCTTCTAGAATTCTGTCAAGCACACAGTGAGAGCTTAGTATATATTCACGTATGATTGCAAAAGGACACAAGGGAGTGACTTGCCCCAGATTGCCCAGAGAATGCAAGAAAAATGTGAGCCACATACAAGCCTTGGTTCCTTTACAATGTCCTCAAGGAATCCTGTTTGTGCCATTGTTCTTTTATTTTTTTGGAGGTAGAGTTGGAATTTTATTTAATCTTTGAAAAGGTAGGGCATTCTGTTATTTGCAGTTACATGAAATTGGAAAATACTCTATGCTACGTGCAGTGTACCAACTACAAAGAAACAGCATAACACCACACATATGTGGAATCTAGGAAGGCTGATTCACCCAAGCAGAGTAGGATGGGGGGCGGTCACCATAGCCGGATAAAGCTCAGATAAAATTAGGCAATGGGGAGAACATTTCAGTTTAATAGGAAAATAGCTTCATAAAAAGGCTTATTTATTTATTTGAAAGCAAGAGAGTGAGAGAGAGATTTTTCCATCCACTGGTTCACTCCCAAGATGACTACAGAAGCCCGAATACTTGAGCCATTCCTGCTGACTTCCAGAGACTGCACTGGCAGGAAGGAACCTAAAGTCAGGAGCCAGAGGCAGGAAATGAACCCATGTAGGTATCTTAGTTGAGAGATAAACGCCTGCTCCAGAAATACATCCTACAGGTTAATTTCCCTTAGAATGCATCACCTGGATTACTACAGTCTCTTTTTCCAAAGGAACTTTTCTCCTTGCTCTTGAGTGTCAGCAACAGTTGGACAAGTAATGTCCTCACAGTTGGTTGCTTTTCTTCTGCGTTAACTGTCTCGCACAATGTGGGTGCACCTGCTAGGAGATCCCTGTTGGCCAATGTCAACGCTACTGACAAGCTTGCTAGCATTTACAAGGCTGACAGTGGAGGAGAGATCCCTGCTGAGAAGGCTAGAAGGAAGGCAAAGAGCATGCTCACTGAAGAGCTGGGATGCAGAAGGATGAAATGATCAGCCTTTTACGATCCTACCCAGACCAAGAATCTTTTCGACCCAGAATCTGCTGGCCCTTCAGGCAGATGACAAGCATTTCTTTCTAAGATCTGAGTGACTAGCTTATCACCCAGGCCTCAACTTCATTGCTGCTTGATGACCCTTTGGGAAACTCGGGGCATGCTCTGCCCATCAAGTCGTGAGGCAACCTTTTCAGAACCAGGAAAGGAGCAGTTGTCTCTATGAGGATATGGCTGGTTCCACAGCTGGCCCTACAGGAGCTGACAGCCACTGGAACCTTCCAGGAAAGCCCATGGTGCCAAGCTTCTTGGGAACTACCTGAGATTCAGCTATTCAAATACGTAAGCAGCCAACTCTCAAGTGGGACTTGTTATGACTCCCACTAGAAAGAAGGATTAACATCTTGTGCTGCTTGTAGACTTTATTTTCATATTCTAAAGTTGACACTGACAAATAATTTCAAAGTTTAATCCATCTCTTTTTCTTAAGATTTATTTGTATATCTGAAAGAGCTGAAGCTGAGAGAGAGAGATCTTCTGTGTGTTGGTTGACTCCCCAGATGACCACAATGGCCAGGTCTGGGCCAGACTAAAGCCAGAAGTATCATCTGAGTCTCCCATGTTGGTGACAGGGGCCCAAACATGAGAGTCAGCTTCTGTTGCTTTTCCCAAGAACCAGATTGGAAGTGTAGCAGTTGGCACTTGAACCAGTGTCCATATGGAATGCTAGCATTGCAAGCAATAGCTTTATCCACTGTGTCACAACACCAGCCCCTTAATCTATCTACTTAAGAAAGAAAAAAATCTGAGTGTGTGATGACGTCAGCGTATGCCTACATCTTTCCATCCAGGGTGGAGTTTATTTGCACTTGCCTTAAGTGTGGGCTGTGCTTAATGACTCATTCATAGTAGAGAAAATACAGCACAGCTGGCTCCATGGCTAGGTCATAAAAGATGATGCTTCCCACATCTTTTTTCCATCTCCCTCTTGGGGTGTCCTTGCTGGACAAAGCCAGCTGCTGTGAACATGTTCCAGCAATCCCAAGGAGAGGCTCACATGGCACAAATAGAAAGAAGACCCCTGCAGCCAAGCCATGTGCATGGCTAACCAAGAAGCAGGTCCTGCAGCACCAATCAAGCCTGCACGCGACTCTTGTCCCAGTATGCATCTTCACTGGAGGGACAGTGACCCAGAACGGGCCAGCTAGGTCATTATCAAATGGTTGGGTGATGTCTGGAGGTGCTGATTTGTGGAGTATTCACTACCTTACAATAAGTAACAAATACAGAATGCTATATGCACGGTTACAAAGCCTTCCCTCCATCTTGATGGCATGGGGAGTGATGAATTCTTACTGCTGCCTGTTTTCAAAGTCAGTTTTGGGAAAGGAGAGAGAGAGAGAGAGAGAGAACAAATCTTTCATCCTCTGGTTCACTCCCAAATGGCCACAATGGCCAGACTTGAGTCAGGTTGAAGCCAGGAGCCAGAAGCTTCTCCTGGGTTTCTTACATGAGTGCAGGGATCCAAGTACTTTAACCGTCGACTGTTGTTTTCCCAGGTGAATGAGCAGGAAGCTGAGTCAAAGTGGAGCTGTTGAAGCTAACAACCATGTGGATTCCACCACTGCAGGTGACAGCTGTGCCTGCTACACCACAGTGCCCGCTCCCCTCAACGTTGTTAGACTAGCATGCTGTGTTCTGGGTTTAGAAAATGCTGTGCCTCTCAGGGAGAGACAGGCCAAGACAGACACCAGGGGCCAGGTGTACCACCAGCCACAAGCATAGGCATCAGCGCTGCTTCCCCAACGCACTGTGGACGGAAATGGCCAGGCCCTCAGCGCTTCACCAACGAAGCACACCCTGGACTCTGAAAGGAGCCATTCCCCAGGATCTAGACCATGAAGGCTAAAGCATCCGCTGGCAGGTGAGGCGAACATGTCATTCCCCCTCTCAGGCAGAGGAGTCCCAGATCTGTATGTCCATCCTGCAAGCTGGTCAGAGCCCAGTGAGGCCAAGGAGGGGATTGGAGGAGACAGAGGCCTCCTCGGGAACCTGGATAGGCTGGTGCACATGCACATGTACACACACATATTCAGGACACCTGTGCAGTCAATAGCCCATGGGACAGTGTATCTGATCCCCTGCAGCCTAATGCTGAGGCATCTCTGCTGAGCCTCCTACTAAACCAGGAGCTACACGGCAGTTGTTTTCCATTCCTCGGCCACCCATAGCAGCAAGCAGAGAGACAGCTAATCTCAGCCCCTCGGGAGCACATCCTCACAGCACCCTAAGGTGTTGTCCCGGGGCGGCAGCTCTATTGTTTGGTGTCTGTCTGTCTGAAAGTTCCCTCTTAGGATGCTAGAGCTGGCATCCCAACAAGACAGACCCTAAAAAAACAATCAGAGTTTATGATAGTAACATGAGCCCCACAACCCCCTCCTCATGAGCCCACAGCCCCTCCCCATGAACCCCACAACCCTCCTCCTCCACGAGCCCCACAACCCCCCTCCCCATGAGCCCCACAGCCCCTCCCTGTTCCATCCCCAAAGGGGAGGCCATCTTTGCAGGCCTAATCCCCTGGGAAGAGCCCGGAATGCTCTGTAAGGTCTTTGTTCCAGCGTCCGTGATTTCACTGGAAAAGCTCGGCTTGGAGAAGAATTCTGAAACATTCTCCCAGGGAGAAAATGCAAGTTAAGGAAACCAGCCCCCTCCAACAGAAAAGTCAAGCAATGGAGAAAGTGTTGCTGAACCTGTCACCCCAGCCAGGCTGAGTCGGCCCTGGCTCTGTGCCTACCCCGAGGGCCCCGAGGACCCTTCATCCCATCATCTGTTGATGGCCGGCATTGTCGCTGCTGACGCCCAGCGCCAGCCCCTCTTACCCGGCTCCCGGGCAGGGGTGTGGAGAGGAAGCAGGAAAGTAGCCATCAGTCAGGCAGGCTTTGACAGGCAGTGGGGGTGGGTCTTGGCCGCCAGTACCCTGGGCCGAGCCAGGAGGTGCCAGGAAATTCCAAGCCGGTCAGCTTCACAAGCTGCTCAAAGAGGGCAAATGTGTGGAGAGACTGGTGGAGGCAAGTGTGGAGATGACTGGGAGGAGGAGGAAGGGCAGGCGGGTCACAGGCCACCCCTTTGTGCCGCAGGAGTGGAGTGACAGGTGCAGGGCAGGCTGTGGTTCTGTCTCCAGTTAGGGTGGCCCTGAAGCCCAGCTAAACCTCCAGCTCCCTGCTGTGCTTCTTGGGAATGTTGACTCCCTACTCCGCCTTACCTGGGCCCCACCAGGGCTCACACCCTGCCCTCGCTGCCTCCACATCCTTGACTTTGGGGATCTCACTCCTGGGATAGTAGCTTCAATGTCAGGATCACAGTTCCTCCGCCCCCAGCTTGTAGACCTGAATGATGTGAGGCCCCAAGGTGTAGGGGCAAGACCCATCTGTTTCACTTATGCCTCCTCCTGCTGCTTCTCTCATGGTCGCATGAAAAGTTCAGGCCCCAGTGCACCTTGCCTAAGACCCAGTGCTGGCAGCCCCAGGTAGGCTGTGTGCCTGAGTCCCACAATGCCCAGGTCCCTGAGGCTGTCAGAGCCCTGACTGCTGCAGGAGCCGAAGGCAGCTGTGTGGAGCTGACTCCTGCACCTCCTGGCCAACGGACTGAAGTGAGAACAGGGCAGGTGATTCTGGAGGGACACAGATGCTTCCTGTCCACCCCCTACTATGGAGCTGTTAGGAGCACTGGATGAGTCATGGACATGTGTGTAGAGCTGACCATGGCCTCTCACAGCCCTGCCTCCACTTCCAACTCTCTGAGCACTAGCAAGCACCTCTTTGATGATCCCAGGACTTGGAGGTGGTGGGTACTGGAGGCAGATGGGCTGCTGGATGGAGTGCTGCCTTCTAACCCAAGAAGGGGACTTTTCATTGGCAATGGGACTTGCACTGTGTACACTTGACATTGGCATGTGAGAGAGGAAGATCTCCCAGCTCAAGTCCCAGGGCCCTGGATATGGCCAGAAATGGGGACGGAGCCAACACGGAAATCATGATGTTTAGAGTTTGGGAAGAGACTACTAAGCCAAGGAGAGTACTAAGGTGAAGGCAAAGCTGTTTGGCCCAATGAGGAGCTGAAATAAAGGAAAAACAAAACAAAATAAACAAATGAACAAAACCCCTAGGAGTAGGGAAGGGAAAAGAAAGGCCAACATCCTGAGAGCACTTAACACGATTGATAAAAGGATTTAGGTTCCAAGATTTAAGATGTGCAAGACAGATGCCATCAGGCTCAGATCATCTCAAAGAGAGAAGTGGATCCTGCCTGTGGCTCAGGGGTGCCCCACACATTGCATGTAGTCACCATGTTCTGGCTAAGCTGACGTTGCCTCCCTCTGGCTTTCTTGGAGTCTCCTGAACCTGTAGCAAGTGGTGGTGAGCATCATGTCCCCAAGGGGCTGAGACCTAAGCAGCATACGCTTGTTATTGGAGCACACGGATGTCTGTTCTTACCGTGTGGGCTGGAGGATGGGTGTGGTTTGGCATTGTGGGAATCAAAGCTTGTTCTGATTCCTGGCGAAGCTGGGTGAGTGGTGACCTGTGTCCTCACAGGGGAGGAAGCGGGGCTAAGAAAATGGAGCACCGGCAGGTGCTATGGTGCAGTGAATTAGGTTACCATCTGCAACTCCAGCATCCCATCTGGGTGCTGGTTAGAGTCCCTGAGGCTCCACCTCTGGTCCTAATGATGGCCTGGGCAAGCAACACAGGATGGCTCCAGTGCTTGGGTACCATCTGTGTGGGAGACCCAAAGGAAGTTCCAGGCTCCTGGCTTGGGTCTGACCCGTTCCAGGCCATTGAGGCCACTTGGAGAGTGAATCAGCGGACAGAAGATCTCCTTCTCTCTGTAACTCCTCCTTTTCGATCAATAAATAAATCGTTTTAAAAATGCATCCCATGGGATTCATTTCTGTGGTGGGAGTCTATTCCAAAGCTGGGAGAAATGGTATTTGGTACCCGGGGTAAAAGTTCAGACAAGGGTGCTTCAAAAAGTTCACCAGAAAATGGAATTCAAAGTCTGAGTTTACTTTGCTGCAAAAATATTCTTTTGACACATGAATTTTTTTTAATTATAGAGGGAAAATATGTGTTATGACAAAATTATGCATGGATTTCAACTTTTTTGGGAACAAAACAACTCGTATTTTTAATTCCATGTTCCATAAGCCTTGTGAAGCCCTCTCATACTGGCTCTCTCAAACAAGCCCTCTTTTGAGCTTTTGGAGAAAAACACAAGTAACTTTCCAGACAACTGCAGAGAAACATCAGCTGCCTGTGAGTGGAGTGGAGCCCAGCACCCAGGCCACAGTCCATGTCCATGGACAAACACCAGGAAGTAGAGTGGGTCTGTGACCACCCCTCCATAATCGACTGCGTCAATGATGCTGAGCAGAGACCAAGACTAAGAAATATACTTTGCAACTTCAGCCTTGATCTGACTGCACCCTGACTTTTTGGCCACCTCTCTGAGATCATCCTCCTCCTCCTCCTTCCTGTGGTGCCCTTGAGAAGCCCAGCGGCGTGGACAGCTGCCTGTGAGGGCACAGGTGTTCCTCCAGAGGGCAGCCACACTGAGGTTCCAGCCAACAGCTGGCATTACCTGACAGCCCAGATCATCATCCCCTTGGAAGAGGCTTTGAAGTATCAAAAGGCCCAGCTTTTGAGAGATTTCTTCAGTGAACCTGTTCCAGCCCTTCCTGAATTCTTGACCCCCAAATGGCAAGCACAATGCAGGGTGCTTACTGCATAGAGACCTCACTGCAGCAGTGCCTTCGTGAACAACCCAGGCCTGGGTTGTGGTGCTGTGCTGTGATGAGCTGCATCTGAGGTGGCAGGTGCCCTGCTTTGCTCAGACAGACTGACAACAGGACTCAGGGTATCACTGAGGGCTTGTTTCAAAAAAAGTATGTTTGGGGGAAGCTAGCTCCATGGTATAACAAGTTTAGCCTCTGCCTGCAGCATTAGTATCCCATGTGGGGGCCAGTTCCTGTCCCAGCTGCTCCACTTCCCATCCAGCTCCCTGCTTATGGCCTGGAAAAGCAATGAAAGATGGCCCAAGTTCTTGGGCCTTTGCACCCACATTGGGAACAGCAAGAAGCTCTTGGCTCCTGGCTTTGAATTGGTTCAGCTCCAGTCATTGTGAGTATCTGGAGAGTGAACCAGCAGATGGACGATCCCTCTCTGCCTCTCCTCTCTGCAACTCTGCTTTTCCAATTGAAAAATACATTTTTGAAAGAATACTGTTTTGCTTGCTTGTGCATGAAATAGAGTAGAGTGGCACAGAAAGGCCAGCTTGGAAACAGCTGCAATAGCAAGACATAGGGTTGCACTGGTCTACAGAGAGACAGGCATAGGTACACCACTCACCTGGAAGCAGGTAGAACCATGGTGCTTGCTGCTCAATTGACATGGGACTGAGGAAGGAGGGATTTACCCATGTTTTAGGCTAGAGCATACCTAATGAACTAGAAGTGCTGGGAAAGAAGTTAGTTAGTTGAGATGTGATTGTGAGCTTAGACATGGATTTACTCAACGCCATGTGTTTAGAAGACAGGCAGAAGTCAGGCCGTATCCTGTTGCTTGAAGCTTCTTTTAAGTGTGTTCTTCACACCTGGAAATGGAGGTACCGTTAGTGCTCTCACAGGACTTCAAGTGGTCCTCAGTGAAAGCAGTACAAAAGTGTAAGAGGGTTATTGGTAAGGGAAGGTGTCAATCGACAGGTGGAAACACTGGCACTCAGACACCATGATCAGCAAGGCACCCAGGACACCTGCAGCCAGCTCTGAGCTCTCACCCCACACCCAGCTCTCCTTCAGTTCTGGGCCAGCGTGACTATACATGTACGTATAATCATGAGAATGGACAGTCATGTATATACACAGCTACATATATGTATGTGTATGTGTGTGTGCGTGCATGCATGCCTCATGGGTACATTCAATTCACA
This sequence comes from Ochotona curzoniae, assembly GCF_017591425.1. NCBI lineage: Eukaryota > Metazoa > Chordata > Mammalia > Lagomorpha > Ochotonidae > Ochotona > Ochotona curzoniae. Next base: position 18,824,042 of record NW_024465894.1, on the reverse strand, counting down.
GGAGAGATGAGAAGCTGAGAAAGGACTGAAAGAAATTTCCAGAATGAAAGCTTCAAGAGGCCCCCAGGGCCTCTTGGCAAGTATGTGACCTTTTCACCCGCCCAGCCTGGGTCAGAGTCGTGACTCTCTCTGCAGGATTAAAGGGAAAGGAGGATTTCCTGCGGATGGCCAAGACATGGCTCATGAGGACTGTGGGTATGAAGGGAAATGATCCAAGGGTGACAGGTGCTAAAAGGGCAATCCGTGATGGATACTTTCCAAATAGAGGGGATCAGCTGATGACGTTGGTGGCTGAGGCGTCTGCTACAGGACCAAGGGCAGCTAAGGAAATTGAAAGGTACCAGGCAGTAGTAAGTCAGCACACGTGCAGCCCAGCCATTGGGGCATCTACACTTTCTGCCACATACCTCTACACCCAGTTCTGTCTTTTCCCGTAAGAGCTTCACTCTGCCACCCTCACAGGCAGAGACAGAAACCAGAGGATTCCAGAGCAACATCCTATCTCCCCTGAAGCAAGCACTAATGTTTCAGTGGTCAGAGCAAGAGTTTCCAGGTGTCCTCCCTGGGGTGTTCTTAACCATGGCAGACAAGCGTGTCCCTGCCTGAAGCTATAGAGTAAGTGCCCTGCAGGTGCAACCAGCAGGACAAGCAGAGCAAGTGGCCAGCGAGCTGTGGTTCTACAAGAAGCCACCTGACACCTAATGGCTGGCCGCACTCCCACCTGCCTTGCAGTTCTGCAGTGGCTGGAGGTTGAGAGGATCTCCTGCAAGTCTTTCTTAGGCTCCCACAGGCTGTGCCTAAAGTGCCCTATCTTCAGACACCTGTGTTCCTTGCCTCCCTGCCTCAGCAGGTACCAAAGCTGGACCCAGAGTCAGCAGGAGTGGATGCTGGGAGGTTTGGAGGAAGGAGGCATCATTATAATAAGGGTTCTGAGGCTCCGGGTGGCACCAGGTCTACGACTCACCAGTCTCTGGTTCCATCATGCACAGGTGCCTGATCACTGAAGAGGCACATGAGGGTGCCCTCATCTAATACAGCGGGAATACAGAAAAGGGAAGAGTCTCTTGCTCCTTTGATCTCCGTAAATCAATATGTTGCTACTGAGAATCTACCAGAATCATTTCTAGGATGAAAATTGTATCAGGTCTGTCTTCAAGTCATTCTCAGTTTCCTGGGAGAGACAACCCGTTCACACATAGAGCACGGAGACACAGTCCAACAACATGCATCACCAGCAACTGAAAAGCCACGCTGACTGCCTCAGTCTGACTTCTGTGGCTCTAACAATGTCACATGAGATTGGGCACTCTAAGGAAAACAGGGTTTGGAGACTGTGTAGTTCAGGCTTAGGTAATTCTAACTCATAAGGACCTGGTGCGTGAGGAGCAGAATATTTTATACTATTTTTTAGCCACCTGTGTTTCCTTCTCTGAAGGTTTTCCTCCATGACCCACTGTACAGATCCCACTCTTTACCCACAGTAGTTTTTCATAATTCTCCAGTGCTACTGCATGTGATAGAATCACAATGAGACACAGGCAGCCAGGTTTTCTTGTTCTTCTCACCGATCTTCCTGGGAAGGGGTCGTATGCAGCAGTGCCAAGGAAACATCGAGGGGAGCTCGCACGTGGGAACAGCTGTTTTTCAGGCTGTTGCCTGCGTGCTTCACAGAGCACAGTGGATAAGTTTATCCACATGACCACTCGACAGCTGACCTCGAGCACTCTAAGATGGCACAGGTGCAAGTGTGGCTGTGGTCAGCTTCAGCGACACAGATGCTTCTTACCAGTGCCCCACGGGAGAGGTACCCCCTGTTAGAAGGGCACGGTCTCTTCATTAAAATAAGCTTTTGATTTTAGGATATTATAAATATACAAACTGGGAAGTGAAGTTCCCATGTGCTCCACACATCCAGCTTCTCCCTGTTATCAACATCTAGTGTTCGTTTGGTAAATGTGTCACAGTTAATGAACCACGTTCAGCTTTCCCTGTGTATTATTATTTTTAGCCAAACTCCCTCCATCTCTCCCACACCCTCAGCCTCTAGGCATCACCATTCTGCATTCAGGTTGGGCTTTTTTTTTTTTTACTCTCATACATGATTTCCTAAAAAAAAACACTGGAAAGAGAACTGCCGCCTGATCCAGCAATCCTACTATTATGTATAGATGCTAAGCACATCAAGGTGTTGTCCAAGGAGATAGTGCTTTACCATGGTTATTACAACACTGTAAACAATAGCCAAACCATGGGGTTAACTAAGGTGCCTACCACCAGATGAATGGGTAAGACAAATGTGGAGTATCTGCACAATGGAATACCATTCACTATTAAATGAAAATCAAATCTTGTCATCTGCAGCACAAGGGAAGGACCCGGGGATGTTACAGGAAGGGAGGTGAGCCTGACACAGAGATCAGGAGACTGCTGTTAGTCTGTCCTGTCACTGAGTGACTTCTGACTAGAGGCTCACACCTGTTCTTATGATTCCAGAGGATGCCGGCTGACTTAGAGGCTGGGAAGAGCGGCTTTCTGCTCCTCCCAAAAAAGGGTCAGACAGACTTCCTGGAACCCTTTTAAGAGTATAAAGAGTCCCTGTCCCACCATGCCCTAAGTGCATTGTGAAGGCCCCACCTCTCCATACAACTGGAGATTCAGTTTCAACATGAATTGTGCAGACACACAGACATTCCAACCACAGCCACCAGAATCAATGAGAGAAAGAGTGACTTTGGTATGACATGGGGACTAAGGCCTGTATGGGCTATTTCCAGTTACAACTGCATGACTGAAGCACACTGAACTCTCCCAGGGCACCGACTGACAGTGTGTCGACCCATCAGGCTCTGGGCTATTTGAGTCAAAGTCAAATTGGTAAATCCTCTAGATAGACTTCAAAAACGGTTCATTGTGCCCCCCCCCACACACACACAAGGCCTCTGAGTGGCTGCTGTCAGGCAAATTTGAAAGAAAATGACCTTCAAGTGAGACTGTGGCAAAGACTGATCAAATCCAGGAAGCGACAGAGTCTGGGCTCCTAGGGCTGAGGGTGATGTCACTGCATTAGCAGTTAAAAACAATCGAGGATCTTCTCACCACCCCAAGGCAAAAAATGTCTCCTAAATTGTCCTGGAAAACAAACATGCCATAGAAAGACCAGATTTTCATGGGAAGATTAGCGTGGTTGCAAGCACATGTGTTTAGAATCATGCTAACTCTGCCAAATTGCCCTACTGAGGACCACAGCCACGTCCTCTTGTTGGACAGCGTCTCCTTCAACTTTAGTCAGTATTCTCAGACTTCGCCCACACAGAAAAAATGGAAAGGCTCCTTGCTGTTATCACTTGCATTCCTTTAGCCATGAGTGACATCCAGCTTTTATAATATTTTTGTAGGCTGTATGCATTTCCCTTCTTGTGATTTTTTTTTAATATACACTAAACATTTTTTTCCTCAATGGTTCTGTGATTTTTTTTTTCTGGGTCCCTTGAGTTTCCCATAAACCAAGAAAATAAACTATTCAAGCATTTTTTCCCCTCAATTTGTCATTTACTTTCTGAGCTTGTTCATGAATTTATGGATTTATTCTTTTTTTAACTTCTATGAGAAGCAGAGGTAGAGGTTGCTCAGTTGCACTGGTCCGCTCACACTGTGGACATCATTGTTCTCAGTGCCTTCTGATGCTTAGGCTTAGGGTGTGTTCCACAGAATGTGCTCACCCTGCTGGGTACCGCACATGTCTTTCCTCCTCCCAGACTCAGAATAACTGAGCCAGGCTGGGATTCAGTTTGGCTGAGTTTCCAGGCATTTGTTATCCCTTTACTCTGCAGCTCCATTTTTTTTTTTTTCTCATATGTTTGGGTCTTTTCTTGTACTTCATTTGTTGAACATTCTGTTTCTGTCCCATCTCTTTTGTGCCTCATGACTTTTGTTACGTGATTATTTTTATCGCTTAGAAACTTTTTTTTTCTGTATTCACTATGCATTTCTTAGTTTGATCACATATTCATGGGGGTTTAAGCACAGTCGTGATCTTTTATGCTCTCAATTTATTTCCTTTGACTTCTCCTTGGGTGTTTATTCCATTGTAGACATGGGGTAGTCTTTTGAGTTCATGTACTATTGAGTTCATGACCTCATGAATATGCACAGAAGTACAGAATATGTCCAGGTCTGCTTTCTTGAGTCCTTGGGCCCCTGCATCCATGGACAGTCCTGGCTCCTAGCTTCAGATCAGCTCAGCTCTAGCCATTGGTGGCCATTTGGAGAACAGAATATGTTTTTCTCTCTACCTCTCCTTCTCTCTGAAGAACTGCCTTTTTTCCCCGTTCCTCCATTCGCCCAACATAAAAGAAGCAGGAAGGCGAATTTCAGTGAAGTTTCCCATCTCTAGGGGAATAGCCAGCTTGTTGCAATGGATTCTGTAAGGAGTTATTCAAACATCCCACCCTGGGCACAGCGCCATTTTCTCTTTCTCACAGCTCACGAAATTCGTGCCGGTTCATCCATGCACCAATCAGCTGTAACCTGGCATTTCACCGGAGAATCCCATCCCCAGTCTCCCAGCCCCTCTCCCAACCCTGCCCACTTACTAATCATGCTTAGGCAATCACCCATGACAGACCCAGGCACCAATCCCCTGGGGCCTGCCCTCAATCCCTCCCACTCCCTGACCCCACACCATGTGGGCTCACCTGAATGGCATAAAGAGCCCCCAGGGGCGGCTCTGCCACTCTTCTCCCCTTCTCTCTCTCTTCTCTTGGTTCTCCCACCGTTCTCGATCCCATTCCTGCTTCACATGAATAAAACCTCCTAAAGTACCTTACCTCGTTGCGTCTGGTGTTTTTGGCTCACGGTAAAAGAACTAAGCTGCGGGTATTAGCTGCACATAATAACGTAAGAACTTTTTAAATGCGTTAAATAACTAACAGATTCGGTGTTAGATACTGATGCTTCGTGATGCTACCTGTTTAGTAAGGACATCGATGTGAATAACACGATGTTTCAGAAGGAGGAAGAATTCTACACTGTTTTTGCCCCTGGTCTTCATTCTAAGTCTTTGCTTTTCATTGGTAACTTGAGATACCACTCTAGTTAGGTTTTTAATCAATGATTAAAAAGAAATTAATCAGTTTCTTGCCTACTTATCATATGTCTATATTGCTTAATAATAGGTGTTAGTTGAGTAAGACATAATCTACAACTATAGAATATTGAACTACTAATAAAAACCACCTTATGGGGGCATATCTATTGACAAAGAAAATTCTCACAACTGACAAAAAAATCAAGCTAAACAGGACCACATTGTTGTAACATTAAACATTTGCACACTCAGAGCATCTTCAATGACTTGACTTACCATTTTCCATCCTTTGATGGCAAAACCAAGACGCATTCAGTAGAAACGACTCCAGATTTGAACTAGCAAAGTGAAGTATGATCTTTCATGACATTAGTCAGAGGCATCAGTATCCATGGGCTTCAGGGCAATCAACCAGTGCAATGTGCGGTGGAGCCAGCAGGTTCTATAAATTACACTATGACCACATGCATAAGCTTTGTGTTAAAAGCTGTTGCAGAACTGTAGGCCAATGTAAGTGTTCTGAGCACATTGGAGGTAGGCTAAGCAATGATGCCCCATAGGTTAGCTGTATGAAACCCATTTTTCACCCAAGACATTTTCAACTGAGATGTAATCTTGCTGTGGATCAAACAGCATCCGTACAGGTCAGGAGGCGGGGCATACATTGACTTGTTCACTCAACTCATCCTGAAGTCGCAATGACACAAAAGAGTTGTTGAGTTTTTAAAGCGTAAGTCATGGTTTTTCTTATCCATAATGGATTGAACATGAGTTAGTCTTGAGCCCTGATATCCTTAACTTAGCATAGGTGGTGTTTCAAAGCTCCATGCTAACCACTTCCTGGATGAGGTGTTTGAAACCAGTCCAGATGGGGAAGACAAGATCATGTTCAGGACTTGGTCACACTCTCTATCTCCCTATTTTGAACTTTTCCAAGTGATCTTCCAGTGGCTCTGACACACAGCTTGTGTGCATTGCCTGGGAGGCAACGGGCGCACCTAGCCCCAGGAGGAAGAAGACAGACACATGGTGGATGTTCACTCAGACAGGTATTTATCTGTCAGAGTTCCTATCTCCAGTCCCCATGTCTCCTTCCCAGTAAGCAATTACCCAGACAATCACGCAGCTGTGCAGACTTCTCTCCCAAGGTCACAGCTCTGGTTCTCCCTCTCCCCTGGTCGGCTGGGAAACATGTGTTTCTTGTACTCTGGAAGGATTGTTCTTGGCTTTAGGTTGCAGTACTTAACACTTGCAAAATTGAGATAAAGTACATTGGCAGCTCTGAGGCTCCTATGAGCCAACAGTCAGGACTTGACAATGGCGAGTCTGCTTTGCAATAGACTTTCTAGATGTAAATTTGGTATTTCTCCTAGAAAGCTTGCATGCTGCTCACTTTGGGGCTGCAGTTCTGATCTGCAGTCCTGATCTGCAGTCCTGATCTGCAGTCCTATACATTTGTAGTGAGACTGGAGCATCAGGAAACAGGGAAACAACCCGGCTCCAAGCACAACAAGGTTTGGGAGCTGGGCATGAGATTCAGAACCCCAGGCTGAAGCTCTTGCTATCTACCTGTACTTCAAAATCTAGATGGTATGCCCTAAATTATTCAACACTCTCTAAGCCTACATTTGAGCTCATCGCTTAGCAATGGGGTGGAGTTTTTTTTTTTTTTTAATGTTCTTGGGAGAAATACAATTTGCATGCAACATGATAATTCTTCAGTCTTTGAGTTGATGCATTTTAACAGTTGATATACCTATGTATGATCATCACTTGGTATAAGTTATTCAACATTTACATCTCCATTACCTTTGGTCCAGCATACCCAACTTCAACCCAAGAAAACTGGTCTGACTTTCCATACTAACAGATTACCGTCACGGCTCTTTATAAAAGGGATTATATGCTACATTCTAGATGTCCTTCACTCAGCTGTGTTATAATAGTTGGCCATGTTGCTCTGTGCGCAAATAGTTCATTCTGTTACATTGTTATGTAGGAGTCTTTGAATATATTCAATATCCACAGTCATTTGGGTAGATTGTACTTTGGGGCTTGTACTTATGGGGTTTCTATGAGAATTCTGGTACAATTTTCTTTTTAGATATATGCTTTGTTTTAAATCCCTAAGTGTGGAGTTGCTGGGTTAATGCATTCTTAACTTCATAAGAAACTGAATAGGGTTTTTGTGAAAACTGAAATTCCCGATAGACTCACAGCCTCTCAGACTTCAAAGAAAATGTTGATTCTTCAGTCACTAGGTTCAACTCATCATCCAATATAAGGACAACAAGATGTGGCACTAACTGAGTCTCCTGGCTGGGGGTTCAAAGGACAGCACAGCAGGAGCCTGGTTCTGGAGCCTCCAGTGTCAGGCTTCCGTGCTGGGGAAGATTAGAAAAGCCTTTTCTTCCTGTTTGTGAGGTAGGGATTCTGAATAGATCAGATCATTTTCCCCCTTAATCTACAGTTAAGAAAACAGAATCTCTAGTGGCCTTAAATCCACATAGGACCGTTTTGTACAGTAACTCTCATAGCATCCTATGATAGATATGGACAACATGGAAATCGGAGTGAGGCTACACTCTTAAGAACATTCCTGGGAGTTTCAGTTGCCTCCAACTTCATAGTATTGATTGGGTTTTACTTCTTGCTAAGAAAAGAACTTTTGATCGGACAATAATGATTGCATTTCTAGAAACTTTTCCTAAGGACATACATATGGAAGTATGGAAAACATATGTAGAAAGACATCTGCATTGCTAATAACAAAAGAAATGCCATTTCAATTTTTACTGATCCACATGATAGAGCATCATGCAGCTCCAAAGATACTACACAACAGTTATAAATTGTAAACATGGTAAAACTGTGTTTAAAAATATAAAACCACCATTATCTATTGGATGCATAGAAAAGTCTGAAATAGAATAAGTAAAATAGATAAATGAATACATAAATAAATAGATGCATGAAACAAGGAGCATGTGAATATTAAATTAGCTGTACCATGAGTTGAGGAGTGAGTTTTATGTTTTCATTCTAATTTTCTCTGTACTTTCTAAAACACTTGGTGTGTGCTTGTTGGATACAATGTTATGACTGGTACCTGTAGGGTGCTAGGTATGGAGGCAGTAGCAACTAGAGCTGACGGGGTGAAGCTTCAGAATTCATTCTAGTTGAGTTATAGAAGACACCATAAACAAACTATTTAAAAAGCAACGCACCTTGTGTCATTGAGGAGGAACATGTGCTGGGAAGAAAAGCGGAGTGATTTCGATGGCCAGTGTAAGTGGACATAAATCTTATCATTTCACTAAATTTTTAAGAAAAGCATTTAATTGAGAGTCATAAGGACTGAGCATCAGATAGTTGCAGACACAAATCTCCCATCAGCCACTTCATTCCAAAATATATACAATGGGATGCAAACCTGGCAACCTAGAACTCAATTCAGGCTTGAGCCATCAGTGCTGCCCTCTGCATTAGCAAGAAGTCAGAACCAGAGCAGTTGTCTGATCCCAGACACATGTGCCCTAAACAGCATCTCAACCATAGGCTAATCTCCTGAAGTTACCATTTTAAATAAAGCAGTTAGCAAAACCTCCTAGAGACAGTGATGACAGTGATGTTTCCATGGAGAATGAAGAAGGCAGGGCTTGATGTCTACCATTTCCAGAGGGAAGAGTCCTCTGCAGGGCAGGCGGCACAGGCACTCCGATGTAGTGCTTCCAGGAAACCACAGGACCCCTCCAGGCTGTTGGAGCATGGGAGCAGGACGCAGAGGGGAAGGGCAATGATCAGAGGGCAGGACATCCGCGGCTTGGTGCAGCTTTGGGTCCAATGAGAGGCAGATTCCACAGGGAATTTGAGCAGTGAGCCACTGGCAACTCTTTTTTCTCCCTGAGGACCCTGAAGCACGTGGGCAGAGCCTGAATGTGAGTGGACAAGGTGCAGGGCACCCCAAGACCAGATGGGATGTTAGTGCCATAATCCAGGAAAGTATGTGGTGAAGGGCTGGACAGGGGCAGTGCTGAGCCAGTTCTGACAGCTCTGAGCTTTGGGGTTGCTTGTGGGGTGTGAGAAAGAGAGAGGTGCAAGATGACCGAGGATGCCGGGGAGGTCTGGGGTGACTCACTGTAAGAATGGGTAGATGGCAACAAAGGAAGAGAGCAAAGAGGTGAGGAGTTTGTACATGTAAGTGTAGATGCTGGTAGACACCCAGGCACAGGATCTGAATCATCATATACACAGATACACACATCTGGAATTCAAGAGAGGCTTGGTGAGCTGTTCATACACGAATGGCTCCTCAAGTCTGGAGGCTGGATCCCATCACCTAGAAGGTGGGTGCAGTGGGAAAAGAGAGTTTATGGGAAGGAAAAAGGATAACACAGTAAACCACGAAAGGTGACTGGCTAGAAGCCAAGTGTCAGGAGTGACATTTGTCATGAAGGAGGGCACGATTCAACGCGCCAGATAACAACAGGTAAAATGAGCTCTTGGCCACAGGGGTAGCAGCAAGGACGTGACTGGTGTGGACCTGACCGGTTTGTCTCCAGTGTCTGAAGCGGTCCCTGGGATTCCTGATATGCTTGATGGAGTGGCAGGGGCATCTCTGAATTTGATTCATGTAGCCCCGTGACCAAAACAGGATGCTCCACAGAAACCGGGAGAAGAAGGCAAGAACATTTCTTATTCTGCAGAGACGATGGGGGCTCAGATCGGGTGTGTGTGACAGTGCGAATGACCCAGGAGAGAGACGTGTAAGAATATTCCATTAATAACCATAACAAACCTCAGTTTAAGACACCACCAAGGTAAAAGTATTTTGATTGGCACAGGATGAAAATCCAATCTCAGTGTGTCAAGTTGCGAACGTATGAGCTTGTCAGCAGCCCTGAACGGGAAATGTGGTTTCTGCAAGTCTGCCTGGTGATCTACTCCCTGCATGTAGACTGTGGGTGAGTCATTCAGGCTGGTCATGTCTCTGTTTTCCTTAGCTAAACAGTGAGGAAGTGAGATTGTTCTCCCCCCCTCCCACCGCCCAGGCTCTCACACTTCACATCACTCAGGAGGGACCTTCAGCAGCCTGTCAGCTCCTGGTCCTCAGTGTGCAAGCCAGACCTGGGGAAACACAAACCCACATCCTCATGCTGAGTGTGTGTAAGCCAAGCACAGACTGACCTCCAGCAGGGCACAGTTCAAGGCCTCCTGGGCTCACTCTGAAGACAGATTCTTGGAATCAGCAAGGTTTTACTCAATGTATCCAGGAAGTTTTCACAAGGACCTAGCATCAACGTCATCTGAAATGGAGTGGGGTGAAGGCATGGGTGAGATTCAAAAGGCTCATGTCTTAGAGTTTTCAGGACTTTCCCCAAGAAGTGTTTTTTATGGTGAGTGTGTGCTCTAATAATAGCAGAAGATGAACTCCTAAAGACAAGACTGGGAGGCTAAGAAACAAGATTCTGTTGATGGGGATCTCATGAAAATGATGTGTCTGGTTCATTAGCACCTCTATGCTGCCCAGTACATTTTATTTTGCTGCTTTATTTACAGCTGCATGATCTTGAACACGTCACTTCCCTTCTTAAATTTTTTTTTTTCTTTTTACTTCAATGTTAGAGTCACAGAGAGAAAAATCTTTCATTTGCTGATTCACTCCCCCAATTGCTGCAATGGCCTGAGCTGGGCCAGTCTGAAAGTGGGAGCTGGAAGCTTCCTCCAGGTCTCCCACATGAGTTCAGGAGCTCAAGGGCTTAAGCAATTCTCCTCTGCTCTCCCAAGCCGTTTGCAGGAAGCTGGATCAAGAAGTGGAGTATCTGGGAAATGAAGCAGCGCCCATATGGGACACTGTCAACACAGGTGGAGGATTAGCACGCACCACCGCTGAACTGGCCCCATGTCACACCCCCTTTTGAGACTCTCTTCTTTCACAACTAAAATAGGAATATAAATACTTTACAGAATTATAAAGAAGAGTAAAGGCCAAGGACCTGGATTCAAAAAAACACTTTATAAAGTGTGAGTGCCACCACGTTGTTAGTTCTACCTTTCAACAAATAGGTCTTGTTTTGGATTCAGCTTTTATGAATGCAGATGGATAAGTCTGAAATGCAGTTTAGCTCTGAGTGCAGCTGGGAATCAAGCACCAAACAAGCAGAGGGAAGCTCTGCCTTTGGGCTGAATCTAGAAAGCTGTTTTAGCCACAACTGGAGAATCCACCCACGGAACAAGCTCTGGGACATCCATGTAGAGGTACAGAATAGAGCCAGGCATGCCCTTCTCCCAAGACATGAGATGGACACGGGATGGATCCAGGCATGCCCTTCTCCTAGGACATGGGATGGACATGAGATGGACACGGGATGGAGCCAGGCATGCCCTTTTCCAGGCATCAAGCCAGGGCTTACCAGGGAAGAACTCCTCCCTGGGCCAGCAGCTTGACAGGGTATCTTCCTGGAGTGTGCCAATTCCCCTGCCCACACAGCTGCCATTTCAAGAGAGGAGCATATTCCCAGAAAAATCTATTAATTTTGTTTCTCAGTCCAGCTCCCTGACACTTTTTTCTGGCTTGGGTCAAACAGAAAAAAAAATGAGCAATTTTCCAGATGGTATAACTGATACATATATACGTGTGTGTGTGTGTGTGTGTGTGTGTGTGTGTGTGTGTGTGTGTGTACAGGAATGACTTTAGCTGCAGAGGTCACAGTGTGAGAATCTAAGGCTAAACAGACAGTTGAAACTGAGTTACACATTTTTACAAAAGCACTTTACAGCTGCTTTGCAACTTTGTTTTTTTAAATATAGGCATTTCCCCCTAACTTCTTATTATTTGTAAATGAAGATTGTTCCAGGAAGCACTGAAGTTCAAATCTGGCCAATCCCGAGTCTGAGACAAGATTTCTAGAAAAACTGGACTCTTCTAACAAGTGTATCTATGAGCTCAGTTTAATAACATTGAGTAATTTCTGGGTTCCAGTTTAGTGATTGTAAGTAGGCAGGGCTGATTACCACAGCTTCCTGTAATCTCTTATTTTGCTTTATTCAGTATCAAGCAGCCTCCTAAATGGATTCATAGAGAACTTGATCCTTTTTCTAGATGGATCTAAAAAGGAGCACTAGGTGTTCTTGTTACACCTTCTATTTTTATTATCTAGAATTCTATACATTAGTTTTATTCTACTGTTTTCATTATAAGTATTAAATGAGTCACCCTTTCAGGGAATCAGGTTTTAGTCTCCAAAAAGGGAATGATATAAATATGGAGAGGTCGCCAGGGATGTTTGGATTCCCTTCAAGTTGCCCTCTTCCTCTGAAATTATGTCCCCTTCTGGCTCCTTGATACTTAGCCAGTTGGCTTGGCTTGAAAATTTGTTCTTTCTTCCATTAACTCAGAAAGTGTTTACTGAGCCTGCCCCCCTTACTGGGCATCGTGCTGGGCTGGGGAGAAAGTTGGAGCCTCTGTCTTCACAAAGTACAGCATGTGGACACCTGTGTGACACAACATTAACACTGGGGAGTGGGGAAAACTGGAGGATGACTTAAAACTCAGCTTTAGAAAATTAATGGAGACATCCTAAAGTCAGCAACAATGAACTTGAGACCTGAAGGGCAGACAAGGGTTATGAAACCAATAAGTATCAGAGAGGGGAGAGGTAGAGAAAAACAGCATATACAATATGCCGGGGTGAAAGGAGAGTGAGACCCATGCCTGCGGAAGAAGGAATTCCAACACTGTGGCCACTGTGGATCTGATTCATGTGTGTTAACACAGAAGCTGGAGAGGTGATGGGACCAGAGCAGGAAGCCCCAAGCACCAAATTAACACATCCAGAGATGATAATGAGAGTCAGAGAGGACGAAAGCAGGTGAAGCAGCTGAATCCGTAGGTGATGGTGGCAGAAATTAATCACTAGGGGTTGGTCAGGGGTGTGTTTTGAGTACTGGGGACTATTCCTGGGGTTGTAGAGCAGTTTTAAGCTGTTGTGTGCTGTGAGTTTGAGTTGATCATCCCTTACGGTAACAGACTGATTCAGTAGATGAGAAAGGAGATTGTGCAGTCTTATCCACTACACTATTCCACTCTTCACTCTACTAAGTTGGCATCTGTAGCAACTCAATAGGTGAACAAATGCATGAGAGAATGCATTAAAAAAATCTAGTCAAATGTAGTCGGCTAACAAATGGCTTCATGCAATGAACACAGAAGTTGACTTGGCAGCCAGGGACCCAGCAAAGCTAGGGACCCTCTATGTCAGAGGAAAGACACAAGAGTGGACATCATGAATGGGTAGTTGCAGATAAGAAGACCAGTCCAGTCAGGATCTCAGACTGCAGAGGCAGACTGAGACAGGGGACCCTGGAAGAAGGTGGGAGAGCAGAGCAGAGGGTTAGAGACCCCACATGCTTTAGAGAGGCTAGTGAAGATCAAGAGTGACAAGGGGCCAAGAGATTTGGTATTATGGCATTGCTGATCTGTGTGAAAGTGGTGAGGGCCAGGCAATAGAGCCTTGTTCTGCAGATCTGCCCCTTGGCCCATAGCCGTGGACCTCAAGGGACAGTGTGGTAACCAAAGTCAGCCCCTTCGTGCACAAGCCAGGGAGAGACTGGAAAAAAGCTGGGTTTGCCTCTCTTCCTTCTTGTCTGACCTGAGGTAGTGCAATTGCCCACTCCTTTTCAGCAGCTCCCACGTCCCAGAGCAAAGGCCAGACCAGGCCACGGACGAGGGCAGAGGCCACCCATGGGAATGTTTGTGTTGTTAATTTCTTACAGTTGAGTCACACTAGCGAACCCATCTCCAAGTTGTTTGAGAAGCTGAGTTTTTGCTGGAGGTCAGCATTCCCCCGTGATGATACAATGTCACCCATTAAAGGATCATCAATAAAGAGAGTGGTTCACTTGATGCAATTCAAAAACGATGCTTCTGCTCAAAAGATGATCCAACATGGAGAAACAAAATCAGTGCTAAACGGAGACTTGGGTGAATGTGACGGTGTAGTTAGTGTCTGTCAGGGCCTGGTCTAAAACAGCAACAATAACAACAACCAAAAAACAGTACTCCTCAAAGCAACAACAACAGTCCTTCACCAGTATTTATCATTTCACCTGAGTGGGTCTTGAGAAGCGAAGTGCAAATGTGGAGAGAAAAAGATGCCAGAGTTGGGAATGTTAACATATGTCTCAACCAGAATTACTCCCAAAGAAATATTCTCTTGTGATTTCCTCTGTCTTTGTTTCTGGGCTCCAGAAGAGCTTGTTTTCTTAACAGCAAACATGCAAAATACAGCAGGAGGATTATGTATTAGCTGGCCCGGGGCGCCTGCTCCCAGCAAGGGTATGCGCTGGCACTGGGATTTGTTTAACTAAGCCCAAGAGCTCCATCACAAGATCACAAGGACAGTCAGAATTTTGCTGTTTGATAGATGGGCCAAGTCTCATCTCTCCAGGGAGAAAAGGGTGGAATAAAAGGAAGAAAATAAGCAAATTTAGAAACACGACCATGTGTTCCATGATGCAAAGCAGAAAACCACAGCAGTCCTGGGAGGGTGGAGAAACTCAGGCCTGCTAAGTTGAGAACAAGATGGAAGCATGGTGATTCACTCAAGCTGATTCTCCTCACAAGGCTGTGTGGCTCCACAGCACCCCGATATGCACCCCTCAATAGTCACTGCTGCACACCAATAAGCCCAGATATTTTTTTGCTCTAGAATTTAGTTCAAACCTTTTAATTTGCGACTTCCAAGATGCCACAGTCTCTCAGCCCTCTCATCTGCTGTGCTGTCCTCCATCTCTAGGCAGAGCCATGGAAAGAAGGAAAGTTAAGAGAGGTCTTTGATCCTCTGGTTCACTCCCTATGGCTGCAGCAGCTGGAGCTGAGCAGATCAGGAGCTTCCTCTGAATGTCCCACACAGGTGCATGGGTACAAGAACTCGGGCCATCCTCTGTTGATTCACTACTCTGTAAGTAGGGAGTTTGATTGGAAGTGGAGCAGCCGGGATACAAACCAGCACCCTTATGGAATGCTGATGTCATATGCCGAGGTTTAGCCTACTATGCCATGCCATCTGCCCTCTTCTCTTTGTCTTCTAAGTAGCCACCATCTCAAGTCCTTTACACCCTTTTCCTAACTAATTTCATCCAATTCCTCATTATACAAATCAGATAAAAGTTGATAAGCTCTGACAATACTTCCACACGCGGGTGACTGAGTGGATTCTAACTTCTGCTTCTTGCCCATTCACAATGCCATGCTTCTTGCAACAATCTAAATAATTTCTCAAAAATGGGAATCAGCTCCAAATTCCATGGTTGTCCAGGGAACCTGAAATAAATACCAGTGTCTGTTATCCTGGGATGTGGATCTCTCTGTAACTGGCCTCCTACCTCTTCTCTTTACAAACCTCTTTCCCCTACTCCTCTCTCTCAAGGTTAGACAATGCACTGTTGCTATTGAGTCTGGAACGCATTATGCTTTTTGTAGCCTCGAGACTTTGGCATAAACCGTTCTCTCTCTCTGCCATCTTTTGCTCAATCAAGATCTGTCTTACTCTACTCATGTCATTTTGAATCAGCTCAAGCTACATTCTCAGGGAGCTGTTCTCTAGTCCATCTGTCTGGCATGTTCCCCTGTTCCAGCGTCTGCCTAGCACTGACTCACTCTTGTGCAGTGATTTATTGATTTGCTGTCCTGTTGTCAGCCCTAGAGTGTCAGGCAGTCCTTGGAGCATGGCAAGAAACCCTATACATATTTGCTGAGCAATACTGTGGTTCAGTGAACAGCTCCTGGCTCCCTCATGGACCCTGCTCCTGGCATTTGTTCAGATTGAAGTTGAAGATCCAGCAATAATTCAGTATGACTGTCCAAATCCCAAGCAGTTTAGAATGAAGATCAAATTACTGCTGAATGTATTTTGTGATAATTGAATGAATGAGCCTCAGAGTTGCTTTCCTGGAAATCTCACAGTAGAAATTGTTCCAAGTTTCAGATGAACTCCACCTTTTGTCGGTCTCCCAGGTCCTCCTCTTGAATCATTGCATCTGGGAGGCACGAGGAGACCTGTATGTTCTAAAATATACACACCATTCTGATTACAAGTGGTCTAGCATAACAGAGGGGTTTCCCTCCAAACACAGTTATGAACTGTGTAACACTATTCAGATTTTCATTGCATCTTAAAATCAACATCCAGTTAATTGTCATGAGAGAGAGCAGATTAGTACATGCCTGTGGTCAAGGGTGGGTATAAGCTTAACTGCAAAGAAGGTAAGGATTGGGGAAGTCACAAAAATGTCTCTCTTAGACCAATGTTCACTTCAGTGTATGCATTTGCCAGACCTCTTCTCATTTATTATGTGCAAACTATACTTAATTAAGTTGTTTTCCAAATATCCTGAAGAAATCCCTCATTTGAGCATTCTATTCAGTGTGGGTTATGTTAGTACTCTTGGAGTTACGTATTATAGAATATGAAATTTATAAAAGGATTTATCTACTTATTTCAAAGACAGAAATTAGAGGGACAGAGAGAGAGGTCTTCCAACTGCTGGAGCACTCTGTTGTCATGGCTGTGACAACAGGGGCTGGGCCAGGCTGAAATCAGGATCCAGGAACTTCATACAATCGCTTGGGCCATCTTCTGCTATTTGCCCAGGTGCATTAGCAGGGAGCTAGATCAGAATCATAGTAGCCAGGACTTGAACCTGTGTCCACATGGGGTGCTGGCATTGCAGCTAACAGTTTAATCTCCTACAACACAATACCAAATATGTGGATCACAAATCTTTTTGATAGTATGCTCTGCTTCAGATCATAAACTTAATCCTACACAAATGCCTATCTGAGAATTCTGCACACATTTGAGTGGAAAAATATTTCTTTATGGGAGTGAGATTCAGAATACAAAAATCCTTACAGCTCATATTCTCAAAAATATAGTTCTGGAAAAAATAAGAACAAATTCTTTAAAAGACTTTTGTTTACATTTACAAAGAGGATTTGTTTGGGATACATAAAAACACAACAGAACATTGCATAAAGCCCTCAAGATAATAGAACTGTGCAAGCATAAACCCATAGATATGCTCATGATTGTCACATGAATACAATAGCCATAAGCAGAGGAACTGTATTCATAAAATCATAGGTTAAAAAACCCAAATATTTATAACTGTGATGGACAACTGTACATACCCAGCTTCCATACAACTGCTGCTATGTGAAATACTATGATGGAACAACCTAAATCTTTCAATTTATTTATTTATTTGCTTGTTTGTTTTGAAGACAGTAGGAGAAGAGAAAGATCTCCATCTATTGATTCACTCCACAACAGCAGGGGCAGGGCCAGGTGGAAGCCGGTTCCCAAAGAGCCAAGATCTTCACAAAGATGAAAAACAGCTGTCAGAAGCTTTAAAAAGAATAGAAATGATGACAGTAACAAAATGATGGCTATAGAAATCACGCTATGAACAGATGGCAGACAAGCATGCAGAGGAGAGGGCCACTTGGGGCCAGTGTTGAGGCATGTGGCTAAGACCACTGCCTGTGGTGTTAGCATCCTCTGAGAGCACTGGTTCAAGTCCCAGCTGCTCCTTTTCCTATCCAACTTTCTGCTAATGCAACTGGAAAAGTAGCAGAAGATGGCTCACATGCTTGGGCCACTGGCACTCACGTAGGATACCTAGATGAAGTTTTAGGTCCCTGGCTTTGGCCATTTGGAGAGTGAACCAGTATATGGAAATCTCTATTTCTCCACATCTATAATTCTGCCTTTTAAACAAACAAATGAACAAATAATTTCTTAAACAAGAGCTGGCCAACTTTCATGGATGTTAATGGGGGGGGGGTGAAGCTTGCAACTTGCTAAGTAGCTGCTGCTTTTCTTTTAAAGCATAGTTTTTCTTGGAGAATGCTTCCACGAGCACTTTGTTCACAACACTGCTCCTCAAAAAATTCTTCTGTGAGTATATGTACATAAACACGAGTTTTCCCTTTCAAATCCTTCTGTGCTGCCCTTCTCTCTCTCTCTTTTTAAGATTTATGAATTTTTATTGGCAAGGGTAGTTACAGAAAGAGTAGAGAAAGCAAAGAAATCTGCTGGTTCACTCTCCCGGTAGCCACAGTTGGAGCAGAGGCCAGGAGCCAGAAGCCAGGAGCTCGCCCTGGGTCTCCCATGTGGGTGCAGAGACCCAAGGACTTGAACCATTTTCTGCTACTTTCTCAGGCCATTACCAAACAGCTGGATTGGAAGTGGAGTAGCTAGGAGTTGCACTTATGCTAATGCTGCAGGCAGAGTCTTAGCTTACTATGCTATGGCACTGGCCCTATTCTAGATGCCTTTTCAAGGTTTATGATATTTCAACTAAGTGTGAATATTACTTAATATTCATCATTTTTTTAAAATTCTGTCTTTCTTACTGGTACAAGTTCTCTATCAATAAACCAAACCTGGAACTGATTTGAGTTCCCTGGTCCTAAGCTTCTTTCACTGTTAGCATTGGAAGGAGGCTGGGATCAGGCAGCCCAGGGTAAGGATTGGATTATTTCCAGAGGGGATGCCTCAAAACAGGTGTGGCTTCTGCAAGGGACAGTGATGACTGGTTGACCCAACTGGAAAGGAGCAGTGACAGGAAAAAATGTCAGGTGTGAGAGAGGTGGGAGTGTACATCTGAATATGCCATAAAGGCACAGCTGGCAGGAAACCTACCCACACATACACAGAGAGACTTCCTGTAGCAGTCACACAGAATGCAGACGTCAACAACCAACTTGAGCTCATTTCATACAGCTGGGCACGAGGAAGAGCACAGGAGAGAAAGAGGGAGGGAGAGTTGGAGTAGGAGGTCAGTAAGAAGGAGGAAAGGAGGAATAGGGAAGACAGAGGATGAACCCCGGGCAGGGAGAAGGGAAGAAAGGGTGGACTAAAGGGAAAAAGGGGATGGCAGGGGAGACAGCCTTCTAGAGCCCTGCTTTCACAAGGACCCAGAGCCTGGCAGAGTAAGGCAGGAGTGTAGAATTTGTTCAGGTTGCCTCAGCTTCCCCAGCTGCACTGGACCCTCAGGACTATAACTTGAATTTCCCTGAAGTTCAACCAAGCAGAATTTACTCTGTATCATTACACGCAATAATACGGAGGAAGAGGAGAAAGAGAAGGAGGAAGAGGAGGGGGGAAACTATAAGAAGCAGATCTAGCACAAAATCCAGCTTTTAGGGGAAAAACCAAGAGAACTCAGTCCAAACGTAAAGACAATGTCTCTGAGCCTTCTCAACCCATAGGGACAGAAACGGTGCCAGTTGAAGGCCAACCACCTGCCAACGCCCAGCCACAAGATAATCACCAGCATCCAACTCTTCTGCTCTGCTCTTAGATCAGAGAAGTGAGGTCTTCCCTAAGGGACTCAGTATCCATCGCCCTGCCAAGAAGGTGGCCGAGTAAGTGTGAGAGCCAAGGCACTAAGAGCGGTGATATGTGTGAGTGAAGCAGGAGTCAGAGAAGGGAGGAAATCACAGGCCAGATGGGCAAGGCTGTCCACCCCGTGTTCAAGCAGTCTTTGCCCTGGGAGAGGCAGTCTGGGAATCATGTGGCTCCTGCTCTCCTGGGGTGATTGCATAACACAGATGAGAAAGTTACAATGTTCTATGAAGAGTAAAGCCTCTGGTATTTACCCCTTCTGTGTCCTGGAACATCTCCAAGGGAGATTTAAGTGTCAGTAAATTATGGCCATGGCTCTCTCCTAGAGTAAAGAAGACCTGGATCCTTGGACAGTGGGGTCAGCTTAGCGCCCCACCCGCACAATGCTCCCTCATAGGCAGGTCTCACCAGCCCTTAAGATGACAAACGTTGGAAACAAAATGAAGAGGGCATCTCCCAAGTTCAACCGTCTGGAACACTTTGGCAAATCTGCCCGATCTCGACTCTCAAACTTCTACCTGGCATCTTGTGTAGGGTGGTAGTGCACAGTGGGTTGTCAGCCAAGCCAGAAAGCCACAAAGCCTGTGCTACTCATCTTCTTCCAGCCCCCACATGGCTTTTACCTTCAGATGAGCTCACTATCTATACCTGCCTCATCCAGCTATTACACACCTTAATTTTATAATTATTATTTATTTGAAAGACAGAGTGACAAGAAAGAGACAGACAGGCAGAAACATCTTCCATCCTCTTGTTCATTTTCCAAACATTTCCAACAGCTGAGGCTGGGCCAGGGGAAGCCAGGAGTGTGAACCTCCATGCAGGTCCCCCACTTGAGTGGCAGGGGCTCAAGTTCTTGAGCCATTACCTGTTGCCACCTTGAATGCACATTATCAGGAAGCTGAATTGAAGGGGAGTATCCGGGACTCACAGCTGGCACCCCATCCATATCAGATGCATTTGATCCAAATGGGGGAGTACTGAGCCACAATTCCTACTCTTGTTACACAATTTCGGTGACTTAGATTATTTCAGTATCTGAATCTCTTCATCAGGGCTTCTCCCTTAGGAAGAGCCACAGCATCTATAGCATGGATTTGTCTTATATCACAGTCACTTAAGAAGAGCCCAGCCAGGTTTGGATAACGGAATCTGGAAGTCATAAACAGCTTGGAACAAAACTGCCATTAAACTTATCTCCTGGAATACAAACACATTCCATTACATGTGTGCGTGCTATCCCGATTGCGTGGAGATCTGCCAGGAAAGAGCTGAGGCCCTAGTATCTGGATGCTGGATCCTCCTGCGCTCCCAGTTGCCCCCAGGGTGCCAAAGCTTTGTGAAAGTCTGGGTGGGAGGACAGCGGGGATGGTATTTCAGAGAATGCTACATAGCTCAGCTGTCTGCAGTGTTCCAGTGGGAGTGGTTAAGAATGGATTGAGCTCTTTAAAACAGATTCATGAAAAATGTCCCCTGGGTTCCTGCTGTATTTGGAGGGAAAAAACCAAGAATGCCTCCCCCAACGCTTGCTGCTCAGTCTCATACCTCTTATAGGCAACTACACCAAGCCCAGCTTAGATTAGTGCAAGGGATGCACAATACTGAACAAGATCAGGTGACAATAGCTTCAACTACTCTGCCTGATGCTGGGCAAGTCGAGCTGTGGGTATCCATCTGTGCTGGAGCTTTGTGAAGGAGTGTGTGTGTGTATGTAGGGGCAAAGACGCCACAAGACATGTGATCAGGCAGCTAAACGAAAACCTTGAGCAGATGTGGGATTTAGGAAATAGTAGGCTGGACAGGCCATAATGGGCATGAACCACAGGGTCCCTCTGACCCAGAGCTCACAGTCAGTCAGAACAAGACAGACTTGATAAAACAGCATGGATAAATTTGGAAAGAACTGCAACAACTTGGCAAGTGACATCAGGAAGCCAGTGTGAGGTCAGCTGGGGGCAGCACCTTGGAGAGCTCCCCCATGCCTAGCTGCTTGAAGTGATGGATTAAGGATTCTGAGGCTGTGACCAAGCCAAGCAGGAGACATTGCTGAGATTCATTAATGATGCTTGCCAGGGATGTGTTTTTAATAAAGTTTGCCTACAGTGGTATAGGATAAGTATTGATCCACAAGAGACTCCTGGCACAGTTGCCAATGTCCCTGTCGTGGGTGAGGGTCTCTGGTCGACTTGCTGTTTGTGAGTCTTTCAACTGATTGCTTCCCTCTGAGGCCAAATCCTGCTCTTCTGGCCATGCCTCTCTGTCCTTCATGGACCAGACTTGCAGCTGGAGCCTTGACCGCCCCCCCAACTGGTCCAAAAGAATGGCCTTCAGATGTGACTCCTGGAGCTGTTGTCTGGACCCAAGTCACCATGACAACCTCCTCAAGCCCTGGGCTCAGATTCTGGAGAACTCTATGCTGGAGTCCACAGTGAGACCTCAAGTCACAGGTGGAAATGTCTTCCTGTCCATTCCTTCCCAAGATCTGACCCTGCCCTGTATTCATCCCCTCACTTTCATCTGCCTGATCAGTCTGAACAGCCCAGTGGTTTTCTTCTTGGATCTAGAAAAGCAGCCACTGGGTGTCCACGTCTAGATACTAATGATAGCAGGTTCATATCTACCAGAACTTTGGATTAACAAAGGGAATGTAAAAAGGAAACAAACAACTGGCAGGGGGACTTTCCAGGTCAAGGGCACCTGTGTGTGAAAAAGGTTTCTTCATTCCTATTCAATTATACAGATGTGTGTACCTGTGGGTCTAGTTACATGGACATGTGTCAGAGCCTGAAGCATGGCTGATTCAGGGAACGACATTGGTACAATGAAACAAATGAAGATAGAAGAATCAGGGAAATCTATGAGCAGTCAGGACAGCAGCTGTAACTCTGAAGTTAATGGCATTTGGCAACATGGTCTTTGCCTTCAGCTACCCCTACCTGCACCTAAAATGCAGAGACACGGTGACAAAGCTTCCAGCTGATTCAGGGACTGTCTCTTGTCGTAACACAGAATGCTTATAACCTGGATGACTTCTCATATGCAAGTTTATCAAATGGAAGCACTGATAGTGACTTGCAGTAAAATCACAGGTGTGGCTGGCTGTGAAGGCATCAGACAGACCATCAGAAGTACATGCTGACCACTCATCCCTTTTCTCACTTCAGATTTGATTTCTCAGCTGAAAATCACAGAATGCAACTTAAAGCAAACATAAACAGCAGTGGGTGACTGTAAGAGGGGTGTCAGGGTCTCTCACAGAGTGCAACCTGGGAAAGCAGGGTCTAGAGACGATACAGGCAGTCCTGGAGTCTACGTGGCAGAGGTACTTACACCCTCACCAAGCCATTATGTGACTCACATTTTGTCGAGCCAAGAGTTCTGAAAGGGTGCTCTTGTCTGCGGGAGTAGGTTCTACATCTGAGGCCAAGTGCATAGAATGACTTTGTGTTAGTGATAACCGGATCCTATGAGAGCCAACAGCATCTGTGAGGCTACATTTTTCCCTTCCAAGGTCAATGGCCCCAATGACCTAACAGTCCTGCACTGAGTCCTATCTCTTAAATGTTCCTCTACCTCTCAGTCCTCCAGCTGAATCTTCGAGTATAAGCCACATCCAAACCATATCAGGAACCAAGAGCGAACATGGGCAGAGAGTCCAAGGGCAGGACACAGTCTGTTGTGGCTGTACCCTTGCAGGCCATTTTCTCTACAAGATATTTCTGAAAGCTCCAGCTGTTGTTGCTGGTTATCTCGTCCACTTCCTCCTCCTCCTTCTGCTTCCTCTTCTTCATTTTGAGCATCTAGGCCATGGCTTGGACCAGTTGCCTCAATCCCTCCATCCCACTCCCCTACAAGGCAGGGATCTGGTGAGATTCTTTTCTTGTATCTTTATGACAAAGCAAGCCACCAGCTCACTGTGAATACTATGCCTGTGTGTGCTTGATTCTGTTAGTGGTCAAGTACATTCAGGCATAGTAGAGTAAGTGCTCCCAGATGTAGGAAAGGAAGTTCTCACCCTTGGTAATTTACAGTCCTGACTCTTGGATCCCTTGGTTTTGAGGATAACTAACGTAGACACACATCAAGGGTTGTATTGCAAGTGCTTATTCCTGCCAGATCCTGTGCCAAACCACGATCCATGAGCCCAGGCACAGACTTCGGAATCCCCATCCAAAACATCGGACATGACCGTTGCATGTGACTTTTGCTCTACTTCTCCACATAATCTAATAAGTATTTCTTACTCCACTGAATGCTAGGAATAGAAGATTGTATTTTGGTCAAGCCCTTAAAACATAATTCATTCCCTATGCTTTTCTCTGGCTTTCAGATCAATCATTTTGACTCACTGTAAATTGTACAATTGTGTAGTTTTCCAAGATGGGAGCCAAACACTGCAAGGCAAAAAGAAAAAAATTGCTGTTTTGCTAATTGAATGCTAGGAGCAGTCTGTTCATATGCTCATTTTCTGAGGCTCTACAGGGCAGATATTTCTAAGGGGCTATCATTTGACGATAAATGAGTATTTCATTGGGTCTATTGGAAATGTTCTCTTTGAAAGTTAATTCATGGGTGTGGGATCCTGCTGGTTTCCCTCCACTTCAGAGCTGAGCAGATCTATTGGGTTCAGCTTTTTGACTCCTGAGGAGACTTCTCAATTTAAAATCTAGGCACAATTTCTTCTTTTAATGGAGAAACTAATGGCTATCCACATTTTTGCTTCAAAAGCAATTCTACAGAAACAAACTAAATGTCAGGGCCTGTATTGTGGTTTAGTGGGTAAAATCACTGCCTGCAATACCGGCATCCCATATGAGTCTTGGTTCGAGTCCTGATTGTTCAGCTTCTAATAATGGCTGGGAAAAAGCAGTTCCCTGATAAAGGCCTTGGAAAAGCAATGAAGGTTGGCCAGGTATTTTGGTCCCTGTACCCAGTCCTGGATGACGTTCCTGGTTCCTGGCTTTGTCCTAGCCCATTGCATAGCCTATTGCAACCATCTAGGGAGTGAACCAGTGAATTTCCTTCTCTCTCACTCTCTCTCCCTCTCTCCAGTAACACTAACTTTCAAAATGAATACATAGATTTTAAAAAGAAAAAAATATTTAAATACTTATGAGCCAGCAGTGTTCATCATGTCACAATTATTCCTCCATTATTACTGACATAAACTAGCCTGGAAGAACTTGAGTGTGCATACATGCTTATTTCCCATGAAGCAAATCACGGACAGTGCTCATTCTGCCGCCTTTCAGCCAACAGTCTTGGACAAGGAGACCAAATGGGGAGTGTGTCCAAGACCCACATTGCCTCCTCACATGCAAAGTACTGGGTCAGGCCTGGGGTACATGGACAGCTCAGGACCAGAGAGCCAAACCCTCAAACACATTTTATCATCAGCAACGATGTAAGTCAAAGTTGTGTGTCGTTGGAAGGGATGACACAGAAAGGACCAGCACCTCCTGGTGTGACAAGCATGTATAAGCTGAATCTGAACATCAAATGCACACTGGGAGAGGGGGCTGCTGCAGTGTCACTGGCCTCTTGCTTCAGAAAGCTCAGGCTTTGAAAGTCAAGGCAGGAAGAGGAGATTTCACAGCTGGAAAGCAACAAAATATTCATGACTGTGAAGTGCAGTCTGTGATTCTTTGTATTCTTTGACTGGGACAGCTGGAGGCAGTCATGTTGATGTCTTAGTTTGGATGGTTGTGCTGTGACTGGCCAAAAGGGTGGCAGAGGTTAAGGTCGAGAGCGGTAGCAGGAGGAATGTGGCTTCAGGTGTCATTTCCATGTCCCACCTTACTGTGATCACAAAACTCTTCAAACAACAGACCATGAAGATGGCAAGGAGGAATGTGGGGAAATAAAAGTCATACTCTCACCACTTATGCAATCATGTAAAACTAGCCTCTAAAGCATACTTGGAAATGAAGGAAAGGTTGAACTAGAAGTCCTTTCCTAAAAAGAGACTTAGACATTGCCTGTGTTGTTTCAGGTCAGCTCCATCTGCCAATGCACATTCTCTGGGCTTCACCAAGTTACTAGAGAGGCCAGAAGATGCCTGGGAACGTGAGGATGCATGGACAGCAAGAAGAGAGAGCAAAAGAACATCAAGAGACAAGTTGAAGCCTTGTTGCCAAGAGCACGTTCCCTGTAGTTAAGACTTTGGCAAATGACTCAGGTCCTCATAGACCCTGGCATTCCAATTACAGAGGAGATTTATTCATCAACTGTGCCCAGCTGGGCTTTAAACTTGGAAAGTTTTGGCATGTTTTAAGAAATAATGATGAGTTCCATTAGAAGCAAGCTTGTTTGAACAGCACTTTTGGCAATTTTGTTTGAATTACCGTGGCTTAACTGCACAGGGACTCAACAGGGTTTCTCAAGCTGTTTTGTGTATGTCTTGTTCAGTAATTTTTCCAGAACAGATATGCAGCTTCTCTTGTGGCTTCACAACACATAATGTACGTTAAAGTTCTGATAACTCCTTTAGCAAAGAATCCTGCTTAATTTTTTGTTAAATATGCATTTATTTGGAAGTCAGAGATAGAGAGATCTTCCATCCTCTGATTTGCTCCCCAAATGGCTGCAGTGACTGGAACTGGACCAGACCAAAGCTGAGAGACTGAAACCACACCCAGGTCTCCCACATGAGTTGCAGAGACCCAAGCACTTGGGCCATCCTCCACTGATTCGCCAGGTGCACTAGCTGGGAACCGGACTGAAAGTCAAACAGCTAGGACTTGAACCAATGCTCATGTGGAACTCCAGTGTCATAGGTCAAGGTTAACCCTGCTATACTACAATGCTGACCCTTCTGTCAAACTTTCAAAACTCAACAAACGCCAGATTTATCTGATCACCAAACCTCTTCTTACAACAACCTTTTGGCAATTAGTGCAATTAGCATTGGGTCCATTTGGAGAAAAGACTTTTTAATATGGCAGATAGTCTAAATAAATAAATAAGATGCATTACTTACAAGTCACAAAGAAAATTGAATTGTGAGGAAATAAATAGACTCAAGGGGCTTGGTAAATCTCCCAGACTCCTTGGGTCTCAGTTTTTGAAGATAAGAGAGACTTTGGTCAGGTTACGTGCTAGGTGCTGGAGTTTATGGTCCTTCTTTCTCTGTTGCAATGTACTGAATAGGCTTGGAGGAGGGTGTGTTTTAGAAAAAAAATCTCAGTTTCTTGTAGGAGAGGGAAGAATTTGTTGTCTAGTGTATTCAGGGTCTTCCTTGAGACTGGCTGCGTGAGTGAGCAAATGTGTGAATGAATGAATGAGGAAAATCCTAAGATAACAAGTGTTCTTACAACATTGAGGGTATTGGCACTGAACTGACCCCTTGCAGAGCAAGCTAATGAGGAAAGAAACGCAGGTTGACTTGCTCACTTAATCAGAAAGTGGTGGAAGGCGCTGGGGCTCTGCACGCCTGCACCAGCATCCTGTTGCTCCCTGCACACCACAGCTTCTCACGCACTGATGGACACCAGCTATGTCCTGGGCATGTAGCAGACCAGCAAACAAAGTTTATCTGTCAAAGGAATTCGCAAAGCCCTGATTTCTCCACTGCAATCTGAACCAGAGTCCAGCACTGATGAGATGTTGGTAACTTGTCATGGGAAAATGCTCATTAGAATGTTGAGAGGGAAACAGCAATGTTCCAGTTTGAGGATGCATTTTGGGCCTGAAAATAAAGAGGCATGCCAAAAGCTGTAAGAAAATTTATTGTTATGCTAACAGTGTGTTCACTGGAACTAGGATTATGGCTTCCTTCCTTCATTTCTTCCTCCTTCCCTTCCTTCCCTCCTTCCTTTCATCCTTCTTTCCTCCCTCTTTTCCTTCCTTCCATCTGTCCTTTCCTCTTTTCAACAGAATGACAGGGAGACACAAAGAGAGAAATCTTCTATCTGCTGCTTCACTCCCCAAAGGCCCATAGTGGGAGATCTGGGCCAGGCTGAAGTCAAGAACCAGAAATTCCATCCAGGTCTTCCACCAGATGACTGGAGAAGAAGCATTGGGCCATTATCTATTGCCCCACCCCAGGAACATTGGCAGGGAGCTAGATAGGAAGCAGAACAGCCAGGCTTAGAATCAGAACTCTGGGGACCCGAGGCATGGCCTATGCCGGGATCCCATATGGGCGCCGGTTCTAATCCCCACAGCTCCACTTCCCATCCAGCTCCCTGCTTGTGGCCTGGGAAAGCAGTCGAGGATGGCCCAAAGCTTTGGGACCCTGCACCCGTGTGGGATATCCAGAAGAAGTTCCTGGATCCTGTCTCTGGATCGGCATAGCACCGGCCGTTGCACTCACTTGGGGAGTGAATCATTGGACGGAAATTCTTCCTCTCTGTCTCTCCTCCTCTCTGTATATCTGACTTTCCAATAAATAAATAAATCTTAAAAAAAAATCAGAACTCTGATATGGAATGTAAGTGTTGCAAGGGGCAGTTTAATCCATGTGCTATAGCACTGGCCTCTATTGTTATAATCTTGTGCTTTTCAGTGGGTAACCCGGCCTTTCCAATCCATGCTGACAAATAATGCCATTTAACATTGATTTGTCAGCTCCATTCCCAGGGGAGCCTGTAAATTCAGTCTCACAGGGTCCTAGTGGCAAGCAGCTTTGGGTTGAATGGCTGTGGGAAGGGGAGTCAGACCTGAAGGAGCCACAGCTGGAAGGCCCTGCTGACTGCGTTCTGGAAGCTGGGCAGCTGGATAATTGGATAATTGAGCATTGCAACGTTAGTCTTGATGTGTGGGCTGATGACTCATAAGTTCTAGTGCAACCCTCCACTCCCGCACACAGACACATACACAGACACACATATTCACATGAACACACACCTACACAGACATGTACACACATACACACAGAGACACACACAAACATGCACACACATGCACATAAAGAAACATACATGAACACACGCTTACACAGGCACGCACACACAGAGACACACATGTGCAGCACATACATGCTCACCCACATAACAAAGACATACACGCATACACAAGCACACACATATACACAGACATGCACACACACACACATACACGGCTATGCATGAGTGTGCATCTCTCTGCGTGAGTGTACACTCATTGCACACAATATACATGTGAAGTGCACAGACACAAGCACATGTGCGCACACACACACATGCACACTCTGTGGAAGCTGCCCTACAGCCTTCTGCTCCTCCCTGGATTACAAAAGAAGCACCACGTCTGGAGGGTGCAGGTCAAGAAAGTTCTATCGGAAGCCTTCTGCCCCTGGCTGGGCAGCTTGCCTTGCCAACAGAGATACAATGTCAGCCTCACACCTTCTGGTGACACAGAGTGCAGGCTCTGATGGGCGATGATCTCACTGAGTGCTTTGTGGGAATGAAAGACAAGAGGGATCCCTGGAGGACTATTAGAAAGTTCCTGCTTTTAAATAAATCCTGGGGCTTCCCCTGCTGTCACGTACGCACAGCAAGGAACTTCCTACCAAGAGTCTGGTCACTGAACATGAAGCCACAAGAGAAAGCGCTGCCACCCTCTTTGGTGAGAAGAAAAAGCACACCTTGACATTGGAAGGATGTGTGTGTGTGTGTGTGTGTGTGTATGTGTGTGTGTGCGTGCATGTACACATCTGTGTGTGGAACTGTGTGCACATGTGCACATCCATGAGCTTGTGTTTGTGCATCCCTATGTGTGGAAGTGGGTGTGTACAGGAGTCCATATGGGCATGTGCATGTTTGCATCTGCCTGTGTGTGAGAGTGAACCTGTACGTATGTGGAGGAATGTGCATGTGTGGCCATTTCCAGACCTCTCAAGAGGAGGACCTGGCTCTCAGTGGCTTCCACTCCTCAGGGCTCCCTGAGTATCTGAGAATGCCCCAAACCAGAGGTCAGATCAGAAACAAGAAGCTTCCTTCAGAAGCTTACTCTCAAGAGCACCTCCACCATGCAGGCATCCTATGTGGTCTCACTGGCAGACAAGACACAAAATCATAACGATGGGAAGGCTGCCGGGCCAATAGCCCTGCCTTCCCCATGCAGACCAGTCCTGGGTGGGACGCAGCTTCTACCTCCTGTTCCTGAAACATGAGAGAACAGCCTGGGAGAACCGTGCTCAGACCCTCATCTGAGAAAAGGGAAAGCAAGCCAGATGGCCTGCCAGGGACAGTAGGGGCTCACTGACCCCTAAAGACGGGAATTTCCCTCTCTGTGGCATGGGTAGCTCCAAAGTCAAAGCCTCCCACAGTCCTGGAGCCAGTGGTTGCAGACATCTTGGGAGCTAGTGCCTGGGAGAAATCACCGAGCGTGACATTCAATTAGCCCTTACCAGCTTGCAAACCGCAGCACTGGTGCCAGCTGTGCTGTGTGGCTCAGCCTCGCCACTCTCCCTGGCAGAGTGAGGCAGATGCATTCTGGACAGCAGCTCAGAAGGTGGCAGGCGACAGCGCGAGTGTGAGGCCAGGCATCCAGGTCCCAGTATACTGGAACCTGACAAGGAGATGAGGTCAAGGGTCCAGGAACAGATACTTCTTTGCCTTTAAATTGGTAAAAAGAATGAGTCGGCTTGAGATGGTTGCACAGAGGCAGAATAGCATTAGTGCTGCTGCCCTTGACTCGCATCCACTTGGACCTCTTTGGAACTGACCCTGCCTCCCTCTGCTCTTCCAGTCCTTCACTGAATACCCCTGGGCTCAGGAGGGGTGACAGGTTAGGGCATAAAAACTACATCATTTATGGCTTGGATTTCCATGTTGTACCTTGCAGCAGCTCTTAAAAAGAGGACAGAGCAGGTGCTCTGGTCTCAGCCCCGGCACTAGTCTCGGGCTTTTCTTTGCAGGGATCCATACTGGTTCTGTAGTACACCTGACCATGGGTAAGGTGACCTCTTTATTTCTGCTTCCTGGGTTAAAAGGACCCTGAGGACCAAGGCAAACTCTCCAGAGAACAACTCATAGAGCCAGCACTGGGGCTGGATGTCTTCTGTCTGCCAAGACAGCAGTTGACCTGCCCTTGACCTCTGAATCTGCCCAGAGGCTGACAAGGAGCCGGCTCACCTGCTTGTTTCTCCTGCACACTGTGACCAAACAGCTAGGACTGCAAGTGAAGCAGTTCTTACTTGGATGATCAGTTAGTTTTTTTGTTCCAGTCTCAACAGCACAGCTTTCATAGGAAGGACACATTGGAAAGGCATTGGTCGTGACTGACAGCTCCATGCCCTGTGTCCTCCATGTGGACACAGCAGGCAGAGATGCAATTGGCACTGTGGGATGGTGGGGGACAGAGGGAAGCCAAGCAGCACTTCCACAAAAGGGCATTAAGCAGTCAAGGTCAAATGTTAGCTCCCCATGGAGCAGTGTGGGCTCCCCTAGTTATAGGCTAGCAATCCAGCCTAAATCATAGGGATATGCGCTCCAGCCCTCACTGAGGTTTTTCTGAGCCAGGGTGGAGTGCTTTTAGAGTCCCCTCCTGGGACTGCCCTGGCAGACGGGAGGCACAAGCGGGTGACTGGTGGAAGAGAACATTTCATCTCATTTTCAGCTTCATTAACCTTTATGAAATGCCACAATCCTTGCCAGTGGACTCCCCAAGGAGCCAGGAGATGAGAAGGAGGCCAGAGCTCCCTCCCAACAGCTGAGTCTCTGCTAGCACAGTTAGTCAGGAGGGTTTGCTTGGGGCTTAAGGTCAGAGTCAAGGCCTTGGGACCCTTTCATTATCACCCAGGAGGTTTACACGTGGGTCAGGTGGTTTGCTCTTGTCTTCTGCCCTCTGTCAGCAAGGGGCTCTGAGATGCACAGCAGCTTGCAGGGGCCTCATTGGAACCCAACAAAGAAGCAAGAGGCCCCTAATACAGGTGTCAAGCTGCTGTCCACTCTCACGTACTGACCCCTCGCGCGTGGAAGCTCACATTCGCCAAGTCCTGCTTGGTGAGCGAGTATCCTCCCTTTTTTCATAATAGTTGCTTTTAACTTTTTATTTACTTATAAAGTCAGGGGGTGGCACACACACACACACACACACACACACACACACACACACCCCAGAGAGAGCAAGACTGAGAGATATAGTGACAGAGTCAGAGACAGAGGGAGAGAACGACCTCCATCTACTGGTTCACTCCCCAAATGACTGTGCTGATAGGCACTAGGCTGAGCCAATGCCAGGAGCCAGTAGCTTTGTCTGAGTCCCCCACATGAGTGCAGGGACCCAAGCACTTGAGCCATCTTCTGCTGCTTTCCCAGACATATTGACAAGGACCTAGATGGGAAGTGGAACATAGGGACTTGTGCCCACATGGGACACCAGCATTGCTGGCTGGTGGCAGCTTTACCACTGCCCCACAGTGCTGACCTTGTGGTCCTTTCCTACAGAACACTTCGTCTGTGAATCAGACCTAATTTGCTGGAACCACTAATGAGTGCATTATCACACCCGTCTCATAAGTAGGCTCTTCAAAAAGTTCTTGGAAAATGCATATTAAGGAAAAACTGTGCACAACTTTAAAGCAGTTTGCGCCCAAACAAACATATCTATAATTTCCATTTCGTTCTCTCGTGGACTTTTTGAAGTTTCTTCCCAATCCCCAAAGAGTACCTGACCCCTGTAAGTTTGCTGCTAATACTTTGCACCTCACAATCCTCTAAAAAATCAGTCTCTTCACCTGTAATGCTATGGTAGCTATAGGATATCCTTTCAATTTGCCTACAATATAAGTGCACATTAATCAAATAAGTATTAGCTGCAAGTAATTCTGTTGGTGAGGAAGGTGTGATTCTGCTGTCCCTGGACTGGGAAGTCCATTGTTTAGATTCCAAAGCATGAAGCAAGGTATGTCCAAGGAGCAGAACTGGGCAAAGGGAGGAACAACCTCAAAGCGAGCCTCAGTCACCATGGTGAGCTCTCAACCTAGAGTAGCCCTTTTCAAAGTTGGGAAAGTTCGATGGGACATGGAGCTGGAGTTCGTGTGTGCCAATCATTGGCCTGGAGTGAGCTGCAGGATGGGGCATGTTGGGTGGACAGCTCTTGAGCAGAAGTGCTGTGGAGGTGGTGCCTACAGAAGCTTGTGCAGTGGCTGTGGTGAGAGATGATCTTGACTTTGGGTAGAGGGTGGGGAGAAATTTGGATGGTACATCCAGCATTCACTGCAGACACTGACATCACGAACCCACCCTTGCTCATCTCCTTCCTGGCCGTTTGTTTACTTGTGGTCACTCAATTCTCATGCACTATTTAATTATTGGCTGGCCTTCCTTCTCCTCACCATTTAATCTTTTTCTTAAGGAATATGGGCCACTTCTTAGACTGAACTATGGGAATGCATCCTGCAGCAACCAGTCCGTGGCCACTGGGTAACTGGCTGGTGATGGGCACACTGGAGTTTGGAGGGAAGGATACAGATGAGAGTTTACAAATCCAGGATAACATGGAGCCATAGATCACAGAAGTCACTGCTTGCAATCACTTGCTGAGTGATGAACGAGCAACACTTCCCAGCAATGTTTTAATGAGTGAGATTTTTTTCCAGTGTGCCTTCCTTATAAACTGTAAATAACCTCCACTGCAGTGTTTTATGCTGAAACTTCCAGGCCTAAACATCCTCTTCCCATATCTCTGTTATGTTGTCTGGTCTGGTTTGCATCAAGAAAAACTAAAATTACAGTACCAGAAAAGTAAAAAACATATGACAACCAATGACAGTCATCAGGTGTGAAGCTGTGTTCAGAACACCATTCTGCCCTCAGTTGGAACACTTTGCAGAGGACCCGCTCTCCCATGGAACCAGCACTACTCCCATGTGCTCTTTGGTGTGTTTGTTAAGGAGGGATTTGTAACTTCAAACATGCCCTGAGAATAGCACACCACCAAGTCACCACACAACCACTTGTGCTCGTCTGTTTGACGAAGGGATTTTCTTTCCCTGGGTTTCTGGATGTTACTAAGTCTCAATGAAGTGAAGTCATTATCCACCACCAGTTTCTAGCATTACAGAGTAGATAAAACGGAAACTGCTTCCTCTCTATGGCTGTTAAACAACTACTGCTAATTTTCTCAAGAAATGAAAACACATTCTGTGACATATGAAAACTCTGGGGCCAGCATTGTGACGTAGTGAGCTAAGCCACCTCCTGCACCACCAGCATCTCATATGGTAGCTGCTTCAAGTCCCGGTTGCTCCATTTCTACTCCAGCTTTCCCAACTCCTGCAGAGAGCACCGGCCTGGACTGGAAAGAACTTCAGTGGAGGGAAGCATTACAAAATCCATCCCATCTCCTGCTTCAAAGCCATAGTTTCCATTTCTGGGTGAACCACAGCAAGAAGCCACTTTTATGGTTCTAAGGGGAATATGGTAAGTGGAGAAGGTGCTACAAATTGCTTGAGAGAGGTGTTTTCCATCATCTCATGAGGGTTTGGAAGAGCTGCTGGTTACACTGACATAAAAATGAGACACTTTATCCTCTGGGAAATGGGAAGCCTTTGAAGTCCCCCCACCCCCACCTCTCCTAGCTCCAGCACATTTCTCTCTTTCCAGGCAGAATTGCTGACCTGTCCGGTTGTGGTTCTTATAAACTACCTATTTGATTTCTCAAAGATCACACTGCTAAAACGACTTAGTCTTTTGTGGAGCTTTCTCAGACAGAATTCATCTCACCCTGTATGGTGTGTGGTTTGTGTTCAGAGGTTAGCCTTATAGTAGATGGAGACCAATGACATGCATTGGAGCCAGGGGGCAGAGGCCTGGAGCTGTGCTCACAGTCACAGGAACATGGCTCCTCACTCATTTTCCGAAGGAGCAAGGAGCCTTTGGCTTAAACAAACTCCTGCTGATTCTCAGGGCAAACAGCCAAGTCAGAAATGGCTGAGATCATGAAATTCCTACCAAACAGACTCAGGTCACATGGGTCAATCCTGAGGGTGTCTCCAAACCGACCTTCAGGTTCCTAAGAGCAGTTTTCATTTGCCAGCTATTTGTCCTTGACAGACTGTGCTCAACTTTTTCAGTTTGATCGATCTATCTATCTATCTATCTATCTATCTATCTCTATCTGGCAAGGTAGAGTTACAAAAAGAGAGAGAGAGATAAAAAGGGAGATCTTCTGTCCACTGGTTCTTTCCCCAATTTACTGATCTACAGAGAGAGAGAGAGAGAGAGAGAAACATATGTTTTGGGGTAGAAATACCCAAGAACAAAACCAGGAAAGTTCTGCAGCACACACCATTCCTCGTGAGCTTGGATTGAGACTAGCAGGTGTGTGAGGATATTGGTAGATCAGTAAATTCGTGGCCACTGTATGCACTTATCCAGGATGGTGTGAGAACAACCAGCCTGGGTTGGTGCTGGGTGGGTTAGACCAAATATTCCCAGCATAAAGCCTTGCCTTTGGCCTGGGAACATGAGATGCACTCTGTGGCAACAAAATGGAGAATTCATCCATTGCCCAGTTTGTCCCTAGCCCCTTACTGGACACCTTCTGGAATGTCTACATTTTAAATGCCCTTGTTCTTCATGCTTTGTAACCACAAGATGCCAGTCTGCGTCTCTGTTGCATGTTCTCACACCATGCTGTCCCAAACCCATCACCCTACATATCTTAACCTCCCTCATGCTTGGTCACCACGAGGTCTTTGAGCGCATCATCCCTCCCCACCAGTGCCATCCCACTCCACCCACTTTTCACGTATGCATATGAACCTGCCTGGCACATCCTTGGGTTTTAACCTATGCCTTATTGACTCTGACTGAGGGAAGGATGCCAAAGCAGGACCCAGATGAGAGAAGGTGAATGGGCATGTGGTTTTTCTGTTACTGTAGCAAAATACCTGACAGAAGGGGCCTGTTTACCTCACAGGTGTGAAGATTCACAGTCTAAAACCACTGGATTGGTGCCTGGCCAGGCTGGTGGAGCAGGTACAGGAAGCTGGCAGCAAGGCTGGATTCCACTGGGTCTTTGAGCCAATCACTTGTAAGGATTGGCTGGGGCGGCGGTGGAACAGAGGACTTAGCCTCTACCTGCAGTCCTGGCATCTTATGTGGGAGCCGATGAGGGCCCTTGTTGTTCCACTTCCAATCCAGCTCCCTACTAACACACCTGGGAAAGAAGCAGAAGATGACCCAAGTGCGTGGGCCCTTGCACCCATGTGGAAGACTTGAAAAAAGCTTTTAGTTTCAGGCTTCAACCTGACCCAGCCCCAGTGACTACGCTCATTTGGAGAGAGAATTATCAGATAGAAGAACTCTTTCCTTGTTGTTCCCTATCCCTATCCTCTCCTTTTCTCTGTAACTGTGCTTTTAAAATAGATAACATAAACCTTTATATATTAAAAAAAAAGAACTACCACTTAAGAACACATCCTCAGTGACATAAGGACTTCTCACTGGGCAGCCTCCAGAACCCCACCATTGTGTTCATTTGCCACCATCTTGGTATCACAATGCCCTGACTTTGGGTTTTTAGACTCTGCAGGAGTTTGGCACAAGATCTTGTCCAAACCACAACAGAGAGCAGTTGTTTCCTGAGCTTCATTTGAGCATAGCAGCATGAATTGATCCATATACTCAGGACACAAAGATTATCATTTTTTATTTTTCTAAACCAAAGGAGTCTTTCATTTTCACTCTCTGAGATCTGCCTTTTCTCCCTGGGCTCACCATGAGTCTCAGGACCACAGGGCCTGTGTGGGCTGCCTGGGTCTGTGGTTGTTCCGTTGGCTGCATTGGCTGAGTTTCCTTCCCTGTAGACATTGCCACTGCTTTGGAAGTGGGTCCTGGTTGGACCTGCCTCCTGCTGAGCCCATCAGGCCTGGCTCATGCATGTCCTCCAGACCCATGCTGACCACAAGAGGGCTGGAGGACTTTCAGAGCTGGAGCTTCTTCTCCCAGCTCACAGCCCACACAGCTGTCTCCTGGCCCTACTGCCTTTTCCTCCTTCAATCCCACCAGCACAAAATGTACCAGCTCTCCAGGCACCAACTCTGTTTCGCTCTGCAGGAGACTTTAAACCGGATGGCACAGCTGGAAGTTATTGACCTCTGTTCGAAGCAGACAAGACCAGGGTCTTGGGTATAATGACCACAGGCTGTGGGGCTAATCCCTTTGGGAGGAGTTTAGGGGGAACAACCAGAAAAAAAAAACAAATAAAAGATTTTCAGCTCAACTGTAACCTGTGAAGAGAGAGAATTCATCACTCTGAACCATAAAACAAGACAAACAATGAACACACTGAAAGTGAACAGTGCATCCTTGGCCCCTGTAGGAATTGTGGAATAGCTCAGCACTTTGATCTCCTGAAAGGCAGGCACATCCAAGGGAGGCCCAGCTGGAGCCTGATTAGCCAGAGCTCCCAGCATCACACATGGGCACTATGCTAAATGCTAATGGGTTGGTAGAAGCTGCGTGTGGACTATTCTGAATGAGAAATTCCTGGGGACTAGACTTTTAGGGAGCAGTCCCTCTCCAGGAACCCTATTGGGTTGTCATGGTGAAGAGCCAAGAAAATCCCTCATGCTCCTGGCAGGGAGTAGAGAAAGTGATCATTTAAAAATACATACAAATCCTCCTCCATAATGAAGACCACTCACCAGGGAAGATTATTAAAATGACTTATTTACTTATTTCAAACACAGATATACACAGAAACACAGACACACATGGAAGGAGCGGGAAAGGGAGAGACAAAGGAGAGAGAGACAGAGAGAGAGAGAGAGAGATTGATTGGGAATCTAACAATTCACTCCAAAAATGGCCACAATACTCAGAGCTGGATCAGACGGGATCCAGGAACTTCTTCTGGACCTCCCACATGGGTGCAGGGGCCCAGGCATCTGGGCAATCCTCTGCTGATTTTCTAGGCACATTGGCTGGGAGCTGGATCAAAAGTGGAGAAGCCAGGACTCGAATCAGTGCCCATATTGGATGATGACATATTAGTGGTAGCTTAATTCACTGTGCCACAATGTTGGCACCTGGAAAACAACTAACCAGAGGATGATTCAGTGTAACAGAAGGGAAATCCCACAGCTGCAGAACTCAGCGGCCTGTCTCACCCGTGGGGGACAGAGAATGTGGAGGAACCCTTGTGGAATCACTCTTGAAGTGCAACTTCCAAGGCTAAGATTTATTTACTTTGATTTTTAAAATTTATTTTCATCTCATTTGACAGAAGCAAAGTGGAGGTATGGAGAAAGAAAAATTCTATATTTTGGTTCAGTCGTAAGTTGCTACAACAGCTGAGGCTGTAAAAGCCAGCATCCCTGGGTTTGTGTGTGGTTTGCAGGAATCACCACCTGCTGCCTTCCAGAGTATACATTACTAGGAAGCTATAACAGGATCTGGAGCTGCATCTCAAACCCAGGCGCTTTCCAGGGGGTATAGATGTCACAAACAGGCGGATGGGACGTGCATGTTCTTACAGTTCTCATGATTTTGTGACTATTTTAAAATTTACTTACTATGAGTGGAGTTGAACATTTGTTTTCATCTGATTGCTAGTTGGAGAGCTTTCCTGTTTTCTTTCTTACTTAACTATAATATAAATTTTAAAATGTCATTACAAAAGCTTTATATTTAAAAAAATGTTGTAGAGGGAATAAATTAAAATAAAAGGTTTACCCTTATCCTTTTTTACAAGATTTATTTATTTTTATTGCAAAATCAGATATACAGAGAAGAGGACAGACAGAGAGGAAGATCTTCTGTCTGATGATTCACTCCCCAAGTGACCACAACAGCCGGTGCTTTGCCGATCCAGAGCCAGGAGCCAGGAACTTCCTCCAGGTCTCCCACATGGGTGCAGGATCCCAAAGTCTTGGGCTGTCCTCGACTGCTTTCCCAGGCCACAAGCAGAGAGCTGGATGGAAAGTAGAACTGCCGGGATTAGAACCGGCACCCATATGGTATCCCGGCGCATTCAAGATGAGGACTTTAGCTGTTAGGCCACGCCACCGGGCCCTACTCTTATCCTTAACATCATTATTCTTTGTTCCAATAATACTAGTTCTACACTACACTAGTGCGATATTTGGGTGGTTGTAGCAGAAGGATAACTCACATAAGTAACAGGAGTGTTGTCAAAAGGAAGAAATGGGTAGCATTCTCTTACAAACGCATCTGTATTCCCTGTGAAGTGGTATAGTACCATTTGAAAGTGAAGTCAGATAATCGTAAACAAACATTGAAAACTCAAAGGAAACAACATTTACTTAATTTAAAGGGGATATAATCTTAGCATACAGATTTTACTCCTCTTAAATTAAAACACACACGTGTGTGTTATGTGAATTAGCTCCATTGCTGATAATTACCACACAATGTATATAACTACCAAATCTCACATAAATTTTAAATGCACACACTTTTTACTTGTCAATTATGTCTTGCTAAAAGGTCAACCACATGTCACTGAAAGTTGAGCAGGAGGAAGAAATCATGAGCCTGCAGCCAGATCCAAAGCTTCTCTACAAGACGGTCATGGGAATGACATTACTCCCGTGGCTAGAATCTGTTTAATAACTGGAACAAGACTTAGTAGAGTTTCAGCTTTCATAACACTCATCTGTATTCCCAGCATTCACCTTAATGAGTGTATCCAAGGGGAATAATTGTGATTTTGAACGATGTGGGCTTTTTTTTTTCATTCTGCAATTCTCATTACATGGAATTAACTGCATTGAATAGCGAGTGCAATTAAAAACTCATACCGTTAGACTTAGTACCTGGGAGTGGACCCACTGACTAATGGACAAAATGATTCGATTAAGTGGAAGGGAGACAAAGGCTTGGGGCTCACAGAGGCCATCAGGAAGCTGATGGCTGTGTTTGGAAAATTATAACAAATTGTGTTCAGCTTTGGCTGACCCATAACCTGTAGACTCTGAACATTGCAGAAAATTGGTTGGCTAAGTCTTCTAGCAATTTGCCATTATGTAGAACATTTCTCCATCCTCCAAGCCTTCCCCTTTCTTCTCACCTGTCACAGGTCCCCATCACTGAAGGGACTGGTAGCATCTTCATTATTCAGGCCACTCAGGTGTTCCAGGAGGCGTTAGAGGATAAAGGAGGCATCTACACTGAATGATCAATGCCATGAAGAATGGGAAATTCCACATGAGGACAGCTACTTTTGTTTTTTTAACCAAACATCATCTGGTGCACCCTGCATGCATTATCA
Source organism: Ochotona curzoniae (assembly GCF_017591425.1). NCBI lineage: Eukaryota > Metazoa > Chordata > Mammalia > Lagomorpha > Ochotonidae > Ochotona > Ochotona curzoniae. The sequence goes on along the minus strand of NW_024465894.1, from coordinate 18,784,376 downwards.
CCGAAGTCCCTGTGTGAAAAACTACACCGATGAGTGTTCTGATAAATGCTAGCTGCTTTTTTGGGACTCATCAATAAGAAGTACGATGTCACTGTCAAGTTTTTCTCATTACTGACACTAACATAAAAGCCATTCTTCATGTCTGGAGTTATTTTCCCAGTAATAAAAACAAGGTACGACCAGCTCTGAACCCCAATTTGTTTTGCTTCAAGGGGATGATGCAATGTGGAAAAGCAGGCACTATAAGAGTTAACTCTTGGAAGGAGGTTTGAAAAACAGAGGAAGATCTTCTCTGCCTCTCCTTCTGTTTGACATACCTGAGTGGGACTTCATGCATTCACTGCATGCCATGGTCACCTGCACTATCTTGGGATACTTATAGTCCTTGACCAAGAGAAATAGCAGGGACCAATGTCCCCAAGTTTCTGCAAACTTCAAGTTATAGTTCAGAGCTTAACAAGGCCGGTCACAAAATCAGAGTGAAACATGAAGGTCAGCCTGCTGTGTGCCAGTCATCAGCTATCCCTAGCCACATAGGCCTTCCCTGCTTACACCTGGACTTCAAGGTTCAACTGAAACTGCAAAGCATCAGGAAGCCCCTGAGACAAGGCATCCCAGCAGGTGCATATTTGGGGGACAGCTGTTCTTGCAGAGGCTTGGGGGAATGGATTCAGCAACGTGTAACTGGAGGCAGTAAGTTTGGGGAAAAAAATTGACTAAACCTTTGCAATAAATCTCACTTGGGCGAGGTGTGCTTATCCACAGATCAAGAGGGGCTCTGTTGGATCCCTGGGCAGCTGTGGGGGGAGCACCGCCCGAAGCCTGAGCTAAGACATGGGAGGGGCATGCAGAGGTGTGGCTGGCTGGAAGTCGCGTTCCTGAGCTGTTAAGGAGCAGCTCTGTTTCCTGGAACAGCAATCCCATGATGACAGAAGGAAAAGGATATGATCAGTATCCTTTCTGCAAGGATGGGAACAGGCCTCGCTTCCCTCCCACACGGACACTGTCTTTTTCTAGCTCAGCAAGAAAGAATATTTTCTTTCTTTCCTCTCTGTGGTTGTCAGTGTTAGGGGCCAACATGCACAATGGTCAGCTCGCCTTCTACCTCCAGGTGAAATTCCAGTCTTGAAAAAGATAGAAGCCAAACCTTGCATCATAGAATGTGTGGACACTCTGGCTCTGAGGATGTTCATGGCTAGATTGTGGAAATATTCCCAATTCTCTCTCTGCAGGGAAATTTTGGCAGAAAAGTGATGGTTGCAGAGGCCTGCACATACTTAACACAATGCATGTGGGGTCCCAATAACTACAGATAAAAAACTCTGATTATTTTTGCTCATGTGATTCAGAACAATACTTGAGTCACAGCCTTTGTCCTTCCTAAAAGGTTCAACTTCCATCCTCTTTGAGGATAGCCTGCATATCGAAGAGGCACTTACAAAACAGGAACTAGCTCTGGACACAAGAGTTTACTTCTGAGTGTCCCATGTGTCCATTTTCCCATAAGGTTGTGCTCTCTGATATCTGCTCCTCATCGTCCAGTGAAAGCCCACCCTGTCCAGCCAGCAGCAGCAGCCCCAAGAGCTAGTGATTCCATAAGCCCTTAACCAGGTGACTTCAGCAACAAAGTGCACATCAAAGTTGGCTTCCATGGTCGCTTCCGGCACAGTCACTCTTGGGTTTACAATTCTGCTGTAGGAACCCGATGCCTACAGACGGAAATAGCCCCTCTCTGGCTATACATATCCTAGCCTCAGGGATTTCTAAGGAATGCACAATCAGTGCCGGAGGTCCCAGGTCACAGTTGAGCCCTAGGAACGTGGACCTATAGCCACAGTAACAAAGGTCCTTCCGGGAAAGGCAGACATCCAAGCCCCTGAAATTTTTCGGGAAAAACAAGAGACCTGGAGAGATGCCGCTGCCAGGGCAGGACGTTGTGACTTCAAGTTCCTTTTCCATCCTCCAGTTTCCTGACGCCAGGGTGAAGAGACTAAACCTGAAGATGACTTTCAGCCCATTCTCATTGGACAGATCGTGGCATGAATAGGCATTGAAAACACAAGATCCCGCCCAACATCAAGATCCTTCTAATTATACTCAGACGAGGAAAAAACAAGTCACATAGCCTTCACCTGGGAGTACAGTGAAATAACATAACTTTAAATAGAGCGTGACGGAGCCTGCACTGTGGGAAGGCAATGACTGTGGTTCCCTGAATGCCATGCACACTCTTCATACCCTTTGTATTCCTGACACTGGAGTGCATTTTGCAGAGTTTACATTTAATGCATTATTAAACTGATTACTCATCTAGCACTTGCACTTGGCAATTCTTAACTTGGGAATTGTTCCCTATCATTTTTTGTTACACAGTTAATTTATTTTTACTTTTAAAAACATTTTACTATTGGGGCTGTTATGGTGGCATAACAGAGTAATTTTCCTCCTATAGTGCCAGCATCCCATAGAGGCACCAGTTTGAGTTCCTGCTGCTCCACTTCTAATGCAATTCTTTGCTTATGGCCTAGAAAAGCAACAGAGGATGGCCCAGGTGCTTGGACCCATACATTCCCATGGGAGACCCAGCAGAAGCTGCTGGATTCAGCTTCTAGATTGGCTCAGCTATGGCTATTGTGACCATTTGGGGAATGAACAGCAGATGGAAGACTTCTTTCCCGCTGTGTCTCTCATTTTGTCTCTGAAAAAAAATCTGCATTTGAAATAAAAATAAATATTTTAAAAAGATTTTGTTTCATTTATTTAAGAGGCAGTTATAGAGATACTGCATATATGCATATGTGCAAACCTCTGTGTGTGTGGCGGGGGGGAGAGAGAGAGAGAGAGAAGAAAGAGAAAGAGAGAAAGAGATTTTTCATCTGTTGGTTCATTTCCCATATGGCCACATAACCAGAGTTGAACTATGCTGAAACCAGAATTAGCTTCTTCTGAGTCTCCCATGTGAGTGCAGAGGCCCAGGGATTACATCATCTTCTGTTGCTTTCCCAGGTGCATCAACTACGAAGTTGAACAGAACTAGAGCAGCTGGGACTTCAACCAGTGACCAAATGGCATGCTGGCAGAGCAGGCAACTCACTATGTTTAACTCACTATGCTAGTTAAACTATGGTTTAACTCACTATGCCAGGCAAGCCCCCTATACAACCAGTTTAAATCTAAATATGTTTAACAACTATAGAAAGTGACTCCAGTGCATTCTATCCCAAACATTTACTTCTTCGCAGATAAGAGGATGCCTTCTGTCATCAGTCAGTCTTTGCCTATTTCAGACTTTGTCCTTTTTGTTTCTGCCATCTCAGCTTTTTCTTAGTTCACCTTCATTTTTTTTCTCATTGGGTTTTCAAATGTATTTATTATTTTATGATATAGTTCCATAGGCTCTGTGATTGCCCTTCTCCCCTCCCCAAATTCCTCTGCCACCCACTGATTTCCCCTATATTATTTCAATAATAAAAGTCCATCATTCTGCTGTTAATGTCATCATGCTGACATTGCGGGCATGGACAATGGCAGAGAGTCCAACACCTGTTTGTCAAGATATATTTAACAGTTGCATCGTAGTCCATCTTTGATTTGTAAGTAGAGGTGCATACTGCATTGTATCTTCACATCTGGATATGATAATTTTGATTACCCCTTACATGAAAAGCCACAAAACAAAATCAACAACAGGGGAAAAAAAAACCCAGAAAATTTACAGCAACATGAAGTTGAATCACATGTTACTGAATGACCAATAGGCGCTGAAGAAATAAAAAGGAAAATCAAAAACCTTGAAGTAGATGATACTACTGTATGACCAAAGACATGGAAACAACCCAGTTGCCCATCAAAAGAGAAGTGGATAAAGAAACTGTAGTATATCTACTCCCTGGAACACAACTCAGCCATCAAAACAAATGAAATTCCACCATTTGCAACCAAATAGTCCCAACTAGAGACCATTATGTTCAGTGAAATAAGTTAATCCCAAAGGGACAAATATCGTATGTTCTCTCTGATATAAGGCAACTTTTGTGCAAATTACAAAATCAATAGCACTTTCAATACTGTTTTTGCTACATCTCATGGGTTTTGATACTTCATTTTTATTTTCATTTCTTCAAAATAAATATTTTTTAATTGGGAAGTCAGAAATACAGAGAGGAGGAGAGAGAGGGTTTTTTTTTTCATCTTCATTTTTAAAAAAGATTTATTTATTTTACTTGCAAGTCAGAGTTACTGGTGTGGGGGACACACACACAGAGAAAATTTCCATCCATGGGATCATTCCCCAGATGGTCACAATGACAAGAGCTGGGTTGGTCTGAGTTTGGGACCCAACTTTTTCCAGGTCTACCACATGAGTGCAGGGGCTCAACCATCCTCTGCCGCTTTCCCAAGCCATCACCCTGGGACTGGATCAAAAGCAAAGCAGCATACTTGAACCAATGCCCATTTGGGATGCCAGCACTGCAAGTGGGAGATTAGCCTGTTAAGCCACTAAGATGGCCCCCACCTTTATGCTTACTGCATTAATAATTTGCTGTTTCAAGGTTCTTGTTATTATTTACAAAATGTCTTTATTCAATGAGTCTGAACAAGCTCAAAATCCATTTTACACACACACACACAACTTTTCAACTGCTTTGGTCCAATTATTTGCTTATTATAGATACTTTGCAAAATGACAGCCGCCAGTGAATGGCCTTAGAATTGACTGCCAAGACCTAAAAGCCTTGAAAGTTTGCAAGGATCTTTGCCATGATCCTGACAGTAATGGAGCATTTGGATAACTTTTGATATGACATGGCACACATCACTGGACCTTGAATCTCATTCTTACGTGTGATCATCATTGCTTTCCCTCACCCTGCCCTGAGCTATGCCTCTGGCCTGGCTGTGGGTTATGGCTTATTCTCCTTCAGGTAGACTAGCCCACAACAGGCACTTTCAACATCATTATTTATGTTTACCATCAGGCCTGGTGTCGTGGGCATCATCAAGACAATGGTTGGCATAAAAGTTTGTTGTTTTGTATTTCAGGGATAAAACCTCTGACATCTTGAGTATGCTCTGTGCACAAGAGTTCTCCCATGTGAAAGCTATCAGTTACTGGAAAGATCCTGAGAAAAACTGGACCAGAAGATCAGGAGGGAATGGTCACCCGTGGTGTATCATTTGCCCAAGGACAGGAACCATCACAACTGGCGTTTCCAGTCCCAACTGCAGTGTTACAAGTTGCCTTACTAAAAACATCAACTCTACAGTCAAGGTTGTTGCTAGGAAGACATCTCCACAGTAACAGCCAGGACTGCCAATCATCTAACCCCAGTTCCACCAAGAGCTTTGGCAGCCAATGAACATTGTTCCAAAACAGCTCACATGGACTTCTCTTTTGTACCCCTTGCATATACTTGTAATCATCAAGACAAGTGGATTTGGGGTTTATAAACTTCCTCAACCTTTCTGAAGAAGCACATTTTGTTCTAGAGTCCCAGTTATTTAGGCTGACTCAGAGCAAAACAGAAAAACAAAGAAAGTAAAGGAGATTCCCACCACCATGACTGATGTGCTGTCCTTAGCTGACCCATTTCCCTTTATCAAGACAGTGAATTGATTAGGAGCTGCTGTTGCCATGTTGTTTGCTAACAGCTGACAGCTGCCTGTTTGTCTATATACCTGCCTTTGGCCAATGGCTTTCTTTCATCCTGAGGCTTCCGGCATGTTACACAGAAGTGGATGGGTGTCTGAGAAAGAAACACAAAAGAGGGTTGCCCCTGCCTTAAGGCCGGGCACCCTGTGATGCTGTCAGCTTTGCTGAGCTCAAGCCCACCGGGGTATACCTTCTCTGCCCAGCCCTTCCCCCACTCTTCTTCCCCAAGATCCTTCCTTCAACTAGTGGGGCACCTCAGGATCTGCCTCTAGGGCAGTGATCTGTGACCACTGCTTTCTCTCCTTAAGGAACTTAACAACACAAACAAGAATGTGAGGGGCAGCATGCCACCCTGCTGCAGGGATAGGAGGTGTAAGAGGCAGGTCTGGTTGCAGACTCTGCCATGGGAAGGCACCACTCCTGCTGTCAGCCATCAGTACCATTCCTGATCTTCTCAATAATGGTTCTGGGTCATAAATCCCACATTCCATGAGGTCCACAGAGATGCCCCAGGGTAGGGGGCAGGAGAACAGTAGCAGGGGCAGCTGCTCCATGGCCAAAGGGGGACAGCAGCAGCATGTGGAACTCAGGAGCAGGGCTGCCCCCAAGGGGTTTCTGCAGAGGGAGGAGTCTTGAACCTTCAGCAGCTCTGGAACTGAAGTAAAGTTACAAAGATTTCAAAGGGTAGTCCACACTCAGTGACAGCAGAAACACAAACCCTAACAGAGCCAGCGGAGGACACCACGCATGGTGGGCTTTAAAATCATCCATTTATGTATTTATTTTTGTTTTTTATTGATTTAAAAGGCAGAGAGAATTGCAGGTTCCATGATCTGATCATGGAGTGAGTGTATGTGTCAGAGTTGGGCCTCCTCAGAGGCTTAGATGGAACAGTGGACAGCATATCCAGATGCACATGAGGATATGGCAGTACCCTGGAGTATGCAGAGGGCATCTGTTACCATAACAGAGGACAGGAAAAAAACGGATCAATTACCCCCGCCACGTGTGACTCTAAGATGAACTATGTCAATCAGTAGATTCTGGAGAAATTTCATCCTGGTTGAAGAGAGATCAGCAGCAACACAGAACTGTTGAACTATCAAAACCAGTTGCACAGGACTCTCAGAGCATTCCCCACATCAGGGACCCTGGAGTGGTGTCTGGAGACTGTCCTTCATCCCAGGGTTCAGAGGTCTTTGGGACGTTGGGTGTGGCTTCTCCCGTTATTTCCCCTTTCCCCCAGTTACAAGAAGGAAAAAAAAAAATAATGTGGAAATGGTGATCTTATCCACCTTCCTGTAGCCCTTGACCCGTATCACCCTAATTAACTATGTAAAAATCATTAAAATAAATAAATAATTTAAAAAGGAAGAAAGAAGAGTGGCGAAATCTTCCACAACTGGTTCACTCCCCAAATAGCAACAACAAGCCAGGTCAAGGCCAGGAGCCAGGAACTCCACCAGGACATCACAAGTGCATGGCAGGACGTATCTTCTGCACCCTTCCCTGAAACATCAGCAGGGGGCTGGATTGGAGACAGAGTAGTTGGGACTCAAACTAACACTGTGATGTGGAATGCCAGCAGTACAATTGGTAGCTTCACCTGTCATGTTAGAAACGCAACATGTGTTTTTGTGTTCGTAGATTCATAATAATTGTACAGACTTGGTAGGTATAATGTGATAATGTAACACCTCTATATTCTGAATGATGGCCAAATGAGAATAAATAACATCTCTATCTTCCTTTAAAGATTTAGTTCATTTATTTGGAAAGTAGAGTTAGAGAGGTGGGGAAGAGGCCTTCCTTTCACTGATTCACTCCCCAGGTGGACAGCCTGGGCACCACTGGACCAAGCTGAAAACAGAAGCCGGGAGCTTTTTTAGAGGTTTCCCATAGGGGTGCAGGGGCCCAAACACTCGGGCCACCAACAGCTGCATTCCCAGGCCATTAGCTGGGACAGATCAGAGGTGGAAGAGCCAGTTTTCAAACCTGTGCCTCCATGAGCTGCAGGCTTCACCGGCTAGGTTTTATCACTATGCTGCAATGCCAGCTTCAATGACATCTTCTTAAACGTTGATTTGTGTTTAAGGCTTTCAAACTCCTATCTTCTAGTTATTTATTAGCTACAGAAACATGTTGTAAACTACAGTTGCCCCAGTGTGCTGTAAAGTGTTAGAACATATTCCTTTTGTGGAACTGCATTTGGTACCCAATATCCAGCCCTCCTCTGCCCTGTCCCACCTCTCCTGCCCAGCCTCTAGGAACTACCATTCTGTTCTCAACTTGCACATGTCAGCTTTCGTAGCTTCCACAGATGCATGAGAATATGCAGCATCTGGTTGGGGTTGGGCCTGGCTTTTTTTTCACTCAAGCTAATGTCTTCCAGTTCCATCCATTTGTCCCCTAATTACAAGAATATTTCCTTTAAAAAGAATAGTTGCACTATACAAGTAAGAATTAAGCACCTTCACATGAGTGTGTGGTTCAACAGACTGGTCCCAAGTGGAGTGGCTATGCCTCCCCAGAAAGCTGAATCCATGCTCAGGTCTTGTGAATGAAGCCATCAGAGGATGTCCAGACTCCCAAGGGGCTCTCAGTCCACACAGTGTCAGACATCATGCAGGCAGACAGACACACTAACAATCTAGGACCTTGGCTGGCTTGGCAGCTGGGACTAAGCAAGGCTGCATTTGCTTTCTCCGGCAGGAGCTCTATGGTCGGGAGGAGCAGGGTGATGCCAGCTCTCTACCCGACACCAGCTGTGCCATGGCAAGTTGTGCATGTACCTTGGTTCCAGTGCACAAAAAAAACGAGGATGAAAACAGGCTGCTCTGAAATAGAACTGGTCTCCCAAGTTATGAAAAATGTAGTCATTTGGTTTCTGATGTGATGTTCCAAAGCCCTGAGTTGTTCTAGACTCATCTTTGCCAACCTGTTTCTCCGTCCTTTCCTTTCTCGGGAAAAGATGAGTGAATAAAACAAGGTGAGAAGTTTTAAGTAACTAGCAGATGGAAAGACAGACTTATAAGAATGAACAGCTGGCTGGATCTGTAAAATGAAGGGTGAGTGAGTAAAGAGATAGTTAGAGAACAGACACCCACCCATGGGCCACAGCTATTAATCACAACAGAAGTTAAGCTGAAAAAGCACCTGTGCCCCTACTGTGACTGCATTCCTGAGGATAAAATAGTAGAGATGAGACACAGGGACAGACAGCTAAGGACATCACCAGAATCCCTAGACTCACTAGATCATTAGCATGTGGCACTACAGAGAGAGGAGGGGAGAAAGAGAGACAAATTCCATCTGCTGGCCCACTCCCTAAAAGGCTTCTGCTGGACCAGGTGAATTCAGGAGCCTGGAGCTGCAGCCTAGTTTCCTATGTAGGGGACAGGATCCTAAGCACTTGACCCACCTCCCACTACCTTCCCATGTGTATTAGAACGGAGCTGGATTGGAAACGGAGCATCCAGGACATGAATCAGCACTCATTACTGGTGGTTGCAGCTAAGCTTACAGTGCCACAATGCTTGGCCCCAATGGAAATGAACTTCAACTAAAAATCAGTATCAACATTTGCTCAGGACTTGGATAAGCCTGTGAGTTGCCAAGACACTCAACTGTGTCACTGCCTTGTCCAAGTAGCTTCTTTCCCATCATCCTTATTCCTTATGTGTCACACCAGCAGAGGGGTGGGTATTTCAAATTTGGGATGGCGTTTGAGCTATTTGGAATTGAACTTTGCTCACTGTTTAGTCATTAGTAATTTAAAATGCAGGCCTCAGTTCCTCTTTAATTTTATCCTAAATTGGTGCAATATGTAGCCAATTATCCTAAATTTCTCCTCACTGCTTAGTAATCTGTATTCATTGCAGATTTCCATGCTCAGAGGATGTAATGGTTCTGCAAGGGTGAGTAATGTGAAGGATTTTGTCATTTTGGTTTCCTGCCTTAAGAAGCCTCCTGGTCAGTCACATGAGGAGCTTGGAAGTCATCTTTCTCATTTTCATTTCAAGACATCAGATAGGAAAGGCTTTTGACCCAGTGGTTAGGGACTCAGGATAACCTCCCCCATCACAGACTGAGTGCCAGTGCCGAGTACTGGTTCTACTCCTAGTTCAAGCTTCCTACTGGTGCAGAGCCTGGCAGGTAGCCGGTGAAGGCTCCAGCAGCTGGATCCCTGCTAACCACCTCAGAGACATGAATGAGTGCCAGGTTCCTGGGTTTGAACTGGTGCAATCCCAGCTACAGCTGTTGGGACATGTAAGGAGTGAGCCAGTGGCTAGTGAACTCCTTCAACTAAATGCATACATACGCAAATCAATCAACTAACCAATTAACCAAAATCAACCATTTTCACCCCATTTCTTAAAATTTGAAAATCACAGTTACAAGGGAAATACAAGAGACACAGAGAATCTTCCAGTCACTGATTCACTCTGCCAACAGTGAGTACAAGCAGCAACAGCCAGAGCTGGGTCAGACAAAGCTAAGAATCTGGAACTACATCCAGGTCTCTCTGGACGCAGGGATCCAAGGATTCTAATCACTTTCCACTGCTCTCCCAGGCACATTAGCCGGGAGCTGGATCTGATATGTAGCAGATGGAACTTCAGCCAGTGCCCATGTAGGATTCTGGTGTTACAGTAAGTGGCTTAACACACTCTGCCACAACCTGCCCTCCTCAGCCCTCTTCAATTCATCATGTTGCATTGATGACATCTCATGCAAATCAATGCTCCCAAAATTATACAGACAGGCAGATACGAGGACTTGCAGGTGGCTGGGAACCACATCTTCTGCTGAGACCAGACACTGGTAGGCAGGTGTAAAGGTGAACTAGATAATTTCTGGGGAGTGAGTGTGTCCTTCTGAGCACTCCAGCATCAAGAGAGTCCAAACTCCATTTAGTTTTACTTCCAGAAGCCAAACCAGGTTCTCAGCATAATGATCAGAAAACACTTCCCTTGGGCTCTAACAGATGGAGGAGAAAAGAACCTGCCCCCATGTTAAGTGGCTCTGTCAGAGCCTTACCCAGCATGCAGGACTATCAGACACAATTGGTCTCACTTTCCCACGTCAGCAGATAAGAATTCTGAGGGGTTCTGGGGCAGGTCACAGCTCAGAGCCACAAAAGAACCTTGCGTTAGGATCACTAACGTGATCCACTAACGTGATCCACTAACGTGATCCACTAACGTGATCCACTTTGTGACCATCTGCCAGGATGGTGTAACAGAGCACTGCCGCTGAGAGAACAGCAAGTGTTAGACTTGATTTAAGAAACAGTCTCCAGGGAAACTTAAAGAAGCAGGGGTCGTGAGGAAGGAAGAAGAGTAGAGGACAGTCTAACCTCTGGAATCCATATTTATAGCATATGCAAGCACAACCTAACTTCCAGCTGATAAATAAATAAACCCTCACACCTTCTCTCAGCCGCTTTTGCTAAATCCATCTTGTTTGTTTTCAACAAAAAAAAAAATTTACAAGACATGCTAAAAGACAAAAAATACTAAAACACAATACAGCAAAAAAAGCAGACTAATCATTGGATCCAGACTCGAATGTAACAGACGTTTTGGAGTTGTCAGATGATGAACTTCAGATAATTGCAGAAAAACACTAAGGGCTGTGATGGACAAAGTTGGTAGCACATGAGAACAAGTGGACAAGGGAAGCAGAGATGGAACCACGAGCAAAAAATAATGCTTGACCTCAAAGTACTGTGACAGAAGGGAGCAAACCCTTACAACTGGCTGATGAAGCAGCCGTGAGAGCGAAACTCTCAATCCCCCCCCAAAAAAGCACAAAAATATAATAACAATAAAGAATAGGTCATCCAAAAGCTGTAGGATCATTTCAAAAGATAAACATGTGCAATGTATAAATATATATATTACAAAAGGGAACTGAAGCAATATTCAGAGTAGTAATGGCTGGGAATTTACCAAAACTAGCAATAGACACCAACCACACCTACAGAAAATTGAAACAGTGAACAGAGCAAATGCCACTAAGTTGATATATAGGTGTGCTGTGCCTCCCAGGCACACTGCCAGAGATGAAGAGAACAGCGTTAACGAAGACAGGGACGAGGGGAACAAGGGAGAAAGCACCTCATACTTCTTTTCAAAAACCACTCCAAGAAGAAGAGAAGGAAGTGAATAATGAAAGATTTGAAGGGGAAAAAACATTTCTTACCAACTCAGAATTCTGTATCCAGTGACATTACTCTTCGGAAGCCAAGAAGAAACAGACTTTGTCAAACGAACATTACAAGAATTCATCTCATAATGTTTGACCTTGTGTCCTGTGATCTTGCTCTACTTACAAGTAGTAGTTCTTGGAGTTTAATATAATTTTGATGTGAGTATCCAGCGTTTCCTGCCAACATCAGGATCATGTCATATTTGGACAAGTATATTCATATTTCTTCCCTCCCAATCCCACACCTTTTTAATTACATAATTTATGTATTTTATATTATATATAATATTTATAAAACTATTTCATAATTTATATCATATAAAATACATGGTTTTATTGCATAATTGCATTAGCTGGGACTTGCAATATGAAGTTTCCACTCACTCCTCATCTCATGCAGAGTATCCGCTATTGTGACCATCCTGCCTTAGTGCACTAAGAGATGGTGAGTTAATACTGGCAAGTTCTCACCAACTTGAATCTATGGTTTGCATTAAGCTTCACACTATGTTTTATCCCCTACCATGAGTCTGAAAGAAAAGTATCATCATGTATTCTCACTACAGTATCCTACAGAATAGCCTCACTCCTGAAATACTCGCCTGCTCCATTAGCCACCCCTTCTTCCTCCCCTGGAGTGACAGAAACTACTGATCGTGTCCAGTCTCCACTTCCTCCCTTTGTTGCTGCTGCTGAGTTGCAGTCCTCCAAAAGGTAGCCTTTTCAGCTGATTTCTTTCCTGTAGAAACATGCGTTGAGGACTCCTTCCTGCCTTCTGATGGCTTGCTAGCTCATTCCCAGGTACTGCTGAGGTAATATCACATTGTATGAAGGGTCTGTGTCACAACAGGTACCATATTGTGTTTATTTACTTGTCTATGGAGAGCCATCTTGATTGCATCTGGCATCTGGCAATTAAAAACAAAGATACCATACATTTTCATTTAATATCATAAAGATATCATAGATTTTTATGTTGATGCTAAGCTTTCAACTTACTGGTTAGCCACATAGGAACATGATTGCTGAATAGTGTGATAAGCTTATATTTAGCTTCATAACAAACTGTCAAACTGGCCATCTTGCAAAGGGTACTATTTTGCAACTGCATCAGCAAAAGAATGGGAGTTCTTGTCGCTCCACACCCTTGTCTGCACTTGGTACTATCAATGTTTAGGATGTTAAGCATTCTAAGAAGTATGTGGCATGGTCTCTCGCTTACTTACTCAGTTTGTAATTTCCCAGTAACCTATGGTGTCAAGCCATCTACATAAGGCAATTTGTATGTCTTCTGAGTATCCTTTTTACTTTAGGTCTTTCATCTCTTTTAAAAAAAAAGATTTACCTATTTATTAGAAAGGCAAAGTTACAGACTGGGAGGCGGAGGGAGATATGTATCATCTTTTGGTTCACTTCCCAAATGGCTGCAACATAAGTTGGGCCACACCAAATTCAGGAGCCAGGGACTCCATCCAGATCTCTCACACAGGTTCAGGGACCCAAGTATTTGGGCTATATTCTCCTTCCCCAGGTGTGCTATTAGGGAGCTGAATTGGAAGCGGGCAGCGAAGACTCAAATCAGCACCCCTAGATGTCAGTAGTGAAGTGATAGCTTAATAGCTGAGACTATAGGGTGAGGAATGGATTTTCAGAAACACCATACATTTTTTTGTACAGCCTAAAAAACTATTGAAAACAGTGTTTCAAAAAATCCTCAGTATTTTCTGATAGCTTGATTTAGTTTAGAACTGTTTATTTTTAGAGTTTGAAATAGACCCCAATTACCACATAACCCTTCCTTTATTAAGGTTACTTCTTGTTTCACAAATTGCCATAACAAAACAATCAGAAAATGTAAGGGTCAAATTGAGGTGGAACTAAGAAAATAAAAGAACAACTCCTATTGTTTCAGGCTAATTTTCACTTAAAAAGTAACTAAAAATAAACATCAATTATGCAAAGACCAGCTATTTTATAGCCCACAGCTCACAAGAAGTGATTTACTGCAGGTGTCCGCTTGTTCAGAACCCTAAATTTTAAGTACTGACCTATTTCCTGTTGCTCTGTACTGCACCCAGCAGGGATGCTCACTTGTGGGCATGACCTTCTGAAGGCAACCCTCTTCTACCTTCATTCCTCGCATTGTTAGGCTCACCCTACATAGCTCATCAGTGTGAAAAGTGGGAATTTTCAGTTATGGTCAAACAGAGGGGTAAAGAAAGGAGTCACTACCACTTGAGTGGAGGAAAGAACAGTACAAAGTCTGGAAGCTCTGCTTCCCCTGTAGCTCAAAGTTCCACCATTTGTTTCCAAGAGTTGAGGTAATGAACGTGCTCAGTTCAAGCACGCACAGTGCCAATTTTGGTGCGGGCATCAACTGATTGATGGCCTCCCTGTTTTGCATTTTATGCCTAGGATTACTAATATTCCTTTTTTTCTAACTGGCCTTCATGTGAATATATTTAATAAATGTGCTTTTATGTGTACATATCCTTAAAGCAGAGTGCCCCTCCCCTCTTTTGTGTTAGACTAATTTTAGATGTACAGAAAAGTCAAAAAGACAGAAGGTTCCATCTACTTCAAATCAGTTCAATTAATTATTAACATCTCACATTAGAGTGGCGTATTTGTCACAATCAGTGGACCAGTTGAATGAATTGTTATGCATTAAGCTGCATATGTAATGCAGATTCCATTAGCATTCCCTCACTGTCCTCTTTCTGTCCCGGGATCTCAGGACATTATGTTACATTAAGTCATCATCTCTCAGACTTCGCTTTATGTCAACCTTGACATTAAGAAGAACTGGTCAAAAATTTTGTAGAATGTCTCTTTATACAGATTGCTCTAAGGCTTTTCTCATAGATTTGCAGATTTTAGGGGGGACCACAATGTCCAGTGTCCACACCATTGGTGTGAGTCAGCAAAGATGAACTTGCTAACCAAATGTAGGAATGAGGAGAAGAAAATGGGCATTTTGTCTTGAGCACTGGGCTCTGCTGTTGGCCACAAGAGTAGAATTTATACTTGGAACTTCTTCCTTCCTGTCACTAAACATTCCTTGTTCCTTTTGTCCTCAGGATCTGAGAGATGGGTATTGTGGAATCCTATCTGATTTTTAAAAAGATTCATTTTTATTTGTATTTGAAGGTCAGAGTTACAGACAGAGAGATCTTCCATCCTCTGGTTCACTTTCCAAATGGTCACAATGATTGGATCTGGTCCGATCTGAAGTCGGGTGCCAGCAGCTTCTTCCAGGTTGCCCACATGGATGCAGGGGTCTAAGGACTTGAGCCATACTATACTGCCTTCTCAGGCCATCAGCAGACAGCTACATTAAAAGTGGAGCATCCAGGACTCAAATGGTGTCCAAATGGGATGCCAACACCACAGGCAGAAGTTTAGCCTACTGTGCATGGTTTCAGCCCCTGTAATCATACACCCTCAGATGAGGGTTCTTCCTTATCCCATGGGTTCCAGTTATACTCCTCTTCCCCATGAAGAAAGCAGCAGGACTACTGCTGACAGCAAGCATGCAATCCCAGTCCATAAAAGGAAAATTAGTTCTCACACTGGTTTGGTGACTAGAAGAAACCCTTGTGTCAGCTTCTGATTTAATGGGACCATTGAGTCTCCTGGTTCAAGCATTCCTCTCTTGCAATCATAAAACAGCAGGTTCAAAGTTTCTGGACTGATACAAGAACTTTGTGAGAAGATGATTTAGCAAAAATAATGAAAGATCCACTCCAGCTGTTATTCCTTGGTTCCTAAACACAAATTTTGGCTATTCAGTGTTGTTTGGTACACAAAGTACAGATCTCTGCTGTGGTAAACCTTAGACTGGCAAGATCACAGTGACAGCAACAGTTAAGGCTATGGCATGGGTAGGCCACTTCATGACTCTTTCAGACCAGATTTTATTTATTTTTTTTTTTTTTTGCAGTGAAAGGGGTTTTGGGAATGACGGTGTTTCTTCCACCTGTTTTCTCATAAATTAAAGTCCTTCATCCAAGGCAACAATGCATGATGACCCATGGCAGTGACCAGGTACTACCTAAATTTGTGGATATCAGTGCTGGAAGAAACATCCCAAGCAAAGTAGGAAAAAGCATGTCTAGAGTGAGTGTTTATTTCTAATAAGGAGAAATCATTGCCTTGCCATTCCAGAGAGCATCCATATTAATTAGGGTCCCAGCAGGACATATGGGAATCTGACATGCCCCAAGGACAATTAAGAAAGGTGGACAGTGGACTGTTCACAAAGGCATGACATGAGCGTTACCCCCTGTATTAGGAACATGCAGGTGAAGGACACAGAACAAAGAAGAAACCTTGCTTAAAACTCAAATTCACCAGAACCGCCTGAAGAGATGTTAATAAGGAGCCTGGTATCTGATTCTGCAGCATTATGAATCTTCCCTGGCTGGAGTCCAGAAGGAATACACCGTACAATTAAACCCACAGCAATGTTGATCAGTGCATTTCAGCATGGACTTGGGATACCTTTCAGTTTGCTGCAGAGTAGTAGCTTTGAATCAGAAACTCGAGAATGCCCTTGGCTGGTGCGAGCAAAGGCATGACCGCCTTCATCTCCCTGTTGGGTTTTGCCAATTTATAAAGAGGCCTTGAGGTAACAGAAAAGGTTAATGAGGATGTGGCATATATCGCAGCATTTGTTTACTTAGATGAGATTATCATTTTCAGCAGTACCCAGAGAGCAGAAGCAAAGCCCTTCGGATGTCTGATCCCCCAAGGAGAAGAAGTGAGAGTTGTCCTTGGACATCTGTCAGTCTCCTGAACCTGTTAGCAAGAAGGACTTGGAAAAGTTCATGAGGAAAAACAAAATTAGTGGATAAGTTTATTGTGGCACAAACAAAAAAATTAAATAACAGGCATGTCCATGAACTTTGTGAAGACCCTTCCTATAACAGACTGACATAGTCCTAGCTTGTAAAGAGGATGAGTTTGAAACTGTAACCACTTATCAAGACACCGATTGGATTTGTTGACCTTATCAGCTGTAGCCACTGATTTCAAGACACCAATTGCAGGAAATTCAACAATGCACAGGGACTTCATTCTATGAGTTTTCAGATGAGTATTCCTACATTATTAACCTCACAACACCATACAGCAAGAATTCATTTGGAAGATTAAGCACTTCTAAGAAGGAAAAAAAAAGACCACAAAAAAGCAATGCTCATTATCAAATGGCCTCAATCTGTCAGTTACAAGGAAAGCTGTAGGGAAGAATATAAATTAGCACAGTATATTTGCAGAGGGATATTTCCAGCATGGTAGGCCACACAACTGCTTATAGATTTTCTTTTTAATCAAAGCTTCCAACAAGCAAGAGAAAATCCTTAAGACACCAATATCCCAGGGACCCAGGAAGTCTTGGGTTAGGTCCCTAAGCAGGTGTTCTAGCCCTGACAGATTCTCCAGCATAGACTCCACTTGGTACTTTATGGCCCTACCATAGCCTTCATTGCCTATGCAAACCAGCTTTGTGGATTTTGAAAGAGACTATGAGAGTCAAAAACAGTTGTCAGCTCTGATTGGTATGATCATGAGGCTTCTGCCATACTCAAGACATAGTTCTTAGAAGTTAGTGAGTTCCTAGCACGTGATAAGTTGCCTTTTGGATCACAGACTGAGCATGATACACATTGTTCATGTTCCCAGTGCTGGTCCACCTGCTGTGTTAGCTAAGCATGTGCTCAGAGGACACTGATGATAATGGAGGCCACCTCAACTTTGGATCAGCCCATATGCCAGTTTCCCTAAGCAGCAGACCAGGCAATTTGAGACTCCAATGGCCATGGTTCTATTGAAAAGCCATAAGGGGACATCTAACCATTTCCTTTCTCTAAGGGCTGTGTTCACCAAGATGACTTTTAACACTTCGTACTGGGAGAGTCCCCTAAATGAGTCGACTTGGGCTGACCCTAGGCCAGGAGAAGTGACTCAGAACAAGAACTAGAAATGCAAGAGTCATCTGAAAACCTCACTGCCCTGTCAGTCAACCAGAGCCTATGATGCCGGCATTGCACCATGTCTCGCCAGGCCCATTTGAAGAGGAGCAGAACTGCTTCCCCAAAAGAATTCCCCAAGATTTCTATTTCCTGCTAGTGGGGAATTAGGAATTAAATGAGATTTCTGCTAAGATTAGACTTCAAGTATACACAATTTGAAAAAAAAAATACATAAGCTCTGGAAAAATATCTTAAAGCACACTCCTAAATTCATGGCATCTCTTCAAGAAAGTGAAGAGATATGAAGAATGAAGTGAGAGTAGAAACCCCAGGAGAAAAACAAGTGCAAAAGCCATCAGCTGACTTGAAAAGTTTGCTTCTCCCAGGGGGGCTGCGCCTTCTGTTTTAACAGCTGCAAGTGTTGAGGTCAGCTCCAGGAAAACGGAGAACCAGGCAGGGAGAGGAGCCTTCCCAGATATCAAAACAGCACAAGCTATGGTAGTCACAGCTTGGCAGAGAGAAAGAGAAATGGATTCACGGCACAGAGAGGAAGCTCTGAGCCACACATACTCGGGTGTTATGGTCTGGGACCATTGCATTTCTATCCAGAGAGTAAGAGTAGATGTCTACTTAGTCACACCTTAGTGGATTCAACTTCAACATAACCAGCAAAATGTTAGGAAGCACACAAGAACATGCACTTGGGACTTGAAAGTAAGCAAATATTTCCTTGGTAAAATACAAAAATACAAAGGGAGCATTTAGCCTACTAATCTCAGATGGGAATACCTGGGTTCCATCCCTGGCTCTGGCCCATGACACCAACTTCCTGCCAACACAAATCCCCGGGAGCCATGGGGATGGCTTAAGTAAGAGAGCTATTGCCTGGTGGCTCCTGGTTGTGATCCTTCTGAAAAAAAGGAGGAAGAGAAGAGAAAAGAAGAGAGGCGGGGAAGGGAGGAGGGGAGGGGAGGGGAGGAAGGGAGGAGAAAGAAATAAGGAAGGCAGGAAGGCAGGGAGGGAGGGATGGAGAAAGAAAGAAAGAAAGAAAGAAAGAAAGAAAGAAAGAAAGAAAGAAAGAAAGAAAGAAAGAAAGAAAGAAAGAAAGAAAGAAAGAAAGAAAGAAAGAAAGAAAGAAAGAAAGAAAGAAAGAAAGAAAGAAAGAAAGAAAGAAAGAAAGAAAGAAAGAAAGAAAGAAAGGAAGGAAGGAAGAAAGAAAGAAAGGAAGGAAGAAGAGAGGGAGGGAAAGAGGAAGGGAGGGAGAGAGAGGGAAAGAGGAAGGGAGGGAGAGAGGGAGGAAGGAAGGAAAGAAACAAAGAAAGAAAGGGCATTTGCAGAGTGAATCAGCAGATAGAACTGCTGTCTGTCTAAATGAAATAAATATTTTCAAGATGCATTTGTTTATTTGAAAGGCAGAGTTAGAGAGGGAAAGAGTGAGAGAGAAGCTCAAGCCTTTCAGATAGAAGCATAAGAAAAGACCTCAAGGAGAAGAGAAAAGGAGTAAGAGGCCCAGGTCTGGTTTGACACAGATGAGGAAAGGTGCTCACCCTTACCTGCCTGAGTGAGCAGAGAAAGCCAAGAGGCAAATATACACATATTAGTGTGGGGGCAGTTAGGATGTTTTATCACACTCAGTGCCTGGCAAGGCTAAAGAGCCCCATGCAGCACTGCAAATGATGGGTCAGAGTGTAAGTCACGGAAGCTTGGCGTTAGATAGTAAGGCAGGCAGCACACGCTGCCAGAAGCAATTCAGAGCCAGGCATGTGTCCATGACCCTTCACCACGTGCACTGGGACATTAGTACAAGAATGTTCATCATAGCACATTCCTAAGAGCAAAAAATCTGCAGAGTCCAGGACAGCAACTACTTAGCAAGGGCTCAAGTCAAACACCTCAGGGGTGGGAGGATGTGGGTTTCCATTTCAGCTCTATAGTTTACAACACTGGGTTGCATCTTGTAGATACAAAAGAGACAAAGAGTTGAAAAACACATCATTTGAAAATATCTGATTAGAACTCCTTTTTGGGAGGGAGGGCAAGATTGGGGGACCAAGATTCCAAGTTCAAGATTGTCTCGTTCTTGTAATAGAACCTGGCCAAGCAGACAGGTCAGACACTCTTCCCACTGCGGAGCCCAACTGTTGGAGCCCAGGCCCATCCTCTACATTCATTCTACAGTGTCTACAGGTTCATCTCCCCCAAGATCAGCAGGTATCTACCACCCACCGAGGTCCAAGTACTTCTTGGTTCCATGGCACTTTGCCAGAAGGTCACACATTACCTGTGGGATGTTGAGGATTTGGGGGAATATACTTTCACCAGCTAGAATCTCAGCATCCAGGGTTGTTCCCTGTCACCCCCCACCCCAGGACCCATCACTGACATATTTCCTCTAAAGTCTCTGTTCACCAGCTTGGAGACACAGCCCTGGACAAATAGGGGCATGGATCTACATACCTCCAACGCTTCCAGGAAAAGTACCTTTGCTGGGTCTCCATGACTTTGACTTCCAGTGTTCAGATGCCATGGAGGTGAAGGAGCAGCCCACCCAGTGTTCAATCTTTTCTGCCTGACCCTAGGCAGCAGGACACAGGTCAGTCTCCCCTGCCTGACCTCAGGAAGCAAGAGGACACAGGTCAGTCTCAGTGAGCTCAGGACACAGCTCACTGGCACACTGTTTCTGCTTTGCTAGTCTGAAAGGCTTCTGTCATACTCACGGTGGGGGCTCTTGAGATGCATGGGGTTTCTTTTGTGAAGACTAAAAAAAGATTTATAAGAAATAAACAGGATGGAGTGACATGGGTGTACTCTTATTTATCTTCCCCCAATAGATTTTTAACTTCTACCCCAAGAGTCTCCTCACTGCCTGACTATGCAGGGACATTGTACACACATGAGTGTCTGTACATGCATACACACATATGCACTCATTCTAGACAGAAAAAATAAGAGATCTTTTGACTCTCAAGGCAGAATTCTAGAGACAGAGTCCTCAAAGCTGGCCCTTAACAAGTGACTTTCATAAGGTGAATTTGACAAGAGGCCCCATGGCACCCAGCAGCCAGAAGCAAGCATCACCCATGACAACAAAGCCAGAGGCCAAACCCAATGGGGTAACCTAGTGGCTAAAATCCTTGCCTTGCATGTAACAGGATCCCATATGGGTGCCAGTTCTAATTCCGGCTGCTCCACTTCCCATCCAACTCCCTGCTTGTGGCCTGGGAAAGCAGTTGATGACAACCCGAAGCTTTGGGACCTTACACCTGTGTGGGAGACCCAGAAGAAGCTCCTGGCTCCTGGCTTCAGATTGGCTCAGCTCTGGCCATCGCACCACTTGGGGAGTGAACCAGCAGATGGAAGATCTTTGTCTCTGCTTCTCTCTGTAAAATATGATTTTCCAATTTAAAAAAAATGAAAAGCCAGAAACTATCTTATCACTACTGCTATGGCATGGAGCATCTACCAAAACAGCCCCACATTCATTTTAACAAGTGGGGACCTTTGCTCTGCTGAGGCTGCTGGATAAGTATGACATAATTCACAGGCTGAGAAAAATGATCAATGCAAAAATCAGCCTGCTGTGGATTTAGAAGATTTTGACTCCTCCTGCAATTGCCTTGGCAGGGCCAGACCAAATGATTTTGTGATTCTCCTAGGGCCTGCAGGCAGAACATTCTCACCCCTGAGTGTAGGACAGGACCATTAAGAATAGGGAAATATCATTGACTTCTATGCCTCATCCTCCATCTGCCTCTATGAAATCAAACTCTAACAACTGACCGATCCAAGAGTCCATGGTGGAGACCTGACTTGCTCACTCCTTGCAGTCAGATAACTACACTGCTTTTCAACAATGACAGGCATAGAACTTCAGAAACTCTGGGAATGCCCCGCCCTCCAGTCTCAGCAAGGAGTCCTAGGAGCTAGAGGCTCTTTCACACTAAAGCTTACACCTGTATCACCTCCCAACAATCTCATTTGCTTTCTGCAGTTGAAAAAATCCTTGGGCCACTGTTTGGCACATAACTGTTCCAATAATAGAACTTTTTATGACTTCCATGAACATTGCTAATTTTCTATCTCTTTGGTTGTTCTGTATGGATGT
The DNA here is from genome assembly GCF_017591425.1 of Ochotona curzoniae. Classification (NCBI taxonomy): domain Eukaryota; kingdom Metazoa; phylum Chordata; class Mammalia; order Lagomorpha; family Ochotonidae; genus Ochotona; species Ochotona curzoniae. Next base: position 18,762,430 of record NW_024465894.1, on the reverse strand, counting down.
TGGTTCTTAAGCTGCTCACTAGCTTGGATTTTCCACCTGCCTCTAAAGAAGTGCCCACCTTCCTGCACCTGAACTCCCAATGCTTAGAAAGATAAGCATTAGCTCCTCAATTCCTTAGCACAAGACAAGCCTGGCCTTGTGATTGCAGCAGTTTACTGGGTTCATCTGAAGTTTTTGACCCTGGTATCCCACATCAGAGTGTTGATTTGAGTTCCAGCTGCTCCACCTCCAATTCAGTTCACTATTAACATGCCTAGGAAAGCAGCCCAAGACAGCTCAAGTGCTTGCTTCTCTGCCACCCCCATGAAAGTCCCAGATGGAGTTTCTGGCTCTCAACTTCAGTGTGGAGTCGGCTGTCAGGGACGTTTGGAGAGTAGATGGAAGATTCCTCCTCCCTGCCTTTCCCCCCAGCCCAGTTCTCCTTTTCAAATAAATCAGTCTTTTTTTTTTAAAGATTTATTTTTATTATTTTTTCATTGGAAAGGCGGATATACAGAGAGGAGAGACAGAGAGGAAGATCTTCCGTCCGATGATTCACTCCCCAAGTGAGCGCAACGGGCCGATACTATGCCAATCCGAAGCCAGGAGCCTCCTCCGGGTCTCCCACGCGGGTGCAGGGTCCTAAAGCTTTGGGCCATCCTAGACTGCTTTCCCGGGCCACAGGCAGGGAGCTGGAAGGGAAGTGGGGCTGCCGGGATTAGAACCGGCGCCCATATGGGATCCCGGGCTTGCAAGGCGAGGACCTTTAACCACTTGCGCCACCGTGCCGGGCCCAAATAATAAATCAGTCTTAAAAACAGGAATCAACCCAGGTGACCAATTCGTTTCTTTAACAGATCACCTGCAGCAGCACAAAGAGGCCTCTATTAAACTCACATTGACTCAAGGCCAAGATCCTTCCCCACCATGTCTTCTGTCTGCTGTTTTGTACAATTGATTCCAGAGTTCAGGAACACAGGATGGATCTTTCTCCATGGGGAATGCCATCCTTGCAGTTGGCTTAGTCTGTGTTTGATTATTTCTCTGTTGTCTCTACCACCAAGGAACCTTTGGGAAAGGGGGAACCTGAAATACCCAAAGTCTTCCTGCCACCCCTAGGCTGCCCTCCGTCTGGACATGCTCAAATTACTCTGATCTAAACCATTTGTTCTGCTAAAGGCCACGGGGCATGGGATGGACAGAACAGATATCCCCTCAGGTGACAATGACAGAGCCCCTGGCAAAGAGCTGATGGTGACTGTTTCAGCCTCTTCGACCTTTGGAAATATCACCTGTTTCCTGTCCCATCCTCCCTAATGGCACTAAACTCCAATGGCACAATTAAGACTGGCTCAATGACAGTGCTTTCCCTTTGTTATCTGCCATCCCTTCCTTTCTCATGGCTCCCTGAAGCCCGCTGCCCCCATCACTCACATCTTGGGGGTGGCTTCCAGGAGTGCCCAGTCCAAGACAGATATCTTGTACATCAAGATCTCTTCTTTAAGTGAGTACATGGGTACAAGGAGTAATGCCACCAGGTGTTGTCACAATCCCCAAAATGGGCTCCCAACTCCTAAAAGCTACAATTGTATTTCAATGCAGTTGCAGAGCTAGAATTCAGAGTTCTTGCACTTGATTGAATTTGGTGGAAAATTGGACTTGCAAAATTCATCTCCGGCAGTGTAACTTGGCAGCTGTTGGGCATATCCGGTTTCCAGGGCTCCGTCCATCACACAGCAGCAAGAATCTACCCTCTTCCCCCTCCCACCTGCTAGGCACACATGCCAGTAGGCAAGAGCAATCTGCAAATAGAAAATTGTCTATAAATGGAGCATCTCCTGTATGGCCAACATTGCCTGCTCTCTGCTATCACTTATGTCACCTCCTTAAATTATTCAGCACACTGCTTTGCTTAAACAAATCCAATCCAGTCCTACTTTAAAATATCAAAAAATTAACTGCAGTACTTGATTTATGAATGCTTTCTCTGCTGGTATTTGGAACAAAGCCAATGTAGCAACCCTGAGTTTGGGTGGAATTCAGTGGCTTTCAGACATGCTCATGCACAGCAGGGAAGCCTTTGTCCTTCACAGGCTTAGAATTCACCCTAAGTGTGGACTGCCAGGCATGGTGAGGGTGGAGTAGAGTTGAGCAATACTCGTCACATCACCACATTCACAGAGGTCATGTGTATTTTGGCATTGGCAGAAATTTTCATTGCAGAGCTGTGTTCTCCACGGTCCTTGAGTCCTAAGTTTCTCCTCTGTGGCTGTCTCTTGCCACATCCCCCATCCTGAACAACCACAGGTTCCCCTCGACATTCCACAAGGCTGTAGCTCTTGAGTCCAACTCCCAGGGCTTTGGGGGGTAGATAAGTGATGACGACTGTGACATCACTCTCTGTACTCAGTCATCTCCAATTTTAAGTTAAACGGTGGTTAGAAAAACTCAAGATTCCTTGGGCTTCCAGTTTTTGTCCAAGAAAAAGCAGGACCATTGTGTCTCCCCATTGGACAAGCTCAGCTTGGATGCAGCAGAAACTTGAACAGCCAGCAGATGAGGGCGTTACTGGACAAGTGCATCTTCTAGTTCCTGGATTGAAGGACACGGTGAGCTGCTTTTTGGAATCAGGTGTCATCCAGCCACTCATGCGCTCTCCAGCAGCAAGGTGAAGCTAAGCTGCTTTTAACAACCTAGCCTCAGAAGCCACCTAACTTCATTCATCTCTACTGCACTCTAATGGCCAAAGCATACACAAACTCCAGCTCAATTTCAAGTGGTAAGGGAGACAGTGACCCCTCTTCAGTGACATGAGTGTCAAAGTCACGTTAGACAAAGAACAGGAGTGATGAGAAAGATAGTTGGGATTTACAGTATGCTATGCATATGCAATGTCTCTTTTGCAAAGCATTCTCCCCAGCCCTCTCATGCCCTGATATCTCATCTTGTTCGTTCTTGGAGATCTGGCTGCTTAGATATCCTGTCCCATGGATGCCTTTCTGGAGCATCCTCATCCCATTCTGCACTCTCATTACACGTGTTCGTCTTCACACTGGCGTAACTGACATTCCTCCCCAGCAATCCTGGAAGTTTCCAGAAAGCAAAAGCCTTATCACATTTACATTCTGTCTCTGTGTTAGTTACCTAGCATGTGGTAGTAGGACATTGGTAATGCTGCTTAGCAATGAGGAAAGAACTGAGGAGATTAGTGAGAGACACATGTAGCTTGTCTGCATCCACAGGGACGGGTGCCAAAACTGAGGAGACAAGCAGCTCATTGAGATTCTGGAGAACGGGAATCATTGTTGCTCTGTAGTTTTCTATCTCAAACTTCTCAGGTTCTCAGTAATAAACAATTATTCTCATTTATATAATAATATGAAACTCGGGGCTTGCATAGAGGGTAAAATCATGACCTGTGATGTCAGCATCCCTTATGGGCACTGGTTCATGTCCTGGTCATTCTACTTGTGATCTAGCTTTGTGATAGTGGCTCAGGAAAGCAGCAGAAGATATGGGAGAACCAGATGCGACTCCTAACCCATCCCAAGCCTGGCAATGGCAGAATTAGCAGGGAGAGGGTTACTTTCTCTTTCTCTCCTTTTCTCTTTGTATCTTGACTCTCCAAACAAATAAACAAACCCCTTTAAAAGCCTATGAAATTAAATTCCCAAAGCTCAAAGCAGACTGGATCAAGAAAGGCTGTGTCTACAAATAGTTGCTTTTGAAGACTGCCTCCCTCTCAACAAGCCACATCGCAGGAGGATGTCTTCCACATCCTCCCTTCCCTCCACGCCATAGGCAGGACAGAACAATTGTTTCCCTGAATCACGGTCTTTTGGGAGCTGCCAAGTCAAGACTGGTAACTTTCACACTTAGCTTCTCTTTGCCTGTTTTCACCTCCGTCAGCATTTTTGCTCTCATTGGAGCTGTCGGGTTTATAAATCTGCTTTAAAGTCAATTCAGTTTTCCTCCCTATCTCCCCACCACATACTCCAGGCCTCTTCTTCCCAAGTGATTCCCAAGTTCATGCCATTTACCTTCTGCTTGACTGCACCATGATGGACCAAGCTGCATCATGGTGGACCCAGCTATGTCATGGTGGACCAGTATGTGTCATAGTGGACTAGGCTATGTCATGGTGAACTGAGTTGCCTCATGATGGACAGGGCTGTGTCATGGTGGACAGGGCTGCATCATGGTGAATAGGGCTGTGTCATGATGGATACAGTGTGTCATGATGGACAGAGTTGTGTTATGGTGGATAGGGCTGTGTCATGGTGGACAGGGCTGTGTCATGGTGGATAGGGCTGTGTCATGGTGGACAGGGCTGTGTCATAGTGGATAGGGCTGTGTCATGGTGGACAGGGCTGCATCATGGTGGACAGGGCTGTGTCATGGTGGACTGGGCTGTGTCATGGTTGGTGGACAGGGCTGTGTCATGGTGGACAGGGTCTGTTTAGTGCTGCAGATGGAATTCAGATCACAGAATGCCGGCTTTCACACTGAAATCCACACAAATAGTTCCAGAATGATAAGATTAGCTTCTGTGGCTTAATAACTGCACTTGATTTATGCAGTCAGGCACAAATCCACCAACAACAGCTCAAAACAATTCTCTAAAAAAGGCATGTGTAAGAAACATGCATAATTTTTTCTTATAATTATCCCCTATTAATCCAGAATAGCAACTATTTGCGTACCATTTGCATTATGATGGGCATTATAAGTGATGCAGAGATGACTTAAAGGATATGTGTGGGTTTTATGAAGATACTATGACATTTCCTACAAGGGATGTAAGCATTTGAAAATTCGGTATCCAAGGGGATACAGGAACCAATCCCCCAGAACGCCAAAGGAAGACTGGAGTTGCTTTTCAGCACTGGCAAGGCTGGAAAGAAATAGATCAGCAGGGCTCACAGCAAAGCTGTTTTTCAGGGCATAGAAGGAAAATTACTTTCAGAGATAAGTAAGCAAGCATTGCCTGCACCACCCCCACCTTGTCTCTGACACATTTTTTACAATCACTTTCACAGCACTAGAAGAAGGACCTGGAGAAATGGTGAGGGCGCCAAGCCAAGTCATCTAGCCTCTTCTTCCCCTTGCCTATGTCTACCTCTACGTGGTTTTTCCTCTAGAGCAAGGTCAAAGCTGCCCTCTGCTTCTGCAGCTACAAGGAGTCTAAAGATCTGAACACAGCAGCCAGGGGAAAATGCTGGGCTGGAAGGCAGGAGTGCTTGGATCTCTTGCCAACCGACTTTGATGGAGCGAAAGAGGTAGAATCATCAGTGAGGGTCCCCATGTTACCACCACAGGGGACCTCTAGTTTTTAACCATGAGGACAATCTTGGCTTCTTCTAGGAGGGAGTGAACATTATCTTCATCCTAATTCTCCCGAAGGCCAATCCTAAGAACACAGATTAAAACCTGAGCAGTCAATCTGGGAAGTGATGACAGCAAGTACTGGTTGGAGAGCTGAAGAAGAGCCAGACTGAACCTGTCTCCTGAAACCAACCCGCCTGAGAAGAGAGGCCTGTAGGATTTAACCACCTTGTCCCTTAGTCACAGATTTGAGGGCAACTCTGGAGACTCACTAATTCTGCAGTCCTCCCTGCCTGCTCTACTTCAGCAGAGTGCTTTAGGAGTGAGGAGGAGATATGGGTGTGTGTGGAAGGTGTAGGGAAGAAGCAGAAGTTTGTGACTTCCTTGCCAATTAAAGAGCCATGAACAGACAGGCTGTAATGCGGCTGAAATGGGATGACCTTAGCAGGGTTGGCCACAGCCTCGCACAGCATGTGTACCATGAGTATCCTGCCATCAATCTGTTTACTACAACATTTTGCAAGCCCAGAAGACCACGCTTTCTCAAAACAGATCTTCCTGTACTTGTCTATTCTTTGTAACATCTTGCTGAAGTATAGCAGACATACAAATAACTTCATCTTTCAAGGTGCACAATTAGATGCATTTGGCCATACAGACACCCAAGAAATCATCTCTACTATCAGGGTAATTCTGACAGCTGACCTACTTCTTGGCTAAGGCAATCCCAAGTTTGCTTGCAACTTTCCAAAGCACGATAAGATATGAAATCAGGGTGCTTGGTTCTGTTAGGGTGCAGTAGTTCTACCTGTCTAATGTATCACAGTACAAACACTTTCTCAGTATTCCTCATCTGTCTTTCTGATTTAATGCCACGTGTTAGAAACAATCTTCCTAAGTTTTTCCATCTACCCACACTGGAAATGGAAGAAGACAGATTTGCTCCTGCAAATGAAAGAAACAACCAAAAAGAAATGTGAAAGAAGAAAACTCCAGGCTTCTGTACAAACTGAATTTCTCCACTTTCAACTAAATTTCCCAATTTTGGAGAGATGTGCTAAGTTTTAAACACACAGATCATCAGAGTTTTAAGAGAACAATTTGAAATGAACTTCAGCAAAAGTATCCCAAATCTTTACCTTATTATCTTCTTTGAACTTGAAAATACTCCCTCTGTCAGCCATCTTACTAGATCATTGGAACTGCTTGGAAGCAAGCCAAAATCTTCTTCAGGTGTTCCTTTCGTGTATGTCAGATGCCGCAGTGGCTGGAAGGATCCTTTCCTTGAAGTTATAGGTACCTCAGATTTCTCAGTCAGTCAAAAATGTGATTAACATTTTCCTATTTGAAATCCTGAATTAGTTACACTTTAAAATGGTAAAGACAATTGATTTGCAGGATTTTTTGATCATGGAATTGGTTTTGCTCTTCATAGTTCTCACTCTCGCATGTTCTCTCTCTCTCTCTCTCTCTCACCACACACGTGTGTGCGTGTGTGTGTGTTCAGTTCCTTCTTTCCTTTGTCATGCGATATATGGAGTGATGGTTAGCTGATTTCCTTGATTACTTACGCACTGAAATAGTAAACATCTTTCATCTGAAAAACAGCTGAAAAAAATTATTCCCTGATGTTCAGAAATGTCCCTAATTGAGACCAGCAATGAGCTTAAAAACTGCGACTATTTGAGTGGATGACTTGGGTACTGGCTAAGTTGTTTTAGTTGGCAGTTCAGAGAAACTATACAAAATGCCTAAAAGGTATATAATATTTGTGCACATGTTGCCTTTATGTATTCTTTACAGATCCAAAATAACTCTTCCTTTAATTCTCCATTGTATTTATCAACAAAGGACTTATTGCGAATTTCCAGAAATGAATAATATCATCATAATTTACCCTGGGGAAAAAAAACAGCAACAGGAGCCAAAGAGCTCTGTTTAATAATATTTGCTATGGAAGTCTCATTCTTCCCCATGTCTGCCATGCTACCAGGCACAAGTCTTAATCCTTACATAGTTATCAAACCCACCGGATCAGCTATTTATCCAAACAAGAGAGGGCTCAGTTCTTAAGTCAGTGCTCAAGTTCTATTTCTTTAGTGAGAGCCCATCATGCCTTGGCCCAGAGTCCAAAGTGGAATTTTGCCTATGCTCCTACTGGGAGCTAAGATGCCTCAACTCCTCTCTGTTTGAACCATGCTCAATGCTACTTCTAGCCTCCCCTTGAACCTGTTCTTGCCACTTTTGAGCATAGCAGTTGGGTGGAATGCAGAGCTTTTTTTTAGTGATGTCTCAAATTAGCTCTGATTTTAATCAAGAAAAAAAATTCTAAGTGATGACACTTTCATGTTGGCGGTAACACTTTTGGGCACATTTCCCATCTGATGGCAATGAGCAGGTGTGGAAGGGAACTCGTTCCCAGGACTCCTGGAGCAAATTGCTGTTAGATCCTGGTGTGTGTGTGTGTGTGTGTGTGTGTGTGTGTGTGTGTTTGTGTGTTTCACCACTCTAGTTTGGAAACATGAATTTCCAGTTGCCATTAGCAACCTAGGAGCTTAGCATGCTGAAGCCATGAAGAGGTTAAAGAGATCACATTTCAGTCATTTAGAGGAAACAGAGACCAGTGGTGTTCTTCCTAATTCTGTGTCTACCCCCAGACTTTCATCAAAGATAGACCACTAATTTGCATGAGAGATTTAGTGTTCAAAGTCTCACTGGCCAGCATGCTTGTACTTGGTCATGCCCATACTGCACCTTCCAATTAGCATCATGAGCAATGCTCATTATCTCCAAACACACAGAGAATAGTTCCTGCAACTTAACATTTCTGTCTCTTTCCTCACTGATCCATTGCCATTAAGCTCAACGGTTCTTTTCCCTTAGTTATAAATGTCACCAACAATTGCTGCTGTAATTTGCTCTGGTAGTCACAATGACTTTAATGAACGTCACCAAGGAAGCAGTTAGACGTGCGGAGATAATATCAGGGAAGGTTACGTGAGGTAGGTAGAGGCAAAGTGCACTTGTGCCTTAAGGAGGAGAAATGCACCTAGAGCCCTTCTCGCTATTGTGTTACAGGAACTGTTTGCACAGTGAAGTCCTGTCACAAAGGATAGATTCACGCTGACTGCCTGATAGATTTACTCCAACTGCCTGTACACTGCTGATTAACACTGTGAGATACCAGCGCACAAATTTAAAAATTAACCAACAAAAAATGTGCCGTGTGCCACCACAGCTGCTATCATGTTTGTAAGCTTACGGTGCATGGAACAAACATAATTTTATTGTCCGCAAAACAAGCCCATAGGACAGCAAGACTTCAGAATAATACATCTAATGTGATTGACCTCTTTAAAATTATTCTGGGTGCCAGACACTGTGCTCAGCCTGGGGAGGAGGCATGCAGCATGTGGAGGGCGGGGAGAGGTACCTACAGGAACAACTTCTTTGTACCTTAAGGAATTCAGTCGTTGGCAAGGAAGAGAATTCACCATACCATGCTGTCTGTGCTATAACAGAGCTTAACATCCACGTTATCAGGGAAATAACTAAACTGCTCTTTATTAACTAATAACAAAATTTACACAATAATTCTAGATAAGGAATCATTAGAAATTTAAAAAACAAACATCACTGAAATCAGTTGTTTATAAGCTATTTTCATTTCCTAAAATTATTGAATAAATAGTATGTGCAAAACCTATATGAGATTTTTTTAAGAAAAAAAATTTGAGGGGCTGTCATTGAAGCACAGAGTTACTGCTTGTGATGCTGGCATCCTAAATGGGGATGGTTCATGCTCTAGTCTCTCCAGGTCAGATCCAGCTCCCTGCTAATGGCCTGAGAAAAGCAGCAGAAGGCAGCCCAAGCCCTTAGGCCTCTTCCCCCTTGTGGGAGAACGGGGTGAAGCAGTTCAAAATGAAAAATTAAATAATTTTGCATCCATTCCACAGTAACTGCTTTAAGAGCCTAAATATGCTTTAAGAATCCAAATATGGAATACACATTTGGATCGCTTTTAAATCTCCCATTGAACCAAATAACAATTTTTTTCAATACAATTCATTATATTGACTACACATGCAATGAGTTATACAGTAATTGAATAGATGACATATTCAGTGTATCTCATATCATTATACTGAAATATTAAAGGCTATATCTGAGAACTTACACTGCATTCAGTCATTAGTATTTTATTTTATGAATAATTTTAGATTTACAGAGATTTTGCAAAGGTGACTTAGCAACTTCTGGAATATTTTTCACCCAGCTTTCCCCATACTTACAGCACAGCCACATGCATTTTTCTTCTTTTTGAGATTTATTTTATTTTTATTGGAAAGGCAGATCTGCAGAGAGAAGGAAGAACAGAGAGAAAATCTGTTCACTGGTTTACTCCCCAAGTTGGTGCAATGGCCAGAACTGAGCTGATCCAAAGCCAAGACCCAAAAGCTTTTTCTGGGTCTCCTATGCAGATACAGGGTCCCAAGGCTTTGGGCCATCCTTGACTGCTTTCCCAGGTCACAAGCAGGGATCTGGATGGGAAGTGGAGCAGCTGGGATTAGAATCAGTGCCCAAATGGGAGGACTTTAGCCACTCGGTTATTGCACGGAGCCTACATTCTTTCTTTCTTCCTAACAAGGGAACTCACATTGGTAAACTACTATTCTGTAAATTAGAGCCTTCATTTCAATTTCATAAGGTTTTCCATGAACTTTTTTTTTCTATTCCAGCATCCAATCTAGGATCACCCATTGAATCATCCATGATTGTTTATCAATTTTTATTTCTCATAAATTTCACAATTTTTAGGAGTATGGTTAAAAACTGGTGTCTTACAGAATGCACCTGATTGGGGTTTCTGTGTAGCTCATGATTAGATTGGAACTACGGGTTTTGGAAAAGAACATGATGGGAGATCATATCGGGGATGTGTGATATGGACTGGATTCACTGCTCTACTGCTGCTCTGGTAATCTCAGCGTTGGCAATGTCTTCCAGGGTCTTTAACATTACTCTCTTCCCTTTCCACACCTGACTTTGTGGAAGCAAATCACTAAGTATATCCTATTGCCAAGTGCCCCATAGAGTCAGACACTTGGACATGAGGAAGAATATATGTCCCATTTCTCTCTGTTCCTGGTTCACTGTGGGATCTTCCTTCTCCATCACTGTCATCTGATACCAGACTAATGGGCTCACTTGATTCTGCACTATGAATTCCCAGACTATAAGTTTATCCTCTGCTTAAGACCAACCACACCAGGGAACTCAGCACACCCATAGACAATCAAGTCTATCTTCAGTCAGTTTAACATCTCCTCCCTCCCCTGGTTGAGCTGATACCCTTATTTTGATAACCTGTGCCTATAGATTTTTTTCTTTGTTTATATGACAGCACTTTAAGCATTCATATTGCTGTCAAGAGCAAGGTACACTGAATTTCCTTGTTGCTTGAACTGTTTCTCTGTTAGCAATTTTTGTATGAACACAGCTTTACCTTGGGATATCAGCTAGGTCACTTATTAGCAAAAGGGTGAAACTATGATGATAAGTAATAAAAGCAGTTTTCATGTAAAATAACAGCAATGGAAGAATGTTCCAGGAAAACTGGTCCTAGACAGCTGGTTCTTAGATTCCAAATGGGAAAGACGTTAGAAAAGTAGTTGGGAAGATATGTTGCCACTTGATCTTGGATACTTCTGTTACTTGACACAATGGTTAATGGAAGGAAAAATTTAATTGAAACTGTATTGAGGACTCTACTTTTAATCTTAAACTGAGATGCTTGCATTCCACTCCATAGTATTTGGGTTTTACTCCCAGCTCTGGCTCCTAGCTTCAGGTTCCTGCCAGTATGGATTCTGGGAGGCAGCAGCGAGGGCTGAAGTGATTGGGTTCCTGACATCCATGGGCACTGTCTGGATTCTGTTCTGGCTATTGGTGTTGGCCATGGTACAACACGGCTGTTATATTTGGAGAGTGAATTGCACCCCCTCCCGTGTGTGTGTGTGTGTGTGTGTGTGTGTGTGTCCCCTCCTCCTCTATCTTTCTGTATCTCAGTAAATATATGCATTTAAAAGATATATTTGTTTATTTTGAAAGAGTTACAAAGAGAGATAAGGAGAAACAACGAGAGAAAGAAGGTATCTTCTGTTCACTCTTTCACTCCTCAGATGGCCAGAATGTCTAGAGCTGGGTCAAGCTTAAACCAAGGGTGAGGAGATGCATCTGGGTCTTGCACACAGGTGGCAGGGACCCAAACATTTAGGCCATCTTCTTCTGCTTTCCCAGGCCATTAGCAGAGAGCTGGACTAGAAGTGGAGGATCTGGGACCTGAGCCTGCAGCTATATGAGATGCTGATCTTGCATGCTGTACCTGCTACACCACAACGATAGTCCTCCGTATCTATACCAATGGATTTGGGATTTTAGGCACAATCCACTCTGGATGCTACATCATGTAGGTAGCTTATAATTTTCTCCAAGTTCCCAAACAGAGGCTTCTATTTTTAGACTCAAAGGACTGGGAGAATGAGAAGAGAAAATAAAATTCCAGTTCAGAGAAGGAGTGGATAGAGGGGGAAAAAATTGGTGATTTTGATGATGAGAGGTTAGACTAAATTAAGTGTAAACTTACAAGACGGGAAACTATAAATGTTGGACAACCATATAAGGAAATGTTTATTCCTGGGTTGTTTTAAGGCTTATTCTTTATCCAGTATCCCATTACAAACCTCAAAAATTACATGCTGGCATTTCTAGCCAAAACCGGTAAGATGAGTGTAACCACATGACATTTCTGCAGTTGGCATGGCCATGAATCATCCCTTTCTCTAGGGAGTTAACTAATGTTACTATAAGAACTTCCAATTTCCCCCCATATTTATCATTTGGAAATAAAAACTGTTTACACACCATGTATGCCAAAGAAAAGATGAAATTGATAAAACCATAAGATTAACAAGTGCAATTTACTTGTCAAATGGAGGCGTTTCATCATTTCATGCAGCCATTCTCCACAGGGAAGTGGAGCCTTGGGATTCTGCCAGGAAAACCAGCCGAGCCACCGTCTCATGTCAGTGCCTAGAGGCTCCAGGAGCCTGAAGTCCATGATGGGCCAGTGAACCCCCCTTCCATCTCTTCTTCCACCAAAAACAAAATGAAAATTAAAAGGGTTCTTTGCTTATTTGAGGACACTTCAAAAAATTCAAAGTAAAATTGGATTAAAAGATATTTTGGGGTGATGGGCATTGTGGCCTAGATTAAGCCGCTACTTGGTATGTCCACATCTTATACCCAAGGGTCTGGCTCTACTCCTGGCTGTTCCACTTCTTCCACAGCTTCCTGGATTATCTTTCTGGAAGACGATGGATAATATCTCAAGTCCTCGGGTTCCTGTCGCCAAGATGGAGCTCCCAGCTGCTAGCTTTGGCTAAGCCTAGCCCCAGCTGTTGCAGGCATTTAGAGTAAACAAGCAAATACATTTCTCACTCTCTCTGCCTGTCCCTCTCTGTCACTCTGTTTCAAATATGTAACTTTTTTTTTAATTTGGTGTAAAGAATCTGAAATTCATGTTTTTCTTTAAAAACAAAATTCACTTCCATGACATTTTTGAAGACTGTCATGTTCATCTACTTCAAATTTGTATGTACCAAAATACCCTAATCTTTTAATTCCATGAATTTTCCATGAAATTTTGTAAGCACCTTTGTGCTTTCTCCTTTAAAGGAAGTTACAGTAAAAAAGACAGCCAATAAAATAAACTGAAGCAATAGATCTGGTTAAAACAGGGAGATAGGATCTAGAGAAACTACCTACACTTTCTAAAGGAAGATATGGGAGCCTGAGTACAATGTGTCACTAAGGACAATCCCCCAAGTATGCTACAAATCTTCCAAACTGCCAGGACACACATACTGTGCTCACTGAAAACATAAAAGGGAAAGAGAAGGGAAGGGGAGGAGAGAAGAAAGAAAAAGAAAACAAAGGGGAAAAAAAGGAAAGGAAATCCATAGAATAAATAAAGAGGATATTGAGAATAAATTAAAATCTCAAAAGTCAAACTAGTAGGTAGTAAAATACAATAACATTTGATTTTTACATTCTGATTAAATTACACCATTATACACTGACATGCATACCGTTGGAACAACAACTTTCCCGATGAGGGACATACAAGGTAAAAATAAAAAGAATGCATGATGTCAATGCTGCCAAAAAGAAAATTAGAGTTACCCTAATAACGTGAGGCAAGGATAAAGTTAAAGATGAAAGTGAAAAATGAGACACAGTAATAGCACATATAACACAGTCTGCAATGATCGCAGAATTTCATGGTTCATGGAAAGAACCATAAAGCATATATTCTAATCATTTCTAGAATAAATTGATGCAAGATTGGTTCACAATGGGTCAGGTGGATACAAATCCACAAGTTAATTCAGCAGGTAGAGGAGTGGCTCTGAGCCATCCTCAGACCTAGTGATGTGCAGGGCCACGAACACTGTGTGCCACCACAGGGCTTCTGCCTCAGTAGGCGGGGCAGGGGCCTAGATGTCCTTGCTGTTCTAATGTTCCTAGACTGCTGGTCCTGGAAACATACTCTGAGAATGTGGTGTGAAGCTGAGACATATACATGACAGGCTTGAACACATACTTGAACATGTGTTTAACCACAAAGAATGAATAGCTTACCTCCCACCAAAATAAAGAAAAGTGAAGAGAAAGAAGGGAGAGGGGAGGGAGGGGAAGGAAATTGATCATTTATTAGACCACAGAAAAATTTCAAGTACATCAGCTAAGAACGAAGTTCTGATTGCAAGCAATAAAGATGGAAATCGACAGAACCAATTTTGGAAACATGACACAGGAAAACAGATGGACTTTGGCTAGACTTACTCATAAAAGATGTATAACCTGAAACACGGTCATAGATGGAATATAAATAAATAATCATGCAACCAACCAAGGAGATGAAATTAACCTGAAGCCAGTGGGTGCGTGTAATATAAGTCCTAATGAATGCAGCTTTCAGGGAAGGTGCTAAGCTTTGGCAGAAGGAAGTTCCTTCTTACTATGAATATTTTCTCATTAGCCTTACTCCTACTTCCCAAGTGCAGGCACATTCAAACCATGCAGGAAAGAGGGGCAGGGAAAGACCTCCAAACTGTGTCCTGCTCAGTCCCTGGGGTTTTTCCTTCTCCTCAGCCTCCCAAGAGGTGACCATGTCTTCAAACTGCCCTCGCCCTGTCTCCTCCCTTCTGTAGGATCCCCTCTGCCCTTGGCCATGAGCCAAGGACTTCCCACATGCATGGCTACTGACTAGCCTGTGAAGGGCATCTTCTCTTAGCTACATTTTCTGGATGAGAGATCTGAGGCCAGCAGCTGTGTTATAACTGCCAGTGGGTGTCATGGAAGGGCTTGAACCCTCATCCATCACAACTCCAAAGCCAGTGCATTCTGTGGCTGCACCATGCAGGACTTCTTTCCTTCTCTCCCCCCTCTCTTTTCTCTTCCTGCATTTTCACTCCCATCCTTTACTTTCTGCCTCTTTTTCCTAGAAGTAAGGATAGGGGTTGGATTAGGGCAGGAATATCAGTGTTACTTTTCCCCCTTTCCTTGTTCTTTCCCAGGCAGCAATCAAGTTTAAGTCTCAAGCAAGACAGCCTTCCATGATCACATTGCACTACCTGTTTCAATTGCTCCTTCCTGTTGACATTTCAGTCTGGGGAAGGCAAAGGTTGTTATTGGGGAAAAGCCAGCTGTGAACAGCCACAGTGTCCTCCAGGCTTCTTTGTCCTCAGATGGCCTGCCGAGTCTCATGGTTTGATTTTTAGCTTTGAAACTGACTCCAACAACAGCCAGAGATAAGGCTCTCTCCAGTTCTTCCCCATTCTGTAACTCAGACACCACTTGCCTGTGAGGTGCTCTGAAGTGCCCTTATGGATTGTGTAACTCATCTCCCACAATTCTGACCGCAACGTGCTCCTGCTGCTCAGAGGGCTGCTGCAAGAGAGAGATCAGCTCAAGATCTCTAGTCCAGAGCCCTGTGTGTCAGCACCGGCAGAGCAATTAGGGGAGCCTCCAAGAGTCTCCCTAGGTGGGCATGCCAAACATTCTCCAAGTGCCCTCTGGGAAGCCAATGTTGAGCTCAACCTTGAAGTCCAGAATTCACAAGACCCAGGGCATGCTCATTATTCTGAGACTGGGGTGCTGGATGCAATGAAACCCTTTGTTGATTTCCAATTGTGCCAGCTGTTTAATTGAGCAAAATACCAAACGTATTCTGTAAAGCTCTTTCCTCTGTAAAACCATGCAAAAAAAATCATATATCCAAATAAGAGGAACCATATCTATAGGAGTCTGACCCACTCACATCTAACCAATGTGAAACTTGGTGGAGAGCAAGCTCATAATGGAAAAGTTTCCTTTGCAAGTGACCTCTGCTTTGGGCTGTTTCCCACAGAAGAGGGAAGGGCAGAGTGAACATCAGCACCTGGCAAGTCTCTTGCCTTGTTCTAGCACCAAAAAGACAAACAATGTCCAGAAGACAATGGTCATGGATGGACAACGGGTCACTTAACTCAAGCCTGGTAAGCTTTTGTCTGTCTGCAACTCCCTTGAAAAATGGCTCTCAAAGCTTCCTTGACTTTTTTCCACCATGATTTCTGGTTAGGGAATATTGACTTTTTTCCCATGAACACCTCAGCATACACTACCTGGACCTACTGAATCCACTTTGGCTCCTCTTTAATCTACCCCCTTCCTGCTGTACCTCCATCTCTGAATACAACTGTTGTTGTATTACTGCTCTACTTGGATGCAGCTTTTAACCTAGAAAGGGTTTGCCCTGCACTATTTTGCACAATTACCTTAGATACTTCCTTCCACACACTTCCAGAGCAGTTGCAGCTCAACTGACATTTTGGAAACACTTGCTCTCTCTCTCTCTCTCTCTCTCTCTCTCTCTCTCTCTCTTTCTCTCTCTCTCTTTCGTCTCTCAGAAGAATGATATGCCAATTAGAAGGCAGGAGTTCCAAGAAATCTTGAACATCTCTAAAGCCAAAGCATGCACTTAGCACAGAACTGTGATGGTTGTCATTCTATCACTCAAGCACCTACAGGTATAGTTCCTCATGGCTAACACGCATCCCAGCACGCACATTGTTAATTTAACATATTGCGGGACCACTGGCTGTTCTATAGACATCTGTATGTGATGTGCAAAAGACAGGCAATCTACAGACATGAAGAATCAGAAACTGTGAGACTTCACCTCAACTCCAAATGAATAACAGCCATATGATGAAAAGCCTGTCTCATTTTGAGGCTGGGGACATCCTGAATTTTTAATTTTGCAGGTGTTTATGCAGGATAAAATGTGAAGAAAAGAAAATAGTTCATTCATAGAGTGACCTATTTATGGAATGTGAGATATCTAGCCAATAAATCTTTCTGAGTGCCTACACATGCAAGATGATTGTGCAAAGGTCAGAGAGACGCAGGAAAACAGTCTGGGATGTGGCTCATGGAATCCATGTTTACTTAGAGAAATGCACGTGGTAGTTCCCAGAACACCCCCATCCTCCATGGTTGCTTTTAGACCCAAACTGCTCTTTTCAAAGCCAACAGCATACACTTGCCTTCCTCTTACTCTCTCTACTGTGAGCTTTCAGCTCAAGAGACAGCTCCATCCAGAGCACCACTATTATAAATCTCTACAGAGATGTGTTTTAGGGGCCAGCATGATGGCTCCATTGGCTAATCTTCTACCTGCAAGTACTGGCATCCCTTATGGATGAGAGTTCACATCCCAGCTGCTCCTGCTTCTGGCCTGGGAAAGCAGAGGAGAATGACCTAAAGCCTAGGAGACCCCAGAGAAGTTCCTGGCTTCAAACCAGCTCAGCTCCAGCCATTGTGGCCTTTTGGGAATGAGCCAGCAAATGCAAGATTCTGTCTGTCTGTCTCACCTTATCACTGCAAATCTGCCAGTCTAATTTTTTAAAAAATCCTCAAAACTAAGACTCAATGTGCTTTTTTATTAGCGTTGATATTACCATCGTCCACATTATTCTGTTGTTGGTACTTGGCTTCTAGGGTCTTCTGGAAGTGGGTAACATAAATACAATGATAAATACATGAATACTTCTCCATCACAACGGAGGCAAGAAGGAAAGGGGAGTCAGCTGCACAACTGATTCATACTGACAAAGCACAGAGTTCTTGAGAAATGTGTTTCTGAATCGCATTAGCAAAGCAGGGCTCTGTGCTCTCGGACGAGAGCTGCTTATAAATGTCCATCTGCTAGGAAGGCTGGCAGGAAGCAGCTGACTTGTGAGCTTGTCTTTCAGATCAGAATGTGCTCTTCAAAAAGTTCGCGTGAGATGCTTAAGTGAAAACACATCCTAACACAGGCTGATGAGAACCCAGTGTAAGTTCATAGTGTATGCAATGGAAGCAATGAGCACTTATTGAGGATTTGAAAATGTCTCACACACTCACATACTGGGTTCTTCCAGGAATGATAAGGATGGAAGGAATTTGGGAGTGTAGAAACCTGTGCTGGTATAACTTATACTTGTGTTTGTCAAAGTCATGCTGAGAAACAGATGATAGAGGAATGCACATGCTTATAAACTAAGCAGTGTCATTTTGTCCAATGGAATCTAATTCTCCAGGGGCTCCCAGCCCGTCAGGAAATTTGCTCCTTGGAGAGTTTGCAAAACACTCAGATGTTCTCTTCTTTCTCAGCAATAGCCTTGTAAGCATCCATGGAGAATGTGTTTACTACTCTGGGTTGAGACCTACAAAAATGTGAAATCTGTACAGAAACCCACCCCATGTCCTCCCATGGCCTAACTGTATGTGTGTGTTTCAGTGATGCAAGCTTTCCCTATGGCAAAGATCACTGCCAGGATTCTAGAAATAAACACTGAATAATCATAATATAAGCTTCACTGTTGACAAATCGTTCAAGTTTAAACATGCCCAGGAATGAACACCACTTGCTCCCAGATATTCCCCAGGTGTGTGTCCTGAAAAGGTGCTTTTCTGATCTCAAGTGAGACAGAGAGATGTCACACAGTAGTGGGCCATGGTGCATGGGTGTTACCTGATTGTTCTGTGTACAATCCCCATGCTTTGCGATCAAGCAATGCTTCTCTGGGTTCTGACAAGTATCCGCCACCGTGTGGAGGATGTTGCCCTCTGGCTTCCTAGCCACATTATAAAAACGTGGCTAGATCTTCCTCATTGCTCATTTTCCTTCTTTACCTAATAGACATTGCACAAATTTAGGGGCTGGCATGTGACACTTGAGTATGTGCCTGTACACAACGTACATTGATCAAATTGAAGCAACCAACATTCGCTTTTCTTTGACATTGTGTCATCATTAGGACCTGGATTGTCTTTTTTCTATTAGTTTGTAGGATATACGCTAGGTGATTGTGTTACAGTCAACTCTTTCTGCCTTGGAACACTAGGAACTTATTCCTTCAATCTAACTCCTGGAGTTTGGACAATAGGGATCAAAATTCTCAAAGCTTCCTCTGTGGAGCACCTGCAGGGCCAGCATCCTAGATGCATGCTGGTTCAAGTCTCAGCCACTCCACTTCCTTTCCAGCTCCCTGTTGATGCATCTGGGAGGACAGTAAAGAATGGTTCAAGTACATGAGCCCCTTCCACCCGTAGGAAAATCCAGATGGAGTTCCTGGACTTTCGACCTTGCACATTCTGCTTGTGTTGGCCATTTTGGGGAAGTGAATCAGTAAATGGAAGATCTCTGTCTTTAACTTTGTCTTTTAAATAATAAGTCTTTAAATTTTTGAAATGTATTATTTATCATCTGGATGACCCTGCCTTTCTTTCCTAAAAGAAATCCTATTTGGTAACATTCTCTGTATATAGTTCCAGATTCAGTGTACTAATATTTGACTTAATGTTTGTCACTTAGTATTCATGTGTGAACTGACTTCTAGAGTCCTCCTTTTTACATTTACTTGTTTATGCTTTGTAATAAATGTCATCATTCTAAAATAGCTCATTATGGAAAGAAATTATCCATTCCTTGAAAGCTAGATAAAACTTTTCTACCAAACCTCTGCAAAGTAGTCTTTTGGAAAGGATAGAATTATTTTTATTTCTTTATTTTCACTTCATTTGAAAGTCAAATGTATAGAGACAGACAACCAGAATCCTACTGTCTGCTGGTTCATTCCCAGACTTCCACAGCAAACAGACTGAAACTGAGCCAGCCTGAAACCAGGAGCTAGGGAATTAGTTTCCCTTGTGGGTGCAGGGATCCAATAATCCAATAACTCGGGTCCTGTAGCCTCGCAGGGTGCAGGTTATCAGAAAGCTGGATTGGAAACTGAAGAACCAGAACCTAGCTATACACTTCTATAAGAGTGCAGGCACACTAAGCCGTGTCTCAACTGCTGCCCCGCCATGGTGAAAGGACCAGTTTGACAAGCTCTCCAGCATCTACCACGATGGTAGTCTACTCCCTATGTAACCCCCCTTGGATCATCTTTGGTAATTAATGATTTCCTTCAAAGAGCATTCCATTTGGGGCCCTGCATAATGACTCAGGGGCTAAATACTCACCTTGCATGCATTGGGATCCCATATAGTTGCTAGTTCATATTCTGGCTGCTCTACTACCCACCCAGCTCCCTGCTTGTGGCCTGGGAAAGCAGTGGAGGATGGCCCAAAGACTTGGAATCCTGCACCCACATGGGAGACCTGGAAGAAGTTCCTAACTCCTGACTTTGGACCAGCTCAGCTCTGGCAGTTGCAGCCACTTGGGGAGTGAACCAGTAGACAGATCTTTCTCTCTGTCACTCCTTCTCTTTGAAATCAGCCTTTTCAATAAAACTAAGTAAATTTTTAAAAACATTCCATTTGTAACAAGTTTATACATAATATTTCCTGTTAAAACCTTCAAACCTGTCCTTCCATCACTTGGCTCCTTTGAATGTTACACTCTCCATATTCTTTCCTGGAGATAGTTCAAGAAACGGATACATCAGTCTTTTCCTGGAAATAGTACTTGATTTTATTTATCAGTTCTGCTTATGTGAATTTTTTGTTTGAGTTGAAATTAGTGATGATTATTTTAGTGTTTATAATTTCCTGCCTCTGATTTCCTTTGACTCATTTTGTTGTGGATTTTCTACATTTTTGAGTAACTTTAGTCAACAACAATTTAAACACTTTTTTCCTCTTAGTGAAAATATGTAAGCCTATGGTTTTCCACTTCCTATCACTTTTGACTCATATATAACGTTCTCAGAGTCTTAATGTTAAAAATCTCCATTATCATTTCTGGTTGAATCCAAGTGCCATATCTGCACTGTTACTTTGGGATGTTATTCTGCTATCTGCTCTGTAGCGGCTTGGGTTGATTTTTCAATGTCAGGTCCTTCGTCAACAATACCCAAGCATTGCTGGGAGCAGGACTTGGCACCCAGTCTTGGGAGAATCAAATTGCAAATTGCATATAGTTAGATTGACAAGGAAATGCCAGAACCAGGAGCAATGATGCAATCTGCAGTCCTGGGGCAGAAGAGCAACATCCCATTCAAGCCACCAGACAGGGTGAGGCAGGGCCAATGTACCCATTTACCTGTGGAGAGTGGAACATCTGCCTTACTTAGTCTACCCATGCCACTCAAAATACCTTCACAGATACAAACCTGGAGAGCAAAATGAGAGGAAAAGGAGTAAAGACAAGTGAACAGAGCCTAATGGGTTAATGGAACTCCATTATGCAGACCAACTTACACATTATCAGAGTCAGAAAAAAGAAAAGAGAGAAGAGGACAAAAAGCTTGACTGAAGAAACTTCCCAAACTCAAAAACATGGGTATACAATACAGGAAGCTCAATGCATTTTTTGGAGAAACTTGAAGAGATACACAGTAAGATATCTTATAATCACAAAGTAGAAAAGCAAAGAGAATCTCAAACTCAGCAAGAGAAAAAATGGCTCATTATATAGGCAGGAGCCCCCAAAAGATCACGAGAAGATTTCTCAACAAAACCCTGCAGTTCAGAAGGCCGTGAGTGACAGATGCGCAGTGTTGAAAGGCACCTAATGAGAATGTTATGTAGTGAAAACTCTTCAAAAATCAGAAAGATAATAGAAATTTCTGGACAAATAAAAGCTGAGGGAGTTCATTACTTCTACTGTCCAGCAAGAAATGCTAAACAAATTTCTTCAAGTTGAAATAAAAAGCACTGGATGGAGTGTAACTCAAAGCCATATGAAAACATGAAGTTCTCCAGTAAAGGCAAATATATGAACAAATACTAAAACCTGCATTACTGGAACTTGGATCTGTAACTTCACTTTTATATGCTTCTAAAGTCAAAATTGTAAGATAACTAAATCTATGTTAATTGCTTTTATTTCCTTCATATGGATTAAAGCCAACATCATAAAAATAACTGTAAATCTATGTGATTTATTAATGCAATATATTAATGTAATCTATGACATAAGTAACGTAAAGTAGTGGAGAGAAAAAACTTTAAGAGTAGAATGTTTACATGTGATTATAGTTAAGTTGTTACTAGTATAAAATAAATTATTATAATTTTATGATGCTTTGTTCAGTTTCCATGTTCCCCAAAACTAATATTTATCCCAATCAAAAGGCATAAGACAGACAGAATGGACGTGACAAAAAACAGGATCCACATGCTTCTTGTCTATGAAAGATTCATTCTACATATAAGGACACACACTCACTGAAGCCAGCAATGAAGAATAAAGACTGGTTCTCCCTGTGGGAGCACTGCATCGGGCAGAATGTGATTCTCTTCCTCTGTCATCGTGTGTGCTCAACCACCGATATCAACCGGAGTCAACTGCAGAGAGATCATTTTGCTTGTGTGTTCAAGGTTGCTTCACTTTTATTGGAAAGGCAGATTTACAGAGAGAAGGAGAGATATAGAGAAGGATCTTCCATACACTGTTTAACTCTCCAAATGGCCACAATGGCCAGAGCTGAGTCAATCTGAAGCCAGGAGCCAGGAGATAATTCTGGATCATCCATGCAGGCGCAGGGTCCCAAGGCCTGGGGCTGTCTTCAACTGTTTTCCCAGGCCACAAGCACGAAGCTAGATGGGAAGTGGGGCAGCTAGGACAAAAATTGTTGCTCATAAAGGATGCCAGTGCTTACAGGTAAAGGATTAGCCAATTGAGCCATCACACTGGTGTCCCATGTGTCATGATTTTAACAGTTGAACTCGGTTTTTCCACAGTTAGTTCAAATATATGGCACTTGGTATAAAGCTGCTTATCCTCAGCGGAACTGCAACCCTGCCAGGATAGCCTATATAGAATCTCAAAAACTTGGAGCCCCAAAGAATCCCCTGAATGCCACCAAAAAGGATTTGTCACTGAACCTGAGGAAGAACCTACAGGAAGACCTGAGAAATGTGTTGAAGCTTAACTCAAAGGCCGGGACCATGCAGGCAAGTGCTCTGCTTCTCCCGGCTGGGAGTTACTAAACTCTGGGCCAAGAAGGCAGCAGCAGGTCCAGCAGTCAGATCAGACGAGCACTGCCTTGGTAGGGAGGACAGAGAGGAAAGTTGCTGGTGTTAAGAAGCAAGAGGCTGCTGCTATAAGAACTCTGCTGCTGGGAAGAGGCCAGTGTGGAGGATGCAGCCATGGGAGGCAGGAATCCACTCTACAGCTTCTTTAAGGTCTGTCAAATTTATCCTTCCAAAAACATCAGTTAACTTGGGACAGCTTGTTTTGAATAACTTCCTGACCAGAAAGAAAAACAAAGAGAAACATAATCCACATAAATATTAACCTAAACAGAATTGGGGTGTTTGTACTAATATTACAGGAAGTACACACTAAACCCAAATTTGTTACAATGGACCAAAAAAGACATGCCTAATAACAAAAAGATCAAGGTTTATCAGTAGCAGATATGTTTGTACATGTATTTAGCACACATTAAGATCTACAAATACAGGGCCCGGTACGTTAGCATAGTGGCTTAAGTCCTCGCCTTGCATGTGCCAGGATCCTATATGGGCGCTGGTTCATGTCCTGGCAGCCCCGCTTCCCATCCAGCTCCCTACTTGTGGCCTGGCAAAGCAGTTGAGGATGGCCCAAAGCCTTGGAACCCTGCAGAAGAAGCTCCTGGCTCCTGGCTTCAGATTGGCTCAGCCTGGCTGTTGCAGCCACTTGGGGAGTAGATCAATGGATGGAAGATCTTCCTCTCTGTCTCTCCTCCTCTCTGAATATCTGACTTTCTAATAAAAATAAAAAATAAGTCTTAAGAAAAAAGATCTACAAATATTTTTTAAAATCCAAATTTGACAGCTGAACTATCACCATATAATAATAGTAGGAGACTGTAGCATCTCCACTTTCATAAATGGAGACAGGGGCTGGCACTGTGGCACAATGGCTTAAGCCAGAATCCCATATGGGAATTGGTTCAGGTCCTGCCTACTCCACTTCTGATAGAGCTCCCTGACAGTGTGCCTGTATTTCAGTCAATCTGCAAACGAGCTAGAATGTTCCAAGGAAATCCCATCTCTTCTCTGACATTCCAGGAAGGACCTGCTGGTTGGATGACCTCTCAACAATACACAGAGGAGCAGATGAAATAAAAGTGAGCAAATTGTCACAAACTTGCCCACCATAGTGAGTGTGGTTGGGTCTTGGCTGGGTATTCCCTAGGTTGCTAAAGCTTTTTAATTGTTTTCTATCATTGTCAAAGGTATTTGGGGATGGGGGTGAGTCCTTGTTGATTGGGTATTTTCATGGGAAAATGAGGGTCTGGAGATTCCTAATCCCTCATTTTGCCTATCTCACTCTGAGTGTTGTCATGAGTGGCTCCCCAATTCTCACCAGAATTTACGGAAGTCCATGTGAAGTTTGAAGCAAAAGAAATGACTTTCGAATACTGCTGCAGACTTACTGTAGCTTGAATAGAACCTTGTATCATCATGATCCTCAAGATTCTGTTGCCTCAAGAAAGGTAAAACCAAAGAAAGACTCGCGAAAACACAGATCTTTGACAGGGATGGCTTTCAGGAGGGCCTGACGAAGGTTTACCGTCTGATTCAGAGATGTAATTGATGGAGACATGCCTCCTAGAATCTTGGGTAAGCTTCTCGTTATTGTTGTCGGGCTGAGTAGGGCTCTCATCCTGCCCCCTGTTCCCTTATACTTCTGGGTATTTTAAAATTCCCAGTGTTTTCTGTTTCTCAGAAAACTGGCTTTATTAGTGTCTCAAAGGATCTCAACAGAATTCTGGCTCAGCAACACAGCAAGTCTGTTTCATTATTTACAATCCCTGTGCTTTGGGGAGGCAACTCTTATAAGTTTTATCTCTCCCTCTGTTCTTGCGTAGAACTTTTGTAGGAGGCCAACTTTATGAGATCACCCAGAAAAAGCCCAGGTATATCCTAGCCAGCAAGCCTCAGGGCATGGCTTTTCCCTCTTCTTGGTAAGTACCTCAAGGCTTTCTGCCATCTGAGGCTGTTCTGGTGTTTTCTGTGAGAACAGAAAATGCTCTGTGTCTTCTAGTCTACTTGTTTTCTGGTGGCCTTAACTCTAACAGTAGTGTGTTCTTGTATTTAAGTAGTTACCCTCACAAACTAATCCTGAGATAAGGACCATGCAATAAGCAGCTAAATTGAGAGGTGATTGCAGGAGATTCTAATAATAGAATAGGTGACTAAATAAAGAAAGGAGAGGAAGCCAGAGCAAGTTTCCTTCACAAGCATGTCACCGCTGTGGCACCTGGAGATATGTGGGAGAGTAGGTAGGACACACTTCAGAATGATCCCATTCAGTACAGGGAAGCTAGGGTATCCATCCACCAGCTTCTCCCAGTCACCAGCTGAGGGCTTCTCATACACTGGAGTTGGCTTGCCAGCATCTCTGGACCCCCAGTGAGGGAGAGAACTTAGGCAACTAAAAATCATCTTCAGAACAAGAATCTAAGTCACTGCAGTTCCCATTCTTAGCATCTAATACTCACAATGTAAGAAGCTATGGGCGAACCCCTTGTGCTATGAACCCCTTGTGCTATGCTCCCCTTGTGCTATGCTCCCTCTCAGCCTTACTCTGCCAGTGGGAAACAATGACAAGATGCCACCCTTTCTGTACAGTTTTCCTAGTAGCCAAAGAAAGCACAATGTGGGTCATGAAATCCTTCTAGCCAGTGACCTCGGGTTGAACCAGCAATAGCATTTGGGGAAGAGTGTCACAATTGAAGGTATTTGTAAATATAAGAGCTATGCTTCCTTCTCAATTCTTCTACCCACTTCCAGAAACAATCGTGAAGTTGGATGGACTCCCACCGCTAAAATGGAATGTCTGCTTTCTAGTCTACTTGGGGGATGAAGAATATGAGAAGTTGAACTAACAGGAAGAGTCACACACATGCAATAATTTCTCTGAACACAATGGAAGCCTCTCGGTGATCTCTGGTACTTTGTGGCAACAGGCAAATCCGCTGCCCATGACACCAGCATGCCATATCCGAGTGCTGGTTCAAGTCCTGGCTGCTCCACTTCTACCCAACTCCCTGCTAATTTTTCTAGGAAAGCAGTGAAAGATGGCCCACGTAAGTGGGCCCCTGCACCCACCTGGGAAGCCTGGATGGAGATCAGGGCTCTTAGCTTTGGTGGGACCCAACCTCAGCCCCAGCCCCAGTTACTATGGTTGTTAGGGAGAGGGAATTAAAAGAAGAAAGATACCTCTCTTTCTCTCCCTCTCTTTCTCTCACACACACACACATACACACACAGAGACACACACATACATATGCCCCCCACATTCTCTCCCCACCTTTCCTTCTCTCCTTAAATATCTGCTTTTCAATTAAAACTACATAAATATTTTTTTAAAAGATTTGCCTATAAAAAAATCAAAGCTATGCATTTTTTCTACCTTTTCTGTGAGCTTTTAAAAGATCATTTCTAGAGAGAGAAAGAGGTTGTGCAAATGTGGGAAAATGTTCACTTTGGGTGAAAGATATACAGGAAGTCCTCATGCTATCTTTGCAACTTTTCTGGAAGTCTAAATTTATTTCAAAAGTTTTTTTAAAAAAACATTTTTATACATAAAGGCAGTTTCCAGAAATTTGGGGGGTTTCCAGAGTTTTTGTATGTCTAATCAAATCCAGCTTATGACTCAATGTCAATAAATGGTATGTAGAGATATATTTAAATGCCTATAATGAAATAACCAAAAGGGGAGGTCTATGACCAAATAAGTGATTTCCTGAGAACTTCAATATGAATTTTATTCATATTGAACTTATTACACAGAGGAGCAGATGCCGTTCCTTTATTTATTTATTTATTTTGTACAGCTGAAGCCCAATAACATCTATGCACGGATGCCTCTGGCATCTCATTGGATTCCTTATGCTCTGATGACTTCACTGAGTCTGCACTCACAGGTCATCACCCAAGAGCTTTGCTGACTTAAAGGTGTTGACTTTGGGAGATTCTGGTGGAGAGAAGTACTACGTCAGCATTCAGACAATCCCTCCCAGTCCATGCACCAAGTGGATACCAGTCAAGCTGCAGTATCCTCAGACACCATTTTTCTCACTGTTAGCAGAGTCATGGAATCAAATGCCATCCTAACAACTCAACCCGACTTGTAAAGGTGGCATCAGAAATGACCCTGACCTAAGACCTCTCAAGTCACCAGAGAGAGACTGATTTTCCTTAGTTCTTGCCTCAACTCGACTCTCTATGTCTTGTCCAAGACTTTGCATCATGGTGGCAAACTGGCTACAAGTACTCCATCCCTGGGCAGAGGACACAACACTTGTCCCTCTGGGACTTCCAAAAGAATCGTAGAGACTGCAGACAAGTTCACATATCCACCCCTGAACCCATGAACCGACTTTAGTCAACCCAATCCCAATGTGGTCAGCCTCACCTACAATGGATGACCGAGCTTGGAAGGGAGAAACAGAGATAGTGATGGTGGAAGATGAGAGAAAGAGACTGCACATTCCCACCTAAAGTCCTCCTGACTTACTCCATGGAGTAGAGGTCCCACTGAGAATGGTGAACAGGAATAGGGAAGAAAGTAAAGAAAATGGCCTCATGACAGAGGTGGA
Source organism: Ochotona curzoniae (assembly GCF_017591425.1). Classification (NCBI taxonomy): domain Eukaryota; kingdom Metazoa; phylum Chordata; class Mammalia; order Lagomorpha; family Ochotonidae; genus Ochotona; species Ochotona curzoniae. Next base: position 18,734,993 of record NW_024465894.1, on the reverse strand, counting down.
GTTCAGGATGTTAGAGGCCAAAGTGTGCCTCTGAGGTTCTTTCCAGGCCCTAAGTGCCACCTTCACAAGGATTCTAGGTGTGTGAATGACCGCCACTGAGCATGTTCTGCTGTACCGGGTTTCTACAAACCATTACCTCACACTAGCAATGAGTAGTCTTTCCAGAAAGGATCCTGAAAGGCCCGTAGATGCAAAGATTGGACCTGCTATGCAGCTGTCAAGTGGCAGGGTCTGGATTCCAAACCAGCATGTCCAATGGTTCCTCACCACTCCACAGCCTCCCAGACTCATCAAGATACACATTGCAACATTGAAACTCCAGGTTCCCAGCTTCAGATAAGTCCAGCTGGTGCTGATGTGGCGATTTGAGGAGTGAACCAGCAGATGGAAGATAATCTCTGTGTGTCTCTGCTTCTCTCTCTCTGTAACTCTGCCTTTCAAATAAAAATAAATCTTTTTTAATTTATTTTTATTGCAAAGTAAGATATACAGAGAGGAAGAGAGACAGAGAGGAAGATCTTCTGTCTAATGATTCACTTCCCGAGTGACCACAACGACCGGTGCTGTACCGATCCAAAGCCAGGAGCCAGAAACTTCCTCCAGGTCTCCTACATGAGCGCAGGGTCCCAAGGCTTTGGGCCATCCTTGATTGATTTCCCAGGCCACAAGCAGGGAGCTGGATGAGAAGTGAAGCAGCAGGGATAGAACCGGTGCCCACATGAGATCCCAGTGAGTTCAAGGCAAGAAGTTAAGCCGCTAGGCCACAATGCTGGGCCCCAAAATAAATCTTTTTAAAAAAGAAGATGTGTGAGGGGTTTTTTGCTGTCCAAGTTCGTAAATCTACTAGACTTGTAGCCTTCAACAGGAAGCTCCCACAGCAACAGTGTTGTGTGAGTAGTGATCAGACAACATTGACAAGGACTTTCCTAGAAAAAGTTTTTACAAGGAACAGCAAGCTCAGGGAAGAGAAGGCCCCTATCATTGCCAGGTCTTGGTGCCCTTCTGGACAACCTGTTACCTGCTCATTCCCTGTAAGAGAAAGCAGAGCACAGAACACACCTGCATGATTTGTCCAACTGTCCAGGGAGAGGAGAGGCCAGTGAGGAATCCAGGAAGGCAGAAAGATAGTCTGCTAACCACCTCACATTCAACCCATACTGCAAGACCAACCAACCAAGTGGGAGTAGGGCTGGCACAATGGTGTGGCGGGCATCCCAAATGGGCAGTGGTTCAAGTCCCGGCTGCTTCGCTTTCTATCTGGCTTCCTGTCAGTGGCTTGGGAAAGTAGCAGATGATGGTCCAAGCCCTTAGGCCCCCACTCTCACATAGGACACTCAGGAGCACCTGCCTCCTGGCTTCAGTCTAGCACAGCTCCAAACATGGTGGCCATTTGGGGAGTGAACCAATGGATAGAAAATCTCTCTCTCTCTCTCTCTCTCTCTCTCTCTCTCTCTCTCTCTCACTGTCCCTCAATCTCTCTCTCTAACTCAAATTGTCAAGTAAAAATAAATAAATCTTAAGAAAAATAACAAAAATCTGGAGTTCATACACATGCACATAGTCAAGACAAACAGTATTTCAGAGAAAACAATCCCAAGTGCCAGCCTTTATTTCTTGAAAGCACCAAACTTGAAACTCAAGCAAGCATTTCTAGTGCTTTGTACTTCTCTTTAAATGTAAGAACTTTATTGTTACTTTATTGTAACCCTGGTGCTATGCTGTCTGATTGGGTTTCAGTGACATTTTCTGAACTGCAATGACTCATCCAATTATTTTACTGAGCTATCACTTAGATCCCCTCACAAGGAGGAGTGAGGCTGGGAGCACAGGTGTATGCCAGGGCAGACTGGGAGAAAGAATGCATCTTTCCTCTTTAGATTATTTCTGAATTCTCCTCTCTTGTCAAGAGGGCTATAGAGATCCTGGGCAAAAACAACCAAGACTCCCTGTAGCTTCTGGCTGAGCTCACACCTCCAAGAAAGTGTCTCCATGAACAGCAGTGTGGATGTGGGAAAAGAAGACCAGGGTGCTGCTGGAGCCTGATTGAGCTCCCATAACCAGCTAGCAGAGCCTGGGGGCCTGGATACCATGCATTTATTTCTTACAGTGCAGGGAGTTGAGAGTCTGGGACAAGGTGCTTGCTGGAACAGTGGGATTGGTGACTAAGAAGCAGTTAGCAAGCAGCTGTGTCCTCATATGACAAAACAGGCTCTAGTCCTTCATGACGGCTTCCCTTCCATGACTCCGTCTAAACCTTTTCACTCCAAAGGTTCCCCCTCCAAACACCATCCCATCAGGGATTTAGACCTCAGCAGACAGCTTTGAAAGTGATCCAAACATGTAGTTTATAGAAGCAGCATATTTTCAAATGCCTCTGGAAGGCTGCTAGCTACATATTCTTCATTAAACATACACTGAGGTGGTTCATTAAGGCTGTCAACTTGCTTGGATGGAGAAACACGTAGAAAACTGAGAGAGAAATCATCATTTCTGGGGGTGTTAGTGAGGGCGTTTTCAAAGGCCATTGGCACATGAGTCACTGTGCTGTGTGGGGAAAGCCTAGCCTTACTGTAGGCAGGCATTACCCAGTTGGCAGGGAGCCTGGATAGAGCCAAAAGGTAGAGGGAAGGCAAATTCACAGTCTCCTGAATTCTGGAGCACTCTACTCTTGACTGTGGACCTCAGAACCACAGGTTCTCCAGCCTTCAGACTCTGGGGTGTGCACCTGTGCCTCCCTCACATTCTTCTCCTATTCATCAAGCTGAAGTTGGACCTTTATATTCTTAAACGCAGCTGCTTACAATTTAGCAAGTAATCCCATTTTCATGTACCACATAGAATTAGGAAGAAGTTGTTACTGGTACAAAAAAGAAAATCACATACATTTTTGTAGCACCTGCATGCTTGCCATACTCACAGCCCTCAATGGATGGAAACGGTTGATGATTCCCGATCCTGGGTTGAAAACTGGCAGGCCAAGTGATGAATAGCTGGCTGAAGTCTGACATCTAACTGGTGTGTTTGGGTTGGGACACAGTCTTCTTGACTCCAGGCTCATCATTTTCCCACTGATCCAGACCATAAGGAGACTACATGTGACTACAACAGCCCTTTTATCAACTGCAATTGAAAGTGGAGGTTTCTAATGGCATGGTCTCTCCCACAGCCAATGCCCCATCAAGCCACAGTCTGGGAATAGACCCCAGACACCCATGGCGGGCCCTGGCTTCCTCTGAGTTCCCACAAAAGGTTTCTGTGAAGTCTTGTCACATTTCAGCCTTAAGAAACCAAGATTAAAAATGTTGTCGTGCCAAAAGTTTATGGTTACTATGGGCAAGGAAGAAGTTGTATTTCCATCTTCTTCCCACTCTCCTCCTTATTCATGTGGTCACACAATAAACGTAAGTTAAATATCATTAAGAGACTCCAACTGTCCTTAAGGCTAGCAATCAGCTTCTGCTTAGTAAAGACACACTGATTACCAGAACTTACTAGCACAAGTATCTCAGTAAATATCAGCCTAAAGCCAATGCTCTGATTATTGGAACACAAACAAAGCCTTATAACCTAAGCAACAAGACTAACACTGCCATAAAAATCCACTACTCTCCCAATGTGAGCACCTGTAGATGATTCTAGAAGAGAAACACTCTGTCCCAAGCATTGAGCCAGAGGTGCACTTTACTGCAAATACTCGAATATACCAACATCAATTGATTCCCATATCTGTATTACAGATATCTAATTCCCTATAACATACAGGAAATTAGGGTTCTGAGAGTTCACGGTAAGCTACATCTTCCAGCATTGTCTTAACTGAGAGACAGAGCATTCCTGGTCTGATTTCTGCAGTCAGGAAGGCATCTAGCTACAACAAACACACTTTGAACAGTTTTCCCACATACTCACAAGGTCTCTAACATCACATCTTAGAGTGCTCCAGCCAGACCCCACACACAGGAGAGTCCTAGAGCCCGAGGAAGAAACGAGTCCTCAGTACTCTCTTTGTGTAGAAAAAGGACCCACAGCAAGAAGCCAGTGGGTTCTATGGCGCATAAAACCGAAAAGGACAGTAGAAAGCCCAGTATTGACTGAGTGTGGGTGAGAGGAAGAGAAGTTAAAACTGGGAAATACACAGAAACACTCCGGTTAGCAAAGCAGAGAACTCTGCCAAAGTTTAAGAAGATGAGGTGTTTGGAGTACTTACAACAGTTGGCCAAGAAACCCTTCTGTGACTATGGAAATGGTGATAAACACTTCACAATGACACAACACAGTCAATGTTCTTATGGCACCAAGAACAAGAAGAATAGAGGGAAGGTAAAGGAGGCAGATAGTAGTTAAGAGCAATTGGGATTTTTAAGAATATCTTACAGTATATCCAGAGCCATTGGCAAAGTGGGTAGACGCATAGATCAATGCAACAGAATAGAGAATGGGGGGTGGGAGTGGGGAAGGGGAATCACATGAACAAGACCACCTAGAGTTCAAAGGTGGAAATGCATTCAAATGTCAATAACAATAATGTCAGTTCTTAAAGTCACCTTTCAGTGAGAAGGTGACATAGTCGTCCCCTTTATCCACTGGTCGGATGTTGCAAGATCAAATCACAGATAGTGCTGTAGATTCCATGTTGTTTTTTCTTCCTATGCTAAAGTTTAATTTAATTTAGGAGGGGGTGTTTTTCAGGTTTGGGCATTTTTCTCAGGGTCCAAATGCTGCCTGGGTCCCCTTCAGGCCTGTTTCAATTCCTGCCCTATTTTCCATCCTGCTGACATTTTTCAATCCATGACTCAGAGCGTCACACAACCTAGAACATAGATCATTTATTTATAGAATTTTCTCTTTAGTGATTTGAATTGCTATTGACATGGTTAGCAGAAACACAAGGAAGGGAAGCCACAGATCAGGAAGAGGGCACTGCTGTATAATCACGCATGAGCAGGTTCACAGGTTGTACAGGCTTAAGGTTTTAGACCTCATTTACTCCAAATTAGCAATTAGAAATAAGGCAGTTGTCCCTGCCATGGTGACAGCTGCTTCTCACTGACTCCTGGACTCGGCACCTGCCACCTTGCATGTCATAGTTTCCGCCTCACTCAGGTTTAAGGGTTCTCCAAGTCACCTATTGGAATCAAATCTGTCCTAAGGTCACAGAACTACCCAGTGAGCACCTTAGCCAGGCTAAACTGGGACAGAAAGAGATTTGGTTGGGCAGTAGCAGCCAAAGGCCAACATCTGATTACAGATAGGGATTGATGGGAAAGATGACAGCCTGTATCCTCGGCTGCCAGTGAACTGGTCTCCAATACAGTCAGGTCAGGGGCTGGCCATGACGTCAGAAAGATCAACGGGGGGCGGGAGGGGGTAGGGGAGTGAAACAGGGGTAAGATATTTTTCTCAAGCTGTTTCCAAAGAATGATCACAGGCTGGGAAATTTTAAATATATGCCCAGAAAAATCTCATTTTCTTGCCAGTGGGTGATTTTGATAAGTCTTCATCATTCTACACAGGATCCACAGACAGATGGGGAAGTGGCATGATAGAAGCCTTGGCCATCCAGCCCATGATCCCCCCCAGGAACAGGCACACCCTTGCTCCCTTTGGAGCCTGGTTCCTTTCTTCAGTCTGGATTAGAGGCTCCACCACCTGCAGGGTGCTGCAGGCTGGAATGAGGCTCCAAACAGCCTGACTTCCTCACCCCAGCACTGTGTGCACAGCAGCCCAGTGTGCCCCTGCGGATTGCTCCCACTGCTCACCTCGGGGTGTTCGGAACAGAAATTCACACTCTGCAGGCTTCTGTGCCCCTCGACTTCTCCCTGCCAACACTTGTCCATCCTGGGCCATGCAGTCTGCTCTGGAGGAAGGGCCTCCTGTTGATTAAACCAGTGGCTTCCAGACTTGGAGAGTAACAGAGTAACTGAGGGCTTTTCTTTTTGTGTGTGTTTCTTTTTATTTGAAAGGCAAGGCAACAGGAGTAGAGAAAGAGGGAGAGAGGGAGAAAGATCTAATGCCTGCAAACAGTCCAGCCTAGGTTGGGGCAAAGCCAGGAACCAGGAGCCCCATTCAGGTATCGCACTTGGGAGCATGAACCCACGTACTTGGGCCATTATCTGCTGCCTCCAGGAACCATATTGGACCTGGAGCAGATGAGCAGGAGCTCAAGCCATGTGTCACAAACTGCAGCTTAACCTGCTGTACCACAAGAGAACAAGATGAACTCCCAAGTAGTTTGCAAGTAAGAGTTTAGAATGTGCCTGTACATGGGGAAGATGCTTTGAGAACCACTGGTTTGCACTCCTGGTCAGGGTTTTTCTCCCCTTTCAGAAGATGTCCCTTCCCTTCCTGAGGTGTCTCTGGATGCAGTGAGACCTAGAGGCACCCTGATCAGGCCTCTTAGCCTCTAACCTCTCTTCATCTTCTCAGCCCTGCTCAATTTCTCTCTCTGTCTCTCTCTGCCTGTCTCTCTTGGACTCTGTCTTCCTTTCTGTCTCTCCCTTCTCCTCTTCCATGTCCCTCCTCTGTCTGTCTCACATTCCCTCCTTTCCTATCTGCCTCTGCATCTCTCTCTTTCCCCGCTTTTCCTTCACTCACACCCTCCTTCTTCTTTACTCCTCTGGAAATCAATCTGACCTTTTCCTAGGAGGTAGACATTTCCTCCCATCATCCTAAAGCAGTTATTTCTAAACCTTGGGTTTGAACCCTCTTGTCAGTCTCCAGGAGTGGACAGAATGACAGAATGCTTTGAATTTCAGAAAATCTCTTCTCTTAAAAAAAAAAAAAGCTAGATTTTAAGACTGTCATCTCACTGAAAATCCCAGCTTGGGACAGAGACTGCCTCTGTGTATGAATACTGCCAGCAGAACCAACACCCCCTGAAGGTGGGACACCCTCCTGAGAATGATTTTCATGCTGAGGAAAGGCACAGGTGCAAAATCATCCCCTTGGAGGGACACTGCTGATGCATACCCACCTCTTCCTCTTCTGGAGCCCCCTCTCTCTGCACCCCCAATGGGAGGAACAGCAGGTGCTAGGCCCACCCAGCTGGCTAAGCTGTGGAGGGGAATGCAGCCAGAGGGGTCCCGTCCCAGCGGCCACCTGACCCAGTTGTACACATGCAGGAGCAGGTATATGTGCAAGGTAGGGATTTAGCCACTGAGCCATCACGCTGGGCCCTGGCTGCTCCTGTTCTGATCCAGCTCTGTTTATAGATCTTCCTGGGAGCATTTGCTGTGCCTACAAACATGGTAGTTCTACAAAAACGTATGAACAATTTTGAAAAATACTCAGTTTGTAAAGGCCATTTAGCTGAAGAAAAAAAGCAATGGTCTTGGTCTATAAAAGTGTGTTTCAAGTAAGCATTGTGACCCCAAATAGTATTCTTTCAGTTGAGTAATTCAGGAGAGATTGCCATCAATGGAGTCGTATACACAGACATTAAGGTCTCTATAATACAAGTGTATGGAGCGTGGGATTTGGGTTTGAGACACACTGTGGGTTTTGAAGTCACTCTTCAGGAGTTGGAATCTACCTGTGGGGCCCACAGGAGTCACAGCACCATCCACACTTTGAAGCTTCTGCAAGGTGCAGCTGGCATGATCTCTTGTTGACCCTCTCAGCTGACATGTAGGATACATACACTTTTATAATGTCCAGAGTCTCCACTACCTGTCTACCATGGCTGGGACATTGCTTTGGCCTATTGAAATCATTTCAGGCTTTCAAGGCCTCAATTTCACAAGTGAATGGTCCTGTGAATGTGGAAACTCAAACCCTGGTGGGTAGGGAGGTGGACCTGGGCAAAGGGCCTCAGTCACCAGAAGCACACATACCTAGAAGTGTGTGTGTGTGTGTGTGTGTGTGTGTGTGTGTGTGTGTGACAGAGAGAGAGGTGAGCAGAGAGAGAAAGAGAAGGGGGGGGAGAGGGAGAGAAAGGGAAAGAGAAGGAGGGAGGGAGGGAAAGAGTGGGAAGAGGGAAAAGGAGATAGAGAGAGGAAGAGGAATGTAGAGAGAGACAGAAGGAGGAAGAGGGAGAGAGAGAGAAATAAAAGTGGGAAAAGGAGAGAGAATGGATGAGAGAGAGAGCTGGCATGGGAGGTGAGGGTGCCCAGCCCCTGTCTCTGCTCCCTAGCTCTCCTTGCGTTCACACCTCTGCATAGGCTCTGCCACTGCCGTCCTCCAGCCTTCCCAGGTGCAGGACCGCAGACCTTGGATTTGACCATTCAAAAATGAGAGCTTTCCCTTTATAATGTTGGCTGCCTCCGATACTTCCTTGTGACAATGAAACTGACTGACACGTTCTCTCTGTTGGCACTCATTCACTTCTTTGTGAGGTACACATTTGAGACATATGTCCTGATGATCTTAGGTGTGTCTTAGTTTTCTCAGGGACTCACAGTCTCAGTCCTCAGACTCAAATCTGTGAGGTTGGTCTACAACACTTGTCTAGACCCTCTAGACTTCTCTAAGACCTGGAGGCATTTTCAGTAGGAAAAAAAAAAACTTGCAGCTTTAGAATGGTTTCCTTGCTCCCCTCCTTTTGCTGTATTCTGTGTCTCAAGGCTTCACTGAGCTATTCAGGTCTGACTTCAGAGCCTCCTTCTCCCCCATACAGTTCTGGAGGATGATGGCCAATTGGTCCGCTCCCAACTACTTTGCTTCTTGGAAGGGGTCCCAGGAATCCTGTAGGAGGCCTCCCCTTTGTTTTTGAAGCTGACAGCATCTTGTTGAAACTGCACACGCCTGTGTCTTTGAGAAAGTGGGCTGGGTTCTTCCTTCTGATTCTCAAAATGAAGCTTCCCATCTGGTTCTACTAACACGAGCTTCTGGCCTACAGCATGACCTCTGTAAATGTCACCACCTCACTTAACACAAAGTCACTCCTAGTAGGAGGGTCTCTGGGCCACCTCGTGCCTGGAAAGGGATGCTGGTGCTGCTGTGTGGTCTAGGCAGTTGTCCCTGTGAATGACAACTGCCTCTGAATAGGAAAAAAAAAAGCCCACCTTGTGCCTGAAGACCCTTACCTGAAGATCACAGGTATGGCAGCACCTGTGTGAAACCTCAGATGGAGCCCCGGCCCCGGCCCTGCATTCCTCAGCTCAGGAGGAGCTGATTCATGTCTTCTAGTTGCATTCTAGCCGAACGCCTGGAATCTGAACTCAGGCAGCCAATGCTCACTGGGCTTGCTTATAGTCAACCACTGTCCCAGCGGTTGTGGTTGTGGTCCTGGATCTTTCTGCATGACTTTGATTCAAATAAGAAACTTCTGGTCTTGGTACAGGCATCAGTTGCTTCCAAGAGGTTTACAAGATGAAGGTCTGTCCTCTGCAAAGCTCAGATTATCAGTATGGTCTTTAAGGTTGTGCCTTGTGCCTGCTGCATTTGCTTCTGTCTGTTTCAGGAGCTGGGCTTTCACTCATCCATAGAAACAGTTCTTCCACTGCTTCAAGATAACACCTATTGTCCCATGTCTTTTTCTTCTGTGCCAGGTGTTTCAGAAACTATTGTGTAAGTTTCTTTTCAATACAATTTTTACTTTCATATTTTACAGTGATCTGGGACCCACTGAGATATTTCAAAATGTTTGGGGAGAGGTGAATTAAAATAGGAGTTTATTTTGATGCCAAGAATTTTGAAATTCATGCAGGGTTTTATCACAGCATGTTTTTTCCAAGACCTTAGTGAAAACTCCTTCTTAGAAGCAGCCTCCCCTTCACCTGCGCTCTCTCTCTCTCTCTCTCTCTCTCTCTCTCTTTCTTTGCTTTTCAACTTTTTGATTTTTATCCTATTCCCAAACCCAGAATAGGCAGTGATGAGAGAAAAAACATTACAGAGCCTACAGAGGAACAAAGGAAAGCAAATAAGTCTTCAGAATATTCACAAGAGTCAACCAGAAGACAATGACAAGAAACCAACTCTCAGATGTCCATTTGACAGGTATTCCTGGGTGTGGATTAACCCACCCTCAGCAGGGGGCTAACATGCTGATAATGTTAACGTCCGTGACAGACAAGCCATGGAGAAGAGTAGAATGCTCAGGAATTCTGAGGGCTGACATTGTGGCATACTACATAAAGTTGTGACCTGTAATGCCAGTTTCCCACGTGGACACTAGTCCCAGTGACAGTTGTACAACCTCCATTTCAGTTTCCTGCTTATGGCCTGGGAGAACTGGGGAAGCCAGGATACAGAACAAGGCAAAAACGTGGGTGGACCCTTCCCTAGGGAGGCATCCTCTAACGTAGACCTGTCTGTTTGGAGATCAGCATGCCGAGCAGATTGGTCAGTGCACCTGATGCAGAACGTGGAAAGAGGCTGAATGATAAAAGCAAACTTCACAACAGGAGAGGCTGACAGTAAAATCATGGGAGGTGGTCCGAATGAGCTGGATACACAGCAGGGCTGAGCTGAGGCCTCTACCACCAATCAGGAAAGCATGGGGCTGCTTTGCTATCAACCAAAAGCTATGTAAGAACTGAGACTCATCAAAGAAACTGTGCAAGATTCCTGAGGATAACTCTGATCCTGTGGGCCTGGGAGGAAGCCCCAGCCCAGAGCCTACTGTCCCCTGCATAGCACCAATCCAAGCACAGAACAACCTTGGGGTTTGGGATTGCATAATGCCTGGGAAACCCTGTGCAACCATCCCTGCTGTTGTCTTACACAATCCCTTCACAGGCTCCATTGGATCCAGCCAGTCACCTTTGATGACTGACTCCACTGGCTTCCTGATTTTCAGAATTAGGAAACAGCAAGCAAAGAGAGGGTTGTGTTGCCAAGGTTTGTTGGCTCACTTTCTGGAGCTCAAAAACACATTTCCCGTGGAAACTATGGAAATAAGACAGAGAGGCAAGACAGCTCCCTCTCTCCTGCCCTCAGAAGAAGATTCATCCAGAAAGTACAGGATGATGTCACCAGGAAATCGCTCCTGAGATAAAATGTGTGTTACATCAAAACAGGTGCCACATACCATCCACAGAGTGGGGAGGAGTGATGCTTTAAAATGCCCCAGATTTCCCTGCCCCCCCACTTGAGAAGGCAATCTGTGTTCCTTTCCTAGGGCTAGACCAGGCCAAAGTCGGGAACCAGGAGCTTCCTCCAGGTCTCCCACATGAGTACAGAGATCAAGTTCTTGAGCCATCCTCTGTTAATTGCTTAGGTGCATTATCAAACAGCTAGATAGGAAGTGGAGCAGTCAGGGCTAAAAGTAGCACGTGTGGGATTGCTGGCACTGCAGGGGAGGACTAACTCACTTTGTCTCAGTGCTGATCCCACAAGTTAATTGTAGGAAGATAATATGCCCCATATCAAAACCAGACTTAGAACCAAACAGGAAACCAATGGCCAACATCTCTCATAAATTGGAACACAACAATCCTTATCAAATATGTCCAAACTCCAAACAGGGTACAGCAAATCCAAAGACCAGGAAGATTATTCCCAGAAGTACAAGGCTAGTTCAATATTTGAAAAAGAATGAAGACAATCCAACATATTTATAGGTTAATGATGAAGAGATCACATGAGTCTAGCAATCGGGCTCAGGGAAGTGGTTGACAAGATTCAATGTTCATTCATGGTCAAAATTCTCAAATATTGGGGCTGGCACTGTGACATAGCAGGTAAAATTGCCATCTGTAATGCCAACACCCTCCATAGGGGCCGGTTCGAGCCCTGGCTATTCTACATCTGATACAGCTCCCTGTTAACATGCCTGGAAAAGTGGCAGAAGCTGGCCCACATCCTTGAGTTCCTGCTACCCACATGGGAGATCCAGATGAAGTTCTTGGTTTCTGATGGGACCAGGCCATCATCTTGGAAGTAAATCTCCCTTATCTTCCTTTTTTCTCTGCCTCTCACTCTCTGTCACTGCAACTTTGAAATAAATAAATACGTCTTTAAAAAAAAAAGCTCTCAGATAAACAGGGATGGGAAACAACTTTCTCACTTTGACAAAAGCATCTTCAAAGAGCTCAGCTCCCTTGTGGTTGGTTTCCCTGGCAACAATGGCATGGAGGCTTCTTCCAACCCCTGTTGGGACACCCTGGCTCTACCCTCTTCATAAAAAGCTGCTGTCTATGCTGGCACAGGCGGACTTGAACCACATGTTTTCGGGACTGTTGCTTGGAGGACAGCAGCTGCTGTTGACCAGTTGCGTCTTCCTCGGCTTGCTTCTCCTTGCTACTCCTTGTCCTCTGACTAAGGAGAGTGTACAGGCTTTGACAGGAATCCTTCTTATTGGTGCCTGTTGGTATTGTAGGGCTACTCATGCCTTCACCCAGTCCTGGGATATACAAGTGCAATAGAAGATCTTGGATCTGCCACAGTGCCAACCATCAGGTCCTGATGTGTCCTGCCAATCTGTCCTTCGCCTTGTGAGTTTTTCTATTATGTATTGTCCACATGAAGTTCAGGGTTAGATTGTTGTTAATAGAACATGTGGGGGAAATATATCTATTTTATCTTGTAGGGGGCACATTGTATTTTTTAAAAAGATCTATTTAGTTTTATTGGAAAGGCAAATATACATAGAGGATATACAGAGAGAAAGATCCTCCATCCGCTGGCTCACTCCCTAAGTGGCCGCAACGGCTGGAGCTGAGCTGATCCAAAGTCAGGAGCCAGGAGCCTCCTCGGGTTTCCCACATCAGTGCGGGGACCCAAGGCTTTGGGACGTCTTCTACTGCTTTCCCAGGCCACAGGCAAGGGGCTTAATGGAAGTGGAGCAGCCAGGATATGAACTAGAACCCATTTGGGATCTTGACACATGCAAGGCAAGTACCCCAGTCACTAGGCCACTGCACTGAGCCACACACTGCATATTTTTTTTAATATCTTTTTTTCTGCCTGCCATTTCATGATTGAGGTGGATGTTGAACTCCAGGCTCTAACCCCAGAATTTCAGTGCACTAAATTTTCCTCTCCCAGTGTTGCCTCTAATTTTATTGTCTGTCTCTTTCTCTTTGGGATGCTTATTCCTTTAAAAAAAAAATGTTTACATTTTATTTACTTATTTCAAAGGCATAGTTACAGAGAGCAGGAGGAGGAAGAGGGAGAGAGATCTACCTTCCTATGGTTTCAGTCCCCAAATGGCCACAACCACCAAAGCTGAGTCAGACTGAAATTAGAAGTGAGGAGCTTCTTCTGTGTCTCCCATGTGGGTTTCCTCTGCTGCTTTCCCAGGGAGCTGGACCAGAATTGGATCAGCCAGGATTTAAACCAACACTCATATAGGATGCTGGTTTTGGCATTGCCAGTGCCACAGCACTGGCTTTAAAGTGGTGGAGGCCCTCTTGCATTTAATGCCCATCATTCAATCCATGAGGGTTGAACAGAGCAAAGAGCAGCTGGGGCTTGAACCAGCGTCTCTGTGATACCAGCATTGCTGGAGGTAGCTTTATCCACTCTACTGCTGTGTCAGCCCCTAAGCTATCTGTTGGTCTAAGAGCCTCCAGTTGTGCCAGGCATCCTTGCTGCCTGTGCCCCTCATTCACATCTATCTGTTTGGTTTGCTCTTGCCCTCTCAGACTCCTGGACTCATGTCCTGAGCGCTCCTGGCTATGGAGGAGGAAAGCGTGTTCCCAGCCCCTTCCTGCCAAGCTGGGATTTGATAGTAAGTCCCATTCTCTCCTGGGGCCATACCTCTCCAGGTTGGGCTCTGAGATTACCCCTACCCTTCCTTCCCCTTCAGTCCCAGAAGCCCCAGGGGCTGCAGCATGATTGATTTCTCTTCACCCACACCCTCCCCTGCAATGGAGAGTCCCCTTATGACACAACCCTCTCTTACCCTCTCCCCCTTCTTACCGTTTCATCCAGTCAGGGCAAGTTCACATCCTTGGGCAAGGCCTGCCAACCTTCAGGACAGTGTAACTTGGATCCTCATTAGAGGTTACCAAATGAACTTCCAGTATCCAACCAAGAACAAGGTGAGCCCAGCTGCTTCTGGGCCTCTCTCCTTGGCTTACAGAGGGCATCCCTTCCCTGTGCTGCCACAGGGCGGTCTCTGTGGACACATCTGTGCTCTGTGTCCTCCTTTTTTGAAAGGCAGCAGTCATTGGATGACTAGTCACCTTGTCCAAGGCCGCTTCTCCAAATGCTGCCACATCCTGAGGTCCCAGTGACGTGCAAAGGTTGGGGTTTAATTGCAGTCCATGCCCTAGCCTTCTTCTTAAAAAGCATTTTAAGTGCAGGCACATACATGGTGCATGAAACACTAAGGTTGATTTAAAAGGGTATGAAATGGACCAGAACCAGGGCATGAGAAGCTAAGCCTCTGCAGTGGCACCAGCATTCCACATGGGTGCTGCTCTGTTGTAGCCATCTGGGTGGTGAAGCATTGGGTGGAAGATCTCTCTATATATAACTCTGCCTTTCAAATTAAAAAAAAAAAAAACACTTTTTTAACATAAGTAGGAAAGTACATACACATGAGCATAGTCAGGATAGGCCAAAGAAAGAAGCAGGTGGAAGAAGGGTAACAGAAGGGGCCACTCTCAGTACCTTTTCCTATCTCTGTGTTTCTAATAACTCTATAAAATCCCACCATGGAGCTCAACATAATATTTACTTGGTGACTCTTCCCCAGATGCCAGATAGAGGTCAGGCATCCCGGGCCAGAACAGAATTACATGTGGCAGAGTCCTCTGGTTTGTCATTTGCAGCCCAGCTAGCCACCATATCCCGCATTGTGGGAACCTATGCATTTGGCCCACCTGTCTCCCACATCTGGGGGACTAGGCTGAGGTCTGACTCCTTCAGGAAATCTTCTAACTCGTTCTGCAGTGCAGGTTATAAGCCTGTGATATCAATTCTCAGACAAAATGCCTGAACATGCCCCCACCCCTCTTCATGCCAACGATGTGTTGCCTCCCCTCCCTCTCCCCCATTCCTTGAACTCCTGGGCAGCCAGCCCAGTGCTGGGTCCCGCCCTCCCCTGTGCAGCCAGAATCAGCCCAGCCTGGCTCCCTGCCCCTAGCGAGCAACTCATTTCCTGGCTTCTCGTGGGGCGGAGGGGACAGGGAAGCTCCTCCAAGAAAAGCCTGGGATCGGGGAGCACCCATCTCAGCCCTCTGGGGTGTCAGAGCTCGTGACATGAGCTGTTCTGGATGAACTCATTTGCAGGATACATTGACTTCTTACCACTCTTCCTCCCATGAATACCTGGGGACATGCTCTTTGCATGTTTCTGTGGGGTTACAGCTCTTCATCCAGACATTACAAGTGGGAAAATCCAGACTCGCACATACGCAGTCAGCGGTATCTAATTGTCTCATCCAGACTCCTTCTTCATCTTCTTTGTCCCTTACAGGCTACTCAATGTTTTCTCCTCATTGGCATCATAATGGAGATTTGGGGATGTAGACAAAAAGCTTTGCAAAAATCCACCGTGTGGAGCCACAGGTTCACAGTGACCCTTGGGGTCAACTGCTCCTGTCCCTGCTGACAGGGGGAAAATGAGTTTGTGCTTTAAAGGTCTGCAAGCTCATACGCAAACAACAACCAAAGGACTGAAGTGCAGATTCCACCAGTGTCTGGTCCCTGCTCCTGTGAGAGGCCTTGAGAAAGGTTACAGAAATGCAAGGGTTTCCAAAAAAGTTCCACAAAGATGAATTTATCTTTTGACTTCCTCTTGTACCCTGAAGTATCTTTGTACTTCTTTAGCATAAAGCAAATGCTTTTTGCTTTGATAAATTTCTCCATCTTACTACCTTTCCTCAACACCCTCTTGTCTAGTATAACCCGGAAAGAACTCAAGAGCTTTAATCATGTGCTAAATTCTCGAAAATAACCACTCGGCACACACAGGCACCATGGGCCTCTCCCTATAAGGACCACATCCTTCTAACATTTTTTTTGTGTTTATTTGCTTAAGAACCTTCTGTGTTTCAGATTCACAGAAAAGGTACCATGATGGCACAGAAAGCCCCCAACTGTCACTTCCTGGTTTCTCCAATTGTTATCCTCTTAGCAAATGAGCACTTCTGTCACCAGCCAAGATCCAGTGCCAAGGCATGGCCAGGAACTAACCCTTGCTTTACTCAGGTGTCCCTCAAGTCCTTCTGTACTCGCATCTTACCCAAGTCATCCTCATGTGTCGGTAGCCTCCCCTGCTCAATGATAATGTTCCAGCCTGCCCTTGTTTTTCATGACCCCAAGCGTGATATGAAGACCTGCTCAGGCATTTTGTGCAGTGGTTTGCTGTTCGCTTTGTCTGACATTGTCCTGCTGGTTACACTGGAGAGGGGGATAAAGGACCCAGAGGTGAAGCAGCAGAGATACCCAGCAGGTGCTGACCATGACCAATCAGCCACTCCTCTTTGTGTGTCATTTTCCCTGCAATAGAGCCACTGCACACTACAGGGGAGCCAGGCTGCACCTCTCTGAGTTTGTACCATTTTCATTCCCACACAATTGCAAATGACCAAGATGGTTCAAGTTTGTTTAGGTTTGCATGAATGTGCAACTGTGCATGTGAGCGGGCGCATATGTGTGAAAGAATGCAATATTTGTGAGAATGTGTGTGTGAGTTGTGAGAGTATATTGTGAGGTGTATACGTGTTATATGAGTGTGTCAGTGCATGAAAGTGAGTGTCCAATTGTGACTGGGTGTGAGTATGTGAGTGTGAGAAAATATGTGCTTGAGTGTTAGTGTTAGTATGGGAGTGTGTATGGAAACACATCCCTGATCAGAAACAAAGGCCAAATTGTCCTGTACTGCCCCCAACATCCTTCCTGCTAAGATAAAGCAATTGTCTTTTCTCAGAAATGAAGCCTATGACCTCACAGCAATGTTTTCCTTTCTTTTCTACAAGGCAGTAGACACATGTGAGGATGACCCTTGGGGGCCAAAGGACCCCTGTTATACTCAGAGTGTACCCACAGAATTGTTAATGCTGCAGGTGTATGAGTTACAACAAACTTACCCATTCACCCCAGAACAACTCCTGTGGCGAAGAAGCCCAGCAGGGCCCTCGTTTGGCCCACTCCCTTGTGCCATGGGGTATGTCTGTTTCTTTGCGTGAAATGTGGACAGTGTTTTCTGGTGCTTACTCATCCCACCAAATTTCTTAGGCCAATGGAGTGTCTAGAAAATTCTACACAGTCCTTGGAGAAAAACAAATAGACCCTGGTGCGGAGTGCCTGCTGTTCCTGTGATGCCAGCTCCTCAGCCACGGGCTACCTCTACAAACCTCAGGGTCTCCAGGCTGGCAGGGGATGGAAGGAGCTGGTGAGCACTAAGCTGGACTCTGGTAGCGACAAATAGGCATCGTGGTTCAGTGCATTTAGCTACTTCTCGGGCCACCAATTCCCATTCTCTCTCTCTCCCTTTCTCTCTCTCTCTCCCTGAATGCATTCAGCAGCCCCCGGAAGTTCATTCATGCCTCACTTGCATCCCCTGAATGTGCTGGTTCTCTAACCACCTCTTGATTGTTTAGAATTTTTGCTATTGTTTGTTTTGTCATTTGAAAGGCCGAGTTCACTTTCCAAATGCCCAGGACAGTCAGGGTGCACCAGGCCAAACTCATGAGCCCAGTCCATGTCCCTCACGAGGCTGGAAGGGACCCAAGTACTTGGACAGTCACCCCCTGCCTCCAGGTGTGCATTAACAGCAGGGGAGCCAGGGCCGGAACCAGGCAGTACATCAGGGGATACAGACATCCCAAGTGATGATGTAACCAGTCAAATCCTCACTTCTTCAGATTTTATTTACTTATTTAAGAAAGTGAGATAGAGAGTGCAAACAGGCAATAGCTCCCTGCCTAGACACCAAAGCCAGGAACAAGAATTCAATCCAAGTCTCCCCGTGGTGGCAGGAACCCATCATGGCTGCTCCCCAAGGTCCACATTGGCAGGAAGTGGGAACCAGATCCAGATATCAAGCCCCAACCCACTGATACCGGGCACCTTACCCAGGCACTTAACTATCAGCCTGCATACCTGCCTCACACCTGCAGTTCCTGCTTTGCCATTTTCTTCATCTCAGCTAAGTGAGCCAGTACACCAGTCTGTGAGAACTATGTCTCAGCTGCACCATCCACCATGGGTACACAGAGAGGCACGTGCAATCCTTCATCACATTCATTTTTGCAGCTATACTCACAAAGGGGATTTTTTTTACTGTCCCACTCGTGGTGGATCCATTTGGAATTAAGTGGTCACGGATAGCAAGCTGCCTCCTAGAGCCAAAGAAGGTGGAATCCCCTTCGTTTACTGGCTCGATTCAACAAAGATAAGCCAAGCCCACCTGCTCGCTTGGCATATCTGGGAGGGAGGGGGATCTGGGAGACAGGGGAGAGGTACCAAGCTGTGGGCAATGCCTGCACGTGAATGGTTAACCCTGAGGGCTCCTCCCGCTGTTCCCAAGAACACACCCAGGAAAAGGTGAGGCCACCCTGCAGGACGGTCAAGGCCCAGTTACATAAAGACCCTGGGTTATTTTTATAAAGAACGACAAGAGGCAATCCCTTCCAAACAAATCCCAGATGGGCTGAGACCCCTTTCTGTAAAACAAACACGCCCAGAACTTAGGAAGTAGGAGGGGAAGTGTTTACAAGGGAGATCTGAAGCTGCCCGGCAGGAGCCGGGACCTCTCAGCCCTGGGCTATCTGGAGCTAGCCTGTGTGCCAGGCTCCTTGGTGACAATCAGCAGCCGCCGGTGTATTCACCCCAACAAGAACACCAGAATCCAGACACAATGAGGCTGTTTGTGGTCACTCTTTTTTTTTTTTTAAAGATTTATTTATTTATTTAAGAACCTGCATTTTTTAACATATTGGTTACTTAATACGATGGCAATGAACTCCATAATGATGTAAATTATTGTTGATGTTATGTTGGGGTTTTTAATTGGTCGGGATGCTATTCTGCCAGCTCAGCCTTCAGACCAGATCCTGGACCCTATGATTGGTATATGCCTGCAATGAAAGAATCTCGACTGGATTTGAACTGTAATACTGCAACAAGGTGGAGGAATCCACCATGGGGGCAGGGCCCGGGGAAGGGTTGAGGGAATTCCAGAGCCTATGAGACAGTGTCATATAATGCAATGTAATCAATAAAAAAATATTTATTTATTTTTATTGGAAAGGCAGATATACAGAGAGGAGAAGAGATAGAGAGGAAGATCCTCCATCCAGTTCTCTCCCCAAGAGGCAGCAATGACTGGAGCTGAGCCAATCTGAAGCCAGGAGCCTGGAGCTCTTCCGGTCTCCCACATGGGTGCAGGGTCCCAAGAGTTTGGGCTGTCCTCGACTGCTTTCCCAGGCCACAGGCAGGCAGCTGGATGGGAAGTGAGGCCACTGGGATTAGAACCGAGCCCATATGGGATCCCTGCGCGTTCAAGGCGAGGACCTTAACCACTACACTTTCGCACAGCGCCCTGTGGTCACTCAAACCAGCCGTGTGTAAGACATGGTGTTTGTTGGCATTTTCATTGAAAGAATCGTTTTTTATACAAGTATATATTCAGCTACTGTGCATAAATTGCTTTCTGTTTTAATTGATTTCCTTTTCCTTTTCATATAGTTTCAACAAACCCATTTTCCACAGTTTCCCAGCCCCCCCCCAAAAATAGATAGAACATGTACTTTCATTTTTAAGCTTTTTCAAATAAAGATAATTTTTCCCTTGGGTGTTAACAACATTTAAGAACAAAACAAATAGTATAATATGCTAATGTTAATTTCTTCTATAATAAATCTGTCTTACTTTTAATCCTTGGGGCAAAGAAAACCAAACAAGGGGCAAAGAATACTGTTGGACATTCTGATGTATGTGGGTTGCTCTGCACCTGTGAGACCACACATGCGTGCCTGTATCTCCCTGAAGCCCAGGAGTCCTGGGACAAGAGCTACTAGGTCAGCTGCACCTCCGACCAGGAGAAAAGCCCTTCTCAAGATTCTTGCTAGAGGAACTCAGCTGCCTAAGTGTGCACTGACCAGCAAAGGGACACAGCATAGCACAGGGAGCACAGCTGCTGAGGCAGAGGGTCTCCATGAAGGCGCACATTCCACCTTTCTGCCAAGGATGACTCACTGGTGGCAGGAGCTGTGGCATGCGGGGCTGAAGCTTCAAGCAAACACACACAGTCCAAGTGCATGGGAGAAGAACCCAGGGGAAGTTTCCACCACAGCCGGAATTCCTGGGTGAAGGTGTTGCTTTTCCACTAGCTCCGTTACTTGTCATCTCTATTGTATTGGCTTTCCCAGGTCCTCTTCTGTCCTTCGAGGTTTAACATAGCTTGCTGGTTTCTGCCTCACATTTCTTTATTATCCCCATACCCAACGCAAGAGATGTGTCCTCAAAACAATCCGTGGATTTTGTTTTGCTTTGTTTTTGTTGTTGCTGTTTTGGTTTGGTTTTGGTTTGAGAAAGTCCTGAAATCCTTGAGCCTAGGTTTGAGCCAAGGGTTTGAACAGAGGCCTCCAGTTCTGTGAACGCGAGGGCTAAGGGAAGATTGACACAGGACTAGAAATATGGCTGAAACTTCTGAATGAATGAGTCAATGAGCACCAAAGCAACTGCTCTCTTAAAAACCAAAAGGGGAATACTGCATGCTGTTGGACTCTTCTGAACAGCATAACCCTCTGTGACATGCATCTACATTCAAGGCAGATGCCACGTTTTACCTCATCCCAGCACCCCCTTTCCTTCTTCTGTTAGGAAACAGCATTGGGAATGAGGCCTGGTTTGCCTCGGTGGGTAGAGATGACGATTGCTCCCCACCCAGTCACCAGGAGAATTCTTCAGGATATCCTGGTTTGAGAACAGGCACTCAACTCAGTTTGAAGCAGAGACTCAAAAGTATGGCTGTGGCAAAGGTATTCCATGCTTTGGAGCTGAAGCTTGTGAGTGAAGTTCAGAGAGCTGTGGCTCTCAGCTGGACAACACAGGCAACCCTGAGATGATCACTGCAGGACAAATAATGTCATTGATCCCGTTATCAATCGAGCTAGTGTGCAAGGGCCTCTGGGGCCCTGGCCTTCATAGGTGTGAAGACCAATGCGCGCCTTCTCATGTCCAAACTGGCTTGGACAGGATTTTGTGTCATTTACACAGAAAATCTCTTGGGTTCTCTCCTTTAGGAACTTTGCAAGGGGTCTTCAAGAAAAAGTCATGAAAATGAGCTTTATGCAGAAAAACGTGCATGGATTTCAAAATTTTGCAGTAATTTAAACAGATTTTTAATTCCATGGGCTTTTTAAATTCTGTCAGTATTTCCATCAGCAACAAGAAGGATAACAAATGTGTTGAAAACATAAAAAAAAACTAAGTTCTTTCTGGAAGGTCTGGGCTCTGTAATTGTCACAGACAGAGCAAAACTGCAATCATTTTCCCTAAATCATGAAACTTAGTAAGTGCAAATCACAGCTCCCAAGAAGGTATGACATGAGATGATTCAAAGATAAAGCTAAGAATTGCATCCCCACCAAAGAAAAGCTCTGCCTTTGGCCACTCTCGCCTCTTTCCACTCCTCCACCTTCTTCTAGCTTGTTCTTTGTGGCCAGATTGACTCAGTCAGACTTAGCTTTTCTACTGACCCACTGAGTAGCACAGGCAACATCATAGAAGGTTCCCAGTTAACCTTTCTTTGTTTCCAATTGGCTCTAAGCAGAAACCATGCTGAGCCATTCGTATGGAACAAATTGATACTGGCTGATCGCTGATCGGCAGGCACAATGGACCAATTCGCATTGGTGTATGGGGTGGGTCCATTGCCCCAGTGGACCCAGATCACCTTTCAGCAGGAGCACCAGTGAGCAGGGTGTGCTTGAGAGTCAGTCAGTCCTATTTGCTTCATGTGCTGCTTCTTTGCATTGCTTAATATCAATTCATTATCTGCTATTTCACATCCTCAATAATTAACCAAATGAGAGTTGGTTCTAAGGCTATGGTCTCCCACTTTAAGAATTTCTTCATTCTTATGTACTAAAACTTTGGTGTGAGGGTAGAGACGCTTTCTCGTGACTCTTTGAAAACAAAGTAAAGAATTGGAGACCAAAAATCAATTGTACCTACTACTCAATCTGCCCACCATAATACATGGTGTTCTGCACACTAAAGGCACCCCGACCTCAGAAGTTGACAGCCACTGATGTACTTTATAATATTCATAGGTCCACCTTCAAGCATAAGAGAGATACCGTGATGACTCCTTAGCAAGGCTGCTGTGACCCCAGTTACTGAGCAAGAACAAACCAAAACAAAACCTGGAACATGTCATTGAATCGTGAGACCATAGAATTGAAAACTGTCACACAAAGCTCAGACTCAAGACTTGCCTTTTCCATACTCCCACAGGGTTGGTCCTTCGGCACTCGCTTGCAATAGGGTTGCAGGAGGGGAGCAAAGTCATGGGAAAACATTTGGATGTAAACAGAATCCATTTTTTATGCACCACACAGAGTAACAAGAGACACAGTAAACACACAGCATGGGACACGTGTCTAGTTTGGGGATAATTCCACCTCCAGCTTCAAAACTAGAACATTTGTTCTTCTGGCTATGTGACAGCATGCTTACATCAGAAATTTTAGCAAAGCTTATAGCACGGTAGACCCTAATTAGCATAGATAATGCAGTGAGATGTAAGGAAAATATACTAAGACACATTGTTTTGATTGCCCCATGAACTTGGCACATTAGAGAACACTAACAATGTGTGAAATAAATTGCAACAAAACTGGGCCTTAGTTAAACAGCAGTTTAAGCCAAGATGTATGTGATCCACCTTTAGGAAAACCTGATCTAAAAATGCCTTTCAACTTGGAAAAAACAGAGTTTAGGGATAATTTTAAACAACACAGCATATTTTCTTAAGATAATTCAACATGGAGATTCTTGAAAAAAAAAAAAACTGAAACGAATGAAAGATTGGTTCCATGAAGCCTCCAATTTCCAACTCCCCCGTGTATCACTAGATGCCGGCAGAACTGGCACAGAGAACCTTTCTCCCAAACACAAGCAACAATATGATCTCTCACATCCAAAGACAGGGTAGGATGGTGTGGAGGCTGATACTTCCTGGAATGCCCAAATTCCACAGCAGAGGGTCAGTAGAAAAGCAAAGTCTGACTGCGTCAATCTGGCCATAGAGAGGGAGCTAGAAGAAGGCGGAGGAATGAAAAGAGGTGAGAGTGGCCAAAGGCAGCTTTCTGATAAAGCAACGGGTGCCCTCCAGGTGCCAGGCTCTCTGCCACCCACAAGGCCAACCTGGATGGATTTCTGTGTTCTGAACTTCAACCTGACTCTACCCTGGTAGAGGAGGGACCTCTCCCCCTCTCTCTCTCTCTGTGAGTCCCTCTCTGACTTTTAAAAGTAAATATGTTATTAAAGCATAGAGCAGTTTGGAGACCCCTTCAATCCAGATGGGGTGACTCAGCAATGTCACCATGGTCCCAGATGTCTCCTTTGCTGCCCTGCCACCCACTGTGGGCTGGGTTTGCCCCCATGCTGGCTCTTCTTGTAATCATAAAGTAGCTCTAGAAGTTCTGGGAGTCAAATTCAGACATTTAACATGCAAGGGTCAGACTACTCCTCCCAGAAGCTTCAGCAGCCATCTGAAGATTTATTGGTCAGAATCAGGTCAGGGCCCACCCTTGAACCAATGCCACAACTTCCTCGTCTGCCCTGAACAGACTGGATGCGCCACAACCTCCTCAAAAAGATAACGTCTTTGCCTCTGATTCATCTCAGAAGTTACTCTAGCCATCTCGTGCTAATGCAACAATTTCTGAAGATCCATGAGTTCAATTCTGGCATGAATTGATTGGCATGAGTAAAATAAATCAGATAATAGCACAGGGTCAGATGTTTTCAGGTGCTAACAATTAAGGAGATGTTTTTCCCAAGCTTTCCTTCACTTCCAATCTTCCATCCCAAAATATGGTGATTTAATTCATAGGCATTCTGTACACACAACTGAGGAAAATCAATCTATGGCAGAAAATAAGACATATTTATGTTTGCAGAGGAGAAAATACAACTGCATTCCAATGGGGGGTCTGGGTTGCACTTGGGAAAACTGAATTTCTCTTGCTTCTTACAAAGTGTAAAAATGTTATTTCAAGTATTCTACAGCTTCTGCTCCTTATTCTTCATATGTATGATTTTAAAACAGTCACAAAGAAATGCTGCTCAATTATGAAGACAGCAATGTAGAGTGAAGAAAACAATATGATTGATGCAGCTCCAAAAATTTAGAGATTTAGTTTGATTGACAGTGAGTAGGGAAGAAGAGAAAGTTGATCCCCTTCTGTTTAAACATATTTGGGGAGGAATCTGCACAAAAAAAAATTCCATCTCCTCAAAATGGCCCATTTTGACCTAATTTAGAGAAGACAGATTTACATGACAATGCTATGATGTTTATCCTGAGGTATTTGAGAATGTGGCCAGCTTTAGCCAACTCAAAAATTAACTCAAATAGCATTTCTGGCAGTTTCCAAAATTGGAAAGCTGAGACTCCTCTGACTGTGGCTTGGCATGATAACCATGATAACCGAGATAGGTCAAATGGTTTCTATAGCCCATTTTGGTCATGGAGCTTGCTATTTAGCCAGAGGCTTCTAGAAATACAATGCTTAGAGCTGGAGCGCAATTCTACCAACCACTTTCACCATTTCCCTTATCCCCTCCTTCCTTTCTCCCGCTTGGTAGGAAACTTGTCCGTTACTAACTTTGCAGACCTTGCACTATTTTTACGCTGATCCGCTGCTCTAGCTGTGGAAATTACACAAGTTTTGTGTGACTCCCAATTGTTAGCTCACAGACAGCACAGGAGTTGGTCTCATCCAACAGATTCACATGAGTTGACTTCTCTCTAACAAGGTCCCTGGCATCAGGAGAGCAAATGCTGTTTTGGGAAGATTTTTTTCTGCAAATTTGGGAAGATTTTTGGTTCGTAAAGAGGAGTGATCAGAACAACCATGACTGGATCCCCCTGGGAAGCAGGAATGCCCTAGACTTGTGTGCCACTCAACAATCTGTCTATTCACAAGGCTTCCAGGCAATGCTGATGGGCTCTCAAGTTTGAAAACCACTACACGTGTCATTTCTCATTCTTTCTCTGCCAAATAAACTATATGACACTATTACAAACTTGTGTCTGTGCTTATGGTGCATGTGGATGTGTGTCTGTGATGTGGGGTCAGAAGATCACTAGGACTTCCCTGCTAGAACTAACTGTGTGGCTGGGCACTTTCACCCAGTGTTGTGAATCCCTGATCTAATGTGATCCCAGGATCAGAAGCCGAGACCAAGGACAGGCACCTGTTCTGCCTCTCACAAACACACCCCAGTGGAACGCCCTGGAGTGGAGCTCAGTCCCCAGCCAGCCCTGAACAGCCTTACCTGGGAGCTGTCAGCTAAACACTAGGATCCAACCCTGAATGGCCTTGCCTCAGAGAGTCAGCCATGTGCACTGAGATGCAGCCATGAACAGCCTTGCCTGGAGAGAGTCAGCCACATGTGCTGGGATCCAGTCCTACACAGCTTTGCCTGGGAGCTGTCAGCCATGTGCACTGGAATCTGTGGTCCGAGAGGTTCTTTTCTTCAGCTGAGAGCCAGCACATTGCCTGCCTCTTCTAGGACATGTGCCAGAGCACGAGTGCTGGGGCACCAAGAGCCAAGAACAAGCCCCCATTCAAGGGGTGGGTGCCATGGGTTGAGGAAAGCCACGAGCCAGCCTTCTGTGGGTTGGCTGGACCAAGGGATTCTCCTTGGGATCACAGATGAGGCCAGTCATCCTGGTTCCACCCTCATCTTATAGCCAGAAACTCCTCAAACATAAGGAGTGGTCTGGGATTTGGCAGAAGGCCACTCGCTTTCTACCTTTCTTGTGAGGCTGTGGGTTCAAGAGTCATCTATACATCTCCAGGAGTGCCTCCTTTCCTTTATAAACTGCTGTTAGCCGATGCAAAAATACTTTCTAGCAGTTCCAGTCTGTTAGAAAATAAAGAGAATAATTCACAAAAATAAGGGCTGAAAGCCTTCTAGAAAGCATGCGGAGGTCAGATGTGAAGGCTGTCACCATGGTGTTATTCTAGTGTCCCCAGGTTCCCAGTTATTTTTGGCTGTTTCTGATTGTGGATGATCAAGGCCTGAGTGCAGCATGGCTCTGGGGGTGGTCTTTGAACAGTGTACTGGGAATCTTTCTTTTCAGAGACAACTGTGGCTTCTCCATGGCTCCATTTTGTTTTGGATCCCCTGAGGAATGAAGCCTTAAAACACCAACAATGAAACACTGCTCTTTGTGTTTAATTACTAGATATTGAGTATAGCCCATGATCCCAAGAAGCCATTGGAAGATTCTCTACCAACTCCAAGGAAGTGGCGTCCATGAGAAGGTAGACTGAACACTGAGTTTACAGGGATTCCCCTACACCTAGAGAACACCTTCCCAACTGCATTGCCTCTTGCTGTTTCCCAATTCCATGCCAGAAAACTAAGTCCATCTAAACCTTTATTTAGCAATGAGAAATTACAAGCCATGCCCTCTTATTGACACTCAGATTCAGGATTCTTCCCCAATGCACCACCATGGAGTATGTCAAGCTAAGAATCTGTCACCATGGATGACCTAGGGAAGAGGGAAGAGACTGGTCAGAACACTGATTACCTATGGTTGCTTGATCAGCCTTCCCTGTCTGTCAGCTATGTTGGGAGTAAGAAAAACCACCATGGTGGAGACATGCACCCTGGGGCTCTTTGGGGTTATCTGAGTTGCCAACAACTCTATCACCAGTCAAGCTCTGACCCACACATCTGTAGAAAGGGATGTAAATGGAGAAATTTATCAGGCATCAACGCCAATGGACTCCAGTGGCCCAAAGAGACTAAGCAGGAGACAGAACAAGTGTGAGTGCAGACATGAGACAGAGCAGGTAGAACCCCTCAGCCTCTGACTTCACAAGGTGAGGAGGCTGGCCAGCCCAGGAAGCAAAGAGGTGCATGCAAAGGGGTTAAGCCACTCCTTGACCTTGGAGTTAGGTGTCCAAAGTTGAACCTTAGGTATCTTGGACATTCCTGGAGCAAGTTGTCCATTTGTCCATCCAAGCAATGGTAATGGCAAAATTCCCAACAAGTAGGAAAAATTCCCAGTAACTAGGATGAAGCCATGAAACATACCTGATGAGGTTTCCTTCTGTCCCTGTGAACTCAGTGGTGATCTTCCTGCAAGGAAATGATAGACACAGATGAGCAGCAGTCCAGCTCAGCAGCCATGCAGGTGTGTCCTGAATCTGCCCTGAGTGCCTGGTAGTGTCTGCTTGGTCAAGCGCGTTCTGAACCTACTTGTCTGCTCCAAATAAGGATTTGGAGCTTACACTGCTGTCATCCACGACCACACACTGGGTTCCAGACCCCAGAGGCTCATTGCTCACCATTCTGAAAGTGGGAATGTCTTGGTGGATGTGCACCTGCTTTCTCCTAGGCTGTACATTCTCACCAGAAACTCACCAAGGGAGAAGCACTCCCAGCAGTCTCTGTGATAGGAGCATTCTTCTCGACTTTCCAAAGGCTCCACTTCCTGACTCTGTCACTGGAGGGCCAGAGATGAGCAACTTGCATACGATCTGGGAGACACAGTGTTCAAGTCTTAGCACCCACTTCTGCCTAGATTGCTGGAGTGGCTCTGTCATGTGGTAATGGCACACACAAGGAAGGGATCATCGGCCATGTCTATGCAGGCAAACTGAGCTGCAGAAGTGTCCACAGGACACTGGGCATGTTCTACACTTTCTCTTTTTTGTTTTGGGTATAAGATCACCATGTAGTTCTTCCTAGGAGGCAAGTTAAAGCACAGCTTAAAGAGCAATTACTGCTGCACTCCCCTCCCTTCCACAAAGCCAAGGCCAAGCAGCTCTCTTCCTAGCACCATCTGGCAATTCTTTTATTAATGACAAATTTAGAAATATGCTGAAGATAGCAGGAAGAACCTCCATAAAGGTAACTCCAAAGTGGAGACTGGATCGCTCTCAGTTGCATCTCAACCCTCAGAGCCACTCCCCAACGTTTTCTCCCTGCACATGTTTCCAATAAACCTTTCAGCAGAAATGGAGCACTCTTTGAAACAAGAGACTGCCCTTAGGGTTGCTGTTGACAAGGCATAATTCTGGAAGCCAGGCTGGGTGTCTAAAGCCGGCATTTGCTCCAGAGTTCTGGTATGCTGGTGTTTGAACCTTCCAGGCTAACTGTGTCTATCTGGGTTACCTTTGGGCTGGCTCCCTGACACACATGTTCAGGAGGTAACAGGTGGGATCTAATACCAGTAAGAGGGGAGGAAATTTGAGAGGAGCTAAGGGAAATCCCAGGGCCTATGGAACTGTATTATAAAATGACAATAATAAAAAGAAGTAAAAAAATAAATACAATAAATTTTCAAATAAAGAAAAGGAAAGGCAAAATAAAGAAAAGGTTTTGGAGTCTAAAACATGGGTTCATCAGAGAGACAGAACCATGAGAGAGATTTGCTATCAGGAAATATATAATGAAAACTATTTGTTGAATTAACTTATCTATTTGAAAACTTACAGAGAGAGAAATTCCTTCTACCGAGTTCACTTGCCAAATGACTACAACAATCAGAGCTGACCAGTTTGAAATCAGGAGCCAGGAGCTGCTTCTGAGTCTCCCACAAGTTGCAAGGTCCCAAGCACTTGGACCATCCTCTACTGCTTTCCCAGCACATTATCAGAGAGCTGAAATAGAAGTGAACAAGCCATGATTTGAACTGGGACCGCTACAGGGAGCCAGTGCCACAAGTGATGGGTTTACCAGCCATACCACAGTGCTGGCCCCAGTAAAGATTTGATTGAGTGAAAGGACTCAAGGTATGCCACCTGCAAGCCAGAAACCCAAAACAGCCCATGCTCGCTTGAGGACCTGAGAGCTGAAGGGCCAGTGGTGTAGAACTCAATCTGGGGCTTCAGACCTGAGAATTGAGGACTTCATGGTAGGATCTTTGTGACATCAACAGGGAGAGAAGTAACTCAAATGTTTTCTACATTGTTGTTATATCCAGACCCTCAAAAGATTAAACAATGCTGTGGATGAGCCTGTATTTTACCTAGACCACCAATTCCAGCTTCAGAAAAACACCCTTTACAAATACACCTCGAAATCATGCTTGCTTGCCCAGGTATCTGGGTCCAGAAGTCAGATGAC
This sequence comes from Ochotona curzoniae, assembly GCF_017591425.1. Lineage (NCBI taxonomy): Eukaryota > Metazoa > Chordata > Mammalia > Lagomorpha > Ochotonidae > Ochotona > Ochotona curzoniae. The sequence continues at coordinate 18,705,830 of NW_024465894.1, read as the reverse complement.
CCAGACAAGTTGATCCATAGAATCAGCCATCACAAACCTGATCAATTTGACACCGATACACATCTCTTTAATCATACCTAATCTGCAAATAAAGACAAGAGGAATGTAATTGCACCTGACATGGTACAACCACCTTGTAAATAACTAGAAATGCACTCATTCCTTCCCCAGGAGGGGTGGTGAAGTCCTTGTGTAGAGCCTACCCTTCTCTTTGCTATCCCCACTTAAACACTATGACAGGAAGTCAACACGTCCTATATTGCAAGACAAAGGAATATTAGAGGAGCAAAAATAAAGACATTTTGTCTGGTTGTATCTGGTTGTATGCCCAGAGCTGGTATTTATAATTATATGTCCTTTTTTTTTTTTTGTAAATAGCATCGCAGTTATTCGTGGCTCTCTACTTATGCTGACTCAACCTTCATTCCAAATGTTTCAGACAATTAGCAGTCCTGCCTGGACTCAGTTGTTGTAATTTTTCATTGATCCTAATCATGGGCAGGATGGTTCTAGGAGGTACTAGAAGACTCCTCAAGGAATCTTAGTCCGGTTTTGCCTTGGAGTTGGAATCAGTGACATCACTGGCCTATTGGTTCAGAGGATTGGGAGCCCCAAGTTGCTGGATGACACTTTAACTCCCCTTTCAATAGAATCACCGTTATAACTCCTAAAGGAAACCTTTCTCCTCTAGATCAGCAGAGTAAACCCTGGGAACAGGAAATTAAAATATCACCAAGAGGTCACTATGAGTCATGACAAGAAGTGCCACTCCCACCGCTCCTCTTGACTCCTAAGCCCAGTGAATCCTGGCTAGGTGACAAATACTGGAAGCTGAATCAGATCACATGTGGCCTCTGCGACAGCCTGACCCACCCCTGCCAGAAACTGTCATCCAGCTGGCATTGGCATCAAGTCTTCAAAAGGTCCTTCTGTCATGCAATGAAGCCTGGGGCTGTAGGATTATACAGAACATGGTAAATCTAGTAACCACCACTGACACGTCTCAGTGCTGCCCTTCTGGTGTTCTGTAAGCTTCTTGACTGTAATCAATGTGAGTGTGAAATATCATGATGGTGGTTTCAGCATGCTGTCTACACACTGTCGTTGGCAGGAGCCCTGCAGCAAGAGAAGGCAGCACTGTACCCAGGGTAAGAAGAGGCATTTGAGACATTCCACGGACTCACTGTGTCTACAGGGACTGGTTGGGCTCCATCTCACACTCAACTTTCACTTAGAGATTGGGGCTGCTGTGTATTCCTGACTAATTCATAAATGGGCAGCAAGGGCTGCATGGCATCTTATGTATTGTGTAGCACTGGGAGCTGACCAAGAGCTGTTCTAAAACATGCAGGGCTTTGCTCCAAAGTCCTAAGGGCTCAGAAAGCAGCTTTCCTATGCAGGTCACACACAGCATTCCCATCAGCCATGGACCTCTTAGGCACCAGTGACTGACTGGATCTTCACGATCATTTGGACCAAGTGACAGAGCAACTGACGCAGCAGGCTGGCCTAGCTTACAGGATTCATCTGTTCTGGGGCCCACTCAGAACTAGTAATTTTTCAAGGCACCCCACAAATAAAGTGAAATCACATCCCCCAAATAGGGATAGGCTGCTTGCAAAATCTGAAGCAGATCGGTAGGCACTGTGCTTCTTTTCTGTTTTAAGGTTGAGTAGGTGCAACCACTTTCTCTTTGCAAGAAATTTCATCGTGTCCCAGGCCACTAGACCTAGACATTTCACTGAAGTAGATGGGCTCTAGGCTTTTGCTAGATTTATTTCCTACCTTCCAGCCTGCAAATGTCTTCCCATTAAGTCTAGAGTGACCACTATTTCCTGCTCACCAGGATCAGTCAGCATAATGGCATCCCTCTAATGGACACTGGCATAATGCCTTGTGTAAGAGAAATGCTAGCAAGATGACACCTGTGAACTGGTCTATGACACAGGGCTGGGGAGCTGTCAGACCCTGAGGTCTGGCAGTGAGATTTTCTGATGGTGTTTCCAGGGGAGAACACACAAGCTCTATTAGACATTATGGGCAGATGTGGAGAAAAAACCACTCTCTGGATAAACAGCTACTTACTGGGATATTGATTTTCTCAAGCCATGAAACCACATCTGGTACAACAGCTGCAATTGGAGTCACCACTTCGGTAAGCTTAGATAATGCACTGTCATTCTCCAGGATCCACCTGTCTTCTGCACGGGATAAATAGGAGAGTTGAACGGACTTGGGATGGGTGCCTGGGGTGGGGATCTATGCTGGCATTAACTTCTGCCACCCCTCCAGGAACAGCTCATTGCTTTGGTTGGCATCTCCTTACTCCTGACCCTCTCAATATCTTTCATTCTACTGGCCAGGGAGCCTGGGTGAGGGTTCGCCTGTCCCTGAGTGTGTCTATTTCAGTTTTTCATTTCTACCCTGGGGAAAGGACCCTAACACCAGCTTGGGCCCCAACAAGGCCCAGTGTGAGATGGCCTGGAGTCTCCTTCCGTTGATAGCCTGGCCTCTGTAAGCCCCTGCTCTGCAAACGGACCTCAGTGACACTTTTTGTGCCCTGGAATTAGGGTCAGCTCAGACCCTATCCCAAGTCTGATCATTTCCTTTTCCTCAGAGCACCATTATCCCGGGAAATGCCAGAGTTCTTTGGAAGAACGATTACAGGAGCAAGGTCCTTCCTCCAGGGACCCAGTCAGTCCTTTATTCATTAAATTCTGGATCTGGAAACTGTTTCAACTCTGGGAACTGACATCAAGACTGCGAGACTTTAATTCTGGGACTTAAGTTACACTTTTTTTTTCTTTGACCTAAAAATTTTCTGCTTATTTATGTCAAGTAAGAATTTAGTAGGCTTTCTATTTCACTAGAAAAACCGTGGTTAGTGAAAGCAAAAGCCACAGGTCTGTGAGAGTCATGCCCATGATGGCTGCTGTCACTCTGTTGCTATGGTGACAGCCACACCCTCTCAATTCTGCCACTCTGAGGTCCAGCCACTCCCACTGCCCTTCCCAATCTGGTGGCTACAATTCCTATGTCTGAGCTGCAGGGCAGGATAGTCACAGTATCAACACTGTGACTAGCCAGCCCAGCAGAGTTCAGTTGAATGGGTTCTGACCCCATGGAATCAGAGCTATTTTTATTTTGCAAACAGAGAAATGAATCCAGCCGTTGGGAGAGGCCATGGTTGGGCAGCTGGTGTCTAAGCTAAGGACTGCCAGAGGGCCTGAATTCAGCGTCCCTCCCATAATGCTCCAACTTGCACTTTCAAAATAGCCCAAGGAAACACTTCTGCATTGTACGTAGAGTGTATGAGGAATCTCAAAGATTACTCACAAGTCTGTAAAAAAGGAAATTCATTATTGCTCTTGGGAAAAGTCACCGGGTCCCATCTCTAAAGTAAGCAAAACAGAAGGGGAAGCTCCTGGTCACTAGATACCACCAAGCTTTCTGCTCAGTTTCCAAACTGATGTGTAACATATAAATCTTTAGGTTGGATGGCCTTCAGAAACCAAAATTTAACATTAAAATCAAATTAGGAAAAAGACTCTTCTTTGGCTCACAGCTATACCTCTTATCTCACACACCAAATGCCAAAAAAGCAGAAAGAAAAAGAAGGAAAGAGAGAGGGATGGAAAGAGGAGAAAAATAAAAGAAGAGAAGAAGGAAAGGGAGAGAGGAATGGAGGGAGAGAGAGAGAGAGAAGGAAAAGAGAAAGAAAATGCAATAGGAAGTAAAGAGAGGAAAGAAGGAAGGAAGGAAGGAAGGAAGGAAGGAAGGAAGGAAGGAAGGAAGGAAGGAAGGAAGGAAGGAAGGAAGGAAGGAAGGGAGGGAGGAAGGAAAGGCGGACAAGGAGGAATGGATGGAGGGAGAGAGAGAAGGGAAAGGGAGAAAGATGACAGAAGGCAGCAGAGGGAGGTGAAGGGCAGACGGGCATCAGGGAAAGGAACAGGTTTGTAAACCAGGAAGTAGCAGGCAATCCTACATTAGCTCCTCCCGCGGGGACCGTGCTTACAGCCACTGAGGCAGCCTGGGCTCACATCCTCCTTCAGTTTCCGGGAGAGGCAGGTAACAAATTTGCAGTCATCAACTGTGCTAGTCATTTTGGAACTGTCCTACTTCTGAGCAGCAAAATAGTGGGAACTGCCAGAAGACCGTTGGGTGGTACAGGAAGAACGGCAGCGAGGGCTGGTGACCCCAGGTCCTCCTTGCTGGCCACATCACCGCTTGCCTCAGTTTCAACCAAAGCACCTGCTGTGTGCTTCAGCAATGGGGTGGCGATGCCCTTCAGCAGAAGCTGCGGGGTCATGGGTAGACAGAGCCTGTTGAGAATCAAGTTGAAAAATGCCAACAAAACTGAAGATACAGAAAAGTGAAAATGCTTATGCATAATACCAAATACCATAGTAAAACAGGAGATTAACACTGACCATGTCCCATAGTAAACCGGCAGCTCCACGTCTGATTCCAGTTGCTGCTAATGCAAATCCTGGAAGAAAGCAGGTAATGGCCTGGGTGGATTCCCACCACACACACAAAAAGCCAGATTGAGTTCTACGTTTCTGGCCTCTAGCCCCAGAATTATAGGCAGTTAAAGAGCAATGGCCTTTTGTGTGTGTGTGTGTGGTGTGTGTGTGTGTGTGTACACTTTTCAAAAAAACTACAAAAAGAAAACATTTTTTAAAAATTAAGCTCAGCCAATCTACAAACAGAGGGCCTTTACAAGAAACTTTCTTTCATCTATATAAACTGTTTTCTTTCCCTAAATATAAGTGCCAATGTAAGATTGAGATTTTAAACCATTTTGAGGGCGTCACATCTGTTTCCTTATAAAAGATGCCCCATATACTTTTGCTTTCTGTGGTAAGAAACTAAAATGCATCATATCATTCGAGGTGTAACGTTCGAGGTGTATGGTAAACAAACTCTTTGTACTTCCATGATTGCCATCTGTTCCAGGATATTATCAAGCCATTTCTTAAGGAAAACATTACTTATACTAGGGCAAACTTCAGGACAAAAGTGGGCACATAACAGGATGTTTGGAAACATAGTGGACTCGATTGTACTATTGTATACTTTTAGTTGTATGTCATAGCCTTACGTTACTAAAGCTGTTTTTATCATAACATGATTGATCAATTTGAGGTGTCATACCAGTTACAGGAATCACTTCACATTAGCAGAAAAACAACAACAACATCCTCAGAAGAATTCTATGAAACATCAGAGAGGTGATTGAGTGATACAATGGGGTGAGGCAGCAATGAGGTGATCAGAGATATTCTACCGGGCCTTGCCATGCAGTCAGAAACTCCTCGCAGCCTTGCTAACTGAGGAGCTGTGCTCATCACACACCCATGCCATCCGACCCAACTGCACGGCTCCCCACAAAAAGTTACAAAGTAAACCACACATCCTGAGCTGGAAAAAGCTGAGATTGATTAAACAGAAAAAAAAAAGGGGGGGGGGGGGCAAAATGACACCTGTTGTCAAATAGTCAAAAGGTGCTGCAAGCCAAATCAGTCAACCACACAACCAGTAACTATGCTGTGGGGTAACCAGTAAGTACGCTGAGCTTGTGGCTTGAGAATAACTCCCACCCTCAGTGCTCTCAGGGGAGGTTAAGAGTCCTGCTGACCCAAGCAGGGTCACCTGCCTGGGGTTCTGGGACTGCTGGAGCTGGTGTGGCAGGACACCCCAGGCCAGTGGGAGCACTGTGCTCCATCTCCCATGCGATTGGCCCAGAAGTGAGTCTAGGACACTTTAAGAAATCAGTGCAGAGGGAAGGAGACAGACATGCTGCTGCTTGAATTCTGGAAACTACATTTTCTGCTTCCTGAACCTTCGATCCCTTCTTTTCGAGTTACATCTTTGCAAGATACTTCAGTGCAAGTTGTTCTGGTAGAAGTAAACAAAATCACGTTTCAGAAACCTGCCAGGTTCATGAATTGAGGAGCCCCTCGTGGATCTGTGGGCTCATTGATTATCTGGCAAATTACACCCTTCCCTTGACCTTGAATTTGTGTCTGTCTTTTCCATTCTTTCTACAGAATGCGATGCTTGCTGCCCAGGTGGGATTCCATAATGCTTTCCATGAACGAACAAGCAGATGTACATTTCAAGCAATGACAGGCAAGAACAGTCAATGGATTTGTAGCAGCCCGATAATGACAACCCAGTCAATAAAGCCATGATAATGGCTGATATTCAACTATTTCTCATCCCAAAATGAAAGCTTCGTGTACAGTGTACGTGGTATGTTTGTATCCTCCGCTCCCCAGCCAGGTGGGAATGAATCTCCCAAGATGAGAGATGTTGCTCCTCATCCCACCACACCCTGTGCACATGGATTTGGGACTTGAATCTATCCCACCTTTGTAGGATGCCAGGTAACTCGCATGGCGCTTCTGTGGCAATGCACTTCTTTGTTCCAAGAACTATTGCAAAAGCCTTCTGCTTGCCATTTGGGTGAGGATGTAGAGCTCACAGAATCTTCCTGACCCATGTGATGTTGAACTTGGCTCAGTCTGCCATTCATCAGAAACTCAGCATTGCCCCAGTCCTTGGGGTTTAGTAGTTAAAGCTGAAAAGGAAAAAAGGAGGCTTCTCACCACACACTATAAGCAAGAACCCATTTGGGGGATGTAAAATTCTTTCCCAAGATCTCACCAGAGATTCTGCGTCTATTAACCTAAGTCTTGTCATTAAAATCAAATTTACCCATTAAGGAGGTGGGTGGAAGAGGAAATTCCTGTGCCAATGGAACCATATCCTGAATATATCTATGTCTATAACTGTATCTATATCTATGTGTAGATATAGATATATATTAAAAACTGGGGAAAAACTTACCCATTAAACTAACCAACTGTCACATCCCAGCAACAGGCATATTTTAATCTGCAATAAAAGGCTTTAAGAAATCACTGCAATGATTCTAAGATTTGGATTCCCCAGTTGACCAGTAATCCCGGACACACTGAGTTCTTTCTTTCCCATCCCCTCCAGATTTATATCTTTGCTCTTCAGGTTGGTGCAGGATGTGCAGGTAACCAAAGAACCTCCAAGATAACCTTAAACACAGCTGCATGATGCTCATGAGCTGTAAGTCCTTTGACAAAGGAGAGCTAATGTCCTTAGTTAGTGGAGAATGTGGGTTTTCCTGCACACTCAGGATGTTGTAGTGCCCCTGAGTATTGTGTCAGAGTTATAATTCCTAAATCTTTTGCTAAAATTGAGAGTCAACTGCTTGGTATTTAGTTGTTTAACTTTCACCCATTTTCCTGGTTTACTTTGCTTTTTGCCTCATATTCTTTCCGGGGGCAAGGGAGGGAGGGAAACACTCTTTTTCGAATTCCTTGAACATTTGGCATGAATTATATGTGGCATCATTAATGAATGTGCATTACAGCTAAGCCTTTTCCAATTTATGGCAAAAATAAGAACCTGTTCTTGGAGCAGCACCATCTACCCCTGCACCCTAGGATCTGCCCTACACATGTGGCATCCATCGTCACAGTTCCCGCATGCATTTCTGTCACTAAATCAGTTCCTGAACCTTCAAAACCCTTTGATATTTGTCTCTCTGTTCAGTTACCCGCCAATAGGAAAAGTAAAAAAAAAAAAGCACATAAGTTAAGACAATCATAAATAAATAAGAACAGCTTTTGCTCTCTTGGTGTGTGCATTGCAGCCACTCGGTAAGTGCATGCTGAGTCAGAGAACACAAGCAACGAATTCAAATGGGTTTGGACACCTGAAAAGTTTATTAGCCCATTTTTGGTTGGCTGTCTGGATTTTTCTGTAACAGTTCTTTGTGTGAGTATGATTTGAGTATAGGTCATGGTACAGAGATAGGAAATTACGATGTGAGTGTGGGCATAGTGGCTGACTTCACTTGGGATATCTGCATCTCACAAGCCATGTGGGGTGCCTTGATGGGACTCCTGGAACCTGGCTTCAACTCTGCCGTTGGGAAGATGAGAGAATCTAGTGACTCCTGTCTTACAGCCAGAGATCCCCAAAAGGCAGAGAGGAATGATGGTCTGTCCGACATCTGTTCTTGACTGATAAATCCCACATGTGGAAAAACAAAAACTGCACTGTCACTCAAACTTCCTTCCTACACCTAAATCACTATCAAATGGACAGTAGACGAAAGTGTGAAAAGAAAAGGGATAAAGCTTTTACAATCAAGTATAGAATGTATTTTCTGACTTTGGAGTAGGAAATTGTCAAAAAGCATCCACAGAAAACAGCAAGGTCAGGACTGGTGTTGTGATGTAGTGAGCTAGGCTCCTGACAGCATCCTACCCCACAGCGTGAATCCCTACTAACACATCGGAGAAGGTGGCAAAGGATGGCCCAAGTGCTTAGGTCTGTCACCTGGATGGAAGTCCAGTGCATCTCAGGAGAGAGACTGGATGGAAGAGCTCTTTTTCTCCCTCGCCTTCTCCCTCTGTCAAATCTGCCTTTCAAATAAATAAATAGATAAATCTTCATTTTTTTAAAAGAGCAGCAAGTTCAAAACAAAAGATTGTTTAAAAATGCCAAGTGCTTTAAAGGTAAATTTTCATTAATATGTGCATTGCATGTGTAAAATGTAATATATGTGATGTAGTGTAATATATGGACTTAAGTAAGAAGTTTGCAACACACTCACATACTGTGCACATAACCCAACACATGTAGTTCAGAGAGAGAGAGAGAGAGGGAAGTGGGAGTGAACAGGGTAAGAGAGAAGGGAAAGGAGGAGGGGGAGGAAAGAGGAGAGAGAGAGATCTTCCACCTTATGGTTCACTCTGCAGATGTTTCCAATGGTTTGGCCCATCCGGGAGCCAAGACCTGCAAGTGCATCTCCCACATGACGGCCAAGCACTTGGGCCATCTTCCACAACTTTGCCCAGGCCTTTAGCAGGGAGCTAGATCAGAAGTGGAGCAGCCAGGACACAAAATAACACCCATAGGGGATGCTGGCATTGAAGGTGGCGGCTTTACACACCACCCCACAATGCCAGCCTCAAGATACAATAGCTTTGTTGTAGGTGAGAAAGAAAAAACACCAAGGGCAGGTTTAACATCTTCCTAGGAGACGGGAAGACTTCAATTGAATAGAAACACACACGCACATTTCCATGGTAAATTCATTCCAGATACAAAAGGTTTAGCAACATTGTCACAGTGAGATATGAGTCATACAAAATCAACTCAGTTCTATCCCACTTCACAAAATCACGCAAAATTATACACGGATGAAAATACTTATTGGTCTTTTTTATTTTTTGCCTTTTTTTTTAGTCTATAAAACATCAAGGTGAGTTATAACTAGCACCCACACAAATACATGCAGTATTTTTTAACAGACGTGATGAAATGAAAATTAATATTCAGAAGTGGAAAACATTTTAAGGATGAAAAAAATATATAATAAACATTGAATATCCAATTGATGCTTAAGATTCAAAACTCATCTAACTATATTTTTTAAAAAGTTTAATTCAATGTACTAAAAAATACCCAAATACTGCAATGTTCTGCAGTCATTCAATATGTATATACATGTATACTTACATATATTGATATGAATTTAAAATAATGATTAATAGTACCTGAGTGAGGGATGAGAAAAGAACAGAAATTAAATGGCTATCTCTAAGAAGTGATTTCTAAGTAATATTAATCTATGGACTGACATTGCAAAGGTATTGTCCCAAACTGATTTGCTAATCTGTGCATCATTCAAATAGAAAAAGAAAAAAATAGGAGTTGGTATCTGGTGCCTGCTCATTAGGACACCTTCATCCATGCCAGTGTGCCAAGGGTTGACTCCCAGCTCTACCTGCAATTCCAGCTGTGGCTAACACGCACCCCAAGAGACAGCCGACCACAGCTCACGTGCCTATGTGCCTGCCACCAACACGGGAGATGCACATGGAGGTCTTAGTGTCTGGCTTCCACCTCACCCAACCTTGGTGTTACTGGACATTTGGGGAGTAAATCAGAGGATGAAAAATATCTCTTTCTTTCTGTCTTTCAAAAAAACATAAATGAAGTGATCATAAGTGATTGGATTATGATATAGAGTAATTTTTGGAAGAAGTTGAAACAAATCCTAGTTCATACCCATATGTAGAACCTACTGCTATCAGTGGCAGTGGTGGGGAGGGGACCCAGGAGGGACGGAGACACCAGGGACCTGGGGTTGCCCAGAGCCAGAGCAAAGAGGGCCTTTATTCACACAGGACAAGGGCAATTGCTGAGGGAGTTAGGATTTGGAGCTCATGGTCAGAAAGAGGCTGAGTCAAGGAAACAGAGAAGGTGGACTGATCTGGTCTGGGATGAGTTTTGTGGGGGCTATGTGCCCTGCCAGCTGCTCCAAACTTGCCTTCTCCTAGGCACATGATGGAAGATGTCCACAATGTATCATGTGGAGTGACTTTACTCCAGAATATATTTACAAGCTTCTTTCTAAAAGTAATTTCCAAAGCATTTTTCATCAAAGTGAATGCAGGTAAAATAAGAAACTAAAAAGAAAGAAAGAAAGAAAGAAAAAAGAAAACCAGGACCCACAGTGCTACAGGCCAACAATCAGATGAGGCTGGAAAGCAACCCCTCTGTCCAGTGTGGGGACCAGCTGCCCAGTTGGCTGTGATCCCCACCCCTACCTATTATTCTGCTCCCTGGAGCTGTTCTACTTGTGTTGCTGCCTGACCCAGGCCCTAGAAGATGTGGGACTCTGACCTGTGTTTGCTGGAGTGAGAGGATCTTTCAAGACCAACACTGCCACAGGATGGCAGGACAAGGGTTGGCCAACACTCAACTCATTGAAGACTCTGGTGAGCTGCTGGGTCAGGAAGCAGACACACAGGCCCCTCACTTGCTGTCCTTGAAACAAGCTCTTCTTCCAGGCTCTGCTTCACAGGCACTCACGCCAGCAACAGCTGCAACGTCTTTGCACATGAGCCTCTCTGTAGGCTGGCCTACCACACACCTGCACCTTGCACACTTCTTCCCCATGCACGCCCACAGCAAAAAACACTGGAGCTTACATTGGAAACCTCGAGGTCTCTCAGCCCACGGCAGTGATGCGCCAAGACTAATTGAGGCTGACTAACATCTCCACCCCAGCCAGCTGTCTGCCTGTTACGCTCACATCGCATAAACACAGTTCTCTCTAACACTGCCATTTCATCACCACAAGATAAACATATTAAGAAATGAATGTGTGACTGCTCTTCCCCAAGTCCAGGGGAAAGGTCAGCGGCAACAGAGACTGAAGGGACACTGACTATGCTGCTTGCATTCACATGGACAGATAAGGTGCAAGGTGCAACTCCTTATCGACAGAGAGGCAGGCAGCCCCATGGTGCTGGGTGCTACCTGCTGCCCCAGGAAGGGGACATAATGGACTCGCTCCTTAACCTGCACAGACACCAGCTCCTGCTGCTCTTGAACACCCACACATGTTAAATTCAATCTCTTCTCCAACTTGAAGACCATCCTCAAGGTCTCTGCAAACCTCTAAAAACCCACGTCCTCCCCATTACTTCCATCTTTAAACTGTTTTTTCCCAGTCCTTTTCTGTGCATGTTCACGCTCCATGTCAGGGAGAATGCGAAGCTCTGCTTTAGTGTTGACAACACACAGGTCACTGCACCTACACACATCAGGTACACACAGGTCACTGCGCTTTTCTCCAGATCATGTGACCCATAATGTAAACAATGGCCTCAGGTGACAGTTGGTGCCAGCGCAGGCTGATAGTTCAAAGTGAATGCCCTCCAGCCACACAAGATGGCAGAGAAGAGTTGGAGGCTGTGGAAAGCATGGGGAGGGATTTCTTGGGAAAGCTGTATTTCCTGCTCCTTCTTCCATAAATCTAAACTCCTCTAAATAAATAGGCAAAAGAATAAACAGATGTCTATGTGTGTACAGACGCAACGGATATGTACCCAATTATCCATCTGGGTGGTGGATTTCCTGTGTTTATTTCTTTTTTCCTATCTGTATTTTCTATGTTTCACGCCAGAAATACGTGCACCCAGAAGATTAACAGTCAAATGTTGAAGCACCATTCATTGACTTTACCTGGGAGGCATACAGAGGTGGTGACCAGGGGCAAATCAAGACTTTAAAAGCAGGGAAAGTAAGTGAAGGTCACTTCTAGGGGAAGAAAATGGGTTCACCCTTTTGTGCATAGAGTTTACAGGCCGGCAATAACCTATGCTCACAGAATTTCTCCACTGTATTCAGAACGTGCACGTTCATTTGCTTTTTCTCATGCCCCCCACTCCACTCCCAGGGCACTGGCAAAAGTCCCATGGTCCGGCCCGGCGCGGTGGCGCAGTGGTTAAAGGTCCTCACCTTGCACGCCCGGGATACCATATGGGCGCCGGTTCTAATCCCGGCAGCCCCGCTTTCCTTCCAGCTCCCTGCCTGTGGCCTGGGAAAGCAGTCGAGGATGGCCCAAGGCTCTGGGACCCTGCACCCGCGTGGGAGACCCAGAAGAGGCTCCTGGCTTCGGATCGGCATAACACCGGCCATTGCGTTCACTTGGGGAGTGAATCATCGGACGGAAGATCTTCCTCTCTGTATATCTGCCTTTCCAATTAAAAAAATAATAAAAATAAATCTTTAATAAAAAAAAAAGAAGTCCCATGGTCCCTGTTCTCCCTAAGCCTGAGTCAATGCATGTGCAAGAAAGCTGAGTCGCCTATCACGGCACAGCACAGTTGATGACCAGGCCACCCCCACTGACATTCAACAGAGCTGTTTGTAAATGGTGCAGCATCTAACTATTGAAATTTCCAGCCCCAACATGAAAACAGTGACTAGACAAAACCTGAACTAGGTATGTATGCCTGTATCACTCTGTTCAAAGTTGCAAATGGGGCTGGCACTGTGGCACAGCTGGTTAAACTGCCATCTGTGACCCTGGCTCTCCACATGGGTGTTGGCTCACGTCCTGGCTGCTCCACTTATGATTCAGCTCCCTGCTAATGGCCTGGGAAGAGCAGCAAAGGATGGTAGTGCCTTGACCCCTGAACCCAGGTGGAAGACATGGATGAAACCTCTGACTCCTGGCTTCAGACCAGCTTAGCTACAGTAGTTACAGCCACTTGGAGAATGATTCGGCGAATGGAACAACTCTCTCTAGGTCTCCCTTTCTCTCTGTAATTTTGTCAAATTAATAAATCAATAACTCTTTTTTGAAAAAGAACGTTGGAGATGCTGCTGAACCAGAGAATATTTATACCAATGCTTGTCGAATCAATAGGAGTTGGCAGGTGAAATGTGAGCACTGGGATTAGCACATAATGTGGGTTCAAGAACCTGCAGGCTGTGGGATGTGGCATTTTTCCCATGTTGGGCAGGTTACAGAGTCTGGTCCCACAAAGAAGGCTCTCTCCTTCACAGTCACTGGCAGCTCAGAGGTTACCCTTCTGTCTCAAAGTACAGATAGTTCAATTCTGATAAAACTAGACTTCCATGGGCCCGACATGGTATCGTAGTGGCTGAAGTCCTCACCTTGTACACCCCGGGATCCCATATAAGCGCCGGTTCTAATCCCTGCAGCCATGCTTCCAGTCCAGCTCCCTGCTTGTGGCCTGGGAGACAGTCGAGGACAGCCCAAAGCCTTGGGATCCTGCACCCGCCTGGGATTACTGGAGGAGGCTCCAGGCTTCTGACTTCAGATGGGCGCAGCTCTGGCCATTATGGCCACTTGGGGAGTGAATCAACAGACAGAAGATCTTTCTCTCTCTCCTCCTCTCTGTATATCTGACTTCCCAATAAAAATGAAAGTAAATCTTTAAAAAAAAAAAAAACCTAGGCTTTCATTTCATAGCACTTTCATGCTAACCTATTTGTTATTACATATAGCACATTACTTCAAACACTGTATATTTTTGGTTCTAAAATTTTCATTTCTGATACACTAAATAAAAGAAAAGGAAGTGGGCTGGCAGAGTGGCTCAACAGGATAATCTTCCAGTTGCAAGCACCAGCATCCCCTATGGGCACCAGTTCATGTCCTGGCTGCTCCATTTTTGATTCAGCTCCCTGCTTATGGCCTAGGAAAGCAGTGGAAGATGTCCCAAAGCCTTGAGACCCTGCACCCATGTGGGAGACCCAGAGGAAGCTCCTGGCTCCAGATAGGCTCAACTCTGGATGTGGTGACCATTTGGAGTAAACTAGCAAAAGAAAGATCTCTCCTTCTCTCGGCAAATCTCCAAAAGCAAATAAAAGCAAATCTTTTTTTTTAAGATTTATTTTTTTTATTTTTATTGGAAAGGCGGATATACAGAGAGGAGAGACAGAGAGGAAGATCTTCCGTCTGATGATTCACTCCACAAGCGAGTGCAACGGTCGATGCTATGCCTATCTGAAGCCAGGAGCCTCTTTCAGGTCTCCCATGCGGGTGCAGGGTCCCAAAGCTTTGGGCCGTCCTCGACTGCTTTCCCAGGCCACAAGCAGGGAGCTGGATGGGAAGAGGGGCCGCCGGGATTAGAACCGGCGCCCATATGGGATCCCGGGCGTGCAAGGCGAGGACCTTAACCACTGCGCCACTGCACCACTGCGCCACCGCGCCGGGCCCAAAGCAAATCTTTAAAAAAAAAAAAAAAAAAGATAAAGAAAGGAATGGAGCGATAATAGATCCTTGGGGTGCTGGTAATGCTTTGTTCCTAATTTAGGCAACAGTCACAGCTGTAACGACGTGTATACTTATTCATTTATCTATACACTTCTGTGCAGTTCTTTGTTTATACATAGCACTTCAGTAAAATGTTTAAAAAAGATTAAAGTCTCCACTTTTGACAGTTTATCTTTGCCTATTGAGAATGTGTCTTTTCATTTATGTTGAACATATTTTCCTTTACCTCACCTGGCTTTATTTAAACCCTTGTCTACAGAGTTCAACATCTAGGTCACCTCCAGGTTGCATTTTGTCATTGCTTTCTAGGTTCTTGACAAATACTGAATATTCTGTGTATTGTATTCTGGCATTGTGAATAAAATGAAGTCAATTAATTAGACTCTAAATAGACTCTAAAAAGAGTGGTGTGTGTGTGTGTGTGTGTGTGTGTGTGTGTGTGTGTGTGTTGATTGGTTTCACCAGGGAAACATCATTTGGATTTAAGATGAAAATGCCCAGGACTAGCGTCATGGTATAGCACGTTAAACTTCTGTATGTGACACTAGCTTTCTATATTAGTGCTGGTTCAAGTCCCAACTGTCTACTTCCAATCTAGCTTCCTGATAACCTGCCTGGAAAAGCAGCATGGCCATACTACTTGGGCTCCTGTACCCAAGTGGGAGACCTGGAACAAGCTCCCGGCTTTGACCTGGCCCAGCCTAGGCCATTGTAGCCATTTGGAAAGTGAACCAACAGATAGAACATCTCTCCCTGTCTTTCTATAACTCCAATTTTCAAAGAAATAAAAACAAATCTTTATTTTTAAACAGTTAAAAATCCTCTTACTTAGGGAATAACAAATGTGAATTCCAAATGCCCAGCTGGAAAGCCTGATGCTTGCTTCACCTGCTCACGGCTCTGCCCAGCCAGGGCTTGCCCACAGGGTGGACACACTGTGGATTCAGCTTTTCTGTTCTCGTTTCCCAGGAGCTGTGGTCACTCTGCCCATTGGCTTCTTGTTCTCTCAGCCATTAGAGAGGAAACCGACTCATCAGAGTCAGAGCCTCCACAATGCCATACTTGAGTGGAATCCTAAAAGACCTGTGGGTAGTTCATACCATTCACAAGTTCTCCCAAGCACCAGCTTCCGTCCAGAATCAGAAGGCTGTGTGAGACCAGAACAGAGTTCCAGAATCCTGGTCCAGCCCTGGCTGTTGAGACCATTTTTGACAAGACCATTTTTGCAAGATCTCTCCTTCTTAGGTTTTTTTTTCTCTCTCTCTGTAACTATGCATAATGGAAAACAGGAAGGAAGAAGGAGAGGAGAGGGGAGGAAAAGGGGAGGAAAAGAGAGGAATGGGCCACCTCAAATCCCCACCACCAGCATCATCCTCAACATGTTTCTCACGGATGCTGCGTTTGAAGCACGGTTTTGAAGGAGCTCTTGGCTCTGTCCTGTAGGCTTCATACTCTTCATCATACCTTGTAAGGGAACTCCTCCTCTCTGCCTTCATGGGAATGCTTGCTCCAAGGAGGCTGAGCTCTACCCTTCAGCTTCTGCAATTATGACTTGCTACCCAGTTCACAGTACACCTTTCCCCAGAAGGCCACTGGGGCCTCAACTGCTCCACAGTACCCCCTGAACCCCAACTCTGCAAAAAGAACTGAGAGATCTAAAAAAAGCTCATAGGTGGTGAGGCATTTAGGCAATCACTAAATTCATCAGGTATTCCTTGAACAAAGCGGTTTTTCTCCAAGCCTGGATTTGCATGCCTCTCTAATCATTAAAAATGGTATTCACTTGTTTGAAACATTTACCAAACAAGAAGGAGAGACATGGAGAGAGAGCGAGATTTCTCATCTGCTGGTTTACTACCCAGAACAGGTCAGACCCAAGGCAGGAGTCAGGAGGCAGCAGCTTTTTCTGGGTCTCCCACATGGGTGCAGAGGTTCAAGGACCTGGGCTATCTTCTGCTGCTTTTCTAGGTCACTATCAGAGAGCTGGATCGGAAGTAGAGCCACCAGGACGTGAACTGGCTGCCATATAGGATGCCAATGTAATAAGCTGCAACTTTACCCACCACGCCACAGCACCAGCCCCTAAATACCACACACCACACCACAATACAATACCACACACTAAATACCAAATCTTTCATGGAAAAAAGATGCCAGGTGTTGGAACTCTTAGTTACCCTACAGAAGCCAGGCACTTG
This sequence comes from Ochotona curzoniae, assembly GCF_017591425.1. NCBI lineage: Eukaryota > Metazoa > Chordata > Mammalia > Lagomorpha > Ochotonidae > Ochotona > Ochotona curzoniae. The sequence goes on along the minus strand of NW_024465894.1, from coordinate 18,688,976 downwards.
TTTTTCACCACCAAACAGCCCATTCACCAGAGCCAAGGACTGATGAGAGAGCAAGATCCATTTCCCAAAGTCTGCAGTCTTGGGCCCAGGGCGATCTCTGGCTGCAGAGTTGAGAAACACTGTTAGAATGAAACCAGTCGTAAGGTCTGCTTAGATGATGGTCTGGCCAGAATGGGACATTCTTGAGAATGGGGCTCGGCTGTCTACAGATCGCTGATGGCTGCAACCCTCTGCTGTGCTGGCTGTGAGGTCTGCCCTTCCAAGCCATCCCCATTTAGCAGGCTCCTGAAGCTCCCGTGGTCATCTGCAGCAGCAGCAGCCCTTGTCAGCCAAAACATGGAAAAGGAAAGACACTGCTAAGAAGTCTAGGGTGGCTGGGGCCTCCACTGTGGCCCTTTAAGATGAGCTAACCCAGAGTAGGTTACCTCCTGACTCCCCAGGCATTGTTTGCAAGGAAAACCCAGCATGTTCACCACCCCTGGCCCCATGGCTGAGGTCCTGATCTCTCTCTCTCTCTCTCTCTCTCTCTCTCTCTCTCTCTCTCACACACACACACACACACACACACACACACACCAGCCACTTCAGGACTGCGTAAGCAACCCCTGGCTCACTGTAATGGGGCTCCTATGATCTGAGCCTGTTATTTTAGAAACTGTGCTTGCAGGGGAAGATCTTTACAATAATAACTATTATCTCATGGCATTTCTCCTATCTGCCAAGTATTGTTCCCTGTCCGTAAGTGGTGACAATGCTAAAATGACCAGAGAAGATAGCATCTCCCTATTGCCGCAGAGACCTGAGATGCTTAGCCAGGCAGGAAATGGGAGAGGAAAAGAATCTGGGTGCCTCCCCAAAGGGGGCCACCTCGCCCAGGCAGGACAGGAGAGGAGCACACCCAGGAACAAAGGAAAGCACCACCCGACAGGAAAGGGGATGGCCCTACACACAGAGTAGAACTGGCATGGGCCCAGAATCTGCAAAAGCACAGGGTGTAAAGGGGGGCAAGTGCTCCCATTGGTGGTCTAAAAAAGTTGTGTCCCTCCCCACACAAGCAGGCACCATCTGCTGCCCTTTGTGACTGTGGGCCGTGGGCCCAGGTGGGAAACCAGGACAGTTTCTAACTCCCAGGTATAGCTAGGCTCAGATCTAGCTATTGTGTCCATTTAAAGATGAAACCAGCCAATGACTGGTGTGTGTGTGTGTGTGTGTGTGTGTGTGTATCCCTCACTTGGTCATGCTGCCTTTGAAATAGATAAATCTTTTTTGAAAAAAATTGCTTGGGCCCGGCACAATAGCCTAATGACCAAAGTCTTTGCCTTATACATGCCAGAATCCCATATGGGCACAGGTTCATGGTGCTCCACTTCCTTTCAAACTCCCCACCTATGGCCTGGGAAAGCAGTCAAGAATAGCCCAAAGCCTTGGGACCCTGAACCCATGTGGGAAAGAAGCTCCTGAAAGAAGCTCCTTGCTCCTGGCTTTGGTTCAGCTTAGCTCCAACCATTGCAGTCACTTGGGGAGTCAACCAGTAGATGGAAAGTTTTTCTCTCTCCTTCTCCCTGTAAATCTGCTTATCCAATAAAAATGAATAGATTTTTTAAAAAAAAATTTTAGATTATTTCTACTAGGGATGGTGGCACCTATTATGTAATAAATAATTTTGTTTTTATGTGAAAGTTAGAGTTATAGACAGAAGGAGAGACAGAAAGATCTTTCATCCTTTGGTTCACTTCCCCAAATGCTTGCAATGACAGGAGCTAAGATGATCCAAAACCAGGAGCTTCTTCTTGGTCTCCCACATAGGTATAGGAGCCCAAAGACTTTGAGCCATCAGTCCAGTAGGACTCAGCTATCTTGAACTCAGAGCTGCTCACCTCAGGCACAAACCCACCTAGCATGCAGCATCTTGCTGGACCCATGGCCTCCTGGCCTCCTTTGCAAGCTGTGGAGAGCATGGGAAATTACTCCTCTTGCTGCCTGCCCGGTCAGGGGTAACCCAGCCTGTGCTCTCTGATCCGTGAGCCTTTTGTTGTTAGAGAACCCTGCAAGCAGGATCCACTCCCCCGGCATATAGTAGTTCAATGACAGACCTCAGGCTGGTGAAAGAAAGCAAGAATTTATTTTCCAATGCACACAGCAAGGGTGGCAGGCAGCTGTGGCTCAACTCCTGGGTTTCCTAAGGGGTTAGGGGGCAGTGAATCCCCCCACATGAAAGTGAGGTTCAGCTTGTGTGAGCAGCTTGTGTTGGGGGGCAGTGGCCTCTGGATGGTCACGTATGGCCTCTCTGGGATGGCTGGCTGGTTGGTCACATGTGGTCTTCCTGGTTTTCTGAAAAAGACCACTGTGGGTAGACCAGTTGTAGCTTTGTCAGACATTCCTGTCTCTAAAGAAAAGTCTGGTGTTAGGATGTTTGTTTCAGCAGTAACCCTGAAAGTCTGAGGGGCCCCGCAGAACCTGTGCAGCCCCCATACTCCTCTGTTAACTCAAGAAGTTGCTCTACAGTAAAGAGTTGACACAGGACCACCCACACCCCACCCCCCATTGCCCAGGAAAGACCAAGGAACCACCAGCTAAGGGAGAAAGAGACAATGGGGCCTGATAAGGCATACCTCAGACGCGTCTGGATGGGACTTGTCTGGGTCACTGATCAGTTGAAAGCAGGGTAAAATTTCAACCCTTCAAAGTTCTTTGACAGGGAGTTGAGAAACAGATGACTCACTGAGCTAGTCAAACTCTAGACAAGATTGCCACTTTTAGATGCAGGTGTACCAGCTAGAAAAAGCCTTCATCACTTAGCTCCAGAAGTTTAGAATCTATCTCGAACATTCCGGCAAGGATTTCTTTTGGCTTTCAAATAGCCTTATAGGAATATTTGCCAAAGACTATTTGTGTGCACAGCTTGGCTCCTGTAGTGACACTCATTACAGTAAGTTGAAGAGCGTGCACACCTTCAGGTTCCATGCTAAGCATTGTACATGTTTGGAACACAGCACATGGTATGACTCATTTTTGCCGATGCTGCTCTCAGATGATCTCACTGAACAAGGTAAGAAATCTTGAGTTCTGGCCTGCCTTTTTTTTTTCTACTTGCAACACCAGCATCCCACATCAGACCACTAGTTCAAGCTCCAGCTGCACCACTTCTGATCCTGTTTCCTGTTAACACACCTGGAAAGACAGCAGATGGTGGTCCAAGCAACAGGGGCAATCCCTGCCACCACATGAGAGACCCAGGCAGAGTTCCTGGCTCCTGGCTTTGGCCAAACCCAGCCCTGGCAGTAGAGTGCATTTTAGGAGTATATGAGCGAAAAAAAAAAAGAAAGAAAGAAAAAGAGAGAGAGATCTTTTTGCCATGAAGATTTTCAATCAAATAAATAGATCAATTTCTTTTTGTAAGAACCTGCAATTGCTGTAAGAGTAGGGAAATGAGTCATTTCTAACCAATGAGATTCACTGGGAGACTTGGGAAACAACTTCAAAGGCAGGTCTGGCTCTTGCCCTGGAGACCATGAGGGGGAAGGCTGGGCCAGTGTGATAGGCAATCAGTTGATGGTGGGAGGACTGAGGCAGGAAGGGGACAGGGTGCTTCAAAGAGTGAGAAGTGAGGATGCAGGCAGCTCAGCTGCCACTGCCATTGAGCCCTTCCAATAAAATGATCAATGCTCTATTTACACCCTGGGCCAGTTGTCCTGGGCCCATTCCTACCCTGAGAAAGCCTTGCTTTTTGTTTATTTTCTTCATTTGTTTCCTAACAGTCTGCAGGCGCTCACACTCCCCACTGGGGGGCAGGCCCTATTCTCCTAAGCCTGAACAGCTCATCTCCATCATCTGGGCCTTAGTGAACAAACTGCCAGATGTTTCCCCCATTTCCAGATCCTGGTCATTCTCAAGCTGACTTGTCCTCTGTCTCATGATTTTAGGTTCAATTTCCTTCAAGGAAATCATTCAATAAATACATCTTAGGTATCCTTTATCCAAAGTGCTGGGATCAGAAATGTTATCGAGTCTGGTGTTGTAGTATAATGTATTAAGCCAAATCCTGAAGCACTGGCATCCTACAGGGGCACCAGTTCAATTCCCAGCTGTTCCACTTGCAATCCAGCTCCCTGCTAATATGCTGGGAAGACAGAAGAGGATGGCCCAAGCACTTGGACCCCTGTACCCACATGGGAGACCCAGATGAGGCTCTTGGCTCCTGACTTTGGCCTGGCCCAGTTCTGACAGTTGCAACCATTTGGGGGAGTGAACCAGTGAATGAAAATCTTTCTCTATGCCCAGCTCTGAGTGTCTTTGCCAAATAAATCTTTAAAACAAAAAGAAAAGTTCAGTTTTCATATATTATTTTTCAGATTTCACAGCACTGACACATACACAACAAGATATCTTGGAAAAGGGACTCAGTTCTTCACGTTCCATGCATGCCTGATATACACAGCCAAAAGTAATTTTTATAGAATATGTTTAATAATTCTGTGCAGGAAGTCAAATTACATGGTGTGGAATTTTCCACTTGTGGCTTCATGCAACCACTCAAGATGTTTTGGAATTTGGAGTGTTATGGATTTCAGATGTTCAGCTTAGAGATGAGTCAACCCAGACTGAAGCCTTAAAGGTAGGCTTCATCCTTACCGTTAGTTTGAGCCTTGAGCTTGGGGGAAGGGTGGTCGCTCTGTCACACTGCCACCTCTGATGCTGCCACCGCTGCTCCCGTGAGAATCCAAAGATGCTTTGCCTGCCCACAGGGGCACCTGCATAAATCACTGTTAGCAAAGAGATGCTCTCAGCATCAGTAAGTTGTGCTCGCCATGCTTTTGGCAGCAGCAGAGCTGTTCCAGGTTGATCCAAGCTGCAGAAAGCTCTTTAGAGGATGTCCTACCCTAGTCAGCAGCACAGTCACTGTACGACTTGGAGCTGGAGCTGGTTTTGAGGTACAAAACGTAAAGCCACTGCCCACAATGCTGGCATCCTAAATGGATGCCAATTGGGCCCAACTGTTCCACTTCAGATCCAGCTCTGATGCACCTAGGAAAGCACCTGAACATGGCCCAAGTATCTGGCACCTGCTACTTTCAGAAGATACTCATTGTTACTCATTTCTGGCTCATGGCTTCAGGCTGGCCCAGCCTGGCCCAGTCCAGAGTTAATGTAGAGGAGTGACCCAGCAGGTGTAAGATCTCTCTCTCTTTCTCTTTACAAGTGTTTCAAATAAACAAATAAATATAAGAGAAAGGAAGGAAGGAAGGAAGGAAGGAAGGAAGGAAGGAAGAAGGAAGGAAGGAAGGAAGGAAGGAAGAAAGAAAGAAAGAAAGAAAGAAAGAAAGAAAGAAAGAAAGAAAGAAAGAAAGAAAGAAAAGAAAGAAAGAGAGGGAGGAAGGAAGGAAGGAAGGAGGGAAGGAAGGAAGGAAGGAAAGAAGGAAGGAAGGAAGGAAGGAAGGGTGGGTCAGTTTGTTGTCAGGACTGCCATCATTGGATCAAGAAGGTAGCAAAAGAAAGAGCCCGAGTGGACCAACCACCAGCACCTTCTCATGGAGCCCAGAGGAGACCATCTCTGCAAGGGGGCCATGTAGAGGTCCTCCCCAGAGTCAGGGTGGACAAGTCTCTGTTTTGTCCAAATCTGAGGGCCCTTCATCCCATTTATTTTTTTCTAAAACACCTATACCTCTAATGGCAAAGCACCTACCCTTCCTCTTTCTGGGAGTTGGAGTGGAGTCCCACAAATGGGCCCACAGGAAAGGACAGAGGAACATAAGGAGTGACCACAAACAAAGGAGGAGTCAACAATCCATTGGGGCAGCAAATCCCAGGGGTGGAGTTGGGGCTGACGACAGTACTGCATAGGGATGATCACATCCATGAGCTCATCCCAAGGCAGAAGGCAGAGCAGCTGACAGCCTGAAGCTCCTGGGGAAAAAAGGCCTTCTCCTCCCACTCCCACTCCTCCTCCTCCTCCTTCTCCTCCTCCTCCTCTTCTTCCTCTTCCTCTTCCTCTTCTTTCTGCTCCTACTCCTCTTCCGGCTGTCCTACAGCATCCTGACCGCACCCCTACCCCACCCCTGTCTCCAGTCCCAGAGTGGGACCCAGGAGCCACCCCAGGCAAGGCTTGACAGTGACTTAGGGTCCTTCCCAGACCCCTCCTGGGGCTCGGCTAGGTGGTGTTCCCTCCAGCGTGGTGCTCAGGGTTGCCTTAAGAATTGTTGAGGACAACACCTGCTGGAATTCTGTACCACCTGCAGCCCAACCGTTGTGGTTGCAGCTGTCGCGGGGGAGGGGGGGGGGTCCAAGTCAGGGGCATTGGTGAGTGTCTGCCATAGAATTCAGAGGTGAAGCAGCACAAGGCAAGATCCCAACCCTTCCCGAACTGTCCCCTCCCCAGACACATGCTGGAGCCCCGCGGTAGAGACCCCAAGCCGGTGACAAGCATAGGCACAAAGCATGGCACTTCTCTCCACATTTTATACCACTGCCTGCGCAGCACCGAGCGTCGCAGGGCAGACCGCGGCTTGGGTTTCTGAGGTCTCCACCTCTGCGAGTGCATCTCCACCCCCGGTATCTGACAGGCATCTACTCTGAAAAGTTCAAGGAGCTGTGGTGGTCGGAGGCAGGAGCTGCGTGAAGTGAGAGGGGAGGCAGGAGCTGCGTGAAGTGAGAGGGGAGGCGGGGCTAAAGAGAGAGCCATCGGGACCTGCTGGGACCCGCGATGCCCGGCTGAAGCCGCAGGTCCCGCAGCTTCACGAAATGGGCTTAAGGATGCGAGCAGGCGTCGCGAACACGCCAGGGGCGGGGGCGGCGGTGTCAAGTGTGCAGGAAAGAGCGGTGCGCGCCCTGGGTGATGCCGCTCGCATCCCGCGCGCCTGGTTACCCGCGCCGAGGAGAACCGGATCCGCTGGCGCCAGCCTCGGGAGTGCACAGCCGCAGCTGAGCGCATCGCAAAGCACCTGCAAGGAGGAAGGAGGTTAGCCGTGTGGGGCTCCCGAGGAAACCCAGGGCACCGGGCTGGAGACATTGGGACTGGGGGAGCGAATCGGCTGCGGGGAGGGTTCAGCGGAGGTGGGAGTGCCCGACAGCAATCCCCCTCCAAAGTACGTGCCCGGTCACTGTGAGGGGATCGGAGCGGGGCGCCTTCCCCACCTCCGGTCCCCGACAGGGCTGTTTAAGCACCACAGGCTAAGGAGTGCGCCTCTTTGTGCTGGAGAGAGACCCCCGCCGCCAAAGTCACCGCCGCTGCCGTGCTCCTTGCCAAGCTCAGCGGTCCCAAGGTAGTAGGGGAGGCACCTGCAACCCTTAGACATGAGCGTGTCCCCGATGCTGCCCTCAGGGGCCGAAGAGGAGCTGGAGATGATCTGGCTTGGTCTGGCCAACAGCACAGGTGCTCCGCCCGAGAAGGATCTGAAGGCTGCGGCCGGGACCGACCGCACGGGGTTAGCCGGCACCATCGCCATCCAGTGCGTGTATGCATTGGTATGCCTGGTGGGCCTGGTGGGCAATGCACTGGTCATCTTTGTGATCCTGCGCTATGCCAAGATGAAGACAGCCACAAATATCTATCTGCTCAACCTAGCTGTGGCCGACGAGCTGTTCATGCTCAGCGTGCCCTTCGTGGCCTCATCAGCAGCGCTGCACCACTGGCCCTTCGGCTCCGTGCTGTGCCGGGCTGTGCTCAGCGTGGACGGCCTCAACATGTTCACCAGCGTCTTCTGCCTGACCGTGCTCAGCGTGGACCGCTATGTGGCCGTGGTGCACCCGCTGCGCGCAGCCACCTACAGGAGGCCCCGAGTGGCCAAGCTTGTCAACCTGGGGGTGTGGCTGGCCGCTCTGCTGGTCACGCTGCCCATCGCCATCTTCGCCGGCACCAGGCCGACCCGCGGCGGCCAAGCCGTGGCCTGCAACCTGCACTGGCCACACCGGGCCTGGTCGGCTGCCTTCGTGGTCTACACCTTCCTGCTGGGCTTCCTGCTGCCCGTGTTGGCCATCGGCCTGTGCTACCTGCTGATCGTGGGCAAGATGCGCGCTGTGGCGCTGCGCGCAGGCTGGCAGCAGCGCCGACGCTCCGAGAAGAAGATCACCAGGCTGGTGCTGATGGTGGTGGCCGTCTTCGTGCTCTGCTGGATGCCCTTCTACGTGGTGCAGCTGCTGAACCTTTTCGTCACCGGCCTGGATGCCACTGTCAACCACGTGTCACTCATCCTCAGCTATGCCAACAGCTGCGCCAACCCCATTCTCTATGGCTTCCTCTCCGACAACTTCCGACGCTCCTTCCAGCGTGTGCTCTGCCTGCGTTGTTGTCTCGTAGATGCTGTGGGTGGCGGTGGCGGGGGCGGTGCTGAAGAGGAGCCCCTGGACTATTTTGCCACAGCAGCCCTCAAGAGCAGAGGTGGGGTGAGGTGCATCTGCCCACCGCTGCCCTGCCCGCAAGAGCCTGCCGCACAGCCTCCACCGCTGCAACCACCAGAACCCGACCACAAGCCGATGCCGTCCACCGGGACCACCACGTTCTAAAGAGCTCTGTGCCACCCTTCAATTCAGCCCTCCACACCTGCTCATGCATTTGGCCCCATGAAGTACCAGCTGTTGCTGATAAAGCGTCTTCAGGAGGAGTCTGTGACGCCCTCTAGAGCATTCAGGACTAGGCTCCTCACCCATGCCCCTGGCTTACCAGGAGGACCCCTCCGAGAGGGTAGGACTTCTCTGGGACCTGGGCTAAAGGGAAACAAGAGGTGACCAGGGAAGCAGTGACACCTGCACGCATGTAACTTGATGGTGGCAGCTGGAGAATCATGGGCAGGAAGGGTCCAGGGTGTGCCCTGGCCCTGTCTGCCGACTTTCTCTGCCTTGCTGTAGGGATGCAGTGTGCAGGGGAGGGAGGGAAGAAGGAGATGCTCAGAGCTGGCTCCCTTCCTTCCTGTTCCCACGCTGTCGTTGCTAAGTGAGATTTCTGTGCAGCAGTCTGTTGTCCCTTTCCTCCTCCCACTTCAGCCCCAACACCTGCTTAGCATCCCCCAGTGTCTCCCAGGGCTGTCCCGGCTTCCTGAGAATTGGAAAAGATTTGGAGATCGAGGGTGTGGGGTGTGTTGAAAAAGGTTAAACCAGAGCCATTAAAAAAAAAAAAGTTGAGAAGACATAATCACAGTGAGCTCCTGTGAGCTTTTTTCCTTCTGATTCTTGGGTGTGGGCACATGGGAGCACATGGAGGCTGCAATGTGCACTGTGGTGGTGAGTGGGAGTGCAGCCAGGGAGTGAGGGGGAGGACGACCAGAGAGGATGGGAATCAGAGAAACCAGGCAGATCCAGCACCCCGGCTTTCCAAATGTCTACATTGGTAACACGCTAGCTGGGTGCTGATATTAACATGGAGGCTGAAGACAGAGGAGGCCTGAAATTTCACCCATGTTAAGCAAGGGATCTTTCCTCAAGGCAAAAAGTTGGCTTAAGAGAGTCAGGTGCTGTAATTTCATCACCTGTGGAAAGCAGAGGAGGGTGAAGTGGGGTGCTTTGAAGGAAGTCAAGCTTACACCTGTCAGGTCTGCAGACAGGGTGGGGCTCCAGGCTAGGCACAGAGGGGCTGCTGGGAGGTGGATGGGAATCAAAGCAGGCCTACCTGGGGCTGGGGTAGGGCAGAGTGAGGATGAGAGAGGTGGAGGGGTAGGCTGGGCTGGGGTGGCCTGGGGAGGGGGTGGCCTGGGAAGGGGTGGGGAGGAGTGGACTGGGGTGGGCTGGGGAGGGGTGGGATGGGGTGGGATGGAGTAGGGTGGGGTGGGGTAGGATGGGATGGGCTGGGAAGGAGTGAGTTGGGGTGAGGAAGAGTGGGTTGGGGTGAGGAAGAGTGGGCTGGGGTAGGCTGGACAAAGACAGGCCCAAGGTGATGCTCTGTTTCTACCAGGGCTGGCCGGGGGCTACTCCGGGAAGCAGTAGGACATGGCCCTGCCCTTGAGAGTGTGGACCCAAGCCAGGGTGTGACATGATGTGGGCAAGCTGGCCAGGATCTGGGAAACAGACAGAGCATCTGAGTTCCAAGCTGATGTGTAAATATATGTGACGCTGGCCAGGGACCCCAAGTCTGGACAGATCTGGAGACACACTTTTCCAGCTGGAGATTTCAATTCATCCCTCACAAATTGAGACCAGGATGCCTGTGCGGCATGCAACCATGGGATCCTTACCCAGTGGTTGACTGAAAGAATAACCCAAGAACAGTGGTGAACACTGATGCAGTGTCTCATGGGGCTGGGCAGGCGAGGTAGACATGCAGCCTTTGCCTTCCAGTGGTCTCCTCCCTTCTTCAGGAGACACCAGGTGGCCAGGCAGAGAGGTGCCCATGGATTGCAATTGCCTATCTTTTCACACACACACATGCATACGTCTTTGAAGACATACATGTACAGGCACCCATACACATGCAAACGTGCACATCCCTATGCATACAAACCTCAACTATCTCTCAAGTGTTGGTTCCTCCCTGAGTGACATCCAGCACCCAGAGTAAGTTGGTCCCTATCCCATTCGACTGTTGGTTTGTTCCCCGTACCTGGCAGAGTGGCCGAGAAGTTAATGTGATAGAATCACACTCTAAGAAGCAGCCAGGAAGACAGTAGCAAAGGGGAAGGGTTCCCAGCACCAGCAAAGAGAACCTGAGGTGCTGTCAGCCCTAGCTTGGATGCATCACAGGGTTCTTTTCTCTGGCTTCCCAAGGGCTCCCAGTGGCACAGGCCAGGGACCTTGGCAAGGCTACTCAGCTTAGCTGATAACAGGACCCCAGTACTGCAAGCCAAGGTACATGCACACTGAACTGCCAAGCTCAGCAGGATGAGATACACACACATTAGACCCCCAGGGCTACAGGAAGAGTTGCATACACATAGGACCTCAGCACACAGGACCCTCCAGAACTGCAGGAGAATGTGGGCGCACACAGGAACTCAGAACTGCGAGCAGAGGTACCCGCTGACAGGGTTCTGCCTTTTTTTGTGTGAAACTTAATGACAAAATATATAGGTGAACCAAATAACCATGGACATCAGAGTATCATCCTGAACGGAGTAATACACATGTGGGAGAAAAATCTGGTTTCCATGGAAATATCCAAGTCATGTGGTAGGTGTCCTTTTTTGAAGACCAGGTGAGAATGGATTATAGAGGGAAGGGATGCAGGGTGTGAAGGGCTCTACATGGAGGAGACAGCATATGCAAAGGGCCTGTGGTGGGAGGACATAGGCTGGCCAGGAATGACTGACATCAAACGAGGTGGAGGATCTAGCATACAGAGCAGTAGGAGGAGTCTCCTAGCAGTATTTTATAAGCCAGTTTAAGGATTTGGGTCTTTGTTCAAGGAACCATGGAGTAGCAGGCCAGCCTCCAATGAGGGACTCAGGTCCACTAGGCCAGAGAAGGCCATCCAGACCTCTTGGGGTTCTTGTAACACCAGAACACACAGGCCTGCAGGTGTAAGCAAGCGGGAAGCTCAGGAAGAAGATGTGTCCTTCTGTTCATTGCAACTTTCACCCACTCTGGATCAATGGCAAAGCAGGGTCCCCAGACACATGGATGGGTGGGTGGGCTTAGTGTCATAGCAAGCAGTGCTTTTGAAAATGGGGCAAAGGGGAAAAAAAGCCACAACCATTCATTACACTGCCAAGAATGGGAGGACTTACTTCATAAAAATACAAGCGTGTATCCAAAGATGCTGTGAGTGTCCACACAGGTTCTGAACTGCTGAGTTCCTAGGGCTCGACCCACTGGGAGGGCAGAGCGGCCCCGTGTCAGCACTGCCACTCAGAGCAGGTGCACAGAGACAACCAAACACTCAGAGCTTGGCTCAGCAGAGGATGCTTTCCCTTCAATGGCTAGAATCACTGCGGAGGGGCTCAGAACAGGAGGCTGCCCACTGGGAGGGCCAGAACCACTGGAAGGGCTCAGAACAGGAGGCTGCCCACTGGGAGGGCCAGAACCACTGGGAGGGCTCAGAGCAGGAGGCCACCCCCTGGGAGGGCCAGAACCTCAGGGGAGGAGGAGGCAGGAGTTGGTGCAGAGACCTCTGAGTGTGTTGATTTTTACTTAAACTGAATCTTTGTTGCTGTTGTTTGTTTTCTTATTTTATTTTATTTTATTTTTACCAATCAGAAGAGGCTTTGATTCCTGTAAAGTCCATTTTCATTGCAGGGTAACCTACTGGGTTCTCTGAGTGCTGACTGCAGCCTCAACTCTGGCAAGACGGTCTCAGCTTGCATCACTGCTCCGTCCTTGCCAGTGACTGACATCTGTAGTCTGATGTGGCGGGCCCAGGCACCAAATAAAACAGGATGGGGGTGGGGCACCTGTGAGGCACGAACCTGGGGATGGAAAAACCCTCCTGGCCAGAGAGACCACCTACTGTTGCAAGCTGCTTGAGAGCCTCTCCTCAGTGCTGGGAGGCTCTTTTCTGCCTGGCTTTGAACAGTAGCAGCCTGCACTCCAGAAACAACCGGAACAAACTGGAGGGCTGAATTTGACTCTGGGCGTGTCACTAACTTCATTACTGACCTTAATACGAGCACCCAAGAGAGACATTGGTTTCCCTTTCAAGCCAGAGGTTCCAATCTGCTTTGTGGCCAAATGCAGTGGGCTCCCTTTGCAGACCAATGTAGCAGGGTGTGTCCTCCAGGCCCAAGCCTGTCAGGTTTCCAATTGCCCATGGTTCCCAATTGCTGTGGGCCAGAGGCAACTCCCAGGGACTCTGTTGCTGTCTCCATTTCAGCTTGTATCAAGGCTGTGTCTCGTGCTCTGGAGAGCTGCAGACAAACAGAACCAAGGAGCTGGGACTCACTCCCATAGTTGTGCTTCCCTGTGAGCCTCTGCATGCTGTGGTTTGAACGTCCCTTCATGTGGAGGCCACTGAAGCCCCAAATCCATTTGTTAAAGGAGGTGAGGCCTTTGGGAGATCATTAGGGTTAGAGGCAGTCATGTGGGTTCGGTCCCAGGATGACAGCTTTGTAAGCACAAGAGAGGCCCAAGTTAGCATATGGGTTTCCATCACGCCCCGTCACAGCAAGAAGGCCCTCCCTAGAAGGTAAGCATGTTCTTGCACTTCCAGCAGTCCAATGTGTGAGCTCCATAAACCTCTGCTCCTTCTGATGACTCAGTCTGTGGTATCCATCACGGCAACAGAAAATGGATTAAGGGGCCAGCCCCAGGACTGATCCTCCACCTGTACGGAGGTGGTTTGAGTCTTGGTGGCTCCACTTCCAGTTCAGCTCCCTGCTAATGTGCCTGGGAAAGCAGCAGAAGTTGGCTCAAGTCCTTGGGTCCCTGCATCCATGTGGGAGACCCAGAAAAAGCTCTTAGCTCCTGGATTTAAATTGGCTTAACTTTACTCATTGCAGCTATTTGGGGAGTGAACCAGTAGATGGAGAATCTCTCTGTCTCTCCTTCTCTCTCTCTACAAATCTGCCTTTCTAATTAAATAAATAAATAAATAAATAAGATCCCTTAAAATTGTTTGTAAAGAAAACAGATTAAAATCACTGCAAGACCATGTCTTGGGCGGATAGCAAAAACATTTGAAGAACGATAAAGTCAGCTTCTAGTAACGGATTGCAAAACACAGTGACGGGGGTTACATCACCAGAAGGATGCTCCCATGAGGATGTCAACAAGGCTCAGGATGCGCGAGAGTTCATGGAAGGTGGGGACTGAGTCAAAGCAGGGTGGAAGGGAGAAGGGAAACAGGAGGGAGGGAGTGTTTCTTCCTTGTGGATCAGGGGTTGTTGGGCCCAATCTCTCAGGGTAGATTGGACTCTAGTCTATCAAGACTGGCTGGGTCACAATGTCCAGGTGAGCCACAGTCAGAGGAGTGAGATGAAGGCGGTTGATGACAGGAAGCTGCCAGACAAGAAGTGGGCTTTCTTTGCCACGTCAACCACACGGCCTATTTTTTGACAGCATGTTACTTGCAGGCAGAGGTCTAGATAAACATCAAGCCAGTGGCCTGGCTGCCCTATGGGCACAGAGCCCACCTGTGAGCCCAAGACTTTCCCCCATCCCCCAGACTCAACAACTTAACATCTGATTTCCCTTTCCAGTGGGTGTGACTGGAGTTCACACCTCCCTAGGGTTCTTTTGTCTCTGGCAATTGCACTTGCAAAACAGGCTGCAAAGGATTTGGTTCTGCTAGGATCTGTGATGTTAAAACAATATTTGGCTTCTCTTGTGAGAGGAAATCAGTTGTTTTGCCTCCATTTGAACCTGCTGACTGAAAAAAAAAAAAGGGAGGAAGGACCCACTCAAAAAAGAAAAGAGACAGCGTTGAACCCGAGCATTCATTCTGGAAAAGCAAGAGACCAGAGCTGGGTGTGGGCTGTGTTCTTTCACAGAGAAATACCTAGAAAGGTCAGAGGATGTGTTTTGCAGAGCAGAATGGGTGCCCCCTGCAGAGCCATGACCGGGCTGAGCCTGTGTTTTTCTGGGTTCCTTTAACCTCTGCTCTCCTTGAATGAATGGCAGGATCCCCCACTCTCAGAAATCCTTACGAGAAGTCCCTTACGATGGAAGCTGATCATGAGGCCACATACAGGCGCCTCCCCTGCAATCCAGATCAAAAGTCTGGCTTCTCCCTTGAGTGTCCTGTGTTCCTTTGGGTTGTGACACAGTGAGGAGAGTGATACTGTCTTCTCCCTGGTGTTTCTGAAGGCATGCAGGAGGCTGGGGGTGTCCACCCAGAATTCTGCTGGGTCTCCTTGACATAGGCCAGAGCCCTGGGGCCTTTGCAGCTAGCTTTAACACTCTGTCCAGCTGTGACTGAAGCCCCAATTCCCACTCCACCCCGTTCCCAGCTCCAAGACAGTTCATCCAGAATTCATGCTTCCTTCTCCAGTCACTGCATCCGTCCTTCAAAGCACACTTCCTGAGGCCAGCGCTGCATCCTATCAGGTAAAGAGGCCTCCTGCAGTACTAGTAGCATCCCACATGTGTTTGAGGCCAGCTGCTCCACTTCAGTTCAGCTCCCTGCTAATGTACCTAGGAAAGCAATGGAGGATGGTTCAAGTGCTTGTGCCCTACACTCAACATGGCCTGGCCTGGCCCTGACCATCACAGCCATTTGGGGAGTGAATGAGTGGATGGAAGATTTCTCTCTCATACTCTTTCTCTCTCTGCCTGTCCCTCTCTCTATCTCTGCCTTTCAAATAAGAAGGCAAAATCTTTTTTTCAACAAGAAAAGAAACACGAAACACACTTCTCACTTTCTACACAAGCTTGAGTTTGCCCCTGAAACTCGTGATTCCAACATAACTTGTGTCAATTTTGCTAATCCACTTATATATCCACTGATTCATCAGAGTATTAATGAACAGTAACTGGGCACCTTTCATGTGTTCAGAAATTGCTCACTCACCACTTCCAGCCTTCATGCAGACCTTGTGAGGTGGCACTGACAGAACCCCATCATATACCCAGGGGAGTGTGTGTAGTGTCTACCACCACATGACAACCCCCAGAGAAAGGATGGGACCAAATCCAGGTGTGTAAGCCTTCCACCCTTCCTGGATGGATACTGCAGGCTTCTGCTCAGGGAAGATTATATAGGATGAGACTTCACAAACTGGAATATGAAGATAAGATTATTTTGACATCCCCCCAAATTTGACGTTGATATGCATTTTCTACAAACTCTTGGAAGAACTCTGACAAACCTAAAAGAGGCTATGGTCTCCTCAATTTCAGGACATACATGTTATCCCAGCTGCGTAGAGGGGATGGCAAGCGTTGTGGTGTCCCTGCTTAAGCTGTCACTACACCCTGCATCTCCCACAGAGCGCCTGGCGGGGTCTCACTCCTGCTGCCTATCCAGCTTCCTGACCATGCATGACACTTGAGACAGCAGATGACAGCCAGAGGACTGGTGTTCCTGCCACCCACATGGGAGATCCCAGATTGAGTGGCAGGCTTCAGCCTGGCCCAGTCCTGGCCACTGTGGGGTTTCGGGAAGTGAACCATCCACAGAAGATTTCTTTCTGTGTTTCTCTCTCTGCCTTTCAAATTAGTAAATCTTGGGGAAAAAAAAAAAAAAAGCCTTGAGTGGCTCACTTGCTCCAAAGCATTGTCCTCTTCTCTGGACTCCTCCACTGAGCGGGAGGGGTCTTCCTCCCCACAGCCCTACTACACTCTTCACCAGGAACACTGCTGGCTGTGGCAGCTCCAGAGCATAGAGCTGCCCCTCCTCCCAGCCTCTACATTAACCCTCTACTCCACCTTCATGGCAGCCACAGCCGATTAAAACAACAGAAATCCAGGACTACCAGAGAGAGACACGCAACTGGGCATGGGACAGAACTCCCTCTTCTCTCTAAGTCTGCTTGAATATTATCACAACCCTGCCTGTAAAACTCAGGGGCCAAGCGCTGTGGTGCAACCAGTAAAGTCGCCACCCGGGATGCCAACCACCTGGTATAGAAGCTGGTTTGACTTCCTGCTGCTCCACTTCCAATCCGGCTTCATGCTATGGTGCCTGGGGAAAGCAGTAGAGGATGGCCCAAGTGCTTGGGCAAGAACTCCTGGCTTCAGCCTGGCAATGCCCTGGCTGTTGTGGCCATTTGGGAAGTGAACTGGCAGATGGAAAATCAACACACTTGAGTTTCTCAGGAAAAAGGCCAAGAAGTTCCCATGGGGAAGACAGTGTCCCCAGCCTCCAGCACGGAGGAGACTGGTTGCATTCTGAGTGAGACCTTGGTCTCAGACCCTTCCTGGCCACGCTGAGGTCTAGTATCTCCCGGGAGTTTGGCTCTTGCTAAGCTGTGTGCAGAAGGACTCACAGCAGGGGTTCTACAGATGAGCCAGGATTTACCCTATCACTCCTCCCAACCAGTGATCCTTGTGCATGACGTTGTTATGGTTACAGAGGAAGAAAAGCGAATATGTGTGCACACGGAGATAACACTGACAAAGGTCGTACGTCGGAGACAGCCTCCCACCCAGGCGTGGTGAGGGTGGTGCGGTGTGTCTCACAGGCCCTGGCTCTCCTGCCAACACATGAGGAATCCGGATGAAGAGGAAAGGCAACCAGAGACACAGAACCCAACGGCACACTGAAATCTGTTTATTTTGTACAAGTGACATCGTAAGCAAGGGTTTTGCCTGTGTTCTGCTTTAACTCCAATAAATAAATATGTACACATGTGCTGAGTCTACAACGCGGCAGTGACAACCTTGCCCGCACAAGATGCGCTCACACTACACTTGGTTTCCATCTGTTGCCAGTACAGCTGAATCACACACCTTCTCGCCTCCACGCGTCGGTACCAAGTCGTTTCTGCTGGAAATCAAAGCTCTACAACATAAATTCCTCAGTTTCTTTAGATTCAAGGGCCCCACTTGGCCTACTACTTATGACTGTTCCCCTATTCACACGTTCTCGAAATTCAGGTGACTGGGGCGGACAGCTCTGCTTGCAAATCCGGTTACAATGCGGATGAGCAGCGAGCTGAGGGGAAGAGCCTGGGCTCAGTGTTTCTCACTGGCTCCCACGAATGGCACAGGGACCACACTGCAATGATCAGGTCCGAGAGGCCCCTCTGAAGTGGCAGGGAATCCTCCAAGGGCCTCATTAAGGAAAGGCGCTAATCACGCCCCATTCTCAAGCTCCCAAATCCCACAAAATCAACCATGCTGGTTTTGTTCTAGCCAACAAGTGACAAGAAGCAGTAAGACACAGACCAATGATAATCCATAATAATCCACACCAATCACACAGCTCTTAAACAACGGTCTTCAGGGAGGTGCCTCCCTCTACGCTCATTCTAGAGAAAGCATCTAACCATTTGAATACTGCCAAAAACAACTAATAATAGCAATGATAAGATGAACCTGCATACAAAACTTACACCCATCACTGTGTTTTCAGTCCAAATCACAGCAACAAGAGTCAGAGAATACAAGCTGACTGCTTAAAAAAAAAAGAACCTGCTTGGGCTTAATTTTTAGCACAATTCAGCCACAGTCACTGAGCAAACACTTCACATTTTCCTCTTTGTTGTTTTGCTTGATTGGAGAAAGTTATCAAATCTGGAGACAAGGCAAGTGTCCCCAGCAATGTCTGTAGTGTTTTGGGTCCCCTTTTCTGGTTCCCATAGGAGCTGTGCCTGGCAGACAGCTCAGGGCCAAAAGAGCAAGAAGTCGGAGTTAGACACAAGTAGAGACTGAGAGAGAAGGGGAGGAAAAAGGAAAAGAGACGGCAGGGATGTGGAGAAAAGAGGGAGAGGGAAAGAGACACAGAGCAGCTACTGGAGACGTACAGTTAGAACAGGGAGGGGGGACTAAAGCAAAATAAATATCTTGGTCCTCACTAGCCCACGGCAGGGTCAAGTTTGTCTGGAAGGCTGCGGCCCAGGCTGGCCCCGCCGCTGCGCCTGAGGGGGGGGGGGTGTTTAGGATCGCCCCCTCTCTCTGCAGTCTGCAGTTCCGGTGTGTTCAAGCAGCGGTC
The DNA here is from genome assembly GCF_017591425.1 of Ochotona curzoniae. Taxonomy (NCBI): domain Eukaryota; kingdom Metazoa; phylum Chordata; class Mammalia; order Lagomorpha; family Ochotonidae; genus Ochotona; species Ochotona curzoniae. The sequence goes on along the minus strand of NW_024465894.1, from coordinate 18,670,528 downwards.
AGAGACGTCGCGAGAGACGTCGCCACTCGCCCTCCTGGGGACCCCAACCCGCTACCTGTGAGCTCCATCAGCCAAAACACCCTGCGGGCTGGGACAGGGGAAGGCACATGGGTGGAGGGTGGCCCTCTCCAGTGAGACGGGAGCCACGGAGCCAGGGAGCCAGGTGGGGGCTGGGTTCCAGAGGGGCGAGGGGACTGGTGGGTGCACAGGTGCGAGGAGTCTGGGGCTGCCCGGTCCGGTCCGCGCCTTAGCACAGTTTCTGCGGCGTGTTCTCTGTCCGCACCTGCTGCAGCACCACCTCCTTGCTCGGGGAGCCACTCTTGTACTCCAGCTCACTGCGCTTGGAGCCCTTCTTCTTGCGCAGGTGGCAGAGGAGCGCCAATAGCGCCACCACCAGAGACAGGCTGGCGATGGAGGTCCCGATGACCACGCCCGAGTGCACAGGCCTGGCAGGCGGCACGGTCAAGGTGGCACCAGGCGTGGGGCCGGGCAGCTCTCCGGAGCCGTATTCGCTGCCGAATCTACCGCCGCCGACCTCACGGCTGCTCGTCTGATCCGGATAGCAGTCCGTGCTGACCTGGCCGGCCAGGGGCGTGTCGGGCCCACACACGCACTCGTAGCTGCCGGGAAGATTGCGGCACTCGCCTTGGCATTGGTCGCTGGCGCATTCGTCGATGTCGGCGCACATGTCCCCGTCGTCAAGAATAAATCCTTCGGGACACATGCAAGTGTGCCCATTCTTGGTGTCACAGATGGCAGGGCAAGCAGTCTCGTTGCAGAACATCTGACAGCGGTGTGGCTCGTTGGGGACGGGCATGAAACCATCAGAGCAGATGCAACGGTAGTCGCTGGCGCCCACCTGCTGGCACTGATACTCGCAGTCGGCGGCGAGGCACGGGTCCTTCACGCACACGCCGTCCACCAGCTCGAAGCCCGGGTCGCAGTGACATTCAAACCCGCCTTTAGTGTTGATGCAGCGCTGCTGACACGGGTTGGGCTCCTGCGCACAGTCGTCGATGTCCTCGCAGTGGTGCCCATCTGCTGCCAGCCGGTAGCCAGTATCGCAAATGCAGGAGTAGAAGGGCGCGTGAGGGGTGGGAACGCAGAAATGCTGGCACAGGGCTTCACATGGTGGTGTCACCGTGGTCACCGCCAACGCCGTCGCTGCGCACGAGCGCCCGTCAGCCTGCATGACGGTGTCCATAGGGCACAAGCAGTGGGGAGCTCCCGCGCTCGCGTTGCACACGAACTGGCAGCCACCGTTTTCCACGCTGCAGTCCCAGGCGCCAGGGGCTTCCCTGTCCCAGCTCCCTTCGGCGGCTCCGGGAGGCGCAGCGCACGTTAGCTCCAAGTCCAGGGGCGACACGATGGCCGAGCTGCCCACAGGCAGCGCCTGGAAGTCGGCGCCTTGGCCGCCAAACGGTGTATCGTAGGTACTGGAGACGTGCGCGTCCGCGGCGACGCCGGCCTGCACCGCCAGGGGCCTGCAGGAGGCCGCGAAGTTGAACTCGCAGAGGAAGCCGTCGGCCTCGGCGTCACACGGCTGCTCCTCCCACGCCGGCTCGCCGGGTGCGGCGACTCCGGCGGCGGCGGCGGAGACCGTGACACACAGTGGGCCACACAGGGGCACCCCGCCGCCGCCGTCGAGCCGGGCCCACCTGCTGTAGCTGGTGCGGTTGTCGCCGGTCACCCACTGAAAACCGCGCAGGGGCCCGAGATGCGCAGGGTCGCTGCAGCCGGGAGGAAGCTTCAGGCCGATCCACAGGCTTGTGCTGTCGCCGCTGAGCAGCAAGGAGATGACATCCCCAGCCACTGAGGAGCGCACGGTCATCAGGTGGCCGCGCCGGCGTTCGCAAGTTTGGCTGGCGGCGAGAAAGGTGGCGGGGCCTCGGAAAAGGGCGAAACAGTCGTGCTCCACACACTGGCTGCCAACAGGTTGAGGCAGCTCTGCGTGCGTCGGGAGCGCCCGGCCGGCCGGGGCCAGTGCGCCCAGCGCCAGGAAGACGCGGAGCATGCCGCCGGGGCGCACCGGGTGCGGGCTCCAGGGAAGGCGCGAGCGCTGCGTCGGGGCCGGGGCCGTCGCTGCGCGCAGTCCCATTCGGACGCTTGTGGCCGCGGCGCGCAGCCCCTGCGCGGCAGCGTCTGACATGCCTGGTGGCTGGGGCGCGAGTTTATAAACGCACGGCCCTCCCTCCCTGGACGTTCGGGGAAAAGGAAGGAAGTGCCTGGTGGGAAGGGCTGAAGCTGAGTTCTCGGATTACTGGGTTCGCGGGACGCCTTGCGACCGCCCTCACTCCTGGGATCGCCGCGCGCGGATGAGTAAACTCGGCCCAGGGCGCAGGGAAGTGCCCGGGTGGGGCCAGCAGGCGCAGGCGCCGCTGCCCCCGAGGCCGCTGGCCCGCCCTCGGCGCGTGCAGTCAGCCCCTCCCTAGAAAACCCGGGTGCTCTTTCCTGCTAACTCAGGCTTCTAAAGGAACTGGGAAGGCGAGAGTATGAGTGCCCGGGACCTGCACGGTCCCCGGGAAGGGGGTCACAGAGCCGGGCCTCTCGTGACCTCAACCCCGGGGGCCGCCAAGATTCCTGACTCCAGAGGTGCGGGTTATGCTACGTGGCATAGCAGGGACAGCAGGTGCGGCTGGCCAAGCACCAGGACCCTTGCTCTCTCCCGAGGCCACGGCACGACCAGCCGCGTGGGAACCTCCACGGTTTCAAGTTCCCGCGTCCCTCCTTGCCCTTGTAGGTAGGGGCGGGCGAGTACCCGAGCGCAGGGCTGCGTGTGATGTCAGCTTCGCAGAGAGGGACTGCGCCTTTGGCACCCTCGGTGGAGACTGCGGGGAGGTGCCGTGGACCTCCGGCGGCAACTCAGGGTTTCCGTTTTGTCCGAGGCTGAACCGACAACTGGGCGGGAGTGGAAATGCCACTTGCCCCGCCAAGGTCATCAGAGGGCGCCGCCGTGGGTGGGCAGGAGTGTCTGTCACTTCCCCCTCCCCCTTGATCTGCTTATTCACGCACCAGGAATGCGGAGGGGAGTGTCCAAAGTATAGCGGGGAAGGGCAAACTTTTTAAAAAAAGAAAATGCCCTCCCAACCCGAGGCCCTAGATCCTCCGGTCACTGGCGATCAAGCACCAGAAGGCGGCGCTGTTGAACTCCGAACAAAACTCAAGACACTGGAGAGTCTAACGGCCCTGGTGAATCAGTGTCAGGAAGTGAAGGGGAAAGTTGAGAGGAGGATGGCACAGGCCTGGTGCTAGGGCTGGAAACTGCAAGGAGACCCCCGGAGATAACGTGACCTCGCATCTCCTTGGTCCAGCAGATCCCAGGCTGCCAAAGGGACCAGGGTTGTGGGGCTTTTTCACGCCCAAAGGATAAAGTGCTGGAGGGCCTGGCAGCACTGACCCCCCAGTGAGCTGCAGGGCTGGGGAGGCGCGGGACACTCCCACAGTAAAGGGATGGGGTCTACCCCATTGCGTCCCTGCCGTGCTGCTTGGTGTCCCGTCCCCCCAGGATGGAGAACTGGGAAGTGCAGCGTTCATGCTCAGGTATTCCCCCCCCAAGGGGTTGCAACAGTTGGCCAGTGAGCAAAGCAGAGGAGCCCCCTGCTGAGTACCCAGTCCTGACGCTGCCCAGAGCAGGAGCAGGCGCTTCAGGAAAGGGAGAGGAGAGGTGGGCTGCATTGGCTGAGCCAGGGGTCCCAACCGGGGGTGCACTGCCTGCCCAGCCACGTGGGTGCTGCAACCAGTCCCGGAGTGTGCATGGTTTCTCACGGAACCTGAATCCCACTGAGACACAAGAGAAGGACAGCACCCACCCGAAGGCCTGCTACAGCCACCCAAAGTGAAAATCTGAAATTACTTGCTGACTTGCATGAAGTTTTAAGACTTGTAAGACTTGCTTCACTGGTGCCAGTGGTGGAGGAATTTCTTTTTTTTGTTAAGCTGACTTGTCACTGCCAACTTGGGTTGAGCAACTCCCTCCAGGCTCATGGAGCTCATTATGAGTTGGCGCCCAGGGTGCCCAGCATCCATGGACAGCTCAGTGAGGCCGGGGCAGCTTGGACCATCCCTGCCAGAGGAGGTGCTGGGTTTGCGCACAGCAGGAGGATCCTGGAGTTCCCTACAGCCCAGGCAGGACAGTGCTGTCCCACGGTGGCGTGGGCAGTCTCGGGGTCACTCCTCAGAAGGGTGGAAGGTCACACACTTATCTCTGCCCTTGGCCCTCAGTGGCCTTGCTTGTGTATTTCTGAACCGGTGGGTCTCTCTCCTCCACCCCCACTTGGCAGGCTATTCTGTGTGCTCTAACCTGCGTTCTGCTGAGCCCACATTCCCCCTGTCCTACTCCACATCCCTCCTACTCCAGTCCCTCCTGGGGCTGGGCCTTGGCAGGCCTGTTGACCCAGTCACCCCTGCAAACTCAACAGCCAAGAGCTGTCTGACACCTGAAGCAACCTCCTTGAGGACTCCTACTGAGATCCTGCTTTGGGTCCCCATCTTTCCAGATGTCCCTATGCAATGTACCCTGCTGGTGGGTCACCACTCTCCAGGGTCCTGAGGGTCCAGAGGTCCTCCATCTGCTGCTTCACTCCCCAAATGGCTGCAGTGCTGAAGTTGAGCCAATCTACAGCCAGGAGACAGGCCCAAGCATTTAGTTAATCTTCCTCTGCTTCCCATGCCGTAAGAAGGGAGGTGGATCAGAAGTGAAGAAGCTAGGACTTGAACCAGCGCCCACATGGAATGCCAATGCCATAGGCAGAGGCTAAACCCACTACACCACATTGGGTCCAGGCGACTCTTTCCCCAGTTCCTTCTTCACTCCCACTCTTCATTCTTGCTTATGCCACTTGGGCCAACCTACACCTTCAATACTGGTAGTGGAAGTGCAGGCCTCTTCTGCCCCCCTCCCCAAGATATGCCTTTCTGTGCCTCTACTCCGTGGCCACAGATGAGCACCGTTGCCATCCAGGGCTGTGCTGGGGTCTGGATGCCAAGTGGGCAGCTGTCCCTTCTCACACAGTTCCACTGAACAGATGCTGAAGATCCTGGCAAGTTAAGCTCCTGCTCACTGTCAGAGAAAAACCTCATCCTGTCCCAGGTTGCTGCTGCCAGGAATATTCAAGATCTTACCTCATCTCAACCTGAGAAAATCATCCCCTTCTTCCCAGTAAACAAGCGCTAATCCATCCTTGGACTTAGATGGATGGGATGTCCTGCCAACTGGTTAGCATTCACCATGCTCCTTGTTGGTTTATCAGACATGCACTTATTGGCAGTGCAGAATTGTGGGGCTGCAGGGCTGGGGCCAAGTCCACACGCATCTCTACCCCATGCATTGCCAGGATGCTTTCAGTGTAGGCAATGCCCAGGATTTACAAACCTACCGTGGGTATTGCTCTGTGCCCTTCTCCTTGTGTCGCCTGCAAAAATGAGGACGGGTAGAGCTTCGGAGCCAAGCTGATTGGACTTCAGTTCCAGTTGTCCCTTTTATAAGTTACACTTGTTTTGGGGTAAGATTTTGTAGTACCAATGTGATGGCTGCATAAGAAGCTAATCTTCTGCAGGCAATGGCATTCTGTATGAGTGTGGTTTGTGTCCTGGCTGCTCTGTTTTCAGTCCAGTTCCCTGCTAATGGCCTGGGAAAGTGGCAGGCAACACCCCAAGTGCTATGAACCCATGTTGGAGAGCCAGAAGAAGTTCCAGTCTCCTGGCTTGGGAATGGCTCAGCTCCAACAGTTGTAGCCATCCAGAAAGTAAATCAGTACACAGAAGGATCACTCTCTCTCTCTCCCTCTCTCCCTCTCTCTCCCTCTCTCTCCCTCTCTCTCTCTTAGGCTGTGTGTGTGTGTAAGTCTGCCTTTCAAATAAATTAAATGTTTATTTTTTTAAAGACTTGGCAAATAATTCAGCTTTGTTCCTCAGTTTCCTCAATCTTGTGATGGAGATGGAGTCTCTCCAACATCCTGCAAAGTTTCCAGTGGCTTATGCATGAAAAATATTTCAAGCAAAAAAAAAAAAAAAAAAAAAGCTGAGCCACCATGAACTCTCAACTCATTTTAACTGAAAAGGAAACACTGGAGGCCCTGGACTGGGATCTGGCCATGACCAAATCTAGCACTGAGATTGTTCCCTGTCCCCAAGAGTCACACAATGTCTGCTGTGCTGGGTTGTGTCCACCCAAGCACTTTCACTAACAGAACAAAGAATGATGGTGATAAAAATCAAAGCTAAGGAAGCCTCAGGCGAAACTGAAGTTATTCAGGGCATACCCAGTGAGCTCTGCAGACAGCCACTCCTCATTTCCTTATTTCCCAGAGGAGGAAGCTGGTGGCCAGAGAAAGCAAAGATCTCCCGAGGTTGAGGGGCAAGACGAAGACTCATCAGCCTGTGTGAGGGTGAAAGAACCCGCAGATGGAGTGCAGCTGAGCCCTGATTTTCCCACCTGCCCATTCTCCTCAAAAGAACAGACAGCATCTAACTTAGAGCATCATCACAAAAGAGGGGAGAAAAAAAATCAAACGGAAAACAGTGACTCTTTCCTGAACACAGCAGCTATTCAGCAATCACAGCTATTGCAACTAATGAGAAACACTCGTGCTATCACTTGTGTCCACCTGGAAAGTGACCGACGTCTGTGAGGGAGACCAGATGTCCTCTAATACCTTGGTGGCAAAGGGGCTAGCAAGTGCCATGGGAGTGTTATTGAGCTGGAGATGAAGGGAAGCCCAGGCCAGGAGCACTGCCATTCCCCCACCAGACCTTAGCCACGTGTACAGGCTAAACAAGAGTAAATGCAAACATGAAAATTTGATCTCTATGGGTAGGCAGTAACATCTGACTCCAAGGTAGGAAAATAAATGCCTGCCAAGAAAAACGTTAGTCAAGAAAACTAGCATGTCAGTATAGCAAAGCAAATATTTTACTAAATGTTGGCTCTCACTCTGATTTTCTTTAAGAAATAAAGCATGGCCTAGCGGCTAAAGTCCTCGCCTTGAACGTGCAGGGATCCCATATGGGCGCTGGTTCTAATCCCAGCAGCTCCACTTCCCATCCAGCTCCCTGCTTGTGGCCTGGAAAAGCAGTCGAGGACGGCCCAAAGCCTTGGGACCCTGCACCGGTGTGGGATACCTGGAGGAGGTTCCTGGCTCCTGGCTTCGGATAGGCATAGCACCGGCCGTTGCGCTCACTTGGGGAGTGAATCATCAGACGAAAGGTCTTCCTCTCTGTCTCTCCTCCTCTCTGTATATCTGACTTTCCAATAAATAAATAAATCTTTAAAAAAATTTATGGAAAATAGAGTTAAAACATAAATTGGTTTTTTTCTTTAGTTACTTGAAAAGCAGAGTGACAGAGAGAGATGGAGAGACAGAAAAAGATCATCCAACTTCTGGTTTACCCCCACGGTGGCACAAAGGACCACAAGGACAAGAGCTGGGAGCCTGGCGCTCCACTCAGGTCTCCTAGGTCGGGAGCAGGGGCCTAAGGATCTGGACCATCTTCTGTAGCTTTCTCAGGCAAACTAGAAGGGAGCTGGATTGGAAGTGAAGCAGCCATGACTCAAACTGGAGCTCTGATAACGGATGCTGACATGTTTTGTAATCAGGGTGAAGTTTTTGTTGTGGGATTTTTGTTTGTTTGTTTGTTTCTACCAAACTTATTTCTTAGTGCCATTTTCCACAAACTTTTTCCCAGGAAGTGTTTGCATGCCCCTTTCTTCCCTTCCTCCGCACAAATACATCGTCTGAGCACGGCAGAAGGGGGTGGTCGCAGAGTTGTCCTTGAGCCTCAGACGCAGGCACACAGCGTCCCAGCAAAGGCACAGCTTCAGACTCACTGAAGTGTGTGTGCGTGAGTCTGTTACGGTGTATCTGTGTGCTTCTGTGTTCTTGTGAATGTGTGAGTGAATGTGTCTGTGTGTTTCTGTTTATTATATGTGCTTGTGTGTCTGTGAATGTAGACTTACGTGTTTTTGTATATTTTACTATAGTATTATGTGTGTAACTGTGTTTGTATTTGTGTGTCTGTATGTGTGTGTGTGCATGTCTGTGACTGTGTTACTGTGTATGTGTGTTTGTGGGCATGTCTATGTGTCTGTGTGAGTCTGTGGGTGCATATCTCTGTGTGTGTCTGTGTGTATTTGTGTGCCTGTGTGTGTGCATGTCTTTGTGTGTGTATGTGCCTGTGTGTCTGCATGTGGAAACCACACAAGTGCCAGCATGTTCACCTGCATCCAACATTGTTGAAAACACCTCTTACTTAGCGTTCCACTTTGCCTGTATCTCAGCAGCTGGGAGGCCAGCTTGTTTTCTGGCTGGCTCCTGGCTGGCCCTGGTCAGGTGCAGCACCTATTCCGGTTTTGTGTAAGACAACAACACTCCTGAGAGATTTCACAGCTGTGGCAAGTGACTTCCCAGTGTCTGGATTCCCATAGGGGCTGAATGAGGCTTGTGTTATAACTAGGATTCTCAATGAATAGATATTACTGTCATACCTGCCGAGTAGTAACGGCTCAATCACTCTTTCCCAAGAGCTTTTGCCACATGTACAATCTGAACAATAACGTATGTGAGTGGATATCCACTTTAGGAAGATTGAGACCTGCTGGGAGGATGTACCCCTCAACCTTAACATTTAGAGATTTTGGACTGTCCCGGGCAGAATAACGAGATGCTGGCCGTGAACATCTAATAAAGAGCTCCCACCCTTGAGAATTCGTTGTCCTCCTGCTGGATAGGGAGAGGGCTTTGGAGGCAGCCAAGCTGGGTCAGGAGGGGTATGTGTGATGGGTGCTGTCAGTACTCAGCCCATGGTCCCGAACTGTCACATGCTCAGGCCAAATGTACCTGCCTGTGCAGGCGTCTGTGCTCAAAGGCTCCCTCATGCCACTCTGGTAAGGAGTCCAGCTGTGGCTCAGTGGTGTGAACTGTGTGGACGGGCCCACATGTGAAGTGGAAGGGAGAAGTGGCACCTCACAGGGGAGTGATGGTTCCCAGCTCTAGGCTCATCCCTGCTCCTCTGTCAGGGTGGTCCAGGACAGCTCTCCAATGAGAGCTGAGACCTGAGGACCTCCCAGCATCTGGCTCATCCCCTCTCCTACCCACTCCCTGACTCTCCCTCACTCCCTCTTTTTCTGCTGCCCTTCCAATCCTCCATTCCCTTCCCTCTTGCTCTTCCTCCTGCCCTGCCTGCCTCTCACTTCTCCAACTCAGTTGGAACCTGTGGACCAAGCTCAAGCATAGAGAACACAGGTCTCCGAGGCAACAGTGACAAACTGCAAGCAGCAAATTCCTGGGGAAACCAGAGATGAGTGAGTGCCTTGGGGAGGGGCTTATGGCAAATACAGGCATGACCGCTGCTCCCAGGAGGTCAGACCTTCACTCTCCCCCTTCTCCACTTTGCTGCTGTTAACCTCCCCCTTTTGCCTTCAGAAAGAGTAAGCTGAGATGTAAACAGGTGGGGAGGGAAAGCCATCCACCACTGACTTTCTAAGCAGTTGCCCCATCAAAATGAAATTCAGGGCAACACTGAACTGAGGTTTCTTTTCTGTTTTATTTTCAGGTTCCTTGTCTGATTTCTCTGCCCCCTCTTACAAGACACACTTAAGGGTGAGCTGGGAACTTGGGGTACCCACTCAATAGGCACGGAATGTTATAGAATGCGTACAAGTCTCCCATTTGAACCTAAGTGTGTCCAACAGCAACACAAGCAGACTTGACAATGTGAAATAGACGTGACTATGAAAAGCAAGCATTTTGGTAAACGAGTCTCATTTGAAACATAAACCTAGGATCTAAGTGCTTTTGTTGGGTAATAGCCAAAGTCACCGTTAACAGCTGACATTTTGACTTGTGCACTTAGTTTTGTACGTTAGGAAACACTGGCCTCCAGGTATTCAGCTTGAAAGCAATACAAGATCAGAATTCACGTGGTTACAGGCGTCTGTGCGGGTGGGGGCAGCCGGGCTGGTTGTGTGATGTGATTTTCCACATGTGCTGTAACTTGGCTGCTGATGGGATCAGCTGTGCTGAGCCCTACATGATGCATGCTTGTGGCAGGTGTCCCATACCAGCAGCATGAGCGAGCGAAGCACTTTATCCTAGTTAAGGTCTGTTTTTTTGGGGGGGAGGAAGGGGGTGAGAGTGGTTCTGAAAGCCTTTAACTAGAGCAGGGTCTGAAAGGCAGGCAGACTTGGGACCAGTCACCATCTGCCGTGCGCAACATAGGGTCCCTGGGAGACATGTGTAGCGGAACAGCCAGCAATCTGGTCTGCCCATTCAATTAATTAAATAAACGGAGAAAGCTTTGCTGACAAAACGGTGATAACTGTTCCTCTGGTGATTACAGAATGGCATGCTCACATCACACTGATTTCACACGTGCACCAGTGCTAGAAAGATGCAAACTATTAAAGCGTGACAAAGGAGATGTGGATTAGGGGACTCTGGTTCACAGCGCAAAGCCTGGAAGCCTCAAGTCAGCCTGGGTCTCAGCTGCTGTGGGCACTGGGCACTCGGCATGTGGGCACTGGGCACTTGGCATGTGGGCACTGGGCAGGTCCATTTTGTGCTCCAGTCCCCAGCATGGCTGTAGGGACAGTGCCAGCATTCTCCAGAGGGCATGCTGGCACCCCAAGCCTGGAGTCACCTCCAGCAGGTGCAGCAGTTATCAAGGTGCCTTCTCTGTAAGCAACCCTTTCGAGACCCATTTGATAACCGCAAAGGCAAGCTCTCCACATGTGCTGAGTTGTTACAAAACGGACACGAAAACATTTTAATGGTTTATTTGAGAGACCCAAAAACATACGCACACAGAGAAACAGGGGTCCCCATTGACAGTTCACTCCCTGAGACACCCACAAGGGCCAGGCCTCAGCAAGGCCAGAGCCAAGAGTACAATCCGGGTATCTTTGGAGAGTGACAGGAACATGCCCCCTGCTGTCTCCCAGGGTTCGCTTTAGCAGAAAGCTGGAATTAGCAGCTGGAGTCGTGAATGGAACCCACACAGGCCAGTACAGAATGAGGGTCTCCTAACCACCAGGCTAAATGCCCATCCCCATGAAACGATGAAAAACAAACTCAGGCAAAGTGTATTTCAGTTTATTAGGATGAAAGGGTGCATAAAAAAAGCTCAGGCTGCTTCTTCTCAGAGGTGACTCAGAATGTCACCGCAGATGCCATTCCGTAGCTTAGGACATGCTCAGTGCCCAAACTCTCCCGCCTCCCCCTTCAGCCGCCTCCCCCCATCTGGGAACCTTTCACACACAGGTTGCAAAAAAAAAATTCTACAAGGATATCCCATAATTCCAGAAGTAGTTCAACCAGTTTCAAAACACACAGATGTGAAAGTGTTTATACTCTTCCCCAGCAGTAATGGCATTCACGCAAGCAGCTGACATCACCAGAACAGGTCTCAAAGCTCGTGCTCCCAGCCAAGCTTACGGCAAAGCTGGGAAGGAGCTTCAGCCCCAGGCAGAAGTGGGCAGCACGTACTGACAGAGCTCCCTGGCCGCTGTGCAGGTGAGAGGGACCACGGGAATGAGTGGAGAAAGGAATTCCAGAATCGACTCCCTCAAGAACAGAACAAACACAGCTGGTTTGTAGCAAGCTCTTTGGGGGCGTGTTCGCGTCTGGGACCTGCTCGGGGATAGGGTATTTGGTTATTGGAAATGAAGAGAACAGATTACCCTGAGTTTTCTGTTAAGGAAAAGATGGAGACTGAAGCTGTGGGTTTTGCACACAGAGGAGGCACAGATGTTTCCAGGAATCCTCTGAGTCCCATGCTGTCGCTATTGTTCAAGATGATGGAAATATGTAGGGGAGGGGAGCTAAACCTTTCACAGCTGCTAGAAAGCCCTGCTTTCCTGTTATCCCAATTTAGACAATGGGGAAGCTAAGAGGAAAAATAATAGGAAAATGCTCTCCTATAGCTGCTTTGAACAAACTGTGCTATTTTGAATGTATTTGTCGAATTGCCTTTCTGTTTTCCCAGTGCTCACAGAAGTTATGTTTGGGGAAAAATACCTAATGATGTTGTGTATTCATTGAGAAGTTGATCAAGTTTTTTGTTTGCTTGTTTATTTACATTTGGATTTCTTTGTTTTGACAGAGAGAATGACTGCTTGTAACTGGCTGACTCCCTAAATGTCTATGCAACAGCCAAGTGGGAGCAGGCCAAAGCTAGGAGCCAGGAGCTCCCTCAGTCTGGGTCTCCAGTGTAGGTGGCAGGAACTCAGTCACTGGAGCCATGCCTGTTGCCTCCCAGCATGGGTGTTAGCAGGTGGCTGGAGGCAGGAAGCAGAGCTGGACATCCAAATCAAAGACTCCAAAGGCAAGACTTAACCACTAAGCCAAATGCCCAGGTTGTTCAGTTTTAATAATCTCCAACAAGACTTGTGATGAGGACTTGAAAGAGAAGAGCAACTTTCAGAGAAAAGAAGTTCAAGTCTAGTGGAGGTGGCCTTACACCCTATGCAAGCATGCGTACCTGAGGTTTGCCTTTTCACTCAACGCTGCCACCTGACTATGGGGAGGTGTTAGGAAAGATCTTTACTAAGAGTGGCTGAGCTGCTTATGGACACAGAGCATGACTGAAAGGCTGGCCAGGCTGCATTGCTCCCCCTGCCCCAGACCAATCCTATGTGGCTGGCAAAGGTCACACGGGAATGTGCAACACACCTGGATACAGGACACCTGGGATAGCCAGGGAAACCAGACTGGCTGGTTCTGCCTGCTGGGCAGGTTCCCACTTCCAAGGATGCCTCTCCCCTCCCCCCAGGCCCTCTGCAGACATTCCCAAGAGATGCACTGTCCTTTGTTTTCCAGGCTCCTGGAGGCAGGATGGATTGTCCCCATGCAGGCCCCTTCTCCAACAACACACAGGGAATGCCAAGGGGCTGCCATGAGCTGCCTGTTGAAGAATCCCAACACCCTCCTTTGGCTTACTTACTCTGGGAGGTAGCGAGCTGGGAAGCAGAGTTTGTCCTGAGTGTAGCTTCTCTAAGAATCTCCCAGAATTAGTGCAGCTACACAATATTCAATGTGGATGAAAAGACAAAAAAAAAAAATCCTCTCCACTGTTTCAGAGGCATGGCCAATAGAACCATTTCCTTGTCTCCATCACCCCTGGGCTGTTCTCCTGCTATCCCCTTGATTCTCCAGCTGGACCCACGGCCTGCAGAACCTGAGACCCCTTTGGATAAGCAATGGACTGTCGGTGGCCAGTGGTTTGGCCAGTGGGCATCTGTCTATTCATTACTGGGGCCTCCTGGCTCCAAGAAGTGAGATGGACATGCCTCCAGCACAGAAGTAGCAGAAGAAGGCATTATTTTAGGTTGGTGGTTGGCTTCCATCATACTCACTACCAGAGCCATCTGGTCCAGAATATTGGCTGGTTAGGGACATTTGGGGAACCTGAATTTCTCAGTACTCATTTCTACCATTGTGAGTCTCCTCCTTTACCCTGTGGTCTCCTCTGGGATGGGGTGGGTCTGCAGGCTGTCCCCAAAGGGGCTGGGCTGCAGGACAAAGCATATCAAAGAGAACCCAAGACAGATGACAGGGTATGTGGGAAGCCTGGCCTAAGGCTGCCTCCCTCACCCCAAATGTTGAGGGTAAGAGCTGTAGGGGACTAGCAGATAGAAGGAATGTTCCTGCCCTTGTGTGGCACTGAAATGCAAATAGAGCCACAGCTGGGTTTAGCTAAACAGACTGCCAAGTGTCCTGTCACCAGTGGGCTTCTATGTGGGAGACTGAGCCCTACACCTTCAGAAAGCAGAGATTGCAGGCATCCTGCTGAGCCCCACAAAGCTCCCCTCTTTTAAATCCTAATCCCTCCCCCCAAGTTTCCCATTTTCCTTTTTAAAAAATAGTATCTATTCAATATAGTATCTACATGTCCAAAATGGCATGTACCTGGGTACCTGGTAGGCCCTGGTTGTTCAGCCCCAAGGTAGTGGGATCTCCTGGAAAGACAAGTTTCTCAGGCTGTCTCTGGAAGGTGACAGGTGCTGTTACTCCCCACATAGTGGCAGCAAAGGGCCCCCAGGAGATCTGAGGCCGTCCCCACACCCACCCACCATGGTACCCAGGCAATACTCAGATGGTGACTGGCTGCCTCCCACTGGGTGTGAAGGGGAAATCTTTGTGAGTGATCGCGTCAAAATAAGTATGAAACTAAAATTGGCAACAGCAAGAAAAAAAATGTCTTTCTCTCCTTGTTTTTCCCTTCCCTTCCCTTCCTGCTCCTTTTTGCTTTGTTTTTTGTTTTGTGGAAAAAACAGAAACCCTATAAGACCAGCTCCAAGCTTGGCTGCAAGCCACACATCAGTCAGTAGCCAAGTTCTTGGAATGCCCTGTGGACCTGGAACCCCATGACAACTGCCTGAATTGATGGACTTCAGAACACAGCAGTCAGCCCCATCAGGACTCAAGGATCTGCAGCTTCCCCTGCGTTCCCAGGGCAGTGTGCAGCAGGGGCAAGGTTCCCCTGTGCTTCTGGGGCAGTGCACAGTGAATGAGGCTTTGCAAGGCTGGCCCTCTCTCTGGGTGGTGTGTTTCCACAAACACCTGCCATCCACTCAATACAAGCATTTTCTTTTTTTCTCAGTTGTTTCAAACTTCCCTTACAGAAACCCAAGCACCAAGGAATGGGATGTGAAACTGGGTGCTCCCTGAACATCTGCTAACTGTACTTCTGATTATTTTTGGAAGATTTCAACACAAACTGAGCAGGACCTGTGACCTGGGAACGCATGGAGGTGAAGGGACCAAGACACTTGCAGTTCTTTGGCAAAAATAAAATCAAATTAAAAGCTCCTGACACAAGTCATAAGGCGTGGATTTAGACAAAAGGGGAACAAGTGTTTCTATCCTATGGTACCAGACACCAGCAGTACCCACCCACCCACCCCACCCCCACCTTTCTCACAGTTGAAGTGAGGAAAGAAACCGTGGAAAGAGCCCATATAGCACCTGATTTGTCCTATTGTGGTTCAGGGATAAAAAAAATTCAGCCAGATTTGAACTTAAACAGATTTCTCCACTCCAACACTTCCACATGGAACAAATCCCTGTGTGCTCCCTAGCTGCCAGGTTTCCGAGGAGAAAGTTCACGGCCAAGTGCTTAGAGTCCAGTCCAGTCTTCCCGAGGGCCCCAGGTCCTCCTTCCCCTCAGGGAGTTAAAGCTCTCAGGATGCAGAAGAGACAGGCTGCTGGCGTGTTAAGTGGCCCTGAGGCCAGCTCCCCATCAGCAGTCTGTCCCAGGTGTCGGACTAAAAAAAAACAAAAGACAAAAGCATTGGGAGGTACCGCTCCCGGTCAGGATTGCATGCACAGCTAGACCCGAGAGAAAGTCCCCTACTCAGGCACCCACACTGCAGAGGGGCCTCCGTACCTCTCCTCTGGGTGCTGGAGCCAACACCAGTGCGGGCGCAGGTGCTGTGCCAGGCGGCCTCTGCCTCGTGGGACTGCCAGGGATGGCCAGTACCTCCCACCTCCCACTCCTGCCAGTTCCCGGCACCCTCCCTCGGGGCATGGCTCCTTCTTTACCTGTATGGATTCTCTGTGGCCCTGCTCTCAGCTCTCTCCGGAACCCAGGAGTAGCCGTCAGCCGCGCTCTGTGGCTTCTTCTTCTCCTTCATCTCCTCCTTCCTGGCTCTCCGCTTGCGGTACACCAGCAGCCCCAGGGCCAGGGCCAGCAGGAGAGCGATGGCCACCACCGTGCCCAGGATGTAGAACAAGAGCAGCTTCTGCCCCTCAGCGCCGCCATCGATACTTTGAGTGGCCACCGAGTCTGCACCAATGGACGTATCAAGGCTGGCTGCCGCTGTGGTGTGTTGGATGCCAGGCTCCAACTGAAAATCAGGGAGCCCACCGGAGGCCGCCCAGGTGGTGGAGTGGTTGAGCAGCAGCAGAGGGCTCCTTGCCTTCGGGGCTGCCTGGGAGGTGCCCTCCGGCCCTCTGGTGGCATTGGACTCGGGGGCAGGAGCCACAGTGCTTCCCTCTCTGCCTGGCTCGGTTTCCTGCTGGGGAGGCTCAGATGACAGTCCTGGAGACACAGCAACCATGAGGCAGGAGACCCCATCGGGGGCCATCTCCCTGCCTGGCAGGCAGCCACAGCGGAATGAGCCCGGAATGTTGAAGCACAAGCCGTCACAGGGGCTGCCCCCAGGGCTGGCACACTCATCCACGTCCTGGCACTGGGTACCGTCCTCTCCAAGCAGGTAACCCTCCTCACAGGAGCAGTGGAAGGAGCCGTCAGTGTTGGTACAGCCCTGGGCACAGGGTGAGCGGCCCGGGGCGCACTCGTCCACGTCTAGGCAGACCTCCTGCCCGGGGCCCCCAGGCTCATAGCCCACCCAGCACTCGCAACGGTAGCTCCCAGGGGTGTTAACACACTTCTGGGCACAGGGCGAGTCCTGGCACTCATCCACATCCACACAGCCCCTCTGACTCGAGTCCTGCCGGTAGCCGTGGGGGCAGTGGCAAACATAGCTTTTCCCGTGGGGCTCAGGCACACACGTGGCCTCCTCCCCTGTGCAGGGGTTGGAACTACAGGGGTTCCGGGAGGTACAGGTCACCAAATCATCCAGCAGCCGGAATCCTGGACGGCAGCCACAACGGAAAGACCCGTCTCCACCCTCAAAGCACTCCTGGTGGCAGCCTCCGTTGTTAAAGCCACAGCCATACTCGGGGCTGACGCACAGGGGGCCTAATTTGTTCCACTGGAAGACCTGGAGCCCTTTCTCCTTGCACAGCAGGTAATCGCCTTGGCTCTCTGTCCTGTTGCCACAGACCACGTTGGCCATAGAGCCGAAGGGCACAGCCTCCAGGGAGGAGCTGGTGACCTGAAAGGGGGTGATGTAGCTCACCTGGCCGGGACCCCCCAACGCCAGAGGCCGGCACATGCCTTGGAAATTGAACTTGCACACGAAGCCTTCAATGTTGCTGCCTGGAGAGCCACTGGTCCCACAAGGACTCTCAGACCACTTGGGCAGGCGGTTGGCCAGGGGTGGCATGGACGGGTCCAGCATCAGGGACACACAGCGCTTGGAGATACAGGAGCTCTTGAGCTCCTTGTGCCAGTTAGTGTAGAGCGTGTCCTCGCCGCCACCCACCCAGCTGAAGCCCTTCAGTGGCAAGCTGGAGTCGTAACACTTGCCCTTCTCCCTCTGCAGCCCGATCCAGAACTTGCGCGTCCTCATTGCCGGAGACACCTCAGATCTCAGGAGCTGGGCCAGGACCTGCTGGATGAGCTGGGCCTCCTCTTCGCTCTTAACTGTGGCCAGGTTGCCTCCGTTGGAGGTGCAGTTCTCCTGGGCCTCAGCCGCGCTCAGCTTGCTCCAGTGGGCCGTATAACAGGCGGTCCCCGCACACACCACGGCCTCCATGTGGACCCCAGTCCCAACCCAGGGCTGGCCTGAGAGCAGCAGCAGCAGCAGAAGTGGGCCCAGTGATGGTGAGGAGGAGCCGGAGGTGGCCATTCCTGGCGGGGAAGCCTCTGATGCTCTCTGGTTGGGGAAGCTTAGAAGCCCAGCGGCGGCGGTGGCGAGGGGAGCTGGGATCTGTCCCCAGAGGAGCTCTGAGGGGAGCTAGGGGCTGCGCTGTGGCCGCTGTGGCTCCTCTGTAGAGGATACAAAGGCTGCGGGCTTGTCACGTCCCCCTGACCCAAGGCGCATCCTGTGCCGCTGGGCTTCTTATTCCTCACCGGATGCTGGGGTTTCCTGCCGTGAATGGTGTTCTGACTCCTGCTGCCTTCATCACGGTTTTGTTGTTCATAAAAGGGCCCGGGCGGCTTCCCGACGCCCTTGGCTCAGAGCTGTGGAAACGCAGCCGCAACATCTACGACTAGGGAGGAGGAGGAAGTGGAGGAGGAGGAGGAAGGCCCCAGAGATAGCTGCTACTTTATTTTGGTCCCCTTCTGTCTCCCCAACCAGTGGTGTGAGGAACCTAAAAGGCATGCAATAGAGTGAGAAACTTCAAGGACTAGGAATTTGGGGGGAAAAAAACCCTCACTTGGTAACCCATAATAAAATTCCACTTCGCTTTGCAAACAATCCCAAAGGGTGGGAGAATCTGAGATTCAAGTCCCAAGGCCGTGGATGGTGACCATTTCCAGCCTTTTTTAGAAGCGAAATGGACTCTTCCTTGTGCCTATCTCATGTTCTTCCAATGGCTTGCAGAGTCTTTCTATTTTTTTCTTTGATGCCCCCCATCATGAACTTTAAATAGATAGGCAGTTTTTAAATAGGAGTCTGGCCGTGGGAATGTCTGGGTTTCTAACCCAGTGCCAAGCTCCTTGGGAACATGAAAGCTAGCCGGGTGAAAACTTGGCAGTTTGCGGGATTTTAGAGTGCAGATTATCACATCGTGAGGCGCCATGGTCACAGAAAGCAAATGACATAGCCTCTGGCCTTGTGCCTTCGCTCAGCCTCTCCCAGTTCAGAGCCAAGGCCAAGGGCCAGGATCCAGGCTGCGAGTGAGAGTCAGAGGACCCCCTCACAGGACCCCTCTGGCGGCTCATCCCAAGACCTAGAGCCCCAAGTCCCTTCCCTATCGTCCACCTGCCCAGTGGAGCTGTGTTAGCTTCAGGTCCCCACAAAGCAGAACCTAAGGCTGAGGACTGGAGAAGAGAAGCGAAGCAGCCGAGGGAGGAGCCACAACGAGACAGCGTGACCCAATAAGTGAGTGACAGCAGGCTCCTGGGACTCTGGGGGATTGTGGACGACACTCAGCATGGTCCCAGCTGACCAGGCAGCCTTATTCTAGCCCCCCTCTGCTGTGGGCACTGCTTTCCCCTGGAGCATCCTCTAGGGAGAGGAGCTACGCACTCCACCACCAACCCCCTGCCCAGGTATCCCTCCCAGGGTACCTGTGTGTCTAGTCCTCCTCGCCCCCAAGCTCATGATTCTTCCCAGCCAGGAGGAAGGTAGTGAGGCATGGCAAGTGATGCCATAGAACAGGAAACAGCAGAGGGTTTTGATAACATACAGACACCAGTGACAGGCCATGGGTAGTTTGGGGGCTGATGGGCAGTGGGAGGCACGCAGGAGAAGTATAGGTTTGCATGCGTTGGGATCCCAGATGGGCACTGGTTCATATCCCGATTGCTCCACTTCTGATTCACATGTGGACAGAGTAGATCTGCCACGGGGTCCACCTCTCAGTCACAAGGTGACACCATGGGACATAAGCACTCTTTGCTTGTGGCCTAGGAAAGTAATGAAGGATGGCCCAAAGCCTTAGGACCCCGCACCCACATGAGAGACCCAGAAAAAAACTCCTGGATTTAGATTGGCTCAGCTCCAGCCATTGTGGTCACTTGGGGAGTGAACCAGCAGACAGAAGATCTTCCTCTATGTCTCTTCTTCTCTCTGTAAATCTGCCTTTCCAACAAAAATAGATAAAGCTTAAAAAAAAAAAAAAAGAGGGCACAGACTCAATCTGAAATGAGGGTGAGGAGCCAGATGGGGGAGCTGGGGTGCAGGAAGTTACATAAGCAGGTATTTAGAGCAGCATGCTGATGGGTGGGCTTAGGTCTCACAAGCTGAAATCCCACAATGTTACCTTGTGACTGAGAGGTAGTCCCCATAGCAGATCTACTCTGTCTACGTGTGGGGTAAAGGGTGTGGGGTCAGCAGGCCCCCTGTAGCAGGCTCTGCCAGGCTGACATCACCAGGAGGCAGTCATCTGGAGGAGACTGGAGGAGGCAGGCATCTGGATTCAGCACATGGTGGAACTTAGCAGAGAGGGAGAAGTGAATGTCTTTGTCTCTGGTTTTCACACGGGAGAGTCAAACTTGCACTCCAAATGCAAGACCTGGAAATGTGGTATACTAAGAGTTCAATAGAAAGTTGTAAGTCCGGCACACTGGGGTGATTGTGAGGACCTAGCACCTCGAAGGAAACACGGAGTGGAGAATTACAGAGCACCACCAAAGGGTTGTAAGCGAGGCACCAGAGTCTGCCATGTAAGCCAGGAATCAGAAACTCCCTTTGAGTCTCCCATGCAGGTGACAGGGGCCCAAGTTCTTGAGCCCTCTTCTATTGCTCTCCCAGGCATGCTGGCAGAGAGCTGGATTGAAAGCAGAGTGTTGGAACTCAAAGTGGTGCTCTGATGTGAGCTGCTGGCATGACAAGTTATGGCTTCCATATAGGGAACTGGCATGACAAGTTATAGCTTAACGCACTGTGTCACATTGCCTGCTTATAAAATCAGTGGAATTTTCTACTGTGGATTCACAGCGCAACCTGGGAATTCACTCGCAGCGGGAACTTTCCTGCTGGTGTAGACCTGTGCCAGTGCAGCCCAGAGCATAATTTTCCATGTCCCTGGTATCTCACTAACTCTCCCAGCATGCTGCTTCCCTGATGGTTGAGTGGCGACTTAGGGCTTGCGAGTCCTGCTGACCTCCATGTTTCCCAAGCTGTCCTCCTTTTGTGGTTCTTCATCTTTCGCAGGAGAACTTTCAAAGCAACTATTTTTCACTTCGTTGAGTGTTGATTCCAACGAAACAATGAGCAGGAAGGAAGTATGTGCCGTGTATTTACCCACCAGCCTGGGAAGTAGACATCCAGCATCCATGCTGAGGAAGGCCGTGCAAAAGGCCGGAACCACACTGCCCTGGCAGCTGTGGATTTTTCTGCAACACTGAGCAGAGAGTGAGAGGGCTTCTGAGCACCAGCTGACTCAATATCCACAGGTGAATTCAACCTTCATCCTCCCCTCTGGATGAGGGCAGAAATCTCTGAATTGTATCTGTGCAAGCTCTCCACCCACCCCCATCGACCCCAGAGGGACCCAGCGTGTATCTGACTAGAGGGCGACTGTCCCCTGCTTTCTCATGTCTCCCCTTCTCCACCCCACATTCTCCATGACTGCTGACCACCATCTTGCTAGGCCTGGTGGGGACTAATGCACCACGGTGCCACAGCATACAGACAGGTGTTCAGCTCCAGGTGTTCCCAAGCTGACCAGGTGAGCAGGACAAGAGCTTGCTCTTCCCTGGCTGGGAGTGAGATTTGCCACTCCAAGCCCTCTCCTGCCAGCAGGCTCTGTCACCAGTGCGATCAGCCACAGGTAATCCACAATACCAGGGAGAACAGAAAGAAGAAGGGGAGATGCTGTCACTCTGGTTACGTCAGTAGATCTGCTAGCAGCAAAGATCACATTCCAAAGATGAGCCAAGGGACAGGGGACTCCAGCCATGGGCAAACCAGGCCAGCTGTTTCCAGACTGTAGGTAACCCTCCCAAGACACAATACTTACAGCTGCCACAGTGCTTACTGCAATGCAATCTCCTTCGTTCCAAAGGTGAGCTGGGTGAGCAGGGAACCCGACCATGGGGAGACCAGACCAGCTGCTCCTTGACTATAGGTGCCCTCCCAGGACACAACACGATGATATGGAACATTTTTTGTTTTTGAAATATTTATTTATTGGAAATGCAAACTTACAGGTAAGAGAGGGAAAAAGAAATAGGGGGAGAGAGAAATCTTTTATCCGATGCTTCCATTCCTCAAATCATCAGGCTAGACTAGGCCAGGCCAAAACAAGGAGTCCAGAATTGCAACGGGGCCTCCCATGCGGGTAGCACAGACTCAGTTATTTGGACCACCTTTCGCTGCTTTCTCAGGAGCTTTAGCAAGCAAGGGGCTGGATCAGACATAAAGCAGCCAAGACCCAAGTCTATGCTCTTACACAGAATGCCAGCATTGTTGCAAGCAGCAGCTGAACCTGTTGTAACCCAAGTCCCAAGTTCTCAACAAGGTCTGTGATAAAACTGTCCTCCCTGACCAAAAGCACTTAGTAGTCAATAAGTTCTAAAAGTTGTGGCTGCCCCCATTGTTTTAGGAGTATATCTATAAACACCTTCTAATCACTCGTACTTAAGTAAATGTTGGCTTCTGCTCAGAGGTGGATTTAGAGTGTTCCCAGCTGAATAGCTGGTCTCAGGCCGAGGGGACTATGGTACCAGGCCTTGGGAGAGCAGGCCTTGGTGGTAGAGACTCAAACAGTGAGCATGGTCCCTAGCTCCTCTGATTCCACCAGGTAGATGGGGAAGATCACTTTTTGGGAAGGGGCCACACAACCCTAACCCTAGGGAGGGACCAGAAACCCTGCTGGGACTTACCCAAGACCACCCACTTGACACTTCTGTGCTTAAAGCATGTTCTGATGAAATGGGAGCTCAGCCATACCTAGAAAATCCCATTTATGGCACACGCACAGTGAGACCTTGGAGCAACTCTGATTCATTGTGATGTCAAAAGCAGGGAGATTTTTCAGGTTGCACACACACTCTTTTCTGACCTGTTTCTTCCTTGGCATGAGCTTCAAGAAACTGTGCCCTCCCTATCCCTGCTTTCATGTCTAAGCTGGAATTTATGATTCTGTGGGTGAAGAGGAAATGGAGGCAGAAGGCCATCACTGGTGGCTGCACCACATGTGTCTGTACTCACAGCAGATCCTGACCCAGAGCTAACACAGGGACTGTCAGGAGCATGAAAGAGGGCTTGCGTCACTCCCATCCTTCACTCTCATGACCACTTGGAGCTGGGGCGGGGCAAAGCTTGAACCTCAGAAACAACAGAAACTGGGAGATCCGCTCTTTCTGTTGGTAAATGCTGACTTGTTCAGTGGGCAATACTTACTTGAAGTTAAGTAGTTTTTTGTAATTAAAATTTCTCCTCTTTGAGTAATTAATTTTAAAATTGAAGGGCAAATGATCCCTTCCTATTTATTCTGACTCAATTATTTCCCACGCTGATTTTATCTGTAGAGATATGGGGTGCTACAAGATCTGCCACCAGGGAACAAAGACCAAAAAAATCACCTTTTAGCATCAGCAGCATTCCGCACCAGAATGCAAGCTCAAGTCTCAGCTGCTCTGCTTTTGATCTTGCTTCTTGCTAATGCGCCTGGGAACCCAGCAGAGGATGGCTCAAGTGCTTCGGGCCCTGTCACCCATGTGGGAGGTTCAGATGAAGTCAGGATCTCTTGACTTTGGCCTGGCCCAGACCTGACCTTTGTGGCCATTGGGGAGATAAACCAGCAGACAGAAAATATGTGTCTCTCTCTCTTCTCTCTTCTCTCTCTCTCTCTCTCTTCTCTCTGTCACTCTTCCTTTCCAATAACTCAATCTTAAAAGTGGAAAATCAGCAGGTTTGCTGCAGGCATAGCTACTCCAGGGCAGCGGTGTGCTGCAGGACCACACGCTGCGCATCAAAGTGGGGAATTTCTGTCTCAAATCCCAGTCTGACACTTATCGGTGTAAGACCTTGGGTAGCGACTGGTCCACTCTGTTCTTGAGGTGGGACATCAATCTGTGACTGTTTCCTGGGCTTTGTGAGCATGAACTGGGTTCATATCTGGCAGAGGGTGAGAACAATCAGCACCATGAGCCTGCTGAATCAGGAGCACCAGGTCCTATCTGCAATGACCGAGCCCCCTAAGGCTTAGCTGGGACATCTGCGGGCCTTGGGATTAGATCTGAGCCCTTCACAACTCACTCAAGTCCTTGGTTTTCCAGTTCATAGAGCAAAGAGCCTAGGATTCATGAGGGAGGATGGGGATTAAATGAGATAATAGCTGCCACATGCTGAGTGCTTTTAGTCGGGCAGCAATGAGGATGGGATGGGGAGCCTTTTATTCCCAGGAGCATTTGAATATAGATAACATAATTCATTGATCAAATTAAAAATCAGCCTGCTGTAGATGTAGTGAGGTTCCAGGCCCACCTCTGACTGCCTTGGCAAAGCCAGACTAAAAAGATTTCAGGGGCCTTCTACAGCTCACAGGCCATATTCTCCCCACCTCTGCTGTAGGGCCTGGTACTTGTCAGCCATCAGCGACTACAGTGTCTGCTGCCCAAAAGACAACAAACAGGAGCCAGTACCATGACGCTATGCTGAGCCTCTGCTTGCAGTGCTGGCATCCTAGATGAGCACAGTTCAAGTACTAGCTGCTCCATTCCCCACCAAACTCCCCACTAATGCACATGGGAGAGCAGCAGAAGATTGCCCAAGTCCTTGGGCTCCTGCACCCACATGTGAGCTCCTGGCTCCTGGCTCCTGGCTCCTGGCTTCAGACTGACCCAGCTTGTGCCATTGCAGCCATTAGGGAAGTAAACCAGCAGATGGGAGATTCTCTCTGTCTGTCTCTCTTTCTTCCTTTCCAATAAAAAGAAATAGAGCTTTCACGGAAAAAGAAAAAAGAAAGGCAACCAACAGAGAAAAGGCAAATGTCACACTTAGAGGTCTCATGCCTGCAGAAACAAGAAGTGAAAAGCAGCCGCCACCTCCCCCAGGAGGTTGGTTGGAAGGATACAGTGCTTGTTTTCCAAGGCTTCCCCAATATCAGAGCCTGCTTGGATTGTTGGTTAGGTAAACATTCTTCTCAAAGCATTTATTGGTCTTTCTACATTTAGCCAATAGGCTTTGTCATGCACAGTATTTACACCAGTCAGTGGGGCCCCCGACTGCTGTTTGTCAGGTTACATTATGCTCATGTCTACAAAACTGGCTTGGATCAGCACACGGGCTGCTCATCCACATTTGGAAAGACAGAAGTCAACCTCTGCAGGTTTCTTCAATGACATCTGTGCATGAGACACAAGTCTGTGAATCCCAAGATAGTTAGTCATGATCCCAGCAGATACTGAGGAGCACCTCCAACACACTTCCTGTTCCAGGAACCTGTCATAGCACAGAGCCCCAGCTGGACAACAAAATCAAGTAGGAATAGAAACAATCTATTGTCCCTACCTGCCAAGATTCAGTTCTCCTTGAAGATGAGAACAGCGACACACAAATAAGCCCTGTAAGTTCAACAGGTAGACCTGCATGATGGAGAACCTGGAATTCCTTTGGGGAAGCTAAACAAAGTGGTGGTCTTGGAGGTTCCTAAGTATCAAAGCCAGATTCTTCGGAAAGGAAGAACTCACAGAACAGGTACCCACTGAGAACCCTGCAAGGGTCAGTGGCCTCTAGGCCCCGCCCAGCAGGCAGGCCACTAGCATTGCCCTGGAAAGCAGGGGAATTTGCACCAAAAGCACTTGTTCTCTCACAGCTGGCCTCCAGTCATTGCCTCACTGGCCTCAGCTGGTTTTCTCAAGGTCTCCTGACCTAGGATGGAAATAGAAACCCCAATCTTTTCTAAATTATGTTTGTTTTTCATCTATTTGGAAGATAGAGAGAGAAACTAAAAGCTACAGCCTGGAGCCAGGAACATCTTGATTCCCCATTGGGATGGCAGGATCCCAAGCACTTCAGCCATTATCCATCGCCTCCCAAAATGCTTTAGCAGAAAGCTGGATCCAAAGCAGAGCAACAAGAACTAGACCCAGTACCAACAGGGAATGTGGACATCCCAAGAGATGGCTTAACCCACAGTGCCACAACACCAGCCCTTCATTCCCATTTGACTGGTAGCATCAATCAAAATGGTGCTACTTACCAGCCATGTGCCCTGTGGCAGGTTTCTTCCTCTCTGACCTTTTAGCTAAATGATGTTCTATCTGACAGTAACCTGGAATGGAAGAAATGGCCTTGATGTAAGTTGGGCCCCATAAGTAGTTAGTCAACTGTTGCCAAGCTTAGTAAAGCCTCCAGCTGATTTTGTGACAGTCCCTAATGAGTAAAGGGGCAGGGGAGGCCAACAACCACCTCCCAAACACACACATGCACACACACACCAGAAGTAGGGAATTCCAGCAAGTCCTGAGAGCCAGAGGCAGAACCACCTGCAAGTGCACATGGAAAAGGTCCTTTAGTCCTTTGGTTAGACCAGGGTAGGTGACCGAAACCCAGGTGAGGTACACAGGGCAAGGAACCCTCCTCCCAATCCCCAACCTGAGCCCTCAGCCTGTGCTCAGTGGAGCTTCCCTACCTGCTCTGGGACCCCGCTGCCCATGCCTTCTTCTGGAGGGGGAAAGTAGAGCCAAGTCCTTACTGGTCAGGAGTTCCCAATCTCCAGGCAGGCAGCAAGGTGTGATCAATGCCTCAAAACCAGGAACCATTGCTGAAGGCTACTGATGCTGATAGCCATCTGTACCACCAGGGGCCCACAGTGTGCAAAGCTCCCCCAACGTCTCTTCACATCTGGCTGATCTGCCCCTAAATCAACTGCTGCCCAAGCCTTCGTTTGTTCATCTTTCTTTGTTTTGCTGGTGGCATTTCTTCACTGGCAATTCCCAGAGAGGTACTGCATGATGTCTGTTTTGCCTCAGGAGGCTCTGAGTCATGGTGACCACAACCTCCCTGGACACTCCCTCTCTGAAGGACCCATGCCAGTCTGCGTCCTTAGAACACCCAAGGTTATCTCCTCTCCCGTTTCCAGTTATTTCTAGAAGATACTCTTCAGAGAATCTCCAAGTACAGAAGACTCTGTCCAGGTCTGAGTCCAAGATGGCTTTCCCAGCCCACAGCCAACACTTGATATACAAGGGGCACAGGTTGCCCGTGTGCTAGGAAAGAAAGTTCTAGATGTTTCTGGAAAATATCCTTGCCTTCAAACGGGGATGGATAAATGGTCTTTCTGTCTTCTGATCAATCTTCAGAGAGGACTGTTTTTGGAGAGTTTTGGGGGGTCAGCAGAAGCTGGAATGCTCAAAAAGGTGGAAAAAAAATGGAAGATATCTGGCTCTTCAAAGACAGCCAAAATTGAAATTACCGTCACCATATTACCTATGGAAAATGGTTAGTAGTGTTCATTGTTCAGGCAACTTATCCTTTGGTTGCTCCTTGCAGCCTAAAGCATTCTCTCCAGACTGCCAAGTCCCGAAAATGGGACAACATAGAACCCAGGGGTCTTTGGAAGTCATTCCCAGATATGCAGTGGCATGTCCTGTTGGCACAGTTGGAATTCAAAAAGCCAACCCCTGCTCTCACTGCAAAGTGAGGTAAGAAGACACTTCTGGGTGGGCCACTTTTGAGGCTGAGTAAGCCTCCCTTATCACAAGGCAAGGTGGAGTAGTGGAAGGAGGAGGCTGCTCCTGCCTGTGGGTATTCCAACTCTAGCTGAAAGTGGCTGACAGCCACATTGGGGTAGACTGATCTTTACTCGACTTGTTCATACTCCAGAAGCCTGCACCACCCCTAGGGAGTAAGGGAAAGTGGCGGACGGGTGGTACAGGCAGGGCACTGGGGAAGCAAGTCTGGGCTAGCCAACGACCTGCATCACTGCCTTGCTCTTTCCCATGGGAATGAAGTGGGCAGAACAATGCAAGGTGAGACGCTCACAGCCACTTCAGGTGCCAACACGCAGAAGCCATCTAAGACCTGCATGGGAGCATGCTGCACCCTTTGCCCATCCAAGATAAAGTGTGACCTCTCCTCCCCATTCTGTCACTCGGAGCTCCTCACAAAGGTGGAACCAGAACACCCAGGAGCCGCCAGCAATGCAGTTGAGTGAATTATTCATCAGCATGCCATGTTTCATTCATTGCTGTGTTTTCAAGCCTTGTTTCTGAGCCCTGAGAAAAAGCTGACATGTCAAATCCTGATGAAGGTGCAGCCATTGGGTTGCTGTATTGCACAACTGGCTGGGTTCATAACATTGAAAACAGCAAAGGTCCAAGCTGTGGGCTGTGGGGCGTGCGAAATCACAGAGGCTTCCTGTCCTCTAAAGTTGGCTAACTCGGTGTATCATCATGAAATCAGAAGGGGCGTGACAGTTTGCACACTATCCTGCCACCAGCTACGGAGCCACTCTGAGTCGTTCCTGCTAAACTGTATGTGAATCTATAACGATGTAGGTTCACTCAAAGAGGGTGCATGCGTGTGCGCCAGACTGGATGGAAACTGTTTCGTTGTTTTCGCTGCAGGGAAGCCAAAGCCCAGCACATGGGCCACTGGTGTCCACACCTAGGTCTTAGGACCTCAAGGACAGGATTGGTCTTTACAATGACATCAGGCTGCTGTCTCCAATAGGACAGAGCTGCAGATGCCTTTAGGGAGACCACTGTGCATAGAGGACAAAGGAGTGGTCATGCAGGGGGCCAACAGGAGTCACCAAGACCACCTTTACTTACACTGCTCTGAAAAGATGCCAGAACTCCTCAGCAGACTTTTTCTCCAGAAGGTTCTGTCAGGATATGAACACGGTGCAGAGGAAAAAAGCAAACAAAATACTCACCATCATCAAGGGTTACAAGCGTTTGCTATAAGGACCAGGTTGCAAATAGTCATAACTTGGTGGGCCATATGGGCTGTTCAAACAATTTGACTCTGCAACTGGAAAGCATCACAGACACTCCCAGAAGGGAAGTATCCAAGGCCTGGACGAGGGTCTGGGGATCTGGAAATGGAAGCTCAAGATCAGTCAAGGTACATCACACTTGGCTCTCTCAGGGACCATCCAAGCCACCTGGAGTACGGTAAAGGGGCATGTGTTGTAGTGCACAGGATAAACCACCACTGGTGACACCAGCATCCTATAGCATAATGCCAGCTCCAGACCAGGCTGATCCACTCCCAATCCAACCCCATGCTAATGCTTTTTGTGAAGGCCAAGTGGTTGGGCTCTTATTATGAGACCCAGATGGAGCACCTGACTCCTGGTTCCAGGCTGGCCCTGAGCTGCTACAGCCATTTGGGGAGTGAACCATTGTATGGAAAATCTCTCTCTCTTTCTCTCTCTTTTTCTCCCTCTCCCTACCTTTCAAATACATAAATAATCTTTTAAAGGGTGACTAATAATGATTTGTGTGGATTTATAGATCAGCGTTGACCTCAAGTGGAACAGACCTCATCTCCTCTCCTTCACAATGCCAGCCAAGGTGGCACACAGCTTCTGACCCAGGAGTGTATACCAGAGATGGGAATTGTGAGCCCAGAGCTGCCACCTGGGACTCAGGGGTGAGGAGTACAGTGTGGCTGTCTCCCTGGAGGCCTTCCTGCTGGGAGCTTGGATCACTGCTGGGGGAGTTGTGGGAGAGATTTTAGGCTCAGAGTCCTGCCTTATTGCAACGCCAGTCATGGTTATCATGCCTGTTCTCGCCCAGGTCTCTCCCCACAACACACCCTACTCTGGATAGAAGACCAACCCCCACCCCCTCAGGAGAAATCAAGGACGGAGAAGTTCAGGCCATGTTTAGGATTAAGTTCCTTTGCTAAAATGGACAAAGACCCTGGGAAATGACTCAAAAGCCAGGAAGGAAATCTTGAAAAAAAAAAAAAAAGGAGCTCATTTAAAAGCAAGGACAAAAAATAATGAAGGGCAAGCTAAAATAACAAGGGAAGCCGATGACATCAGCCAGGCTTGCCTTTCTTTTCTTTTCCTCCTCTCAGTGATGCCAATCTGACTCCACCAAGAGGAATGGGTACAACATTTGAGGGGCTTGGCAGGGGTGGGAAGATGGAGTAGGTGTCTCCCTTGGGAGGCAGTCCTCTATGAAAATCAAAACCATCTGGACAGCCCCCTGCCCAGTCACTCCCACCATCAGCCCCCATGTCCCCAAGGCAAACACTGGCACCTTCAGAGTAGCCCCAGTCTGAGGCTGACAGCATCAACGTCACTGGGACCCCATGACTGGCACATTCTTTTGGGTCTGGCATCTTCAGTTCAGTGTGGCCATGTACAACAGACCCACCCGATGGGATGGGGCTGTAGAATGTTCAGTTATTCTGGCTGCTGGGTGACTATGGTGCAAGCTCACCATGGTTTTTGAGACCCATTCTGCTGTGGATGGAATTCAGATAGGCCCTAGGTCTTGCTGTGACTTCAGGGAGATGAAAAGGCACCTTCTCCATCTGCATTTTCTGAAATGAGTCCCTGGAGGCATATGCTGTGGTTCCGTCTCTTCCTGCTGCCTTCGTGCTGGTGAGCTCCCCAAAGAGCCGTTAACTTCTGACAACCTGAAGTGCCAGGACCTTTGTCCTTCCAGCAGAAGGTGTGAGGAGAGTGGAGTAAATGGTGCAGGTTTGGGTCCTTCATCATGTTTTTTAAAATGTTTCATTATTGATTTGAAAAGGCAAGCTGACACAGAGAAAGAGATCTTCGTTCACTGGTTTATTCCCTAAATGCCTCCCAATAGCCAAGGCTGATGGTTCAGGAGCCAGGAACTCCATCTGGGTCACCTGCTGCCTCCCAAGGCATGCATCAAGAGGAAGCTGGAGTCCAGAGGAGAGCTGACACTTGAACCCAGGCATTCAACGGGGATCTTGGGTGATCCTAGTGGTGGGTCTGAACCACCATGTCAAACACCTGCCCCATTGGTCACCATTCCTACAGGGCCAGCTCTTGTATCTGGTACATCTGAGCCACAAGCCTCTAAACACCCCCAGGGGTCTTCCTTGTGCCCCTGCCTACAACCCCCAGTTGCCCTTAGGAGCTCACAGCCAGGTTAAAATCTGAGCAGGTGGCGTACAAGAAGATGTAGATAGTGTTGTCTCAGGGAAGAGGAGGAGGAAGGAGGTGAGTCAGACAGAGCCCCAACATCACAAGGGTCGGATATCTATTGGTGAACCCAGATACCTGCCTCCTGTGTTGTGAGAGGCGACATCAGCAAGTAAGGAGCTGAGGTCCCACCTTTGTGCCAGCAAGAGGATCCTGCTGTGTCAGCCATGCTCTTTTTGTTTGAACACACAGGCAGTTCACAGGCTCCGTCAGGACATGCTACAGGGCACACAGAAGCTGGGCAGCAGTTAACCCCAAGAAGGTGGCCCTCGTGTCCAGCTCAGGATGCAGCCAACTGCCTGCCCCAGTCCCGGCCAAGAGAGCCAGGCCAGGTTTTCCTGCAAGCTCCAGATGGCCTGACTCTGAGGACAAAGGGCTCTGAGGGGGCTTTCCAGAAGCCCAAGGCCCTGGGCGGCAGCCCCCAGCTTCCTTCTAGCAGGGCTGACCTTTGCTGACCATCTGTGGGCCAATTATCTTCTGAAACATAAAGGCCAAGGGAGGACTAGACAGGCTCGCAGGTGTGGAAGTGGAAGGAGTGTTTGGGAGCAGCCACTGCAGCAGTTCCCAATCTCCTCCAGACTTGCCCTGGGCCATCCTGCCTCCTGGAGCACAGACACATCCATCTATGGGCAGGGTTATAGTCCCAGACTCTACTAGTTCAGAAAAATGTCTTGGAGCTTGCCCCTTATCAGCCCCTGCAGCCTGGGCATAGTTTTCCAAGCTCGCCTTTCCTGGCCTGGCCTTGGCGCATTCCTGAACAGACCCTGGTGACCTGCCTCTGGGGGCCTAGAGGCTGGTGGCCTTTGTAGATTCTAAAGGGGGGGTTGTTTTTTGTTGTTTTTTTTCTTTTTTTCTAGAAATGCAACATGCTAGCGTTCCACTAGATGAGATGTGTGTATGTGGAAATTCTTTCTCTGTTGGTCATTTGTCTTTTGACTTCCTTCATGGTATGTTTTGATTCCCAGAAAATTCAAATTTTATCTAATTAAATCAACAACCCATGCTCCTTTGGGCCTCTCCCATTTGTATTTTACTTGGATTTTTTTTCCTTCCCACTCTCATTTATTTTTTTTTTAAGAAATGAATCCATTTTTAAGTAGTTTTTACTTAAGTTGTTTCATTACACCAAATGTGTGAGTTTTTAAAGATTTAATTGTGTGAGAGGTAAATAAGAGAGAAAGAGAGAGAAAAAGAAAGAGAAAGAGATCTTCCATCTGCAAATTCATTCCCCAAGTGGACATAACATCTAGGGCTGGGCCAGGCTGAAGTCCAGAGCCAGGAGCTTCTTTCAGTTTCCCAAGTGGGTGCAGAGACCAGGACTTGGGCCATCTTCCACTGCTTTCTCAATCTCATTAGCAGGGAGATGGAGCAGCTAGGAGCAGCCAGGACTCAAACCAGCACCCTATGAGATGCTGGCATGGTTGCCAGCAACCACTTAACCTTGCTACATCATAACTCTGACCTCCAGGGGTGTTTTCATAGACAGAGTGAGTTGGAAGCCAACCTAATTTTATTTTAAATAGTTACCTGGTCACCTAACATCATTAAGTGATCTGTTCTCTGGCAATTGATTTTCATGTTTACTCTAGAGTATCAGGATGGAGGGAGATATTTCATTTGCTGATTCGACTCCCCAATGCCTGCAACAGGCAAGGCTGGGCCAGTAGGACAAAACTGGGAGTCAGGAATTCAGGCTGGTTGTCCCATATAAGTGGCAGGGATCCAACTGCTTGAGCCATCGTCGTTTGCCTTATGGAGTGCAAGCCTAAGCACACCTACATAGGATGCAAGCCTAGGTACACCAACATAAAACACAGCCTAGGCACACCAACATGGG
Source organism: Ochotona curzoniae (assembly GCF_017591425.1). Lineage (NCBI taxonomy): Eukaryota > Metazoa > Chordata > Mammalia > Lagomorpha > Ochotonidae > Ochotona > Ochotona curzoniae. Next base: position 18,638,308 of record NW_024465894.1, on the reverse strand, counting down.
ACACAGCCTAGGCAAACCTACGTGGGACACAGCCTAGGCACACCAATAAGGGATGCCAGCATCCCACTGCCATCATTCTTATGAAATCTGGTATGATTTGGTCTGCTTCTGTTTTGGGTTCCTTTCAATGGGTGTCTATTCAAACATCCAAATAGCACATCGTTTAGATATCTGTAGGGCGGGCATTCCAAACCTTCCATTTCCTCTTTACCTAAGTCTTCCCGTTATCCTTCTGCCTTGTTTTCCTATAAGAACTCTCCATGGAAGAAACACAACTTACCTGCTAGTACTGCTCGACTTCCAACATCTTGTTAACTCCACTGTAAGTTGGAAGTAATGTCGGTAGCAAAGGTGTTTTTAGTTTGTTTTTGTTTTTGTTTTTTAAGATTTATTTACGTTTATTAGAAGGCAGATCAGATTTAGGGAGAGAAGAAGAGATCTTCCATCAGCTTCCCAAATGGCCTCAACAAAAAGTTGAGTTGATCTGAAGCCAGGAGACAGGAGCTTCTTCTAGGTTTCCCACATGGGAACAGGATCCCAAGGCTTTGGGCCATCCTCTACTGCAGGCCATAAGCAGGGAACTGGATGGGAAGTGGGGCAGCCAGCCAGACAAGAACCAGTGCCCATATTTCAGCCTCTGGCACTTGCAAGGTGAGGATTTAGCCATTGAGCCACTGCGCCAGGCTTAGCAAAGGTGAGGAGCTCACCTGCAGGTCACTCAGGCCAGACAAGCAGCAAAATGTGATACAGTGCTGTCATTTTTGCTCTGCTTGAGCTTGCTGTGGCTGCCCAAGAAGGAATGGAAAGCATATCCCTGGCTTGGGAAAAAAATGCAAGCCTCCACATGCCTGACATCCAATTTAGGTACCAGTTCAAGTCCCAGCCGATCCACATCCAATCCAGCTCCCTGCCAATGGCCTAGAAGCCAAGGATGCCCAATTCTTCGGTCCCTGCACCCACGTGGGAGAGCCGGAAGAAGCTCCTGGCTCTAGACTTTGTCCTGGCCAAGACCTAGTCATCAGGGGAGTGAGCCAGCAAATGAAAGAGCTTCCTCTGTCTCTCCTTCTCTCTGTTTAGCTCTGCTTTTTAAGTAAGTAAGTAAGTAAATAAATAAATATTTAGGCAAAAAAGGAAAAGAAAGATCTTATGTTTGTGTAGATTGACCATTAACCAATCTACAGTAGAGTGTCAAGTGTTACAAGAATGTTGAGTTGTCAATTTCAGAATAAAGTCTCTTTTCAGGCACTGTTAATCTTTTCTCTCTGGTGATTTTAACATTTTGGCACCAGGAACACGCACTTTGCATATCCTTCAGTGGTTTCACAGCCTTTCTTAAAAACTAGTCGTAAATGGACTGGTTTTCACTGGTCTTAGTTTTCTGGAGGATAATTAGTGATTTTTTTTTTTTTTGGTAATTTGAATCCATAACCAGGCACCTAATGATACTACTCATTAGAGCTGATGTTAGTAAGTTGATTCTCTTTGTTCTTCTGTACGGAATACATTCCACATGTAAAACATAACCATCACCCTTCCATCTGACACATCATTGCTTCTCTTCCAGCTAAGCACACATCAAAGATCTGTTGCCTGACATTTTGGTTCAACACTGCATTTTTATCATAAGAAAGTGACGTTCTTTTGAGAAAGCAAACTCGTCTCTGTTCCACTGATTTCTAAAAGGAATCCTGTATTGAATATGGCTAACCTCCTAACTGGTCTCCATGGAGATAACTGAGCATCTTATTCTCCCAAGACTCAGCCAGTGCTGCTGTGACAGCCTCAGCCCAGCCCCTCTCAGAGCCTGCCGTATGGGTGGGGCTGCCCAGGGTTGCCAGCCCTCAACCTTGGGGGCCCTCAGTCCAGAGGAGCCGTGGGAGATGGGACAGCCCAGCTTAGGAAAACCATCACAGTCAACACAAATGATCCCCGAGCCCCCACCCAAAGGATCGGACATGCAGGGAGATGTATACTTGCAGCTGCCAGTGGGGCGTGCACCCAACACTCTTCAGGACCCTCCTGTTTGTCCCTCTTCCCGCCCTACAGCTCCTGATTTCCCAGGCAGCCTTCCTCCTGCCTCCCTCCAGCTGTGCCTCCAGGAAATCCACTGCACTCAACCTCGCACTAAGTCTCATGGAGGGCACTGGTTTTTAAACAGGGCCTGGTGGGGTCTGGCTCCTTCGATGCTCTTGCAGGTTCATATCTGTCCACATTTCCCTTAGGATTCCTGCCTTGCTGATCACAAGCACTTGTGGTCTTCCCTCGTGTTTTCTCAGGATAGCTCTCTGTGTAGACACTCCAAAGGAGGCAGGAAGTTTTTCTGCTCCTGGCTGTGGCAGTGCAGTGGGCTCACCTGCCACTTTAATTGCAGAGTCTCATCCCATCTTTAGCGGGGTAGGAATGAGCCCTACAGTGACACTTTCAAAGGGTCCATGGAAACTGGTCTATTTGGATCCTTCACATCTTCTTGAGGACAGAAATTTTTTGTTTTTTACTTGTTTGTTTTTTCTTTTGCTAGAAAAGGAAAAAAATACTAGTACGGTGCGTATTTCTGAAGTATTGCCCATTCTGTTTGCCTTGCATGACATTACACCACATTACCTGCATCCCTCTGTTTTTTTCATTTCTACTTCACAGTTCCTCCTCTGTGCAGGATTTTCATAACAAGGATTTTCTGTGGGCTTTATGAGGAGCCCTCTTAGACCTTTGAACCCCTTGGAGAATCATTGTACAGATCTTTTCATCACACCTGTGATTAAGGAGGCCCAGAGTGTGGCAGGGTTGGCTGCCTTAGAAAGAATAGAGCTGGAAACAGTACGGGACAATGTGTCCACATTCCTCTGCATGTCAGTACCCCAAGCACTTTTCTGTGAGAGCACAGTGGGTCCTGGTTCCTATCTGTCTTGCTAGCAGTAATGTCAGCGGGCCCCTAACTCGGCACTGGGTAGGGAAGTAAAAGCCACAACGTAACTTGATCTTGAAGGTGCTTGGAAGTAGGGGAACTCCCCAGTCTGAGTCTCCACCCATCATTGTTGTAATGGTGGCTCCTGGCCCCGTCTGGTCCCTTTATTTGTTTACCGACATTATTTTTGTCACATGCCTTTTAAACAATGACTGCATCCCCGCAGCAGCCTGAGGCCTCTTCCACCCACAGCAGATCTTCTCCCACGAGAGAGACCACCTCCCGCCAGCACTTTTGTTAATGTTGCCTGTCAGGATTAACTCCCTAGAGGAAGAAACAATTTTATCGTGGGGAATAAAATATTTTTAAAGAATGAAATCCAACACCAGCCTATCATTACAAAAATCCAGGCTGTGGGAGACAACAGCAGGTATGGGGATCCTTCATGTGGGGTCCAGGAGGAGACAGCAAACCCACAGGTTAACACAGACTAAAAATGCTAGTCAATCGACTGTAAACAAATAAACTGTAAAACTTTATCAGAATGAGGCCAGCACAGTGCCGAAGCAAGCTTCATCTGTAGTGCTGGCACTTTATCTTGGGTGCCAGTTCGTGTCCTGGCTGCTCCACTTCAGATGCAAATCCCTACTTACAACCTGAAAAAGCAGCAGAGGATGGTGCAAGTCCTTGGCCCCCTGCACCCATATGGGAGACCTTAAAGAAGCACTTGACTCCTGGCTTCAGACGGACCCAGCTCCAGCTATTATGGCCATTTGGGGAGTGAATGAAAGAATAAAGGTCTTTTTTTTTTTTCTCTCTCTCTCTCTCCTTTCTGCAAATCTGCCTGTCAAATTAAATAACATTTTAAAAAGAAAACGATCATAGAAAAAGTCACATGAACCCCATTAAACATCTGATGATGATCATTTTTAGGTTGATGCTATTATACATTTTAAAAGATTCTTTAACTATTGGTGATACTTGTTGAAGTATTTGCAAATGAATAGGTTTGAATTTGTCTCCAAGCAATCTTGTACAGTGATGGAAGCTGGCAGATGAAATGAGATCAGTATGCACGGGGTTTATTGCTATTGGCTGGTAAGCTCATGGAGTCGTTATGGTATCAATTACTGTTATATCACACCCCTCTTAACTCTCTGAATGTGTTTGGAAATGGCCATTAGAAAAAGTTTAAAATTTCAAGAAAAAAAAATCACCAAAGGCATCACCCTATAGGATTGGAATTTGAAGACCGATCGTGTTTTTTCCCCATGAAGACTTTTGTAAACCAAATTTGCTCTGAGAAATAAATCTGAAGTGGCCAACGGCAACAGAGCGCATTGATTACATGAGGAGGGGCTGCCTGCACGGTGGCTTTAGTGTGGGATTAAGTTACGATTGTGAAAGGAGAGCTCCCTTCCCAGGCCATCTGCAGCTCTGACTTAATTACCATGCTACTTCTCAGAAGGAGAAAACAGCATTTGTGGAAGCCGGAAAGCGCCTTGGAAATAGTAGATCTGTTTTTCTTTAGAAGCCGAGCACAGAGACCCACCTGCCTGGTTACTGTCACCTCCCGATGAGCAGAGCCAGCCAGAGGCACTGTGAGATGTGGGGAGCAGAGGAGGACCTCTCTGCAGGGATATGCTTCAGGGGCAGAGGAGGGTTGACTGGCCAGCGACCCGTGTCAGGAATGGCCATGATGCAGCCTGATGCTCTGTCTCTCTGTTTTCCTGATCCAACAGGTCTGTTGATGTCTTCTCTGGATGACCCAGACTGGGGCATGGGCCTATTTAGCCTGTCCTCTACTTCATCCTCTCAATTGCTTGGTATGCCTGGGTCTGGCTAGACAACTAGCTCATCTGGGGGTGGCCCTCACACACTTTGAAGCCAGAGGAGTTGGCTCAGAGAAGTGAATGGATACACAAGCTATGGCATAGCAAGTTGCGTCACTGCCTGTGACACTAGCATACATATGAGAGCACTGGTCCAGATGCTCCATATAGAATCCAGCTCCCTGCTAATGCACCTAGGAAAGCAGCACAAGATAGCCCAAACACTTAGGTCCCTGCATCCATGTGGCAGACTAGCATGGAGTTATAAGTCCTGGCTTCGTCATGGACCTCGCTGTTGTGGCCATTTGAGGAGTGAATCAACAGGTGGAAAATTTCTCTCAATCTTTCTCTAAATGTGCCTTTCAGAACTACCCAGCAAATTTTTCCATGGCAAGAAATGCCAGGGACAGCTCAGGAAGTTCAGAGGCAAGCATTACATGGCCTCTGTTTGCTCAGCCTGGTGCTGGGTGCCAGTGGGCAGAGCAAGAAACACAGTCCTTACCAGCTAAGCCACCACAGGTGCACAGTCAGCCTGCTCCCACAAAACACACAGTCCCCTGCCACAACCAGCCTTGGCCTTTCCCTCCATGCCTCCAAACATGGCAGACTTAGCAGCCCCAATGCCAATATTTAGACACAATGCCACAAGCTATCCTCTCCCAAATTATAAAAATGACAACCCCGGTTGTCTGAATATTAAATATTTGAAAGTCAAATTCTGGAAAACCTTGGTTCTTACGGGTAAAAAATAATAATAATAATAATAATAATAGATAAGGAAAGCATCTGAGAGGCCACATCTCACACCAGAGTGTCTGGGCTTGCATCCCGGCGCTGCTCTCCACCACAGTTCCCTGCTAAGGCACACCCTGGGAGGCAGCAGGTGATGGCCAAGTTACATGGGTCCCCAACACCATATGGGAGACCTGGATGGAATTCCTGGCTCCTTCCCAGTTGCTATAGATACTCAGAAAGTGAACCAACAGATGGGATCTCTCTCTACGCCTGTTTATTTCTCTCCGTCTCTTCCTCTGACCCATTGCCTTTGGAGCAAATAACAGTTGTAATAAAAGGCTTTATTAGCTGGGTAGAATCCAATAACAATGCAAGCTGCTGTCAATGGAAGCTTCTGTTTGCCCATTTGGCACATCTTCCAGCTGCTGAGCCTTTAATGAATTAAGGTCCCATTGACCTGAAGAAGCCAATGTAGCCGCTGGCCACCTGGAACATCACAATGCCCAACAGGACAGGAAGATGCTGCTGCAGGGGAGCATGGTCTGTGTGCTGGACAGAACAGGACCACAGACCACGGGAAAGGTTTACGGGGTACGCTGCTGTCACAGACAAAAGATGCATTTTCAGCAACACCATACTCACTGCCTCGGCTTCCTCCCTCCACCTCTTCTAAGAGCCCTTTTCATAAGTATTGAGGTTTGGGGAATATCTACTTTCCAGATTCAGTGTTTAGGATTTTGCTCTTTGGGGGTTGTGATCTCCTAAGATGTTTAAAGACTTTAGGAGGGTCTGCTGCCTGTAGTGCAGGCATCTCCTATGGGCACTGATTCAAGTCCCAGCTGTTCCACTTCCAGTTCAGCTCGCTAATAATGTGCTTGGGAAAGCAGAAGAGCAATAGCCAAGTGCTTGGGCCCCTGTACCTACGTGGGAGACTCAGAGGAGGTTCCTGGCTCCTGGCTTCAGCAGCCATTTGTGAAGTTAGCCAATGGATAGGTTCTGCCACTCTTTTCTCTCTCTCTCTCTTCCCTCATAACTGTATCTTTCAGATAAATAAGTAAGTCTTCTAAAGTATTTTTAAGAGATTTGTTTCTGTTTGAAAGTCAGACAGAGGGAAGAGACAAAGAGAGAGAGAGATCTTCCATCTGCTAGTTCATTCCCCAAATGGTCATGACAGCCAGAGCTGAACTAATTCAAAGCCAGGAGCCAGGAGCTCCTTCTGGGTTTCCCAAGTAGGTGCAGGGGCCTAAGGACTTGGGCCATCCTCTGCTGCTTTCCCAGGCCATAAGCAGAGAGCTAAATTGAAAGTGGACTCAAACTGGCCTCCATATAGGATACCAGTACTGCAGATAGAGGATTAGCTTACACACTGTTACGCACTGCACCCCTCCCTACACATTTTTTAAACACATTTTTAAAAACAAAGACTTAGGGATTTTGGACTTAAGGTGTCTTAATCTTTCTGGCTTTCCACATTCCAGACTATGGCTGTCTAAGATTGTATCTTCAGGAATTCTGGCCCAAACTCTAGAAGCCTGCTATTATGTATTATGTATGTATCATTCCCACCCTGCAGACATTGTGGACACAAGTGGCTCAGGAGGGAGTCCATGTATGTACATGATTTTGGTGCTTGAATTGCACACATGGAGGGGAGTTGGCATTGTACACAACAGGTTAAGCCAGTGCAAACCCAGCATCCTACATCTGCGTGCTGGTTCAAGTCCCTGTTTTGCTTACAATCCGGCTCCCTGCTAGAGTGTCTGAGACAGCAGCAGAAGATAGTCCATGTACCTGGGTTGATGCCACCCACATGGAGGACTTGGAAGAAGCTCCTGGCTCCTGTGTTCAGCCTGGCCCAGCCCTGGCCACGTGGCCATCTCGACAGTGAACCAACGGATCAAAGGTTTCTCTCTCTCATTTTCATCCGATCTGTCTCTCTTTAACACCAACTTACAAATAAATGAAATCTTTAGATACATAAAATAAGCTGAAGTTCATCTGTGTTTAAAATGTATGATGTGGTTTTAATGTAATTTGCTTCCTGAAGTTTAACAGCCAGCACACAAAGACCTGATCTCTTGATACCCCATCATTAGAGAAGCTTCTGTGGATCACGCCAGCTGCCCTGAGGTACACCAATGGGGACCCAGCCCTGAAGGAATAAGAAGCAGGCAATGTGGGCCAGGAGAGGAACCCAAGGCTGGCTGCAGGTGAACACTTCAAAGATGACCAAGACGGGCCAGGACAGTTATGTGGATTGCAAGCCCAGAGCTGCAGATTGTTAGCAATCTCCGGAAGCATGGAAATCCCCCGCCCTTCCCAGATGCAATTGGCAGGCAAGGCTCTCTGCTGTGCAGCTGGTCAGCCAGGCATTATGCAACCACAACCACAACCACCAAAGCCCCCTAACAGCTTACAGCTCATGTTCAAGACTTATGATTCTCTGGCTTCCAGAGAAGAGGCTGGGGAATTCTGGCAAACTCGTTTATGCCAACTCACTGGGGGCCTTTTGGGTCAAAAGACAAGGGGGCCTGACGGGCATCATTCCAAAGAACATCGGTGTCTTCTGCCATGCCAGATGTGTCTGTTTCCAACCTGCTTCAGTTAACATGACATCTGCTGTCCCCTGAGCCGCCCTCCCACGCTGGGTTTCAGGCCACCTGTGCAAGGGGTATTTGAAGAAACCACCAGTTCAGGCTATCGTTGGCTTTTCACACTGAAGGACATGATGGAGTTGATTTTCCTTGCATGCCTTTTCAGTTGAGATTTTATATTTACCTTTCTGAGCTGGCATGATGGCATAACAAGCTAATTTTCCTCCTGCAAACACCCACATCCCATATTGATACTGGCTCATGACCTGGCTGCTCCACTTTCGATCCACCTCCCTGCTTATGGACTGAGAGTATAGTGGAAGATGGCCCAAGTGCTTAGGCCCCGGCACCCATGTGAGAGACCCTGAAGAAGGTCCTGGCTTCTAATTTCAAGTCAGTTCAGCTCTGGCTGTTGGGGCCATTTAGCGAGTGAACCAGCAGTTGGGAGCTCTCATTCTCTCACTCCTTCTCTCTCTGTAAAACTATGCCTTTTAAATAAAAAATAAGTCTTTGGACACAGAGCAATAGCCTAGTGGCTAAATCCCTGCTTTGCATCCCCTGGGATCCCATATGAGCACCAGTTCGTGTCCTGGATGTTCCATTTCCCATCCATCTCCCTGCTTATGACCTGAGAAAGCAGGAGAATATGGCCCAAAGCCTTGGGACCCTGCACCCCTGTGGAAGTCCCAGAATAGGCTGGTTTTAGATGGGCTCAGCTCAAGGTGTTGCAGCTACTTGGGGAATGAATCATCAAACAGAAGACCTTTCCTTCTGTCTCTTCTTCTCTGTATAAATTCGCCTTTCCTTTAAGAGCAAATCTTAAAAAATAAAAACATATTAACAAATAAGTCATCTGTCATCTTCCCTCACCCCTAGTCCTTGACATTCAAGCGTCACAGAGCTGCTTGGGAAAACCCTGGGGACTTCGACCATCCTGAAATCACTTGGTGGCAGCAAGCACCAATAGGCAGGTGCATAATTTTGTGCATGAAAATATCATGACAAGAAGTCCATGTATGTATATATTTTTAGTGTTTGAATTGCACACATGGAGGAGAGTCCTCAGACACTCACTGCACAGGTACTGGACATGGGCCCATGGGCTCTGAACACAGGAAGGATACCACATGGAGCCTGGTGTGGACAAGCATCCCCATTTCCAGGACATTTGCTGTGAGTCTTCATTTTGCAAACTCCAGGAATGTAAAGTGGTGTGATCAAGTTGAAATATCAGCTGGCAACAAGAGCCAAACCAGGACCCAAGGTTAACATGTGTGTGTGCATGCATCCATATATAGAATCATTACATTCAGATACTCGGATTCATGCTAACGGGAAGGACCCAGTTCCCAAAACCACATAATTATGCAAACAACAACCCCAGAGCATGCTGCTGATCCAACAACAATAACATGGTAAGATAATGATGTGGGATTTAACATATGTTAACTGATGTTGGACAAGAGCTAATGCACCTACAGGATTCTCCTTACCTTTTAGCATCCAAGCAGGAGAAACCCACATTGAAACTCCCAATAGGGTATCCTCAACTGTGTGTGACACTTCCCGGCATCCACTTGGGTGCGGAGACCCAAGCACTTTGGCCAGCTTCTGCTGCTCTCCCAGGTGCATTAGCAGGGAGCTAGGTTGGAAATGGAGTAACCCAGACATGAACCAGTGTACTATGGGATACTGGTGTTGTAGGTGGCCACTTTAGCTACTACACCACAATGCATTCCTCAGAAATGGGGATTTTTCACTAGACTTGGAATGGTGTGGGGGTTCAGCATGTGTCACAGCTCCACATGAGCACCTGACACATGGAAGGGCCCCAAGGCTTGGAATGAGCATCTCTCCTTAAAGTCATCTTGTTTTGTGTCCAGTGTGTACTTGGCCACACAAGGACTGGGTCTTTCTGACCTGCTTTCCATGCGACTGCTGAGGAACCACTTGGTCGCTACGGCAGGTTCTCAGGCTGAAGTCCACCCCATGTCTCAAGGGAAAATAGGGGGAGGAGGAGGTTTGGGGGTAGAGGAGTTATTGTTGTACCCACTGTATTTTATCTAAGATTTTTTTTTTTTCAAAAGCAGAGAGAGAGAGAGAACTATCCATCTACTGGTTCACTCACTAAATGGCTACAATTGTTGGGGTTGGGCCAGGCCAAAACCAGGAGCCAGGAACCCTATTTCGATCTCCCACATGAGTGGCAGGGACTGGAATCTGCTATTTTTACAGGTTCAGATGGGAAGCAGAGCAGCTGGGACTTGCATCAACACTCTGCTGGGGGATACCAACTTCATAAGCATCAACTTGGCACGCTGCACCTCCCACTGACCCCTGCTGTGCCAAATTTAAAGACAACCACACTGAGATTCAGAAGAAGAAATTGAAGAAGACAACAGTTGCAGCACGTGAGACCCCACGACATCCTTGCTGACTTTGCTCCTGTTGACGAGTGTCACCACAGGTTTAGGGTGATGTGGGCCATGAGCACACACCCAGCTATCACCCAGTGTCCCTTCTTGACAAGACACTGCACATTGGGTGAAGAGAGCAGCTCTAATGTGAGTCAGAGGGGATGCATGGCCTCCCAGTTCGTGGGTGAGTGAACAGCATGGCTGGGAAGACAGTGGCTCAGCCCCTTCTCTCCAAGTCCTGTTTCTTCCAAGTGGCCTTCAGTCACTCACTGGCTCTTGCTTCTCTTGCCCTGCAGGAATTAGGGTTCACAGTTGGTGCAGGAATGGGCCTTCTGGCTCCCAGCATCCCCAGGATGCACACTGTAGCTGCTCCTCAAGGCTGAAGGTGGACAGCATGGATGTGTACCTGGTCAGGGCCAGGTGAAGGCTGCCTCCTACACAGAAAATGAATGAGCAAAGTCTCAGGACAACTGAAGTCAATTAACTATGTGGAGATTAATTACGAAGTCCCTCCCCCCCGACCACCTTTCACCTGCAGTCTCAGCCAGTGCCTACCTATGAATACAAGGGCACGGACTGAATATAACACTCATTCGTGGGAGCAATAGAACAAGGCCTGCGGCCTCTAGAACCCATGCCAAGCTCAAAGACAAACAGAAACTGGCAGGCAGCCATAAACACCAGGCAGTACCACCTTGCGCCAGTTCTGACCTCTCTTCCCGGTCACTCTTCAAACCGTGCCAAGTTTGTCTGCATTAAGAGCTTCGTACCTAGTACCTCTTGCCCTGTTAATGAGGGAGTGTGCCAAAAGGCCCCCAGAGTGTGCTAGCCCAGCTCTCCAAGCACCAGCCCAGGCTATGGTATGGGAAGACAGGCAATGCTGCACTGGGAGGTCTTATGGGGACCCAAAACCTCAGATACAGATCCTGGAGTAACCTCTGAACAGCCAGATGTAGCTTCTGACAGTGTCACTTTGAGTGATACCAGTGAGGACACAGCAAGCAGTGTAGAAGTTGTACCCTAAGTGGGGGGTTCCATCACAAGGAGGACACACTCAACCTAAGGAGGTCACTCCACCAAAGAAAGACAGCCACCCATGGAGGACTCCCACCCAAGGAGGTCACCCCACACCCAAAGAAGACATCCCACCCCAGGAAGACACCCCACCCCAGGAGGACACCCCTCAAGGAGGATACCCCACACCCAAGAAGGACACTCTACCCCAAGGAGAAGGGTTCAGATAGCCTTTGGTTAGCTCAGTGGCCAGTCCTGGGGCACATGCCATGCTGAGGTCATAGAACAAAGGATAGGGGCAGGGACCTAGTTGATGATACAGGGAGCCTTGGCCAGCTCTTCAGGTGCATAGTTGCAGATCATTTGCTTGTTCAATTGCTGATCAGCAGTTCTTTCTCTGGTGCTGGTGGAGCATTGAAGGTTCACTCCTGCTGGAGAGAACTGGGGCACAGGCTTCAGGACTTGGCTTGAGCCAAGTGCAGGGGTCACCCATTCACAGTTGGGAGGGGCTGCCACTGTCCCCTAGCAATGCCCCTGGCTCAAGTTCTAGGGTCCCCCCTATTGCTGCACCCCACCCTCTCCTGACAGGTTTTAGGGTAAATCTGTTTTAGGAAGAGATTAGGGGTGGGAACAGGAAAAATTATTCAGCCACACCCTGCTGAGAAGGGAGCAACGTGAGGGAGAAGGGGTGGGGAGAACAGGGTGACCACATAAGTAAACGGAGACGGCCAGCAGCAAACCCCTGGCAACAGGGCTTCCTTCCTGTGGCTGGACAATGAGGCTGGGGATGCCGTCCTCCATCCATCAAAGCCAAGTTTACACACAGCGTCAGCCTGCAGGAGAAAAATCTGTTCAGCCTTACAGCCTCCCAGGGTCACATTCCAACTGACCTCATTTCCAGTCACCCAGCTCCGGCTGCTTCTTGGGGCTACTCTGCTGAGTGTCAAGTTCAGGGGAGCTCCTCATGTGTCTCCACCTGCCCTGAACTCTGCATGTGGTGACAGAACGGAAGGGTGATGGAAGTCTCCCCAGCCCATGTCCAAAGAGTAGGGACACATTTCCACTTGTGTTTCTGAAGCTCCCTACTGGGCATGTGCAAACTCATCCCTGCTTCCCCCACTAACACCCTCCCCATGCCACACCCTACTCCAAATACAACCTCTCTGTGAACCCAAGGGACTCTGGACATCTACCCACCCCACCATGTCACCGTGTTCCACCCCACCATGTCACCATGTTCCACCCCACCATGTCACAGTGTTCCACACCTAGACTACGGCAACAAATGCCTTCTATGTTCACCAAGGTCCCCCTCCAGTCATGAGTGGCTTGTCCTCCCAGCAAGACATAGAGGGATGCTTCCAAAGTGCATATCTGACCTGCTGGGCCAGATATGCTGGCTGGCTTTCTGCCCATCTTTCCAAGTGCATCCACTTTCCCCACATTCGCCTTCCCTGCTCTGTTCCCAGAACCAACAAGTCCCTGCTGTGCTGTCCACTCTCCACCAACACCCTGCCCCCTGCTTGGCTGAGTGCCCTGACTTGATACAATGCATCTGCCCTGTGTACCTGCCGAGTGCCTCCTCCCTCATGCCACTCTCACTCTCTGCCCCGTCCACCACCCCCACCTCGGCTCCCTCCCCAGGCTCGCTCCCATTCAAGAACAGAATCCATAGTGGCATGAACTCACTATGACATCCCCAGCCAGGTCTGATCCGCTTTAGGAGTAGGCATTCACTGCATACATTCAAGGGTGAGTGATAATGGATTCCAAAGGGCACACAGAAGCAGGAGCTCCCTTCAGTTCCCAGATGCTCCTACCTGTGCACAGAGCAACTCTTGCTGGCTGCAATGCTCTACCCAGCTTCCCATCTCACTCATCCAACTGCTGCCTGCTGGTGTTATACCTAGGGCTGGTCTCCTCTGAGGCCTCTTGTTCCTCCATCCTGCACCTGAACACAACACCACCCGGGCTCAGGGACTCTCAGCCCTGGAAGGCAGCCACATATCCCTTATCCGGAACGTGGCTCTCAAGAGATAAGACCTCCTTGCTGTCCACACTACAGGTCATAAATCCTGTGATTTCAAACCTTCTGCATCCTGTGTGTCTTGGCTCAGGTCCTCCAAAGACCCAGGAGCTGATATTCTGTGAGGAGGCTTTAACCACTCTGCCATCTGCTGCAGGGAGTGAGGGACCAGAGCTATGGGTGTGACTAGAGCTAAGGGGTACTTGTCACTCACTCACATGTTCCAGGAAGCCTGGGGCAACTGCAGCAGGATTCAAGGCAGCCCCTTCTAGAGTCTGTCCACATTGTCCTAGTTCCTTTCACTTTAACAAGACATAGGCGCCACTGCATGATAACACTAATGGTGACTGCCTGAAGCTGAACTCTGGGAGGGTTTGACTCAGTGGCAGGGACAGTGACAACTTAGGTGTATGGCAATGTACAACCCCACCATGCACCTTCTCCAACAGTCAGTGGGCCCTTTTTCCCCACCACAACATCCCGGGTCGCAGAGCAGTGTGCCTTTACCTAGGAGACCAGCCTGCCCCCACCTCCTCCTAGGCTCCCTCCTAAGAAGACCAGCTTTCCTCCACCTCCTCTTGGGCTCCCACCCACAAGGCCAGCCTGCCCCTACCTCCCCTTGGGCTCCCTCCTACAAGGGGCAGCTCAGCTCCTGAGATCCCTGATCAAGCTCTCATTTCTCATCCCTCCCCTACTGATACAGTGGCCAGGTGGTAGTAACCCCTGTTGTACCAGTCAGCCGTTGCTATTAACAAACCTCTCAGAGCTGCCTGTCTAGGGGGCAGAGGGTGCTTCTGCAGGTGCACCTGAGACCAGCTGCACACATCCATTCTGTTTCTGCTACAGCAGGTACATCACAGGCAAGTCACCACCAGTGAGTCTCGAGACTGAGCCATGTGAGAGTGCAACCCCTCCCTGGACATTGATGTTTGTTACATGGTTTGGTAGCCATCCGCATCGAGTGTGGGCCTCGGAGGTCACTATCTACTATAATTTGCTGATAAAGCATTTTTGACAGTGCAAGCAAAAACTGGCCCATTTTCTGGGACACATTCTGCAGGTTTACCTAATGTAATCTGCTGGCTTCATCCTCAGAACTGGTCAGCAGCGCTACAGCTGCAGTAGACTCCATTGTTGGAGAATTAGAGTGAAGATGATGCGTGGTCCTGATTGCAAATTTCTACCCAAGGAACACATGTCCCATGGTAGGGCAGCCTGTGGCACTGTTCAGCCTGTACCCTGTCTGCCTCTGTAGGCAAGTCTTAGGGTGCTAGTGGTGAGAGTAGGGCCATGTCCAGCACTGGAGACACCAGATGTCAACTGATGTCTTTCTTGGAAAGAGTTATTTATTTAATTATTTATTTATCTTTATTTTATTTATTTATTTATTTGAGAAAGATTGAGGGAGAGATAGTCCACCAGCTGATTTACTCCCCAGAAAGCTACAACAGCCAGGGTTGAGCCAGAAGCACCCATGTGGATGGCAGGAACCTAAGTACTTGGGCCATCTTCCATTGCTTTTCTCAGACTAGCAGGGAGCTGGATCAGAAGTAGAGCAGCTGGCTATCAAACTGATGCCCACATGTGGTGCTGATGTTGCAGGTGGCAGCTTTACCTTCTATGCCACCAAGAGGCCAACTTCAGTAACAAAGACTAAATGTCACATGGTGTGCATGTGATCTACGAGAACTCAGGCAATTGTGCAATCCTCTGGCTTCCTCAGGGTGTGACGTGTGTCAAATTTTCAAACAGAAGTCTCGCAGGATCCCACATTGCAGCATAGCAAGTAGAGCCACCATCTGCAGCACTGGCATCCCATATGGGCATTGGTTTGAGTCCCAGCTGCTCCACTGTTAGAAGAAATACCTGGTTTCAGAGCAGCCCAGCCCCAGCAATAGTGGCTATTTGGGGAGTGAACGAGAGGATAGATTACGCCCTCTCTCTCTCTCTCTCTCTTTCTATCTCTCTCTCTTTTCTCTCCCATTTCTCTTTCTATGTAACTCTATCTTTGACATCAAAATAAATAAATCTTTAGAAAAGAAAGAAAAAAGAAAGGCCCAGCACAATGGGCTAGTGGCTGAATCCTCACCTTGCATGTGCCAGGATCCCAGATGGGCACTGATTCATGTCCTGGCTGCTCCACTTCCCATCCAGCTCCCTGCTTATGGCCTGGGAAAGTGGCAGAGTTTGACCCAAAGCCTTGGGACCCTGTGTCTGCACAAGAGACCTGGAGGAGACTCCTGGCTCCTGGATTCAGATTGGCTCAGCTCCAACTGTTACAGCCACCTGGGGAGTGAATCAGTGGATGGAAGATGTTTGTCTCTCCTTCTTTCTGCAGATCTGCTTCCCCCATAAAAACAAATCAAAGAAAGAAAGAAAGGAAGGAAGGAAGGAAGAAATAAAAGAAAAGAAAAGAAGTATCTCCTGAGAGACCATGCAGTTTAGCAGACACATGTGATGGGAGTGGCCCCTGGCCCCCACTCCCTCGCCAGCACCCAGGACAACAGGACAATCACGGCGTGCCAATGCCAGGGATATGGGCTGACTGCAGAGTCTCAGGCTGCTTTCACACGTGAACAGGGTCAAACCACCGATCCACACCCACATGCTGAAACTCAAAACTCACTCCCATGAGGGGAAGGGAGTCAGCCACAAGAACAGGACAGCCCTCCAAAAGCTCGTGGAATTCAAAATTCAGCTGATTTTGAGAATTCATGCTTAAGAGGGAAAGTTCATGGGAAATGTGTACTTTGGGTAAGAAAAAGCTTGCATGGATTTCAACCTTTGTTGCACCAAAATTAGTTTATGTTTTAATTGCATTTTCACAATTATTTATTTTTCTGAAAGGTAGAAAGCCAGATAGAAAGAGAACTCTGGTTGCTGGTTCCTGAGGGCTTGCAGTGACTGGACCGACGCTAGCAGCCAAGAGCCCATCCGTGTCTCCCAAGTGGGTGGCAGAAGCTCAGTAACTTGAAACTTCCTGCCATCTCCCAAAGTCTGCAAGAATAGGAAGGTGGAGTCATGGGGAGCGGGCATGTTAAGTACTAAGACAAATGTCGACCTGCCCCATGGATTTTTTTTTCTCTTTTTCAATATTTACTTTATTTGAAAGACCATCTGGGGAGTGAACCAGCAGATGGAAAATTCTGTCTCTCTCTGCCTCCATCTCTGTCTCTGTAACTTCCTTTCAAATAAGTAAAACAGAACCAAAAAAAAAAAATATATACCAGCATCCCGCATGAGCCCAGGTTCGAGTCCCAGCTGATCCATTTCCCCTCCATCTCCCTGTGCATGCACCAAAGAAAGCAGTGGAAGATGGCTGGAGCATTTGGGTCCCTGTACCCATGTGGGAAACCTGGAGGAAGTTCCTGGCTCCTGACTTTAGCCTGGCCAGTCCTGGTCTTTGCAGCCATTTGTGAAGAAATAGTGAATAGAAGGTGTGTGTGTGTGTGTGTGTGTGTGTGTGTGTGTGTGTGTGTGTGTATGTGATCGAAAGACAGATTGAGAGATTGCCTTTCAAATAACTAAATGTTTTGTTTTGCTTTTAATGACCCACATTCATATAGAGAGAACGCATCACTGATGGAGGGCCAGGGTGCACCTGGTGGCCCCAGGAAAAGCGTACTGCCCCTCCTTCCGAGCATGGGAAGACACCCAGATGCCCCACCCTGGGTTTCTCAACAGAGGCACAAGAGGAAGTTAGGAAAGGAGAAAGGGCAAGGCAAACACATGCAGTTGGCTATGTTGTAGCATCATGGTGTGATTCAGCAGACAGCTCCCAGGGCTCCCACTCTGAGAGTCCCCATCTGTCCTGGCAGGGACTGCCTCCAGCCACACCTGGCTCCCTCAGCTGCCACCTGGGAGCCACACTGGGAGCCTGGCAGCAATGCCTCAGTTCACCTCTCCCAGCTGCTTCAGCCACTGCCTGGGAGCCACACTGGTTCCTTAGCCACCACCCGGGAACCACCAGGTCCCTCAGCCAATGCCAGGGAGCCACTGCCTGGGAGCCACACGGGTCCCTTAGCCACTGCCTGGGAGCCACATGGGTCCCTCAGGGCCTCTGCCTTAACAATTACAGTCCTGGCGTAAGGTTTTATCAGGGGATAGGGCCTGGGGATCATGTCAGGTACACTGGGCAGGGAGAGTCAGAACCCAAGATAGTCAGGTTCTGCCTCATCTGGGGTCTGAGTGAGGATTGGAGGACCCAGTGGAGACTTGCAGGCTGGACTGGCCCCAGTGCAGGCTCTGGAGCTGGGAAGGAAGGAAGTAGAGCTGAGGGAGGTGGGCAGGTAGGAGCTGGGAGGGCCAGGGTCTGAGACCTAGGGTGTGGGGTCCTGTGCCCAGTAAGGCCACATCAAACTTGAGTATTTTATGGTCCTGCCATGGAATGGGACAAAGCTCAGCAGGGAGGTCTTTCCTGGTTTGGCAGCCTTGATAGAAAGGGGCACAGAAGTGTTCAGCATCTTCACGTAACCCTACAGAGGAAGCAGCATCCCTGAGCTGCGGGACACAGAGCATCTCAGCGCATGCACACACACACACAGCTTCCAGGGTCCACAGAGGGCCACTGCCCAGTCCACAGCCTGATGTAGTTTGAGAGGTCTCTCTGAGGGAGGTGGGACCTGTTCAGGCTGCCATGAAAGACATGAGGGTGGGCGAGGGACCAAAGGCGAAGGAGGTGGGGAAAAGATTCACGTAAGCCAAAGCTGTACACTCCCTTTGTCCAGGCCACTGCTGTGCAGGCCGTATCCCCAACAGAACCCAGCTGGTGTCAGCCCCCAGGGTGGCCATGCTGCACCCACCTGGCATTCCCTGTGTGGCCTTCCACTCTCATTTGAGAATTTTGCTTTGATCAGCTAGGTAGTGCTGATCAAACCCCAGTGACCCAAATCACCACATAGTTGCAGTGAAAACTTCAGTTGTTCCTTATTTTATCTGTTGGAAGATCAAAGTCACAGACATGAGAGGAGAGACAGAGATGGAAAGAGACAGAGAAAGAGAGACATCTGAATGTACAGATCCTCTCCCTTAATGGCCGCAAATGCCAGGACTGAACTTGGCCAAAGCCAGGAGCTTCACCCAGCTCTCCCACATGGGTACAAGGTTCCAGGCACTTGAGTTGTCTTCTGCTGCTGTCCCAGGTGCAGCAGCAAGGAGCTGGAGGTAGAGCAACTGCGACCTGAACTAACACCCTTTTGGGATGCTCTGCCACAGGCAGTGGCTTTACCCATTATGTCACAATATTGGTCTTCCCACCCTCTTCTCGGCTCCCAACATCCTACCTGCTATTCCAGGGAAATGGGGACCACAGGAGGGTGTCTTGGTGATGAACTTCCGGTTGCTACTCTGCATGGGGACCTCAGGCCCCACCTGAGGAAACATCAACCCTAGATGGGACCCAGAAATGTGGCCAGTCTAGGGGTTCCCTCTGTGGGTTTGATACCCCACTCACTCATCCACCCACCCACCAGGATGTCCTTTAGAAGGGAAAGGTGCCAGCATGCGGCCCCTTCTCAGCATAGCCAGAGCTAGGCTGTTGTTCGGGGTTCGCACAGAGCTTCAGCTAGTGTTGGGCTAAACACAAGCTCAAGAGTTTTAAAGGCGTAAGTACAGAGCTCAGCAACAGAATTGTTCTGTCAGCCAGGACCCCATGGCTCACAGGGGACTGTCAGCAGCAAGATACCAGGGGCCTTAGCCTCAGCCATAGCTGCCAGCACCTGGCCTTGACCTTGGAAGGCAGATGACTCTGGTGGATCCTGCTAACGTGTGTGCTCCTGGGTGCCTTTCTCTCTCCTTGTCCCCATTATGTCCCCCAAGCTCTGTGGGAAGGCAGCGAGGTCCAAGACTTGGTCAGAGCTCCCAACTCACAAATGTTGGCTGTAACTCAGAGAGCATGCATGATCATGTCCTGTGCATGCCCCATGGCAAAGGGGCCTGGCAGGGGACAGTAGGAGGAAGCAGGCTGGACATTGTTCAGGCTCTATGGGAGGTGAGACGCAGGCACCTAAGGAGACTGGGAGCTGGGTGGCAAAAGCAAGAGCGGTCATGAAAACTGGGACTGCAGCTGAAGCTCAGAGGGGCTTGGAAACAGTGAAGTACTGGGGGATGGGTGCTCAGGCTGGGGTGTAGGCCAGAAGGGTACGCATGCCTGGGTATGTATGCCATATGTATGTATATATGTGTGTATGTATGTCACACACAGGCAAGGGAACTAGGGGTGCTAGGGATGACAGTCACCCTGGGAGATGGCTGCCCACTCTGGGCCCACCTCCACACTGTCTCGTGCAGCAGACACTGGCATCCGGGAGCTCACTCTCTGGTAGGTGCCATCATGGACAGTCCAGGAGGTACCAGCCTAGGAAGCAGCCTTGGGACACGGGGAGAAGAGGGCTGGGAGACACATACCCCTGCTCTGCCATTCTTAGGAGTCTGGTTTGTCTCAGGCAGTGCCGTGTGCTCCTTCCCACACCTGTGATACCCCCTCACACACATTCTCCAATAACACTGCTGGGCTTTGTCTCCCAAGCAAATGCCCATCCATAGGCCTTAAGGTCAGGAGCAGTTTACGGGTCCCTACCTGAGGCGCAGGGGACCTATGCACCTCAGCTGACCCCTGATCTCAGCTCAGTCCAGCTGGACAGAGGCAAGGGAGAAACTGTGGGAGCTGGGTGACTTCCACAGGGTGGTAGCAGCCTCCAGCTCAACCCAGAGTCAGCAAAGGTTGCCACCCGCCTACGTGGAAAGCAGCCCCAAAGGCAAATATCTGGCCAAAACACAGACAACCCTACAAAGCCCAAATGGTTCCTCTTGCTTGGCTGGTGATTCGGGACTGATATAAGCTGTCGCCAAATGTGAAAACAGCACAGGAGCTTAAGGCAAAGTCCAAACAGACCTGCTTGCCTGGTCACCTACTTGAGGCAGCTTAAAAACAGATTTGTCTAAACGCAATGCAAAGACATGAGACAAGTCCCACCAAGACTTGTTTTTATGCCATTTTTCTGCCAAAGATTTGAAGGGAAAAAAAATCAGTTTTGCTAGAAGCAGCACAACTAAGTATAAAATATGCAGTTATCTCTAGTTATGTATTTGGCAAGCTATTGCCTCTGGATCATGTATTTTTCCACAAAAAGTTGATACATATTCCATTAAAAAATAGAAACAAAATAAGCTGGAATGCTTTGTCAAAAAAAAATCTTGAGCGTAACCATATACTCATCTTGGAAATTAAAATGCATATTAGCATTTTCAAGTCACCAGCAACTTCTCAGACACGGATCTGACTTCAGTGTTTTCCAAATGCAATGGGCTGTGAGATCTTTCTGTTTGTTTCTGTAAGAAACGGTGATACCCTGAAGGACACAGTGTGTTCCAAGAAACACTGTTCTGCACTATCGACCCTACCAGCAGACGGTGGAGAGTGCCGAGCGTGGCCAGCAGGGCTGGCCCCCGCGCAGCTGAAGCAATAAGCCAACTCTGACTCCCCGCTAACGTACCTGGCTGGGTGGCACTTCAAGAGGCTCAGAGGAGCCAGTGTGCAGTGTGTGCCTTGTCCAGGTCCTAGCCCACTACAGACCAGTTCTCCCACAGATGTACGTGAAAGTCGGAAATCGACACCAGGACAGCAGGGGCAAGTTGGAGCTTATTTGCAATGTGCCCAGCAAGGAGTCCAGCCGCTAAAGGTCAGTGCTCAGCAGGACGTGGCTGCTCAGAAATTCTGTGTGTGCACAAGAATTCAGCCCTGAGACAGAGAGTAGCAGTAAGCAAGATAGCAGCATTTAATGAGTAGAAACGCACCTGCCACAGGGGTGGATGTCTGGGAACAAGATGGAGACCCTTGTCTGCACTGAGCTTGGCAATGCCGAGGGAATATCTGGTAGACAGGTGGGGGACTCGGGAAGGGGCTAAGAGCCGAGGCTATATTCAGACCAAAGCTGTTAGGGACCATTGTATGGGTCCCCCAGTTACTGTCCTCTGCTCTCCTGGGCATTGGAGTTCCTAAAAAGCCTACCACGACCTCACCAACATAGAGTTAGGCCATTTCAGAGCGCCCCTTGGTGCAGGGCAGAGGGGGATGACCCACCTAACAGGGTTACCAGGCACAGTAGGCACGCTACTCTGTTTTTGGGCCTCTCCTCCTAGTTCTGTTGCACTTTAAGAATTCTCAGTGTTACCTTACTTAAGGAGCGTGTATACTGACCTACCTGATGGTCAGCAGCAGGAAGCAGGTGCAGTCTTAGGAAGGCACTGTGGTGGTGGAGTGGACTCCAGCCCATCTGGGGGCTTACAGGTGCCTTAGTTGCTACAAGATTGGATGAGAGCCTTGAGTCTCTGCAGAACATCTCAAAACGGAGTCCAAGAATAGAATTTAGCCATGAGGATGATCCCTGAATTCTCGGTCTTGACATCTGGCATCCTGTGGGACTGGCTCAGTCACTAGAAGGGAGCTAACCTGTCCTCACGTTGGTGACCACAGAGGAACTGCAAACCAAGAGCGGAGCCTGGGGCTTAAGTGAGTCCACCCTCTAGGCATCTGGGATGGCAGCTTTGGGACTTCAACATCTCAGAAGCTTCCCCAAGGGCTGGGCATTTAGCCTGATGACTGGGACACTGACCAACAATTCCGCTCTACCCTGCACTGCCAGGGTTCCATTCGCAGCACTGGCTCATGACTCCAGACTCCTGCTAAGGCAGATATTGGGAGACAGTGGGAATGGCTCAAGTCACCAGGAGGTACCTGCCACACGGGTGGTAGACCTGAAGTCAGTCCCCAGCTTGCACCCTGCCTCACCTGTCGTGAACTTTGAGGGAGTGAACCAGCAAAAAGGGAAGCCATCTCTCTTCTCTGTCAGACAACTATCAGGAAAGGAAACCCAAACACACCCACGGGCTGGAACAAGACTCAGACATTCCCTAAAAAGCAACACTGACTGGCCAGACCTCAGAGTTGCACAGGGAGGCAGCCTAGGCTCGTGGCAGCCCAGGCTCGATTCTCCAGAGAGCTGCAGATCTCACCACTTCATAGCTCTCTCCCTTATCTGCAAAGTCCCTTTTGCTTCTCATTATGCTGTCAACACAATTGTTCCGTTTGTTTACAGGGTCTGTGGATCTTCCAGGATTTATTTCTTGTTTCTTATCTTTCTTTGCCACCCGCAGTCAGCTAGAGCACAGTCATGGCTCATGGAAATCACAGACAGAGCCCTGTGCTCTAGCCGCAGGGAGGCCCTAAAGTTGAATTGGAGGCAGAATCCTCCCAGCTGGTCCCCAGGGAGCCCCTGAGGTTGTTCCCAGGAGAGGGGGACCCAGGCCCTGAAGTAGAATGAAGAGCCCACGCCACTCATCTCAAGAGCTGAAAGGGATGTAAGAAAATGCCTCCTCTTTATTCTAGGCTCAGTCTTTCGGATAAGAATGCAACTCAGCCTTACACCAGCATAGTAACAATAATAATAACTGCTTCCTGTTGAGGGTTTTGTGTCTCATCTCTCTGTTCACAGGTGTGCAGTGGAAGACCTCACTGCACAATTTGAGCGTGGTCTGTCCCCCACAAATGCCTGTTGGAGCTGGTTCCCCACTGTGGCAGTACTAAGCCAGGAGTATTGTGGTACAGGGGCTCATCATCCACACCACTTGAGACATCAGCACCCCATAGCAGAGCCTCGGTTGAAGGCGAGGTTGCTGTACCGCTGATCCAGCTCCTTCTAATGCTCCTGAGGAGGCAGCAGATGATAGTTCAAGTGTTGAACCTGCCTGCCCCTCTTCTCCTTCCCCATTGAGTGTGGGAGCCCTGGATGGAGCTCCTGGCTTCTGGCTTCAACCTGGCCCAGCTCCAGTCAGAGGCAGAGCCCAGTGGGATATGACTGTGTCACTCACAGAGGATTAATGCTGGTCTTGCAGAGGGAGGCAGTTCTCACAAGAGTGGGTTGTGAAGCTGCAAGACCATCTGCCATGCTAGCCCCTTCTGCATACAGACATTTTTCTCCAGCTCCTCTATCATGTTCAGCCACAGGATAGCTGGGACTGGCCTCCAAACAGTAAGCTAAATGAAGTTCTTCTCTTTATAAGCAACCATCCCTGACTATTTTGCAAAAAGCAGCCTAGTATTCCTGACTTACCAACATAGGCCAATGTCTGGTGGTCTATTGTCAACACAGAATGGAGAACAACTTAGCTGACTTAAGAAGTAACAAAACTTCCTAGG
Organism: Ochotona curzoniae; assembly: GCF_017591425.1. Classification (NCBI taxonomy): domain Eukaryota; kingdom Metazoa; phylum Chordata; class Mammalia; order Lagomorpha; family Ochotonidae; genus Ochotona; species Ochotona curzoniae. Next base: position 18,614,593 of record NW_024465894.1, on the reverse strand, counting down.
CAAACAGGATGTGATGGAGTAGGCAGCTCGCAGAGGAAAAGCACAGGGAAGGGAGGAGGAAGGTAACCTGGTCACTTAGGGGATAGCAGAGAAAGTTGTACAACCTGTAGTGCTCAGCCAATAAACCACCAGGGAGGGACTTCCATGGGAGGATAGAAATCCTATAACTGCCCTGGACATTCCTGCTAGTCAGACACCAACTGTTGCAAGACAGGTAACACAGTCTGACTTTCATTGACCTTCCTGAGTCCGTTTCTGAAGCAGACCAGGTGAGGCCATTTCCCACAAGTACACCTGTAAAGGAACAAAGACTTGCAAAACCCAAATCACAGAGGCCCATGCAAAAGAGAAGGAAGCAGCTGGGCTTGGAGTGAAACCTGCATCACCACATGGAGTCCACAGTTGGGACCCACATACAGGCACCATGGCTTCCGACCACTCCAAAGAGTTCTGGTGGCTTCCTGGACAGGCCACTTATAGCCTCCAACAGGCTACTCTGAGAGGAAATCGGTGCTAGTTGGAGATGCTGAGTGATTTTTGAAGTCCCCGGGGAAGTGGTTTGGGTTGACCATGAGTGAGGCAGAAGACTGACCCTGGATGAGCAACCAGGGTGTGCCTGGTGTGTCACACCGATGGCTGTCTCATGGGTTCCTGGAACAGTGGAATCAGGTGATACCTTGTGCCAGGCAGAGAATGGAGCTGGGAAGATGCTGTATTTTTTTTTACCCTCCCTTTCTATTTTTGTTTGTTTAAGATTGTTTTTCAAGATGTGTATGTGTGTGTGTGTGTATGTGTGCATGTGTGTTTGAAAGGCAGAGTTACAGACAGAGGGGAAAGATAGAAAGAGGTCTTCTGTCCTCTGGCTCACTCCGCAAATGGCTGCAACAGGACTGGGTCAGGCTAGAGACGGGAGCCCAGAGCTTCTTCCAGGTTTCCCACATGAATGTCAGTGGTCCAGGGACTTGGGCCATATTTTGCTGATACATTGGCAGGGAGCTGTATCATAAATGGAACATCTGGGACTACAGCTGGAGCTTATATGAAATGCCAGTGTTGCAGCTGTCAGGTTAACCCACTATGTCACAACGCCAGTCACATTTGAATGGTAGGTGAATAGAAGGCAGGATTTGGGGGAAGAGAGAGACAGAGAGAAAGATGCTCCGTCCATTTCATTAAATGGCTGCAGTAGCCAGAACTGGTCTATCCTGAAGCCAGGAGCCTGGGCTTTCAGCCAGGTCTCCCATGTGGGTGCAGGGGCCCAAGCATTCTTTGCATCTTCCACTGCTTTGCCAGGTACCTGTGGACCCAAAGCGGAGCAGCAGGGATTCAAACCGGCACCCCGTAGATGGTAACTTAGCTCCCTTTGCCATAATGCTGCTTCCATCCCTTTTTCATTTTCTAAATTCCTGGAGTTCATATTTACAAGCGGTAAGGAGGGACCTTTCTGCTGAGGTTGATGGTTTCCCATCAGAGCGCCAGGGGACCAAGAACAAAACTGCCTAGACCCCTGGAGCCTGTCTTGCTTCTGCATCCAAGGCCATAGGTCAGCAGAACACAGAATCTACCTCTCAGGTCTGCAAGTGATCTGATTGGAAGATCTCAGACCCCAGCAGCTAGGCCCCTCCCTCTCTCAGCACAGAAGGAGCCCTGCCACAGGGCTATCCTCTCAAATTTCTAAAGGGATCTTCCAAACAATTCCCGGAACTGGAAGGTCGTGGGTGGGGTGAGGTCGCTGGCCAGTCTCCAGAAGTGTGGCTGCCGATAAGGAGCTCAGGGCAGGGACTCTCCAGCCTACAACGCCCACTCAGCTTCCTTGGGGGGCTTGGGAGTGCAGGGCGCCAAGCGCAGACAATGGAGGGAGGGTCTCCTCCACCCCCTCGTGTCCTGGTGGCAGCTGGAGGAACCCAGACACTTTCTCTGCCACCCAAGTGTCCCTGTGGGAGAGCAGAGGATGGGAAACACGGTCAGGGTCTCTGTGGTTGCTTGCTAAGGGGGCCAATCTGTGATTCCTTTTTAATATATGTTTATCAATTCCACTTATTAAGGCTGAGACTAGAAACAAACTAGCTAAAATTCCCCAAGCATCAGTATTATGCAGGTATCATTGGAAAGGTACAAGAGACTGACAAGGCAAGAGGGTTATACTGCCACTTGGGATGCTGGCATTCCTTACTGTGGTGCCAGCTTGAGTTCCTGCTGGTTTTATTTCCCATACAGTCCTATTGCTACACCTAGGCAAACAATGAAAGATGGCCAAGTAGCTGGGCCTCTGCCACCTATATGGAACACTGAGTGGAGTTCCGGGCTCCTGCCTTAGGCCTGGCCCTGTTCTGGGCTTGGCAGCCATGTGGGGACTACATCAGCAGATGGATGATCTCTTTCTTCCTCTCTTCCTCAAATAAGTACACACATCTTTAAGAAGAAAAGAAGAAAAGGTACAAATTCACTGTCCATTAGCAGGTGCGGACATAAAGGCTTAACAACCTTCACAGAAGAGCCAGGCCACCGAATCAGGCAAGGCAGGGCAGTAAGCAGGATGGAGCCAGGGCCCCGCTCTGGTGGCGGCGCTGACGGAGGAGTACCATAAACGCTTTGTCCGGGAAGACTCTGAGCCCTAGATAAAGGCTTTCCAGGGTTTGTTGAAATGTTCCCAGGGAATGTTGTCAAATCTTCCCAGACATTACTGCACCATTCTCTGCTCCTGTCAGAGCGGAAGTCCGCACGGCACCGATCGGCAACCTGAAATGAACCAACCCCACTTGCACTTGCACCAGAACAGGATAAAATATCTAGGAATAAAATTCAAAGAGATGAAGACTTACACATTGGAACACATAAAATGCTGATGAAAAAGACTACAGAAAAAAAAATAAATAAATGGAAACACCTCCAGTCGTGCTTGTCACATGTCAGTCCTAGCCCAACAACCTGTGCATTTAATGTAATCTGTGTTAAATGCCAATGATTTTGTTTTTGTAGAAGTGGAACAAGTTGTCCTAAAATTCATATGGGCCCTGGATATCCAAAACTGTCTTGGAGGGAAAATAAAAAGAACAAAATTGGAGGACTCAGGTTTCCTGATTTCAGAATGTGCTGTAAAGCTACAGGAATCTAAACAACGTAGGACTGGCACAAAGGCAGAAAGATCATTCAGGACAAGGGAACACAGCACCCCGAAACAAAATCTCAACTCCACGGTTAAGTGATTTTTCAACAAGGGTGCCAAGACCAATTAATGAAGAAATGACATGGTCTTGTTTTTCTCTTGTTTATTTTTTTTTTCAACATACAGTATCAGGAACACTAAATACACATGTACAAAAGAGCGAAGTCATCATGCGGCCGGACAAGCAGAGCGCTGATCTGGGCACTCTTCTCGCTGTCTCTCATGTGTTCACTCCTGTGCCTTCAGCCTACTCGTGCCTGGGGCTCGGAGTCACCTGGAGGCTGTACCAGGTGGTGGGGTCTCTGCCACATTCTCCATGTGATTTCTCGTGTGTGTCTTCCCTTCCCCACCCCAGCAAGGAGACAGGGGGCTCCCAGAGCAAGTGTTTTAGCAAGAAAGATGCGTCACCATCTGGCTGTCTGCCCATCATGACCTCATCCTCTCCGTGGCTCTCAAGGTCAAGGCTGGAGCTGCCTAAGCCTGCCTGCAAAGCTCCTCTTCTCACTGCATGCTCTGTGAAGCAGGAAGATGCTCTTGTCCAGAAGCAGAGGCACCTGTCACCATCAATGTCCCTCACGGAGAGCTGATGTTGGTACCTGACTCAGATGGGACCAACAGCCCTTCCACTCCCAGCCCTGAACCAAGCAACACAAGCATGTGCAGGGTTTGGCCTGGGTTTTGCCAACAGACCCTAGGGGGAACTCTGGGAGTACATTGTTGAATAACAATCATTTCCAAAGAATGTCTATGAATTCAGAGAGGCAGTTTTGCCAAACACTATGCTCAAGTGTCACCATGACCTTGCACCAACCTGCTGAGGCTTCCAGCCACTGTGACACTGTGGAGTTGGGGGTGCAAGGCTGGGTGGCGCAGATTGACTCTTAACAACAGTAGTGTTAAAGGTTATCAGGGGTAAATAGTACATAACCACTATACTTGGCTTCTGTAATCATTGCTTGGCTTTGCTGCATAAAGAACAGGACCGACACCATGATGGGCCTAAGGTCAGAGAGCAGGCCTAAGTTTCACTTCACTCCAAAGTATCATTTTCCTCAGAGTAAGGGAGTGGGCAGTAGGGAACAGCCTTGGAAATTGGGCCAATCATGGCCAAGTGATGTGACCAAGATAAGAACTGCATACTAGAGATGTGTTGTACATGACTAAGAGGGAATAAAAACGGTCTGCAAGAGACAACCGGCATCCTTGTCATAACTCCACTGTAATGGATGAGACACGGACCCCAGCTTGAGCTAACAATAAAGTTTCTTTGCTTTTGCATTGTTGTATGTGGAACTTGTCTGTCCATGGTTCAGAGACCTCTTGGACCTAACAACACAACTGGTCTTGCTGCCTGACTTCAACCTCACCTCATCCTCCATTTTCTGGGTTTCTCAAGCTCTCCGGGGCCATCCAGCTAGGTGTCCAGTATCTGTCCCTGTGTGACAAGGACAGCTAGGCTTGCTGGAGTGACACAGCTCTTGAGTTATCTCTGCAGAAATCCTGTTGATATCTCCCAGTAAGCATACCCTGACCCTAACTGTTACAGATTTCCAAATGCCTGGGACAAAGGTCTTTGTTCAGGTGAATCCCCAAAGTCCTCGGTGGAGGTGGAGGGATCTGGTCTCCCTGCACCTGGAGGTGCAGTTTCTCACAGATGCAAAGCTCAGCTATATCCACCTTTTCTGTGGACCTGAGTGATGAATCAGAGAATAGGCCTAGGTTTGTCAGCTAAGAGCTTACCTGCATGACATCTGGCAGGATGCTCAGAGCTGGGAATGAGCTGGAAAATGAGACCATTGGGGGCAGGATTATCTAGAATACCTCCCCAACCACCTGGAGGAGAACTCTAACAAATATGAGATCAGGGACTGGTGCCCACTTCAGAAAGTAGCCCTCGGTGATAACGCCCTTGCCAGCCTCTGGTGGCACCACGTAAAAGCATAAACCAGGATTTCCTCTGTTGTTTGTTCTGCCAGTGCTTTAGGGCAAGGCTGCCTTTCTGTGGGTGCATCATGCTTTCTTTGGCTCTGCCCTCACAATGGGAAGAAAGTGTGTATGGATGCACACAGGAAATGTTCTAACATGGGAACACAGCAGGCAAGTGGTGCTAGTGGTTCTGTTGTTGTTTGGAGACACGTTGTCTGTGTCATTGTGGTGCAGGCCCTCACTGCTCACCCTCCATGCACAGTGAGATTCCCACCATGCTCCCACCTGCCAGCCGAGGCAGAACCATCTCGCTGTGATTTCATTGCATTCTCTCCCCTTTGCCTATGTATAAAAGGAATTACTTTTCTGTGTTTGTCTTTATCCTCTGTCTAGTTGGTTTGGGACTGTTAACCTTCTCAATTTATTAATTCTAGTAATATGATATGAAATAAAATAGATCCGTTGTTGCATGTGCGATGCAAATATATTTTGCACAAGGTCTTGTTTCAAAAAATGTTTTCTGAGGCTGGTGCTATGGCATAGTAGGCTCAGTTTCAGACTGTGGTGCCAGCATCCGCTATGGCACCGGTTCAAACCCCAGCTACTCTGCTTCCAATCCAGCTCCCTGCTAATGGCCTGAGAAAACAGCAGAAGGTGGCCCAAGTGTCAGGCCTCTGCACCCATTTGGGAGACTTAGGTGAAACCTCTGACTCCTGGCTTCAGACCAGACCAGCTCTCTGTTTTATCTGTGTTCTCAGTTTTGAACCTGTCTGGCTGTCGCCACCTAGCTCTGTGATTCCATGAGACAAAGTATCCTGGATTTAGATGAAAGCTTTTCTCCTCTAGAGAGATTGTAATTTTCACTTTTCCATCCATTGAGGTTTAATGTGTTACTTTCTTTTTCCAAAAATCTTCTTGTGTAAAATTCTGCCTTATAAGACTCCTTATTTTATCAACTTGAAGCGATGTCTTTCAGACCCCAGGGGCCCAGATAAATCTCTGATGTCTTCAGCACTTGAAGTTATTTATTTGAAAGGAAAAACCAAAGCTGTATCTTTAACTATGGTTAAAGATGCCCAACATTATGTCATAACCCAAATACCCTAATGTTGTCAGCTGACGTGAGGGTTAGGTCTACAGGACACTGGCCTGACTTGCTATTGCCCAACAGGGTGACCCACTTTTGGTCAGTCTCAGCTGAACGTCAGTGGTGTGTGCACTTGACCATGGGCAGGGCGGCCCTGCCTTGTCTGTCGCTCAACCTCTTTTGGCAGCCACCATGGCTGAGTCATAATCAGCTTCATCACCAAGATGTCCCTCAGGCCCACCCAACCTCAGAGGGAGAAATATGGGAAGAGTGAGCTAAGAGGGATCTCTGCCCTTTGGAGAGGGCCATGCGCCAAAATGATGCACAGATTGCAAAGTGCTCACCAGAGCACCTGTCCCTATGACTGCCCCCAGGCTCTGAGCTGCCTCCTAGGCATTAGCTGAGAGGCCTTCTCTGCATCTGCAGTATTGAACACATGCCTCTGGCCTCTCAGAGTCATGGAGCTGACCCTTAAAGTAGGGTGTGATAGGCTAAACTTCCACCTGAGACACCTGCATCCCATACGGATGCTGGCTCATGTCCCAGCTGCTCTACTTTCAATCCAGCTCCCTGCTAACTTACTAAGGAAAGCAGCAGAGGACAGCCTAAGTGTTTGGAACCCTGAACCCATATGGCAGACCCAAAGGAAGCTCCTGACTCCTGACTTAGCATTGGCTCAACTCCATTTGGCCCAAATGGAAAATGCAATAACAACCCAAACAAGAGCTCACTGTTGAGGAAGGAAGGCAGAAGTGAGTGATGTGGGATGTGTTTGCTGTCTGGATTCTCTATGGCAATCACTCCTAAATTGAGGAAGTTGGGTTGAAAACTGTTCATGTAGAACAGATCCATCCATAGGGAATACTGAGTAACCCTTATCTGTTCCATGATGCTCTCCAATGGCGTAAATATTGGGTTGCATTGCCTCAGAATTGGAGTTACATAACGTTATGAAGAGTGCCTGAGGTCACCTGTGATGAATGTGTTCCCTCCAGGCCAGTGGATGGTCAGCTTTCAAGTGTCTGCAGATGTTTACAAGCACTCTGCCAGACGCCAAGGAGATGTCAGACGCAAACAAGCACAGACCTTCCTCCCAGAGAACCCAACTGCACTCGCTCAGCGGCTCACCAGCTCCTTGGAGGCCATGGCAGATCAGCTGCACACAGGTGCCCTTTGCCAATACCAAACCATCTCTGGGCAGAGCCAAACCAGTGCCAGTGGACTCTGCATGGAGTTGTCCACACAGAGCTGCAGATGGGGCCTTGAGGGACCCCAGCCACTTCTATCCTGTACATGAGTAGAGCTGTCGGCAGTCACAGCCATGGACACTGGCCAACCCTGCAGGTGCTAGGGGTTGGACAGGGGCTGAAGGTCAGCATCAGAGGGTCATCTGGGTTGATAAACCCTGGGAGGTGGCAGGTAATGGCTCAAATGCTTTGGTCCACCCTCATAGGAGAACTGGATACTTCAGGCTGTGGGGGAGTGAACCTGCAAAATGAAGATTCTCTTTCTTCCTCCTTCCCCATTCAAGTGAATATATTTGTTTAATGAGGTAAATTCTTTGTGTACAAACACAGAGGCCCAAAATAAACCTTCAGGAGATATTTGTCAGGGAATGTGAGGAGAAAAGCGTCCATTTCTAAGCTTCCCTCTGCTCCCTGTGTGCAGCAGCTTGTTCCAGGCCGAGCACCCAGCTGGAAATCAGCAATGAGAGCAGCTTAGTGCAAAACGACTCCACAATTCTCAGAGAAGCACTCTGTAACAAGAGTCACCACGGGCCAGCCTGCTTCCAGGCAGCTTCAGGGCTGCTTCACAAACAAGCACACACACACCCCTACACGTATGGGCTCAGGAAGGCACTGGAAGCATGTCCATACATCAACACTGATCATTCACACATCAAGAGCCCTGAGGGTTAAGGTTTGAGCACTTGTCTCCATTTTTCTTGCTTTCATTCACATATAGCACTAACCAGTGTGCATCATCCGTGGAGGAATCCATTGTTCTCCATGAGCTGGCACAACTATCTTGGTATTTGCTCTCTGCAGCAAGCACTAAGTCATCCAGAGTCTCCATCCCTCTGAGTTGAGACCCCAGGGACTGAATTCAGGATGAGACACATATCCTCATCCCCCACACCCAGTTTCAGAGAGCAACGGATGCCACAAGGATGACAAAGCATGTCTCAAACAGGAACAAGAGAACAGTGTCAGCGAGTGCAGGACAGGAAGTTGCCACAGCTTCTCTCCTGGGGGTTGGCTGCATGGCTGAAACAGTCAGCAGTCATCGGGGTTATATTTTTGCACCCTCATGTTTCAACAAATGAAGCAAGATGAGCAGGCAGATGGTGGCTCCATGGGAGACATCCATGACAGGATTGTGTTGTAACCATAGTAACCGGAGCACTCCACCAACATCAGGGTCCCTGAAGCCTGGGGGATCTGTGAGTTTAGGGAGGATTCAAGGCAAACATCCTATCTAGGCATCGGTTTGAGTCCTGGCAGCTCTACTACCTTTCCAGCTCCTGCTAATGCACAGCTGAGGATTACTCAAGAGCTTGGGTCCCTGCTGCTCACATGAGAGAACCAGAAGAAGCTCTTGGCTCCTGGCTTCAAAATGCAGCCATTTGGGAAGTGAACCAGTGGTTGAACAATATCTCTCTGTTTCTCTCCAGCTCTACCACTCTGCCTTTTGTAAATCTTCTCTTGAATCAAGGGAAAGGAAGGCACCGCCCATGAGAACATGCTCACGTACCCCAACCCCACACCAGGTACCACCCATGACAATACTGTGCCCCAGCCCCCACACCAGCCTTGCTCTCTGTGCAGTGGCCTCCAAGAGTGCTCAGAGAGCCGCCCTTGGGAGAGGCTTTCAAAGACTACAGAGTCCTCTTCCCAACAGGTCAGACCCATCGGAGGTGTCCACTGAAGTTCCTTGACCCAGTAAAATCACATCCTCAGCCTTGGTGCCCCATAGGCTCCCTGGCAGCCATCATTCCACAGTAACCCTGTGTACCCTCTGGACTGGGGACACACCCACCGGGTAGTAGACATCATGATCTCACTCAGTAATCTGCCTTCACTCTGCCTTGGGCTAAGTTGGGCTTAGTCTTGAGTACGTAACAACTGTATGCAGTTTTGTTATGTTCTTGAGGGCCCTCACCATGGTTTTTAACTTTGGAATACATCTCATTGTGTGCCAGATGCCACCAGACAGTGACTCCTTGAAAGAGAGAAAGAAAGAAAGAAAGAAAGAAAGAAAGAAAGAAAGAAAGAAAGAAAGAAAGAAAGAAAGAAAGAAAGAAAGAAAGAAAGAAAGAAAGAAAGAAAGAAAGAAAGAAAGAAAGAAAGAAAGAAAGAAAGAAAGAAAGAAAGAAAAAGAAAGAGAGAAAGAAAGAGTAGTTGTTTGCAAGACAGAGTGAGAGAGATCTTCCATCCACTGATTCACTCTGTAAGTGGCTGCAACAACCAGGCCTGGGCGGGGAGCTTTGGTCATGAGAAGTGCCTGCATCTGTGTTGAGGGAAAGACACGGGATGGGAGCTAGTGGGAAGCTTATTCAGAGAATACAGCACTTGTCCCAAGGCACACAGCTGGGGGTTGGAGGGGAACGGTTCAGGGGCTCATGCAGCGTGGGCAATAGCTGGAGCTGTTGGCACTTGGACATCAGGAAGGTGCCTGGATCGATGCTGGCTGGCCCAGCAGGTCAAGGGAGAAAGTAGGCACCCAGATACAGTGAGGTACAAAAACAGAATGAGGAGCTGTGATGGTGACCATGCAAGGTGCATGGTGTGGGAGCACAGCCTCGAGGTGTGCCCCAGCCACCTGTCACTCTGATCATAGTTCCTGCAAGCAACTCCTCAGATCCATGCAGGTCCCAGCAGCCAGTAGGTCAGTCCCAGCTCAGAAACCATCAGAACCCAAAGGCTCCTTACTAGACAAAGCAGGAACCTGGAACTCCATCCAGGTCTGCCACATGGGTACAGGGGCCAAGCTCTTGGGCCATTTTCTGCTATCTTCCCAAGTGCTTTAGCAAGGAGCTATATCAGAAGCAAAACATCTGGGACTCAAATTTGTGCTCTTGTAGGATGTCTATGTTGCAGGCAACTGCTTGACCCACTACGCCACAACACAGGCCCGTGGTTTTTGCTTCTAATAATGAATATGCCACAGTACAACTATTAAAAGCTCCTCTCGTCTCTCAGTACACAATGCCTGCTTTTAACCATCGTCTTTTGTTCATCTGAATTTCTCTTTTATTATAATTCATCACACATCCTTTTTCTTTCCTTTTTTTTTTAGAAAATTTGAGAATGAAAGCCAGCCACATGGGGAGAATGTCTCATCACTTCCTTAGGAAACTCTTGCCTGTTTAGTTTTTCCCAAAGCCCTGCACAATTCCAGAGTGTCTCCCATGGCTGCAGGGCTAAGCCTATTTCCCTGGAACTGGTCCTTGGAAGCCTGTTAACTCACGGAGGATTACCCTGCATGCTAGCAGGAGCTGACTCCGTGTTGATCACAGCCTTTATTCCCTGCAGGGAAGCAAGCCACTGGTTCACTCCAGTTCAGGTCTGAAGTCACAGATCCCCCAAGGGCAACCCAGATCATGGAAAAGAAAAACTGCTAAAAACAGCTGCTATTGTCCCAGGTCCTTGTGGGGAACACAGCCTCCCCATCCCAGGAGTCTAGAACTCCAACAGTTCATAAGCAGTGGGTTGTCTTTTGTATCCACAGTTTTAGTGGTGAAATTGTGTGAAATGGAAAATTCCAGGAATAGCTAATTTAGAAGTTTTGAATAACTTGAATGGCAGTGTGTTATTGTAACTCATCCGCTTTGCTGTTGGCTATTAAGGACAATCTCTCACTGTGCCTACTTTATACATCAATCTTTGTGAAAAGTAAGTCTGAGGTAACTTCATAACGTTTGTGGGAGCTGGTGCTGTGGTGTAGTGAATAAAGCCAGCATCCCACATGGGTTCCAGTTCAAGTCCCGGCTGCTCTACTTCTGATCTAGCTCTCTACTAATGCATCTGGGAAAGCAGCAAAGATGGCCCAAGTTCTCGGATCCCTGCACCCATGTGGAAGACCTGGATGAACCCCTTGGCTCCTGGACTTAGCCTGGCCCACACCCGGCAGTTGTATCCATTTGAGGAGTGAACCAGCAAATTGAAGATCTCTCTCTCTCTCTCTCTCTCTGTGTTGCATATAATTCTACCTTTCAAAAAAGTAGATAATTCTTAATTTTAAAAAATTAAAATTATGGAAAAGGGAATTAAAAGGTAATTTGATTTTCAAGAATGTTTTTAACTCATGCATAGTTTATACACAATGTTAACTTTCAGCCAGCCTTTTGTTTGATTTTAAGATTTATTTATTTGAAAGGCAGAGTTACAGAGAGAAACAGAGTTTGTTTATCTGTTGGCTCACTTCATAAATGGCTGCAATGGCTAGAGTTAGGCTGGTTCAGGATAGGTATGGGTAGGTATGGGGGCTGAAACACTTGGACAATCTTCTGCTGGCTTCTCAGGCACATTAGCAGGAAGCTGGGTCTGGATGGAGCAACTGGGACTTGAACTGGTGCCCACTTGGGATACCAGCATCACAGTTGGTAGCTTTACCCTCTACACCACAACACCTGCCCCTTTGAACTTTTGGGACAATTCTCCCCCTACCCCTGAATGTCTACACCGGGTTGAGAGTTATCAGTTTTAGACAGGAGCTGGGTTTCAACAAGGTCAGAAGGGGTCTGCTTCACTTCCTCCTGGTCTTGTGGAGGAGATCAGCGCGAGCCAGAGAGGAGAAAATGCCAGAAAGATGCACCATGTCATTCTTCTGTCACTCCTGGTCACCAAGCTGACACCCTCCCCCCCACCAAGCCAGGCTGGACTGACTTGTACTGACCCAAGGGCACCTTCTGAAAGGTGCCAAAATGTTGACTCTGGAGAAGCACCTGTGCTCAGGTTAGGGCAGGGGGCAGCCTGCAAGGCCGTTGCGGGCTCTCTGAAGGTGCCTCCAGCCCATTATTGCACACTGAGGAAGCAGGGCCACGATCAAACATGACAGGGAAGCCTCTGAGCCTGTTACTCAGGGAGTCCCCTTCTCCCACAGGTCAGCCCATAACCCAGAGGACAGACCCCTCCTTGCCCACCCCCAACTCGCTATCTCCCTCCAGGAAGAACTCAGTTGTTGCCATTCCCTAGCGGGCATGGAAATCAAAAAAAAACTGCCATGACCTTGATGCCAACACTTTGGGGTACGCTAACACAGAAAGGGAGTTCTAAAGTGGGGAGCCAGCCAGGACACTGTATGGAAGAGCCAAGTATGTGTTTGGTGACAGCTGTATTCTTAAACATAGCTCTCATTCAGAAAACAGAAATCACGTTTTACTTGCAATGTTCCCCCTCCTCCCCCCCCCCAATGCCCAGTTTCTCATCCTGGTGTCAAAGGCTGCAAACTATTAAACTGCTGTCCCTTCCCAAGTGACTAAAGCCAAAGGGAAAGATGATTTATGACTAGCTGCCCACCAGGGTCAGGAGGCCCTGGAGTGTGGTCTCCACAGCTGCCACACAGGCATGCACATGCACCAGCTGTGGGTGAGATGGTGGCCTTTCTTCTGGATCAAGAGCAAGGCCCAGTTGAGCATGAAGACAACGGGAAGGGCTTCAGGAACCATTTCCCTTCCCTGGGCCCAGCTCCTTAGCGACCTGGAAAACAGGAAGGGGCTGAGAGCTTGTTTAGAGAAGGGAAAGGCAGAGGAAATGTGGAAGGCAGATGGTGCAAGAGAGCACCCACTGACTTGAGCAGGGTTCTTAGCAGGATGCTGGCTGGAGAGAGGTCAACCTGGGAGTGGGTGGCCCAGGACGGACAAAGGGAATCACTCTTGGGACAGTTTGCCAAAGGATGATTGCCTGGGGTTTATGGTGAGCCTCTCCTCTGGGAGCTAAGGGTAGAACAACCCTGAGTGTTTTGCCACCTGCTTTGGTGTTGTGTGCAAACTTCCCAGAGGAGGCTGTGCCACTCAGAGTCTGAGGCGTTTGGGGGCATCCCCTGCCTCAGCTGGCAAGGGAGCAGGACAAAAAATGGGCCAGAGAGGTGAGGCAAGCACAGGAGACACAAGCAACCGCCACCTCCCCCTGCAGATCGGGAAGCCCTGGGCCAATGCTCTGGCCCAAAACCTGGACTGTCACAAACCAGGACATGCATTTCTGGGTCCCCACAGAAGATTGCTGTATTTACTGTTACTTTATTTGTTTGTTTTAATGTGTTTATTTGAAAGAAAAACAGAGGCAGAAAGAGAGTGAGAATCCTCACCCACTGGTTCATTTCCCAAATGCTCATAGCAGCCAGGGCTGGGCCCAGCCAGAACTAGGAACCTAGAATTCAAAATGGCCTCCCTGTAATTTCCCCAGATGGGTGGCAGGGAGTAGCTCAACCATCATCTGCTGCCTCCTGGGGCATGGATGAGCAGCAAGCCAGATCAGAAACAGAGTTGAGACACATTGCAATCCCGGAGAGCCTCCCAGCCAGCGTCTTACCCACTGCCGCAAACATTCAGCTCCGGGGGGAGAAATTATAACTGTGCAGCTTGTGAGGTCCAGGAAGGAACCCCAATGCAAGTAAGAGCCCAGGCGAGCAGATCTCCTTCTTTGCAGAATGGCAACACCCCATTGTCCAGCCGCCTCCCTGCTGCCCTGTGAGGGTGTGTTCCCCTCAGAACAACAGTGCTCTAACTCCCTCTTGCCATCTTTGGAAAGAGCCCAGTAACTAAGGTGTCGAGGGACTGGATAAACACCAGGACAGCCCTGGGTGCGAACACAGCGCCCTTTACACGCCCTCCCAAACTTGATGTTCTATCTGCAGAAAGCAGGGAAGCGCACATCAGGTGGCGGGGGGCGGTGGGGGGCGCAGTTCAAAAGACCCTTGGAGCTGCGTTTTGTGACACAGGGAGTTAAGTCATCCCTGCAGCACCAGTATCTCATATCAGAGCACAGATTTTAGTTCCGGCTGCAATGTTTCCAATCTAGCTCCCTGCTAACGTGCCTGGGAAAACAGCAGAAGATCGTTCAAGTACTTGGGCTCCAGGCTCAGTTGTTAAAATCCTTGGCTGGCAAGTGCCAGGATCCCATATGGGTGACAGTTTGTGTCCCTGCTGCTCCGCTTTCCAACCATCTTCCTGCTTGTGGCCTGGAAGTCAGTAGAGGAAGGTCCAAAGTCTTGGGACTCTGCACCTATTTTGGAGTGCTGGAGTGGCTCCTGGCTTCAAATCAGCTCTGTTCCGGTGGTTGCAGCTACTTGGGGAACCAGCAGGTGGAAGAACTTTCTGTATGTATCTCCTTCTGTCTGTAAGTCTGCCTTTCCAATAAAAATAAATAAATCTTTTTAAAAATAGATTTGTGTATCAGACAGGCAGAATTATACAGGCGATGGGACAAAGAGAGAAAAGAGAGAGAGAGAGAATATCTTCCATCTGCTCCCCCAATGGCAGCAAGGGTCACAGCTGTGCAGGAATGAAGTCAGGAGCCTGGAACCCCATCCTGGGTCATCCACATGAGTGGCAGGGGCTCAAGTACTTGCGCCATCCTCTACTGTTCTCCCAGGTGCATCAGCAGAGAGCTGGATTGAAAGCAGAACAGCTGAGACTGGAACCCACACTACAATATGAGATGCCGACGGTGCAAACAGCAGCTTCACCTGATGAGCCACTGTGCTGGTCCCCAGCATCTTTGCTTCTGGTCACTGTGGTCATTGCTCTCATGATGTAGAGTGTCTCCCACAGAGTGTGTGTAGCATCTGTCTCCCCCATCGGGCCGTGAACAGTACCAGGACTGGACCTTACCGTGAGGCTGGGCTGCATGCCTGGGCGTGCGCCAAGCGAGTCTGTCCTGAGATGCTCTGTCACGCTGTTCACAGGGAAATGATGAGGCCTGGGTTGTACCTCTTCTATTCTTAGACTGCTACACTCATGGCAAGCACAGGTGAGGGGGTTTCTCTGGAGCAGTCCCGTGCAGGGGATCCTCATCCTTCCCCTGCATCCCCAATGAGCTCCCCCCAGGCCCCACTTTCTTTGTGGCTTCTGACAGCCTGCGGAGAAGAACCCCAGCAGCAGCAAGGCCAGGCTTTGGACTCTTGAGATGTGGGAGGCCAACTGCACCCCCTGCTGGCCAGGCTTCCCCTAACCTAGGGGAATTTGGGCATCAGTGATGTTGAGTCCTGTAAAAGGTTATCAGCTCACTTGCCTCCTGGGCCAGGGAGGCAGTGAGTTGCAGTTTGACACTGACCATGGTCTCAGGCAGGTGTCCTGTTTTGAGGACGGAAATGGGTGACAGCAACCTGCAAGTGCTCAGCATTTCATGGCCACAACTAACAAGAAAGGCTTATTTCTTCCCCAGCACCAAGGCCTGGGTGCTGCTGCCGGAACCTCAGCAAATCCAACTCATTTTTGTTTGTTAAAAAAAAGATTTTTTTTTTGATTGTTTGAAAGACAGCTACAGAGAGAGAAAAAGAGAGGAGGAGAGGAAGAGGAAGAGGAAGAGGAAGAAAGAGAAAAAGAAGAAAAGAGAAAGAGAGAGATCTTCCCATGCTGGTTCACTCTCCAGATGCTCACGGCAGTTGGGGGCTCAGGAATCTGGGACAGCAGCCAGCTCTTCCAAGTGAGTGACAGTAGCTCAAAGACTTTGCCACTTTCCTGGGTACGCTGGCAGAGAGCTGAATCATAAGTGGAGCTACCGGGACTTGAACTGGTGCTTGTGGGAGCTACTGACACCACAGATGGCAGCTGAACAGCTGTGATGCAGCCCTGGTCCCACATCTCAGCTTTCGTTGCTGGAATTGCCCTTGTACCTGCTAGGAAGCCTCAGAGGAAAAGACATGTTTTGTTTTGTTTTGTTTTTTAATGAGCAGAATGAACCTTCATTCAGAACAGAACCTCTCAACCCATGCCCTTCTAGCTTATCCTCTTAGGTGGCAGTTTCCAAGAAGCAGACCCAGCACAGAGATCCTTTCCATGTCACCCCAAACTCCTCTCTCTCCCTTAGCTCCTCAATTCCACCCTGGCATAGTCACCACTGAGTTCCCATTGTCCCATACAGGAGGCCCATATGCCTCCATGCTTATCGCTTGCACCTACCTGTTTGCTCTGCTGACGGTTCCTGGTGGATGGGGCGGTTGTAGGGCTGTGGGAGCAAGGGCTCAGCAATGCTTCAAGTATCCACATCTTCATCACAGCCTGGGCTCATGGACCATGTGGGGACAACCTGAATCTGAAGACACTAACCAGCCCCAATGCTAAGACATTCTCCCCTTTAGTAACAGCAAGCAAGCCTGTTCTCTACACTACAAAAGTAAGAAAATAAAACCAAGATTTTTGTTGCTTAAGATGTCACTTGGGGGGCCCAGTGCAGTAGCCCAGTGGCTAAAGCCCTCACCTTGCACACACCTGCCTTCTGACTTAGGCCTGGCCCACCCCTGCCTGTTGAGCACATTTGGAGAATAAACCAATGAATGGAAGACCTCTCTCTCTTTCTCTCTCTCTGCCTTTCAAATTAAAAAATAAAGTCATTAAATAACCTAAAGATTATTAGGTCAATGCTCTCCATAGAAGGTGGTGGTTGTTCCCAGACAAATAATGAATACCAGGTAGTTCCCATTTTCACCCCCACACACTGTCTCCCCAACTCCTCCTGTTGGTTAAGATCGTATTTAGGTCATCCCGACGACCTGATCGCTGCATCTGGAATGTCCAATCATTGGAATGCATTTCCTAAGCTGATGAGGCTCCTGAGAGGACTGAGAGAGCACAGGGTCCAGGGGTGCAGGCTTCCCTGGAGAAGAGGCATCCAGCTACAAGGAGCTCTCTTCCCTAGCAACGGGACAAACTGGGGCATAGCTGACTACTTCTTCCAGGGGAGCACCTCGCCAGAGAGGAGGTGAATGTCAAAGGAGGCTGGAACCTTGGCAGGCAGAGGGGCTGTGGGCGTCTCTTCCCCCGCGTCTCGGGGAAACAATGGCAGGATCCAGTTGCTTATCCGACTGCACATCCCTCTGGGGGCTCTAGGTCCTGTAGGGAGGGAGGCAGGAGCTCCACATTGCCCGCCTGGGCAAGTGTGACTCAGCCAACCCTCATTGTTGTCCCCTGAAGAGTGGGGCAGTCACACCCTCCCACTTCCTCAACCCCTGGTGATTCAATGCTCTAACCACCCACAGTAGCCAGGGTTAGTCCTGGGCTACACCGGGAACTGGGAACGCACAATCTGGATCTCCCATCTGAGTGGCCAGGGAGTCAATGACTTGAGCCATCCAAGGTCTGCATTAGCAGGAAGCTGCCATTGGAAGCCAGGGACACGAGTTGGAGCCGGGAATTCAAGTCATAGGATCCTTACTGGCGCATCAGAACTGTGAGGCTAAATGCTGAGTCCTGCTTCTGAGCAGTAAACTTAAAAATTCCATGGAGGAATGGAAAGGAATTAAAACATAATTTCACTTTGGTGCAAGAAAACGTTGAACTCTCTCCCTAGTTCCTTCACAGTGTGTGTCATCCACTCCTCCCTTCCTACTCCCTGTTTGCTGTAAGTCGTATGCCTTGAGCTGTGTCCTCTCACCAGGAGGTTGGGTCCAGCACACCGTTTCCCAGAGACAGAAGCAGGTGAGAATCAGAGTGACATCATTCACAGGAGAGGCGTTGACAGCCGCAACAAGTTAGGCTGATGTGGAAGCCAGCACTGGGATGCTACGATGCTCAGAAGGAGGAAAGAAGCTCAGACCGAGGCTGGGGCAGGAGTGGCGAGAGGGACCTTAAGGAGTTTATGGGAGAAAAAAAGATGGAACCAAAAATTTATTGTGGTGGAAAAAAATTCTTGAAACCAGTGCACAGTTTTATGCATAATACTCATTTTCTATGAACTCTAACATCAAGTCTTCTGGGAAGCTCCTTCCATTTAGATGACATTGTGGGACAGTTTTGCACCAGGTCAGTGCTGGGAGCTGGATTGCGCGAACAGGTGACGGGGAATCCAGTGTTTGTTCTACAAGGGGATTCACAGCATAAACAAGAGCGCTCTCATCGTTGGAGGAGGATACTCAGATCACTGAAAGCTGAGTGTTGCGATCATGATAAGCAAAGAACAAATCGGCTTGATCTTTCGTCACCTTTTCATTCTACATCAAATTGTGTGTAGTTCTCCAGCAACAGTGTCCCAGAGTTCCATCCTGGGTATTGGCAGCTGCCTGGACAGAGCTTGCCAAGCAACCAGCCCACTCACGCTGAGGGTCAAAGAGGACCTCGGCAGCTGCTGGGCCTCATGTAGGGCTGGAGGAGCACAGCCCCTCTGGCTACCCGGCCCCCTTCCTCGGCCTCTCCCTCTCTCTCCAAATCCTGGACCACACACTACGTCCAGCTGAGAGCCACCCAGGAGCTCAGCCTGCCCTAGAGATCCTAAGTATGGCCCTGACCGGGGAACCATGGCATTGAAAGGAACTCCGAAAGCCAGAACAGTCTCTTCTCCTCCCTGAGGGTGTCTGAGGAAAGAGGCTTGTCCCCTCCCTGCAGCTAAGGACAGCTGCAGCAGCTGCGCACAGCTGGGAGGATAAAACCCAAAGCTGGTCTTTAACCCACACATTTGTTTCAGGAAAAAGGAAGTTAGAGCAAAGCAACCAGTATTTTACCTGAGGTTAGCCTGCAGGGCCCTTGCTCAGCCTGGAAGGACCTGGCCAAACCCCTGGCATCTCAGAGGCCTTGCAAAGCTCCTCCCCGAGGGCGAGGACCCCCTCACTCTTCTTCCCACCTCTCTCTTCTCACAGTGGTGGTGACAGCTGCTGCCCCACTGTCAGAGACACAGGAAATGAGCCTTCCTGTCCCTACCCTGCCCAAGGGTGTGTGGACAGAGGAGGGCCTGCTACTTTTACTTTTTCTCCCCAGGGTTTGCTTTGGCTGTGAAGCCTTCCTGAGGCTGTCTGCAGCCCAGCGAGCTTTCCCGTTCCGTCCTTGTCAGCTTTGGTTTATTGCCCAGTTGTCCCTTCAGCTCCCGGGATGCTGACAGCCACATGTGTACAGAGGGATGCTGAGGGGCAATGGTCCCCATGATGCACATGGGAAAACCGGGATTTTATAAGGGATCTGGAACCTAAACTCCACCTCTGGAACCTTGAGGGGTGTGAACTCGAGAGGGATGCCTACAATGCTGATGCCACCCCACCATTCCCTCATCATAGCCTCGCCCTAAAAGGGGATCACACAGGGGACCAGACTCAGGAAGAAGCTCCTCAAGGAAGAGGAGAAGCTTAATGTCAGACTCAGGCCTCAACAGTCCACCTTCCCCTCACCCCAAGGGCCCACCTGACTCTGGAATTAGAGAAGGGTGGTGCCAGGCTGGGCTGCATCTCACAGGCTCTGCTTTGGCCCCATGTGCACAGTGGGACCCAGCAACCGATTATGCCAAAGGTTCGTCTGGGCACCCACAGACAGGTCCCAAGGAGGAGATGAAGACCATATGTGATGACATGGTGTTGACACAGCATGATGAGGACAATGTCAGCTGTCATCTCACACCTGAGAATTTCCACGTGGACAAAGGCAGTGGGTAGACATTTACTGAAAGCAAGCAAACTCCTGTTGCAGCATTCCAGAACAGGGCTCCAAGCCAGGAGTCACCAGGGAAGCCTGCAAGTGCCACATTGTGGCACTCTCTGATTGGCCCCTTTCTGAGAAGTCAGTAAAGGTTTAACCAATCAGAAGGACAGAATAACAACCAATCAGGGGATGATGAGAGATTACATGGCTACTGAGGCAACATAGCCATCTGCCAGGGTTGCTGCCACAAAGCACCAGGAGTGCCAGCACATCTCTCCTGTCCCACGATGCCACAGACCATGGGCCAAGACTGGGTCAGCAGCAGGGCTGGCTCCTGCTGGGTGCTGGGGGATAGTCAATTCAGTTCCTCTGGTCACTTCCAGGCTGTTCCTCCTGGGCTGAGGAAGTAAGCCAGAGGCAGAGCTGTGGCTACAGTCCCCATCCCTTACCCATGTGGGCCCCTTCCCTGCAAGACACAAATGGGGTGCCAGGTGGGCTACAGCTGCTTCCACATTTGGGATCTCCCCACTGTGTGTGGGAGCTGGCTGTGTGTGGGCCTGGGATTGTGTGCGTGTGTGTCCATGTCTGTGTGTGTCGGTGTGTTACATATGGAATCTATGTGTGTGTCATCATTTTTTTATGTGTGTCTGTTATATGCAGGAGGCTTACCCACAGATGGGGAAAGAATAAGAGTCTGGGAACTTCTTCCTCTAGATCACAGGTGAGAAAGGAGAGATTTAGGGACCAGTGTTATAATGTCACCTGCAGTGCCAGCATCCCACATGCGCTGCTCGATTTCCAATCCTGCTCCCTCCTAAGATCCTAAGAAAAGCAGCAGAAAATGGCCCAAACATCTGGGTCCCTGCACCTCCACGGGAGACCCAGATGAGGCTCCTGACTCCTGCTACAGCGGAAGCAGCAATAGAGGATATCTCTCTCTTATCTCTATCTCTCTCTCTCCCTCTCCTTCTTACCCTTTCCCCTTCTTTCTGTACCATTGACTTTCAAGGTAAATACAATTTTAAGAAATAAAAAAGAGGGGCTGGTGCCATGGCTTACTAGACTAATTCTCTACCTTCAAGAGCTGGCATCCCTTCTGGATGCCACTTCATGTCCCTGCTGCTCCACTTCTGATCCAGCTCCCTGCTTATGGCCTGGGAAAGCAGTATAGGATGGATCAAAGCCTTGGGACCCTGCACCTGCATGAAAGACCTGGAAGAAGCTCCTGGCTCCTGATCAGCTCAGTTCCAGCCACTGCTGCCATTTGGTTAGTGAACCAGCAGACGGAAGATATTCCTCTCTCTGTTGCTCCTCTCTGTAAATCTGCCTTTCAAATAACAATTTTAAAATAATAATAATAAAGAAAGGATTTAAAAGAAACCAAGACGAGGGATGCAGAGGCAGTGAGAGGCTCCATGCATTGCTCCCAGAGTTCAGAATACTGGTGGCCCAGGAGTGAGGTCCAGACCCTCAGGACTTGGGTCAAGTCAGGAACCGAGACAGCTGCCTGGGAAAGGTGCACTCAGAGGGCACATGTTGGCTTTTCCTTTCGGAGGATCGCCAAGACTCTGCTTGTTGGTGAGTGATGGGGAAAGGGGGAAAAGCCGTATGGCAGCAGCCATCGCCACAGCCTCTCTTCCGAAGTATGGCACCTGTGTGTTCAGGTCGAGGGGCAGGAGCAGGCAGAAAGAGCCTGCACCTCCTGGCAGAGCTGCTGCATGGAGCCCAAGGTCAAGGCCATCGTGGTGCAGACAGAAAGTGGCCAAAGGCTTCTTGCACACTCCCTGCATCCCCAGGGAAGCCAGCAGACCCCAAGTGACTGTTAAGCATCCAGTGTTCCAGAGAAGGCCAGCCCCTGTGGCTGGAGTGATTAACGACTTGCTGGGGAAGTGGGTGACTGCCAGATGCAGCTGGGAGCTGCTGTCCCTGGCTGCAAGCCAGCGTCTCTGAGACTGCACACAGCAGCCTGGATGAGCCATGCATGGCCTTCAGTTGCAGCTCTGTCCTTGACAACATGCTTCCCAACACCACCACCCATCCCCCTCCCCTGCCTCCTGACATTCAGTTTTGCAGATACTTCTGGATGGAGGGAATGACGGGAAAAAAGTGTTGTTGTTGTTTTCAAAAGGCATGGTCTTTTTAAGATTCATTTGATTTTATTTGAAAGTCAGTTACAGAGAGAAGGAGAGACAGAGACAGGGGCCTTCCATCCACTGACGAAGTTTCATGCCCTAAGTGGCTTCAGCAGGCTGAAGCCAGGAGCCTGGACCTCCACCTGGTCTTGCCTGTGGATGGCAGTGTAATTCTCAATGTCATGGGTTCACCTCTCGTAAGGGCAACATGTAACAGTGGAAGGAGGGGCAAGACAGGGCTACAAGACAGTGGGAGCGGCTCCTTTGCTTCCCACATGGGATCTCGGACAAAATTATATACCTTTTCTCCTTGTCTTTTTCTTTATCTCCACAATGGAATTGTTGCTGGACCTGCATGTCTCCTATGGAATAATCATTTTGACCGTGTGTGTGTGAGTGTGTGAGTTTGGGATTGCTTAGAGTAACTTCATATAACCCACCCTCCAGACACCCTGCATTATTGAAGGATGATTCTATCTATTGAACCGAGAGCAGCTCGTGAGCTACTACTGTTACTGTTATCATTATTTCCATCACTACTCTGTGGACCAGGTGCATGCGGACCAGGTCTGTGGGAGGCAGACTGGGTTAGACCACAGCACTCATCAGTTCACATAAGATACGGGACTGAGGCAGAACTGATCAGGCAGTTGCATCCACTGATATGTATATTGCCTGGTGCAGTGGTTGACACACTGACCCTGCCCTGGTTGACACAAGAGTCAAGTCTGAGGTCACCCCAGGTGAGTTTCTTGGGGGAGTCCCAGACTCACACCCTGGCCACAGGGAAAATCCCAGGGTGTGTAGTCCAACCCTGGAGTACGTGTGTCAGGACTGGGCTTCCTCAGTTGTTGATGCCTGTGTAGTGGACAGCATGTCTAGATGCACATGGGAGACATGACAACCAGCTCATCTAGGCCAGCAAAGGACATCAACTGCCTCATCAGATGGATAGAAAGCAAAACAGGTTGGACAATTCTCCTGGCT
The DNA here is from genome assembly GCF_017591425.1 of Ochotona curzoniae. Lineage (NCBI taxonomy): Eukaryota > Metazoa > Chordata > Mammalia > Lagomorpha > Ochotonidae > Ochotona > Ochotona curzoniae. Next base: position 18,591,734 of record NW_024465894.1, on the reverse strand, counting down.
AAGCTTTGCAGCAAGTGTCTGGGTCCATGGATGTACTAAGGTGGACTTTGTCAACCAATAGACTTTGGAAAGATTTTCTTAACCTGGAGCAATTAAACCAACAACTTCTCAGAACTATCAAGAACACTCAAGTAACATCTTCAGAACACTCTTCCCACATTGGGGTCCCTAAGGCGTCATCAAATGACTGTCCCTCATCCCCCGTGATGATACAAGATGATACAGTTTGATAGCAACGAGTTGCCCTCTCCCCCTGCAGACACAGGAGAAAAAAAAAAAAAAAAAAGCTGAAACAAGTGTGCTAGCCACCTTCCTTTGTGCCTGAACCTCCCGACCCTAATCAGAGACCCACATGGATTTGCATCCCTCATAACTACGTAAACAATATTAGAAATAATCTTTTTATTTTAATGTGAGCACGTAGGTCTATAAATTTCCCTCTTAGTGCATATTCTTGTACTCTATGTGGTATGTTTTGATATCTTGTGTTTCTGTTTTTTCTGTTTTCTTTCAATTACACTTTAAATCTTCTCAAAAAGGGAAGGTGGCCATGAATGAAGATGCATCTCCATTCCCTGCAAGGAGTGAGCATCTCACACTCAGGAGCTCAAGGAAGGCTGGGCAGAGGGCCACATGGCTTCTTTGAGGGTGGGGTGCCTGCTCTAAATCTTTGCTGGAACTGACCACGGATGGAGGCGTGTGTGTGTTTGTGTGTGTGTGTGTGGTAGGAAGAGAAGGAGAGGCTTCAGGTATGCTTGCCATAGCCCTGCCCAGGCCCAAGTTGGACACCCAGCTCTTTGCTAAGTGGTCAGAATCGCTCTGTTTACACTGTTAAGAACTCCGGATCATATGACTTTGTCCAGAGCATTAGGCCTGTGCAGGCAGACACCTCATACCTTTGCCACTATGTAGCGATAGTAGCTGTAAGCCCAGCCCATGATTTAGTCATTGGCCTTAAAGACTTCCAGTCTCCACTCATGAAGGTCTCACTGGGTGACTCAGGCATGCTAATGAGGTATTCATTTAGGTTCAGCCATGAAGCAAAGCAGCACATGGGACAGACTTGCTCCAAGACTTACTGTGCCATGGGCGGTGATGCCTGCACCATCACCACATCTCCTCATCAGCTGGAGCCCGGGACTGGGTCCCAGCCTCTGCTCCATAGTCCTTGAGAATGTAAGCATGATGTAAGGAACATTTGTCACTTATTAGCCCCTGGCGAAAGCCAACCAAATCCCCACTGCCACCAGTATTGAGTAAACCATCAGCCTCTTAATTCTCTGGGTCACATCACAGGACATCACTGAAAGCAGGCTTCCTTCACAAGCTGGAGATTTCCAAACCATTTCCACCCTCACCCCCAGAACAAAGATGTTAGGGGAGAAATACAGAAATGTCTTTTTCCAAAAGTTATTCTGGAGCATGTGTTTGACGTAGCAGTTATAACACTGTTTGGGATCCCTGCAACCTCATAATGGAGTATCTGGCTCAAATCCTGGCTCCTCTTCTGATTCCAGCTTCCTGCTGATACGCACCCTAGGTAGACACGGATGGTGGGTCTTCACCACCCACACAGAAGACCTGGACTGAACTTCAAGCTCCTGGCTTTGGCCTAGTCCAACTTTGGCTGTTGTGGGCATTTGGGGGGTGAACTAGTAGATAGAAGACCTTTCTCTCTCAATCTCTCTCTCTCTCTGTAACTATGCCTTTAATAAATAAATTCATAAAAAGTGAAACTAAAAGATAATCTTACCCAGAAAAAAAAGTCCAAGTCCAGTTGAGTTTGTGACATCAGGGACCTTTGGGGACCTAACTCTGCCAGGGAGTAAAGTCACCACATGAAGAACACCAGAGAGGGAGTTCAGGACATGAACCAAGAGCCAAACTGTCTGCCTGGCTTCCACCCCACACTTCTCGTGCTCTCAGTCTGAGCTGCTCTGCCCCCTTCCCACCTGAGCCATCGGGCAGGACAAAGACACCAGAGCTGAAGCTCGCATCACTCCTCCCCATTCCCACCTACCTTTTCCACAACAAAGTCTATTTATTCCACTGTCCTTTGTTGCTCCGAGCTGACACGTGGTGGCTCCGTACTCAGTGAAACCTCGAGCCCCATCATGTAGGAAAGCACCCACGTTCCGTATCAGCTTTCCAATAAACATCTCAATCCAGAACACACGCCAAGAAGCTGTTTACAACACTTCAAGGTCCACGGAGAACACACATTTGGTTCCTAGTTGAGTTAGAGAAGTCTTCCTTTTAGATAATTCCTGTTTTCCAAGCTCTTTGCAGTTCAGCTGAATGCACAGACTGTAGGCAGGCAGTAGCTAGGCTAATTAAAGCAGGGCTTTAGGAAGTGAGGCTCCATCTAGCTGTGCAAACAAGGGCTCTGGGCATGAGAGAGCTAATAATAGGAACCCATGATTGCCCCTCTCTACTGAAAACTTGCATTGTTCACCTCTGAGGGAAAATATTTTTGTTTTGAAACTTACTAACCTGTTTTTGCTCTTTGGGGTGATGTTACATAGAAACAAGGTATTCGCTCCCACCCCCAACTGAAGACTTGCTTTGTGGACAGAGTGCCAGACCAAAAAAACAAAATAATAATAACATCCCCTCCCCTCTCCTGCCCACCATTAGAAAAAGACCAGCAGAAAGGCCAGCTTGTTGGGAATGCAATGACTTGCAGATGCTTTCATCTATTATCTGTCTATCCACCTGTCTTCTGTCATCTATTGATCTGCTATCATTTATCTAGCCATCTATCTCCCATTCATCCATCATCTATCTACCATCCACCCATCATCTATTCACTACCTGTTTGTCCATCCATCTACCAGTTGTCTGTCTGCTTTTCACGGTCTCTCCACTTTCCAAATAAATAGATAAATAAATGAAGGAATAGAGAGACAACAGGGCTGCATGAGGAGAGAGAAAAGGCCAAATGAAGACACAGAGAAGAGGCATGCTCTGCCAACCCAGGAGAGCGGCTCAGAAGAACCCAGCCCTGACAGCACCTCCATCCTTGCCTGCAGCCTCCAGGGTCTCAGCACCTCTGGCTTGGTTCTTTGCTAAAGCAGCCCAAGCTCAGAGCCACCATCCTGGAGGAGGTAGAGGGAGGACCTGCACAGGAGACCTGAGAGGCTGGGAGACCTAAGGTGACCATGGACTGTCCTGCCTCAGCCTGGGCCTCTAGGACTGGAAGGCAGCCATGTACTTTCCTGGAGTCCTACAAGGTACAGCTAGGGGCGTTCACTCACACAGAGTAAAGCAGCACCATGAAGCCTGCCCTGAGCTATCTCCCAGACAAAGGAAAACATGGTGTGGATTTTACTGATGATTTAATCCCTTTCTAGGACACAGAGACGGACAGTGAGGGAAGCCCAGAAGGACAGGAGCCGCAGAGCAAGGGTGACCCAAGCCCCAGGCCTAATGACTAACGAGCACCAAGTCATGGTGAAATCTCATTTCCACATTGCACAATCACTGACCAGCAGGGTTCCTGGCCCCAGGGGGGCAAGCTCAGCTTGCCTGACCTGGGGTGAAGGGTCATTCCTGCTGACGCTGCAGCTGCTGAGATGTCCAGGCTGCTGCTTGGCTCAGGACTCAGCAAAGCCAGTCACCATCAGTCCAGAGCAGTGGCTGCGCTGCCAGGACCAGGCCCTGCATGTCCTTGTAATGCAACCAGGACCTGAAGTCCTTGCTGCCCAGGGCTCTTGCACGGGGGGGGGGGGGGGGGGGGTGCGAAGGGGAATAGAGCAGCTGTCACTGTGACCCCAGACCCAAGGAGCTCATGGAAGGAGCCAGGGGGAAGCTGGCCATGGAGCTGAACTCTACAAGGCTGAGACTTCCTAACAGGATCCTTCATGTTGTTTGTTGCAAATTGGCAACAATATCAGCTGACACAGTAATAGTATCTTGTGGGATTTTGTGAGCATTTTTCCAAAACTCCTCTGATGTGTTTACGTACTCAAGTGTGCATTTCCTTTATCATTTGCTGTATCTACAAGACATAGAGGGAGATAGACACTCCATGATGGTCACCAGATGGAAACAAAGCCAGGAGCCAAACACATGGTGCAGTCTTCCACACGGGCAGCAGGAACTACATGTATGAGAAGTCATCTCTAAAAAAGTCCACCTCCCAGAGTCCACAATATCAGGAAGCCTGGAACGGACACTCCAACCTGCAATGTGAATGTCACAAGTGTGACTTAACTACTATACCCAAAGCCTAGTTGGTGCTCTGCAGACTACAAGAAATAATCCATGGGACATGCTTGGGCCAGTGCCCGGTGTGCGGTAAATCATTAACTGTTGGATTAGTTGCTGTTTTTTGAAACAATGTACCAAAATACTTCAAAAAAAATTCATAGAAAATAAAGCTAAGGATAAATTTATCTTGGTACCAAAAATTTTTGAGATCCATGCATAGTTTTTCATCATGTACATTTTGATGTAGTCTTTAAAGACCTTTTCTTTGTGTGGATATGGGCATTGGCTGTGGGGCCTGGGGACGGAAGTGTTGAATCAATGCATAAAAAATATCTATCTCTGTCTCTCTTTTAAATAAAACAAAATAATAATTCAAAAAATAACAAGGGGACAAGTATGTGCATAGTAAGTTAAACCAACGCCTTCAATGCCAGCAACCCATTCAACACCTAGCTGCTCCACTTCTGATCCAGCTCCCTGCCAATGCACCAGAGAAAGCAGCAGAGCCGAGTCCAAGTGCTTGGGCTCCTACACCCACGTGGGAAACCTAGATGAATCTCTGGCTCTTGGCTTTGGCATGGCCCCACTCTGGCTGTTGAGACCATCTGGGGAATCAACCAGTAGACAGAAGATTCTCTCTCATCTCTCTTGCTCTCTCTGTAACTCTGCCTTGCAAGTATGTGTTTAAAATCTTAACAAAATAATGAAGTGATGGAAGGGAGGTTGGCATGTGTTTCAGAGGTGTGTAAATCAAACTGTGGCTACCACACAGCCATAAGAGTTTGGGAAGGATGAGCATATCTAGTTGTCCAAGATAACAAGACTGAAGACAAGAGTGCGATGAGCCATCCCACCTGGACCACCTGTCCTAGGAATTCAGGTGTGAACACTTGGCCCTGGGAGTTCCAAGTCCTGTCCACTTGCTGCTCAGGTGTCCCCAAATCTGACCCTCCAACTCTCCTTCGAATTCCTTGAGAGATTCCAACATCTTCCCAAAAATGCCCTGTTTGAGTTCAGCTGTCTCAATTAGTATTACCTACAGGGATGAGGACTCGACCCATGCATTCTTAAGTTCTAAGAGATTCTGGAAACCTTGTCTTTTTCTTCTCACCAGCAGATGTATGACAAAAACCACAGCAGTGACAACTCAGGTTGGGCCCCAAGCCAGACTCCCAACAGCAACTCACCCCTTGGAGCACAGCTCCCTGCCCACTGCGTTCAGCAAAGCTGCCTCTCTCCCTCATCTTCTCTTCCACTCTGCAGGCCTGGAGTCTGGCTTGGCCAGTGGAATGGACACAGAGGCGGGACCTTCTCAACAATAGGTATACCATGAATACCAAGAAAGAGGATGCAACTAACCTTTTTATAAAAAATAATAGAATACTAAATGAAAAAGAAGCCTGGTCAGTTTTCCAGATATTTTTCCACCCATCCGAAATCAAGGAAGTGCTTTTTTTTTCTCTGAAATGAATGTTATTTTGAAGGAAGTGGGCCCACACATTGCTTACTTACCTTTCAAGGAAAACACACACACACACACACACACACACACACACACATGCACTCTGTAGGAATATCGATTTGAGATCCAAAACAATTTCCATTTGTTTACATTTCAGAAGAAACCCCCAGAGCCTGAAAACAGGAAGCCCTAGTTGGCAGACAAGATATGGACTTTCGCTCCATAAGGTTTCCATGGTTTGCCCCAAAGTGAGAGTGAAGAACTCTGCAAATTCCTACAAGTGCAGAACACCTCCGCCTCCACCCAGAGCCTGATTGTCAAGCTCCGAGCTGACGCGAGCCTGGGAGGGGCTCCACAAGCACCCCCTATGCTTTGGAACAATCAAAGATGACCACTGGGGGTTGCATTAGAACAAGCACAAAGTCAGATCTGCCTGCATTGTGTGCAGAGAAGCCAGCCTGCTCTCGTGGCTACAGCTCGTTCTGCCTGGCTTTACCAGAGACGCCACTAACAGACAGCTTTGTGGCAGTTGAGCTGACAGCTCTTGTGGGACAACAGGGTGGCAAAGGACTGCTATGTGTTGACAGTTTGGTCAGCAGATAAGGGAAGTCTATCCTGAAGCAAGAGGAGAGGGGTCCTTAGTTGCCACGAATTTATGAAGGAACGAGGGTCGGAAATACACATTGAAGAACCTCCGGCTCTGGGTTTAGTGATCCAGAAACAGGAACTTCATCTGACAATCTGGGGCGTCTTCATTGTCCAGGAGGCAATGGTGGCCGTACATGCTGCGATGGTCTGGACGTTTTTTGTCTCCCAACATCACAGATTAAATCCTAATTCCCCAGTGTCAGCTGGAGTCTCGTGGACGTGATGGGTCATGAGTTGGGATTTGTGCCTGCCATGGTCTGACCAGGGTTTGTTCCCTCTGAGACTCAGAGTGAAGTCTGGTTGCCATGGCAGCATTGGGAGGTAGAGCTTTTAAGAACTGATGAATCGGGCCCAGCATGGTAGCCTAGTGGCTGAAGTCCTTGCCTTGAAGTCCTTGCCTTGAACACATCAGCATCCCATATGGGTGCCGGTTCTAATCCCGGCAGCTCCACTTCCTATCCAGCTCCCTGCTTGTGGCCTAGGAAAGCAGTCGAGGATGACCCAAAGCTTTGGGACCCTGCACCTGCGTGGGAGACCTGGAGGGGGTTCCTGGCTCCTGGCTTCGGATCGGCATAGCACCGGCTGTTGCGTTCACTTGGGGAGTGAATCATTGGGCGGAGAATCTTCCTCTCTGTCCTCTCCTCCTCTCTGTGTATCTGATTTTGTAATAAAAATAAATACATCTTTAAAAAAAAAAAGAGCTGATGAATCTCATTAATGCTCACGAGGCTGGATGTTCACTGCAAGGGTGGGTCATTATAAAGGGAGGAGACTCTTGGCTTCTGCTACACCTGCCAACCCTGTCACATCTGTGAGCAGCACGAGGCCCTCACCAGAAGCCAAGCAGATACAAGTATCCCACTCTTGGGTTCCATAACCTCCAGCACCGTAGTTCAAATAAAGTTCTGGATTTTTTAATATTTACTTGAAAATCAGAGTTACAGACATGGAGAGAGAGAGACATCTTCCATTCTCTGGTCTACTCCCCAAATAGGCACATGGCTGGGAGCCAGGAGCATCCTCTGAGTCTCCCACATGGGTACAGGAGCCCAAGCACTTGGGCCATCCTCTGCTGCTTTCCCCTATAACTTTGCAAGGTGCTAGATTGGAAGTGGAGCAGCCAAAATTTGAGCGCATAAATACAGGAACGCACAAAGTCACCAATGCAAGCTCACACACACACACACACACCATGGAACACACCTGTCTGCATCGGAGTTGCACAAAGTGTTCATGGTAGTTAGGGTGGCAGAAGGACAACAGCAAAAGAAACCCACAAGTGTTGATCTAAAACTTGGCATGAACACCGCTTTCAGACCTCAGGGGAAATGAGAAAAAAAAAAAATAAATAGTCCTGAATGAATAAAGCAAATAATACAGGCCCAGCTGATAAGTCATGTCTGGGATTAAAACACTCCCATCGCATGTCAGAGCGCCTGGGTTCCAGTCCTGCCTCCGTTCCCAATGGCAGCTTGCTGAATGTTCACTCTGAGAAGAGGCTCTGGGAGGAGGCAGCTGATGGCTCCAGTCGTTGCGGTCTCTGCCACCTGCGTGCGAGCCCCAGCACAAGTTCCCAGCTCCTGGCCCAGTCTCAGCTGTTGCGGGCACCTGAGGAGTAATCCAGCAGACAGGAGCTCTCTGTGTGTCTCATTTCTCTGCCTGTCTCTCTCTCTCTCTCAGGCGAATTTTTAACAACTGTCTAAAGTAAAACCAGACCAAATGTACGTGCATCTGCCAGTAGGTATGTGGTTCAAGAAGGGAGGTGAGTGAAGTCATGAGCAACATGGTTGAATACGTACTGGCTCCTTGCTCCACCAGGGGGCAGCTCTGAGGTGGGTGCTCCCTGGTCCTGCTCAGCACCCCTATTCACTGCTCCTCTCCTCCTGTCACATCTCCCCTCTCCCACCTGTGCCCTCAGATCACCTCCAGCTGCACCATCTGCCCCAAGTGCTGCTTTTTCAGTAGTTTCAGGCTGGCCAAACGATGCATGCTACCTTGTCCAATGAACACAACCTCTGGTCCCAGAGCAAGTCAAGGCGTGGTCTGAATACCCAGTGTGTGCTTTGTATGGGACTGTCCGTTATCCACATCCTATGCTCTTGGAGTGCATGTCCCGCAGCTGAGAAATATGATCTCCATTAGCTGGAGGCCTGAGGCCCTTACCTCATTTTCCCACCTGTGCCCCTACAGTGCCCCACCAGCTCCAGAACGTGCTGGCTGGCATGTGCCCATATAAGCCCTGCAGGAAATGTCTACACTTTATCTAGGAGGTGGAGCTTCCTGCTCTGGACCTGCAGCCTGACTCACCCAGTGTGCTTCACTCCATGCCTTTTGGTATTGGCACGAGCGCATTGCGCCTTGCTAGTCGCCAGGTACTTGGGGCACTGGAGCTCTGCAAATCTGACTTTGCCATGACTGTTCTACTCCCACCTCCTTTCCTGAGAAAGTTGGATGGATCCAAGCATGCTGTAGGATTCCTGAATCTACAGGCTACACTGCCTCCAGTTTGTTCAGTCAACCGCGTGGACAAGCCTCTGGTTCCTTTGGGACAGAAGTGAAGGTGTGGGGTGGGCAGTCATCCTACTTGCTCCCCACAGCACCTCCTGCCTCCTGCCTCCTGCCAGCCTCTCCTTCTGCAGTCTCTTGGCCAGCAATGGAGCTCAGTCAGCATTTTAAGAATTTTTATTATTTATTTTTATTTGAAAGGCAGATTTACAGAGAGGAGAGATCAAGATATGTCCCATCTGTTGATTCACTCTCAAATGGCTCTACAACCAAAATTGGGCTATGCCAAGGACAAGAACCTAGAGCTTCTTCCTGGTCTCCCACACGGGTGCCGGACCCCAAGGACTCGAGTCATCCTCCCACTGCTTTCCCAGGCCATTAGCAGGGAGAAGAACTGGAAGTGGAACCGCTGGGACTTGATCCTATATCCAAGTGGAATGCCAGCCCTACAGACAGAGGCTTAATGTGCTATACTACTGCATTAGTCCCTGAATCATCATTTTTTTTTTAAACTGGGCAATTTTTTTTTAAGTTTTTTAAAAACTTGTTTTGGATTATGTTTACATAGCTGAGAAGGATGCATGCCCATGTAGACCACTGATGAGGGTGGGCAAGGTCCAGGAATAGGAACTGCCAGGTCACATGATACAAGGGGTATGGAGGGGCTGCAGTAAGTCACACTCAGTGTCTAGCTGCTGGAGGTCACTGCAGGCTGCTGAGTGCCTGCTGTGGGCTCGACTTGCAGAGAAGCCAACAGTCCAAGACCTCAAACTCTGAAAGACGCCAAAGCTCCTTGCCCTCTCTGAATGGATTCTGTGTTCCTAACATGTGTCACTTGTGCTGGACACACTTCACATCCTCTTCTCTGCAAGCAGCGGGACATCTTCCTGCATACCACACTGACTCTCTCCACTAGAAGCCCATAAAGCCTTGTTGGGGCCATTCGCAGGGCGTCGGTCTTCCTGGCCTCCCTCCAGCGTGTTGCACTCCCTCCCGGGAGTGAGCCTTACCCTCGCCAGGGACCAGCCGAGGATGCACCTGCAAAAGGCCGGCTCCTACAGCGCCACCGTGCGTCATGAAGGGGAACGGCAGCCGCGGTCTGAACAGACTGCATCTGGGAGGGAATGGGGAGGACGCAGCGTCGCACTTGAGGGATACCTGAGTCCCACAGAGACACTCAGGCCAGAGCACTGCACCCCGCTTTACCTCCCCTCCGCCAGCCATATAAGGCGTTCCACACTCATCCTGACTCAGATGCCCAAAGCACCTGCACCTCGGCGTCCAGCTCAGTTCTGGCTGGCAGAAAGGCGGCGTCAACATCGCTGCGTCCGACATCAGCCTCTGGTCACTGCAGGGTCATCCTGCCGGCCTGCAGGTCCCTTGACGGGCTGCCCTGGGTTCTGGGGAGACGCCTACAAGTCGCTGTTCCCTGAAGACCATTCCTTCCCTCATTTTCTCCCTCTTGATTTCTTCTTCCCCCCTGAAACACTGCCCCAACAGCCAGGAACTATCTTTGGTGTGCTACTACCAGAATCCTGTGTGGTTTTTCATTAATCAAAACAAAGTCGATGAAATTTGTTCAGCTAAGCTGCGTAAAGGAGAGATTGGCAATTTTAAAAAAGATATTTGTTTCTTTTCATTTAAAGAGCAGAGTTACAGAGAGAGGAGAGACAGAGCAAGAGAGAGATCTTCCAGCAGCTGATTCACTCCCCAGATGGTCACACCAGCCAGAGCCAGGCTGATCCAAAGAGCGCCATCTGGGTCTTGCACATGGGTTCAGGGGCTTAAGCACTTGGGCCATCCTCCACTGCTTTCCCAGGCACATTAACAGAGAGCTAGATCAGAAGTGGAGTAGCCGCAACACAAACCAACATCCCTATGGGATGCTACCACCACAATTAGAAGCTCAGCCCTGGGCCCTAAGGAGAAATTTGAAAGAACCAGCAGCTCTGCCAGGCTGGCCGCACATCACCGCCAGCAGCTGACCTGTCCTCAGCATCTCCCCATCCTGCTGAATGGAGACGGGCAAGTGAGGCCGAGGTCCTGGCCAACAGTTCTCCTGCCCATTTCTGGCTCATGCCCTTCACTTCCATGCTCTTATGCTTTGGGTTTTACAGATTACTACTCACAAGAATTGTGCTAGATGAATATTCTCTAAAGGACCACTATAAGAACATCTGCATCATGATACAGTGAATCAGGCCTCTGCTGGCAACACTAGCGTCTCTGGGTCCAAGGGTTGGTTCTAGTCCCCTGCCTACTCCACGCTTCCAATCCAGCTCTCTGCTGATGCACCTGGGGAGGCAGCAGAGCATGGTCCAAGCACTTTAGTACCTGCCACCTACATGGAAGATCCAGATGGTGCTCCTGGCCCCTGGTCGTAGCCTGGTCCAGCCTTGGCTTTTGTGGCCATTTGGAAAAGACAGCAGTAGATGGAAGATTCTCTCTCTCTCTGGCACTCTTTCAAATTGAAACTGTATACCTGCCAAGCATCTTCACTGCTGTTACACAGTGCAGAAGAAGGTGTCAAAAAGATTGCTGGGAGGCTGGTATGGTGGCACAGCAAGCTAATCCTCTGCCCTGTGGCTATGGCATCCCATTGAGCACCAGGTCATTCCCTCACTGCTCCACTTCCCATCCAACTCCCTGTTTGTGGCCTGGGAAAACAGTAGAGCATGGCCCAAGGCCTTGGGACCCTACACCCACATGGGAGACCCAAAAGAATCTCCTGGCTCTCAGCTTCGTATCAGCTCAGCTCTGGCCATTGTGACCACTTGGGGAGTGAACCAGCAAACGGAAGACCTCTCTTTCTTCCTCCATATCCCTCCCCCAACTCATTCTCACTATATAAAACTCTATCTTTAGAATTTTAAAATGTTTAAAAATAAAAACAAGAGTTTGCAGTTTCTGGGCCTCTTTGCAGAATGAAATCATCAACTCCTTCCTTGGAGCCATTGTTAGAAATAGCAAGTACTCAACATGGGGACCAGGCATCCAGGGTACATGTGGGCACAGGGATCCCATGGACCCCCTCTCTGCTCCTGTTTTCACTAAAGCACTGTGGACACGGCCCCTCCTCTGCAGTGCTGCTCAGCGCCAGTGCACTGGGCACCTTGCCTGCTTCAACTCCCTTGCCCACCGCCCCTCCCAGGCCTTCTACTTGAGCTAGACTTTAGTCATTGTTTGCAAAATTGGTCCAGGGTCAGACCCCAGTGTGCTCTGGGAATATGGGCTCCACCTGCTCGGTGTTGGCAAAGGCCCACGGAAGTGGCCTCTGGTCCACCCCGAGCCTGTGAAGTGAGGTGGGATCTGCTGATGCGGCAGCCACTTGCTCTGGGGCTGGGTTGGGGTGTGCTCAGCAACACTTGGTACAATCAGTCGCTTTAACCAGCACTTACTGTTCAGAAGTCTCATAGCCTAATTCTCCCTAGAGCTTACAAATCGAATTTTCTCTCTGTGGTTTTTATTTCAAAGGGCTTGCCTTTCCTTAGGGATTTTTCATCGATAGCAGGTGCACTGTGACTGCTGTAACGGGACATCAGCTCCCCAGTCTGGCTTCCAGCCTACCTCGATTCTGGATATAAATAGCAAGGATGTGTTGATAGGAGCACAAAAATCCACTTCATAATTTACTGCATGTTGACAGCTATTTATTTTTAAACCCTTTTAAGCTTCGTTTGAAAGGCAGACAAAGAAAGAAAGCTCCCATCCACTGGTTCATTCCCCCCAGACGCTGACAATGGCCAAGAAAGACTGAGGTGGGCTGAAGCAGGGAGACAAGAATACAGTTCATGTCTTCTTCATGGGGTGCAGGGACTGAGGACTGGGGCCGTCGCCAGTGTCCCCCAAGGACTGTATTAGCAGGAAGCTGGATCAGGAGCCAGTGCAAGGAATTAGACGGGCACTCTGACGAGGAATGCGGGTGTCTTACCCAGAAACAACCACTGCGTTAAATGCCCATCCTTATTATAGAATTTTTAAGGAGCTGGATCTTCAAGTTGAGAAACTCGATGGCTCCCAGTGGAAAGAAACAGGAAGTTTTTTAGGAGATGGAATTGCAAACGACCCTGATTGGATCCTTATGTGTGTCCAATGACCACACTGCACCCCATAAAAATGTATAATTAAATGTAACAGCAATGCTGAATGAAAAACAGATTTAAAGATCACAAACTATAAACCGAAGCAGATGTATTGTCCTGGCGCCAATATTTCTATCACATCTGTTTGCAAGAAAGCTCACAGAGACCAGACTCTCACACTCTTCTCTGACACCATAATATTTCTCATACTTTAGTTCAAGACTTCGCCCCTTTGTGTATGCTCTCATGGTGACTTCCAATCCTGGGTCAGCTGTGATCAGGAAGGCCTACGCTTCCAGCAGCCCCACCTGCTGGGCAGGGAGCCAGGGGTTCCTGAAGCCTGGTTTCTAGGGCAGAGGGCACTTGGCATCCACGGCTGGGAATTACAGGGGCTCTGACCCTGGGCTCAGGCCTGAGTTTCCCTTGTGGTGCTGAAACCCTCATGAAGCTGTGGCACATTTTCCACCAACTACATCCATCTGGGGACACCCTGCCATCTGCCCAACCCAGTGTGTTTGGGTTTCACTATCTATTTCCTTCTCACAAATAGTTTCCAGCAGCGTGAATGATGTAAAAGAGGAAACCACAGCTGGCCTTGGGGCACATGGGACTGAGCCACTGCCTGTGATGCCAGCACCCCATACAAGCACCAGTTCAAGTTCTAATAACTTGAAGATGTCCCAAGTACTTGATCCTCTGACCATCCATGTGAGAGACTTGGGTGGAGTTCAAGGTTCCTGGCTTTGGCCAACCCCAGCCCTGGCCTTTGCAGAGTGAACCAGCAGATGGCATTCATTCTCATTCTCTCTCTCTCTCTCCATCTCTCTCTCTGTCTGTCGAAACTAATTTTCTCAAAGGTATGTCTAAGTGTCCCATGGAGTAGCGTACCAGAACGGAGAATGTAGAAAGTTCCCACAGGTTGAAAAGACTACCTCATCCACACACTGAGTTACCACCGATATCGCTCATGTGTCTGTGTCCTCAGCAACACCCCCATCTCGTGAGCCAACACCTGTCCCAATGCAGTGTGCACAGGTGTGAGCTTGGGTTCCCCCGCCTGCTGCAGGAGCTGCAACGGACACTGCCTGCCCTTGCTCCTCCAGTTCAAGGAGACACTACCCCCCACCCGACGCTGCTCCCTAAAGCTTGCAGTCCAGGATCTCAGCCACTCTCTGTTCAGCAGAAATAAAGAGGAGAAAGGGGCCCCCATATGGCTTCCCAGGTTCAATTTCCCAAAGAGCGTCCCACCGCGGCTGTGCTCCTCCCACCCACACTTTGCTTCTACAGAGTTAGTAGCTGTGAGCTTCTTCTGCCCTGCCCTGGCTTCAGCCCTCCCTGCTATCTCCCTGCAGTCCCACCCCCCATGGTCCCCACATGCAGGGGATTGAAATAACCCAGTCCTCTCTTTCCGCTGCTGGAGCAGAAGGTACCCATCACCATGCATTTACTACAATCAGTCCTTGAGCAATGCCCCCCTCATCTCTGCGTCTGCAGGACTCTGCCTTGCCCAGGTTTGAAAGCAGGTGCCTGCATGTGGTCAGTGAGCAGGGAACACTGAACACATGACGCAGAGAGCAAGCCCAGGCGGGAAGGTGGGAAGGCAATGAGGAGGGACAGGAATCTTCCTTTGGGGAGATGCAATGTATGCTGAGAAATAAAACCAGACCAGCTTTGTCCTAAACCATGGAAAAGAACCTTTGGGGGAGAACTACCTCCTCCTGGGCGCTTGCTTCCCCTTCTCCTCTCACAGCATCCCTGAAAGTGAGGCCTTCTCAACTGCCAGAACTCAAAATACCTAGGGTGGTCCATGGCCACAGCTGGCAGCTGACCAAGGTGAAGTTCAGGCAAAGGTCTCTCCCTCCTTCCACACCCCACTCCAACCCTTTCTCTGCAAGAGCTGAAGCCCTAATGAGAAGAGACAGGAAGCACACACATACAATAATATACACAGAATAACACACAAAAACACAGTATGACATACACAGTGTGGACACACAAACACATACCATAACACACATAACATGCCTAATGTGATAACATACAGACATAAAACACACTACAGCACACAAGTGCACAAAAGCATATGGGCACAAAAATACATACAAGCATGCATGATAACACATGAAACACACAGTAACACATACACATGTACACCTGCAAACACATGAACACTCACAAACATACATGGGTATGCAGAGACACATGAACACACAGACACACTGAAACACAAATACACACGTAGACAAACATGAACACACACAACGGACACACATGCGAGCAGCTTGATCACAAATGCCAAGTGCTGAGGATGAAACCCATCGATGGAACAGTCGGAAACGTGCACGTGGGGGAGCTGTTTAAAACAGGGGCCACAATGATACAGGCACATCCTCACCTCCCAAGGGGACCCTCGCTCCCCAAGGAACCCTCACCTCCCAGGAGACCCTTGCCTCCCAGGGGGCCCTCGCCTCCCAGGGGACCCTCGCCTCCCAACGGGGCCCTTGCCTTCCAGAGGACCCTTGTCTCTCAGAGGACACTCGCTCCCCAAGGAACCATCACCTCCTAGGAGACCCTTGCCTCCCAGGGGGCCCTTGCCTCCCAGGGGTCCCTTGCCTCCTAGATGGACCTGGCCTCCGAGGGGCCTGAATTACCCCCTCCTTCTCCAAGGTGGGCTGCAGCGGGTGAGTCACTGCCACAGGCAGAGCTGGAGAAAGAGGAAGAGTGCGTTGCACAGCCCCTCTGCACCAGCAAGGCCCCGGGCCCAGCCCAGCAGCTCCTGGCAGTGAAGGGTGAGTGAACCCTTTATCCTGGGATAGCCCGAGAGGAGCCAGGAGGGGGCGCCCTAGGCGATACCTGCTCAAAACTGAAATGAAGCCAAAGCCACCCCCTCCTGGCAGATTTTAAGCCACAGTCACAGGCACCCCAGCTCCCGCCTTACCCAGGTGGGCTGTGTAGGCCATCCCTGGGTCTGGGGTCCTGGGTGGTTTTCCTCCCTAGACACCATGAACATGGCCCACCCAGGGCTCCTCCAGCATCCACCGCTTAGCTAGGAGAACTGCCAGGTGAGTGGAGTCTCCACAGTCCTGCCTTCCCACAGCTTGCTGGCTTCACTCTGCCCAGCGCCCTAGGGTGATCCTCAGCCTCCAACAGCTCGAAGAGCCCCGCTGTTCTTCAGAGCAGGGCCTCAAACGTTGGTGGGGAGGGATCGCCCCTAGACTCCACAGCCAGGTAGAAGAGGCGAGGAGGAATGGCATCAACAGCTCACCCAGGCTTGTGGGGTGAGGCCCAAAGCAGGTGCCATGGGGGGAGGGGAGTCTTCTAGGAATGGAAATCTGAGATAACCTGACAAGTCCAGTGCAAAGATCGTGTGTATTCATGTGTGTGCATACACGTGTGTGTTTCCTAGGATTGTCCACAGAGCTCCATGGGCTGTGGCGACCTCACCCTGGTTTCTGCCCCGTGTGTGCCCGCCTGTCCATCTTACTGTCCTTCTGTCTGTTCCCTCCCCTGTAAGCATTCAGAGGGCTGGCGCTGTGATACAGTGGGTTAAAACTACATCCTGCAATGCCGGCATCCCACACGGGTGCTGGTTCACAGCTGCTCCACTTCCCATTCAGCTTCCTGTTAATGTGCCTGGGAAAACAGCAGAAAGTGGTCCAAACGTTTGGTTCCTGCACCCATATGGGGGACCAGGGAGAAGCTCCTGGTTCCTGGCTCAGATCAGCCCAACTCGGCTATATAAGCCATCTGAGGAGTGAGTTAGTGGATGCGAGATCTCTCTCTGTTTCCCCTCCTCTCTGTAACTCTGCCCTTTCAATCATCAATAATTCTTAAAAACAAAAAAAATACTCATATTTAATCAAGGCCCATGCTACTCCAGTATGGAGCTTAGGTAATGATATCTGCCACTTCTCTATGAGAATGTCACCTTGCCTGGTTGCAGGCTGGCTACTGAGGTTTCTCACACACTTGAACTTGAGGCAGTTTCCCTCATGTTTGATGTCCCCACAAGGGGACTGTTGGCCAGAGATGACTAGGCAAGCCCAGTGATGCAGTCACAGGGAGGCCCTCAGGCCCGAATCCAGCCCCAGTTCTTGGTAAGCCGTTAGCTCCTTCCGCCCCTTTTCCTCACCTGCCCTGTCCAGGGAGTGGCCAACATGCTCACCACTTGGGATCCCAGGCACCGCCATGCTCCATCCCACACTCAGGAGCACACACGGGGAGTTGTGCCAGTCCACAATAGCAGTGATAACAGCTGCACTTGACCACTAAGCCAGCGAAGATTCACTCCAAGCCTCGCTGCCTCTTTCCCTGTCACGGATGATCCTGCGAGGCGGCCCATTGTTGATAAGACCCTGGAAGCCCAGACACAATGGATGCAGAAGCGGCTGCCTCATCACCTGCTAAGCTGGACAGAGGTTGCGAGGAGGGGGGCCCAGCCCTCCACTTCCTGCCGCCCTGCCCTCCATCCTGGCCCAGCTCCACCAGCACCACTCCCACACGGCGAGGAAGAAGCCCTGTTTCCTCAGGGAGCTCCAAGAGACGCCCATTGCTTGCCCCACCCCAAGGTGGGAGTCCAGGGTCGGGCAGGAAAATGCAGACCACTCTGCTCTCATAGCAAAAGTGCCACATGGGCAGAAATCCCTCCAGCTCCTTTAGTGCCCAGCACCCCGTGTGGACGGCCACGTTCCCAGCCATGCAAAGGAAACTGCAGAGATGGAAACAATCCATTACATGGGGCTTTGTAGTTTCCTTTTTAAAAAATATTGACTTTATTTATTTGAAAGGCACCATTACCCGGGATGAGGGGGGACACAGAGATATGGGGAGAGAGAAAAAGAGAGGTTTTACCCTTTGATTCACTCCCCCCGCCCCCCGGTGGCGACAAAGGCCAGGAGGACCAGATTAAATCCAGGAGCTACTTCAGGTCTGCCGCATGGGTACCTGGCTCCAAATACCTCCGCCATCCTCCTCTGCCTTCGCCAGCACATTAGCAGCAGTCAGAAGCAGAACAGCAGGGCTTTAATCTGGCACCCGTTCAGGATCTCAGCGCTGAAGCAACTTCACCAGCCAGTTATCACACTGAGTTACACCCCAGTGCCAGCCCTGGGGCTTAGCGCACACTGACTCATCAGGGTCCTGGCAGAACCCCGCAACCTGTAACCAGTCCAACATCTCCACCCCAGAACTGCAGATGAGAAGCCAAAGATGTCCCTGGCACAGACAAGCAGCAGCATTTTGTTTTATTTGATTGATTTATTTTATTGATTTAAAAGCAAAGACTTTTCATCCACTGCTTCACTCCCTAATTGACCACAGCTACCAGGAGAGAGCCAGTCCAAAGCCAGCAGCCTAGATAGAACTCCACATGCGCCTCCCACACTGACGACGGGGGGCCCAAGCACCAGAACCACCTTCCAGTGCTTTCCTGGACTATTAGCAGGGAGCTGAACTAGAAGAGGAGCAGCCGGGATTCAAACCAGCGTTCAAATGAGATACCAACATTGGAAGTGGTGACTTAGGCCGAGCACAGTGACGGCCCGGAGGAGCTACTTTTTGTCCTGAGGGGAACACGGCTATGGCCAGGAGAAGGGCTCTGCCTTCATGCTCACCTCACAGGGCCTCCTGGCAGGTGGCCAAAGCTTCCTTCACGTATCAGTATATATGTCAGCGTTTCTGTTTGAGGATCACAGAGCAGTGTAGTCCAGTGGTGAGAGTTGAGGTCTCGGAGCAGAAACACCGAGATGGTGTTGGGGTCCGTGTAGTGAATGTGGGGGAACGCGAAGGTGTGAAGAGTATTGTTCCATTGCAGGCAGGGCCGCAAAGAACCCGCTGTGTGGCAGGGCCCGGCAGATGTCTCCACAACCACCTGAATGCAGCTCCACCTTCCTCTGCATGGACACCGGACCATCCTGCAGAAGAACTCTAATCCATTCAGGCGTTGTTTGCTACTGTGGAGTTGGCTTTTTTACTCAATTTGAGCTTGCAGGTTAATGTCAATAATAATGTCTTACAAAAGGGCCTTCTATTATTCCTACTGTCTTGGCTGTCCCCATTGACCTTATGCTAATCAAGGGATCCATATTTAGGCTTTCATTCTTTCCTTGATCTTTAGGTTCTCCTTTTCTTTGTGATACAAGATTGAGTTGCAGAATAAGAATTGTAGCAGGAACTTCCATTGTTTTTAGGTAAAACAAATGGCAGAATTATCCTTAGAAACACCCACTTGACCCTGACTGTTTCTGTATAAATAAAGCGGACAGCTTTCCCCGCATTGTCCATTATGATCATGAAATCCTAATGGTCCGTCTCTTTCTTTTCTCTTAGCGCCTCATCCACGCACCCTTCGCGAGTTCCAAACTCAGCTGGAGCTGGACTCTGGCAGGTGAGTTTGACAGCCACACTCTGGAGTGTCCAAACTTTTGATCCATTCGTTGCTGTGTGGGGATGGGGACAATGACAGCTGCCTGCCGCCCAGGTGCAGAAGCACATCCACACAGCATCGAGCAAGCCTACTACCACACCACCCTCCAGAGTGAACAGTATTGCTTTAAAGATTCCTTTATTTTTTATTTTGAAGGCAGAGTTACACAAAGAGGGAGAAGAAGAGATTTCCTAAATGGCCACAACAACTGGAGCTGGGCCAACCGAAACCAGGAGCCAGGAGCTTCATCCAGGTTTCCCAGGTGGATACTTGGGCCACTGCTGTCCCAGGTCATTAGCAGGGAACTGAAGCCGGCAGAACTCGATTGCATACCCATATGGGATGCTGGGACTGCAGGCAGATGCTTAGCTTGCTATACCACAGTGCTGACCCCCCCCCCCAAAGTGAGCCTTAAATGTTCAGCTGTACTGACCCCATTAAACACACTGAAGTGTTCTCTTGAAGGGAGAAGGGATCATCACCCATTAGGCAGAGAACAGCCAGCACCTACCGAACCATGTTGGAGGGAAGGCTCAGTCCCTGACGACTGACAAATCCCAAACCCCACATGGAAGGACAGGTAGTCTCCCATTCCCAACAGCTCTCTGCTCACTCCTGAGGGACCCAGACTAAGCAGGACAGCCCTGACCTGAGCACAGAGTCCAGAGAGGACTCCTGAACAGTCCCCTTTCTGGCCAGCTGCGGACAAGGGAGCCGACAGTGCTCTTGAAGCCCTATGACTGAGGGTTCGTGGGGCTCCTGGGAAGGCACCGTTACTTGAGACTGATGGAAAATTCAGTTGCTAGCACAGCACTTTGGGCCATTGGTGATCTGTACAAGGAAGTGACTCAGTTTCCTGCAAGTCCAGGTGGTGACAGCTGGGAAGGGGAACAGTGTATCTGCCAAGGTCAGGGGAGCCAGCCAAGTGCACCTTCACACTGAGTCCTCCCCATGTGGATGCTCACCACCAAACCAGCCAAGAGATAGCTGCTGGGCAGCTAAGGAGGGGGGGCTCTCAAGAGCCCAGCATACTACATAAAAACACACCTCAGACCAAACCCCTGTGCACCCCACAGCAAGACAGTGGGGACTTCCACTGCTTCTGACCCAGCTCCCTGCTAATGTGTCTGGGAAAGCAGTGGAAGATGGCCTAAGTGTGTCTCCCTGTCGTTGTGCCTTTTAAATAAAAAACCCTTTTTTTAAAAATGGGAGAAGGGGGGGCCCGGCGCGGTGGCGCAAGTGGTTAAGGTCCTCGCCTTGCACGCCCGGGATCCCATATGGGCTCCGGTTCTATCCTGGCAGCTCCGCTTCCCTTCCAGCTCCCTGCCTGTGGCCCGGGAAAGCAGTCCAGGATGGCCCAAAGCTTTGGGACCCTGCACCTGCGTGGGAGACCCGGAAGAGGCTTCTGGCTTTGGATCGGCATAGCATCGGCCGTTGTGCTCACTTAGGGAGTGAATCATCGGACGGAAGATCTTCCTCTCTGTCTCTCCTCTCTGTATATCCGCCTTTCCAATAAAAAAATAATAAAAATAAATCTTTAAAAAAAATGGGAGAAGGGAGATAAATGTCTTAAGCACCTAGAAAATAGTTATAGAGTAATTTAGCAACTTGTATTTGAAAATAACAAATAAGCAAAGCCATTATGAATGCCAGCGTGATGAAAGAAATCATAGCATACTACAGGGACTCTCTATCCGTCAATCATGTGGACATAGCCACAACACAGAATCCGAATGGGACCTTATGAAAACCGTGGTGTGTCTGTGTGCAAGAAGGGAGGTGAGGAGTGGGTCCACGTGTGCCGTTCTGCCCACGTGTGTGTGTACACATTCATGTGTGTGAATGTTCAGGTACACATGTATGTGTACAGCTGCACTCTGTGCGTGCATGCATGTGGAGGTGAGGGGAGGAGAAGGAACACGGTAAGTGTCAGGGGATGCCTGTGAGAAAAGTCCCAACATCTGTCTTCATCCGGTGTGAGTGGCCTCCTGGGAATCACAGCATTTAGATCAGTGAGGAATGCCAGGCAAACCTGTTTGGCTCTGGGACACCAGCCACAGACCAGTGTCACCAAGACAGTATGCAAGATTGAGAACTGTCTGGGTGGCCCACTCAGCAGGCCCTTCAGCACAGCACCCCTCCTGCCACGAGGAGTAGGGCCCGGGAGGATCCATGCTGGATGAAAATGCCGAGCACCCTGCTTAGCCTCCCTGCACCCAGGCACAGCCCCCACACCACTGCCACTCTGTCAGATCCCAGGGTCACTCCCCATCTCTACAGGGGACATCGGAGGGTGGCATATATGGTTCAAAACGCAAGGTTTCCTGATATCAACGTGTGACTGAGATTTAAACACACACACACACTTGGAGACTGCCGTCTCTGGGAGCACAATCCTCACCCTGAGCAGGAAGAAGGTGGGCAAGGCCAGGGGCCACAGCTGCTAGAGTAACAGGACTGCTTAATAATGTGTGGAGCAAGGACCAGTGCTGTGGTGCAGTAGGTTAAGCCTCCGCCTATAGCACCAGCATCCTTCAGGAGTGCCAGTTCAAGTCCTATCTGCTCCACTTCCAATTCAGCTCCCTGCTATTGCAGCTGGGAGAGAAGCAGAAGATGGCCCAAGTGCTTGGACCCCGAACCCACGTGGGAGACTCCGAAGCAGCTCCTGGCTCCTGGCCTTGAACTTACCCAGCTCCAGCCATTGTGGCCATGTGGAGAGTGAACCAGCAGATGAAAAATCTCTGTTTCTTTTCTTCTCACTTGGTAACTCTGATTTTCAAATAAGTCTTTTTAAGAACAATGTGTGTGAGCAAACTTGATTAAAAAAAAAAAAAAAGTAGGACCTAATGCAATGGCTCAATTGACTAATCCTCCCGCTGTAAGTGCCGACATCCCTGACCTGTGTCCATTTCACTTCCCATGCAGCTCCCTGCTTGTGCCCTGGGAAAGCAACAGAGGATGGTCCAAGACCTTGGGACCCTGTACCCACTTGGGAGATTCAGAGGAGGCCCCTGGCATTGGATCGGCTCCCATCCTTGCAGCCATTTGGGGAAGTGAACTAGTGGATCTTTCTCTGTCTCCTTCTCTCTGCAAATCTGCTTTATCAATAAAAATATCTTTTGAAATATAGGTCATTTTAAAGATGTTGTTTCTGAAATCAAAGAAAGCAGTATGTAAAACCATGGCAGCGTTAGGTCCAGGCGGCCTCTGAGGACGTTTGTCTTCCAGCTCTAAGCAATTCGTTCATGTCTGATGACCTTGGTCACTTTTAAAAGAGAAACAAAAGGAATCCGTTTATAGGATTGAAGTGTCTCTGCCAAATCATTTCTGCCAGCAGACATTCCAAATAAACACCAAAGCCTCTTTGTAACTAGCTTTATCTTTCTGTGCACATATTTAATCCTGCAGTGTGTCAAAGCAAGCTTCTGAGGTCTCCCTTTCTGATTACCTTTATAAACATGATTAGAGGGAAAAAAATCTGAGAAAATAACCAACTGGAATTGTGTCTGCGTTTCATGTCATAGTGTGCCAAAAAAAATTTTTTTTAAAGGTTTACATGCTAGGGCCGGCTCAGTGGCCTAGCAGGTTCACCCTCCACCTGCAGCACAAGCGTCTTGTATGTCCCAGCTGCCCCACTTCCCATTTTCTTATCTTCCAAAACCAGAAACACATGAAGGCAAGGAAGCCAGAGAGAGGACAAAACAGGGAAAGTGTGTGCCCCATGCCCAACCTGCTAACCAGGCCTGCCATTCTGTGCTGCTTACTCAGCCACTCTGGTGCTGGGCTGCCACCTCCTCAGTTGTTGGTGGGCCTCTTGGATGCTGAATGCGTGAATCACCATGTAGCAAGTGTCAAAAGCACAGCCTCCAGCCTCTGGACTTCGTGGGTTCTAATGACGCCATCATAGCAGCCCAAAGCTCCAGGTGTGACACCACTCCTCTAGGGTTGTGGTAAGATCTGGCACCAGGTGCTGGGGCACAGATGTCCAGGACAACCCTCCCTGTGGGCTTCTTATCCCGAAGTCTTCTGAAGTGCAGATTTTATTCAGGGGGGGTTCTGGTAGGGCCCAAAATCCAGCATTCCCAACGTGGCTCCAAGGGCTGCTGTTGGTCCAGGAACCCCTCTCAGAGCAACGAGGACACAGCACACCTGTTCCCATCCTGCCCGCTCTGGGGAAGGGAGGGGTACAGGTGGGACAGCACAGATCCCCTTGGTTCTCAAGTCTTTAGGACAGGCAGCCCAAAGTCATCACCAGTACAGGTCCTTTTTTAAAGTTCAAGGGGTAAGGGTATTTTAAAAATGTTTTTATTTATAACGTCATTCAAAGGCCACACAAATGATCAATTTAAAACTTGGCCTGTTGGGCTTGGTGCAGTAGCCTAGCAGATAAAGTCTTCACCTTGCACGTGCTGGGATCCCATAAGGGTGCCAGTTTGTATCACAGCAGCCCTGCTTCTCATCCAGCTCCCTGCTTGTAGCCTGGGAAAGCAGTCAAGAACAGCCCAAGTCTTTGGAACCCTGCACCAGTGTGGGTGACCTGGAAGAGGCTCCCGCTCCTGGCTTCAGATCAGCTCAACTCGTCATTGCAGCCACTTGGGGAGTGAATCAGTGGATGGAAGATCTTCCTCTCAGTCTCTCCTCCTCTACATATATGTGACTTTGCAATAAAAAGTCAGATTTGCAGAAGAGACAGAAAAAGAAAATTTAAAGAAGAGACAGAAGAATCTTCCATCCACTGGTTCACTCCCCAAGTGGCCACAACAGCCAGAACTGAGCTGATCTGAAGCCAGGAGTCAGAAACTTCTTCTGGGTCTCCCACACAGGTACAAGGCCCAAGAATCTGGGACATCCTCGACTGTTTTCCCAGACCACAAGCAGAGAATTGGATGGGAAGTGGAGTGCCAGGACAGGAAATAGTGCCCATATGGGATACAGGCATTTGTAGAGCGAGGATTAGCCAATCAAGCCATTGTGTTGGGCCCTGGAACAAGTTTTGTGGAAATATAGGACAGTTGGGCCCAGTGCGATAGCGTAGCGGTTAAGGTCCTCGCCTTGAATTCACCGGAATGGGCGCCGGTTCTAATCCCAACAGCTCCACTTCCCATCCAGCTCCCTGCTTGTGGCCTGGGAAAGCAGTTGAGGACAGCCCAATGCCTTGGGATCCTGCAGCAATGTGGGAGACGTGGAGGAAGTTCCTGGCTTCTGGCTTCGGATTGGCGCAGCACCGGCCATTGCGGTCACTTAGGGAGTGAATCGTCAGATAGATGTTCCTCTCTGTCTCTCCTCTCTGTATATCTGCCTTTCCAATAAATAAATCTTTAAAAAAAAAAAAAGAAAGAAAGAAATATAAGACAGTGTCCAGGAGCCTCTTCTTCCCGGGCAAGCACCCCTGGAAGCAGCTCCCACAGACATGTTAGCAGGTGGAAAGCCTCACCTTCCAGAAGGTTCCTTTATCTCTGGCTGGTCATCCTGGCTCCTCTTGAGCCTGGTGAGTGTCGCCAAGAACTTTAAGAGAGCAAGGAGGAGGCCCTGCTTGGGATCTCTGGCCTAGTCTAAGGAAGACAGAATCGGTGCTGGGAAGAGAGGACATAAAGTGAATAAGAGGTCGCCCAGTTCCAGAAAGTCTTTGGCAGGAGCCGGGGCAGCTGGCTGCGCCCTGCTGCAGACCATTGTTTAGCAGAGGAAAACATGTGCCGCTGACCCTGAGCCCCGGCACGCAGTGCCGCCCTTGCCACACGCTCTCCTGTCTGCCCCACCTCCTGACCCGCTGTCTTCTGAGTTACAGAAGGGAAATGCTTGTCGTGATCTTGTATCGTCTCCTCAGCACATTTCTCCTTCATGGAACGCATTCCCAAAGCACAGTGAAACGCAATTGACCAATAAAGCTGGATTGTTCTTTGGCCCACGTCCAGGGTGTGGGGAGCGGGCGGGGAGGAGTGGATGAGTGTCACAGGAGAGAGGCCGCCTGGGGCTGACATGGCCGCCTCACCAGACTAAGTGATGGAGAACAACCCTTCAGGCCTCTGCTGCCTCGGCGCCCAGGCCCTTCTTCCTCCTCTTCCTGCTGGGGTCCTATGGCTGACTTCCAGTGGGGGCAGTGCAGGGCACCTCCTGACCAGAGGTGGTACCATCATTCCTACTTCCAGATTTCCTATCCACTTTAGGGGCAGGATCGGGGCAGCAGCTGAGCTGGTGGAATTCAGGAGACGGTTTCTGAACCTCAGACAAACCTCTTGAGCTTTGGACCACGGGAAATCAAACGCTGATGGACATGGCCTTCCCGCTGTGAAAATCCTACTCCTTGCCCAAGGACATACGTGGTTAAAGGTCACAGTGTTGGTCCCAGAGAGAGCATTCACCACCCACTGTCCAGCCCGTTTGAAGGGGGCCACAAAGGGTGCTCGCACACCAGGGCCAGGACACACAGAGTGACCTGATTCAGGCTGTTACCTCTGCACTGTCCACCAGCCTCAGAACTGCCCTGCCACTACTCTCCCTCCACCCAGGAGCCCCAGGCTCAGACCACGGGCCTCTGTGCCACCCACTGCCCACTTCCAGAGGGCACCTTCAGCCTCCTGGCTTCATGTACCACCCTATGCGGACCTTTTCTGAATGGTTTTGTCTTCCCCTCAACTGTGCACCTGCACATCTACCTGCTGCTCAGAGACTTCACTTGGGGGTGAGTTGCACTGGCTCATCACGGGAGGGACTACTGACTCCTCCCCATACCACTAATTTGGTCTCCCTACAACTGTTCCACTTCAGTAAATGGCAGCTCTGTCTTGGCCGAGGCTTGTAGTCTTCTGGAATCTCTTTCTCTGACATCCCATATTCAACACCTGCAACCATCTTCCATCACATCCATTTGCCCCATCCTCATCCTCACCTGCCTGGGTCCACTCTGCATGTCCTGACCAGTCCCTTGCCTGGGAGTCCAGTCCCCTCCCAATAGCTCAAGCAGTTCTCTGAAACCTGAGCCGGGGTGCCATTCAACCTAGCATTTAAGATGTCCATATCCCACATTAGAGGCCCTTGGTTTCAAACCCAGCTCTAGCTTCTCACTCTAGCTCTCTGCTAATATAGACCTTGGGAGACAGTGGTGACAGCTCAAGTGACTGAGTCCCAGTCACCCACAAGGGAGACCCAGGGAGGTCCTAGCCAAGCCCTGGCCATCACGGCTATTTGGGAAGTGATTCAACAGCTCACTCTCTCCTCATCCTCTCTCTCCCTCTCCTGCCCTCCACCACATCACCCTAGCTATCAAGCAGATGAAAATAAATGATCATTTAAAAGAAAATGCTGAGAAGAGGTTCAGACCAACCACCCCTATGTATCTTTAAGCAAACAGGGAGGGTTCCGAAAAGCATGCACTCAGAGAGATGCCCTTAATAGGATTTTTATCCCAAGCTGCTGGTTGTCTGGGCAGGTACTGTGGTCTGCATCTGCAGTGTGGCAGGTGGGGCTCCACGGAGGGTGCTTGGTGTGTGTGTGCACTGTGGGCTCTGCCTTCACAGACACAAGCCGCCTGGCAGGATTGGCTCTTGCGACCTGGATTAGTGGCTACAAGGGAAGATGACTCGGAACCATCATGAGCTGTAGCAGACAAGTCCCTTGCCAGAAGACAAACAGATATCAACACCCTGCTCTTGGACTTCCTAGAAGCCAAAACCAAGGACCAAAATAAGTGTTATTCTTTATAGATTCCCAAGTCCGGGGAATCCTGTTACAGACTGAGACACTGAATGCCAGGTATACTGGACAAAGACACAATCACAGACCCTCAGCCATAATGAAGCCTGCATCCAAATGCTGTCACCATTGTTGTAAAGCTTGCAGCTTTGCTATGCTTATGCACCCAGGGATGATGGGGTCCAATCCATCTTTCCTGAATGACTTTACCTGGATTGTGAGCCTGTGACAACTGGCCTTTCCCTGATGATGAAAGCAGAGAACACACACCCAGGTAGACGCAGGGACTCCTTCAGCCAGCATGGAACCCAGATGGCTGGGGCAGGAATGAACCGTGGCAGAGCAGCATCAAGAGAAATAAAATGTGCTCCTGCACCTGGAACAAGAGCCAAGCCCCCTAGACCATGGCAGTGCTGGCTCCGGCAGGAGGATGTCTTCCAGTCCACCACACCTGCTGTCAGCTGGGATGCCGTTCACGTTTTAACTTCTGTTTGACATTGGCTGACAGTTAGTGAACTGTTTGCTAATCCAGCAGCAGAAAACCTCGCAGGACAACTTTTCAAAGGAATGAAGGTCCACCAGGTAAGGGAATCCAAAGAGAAACAAATGCATACAACTGCCATTGTGCTCACTTTTGGAGTGATCCAGTAGTTGGATTTCTCTCATTTCCTATCCTTCCCCCCAAAACTCTTTCAAGAAATAGGAATAAATCTTTTTGTAAAGAGGGTGCAGCACAATGGTTTGAAGGAGAAGGACTAGCAAATAACAATGGTCAGAGTTTGTCCAGTTCCAAGCTGGGAACCGGGAGCTTCTTCTTGGTCTCCCACGTGGTGCACAGGTCTTGGGCTATCCTCCACTGCTTCCCCAGGCCATAAGCAGGGAACTGGATCAGAAATGAAGTAGCTAGGCCATGGACCAGCACACAAATGGGATGCCAGCACTGTAAAGAGCATTAGCCTATTGAGCCCACACTAGCCCCTGTTTGTCAGAGCCACATTCAGTTGATTGTATGAGGTCCAGCCACCCACACAGGCCCACTAATCTCTGTCACTCACAGGTGCACACCCAGACCCAGGTCACCCTGACCTCTTGGTTTGGTTTCCAGGCACCTGGGGACCTCAGGGGAAGTGCATGCCCTAAGCAGGGCACAGGTTGCCTTCATGTGTGGTGGCTCAGGACACAAACCCTGACTCCTCTCTCACTCTAGTGGGGCCATGCCTGCTGATTCAGTCTCTAATGCAGCTCATCCATTGCACCTTCTCCCCCTTTCCACACTCATGACCTCCTCTGGCCATGTCAACCCTTGTTCTAAATCTCTTCACTCTCCACACTGCCCGTGTCCCTCCAGCCTCCCCCCCACCTCCGCCAACCACACACACCCCGCCCCTAGCCCAGCTCCCAGGGAACTTCACCAGTGTTGTGCCCCATGGTCTTTGCAAGAGCTGCTTCCTTTTTCCCTAAAATGATCTCTCCCTTCTCATCTTGCAGGACTTGGTAATTAAGCATTTACTCTTCAAGAGGCTTTTCATCATCAATCCTAAAAGCTAGCCTTCCCTTTCTGCAGGCATTCATGATTCATTGATTTACAGATGGGCCAGATACAGTTCTAGATCCTGTCTCATTCTCTGCTTCTTTCACCACTCTCAAGTGAGCCCCAAACATCATCATTTCCTTTCCTTCTCTATTTATGTGAATTGCCTGTTTTCACCACCAGGGATGGAGCCACAACATCTATTTCATGCAGCGCATACTTGTAGCACTAGGTCGATGCTAAGTTAGTATCTGTTGGACACATAAATGGGGCAGCACCAGGACACCGCAGGGTCTGTGTGTGTAATCCTTAACCTAGAAGATGATTAAGGATGCAAGCTGCTGTCATCCACATTGCTATTGTGTGTGATTTTTCAAGGATCTTCACAGACAGGACAAAGGTTCAGACACTGGTTAATAACAGGAAAAGAGCAACTTTTGCCCCAGAGACTCTGGGAAGCAGGGCCTTGCTCAGACTTTTGTAATTTGCCTCAGATCTTAAAACAAAGAGCAGATGCGTCCAGTCCACTAGGATGGGTGCCAGCTTGTGTGTTAGGGGTCCACTCTGATGGCTGTCCTCACTCTTAGGAGGACCAAGGCAGGGAGAGGCAGCCATTCTACTTCCTGCACCTGACATGAATATACCCTTGGTATTGTGGCTGCCCTGGATGTCGGAGGACTGACAGCCAGCTGCTGGTGATCCGTGTCACCAGGGTTCTGAGCTAACTATGTCCAGCTTCATCACTTTGGCTACTAGAGCTCTGGGGTGGGAAGTGTGTTTTCTTTTATGTGTGTCTCTGAGTCGTAAGGCAAGTTGGAAAGACAACTCACCAAGGTTTCTCCAGAACACTGTCAGATTTTCAAAATGATCCTCGGCAGAGAGGGGCAGAGTAGGCTTCTCCATCTTCCATCTTTCAAAATAGAAACCATGACCAACATGGGCTATTGCAGAGTACCTGCACTCTGTCTATCAAAGATTTCCTTATTAGTTTATTCCAGAAGCAAAGATGGTGGATCAAGCACTAAGCTCAGAGCCCAAGAGATAGGAGTGATCATAATACTTGCCCTCCATGAATTTTCAGAGCAACAAGTAAAGAACCCCTAAAGGACAGTGGAAGATGGGGACAGAGATGCTCCTGGGCTCAGCTGGATGAGTGGGTGCAGGAGGCAACTGCATGGGTAGCAGGGAAGAGGGCTGTAGGCAGGGCAACATCTGGTGCAGGCTGGAGGGTGGCATCTGGGTGCAGGTTGGGTGGGAGTGGAGGGCGATACCCGGGTGCAAGCTAGAGGGTGGTGGGATTCAGCAGACTACCCTGCCCTCTCTGCTACAGGCAGCCACTGCTGCTGCATAACAAACCCAAAACATTGGGACTGAAAACAACTAACTCTTCCTCAAAAATCTCTGGTCTCCAAGGCAACACCCCTGTCTTCCCTGGGCTCCCTGGGTGGCTGTGTGCCACTGACAGTCGGGTGGACAGCTGGACCAGTCTTCCACCCACCACGGAGGTCTCGGAGGTGGGTGTTAGCCAAGACACCCCTTGGTGCTGTCATTTGGAGCCCCACACCCCACTGGGCTCCCACGTCAAAGCTGTACCTGTCTCGGGAGTCTACTGAGGCATCTCCTTCCAACTCCAAAGAAAATAAGCATCTCCCTGCAGATTTCAGCCAGGCCCTTTGATCCTGAGGAATGCAGTGGCTAACGCACATGCGTCCCACCAGCTGCTGCTCAGGGAACACTGCCATGAGACATTGTGTTTTCCCAGCCTCTCTCTAGGATGAAGACCAGGTGACTCATTCCTGTTCAAGCAGATATTGGAGTCACCCACCCGAGGCCCCTCTGAGCCCTGATGGACCTTAACAAACTTAGTTGCTCTTGCTGGAGAGCACAATGCCTGCCTCCAGGGGATCCTTCACTGCACTTGAACATTTCCACGCTCCACCTCCAGACCTGGTCCATGGGGGAAAGTGTTCAAGACAAAGAGTTCTGATCAGTACAGAGCATGTGCTCCAGAGAGAACGTGCTCACCTGGAGAGAGGCAGTGTCAGCCCCATCTGCACATTCTTGTCCATTCTCCAGTCCTGCCAGCCCAGGGACATCAGCCCCCACTTCCCATGGAAGCTAGAACCCATTCGGCCATCTCCCAGCAAGCCACAAAGAATAGGATCCGGTCTGTCCTGGCTCCTTGGTTTCTGGCAGTATTTAATTGCCCAACAGCCCCAGGCCTCACCCCTGCCAGATCACTCCTCAACGTCCCTAACACACCCAAGCCCTGAGCACTCCCAAGTCCTCACAGGCCATTCCAGACAACCTGGAACAGTCAGGAAGTTTGCTCATGCCCCATGTCAGCAGTACCCATGCAGTGCCAACCATGTCCTCATCTCTGCTGTGACTGTTCCCAGCTGACTTCTGCTACTCCTTAACCACCTGCCCCTCAGAAAGCAACCATCTTAGGCATATCCACTCCACATCCCCATTCCCAAGACTGTACAGTTGCCACAGCAGGAATGGGTTGGGTGAGGTGCTGGCGTCCCACATGGGTTCCACTTTGAGTCCCAGCTGCTCTACTTCCAATCCAGCTCCCTGTCAATTGGCTTGGAAAAGCAGGGAGGAAGGCCCAAGTCGTTGGGTCCCTACACTCAAGTGGGGGACCATATGAAGCTCCCAACTTCCATTTTCATACCAGCCCAGCTCCAGCCATTGCAGCCATTTGGGGAGTGAGCCAGCAGTGGGAAGATCTCTCTCTGCCTCTGCTTCTCTCTGTAACACTGACATTCAAATTTTTTAAAAACCTTTTTTCAAAAAATAAAGTAAAAAACACACAGCAAATGAGTGTGACGATTGTAAGAAGGAAGGAAGGAACTCGCCTGCCAGGCAGCAGAATCAGGTGGGTGCCCGAATCTTTTGGCTCCTCCTCTGTTGTTTCCACTCTTCCCATGGCCAAGGCAGTTCAGTGGGAGTCGTTAGCTAAGAGACATCATATCTTTATCCCAAATCTGTCGCCAGGTCAGTGTGAATGTGGGGAGCTCATGTCCCAACCACTCCCCTGCATTCCTCCAACTATCGTGCAAACATCCCCTCCGGGGTCCAGGCTGTGTGTGCTCAACTGGAGATCACACATCCCTCAGAGAAGTCTGGGAACAGCACTCAGCTCCAGGCTTGGAGATCCCTGCAGAAACCCAGGGTGCCTGTGCAAGGGACCTGCTGCTTGCCTGAGCAGCATTTGTAGCAAGGAATGGGGTAACATCCCTCTGCACTCCCACCCATCCTGTTACTCCAGTACTGTGTTCACCAGGAAGCCATGAACCCGTTGGCTGGGAGGCATGTTTAGCAAACTGTCAATTCTCTCCCGGTCTTCTTTATTTTGGTCTTCTGTGTTCCTCTAAATAAACAATAATTAAGCTTAACGATGAGAGAGGAGAAAGCCGAAATAAGCTTCCCCGTGTTCTCCTTGCTGCCAGATCTTGCAGGCACAGAGCCAATGAAGCTGCTGGGTTTATTCATCTTCCCCTTTGCCAAGTGCACATGTAATCCCCTGGGGTGAGAAGCTCGTGTCGGGGTCGGCTGCTCCACAGTCCCAGGAAGCCCACATAGAGAGCAGGGCCAGTGTGGACAGATAATGGCCTGTGTTTAATGTTCCCGCTAGCTCAAGCACACAGACACACTCTTGCCAGCTGATTACAGGTGCTTTGACTTTGACCTTGCCAGGGAGTACCCATCCAGAAGGCACCGGAAGGTGGGAGGGACATGGTCACCTGACAAGAACCCAAGAGCCAAAGCTCCACCAAGCACATGCAAAGGTGAAATCTTGTGAAGGCCAACTGGATGCTGATGGGAAGCTAGAAAACCATGGGACAGTGGGTTAGGGTGCACTTGTGACACTAGCATCCCACGTGGATGCTGAATCGAGTCCTGATTGCCCTCCTTTCAATCTAGCTTCCTGCTAGATGCCAACACAACTGGAAAAGTCACAGAAGATGACCTGAATACGTATGCCCCTGTCACCCACCTGGGAGACTGGACAGAGTCCCAGGCCCACTGAGGAAATCTTGGCCCAGCCCTGGCTGCAGATGCCATTTGGGAAAGTGAGCTAGCAGGTGGAAGATCTGTTCTCTCTTTCTAACTCTGCCTTTTTAAAAATCTTAAACAAAAAGATCCTTGCCTTAGTCACATCTGTCAAGTCCCTTCTGCTGTGGAAGATGACATGGATTCAGGCTCGGCTTCTGTTCTGCCTCTACACAAGAATTGGCTGAGCGCAGCAGACAGGACATATCTCTGATGAGGAGGGGTGGGCATCAGGGGTGTTGATGGGCAGTCTCCTTCCTGACACCCTATGCAGAGGGCTAGAACTGCAGGCAGGTAGGTCAACCTTCAATCGTTCATTTGTTTGTTTGAAAAGCAGAGTTACAGATACAGAGAGATGTTTCCTCCGCTGCTTCACTCCCCTGATGGCCACAATGTCCAGGGCTAGGCCAGGCCAAAGCCAGAAGTCAGGAGCTTCACCCGGGTTTCCCAGATGGCGCAGGGTCCCTAGCACTCGAGTCATCTTCAGCAGATTTTTTTTTTCCAGGTCATTAGCAGAGAACTGAAGATTGGAAGTGGAGCAGCTGGGACTCAAACCAGTGCCTATATGGGATGCAGTGGTACAGTCAGCAGCTTTACCCACCACTCCACAGAGGGGTCAGAAGGCTCAGATGGGGTATGTGGCTCTGCGGTCAGGCAGTGTGGTGGAGAGAAATGACAAGACACAGTAGTTGTGGACTCTCCACACCTGTACCTGGACAGTGAATCAGGAGAACCCATCACCCCAGCTGCTGCAGGGAGCTTTTGAGAACTCCCCCTGAATGGCCCTCACAACCCCAGGGGACTAGATGGGCAGGTTCTTGCCTGACCTTCTGGGAAGAGAAGCTATTGTTGAAGTAGACAGGGAGGAGCAGGGCCAGGAAGACACCTGGAGTTTCTATGCATCCCGGGATTGGCAGGCATGGTGGAGCAGCCAGGGTCCACCGTTGGTGCCAGGTGCCACCCTTCATGGCGAGATAGCTCTCCATTGGCTATTTCCCCTTCTCAGCAACTATAACTGGACACCTTTGAAATGAGAATTATGAATTTAAATACAAGGTTTAGAGTCCCCAGGTGATGCCCAGCTCAACCCTGCCCACCATACACACAGCCCTTATGCACACCAGCGGGAACTGTAGCCCAGTTGGGGTGTCCCCAGTAATGCCCACAGGCACATCCCCAGCCCTGGTTCCCACAAGTGACAGTGTGTGCAGCAAACTGGTCCAGACTGTCCCATTTCACCTCGGCATTCACAGGCAGGTGACTCAGCCTGGTCCAGCCTGCCCCCAGTTCCTGCTCAGGCTGGTCGGTGCTGCAGCCTAGCCCAGCCCAGCCAGCCCAGCCAGCCTCCAGACCCAGCCATAATATGAATTGGATGGTGTTACAGCCCATCCCAGCCTGTCCTGCACCCCATCCTGGTTCTCACATCTGCCAGTGGGTGCTATGAACTGGTCCTGCCTGGCCTTCCCCCAGACCTGGGCCACAGATATGCTGGCAGTTCTGTTAACCTGGCCTGGGCTGTGCTGCTCCAAGCCTGGGTTCTTGTGCTCATCTGTAGGGACTGCATCCTGATAGAGGAGTTCCCGAAGCTCCTCTCTCAAGTCACCTCCTCTGGCAGGTTTCACACACAGAGGTGGATTCTTGGCCCAGTCTGACTTGGCCCACCTCCTGTCCTAGCAGGTACAGTGGCCTTGCCCCATTGGCCCATCCCAGTTCCAAGGCCACCTCTCGTCTTTATTCATCTCTAAGCAGGCCCCGAATGTTTGCCCCTGTTGCCTTTGGCACGCCCGCTGTTAGAACTGTGCCAGTCACTCATGCACTCCTCCTTTGGTTGCAGGTCTTCAGACTGTTGGAGCAGAGAAGGAGCCCCATGGTCCTAGATCCTGAGAGCTGCCAGCTCAGATCCCATCTTGGAGACAAACCCAACAGCTCTGACTGCCAAGCCAAGAGCACCCTCGTGTGGCGCACTATTTGAACAGCAACTCAGAGTCGCCAGCGGAACAGGGACAGCTTCCTACCCAGGAAGGATAATATTAACGACACCTACACCTGCAAGCCCCAGAGGCTGGCATCCCCTGCTCAGCAACAGCGGTTCTCAAAGTGTGTGTCAACCAGCAGCAGGGCGTGCCCGGGGAGCTAGTGAGCCATGCAGTCTCCTGAGATGCTGAGGCCAAGGTTTTGCCATGGGTGGGTTCACCAGGTCCTCCACAGCGGATCCACTGCCCAGCACTCAGGCCAGTATAAATGCAGCCCTCAGTCCTGGGCACAGCTAGCAGTTGGTCAGCGAAACAGGCAGCTAAAAGCCCCAGCCTTCCCGACACCTGGAAAGTTCCTCTGCAGATGACTGGTGCTTGTGTGCCAAGATTAAACCCTTAGACTCCTGCTTACTGGCTCAAGATGGGAGCCCAGCAGTACCACCAACACACTCCAGGAGCCAGTCACCCAAGGTGACCCCAGGAGCACCTTGCTAGAGTGTAGTGACTCAGCCTGGACAAGGGGAGAAACTCGCTCAGGGTCAGGTGCTGTGGGCAGCTGGGTACAGGTCCCGGGGAGCCCCAGGGACTTAGGGATGCAGGGCACGTCCCAGAGATGCCTCCCATCATTCCGAAGGGCAGCACCTGGCTGCTGATTCCAAGACTCCCTGGTCCATCGTCCCACTCTCAGCCCCAGTAACCTAGTGCCTAAAGTCCTTGCCTTGCATGTGCCAGAATCCCATATGGGCACTGGTACATATCTCGGCTGCTCCATTTCCCTCCCAGCTTCCTGCTTGTGGCCTGGGAGAGCAGTTGAGGACAGCCCAAAGCCTTGGAACCTTGCGTCCATGTGGGAGACTCAGAAGAAGCCTGACGCTGGCCAATACGGCTAATTGGGGAGTGAATTCGTGGATGAACGATCCTTCTGTCTCTCCTTCTCTATAAATCCGACTTTCCAATAAAAATAAATTGTTTTCTTAAAGATTCATTCATTTGTATTAGAAAGGCAGAATTATATAGAGAGAAAGATCTTTCATCTGCTGGTTCATTCCCAGAATAGCCACCCATGGCAAGCCAGGAACTTCCGCCATCCTCCCTGCCTTCCCAGGCCACAAGCAGGGGGCTGGATGGGAAATGGAGCAGCCGAGACAGGAACCAGCACCCAAGTGGCATGTCGGTGCTTCAGGCAGGTGGAGATTTAGCCTGCTCTGCACCAGTGCCGGTCCTGCAGCTCACATCTGACTGCCTGAGATGCATGATTCCTCATTCAGAGCACAGTCGGCACCTCTCTCGGGTCACATTCCCCTGAGATGTCTCCATGTCTAGACAGTGCAGTCCTTCCCCTATCCCTCCCCTACCCCGGCTCAACCCAGCACCCAGTCCTGCCTGTAGAATTGAAATCAAAATGGAGTAGACATGGCCCATTGCTAAATGTACTACTTCTCGTTTTTGTAACTTCTGCTCTGCTTGCTTGGCTAAGAAACTGTGTGAGCTTGCAGGCCTAACAGCCTACGTGACCTTTAGTGCCAACGGCCCTCAATCCCCATGAATCAAGTCCTAAGCCTAATTAACCCAAAGATGACTCCAAGGCTAGAGTCTGGTGTCTCACAGGTGGCTTCAAGGCTGGAGTCCAGTTACCCTAATTACTAGACCAGAGAAGAACCGGGCAGAGGCTGTCCAGCCGAGATAGGCCGGGAATGTGTGGTCTTTCCTCCCTCACTTTACAAGCTATTGTAAATTGCCCCTTTGGAGCAGTTGTAAACTGTTCCTATAAAATCCCTGTGAATGTGCCATTTGGGGCAGCATTCCAGTAAGGGGTGTAGGTCCCGGTCTGCCGGCCAGCCAGTAGGTCATTTGCCTTGCCTCTCATTGTAATAAAACTTGGTTGTGACTGTCACTGGTGAATGTAACATTCTGTTTTAGCAGTCGAGTGGACGCAACACTGCCCACAGAGCCCGCCAACCCAGCCTGGAAGGGACAGCCCCTGTCCAGGAACAATGCCAACAGGTAAGAGGGGAACCACTGTGGATCATTCCAGAAATGAGGATGGCTGTAAAGGAGAAGGCAGGCTCTGAGACAGACCCTGGAGATCAGGCAGGGACAGGGTGCTTAGAGAGAAGCAGCCTGATGGTAGCCTCACCTTGATAGGCCTGGTGGTTCCCTGCTTCAATGTGTCTGTAACAGCAAGGGACAAACTTGGCTCAGCTCTCCCAGGTGCCAGTCTAAAAGGAGGCCTTGTCAGTAGCAGGCCTGGGGCCAAGAGCCCAGAAGCAACGCATGAGAGTGAAGAAGCTTGCCCCCTCCCTTGCTGCAGGAAACTCAGCACCCTGACACTGCAGGCACTCATGCTGCTCACAGACCTGTGACTTGGGCTGGGCTCCTGCCTGCTCCACAACAGGCATGTCACGGGGGCCTGGAAGGTCTGTGTCCAGGGGAGCTCACTCGCTCCGCTGGCCCCTCGTCACTGGGTGTGACTCAGCTGGGAGCCAGAGCAGGGGGCAGAGGGGCAGCTGGTTCCATTACCACAGGCCTTGTCCACAGGCCTTTGGTGTTCCGTTTCCAACAACTGGGGCTCAGCTGATCCGAAGCCAGAAGCCAGGAAACTCTTCTGGGTCTCCCATATAGCTGCAGGGTTCCAAGGCTTTGGGCTGTCCTCAACTGCTTTCCCAGGCCACAAGCAGGGAGCTGAATGGGAAGTGGAGCTGCCGGGATTAGAACCGGCACCCATATGGGATCCCAGTGCATTCAAGGTGAGGACTTTAGCTGCTAGGCCACTGCGCTGGGCCTTTTTTTTTTTTTTTTACAGAAAAATTGTATTTGTTTGAAAGGCAGAGTCACAGAGAGAGAAATCTACCTTCTGTTGGCTATCCCCAAATGGCCTCAATGGCTGGAACTGAGCCAGCCCAAAGCAAGGAATCAAGAGCTTCTTCTGGGTCTCCCGCACGGGTTTAGGTGCCCAGGCACTTGGACCATCCTCTGCTGCTCTCTCAAGCCTTAAGCAGGGAACTGAATCAGAAGTGGAGAAGCCAGTCTTTGCCCCTGACGAGACCTTTGGTTTAGGCAAGGACTGCAGAGCGAAGTCAACGTGCCAGTGGCCCCGAGCAGTGTTTGTCGCAAAAGTTATGATATCCCTTCCAGAAGTCTACTGCACAGGCCTCAGTAACCATGGAGACCTAGTTCTGACACGTGCACTCCACATCCACCATCATTTTCAACTACCACTGTATAAAATCAGGAATAATGATACATCCTCCTAAAGCTAAGAGAAGGCACTCGCACGGAAAATACAAAGAAATTTAAAGCTGAACAACATCCAACTTGCGGCCAACTTGTTCCCTTTTCCATGCCATGGGTGCTGCAATCAGATTTGAACAACCAACCATCACATAAGTTCTTCAGGGTTTTGAAAGCCTTTTAAAAAAATCTTTATTTATTGCAAAAAATAGAGTTACAGAAAGAGGGGGAGGCAGAGAGAGCTTCCATGCCCTGGCTCACTCCCCAGATGTCACAACAGGTGGGGTGAGACCGGTCAAAGCCAGGAGCCAAGAATTTCATCCTGGTCTATGTCCCATGTGCTTGCAGAGTCCAAAGCCATCTTCTGCTGCTTTCCCAGGTGTGTTAGCAGGAAGCAGGATAGGAAGTTCAATGGCCAGGACTCAAACCAGCACCCAGGCAGCTTAACGCACAACACCACAACGCCAACACCTACAAAGCCACTTTAATGTGACTAGTCCCCCAAGGAGGTCCATTCACCCTTTCTACTCCAATTTATCTGCAAAGATCTAAACTTATCACAGACTTGACTGAAGAAGGGTAGGGGTGGCCTGCATGAAACAGCCCAGGCGATTTCTGAACCTGTCTGAGGCTCAGCGGCGAGGACAGTGGATACCATGCCCAGGTCCCACTCTGGTTCCAGCTTCCCAGTAAGGCATATTCCGGAAGCCACAGGGGTGGGTACCCACCATCCACGTGAGGGAGCAGGGTGGTGTTCCAGGCTCCGGGTTTCAGTCTGTGTGGGCTCCAAGTGTTGTCAGCATCTCGGGGAGTGACCAGAAAATGGATACTCACGCTCTCTCTCTTTCCGGTGTGGACCTGGCGGACTTCCACCACCATCCCTGTGTCTGGCATTCTTACTGAACGTCTGATACGTCAGCCACAGCACTTTCCCGCGATTGCATCACGCCTTAAAATTGCGCCAATCTTCGACCTGGACTCATTCCAACACAGGTGAATGGGGCACCACTCCAAGCAGGCGCCTGACGCCAAGCCTCTCCCCTCAGCCAATGGAGAGTGAGTATAGGGGCGGGACCTTGGAGGTCTTATCCAATCAGAGGTCCCAACTAATCAGTTAACTCAATGAAATTTCAAGCGTGATTGTGCCGAGGAATTCTGGGAAGGGGCCTTCCCGGAAGCCGCTTCTCCTTTGTGCCACACCTGGGCGGAGCTAGCAGTCACGCTTGCGGCTCTGAGTGAGTGACCTCGCTGCCTGTCAAAGGGGAGGCGGGAGCGGGCGTGGCCGAGGCGCTCGCGGCTGCGCGGAGCCCCAAGCACTCCGAGCGGGAATCCGCGGATGGCGTCCTAACGTCCATGGGCTCTGGGTCTCCGGCGACGCGGGCGGAGCCTCCTGGAAG
Organism: Ochotona curzoniae; assembly: GCF_017591425.1. NCBI lineage: Eukaryota > Metazoa > Chordata > Mammalia > Lagomorpha > Ochotonidae > Ochotona > Ochotona curzoniae. The sequence goes on along the minus strand of NW_024465894.1, from coordinate 18,552,518 downwards.
AAAGAAGGAGGCCGAGGGACGGCTCTCTGCGAAGGGGACCTCGTCCGGAGCGGAGGGCGGAAGGGCACGGAGCCTCGGCGGGCCCTCCTCGTGGCCTGCGGGGCTGCTCTGCTGCGCTGAGCCCGGACGTGGGCGTGCAGGTGGGTGCCGCTCCGACGTGGGGCGCGGGTGGACGCGAGGCCTCCCGGCCCCGGTGGTGGTGGACACCGCGGTCCGCGCGGGGCGCGCTGTGCGCCGGGGCCTTGGCCGCCGAGCGCGCGGGCCGGGCCGGGCCGGGCCGGGGAGGAGCCGCCCGCAGGCCGACACGGTCGGTGCGAGGCCCGGGGGACGGGCAGCGGGGCGTCCCTTGCGCTCGCTGCTCTTTGCGATCTGGCAGATGCGCGCGCGGTGGGTGGAGGCGGAAGGAGAGAGCGTTGGCGTCGGAGATGGCTGCGGGACCGAGCGAGCAAGCCCTGGCGGAAGGGGACTGTCGGGAAGAAAATGGGGGGCCCCTACCCTCCCAGAAGGACCTCCATCCGGCTGCCTTTGGGCGCCCAGCGGCTTTTCCGCGGGTGTCGAGAATGAAGCAGAGAGCAGCGCCAAGCCGACACACTCCCCTCCGCGGAGATCCGACTGTCCTGTAGGCTGGGCTGGTGGCTGTATCCTCGGGGAGGCGTCACCAAGGCCTGTGTCAGCCCTCGACCCGCCCCCCAACCCTGTATAGAAGCTGATGATTGTTATTTTGTGGTTTGTTTATTTATTTATTTATTTGAAAGGCAGAGATGCACAACAAGATCATTCATCCCCAAACACCCGCTAAGGCAGGAGCTGAGCCGATCCGAAGCTAGGAGTCAAGAGCTTCCTCCCGGTCTCCCACTTGGGTGCAGGGGCTCAGACATTTGAGTTATCCTCTGCTGTTTCCCCAGACCATCAGCAGAGAGCTGGATGGGAAGTGGAGCAGCCAGAACTGGAACTGCACCTAAAAGGGATGCTGGCACTGCCACGCAGGTTCGAGAAGCTGATCATTTTTGAGAGGGGAAGTGGGAACATGTCTTGTAGCACTCCAGGCTGTGCCGCAGTTCGTGCCACCCCCGAACTGGGGTACCAGGGATGAGTCGCACTCTGTCTTCCCGTGCAGCACTGTGCTCCTGGGAGGCAGCAGCTGATGGTCCCAGGACGTGTGGGACCTGGCTGTAGGCTGGCTCTACCCTGGCTGTTGGCACAGTGGGAGAAGTTCGACCAGCTAATGGAAGAGAGATGCATTTCTTCTAAAGGAGAGGTCTCTTTTTTAGAATGAGGACCCAGTACTGTGATGCGTCAGAGGGAGCCACTGCCTGGGACACTGCCACCTGTAGGAGGGCCTCCCCTTGCAGCCCTGCTCCCTGCTAGTGCGCCTCAGAAGGCAGTGTGGTGGGGACATGTGGGACGTGGGACACCGTGCCCCTGCTAAAGCCTCTGTTTTAATAACATTCTTGTCTGTTGTTGATGGAAAAGAAAGTAACAGGTATAACTGTTCCCTAGAAACAGTGTTTTGCTTTTGGATGTTTTTTCTTTGTTTAAGGAAATGTGGCTTTTGAGCTACAGCTACTTCCTTGTGCTGGCCCCTTGTGGCTGCACAGGACTGGCCAGCTGGGTGTCAGTCAGGCGGCAGGCCACTCTGCCGTGGCACTGGGCCTTGTGGTGTTGGTTCTCTTAGGCTATCGAGAAAGCAACTTCCCTCTGCCCCAGCTGACCTGTGGGTGAACACTGCCACCTCAGCCGGGCACATGCACAGCCCAGATGGCTCTGCCACCATCAGGTGTACACGCTGTTGGCCCAGGACTTGATGGGCACCATGCCACCACCTTGTTGCCCACTATAATGTCTGCATTCACACATGATCTCTTCACCCTTCCTGCCCCACAGCCCCAGGAGCCCCGAACACAGGGGGTCGCCCTGGCAGGAGTCTGCACCCACAGCAAGAATGGCATCCGTGGACTTCAAGACATATGTGGACCAGGCGTGCAGGGCCGCCGAGGAGTTCGTCAACGTCTACTATAGCACCATGGACAAGCGGCGGCGCCTACTGTCCCGCCTATACATGGGCACTGCCACCATGGTGTGGAACGGCAATGCCGTCTCAGGACACGAGTCCCTGAGCGAGTTCTTTGAGATGCTACCTTCCAGCGAGTTCCAGATCAGCGTGGTGGACTGCCAGCCTGTGCATGATGAAGCCACGCCGAGCCAGACCACGGTGCTTGTGGTAATCTGCGGCACGGTCAAGTTCGAAGGCAATAAACAGAGGGACTTCAACCAGAACTTCATCCTCACTGCACAGGCTTCGCCCAGCAACACCGTGTGGAAGATAGCCAGTGACTGCTTCCGCTTCCAGGACTGGGCCAACTAGCTGGTGGAGGGCAGCAGGCCCTCGGCTTTGGCCCCAGATCTCAGGAAGTGGGGGACCCCGGTTCCCAGCTGTGCCGAGGCCCAGGTTGGCCTCTCTCGATGCCAGGAGCCTCTCCAGAGCGTGTTTTGACGGGTCCCTGTTGCCTTTTAAGCAAACTTTTCTATTTTTCTACTTGCTCAGTAGAGTTCCCAGTTCTGGAAGCGCTGACAACATAATATACATGTCACTATTGTTCCTTTTACCTGATGTGTTGGCCTGAGTTTCGGGGTAAGGTGGGTGGAGTAGAAGATGGCACTGCATATGGGCAGAGGCCTAAGCTGCTGGCCTCCCGCACCCCTCCTGGCACACAGTGGCCCTGTACTATGGCATTTGGACCCCCTGCACTATGGAGGTGTCCTCTCAAGGACAGAGCCCAGCCGCAGTGTTTCCAGAGGCCCTTGGGGTCATGCACTTGGCAGGGCATAGAGAGCCCCAGGCAAGGGACCAGGCCCTACCTGAGCCCCTGCTGAGAACAGATGACGCAGCAAAAGGTCGGCCAAGAACAAGCTCACGAAGGAGGTGGCTGAACACACTGCTGAGGGGAGGACCCGCCAAGGATGGGGGACTCGGGATTGGGTGCTGCTGTTGCTGGTCCTGCAGACCAGCCCTCATAGCATCCACACGCAAAGGCAGAAATCAGATCTCTGTCCAAGGATGCTTGAGAGAGTCTGTGAACCATGGGTGTGGCAGGAGGCCACCCTGTGATGAGCCTGAATTGCTAGCTGTTTTCCCACCAAGAAAAGCTCATCTTGGAATCCCATCTTTCTGTAACATTCTCAAGTGCCCTTCTAGGTGGTTCTGTCATTCTTGGACCAAAGGATGGTGTATGGTGACCATGCAGCTTCTGCAGTTAATCTCTTCCTGTGTGCCAGGTGGTTAGAAGAGGCTGTGTGAAAAGGGAGGGAGTCGTGAAGTGTCGCAGGCAGCAGGCTCCCCGCCCCCCGAGGTATGTTGGAGGGATCTACCTGGAAGACGGCCAATGAAGGGGCAGGGCTGGGTTCAGACAGTCCTTTGTCACCTCCTCTCTCTGCTGCTTGGACACAGCTCACAACCCCCAAAGCCCTGACCCTGGTTCAGTCTCAACCATGAGGAAAACCCAACAGGACCCTCGGCAAGGGCAGGAATGCGAAGCCGGTGCATTCATTTGATCTGGCCCTGCCAAGACAGCTGCAGCCAGGGCTTAATGTTCAAGAAGTCTCTATAGCCTGTCTATATATAGTCTATTATGTACTATTTGCAAGTTGATCACTTTGGCCCATTAATGATACTACAAATACCCACATGGCCCTTGGCAGAGAAAAAGATTCCTCAGGCCTGTGCTAGAATGAAAACCCTGTTGAACTCATTAGGCCCCTAGATTCCTCCCTAGTGGCTGCAATTCCTCTGGTCCAAGCCTTTATAACAGAGAAGCAAAGCCTTCCTAGGCCATCTTGAGCTTAGAGTGGGCGTCACTGTGACAACCCTCCTGAGTAGGGACTGAACGTGGGGGACCGGTGGCTCCACTGTGGCATGCTGGGAAACCTGAGAAGGCTCGCATGTCTGGCAACACCAGGATTGAAAGGATGACTTACAGTCATGTCCCCACACAATCAACATTAGACCCATATACACCTGTGGTCCCCTAAGGGGGTCTCAGCAGGGCTGGTGGACCCATCCTGATTTGTGTAAGGTGTTCAGCAGGTTCGCAACCTGATGAAACTACCTGCCAATGCATGTGAACTGGCAGTTAATGCAGTCAGATGCATGTTCAAAGCCACATTAAGCAGTGGTCAGACAAGCCTTGCAAGCTGGCGCAAGCAGTTCTGCTGAGGCATTAAGCCAGTAGGGCATTTGAAGAACTCCATGGAAAAACAGAATTGTCCTTCACCTTCATGCATGCCTGTGCATGTGAGGGGCCAAAGTAAGGATCCTCTGACACCCTTGTCCACAGGAAGACGCAAGGGGCTATGGGTGGGGAGGGAACTGTGTAGAGTGATGGGAGCGGGATGCTGTGGGGCTTAACACCGCAAGCCCCCAGCCCAGCCCAGACACCACCTCTCACCTGCAACCTGGTTGGTGGGCAGTGGTCTTCAGTGGAGCCCTTCCAAGCCCTTCACAGGGGCTCCCTGAGTGTAAAAGACCACAGTAGCCTGAGGAGCTGTGGCCAGAAGGTTTGCTGGGCCTGCCATCCAGAGTCCTCAGCCACAGGAAGGGGTAGGTGTGTGCTGTGTGTGCTGGGTTCTGTCATACAGAAGCTGTTAGCGGGCCTGCTTGCCCACCCACATCCTAGGAATCACCATCACAGCCTTGCTGTGTCTCATCTCTCACATACCTCATTCACCCTCACCTCCCTGCCCTAGACCCCAGCTCTTGTGCCCCTAGGCTTCTCACATCAGGGCATCCCCTCTTCTCTGTTCTATCAGGCCAAAGAAACCACCTCCGTTCTGCCATTGCCTGGCTGGCCAAATGCAGCCTGGGTTGGGCATCATGTCAGAGCACCTGGGAAAGTAAGAGAAATGAGACCAGAAGGAAGCTGCTGTTGTCACGTATTCTAAAAAAAAAAAAATTTAAGATTTATTATTATTTGAAATGCAGATTTACAAAAAGAAGGAGAGAAAAGATTCCTTCCACTGATTCACTTCTCAAATGGCCTCAATGCCTGGAGCTGAGCTGAGCTGATCAGGAGCCAAGTTTCCCAAGTGGGTGCAGGGACCCAAGGCAGGCCATCCTCCAACTGCTTTCCCAGGCCTTAAGCAGGGAGCTGGATTAGAGGTGCTTGGAGGTAAAGGATTAGCCAGTTGAATTACCGCACTAGCCCCAATTCATTTTATTTGAAAGGCAGATAACTTTCAATTCTCCCCAACCCCCAGTGCTTGCAACTGCCAGAGCCAGGCCAGTCCAAAGTTACATGCCGAAATCCACCCAAATGTCCCCTGTGGGTGACAGAGGGCCACAGTCCTGGAGCATCACCCACTGCCTTGCAGGGTGCAGGGATCAGAAGCAGAGCAGGCCCTGGCATGGGGCACTTTCGGTAACCTTATACAGAAAACTGTGTAACCCAGCCCAGCAAGGTAGCCTAGCGGCTAAAGTCCTCACCTTGCATGCGCCGGGATCCCATGTGGGCACCAGTTCATATCCTTGATGCTCCACTTCCTATCCTGCTCCCTTGTGGCCTGGGAAAGCAGTGAAAGACAGCCCAAAGCCTCGGCACCCCACACCCACGTAGGAGACCCAGAGGAAGCTCCTGGCTTTGGATTGGCTTAGCTAACCGGCAGGTGAGTAAACCAGAGGGTGGAAGCTCTTTCTTATTTTTGTAAATCTGGGGGGAAAAAAAAGAAAGAAAGAAAACCGTAACAGCGTTTGGGTTGGCATTCTTGGGTGATGAGGCCTCATATACTTTGTAATCAAAATCAGTCCACCAGGCTGACTGCAGATACACGGTTACATGTGCTGGAACCGCAACCTAGCACTTGGGCAAACACATTGTTTCAGAGTTCTGCTGCTGCTAGTACGTGTGCCCTTGAGAATGACCTTAAACGCTTTGCCTGGCTCTCCTTCCTCACCGCAGGACTCTGCCTGCAGGAGCTGTTGGGCAAAGCCTCAGACACGAGTGGGCTGCCGCCACCCGGAGCTCTTGCCTCTACTGCACAAGCAAGCCTTTTGTAAAGTCCCTGGTCCTCCCACGGCGCGCGGTCTCTGGTCTTCCTGGGGCTTTCACTGACTATGTCATTGAGAGGATTAGGAATGTGATTCCAGATAAAGGATGGACACCCAGGTCGTGAGGAATTAGAAAAAACAGCTTCCCGCCACCCATGGCCGACAACCGACAACCAAGGGGACGGACGGATGGTCCGGACGCGCCGCCATCAGCGCTCGCAGCAGCTCGCAGAACTTCCGCCTCGGGCTAGAGCCAGGCTGCGGGGCCGAGCGCCCAAGTGGCGGAGTCTGCCGGCAGGGCGCAGCGGGACACCGGGGACGCCAGACCCGCCGGTCAGGCCGGAAAGGCCGCCCTGCCGGAGGGCCCCGGGACGCGGCTGGCGTCACTGCCTCGGGGCCGCCATGGCTAATCGGAAGCCAGCAGGCAGCCAGCGGCACCAGACGCCGCCCAGCCTCCGTCTCCATGGAGCCCCGGGACCAGCGGCTTCCGCGGAGGCCGGACACCCGTATGACCCGGGCGGACGGCGGGTGTCTGCGGTGGGCAAGGCGCTGGGGTTGCCACGCCCCCTGTGCGTTTTGGATTTTGTAGGTTTACTTGGAGTCTGTGGACTCCCAGCAACTGGGTAGAATGGTGTTGCCCTTCCATCTCCAGGATAGCTAGCGCGCGGGAGTGGTCAGAACCAGCCTGTGTTCCGCTAGTGTCCTGGGCTTCTCCCAGTTTCGAACTACCTCCTATACGCCTGCACACTCTTGGAGGTGACCTTTAATAGTGACAAAGATAGACCACAGCCATGTGAAACACAGGGTTTATCTGAAATCCTGCCATGAAAAGTGATCCACTGATTTTTGAAAGCCAACATAAAAACATTTGTGGCCCACTTAAATTCATCCAGGTGTGTTTTAATTATTAATAAAATCTAAGCCTTTTTTTTTTTTTCAAACTAAGGTGCCTTCGTGAAACGTGTTTCTCAGCTGTCATGAATCATAATGCAGGCTTTGTCTTGAGTATGTTTTATTTGGGCTCTCCTGAACTGCGGACTACTGATGAAAAACTGGCAAAGGAGTGGCCATTTGGCAGCTGCAAGGTTGTTTGGGACGCCTTAGTGCCCAAGTTCCTACTCCAATTTCCTGGAGGCAACAATAGTATGTGGGTCCCTTCACCTGTTACCTCTTTCTGGTCACATTTTCAGGTAGATTATCTGAAATGATGCAGTGAAATGAAAAAAAACTAGTGATTAATATAGTGCCATGCTGAAGACCCCATGTCTGTGACTTCCTTGCTTAAAATACTTCAGTCCGTTTGGAGACGGGGGAAACTGCAGCCATTCTACATGGCCGGTGGGGATATAAAATGGGACAGCTGCTGTGGCAAAGATTTGTTGGTTCCTTGAGGAAGTCAGGCAGAGAATTACCATGTGACCCAGCAGTGCTACTTCTAGGTACGCACTCTGAAGAATTCAGAGCAGGAACTGAGTTACTGACCCACCAATACTCAAATGTACAATATTCATAATGACCAAACATGGAAACTGCCCACAAGTAAATCAATCAGCAGATGAACTATCTTGCTACCTTATCTAGCAAATGGGCCACTGGCATACAATGGAATAGTATTCATCCTTAAAAGAGACTGATTTTTTTTCTCTTTTACAAAAGTATCTAACTATATAGATATACAGTATTTTAATTTTTTTAAGTTTTCTTTTTATTTGACAGGTAGACTTACAGAGAAAAGGAGAGACAGAGAGAGAAGATCTTCCATCCACTGGTTCACTCCCGAAATTGCAGCAGCAGCCAGAGCTGAGCCAATCCAAAGCCAGGAGCCAGGAGCCTCTTCTAGGTCTCCCACATGGGTATAAGATCCCAAGGCTTTGGGCCGTCCCATCCTGCGCTGCTTTCCCAAGCCACAGCCATAGAGCTGGATGGGAAGTGAAGCAGCTAGGACATGAACAGGCACCCAGATGGGATGCCAGCAGCTATATGGCAGAGGATTGTTCACTCAACCATTGTGCTAGTTCTGGGAATGAAATTCTGATACACATTGAACCATGGATGACTCCTAAGAGCATTAGACTAATTGAATATTCAGACAGAAAAGGACACGTGTTGCAAGACAAAATACACCAGTGGTTATCAGGGAAGGGATGGTAGGCACAGGGGAAGGCGAGCAGTTCCCACTTGATGCATCACAAAGATCTGCTGGGGCGGCCTGCCATAGCCTAAAGGCTAAATCGTCCCCTTGCACGCACCAGGATCCCATATGGGCCCCAGATGCTCCACTTCCTGTCCAGTTCACTGCCTGTGGTCTGGGAAAGCAGCAGAGGATAGCCCAAGGCCTTGCGACCCTGCATCTGCAATGAAGACCCAGAAGAAGCTCCTGGCTCCTGATCAGCTTGGCTCTAGCTGTGTGGCCACTTTGGGAGTGAACCAGCAGATAAACCATAAATCTGATCTGCCTTCCCAATATAAATAAATATTTTAAGAATAGTTAAGGGCACTGGCACTGTGGCCTAGCGGCTAAAGTCCTCACCTTGAATGTGCCGAATTCCCATATGGGCACCAGTTCTAAGCCTGACAGCTCCACTTCCCATCCAGCTCCCTGCCTGTGACCTGGGAAAGCAGTCAAGGACAACCCAAAGCCTTGGGACCCTATACCGAAGTGGGAGATCTAGAAGAAATTCCTGGCTCCTGGCTTCAGATTGACTCAGCTCCGTCCATTGCAGTCACTTGGGGGAGTGAATCATCAGATGGAAGATCTTCTCTGTCTTTCCTGTTCTCTGTATATCTGATTTTGCAACAAAAATAAATCTTTCTTAAAAATAGTTAAACCAGGGCCCAGCGACATGGCCTAGTGGCTAAAGTCCTCACCTTGAATGCACCGGGATCCCATATGGGCGCTGGTTCTAATCCCAGCAGCTCCACTTCCCATCCAGCTCCCTGCTTGTGGCCTGGGAAAGCAGTGGAGGACAGCCCAAAGCCTTGGGACCCTGCAGCTATATGGGAGACATGGAAGAAGTTCCTGGCTCCTGGCTTCGGATTGGCTCAGCTCCAGCCGTTGCGGCTGCCTGGGGAGTGAATCATCGGACGGAAGATCTTCCTCTCTGTCTCTCCTCCTCTCTGTATATCTGAATTTCCAATAAATAAATAAATCTTTTTTTTTAAAAAAAAAATGTTAAACCAGTACATTTTATGTTATGCATATCTTAGCAGGATTTTTAAAAATTCCATCTAGAACTATGGTAAGAAGATTTAGGAAAATTATTTAGAGAACAGTATTTGCAACTTTAAAAATATTTACTTATTTAAGAGATTTGCCATGTGATGTCCACTCCCCAAATGCCCTCAATAGCCATGCCTGGGGAGGAGAGCCTGGAGCTGGAGCTTCATCCAGCTCTTGCATGTGGTTGGAGGACACTGGTGCATGGGTTCCAAGATGCACTGCTGCCTCCCAGCACCTGCGCTGGCAGCAAGCCAGTCAGGAGCCACAGCCGTGTCACCCTCAGCCACAGGCTTCAAACTGCTTCTGCAGCATTCGTGCTGTGAAACCGAAGTATGCAATGGGAATTTGGCCTCTCCTAATTCAGTGTATGTGGCATGTGGACTGAATTCAGCCAGGGAGAGCAGGAAATATTCCACTTGGATCCCTGTAGATGCCTACAACCTGCGTTTCCATCACGTGCGTTGGTAGCTCCAAAGCTCAAGTCGACACAGACAGGACAACACCGAGAGGCAAGCACACCATCAGGGCGGTAGAGGAGGGAGGGGCTTGCTTGGCAGACAGGCGGTGGCTAGGGAGGCGCATGTTTGCATTGGAAGCAGCTAGCAGCTCATAGCTGGGCACCTGATCCAGGAGACAGTCAAATGACCCATGACCTCATCTAACAAGTGTGTACGTGGGCTCCGTCTGGTCCCACTGATGGAAGGAGGATCAGAATGGGTGTGTGACTAGGCCATGTGACCACCACAGCCCTAGGCCAAACACAATGGCCTGTGAAGGTGCCAAAACTGCCTCTCCTTCTGTTGTGTTGCTTTTCAAGTAAACAGATAATTTTTTAAAAGCCTTCTACTTGCTCACCCAAAATCTTGCCACTGGCTTTATACCTTTCTTTTTTGTTTGTTTTTAGATTTTTGGAGGTGGATGGGAAGTGGGGTAGCCCAGACATGAACCGATGCTCATATGGGATACTGGCGCTTGCAAGTGGAGGGTTAGTCAAGTGAACCATCACATCAGACCCTACACCTGTATTGTTTACCTGTTGGCTCTCTGCTACACTTCTCTTCTTTCTCCTGCCTCCCATCCTGCCTGGCATTCGTGGCCATTTCCTCTGCCTTCTGATGGAGAGGCTCTTACTTGAACTCTGACTGGTCTACTACTGAGCAGGAGCTTTTATTTTCAGTGGATATAGTTTAACTTTTAGAAGTTTTACTTAAGTTTTTTTTTTTTTTAAGTTTTATTTGTTTTTTTTTGTTGTTGTTGTTGGAAAGTCAGATTTACAGAGAGCGAGAGACAGACAAAGAGCTTCCATCCATTGGTTCACCCCAAGTGGCCGCAATGGCTGGAGCTGAGCCAATCCGAAGCCAGGAGCTTCTCGCGGTCTCCCACATGGGTGCAGGGTCCCAAGGCTTTGGGCCGTCCTCCACTGCTTTCCCAGGCCACAGGCAGGGAGCTGGATGGGAAGTGGAGCAGCGAGACACAAACTGGCATCCATATGGCATCGGGGCTCCTGGAGATTGAGGATTAGCCAGTGGGAAGGTATTCGGCGAGGCCTAAAGACTTTTCTTTAGCGCTGCTGAGCTAGGCTTCCGAGGTTTGAAAAAAATTTTTTTCCAAGCATGGAGCAAAGCTTTCTAAAAGGCCAAGTAAAGGCAGAGTCAGGAACAGGAACGCATCTTAAATTCCGGCTGCCAACTTGACCTGGCGACAAGAGGCCGAGGCTCCCTGACCCCTGAGAAGAATCAGCAGCGAAGACCCCGTGTGGCCCACCCTAGCCACCCGCCCCGGCACACAGGGCCCCCGCGTAGCCCGCCCCGGACGCCCGCCCGGCACACAGGGCCCCGCGTGGCACACCCCGGACGCCCGCCCCGGCACACAGGACCCCCCGTGGCACACCCCGGACGCCCGCCCCGGCACACAGGGCCTCAAGTTCCCGCGCCGGAGCAGCAGGTGCCACGGTAGCAGGCGTCTGCATGCCGGCTCACGTGACCCCTTGCAGCCGGCCGCGTCCCCAGCCGCACAGAGCTACTGCCGTCTTCTGCGCAGGCGCAGCTCCGGCCTCGCGGCGCGTGACGCAATCCGGCACGCCTAGCGAGTTGAGCGGTCCCAGCATACGTCAGGGCAAGTACCTCGGCCCGATCCGCCTCCGCAGCTCGACGTGCGCGCGCAGCCCCGGCCGCAGACCGGGCCTCGAGGGGCGGGTCCCGATGGGCGGGGCCTACCGGGGCGGGGCGGGGCCCACCGCGGCCAATCGGCGGCTCCCGCGCCTGGCGCCGCGCCCCGCCCCGCCCCGCCGGCCGGTAGTCGCTGCGGGCCTGGTCCGGCGGGCGGCGTCTGCTGCGGGGCCGCTGGCTGTGAGGTGAGTTCGCGGCCTGCCGGGTCCCGGGAGCGTCGCCGCCGCTCGCCCGGCCGCCCACAGGTCCCGGCTGTGCTGTGCTAACGCGGGGTCAGGGCCAGGCGGGTCCCGGGGGACAGGCCACTCCACGCGGCCCGGGATGCCTGGGCGTCGGCGAGGAGGGGCTTGGCTCGGGTTCTGAGGGGCCAAGGCTTCGCAGCCCTGGGCGGGGGTGCACGGGGGGTGGCCTGGAGCCCGACCCCCACCGTCCGTGCAGCGGGCTACACAGGGTGGCAGGCCGGGTGCCTGGAGCTCGGGGCTCGCGGGGGCCGCGGCGTGAAGCTCTAGGGGGACGCGGGGCGCCAGGTCCCCGGTGGGCACCCGAACTGGGGAAGCCGCTCCATGGGGCGCCTGTGGGGACGCACGTCCCCTCGAGGCCGGTGGGCGGGGACTTGAGCATAGGGCCCTAAGTCCCTCATCCTTAAGTCTGGGTTCCACTTTGGCAGAATCCCCTTGGGATGACATGGCTGGAGGGTGCTGGGACTGCTACAGGGTTCTTCCCGCTTGGCCGCAGGTTCGGGTGGGGATGGGAGGGAAGTCTCCGTGGTACTGGTCCTTTAGCAAACGGGACCACGGCTGCAGGTAGAAGGCTCGAGGAGGGTGGGCACTCCGCAAACGTGGACTTTAAATTCCAGCTTGTGGAAGAAAGCACGGATTCAGGGGAACCTGCGGGAAACGTGGGGGCTTGGGGTAAAATGAGCATGCCTGCAGCAGTTGCAAGGACTTCCGGGGTGGGGGTAGTGAGGACAACTGTTTGCATTTGGGGAGGGGTTTGCAGTAGGGGCCCCTGGAGGTGTTTTCCTTTAAGGCCAAAGTCCGAGCAGGGCCCAGGCTGCAGTCCCCACGAAGCAAGCACTTGCCTGGAACCACGTTAGGGTTTCTGTGGGATGGGGAGTGTCACGGTTCCTGAGAGGCCGTGCCAGCAACAGGCTGAAGAGGAACACCTGAGGCCCACACGAGATCACCCCGGCTCCGTGGGACTCGTGTTGTTGCCGTGGCGTTAAGGGTTATGCACCCTGAAGTGAAGGGTGGTGCCGGAGTTGCTGAGCCACTTTCCTTTGTTCCCTCCTGGAAAGCAGTGGTTGGTTGTTTTGCACAGGCAGAAATGATTCTCTGATGTGGACAGCGCTGTGGCACCGTGGGTTAAATTGCCTCTGGCGGTGCTGGCATCCATTCTCTGAGAGCTGGTTCCAGTCCTGGATTCGCTGCTGATGAGCCCCTGCCGGGGTGCTGGGCGTGAGTGCTGGGCGCCTGGCCTGAGCCAGGCCCAGTCCTGGCTACTGTGCCCATGTGGGGAAGCAAAGCAGGGGGTGGAAGACCTCTTTGTGCAAATCTAAGGTTTATTCTAAGACAGTGGCTATCAAATTTCACTTTAATTATCTGGTTCCCTGGCCAAAGAATCAGACATTGTTGCCAAAGATTCTGTGGCAGCTTTAGGACAACTCTAAGTGAATTGATTAGAAAATGACCCTAGGTCCCGTGCTATGGTGGGGTGGGGTTAAACCACTCCCTCTGGTGTTAGTGTAGCATCTATGTGGTGCTGGTTCAAGTCCTGGCCGCTCCACTTGGGAATGCAGAACATGGTCCACGTAGGGAGATCTAGCTGGAGTCCCAGGCTCTCTGCTTCTGCCTGTCAAATCAATAGATCTTTATAAACAACATGACCTTGATAAGCAAATTATTGGTTTAATGTATTTCCCCTAATTACAGATTTGGTTATATTTATCATGGGAGGAAAACTTAGCAAAACTCTTAGGTTCACACAGTGGCATACTCTGCACCGTGAACCTCCTGGCCGTGTGCTGGGACTGGTTTGGCGATGTACAGAAGAAAAGTGCGCCTGTGATGGGCTAGCGTCCTCTAGGGAACAGACCTAACGAACGTCTCCTCAAGCCTCGGCTCAGTGGCTTCGGGGGCGCCTGACGGGGCTGTTTGTGTCTTCCCAGGAGGAAGATGGAAAGTGGCGCTGTGCTGCTGGAGTCCAAGTCCTCGCCGCTGCACCTGCTGCGCGAGATGCACGAGCTCCGCCTCCTGGGCCACCTGTGCGACGTCACCGTCAGTGTGGAGTGCCAGGGCGTCCGCGAGGACTTCATGGCCCACAAGGCGGTGCTGGCAGCCACCAGCAAGTTCTTCAAGGACGTGTTCCTGAACGAGAAGAGTGCGGGCGCTGGCGCCAGGACCCAGGTCTGCTTGAGCGAGGTGCCAGTTGCAGACTTCGCATCCTTCCTGGAGTTTGTCTATACTGCCAAGGTGCAGGTGGAAGAGGACCGGGTGCAGCGGATGCTGGAGGTGGCTGAGAAGCTCAAGTGCCTGGACCTCTCAGAAACCTGCTTCCAGCTCAAGAAGCAGATGCTGGAGTCCGTGCTCTTGGAGCTGCAGAATTTCTCAGAGTCCCAGGAGGCCGAGGTCAGCAGCAGCCCCTGCCTTGTCCCTGCTGGCCTGGAGCCCAGGGCAGGTGAAGTTGGTGGCGGTGGGGAGGGTCCCCAAGTCAGCAGCCTGGTTGGGTCGTCAGAAGACCCCCCAGGCGACAGGCTGGGCAATGGCCTGCCCAGGAAGGCCAAGGAGAAACTAGACAAGAAGAAGGATGTGGTTAAGCCGCCTTACCAGAAGATGAGAAGGGCCAGCGGGAGGCTGGCTGGGAGGAAGGTCTTTGTGGAAATCCCTAAGAAGAAATACACGAGAAGACTGCGAGAGCAGCAGACAGGGGCAGAGGAGGAGGAAGAGGAGGAGGGCGCTGCAGAGTCCGGGTGCTTCCAGGGCCAGGGCGCCGAGAGCGCAGGAGTGAAGGCGGAGGTAGAACCGGCAACACCGACAAAGCCGGAGCATCTGGTGGCTGGTGGGCAGCTGGCGGACCCGGTGCAAAAGGCAGCCGGGGGGGAGGAGGACGACGACGATGAGGAGGAGGAGGAGGAGGATGGGGGTGAGGGGGAGGAGGGGAAGGAAAAAAAGAAGAGCAACTTCAAGTGCAGCATCTGCGAGAGGGCATTTCTGTACGAGAAGAGCTTCCTGAAGCACAGCCGGCGCCACCACGGGGTGGCTGCCCAGGTGGTGTACCGCTGCGACACGTGCGGCCAGACCTTTGCCAACCGCTGCAACCTCAACAGCCACCAGCGCCACGTGCACAGCAGCGAGCGGCACTTCCCCTGCGAGCTGTGCGGCAAGAAGTTCAAGCGCAAGAAGGACGTGAAGCGACACGTGGTGCAGGTGCATGAGGGCGGCGGCGAGCGCCACCGCTGCGGCCAGTGCGGCAAGGGCCTGAGCTCTAAGACGGCGCTGCGGCTGCATGAGCGCACGCACACGGGTGACCGGCCCTATGGCTGCACCGAGTGCGGAGCCAAGTTCTCGCAGCCCTCGGCACTCAAGACACACATGAGGTGCGTACTGGTGGTTGGCCGGCTTTCCTCAGGAAGGCACTGTGGGAAAGAGCCCTTGGGCGCCCCTGGAGCATTGTTCCCTGCAGCCCATGGATGCTGCTGGTGTACATGACCCACAGGCCCACTGCAGATGAGGGTGAGCCAACTCCAGGCTGTGGGAGACTGCCCGTGGCACCTCAGGAGGCTCAGGGCCCACCCCAGCTTGAGGCCTGCCTCCTGCTGGTAACCATGGGCAGGGCTCCCTCACCCCTCTCAGTTCTTAACGCCTTAAGTTTGTGCAAGCAGTGATGGGTGTTTACTCTTAATTCTAGGCAGGTCCCTGCAGCACGGTGCCCAGGTCCATCACCGTGTGTACTCTTGCTGAGTGTTAAGACGTTCAGCCCTGGAGTGCGCAGTGAAGCCAGGCTGTAACTCCCATCCCAGGGCTGCAGCACAGAACTGGCAGGGCATTGCTGATCCTGAGTGAGAATGGCAGGGAAGCCTGGGTGCTGGGTAGAGCTGCCCCTTCCCCGGGCAGTGAGCTCTCACCTCCACCCTAAGGTGCTCTGGATGTTCTTGTTTTCAGAATTCACACAGGGGAAAAACCTTTTGTCTGTGATGAGTGCGGTGCGAGATTCACGCAGAACCACATGCTGATCTACCACAAAAGGTGCCACACAGGTATGGACTCCACACCGTAGGTCTTGTGCCGGGGAAGGAGACCCGCCATGAGTGGCTCCCAGGGCAGTCCACACCGAAGCTGGCACTTTGCTCTTGCACCTGCAAGCAGGCGCAGATGGAGTGTGCCTGTGGCCTGCTGCAGCAAGCCACCAGGCAGAAGGGGACCAGGTGCCTGGGTCTTAGGCGTCAAGAAGTATGAAGCAGTTATGAATGTTTTAGCCAAAAATCTTACTGTCAAGAAAGATCTTACTGTCCAGTAAAAATCATAAGTCCAGACTTGGATGAAAGCTCATAGCAGCACAATTCAGCATCCATTTACTCCCACCTCAGTGTTGAAAGCCAGCATGTTAGAGACCAGAAAAAACAGCCATGTGCTGGAGGAAGGTGCTATGATTATCTTGCTTCTGTTGCCCAGATTTGGAGGATTTATTTATTTTTTAATTTTATTTTTGTTTGAAAGGCAGTACCAGAAAGGAGGAGAGCATTTTTCTATGTCCTGTCTGGCTCGCTCTTCAGATGGCTGCAGTGACCACAGCTGAGCCTATCCAAAGCCTGGAGCCTCCTCCGGGTCGCCTGCGTGGGTGTAGGGGCCCAAGAACTTGCTTCATCCCTCTGCTGCTTTCCAAAGTCAAAAGCAGGGTGCTGGGTCAGAGGTGGAATAGCTGGGACTCAAACTGGCACTCAGAATGCTGGTGCCAAAGGCAGAGGCTTGGCCTCCTACACCACAATGCCGACCCCAATGTGATTCCTGTGTGGCCTTGCACTGCCCTCCAGTCTCAGGTCAGTGAGGAGGCATCTCATGATATGACCACAGTTCTGAACAAGCAGAACTGTGTCCCACGGAGGCATGCAGGCAAGGGCAGCAGTAGGTTGCATGGAGGGATTCAGCTGGGGCTGCCCATGTGACGTGGTAAGCAGATTCCATTGAAGCCAGTAAGGTGACATAGGAAATTGGGGTGTGCCCCTGGTGGGACTGAAGCCGTAGGTTCTAGGAAGGCAGAGATCTGCTATGTGTGTTGTGTTGTCTTGTCCCATCTTCATACCGGTAAGAGGTACTGCCTGGAGAGTCACACACCCCAAAGTGGACTTCCCCTTCTAGGAATTCTTTCAGACCCAGAGAGGTGCTTCTTTGCACACAGAATTTGGCTTTGGGGGTTAGGATGGGGGTGGGGGGATGACTCCACTTTCAACATGCAAGCTGGTTTCAGCCCTGCAGAGCTCCTCCCAGGTGCTTCTGTCATTCTGCACGTGTGGGACCTGGCAGGTGGGATATGTGGAGCTGCTGTGCTGCTTTATGGCGCTGAGGCTGGCACCAGGCTGACCTTCACCTCGCCTTCCCTGTGCAGGTGAGAGGCCCTTCATGTGCGAGACGTGCGGCAAGAGCTTTGCCTCCAAGGAGTACCTGAAGCACCACAACAGGATCCACACGGGCTCGAAGCCCTTCAAATGTGAGGTGTGCTTCCGGACCTTTGCCCAGCGCAACTCCCTCTACCAGCACATCAAGGTGCACACAGGTACAGCTGTGGGGACCCAGGCAAGGGCGGGTGCTGGGATTTAAGCTCTGGAAAACTGGATGTGTCACAGCAGCCTCTGTTTCGGAGTTTCTGGTTTTTGGCTCTCTGACATTGGAAAGAGGAGTGCTTGCATGTCTGCTGATGGAAAAGTGTGACCAGTGTATGCACGGTGTGAATAGTTATATGACATGACTGTGAGCAGTTACAAAAATAATCATGTACAGGCACACACCACACGCACATGCAGGTTGTTAGGAGGGGCAAGACGCTGTGAAATAGCCATCACTGCCAATACAGTGCCAGCCACAGGTGTGTGTGTGCCCCAACAGCCTCCTTCGGCTCGGATGAAGGGGCTTCCCGTGGCCAGCAGACAGCGTTACTCCAGCAGGTGACAGACACCCACCCATTAACTGGCATTGTCCATGTTCCGTCACAGGCGAGCGGCCCTACTGTTGCGACCAGTGTGGGAAGCAGTTCACCCAACTCAACGCCCTGCAGCGTCATCACCGGATCCACACGGGCGAGAAGCCATTCATGTGCAATGCCTGTGGGCGGACATTCACGGACAAGTCCACGCTGCGGCGACACACTTCTGTAAGCACTGGGACGTGGGCTCCAGGGACAGATGCAGACCCCCAGGGCCTTGAGCGGCTGTGGGACAGCAGCCACCTGCACAGAAATCCCCTTGTGAGTGAGGGTGTGTGCAGGGGCAGGCAGGGAGCCAAGCTCAGTGACATGTCTTGTGTTTGATTTGTAGATACACGATAAGAATACTCCATGGAAGTCTTTCCTTGTCATTGTAGATGGCTCCCCCAAGAACGACGAGGGCCACAAGATGGAACAGCCAGATGAAGTGTACACGTCACCCAAGCTTTCTGATAAATTGCTGTCTTTTGCAGAAAGCAGCCACTTTCCCAGCCTGGCCGCTGTGCCAGGCAGTGCCACAGCTGCACACGAAAACAGTACAGTGGACCCAGCGTGCAAGTCCGACAACACTGTGGCATCCCAGGATGCCCTGCTGGCCACCACCATCAGCGAGCTCAGTGGGCTGACCCCACAGCCGGACACAGTGCCTGCACAGCTGCACTCACTGACCAACATGGAATGAGTCCACGGAGTGGCGCTGTTGAGACTCGGCGTGCATGCAGTGGCTGGACCGATCAAGTTAGGGCCAGGACCCAGGGACCAGGAGCAAAACCTGTCCCCGGGCAAGGTGAGAGCCAGGCTAGCCCCAAGGAGAGCTCCCCAATGGGCGTGACCGTGCACGTGCTCGTTTCAGGTGCCCTGGGCCATCCCACTCTGCATGACCTTCACCCTGCTTGCCCACCGCACAAGGCTCTCCCGTCACCTCACTTACCCAGTGTGGAGGCCACACCTTGTCCCAACACGGGCTCTGGTCCAGCTCGGGGACATGCTGTCGGCTTCCCCGCCCTTTCACCCTGCCTTACTTCCTCCTCTGTTTACTTCTCTGATACTTCTAATCTCCTCTATTTTTCTACCAAGCCAACTTCAAAGGGGGGCCAAATATTTTTCAGCAGTTTCTTCCCCTGCTTGAATGAAAGCCAGTCAGATGAGCTGTAGGAAACCCCTTGGGATGGGGGATTGAGGCCATGGATCCCTGAACACATTCCTCCCCCATCACCCCATCAGCAGGCACAAATAAAGCACTGGCAAAGTGAACCCTCACAGACCCGCCCAGTAGAATCCACCCATAGCACAGATGCAGCTGGGAACTTGAAACACAATCCACCTTAGAGGGAAGATGTGGTGTTGTTCATTCCCAAAGACGCTATTAGGTACTTGCTGTCCTACCAAAGAGTCTAGAGAAACAGTGTAGTGTGTTTGCAAAGAGATGTGACACACTCAGCACGCGGGGGCTGGGTGCCGAGTCTGTTCCCGGGAAGCAGGAGGCGAGTACAGCCACCACAGTGTTTTTGCCCAGGTCTCCTGACTGCACACCAGGAGGACGGCTGGAAGAGGCTAGTCACTGCAACATGTGTGTTTCCTCGGGGGCGTCATGAGGATACGGAAGGAATCAAAAGCCTGGATGTTGTGATTTGTTATGCCTTAAAGAGTTGACTGGGAGGGCTGTAGCTGACTGCCCTTCCTGCTGCTGGATGGAATCAGAAAACACCGCCAGTGATACGCCCTTGCTGGATCAACCAGCCACTTGTCTGGTGCAAGGCCTGGGCCCGTGGCCTTGTGTCTGAGACAGGCTGATTCACATGAAACCCTTCAAGGCCTTAAAGCGAATCCCTTTTTTCTTACTAGTTGTTTTCCTTGTGCCCCATACATCCTATTTATTAGATGTGCCGAGAACACTGACTGCCTAAGAGGAAGGTACTTAATCTGTGGGGTCCAAGATGACGTGGCCGCGTGAGGCCAAAAACCAGCGGAGGGCTTCCTTCCTAAACGCTGACTTTGACCTCAGTCAGTGGACAGTGAAGCCACTACAAGGTGACCGGTATCAGCCTGGCTCTCAAAGGTTGAAGGTCGCAGGATTGAGCTACTGCAGATTCCCTGGGGACACCGTCACTGTACCCTGGCTATGTTTACAGAGCGGAAAAACTAACAGCTGTTGCACAACCGCCTTCAACTCAGAGGGGATGGAACCTGCCAGCTGACGTATTATTGGATGGAATAAAGTCATCCTGATGAGAAGGAATTTAAGCGATAGATTATTTTGTTACCTCCTAGAATAATTTTTGTCTTGAATTTGTTCATTTAGAAGTTCTACAGAAACACTGTTGAACATGTTAATAAACATTGCTTTGTTACAAACGGCCTGGCAGGTTGATTTATTTACTTTATGACAGGCTCTGCAGAAATGAATCTTTTTTAAAAAGATTTGACAGTTAACACAAAGTTATTCCATTGTTTTACTCCTTAATGGCTGCACCAGCCAGGGCTGGGCCATCTTCTACTGCTTTTTCCAAGACTTGGTGGGGAGTTGGATTGGAGCAGCCAGGACATGAACTGGTGCATGCATGGGCCACCGTATTGCCAGAGGTGGCTTCTCCTGCTATGCAGGCCTGAACAAGGGTGACCAGTTGGCTGTGTGATGGATGAGGTTTACACCTGGAGTTGCACCCTTTAGTATGCACAGGCTTCGGAGAGTCGGGTGGGTTCCAACCACGTAGGAGACCCAGACAGGGTTCCTAATTCCCGTCTGGCTGCTCCAGTGACAATGTCCCCAGGGATAGCCATTTGAGGAATGAACCAGCAGATGATCTCATGTCTGCTGTCACTGCTTTTTCAATACATAAACCTTAAAGACAGAGTACATATTTTCCATGAGTTATTTTGAAGAGCTCCATATATTACTTCAGTGGGGGTGGTAGGGAGAACACTCATGCATAAAGCCTTTGTGCACCTGCAACTGGCCAGGGGCAGCTGATATGTGGGGCGGCCACACAGGCCAGGAGGGCCCACCCTCCTGAGACTTGCCATAGGGGACAAAGCCAGGTGTTCAGGAGCCAGCTGAGTGACTGCAGCGTCTCCAATTCTTGCCTGGTCTGCCTGTTGCTTCTGTTCCACATGACTCCATGCTGCATGACAGAGTGGTCTTGTTCCTGGAACATCTGAGCCGTGTCCCTGAGCTTCACTGCTTGCCAAAGGCATTGCTGACCCGTAGACACCATAGGGCCTCCTAGCAGCCGCTCCTTTGCACAGCTGGAAGGCCACAAGGGTTGGAAACGAGCTGGGCAGGTGGTTACCATGCACACTCAGGATAGCTCCAGTGGAGAAGCCCAGGGCTTCCTTCCAGACCCTCGGCCCACAGCCCTGCAGCAAAAAGCCCAGAAGACACTGACGTCCACTGCCTCCCAAAGGCTGCAGAATGTTTCAGGGAATGA
Source organism: Ochotona curzoniae (assembly GCF_017591425.1). NCBI lineage: Eukaryota > Metazoa > Chordata > Mammalia > Lagomorpha > Ochotonidae > Ochotona > Ochotona curzoniae. The sequence goes on along the minus strand of NW_024465894.1, from coordinate 18,531,467 downwards.
CAGGTGCCGTTGATGTCAGCAAATCCAGCAGAGACTGATCAAAACAGTTGCTTGTCATTTCCACTTTATTTACTGTACAGGTTCATGGGAAACATTCTTTCTGCTAAGGGAGATACAGTGTTACATGGTTTGTGTTCAGGAGGCCCTGCCCTAACAGGGCAGGGGCGTTTGCCCCTGGTCACGGCTCACACCGCACAGGCAGGGCGTGGAGGCATGCGGTGCTGCCAGACCCTCCAAGGGAAGTCACGCGGGTTGCGTCTGGATGTTGGTAAGTGCCTAACACCACTGGGAACACAAACACAGGCTGTGGGCCACGGCGACATCACCACACACGGTCACAACTGTGCAAAAACACTGTTTTCAAATCATGAAATAAAAAAGGGGCACCACACAAGCTATAAAAATGTTGCCACAAAATCCTGTAAGAAATGGTCACCAACTCTGATGGGGCACTGAGCCTCGGTGAGGTCCGAGACTCCTCCCGGAGGCCGCTGGCAGCCCGAGCCAAGGCGGGAGCCGAGTGTGTGCACAGCTGTCTGGGCTTCCTCCCTCCTCCCACCCTCCAGCTCTCATTCAGCCACTAGGATGACTTTGATTCTTTCCTTGCGAAACATTAAGAAACTCCATTCTTGCCTCAGGCCTTGATCCTGGTGTTTCTTGCAGTGGAAATGCTGACCCAGCACTATGGTGCCAGGGTCTGTTTTAGAAGGCCACCCATGGTCTTGAGACAGGGATTGCTCAGGGTATCTGACCGACGGCTCACAGACATGCCATCCAGGAAGCCAGTGCTTGCTGCTCTCCTGACCATCAGGCTTCTCGCTGTCCTCAGGTGCGTCTGGCTGGCTGACAGTCAAGGTCCAGGAATGAGGGCAAGTTCCTCTTCCTGCTGAACTCCACTGGTGCTCCCCAGGAGCAATCTGCCACCAGCCCTGCCCTCCCAACTGCACTGGGCTGGAGGGAGAAGGGAGGCCCCCCAGATCCCAGGGCCCATTCCTTCCCCAAGACTTCCAGATGTCACCAGCTTCCTGCTCCCCAGCAGGTCCTGCTTAGCATGGCCTCCCACTTCCAGGGCCCACTACCTTTCACTCTACACTTGCCCACTCGCCCATCCTCCACAACCTTCCTCGCTCAGCCCTTTGTCTGGACTCACTCTACTTCTGTCGTACAAAATCCTGCCGGTTCCAGCCAAGCTGCCACACAGCCTGCTACTGCACAGCACGGCAGGTTTCATGACGCAGTGTCAGTGATGACAACCCAACAGAAAGAGCCGTGGGCAGTGTCGGCCACAAGAGTGCATCACACACATATTGTTCAGGCACAACACAGGGAGCAGCCTTAGGAAACAGGACTCTATCTGAGGAACCATGCTAGCGCCTGCACTGCTAAGATCAAGTTCACCCACCCATACAGCACACCTGTAGTATGCAATCTCCGTGCAAAACAAGGCAGGGTCCAAAGCGCACTCAAATCACGCCCAGCCACCCCCAACTCTCCATTTCTCAGGGTTCTTCTGTTTGAGTGACAGCACAGATCAATCAAGGCCACCTGACAGTCACCCATACCCTGGCAAGCACTGCCAGGAAACTCTCAGTACTGACATCAACACACCTGAGCTGTTCTAACCTTCCAGCACACACTCATCAGTCCACAGAGTGACACATAAGCAAAGAAGGTGGTCTCCAGCCCATCCAAATCATCACAGGGCAACCAAACCATGAAGGGTTTCTAACAAGGTTATCAATGCATTGCTATTAGCTACCCTAGATTAAAACACACGTGTTTTACAGAACACAGCCAGATGTGAACGTATACACACTCTGCCAAGCACGTGTGTGGGCAGCTCTCGGGGGACACAGAAACGTGGCAACACTGAAGACAAAGGAGGAGCAAGGGTCTGCAGCACGATTCTCAGAGAGCCAGGGCGGCCTGCAATGCACGCCACGGCCAACCACCCGCCCAAGCTCGTGGGAGCTCCCACAGACCCAGCTCGCAGGGCTCACAGGCAACAGAATGAAGCCGTTCAATGCGCGTCCCATGGAGATCACGTGGTCCTAAGACAAAACTAAAAAGGAGTCAGCTGCATGCCACGGAGGGATAATAAGTTCACTTGAGGTCGCCATCTCCTTCTCCATCTCCTTGGATGGACTTTTTGATGCGCAGCAACATGGTGGTCAGCCACTGATCCAAGCGAGATATGGAGTCAAACTCCTTCACCTGGGGCAGAGAGGACAGGGCAGGGTCAGGCTGTGGAAATTCACTTAAACCAGACAGGGGAGCCCAGCCTGGCACACGGTCCTGGGGATGGCATGGCGCCATCTCCTCCTCAAACGCAGCTTTCCCAGCCTGTGACTGCTGAGGTGGTGTCTGTGCAAGCACTCCTTGCAGCCACTGTAACTGCCAGATTGTGTAAGGTGGCAAGGAACTGGATGCTGTGCACAAACATACAACACTGACAGCTACTCAGCCTGGAAAAACCTAATGCAGGGTTGGGATGGATCTGGACACTGGCGAGGCAGCTACAGCTAAACAAGAAAATCTCCTGCTGTTCCTTCAGGAACACAGGCAACACATGAACAAAAGCCACTGCCTGAGGAATCCACTCGATCCAGAAAGGAGAAGTGTGAAGGAAAAATAATATTTCATTTATTTTATGCCACAAATAGCAAACTCTCACCACCTACCATTTACGTTTTAAATTGTATCTCAACTAATTTTATTTTCCACTTAATTATGGATCATGTATTTTCTTTTTTTAAAATTTTATTTATTTTTATTGGAAAGTCAGACATACAGAGAGGTAGCAAGATTAGAGAGGAAGATCTTCCGTCCACTGATTCACTCCCCAAGTGGCTGCAATGACCAGAGCTGAGCTGATCCAAAGCCAGGAGCAAGCAACCTCTTCTCCCTCCCACGTGGGTACAGGGTCCCAAGGCTTTGGGTCATCCTCAACTGCTTTCCCAGGCCTCAAGCAGGGAGCTGGATGGCAAGTGAAGCTATTGGGATTAGAACCAGCGTCCACATGGGATTCCTTTGCATGCAGGGTGAGGACTTTAGCTGCTAGGCTACTGCGCCAGCCTGGATCGTGTATTTTTCAAACTAAGATGATACAATAGCAAACCACAAGAGCACTTGTGGTACCTACTGTGGAAGGAGCCTTGTGGCTACTTTAGTTTTGAGCCTAACTCAGTAAAGGAGCTGCATTCCAGCAGGGCCTCCGGAGCTAAAAGCTCAGCAAATACAAAACATGGCTGCTGTGAAAGACTACTTAGGCCAACAGAAAGAACAATGGCCACAGTAACATTCAGGATTTGCCCCATGAAAGGGTGAAAGAACTTTCTGGAAACTGAATCCTTTGGAGCATATCCCAAAGGTGTGACTTACCGCCTCAGTGTAAGCTTCACTGTTCTGCTCTTCATGAGCTTCTAGAAGTTTCTGGCAGCACAATATTAAAAAAAAAAAAAAAAAAAAGCTGGTGAGATGAAGTGCCACTCCTGATGGATACTTTATAAACACTAGGGCCACATTGACTGATGCTAACAAATCACTCACAAAAGTGGGATAATGTTCCAATGGAGTCAGGATCTAACCTTGTGCTAACATTTCTACATCATCCCTCCAAGAACAACACACCTACGGACTTGGAACCAAGGTATTTGAAAAAACAAGGAAGTGTCTGTCCCCCAGCTCATGGACCTGACCTATGCCACCTCCCTTAGTACCCGTCCCCCAGCCCACAGACCTGATCTATGCCACCTCCATGGTGCCCCCCCAGCTCACAGACCTGACCTATGCCACCTCCCTGGGTGCCTGTCCTGTGATGGCAAAGGCCTTACTCCCCACAGTGCACGTGTTACTCACTTTCAATAGTTTACATTCTCTGGAATCAGTAAATGCTGGGAACATTTCCTCATACTTCTCCAGGGCCAGCTGAGAGAGAAGGACATCTAGTCAATGCCAGACTTCCTGAGCTAGCACACAGCACATATTAGCAAGGTTTATCTGGATTTGAGCTTCTTAGTGCCTACCAGTATGCTGTGAACAACAAAATCAATATAGGAACCCGGTTTGGTTTTTTTTTTTTTTAATATTTATTTTTATTGCAAAAAAATAGAGAGGAAGAGAGACAGAGGAAGATCTTCCATCCGATGATTCACTCCTCAAGTGATGGTAACAGCCACAGCTGCGCCAATCTGAAGCCAGGAGCCAGGAACTTCCTCCAGGTCTCCTACATGGGTGCAGGGTCCCAAGGCTTTGGGCCATCTTCGACTGCTTTCCCAGGCCACAAGCAGGGAGCTGGAGGGGAAGTGGAGCTGCTGGAATTAGAACCAGCATCCATATGGGATTCCAGTGCATTCAAGGCGAGGACTTTAGCCGCTAGGTCATCATACCGGGCCCAGTCTCACCATTCCAAGCACGGGGCCCAGTCTGTTTTTAACTTTCAAGTTATAAATTACTAAACCAACGTTCTTCACTGGACAAAATCTCACTGCTAAAAAAAAATATCTCACAGAGCAGGCACCTGTGTTTGTTCATGAAATGCAGGAGCCCCTTACATGGTCCAGAACAGCTTGAGAATCTCATGGAAAACCAAAGTAACCAGCAAGTTCATCTCGGTGCAAAAATCATGGAACTGTGTGCCTTATCAGAAAGCTGACCTCTGGATTTCAAGCTGTTTCCCCCTTATTTATTTTTAAATCAGGGAGAGAGAATAAATGAATGAATGACAAAAAATTGCCAGCCACTGCACTCCTCAAGGGCCCGGTGGAAGCCAGGCCCTGGGCTGGCTGGTCTCCCAGGGAGGTGCCAGGGCTCCGAGCATTTCATACACCACCTGAAGCCTCTCCCAGGATGCGTTAGCAGGAGACAGGATCAAGTACTGTGCCTGGGAAAACAGAGCAAGGTAACTCGTGTGCTTGGGACCTTGCCACCCATGTAGGAGACCAGGACAGAATTCCGGGGTGCTGGCTTCAATCCAGCTCAGCCATGGTCATGCTAGTCAATTGGGGAATGAACCAGTGGATAGAAGATCTCTCTCAACCTCCTCTCTGTAACTCTGTCTTTCAAAGAAATAAAATAATTCAGGAGGGAAGAGAAACAAACAAAAAGTAGAGTAGCCGGGACTCAATATGTCATCCATGTGCTCTAAGCAGTGACCTAGCCTACTGTGTTAAAACACTTGCTTCCTATCAAAATTTCTTTGCAGCCTCAGACAGAGGATATGGCAGTCCACTGATGCCTGCAGAGGACACCTGATACCACAACAGAGGACAGAACAAATCAATCAACTACCCCAGCCACGTGTCGGCAGTGAAAATCTGGAAAACGGAGACTCTAAGTTGGACTATGTCAGCCAGTAGATTCCGGAGAGATTTCATCGTGCTTGGAATGGTGAGACTGGCAGCAATTCAGAACTGCTGAACTCTCAAAACCACTTGAGCAGTGCCCTCGCAGCATGCCCCACACTGGGGACCCTGGGATGGTTGGGAGGCGGGGTGGGGCTACCTCCCTCTTTCCCCTAGATAACAGGAAAAAAAGAGAGAGGGAATGTGGAAACAATGGTCTTCCCACTTTCCTGTAGCCCTTGACCCTTTGCACCCTAATCTACTATGTAAAGGTCATCAAAACAAAATAATAAGAATAAAGAAAATACAGATCTCAAAATAATTTCTTTGCAGCAAAAATGAAAACTTCTTTGAAAGATTCATTCATTTATTTATTGGAAAGGTGCAATTATACAAGGAGGGAGGAAGGGGCAGAAAGACTCTCATCTGCTGACTCACTCCCCAAATGGCCACAAGAGCTGCAGCTGGACCAGTCCAGAGCCAGGGACTTCCTTTGGATCTGCCACGTGGAGGCAGGGCCCAAGCACTCAGGCCATCCTCCACTGCTTGCTCAGACGTATTAGCAGGGAGCTGGAATGGAAGCAGAGCCCTGGCTTGGGATTTGAATCAGTGCTCCGATGGGAGCCTGGAGCTTCCAGGGAGTGGCTTCATCCATATCTCAGTGCCAACCCCTGAACTTACCTCTCAAGTGCACTTTTCACAGCCTTGCTGTGTTAGTCACGTGCAGAACATTGCGTGTGACTGAGAGAATGGCGTCTTCCCACAGGGGCTCCAGTGCTGCTGCTGACACTCAGGCTGCCCAGCCTCCACCCGCTCCTGGCTTTCACTCATCTGCAGCCCTCACTCTAGCTCCATTTCTGAGTTTTGAAAAAAAAAAAAAAAAGGATGCTATTCTGCTTTTACCTACTACACTGAATTCCCCAAGTTTGCTTAAAGCAAAGCCATGGAAGAAATATGGCTACAAGGAAATGTCCAGCAAGTTCAAGGGCACAGCTCTAGCAGCTGCTCAAGCATACAGCTGGGACACCTACCACAGAATTATTTTGAATGTTCTCACTCAGGAATGAAATGAAACAATGTGAGATAAAAATGACAAAGCACCTGTACGTGAGATCAAGGGCCAACCAGGACATGAGCAGTGGTGTCCTCCTCACCTTGCCATTCAACTCGTGCACTGTGACCAGGACTGCTGGGAGCCGTGCAGTGGGGGTGGACGACACAAAGCTGTCAAGAGAAGGCTCCCAGTCGGCAAGGCCACGAGGAGCTTTGAGTTGTATCGCAAGGTCTGGCAGAGGTCTCTCCAGCCACCTTAATCTGGCTTCACCTCATTTGCATGGACACTCAACTATCCCTTTAAAATACTCTGAAGTCTGTTGAGGCATTGTTGTTCGCCCTTGCAAGACGGCTTCTGTAACTGATGTGAACTTAGGAATTAATGTTATTGATAACATTTTAGTGAGTGGGTCATTAGCAATTTATGAGAATTAGTGCACACAGGAGTACAACTGAGCCCACAGCATTCCTGAACACCTCACTGTGTACCTAACAACTGCTCAGGAACCTGGCCCAGACATGTAGCACGCCTTCTCAGAAACAGCTTGGTAAGTATCTCAAAACTGATGAAAATGATGTCAGTACAAGAAAGCCATTTATTGTATGCCTGTGCCCCCGCAACTATTGTGATATTAAACACAGTTATTGTAACCTTAAGGGTTAGCCTGCTTTTGCAAAAAATAGTAATAATTTTTTTTTTGAGCATAGAAAATGTATCTGTCTTGCCTACTCCCATGACCCTTTGGCTAGAGGAACTAAAGGATGTTTGTACTAACAATATAGAACCATGTTTTTACTTATTTTTTTTTTTTTATTGTTATGGCGTTGTAAAGCCTGTAGTCGTAATGGGATTTAAAGCTTGAAGTTTTTTGTTTTTCATGTGTACATTTTCCCCTTTATGATATATCTCTTCCTTAAAATGACAGATAAGTTGTAGAAAAAGAAATGCAGCACTCAGGTGCTGCCAGCCTTGGAGTTTTTGGCTGTAACCCAGTGACTGCAGCTGGAGAATGAGTAACGGCTTGCCTTGAAGTGAAATGATTATCATATTTTGCAGAATTATCTTTGTAACCACCTGTTAAACCATGAAGTAAACAACAGAACAATCAAATGTTTGTGCAAAAGCTTGTGATGATTTCTGTATAAACAAAGAAGACAGCTTTCTTGAGTTGTCCATTGTGAACACCAAGTCATAGTCTGTTGTCTTTCTCCCGGTGCCACAGGTCCTTCTGGAACCTTCAACTCCGCTGGAGCTGGTCTCCAGCACAGGACACAGCAGTGGTGTTCTCCTCACCTTGGCACTCAACTCGTCCACTGTGACCAGGACACAGCACTAGTGTCCTCCTTACCTTGGCATTCAACTCGTCTACTATGAAGTGACACAGGGCTGCTTTGAAGAAGTAATCCTTCGCACTGTACTTCAGCAAAGGATTATCCATAGTGTTTGCCCCAACCTAGGCACACAGAACAGAGTAAGATTTAAAAAGTCCATCTTCTCCTATCAGGCAAAATAAAAATTCCCAGATGCTTGTTATTAAATGCTTCAACAACGGCTGAGAAGGGGGCTAAGCCTCTGTCTGTGGTGTCAGTTCACATCCAGTCAGCTCCACTTCCCTTCCAGCTCCGTCTGTGGCTTGGGAAAGCAGTAGAGGATGGCCCAGGGCCTTGGACCCCTGCACCCACATGCGAGACCCAGAAGCTCCTGGCTCTGGACCAGCCCAGCTCCAACCATCAATAGCCATTTGGAATATTTCTCCAACTCTCTTTCTCATTCCTTTCACCCACTGTTTCATTCCCCAAATGGTTCCAGCAATGGCCAGGGCTGAGCCAGGACCCTGAAATGTCAACTGGGTCTCCCAAATTGGTGGTCCAAACACTTGGGTCATCTTCCACTGCTTTCCCAGGAACATTAGCAGGGGCCTGGAAGGAAAGTGGACCACCCAGGACTTGAACTGAAGCTCTCATAGTATGCTGGTACACAGACCACCTGGCACAGTGGGGAAGAGGATACTGGGCATGCCCAGATCCTACACTGAAGTTTCTATGTTTGAGCACCAGCCTCCTCCCAGTGTGGCCCCTGGTGATGACTACAATAGCGGGGTCCCTGCCATTCTCGTGGCAGACCCAGACTGATTCTTTGGTGCAGCCATTGCAGAAAAACAGTTTGGAAGGGTCTTAAAAAATTGAGCACAGGTTCTGAGACATAGGCCAAAAGAACTAAAAACACACCTCTCAGAGGGTTGGTGGGGTGTTACAGTAGGTTAAGCTTCTGTCTGTGGCACTGGTATCCCACGTGCTGGCTCGAGTCCTGATTGCTCCACTTTTTTTTTTTAATATTTATTTATTCTTATTGCAAAGTCAGATACACAGAGAGGAGGAAAAACAGAGAGGAAGATATTGTGTCTAATGATTCACTCCCCAAGTGACCACAACACCAGAGCTGCACTGATCCGAAGCCAGGAGCGAGAAATTTCCTCCAGGTCTCCCATATGAGTACAGGGTTCCAAGGGTCTGGACCGTCTTCGACTGCTTTCCCAGGCCACAAGCAGGGAGCTGGATGGGAAGCGGAGCTGCCGGGATTAGAACTGGCGCCCATTTGGGATCTCGGTGCATTCAAGGCGAGGACTTTAGCCACTAGGCTACTGTGCCAGGCCTGTGGTTACTTCACTTCTAAGCCAGCTCCCTGCTTATAACCTGGGAAAGCAGCAGAGGCTGGCCCAAGTCTATGGGCCCTTGCACCAATGTGGGAGACATGGAAGAAGCTCCTGACTCCCAGCTTCAGACTGGTCAGTGTGGCCATTTGGGTAGGGAGCCAGTAGAAGGACTCTCTCTCTTGGTCTCTCCTCCCACACCCCACCCATAACTGCATTTCCAATAACAGTACATACATTTTAAAAAAGAAAAACACCCCTAAAAAACCCGAACACAAATACCCACAGCAGCATTTTTAGCAACAGCTCCAAGGTGGAAATGATTCAAATGCTGACAACTGATGAAAGGATCAAATGGAAGATGATGAAGGCATGAGAAGCAATGAGGAATAGACATATTACAACCTGGATAACCTTAAGGATAGTCTGCTAGATGCATGCGCTCAGTCATATATATAATATGCAAGGCCTGGTAGCGCATGCCCTCAGAGGCAGCAGGAGCGTCCTCACCTGCTCATAAATCTCGATGGCTTTCTGGTACTGCTCCAGCTGGGCAGCATATGCCGCCACCTTCAGCAGACACTTGTTAGCGGAGCTGAAAGGATGAACCAGAGCACCGTCAAGGGGACAGGAGGACAGGAGGGGACAGAAGGGGACGGAGGGGGACAGGAGGAGGACAGGAGGAGGACAGGAGGGAACAGGAGAAGGATAGGAGGGGAAAAGAGGAGGACAGCAGGGGACAGTTCAGGGCACAGAGGGGGACAAAAGGGGGACTGGCCCACAAACTTCATGGACCTTCACGGACATTACCAAACACACTCAGAGGATACAGACATTTCACTGTGCATAGTAAAACAGGACAATAATACTTGCCTGTTGGATTCTTCTCCTTTGTAATAATCAGCCGATTGTTCATAATGTGCAATAGCCTGAAAACACATACATGTGAATCATGAACAATCTGCAATTAAAAGCTACTTCTGCATAAACATTTTTTATATAAAAATAAAGCCATACCAATGACAAACTTTCCACACTGTAGCAACTGACTCTGACTTCAGAAGCAGGAGTGCAGGCCGCACCAGAAGACTCCTGGTGACAAACGCCTGCTGTCCATCAAAGCCTGCTTATCTTTCCGCCCACAGAGCAATGCCCAGCTGCCCTATGTGCAGCCCCCGTGTGCCCAGCTCTCCAGTGGGATGCAAGCAGACAAGGTGTGGGCCTCTTTCACTTCCCATAGGCCAGTACAGCAATAATGACAAGACAGTGTGACACAAATTGAGGACGGCAGGACCCTGTCAGCCTGGAGCCGCAAGAAAAACAGAGGGCAATGCACCTCACGCCAGAGTCCCCACCATGGCCAAATCCACAGCAGCTACACCAGAACATTTAGAGGGACCAAAGCCCACTGACATCTCAGGTGTGGAGCTCACTACAGCAGCAGACTGTCCTCCTTCACACCCCAAGGGGCAGCCAGCACGAGGGTGCTCCGCGTCCTCCACATGCTGTGGCATCCAATTAACAGGCATATGGAGAGGAGACACGGAAACCCTGGTCACGCCATGCAGACTTAGCGAAGCCATGCCTCGGGCCCCTCAGAAGGAAAGACCCAGGCTGGGCAGAGCCTCCACTACCAGGAAGCCACTGGGAGCAGGTGCCACCCTGGAAGGAATCAGCTGGGGCACAGGCAGTCACAAATGGGAACAGGAAAGGCTGGGAGACATGCAATCTGTGACTTCTACAACCCACAGGCAAGAGGCAAGTCTGCACATGCTCTAAGCCAGGGGTCCAGGGAACTTCCTGTAACAGCTCGGGGAATAGATAGTTCAGGTTTTGAGGGACAATCTTTGCAGTAGCATGAAGGAAGTCGCATATGATGAGAAACAAGTTTAACGCTGCCAAGGATTCTAATTGTAACATTAGTCCTTGGCTTCTAGGCTTGTTTTGAAGACCTCTCTGCATGAGTTACCGAGGTTTGCCAGTACGCCCAAAACGGGCAGCAAGGGTGGCCTCCCCACTCAAGCCCAGTCTTGATCTCAGTGGCTTTCAGGCAGCCCCCAATGACTCAACGGCATACAGGAGCGGGACAAGAAAACAACAAACCTAACACAGGCGAAGCAGCTGATCGGCCCCCGGAAGCCTGCAAGGCCTCTGCCTGTGTGGGTCATAGGACGACCACTGCTGAAGCCACATGATGTGGGGGACAGGGCCAACACCACCCCCTCTGCAAAGCACCCCTCGAACATTCACAGGGAGAGGACACCACGCTGCCTCAGCCATTTGGCCAGGGCTAATATGGTCCTCAACATTTCCTCAGCTTATGTATAATGGGAAAAAAATGAGCACAAAATCTAAGTGGCTAAATAAAACAAGCTATCATGTTCGTTCACCGAAAGTAATGGACGGAAAGTCTTTGCATGGAAAGTTTTTCAAGAAACAAAAGCAAAGTAAGGGCCAGGCACTCAGACTCACAGAGAAGATAGCCATTCCTCAGACGCCAGTGCCCACATGCGGTCCTGACTCCAGCCTGCAGCCAGCAGAGCCTGGGGCGGCGGTGATGGCTGCAGGACCGGAACCTGGCACAGACCCCACCCAGGCCCAGCAAGCCCGAACGAGGGGGACGAAACGGCACATGGATGCTCTCTGTGCCTCAAATAAGTAAAAAAATTTGAACTTTTTTAAAATAAAAGTTTATTTACTTGAAATGCAGAAAGAGAGACAGGAGAGCTTCTGCCTATTACTTTCCTCTCCAAACACCTACAACAGTCAGGTATGGGCCAGACAGAAACTAGGACTCACGAACTCCAGCTTTCCCATATGGGCAGCAGCAGCCCAAGTACTCAGACCATCTTCATGTGCTACTTCCGGGTGCATTCGCAGGAAGCTGGATCTGCAGCAGAAAAACCTGGACTCGCCCCGGCACTCCAGTGTGGAATGCGCACATTCCAAGTGCAGGCCTGATTTGCTGTGCCACAAGGCCCATCCCCAGACTCGTAATTTGGGTTCAAAAAATTGGGGGAACTGAATGTTTGAGTGTGGGTTAACAAGTTAGTGAAAGTGACAGTGTTGGTGAAGTGGCAAAGCTACTGCTTGGTATGCTAAAACTCCACAGCACGGCACCTGCTTCATGTTCTAGTTCCAGTTCTGGCTCCAGCTAAGGGGCACCCCGGGAGACAGCAGATGATGGCTCAAATACATGGGTCCCTGCCACCCACGGGGGAGAATGAGTTCTACAGGACTGAACCAGCGGATGCCAGACCTCCGTTTCTGCCTTTCAAATAAAATACCATTTTTTAAAAAGAGATTTACTTTTATTGGAAAAGCAGATTTACAGAGAGAAGAAACAGAGAGAAAGATCTTCCATTCGTTGATTCATTCCCCAAATAATCACAATGGCCAAAGCTGAGCCAATCCAAAGCCAGGAGGTTCTTCTGAATCTCCCACGCGGGTGCAGGGTCCCAAGGCTTTGGGCCATCCTCTATTGCTTTCCCAGGCCATAAGCAGGGAGCTGGATGGGAAGTGGAGCAGTGAGATACGAACCTGTGCCCATATGGGATCCCAGCACTTGCAAGGGGAGAATTAGCCACTGAATCATCACATCAGGCCCATAGAAGAAGCTATTTCTAAAGGAGTTCATGCACAATCTATATACTGTGAATAATAATAATAATAAAAAAGAATGGAATTAAACATTTTTTAAGCCAAAATAAAAAATCTCTCTTCTAAAGACTTATTTAAAAGGTAGAGTGACAGAGACACACACACAGATCTTCCAGCCACTGGTCATTCCTCAAATGGCAGCAATGCTGGGGCTGGGTCAGCCCAAAGCCAGGAGCCCCAGCCAGGCCTCTCACGTGCTGTCAGGGGCCATCTTCCACTGCATTCCCACAGGAGGTGGGAATACATGAGCCTACATAGCAGCAGTTGGGTAAGAAGCAGGGCAGCTGGGACTCTATGGGAAGCTGGCACCATAGCATTGGCTTACCCACTGTGCCACTACCCTGGCCCTCAACTTCTCTCTTATTTCTATTCCTCCATGCATTCCCAGGGGGACAGTGCAGCCACGTATCTTCCTGGGTGTTATCAGAACTCAGTGAACACGGCCAGGCATAACCACTATTTTGAAAAAAAAAAAAAAGGGTGGGGGGCGGGAGTTATCAATTTAAACAATGGCACTGGCTCATGAAAATGCCAGGTACCAGAGCATTATCACAATGAAAGAACAATTCTAACAATGCTGAGGAAATCAAATCAATCCATCCCCAGGTCCCACACACCTGGGCAGCCTGCACTGAAGAGGACCCAGGCCCTATGCCTGGCAGGGACACTGCAGGGGGAGAACATGGCCTCAGCTTGTCTTTGGGGGCCCACCTGCAGGGGAGCTTTACCAGACATTAGCAAAGTTAAGACATGAGAGGCCGGCCTTGGATGCCTAACCTCAAGAACTGGAGCGAGCCTGGGCAGAAGAACACCAGCAGCAAGAACCAGGCCTGGCTGGCCATGCTCCAGGGCCACCACAATGAGCAAGGATCACAGCACCATGCACAGCCAAGACGCCAGGCATGCTGGCATCCGCTCCAGCAGCACCGTGTGGGTGCTGTGGGTGCATGTCGGTATATGTGCAGGTGCCCCGCTGGAGGAGGCGGGGGCGCAGAGGCACAAGGCCTGCTGCCAGAGCAGCAGCAGTGCCTCCAACAGGTGTCTCTGCAGAGTTCAAGCTTTTGTCAGCCACAAGTGAAACAGCCTTCAGAACCAACACCCCTTCAGAACCCGACACGAGCGTCACAACCACACCACCTGTGCAGAGCTACAGCACATCTCCAGGGCTGAGAACAGAATCGAGTCCCAGACCATCTCAAGAGAACCCTCTCTTTATCTGGATCGATGTGTTACCTTGTGAAGTGAAAGAAGCCAAGAGCTGGGGAGGCACTGCGCCAGGTTGTCACTGCTTGTAACACTGACCCCCCACACCAGAACACCAGTCAACAGTCCCAGCCGCTCCCTGCTAACAAGCCTGGGAAGGCAGTGGAACACGCCTTTAGCTAGAGCTGTATGTATCATTTTGCTCAGTGAAATAAGCCAACCCCAAAAGGGACAAGAATCATATGTTCCCTCTGCTATAAGGCAATCTTCATGCATTATACAAGATCAGCAGATATACAGGTAAACATGTATATACATATATTCATCTACAGGAAACATGTAATGGAGACTAACATACCAAGAAGTAAAGATATATTACAATGTGCGTCTCTACTCCTGAATAAAGGATGGACTCCCTATGAAACTGTTAAATATATCTTGACAATAGGATGCTCGACTTTCTACCATTGTCTATACCTACAATGTAACGATATACTTAAAATAGCAGAATGATGGACATGTGACTATTGCTGAAGGACTATACTATTAGTCCAGTAAATGATAATATAGGGAAAATCAGGGGAGGTAAGGGAGATTGGGAAGGGTGGAAGGAGAAATCCCTGTTCCTACGGCACTATGTCATGAAAAATATTTTAAAAAAAAATTTAAAAGAAGCTTGTAAAAACCTGACAACAGTAGAAGTGGTGCCATCTGCTGGACAAGCTATGGAATGGCAGAAACCCAAAGAGGTACCTGGCAGGGATCAGAAGCTGCCTTAAAAAAAAAACAGAGGGGATAGCGGTGTGACGGTGTGACATGTGCCTTTGCCCACCTTCACGTTTATGGAAACCTCACTGATGAACTGTCGCCCAAGATCATGGCCTGGTACTGACTGCATGCGAGAGGCAGTGGGCAAAGGCGCTCCGAGCCCAGTGCCTATTCCTGGCCCAGAGCTCTCTCCTGCCTGAACCCAGAAGGAAAGAGCAGAGCTCAGGCCCGACTCCACAAAGCCCGCCAGAGAGGAGGCTCGTGAGCGAGCATGAGCACACACGGCCGCCTGATGTCACAGACAGAGACGCCCTTCAGACGAGCATGGCCAAGATGAAGACAAAAAGCAGGAAGCGGATGCTGGGAGGGCCAGGGTCAACCTTGGGGCCACCTGAGGGCTGCTGCTCCGGATGGACTCATCAGAGCGGGCTGTCACAGAATGCTGGGCTCCGGGGCCACCAACATGGCAGAGGCCGAGCTCTCCCCTGCCAGAGCAGCCAGTCCAGGAGAGAGACGGCTAGTACCAGCAGCCAAGACTGTGACAGTGCATAGCATGAGGTGGCAGGGGCTCTCCACAAGAGGCAAGGCCCAGGGATGGAGCGTGCAGGCCTGTGCCAGTGTGTGCTCCTTGGCAGCCAAGGGATCTGCACAGGTATCACATAAAAGGTGAGCAAAGAGCAAAACCGAAGGACATAAAGGACAGGAGCGGCCAGCCACATGGACATCTGGGAAGGAGCTGTATAGACTGAAGAACAAACCTGGGCAACAGTCCTGGAGGCAGAAGACCAAGGGCACAATAGAGGTTGCAGAGGGGCCCGGGACACCCTGCAGTGGGGCCCTTGCGAGGACAGCTCCAGCTGCTTCTCCCAGCAAGCAGTGCAGAAGCAGAACCCCACACACTGTCAACCAGGACTCTGGCTGCTCTGGCTGCATGGGATGCCAGAGGCAGCTGGGAGAAGCAGCACAGCGAGGGGCCAGGAAGCCCCTGCAGCGATGAGTGCAAGCCAGGGGACTACCAAGAATGGCACCCACGGAAACCACGCACAGGATGATGCAGGGAAAGACACACAAAGACACCCACACTTTGGAGGGGAACTGGGACTTGGATCAGAACCCACTGGCTGCGCACAGGTGGGCAGACACGTGGTGGCAGTTGGGGCAGTCAGGGTTGCCAGTCACCACGTGCACACAGCTCTTACAGCTCTTAGAGCTGTGTGCACAGTCCGAGACCGTGGAGACAGCCCTATGCCTCGTAAGCCATGAGTGGCTCTCGTGTCTTGAGACCCTCACTACCACCTGCTCCGCCAGCCCTTCCTCACACATCCTGGCGAAACCCCGGCCTCAAGGCTCCACTCCAGCTGGCTGGGAGAGCAGCAGGCTCCTTAGGGCAACCCCTCTTGATGAGGCCTCGGGCCAGCTTACCTTCTCAATGTCCACCAGCTCCGTCTCGTAGATCTCGGCGATGGTGATGTGGTGCTTAGCTGCAATGGTAAACCTCCCCTGGTGGAAAAGAAGGAGCGTCCATCACACACGCTGAGCCCCTAGCACGCCAGTCCAGGAGACCCCAGAGCTGCGCGAGCAGGCCAGCGTCTTACCATGTCTGTGTAAATGTCGATGGCTGCGTTTAAGCAGTTGATAGCCTCTGCCACGAGTGCATTCAAGAGAAACAACGAGAGATCCATTCAGTCAAAGGGGGTTCAGGGGTCTGCCTTCCCAGCTCTCACAGGACATCAGTGTGGTGCCCCTCGGGAGCAGAGGGTGGCCGGAAGAGGCAGTAAGCAGCAGACAGAAAGCCTGCCTGTGTCCGGCTTCAGGAGCCCGGCTTCGTGCTCTGCAGCTACAGTGTGGTTCAGGGAGTGATACTACCCTGGGCACTCTAAGCCTTGAAGCGGGGACTCTGCCCAGAGGACACTGGACCACAAAGGAAAGGACAGCCAGGGGAACTGAAACCAGCACCGGCAGAGTCCATCTGCTACAGTGCAAATGTAAACGTGTTCAAAGCCTCCACCTACAGTGCTGGCATTCCAAAGAGGCACCTGTTCGAGTCCCTGCTATGGTCTGAGAAAGCACTGGACGATGGTCCAAAGCCTATGTGGTAGATCTGGAAGAAGCTCCTGGCTTTGGACTGGCTGGACTATGGTCATTGCAGCCATTTGGAGAGTGAACCAGTGAATGGAATATCTTTGTCTCTCCTTCACTCTGCCATCCAAATAAAAATAAATTAATTGAAATAAATAAATAAATAAATAAAAACCCTCACAGGTGTGTCTGTTAATTTGGGAAAAATTCCTTCAGAGGATGCTAACGAGAGGGCGCTAGCTAACCTGTCTGAAAGAGGAAGGAACCCCGGAGAATGACCCTGTCTCTGTGGGGCACTCCTTCCCAAGCAGGAAGCCAGCGTACAGCCCTGCTGCACAGCACTGCCATTTGCAATACTGCACGCAGCTGACAGCTCCAGAGTTAGGGTTTTTGGCTGGAAAGAGGCAACTGTGTGCAAACGTCTGACTCAAGGACCACGAATATAAACAGACCAATGAAAATGAAAAGCGACTTCCTCCCAAACTGCTTTTAAAAGTGGGCTCCCAGCTGCCCTTTGACCGGCAGAGTGCGCAGGAGAGCAGCGGCTAGCCTGGGCTCCCTGGGACCCACCGCTGCGCTGTCCTTCCACAGGCATACACCTGTTCCTGCTCTACGGAGCACACACCACAGAGCCACATGTAGCTCTCCAGCGCCCCCAGGGACATGAGCAGGCTTCTGCAGACCCTCTGAGACCAGGGACTGCAGCGCCTGAATTGTACCCTACAATGCTGACAGGACAGAGGCCAGGCTACTCAAGTGGTCTCTATGCAGGTTCTCATTTGGGAAATTAATCCTGATAGAAAAGCCCTTGAAAATACCTTATTTCCTTGTGACATTTCCATAAAAGTTGGGGGGCTGGTGTTATAGCATAGTGGGTAAGATTGCTACCTGCAATGCCAGCCTCTCATATGGATGCCACTTTGTGTCCAGGCTGCTCCATTTCTGATTCAGCTCCCCGTAATGGCCTGAAAAAAGCAGCAAAAGGTGACCCAAGTGTTTGGGCCCCTGCTGGCTGCTGTGGTCATCTGGGGACAGATCTCTGTGTTTCACCCTCCCTGCTGATAAAAACATCTATTAAAGAAAAGAAAGGAGTGGGATATGCTAGGCAGAAAGGACTACCGAAGAAAAAGTGAAGTCACAGAGTGATCTGTGCACGTGGGTGTAATCACTGCTGGAATCTGCTCAGCGTACTCTCCCAAACAAAGCAATCTGCAAAACGGAACCACTTTAAATTTCCATTGTCATCTTTTCCTCAAAACCAATACTTAAAAAAAAAAAAATCTTGTTAAAGAACATGTGGGTACTGTGAGACTACAAGGCATCTTTGTAACCACGGGCATTACCAGCTCATGGTAACTGGATCCTGCGAGAATTCACAAGGTATGCAGCAGCAGGCACCAATCCCCTTTCCTGGGCAGTAACACGGCACACACACAGGATGGAACAAACCACTGCACACACCCAGTTCCCTCAGTGGTCTCATCACCCACATGCTCCTCCACTAGGGCTCCGAAGGACCCACGTGGCCCTGAGACGAAGGAGACTGTCCAGGTCGGGACAGGAGCAGCACAGGCGCTGCCAGGCGGCCTCACCTTGGGGGTCTGCCTTCTTGTAAGCGTTGCCAGCATCCACGAAGCTGGTGGCGGCGTCGTGCTTGCTCTGCAGCTGCATGTGCAGCTTGGCGGCCTGACAGAAGGCGTTTCCTGCAGCTGGAGAGGAGGAGCCCGGTCACACACACAGGCACACCCTGCCTGCCGATCGGCCCACGCGGTGAGTGCAGGGCCTCCTTCACCGAGAAGTGGCATTCCCACCGGAGAACACAGTGATCAAGAGCCTCTGAGCCAACACAGAAACGACCAGCCGGCAGCCCACGTCAGGCAACGAGGACTCCTCGACACACCCAGGCCTCCACAGCAGCCAAGCCCTGGGCTGTTCAGGTGTACCACATAAACACAGAATGGAAGCTGCAAGTGGTCAGAGGAAGGCAAAACGCCGGGTCCAAGGTACTGCCTACTCCTTCTCTATCTCACATATCCACCACACTCAGGCCGCACTGTGGAAATTGGAGGCTTTTAGGAGAAAGTCTCTTAATTAGACCTACAAGTCTTAATCTTAAAAAAAAAAAAGGGGGGGATGCTAACAATGCAGCTGTTCCCTCCCACTTAGAGCAAAGCCTGAGACTGAGACAGGTGCTGGTTGGTCCCAGTCAGTGAGAGCATCTGCCTTCTTTCCTGCAGCACCCACACTGGTTTGGGGTTCAGGGTGTGTATATAGGCGCTGCCCAGACCCCTGCTGGGACAGGCTTCGTGACAGCTGTACACTGTGTACAGAGAAGACTCCTGGACACAAGGGCCTAGAGTCTGTGCTGCTAAGAGGGAGGCACCCAGGAACAGGTGGGAGGCGCTGCAGGTGGAGGCCACTAGCATCTGTGCTGCCCACAGGAGGTCAGAGCCCTGGCCACTCCGCCTCTGATCCAGCTTCCTGTTAGTGCACCTAGGAAGCGGGTGGTTGCCACAGTCGCAGGAGAACCTGATGGAGTTCCTGACTCCTTGCTTCAGCCTGGTCGGCCCTGGCTGCTGTGGGCCTTTGGGGAGTGGACAAACACACAGAAGGGCTCTCTCTCTCTCTGCCACTCTGCTTTACAAATAAGCAAACAGATCTTAAAGCAAGTACATGTGCGCACACACAAAGCTCAGCCTTGCAACCAGAAGGAGCCACCACAGAAATATGTTTTAGGTTACTGACTTGTTTTGCTTAATGGTGACAAGAGACTCAAAGAAAACTGCTCCTACAGGGGAGCTGAGAACAGGATCACCGAGATGACCACCCCCGAAAAGACCTGTTGGAAGCAGGGCAGCAGGCACAGGCTGTCTGGGGGGAGTGTGCAGACAGAGAATTAGCGCAGCAAAAGCTCCATGCCAGAAGGGGGATGGACAGAGCACCAGCAGCAGGCAGCAGACAGACTCAGAGAGGACGGGGTGGTCCCTGAGGGCCACATGAGTACAGAATGCTATGATCTGACTTAACTGGAGTTATGCTGCTTCATGAAACAAGGGTTTAGATGCCCCCTAAGGTACCCCTTGTGTCTGAGTGCCTGAGTTTAAGTCCCAGCTGCACCTGTAGTTTCAGCTTGCAAATTGTGTCAGACTCCAATACCTATAGAAAATGCAAGACCTGAGACTGGAAGTGGTTCCAGTAGGGAAACTGAACACTCTTCTGCTGGGCTGCAGCTCCCACTGGCGGGCATGAGCCAGGACTGGGGGCGGGCCAGGATGGACAAGGCAGCAGCATCCATCAGCACATGTGTGGACTGGGTGATAGGGTGGGCTAAGCTAAGCTGCAACACCCTCAGGTGTATAGAAGAGCTTAACTGGGACGCAGCATGGACCAGACTAGTCTGTTGTACATATTGACACTTGTAGGAATCAGGGTTGGGGCGGGCCTGGTAGGGGTTATCGGGAGTCACAGGAACTAGGTTGAAGTTCCCACTGGTGGGTGTAAGGACCCAATCTGTGGAAGGTTAGGCTGGACTGGGCTGCGGCACCCATTGGCCTGCACAGGACATGGGGCTGGATGTAGGAGGACAACTGATCAAAGAGAGGCCACTGGGAAGCCTTGCAGGTGCGGAGCCACGGCTAGCTGCAATCCTGTCAGGAAGGCTCTGGACTGTTCATATGGAACAAGCCAGAAACTCCCTACTTCTCAGGTTTAGGTAACAGATCAAAGAGAGGCGCTTCCTCCCTCAGGCAGAGGGAGGAACTCCCGTAGTCTCAAATCAACTTGCTATCGAAATGTAAATTCCTCAAACATTCCTCCCCATGCCTACGTGACCCTCAATCTTCAAAAACCCTGATGCTGTTAATAAACTTCAGCTATTGATCATCAGTCAGTAGTCCATGTGTATGATTACTGGCTCCATGCACCAACATCACAGCGAACAGCTGGGGACGGAACTGACCAGACAACTACAATCACTGGTGTGTGTGCAGGCTGATGCAGGTGACGGATTAAACCAGACCCTGTTCTGGCTGGCACATACAAGAGTCAGGCCTGCGGTCACCCATGGTAAGATTTCTTCGGGAAGTCCCAAACTGGACCACTTGGCTCCAAACTCCAGGCACAGGGGAAAATCACAGGATTTGTGGTCTGACCTTGGAGTGCCTGTATATGGACTGGGCCTCCTTGATTGCTGATGCCTGTGCAGTGGATGGCATGCCCATGTGCATATGGGGACACGATGGCCAGGTCACTTAGGCCTGCAGAGGACAGCAAGTGCCATATCAGAAGATGGAGAGAAGAACAAGCTGGACACCTCTCCTGACCAAGCTTTGGCAGCAAGGGTGTGGGGTGAGTCCACTGGGGTAGACTCTGTTAACTAACGAGCCTGGGAAGCAACAAAGTCAACCGGGTCATGGAACTAGCAAAGCCACTCAAACAGTAGCCTTGGGTCATTCTTCTCCGCACTGGCATTCCTAAGATGACACCAAGTGGATAGCCCTCATTCCTGAGTAATGATGTCGTTTGGCAGCTGGACGTGGCCCTGACTTCATACAGGGACAAGGGAAGAAAAGGAAAATTAAAAGCATTTGTCCTACCCATCTTCCTCCATGTCTTGGCCCTCCCCACCCTAATCAGTGGTCCTCATGGGTGTACATTCTTGTCAACTATGTAAACATCAAAATTAAATTAACTTAAAAAAAAACCAACCCAGCAAAAGATTCCTTGTCCTGACTCCAGCTAACTTTAACTCTTTCAGTTATCATAAGCCCACTGCATCAGAGGGCTCACAGGAACTAAAAGAGGCCATCTGTGCTGTGTCCGCAACATAACCTTGGAGTTGGGCTTTCAAGAGCCATGGTAGCCCTATCAGCGACCTCCCAGCACGGGCCCTAGCCCCGAGGCCACTGCCTTCCTCTGAGCCTAACGAGCAAGCTGACAGAAGCCAGGTACATACCACTCCAATTTTTGGCCATCTTGAACATGTTTGCTGCTCTGGTATACATTTCACAAGCCTCTTCTATCCTCGTGTTTCCTCTGGGAAAAATGTAAAAGCGACATTCAGTTTATTAATAACAGACACCCACATCCTTAACCCACCCTCCCTCAGAGAACACACAGGGAATGAGCACTCGGCACATGTCACTCAGCGTTCAGCAATCTCCACGCTGCTCAAGGCAGCCTCTTCCTAGCCCCGTTTTCCCAGACGACCGGTGCACGACAGTGATGGCACAAGCCCAAGGTCACACAGCAAAGTACATGGGACTGAGCTTAAACACAGATCTGGCTGAACCTCACACCCACACCTTTCACAGCGGAGTTTTGTCAAAGGGAAAACTGCTTTCGGAGCTAAGCATTCCCCGGCGCCACCGGTGTGTGCTTTTTCTGACTGAACAAGACAAACCAAAGCTGACAGCAGAGGTGAGTGTGCCTGACCTCAGCAATGACATCACCTCTGGCAGCCATCGCATCAGCCTGACCCGAGCTAGCTCTTCAATTCCAGAGTGCCTTGGTTCTTGCCCTTGACAGCAGTACTGTCTCTTTCCTCTGTGCTACTACAGTGAGGATCCAAAGAAATAATCCATGCGCAGATGCCGTATCAGAGCCTGACCATGAGCCTCAGCCGAGATTGTAATCTGTCCCTGAGGCCAGTGTTACGGTACAGTGGGTAAAACTGCTGCCTGCAGTGCCAGCATCCCATATGAGTGCTGGTTTGTGTTTTGGCTGCTCCACTTCTGATCCAGCTCCCTGCTAATGGCCTGGGAAAAGCAGTGGGACACGATTCAAGTGTGTGGGCCCCTGGCTTCTGGTCCCAGGCTTTAGCCTGGACCAGTGTCAAAAGTCATAGTCACTTAGTGGATGGGAGATCCTGACACGTTGCTCCTTGTAGCCCCCTCCCGCTTCCAGAGACTGGTCAGGGGATGTTACTTAAGCCAGGCCTCAGCCACACCTCCTGCATGACAGTGCAAGGCAGTTAGCACCTGTCAGTCAGCCTGTGAACATACCATCAGTAACGGCACCCAGAAGTCATTTGTGAGAAAAGGAATGGCCAGATGTGACGCTCCTGCTCGTTGATGCTCCTCTCTGTCCCTTTCAGGGGCAATTACAGTTTCCAGTTTTAAAAACCAATCCCATGCCGCTGCTCAGGGTCGAGGACTTTAGCGGCACGAGCCCTCTCTAGCCTGATGGTGACAAAGGACTCACCCCAGATTTTCGGTGTGCAGTGTGTAGTGCTCCTGCAGGTGACTCACTCCAGGTACAACATATCTCATAAGGAATTCGTGGCTAGCATACATAAAAAACTCTTACAGCCTAGCAATAAAAAGACCAACTAATAAAAATGCATAAAGACTCTGAATAGATACTTCTCCCAAGAGCAGAGGCAAACGGCCATGAGCACATGGAAAGAGAATGGCATTATTAGCCATCTGGGAAACACCACTTGGCTGCCCTAGGACATGCAGGAGCAAATGACAGACAGTAACCAGTGTTCAGGGACCACAGAGGAACTGGACCCCCTGCAGAGCTGGCAGCAAGGCACATGGGGCAGCCGCCTGGGGATCACTCCAACAGTTACACAGGGCTTTCACATGACCTGGCATTTCCACTCCTGATACCTACCTAGAGAAATGAAAACATCTGCTCAGATTTTCAAATACATACACTTCTGGGAGCTTCAGTTATCAGAGCCAAAAAAGTGCAAACCGACTGAATGTCCATCAGCTGATGGCCAGACAGGTAAAATGCAGCGTGTGCACACACACACGCACACACACACACACACACACACACACACGGGGGGGGGGGTGTTACTGAGCACTATGAAGGGAGTGGGTGCTCATATCTGCTACCCACACGACTGAGCCTTGGAGAGGCTAGCCTAGTGACCTGACAATTGGCCTCATATCAAGCTCCCGGGGAAACACAGCTAGAGCCAGAAGCACGTGACTGGTCACCTACAGCCTCAGCGAGAGTGCCTCTGTCACCTCCAAGTCCACAGATTACTGCTGCTCGAGCAAGGGCCTGGGGAAGGCGGTTCTCTCTTACTCCTCTGCCAACCAACGACACAGCAAGAGGGCACCCACCAGCTCCCACATGCCAGCCCCTTGGATGTCCCACTTCCTGAACTGCAAGGAAAGACGTTCTTTGTAACTTACCCTGTCTCTGGTCCTGCTGCAGCCAGCCCCAAAACAGACTTAAGATGTCTACAGCCAGGAGTGCTGTGGGGAAGGGTGAGGGGGCGTGAAGATGTTCAAACCTACCGAAGTACACATTTAAACTGGTGAACTGGGACAAGTGTTGAAACTAAGCAGCTGCCTGAGACACCTGCATTCCATATCAAAATGTGGGCTGAAGTCCTGGCAAGCAGCAAATGAGGGCTCGGTGCGTGGGCCCCTGCCACCCACATGGGAGACCTGGGTGGCTATGTGGGTTCCTGGCTGTGGTCAGGCCTAGCCCTGGCTATTACTGACATTTGCAAAGTGAACCTGTGGATGGACACCTTTTAAGTAGATATAAAAACACCAAACATTTAAATGGGTGAACTACACAGTATATGAAGTAAACCCCAGCAAACCTATTACCCACTCCCTACACTCCCACAAACAAAAAAAAAAAAAAAAGAAAGCAAACTCTGAGGACCACACCTCAAAGTGAATGCCAAGATGGCAGCAAGCCGTGCAAATGGAGGGTCTGAACTGCCAAGCGTTCTCTCCCACTTCACAGCCTGTATCTACACCTTTCCCCAAAACAAGCAGCCAGCAGGCTCCCCAGTAGAAAATTCCTCATGAGCGCACTCTTCAGCCTTAGCCACAGCTCCTTGCCATTTTCTTGTGTTTTGTTTTTTCTAGAGTTTTCCAGGAATCCTGAACTGCAATTACAGTGCAGTCATTAAAGGTTTCCAAATAAAATCAGCTCAATCAAGATGCACTTTGCTGTATTATTATGAGGCAGATGCGGTTAGGGGTAACACGACTCCTCCATTAGGCTAGGTTTACGCCAGATATTTCCACAGGTATCAATTTTATTATCACAGCAACTGCAACAGACCACCTCCACTCCACAGAAAAGACATCATCGACAGCAGGCAAATGGCTCCCAAGGGCACCCAAGGTCAGTGGACTTTCCAAAAACACTAAATGAACACTGCGAGACCACATGTCTCTAACAAAATCACCAAAAAAAAAAAAAAAAAACCCAACAACAAAAACATTCCCACTTAAAACAAACAAACAAACAAAAAAAACCACTGGAAAACTGGACTAGAAAAACCCTAACTTCAAAACTTCATGAACGGGGTGGCTTTGTGGCACAGCACGTAAAGCTGCCACCTGCAATGCTGACATCATGTTCAAGTCCCAGCTGCTCTGCTTCTGACCCAGCTCTCTGCTAATGTGCCTCAGCACCTGGGGCCCTGCACCCTCACGGGAGACCCAGGTGTTCCTGGCCTTGGACCAGCCCAGCTCCGGCCATTGCAATCATCTGGGGAGTGACCCAGCAGATGGAAGATCTCTCTTCTGTGACTCTTTTTAAAAGAAAATTAAAAACAACAACAACAAAAAAAAGATTTAATTTTATTTGAAAGGCAGATTTGTAGAGGGGGGAGAGAGATTTTTCATCCATTGGTTCACTCCCAAATGGCCACAACAACTGAAGTTGAGCTGATCCAAACCCAGGAGCCCAAAGCTTCTTCTAGGTCTCCCACATGGGTGCAGAGTCCCAAGGCACTGGGCCTTTCTCCACTGCCCTCCCAGGCTGAAAGCAGGGAGCTGGAAGGGGAGTGGGGTTAGGCGCGACCTGAACAGTTTCCCATATGGCATGCCGGCACCATGTCTTTCAACTAAATAAATTAACAACAACAACAACAAAAAAAGGCGGCTAATCTTAACTCTCTGCTGGTGCTTTCTCGACCATGAAAGGCAACACGGACCCAATGCCACCCTGCTGAGGGAGCCACAGCAGCCAGGTAGCCTGACCACACTCATTCAGAAACACTGACCCAGACCAACACAACCCAAGAACCCTAACAAGAGAAACCGCTTCCCCATGGGAAGCAGGAAAGGATGGCACACCTCAGGGCTGCATGCTGATGGAAAGAGTCGAAGCAGCCAGACCAGCCAAGGACCTGCAGACAAGGCTGCCAGCCCTGAGCTGTCCCACCATGGCGGTGAAAGCAGCCTTAGCCGCGCCTCGGAGAGTGCTGCCCCCACCCCACCCTGATGCTGCCTGTCCCAGAGCACTGTGCAGCAATGGCAGCAACACACTGGCTACTGTACCCAGTGGGCGGGGACAGGGCGAGGCGGGATTCCACAGCACCTGGCCCAGCTGAGAGAGACAGAGAGCCGGCTCTGAATCACAAGCCAGGAGCAGGAGCGTGACAGTGACTGTGCTGTGAAGACCCAAGTGCTCTGTAGTGGGGATGCCTGGAGGATGCAGGCTGGGGACAGCTGGGGACAGCCAGGGACCTGGGGCAGGGCTCAACCACACGAGACAGCTCCTCCTAGTTCTGGGGTGGGGGCACTAGTACAAGGGCCTGGCACACAGGCCACAATGACAACACTCAGGGTCTGCATGGAAGAAACGGGGCACTGTTTCCCCAAGTTCTTCAAGTCAACAGGCAAGTATATTTAGTATTCAGAAAAGAGAAAGAAAATCCCAGATCTGGGTAACAACACCTCTGCCACATCTAATTACCACCTCCGTTACATGATCCAGCATATCCAGAAACCACCCACATCCACAGGATGTTTCCCTCTAGGCTTAGTCCAGTTTCCTTCACTAGATGGGAGAAGCAGAGACTTGAGCGCCAGGGAGATGCAGTGGTCCAGGTGACGCTATCCAGAAAGGCAGTGGGGACACACTGTAGGGTGCTGCTGTGAGGTCTTCCACCCCAGACCCACAGCAGCAGCTGCCAGAGCCAGTGTTCCCAAACGGTCGTAAGGCTTCAGCTAGAAAGACCCCAGACTTGAGCGTGAGTCGCAGAAAAGCCACAAACACACTGTCACTTAAAGCCCCCTGCTGCGAGAAGCATCCTGGCTGGGGACAGGAATCCAAGGGGCGCTCTGCCAGCAAGGTCAGCTGTCCCTGGCATTCTGCCTCAGGCTCCTGGGCCCACTGCCCAATTTCCCACTTCGTTCTGATCAGAGGGTCTCAGACACAGGAAACGACCTGAGACATCTCAGGGATGTCTGATGGAAGTGTCCGCAGCTCCCCATGAGTATTTGAAATATGGTTTATGTAAGGTATACCAAACAACGCTAGCTGCACTTTATTCTGACAACAGTGCCAATGCCTCCAGTGACAAAAGGGAGTAGTTTGCTTTTACTGATAAAACCAAGATATTCAAGCACATCAGAAAGCTAACAGCAATAACTAATAGAAAAAGCCAGAGATGACTGTTAACACACAACCTGATCTACCAAGAACAGTTTTTTGCATTTCTGTTTTTCTTTTTTTTAAATGTTCTCTTCCATTTTCTTTAAAAGGCAGAAAGACGGAACCAATGGTTCGCTTCCCAAATGCCTGCAAACTGTCTGGGCTAGGCTAGAACAGGCCGAAGCCAGGACTCTGGATCTCCATCCCGCTCTCCCCGGTAGGGGGCAGGAAGGCAAGCCCTATGCCCTCACCTGCTGCCTTCCATGGTGCCCATCTGTAGAGGGCTGGTTTGGAAGGGTATCACCAAGACTCGAACCTGGCACTCATGGGACCTATGCACTAACTATGCCAAACACCAGCTCCCAATAGCAGTTTTATTTTTTAATCAAAATGAATCACTTATTTGTTTGAAAGTCAGATTTACAGAGAAGGAGAGAGAGAGAAAGAGAAAAGACATCTTTCATCTGCTGGTTCACTCCTCCAATAGCCATAATGGATGGAGCTCAGCTAACCTGAAGTCAGCCAGGAGCTTCCTCTGGGTCGTCCACATGGGTACAGGGTCCCAAGCACTTGGGTCATCCTCCACTGATTTTCCAGGCCATAAGCAGGGAACTGGTTGGGAAGTGGAAGAGCCGGGACACAAACCAACACTCACATGGGATGCTGGTGCCACAGGAGGAGACTTAGCCTACTACACACGGCACCAACCTCCAAGAGTTGCTTCTAAACAAAACTTTAGATCTTGATCTGCCATTTCCAAAAGCAACTATCTAGACAGAAATTTGTTTATACATCCACCCCAAACCATACACATCAACAGATAAATACAACTACCTATAATTCATAAACCATACCTAAGACATAACTGGGAAACCAAATTCAAAAGCGTTCATTCCAAAAAATTAGGAAAATAAAAATCCCAAACTAGCAAAGCCAGCAACATGGCTGCTGCTGGAAGCCAACAGGGAGCCCAGCAAATGGGGAAGCTATAGCAACAGAGTCGAGCGTAGCACCCAGAGAGGAAGGAGCCACCAGGGCAGGGAAACAGGGTGGGATGCAGGTGTGGGTGCTAGAGGGCAAGAGCACTGCAGCAAGGACTAAGAGGGGGTGCCTGGCACTGAGGCACCTGGGCAGAACACAGCTTCTGGGGTGGAGAGGTGGCTTTAAGGAGGATGACCCTGAGGCACCTGGGCAGAACCAGCTTCTGGGGTGGGGAGGTGGCTTTAAGGAGGCTAGAAGCAAGAGCATGCAGGCAGAGATGCATTGCATCTTCCCCCAGATACAGAAGCATCACAGAACTGGAAGTCATCCCCGGGTCCAGGTGCCCAGCGTAGCACTAGTCACGACCAGAACTGCTTTGGACATTCCCAAGCGAGACAAGGGAAGTCGATCCAAGTCCTCATCTCCCACCATGGCAGCACCTATTACAGCAGGCCTCATGCACACCAGACTCTCCAGCTAAACAGACGAGGGCAGCATCACTCACGCCAGGCTGGCAGCTAGAACTGCCCATGAACATGGACAAAAGCACATGCCCAAATGTAGCAAGGCAGGGGAAGCCTGGACTTTACACAGCTTAAATACAGAACTGTAAGAATCCAGAAGTACACAACAGGATAGTGAACTTTCACTTCAAGTTTCAGAAGGAGGACCTAGTGCCATGGGTAAAGCTGCTGCCGGTGACACCAGCATCCCACATGGCCACTGGTTTGAGTTCCAGCTGCTCCACTCCTGACCCAACTCCCTGCCGATGTGACTGGGAAGGCAGTGGAAGATGGGTCAAGAGCTTGGACCCCTGTACCTATGCAAGAGACTAGGGAAAGCTCTGGGTTCCTGGCTCCAGCCTGGCACAGTCCTGGTGGATGTGACCATTTGAGGAACAAACCAGCAGATGGAAGACCTCTGTCTCTCTCTAACTTGGCCTTTCAGATAAATTTTAGAAGAAAACAAAAAGACAAAACCACCTCAGAAATGAAATCTTCATTTAACACAGCTGAAGAGAACAGATTCTAACAAGGAGGAAAAAAAGAATTAAAAAAAAATGGAGCGGGGCACGGAGGGGTGGGAATGAACAGAGTGACAGAAAGGCTGAGCAGGGAGCCAACACCTATGCAAGTGCAGTCCCTGGACGGGTAGAAAACGAAAGCACAGAATCTGAGGAGGTTTTCTAGACCGAAGACCTGAGTTTGCTTATTTTATTTTTATTGTTTGAAAGGGAGTGAACTTTCTACTGGTTCACATTATTGGCTAAGCTTGGTGACAGCAGTTCCTGCTACACTCCAGAAGCCACTGCCCAGGTGACAAAAGTCAAGGGTTTTCAAGCTCTCATCCTCCAATCAAATTCAGAGGGGAATGGTACAAAGATTCCATGGGAAGTATAAAACATTCAATTATCTAAGTGGCAGGAAGAAGCTAACAGAGCCCAAAGTTTCCAGGTAGTTAGTTAACCTAATAAGTTAGCACGGTAGGAGGCAGGAAGGGTGGGGTGGGCAAAGCCTGGCAAGCAGGTGCTAACTCAACTGGCTACATCCCATTACACCACATAGTAGGCTCACCAACTGCACTGCAGACCTTGCCAAAGACTGGAACTGAACTATTTCATAGGCTTCCCAAGCTAGGATGTGGAAAAGTAACCCAGAGCAGTCCACTGCATTGTACACTCAGTATGCAAAACCAATAAAATTAGGCAGTACACACATCAATAGCCATATATAAAGAAACCAAATGTGGGAACAACTTTTTTATGATACAGTTCCATAGGATCAGAGACCTCCTCTTCCTTCCCACTGTTAGGAACAACAACTGAGAGACTGAGAAGAAATGTGATGAAGGCTCAGGCAGCCAACCAAGCCACTGTCAGGCACCAGTGAGACTGCTACACACAAGTTCCTTGGGCAACAACGACTGAGAGGTATTTCCTCAGCTCTATACCAGAAACACACAGGGACGAGGGGTGCAGATATGGACAGGTTTTTATGTCTGATGAGTAGCTCATCATAAATAACACAGGAAAGCACACAAGAGGAAGTGGGAGGTGAGGCAGACTACAAGGGCCATGGATCTGCAGCATAAACGCAGCATGCTGTGCAAATCACCAGAAAGAGATCACAGCAACGGAAATCCTGCATAAAGTCAGTGCAACAGAAAGCAGTAGGACAGCTTGGAACCGGGCACGTACCTGTCGTTCTCACATCTGCTCACCAGACAAAAGCCAACTCCATCCTGAGCAGGAGAAACACAAGGAAGCAAAGCTCCTCCGGAGACTTAGAATAATGAGATGGACCAAAGCACGCAATGTGGATCGGCCAGATTTCCTCATATTTGCCACCAAAACAATCCCAGGGTCTCCTGCAAGTGGCAGAGGCATCTCTTGCTCATTGGACCTGTTCCTGCACACTGCTGTGATCATTCTTCTTTCTTCAGGTGTTCTTGTCCACCGGTGTGGAAAGCAGCGCTTATTTGGAATGCCATCCTATTTTTTCATCGATGAAAAAAAAATAATAACCCACGAGGCCACACTGTCTTGTCCCTGGGCTGGGACGAAGCACGCACCCCCTGCACTGACTCTCCCCAGTGATGACTGCGTGGCCAGGACTGGCTCCGAGAGGCGGGGGCACTAGAGCCCAGGGCCATGGCAGAGAGCAGATCTGCTTACATAACACAGCCAGACGCAGGCAAACAGACAACAGGAAAGCAGGGACTGCAGGCTTGGAATGAGATGAAGATGTTACCTGCAAATGATGCCTGCGGTCCACATGCAATTCATATTGGTTTTGATTGTCTACCAAACCCTGGAGCCATTTTTACAAAATAGAAACCACACGATGTAAAAGAAATATCCTGAGAGAGGATGTTAACAAATACTTCAGTCCAAAGACAATCAAGTGGACTAAATAAACAGAATGAAAGACCCAGACAAATTCATCAACAACAAGATCTTAGAGATCTCCACCAAGCCTGTAAGCAAGCAGCCACTTTTCCCAAGGCGCACATGACCCAGGCATAACTGGCAACCACACAGGTGGCAAGACAATCCCAGCAGGTTCTCCAGTCACAGTGAAGTAAAACTAAAGATCCATCAGAATCTACAAAACAGTCCTTCAGTTAGAATGAAATCTCTAAATGACCTAAAATGACAGAGTCAGAGATACAATTAAAGCAACTTAAAGGAAAATTTATGGCCATGAGTGGCTCCAAACAAGGACAGTAAAGAAAACAGTAAATTAACATCCCCTCCCTCCATGGGAAAGAGAGCAGGGGGTGAGACGAATCAGACAGACAAGATGAAAGGAAATAACTACCAAAACAGAACACTTTACGTCAGGAAAGAGCACGCTGCGCACGAATTTTTATGAAATGTGGTTGAAATGAGTAATTTCCTGGGAAGACAGAATTTACAAAGACTGATCTCAGTAGAGACAAAAACTTAAAGATTCCAAGTTCCAGGGCGAAGGAAGAGAAATTCATCAGAGAACCCTCCAAAGCAAATCCCCAAGGTTTACTGCACGTGGAATCCACCGGAACTTCTGAGAGCAGAGGCAAGGGTGGAGTCGGGGCACCTGCCCATGGCCCTTGGGTCTGGCCCTGCCACGGCAACTGTGGGAAGAACTAAAACTAAAAAAGTTTTTTACTTTGATAACTTTCTATGGCTTGCAAAAGATGTTGTAATTTTTCAAATGACCCTTGGCAGAAAAAAAATTCTCCACCCCTGGCTAGGAGAAAAAATGTCCAGATTATGAGGTACCTGTAGGTTCCATCTGACAAAATATACCCAGAAATGGAAGCCAAACAGTGCTAAGTAACATACAAAACCAAACCCCTACTAAGCCATTAAAAATCACAGTCCAAAGAAATCTAACCCAGAAACACAAGGACCATTCAATAGCAGGATATTCAGTAATTAAGACATTATTAACTATGGAGAAAAACCACGCTCATCTCCACAGATAAGGCAAAGGCTTTCAAAATGCAGCATCAGTCTTTATGAAATCCCCAACGAGACAGGAATCAACACACTTGCTCTTTTTTCTCTAAAGGTTTATTTATTTTTATGTGAAAGGCAGATTTACCAAGAGGAAAGACAGAGAGAGAACGAGAGACAATCTTCCATCTGCTGGTTCACGCCTCCCAATGGCCACAACTGTTGGAGCTCAGCTGATCTGAAGTCAGGAACCAGGAGCTTCTGCTGGGTCTCCCACATGAGTGCAGAGTCCTAAGCACTTGGGCCATTCCTCCCTGCCCTCCCAGGCCATAAGGAAGGAGCTGGATCAGAAATGGAGCAGCTGGGACACGAAAAGGTGCCCACATGTGGAAGATTAGCCTGTTGAGCTGCACCACTAGCCCCAATTTACTTTCTATTCATGAAAAGAATATATACTTTAATCTAGGAAAGCACTGCTCCATTAATTTGCCAGAGGATAATGAAATCATTATTTACATTATGTTCACTTTAAGTACAGAAATAGTAAGCGTCTTTACTATGACCTGTCTCAGTCACTGAAATGTCTTTCAAACCACAAGGGCTTGTATGAGCTTCCCACTGAATGCAGTGAACACACTATGCCAGCCCAGCAGGACGCCCAGCTAAGTCTCCCGGGAGCTCAGGACTCTGGGTAAGTTTAAAAAGGCAGGCCAGTACCATGGAACAGTGGGTTAAGTCATCACTTGTGATGCCTCCATCCCACTTCAGAGTTCCAGTTCAAGTTCTAGCTACCCTGCTTCCAACGCAGCTTCTTGCTACACCCTGGGAGTCAGCAGGTGTAGCCCGTTCCTGGGATCCTGCTCACACAGAAGTCCTGGCTGGAGTTCCTGCCTCCTGGCTTCAGCCCTGACCCACCCCCAGCTGCTTGGCACGTGGGGAGTCAACTGGGGGACAGAGGCTGACCTCTTTTTCTGCTGCTATGCCTCTCAGATAAATAAAAATAAGCCTTAAACTTTTTTTTAAATGTACATCGAAACAGACAGACCTTTTATAAGATATGTAAGAATATCAAAATGCAAGGAAACACAGTACTAACCATCAGAAAGAGCACCCTCCTGCCGCCATGCCTGTTTTGTTTTTTTGTTCTGTTTTTTACTGTTCATGAGCACCATGAGTTTGTAAAACTTTTCAGGCAGGGAGAGAGCTCCCCAGCACCGGCACACTCCCCAGCTGCAGACAATGGCAGTAGGGGTGGTGGTGGTGGTGGTGTCGTATGTCACACACGTGCACGGGTGCACAGTGGGGGTGGGGAGGAGGAGGCGCTGCAGCTGGGAGGCAGGCACTCAGCGCAGGTCTCCCAGGCAGCTGTGCACACCCACTTACAGGAGACAACACTGTGGCTGGCTGGAGTCTACAGTAGCAGAGGGTGAAGTCAGGAGTCCCAGCCAGGAACCAGAGCCACGCATGGCCAAGAGGGCCAAGAGCATTTTGACCTCGAGGCTCAATTCAGCAGCACTTCCTTCAAGGGACACTGGGCAGTCCATCCCCAACGTGGGCTTTCTCAGCAAGGGCTTTTCAATGCAAAACTACCCTGTTTTAGCCATATTAAGATCACAGCAGCAGTTCATTAAGATCCTAAATGAGAACTTGCAATCAGCTACAAAATTCAGCTGCAGCTGCTCTTCTCTGGCACTGAATTAAATGGCAGTTCTCTTGGTAGCACCTCGACCACACGAGGCTCTTCAGCAAGGACTGTTTAGTTGACTACACAGCCATCGTGCAGCTGCAGGCAGTGCCCCCCGGGGCAGCAGGGCAGGGGCTTCTGCCAGGTCTGCAACTTCGGGCAGCTCTCTTCTCGTGGAGGACAGGGGACAGATGTCATGGGGAGAACAGGGCTCCCTCCTTAAGGTGCAGACAGGGTAGGAGCCCTGTGCTTTACACACCTGTGGAGGAAGTGATTACCCCTTTCTCACCAATACGCACACACGCCTTCATCTCACTTCATGAGCAGGAGAAACCAAGAGCCATGCAGCAGTACTGACTACAGTGCTGCCACAACACCTGGTGGGTGATGCCGATGCTTTGAGTCAGAAGGTGTGAGCTCACGTTGTCTCTAGTGAGGACACGGAGCAGGTGTGTGACTCCTGGACACCCTGCAACGGCCCCTGTCCTCCTGAAAGCGCTAACAGGTCACCAGAAGGTCTCGGGCTGGTGTGTTAACTCTGTGCTATATCAACTCAACAGTCTGACAACGATGATGGACGGTCCTTTAAACATAGGGGAACACAGAGACCTTTAGGACCACAGATGCTTCAGTCCTTAGCAAAGGGAAGAGGGGCCGGGGTAGCCAGACAGGTGCAGGTGCTAAGTGTCTTCAAAAGACGTAAACCTCAGACTTCCCACTGTAATCCTCAGAGAAACTACGCCAGCTTTTTCTTCCAACTACAGACAATTCCATGACGGTATTAAAGCTCACGGAGCTTGGAGCCTTCTTCCGTAAAGCCTCCCGGAGCAGAGGACGTCGAGAAGCAAGGCCCCCACGCAAACACCACGAGCAGGGCACTTTAACTGGCCAAAGCACTCCATGAGCATCTGATTCCATCGAAAGGCCAGTCCCGGCCAAAAGGCCTTGCTCACAAATCCTGGAAAAGCCATTTACTTGGTCCAGCCGGCTGCCTCCTTGGTGGGAATCAGAGTGTACACACTGATCACCAGTCCAAACGTTCCACAAGCAAAATCACCAAGCCCTCACAGACTGAGGTGCAGTACTGTCCTTTCCGTTAATGTCTTTCATTCGAGAGGCAGGGTGACACACAGATGGATGGGACGATGAGTCCCGTTCAACGGCCCACTCCTCCAGGAGCTAGGGACCCAGCGCTGGTGTCCCATGGGGGTGGTAGGAACCCGCCCACGGAGCCATGGAGCCCTGGAGGGGTCTGCAGCCCCTGGAAGAGGAGTCAGGAGCCACAGCAGGAGGCCAGGTCCTCCAATGTGGGACACAGACCTCTGGAATCACTAGGCTACCCGCTCACTCCTATCCCTTCATGGCAGAGGCAACCTCCACAGCTAGTCCCATGTCCTGGGGCTGGGATAATGAACTGGGTTAGCCTGCAGGTTAGTCTTTCCAGCAAACTAAGAGTGGGTGGGAAGATGCCAGTCTTCTTGGGCTGGCACTGTGGCTCAATGGGTTAGGCTGTAGCCCAGGATGCTGGTAACCCACAGCGGAGGCCCAGCTGAGCCAGGCCTGGGAGAGCACAACATAGCCCACTGCATGGCCCCTGTCATTCATGTTAGATACCCCCAAGAACTTGCTGGCCTCACCCAGGCAACAACCTCCGGGTTGTGAATCAGCTGATAAAAGATCTTCAGCTCTGCCTTTCCAATTATTAAATAAAAACCCTCGTGCACAGCAGGAAACCTACCCCAAAGTACACCCAGATGAAATTCATGTGAGCAACATCATTTGTAGTCCAAGAACACAGCCAGGAACTCATACCCGTGTTTTTTAGAATACGAGTCCAGGAAAATTGCATTAATAAGGCAGCATGGCATGTACGCGGACAAAGTCAGCTCTGAGGGACAGGCACACCTCTTCCAAAAGGGGGAAAAAAAAAACCACAAAATGCACTCGCAAAATCGCTGCCTCTCCCGACGGAAATAGCTGAATCATTCAGATCAACAGCCCAGAATTCTTCCAGGGCTGTTGCACAGGCTCTGCCTCAGAGATCCGAGTGGAAAGCCTGCCCTAGGAGGGCGCGTGAGCTATATGCCTTTAACAACTGGCCTGGCTAGAAAGCAACCCCTGTTCGAGGAAAAATTCTATGCCAGTAACACGCATTTCTTCACCCAGACAGTACCCGACTAAGTCCACCTCGACTGGGCGCGCCGCCAGCCTGCACCTCCGGCCCAGGGCGAGGTTCTCCAGCCGCCGGAGCCCCCCACCGCACCCCGGGCACGGGAGTCCGGGACCAGCCGGGCTCTCCACGACCGCGGGGACCCAGCACCAAAGGTGGACCCCCGGGGCAAAGGGGCTGAAGGCTACCCTCTTGAGCGTGTGGAAATCCTGAGATGGCACGAAAAGGAGCGTGTCCTGGGGACCCCCCCCCCCAGAGCGCCCTGGGCGTTCGGAGGAGTCCCCCGGGGTGGAGAAGCAAGCCACTGGAGGCTCTGGAGGGCGCGTTCTTGGAACCCCACAGGCTCCAGAGGCAGTGTGGGGCGCTGAGGTCGCCAAGCGCGCTCTAGGAGACCCCCCGAGGTCCGTGGGGCCCCCGGAGTGGGGGAGGGGGAGCAACCAGAGACGGAGGGGAGGCAGACAGGGGACCCCCTTAGGATACGCAAGGTCCGGCGCTCACCCAAACAGGCCCCGGAGGAAGGAGTGGGAGGCCTTGACTCGCTTCTCGGCCTCCGCCATCAGCTGCACAGCCTCTCGCTCTTTCCCCGCACTGTCCATGTCTGCCAAGATACCCGCGCCGTTCGCCGCCGCCTACACAGCCTTACTCCGCCGAGCTAACGACGCGCCGGGAATCCTCCGTCTTCCCTCGCGTGCGGACCGCGGGCGCGGCGCACGGAGGCTATCGGGAGTTGTAGTTCTTGGCCTACGGCGGCGGCGGGAGCCCTCTCGCCAGGAAAACTACAATTCCCAGAAAGTCACAAAGGGGCCCGGCAGGTAAGGGACCTTTCTTGCAGATCCTTGACTCCTGGGGCTCCGAAGCTGGAGGCGTGATCCCTGGGGAAGGGTCTTGGGCCCGGGGGAGCGGAGGATGCGGTTTAAGTGTGCGGAAAAGGAAAAACTGGTCGATGGCTCCCAGGAAGGAGTCATTGAGAATACACAGCGTGAGGAGTCCCTGCTCCACACGATTACCAAGGAAATGGGATAGACAGAGGTGCAGAGATAAGGGATGGGAGCTCTCCAGCAGGCAGATTCTGCAGCAGGCTGCAGACTGCACCAGCCGAAAGGGATCGCATCCATGTGTGATGCCCCATCCAGCGACAAAACGAGCCATTTTCCCCCCAAGAGTAAAGTGTTTAAGAATGAATAGTCTTCCCCCATAGTCAGCCAGTTAAAAAAAAAACTTAAAAAAATTATTACTGGGCCTGGTGCGATAGCTTAGTGGTTAAAGTCCATGCCTTGAACACACCGGGATCCCATATGGGCGCTGGTTCGTATCCCAGCAGCCCCGCTTCCCATACAGCTCCCTGCCTGTGGCCTGGGAAAGCAGTTGAGGATGGCCCAAAGTCTTGGGACCCTGCACCCACGTGGGAGACCGGGTAGAAGCTCCTGGCTTCGGATTGGCTCAGCTCCAGCTGTTGCGGCTGCTTGGGGAGTGAACCATCGAACAGAAAATCTTCCTCTCTGTCTCTCCTCCTGTCTGTATATCTGCCTTTCCAATAAAAAAATAAATAAATCTTTTTTAAAAATAAAATTATTATTGATTTTTATTGAAAAGAAACATCTAGAGTCAGAGAGAACGATCTTCCATCGACTGGTTCCATCCAGTGGTTACTTCCATTTATATCCCCAAGTGGCAGTAATGGCCGGGGTAAGTGGATCCAAGGCCAGGAGCCAAGAGTTTCTTCCAGGTCTCCCACGTGGTGCAGGGCCCCAAAACCATCTTCAACTGCTTTCCTAGGCCACAAGCAGGGAGCTGGATGGGAAGCAGGGAGCTGGGATTAGAACCGTTACCCACATGGGATCCCAGCAGAAAAGGCCCTATTTTAAAAACATTTTTTTAAATATATATTTATTTCCACTTGAAAGGTAAAGTTACATAGAGAGGGGAAAGATCTTTTACCAGGTGATTCACTCCCCAAATTGCCACAACAGGCTGGGGCTGGATCAGTCTGGAGCCAGAAGCTTCTTCCAGATCTCCTATGTGGGTTCAGGGACCCAAGCACTTGGTCCATCCTCCACTTGCTTTCCCAGGCACGTTAGCAGGCAGCTGCATCAGAAATGCAGCAGCTGCGTTGCTGGAGCCACAGGCAGAGGCTTAGCTTGCTATGCCGCCAAACTGGGTTATTTTTAAGTCTCCCAGAACTGGAACTTTCTCTTGGTCCTTTCTTCCTGGGTTATAATAAAATGAGCTTGCCTCTGTGATGTGTGATTCACTCTCCATATAGACTAAACTCCATTGAAGCAAATTTCATCCATTGAGCTAGCTCCCGTTTTGCATAATGTCAGCACTCCCAAGACAAAAGCCTGGGCTGCCAGGAAGATTTTGAATCTCCTCAGAGATGTATCCATAGACAGCTGCCATGGAAGGCCAGTGCCTTCCAGGCACGTCCTAGAGGGAGATACTTATTAAAGCGATGTCTGGACCATCAATTCTTGGCAGTGCTGAAGCAGTAGTGACGAAGCAAATAGGAGAACCTGCCAAATAGAATTTTTCACAGTTTTGAACTCTGAAGGACACTGTGAGCTCTGGCAAGCCACACTGACCTAAGGAAACAAAGTCTGTCTTTACAGAACAAGACAAGAGGGGCCAAAATCCTGGAAAGAAAGTTCACAAAAGCATGTCACCAAGTTCCAACGCTGCCAGGTCTCCTAGAAAAAGGAGACTCCAATTGCTCCTGCAGGGTGCCTTACTCTCACCCTGATGAGCACATTGCGTGCTTGGAATGACATGGGGTAGGAGGGCGGAAGTGAATTCAGGAGTGAAGGGAGAGAGAGCAGGAAGTGGATTGGAAAATCTGAGCAATGAGCAGGGGCAGCTCTCCACTCCTGAGTGTGTCACAGTGTCGATGCAAGCCAGGGCTCAGCCTGGCTCAGCACAGACGCTGAGGAAATGATGCACGAGGCATTCTGCACCTTGGGAATCTGTGTTTCCTGGGAGTGGGGGCTAGAGGGGGGCATGCTTGTGTAAGAACTGCACGTCTGTTCTGCCGTGCACAGTTTGAGATCCCTGAGTGTGCAAGCAGTGAAAGCAAGCTGGAACGGACCGACTCCTCTGAACAAGGACTTGCAGCAGGTGGCACAATCTGTGGTGGTATCCTCACTTGCTTCTCATTCTTGCCCTTGTTCCCTTCTTTCTTAAAGGAAAGGGGTGAGCATGCCCACCCCACCTACCTCATGCCCGAAGGGGAGGACAGTGCCCCATCTTCACTGTTGTGGAAGGCAAGTGTTTTCTTCTCAGACTGAGCAAAAGAAGGAGAAGGGCAGATAGACAACCTCATAGTTGGGAATTGGGGTGTAAGTGACATACACATGGCTCAGGTATGGGGCAAGCTAGGCTGGACCAGTTCACAACACCCATTGGCAGATCTGAGAACCAGGATGAGGTGCTGGACAGGCTAGGTCTGACCGCATTACCAGCCAGTTCACATTAGGGCCATTACTGGGGGCTGACTGTGCCAGGTTGGGTGGCAGCTCCAACCAGTGTGACCTGGAATGGGGGGCAGACCGAGCCAGGCCAGGCTACAGCACCTGCCAGCAAATGCTGAGGTGAGATGGGTCACACCACCCACCAGCACACATAAGACTGGGACAGGGGGGTGAGCCTGGTAGGAAAGTAATGGTAACTCCACTGCTAGGTCATCACTCATGCTAACAAACATGAGAGCTGACTGGGGACAGACAAGGTTGGGCAGGGCTACAACACCTGTTGGCCTACATGTGAGCTGACTAGGGGAAGAGCCAGGCTGTGGAAGCCGATTGTTTCACAGGTACAGGTGGGAGCCAAAATAAGGGCAGATGGGTTAGGCTTTGCCACAGCATCAGCTGACAAAATGCTGGGGCTAGGGGCTAGGTCCTGTCAAGTTAGCCCACAGAATCACCTGGAGAGTGCAAGATCCAGGGTGGGGAGTGGGTCCAGTGGGGAGGTTGTGAGCTCCTCTCTAATAGGCTGCAAGTCCCACTGGTAAGCATGGAGAACCAGGACTAGGGGCTGGCCTGACTGGACAGGTAGTGACACTTTGCTGGCATGAGTTGTGCTGGAAGGTGGAGTTTGTTGGATTGAGTTAGGCTTCAATGTCCAATGATATATACAAGATCTCAATGGGATACGGTGCAGACCAGACCAGTCCACTACACATGCTGGCAGGCATAGGAACCAGAGATGGGGGGTCCAGTGGGTATTATTGAGGGTCACTCTGATTGAGCTGCAGCTGCCCCTGTGGTACATGAGGGTTGAGTGTGTGTTGGGCAGGGTTAGGTTGGGCCACAGCACCCATTGGTTTACTGAAGATGGAGGGCAGAACAAATTGATCAATTACCCCAGTGAAGTTTGACAGCAAAATTCTGAGCCAATGGAGACACAGAGGTGGACTGTGATAACCAATTGGCCTTGGAAGGATTTCCTCATCCTTGGAGCAGCACTATCAGCAGCATCTCAGAACTATCAAAAACACATGAACAGAATCCTCAGAAAATGCTCCAAGATGAGGAACCTGGGATGACACTGGATCCGAAGTGGAGCAGCTGGGACTCAAACAGGTGCTCCTATGGGATCCCATGCTACAGGCACCAGCTTTACTTGCTATACCACAGCACTGGCCCCTGCTGACATTATTCTAAAAAGCTAAGACCTAGACATAGGTGATAACATTGAGTATATAAATTCATGAGACATAAATATTACAAATAGAAATATTTACAGCATATAGGTAAGATTAAAATAAATATGACATCAAAAATGCATCTGAGGAAGTATATATCATCCATGTTTTTCATAAATGTGATCCTCATTAGTTGATAGGAAAGTCTATAAACATGTTTTGAAATTAACTCAATGCTTTAATTATGGCAAGGGGCAAGAAACCAAGGTTTTATTTATAGGGTAAATTCCAAGGTCTTTCTCATCTATGATTAATGTAGGTCTTCTCAAAGTTACTGTTCTGAGAGCTGCAGGCACAGCTGCTGGAAGGGAATTGTGGCAAGTATTTTTTTTCCTGCATGCCTTTTGATTTCATCTTCATTATTATTTAATGATACATTAACAGAAAGTATTGGAAAAAGCATTCACCCACAGATCTGTGTACCTAATGAGACTGCTTTCATTTATGTGTGTATATTCCTCCCTAATCATCTAGTAAGCTCAAATATGTTTGCTGCACTTTATATTTTTATTTTATGCAACATGTTTTCTATATTACTATGAGTCTTCATAATTAATAGTGAATGGTGGTGGTCAAGTGCACAGAATTTGACGTAACTCCCATGTGGCATGTCTGTACCAAACGTGGCTGCCCCGGAAATATTCAAGTCTGTCCTGAAAAGCGACTGTCTTCCAGTCCCTGGATTACACTGCTCAGGTTGCTTAGATGTGCTACAGTGGGGATAATAATTAGGCTTCACAACCCATTGTGCATTGTAGTAACCAGCACTGCACACACAGCCAACTGTGGTGGAAGGCTTGGGTGGGCATTTGGCACAGCAGGGGCGAGCAGCGACACCTATGTCTTGTGGAAGAATACCTATGTTCAAGTCCCAGTTCTGCTTCCTTTTTTTTTCTTCTAAAGATTTATTCATTTATTCAAAAGGCAGAAGTACAGAGGAGAGAGGGACACACACACAGATTTTCACAGAGGGACAGAGAATCTTACATCTGCTGGTTCAGTTCCTAAATGGCCACACCAGCCTAGTGATCCTATATGCCTGATTTTGGAGTAGAGGTGGTGGCTTAGCTTGCTGCACTGCAACGCCAGCCCAGCTCTGCTTCTGGTTCCAGCTTCCTGCCGACACTCACCTGGAGAGGCGGTTCCAATAGTTGAGTCCCTGCCACTCACGGGGAAGACCTGGGTGGGATTCCTGGCTCCCCTTCCAGTTACTGCAGCCAATGAGGGGGGCAAACCACTAGAGGGCAGCTCTCTGTTTATGCCTTTCTGCCCCTCCTATAAGCAAATAACACATTTTTCTAAAATAGCTCATTATTCATACTTCCTGCATTTAAAAAAATTACTCTCTGAAAGGCAGAGTTACAGGGAGGGAGAGACAGCATTCGTTCTTCCATCCATTAATTTGCTCCCTGAATGACTGCAATGGCCAGACTTGGGCTGGCTGAAGCCTGGAGCCAGGAATTCCCTTTGAGAGTCCAATCTGGGCAGCAGGTGTCCAAGATCTGGGACCACCTTCTGTTGCCTGCCCAGTGCATTAGGAGGAAGCAAGGTGGGAAGGGAAGCAGCCAGACTTGAAGGAGCCCTCCTATGTGGGAAGCTGGTGTCCTAAGGCTGGCTTACCCTGTGCACCACGATGCCAGTCTGGCCTTCCAGGGATTTGGAGCAGCATCAGTGCACTCAGTTCCCAGACAATCCCAGAGCCATGAATGGGAACCCATCCAGACCCCCACAGTGTGCTGGGTTGCTAAGCTAGAGAGTTGGCTGGATTAGGTAGTATTGCATGCCTTTTCAATACTCTATCTTTTCAACTCCTGTGTTTATCTGCACTTAGTTCAAGAAGCATCTGTGCCTGTTAGTGTGTGTCTCTGGGCAGCACTGGACAATGCACCTTACCTGTGCTATTTGCTACCTCAGGACGCTAGTCAGTAGAGACTCCATCCTTAGGGCCCTCATGCCTTGAGACCTCTGCTGTTTACTCTGTGAGTACCTGGCCAGGAAGTGCAGGATGGAAAATGATGAGATCATGGGGTTTGGTGTGTCCCCTTTCTTCCTGGTCCCTCCCTCTGCAAGGTGGCCAGCTGATGACTCCCAGCTCCTTTTAGATTGTTCCCTGATCCTGTAGCTGCTCCCATGGTTCCTTTGGCACATGCACCATCGAACAACCTGCTGTACACAAACCTTCCTGAGCTCTCTTGCTGCCAGTGTGCCTCCACTGACTACAGAGACTTTGACTGATGCACTCTGTGATTTGTCAGATGTGGTCCATGCAACCTTGGAGCCCACACTGGCAATATGATGAAGGATTATGATGGCCCAGTCTCACTCATGGACACAGATACACAAATTCTAAACTGAATATCAACATGTGTAACACACATGAGACAATCTAGAAACACTCAACTGGAAAACATTAAGAACACAGGAAAGGAGCCCTGTGATCTTGGCTTACTGAGTAAAACATCACACGGGCCAACCAGAAAAGACAGAGACCAATGCATCGCTCCACTGAGGCAGAATTGTGTTTCACCAACGCACCATAAACAAAATGAGAAGACAAGCGCAGCCCAGT
This sequence comes from Ochotona curzoniae, assembly GCF_017591425.1. Lineage (NCBI taxonomy): Eukaryota > Metazoa > Chordata > Mammalia > Lagomorpha > Ochotonidae > Ochotona > Ochotona curzoniae. The sequence continues at coordinate 18,488,300 of NW_024465894.1, read as the reverse complement.
GCATGTGTTTGGAGGGGCAACTGAGTGAGGAAGAATAAAACCTGCAAACCAATGGGAGGGCAACGGCGAAGCAGAAAAACAGATGGAGACATTGAACTGGAAGGTTAGCAAGCACCTGCTCGGCTCTGGGTATCCTTGCTTGGGTGGAAACTCACTTGCTCACAGAAGCACAAGCAGCAGGACCAAGTGCCCACAGAACACATCTGCTTTGGAGTTGCTTTTGATGTGCAGCATCCTCTCTCCTGGCCAGTCACCGTGCTGCATCACAGAACGCGGAGATGGATGCTTCATCCTAGTTGTACTCGGCTCCCACACATCGTTCTCCCTGCCTCTTTTCCCCTTTTCTCTGACCACCCTTCTACCCTCCGCTGCTGCAAGACCAGCTTGTATAGCACCCACCCAGGAGTGAGATCATGCAATGCTTAATTTCACATAGTACTATTTCCCCCAGATTTTGGGAATCCTTGAAACAAAGAAATGATAAATGTTTCTGATAAATGATAAATGAGATGGTAGAAATCCTAATTGCTCTGTTTGGATTGCTACACATTGTGTAATGAACCAAAATTTCATACTGCATTCCATAAATATGTGAATATGTGCGATTTTTGTCTGCTAATTAATTTTAAGAAAAGGAAAAGGGGGATTAGTGGAGCAGCCAGAGCATGAAGCAATGCCCATATGGGATGCCAGTGCTAACAAGACTTGTGGGGTCACTGTACTGGTCCCAGGGTGTATTTCTCATAATGGCGCCTCTCTGGGTATAATCATCGCTGTCTGAGAGTCTTGGTCGATATCTCGGATGCATTTCTGGCTTCCTCCCCACCCTGGGTGGCAGTGGGAATGATGGCTCAAATGGCTGGGTCCCTGCCACCCACACAGGAGTCCTGGGTTAGTTCCTGGCTTTCAGCTATGGCTTGGTCCTGCCCCGGCTGCTGCACACATGTGGAGAGTAAGCCCATGGAAAGGAACATCCTCTGGCTCCTTCCTTCCACCTTTCAGAGAAAGAAAATGATTTTTTTTTTGGTACAAAAGAGGGAACTGATGGCTACTGACAGAGTGTCTGTTTCAGGGTGGCATCTGCCGAAAGGAGACCAAGCACTGTGGGCGGTGAGAGGGATCAGAGGGAACTTCACCTTGGGTGTCCTTCCCTGCGGCACAAAATCACCAGGTGGAAGATACATGCTGATAGTGTCCTGTTGTCCTGAGCCTGATAATCTGAGGTGTTCTGATTCTTGGATCTCTTAGAACGTGTGCCCTCCTCTCCTGGGGTGATGCCAGCTCCAGCCATCTGCAGGATCACCTTGTCGCAGATGTGCTATGTGCATGCTGCCAGCCTGCTCTCCAGGACCACAGGATGTTCTCAGCCAAGGTCTGTCATGTCCTAGCACACTAGCTCAGGCTCAGGGTCAGAGCTCAGGCTCAGGGCTCAGGGTCAGGGTTCATGACTCAGGGTCAAGCTCAAGAAACTAGGTTTCCATGAGAGCTGCTTGGAAGCCCAACGGTATGTGAAGTTAGTTACCCAAATGGAGTTGTTCTGCCATCGGAACACCTATGCTATATCTTCCGGACTATGCCACTCACCAACATGCTGAGTTCCCTATGTGTAACATGCACATTCAGCAGTATGTGGTGCCAAAGCTGTTGTTTTCAATGCTAGCTGAAAATTATTCGGGTGCTAAAAACAAATAGGGTTCCTGGGCCCGGTGTGATGGCCTAGCAGCTAAAATCCTCCCCTTGAATGCACCGGGATCCCATATGGGCACCGGTTCTAATCCTGGCAGCTCCACTTCCCATCCAGCTCCCTGCTTGTGGCTTGGGAAAGCAGTCAAGGATGGCCCAAAGCCTTGAGACACTGCACCCTCGTGGAAGACACAGAAGAGGATCTGGGCTCCTGGCTTCAGACTGGCACAGTACCAGTCATTGCAGTCACTTGGGGAGTGAATCATCAGACAAAAGATCTTCCTCTCTGTCTCTCCTCCTCTCTGTATATAACTGGCTTTGCAATACAAATAAATAAATCTTAAAAAAAAAAAACTACCATGCTTAAAAAAATCACAAATTTAGAGAAGGAACATTTCCATACATAACTCTGGATATACTATTATATCTATGAATTTAAGGATAGAACCCTTGTCTACAGGGTGCTAAGATGGATCCTGCTAAGCTTCATAATTTCTTTCTAAAAGTTATTTTAAAATTTGGGCCAGGTTCAGTGGCCTAGCAGCTAATGTCCTCGCTTTGAAAGTGCCAGAATCCCATATAAGTGCCAGTTCTAATCCTGGCAGCCCCACTTCCCATCCAGCTCCCTGCCTGTGGCCTGGGAAGGCAGTCGAGGACAGCCCAAAGCCTTGGGACATTGCACCTGACTGGGAGACATGGAGGAAGTTCCTGGCTCCTAGCTTTGGATCGTTGCAGCACTGGCCATTGTGGTCACTTGGGGAGTGAATCTTTGTATGGAAGATCTTCCTCTCTCTCTCTCCTCCTTTATACATTTCTGACTTTGTGATAAAAATAAAATTTAAAAAATTTTAAATTTAAAAAAGAGTTACAGAGATGGAGAGAGACACAGAGCGATGTCTTCCATCCAAAGACCCACTTCTGAAATGGAAGTAATGGTTCCTCAAGTGGTTGCAAGAAGTAGAGTCAAACCAGGCTGAAGCAATGAGCTTAGAACTTCCGAGATTCTCACAGCTGCGTAGGGATCCAATAATTCGGCCATCATTGGTTGTTACCTGAGGTGCATTGTCAGGGAGTTAGATCAGAGGTAGAAAAAATGCCACAGTGCTGGCCCCAGATAAGCCATATATGACATCAGAATACCAAGGATGCGCATGACCCTCTCTGGTCATTTTTTTTTTAAGTATCAGTGAAATACAGAATGAGAAAATAACAGATAAAGAACTCACATGCACTGATTCAAGCCTCAAATGTTTCCTTTCCATTTGAATTCAGAGGCAGTGGAAGAAGAAGGAGGAGGAGGAACACGATGACGATGATAGAAGAACGTGAAGAAGAAGGAGATGAAGGAGATATACTTATTGGTTTAGTACTAAAATGTTTCCCATACTAAGCTCTATGCTGCACCACAGCTAAAAGTGGGATCTTGATTGGAGCAAAAGATAAGAAACCAATTTCATTCAGCTCCCAAAATATTAGAAATGAAACAATTAATACACATATAAAAAATTTCCTGAGGAAAATCAAAGAATGAAAGTGGAGAGAAAAATAGGCTAGAATTTACGGACAGTAAGCTAGAAAAAAAAATTATACAGTAAGGAAGGGATTGCTTTTACATAAAGATATACTTTCACCAATACCGAAGAAGTGTGGATATGACAAACTTCAATGGAAGCTGTAGAAAGCCTGTGTCTGATGCCTGAAAATAGCTGTCTCGAGGAATGGGACTTTAGAAGAGTTTCAGTGAACAATTGTTACTTTATTTCTGGAACTATCTACTTAGCAAGCATGTGCTGACTGACCTTTGAGGCTCTGGTTTAGGCATTCTTCCACTATCCATGGCTCTGCTCCTCGTTCCAATTTCACGATCAAGTCAGGTTTGGTCACGCGGTATCCTGCTCATGAGGAATAACATAAGACTTTGTCAAATCACAAACTTGGATTTTAATGGAGGTGGGAAAAAAATCCTCATCTACTAGGTAGACAACACAAGTTCCAGTATTAATTATCTCCCAGTGTGTAGATGCTCAGATTCTTCATGAACTCAAATACAGGACTCAGCCAGAGTTAAACTTGCCACAGGCTCCTACAGTAGTCAAATGGGGGGAAAATCCAGTTGGGCATGTCAGTGGAATGACACTCACCCAAGGACACCAGGCTGCTATAGGTCTCCAGCATCACATCTCTGTACAGGATTCTCTGGGCAGGGTTCAGGTTTTGCCATTCCTCCCAGGTGAAGTCCACAGCCAAATCTTCAAATGACACTAAAACCTAAAAGAGCACATTTCTTCCCAATGTTACATCTGCCACACAAGTAAAAAAACCCAGACCATATTCTTCTGTGAGTTATATTTACTTGTGACACAGGAAGCAGCTATTTCTGTAATCAACATGGAAACAGAAACCAAAATCACATGAAAGTATTGTGATCTCTAAATATTAATTATATAATTTAAAACTCAGATGCTGTCATTGATTTGTAATTCATCATTTTTGGAATAATTCAGAAAAGTGTTAAGAATGCAATCTATAGACTCAAGCATACACATATTCAGTATCAAACAGGATAAAGAAAATTTGTTTTAAATAGAGATTGTGGGGCTGGTGTGGTGGCATAGCATGCTAATTCTCTTTTGCCCTGTCAGCATCCCATATAGATCACGGCTGCTCCACCTTTTATCCAGCCCCTGTTCGCCGCCCAGGAAAGCAGCTGAAAAGTCCTAGTCCTTGAGCCTCTGCATCCACTCCCAGGCCCAGATTTCATGCATGCCAGCAGCTTTTAGGCCCTTGCCCAGCATAGTTAGCCCCTCCATCTTGGTCTAGTATGAGTTAGTGAATGTCTCACCCAGCCGCCTCACACCCCGTATTAGGATGCACATGTGGATGCTGCAGCCTGGATCTTCCCAGAGTATTCTCAATCCCTGTATCCATGAGTATTGGCAGGCTCCTTGGTCACACCTAGCTCATCCCATCCACACTCCAACTCTTGAGCTAACTAGTGAAACTTGTGTTTCCACAGGGTTTGTCCCACATATCCCCCAAAGAATCTACCCCTGGACATGGTTCTCTTATGTGTTGGTTAGTGTCATGGCCCTGCCTAATATGATCCATCCACTGTTCCAGCATTCAGTCAGGTACTGGGATATAGTCCTCCCAGATAGGCCCCAGCTCTAGCTTTAATGTGGATTGGTGTGAGGTGGTCAGCAATGTTCCATGCTACCAAGCCTAACTTCAGATTCCCATGTGGGCTGCTGCATGAGTCTGACCCATACAGATCTTCAGTCTCTCCCTTCCAAACCACCAGGTCTCAGCCCCTTTGCTTACCTGATAGTGGCCCTTCATTGGGAATCCTTCAGGATTCATTTCTCACCTACATGTACAGTCCTTATCCACTGATGTCCCTAGGCAGTAATTCTACACCCACACGGCTCCAGAGCATGCTGCTGGACAGGCAGAACACAAAGCCCAGCGCTATTGGTGCTCTGGCCACCACCAGCCCAGGATTCACCCCCCATTTGGCAGCAGTAGATGGGGAATTAGGCTCTCTGTTGTGGGATCTCTCAGCAACAGCCACTTGGCTGGGAGAGTCAGGCACCTGCACCTCGAGCAGACATACCAGGACTCTGCTCACCAACATGGCAGCGGTGGATGGAGCCATGATCCTGGGTATGCCCAGATCTATCCGTGATCCACCCACAGATTTATCTCTGTGGACAGGGGAAATGATCAGACCTCAGGCCTGGACAAGAGCAGGATTTGTCCCCCCACTTGGCAGCAGTGGATGGGGAGCTAGTCCAGACAAATTTCTTTGGAGAATGCCAAACTTGATGGCTGGAATCAAACCCTGGCCACACAGAAATTTACAAGTTATGTGGCTTGCTACTGGAATATATTCATCAGGACTGAATTCTCAGTTGCTGATGCCAGTTTAATAGAGAACATGCCTTGGGTTTTTCCTGCTAGCGGGCCCTCAGACCACCAACAGGGTGATGCAACAGTGTTCTTTGGTTGCAAGAACCACCAGGGATAGCCTGATGTAGTATGATTGTTTATTATAAAGTGAGCACATTATACAGAGTAGGAAATGGGAATACAGAAGGGCATTTCCTGACAGTCCCTCCCTCCATCCATAAATAACACTGTGACTGCACAAAAGGAGTGTGTATCTCTCTGGACTCTCCAAACAAGCATTCTGCCAGTGCTATAACCTGACCCAGTCTGGTCTACACCAGATTCTAGCTCCTGCTGGTGTTACAGCCTAGTCTGGCCAACCCAACTCTCAGTTCCAGCAACTCATGAACCCAACACCCACCTCACAGGCAGGCTCCAGGAACCAGGCCAGGTGAACAGAGTCCCAGTGCATCCCTCACCCCCAGGGCTCATGAATCTAGCCCCCACCATGCAGGTGGACCTCAGGACCTGAGCTAAGGACCCTGGGCCTGTCAGATACCCTGTCCCTGGTTCTCAGGTACCCGGCCCCCACTGATCCCGGGCTAGCATGACACACCTCACCTCAGCATCCACAATCATATTGTGCAGCCTGGCCCTGTCTTGCCTGTCCCTTGTTCCAGTTCCTGTTGATGGGTGCTCCATCCTATCCCAGCCCAGCATAGTTGCTGTCCTGGTCTTAATGTTAACTGGCTGGTGTTATAGCCCAATATGTTTCCTTCTACCACCTTTCCTGGTTCTCAGATTTGCCAGTGGGTGTTATGAACTGGTCCAGACTGATCTGTGCAAAGACCTGCATGTATGCTGGAGGGTACTGTAGCCTGGCATATTCTGAGCTGCTGTTTAACTTGATGCTTACTCACCCGCAGGGGCGGTGCCCTGATGAAGGAGGTCCCCAAGTCCCTCAAGTCTCCCAGTGGCAGTTCTTGTGCACACCAGTGGATCCTTCACCAGGCTGACTTCGTCCACCTGTTGTCCTGGCAAGACAAGCCTTGCTCAACCAGCTGACACCCGTTCTGGTTCTTGCTGTTCGCTCAGCAATACCTGGTCCATGGCCAGACACAACTCTCACATAGTTCAGCGAGAGTCAAGACCTAGTCCAGCCCATTCTACACCCAACCAGGCTTTCACGAGTACCAGTGGAGGCTGGAGTCAAGTCCAATTTGTCACTCTGCAGACCCTGTGCACACCCACACCGATGGGGGCTATAGCCATGTGCAGCCACACCTGCTGCCTCTAATCCTACTCTTGTCCTCACTAGTGGGAACCCTATCCCAGCTGGAGCATCCCCTTAGCTCCATTTAGTTCTTGGGCAAACCAGCAGACTGCAGGTCCACAGGGGTGAGCCCACATTTCCCCCACAGATTCTGTTATCAGATCCACTTGTCTAATACTTGTTCTTCCCTGCAAATCAATATGATATCGGCCCCCTACTTAGATAAACATATCATGGACTAATCTATGCAAGTCCCTAAGCTATAATTCCTAACCTGGGCATAAAACCACAAGTCATCACTCACTATGAGCTATGCAATCCTGTCATCTCCCTGTAAATCCAGACCTTTCAAGTCGCCAGGGTGCACTGCCAGGCCATCCAGGCCCTTCCAGAGGCAGCCACATGGCCCAGCTGCATATACCCATGTGGGTCATAAAACTTCCAGGACGGGGTGGTTCCCAGAAGCCCATGAGCGTTCCTTCCCTCAGGGAGCCACTGTGCTCAGCTGTGTGTACCTACACTGGCTAGAAAGCCTCCCAGCTGGGGATCCTGAAGACTCTCCATAAACTCCCCTACCCAAGGGAGTCATGTGGTCCAGCTGCATGTATCTGTGTGGGTCAAAAAACTTCCAGCAAAAACATATCCTTAATTTTGTATTATTTCATTGTCACTTTATGATATAGTTTCAAAAGTTCTGGGATTTCCCTTTCCTTTCCCAAATACACTCTTGTCCCTACTGGTTTTCCCTATTACAATAGTGTAGTGCTGCACAAACAGTCATCATGATATTGCCAAGATATATTTAAGAGTTTCACTGGGAGTCTATCTTTGGAACTAGAAACACACAGTGCGTTTTATCTTCATATCTGGATATGATAAAAATCTTTTCAATGATCCAAAGACATGAAATAAGGCCATGAAATGTTTCTAGATGAAACACTGGTAAATTCTGCAAAACAGAAGTATTATAGGCAAAACCTTCTTGGATAAAACACAAAAGCAGTTCAACCTCAGGTCTTGGGTGATGGCTACTGGGGTTACCTGAGCCAAGTTGGAATCAGTGCTTGGGGCCCTAGCCACATCCACAAATGCCACGTGGTGAGCAAGTCCTGAACTTTTGGGCAGTCAGCTTGCCAACTGGCGCCAAGCTCCGCCTACTGGCTGCCTGGCAGTGAACTCTGGGACCTTGTGGGTGTGGAACTGCTGCCTAGGTACAACCATGGAAAAGTTCATGGTGTGCGTAGGTGAGAATAAATCCCACGGGATTCCCAATGACAGGGTCAATGTACTTGCAGGTAAGCAATGGGAATGAGACCTGGAGGTTTGGGGGTGGGGGGGGGAAGCAACCATATGATCTGTCAGAATACATCAGCCTACATGTGTGTCCTGAGTAGGGCTTGTTATCATGGATCATGGCTGACTACCACACACCAGTCCATGCAAAAGCTAGGCCAGGGACCTGTCTACCAGGGCTAGAACATAGTACCTGACTGAATGTTGGATTTGGGAGTGGGAGTGGGTCCAGTAGGGAAACAGAGGGCTCCTCCCTCTTGGATTGCGACTCGCATGGTGAGCATGAGAACAAGGACTGGAGCAGGCATGGCTAGACAGAGTGGCACCCACCAGCATGTGTGTGGGCCTGGTTGGGCTGAACTATGCTTCAATGCCCACAGACATGTATGAGAGCTGAATGGGATTTGAGACAGACTGGACCAGTATACTGTACATACTGGCAAGCATGGGACTAAGGCAGGGGGTTGGCCCTGGTGGGGGTTACTGTGGGTTGCTTCAACTAGGCCTCAGCTCCCAGTGGTTTGCATGAGGGTCCAGTGTTTGGTGGGCAGGAATGAGCTGGGCTGCAACTCACATTGGTTTATGTAGAAAACAAGGCTGGAGACAATACTTACCCATCAACTGCAACCACTAGCGTGTAAATAGGCTGAGTGGGGTGATGGACTGTGGAAGACCTTTATTGGCAAGCAGACACAAGAATCAGGTCTGAGATGACCTCAGATGAAGTTTCTTTGGGGATCTCCCAAACTAAATTGATGATCTCAGAACCCCAACCATGAAAAGGAGTATAAGTGCCATGGTCTCTGTGGAGTGCATGTGTCAGAGTTGAGATTCCTCAATAGTTCAGACAGAACAGTGGACAGCATATCCAGGTGCACAGCAAGGATATGGCAGTTCACTGAAGCCCGCAGAAGACACCTAGTACCACAACAGAGGATGGAAGAGAGGAAAAAATGGATCAACTACCACAGCCAAGTGTTGGCAGCGAGTCTCCTGGGCAAAAGGAGACTCTAAAGTGGATTATGGCAGCCAAGGATTCTGGAGAGATTGCATCATATTTCAAATGGTAAAACTGGCAGCAATTCAGAACTGTTGAACCATCAAAACCATTTGAGCAGTGCCCTTTGAGTATGCCCCACATCAGGAACCCTGGAATGGTTGGCAGGCTGGGTGGGGCTTCTCCGTTTATCTCCCAACTTGTCCCAGATACAAAAGGAAAAAAAGAGAATGTGGAAACAATGGTCTTACCCACGTTCCTCTAGCTCTTGATCCTCTGAGCCATAATCAACTACATAAAGACCATCAAAAAGGGAATTATTGTATCTTAAAACAAAATGGATGTAAGTGAAAATCATTATGCTCAGCAAAATACGTACCTATCCAAGAACAATATGCAGCAGCTAATTCAGAATATGTAAAAATGACAGTTATTCGGAAAAGATTGCTATTTTTTCATGTTTATAGTCTAGTAGAAATATTTTATCTTATGTTTACTGAATATTACTATTAACTAATACAATATGTAAATATTGTGGAAAGAAACTATGTTCAAATGCTGTTGAAGCAAAACACGGAAAAGATCCTAGAGAAGTGCAAAGGAGAAATAGTTATGGTTTTATTTTCCTTCAACTTGTGCTGATCGAACTAAAAAATTGGTTTTCTTTATATTAACCACCCAGAAAAATGTTCACATTCATTATACTGATAAAACTTTTATTTTTCGTGTACTTCTACATGACAGGTTTTAGTTGCAAAAAATGTATTATTTTTCACATGTCAATTACACTCAGATTCTCCTTTAACAAAATTCTACATCCATGGAGCTGCAATGGTAGGAAAATATTCTTATGCATATTTCCTTCAAAAGCCTTCTGTGTAGTGTTCCGTTTTTTTCAGACGTGTGACTGCCAGAAAAAAATGCTATTACAAACATATTAAATAAAAAAGTTTCATCTTTGCAAGAGTCCTGATACTTCATGAACTGTGACTTCCTTAGAGACATCAATTTTTACAGCATTTGCTTCTCTTTCTCACATTTTATGCTTCCTTCCTTATGAGAAATTTCTGATGTGTGATTTCAAAGAAAAGTTTGACACTCATTGACTATATTCAGATGGATTTTGTCCCACTGTGAATTTTTTATCTTCTTGAGATACATCTTGTGAGAAAACGCATTTCCCCACTCATTTCAAAATATTTCCCCACCTGCCCCATGAGTTCTATGATGAATATTGAAGTGTGACTGGCAGGAAAAGGCATTCCTATAATCACATTCATAAGGCTTTCCCATTCCTGAATTCTTTGATGAGATATGATATGTGGTTTTTGAGAAAAGGATTTTCCACTTACTACACATACAAGGCTTCATCCCGTGTGAATTCTCTAACGTCTTAGGGGGTCTCATTGCGGGAAAAAATTTTCCACTCTTTACATTCAGAAAATATTTCCCCTCTGTGAGTTCTGATGGTTTCTAAGTTTCACACTTGCAGAAACAGGCTTTCCCACAAACTTTACATTCAAAAGCTTTTCTCTTGTGTGAATTCTCCCATGATATATTGCATGTGGCTTGCATGTAAAGACTTTTCCACACTTATTATTCAATGGATTTTCTGCCGTGTGTGTTCTCCACGTCCTCTGAGGTCTGACTTGCGGGAAAGAGCTTTTCCACACTCACAACATCCAAAAGGCTTTCCCCAGGTGCGTTATCTCATGCATTCTGAGGTAAGATTTGTGAGTAAAGGCCTTCCCACATTTAGTACATTTAAAAGGCTTCTCCCCTGTGTGAATTCTCTGATGAGCGATTGCCTGTGATTTGCAAGGAAAGGCCTTCCCACATCCATTACAATCAAAAGGCTTCTCTCCTGTGTGCATTCTCTGATGCCTGATGAGGTGTGATTTACTGGAAAATTGTTTCCCACACTCACTACATTCAAAAGGCTTTTCCCCTGTGTGAATTCTCTGATGTTGTATCACGTGTGATTTGCGAGAAAAGGCTTTCCCACACTCACTGCACGCAAAAGGTTTCTCTCCTGTGTGAATTCTCTGATGCTGTATCAGATATGAATTGTAGGAAAAGCCCTTTCCACAATCACTACATTTAAAAGGTCTTTCTCCTGTGTGTGTTCTCTGATGTTCTGTGAGGTATGACCTGTGGGAAAAGGATTTTCCACACTCACTACATTCAAAAGGTTTTTCCCCTGTGTGAATTCTTTGATGCCTTGTGTGGTCAGACCTAGAGTAAAAGGCTTTGCCACACTCACTACATTCAAATGGCTTCTCACCAGTGTGTGTTCTCTGATGTACTATGAGGAGTGACTTGTACAAATATGCTTTTCCACACTCATTACATTCAAAACGCTTTTTCCCTGTATGCAATCTTCTATGTCTGATGAGCTGTGATTTGCGGGTGAAGGTTTTTACACAGACACTACATCTAAAAAGCTTCTCCCCTGTGTGAATTCTCTGATGAGGGATGGCCTCTGATTTGTGGATAAGGGCTTTCCCATTTTCACTGCATTCCAAAGGCTTCTCCCTTGTGTGCATTCTCTGATGTTTCATGAGGGATGACTTCAGGGCAAAGCCTTTCCCACACTCACTACATTTAAAAGGCTTCTCCCTTGTGTGCATTCTCTGATGTTGTAGCAGATGTGGATTGTAGGAAAAGGCTTTCCCACTCTCACTACCTCTACAAGGTCTTTCCCCTAAGCAAGTTCTCTGATGTGTGATGAGGCGTGATTTGCACGTAAAGGTTTTTCCATAATTGCCACATTCTAAAGTCTTATCCCCCGTGTGAATTCTCGCAGTCTTTCTGGGGTCAGATCTCAAAACAAAAATTTTTCTACACTCAAAACATTCAAAAGATCTCTCCTCTGTCTGCGTTCTCTGATGGCTTAGGGGGTGTGACTTCTGGGAAAAGTCTTCTCCAAACTCACTACCTTCAAAAGGCTTTTCCCCTCTGTGAATTCTTTGATGTATTCTGGGGTCTAACAGCCAGGAGTAGTTGTTTTGAAATTTGTCACAATCATTTTTCACCTTGTGAATTCTGTGATGGATGGCTAGGAAGCATTTATACTTGAAGCAGTTTTTGCAGCAATCACATTCATTGGATTTTGTTCCTGTGCCTGATGTCCGAGTCACTGTCAGATAGGACTTGCAATTCACATCTTTCTCACACTTGAGAGACTCACGGAGATTCACTGTTGGGTGGGTTTGCTCAACAGAATTTTCATGTAAAGTTTCAGCACCAATCTGAATATCTTTTCCTTTAAGAGTTGACTCAGGAAAGGGATTTCTCGCACAATCCCTCTCAAATATAAAGAACACCTTCCTTTGGAGAGTTTTCCTTTGTTCATGGTGTTCAAATGGCTTCCGCACAGCCTGGATCTTGTGATGCTGACCAACAGAGTTTAAGCCATGAGAAAAACCTCCAGGCATGGTAGCAGCATCTAATTTCACTCCAGGTCGTTGTACCTCACACAGCACCCTACGAAGACGCATATTGTGAAATGTATTGCAGGCCCCAGAACTCATTTCAGAACAATCTGACTTCCTGATGATCAGTTTTGGAACATGGAAATCGAATGTTTCTCTTGAGTCAACTCCATTGTAAGAGAACGTGCTGTCTGTAATCATACATCTTATGTCTTGGCTTTCCCTGTTGATCTCAATCAAGTCATCTTTTTCCTGGGCAACTGAAATGAGAAAAACATAGTCATATTCATGAGCTCCTTTAAGTGCTTCCCATGGAACTGTCACATAAAGGCAATGAAGCGTCCTCTGAGCCTTTGAGAAGTGTGTGGTCTTCCTCCTAAATGAACTCAAACAATATATTATGCCAATGTATTTCTCAATGTTCACTGTCAGGATGTTTGTTCAGTACATGAAATGCTTACCATTGATGAATGAATATCTCTGAATGGATATGTTAGGTCAGGGATTGGGACATCTATATCCCACATAGTTCCAGTTTGCGTCGTGGTAACTTTGCTTCCAGTATGAGATGTGATTACTGATACATCCACAACATAACACAATTCTAGATAGGCCTTTGGCTTCAGACTGAATTAACTCTTGAAGCACTCATTTGGATTGTGATCCAATCAATAGAAAACAGTGCTTATTCTTTATTTTCTCTCTGTGTCTCTAGGGTTCACTATCACTCTGCTTTTCAGATCTCATGCCTTATCGGAATGTCACAAGCACTAGGACATCAGAAAAAAAATTAGTGAGAAGAGTTTCAGTGAACATTTATTTTTTTTTCTGGAACTATCTGCTTAGCAAGCATGTGCTGACTGACCTTTGAGGCTCTGGTTTAGGCATTCTTCCACTATCCATGGCTCTGCTCCTCGTTCCAATTTCACGATCAAGTCAGGTTTGGTCACGCGGTATCCTGCTCATGAGGAATAACATAAGACTTTGTCAAATCACAAACTTGGATTTTAATGGAGGTGGGAAAAAAATCCTCATCTACTAGGTAGACAACACAAGTTCTAGTATTAATTATCTCCCAGTGTGTAGATGCTCAGATTCTTCATGAACTCAAATACAGGACTCAGCCAGAGTTAAACTTGCCACAGGCTCCTACAGTAGTCAAATGGGGGGAAAATCCAGTTGGGCATGTCAGTGGAATGACACTCACCCAAGGACACCAGGCTGCTATAGGTCTCCAGCATCACATCTCTGTACAGGATTCTCTGGGCAGGGTTCAGGTTTTGCCATTCCTCCCAGGTGAAGTCCACAGCCAAATCTTCAAATGACACTAAAACCTAAAAGAGCACATTTCTTCCCAATGTTACATCTGCCACAAAAGTGAAAAACTCAGAACATATTCTTCTGTGAGTTATATTTACTTGTGACGCAGGAAGCAGCTATTTCTGTAATCAACATGGAAACAGAAACCAAAATCACATGAAAGTATTGTGTTCTCTAAATATTAATTATATAATTTAAAAATGAGATTGCTGTCATTGATTTGCAACTATTTGCAAGAGAAACGTGCTTTCAATAGATATTGTGGGGCTGGTGAGGTGGCATAGCATGCTAATTCTCTTTTGCCCTGTCAGCATCCCATATAGATCACGGCTGCTCCACCTTTTATCCAGCCCCTGTTCACCGCCCAGGAGAGCAGCTGAAAAGTCCTAGTCCTTGAGCCTCTGCATCCATGTAGGAGACCTGCAAGCAAGCTCCTGACACCAGACTCAGGCTAATCCAGTTCTGGCCAGTTAAGACAAATGAAACTGGAAGATTTTCTGATTCTCATTGCCTCTCTGTCATTATCACATTGAATAAGATGATCACATACATGTATGTATCTACAAATATACTCCATTTTCATAAGGTTGAAGTTCACTGAAATATCAAAAATATTTCATTCTTCTGCCTGAATGTGTTCTCATGAATATGATGCAAAATAGGTCAAATGGTAAAAGTCCAAAAAAACATAGTGCAGATAATCCATTTAAAAACAGTGCAACCGGAGAATGAATATTACAGAAGATGGTCTGTGCATGGTTAAACACAGGGAGAATCATTAGTCTCGAGGAAGCAGAGTACATTCCAGGAAATAGAAGGGGACAGGCCAACAGCAGAGGCACCTGGAGACTAATGCACACAGCAAAGCAGCAGAGACAATGGTGTCACATTGCAGTGACCAGATACCCCAGTGGCAGTCAGCGAGCAGAAAACTGAGCTCCACCAATGGCAGGAGCTGCACCAGCAGCCATGTGGGAAGGGTTTTCACCTGGAGCTCAGCAGGTAAACCCAAAGAACTGCCCATCTTCCTGATTCGTTAAATTTGGGCAGGAGCAGAGACAGAGCAGTATACACGAAGCAGTCGGTGCAGGAACAGGGTGGATTTTACAGTCAGAACTGCCAACACAGCCACATCTGGTGGGCCTTTGTGCAAGGAGTTGATGGCTACAGGGATGGGACTGTACATCCTCATTTCTAGCTCAGTGCATTGCACCAATATTGCATCCTACAGGATCCACCCGAGATGAGTCTGGGCAGCCCACAGACCTAATCACCAGGGCTACACCAGTGGCACATTAGGTGTCATTTGCGCAGTGTGGCAAAGGCTTTGGAAACAACAGACAACAGTAATCTGCACATATGCTGAGCTGGGAGTGAACTCATCGTCAGCTTAGTGCATTATACAGGTCTCATAGGGGAAATAAACCCAACTTTAGCATCAAGTGCGCCAAAATAAGTCAGGCTAGACCTTAGGCCTTCTCACCATGTCCTTAGACTCTATGTCCCATAATATTTGGTGAATTTTGCTAACTTTTCGCTTGAATTATGTAGCAAATATGTCTGCGTTTCTGGCATGACATCAGAATAAACAGAGATCAATTTAGAAACAGCTGAGACGACTCTAGCAGATTCCAAACATTAAAAGATCTCCTTTACATAGTTTCTCTCACCAAATTGTATTTACTTTCACTTTTTTTTAAAATTATACAATCCTCATGAAGGTCTAAAAGCACAATATACAATACACCGAGCAATAAAAACATAGAGAACTTACTGGAGAGGTAGTCATTTTCTTGGTTCTTAAATACATACACAGTGCTCTAGAATCATATCTAGAAAAGAAAGTGAATTGGAAAACTTGTGAGAGAACTGGTCTGGCTTGCTCCTAGATTCTACACTGCAAAGCAAGATCATGATGGAAACAAACACAGGGTAACACACACCTTCTCAGAAAAGGCAAAACCAGTGAGCTCTCCCGTTCAGGAACAGTGCTTTACCCGTGAGAAGAGACACAAAAGACGTCCTTAAGGGAACACTCACAATTATTCTGAGTGGGAGAGATGAAACACAGCCACTGTTAGGTTCAGAGAAACATTTATTTGATACCGTATTTTGCAAACTGTTCATGAAAATAACCAACGGATCATTTTAAAGATGCCTGAACCAGTAGCGTACAGTGTGTCCTGGAAACACAATGGCTTCATAAAGTAGTAAGTATTAAGGTGGGGTGCATTTCAAAATCCTTGTGAAAATATCAAAGTGTCAGTCAACGTTAATCACTTGACTAGAAATCCTGAGTTCCATCTGTCAACCCATCCATTTGCCCATAACTACCTAACAAAGCTTAACTTGTTACAGCAGGATCTGCACTTTTAGTCCCCTTTCCAGTTTCTGTCATATAGTATTCGGCAAAGCAACAGCAGGCAGCCCAAGTATTTGCGCCCCTACACCCATGTGAGAGACCCAAGGAAACTCCTGACTCCTGACTTGCACCCAGCTCAGCTTGGCCATTCTAGCCACTTGCAAACGAACCAGCAAATGCAAGATCATCTGACTCTTTCTCTCCCTCTCTGTCTCTGTAACTCTGCTTTTCAAATGAATAACTAAACCTAAGAGAGACAGATGGGGTCAGCATGGTGGTAGTGGTGGTATAGTAAGTAAAGCAGCTGCCTGTTACGCTGGAATCCCCCACGTGTGCCAGTTTGAGACCCAGCAGCTCAAGTTCTGATCCACTGCTTGCTACCATGCCTGAGAAAGCAGCACCTACATTACACGAAAGACCCCAAAACAGCCCTGGTCTCCTTTCAAACCTTTGAACAATGAAAACTTTTGTGACTTTCATTTGGTGAGGGAATCAGTGGACGGAAGTCTCACTGTCTTTCCCTCTCCCTCCCTCCCCTGTTAACACTTTCAAATAAATAAATCACAAATGAGGAAAAGAAAAGCAAAACAGACCTAATGATTACTTTCAGAACCAAAGCATTGTAAGTGCTTCTTCAAGAGCAGAAGATGCACAATGATTTTCCAAGGGGTTAATTAGGTAGATTACACAACAAGGAAACCAGAAACATTAACTTAATTTGTGCTACAATGGTGTTTAAGATTTATGACTTTGGAAGTGCATCTTCTCATGTACCATTTACTCAAGGTCTAAGAAAACATCTCTCATCTTGACAGTTCTGAAGGATTATAAGGAATTCTTATGCACTGTTTAATCTCTCGTATATCAGTTTTTTTCTAAAAATCAGAAACACCATGTAACACAAACACTCCCTTTTCTCATTCTTTCTACTTAGGATCACATCGTAATGTTTTCTAATATGTTTTTTGTGGAACACTCTGCCTGCCTACATATAGTCAGCAAACATTTTCATGGTTTTGTGTGGGTTATATATCCATGGTTAAACCGTTAAACAGTATGATTTTGCAAGGGAAACTATTAGAAGCTCCCACATTCATTTAAAAAAAATACTAATTTTTTTTTTTTATCTGAAAGGAAGATATACACAGAAAGAAGGAGAGAATGAGAAAGTATCTTCTGCCCAATGGTCTATTCCTCAAGCGGCCGCAATGGCCAGAGCTGAGCTGATCCAAACAGGAGCCAGGAGCTTCTTCTGGGTCTCCGACGTGGGTGTAGGGGCCCAAGGCTTTAGGCCATTCTCGACTGCTTTGCCAGGCAACAGGCAAGGAGCTGGATGTAATGTGGAGGAGCCAGGATTAGAACCAGTGCCCACACAGGATCCCACTGTGTGCAAGGGAAGGACTTTAGCTATAAGGCTAAAGTGTTGGGCTCCGCAGCATTCATTTTAAGTCCTTCTCAGGGTTAGCTGCCTACTGCCAGATACAGGGCCCTTTCTAACTATTATGGACAGAAGCATGTCTCCCTACATTTTGTATCATGAAGTGCTGACCACCACTGTGATTGTCTGCAGAATCTTTAACAAGGTAATTAACATTAAATGATTTCATAGGCTGTGAAACTTGGATTCAAACTAACATAGGCTCCCCCAAGGATACAAACCACTGAGGAAATATATGTGAGGGTACAGCAAGATGATGGCTCTGGTGGAGCCAGTGAGCGGAACATCAGGGTAAATAAAATTTATTACACATTGCCCTTAAAGTTTCAAACACTAAAAGTATGGGAAATAAATTGTTGGGCCCCATGCGGTAGCCTAGCAGCTAATGTCCTTGCCTTGCATGTGTGGGATCCCATAAGGGGACGGTTCCAATCCTGGTCGTGCTGCTTTCCAGCCAGCTCCCTGCTGTGGCCTGGAAAGCAGTCAAGGATGGCCCAAAGCGTTGAGACCCTGAACCCTTGTGGCAGACCCAGAAGCTCCTGGCTCCTGGCTTTGGATAAGCTCAGTTCTGCCATTGTGGTCATTTGGGGAGTGAATCAGCAGACAGAATATCTTCCTCTCTGTCTCTCCTCCTCTCTGTATGTCTGAATTTCCAATAACAATAAATAATTCTAAAAAAAAAAAAAAACCTAGGTAATGATTCCACCACAATTCCATCAAGACACAAACAAAATTCTTCACATATCTAGTAGAAATTTAAGATCCATATTTTTTAACATAACCAACCAAGTCCAAAAAGCAGATTTCTGGAGGCAAAATATCTTAATTCAAGTCATATTTAAGAAGTATGATAAGGATAGAGGCACAGTGGAAGAGAGTAGAGGCCCAGGAGGGATTCCATGCACTTACAGGCAAGGGATCCTTGACAAAGGCACTGAAAGGTCACTGCAGAAGGCAGCCTTTGGTCCGGAAAGGAAAGAGAAAACAAGATGTCCTTATGGGGATGAGTGAACCAACACACCCTTCCCTTTTGTCCTAAATAAAAACTAATCCAACATGAGTTACAGCCCTAAATGTAGGACCACAAAGGAACAAAGCATAGAGGAAATCCACAGACAGTGTCATAGGCAATGGCTACAGATCCCAAAAGCACAGGCAAAAAAACCCAAAAAAAACCACAAATCGAACACAGCTTTTAACAAACTAAGAAGATTTTCACCACAAAGGAAACAGTTCCCAGAAAGCATCATCACTGCAGTAGGAGAAAACGCTTGAACAGTTCTCTTTGGACTGTGATACACAGAATACACACAGAACTGACAACCCAGGGAAAAACAAATGTTAATGGACAAATACATAAGAAACCACAGAATATCATGACTCCCTATTACCAAAAGTAGATGAAATCACAGTTCACTAAAAATATAAAGAAAATTACCTTGGTAATGATATCAATGAAACATTAACAGCTTGTCAATGAGAATGAAATTTAGTGCAATTATGCCAGCATTATGGAGGATTATGCAAGAAATATAGTTATTCCTCAAAAAAAGAAAACACGATACATCCACCCAACTCCCGTGCATATCCAAAGGTATGCAGTCAGTATATCAAACAGGCACCCAGCAACTCAGCTGGCTAAAGCTCTGGTGATACTTTAAAAGACTTGGAGACAACCTATGTCTACCAATGGATGGATGGATCATTGAACATCACTCTGCCATACAGAAAGAATGAAATATCATTATTTGTTGCAAGTGGATAAAGCTGTAGATAGTGAAATAAGACAAGTGTAGAAAGAAAGAAATCCCGTATGTTCCAATATATACAAGCTAAAGTCAATGGGTACAAACTTACAATTATGATTACTACCGGTTGGGAAGAGTGATTCCCACAGTTAGAGGAAGACTTAGAAACAGGTAGCAAAGGAGTGAGACAGAAGCAGAAGGTCCAGGATCCTTTAACACAGTGTGTTAACTGTAGTTCACAATTGATGTGCCAGATAAGAAACTGAAGTGGAAGAGCTGGAGTGCTCTGAACACAAATGAAACGGAGAGCGACTTGCCTGGCTTGATCACCTGAGGCTGTCTATGCATTCAACTACTGCACCATGCCCTCTGAGAACATGCAAGTGCATGCTCACCAAACTTGCTTTTCTACAATATTGAAAAATCAGAAAAGCTTTTAGCTGTCTGAAAAAAAAAAAAGATACCAAGAAAATGATCCAACTTATAGAGCATATGAAAACTGTCATCATCCAACGTTGGTGGAGATTTTTTTTTTTACATTTAAGTATATTACCTATTTATTTAAAAGGAGAACTACACAGAAAGAGGGATAGACCCATATCTACCATCCCATCTCTCTCTCTCCCTCTCACACACACATGTGCTGTGATTCAGAAAGTGAAAGTGTGAGAGAGAGAGTGTGAGAGAGAGAGAGAAATAAAATCATCCCTCTACTGATTCACTCCTCACATTGCTGCAATTCATGGTGCTGCAGTGGCCATTCAAAGCCAGCTGCCGGGAACTCCGTCCAGGGAGCTGGAACTAGGACAGAGCACCTGAAACTATACCTGGCGCTCATATGGGAGGCTGACATTGCTGAAAGTAACTTAACATGCAGATTGCAACCCCACTATAGATTAGAAAAATACGTATAACTATATACTTAAAACCCATGGTTGCTACCTTTCCCCATCTTTGCTATTTGACTCCATTCTCAGCTCTGATATAATTTACAATTAAGTTCCCTTGTATCCTATAAATGCCACTAATGAAACACTAACCTGAAACCTGGTAAAAAGGATAGTTACCTGCTTTAGTTAGAATATATATTCATTCATGTGAAAGCAAGAGTGCAGGGGCAGAGACACCTTCCATTCACTGTTTTACTTCTGAAAGTCTGTAACAGTTTTGGCTGTCAAAATGCATCCATTTGCATTGCCCATGTAGGGGAACAGGGCTAACACCCAAGCTCCTGGGCCATCATCAAATGCTTCTCAGAGGCATGAGTGGGAAGCTGCATTGCCAGGGTAGAGTAGCCACTTCTTGAATTATGCACATCAATATGTGACACACGCTTTCCTAGCTCACTGTACCACACCCACCATTCCTTACACTGCTTAGTTCATTGTTACTAGTGCTGACAAATTACAGATAACATGTTCAAACCTAAATTCACTTACCTCAGTAGAAAAACAGGAAGGATGGGCCCGTCACAATGGTTCAACCAGCTATTCCTCCACCTACAATCACTGGATCCCATATGGGTGACAGTTCATATCCCCGCTGCTCTTTCCATCCAGCTCCAAGCTTGTAACCTGGGAAAGCAGTGGAGAAGGAGTCAAAAATCATGAATAAACATGTGAAGAACAAAAAGCAGCTAAGAGACTGTCGCCAAAATTAAAAAAAAAAAAAAAAGAAAAAAACAAGAAAAATGGACTACTGAGAAACACGAGTCTTTAAACAAAAATGATTAAACTCCCTCCTCTGAGGGACAGCAGGGACAAGAGGTCAGAACCTCAGTGACCTGGGCCCTTGATTCATCTGGGTCCTCAGACTACAGGTCTCTATATCCTTACTCAAGCTTAGCAAAAACAAACAAACAAATAAATAAATAAAATCCACACTCTCCTCTTCAGATCATTGAATAAAGTCAAACTCCACGCAAGAAAATAAAAACGTAACATTCATATTGTGGCTCGTAATTCCTACCTAAATGCGCAAACAGTAAATAAAAGGCAGCAAGTTTCTGCACAGCCACAGAGGGATCTGGCGGCACACGGAAGCAGCCTGCTGCCACTTCCCAAGGGACTGGCACTCAGATCCGAGCTCCCAACGCCACAAGTCACGTTCTACTGGAAGTTCGAATTCTCCCTGCGGACACCCCCAGGCTCACCACACAATTCCCACTCCCTGCGGACACCCCCAGGCTCACCACACAATTCCCACTCCCTGCGGACACCCCCAGCCTCACCGCACAATTCCTAACGACTCCTGCCAGGAGCGTTCCTCTCACCGCACCGCGCACCAAGGTCCCGGCTACCCGGCCAGTTCTCCTGCTTGGAGTCCCACTCACCCGCTCCAGCTGCCTGACACTCGGGGTGTCCTCCTCAGGCTCCCGCGGCGGCCGCGGTGGGCAGCTCACACAGCAGCCATGGCTGACGCCCTCCGGCTTCTGAGGAGCCCAGGCAGAAACGTGAGCGTGGCGCCGCCAGCAAAGAAGATCCCGCGTGCTTCTGCAGGGCCCTGACGCACCCAGTGTGGAGGGTGTTAGAGAAGACGCAGCCAATCAGAACCGCACTGGAGAGGAGGGCGGTCACTGGACTTGGGCCGGCTGGGGGACTGAGGGCTGAGGCTTGCCCTTGGGGTGAAGCTGCCTGATCTTTCATCAGCCCCGGGCTCGCTCCTTCCTGCTCCTGTCCGTAGACCTGTTAAAAATCATGAAACCCACAAAACAGGGATGAACTTCACAAGAGTTACAATGTACTGGATGTTTCCTGGATTCTGGGACTTCTTTTCTTTCTATTGGCATTTTGCAGTTAGATCATGTAGCTTTAAAACACCTATTTGAAGAATATACATATCAACATGCCTACTCCTGATGTAAAACTACTACTTAGCAAAGCTCTCATTCAGATAGGATCACGTCTCCAGGATTGAAATGTTTCGGCATCTTGTAAGAACAATTCAAGTGAGCAGAATGATACCTATCAAGGAACCAGTGTGTAGGGACAAAGTCTATCAAGGCCAATTTGATTATTTTTTAAGATCTCCTATCCAATGACCAGAGCTGGGCCAGGAGAGTCTTTCAGGGCTCCCACATGAGTGCAGGATCCCAACGACTTGGCCATCTTCTACTGTTTTCCAAGGCTATAGAAGAGAGCTAGAGCAGAAGTGAACCAGCTGAGACACAAATTGACACCCATAAAGGATGAGAGAGCACGCGGGTGGAGGATAGCAGTGCTGAGCCCTCACACTGGCCCCAGAAGACCACATTGTTTTCCCAATTTTTCATTTATTTTCATTGGACAGTCACATATAGAGAGGAGGATGGACAAAGCAGTAGATCTTCCAACTGGTGATTCACTCCACAGGTGGCCACAAAGGCCAGTGCTGAGCTCACACAAAGCCAGGAGCCAGGATTCTCTTCCGGTCTCCCACAGGGATGCAGGGTTCTAATGCTTTGGGCTGTGCTTGACTGCTTTCCCAGGCCACAAACAGGGAGCTGGCTGGGAAGCAGGGATGCTGGGTTAGAACCAGTGTCCAAATGTTATCCTCATGAATGCAAGGCGAGGACTTTAGCCACTAGGCTACCAAACTGGGCACTAATTTTTTTGGCTCGTGGGGTGCCTGTAGCTGGGCCACTTGGCTGCACCGGGGGAGGGGCGCTCGTGGAATCCTTCAAGATTCCCTGCCTGGAGGCTTTTTGAACCCACAGCAGACATGAGCAGCTGAGCACACTGGCTCCCTGGGGAGAGGGAAGGTCAGTGGTCCTCCAAGACCACCCTATCCTGTAGGTTACGTTTTTGATCCTCATGGGTACCCCTGTAGCCAAATTGTGTGGCTCCCCCCAGGAAGAGCCTGGGCTAAAACCCTCAGGCCGCCTGGCAGCATAACCTCACGATTGGAGAGCCTTGATTTACATGGGGATGATGGGATCGCGCAAGCAGTAGTGAGAGATGATCCATGGTTTTTATGCCCAGGTTAGTAATTACAGCTGAGGGACTTGCATAGATTAGTCTACAACATGTACATGTAAGTAGGGCACTGAAATCAAATTGATTTGGAGGGGACAAGAGTGAGAGAAATGGGTCTGAGAGTAATAGTTGCAGGGACAATGTGGGCTCACCCCTGCGGAACTGAAATCTCTGCTGGCTTACCAAACAATGGTGGATGGGATCACCTTGTTGTGGAGTTAAGGGGGAACCCCTGCTGGGTTGAGGTTACCATTGGTGAGAATGACAGTAGGACTGAGGGCAGCAGGTGTGGCTGCACACGGCTACAAACTGCACTGGCGTGGGTGTGCAGGGGGACTATGGAGAGACAGGTTAGGCTTGACTTCAGCCCCTTCTGATATTCATGAGAGCCAGGTTGGGTGTAGAATGGGCTGGGCTAGGTCTTGTCTACCGCTGAACCACATGAAAGGTGTGTTTGGGCTTGCAGAAGGTGTGACTAGGCTACAACATTCAACAGTAAGAACCAGGATGGGTGTGGATGGTTGAGCAAGGCCACTATTCTTGTGAGGACAACAGGTACACAAAGTCAACCTGGGCCAATGTTCCATTGGTGTACACATGAACTGCCCCTGGGAGACTCGATGGAGGAGCTTGGGAAATTCCTTCTTCAGGATGCAGTCCCTGCAGGTGAATCCAAGAAGCAAAGCAAGGAGCAGCCCAGATCATGCCAAGTTTCAGCACAGGCTGGCATACATGTGGGTCAGGTCTTGGGACAGATCAGTCTGGACCAGCACATAACACCCACAGACAGATCTCAGGAACAGGGCACAGGGCAGGAGGAGCCAGATCAAGCCAGAACACCAGCCAGTTCACATTACAACTGGGACAGCAATTAGGTTGGGCTGGGATAGGCTTCAGCACCCACTAGGGAGCTGGAAAAGGGGATAGACTAGGCCAGGCTGTGCAATAAGATCACAGATGCCGAGATGAGGTGAGTCATGCCAGCCTGCGCCCAGCAGGGGCCAGGTACATGAGTCCCTAGGATGGCAGATCTGACAGGGTTGGGGTAGCTTGGCTCAGGTCCCGAGGCCCACTTGTGTGGTGGGGGCTGGGTTCATAAGTCCTGGTGATGGAGGAACTGGTGGGATTTGGATCTCTTGCCCCGATACCAGGTCCCAGCTTTTAGGTGGGTATTAGTTTTGTGAACCACAGGGGTGGCAGATATGACAGTGCTTGGGTCTCCTGGCTCTGGGCCCAGGGCAAACCAATTAGGTGGGTGCCAGGTTAGTACACCCCTGGGGTGGGAGATTCGACAGGGCTCAGGTTGCCTGACATGGGTCCAGAGGCCTACCTGCGATGTGGCTGAGGGCTTATGAGCCCTAGGGGTGGGGGGATCCAGCAGGTCTTGGGTCACCTGGCCTGGGTCTTGGGGCCCACCTACTAGGTGGGTACTGGGTTTATGATCCCAGAGGAGGGGAATCCAGCAATGCTTGGGTCTCCTGGCCCAGGTACTTGGACTCACCTGCAATAACTTATCCTACTTAATGAAAAAATTGGAGCAGGGGACATACACACTGTTGTAAAGGAGAACAAAAGAAACTGGACAACTACCCCAAACAAATGACAGCAAAAAATCTTGGTGAGCCAATGGACATTGGGAGGGTAATATCATCCTTGGATCAGTGAAAATGGCAGCATTTCAGAACTATCAAAGCCACTTGAACAGAACCCGTGAAATATTTACACAATGAGACTCTGGGTTGATATGAGGTAGTAGTTTCTCATCCCTGCGTACTGGGACATGTGGAAAGTTGTGAGTAGCTTTGTCTCTCCCCTTTCCCCAGGAACAACAAGAAGAAACAGCAATTTTGGAAGCTATGTGTTCACCCAAGTTTCCCTAAACCTCAATCCTTACGACCCTGATCAACCATATAATCATTATTAAAAAAATTTTTTTTAAGAAATATAAAGTAAAATTAATTTAAAAATAAAAAAAATTTAGATGCAAAAAAATCTTAACATGCAAGTATACGTGATGTTCTCAAAATGTTCCTGGAAATGTATATTATGAAAAACACTAGAAGGACTTCAAAATTTTTATACAAAAACAAGCCGATGCTCCAATTTCATTTTCCATATTATTTCTATGTATGCCAGTAAATGGGCAGATGCACACACTCCTCAGTGTGCTTGGTGAGATATCTGAAGATTCACAAGAAACTGAAGAACAAGTACAACAAGAAAGAGGAAGACGAAGACGTAAGAGAGAAGACAGGGTTTAACTTGAGAAGAGAGAGGAGTGATGTTGAGAAGCACTCATGAGGAAAAAGGCTCAATCAGGAGCCTTTCAGTAATTTTTACACTTAGAGTGTGGGTTTGGAGTATTCTCAGCGAGAGCAACTGTAGACATAAGGAAGGGAACTGGCACCACAGCATGCTCGGTGAGATGGGGTTGTTTGAAGCTATCAGAAGTACTTCAAAAAGTTAATGCAAAATGGAATTAAGAGTGAAACTTACATGCACACATTTGTTTCTGAAAGTGACATATGTACTTTGAATAATATGTTTTTCACAATCTAGTTGAAGATCTCCTTTCACATACTTGGAAAGTTGTAATGAAATAGGCCAGATGTGTGTCCTAGAATTGGGGTAGGAAATATGTCCTGGAGATCTTCCAAGGTCAATCTATTATCCTCAGAGTCCTAATCTTCCTATCAGGTGTGGACTAGGCGAGGAGGGGCTGAACTGACATGTGAAGGATGACAAACAGCACAGTATCTGCCAGCAGCCCAGGTAATGCACTCACCATAGTGTTTGCATAAACGATTTTTGCAATAAGCAATTTGGGGCGTTGGAAATGTCACATCTTTCTAGAGCTCCATCTATGTTAAGATTCTATTTTGCTCTATTCAAGTTCTCCCGCACATGCATAAATGATATTAAACCACTTAAAATTTATATTAATGTGTTCTCTAGTCTTCACCAAAAAAATTCTAGTGTCAGGAAACACACTAGCTAAACACTATAATTAAAGATGAAGAAACTGAGGCTAACAAAAGAGCTCCAAATCACCAAAGATACCTTGAGTTAGATTGTCAAAGCCAGAGCCAGGACCCAAATGACACCCCTGCACCAAACACCACTACAATGTGGGCAAGCTATCTAGTATTAGTGTTTGTCCAAAGGGCCTAGAAAATCAGGTTCAAACAGACCTGGAAACCAGATGTGAGGAGCCAACAGGTCTTATGATAGAACCTATATAATATTTACATGAGACAAAGCTGGGGGTGAGACTTCAGTATCACACACTTCATGCTCCTTTTCAGAATCTAAAAATGGCCACAGCATCAGAGGCACATGCGACTGGGATGTATATGCTGATAATCAGGAAGCGTTACAGCATCTGGTGCATGATCATGAAGAAGGCCCACACTTCTGAGGCTGAGTGAGTGCATCAATCTTTCACACTGGACATTCATAGCCATCAATTCAAAGAACAACGCAGAAGGAGTCAAAATGTGCTCTGTGTGGCAGCAGCATGGGTGCTGCTGACAGGCCGTAACTCCTGGTGCTCATGAGCTATCTGCCTAGTTCATCACCTAGTAGTTCAAAATATTAAAGGAGTCAGATTCAAACCAAGTGAGTGAATAAAACTGCACAGCCTCACTGTCAGGAGACATTTATGCCATGAAAACATCAAACTCACAACACGTCTTCACAGGATAATGAGCAACTCCAGGATTACACAAACAGAACCTTATAATTCCCATGAGTATTGAAGTCATCAGAGAATCATTTCTCAACTTAGAGGAAACAATCCTAATCTTAACCAAGGAAATAGTATCATAGATAATCAGGAAATACGTCTACAGTCAAACTCAGATCTATAGAATAACAATGTCAGGAAAGGATCATCATTGATAAAAATCAATTAAATTTGCAATTGATGAAGATACTTTAAATGTCACATGACAAAAACTTAAGAAAATCTATGTACAAACAAAGTACACTGTCATGGCCCCTTCCAAAAAAGGGAAGACAGAAATATAGATTATATGTCAAAGTAAAAAAGTAGATTTTTCAAAACATACAGCCAGTCTTTGATACCTAATGTGTATCCCTGTGGGTTTTCTAATACTTACTGAGGTGTGATACGAGTTACAACATGGATTACATTTTCAGTATTTTTTCCTGTGTGTTTTAGCTAAACCTTCTCAAAGTTTGCCTTATAAAAAAGGTCTCCACTTCCATTACATTCAAAAGTTCTTCCTCTATGTAAATTCTATGTTAGGCAAAAAAAAACAAAATTATGCTAGAACATTTTTGAACTCACACATGTTTTCTCATACCTCAGTTCCTCAATGGATACTGAAGAGTGTCTGCTGGCAAAAAGATTTCTCAAGAACTCAAGATAGCTGAATAGGGAAACAATGAATGGGCTGATTTTCATTTGAAGAAGCTAATGAGAGCAAAGTGGAAGAGCTGTCTTGGAGGAGAGTTAGAAAATTGTAGTGCAAATTCTACAGAAAGTGGACAGACACCAAGGAGAAGCATCGACAGTGTAATCATACAGCAAAGAATGGGACACCATGACAGCAAGTAGAGAAAGTGGCAACTAGGGAGCAAGGTGGGTGCAGAGTACTGCAGCCAGAATCACTAACAGTGCCTGATAGAATCTTGCAGATCACACTGAGCTCAGGGTTCAGACGGAGCCAGAGTCACGGGAAGAGTACTCAAAGATCATTAAAGGAGATGAACATACTTCTTTCCAGCACATTTCCCTACTGGAGCCCTCAGACCAGCATGGAAGATACATTTTGAAGGGCTCCCAAATGATCACAAGAAAGCACAGTAAGATTGGCAAGGCTGTGGCAGCTGTAGTGCATGCCTTCAGCTGCATGGACCCATATGATTAGGGATTTCACCAAAGAGATAAATTCACATTCCCTACTGAAATTGAGTCTGGAGGACTTCAGCCAGAGCCATGAGCCAAGAAAAGGACACAAATTCAAAAGGAGGAAGTCATGTTACTCCCTTTTGCAGATGACAAGATTCTCCGTATACAGAAGCCAATATCCCACTAGAGAATAATGGAATGCAGAACAGACTTTGGAAAACTTGTAGGATATAAACCAAAACACAAATATCAACAGTCTTTGTATACACTTAAAATTCCAGGACAAAAAGAACTTGTGAGTTCATTCCCACTCACAATAGCTGCGAAACATTTAACCAGGAATCAATTTTACCAAGGATATTAAAAATTTCTATGAGGAAAATGAAAACATTAGAGAAAGAAGAGAGATATCATAAAATAGAATAAGCTTCATGCTGGAAGTTGGGCAGACTTTGCAACATCAAAATGTCTACACTACTGAAAACAAATTGCAGATTCATGAAATACCAAAGAAAACACCTATGACATTATCTCAGGTCTAGCAAAAATAATGGAAAATTCATTTGGAAGCAAAGAAGTTCCTGAACAGCTAATGAAAACTGGAGGTATCATACTATATAATTTCAGGATGTATTGCAGGTAGCTTGGCACTGATCAAAAATGTCACATGCAGGGCAGTGAAATGAAATAAAAATTCCCCAAATTAATCCAACCAATATTTACAAATATTATTCATCTTTTATTGTTTTATTATTATTTTATGACACATTTCAAAGGCTCTGGGATTTCCCTTTCCTCCCCTCAAATGCCCTCTTGCTCCTACCAATTTAACCTACACTATTACAATTGTACAGTCCTTCATAAACAGTCCTAAATGCATCATTCTGCTACCTAAGTGTATCCTGACATTGTAGGCATGGCCAATGGTAGAAAGAGAGGCATGATATTATCAAGATACATCTAAGAGTTTCATTGGAAGTCCATCTTTGATTTGGTACTAGAAACACACACTGTATTGCATCTTCACAACTGGATATGATAAAAAGTCTTTCAAGCATCTAAGGATATGAAATGAAGCTATGAAATGTTCCTAGAGGAAAATATTGGGCAAATTTTGTAAGACATAGACATAGGCAAGACCTTCTTGGATAAGACACAAACAGCACAGACAAATGTCAAAAAAAATTTTTTTTTTAATTAAATGGGATGACTTTTAACTAAAATGCATCTGTTCTGCAAAAAAATTGTCATAATTACACAAAATTACACAAATGAGAGTCATCTGTACATCCATGCTTATTGCAGCACAAGCGCAATATATAGGATATGGAATCCATCTGGATGTCCATCAATTGACTACTGCATGAAAAAAAATCTGATAAACACACTTACACAATGGATATTATTCAGATAAAAAATGGAATCTTGTATTTTACAACATGGATATGAGTGAAACCATTATGCTTAGCAAAATACATTCACTTACCAAGAAAGATAGGCAGCAGCTCATTTAGAACATATAAAAATGTAGAAATTATAATTATTGGGGGAAAACTGTTTTTAGTTCATGTTTAAATTCTAGAAGAAATATCATTTTAAATTTTCCTTACTGGATATTATTATTAGCAAATGAAAAATGTAAATAGTGTGGATTAAAACTGTATGCAAATGCTGTTGAATCATAGTAAGGAAAAGCTCCTAGAGCAGAGCAGAGGAGAAATGGTTGTGGGTATTCTTTGAACTTGTGCCTATGGAATAAAAAAATTGGATTTCTTCAGATTAATCAGGAAGGAAAATGTTCACCTAGGGCTGGGGGCCTGTCTGGCTGGCTGGGCTAGATCCTAGTACATGACAGTGAATGTCTGAACAGTGCACAGGTCACATTATGCTGGACCATGACACCAACCAGCACGCAAGAAAACCAGGACCGGTAGTAAATTCTGGAGGGGATATGTGCGCTTAAACCTGTGGAAATACAAGTTGTGCTGGTTAGCTTAAGAGTTGGACTGTGAGAGGATGAGCTAGGTGTTACCATGGAATCAGCTCACCCTCACAGGTAGTAGGGTTGGGAACAGGCTGGGCAGGTAGACTGCAGGACCTGCATGTGCACCCTAAAACAGGGCATGGAGCGGGCAAGGTCACATCATCCACCAGCTCACAGAAAGCCTGGGATGGAGGGGGCAGGCTATGCTGGGTGGGGGCCTGACACCTGCTGGTATGTGTAAGATCTGGGTCTCGGAGTGAGCCATGTGGGGGGACCTGGGCAACTCCGCCATTGAGTCATAGCTCCTGCTGGTGAGCACAGGGTCCAGGAGTGTTATTGGGCAGGCTGGGCAAGGCACCTCTCTGTGTCAGCAAGTGCATGGGCTGGTGGAGGACTGGGCAAGGCTGAGCACCGAGCAAGGCTGAGCAGACATTAACTCACTGACAAGTACAGAAACCAGGTTGGAGTGCAGAACATTCTGGACTAGGCTACACGACAAGAGCCAGGGATGGGAGAAGGCTGAGCAGGTCCAGGTGGCAGCACCCACCAGCGAGAGTTGGGACTGGGGACTTGCCAGGTTAGGCCAAGCTGTAGCATATAATGATAAAGGCCTAGACAGATGAGGGGCTCCCATTGTGAACGTGAGGGCCAGACTGGGGGCTGTGGTCTCATCTGGACATGGCTGTAGTCTCTCTTGGCATGGGTAGGGACTGGATCTGGGGTGTATCAGACTGGGCTAGACTCCAAAACCAACTGGTGCTCATGAAAACCAGGATGGGTTAAAGATGAACCGGGGGACCCGGCGCAATGGCCTAGTGGCTAAAATCCTCGCCTTGAATGCGCCCCGGGATCCCATATGGGTGCTGGTTCTAGTCCCAGCAGCTCCACACTTCCCATCCAGCTCCATGCTTGAGGACGGCCCAAAGCCTTAGGACCCTGTGCCCGTGTGGGAGATCTGGAGGAAATTCCTGGGTCCTAGCTTCAGATTGGCGTAGCACTGGCCATTGTGGTCATTTGGGGAGTGAATCATTGGATGGAAGATCTTTTCTCTCTCTCCTCCTCTCTGTATATTGTATATCTGGCTTTGCAATAAAAATAAATAAATCTTTAAAAAATAAAAGCGGGAAATGCATGTTCATAAGTCACCTCATATACTATTATCACAAGTTTTACACAACTTAAGATCTTTATTAAAGTTTTTTTTTTTTAAACTGGAAAGTCAGATACACAGATGAGATACAGAGAGAGAGATCTGTCTGCTGGTTCATTCGTTTAAAAAAAAAAGTTATAAACTGGGCTAGGTCTCTTTCCGTGCTAAGCCACAATATGAGCTGTGTCTAGCTGGTGTTCCAAGTTTGGCTGGGCTGGCTGTAGCACACAACAGTAAAAACCGAAAAGGGCAAGGACCGGTTAGAAAAGGCTACTACTATTCCAGCTGTGACAGAAGGTGGACTAAGAAAGGCTAGCCCATGGATCCACCTGTGTGCGCAAGACCTGGCATTGGGAGAGGTTCTGATGGAGGAGCTGTGGCAACTCCTCTATTGGGACACAGTCCCTGCAAATGAATGCAAGAACCAGAACAGGGAGCAGCCCAGAACAGCCCATGTAATGGTACCTACTGGCATCCATTTGGCGCAGTTCTGGAGTGAGCCAGGCTAGGTCAGTTTATATCACCCACTGGGAAATCTGAGAGCCAGAAAAGTGTGTGGTCATGACCAGCCAGTTTACATTACGGTCAAGAATGGGGACTGCCTGGGTGGAGCTATGCTGTAGTCCTTAGCAGCGTGAGCTGGAAATAGGGGTGGGCTAGGCTGGGCTAGGCTACAGTACCCACTGGCAGATGCAAGGTGGCAGCGCTTAACCAGCACATATAAGACCTGGGATGGGGGGTTGGGGGGGTGGGGAGGGAGAAGGAAGTAGGAAAGGAACACAGTAGGGGGCTGTATGGGGCTCCCCTGTGACCCCTCTACTTCTACTAGTGAGCATGGGAGCTGGGGTTGGGGGTAGATCAGGCTGGGCATGTCTACAACACCTGTTGGCCTCAGATGAGTGGCACCAGCAGAAAGCCAGGCTGTGTTGACCATTCCTACTGGTGAGTGCATAAGCCGAAGTGGGTGTAGGTTGGTTGGGTTTTGCTGCAGCAAGGACTGGTGGATGCTGGCCTGGGATGGGCGGGGGTGGGGGTGAACTCTGTCAAGTTAAACTGCAGAACCATCTGCAGAGTACAAGATTCAGGAGTAAGAGTGGGCCCAGTAGGGAAACAGTGGGCACCTCTCTTTTGGGTTGCCACTCTGACTGGTGAGCATGATAACCAGGACTGGGGCAGGCATGGCTAGACAGAGTTGCACCCACCAATAGAAGTGTGGGCTGGATGATTGGGCTAACTGAGCTAAACTAGGCATAAATGCCCATTGACATGTTAGAGAGCTGAATGGGATGTGAAACAGACTGGCAAGCATGAGAACCAGTACAGGAGAGTGCCTGGTGGGGGCTATTGCAAGTTGCCCTGACTAGGCTGTAGCTCCCACTGGATTGCACAAGGGCCAAGTGTATGGTGGTGGGACCAGGCTGGGCTGCAATACCCACTGGTTTGCGTAGAGGACAGACTGGAAACAGAACTGGCCCAGCAATTGCAACTACAAGTTTGAGTGTAAGCTGATTGTGGTGACAGATTTTCCAGTCCCTGTACTGGCAAGCACACACAGAAACACACAAAAATCAAGTCTGGGATCACCTCAGATGAGGCTTCTTTTGATATCTCCCCAACTGAACTGCTGGACCCAGAACTAAAATCATGGAGAAAATTGGTCCATGGTCCAAACGTGGAGTGTTTATGTCAGACCTGGGCCTCCTCAGTGGTTTAGACAGAACAGTGAACAGCATAACCTGGTGCACATGGAAGATATGACGGTACATTCAAACCTGCAAAGGACACCTGGTACAATAACAAAGAATGAAGGAGAGAACACATCAATCAACTACCCCAGCCAAGTGTTAGTAAAAAGTTAGGTAAACGGAGACTCTAAGGTGGACTATGTCAGCTACTGGACTCTGCAGATTTCATCATGCTTGGAGTGGTGAGATTGGCAGCAATTCAAAACTGTTGAAGTATCAAAACCACTTGAGTAGTGCCCTCAGAGCATGCCCCACATTGGGGACCCTGGAATTTGAGAGGCTTGGAGTGGCTTCTCCCCTTATCTCTCTCCTCCCTCCAGATACAGGAAGAAAAAAAGACAATGTGGAAGCAATGGTCTTACCAATTATTCAACCATGTAAAGATCATCAAAACTAAAAGATAAAAATAAACATATTTGCATTCATTATACTGATGGAACTTTTATTCTTCGTCAAATTATACAGGACAGATTTTACTTCCCAAACAAATTTTCTCTTTGACACGTCAATTACATTCAAAATTTCTCATTAGAAAAAAAAAAAAACAAAACAAAACTATGCTGATTGAGACCGCAATTGTAGGAAACTTTTCCTACACATATGTCCTTCAGAAGTCTTCTTCTATATAGTTTTCTGATGTATTCAGAGGTGTGATTGCCAGGGGGAAAAAAAGCTATTACAGACAGATGAGATTAATAAAGTTTCAACTTTGCAAGTTCTCTGACACTTCATGAACTGTAACTTCCTTAAGAATGTCAATTATTACAGCATGTGTCTCCTTCGTGTTTTCTTTATGTGTCATTTCTTACAAGAAATTTCTGTGTTACAAAGTGATTTCATTGGAAAGTTTTCTACACATTGACTATCTTCAGGTCGCTTCTGTGCCACTGTGAATTCTTTAGCTTCTTGAGATACACCTTCTGAGAAATTGGTTTCCCACACTCACTTTCTTCAATATATTTTCCCTGTGAGTTCTTTGATAAATATTGAGATATGCCCGGCAGGAAAGGCTTTTCTAGAATCATATTTATAAGCATCCCTGCTCTGTGAATTCTTTGATATGATGTGATTTTTTTAGAAAAGGATTTTCCACTTACTACACATACAAGGTTTCACCTGATTCAATTTTCTAACGTCTGGGGCCCAATGTGGTGGTCTAGCGGCTAAGTCCTTGCCTTGAATGCACTGGGATCCCATATGGCAGCCAGTTCTAGTTCCAGCAGCTCCACTTCCCATCCAGTTCCCTGCTTGTGGCCTGTGAAAGCAGTAGAGGACAGCCAAAACCCTTGGGACCCTGCACACACGTGGGAGACATGGAGGAAGTTCCTAGCTTGTGGCCTCAGATCAGCTCAGCACAGGCCGTGGCAGTCACTTGGGGAGTCAATGACTTGATGGAAGATATTTCTCTCTGTCTCTCCTCCTCTCTGTATATATCTGACTTTACAATAAAAAATAAATAAATCTTTTTTAAAAATCAATTTTCTAACATCTTAGGAGGTCTCATTGTGGAAAAAGCTTTTCCACTCTTTATCTTAGAAGCTGTTTCCCCTCTGTGAATTCTGTTGGTTTCTGAAATCACACTTGCAGAAACAGGCTTTCCCACAAACTTGATAATCAAAAGATCTTTCTTTTGATTATCAAGTGGAAAATTTTCCAATCACTACATCCAAAAGCTTTTCCCCTGTGTGAATTCTCTCATGATATATTGCATGTGGCTTGCATGTAAAGGCTTTTCCACACTCATTATTCAACGGATTTTCTGTCATGTGTGTTCTCCACGTCCCCTGAGGTCTGACTTGCAGGAAAAAGCTTTTCCACACTCACAACATCCAAAAGGCTTTCCCCAGGTGCGTTATCTCATGCATTCTGAGGCAAGATTTGCGGGTAAAGGCCTTCCCGCATTTAGTACATTTAAAAGGCTTCTCCCCTGTGTGACTCCTCTGATGAACAATGGCCTCCGATTTGTAGGCAAACGCCTTCCCACATTCATTACATTCAAAAGGCTTCTCTCCTGTGTGCAGTCTCTGATGTGTGATGAGGTGTGATTTGCTGGAAAACTGTTTCCCACACTCACTACATTCAAAAGGCTTTTCCCCTGTGTGAATTCTCTGATGTTGTATCACGTGTGATTTACGAGAAAAGGCTTTCCCACACTCACTGCACGCAAAAGGTTTCTCTCCTGTGTGCATTCTCTGATGCCTTGCATGCTCAGACTTAGTGGGAAAGGCTTTCCCACATTCAAGACATTCAAATGGCTTCTTCCCTGTGTGTCTTCTCTGATGCTGTGTAAGGTATGACCTGTGGGAAAAGGATTTCCCACACTCACTACATTTAAAACGCTTATCCCTTGTGTGCATTCTCTGATGCCTTGTGTGGTCAGACCTAGAGTAAAAGGCTCTGCCACACTCACTACATTCAAATGGCTTCTCACCAGTGTGTGTTCTCTGATGTACTATGAGGAGTGACTTGTACAAATATGCTTTTCCACACTCATTACATTCAAAGCGCTTTTTCCCTGTATGCAATCTTCTATGTCTGATGAGCTGTGATTTGCGGGTGAAGGTTTTTACACAGACACTACATCTAAAAAGCTTCTCCCCTGTGTGAATTCTCTGATGAGGGATGGCCTCTGATTTGTGGATAAGGGCTTTCCCATTTTCACTGCATTCCAAAGGCTTCTCCCTTGTGTGCATTCTCTGATGTTTCATGAGGGATGACTTCAGGGCAAAGCCTTTCCCACACTCACTACATTTAAAAGGCTTCTCCCTTGTGTGCATTCTCTGATGTTGTAGCAGATGTGGATTGTAGGAAAAGGCTTTCCCACTCTCACTACCTCTACAAGGTCTTTCCCCTAAGCAAGTTCTCTGATGTGTGATGAGGCGTGATTTGCACGTAAAGGTTTTTCCATAATTGCCACATTCTAAAGTCTTATCCCCCGTGTGAATTCTCGCAGTCTTTCTGGGGTCAGATCTCAAAACAAAAATTTTTCTACACTCAAAACATTCAAAAGATCTCTCCTCTGTCTGCGTTCTCTGATGGCTTAGGGGGTGTGACTTCTGGGAAAAGTCTTCTCCAAACTCACTACCTTCAAAAGGCTTTTCCCCTCTGTGAATTCTTTGATGTATTCTGGGGTCTAACAGCCAGGAGTAGTTGTTTTGAAATTTGTCACAATCATTTTTCACCTTGTGAATTCTGTGATGGATGGCTAGGAAGCATTTATACTTGAAGCAGTTTTTGCAGCAATCACATTCATTGGATTTTGTTCCTGTGCCTGATGTCCGAGTCACTGTCAGATAGGACTTGCAATTCACATCTTTCTCACACTTGAGAGACTCACGGAGATTCACTGTTGGGTGGGTTTGCTCAACAGAATTTTCATGTAAAGTTTCAGCACCAATCTGAATATCTTTTCCTTTAAGAGTTGACTCAGGAAAGGGATTTCTCGCACAATCCCTCTCAAATATAAAGAACACCTTCCTTTGGAGAGTTTTCCTTTGTTCATGGTGTTCAAATGGCTTCCGCACAGCCTGGATCTTGTGATGCTGACCAACAGAGTTTAAGCCATGAGAAAAACCTCCAGGCATGGTAGCAGCATCTAATTTCACTCCAGGTCGCTGTACCTCACACAGCACCCTACGAAGACGCATATTGTGAAATGTATTGCAGGCCCCAGAACTCATTTCAGGACAATCTGACTTCCTGATGATCAGTTTTGGAACATGGAAATCAAGTGTCTCTCTTGAGTCAACTCCATTGTAAGAGAACATGCTGTCTGTAATCATACATCTTATGTCTTGGCTTTCCCTGTTGATCTCAATCAAGTCATCTTTTTCCTGGGCAACTGAAATGAGAAAAACATAGTCATATTCATGAGCTCCTTTAAGTGCTTCCCATGGAACTGTCACATAAAGGCAATGAAGCGTCCTCTGAGCCTTTGAGAAGTGTGTGGTCTTCCTCCTAAATGAACTCAAACAATATATTATGCCAATGTATTTCTCAATGTTCACTGTCAGGATGTTTGTTCAGTACATGAAATACTTTCCATTGATGGATGAATATCTCTGGATGGATATGTTAGGTCAGGGATTGGGACATCTATATCCCATATAGTTCCAGTTTGCGTCGTGGTAACTTTGCTTCCAGTATGAGATGTGATTACTGATACATCCACAACATAACACAATTCTAGATAGGCCTTTGGCTTCAGACTGAATTAACTCTTGAAGCACTCATTTGGATTGTGATCCAATCAATAGAAAACAGTGCTCATTATCTCACTCATTCTTTGCTCTGTCTCTGTCTGTCTCTTTCTCTCTGTGTCTTTCAGCTTCACCATCATTTGGCCATCCAGATGAAAAATTAGAAATGTATCGAATCTGATTGTTTTAAAAAGCTGAAATAATTAGTAAAAGATTTCTGCACTATTTTTCTCAAAAGCATTTAGTTTTCTTTCGATTCTTGTTGGTTTTTTTGGGCAGCAACTTCATTTATGTTTTTCTCTGCCAATCTTTCAGCCTCAAAACTGAAGCTCATTATGGCTCACTGGATGTAGCTACTACTCAAAGCAGTAACATACCACAAGGCTTTAAACAAGAGTCCTGGTTGCTGGACTTCTGATTGAACTGCCTGGTATTAGTCCTAGGAATATAGGATAACATAGGAAATGGAGCAGTAGAAGTATCTCTATACCTCATAATCTGTATATTTACCTCTTTCTCTTTGGTTAGTCTGCTATATGACATGCATATATGTACTTAGTGGAAAGTCAGATTTTCAAAGAGAAGGAAAGACAAAGATTGTGTGTTCCCTGGTTCATTGTCAAAATTCTGGCAGAGGCTGGAGTTGAGCTATTGCAAAGCCAGGAGCCATGAGCTGCTTGCATCTCCCACGCGAGTGCAGGCCCCAAGAATTAATCCATCCTTCCTTGTTTTCACACACAATGCAGGGTGGTAGATGAAACTGTAATAGTTGGGACAAGAATCATTTTCCATATATGATGTTGGCACTTGCAAGCACCGGATTAACCAACAGTGCCATCACACTACACTGCTAAAGTCGAATTTTCAAATAAAATTTTAAGTGGGAAACTTTTATTGGATTTGTTATTTTAAAATATAGGGGAGGAACATATATGTACATTTAAGCAGGAAATTCTTAGAAATAGGACTTTAAAGTATAATTACCTCAGGTTCCATATATCAGGGGAACAGCTATAGAGATCAATGGAATTTTCAAATTAGAAAAGAATGATAAAATCTTTCAGCATATATCTATGAGAAATTGTTATATATGGCTTCTCAGAATCACATACCTAGAGAAGGAACATTTCCATACTTCCCTCTGGATATACTCTTCTTATGAATTTAAGGGATAGGAAGCCTTGGTTTCACGTTGTTATGATCGTTCCTGCTCTGTGTGTAAGGATCCAAGAATTTGGATCACCTTTTGATGCTATGTGAGATGCTTTATCATGGAGCTAGATCATTAGTAGGGCAAATGCCACAGTGCTGGCTCCAGATTTACCATGTATGATATCAAAATACCAAGGATGCGCATGACCCTCTCTGGTCATTTTTTTTAAGTATCAGTGAAATACAGAATGAGAAAATAACAGATAAAGAACTCACATGCACTGATTCAAGCCTCAAATGTTTCCTTTCTATTTGAATTCAGAGGCAGTGGAAGAGGGATTAGGAGGAGGAGGAAGATGATGATAGAAGAATGTGAATAAGGAAAATAAGAAGATGAAGAAGGAGATATACTTATTGGTTTAGTACTAAAATGTTTGCCATACTAAACTCTACATTTGATCTTAGCCAAAAAGCCGAGAAGCAATTGCCATACTAAGCTCTAGGCTGCACTGCAGCCAAAACTGGGAACTCAATCAGAGCAAAAGAGAAGAAACCAATTTCATTCAGTTCCAAAAATATTAGAATAGAAAGAATTAATATATATACAAAAATTTTCCTGATGAAAATCAAAGAATGAAAGTGGAGAGAAAAATAGGCTAGAATTTATGGACAGTAAGCTAGAAAAAAAAAAATGAAGCACTCCTAGAGCAAAGAAGTAATTGCTTTTAAAGAAAGATGTTTTCACCAATACCAAAGAGGTGCAGATATGCTAACGACAACCTTCAATGGAAGTGGTAGAAAGCCTGTGTCTGATGCCTTATCCAGATGTCACAAGCACTAGGACATCAGAAAAAAATTAGTGAGAAGAGTTTCAGTGAACATTTATTTTTTTTCTGGAACTATCTGCTTAGCAAGCATGTGCTGACTGACCTTTGAGGCTCTGGTTTAGGCATTCTTCCACTATCCATGGCTCTGCTCCTCGTTCCAATTTCACGATCAAGTCAGGTTTGGTCACGCGGTATCCTGCTCATGAGGAATAACATAAGACTTTGTCAAATCACAAACTTGGATTTTAATGGAGGTGGGAAAAAAATCCTCATCTACTAGGTAGACAACACAAGTTCTAGTATTAATTATCTCCGAGTGTGTAGATGCTCAGATTCTTCATGAACTCAAATACAGGACTCAGCCAGAGTTAAACTTGCAACAGGCTCCTACAGTAGTCAAATGGGGGAAAATCCAGTTGGGCATGTCAGTGGAATGACACTCACCCAAGGACACCAGGCTGCTATAGGTCTCCAGCATCACATCTCTGTACAGGATTCTCTGGGCAGGGTTCAGATTTTGCCATTCCTCCCAGGTGAAGTCCACAGCCAAATCTTCAAATGACACTAAAACCTAAAAGAGCACATTTCTTCCCAATGTTACATCTGCCACAAAAGTAAAAAAACCCAGACCATATTCTTCTGTGAGTTATATTTACTTGTGACACAGGAAGCAGCTATTTCTGTAATCAACATGGAAACAGAAACCAAAATCACATGAAAATAAAATATTCTCTATATCAGTTATATAATTTAAAAATCAGATTCCTTTTGATTTGCAATTCATCCTTTGAATAATCAGAAAGGTACTCAGAATGCAATTTATAGACTCAAGCATACACATACTCAGTATGAAGCAGGATAAAGAATTTGTGTTTTAAATAGATATTGTGGGCCTGGTGAGGTGGCATAGCATGCTAATTCTCTTTTGCCCTGTCAGCATCCCATATAGATCACGGCTGCTCCACCTTTTATCCAGCCCGTTCACCGCCCAGGAGAGCAGCTGAAAAGTCCTAGTCCTTGAGCCTCTGCATCCATGTAGGAGACCTGCAAGCAAGCTCCTGACACCAGACTCAGGCTAGTCCAGTTCTGGGCATTCATGCCAAATGAAAGTAGAAGATTCTCTCATTTTCATTTTCTTTTTCTTATTCTGACGTTGAAGTAACATAATAACATACATATGTGTATCTACAAATATACTGCCATTTTATCAGGTTGAAATTCACTAAAATATAAACTATATCGCC
Source organism: Ochotona curzoniae (assembly GCF_017591425.1). NCBI lineage: Eukaryota > Metazoa > Chordata > Mammalia > Lagomorpha > Ochotonidae > Ochotona > Ochotona curzoniae. The sequence continues at coordinate 18,447,734 of NW_024465894.1, read as the reverse complement.
ATTTTCTCACTGAATGTGTTCTCATAAATATGATGCAAAAACAAGTAAAATGGTAAAAGTCCAAAAAACAAAGTGCAGTTAATGCATTTCATGCATTCTGATCTAAAAACCCCAACCATGAAGACACTGTCAGCCAGTAGATTCTGAATAGGTTTCATCACAATTGGAATGGCAAGATTGGCAGCAATTCAGAACTGGTGAACTATCAAAACTGCTTGAGCAGGATCCTCAGTGCGTGACTCACGTTGGGAACCTGGGTTGGGTGGGAGGCTGGGTAGGGCTTTTCCCTTTGTTTCTCCCCTGACCCCAGATATAGGGGAAAAAATTATATTAGTGTGGAAACAATGGTATTACCTACTTTGTAGTAGCCCTTGACCCTTTGTACCCTAATCAACTAGGTAAGATCATTTAAATATAAAGAAATAAAAATTTTTAAAAAAACAGTGCAACCGGAGAATGAATATTACAGAAGATGGTCTGTGCATGGTTAAACACAGGGAGAATCATTAGTCTCGAGGAAGCAGAGTACATTCCAGGAAATAGAAGGGGACAGGCCAACAGCAGAGGCACCTGGAGACTAATGCACACAGCAAAGCAGCAGAGACAATGCTGTCACATTGCAGTGACCAGATACCCCAGTGGCAGTCAGCGAGCAGAAAACTGAGCTCCACCAATGGCAGGAGCTGCACCAGCAGCCAAGTGGGAAGGGTTTTCACCTGGAGCTCAGCAGGTAAACCCAAAGAACTGCCCATCTTCCTGATTCGTTAAATTTGGGCAGGAGCAGAGACAGAGCAGTATACACGAAGCAGTCGGTGCAGGAATAGGGTGGATTTCACAGTCAGAACTGCCAACACAGCCACATCTGGTGGGCCTTTGTGCAAGGAGTTGATGGCTACAGGGATGGGACTGTACATCCTCATTTCTAGCTCAGTGCATTGCACCAATATTGCATCCTACAGGATCCACCCGAGATGAGTCTGGGCAGCCCACATACTTAATCACCAGAAGATCCAGAACCACACCAGTGGCACATTAAAGTGCCATTTTGTGCAGTGTGGCAAAGGAAATAAAGAGAGAACAGTAATCTGCACACATGCTGAGCTGGGATAAAACTCACTTCCAATTTAGTGCATTGTACAGGTCTCACAGGGGAAATAAACCCAACTTTGGCATCAACTGGGTCAAAACAGGTCAGGCTAGACTAGACCTCAGGCTAACGGAGAGGAGGTTCAGACAAAATCAGCATTACCAACAACCTAGTTATTTAAGACACCTGGGTGTATCTCCCTGATCCTGGAAACTGCTCAAACTGGTACAGGAAGGCAGAGAAAGTTTTCTACCAACTTTGCAACCAAAGAATGGGATCACAGAAGGTGGGCTTACAGAGACCATGGCAAAAGCCTAACGCAAGAATCCAGATTTGAACCTCCCTGCAGGGAGTAGCATAAGAGATTGCAAACAAAGAACTGGGAACCAACCACAATAAGTCAAATCAAACTCTAGATCTGTGGGTGATATAGCTTAGAGACCTGCCCTACAGAGAAGAATACATTAACTAGTAGTACAATGAGCAAGAGCAAAGAAAGAGACAGAGGCACAACGAACATTACTGAAGACTTCCCTGCAAAGCAGCAAAAGCCTTTTCTAACCTTATACATAACTGAGGAAGACACCAAAAATGGGGATAAAAACTTCAAAACATTGGGCCCGGTGCAGTGGCCTAGCAGCTAAAGTCCTCACCTTGAAAGTACCTGGATCCCATATAGTGCTGGTTCTAATTCCAGCAGCCCTACTTCCCATCCAGCTTCCTGCTTGTGGGAAAGCAGTTGAGGATGGTCCCAAAGCCTTGGGACCCTGCACCCATGCTTCGGATCGGCGCAGCATAGGCTGTTGTGGTCACTTGGGGAGTGAATTAATGGATGGAAGATCTTCCTCTCTCTCCTCCTCTCTGTATATCTGCCTTTCCAATAAAATAAATCTTAAAAAAAAAAAAAAGACACCAAAACTTCAAAACATCTATTATAAAGCTTCTTGTCAAAAATGAGAAGCACACCCAGGAGACCAAGAAAATTCAGTGGAAAGTCTGCATAACAGAATGAATGAAGCAGAAGAATCTCAGAATCAGAAGATATTTCAGGACACAAGGGTGAAACAATCAAAAAAGCTGGAACAAGAACCGATTCAAAGAAAACAATCGAAGTATTAAGGGATCTATTAAAAAGCCAAATAAAATACTTATGGAAGCTGCAAAAGATGAAAGATGAATAAAAAGAAAAGCTGTGTTTAAAAATATATTTAACGGAATAATAAAGACAAATTTCCCTAACCTGGAGAAAGAACTGGGAAACAGAAAACAGGAGGGCACAGAACTCCCAAGAGCATTGGTCAAAAGAGATCTTCACCACAACATGATAATCAAAGTTTCTTCAGTAAAAAAAAAGAAAGGAAGGAAGAAATGATCCTTAATTGTACATGTGAAAAAAAACAACTGACATACAGAGGCATGTCAATCCGATTCACACCTGACCTCTTACAGGAAACTCCACAGGTCAAAATAAAATGGAGTGATATATTCCAGATTCCTAGTGGGAAAAAAAACTGTCAGCTCACAATAATATACCCAGCAGCTTTCCTTCGTCTTTGAAAATGAAAGAAAATTCTTCAATAATAAAGTAAAACTCAAAGAATATTCCCCTTCCAGACCTGACCTATACACCTCAACACCAGCCAGTTCACATCCAAGCCAGAACTTGGTGTTGACTGGTCAAGGCTAGGCTGCTATACCAACCAGCACAAGCTGAAAGTGGGGGCAGGTTGGCTCGAATTGGGCTGAAGCACCCATTGGTGGAAGCTGAGGAGACATGAGCCATGTCAGTCTTGAGGTGCTGGGACGGGGTTCATGAGCCTTAGAGACAGAGGACCACTTGGGCTCACACCTGTGAGGTGGTGCCAGGTTGGTGTGTCCTGGGGGTGGAGATTCCAGTAGGTCTAAGATTGCATGTCCCAGGGCCTTGGGCCCACCTGCACAGTGGGTGCTAGATCCATGAGCCTAAAGGGTCTGGAGAGGCCTGGGTCTCTTGGCCCAGGTCACTGGATCTACCTTTTGGTTGATGCCAGACCCATGAGCTCCAGAAGTACTGGGTCCAGCAGGGTTTGGGTCTCCTGCACCAGGTCAGTGGGCCCATGTGAGTGGTGGCTGCTGGGTTTGTGAGCCCTGGGGGTAGGGGTCCAGTTGGTCTCAGGTCACATGGCTCATGGTCTCGAGTCCAACTGCTCCAGTGGGTGCCTAATGCTTGAGTCCTGGAAGTAGGGGGTACAGAGGGGCCTAGGTCTCCTGGTCCAGGTCACTGGCCCCATCTGTGTGGTGGGTGTTGGGTCTATGAGCCCCAGAGGTGGCCTCCTCAGTGTAAAGAATGGATGCTGGACAGTACACCATGGTGCACACAGAGGACATGGCAGTCCACTGGGGCCTGCGGAGGACATCTGGTACCATAGCAGAGCACTGAGAACAGAACAGATGGACAATTACCCCAGCAAACAATGACAGCAAATACCTGGGCAGCTGGAGACTATAAAGTCAATTGTGTCAGCCAATGGACTTTAGAAGGAATTCTTCATCCATAGATGGGCAAGCTTGACAGCATTTTGAAACTATTGCATACACTTGTGCAGAATCTTCAAAGCATGTGCCTCACTGAGACTCAGGGTTGATATTGGGTGGCCTTAGGTACTGGGATGGTTGAGAGGCCAGTATGGCCTATCCTCTTATATCCTCCCCCGAGAAACGGGAAGAAGAAAGAGAAAGTTTGGAAACAATGATCACACACACTTCTCCCTAACCCTAGATCCTTCCCACCCTGATTCACTATTTAAACATCATCTAAAATAATAAAAAATGAAAATAATTTTTAAAAAGGAAATATTAAAAAAAAAGATGTTTTCTTGACAGAGCAAAGTAACAGCACCCACCAAAAGAACATTCCATTAAAATAACAAGAGAAGAATAAATGAAACAATGAATAAAACATTGCTAAAACGAGAGGACCAACATATCTCCCATTGTATTAATCCTGAATGTAAAGAGCTTAAGCTCATCAATCACATGTCACACTGGATTTAAAAAAACAAAACCCATCTATCTGTTGCCTACAGGAGACACATCTCACCAACAAAGCTCAGCAGAAACTGTATCTCATGGATTTTGATGTTTTTATTTTTCGAAAATTTTTTTTCTCATACTAAATTCTCCAACGACTCATAGGTAACACAAAAGCATCATTTTCCTCAAGAATGTTGTTGATTTTCTTTTTCATTTCTTCAGTGACACATTACTCATTCAGTACCATGTTATTTAACTTTATGGCACTGTAAATTTCTATTTCTGTTCCAATTGCTGCTTTTTTTGTGTGTGGTTTTTATTTAGTAACTGTGTATGGAGACCACAGATCCAGATGTCAGGATACAATGTAGTATGCATCTCTACTTCCACAGCAAAGATAGACTCCCAATAAAACTGTTAAATATATCGTGACAACAGAATGCTGGACTCTGCCATTGTCCATTTCCACAATAAGGAATTAGATAACTGTTAATGAAAAACTATAACACAGTAATTACATAGGTAAAATCAGTTTGGGAGGGGATTTTGGGATTGGTATAAGGGAAATCCCAGAGCCTATGGAACTGTATCATAAAATAATAATAATAATAATCATTTAAAAAGCTGTACAAGCTGATGTTGTGAGTATTGTTCAAGTGGGCAGAAAACGCAAATGAGGAAATGATAATTGATGAGCTCTTTATGTGCAAAACTGAATTAATGAAACAAACCATTTTCAAATGCTTACTATTTTATCAAGAACAATTTGAGCACAGTAGGTGAAACCTCATGGAACAAGCTTACAGAATCAAGAACAATCGTATGGAAGTCAATGATGATGTTAAAATAAATATGACCCTGAGAGCCATGGTCCACAAATAAATTGTTAGAATTGTTCATTTGCTTAAAGGTGAAGAAGTAAGTACATCTCCGAACTGTTTTAAATAACAAGAGAAGTAGACAATAAGTCAATATTTAGGGCCCAGCACAGTAACCTAGTGGCTAATGTCCTCTCTTACACACCCTAAGTCCCATATCCCATGGGTTTCCTTGCTATTCCACTTCCCTTTCAGCTTCCTGCTCGTGGTCTGGGAAAGCAGTAGAGAAGAAGCCAAAGCCTTGGGAACCTGCACCCACATGGGAGACCCAGAAGAGGCTCCTGCTTCCTGGCTTTGAATTGGCTCAGTTAACCAGTGGACGGAAGATCTTTCCGTCTCTCTTCTATGTAAATCTGACTTTGCAATAAAAATAAATGAATTCAAAAAAAGCCAAAAAGTCATGCTTTAAAATACTGAAACCTAGTTATAGTCCCAAACATTAAGGTAAAGTACAAGGTTTATAGCTCCACTCTCACAACCACCCAAAAGAACTTTAAAAATGCGGCATTTTGACTGTGAGGAGCCACGTTAGGTTACAGACAGAAGCACGGAAACAGAACAACTCAGGCACGGAGTGCATGCTCTGAAAGGTCTATGACAGCAAGTGCAGCATGGACAGGAGAAATGAAAGGCATTTCACAAGGCAGACAGTGGCACCTTGAAAAGCTAAAAAAAAAAAAAAAACAAAAAAGGTAAAAAATTAGAGGTCACCCCAATACGTTTTCTTAAACTGGGCAATCTGCCTGAAATGATGTTCCTGTTCTCTGAATCTTAAATCTTTTCTTTTAGAAAAGGAAAATAAACAATCCTTTAAGAAATACCCACTGTGGTAATTTTCATTCTGCTGAATGCACTGACTTTGCACACAGAAAAGGAAGAGTGCTTAGGACGGCTTTTCTGCTTGGGACACAGGTGTATGCTTCAGAAGAAACTATGCCTCAAGAGTTCACCAGTTCCTGGTGCCATCCACATATTCAGGATTGGAATGTAAAGTGACAAAGCAAGGAGAACTTAAGGCTTGTCTCCTAGTATATGGGATGAAGCTAAGAGGAAAGCAGAATCCAATGCCTACTCATCTCCCATACAGTTGCTTGTACAAAGATCACACACATGGGATCACACCTTGTAGCCTGGAAGAACTTGGACAAGACCAATGCACTCTGGTCAAGGAAATGCCAGCAGAAATCCATTTTATCACTTCTGAGAGCGCTGGTTGGTTCAGTGCCCTATCATTTCTTGTTCCACAAACACAATGTGCTAGTAAAAGCCAGTCTACCAGCCGAGGAGAGCAGGAGTGGATGCACATCTTGAATGTGGAAGTGTTTCAGACGCCAGGAGCCACTTACTACCTATTAATAACCAGGCTCACTGTCCCCGAGATTCTCAGACTCCCAAAAAAAGTCCATGAATCACATCAGTCCATCCTCACACAGCGGTTATGGCAAGTCCATCGTACCCCGCACACATTAGAAACAACACTAATGCTTTTCATTCTGTCCAAAACACAAATCAGTAGGTGTATTGATACTTCACAATTGGGTAACATGTTCTGTTCCATGGTTGCCCAAAATTGCCTCAACATGAGTTTGCTTTTTTTAAACAGCCACCGTGCATTTACTCAACGGGAAACTGAGACCCCTCAACAGTTGTGCCATTTTGTTAGTCTTGCAAACATACTAATTATATCCACCTTTCACCTGAAACCCAGGTACAACATCACATAAATCACATTCTTTCTTAATGAGGTCCAACTGACACACTCAGAATCCAGCAATATAATACCTTATTTGTCTTGGGATTTAGAAGAAATATACAGTTTGTTTATTACAGTTCATTAATCTTGACACTACTACTTTACAGATCAGTGCATGCTAAATCATGGCTGCCTTCTCAGAAACAATGGGAAGATATTCACAATGGATTAAAGGAAAACATCCTTCTACCCCGACACTATATCTAATGGAATTACTGTAAAGTATGAGTTGAACAGGGGTACATATTAAAGCTCAGTGGGTGAGGGCTCTCCCTGGGATGCACATCACCTGCCCTGCCTCTGCCTGAATTCACACGCAGGGAGACAGCCGGTGGTGATCAAGGTACTTCAGCCCAAACCAAGCACATAGGAAACCTGGACTGACTTCAGGCTTTGAGCATTTAGGCAAACAAATAAAAAAGTTAGATATTTCTGTCACTTTGTCACCCAAAGAAATGTATCTGCACATTAATGTAAAGAATGATACATTGCCCAACCAATGAAAACCTAGCATAATTAATCACAAGCTGAGCTATACTAGAGAACGCTGAAAAGTTCACCAGGGTGGCAGGAAAGGACTTAGATCATTGCTCCCATGAAGAAGAATCATCATCCCTACAATGATGATCAGATCAGTGGGTAAAAGTGAAGGACTTGAGCCTTTAGTGTGCTCAACATCTTCAAAGGGATGATTATTTGAAACAAAACATCAGGTGAGTCACTCATAAGTCGACTCACTGTGGAAATATAAAAATATAAATGGTAGGGCCCAGCATGATAGCGCAGTGGATACAGTCCTCGCCTTGCACGCCTGGAATCCCATATGGGCGCCGGTTGTTATTCCAGCGTCCCTGCTTCCCATCCAGCTCCCTGCCTGTGGCCTGGGAAAACAGCAGAGGATGGTGTAAAGCCTTGGGAACCCTGCACCCATGTGGGAGACCTGGAGGAAGCTCCTGACTCCTGGCTTCAGATCAGCTCAGCTCCAACCATTGAGGCCGCTTGGGGAGTGTACCATCGGATGGAAGATCTTCCTCTCTGTCTCTCCTCCTCTCTGTACATCTGCCTTTCCAATAAAAATAAATAAATCTTTAATATGTATATATAAAAATGATCATAATTTAAACAAATGGAACTATTCAATTTAAAGTCCATATATCACATAGGATGTAGTGCAGTGCAACTCCAAGCATATTGTGATGAATATCTCATTCAGCTACATTCTAGCAATTAGTAACAAGTTAAAGCACAAAATCAATATGTACCAACTGAATAAAAGGAATGCAACAAGATAGCATATGTTTGCTACAGCCACACTCATAATACTATGGGGCCCAGTCAAGTGGCCTAGGGGCTGAAATCCTGTCTTGAATGTGCCCGGAATCCCATATGGGCACTGGTTTTATCCCGGTAGGCCTTCTTCCCATCCAGGTCTCTGCTTGTGGCCTGGGAAAGCAGTCAAGGACGGCCCAAAGCCTTAGGACCCTGCACCCATGTGGGAGACCTGGAAAGGTCTGGGGAAGAGCTCCCAGCTCCAGGCTTCCGATTGGCACAGCACTGGCCATTGTGGCTACTTGGGAAGAGAATCAGCAGACGGAAGATCTTCCTCTCTGTCTCTCCTCCTCTCCATATATATCTGACTTTGCAGTAAAAATAAATAAATCCTTTAAAAAAATACTATAGAGGAGTGACATAAATAACAGCAGTTCGTTTTCCCATAGCCTGTACAACGAAAGTTCAAAAACACGCTACATGCAGATTTGACTTCTCCTGAGTTCCTTCTGGTAGTTTCAAGATGGTCAGCTTCTCACCATGTCCTCAGACTCTATGTCCCATAATATTTGGTGAATTTTGCTAACTTTTCGTTTGAACTATGTAGCAAATATGTCTGCGTTTCTGGCATGACATCAGAATAAACAGAGATCAATTTAGAAACAGCTGAGACAACTCTAGCAGATTCCAAACATTAAAAAAAAAAAAAAACAAACTTGATCTCATTTACATAGTTTCTCTCACCAAATTGTATTTACTTTCACTTTTTTTTTAAATTATACAATCCTCACGAAGGTCTAAAAGCACAATATACAATACACCGAGCAATAAAAACATAGAGAACTTACTGGAGAGGTAGTCATTTTCTTGGTTCTTAAATACATACACAGTGCTCTAGAATCATATCTAGAAAAGAAAGTGAATTGGAAAACTTGTGAGAGAGCTGGTCTGGCTTGCTCCTAGATTCTACACTGCAAAGCAAGATCATGATGGAAACAAACACAGAGTAACACACACCTTCTCAGAAAAGGCAAAACCAGTGAGCTCTCCCGTTCAGGAACAGTGCTTTACCCATGAGAAGAGACACAAAAGACGTCCTTAAGGGAACACTCACAATTATTCTGAGTGGGAGAGATGAAACACAGCCACTGTTAGGTTCAGAGAAACATTTATTTGATACCGTATTTTGCAAACTGTTCATGAAAATAACCAACGGATCATTTTAAAGATGCCTGAACCAGTAGCGTACAGTGTGTCCTGGAAACACAATGGCTTCATAAAGTAGTAAGTATTAAGGTGGGGTGCATTTCAAAATCCTTGTGAAAATATCAAAGTGTCAGTCAACGTTAATTACTTGACTAGAAATCCTGAATTCCATCTGTCAACCCATCCATTTGCCGATAACTACCTAACAAAGCTTAACTTGTTACAGCAGGATCTGCACTTTTAGTCCCCTTTCCAGTTTCTGTCATATAGTATTCGGCAAAGCAACAGCAGGCAGCCCAAGTATTTGCGCCCCTACACCCATGTGAGAGACCCAAGGAAACTCCTGACTCCTGACTTGCACCCAGCTCAGCTTGGCCATTCTAGCCACTTGCAAACGAACCAGCAAATGCAAGATCATCTGACTCTTTCTCTCCCTCTCTGTCTCTGTAACTCTGCTTTTCAAATGAATAACTAAACCTAAGAGAGAGAGACAGATGGGGTCAGCATGGTGGTAGTGGTGGTATAGTAAGTAAAGCAGCTGCCTGTTACGCTGGAATCCCCCACGTGTGCCAGTTTGAGACCCAGCAGCTCAAGTTCTGATCCACTGCTTGCTACCATGCCTGAGAAAGCAGCACCTACATTACACGAAAGACCCCAAAACAGCCCTGGTCTCCTTTCAAACCTTTGAACAATGAAAACTTTTGTGACTTTCATTTGGTGAGGGAATCAGTGGACGGAAGTCTCACTGTCTTTCCCTCTCCCTCCCTCCCCTGTTAACACTTTCAAATAAATAAATCACAAATGAGGAAAAGAAAAGCAAAACAGACCTAATGATTACTTTCAGAACCAAAGCATTGTAAGTGCTTCTTCAAGAGCAGAAGATGCACAATGATTTTCCAAGGGGTTAATTAGGCAGATTACACAACAAGGAAACCAGAAACATTAACTTAATTTGTGCTACAATGGTGTTTAAGATTTATGACTTTGGAAGTGCATCTTCTCATGTACCATTTACTCAAGGTCTAAGAAAACATCTCTCATCTTGACAGTTCTGAAGGATTATAAGGAATTCTTATGCACTGTTTAATCTCTCGTATATCAGTTTTTTTCTAAAAATCAGAAACACCATGTAACACAAACACTCCCTTTTCTCATTCTTTCTACTTAGGATCACATCGTAATGTTTTCTAGTATGTTTTCTGTGGAACACTCTGCCTTCCTGCATACAGTCAGCAAACATTTCATGGGTGTGTGTGCATGTATACACACATGTGGTTATGTGTTCATGCTTGCACCTATTTGGACAATGATTTTCAATAAAAAGAAACTATTAGAAGCTCCTGCATTCATTTTTTAAAGAAACATTTTTTTTTGAAAGGCAGATATGCATGCATTGATTTTAAGGATTATTTTGAAGGGGAAGCTATTAGAAGCCCCACTATTCATTTTTTTAAAAGAGATATTCATTTTTATTTGAAAGGCAGATATACACAGAGGAGGAGAGAATGTGGAAAAGATCTTCTGTCCACTTCCATTCACTCCCCAAGTGGCTGCAACAGTTGGAGCTGAGACGATCCGAAGACAGGAGCCGGGAGCTTCTTCTGGGTCCCTCCCGTGGGTACAGGGACCCAATTTTGGGCTGTCCTCTGCTGCTTTGCCAGGCCACAGGCAGGTAGCTAGATGCAACGTGGAGTAGCAGGGATTAGAACTGGTGCCCATACAAGATCCTGGCAAGTGCAAGGCAAGGTTTTTAGCCACTAGGCTACTGCACTCAGAGAGAAAGCTGCCTAGCAGCACATCATTAGGCCCCCAAAAGTTGTGTCATGAAGTGCTGACCTCCACTTTGATTTTATTTGCAGATTCTTTAGGTTATTAACATCAACAAATGATTTCACAGGCTGTGAAACCTTGATTTAAACTAACATAGCCTCCCCACAAAAGGACGCATCTGCACAGGGGAAATGACATGTAAGGGTACAACAAGATGGTGACTGCTGCAACCAGGGAGCGAGACATCTGGGGAAATAAAACTTGCTATACGTTGCCCTTAAATTTTCAATCACTAGAACTATAAGAAATAAATTCCTACGATTTTTTTTTATTTTTTATTTATTTTTTTTTTATTGTTGCTTACATTATATTATGTAGTACAGTTTTATAGGCGCTGGGGATCCCCCCCACCCCTCCCATACCCCTCCTCCCATGGTGGATTCCTCCACCTTGTTGCATAACCATAGTTCAAGTTCAGTTGAGATTCATTGCTTGCAAACACATGCCTAGCATAAAGTTCAGCGTCTTATTGTCCAGATAAGTTCAGTGGCCTCTTGGGGAGACCTTCTATGGTCTGAAGATAGGTCTAACAGAGTAAAGATCCAGTCAGTTAAAAGCCCCAACAAGGCCTCAGTATCATTATACAACATTAATTCCATAATGTTGTATAATTCCTACGATTTAAGACAAATATGCAATGGTTTTTGTGTGGCAACCTTAGCCTTATACTTATTTATGCCTATCTTCCTGCAGCCAACAAGAAGGCAGCCACCATTATTATGGAAGTCCAGATACTAAAAGTGACGTCATTATGTGTCCAAACATCTATATTTGATCTTGGCCAAAAGGCCAAGAAGCAATCAAACAAACAAAAACATCAAATAAGAACCTAAGTTCTCATCTCTAGAACCCAAGGAAAAACAATCAGTGAAAGAAACAACCAACAAATGAATTAACAACAAAGCAAAACCCAAGGAGACAAATCCAGGGGCGGCACAATAAAATAACCAAGATGAACTGAAAGAATCTTATCATTATGGGGAGGAAGATATGTGTAATTCTGTCCTTGTCTCGTGTTGAAAAATGTTGACATGGTCGAGGACAGTGCACAGAACATGAAATATTAAAAGTGAGAAGCCACCTGTCACAGCATTCGGGACGGGGAGCCAAGGGAGGAGCTGCCAAGAGACTTGTCACTTTTTGCCCTTTAGAAACATGAAGTGACTCTCTCTGGCCCCTTCTGGAAATCCAATGTAGCTTTACAAATCAGAGGTGCAGCAGAATAATAACATATTGAAGGGTAGGGATTATATTATTTTCTAACTCTCAGAAAAACGTAGAGCGTTAGCTGACCTATCTGCCTCCCAGCTGGCCTGCGTGCACATTCACACCTCACACACTATCTCTTTCAACATAAAAGATAAATAAAGTAAAAACATTGGCTATTTTTTTTTAAAAAGTAAATAAATGTTTAGCCAGATTAAGAAAATGTAGACTCATAACTAAATCAAATCCATAACGAGAATATATTACAATTGACATAACAGAAACAAAATATCACTAGGGACTACTAACAGCAACTGTTAAACCACAAATTTGAGGACAAAGTTAATTTACAGAAATATATAACCTGACAAATTGAACCAGAAAGACATTGAAAACCTGACTAGACTAATAGGAAGTCACAACACTCAGTCAGGAGTATGCAGTATCCAAATGAAAACTCACCACCTAATGACTTAAGAGTCAACCACAGTAAAATGTTTTTTTTTTTTAAGAAAGCAATACACATCTTTCTAGAATTATTTTACGAGTTTGATGGTAATCCTTCCAAACTTACACTACAGGGACAGCAATGTCTAGATTCCAAACCCAGAATGAACTTGAATTTCAAAGATTTCTGACTCTGCATGACGAATATAGACACAAACATTCTTATCCAAATAGATGTAAAAGCATTCCAACATATCAAAACTGATACGTTATAATCAAGTCAACTATAACCTGGGGATGTATGGAGTCAATATACACAAATTAATAACCAAACACATCACACTCAACAGGATAAGCATCATTAGAATCACCTTGAGTTGTACAAGCTTTAATACAATTCTGTGGACATTTTTCAGAAAACTTTGAATAGTTATAGAAGGTACATATTTCAATAAAATAAAGCATATATATGAAAAGCCCATTATACTATTTGATACCCCCCACCAAAAAAAAAAAAAAACACATTTTCTGCAGGATTTGGAAGTAGATAAAAACTCTCCACGTTATTCAACTGAAGACTTGCCCAAATAAAATAGTCTAGAAAAGAAAATAAAAAGTACAGCAATTGCAAAGATGTTTTCTCTTGTCAAAAAAACTTAATTCTATTTAGAGAAACCTAATGGAGCTATCAAGAATTGGGAAATAAATTTAGTAAAGCTGTAGGATAAAGATGAACACAAACAAATCAGAAGCACTTTTACAAATGAACAGGGAACTGACTGAGAAAGACATTTTGGAACACTCTATCCTGATAATAGCTATGAGAACACAAAATATCTTGGGATTAACTCAGGATGTAAAAGAACGCAATAATAGAAATTATAAAATACATTGGGAGGGTCAGGCAGCTGCTCGAGCAGTCACCGGTGACATCAATGGTCAGGGAACTCTCCTGTCCGGGTCAGGCAGCTGCCTGGGTTGCCCGGGTGCCAACGGCACTGGATGAAGCCTTCAGGTCTCTTGGTGGCAAACTCTGAGGGCTTGGAGGTGTTGATCTGAAGAGGGTCTGGGGAATTGACCAGGTCAAGAACTGAGGGAGACCTATGGATAAGGCCACTATATGTGTGGGTAAGCAAGGGGCTGAGACCAAAATGGTTAGGAGGCAGGAACACGAGGGCATTTAAGGGTCATGCGAAATTCCAGCACATGTGAGAGACCTGAGCTGGGGTAATTAGCTTCAACCATCACCCATCACACAGAACCACTCACTGGCACACACAAAAGCTAGCATTTGGCATAGCTGGTAGAGCAAGACCACAGTACCCACCAGTGAGAACTGGAACAGTGGAGTGGTGATTTTAGATGGGCCATGAAAACACCTAGCAAGTAAAAAATCGGGTCTGGCAGCAGGATCTGTGAGGGATATGTGGACTCAGCCCTGTGGAACTGCAATTGCTACTGGCACACCCTAGAGCTGTGGATGGGATTAGGCCTGGCTGGGAGCTAAGGGGACATCCCAGTTGAGTCTGGGCTGGACATGGCTACAGCCTTCTTCAGCAAGGGTGAGGAAGGGGTCTAGGGAGCAGCAGATTGGGCAACACTCCAGCACCCACTGGTACTCATGAAAGCCAGGGTAGGTGTCAGACGGGCTGGGCTAGGTCTTTTCTACCAGTGAACCACATGAAAGGTGTGTGGGCGTGGAGCAGGTGTGATTAGACTGCAACACTCAACAGTAGAACCAGAATGGGTGTGTGCTTACTGAACAAGGCCACTGTTCCTGCCAGGACAAGAGATGGACAAAGTCAACCTTGGTTAAGGACCTACTGTGGTACACAAGATCTATCACTGGGAGGAGACTCAATAGAGGAGCCTGGGAAACTCCTTCCTCAGGATGCAGTCCCTGCAGGTGAACGCAAGAACCAAGGCAACGAGCTGCCCAGGCCATGCCAGGTTATAATACCCACCAACACATATTTGGGTTAGGTCTGGGGACAGACCAGCCTGAGTCTGTTCATAACATCCACTGGCAGATCTGAGAACCAGAACAGAGTGCATGCAGGGAGGCCAGGTTGGGCAGCAACACCAGCCACTTCACATTAGAGCCAGGACAGGGATCATGCTGGATTGGGCTAGGTTGTAACACCCAAACAGCAGGCACTGGAACTAGGGACAGACTGGACTTACACAGGATATGCAATGGCAATAGAGGATGAGGTGAGGTGGGCCATGCCAACCTGGTATATGTGGGTGCTGGGATTGTTAGCCTGGGGGGCAGGCAACCCAGCATACTTGGGTCACCTGGCTCAAGCCCTTGGGTCCATCTGTGAAGTGGGTGCCAGGTTCATGAGCCTGGGATCGACGGATCTGGTGAGGCTCAGGCCACGTGGCCAGGTCCTGAGGTCTACCTGCCAGGTAGATGCAAGGTTCATGAGCCCCAGAGGCAGGAGATGTAGCAGGGCTCAAGTCACCTGGTCCAGGTCCTGGGACCCACCTGCGTGGTGGGTGCCAGGTTCATGAGCACCAGTGTGGGGATCCAGCGGGGTTCAGGTCACCTGGGCTGAATCTCTAGACCTGCCTTCCATTTAGGAAGTGAACCAGCAGACGGAAGATCTTCCCTGTCTCTCCTTCTCTCTGCAAATCTGCTTTTCATAAATCTTTAAAACATAAATAAAAATGCATAAATGATGTGTGTTTAGCCTAGCACTTGAAAAACGTGTGCCTTACACTGAACAATCAATAAAATAG
This sequence comes from Ochotona curzoniae, assembly GCF_017591425.1. NCBI lineage: Eukaryota > Metazoa > Chordata > Mammalia > Lagomorpha > Ochotonidae > Ochotona > Ochotona curzoniae. The sequence goes on along the minus strand of NW_024465894.1, from coordinate 18,432,301 downwards.
ACAGACATAAATTAGGAATAACATATGCATAAAGATAGTTCATTGTAGCATCAATCCAATGGGACCTGGAACTGCAACATTCAGACTCTTCAAGATTTAGATCATAAAAGTAACAAGGGGTATGTGGTGAAACAGAGGACAGTTCCCCAAGAAGTCATCACAACGCTTCCTACCAGCACTCCTAAACAGAGCATCAAACTGTGAACAACAACAAAAAATGCTCAGAAAACTACAAGGACAAACCCACCAGCAGTAACAAGTACAAATAAGACAACCATAAGTACCCCACCATTGTGAATTAGTGTCTGTATGTTATCACACAGATACCAATTAATAATAGATGAAGGATAGGGCCCAGCCCGGTGAGTCTTCGCCTTGCACATGCCAGGATCCCATAGAGGCACCTATTCTAATCCCGGCAGCCCCACTTCCCATCCAGCTCCCTGCTTGTGGCCTGGCAAAGCAGTCGAGGATGGCATCAGCCTTGGGACCCTGCACCCACGTGGGAGACCTGGAAGAGGCTCCTGGCTCCTCACTTTGGATGAGCTCAGCTTTGGCCGTTGCGGCCGCTTGGGCAGTGAATCATCAGATGGAAGAACTTCCTCTCTGTCTCTCCTCCTCTGTATATATCTGACTTTCAAATAAAAACAAATAATAAATCTTTTTAAAAAATAATAAAGAACATAAATTCACTCCACGTGTTAGAAAAATTACAAAATAAGAAAGTGTACATGCACAAAGATTAGACACTCAACTCTACCAACACCTGCTCCAGAATCAGAATTTAACCATAATCTGAAGGTATTTTTAATTATGTAAAAAATTACCATGAATAAACATGTGAAGAAAATCCAACTAAGAGATTTTCACCTAAATTAAAATAACAAAAAAAAAAAAAAAAAAAGGAGCAGCAGCCAAGCAAAATACTGTTGAGACACACAAGAATTTAAGCAAAAGGAATCAGACTCCCTCCTCTGAGGGACAGCAGGGACAAGAGGTCAGAACCTCAGTGAGCTGGGCCCTTGATTCATCTGGGTCCTCAGACTACAGGTCTCTATATCCTTACTCAAGCTTAGCAAAAACAAACAAACAAACAATCAAATAAGTAAATAAAATCACTCTCTCCTCTTAAGATCATTGAATAAAGTCAAACTCCACGCAAGAAAATAAAAACGTAACATTCATATTGTGGCTCGTAATTCCTATCTAAATGCGCAAACAGTAAATAAAAGGCAGCAAGTTTCTGCACAGCCACAGAGGGATCTGGCGGCACACGGAAGCAGCCTGCTGCCACTTCCCAAGGGACTGGCACTCAGACCCGAGCTCCCAACGCCGCAAGTCACGTTCTACTGGAAGTCCGAATTCTCCCTGCGGACACCCCCAGCCTCACCACACAATTCCCACTCCCTGCGGACACCCTCAGCCTCACCGCACAATTCCCATTCCCTGCGGACACCCCCAGCCTCACCGCACAATTCCTAACGACTCCTGGCAGGAGCGTTCCTCTCACTGCACCGCGCACCAAGGTCCCGGCTACCCGGCCAGTTCTCCTGCTTGGAGTCCCACTCACCCGCTCCAGCTGCCCGGCACTCGGGGTGTCCTCCCCAGGCTCCCGCGGCGGCCGCGGTGGGCAGCTCACACAGCAGCCATGGCTGACGCCCTCCGGCTTCTGAGGAGCCCAGACAGAAACGTGAGCGTAGCGCCGCACGCCCCGCGTGCCTCCGCAGGGCCCTGACGCACCCAGTGCGGATGACGTCAGAGAAGACGCAGCCAATCAGAACCGCACTGGGGAGGAGGGCGGTCACTGGACTTGGGCCGGCTGGGGGACTGAGGGCTGAGGCTTGCCTGGGGGCTGAAGCTGCCTGTTTTTTGTTTTTTTTTTAATCTTTTCATTATCTTTATTTCAACTGATTTAAAGAATTTTTTGTTTTATGACACAGTTTAATAAACATTGAGATTTCCCGTTCCCTTCCCCCTGCCTCTCCACTGATTTTCCCCTTCAGTTTTACAATGGGTGTCTTTCGAGAACAGTCTAAGTCCATCATGCTGTCTTTGAAGTATCTCTTGACAAATTAGTCATGGAAAATGTCGGAGAGTCCACAGAGGGAGAAAAAAAAATGAACTTTCATTCACATGAAGTTAATGAACATGCAATAAAAATACCAATGCATCACTAGGATGTTGAAAAAAACGTATCAAGAACCTTCATATAGGAAGAGATGCCACTGTGTGACCCACGTGGTGCTAAAGAAATTACCATAAAAACTAGAACATCATTACTCTTGAGCTGTGGCAATAACAGCAATAAAAAGGGACATTAGGGCCCAGCGTGGTGGCTTAGCCTAGTGGCTAAAGTCGATGCCCTGCATGTACCCGAATCCCAACTGGGCACCGGTTCTAAGTCCAGCAGCCCTGCTTCCCATCCGGTTTGTGGCCTGGGAAAGCAATCAAGGACGGCCCAAAGCCTTGGGACCCTGCACCCACTTGGAAGACCTGGAGGAAGTTCTTGGCTCCTGGCTTTGCACCGACTCAGCGGTTGTGGCCACTTGGGGAGTGAATCATCGGATGGAAGATCTTCCTCTCTGTATATCTGCCCCACCTCCCCGTCCCCCCTACGCTGTGGATGCTATCTGCCCCACCTCCCCCTTACACTGTACATGCTAACCTGCTTTGTGGCATGCTTTCTTCGCATGTGCACAGGCCAAGGTCCCTTACTCCCTCCCCACTCTTGTGCTTTGCTCACATCTCACGGACATGTTCAGGGTTCAGGATCACGGTTTTCTTCCTTTTGCTTGGACCTCACAGGCCTCTCCACCCTATTTACCACATCCATACCCATGTGTTTGCTCCTCATGTTTCTATGACACAAACAATACCTCAGTTTCCCCTTTTGCTTGTCAATAACCAAGCCCCTTAACTTCTTTTAATTTCATGAATATAACCAGCCTTTATATTTCTTTTCCTTCTATGGACATAATCAGGTCTCTCTCGTCCCTTTTCTCGCTAAAGATTTACTTATTTTTATTTGAAAGAAAGTCTTAGAGAGAGACAGAGAGAGAATATCATTCACTGGTTTACTCTCAAATGGCCAGAGCAGCCAGGCCAAGCCAGGAGCCAGGAACTCCATTCAGGTCCACCACATGTGGGCCACATCCACTACTTTTCCAGGCACATTATGGGCAGCTGTATGGGAAGCAGAGCAGCCAGGCCTAGAACTGGCATTCTTCTGTGGGATCTTGGACTTGGCAGCAGCAGCTTAACTCAGGATGCCACAATGTTAGTCCCAGGAACCGTTGTGTCCTAGTATCATACAGAAATGAAGAGGTCTCCTTCCCCCTTGTTCATGAACTCAGCCAAGTCTTCTGTTTCCTCGTGGTTAGGGGTTATGACTGGGCACCCAGCTTTCTCATCATTGCATACAAATGATCAGATCTAGTATTTTTTCTTTTTGAATGAATCCTCAGACTCAGTATTTTCCTCTTCATTTGTGGATGTATGGTGAAATCGTAGTACATGAACATGCCCACGTCCCCCATGCCCCCTCACATTCCACAAGCATGATCAACGTAGCCTTCACTGCATCAACACGAGGCCTCCGTTTTCTATTTATCCATGAATCTGGCAGAACATTTTATTGTCCTTATAGGCAACCCCTATAAGGTTGCCTAATTGCCTGTTAGTCCATAGATATAATCAGGCCAAAAATCCCCCACTCTCCCCATGTTTTAGCTTAAGTTCTTTGTTTTCCCTTTATCCCATGGAACTTTCTAGAATCCTGTTTTCTCTTTATCCCACGGCCATAAGACAAGAGGGAGCCTTATCCTTTCATTCTTGCCATCCTTTGGCCAGGAGTGGCAGAACTTGAAGCTCAGCTGACATCTCATGCTCCCCTAAGGTAGGGCGTGAGCCTGCGCCGTGATCCTAACGACACTGGGAGGGACACCCCCAGTGACCACGCTTGCATCTGCCTCAGACATCACCATGTTCCTCTTAACCCACGGGCAAAACCAACTCCATGTTTCTTAAGCCGGTTGGGGGGCTTTGTGTTGTTTGGTGGTGGTATGCTATTTTAGTGTGTGTTTACTGTCTTCAGCCTCAGGGCCATGGGACTGCCATGCTCCACTGACGGTTGCTGCGTCTCTCTTGGATCTACAGTCTGTCGGGCGTCTTCCGGGCAGACAGGGCTGGCTGAGCTTGTCCAGGTCTGAACAGTGTCACGTACCACTTAGACACCCTCTTTCTCAAAACTGCCACCATCAACCACAAGATGACTGTGCAGGTTGACGACAGGAGGGGACACTGGGGTGGGTCTCTACAGGCTTGGCGGTGGGGAAGGGGTTTGTGTAGCCTGGCTCTGGGGCAGGAGGGAGTGGAAGGGGGCTGACAGTGTCCACCCGATGCGCTCAAAGTGAGGACTTTAGCCACCAAGCTACCGCTCTGGATCTCATAATTAACTTTTAAAAGAAAAATGCAACCTTTAAACCCTCTCATGTCAACCATACACATCAATTGAAGGGTGGTAGAGGAAGGAAAAGCTGTTTGGAGACCACTTGTGTTGATCCAATCTCTCGTGTCAAAATCTTGGGAGGGGAAGAGCCAACAAAAGACAGAAAGCTCTCTCTAGAAGAAAGCTTCTCTCTAGAGAAGCAAAGGGGCGGCAGTGGGTGGTCCCTGTGCCAAGTGCACATCTGAACCACAAGGTGGCAGGGTTGCTCGCATTTTCTCCTTTACTCTGACCAGTTCTCAGCACCAGTGCTGTGCCATCAGTCTGCCATGATTTCCATTTTAACAGAGAACTCCTGCTTGTCATTCAGACAGAGTGTGCATGACAGGTCTGCTCCTGGGTAGCTAGGTGGGCACCAACTCTCCAGGACAGCCATGTACTCATGCATCACAGGGTCTCTGTTGAGATCCCCAGGGAGAGCATGGGAGGTGGACACGGAGTGGGGCCTGCCTCCCTCAACTCTTAGTGCTCCCTAGGGCCTGGCAGCCTGTCCCCCACTCCTGGAACTCTTGGCCCATCAAGGGTCTCCTGACCTCAGGATGCTCACCTAGAAGAAGGCTGAGGGTGAGAGGGGAGTCCTCAATGGAGCACATGCAGAAGAATCTGCTGCTACTGTGATGAATCCTCTTCTTCCTCAACCTGATCTGGTCATGAGCAAGGACAACCCCTGAGCATTCACGAAACATGGTAGCGCTGAGCTGTGGGAACCTGTGACAGGGTCCTGTGGTGTGTGTGGCTGGGGTCTCAGCATTTTCCTACACACACAGTGTGATGACCAGCGGCAGGACCGGAGCCTGGCACAGTCCGGCATCATGCCTAGGTGGGAGTAGTTTTCTGATCCAGAGCGGGGTGACCTGCTCAGGGGGACACTTCCAGTGGATGCCAGAGTTGAGGTTTCAACACTGAGAGAGAGAAAGAGAGAGAAAGAGCGAGCTCCCAGGCACCTGCCCACTCTGCAGACGTCTACAGCTGGGGCTGCTGCCGGGGCTGGTCTGAGTACTCAGTGTCTCTCACAAAGGACGGGGCACGGGACAGGAACCTAAGCCCAACTCCCAGGCAATGTGATGTGGTGATGGCATTCTCTATAGAGAAGTACTAGAGACGGTTACGGTGAACATGTCTGTTTATTAATAAACAAGCACAAACTTATATAGGAAGGGTTAGGGCAACAAACCTCAGGGTAGTAACAATATTTCTATTGGATATAAGATTCTATTACACATTATAAGCCTAGCCAATCATCACAACTGTCATATACTTTGCCAGGTGGCACTACGTAGTCCACTACAACTTGTATAGCCCACCCACATTCTGGAGTTGTTTATTACAAGACTATCATAAGTTTACCACAAGATAGGTATGGGCCAGGATAGGCAGGTGGAGGAGGCAACCAAGCTACTAAGCTACTGAAAATACACAAATTACGAGGAGAGGTTGAGGGGCAGGGGAAATACCCAGAGGGCCTTAGGCCTCTTGCCAACTGCATGGGTCCACAGGGGTCTCAAGGTGCCGTTGAAACAGAAGTAGGGTCTCAAGGCTTTTGCCAAAACCAAGGGAAAGGGTCTTAAGTCTCTAGACACGCACCAAAAGCTTGTTCCCACTGCCCCCTGCATAGGCTAAGTAAGCCAAGACCCATCCTGGCACTTGCTTGCCCAAACTGTATCTTACATACACAGTATACATATTACTGAGTATAAGATACAGTATATATACACTGCTTGCATATGGTCTATTTCTGTACATAGTACATACACCCAGTGACAGAGTTAAAGCATGAATGATCTTTGGCATTCTGTGTACCTCAAGTTCAAATAGAGGACCGAAGTGTAGAGGGCTCAGGTCTTTTAAAGCTGCTGGGATCAGGGTGTTAGCAGAGGCTCTGGGTGACTACAGAGCAGGCCAGGCATGCCTGATGGCGTCTGGTGCTTCCTGGGCTGTGCTCTCAGCCAGAGGCCTTGGCTTCCCACTGGCTGCTCTGGGAGGACACACGTGTCCGCCCACAGTTTTGCTCCACACAGCAGATGCCTAAGGCCAGCATGGGACACCAAAGAGAGAGCAGGAGTCAGGTGGAGAGGGACAGGAAGCTGAGACCTAGAGGTTCTGGGGCCTGAACGGGTTACTGTCTCACTCAGTTCAGTGCCTTAGGGAAGTCAGGTACAGGTGCTCCCAGCACCACCATGGAAAGAACCAGACTCAGCCCTGGGAGGTGGAGGCCATCAGGGTCCCTGGGCGTGTCCTAAAGCCATTACAGGTGGAGAGAGAAAGACGTGATAAACGGGCAAAACAGCCGGGGTGAGGCAGTCCAGGAGTGCAGAGTGGGCCTCAGGGAAGATCAGCGAGGGCTCAGGGGAGACAGGAGGGCGAGACAGAGACACCCTTTCTTTGCAACAAGGAGCAGGGGCTGTTACGAGAAGGAGTGCAGGGAGCAGGCGGGTAGGGAAGGATGGGAGACAGGGACAGCATCTGTGAGAGGGAAGGAATGGACACAGCTCAGGGACCCCTGCAGGTAGGCCTGAGCCTGTGGCTGCAGCCTCCCTGGCACAGCCCAGGCCCTTGAAGTTGCCTGGCCCCAGGCCTCCATCCAGAGCTCTGCAGGTTCAGTGGGTGCTCCAGCCCTGCCCACAGCTCTTTCCCACCCTTGCTCTTGAGGCCAGTTCCTCCTTCTTGGGCAAGAAACAGTGTTCCCATGCCGACTGGAGGAGGCCACGCCACGTGGGAGTAGAAACACACAGAGGAGGCCGAGAAGGAGGAGCCTTCGAGCAGCCAACAAGCTCAAGGCCAGAACCAGCACAGCGGGCTCTGCGTGTCGAGGTCCTGAAGGCAGAGGTATCAGCTGCTGCACGATGCCTTGTTGGCCTGGAAGGAAGGCTCTGCTCTGCACCCTGGTGCCCCTTCTCTTTGGCTGGCATCTCCCAAAGACCCATTCTGAGCAAAAAAACAACGCTGCTGACCAGGAGACCTTGCAGAGTTACCTGCCTGCCACAATGGAGTTTGCCTTGCACATGTTTAACATGGAGAGCCAGGACAAGCAAGCCTACAAGCTGGAGAAGCTACTGCAAGCCTGGAGGGAGAAGGTAAGTGAGCCCCCTTCTCCCGCCTGCCTTTTTGTCCTTGCTACTTGGAGAGGGGCAGAAACAGGTAGGGGGTTGTGACCTGGGGTCTTGCTTCACCATTGATGTGCAAGCACAGTACAGCGTATATCGGGTTCCAGAAAGTATTTACTTCCCAAAGTCTTGGATGTGAGCCCAAATCCATCAGCATCCCGGGTAGCATTATCCATTGCTGATGGTTTTAGCACATTGTCTGCCAGAACTGGGAAGTCTAATACCTGACAGCTAGGGGCCCCATGGCACAGAAACAGAGACCTGCGGAACACACATGCACGAAAGCCCAGAAAAGTAGGTTGAGGAGGAAACATGTTCAGAAAGAAGCTGAGAAGAGCAGGGGAAGAGGGGGAGGCTGGCAGCCGGGTTGGGGAAAGATGCCAGGAGCAAAATACCCAACCCCACCCCACTCCCTCAGGATTCTGAGAACCCTGGGTGCTCAGCACTTCTTCTGGGACCTGCACCTGCCCGGGTTCCCAGGATGTTTGCTCCATGAACCCAACATATTCCCCACTCCTGCTTGCAGCACTCAGGCCCTGACTATCCTGTGTCCACAGTCAAGCATTCAAGTGTAACTGCAGTATTCCTCAGGGCTGGGGCAGGAACGAGGGCTCCACCTGCCTGGTAGGGACCTCTGACACAGGGGACGAAGGCACAGGGCTCTGCCTCTACCTGGGCTAGGAGCCTGAGGGGAGCATAGAGAAACCCAGCACCACCTCCTTCTGCCACCTCTCCCCCATACACATAACCTCTGCGCAGTGTTCCATGTGTATCCTCGGGATCTGCCAGGCGCTCCCTGCTCAGAGCCTGCTGTGTGGTTCAGGTCCTCGGTTACTGAGTCAGCTGGGTGGGTTGGGGCAGTGGAGGGGAAGTGTCAGATATAAGGCAAATGCACTAGGGTAGAGAAGGAGGAGGACGTAAAATGTGACAGTGTCTCAGAATAAGGGCCAGAGTGGTTTCCTGACACCAGCATGACGGCAGCTGACTTAGTCCACCACCTGCTTATAACAGCTGCACCATGGGGTGACCTGCCCACTGTGGGCCACAGCGAGCACCAATCAGATGAGTGCCCCTTCTCAGAGCCTCGCGCGAGTCAACACTCTTGGTCCTAGGCCTCAGGCAGTGAAATGTGGGTGAAGACACCTGCTGAGAGCAAAACCAGGGCTCAAGGTGTGGAAGCTGGCTCAAGGAAATAAAGTGCCAGCCTGAGACTCAGCCTGCGTGTGCCTGGCCCCGTCCACCAGTCTCATCTACTTTTTATATGAGCGCCATCCCCTCCCCTCCAACTCCATAGAGAGGGTCGCCCCTCTGTGTACCCTCGAACGCTGTTCCCAGGTCAAGGTCATGCTTCCCAGTGGAGGAGTAGAGCCCTGAACGCTGCAGTTCCTTACTGGTGTCTCGAGCTGTGTGGTGACCTGAATCTCTTTATGTACCAAAGAATGAAGAGTTTATAGCGTTCTCCATGGAATTGTTGGTGCGCCGAACCAAGTGTGGCAAACTGGAGGAAGACACAGAGAACTGCCCCTTTGAAGACCACCAGGGCCAGAGCCATGTAAGGACTGACCCCTCTTCCCCAATTCCCAGCCCTGTGAAGGTTGCTTGCCCCTCACTGGGACCCACAGGACTGAGCCCACGGTCAGCACAATCAGCTTGCACACCCAAACCTCAGAGAGCTGCTGGCTGGGAAACTGCCCAGGGTATCCCTCATGGCCCATGGCCAACCTGAACTTGCCCCCACTCCTATTCCCAGGGAGGGACCTACTTGCTCACTGGCTTCTTGGCCTCCATCTGCTGCTTTTGTGTAGCCCCAGAAGAGAATGCTCCTTGCTGGTCCAATTTCCTAGCTCCTAGAACCTTCTGTACAGGGAGCCTGGGAGGCCCAGGGTCAGCGTCTCTGGGGTCCCTAGGCTGACCCAGACCCAAGAGGGCGCAGGTTGAGGACACTGCCTTCCTCCAGGCCCTGTCCTTGGGAGGCCAGGAGCAGGCACTGCCTGGATCAGCATCAGCCTGTAGTGCCTGGGCTCTGACTCGCTCCTGACACCCTGGGCATGGCTCTGGAGCCTGCTGTGTAGGATGCAGCCTAACATGTGTCCTTGGGTCTGCAAGCTTTCTTGAGTTCTGGAGAGAGTTGGCAGGTTTCTGGGGTTCATGCTGGGCTCCCACACCTGAGTTCCCAGGCTGGTGGCCCAGGGTAGGCCCAGGTTGAGCTGAGTGACCTGGTATGTACCTCATATCCCCTGAACCGCTTAACCCCATCCCTCCTGTGCTGGCTCATCCTCAGGCTTTCACCTGCTTCTTCACCATCACTACCATGCCCTGGAAAACAGAGTTCGCCCTCCTCAACAAGACCTGCTCCGAGCTACCTCCGTGACGGCGCCTGAGCTGCAGGCCTGGCCAGCGCAGCTCCCTGCCTTCTGGGGACACCAGCGCTTCCCTCCAGGCTGCTCTGCCATGTCCTAGATCTCCCAGCCTCTGTGCTCCCAAGGATCTCCACATGGGCACCTGCCTACTGCCCCTGTGCTGCCACACTGTTGCTGGGGACAGGGAGGGGAGTATCTCATTAAACTGTCTGCATGTCCAAGCCATTGTGTGCTGAGATTTGGGGCCAGAGCTGAGCTGTACAGGAGTGGTTCTCAGCAGGGCAGCCTGGGGGCAGCTGGGCTGAGAGATGTTACCCCAGTGCAAGCTTCCTGAGGCATTCTAGGTACACAGCCAAGGCCCTTCTGAACTCCTTACTCAGGACTTGTAGTGACAACCTTGGCAGCCATAGGGACAGTTACCATAACTCCTTAAGGCATTCCATGGACACCAGCTGGCATTTACAGCTCACCCATCCGATGAGATCCATGTGCAAAAAATCTTTGAGACATGCCAGTGCCTCTAGCCGTGGACAGTGTTGGCCCTATCTTCTGAGTCAGGCTTTCCTGTGGACAGTTGAAGAGTAAGCCTAGTGGTCTTATGCAGCCTGCTGAGTTCCTCTCTGCTTCATGACTTTGACCTCCTGCTGCACTGTGTGCCAGGAATGAGTAAGGGCCATGTCCCAGCGACACTTGTCTCCAACAAGCAGGCCAGGCTTGTCTGTCATGGCCAACCCTCACCATTCAACCTGTGCACCTGCAGCTTGCACCCAGAGCATCAGCTGCTGGAAGCTCCCACCACCGTACACTGTATGACTGCTCCTGCTCTGTCCAGGGCTGCTCTGGTGTGAACAGCTGAGGCTTGAGCTAGCTAAGCAGGCCCCGGTGGGCAGGGAGCAGAGGCAGGTTTGTCTTCTAAAATATGCCACCAACTGAGAATTTCTCCAAGGAAGAACGAGCTTCCTGGCACACCAGCTTGCCTCTGATTGGCCAAGAAGACCCCCAAGGCAGAGAGGTGCTGGGGGCTGCAGCCTGGGACCTCAGCAGCCCTGTCCTGCATGCGGGCTGGAAGCTGCTGCCTAGGTCACAGCTGCTGAGTGCCAGGCTGTTCTCCACCTGCACGCCACTGCTCAGCCTCCAAGACCAGGGCTTGGGGGGGGGGCGTGGAGGCTCTTTCAGGCCAGGCCAACCCCTTCCTCCCCTGAGCACATCCCTCCAGCCACAGGCTCTGGGAACCCCACCTCCTGGTTTTCATTCCCCTGTATGGCCCCTGTCCTCAGGCAGTGAGGCCTGAGTGACCAGAAATATCTGCAGGAGGAGAGGCTGTGTGTGTGACGGCTAAAGCTCAGTCTCAAAGGACCTTGTGGCTCCCCATCTTGGTCTTTGGGACCACTCTGGGGGAGATTGGCTACTACACCGAGCTCCCATGCAGTTTGAAAAGAGCCTGCATCCCTCCCCCATCCCTGGAAAAGGACAGAAATCCATGGTCAACAGTTATACAGGGAGCAGATGCCCCAAGGGCAATCAAATCTTCAGATAATAACGCAGGGTCCATGTCTTAGCATAAGCTCGTGAGAGGCACTTCTGCACGCATGGGAACAAGCCAGCAGGAGACAGGAGACACCCAACTGCAAACACACACTAATGTCACAGTACACACACACACACACACACACACACACACACACACACACACACACACACACTGGGTGACTTATCTTGTGGCATTAGATGACAAATATCCAATTATGAACACACACGTGCAACCTACACACACACACACACACACACACACACACACACACACACTCCTCTCTGCACCATTCTGCCCTATTTTGTGCCTCAGTTGAGAATCACCCCAAACCTCTGGTAGGCCGCACTCTATCTCCGGCTGCATCAGATCTGGAAGCTCCACTTGCGTCTCAGCTTCCTGGGCCGCATGTTCCCAAGGGTGTGGGAAGCCAGTTTTCTGTGGAAACCCAGGAAGGGCAGCCCAGACTCTCCTCCACCCCCACCCTCTCCCCATCAGAGGCTCTATTGGAAGCACCCACCGCGCTGCAGGTCCTGATATTGCATGTTCCAGAAAAGGGGGGTCAGACAAAAGCCATGCATCCCTGAGTTGGGTAAGGTGTATAAGCAATTTCATTTATTGGCAGCAGCAAGTTGTTCCTCCTTAAAGATGTGACACCCTTTTCTGCACAGAGTGAGTCTGCCCGTCCCGTGCAAAGGCCACACATTAGGCCTGCAGAACATGCTGCAGCAAAGTTGTTCCAAGGTCTTGCAGGTGCCATCACTTCTCTGCAGTGGGAGTGTGTGTGGCGGAACATGCAGCAAGACAGTTAGATGTCTTGGCACTTTTGCTTCACCACAGTGAGTTCAAATTTCCACGGTTTGGAACTCACAATAAAGGTGCAAAAAAGCATCTAGAAGACACAGAAGGAATCATCAGTATGTATGCAGACAGGCAGGGAACCGAAAACTTGTCCGCTGGCTTCCCTGCAGCCCTGAGGGAAAGGTTGGGTAGCGTGGCAGGCTCAGCCAGACACTTCCCAGAGAAGGCAACACAAGAATAGTGCAGGGCTCTTTGCACACCTTAGAGCGTGGCAGAGGAATGTGGCCAGAGATGGAGACGGGAATGTGGTCCAAGGGAACGTGGGAAAGACACACAGATCTGGCCCTCAGGTCCTGCAACCATGAGCAGTGTTTCAGGCTCACAGCTGGCACTGCACACATCTGTCTCTCCACACACCTGTCTCCACCCGCAGGAGATGCAGGGATACCCCCATGGCATCAGCAGAAGCAAGGGCCAGGGAAGCTCAGGCGAAGCTGCATGAGACAACATGTGTAGAGCCAGGCAGAGAGAGAAAGCAGGCCAGGCACCAGGAAGCTTGAAAAGCCACTGAAACACAGTCCAGGCCTCTGCTGGGGCACCCAGGGAGGGTCACCACAGCGTGCTGGGAAGGGGCAGCATGCACGGGCTTTGGGGAGGTGCGTGGACCTCGGCCAATGACATGAGGGACCCAGGTGGAATTCCTGGCTCCTGGCTTCAGCATGACCCAGTGCAGGCTATTATGGCCATTTAGGGAATGATCCAGGGGATGGAAAATCTCTCTCTCCTCCTCCTCTGTTGCTCTTTCAAATAAATAATAATAATAATACAAACAGAAAGAAATACAATGACAGAACAGAAAAGCCAGAAACCGGTTGGCAATCAAAAAAATGCACAGTGAAATGACGAGGAAGCATTCCACACACGTTCAACTGGGAAGACTAAAGCTCCTACACCAAGAATCGCCAAGACTCCCTCCACGTCACCACACCTGCCCCACTCCTAATGACATCACCAGGAGATCCTTGCCTTTCACCCACGTTGCCACAGCCAGAACTTTCATTATGTCACTGCTGCTAAAAGTGAAGAACTGCAAACAATCAAACATGTGTCAAGGGTCTGGCGCAGTAGCCTAGCAGCTAAAGTCCTCACCTTGCACATGCTGGGATCCCAACTGGGTGCCAGTTCCAATCCTGGCGGCCCCGCTTCCCATCCAGCTCCCTTCCTGTGGTTTGGGAAAGCAGTTGAAGATGGTCCAAAGCCTTGGGACCCTGGACCCACATGGGACATCCGGAAGAAGCTCCTGGCTCCTGGCTTCAGATCAACTCAGCTCCGGCCATTGTAGCAGTTTGGGGAGTGAATCAACAGACAGAAGATCTTCCTCTCTGTCTCCTCTCTGTATGTCTGACTTTCCAATAAATAAATCTAAAAAAAAAAAAGTGCCAAACAGGGAAACAGCTGCACACAGTGCCATACAGTCATGTGACCAGTCTAACTGATGACAATCAAATATGCTATGATCAATTTCTACACACATCAACTGGCTCAAGAAGTCACTCAGCAAAAGCAAATAACAGCAGATTGCACAAACGTACATGACTCTCAAAACACAGTGTTGGGTGGAAAGAAGAAAAAAGGTTCCAAAACTTTGCATAGATTTTGAAAAACATGTAAAAGTCTGTACACAAAGATAAAGGTTTTGAAACGTGGATAGGAATTTTAGAAGTCTTGTTTATTTTGAGAGAGGGAATGGAATAGATGTGTCATAATTTACGTCCTAAATAAATAATTGATCATATGAAGGCTACTGTCAAGGTGTCAAGATAATGAGTGTTAGGGTGTACAGAGAAGATAATACAGGGCTGGCATTCTGCAGAGTGAACTAAGCTGCTTCCTGAGACGCCAGCATCCCATGAAGGCGCTGGTTCCAGTCCCCACTGCTCATTCCCCATGCAGCTCTCTGCTAATGCGCCTGGGAAACACTAGAAAATGGGCCAACTGCTTAGGCCCCTGCACCATACGGGAGATGCACAGGAAGCTCCTGGCTCCTGGCTTCAGCCTGATCCAGCCCTGGACGTTGCAGCCATCTGGGAAGTGAATCAGCTGACAGGAGACTCTCTCTCTCTCTCTCTCTGTACATGCTTAGTGTGTGACTGACAGCCCCATCTGGGATTGCCCCTTATCTCTGATGTGACAAAGCATTAGACTGGGCACAGGAGCTGCTGTTGGGCATGTTGAGCCCCTGGGGTGGGAGTCTCAGGCAGCCCCGAAGCCCCTGTGGGCTTTCCATGTGTCATCCAGACAACGGAAATCAAGCCAAGTTCCTTCTGGCATGTTTGGCTTCAAAATTCTTTCAAGGACAATAGAAGGACAAGATGACCCCTGACCTCCCACTGGATCAGCACACGATGCCAGGGACACACTGTCCACCAAGCTGGCTTTCTTCTAATCCTTCCCTGCCAGCGCTGGTGGAAGCTTTGGCTTTTCCTCCCTGTGGCAGCTAATCAGACATTTGATTTCATGGGGACCCCACATCTCGTGAGGAAGGTCAAATGTAAAATGACCAACTAGTTTACTCAAGATTTCCTTCTCCGTCCTTATTTATTTTTATTTTTTTAATTTTTTAAAAATTTATTTTATTTTTATTGGAAAGGCAGATATGCAGAGAGGAGGAGAGACAGAGAGGAAGATCTTCCGTCCAATGATTCACTCCCCAGTTGACTGCAACTGCCAGTGCTGTGCCGATCCGAAGCCAGGAGCCAGGAACTTCTTTCTGGGTCTCCCACGCAGGTGCAGGGTTCCAAGGCTTTGGGCTGTCCTTGACTGCTTTCCCAGGCCACAAGCAGGGAGCTGAGTGGGAAGTGGAGCTGCTGGGATTAGAACCAGCACCCATATGAGATGCTGGCATGTTCAAGGCAAGGACGTATGCCCCTAGGCCACTACGCTGGGCCCTCCTTCTCCACCTTCAGCATGGAAAGGCTCACATTCTAACAGCCTGCTCAGTCACTGGGGGCAAACCAGGGACAACTGGTCACCCTCCAAATGCCTCCCTACTCCTGGAAAGCCCAGAGTGAGAAAGGTGTTTGACCAGCCAAAGCTTTTTCAGTCATCCCAGGTGAGGTCTGGGGTCATGAGCAGAACACCCATCTGGAACTTACTTCACCCCTGGCCGCACCATAGGAACCTACAGAGCAGGTCACAGCCCAGACAGAAGTGTGGTGGGAAATATTATCCACAGTCCCAAGCATATCAGCAGAAAGAACATGGCTTAAGGAGGAAAGCAGGAAGTTAAAGCAGGATTGGGCCTTGGCAGTTCTCTCTACCTGCAGCACAAAATCTCTCTTGTCCCCACCCTATAACTTTCTTTCTTTTATTCTTTTTATTCATTTATTTGATTGCATAATATTTATATAATTTGCACTTATTTATTTATTTTATTCTTCAAAAAATTAGTTTAGTTTATGCTATATACCTTTTGCATTTGGGGATCCTGTTGGAATAAGCAGTTTTCGTTTTCTCCTGAAACTTTCTTGCACATCGTTCGGGCAATCTTAACTTCAAGAAGGTAGTCCAAACTATCTGTGACCTGTTGGTGATCAATTTTACCATTAGCCATCCTAAAACATTGATGTCACCGATTCATCTGGGACTGTTTGGGAACTTGGAAACAAGAGCGTCTATGTGATCCACTTGCGTAATTTGCTTGCCAGACAATTGGGACAATCTGGGGTGGTATTTATACCTTGGTGTGTTTTTATTCTGTTGCAGTCCTTCACTTTAAAGGGTAGTCTTCCCCAACTTAAAGGAAATGGTTTCAGAAAAATTTCCCAGAGCTACACAACTACTAACTGGTTTGCCTACTGGAGCTGGGAAAGCAATAGCAGCGCTCGTTGAATCTTCACAGCTAAACGAGAAGGAGGGAGAGAATAAACCGCCTCCCAGAACTGCCGCTTGCTTAGAAGGTACTCATTCTCTCCAGAGTCTTCCGTTCAGCAGCGGTTTTGGGAACCCTCGGCCTGTCCTGTCCTGTCCTGTCCCGTCCCGTCCCGTTCCGTCCCGTCCTGTCATGTCCTGTGCTGTTCCGTCCTGTCCTGTCCTGTCCGATGGGCTGCCGCCTTGCAAAGCATGCTGTGATGGGGTGCCATCGGTTGGTCGCTATATAGCAGCCTGCAGACCTGCCGGGTTCACTGACAGCGAGAACACAGGGGAAAGTTCTCCCGAGGCTCACAGGCCTGCCCTTCTACCTCCAACCGGTCCCTTCTGGATAATTGACGGCGCTGAAGGGGAATTCGGAGGCCCCCCCCCCCTCCTGCCTCAGGCGCACTACTCCCTAGGTGAGGGGACAGCTCTTTTCCAGCCTCCTGTGGCTTTAGTTAATTGAATGTTTTGTGCCTCAAGGGGAACTTTGTTTCAGCTTAGAGCCCCAGCAGAAGCTCAAGCCTTCGGATCAGCTCAGCTCCAGCCTTGCAGCCATTTGAGGAGTGACCCAGCACATGGAAGATATTCTCTCTCTCTCTGTCTCTCTCTCTGTCTCTCTCTCTCTCTCTCTCTCTCTCTCTCTCTCTCTCTCGTGTGTAAATTTGCCTTTCAAATTTAAAAAAAAAACACTGACTCAACACAGGTGTGGCTGTGGGCCTCTCTGCACGTCACAGCCACGGGCTCCTGGAAAGCCAGCCGGAGAGTGAGCTGTTGGCACCTCCAGAACTGAAATCAAAATACAGTCACCATGGCTCATTACTAACGGCAATACTTCTCACTTTTGTAGCTTCTGCTTCATTTGTTTGCCTAAGAAACCTTGGGAGACTGTGTGAGCTTGCAGGCTGAACCATCTACGTGACCTTCAGCACGGATGGTTCCCAGTTCTCGGGAATCAAGGTTCGAGTTCCGTTATCTCTCAGATTTCATCAGGGCCTGAGTCTGGTTATCTGGACCGGAGGGGAGGCAGGCATAGGCTGGCCAGCTGAGATAGGCAGGGAGTGCACAGCGCCTCCTCTCCTGCTGCACTATGCAAGCCATTGTCAACTGCCCCTATTTAAAAAAGCAACTCTGTTAATGAGCTGTTCCGGGGCAGTGTTCCGGTAAGCAGTGTCGGGTACCTTGCCTCTCATTGCAATTAGGGCTTGGTTGTGACTGTCACTACTATAGGTCGCATTCTCTTTTAGCAATCAAGTGGATGCGACATACCCTCATCAGGGATTCCCTTGGAGGCTACAAGGGTCAGCTTTCTAAGGCTGCCACTTGCTTCACCCAGCAGCTGGCATTTTCCCCTGCAGTGGGAAATACCTGTCTATCCTGGTTCCTCTGCCAGCACTCACTGGGCTCGGTTCCCCAGTGACATAACCCACTCCTGTCATGGCTCATGCAGATGGTACTCAACCTCAAACTTAGCCCCTTCCAGGTGCCTTCATGGCTCCCTGATGGTTTCCATTTGGCTGCTGCCTATTTGAAGTTATTTTAATGGACTTATGTCTCAATGCCATGTCAGAATGCCAAAGGATAAAATGTAATTCTCTGAAACCCCTAAGATAAAATTAATGTAGCTTACAGCTATGAAGTAAATGGAAGATGATGATGTTATAAAAATTAAAAGGAAAGGGGTCAGTGCCATGGTATAGTAGACTATGCCTCCATCTGCAACACTAACATCTCTTATGGACAACGATTCAAGTCCCAACTGCTCCACTTCCAATCCAGCTCCCTGTTTATGACCTGGGAAAGCAGAGGAGAATGGCTGAAGTTCCTGGACCACTTCGCCCTCATGGGAGACTTCTGTAAAGCTCCTAACTTTGGACCAGCGCAGTTACAGTCATTACAGCCATTTGGGGAGTGAACCTGTGGTTGGAAGATCTATCTATCTATCTATCTATCTATCTATCTATCTATCTATCTATCTATCTATCTCTGTTTCTCCTCTCCCCTCTGTAATTCTACCTTTCAAATAAAAATTTAAAATAAGTTAAAAGGAAAAAATAAAAAAGCAAGGAATGAGGAGAGAGAGCAGGTGAGGGGAAATGTCCTTATGAGCTTGAAATTATATACATTAAATAAATAAAATCTGTTCTCTCTGCATTAATTTAAAAATTTAAAGATGCTATAGAAGTCCTAAGGTTTTTTTTTAAGATTTATTTGTTTTTATTGGAAAGGTAGATTTACAGAGAGATCTTCATCTGCTGGTTCTCTCCCCAAATAGCCATAACCACTGGATCTGAGCTGATCTGAAGCTAGGAGCTTCTTCCAGGTCTCTCACGCAGGGGCAGAGTCTCAAGGCTTTGGGCCACCCTCCATTGCCTTCCCAGGTCACAGAGAGATGGACGGGAAGTGGAGCAGCTGGGATGTGAACTGGAACTCACATGGGATCCTGGAGCTGCATGGCGAGGACTTTAGCCGATTGAGTCATTGCCCTAGACCCATCCCCAAGTTTCAATCTTTGAATTCTGCCCCTGCGTACTGCAAATGACAAAAAACAAAAAAAACCTTTGTTTTTAGTTTGAAAACAGTTGCTATGGTTTGATTGACAGCAGCTCTAAACTTCTGTTCACCTTTTGTTTCAATGGCCAGCCTGTGGACGATGGGTCCCTTCCTGGCTTCAGCCCAGGGCTTGGGACGGGAGAGAGAGGACAGTGAAAGAGTGAGGGCGAAACCTCCACGAACCTGCTCCTGGGTCTTCAGAATCTCCATCACCTTGAAGAAGTACATATCGTTGCTGGCCTTGTTGTACTCCTGCATGGCGAACCAGAGGGCCTGCTGCACGTACACATAGCTCGAAGAGATGTCTTGAAATTTTCTCACCACTTTCACAGAGCCCCAGGCTTGCACCCTTGTGCACACAAGGGCCACCACAGTTGCCACCAAGAGCAGCAGGGCCTGGTGGTGTTTGGCCATTCCTAGTGCAGCCAAAGGGGACACAGGCTGGGTTCTGGGTGTCCTTCCAGGGCTGGGGCTGATGGCTGTAGGCTGGGCACCTGCCACTTGTCCTCGCAGATCTTGGCAACCAGCCCCTCTCTCTCCACACAGCTGCAGGTTAAAAGCAAGCAATTGCCTGAACACTTCAGTGATACTGCTATATAATGAGAAACACATGTTTTTCTCTTGACACTTGATTTTTTTTCATGCTCATCTACTGCATGATACAAAGAGAACAGCTGTAACATCGTACACGGATCCTTTTTTGGTTTGTATTCCCCATTTCTGGCCCAGAACACACAAGCCCTTAGAACATCCTGAGGGGAGAGACGGGGTGGAGGCAGTGCTTCGGGAGTTGCCCAACCCCTGCCAATCACCCCCTGTATGTATACTAATGAAGTGATTCCTGGGGAACCCATCAGGGGACTGAGCTTTTGTTCACTGGGGTCTGAGGCCAGCTGGGCAGCTGGTGTCAGTATTTAATGGGATTACAGAGCAGCCAGCTGGTGTTTGCAAAGAATTGAAGAGAACTGGCATGGAAACCCCACATGCCTGGTGCGAGAAGTGATCATCCCTGCATGTCAAGCAGCTGCACACAGCTGGATTCACATGGACTGAGGGGCAACAATGTTCAGAAACAGCCTGAACGTGTACAGATTACTGATTATACAAGTAACAACCACTCACATAGCACTTCCTCTGCCTGAAGTCTGCAGGAGGCAAGCAAACGGTGCACCACCATGCAGGGACTTGAGCACCTTGCAGAGTCAGGACTTCACAGAGGACCTAGAACAAGCCCACCTCTTGGGGGTCCTGCCACTCTCACGGCTGAAAAACCTGCAGCTGGAGTACAGCCATATCCCCATGGTGGCTGTCTGCTTTTTAGAAGGAGCCACAGCTCCACACATGCACACCACATCCACACACACATTCGTACTCACACATGTGCTCTTCCTTCCTGCTGAGTTACTCCATCACCTCATCTCCAAGGTCCCTCTGTGTCCAGCAAAGGTGACTGCCCCGTGCCAGGTCCATACACAGCACCAGGACCCGTGGCAGAAGTGAGGTTCCTCAGCAGTACCTCTGTGCAGATCTCAGAACTGCCCTGCCTTCTCTCCTTGCCTCATCAGTTCTGAAATAGCAGCTTTAGGCGCCGGGCACTGATGCTGGTGGGTGTTGTCAGTGCCTGCATGCTTCTTATGCAATCGCACATCCCCCATAGGGGCCCACAGAATGAGAAATCCCTTTGGGAAGGAGGAGATTGAAGAATGCTAAAGAGGCCAAGCAGGGTCCAATGTTGTGGTTCAAGCTGCTTACACTGCTGCTCGAGAGGATGCCAGTTTGAATCCCAGCTGTTCTGCATCTGATCCAACTCCCTGCTAGTGCACTTGGGAAAGCAGCTAAAGATGGCACAAGTGTTTAGGCCCCTGCCACCCACATGGGAGTCCCAGGCAGATTTCCAGGTTCTAAGCTTTGCCTGGCCCACTATTTGGTTGTTGTGGCCATCCGTGAATAAATTGGCAGATGTAAGAACACTTCCTCTTGTTCTGTCACTCTGTTTTGTAAAGAGACCATGTAAAAGCCCACAGGTTCTTGATAAAAGCACCTGTGACTAAACTCACTGTCTGCCCTACCCTGCCTTTTAACTTACCTTGTGTTAACAGCTTGGAATGGG
Source organism: Ochotona curzoniae (assembly GCF_017591425.1). Taxonomy (NCBI): domain Eukaryota; kingdom Metazoa; phylum Chordata; class Mammalia; order Lagomorpha; family Ochotonidae; genus Ochotona; species Ochotona curzoniae. Next base: position 18,411,429 of record NW_024465894.1, on the reverse strand, counting down.
CAGGTGCTTTGAGGAGGAATCAAGCAACAAGCCAGGGAGGAGAGATGCCCAGTGCAGAGAGTGAGTCAGCTGGAGAGGCAAAGGTAGGAGTCACAGAGGAAAGAGAAGTGGGGAAGCGGAGCCTATCTAAGCTGAACGTGGGAAATGACGACAAAACCAAGCGACTCCTGGCACGGGTGCTTAATGCAAACAGAAACGCAGGCAGCCCCATGCCGGCTTCTCCCCCACCAAGCACAGACATCAGGGTGACAGATTTGCCCACATCTGTCCTGTAAATGTATGTGCAGTGACATCTATTGGGCAACAGTGCTCTGCCTAACCAGCAGAAAGCTGACGCAGGAATGAGCTGTAGCCCAGAGGCGTTGGGGGGTGGTGGGGAGGTCAGGAAGTGAGCAGGAATCTACTCCACACTGTGGCTTTGCTTCTCGCTCCACACATTGCACTTAGTTGCTAAAGGTGCAATTGAAGCAGCTGACTCAGCTGTTCCATGAGGAACATGGCTTGGATATATGGTTGATGGGTTCTCACCTTGGTCCCCACAGTGAGGCTGTGCTGGGAGGTGGTGGAACCATCAGAGGTGGGGCTGGTGGAAGCTCATTAGGTCAGTGACTAACGCAGTTCTTAGGGGACCACAATCAGTTCATCCAAGTGCATTGTTAGAAAGGGGCAAGATTGGCTGATCCTTCCCACCAGCTCTCAGGCTCTGTGTCTCTCCCTGTAACCCCTTTCCCCACACACTCCTGCCACAGCATCCCCTGCCACCTTGTATCACAGCCACAGGGGCCGCCCCATCTCAGACCTGGTTCAACCTCCAAAGCCAAGAGCTCAACACACCCCTCTTCAGGTTGCCTGGATGCAATCATTCTGCTAACAAACATACCTGGTTCCTGGACTCCTGCACCTTGCCCACCCCTGCCCTCCGGCACACACTCCACAGTCAACTGTGGACCCACTTTGGTGTGAAGATTCCAGTCGCACCCCTGACTGCTGGCTCCCAGGTGGGATCTCCTCCTCCAGCAGGACTTGAGCAGCCACCTGCCTGGCTGACCTGTCCCCTGATATGGCCAGTTGAAGCACCAGGTCAGGAGTCCCCAAGAGCCTGGTCTGCTGAGAGGCAGGCCTGCCATCTGCACTTGTTCCCAAGTGATCACAATCACTTTGTGAGGTCAGCCCAGCACCTCTGATGCTGCTCAGTGAGGGCATGTCTGAGTGACAAGCAAGACCCCGGGCTTCTGTAGGGACCCTCAGGCCTAGTTCTATGTCTGCTGGCTTCTACATTTCTGGGCTTCAACCAAGTTGGAAGTTGAATCATCTCTGGATCATTTCCAAAAGTATCCCTTTCTGTGACTCCCCCCTTCCACTCCCCAGTCTTAGTGGCAGGACAAGGCACCCAACAGACAGGCTCATTGACCCTGGGACTGAGAGGCCAAAGAAGGGAAGACCCATGGGGCTGCCACCAGAAGTGTCAGGTGGACTGTGTGGGCAGGCAGCGACCATGCTGGCCTAATGTCACTCTCTCTGCAAGGTGAAAAATGGACAAATGGGTGAATCCAAGAGCCAGCTTGGCCCGAAGTGTGCTAGCAAGCACACCTGCTGCCTTCTTTCAGTGTGTCTCAAGAACCCCTTTCATGCTGTTCACATGTTTAAACTCAAATTTTTACTTAATTTTTTTTTATTTGAAAGAGAGACAGAGGGCTCCCATTCACTTGTTCGCTCCCCAGATGCCTTCAACAAGTCCACACTGGACCAGACCAAAGCCAGCAACCAAGAAGTCAGCACAGGGCTCCCATAAGAGTAGCAGAAACCCACATACCTGAGGCGCCACTGCTGCCTCTTGGGTGCCCACGAGCAAGAAGCTAGAATCAGGACAGTCAGGATGCAAACCCAGGCACTCTGGAATGGGACATGAGCATCCTAAGAGCCAGACCACCTGCTCACTCTCTAAGAAGATACAAAACACAGAGGCCAATGGGAAGGAATGATTGATCCAACCTTAGCTATTGTGGAACACACACATGACCCACAAAGTCACAAGAGGAAGCACGAACATGGTAGAAGGATGCTTGAACATATTTGGCAAAGGACTAACTTTCCATTTGTGGGGAGGGGAAAAAAAGCTTTCTAAAATCCATAAAATCCAAAAAGTAAGAGATCCTTTGCTTAGTTGGCCTGTCTCCCTTGGAGAAGACTGCATGGCCAAACAGAACTGACTCTTGGCCCTCTTGGCCACACACCACTGCTTTAAAAACCACTGGCCTCTCTGCCCCCATGACATCACAACCCACCCACCCCATCGCTGTCTTACATTGAAAGGAAGTTTGGCCCCAGAGAAGAGAGGAGAGAGACTGCCACAGCCTTCACAGGTTCTATGAGACAGGTCACATCCTGGAGAGGAGAGGCGGGTAGGGAAGGGGGGTCTGAGTGAATGAGAGAGGGAGAAGGTAAAGTTCGCTGGAGGCTGTGTTGTATAAGGGGACCAGTAAGCTCAAGCAGCCAGTGCCTCCCTTGGGGCTGTTGGCAAACACTGGCAGAGGTGTGGGCCTTCTCTCCAGTGCAGTAGGGCAGAGGAAGCAGCTGTGTGGCCATCTGGGGAAACTTCCCCATCAGCTGTGCTGCCCTCAGTAACCATGGCTCCTGTGGCCGCAGAGTCTTTTCTTGTGCTCAGGACTGTAACCATGACGGGACCCTCAGGGACTGCCCAGCAGGTGGATTTCATTGATGGGCTCTTCCAGGGGAACCATCAAGGAGTGGACAAGAGAGGAGATTACAGAATGGCAACTCACTTCACATACTATTTCATGCTTTTCATATATTCAAGGTTTCAGATCCAAACCACAGCAATTTTTTTAAAAGATTTATTTATTTATATCAGAAAGGCAGATCTATAGAGAGAAGGAGAGACAGGGTCTTCCGTCCCCTTGTTCACTCCCCAAGTGGCAGCAGAGGACAGAGCTGAGCCAATGTGAAGCCAGGAGCTTCTTGTGGTTCTCCCACATGGGTGTAGGGTCCCAAGGCTTTAGGTCATCCTCCACTGCTTTCCCAGGTTACAAGCAGGGAGCTGGATGGGAAGTGAAGCAGCAGGACATGAGCCGGCCCATCCACAAGGATCAGCTTAAAGCCCAAAGGGACATGAACTCAATAGGAAGTTGCTGCTCAAAGAAAACAAAGTGGATATTCTGAATGATCCCCCAGCTTGTGCCTAAGGGTGGCGACTACATGGGATTTTTGTCTTTTAAGTTAATTCTGCAGTTAATATAATTAATGTTACATAAAAGTCAAAATTCCATATTTTAAAATCAAACATGGAAGAGGTGGCACTGCGGTGTAGTGGATAAAGCTGGCCCTCGATCCCTGGGGAGCCAGCTCTAGTCCTGCTTGCCATGCTTCTCATCGACTCCTGGCTAATGTGCCTGTGAATGCGGCCACAGGTGGTGCCAATGCTGAGACCAAGCACCCATGTGCGAGACCTGAAGTAAGCTCCTGGATCCTGGCCTCAGCCTGGCCCAACCTCGCATTTGCAGCACTTAGGGGAGTGAGCCAGGATGCAAGACCTCTGTGTCTTGCTCTTTCTCCATAACTCTTTCAGATAAATAAGATATATATATATATACATATATATGTGTTATATATATATATATTTATGAAACTGTCCTACTGGTTTGCTCATTGGTTTATTGTCTGCCCTTCTCCCTCCCATTCTCCATCCTGGTCGCACGAAGAGGACCTTTTCCACCTGTGAATAACGTTCCACAACTGGCTTACCCCCACCCCTGTTCTGAGTGACAGTTGTCATTTCTATGTCTGTTGTAGTTGTCAGCCATATCACAGTCACTGTATGTGTACCTTGCAGTGCATATACACTTTGTCACTAGGATAAACTCCAAAAAAAGTACAGACACAACAGCCAAGTCACAGGCTTCTTCAGGTCTGTTTATTTATTCGTGGGGAGGGGGATGGTGATGGAGCCGAGACCGAGGGGACAAGGGAGCAAAGACTCCGTGCCTGGACTGACCCATGCACTTGCACTTGGCTCCCACACCAGAGTGGAGAGGGTTACAGGAATAGAAAACGTGGTAGGTGTAAGCCTTTTGGAGGTGTTAGTGGGAGAAGTCCGGTTGTGAGACAAAATAGGGGGTGAGACACAGCCTACACCTCCCTGAGGCATGCAGCAGAAGAAAGGAAAGGAGGAAGGAAGAGCTGCCCACACCTGGGGAGGCTCCTGGGCTGTGGGCTGCTTCTCCCCTGGCTGAGCAGCTGGACACCTGGCCTTTTATCTTCCTCCTCCTCCCTGTCTGGGTGTCTCTTCAGTGCGTGACTAATTCGTGTTTACAGAACCCATTCTTCTAGGAATCAATTTTTCAACCTTTCAAACCTGGCCAGGTCTGGGTGGTAGGTATCCTGGGTATACACCAGCCCAGGCACCCGTGGGTCAAGCATGCCATCTGTGAGTCCTTCCTTTCCCAGCCCTGCCTGCTGGGGCTGCTCCAGCTACGACACTGAGCAGGTGCCGAGAGTTGGGGTGTATCTGGGTTCAGGATTCTTATGTCTTCTGAGCAAGCCATCCTAGGTGACCTCATTCTCTGTGCTGGCTTGGCGGAGGGCAGAGCTAAGGCTGGGACAGGGAACTGCTGGTTCTATTTCTTAAAAGGATCATGGAAACAATATTATGAAAAACAGTATGCATGGATTAAAAAAATGGATTAAAGTAAACTTTCTTTCTAATGCTATATTCCACAAATATTTCAGGGGCTCATATTCCGGTTGTCCCAGCATACCTAGAAGGCACACACACATACACATGTCATGCTTACTCCGACATATACACACTCTTAGACACATGTAAACACACTGCCACAGGCACACACATTCCCATATGAACATGCGCAGACACACGCACGCATTCAAGAATACACCTGCTCAGATACATACACCTGTACGTATGACATGCTTATGCATATATGCATACATACACACAGTCACACACACAAAAACACACTGACACACACACTCATGCTTGAGCATGCTCAGATAGCGCACACACACGCATGACAGTCCCATATGCACACACACTCTTGCATTACATGTGTTCAGACACAGGTACACACATGCGTATAACATGCCGGCACTTACATACAGACACATTCATGTGCATACCTACACACACGTGCGTGTATACACCAGACTCATGTGCACCTACACATGCAAGCATGCGCACACCCAGACACATGCACACAATGCAGTTCACCCTTCAGGCTCTCACCCCTCTCTCTGTGACTATCATGTAAGAAGAAACACAAATATTTCAGTTCACAGGGAGAACACAGCAGGGGGCAACTGGCTCTGTCACAGGAACTAGTCTGTCTCCCCACTTGGAAAACTCAGACAGGAGGGAGCCACAGACCCAAAGAAGCATCTGGGAGAACCTGTTGAACAGCTGCCCCCTGGGCTTAGCCTCTGCACGAGACCCTCTCAGTCACTAAGGCTCCCTACTCTGGTTTGCCAGGGAAAGGGACTCTGACCTCACACTGTTCTGTGTGTTGGATTCTGTGATTCTGTGACATCCCCGAGGGTGGATCAGCAAGCTTGCCAATGCTGAGCGAGCCCCCTGGCGCTCGGAATGAAGAACTAGAACTTAGAAACAAGAAGCAGGCTGGTGAAAAGTGTGTGGGTGGCAGCTTCGTGCCTTTTATTGCTCCTTTTTCACTGCGAAAGCAGCCGGCTCAGATGGAGGGATGCTCCCAGCACCATTTGTCACTCGTCCCTGCAGTGTTTCTTCAACAAGGTGAACTCACCATTCCAGGGAAGTGTTCCTACCCAGAAGTTGCATACTAATTTCTGCAAGAGATGAAATGAAAATCAGCAATGGATCCCTGTTTAGGGCTGAGGGGGAAAGGACAAGGAAAAAAATTTCCCCAAGGCTAGATGTTGCATGAAGAATATTCTGGAAGATGCATCACCAGCCACCAAGAAGAGCTTCCAGGAGGCTTCAGAGCCGAAGCCTACAGCCCTTATGGCCATCAGCAGTTCTCCGGAGGCACTTCTGTTCACACAAACCACAGGGAGACACAGCAGGTGGGTGTTAACTCGTTTGGCCTTTCAGCCTAAGAGTCAACATAAACTTCATTTTTCATATACTTGCAAAGCTGCAAATAAGGAACTGCTTCAGATACACAGAAGCAGAATTCCTAATTTAAAAAAAATGGTGCATTGACACCCACTGTATCCTCCATGACAAGTGCAGACATGATCTTTCGCATGCCTGCATCCCAATCCTGCGCAGCTAGGCTGCCTGTGCAGAGCAGAGCGGTGATCAGAACCACAAGTGCCCTCTTGGGGTGGCCTCATCTGGAAGTGTGTCCCTTGGGTCCTCAGAGCACCCGGGAACAGCAGGGCCCATGTGTGCAAACAGCAGGTGGAACAAAACTGTCAGGGCCAAGGGAAGCGAGCAGTGTCACCTCTGTACTCATGTGGGTTGCAATGAAGGGGATGATTCTCTAGGTAAGCTCCAGTCCTGGGGACCTGTGTGCTTGTTCCAACTATCAAATCCTAGATAGCTGACGTGCGTGAAACTGACCACGGGCAGTTACTACCTGCCATACACACACCCCAACAAGGGCAAGTTCAGCACACTCTAAGACACAGCGTTAGGGGAATCTCCTACCTGATTACAGGGACAGGTCAAAGAAATATTAAATACCATTAATGGGCACCAAGAAAATATTTGATAACAAATCACATTAATTTGAAAAGTAAGTCCTGGTTCAAGAGAATTGAAGAAATTTCAAAAATCAGCATTTGGCATAATAACGAAACAGGCCTGGTGAGACAGCCTAGTGGCTAAAGTCCTTGCCTCCTGGCTCCTGGCTTCAGATCAGTTCAGCTCCAGCCATTGTGGCCACTTGGGGAGTGAACAATTAGTGGGTGGAAGATCTTATTCTCTATTTCTCTTTCTCTCTGTAAATCTGACTTTCCAATAAAAATGGACAAAATCTTTTTTTTAAAATTAAAGAATAAGAAAAAGAGTCCAGTCTGATTACTCTTTAGAGCTGAATTTCAAAAGCTTAGAATGACATTTTTTTTTTCAATACAAATGTAGGCCTAGAAACATATGCCTAAGGCCCAGCATGATAGCCTAGCGGTTAAATCCTCATTTTGCATGCATTGAGATCCTATATTGGTGTCAGTTCATTCCTGGCTGCTCCACTTCCTTTCCAGCATTCTGCTTGTGACCACATGGGAGACCTAGATGAGGCTCTTGGCTCCTGGCTTCAACTCAGCATAATCGTGGCCATTTCAACCATCTGGAGAGTGAGCCAGCAGATGGAAGAGCTCAGAGTGTGTGTGTGTGTGTGTGTGTGTGTGTGTGTGTGTGTGTGTGTGTGTGTGTCTTGCTCTCCCTCTCTCTCTGCCAATCTGGGTTTCAAATAAATAAATAATCTTTTTTAAAAAATGTGGTCCCAAGATCAGCAATAGCATCACTCGAGGCCCAGCCTTGTGAGTTTGTGAAGGTCTCCAGTTGATCCTGATGCCTGTTCAACATGAAGAATCACCGGCAGCAAGGAGCACCCAAGGCACGCTTGCTGGGAAGCCTGCAGCACACCATGGGCTTGCCTCAAGTCTCCCACTCAAAGACCTCCCCCAAAAGACCAAGAATTGTAAAACTCAAGCCCAAAGCCCCAGGGATGAGTCTGCCTTTCAGTGTTGGTCTCCTGCCCTCAGGGATGCTCTAGTGAACCCCGGAGGGCAAGGACAGCATCTAGTCAAGTCTTTGCTTCATTTCCAGCACCCAAACAAAGCAGCTCCCTTGAGCAGCATGCTCCTGAGTGGTGTGGAGGAATTAGTGAACAAATGAATGCATGTCTTCTTGAGAAACGGGACCCAAGAGGATACACACTCAGTGGTCAGGTGCTGGCAAGGTTTCCTACACCCAAACTCCAGAGAGGGATGATTCCACCAGAGCTCCAACAAAGGGCGTGGGTACCCACGCTCCTCCAGCCCCGCCCCCAGGGAGGTCTGGATCACTCCCCAGTCGGTGTTAGGGTTAGGGTTCGAGGCTGCGTGGCTGAAGCAGATAGCAGGTGCATGGCTTACCTTTTCCAGGTTGGGGTCCTCTGCAAACACGCAGCTTTCATCCTCACTGACGGGCTTTTGGCAGTTGCTGCGGGCAATTTCCACGTCGATGTCATACTCCAAGCGGTTCGTGATCTGTCATCAAGCAATCATGCTGATTCATCCCAAACTGCCAGATTTTATTTTCAACAGCGTTGCCAAGTGTGAAAATCCCTCCTGCCCTGCTCATTCATGCCTTCCTCACTCCTCCCCAATCCAGATATAACTTTTGGGGAAGGGTTACAACCACTGTCCCATAACCTGTGGGGTGGGGGTGGGGAAAGGCTCCTTTCCATTTGGGGGCACCTTGAAGTTCATCCTTCTAATCCCATTTCTGTCTCCAAAGTTCACGGTTTGCTACATTCTCCGAGAAACAGGGCAAGGAGAGGCGGGAGCAGACATTGGCATCATCAAAACCTTGTCTTCATCCTCCGGGGGCACAGCCTCTCAGTCACATCGTGCCCACTCCCCTTTGAGTCTCCAAGTCTCTGTGAAGTTGTATTGGATTTGAGCTATGTTCTCAAGAATCAGCAGAGGTAGCTCTGGTTTGTATGGAGCAGAGAAATTGGCTAAGAAACATCAAGAAGTGACCATCCAGGGTTGGTGTTGTGACTCAGGGAATTAAGCCTCCATTTATAGCTGTGTGTGCCACATGAACACAAGTTCGAATCCCTGCTGCTCCACTTCCTATCCAGCTCCCTGCAAAGGTGCCCGAGAAAGCAACCTAAGTGCTTATGCTCCCTGCCACTTACTTGGAAGACCTGAATGGAATTTCTGGCTCATGGCTTCAGCTAGGCTCGGTGCCGGCTATTGTGGCCATTTGGGGAGCGAACCAGCAGATGAAATCTCTCTCCACCTTCCTCCTCCCTTGCACATTGTGTAACTTTGCTTCCAAACAAATATGTGTGTGAGTATAAATAAATAAAATTAAAAAGAAAAGCACTTTGGAAAGCTTGTGGATAAATGGAATTAAAACCAAATTGATCTTGTAACCAAACACACATTCAAATTCCATGCATCCCATCTCCCAGGAGCTTTGCAAAGGTCCTGCGTGTGTGTGAGGTGCTTTGATGACTCAAGCATTCACAGACAATGCTGCTTGTGCTACCGTTGCTGCAGGTGCAGCATGGAAGTGAGTGCTCCTGAAGCTTTCAGGCTCATGGGTGTTTTTCTCACCTGCTCACCCCCTCAGGCTGGCCTCACCCATGCACAGCCCTGGTTCTCTGCTGGGCAACCCCCTTACCTGTAGCTGGGCTTGCAGAATCTTGGCCACTAGGAAAATATACTTGTCCTCACTCTCCCTGTTGTATTCTTGCATGGCGAACCACACACTCTGTCTCACATTGGCGTTCGTGGTGTTGACAGGTTTTAACATTCTCAACACCTTCACCTCGTTGCCAGTGTGCTCTGCACTGGCGACCAGAGCCAGCGAAAGGGCCAGGAGGAGCAGGGAGAGCTGCCCAGGTCTGATCATGGTCCTTCGGTCAGGAGGCACTGGTCAGGAGGCACTGGTCAGGAGGCACTTCAGTCTCAAGCGGGAGCTGGCAAAGATGGACGTCGCTGCTGCTGCTGCTGCTGCTGCGGGATGCCTGCTCTCTGTGTTGGTTCAGCTGGATCCTAGGCAGAGCTAAAGGGTCAGCTTCCCTGGTCACCTCCTTCCTACAGGGATAGCCACCCTCCCGTGCCGCGCCTTCCCTTTCTTTGTGCTCTAGCTGCACCTGCTCCAATGGAGTTTCCTGGTCCCAGCCTACTGTAAGCTTCCCAACCTGCCCAACCTGCTGGGCTCCTTCCTTCTCCTTGCGCCCACCCCCCACACTGGCGAAGCTGGGCTCTGAATTGGCCACGCCAGTCTTGGCTTCACCTGAAGTTCCAGCCCTTTGAGTTCGTGCCTGAGCTCTGTGGGTTCTGATCTCTGATCTTGTCTGAACTTTCAGAGTCCACGCCTTCAGGGAGCACATACTTTGTGATGTAACCCAGCACTTGTGACCCTGAGGGTGGGCACCTCTCACCAGCTGGCATCTGGTTCTGGGCCCCCAGCCATGCTGAGAACAAACTCCACAGACAATCACCCCATCCTACCCCACTCTGCCCTCTGGGACTTCTTCCCACGGGTGCCAGGAGCCCCGACTTCTGGAATGTCTGGCTCTGGACTCCATCAGCTTGAGCCTTTGTCAGCCAGTCCATCTTGAAGCCTGGGTCTGAATCCCTGGAGGGAAGAGGGGTGTACACCCCCTGGATTCTCAGAGGTTCTGCTTTTCAGTGAAATAACCCAGTCCTCACTCAGCACGTTCCCTGAAGTACAGACATGATGAACTCTTGACTCCCATAAAGAGCATCTTTTAAAAAGTTCACAGAAATGTCTACTGTGAAAAGAGCGAAGCGGGGCACTCCCCTGCTGTGACTGAAGGAGAGTGTCCACCCTTATTAGTGCAACCATGAGCTCTCTCAACAATTTCCCCTTTTTAGTCAAATGGCATTTTGTAGCTGCTGAGTCTTGCAGAATACATCCTCCTGGTGGTCGGGTGTGACCGCCAAGCGAGTCTCCCACGTCCGAGATTTCTCTTAGCAGAGAAACAGCCTGCTCTGCTGCCTTCTAAACCAGCTCTGTCCTCACTGAGCAAGGCAAGGGTTCTTCAGACTCACGGGTCTGCTGCCCCTCACCCGTCAATGGATTAGCTTTTTCCTAGACCCTCACACCTTGTCCTCTGGGTTTTGATTCGGCACTGAGCTTTGGGTAACACCACCAGAGCCTCAAGCAGGCCAGGCACAGAGAACACACCGCTAAATGTGGAGTGAGTAAACCATGGCTTTGCTTGGATGTGAGAAAAAAAAATTTACTTCTTAACTCTCCTTCTACTTGCATGTGCCGCATATTCCATGTTAAACATCCATTCCTTCAATACCTAGAAAAAAGAGATACTTAATCTGGGGGCTCCTGTTCTCTGAAATGATCTCTTGCGCCAGACTCTAGTACCCTGGCCACAGCTTTGGGCTTCTGATTTCATCCCTACATTTCTAATTCCAGGAGGTGTCAGGTCAGTGGGGCCCCTTTCCGCTGTCCCTCCATCATGACCTGTCTGATCAACCTGATCTGTCTTCTGTAACGATCTTGCCGGGTCCCTGCAAACAGAGTTCCTCAGCACTGGGGCTTTCTGCCTAGCCAGTCCCCACCCTCCCACTCCTCTCCTGACACCTGCCTCCAATTGTCTGCTTTTCCTTGTTGTTCTTAGAATTGACCCTGGTGGGGGGTGGGGGGTGGAGGCGGGTCTCTCCACAACCCCATCACAGTGATTCCCTTAGCTTTCTCAACGAGTAAAGTTAGCCTTCCCTTCCAGACCAGTGTCATAAATAACCTTTATTTACTTGAAAGCCAGAATTACAGAGAGGGAAACAAAGAAATCTATCCTCTGATCACTTCCCAAATGGCCACAACAGCCAGGGTTGGCCCAGGCAGAAGCCAGGAGCCTGGGACTCCATCCGGATCTTCCCCCGCAGGTGGTAGAGGCTCAAGCTGCTTGGGCCGACTTCCTCTGCCTTCCCAGGTAATTAGCAAGGAGTTGGATCAGAAGTAGAGCAGCCAGAACTTAAACTGCTACTCATATGGGTCGCCGACATCACGGGCAGTGGTTGAGCGTGCCGTCCCACAACAGCCCTGTGAATAAGTTTTTCTTTAGCAGTGACACCTACACAGAGGCCCCCATGTCCTCTCCTGCCCTTCTATCATCTGGTTTCTCTCTTTCCTTTCTCCTGATCCCTTCTGTGAAAACCATGCTCAGGCAGGTCGTCCACCTCACTTCCTCTCTCCATCTTGGCTCCTTGACCCATTCCTCTGCTCTGCTTCTCCCTCCCTTGCAGTTTCTCTTAATCATCACACTTTTGATACCCAGATATCTCCCCTCCCCGCCCACCCTGCTTCTTGTTGCTAACTTTCTGCATGGTTTTTTTAACCCAGGCCTTCCCTTATCTCCTTAAGCATTCTATCTGGCTTCATTGGAACTCTTCGATAACCTTGTCTGAGCATTCTGCGTCAGAGAGCAAGGACTGACAAATGTTCTCTGTACAAAGGCAGATAAATCATACTTGATGCTTTGTAGCCCCCACGGTTCTGAAAGTTACTCAGCTCTGCCTGGGTAACATAAAAGCAACAAGACACAACATTTATATAATGTCCCTGACCCACAAAACTATAACACCCCACAGTGGTTAAGGTTGGATCCCTGAGATGTGGACAATATAGTCATTTCCAATCCAGGTTCTTGTTTCGAGACCAGAATGCAAAGCAGAGGTTTTCTGATATGCACAGAGAGGAACAGGATTTATTTCAAAGGGAGAGCATAAGCACCCCCCACAGAGAAACACCATCATGAGTGGGCCAGAGAGTTTCCCATGAAACAGAAAATGAGAGCCATGTCTACCTCATCCTCCACCTCTTTTCATGAGAAGGGGGTGGGGGTGCCATCCTGCACAGGAAGTACACACAGCCTGAGGTCGTCACACAGGCCCTGGTCTCGGATGAGACAGGTTACGGTGGTACATCAGGCTGACACGTGAACCAAACGTCACTTCACGGGGACATGAAAATTCCAGTGCACTTGAACCCATAGGAATTGCCTAGTTATATCCTACCACAAGGGCCGTCGTCTGCCCGTGTAGTGAACTGCCTCTGTTGTCCCCATGCTCACATATCCATCTTTGCATTGGCATCGGGCCCTCTCAGATAATGCTGGGTCATCTCCCCCGTTTGAAGAGTCTCCGTTTCACTTGTGAAGTCCAACACGCAAAGCAATGTTCCCCTCACCTCAGCATCCCATAGTCTCAACCCAGTACACGAGTGTGTCAGGAGATGCGGGTGGACTATGTGACGTTCTGAAGTGAGGCCTCTGCCTGTCTCCACCAGCTCCTCTCACTGGGAGAAATCTTGCACTGCCCTTTTCTCCACCCAAGGACCGGATAAGGGCATTCTCAGAATTGGCCACGTTTCTGTAGTGAAAATAGAAATCACAACTGCTTTAGAACAACAGCAAACCTGCAACTGCCAGTCACTCGGGAGGCTCTAAAGCAACAAACAGGTGCAGCACGAGATGGGCACAGAGCCGAGACCGTAACTTGGGGTGCCTATCGTCATACTGGGATGCTGGGCCCCACTCCTGATGCCAGCTTCCTGCCAACACACACTCTGGGAGGTGTCAGATGATGGATCCAGTAGAGTCCCTACCACATAAGTGAGAGACCCTGATGGACTTCCTGCCACCGGATCCTGTCCCAGCAGTTGCAGACAATTAGAGACTGAACTCCTCTCTCTGCCTTTCACTTAAAAAATAAATAAATAAAATTAGAAACACAAATGTAGCAGAACCAGTGGGGAAAAAAAATCTATGACTTTTAATTGGTTATAAAAACATAAAGTGAAAGGGCCCAGCACGGTGGCCTAGTGGCTAAAGTCCTCGCCTTGAAAACACTGGGAATCCCATATGGGCACTGGTTCTAATCCCGGCAGCCCCACTTCCCATCCAGCTCCCTGCTTGTGGCCTGGGAAAGCAGTCGAGGGTGGCCCAAAGCCTTGGGTTCCTACCCCTGCGTGGGAGAGCTGGAGGAGGTTCCTGACTCCTGGCTTTGGATTGGCTTAGGTCCGGTCGTTGCAGCAACTTGGGGAGTAAATCATCTGATGGAAGATCTTCCTCTCTGTCTCTCCTCCTCTCTGTATATCTGACTTTGCTATTAAAACACATTAGCAGGGACCTGGCTCAAAAGTGGAGCAGAACAGTTGACATTCCAGCATGGGATACCAGCATCGCAGATGGAACATGAACCCGCTCCTGCTGTTGCACCATGCCACCTCCAGCTGTGCATGCATTTCGGAGAGATATTTCAGCTGGCTAGGAAATTCAATCCGATGGTCAGTTCCCTTCATCACTTAGAAAGCTCATGACGATGCCTTCCGGCTTTCTTCGTTTCTTATCTGAGAAGCCACGCGAATGCTTAAGATGAAAATAAAGTGTTGGGATTTTTTTGTTTGTTTTTATTGCTTTTAAGATTTTTTAAATCCAAATTTGAATTTTTACAAAAATGTGTTTATTTTGAAGAGTTAGAGAGAGAGCAACAGAGAACAGGCCTGCTGCTGGAAGAAGCTACAGGCACCCCCCTCCACCTCCACCACTGATGTCAGCACACAGCTGCCTTCATGGTGATCCTTGGGTGTCCTTGGGTGACCCACACCAGCTGCTATCACCCAGGATGTAAATGAGATCATTGCAATACAATGGTTAGGAAACCATAAGGCATTGAGATCATGCGGTATGTAGCAGGGTTTCAAGGCATAGAACAAATTCAGAAGAAAAGTAATGAAGGAATGCAGAAAGGAGGGAGGCATGAAAAAGAACAGGAGTTGAAAAGCCTAAGGCTCCATTGGGAAAATGGACAGAGGGGGCTGACTCCTATCACCTGAGACAGCAACTGTCTAAGGCCATTGCCCACCCTCTGGGAAACCCCATCCACCCACACCTCTATAGCCCGCCTGAGATGGCCCACCCCTAGTCCCAGCTCTCACTAGCTGGTACAGCAGCCTCGCTCAGCCTAGCCCACTCCTAGCTCCAGCCTGTTTGGCACAACCTTCCCTCAGTCTCAGCCCTTGCATGCACTGGCAGGTGCTGCAGCCTAGCCACACCCAACCTTCTCCCAGCCCTAACTCCATTGAATGTCAGGTGAGTTACTGTCAGGTGAATTTCATGGTCCAGCCAGGCTTGGTCCATCACTACCCACATCTCTGCATGTAAACCAGCAGTTCCACAGAAGCAAACCCACAGTTACCCTACAGAATCTGTTCCCAGATCCAGTTCTCTCAGATTTTATTGGGTATTGTGGCCAAGCCTGATGTGGCCCACCCGTTGCTCAAACACTCATGGGTGGGTACTGCAGCCTAGCCCAGCCACGCCTGTCCCCCAGCCCCAGCTTTAGCAAGCACCAATGGGTAGCAGATGATGCTGTTTAGCACAGCCCAGGTCTCCCATGTGGGCTGGTTGCTTTGGCCTGACCCACACCATGTCCCCTAGATTCCCCCTGTCTAAACCACTGTCTCAGCTGCCTCACCTACCTGCATGTGCAGTGGCCAGGTCGATGGAAGACCCCAAAAGTCATTTCTCCCCTGTCAAACACACTCTCAGCTGCTTCCATTAAAAAAAATCTCCAGATCCCCTTCCCAAGGCAATCTGCAGCCACCCACTGCCTGGGAGCCGGGGTGGTATGTCCTGGGGCAAAGTTCCCCACCTTCTCCTCTTATATATTTAAAAAAAAAAAAAGAAGGAATAAGCCACTATACTGGCATGCTGGAATAGTTAATACAAATTTGGCATTAGTCAGATCCAGAAAACCTGCCAGCTATTGGCTGCTTTTCTCCCAGCAGCGTAACACTTGTTAAGGTATAAGGCAACCTAGGCAGGTGCCTAAGGCTGGGGAGTTTTGGTCTTAAAAGCAGCCCCTTCACCTTGCCCAGGGACAGTCCATGGGGCCCGTGAATCGATGCCTGACTCCAGGTCTCTCTGTTCATACACGGAGATTAACCTGCCATCTGCAGGTGCCGCCCAGGCCAGCTTGGCGGGTCTCAGGTGACTCTTGGTTCTCGGTCACTCCTTCAGCTGAGTCCTGGGGACAGCAGGGGAGCAGCCGTGTTCTGAGTGACACTCTCACCAGCATGTCTCCTTCTGGGACACCATGGTCTCCCTTCCTGTCCTCTGTCCTACTCCATTCTCTTCTTCCTCCTCCTTCCCCTCCTCCTCTCGTCCTCATCAATCCTCAGTATTGGGGAATTGAACCCGGGTTCTTGCTGTGGGACTCCCATGAAACACTGTATCTCGACTGTGGTCCTCACTGGTGTGCAGTTCTCAGGGCTCAAACTGTCCATTTTAAGTAAAAATACCTCCTTGTATGTAAACCACGGCTTCCTCAAGGTGACGCCTCATATAACAATGACAGTAACAAGTGCAAGAGCAACAATACCCCCAACTCTGAAAACAATGCCATCCAAGGAAAATGTTTATAAAGTATGGGGGGAGGTATGTTGTCACCATGGTGTAGTGGGGTAAGCCTCCAGCCTATGGCACTGGGATTCCATATGGGTGTCGGTTTCAGTCCCAGCTGTTCCACTTCTGATCCAGCTCCCTGCTTATGGCCTGAGAAGGCAGTGGAGGATGGGATAAGCCCTTGGACCCTGCAGCCAAATGGGAGACCTGGAAGAAGCTCCCGGCTTCAAACCACTCAACTTTGGTCATTGTGGTCATGTGGGGAGTGAGCCAGCGGATGTGTAGATATGTGTCTCTCCTTCTCTATAACTGCCTTTCAAACAAACAAAAAATCTATTTTTAAAAGAATAAAGGATGTTTAACCTGGGAGTTGAACGCCCATTCATTGCCCACCTCCCAGCCCCAAACCCGACTTGGGCTTGCCTGACTGTGTGCCCTGGGGCCAGTGTGCTGGCCAGGTGCAGCTGCAAGAGACCCAGTGTAAAATCCAGTCACAAAATGGAGTCACTTGGGTTCAGGCCTGCATAACCTGCTAACCTGCTCTTTAAGCTTCTGTACAAAAGGCTTTGCTAGTTTCCTGCTTTGGGGGTCAGATTACAAGGAGTAACACAGCCTGGCTGCTATGGCCCACCCATTGCCCACCCACTGTCCCCAGGGGAGCCTCCTGCAGCTGCTATGGCCCACCCATTGTCCACCCACTGTCCCCAGGGAGTCTCCTGCAGCTGCTATGGCCCACCCATTGTCCACCCACTGTCCCCAGGGAGCCTCCTGCAGTTGCTATGGCCCACCCATTGCCCACCCACTGTCCCCATGGCAGCCTCCTGAGGCTGCCCTACTCACCTGGCACCTGTGGCTATCTAACTCGCTCTTTCTATAAAAACCCATCTTGCTCTCACCTTGGAGTCACTGAAGGAAAGGAGAGCTGACCCCTGTCAGTTGGTCTGTTTACCTGCCTCCTCAGTAAACGTTGCTGCTTAGCAGAGTTGTCTGAGCTGCATTACTTGGGGAGAGGCTGGGGTTGGATGCAACACAGCTGGGGTGCCGACCGCTCTCCACTATGCAGGTGGGAGCTCTTGCTTCCCTACCAAGTCCCAGCCAGGGCCCCAGCCCAGGGAGCTGCAAGTCCCCAGCGAGGCTCAGGAGAGACCTCACAGTGTGAGAAAGGCATGGAGGAAGACTGCGGACTCAGTCCGCCCTCCTGGCACCCAGCAGGCAGATGTGGCATGGGCCCACTGGCAGCCAGGGACGACCACAGTGGATGGGCAGGGCCGCCAGCACTGCGCCGGGAGGGGCTCGGTCTGGACTGTGCTGGATGCTCGCCCCCAGACAGCAGGGAGGCCCCCATGCTGCCCCCACGAAATGTCCTCTTGGACCTGCCACCTCCCCCTGCTTGTTCTCGTGCTCCTTCCTGGTCTGAAAGAGGAAGCAGGGCCCAGGACCACAGCCAAACAGGGAGCCCTGGTCTCGGGAACTTGGGGAGCAGGCAGCTGTTGGTAACAGCACACACCCTGGCATGCACTCACCCTCCATGGGGCCAGGGTCCGCCCTTGAACTCTACATCCCTCTAGCTCCCTGCAGGCAGCAGGCCTGACGGCCCCCACCCACCTCAGCCCCACGCCCCTTCTCGACCAGGTCGCGACCCCTGATGCAGGGCTGATGGCCAGGAGCTCCTGATGGAGTTACACAAAAACCAAAAAGTCCCAGGCTGGGGATCCGTGTGGAGGGGTGTCGGGCAGCAGGACCAACGGGGGTCCCCAGAGAGAGGCTGCCTGGGGTGGAGAGAGCCCTGGAGTGTGCGCTGCAGGAAAGCCCTTGTGATGCCCTGGAAGCTGTTGAGGCAGGGTCAGCCTCCTCAGCAGCAAGTACCAACCGCAGCAGGAGCCGGGAGGCAAGTGGCGCCGCCTCGTGGTGGTTCTTAGGATCTGCGCCCGGATGGTATCCTGGATTAAGGAGTTGGGCAGTGAACACAGGAGACCCAGGAAGGCCAGATCTCAGAGGACTGGGTTAGCTTTGATGTCCTGGGGGGGAGGTGGGGAGTGGATAAAGGTTTGGAGCTGGTGAATGGGCAGACAAAGCAGTTCAAAGAGTGGAGCTGGAGCCCAAGAAAGAGTGTAGGACATTCATGCAAAGAGAACGAGTGGGCCAGCAGAACCAGGATATGGTCAGGTCTTCTTGTCTGTTGCCTGGACTCTTCCATGGCATTGCCTTCCTCTGGGACAGCTTCTGACCTGGGCTGAGTTCCTGCCCCTCCCCACTCCCCTTCCGCAGAGGTGCTCCTGGTAGCTGCAGGGGCACTGTCCCCCGGCAGCATCAGGCAGGTGCCCAGAGCTCTGGCTCTGACAGCTTGGGGCGGAGACTAGGGGCGGGGACTTGTTCCTACAGCGCAGGTGCCTGTTGGAGGAACCCTCCCTGCACACAGACAGCAGCTGGATTTCCACTGCCATCCTGCTCAGGACACACTAGGAAGGGGACACCTGTTCCTTGGCCTCCTCACTGCCTGGCATGGCCCACTGCTTGGGGCCTACACTATTGCTGCTGCTGCTGCTGCTGCTGCTGGGTAAGCCTGGCACCCTGATCCCTGGCCTCTGTCCCCACTCCTCTGGGCCTGGTGTGTGGGAGGGGGGGAGGCAAGAAGGAGATTCCAGAAAAGGCTGGGATCTAGGAAAAGCTGCCAGTAACAGATGCCAGTGACCAGGGACATCAGGCTACCCTGCCACCCTCCCCAAGCCTGGCCTTGGTTTACTGCCCCAGGAACTTTTCCCTAGGTGGGAGTGGCAGGGGCTGAAGCTGTAGCAAGAACCACCACTGCCCCACAGAGGTGCCCATGCTGCCCCTAGACAGGAGCCTGTCCCCACCACCCCCACCAGGTTGGGTTCCCCCACTCCGACTGGGATGCCACAAAGGCTTCTGGATAGAGTGAGGCGCTCCCCAAGGCTGGGAGCCCGGAGCAAGATTGGGGTGGGTGACCCAGCTCCTGTGAGGAGTCTGGGAAGTCCTCACTTCCACGCGCTCTGGCAGGGCTAGGTTTCACCTGGTCAGTGACTGAGCCCGCCCTCCATCCACCTGCCCCTTGCGCCCAGCCCAGCACCTTCCCTCCCACCCTGCAGCTTGGGACAAGACCCTGTGGCCCTTGTGCAGGGACTTTTCTGAATCTGTACGCTGAGGCCAGCCCTGAACAGGCTCTCCACTAGGCCAGAGCCCTTGCTGGGGACCCCCGGCCTTCCTCTGCCTGGTGCGAAGCAACGAGCGAGTCAGGAAAGAACAGGGAGGGGATACCAGAAGGTCGGGAAGGGAGAGAGCCAGAAATCTACAAAGCCAGTCAGAGCATCTCCCTGCGCAAGGGGCAGAAGAGTAGGACACGGGAGGAGCGGCCGCGCTCCCCGGAGCCATTTCTGAGAAGTTCTTAACCAGATCCCGTCAAGGCTGTGGGGGTCGGAGGAACTCCCACGCGCCCCTCTTAGGCCGCACGTGGCAGTTCCAGGGGTGAGGGGGCGAGGAGGTGCTTCCTGCAGACCCGGCCTCTAGGTCCCCTTCCACCCCTGGAGTGTCCCCAGGACCTGAAGGCCCGCGAGTCCTGCGGCCAAGTCCCTGTGCCCCCTGGGGGGAAGCCGCGGGAGGGTGCCCGGCTGCAAGGCGAGTCACAGCCCGCACGCCCCTCCCGCAGGCTCGGCTAGCTGGGCCGCGGGGAACCGATGCGTGGACGCGGCCGAGGCCTGCACGGCGGACTCGCGCTGCCAGCAGCTCCGCGCTCAGTACGTGGCGCAGTGCCTGGGCCGCGCCGCGGAGGGCGGCTGTCCCCGCAGCCGCTGCCGCCGCGCCCTACGCCTCTTCTTCGCCCGTGGGCCGCCGGCGCACACCCTGGCTCTGCTCTTCTGCCCGTGCGCGAGCCCGACGTGCGCCGAACGCCGGCGTCAGACCTTCGTGCCCACGTGCGCCTTCTCCAGGCCCGGTGCGGCCCCGCCCTCCTGCCTCGAGCCCCGCGACGCCTGCGAGCGCAGCCGTGTCTGCAGGTGCGTGCCGCGGGGCAGGCGCGGGGCGCGTGCGGGGCACGACGAGGCCAGGGCCGCTCACGCCCTCCCTCCGCTGCGCAGGCCTCGCCTCCTCGCCTTCCAGGCCTCCTGCGTCCCCGCCCCCGGAGCCCCCGATGGCTGTCTGCGTGGCCAAGGGGCCCGCTGCCTGCGTGCCTATGCCGGCCTAGTGGGTAAGTACGGAGGGCTGCGAGGCGGGGCCGGGCTCTCCCAGGGACGCCTCCTCCTGTCGGCGAGGCCCCTTGACCCTGCCCTTGGGATCCTCATAGGCACTGCCGTGACCCCCAACTACGTGGACAATTCGAGTGCCCGAGTGGCACCCTGGTGCGACTGTGGCGCCAGCGGAAACCGACGTGAGGACTGCGAAGCCTTCCGGGGGCTGTTCACAAGGAACCCCTGCCTCGGTGAGGGCTGAGACGCCCGGGCAGGGGGAGTCCATTCTACAGGAGAGGAATGAGGCCGATTGTGGCCACCACACAGGCACCCTGCCCCCCTGTGCTGTTGCCTTGCTTCCAAGGGCTTCCCGGGGACTTGTGCCCAGTGGTCTTCACTGTCCTGGTTGGCGCAGACCCACAGGAGAATCCTAGGGGCGTCGAGGCTGCTGGCCCCGTGGGCAGGAGGGTGTGCGAGTTCAGGCCAGCTTCTGAGGACCTGGAATTGAGCCAAGCAAGGCACCTACTGGTGCGCCTGTGAGGAGCTCCACCCCGCAGACTCTCCCTCGGCTGTCCTTAGGAGCTTGCCTTTTTGGGTCTGAGAGTTAGGGTCCCCAGGATGTAGGGGCTCATGTTTGAAGTCTGATGCTGCCACTTCCTAAGCCCTGTCCATCTGTCTTTGCTCCCCTTGGCACCTTCATTGAGAGGACTGATGACTGCTTACAGTTTGTGTGTCACTTTGAGCACAGCTTTCTGTGCCTGCTACCCCTGGAATGCAGCCTGTTTGTTCCCAGGGTGCTGAGTCCCGCCTTTAAGTTTCCCAGCCAAGCCTACCCTGGAACCTTCTCTTCTTAGATGGGGCCATCCGGGCTTTTGATAGAATGTGGTCTCCAGTGCTGCAGAGGAAGCTGGACTCCCACCAGGATCCCAAGCCCAGCTTCATGCAGGTAGGAAGGGCTGGCAGGCTGGCTGCTTCGGTACTACTTCTTCTATGCCCTTCTGGGCCTGGGAGGGAGGTGTGGGCGGGATGCAGAGAAGTGAGCCTGTTTCCATCCACAGGTGCCTTCTGCAACTGGGCCGTTGGCAGGGAGCCTCCTGTCTGCCCTGCTGCCCACCCTGGCTCTTCAGGACCTGCTCTGACTAGGTCAGTAGCCCTCGGAGGGCACAGCCAACTGTCCCACCTGGCCTGGCCAGGGCCAGGTCTGTCGCCTCTTACCGCCCCACCACCAAGGGATTGCCACTCCTCCCAGGCCAGACTCCTTGGGTACCTGTCTGCAGAATAAGGCCTCGGGGCTGCAGCTGACTGACATGCCCCCTGGCTTCTCCCATCAGTAGGTCCTTTCCTGCTCAGACCTCGAGACAGCTGGGGTTCCCCACAGCATGGGGACAGGAGACCCTTTTCTCCCAAACACACCAGATCCCCTAGAGGAGCCCAGGACCACCCAGGTTCCCAGAACCCTAGGGAATGGAATCAGCCTCCCAGCAGGTGGCACCTTCCAGGATGCCAAGACTCCCTTCGACACTACAGCATTCAAGGCATCCCCTCAGCTAAGCATAAGCATTCCCATCATGAAAACCACCTGTTCCCAGGATGAATGTTACCAGGTGCTCTCCATCTGTGATAGGGTGCTGCTGGGTACCACCTGGCATGAGTGAGCAGACAGTTCCCTCACTGCCCCCCTGTTGGCTGGTCATGAGGCCGTCTTCCCCATAGTTCACCCCAGTACAGCACACAGCACTTAATAAACCCCTGTGCATTGAGACTGACCTTACCATCCTGTGGCTCAGGGTCTGCTGCAGGGTATCTGTGCCAGGTCCTGCACCTCGCCGGCCTTCAGGCTCCACTGGGCTCTGTACTCTGCTGCCTGGGCGCTGTCAGCTTGCCTGTCAGTATGCTGAGTGAGCCCCTCAGGTCCTGCTGGGGGGATCTGCATTGTCATCTGTTCTCTGCTGGCTCTCCCGACTGCTTCCCTTGCAGCCGGCCTTGTGCTGTCCAAGACTGTCCTGAGCCCTCTGCCTGCTTTCCCTCCCTGACCAGTGGAGGGTCATGGTGTCTCAGGACGGCTGTGCCTTGCGAAGGGTCCGGGATTGCTGAAGGTGCCAGTGCTGGGGAGGAGGCCACTTGTGCCAGCTCATAGCCACCTCCTTCTCCAGGGGACCCTCTACAGCATCCATTGCTGGGGGCAACAGCAGCCACAGCCTGGCTGCATGCAAAGGGAACTAATGTGGGCCTCTCGGGCCCCAGCACTTCTCCAGCACTCCTGGGTGAAGTGGCTCCCTTTCCTCAGCTGCTTCTCTCACCTGCAGGCTCTCAGGAGGGCATTCTCTCCCATCAATCCAGGCACAAAACCGCCTTGGGCTTCTGGAGAGGCTGATCCTAGTTAGACCCAAAACTTAGGATCACCCTTGCCCAGTCTGTAACAGAATAGTCACCCGCATGAGAGTTGGGGAGGCAAAGTGTGTGTGGGGTAGTATGGGTGTGTGTCTGCGGAGAGCTGTGTATGTATTGGGGGTGCTGTGAGTGTGGAGGGATGCTATGGGTGTGGGAGGATGTTATGGGTGTGCTGGGGGTCCTGTGAGTGTGTGTATAGTGGTGCTATGGGTGTAGGGGGTGCTGTGAGTGTGGCGGGGTGCCATGGGTGTGGTGGGGATGCTGTGGATGTGGATGTGAGGGGGTTCTATGTGTGTTGGGGGGTGCCGTGGATGTGCATGGGGAGATACTGTGTGTTGGGAGAGCTGTGGGTGTGTAGGGGTGCTATGTGTTAGGGGGTGCGGTGGGTGTGTTGAGTTCTATGTGTGTAAGTATGCTATGGGTGTGGGAGATGCTGTGGGTTTGTGGGAGGTACTGTGTATGAGTGATATGGGTGTATGTGGGTGCTATGAGTGTGCTGGGGGTTCTGTGGGTGTGTGTAGGGGTGCTATGGTATGGGGGATGCTATGGATATTGGAGGTGCTGTTGTGTGTAAGGGTGCTATGGGTGTGGGGGTGCTGTGGGTGTGTTGGGGCTGGGAGGGAGCAATGAAAGCATTGTCTTCCTGCTTCCCATGACATGATGGCTGAAATACAGAATCAAGTGCCTGCTAATTGGTTTGCTTTACCTAAGAGTAGGCTAAACTCTATAATTTTTTTTTTCTTGTTTGAGAGCACTCCCACATACTAGTTCACTTCCCCAGACAAGCTGTAATGACAGGGACCAAGCTGGGCTGAAGTTGGGATCCAGGAGCTCCACTGGGTTTCCTGTGTGGTTGGCAGGACCCCAAACACTCGCATTTGCCACCTCGCAGATGCATTAATGGGTAGCTAGCTGGGCTGAAAGCAGAGGAGCTGGATTTTGGCATACTGGCATCCCAAGAGGAGGCTTAACCTGCTGTGTCACACAGCCTGCCCCTATACTTCATTTTTGACTTAGAAAATCAGAGCACACTATAAGCATAGGGGCAAGTGCTGAGGCACAGCAGGCTCAAGCACCTGTTAGGGGGCCTGTGTCCCCACTTCAGCGTACCTACCCACTCTGTTTCCAGGTTCCTGCTGATGTGCCTGGGAAAGTAGCAGATGGTGGCCTGAATACTTGGGTCCCTGCTACCCACATGCGAGACCTGGATGATGATCCTGGCCCCTGGCTTTGGCCTGGCTGCTACAGAAAGGCAAATGGGAAGTGAAACAGTGGATGGAAGATCTTTCTCTCCCTGTCACTCTGCTTCTCAAATAAGTAGTAAATAAATCTTCAGAATAGAAATGAGTCCAAATAAAGTTAGAATTCTTAATGAAAAATATAGGCATATACTTGCTAAAATAGTGATATGATGGAAGTTAACAGATGTATCTGAAAATATTGAAACAGTTCCCATGGCTGCTGGTGTGTCCTCATCCTATTCCGTGTAGCCTGTTACTTTGTATATAAAGCAAAAGGTGTGGTTACATAGCAGGTCCCAAAAGGAGATGCTAGTCCTGAATTATCTCAGTGGACCCTAAATACAGCCACATGTGTCTGCATGGAGTACAGCTGAGACACAAAGCACAAGACACCCAGAGACAGAGATGTGAAGACAGGCCAAGATCCCTATGTGACACAGCACGAGTCCAGGATGCCAGGAGCTTGCAGAGGCTTTGGGGGTGAAACGTGGGCTCTCCCCCAAAGCCTCCAGGAGAGCATAGTCTTGCCAGCACCTCAGGTTCCAACCTCAGACCCAGAGGAACACATGCGTGTTATGTCACCATAGCTTTATAGGTGGTTCTTATTAGGGCAGCCTCAGGAGACATGCATTGGTTGAGAGTTGCTGGGAGTTTGGCTGTATTCCTTGTAACTGAAAAGGTCCCGGTGTGAACATGGTACATTTGGTGTTTGGCCAAATGTCTCCAGACTGAGTCCAGCTCACCCACAGCCAGGAGCCATGCAAGCATTGTTCCTCTGCGTCTGAGCGTGTTGGCCTGAGTGGCCTGTCGGGTAGCTCTGTGTACACACACTGGCCCCAGAAGGCATTCCTGCATTTCTGACTTGTTGCCAACTCCAGACCAAAGTCAGCAAGCAGGTGGCTGGGGGTGGAAGTGAGGCAGAAAAACAGGTGCTTTCAGTGTTGGTGGACTTATAGGTAGAACCTACATGGCTCATTGACTGTGCACTCTGGCATGAGGCCCAGTGTCCAGGTGCAAGGGTGATTTTGAAACTGCTCGCTGCCCACCCCCCTCCAAGTGGGTCCAGTGGGCTGTGTGCAGAAACGCCTCATTTGTGCCACAAGGATGGTCACAAGCTGGTAAATGGCCTGAGGGCAGGGGCCATGCAGCACTCACAAGTGGTTTCCCAGAGGGACAGCAGCCTGCTTGAGAGCCTGGTGGGAGTGGCAGGCCTGGGGCAGCCTGGATCCAAGGTGGTCTGGGGAAGCTGTACTGCCAGGTGCAGGTCACCCCACAGCCAAATGAGCCTCCAGTCCCAGACCAACGATACAAACCGTGAGACTGGATGCAACTAAATCCACACCTTTGGAATCAGCCCTGTACGGACAGGAACTAACGACACACCAGTGGGACTTGCGGGAGAGATGAGTGGACCCATCGGCACCTTCCTACAGGCCCAGGGACCGTCTGGGCTGCCCCCTTTCTTGGGGTGGGGACACAGGGTGGGAGGGACTTTTTGCCAGGTATGTCTTACAGCCTGTAGGACTGGGCTTCTAGGAGTGTCTGTTCAGATGAGACTCATGCAGGTGTGTCACCAGATGCAACACTGAGAGCGGAGGAGACACATTTGCTGTTAACAGCAAGGAGGGGCCATGACATTGGTGACAACGGGTTACACAGTTCTGCCCAAGGGCAATGCTGAAGAAGCCAGGGGCTTGGGAAAAGGGAACTGTGGTTAAGCATACAGCCAGGCTCTGGCATACTTTGCCATTCTGATCACCAAGTGCCACCTATCTTTTCTGCCCCAACATAAAACACAGACCCCACGTCCAAAGTCCCAACCCGCCCGCACCTCCAGTGTTGCAGTGCACCTTAGAAGGCGGTTGAGGAACGCTGCCTGTGGGTGGACCCCACACCAAATCGGGCCAGCATGGAGAATGTACAGAATGTGCTCCCACCTCCTGCCGGCCCTACCCCGGCTCTGGTGGGCAGGCTCCTTGCCAATGCCCAACCTCCCTAGGCTGGACTGCCCTCCTTCCTTCTGGAACTCCCAGAGCTGGGCAGCAGCTACATTATGCCTGTTTGGAGGCCCACAGCAAGGCTCTACAAATGGAAATTAACTCAAAACTTCAAGACCTGTGGCTGGGCAGACCTAGACTGTCACCATGCCCGAGGCTGTGCAGTTTGGAAACCTGATGCAGCATTCAAGGGCCTGAGAGGGAAAAGCCCGAGGATGAAGAGGTCCTGGGGGAGCAGGAGCGGGTCTCTGGGGGGCAGTGATTCAGGTCAGCGGTGTAGGACTCCTGGCAGGTGAAGTGCAGCACATGTGAAACCCAGTCCTGCCCGTGGGCTGCGCCGCTCGGGCAGGAAAAAGGCCAAGTCTGCCTGCCCAGGGCTGAGCTCAGGTGCCCCACCCTTGTGGTTCTGCACCTTCTCCTCCTCTGGTGACACTGACTGTGCACTCTGGCACACTGGGATGAAAGCTGCTAAACATTTTTCCCCTTTTTAAAGTTCCAGTAACCAAAATATGCAAATATAAGCAAAATAAAAATAAACACAGAACACATTTTTACCAGATCTACTTTTATTTCAGAAGGAAGTTTATATAATAGGATTTACTTTCATTTATGTACAATTTCTTCACATTTGTGTTTAAAATGCACAGACCTCCCTAATTGTCTTGTTCCTGCTTAAATTAGCTGTTATTTTACAATACAAAAAATACCAAAAATTGCAGTCCTAAATGTATGTATAACACCCACAACCCCCAGCAATGAAATAGTTTACAATACTTACTCCATATTTACATGAGTGCAATAGATGCTAAATTATACATATTAACAAACTAAGCTTGAATCCAAATAAACAAAAAAACCCAACGGAACAGAAAAATAAAAAAACAACCGTAAATAACCAAAAAACATTTCCAGAGCCAGAATTAGTTCAACGCAACAGGCTTCACTAGTGTTTAGAATGTTTGTGCACAAACTTAGTTACTGAGAGTCGATTCCATTATTGCCTTTAGAAGGGAAGGCGTCAGCTCCCCACTCCCCTTGCAGGCAGGACAGGCTGGTGGAGTCGGACTCATCACCGGGTAACATCTTTTGGTGGGCTGTGCTACCTGGAAACCCGTGCAGTGATCGTTATGGTTGGAGCCGACTTTGGTCACCACGGTAAACGGTCTAGATTTCTTCGGGAAAGCAAGGGCATGCATGTCCCGAGGACAGGGAGCTTCTGCTTTTCTGCTTGTTCTCAGGGTGATCGGTTCTCACTGGGAGAGATCTCCTGGAGTGAAGGGAGCTCGCTTGAGGGGCTGGATGTTGTCATGGCCCGGGGTTTGCTGAGGTTACTGTTTGGTAACTGTTGAATGATTGAAGTCCAAGGATCACAGGTGTTCATGAAACAACACCATCACCCAAGGAAGTGTCACCCTCACTCTGGAAACACCTCATGAAATAGAAGGAGCAAGCCTTGCACGGAAGGTGTACTCTGCCTTTGTCCCTGGTATCCCAGTGCCTCTCCGACCTCGTCCACAGTTGGGCAGGGAGTCCCTGTGCCAACAGTCTTCGGTCCAAGGCGTCCTCTCCTGGCTGGCTCCGGGTAGTAGAGGTGCCCCTTTTCCACACCTCCTCCCACCTGCTCTGGTGATCCCCCACAGGGAGGCACGGGGTTTTCCCCAGGCTGTATGGAGGGCAGGCAGGGACAGGAGTCCAGGGGTTGCGACATCCTCCAGGAAGAAACAGGGGCTGTTTATTCACAACCTTGCCTCTCCCACCCCCACTCTTCATTTCAGTAAACTATGGTTTTGGGGAAAAAAAAAGCCGAAGAGAGCCCCTCTTTGGAAAGTGTGATTTCCAGAAGTTCTAGTCTTTGAACTTCTTGGGATGGCTGGTCGGTCTTCTCTCAACACGCAGAGCACCATGAGGTTGCCATGAGAATTCCAAGTGGCCCTTCTGAGCCACAACGGCAACAAAGATCCGCCTCTTGCTCGCCTCTCCCTGTGCCCATATGCTGTTTGGATCAGCTCACCCTTCACGTTTCTTCTGAAGGATGAGTTGTATTTGAAGGCTTAGCTGACATGTACTAGAGGAAACTCTTAGCTTTGTTCTTAGCAGATAGGAGCCTGAAAAGAAGACTTCTCGGAACGTGGATATCCAGTGTGTGGCACAACACCACTGCTGCAAACTCTCACATTCCATGTTGAGCAAAAATATGTTCAGATACTTTTCTGTTTCATGGGTGGTCCACGTCTGAATATCCTGGACATTACTTATGTGTAAGTGCAAGGTGGGTGCTTCTGTGACTACCTTAGGTCCAGGCTCTCCCGAGATACTCGGCAACCAGCGGACGGCACCCTTGGGAACTGGCTCTGAGTTTCTCTTGTGCCTGCCATTCCCTTCTCCTGCCCCGTGGCCCAGAGGAAGGGTTTTGCTCAGTTGGCTGCAAAGGGGAAGTGGGAAGCAGGTGGATTCGGTGGTTCCTCCGCTGTTGGAGCAGAGTTCAATTTCATTAGCTCATCTTTCATTTTAAAAAATAAACATAATTATCTACAGGGGAAAAGAGCTAGCCAGGAAGCTGGGGGGTCCTGGTGCATGTTATTATGTTATTTCAAGGCATGGAACTAACATGGGAAGAGACTTCTTTGGCCAAGGAGAAACTGGTCTTTTGAGCAAACAGGAGAATCTTCCTTATAGGAGAGCAATTTCCCAGTAGCCACCCTGAGGCCTGGTGGAGCAGTATACAGCATGCTCTCTGTGGCAGCTATGTTCTAGGGTTGGCATGTGGGGAGCTCACTAAAGGAGGGGACCTTTTTCTAGAAACTGCTCTTTGACCGTGATGTGAGGAAGAAGCTATTTGAGGGGTGAATCATGGAGTAGAGGTGCTTTGTGCATTGGTATTTTGTGGTTCGATTTGCTTGCAATTCTTGTTCCAGGCGATTCTTCTTCATGGGAGTCAGGGTGTGAGGGAAGAGATAATACTCCCTGTCTAGGCACCACGTTTTAAGGTGAAATACCAGTTTTTGCTCATGAATATTTCCTTCTCCAGATCCTCAAATTTGAGCACCTGTGTTCAGAGAGCCATCCAAATGAAGTCAAGCTGGAGAATCCCAGCTTGGGGAGTAGGAAAGTGCAGGAGATCATTGCTTAATGCCAGAACACAGAGCAGCACGGCCGGGGAAGTGTCCTTGGGGAGGAGAGTGCCCCCTCTGCTGACGTTCAGAGTTTTCCTTCCTGCTCTGTGTTTTCCATGTGCTTTTCATCCTCAGCGCCTCCTGCCCTCCTCACAGGCACACCTGTCTGGGAAGGAGGAGGAGTAGGCTGAGCCCCTCCTTGGCTCCTGCCCCAGGCGCGGACTTCATCCCTCGCCCAAGAAGGAGCCCCGAGTTCTGAGCAGGCTGCAGGGACACAGGATGGCTCTGACCCAGGTGTCGCCAGCACTAGGTGCTCTTCTCTGAAGGAGACATGTGTCACAAGCGAGTCCTCTGCTCTGGTAGGGCCCCACGTCAGGCCCACAGGGTCATGGGAGGGGGCTGGGAGGTGTGTAGAGACCGCGTCTTCTAGACTGACCTTTTGACAAGAATATCAACCGGAGCTTTCACAGTTAGCTTATTCTGCTTTCTTCTCAGTCTCTGCTTGCTACTGCTGCTGCTAGGTCATATGTTCCTTGGGGTGAAAAATTCTTTCCTGGCTGCAAATCAGATTTTAGAAAAAGAGCGGACTGCCAATGGTAGCTATTTAAATTTTACAAGAATGTAGGAATGTAATTATGTAAAATCTCAGGCTTACTAACTTTCCAATTGCTAGATCTATTGAAAGTCTAGGCACTTAGTGTGTGTGTGTGTGTGTTCGTGTGTGTGTGTGTGTGTGTAACAGAGAAAGGGAGGAAGAGGAATTCAAATGGATTAAGACTAAATTAATCAAACTGTTATAGAAAACTACTTACTATGCCCTTTTACGTCCTAAGTAACACTGCTGACCTTGACATTTAAAATAGCCCCCTTCTACGCTAGCTTGTTATGAGTCAAAAGAGATGGAGCATTATTCTCAACTAGAAAAAAGCTACTCCCTAGAAGAGAGATGCCTGTCTAAACCGTGCAAGAATAAATAACACATCTTTTTAAAAAGATAGCAGGCTTCAGATGAAAACAAGTGAATTCACCTGACTGGCTGTTAAAAGACCATGTGCAGAACGCCTGATGCTGAAATGTCTACGTGGCAACTCTTGTTTTCCGCACAGTTGAGGCAGTCCCAGGAATGGTATTCCACAAGTGAACCTGAGTGTCATTCCTAGCTCTCTCGCTGGCTCTACACCGGCCTCCTCCAGCAGTAAGTTGGATTTATCCCTGGACCTGGGAACTAAATCAGTTTTTCCTATGCAAACGTAAAAGGTTAGGTGCTGGAACACGGATGGGAGAAACCGTCGAAGAAAGCATGTGATCATGCAGATGAGTCGGATGCTTCAAGGGTCTCCAGGCCTCCAGCCACACCGCACAGCATCTTCCTGCCTGCGCCCTCCCCTGCAGATGGCTCTGGGGTGCCAGGCCGAGGAGTTTCTGATCCCAGCATCAAATGCAGGTTCCGGGCTGTGCAGGGGGCTGCTGCTTTCGGTTTCTCACTGCTCCCGACTTCTCTTTGTATGCTATTGGCATCTGCTGGGAAATGTCCACCAGGGCGCTGGCCACGGCAAGACCTTAGGAGAACCCCAGAAGGGACACATGTTAAGGAGAAGCTTGCTTTGATTTTCAAAATAACTTTAAATTTCATGGTGCCAAAAACCAAAACCCCAAAAAACTAGGTATAGGAAAAAGTCGTACTTCCATCATGCCCCTCCTGCCATCTTTGCTCTTCCATCCCATCAACTCCTTCAGTACTTTTTATCGATTCTTTCAGAGCTGATCTTGACAAATGCACGTACAGACTCTTCCCCCCTTCATTTGCAGCATGAAGAGGTAGCCTGCTTTCAGCAGATCAGTAAGGAGGGCCCAGTGCTCAGCTGACGAGCATTCACCCACAAGTGCAGACAAGCTCCTAGCCCTCGGTCTCCTGCTAGCCTCTAGAAGGGTGCCCAGCTACAGCACAGGCTTTCCAGTGAGACCCAGGATCATCTCACGTCAGTCAGTCAGCCCGAGTCACTTTAACGAACAATACAGGGCAGGTCAGACTTGGGAGCAGCAAGGTTCTATGCTGACTGGAAACTGAGGCTGCTGACAGTTCAAGGCCAAGGCAAGGAGGGGCCAGTGAATGGACAACAGGAAGCACATGTTTCCTGGGACAGCACCTGCACTTGGCAATGATCAGAAACTACTCTTCACTCTTTAGCCCCACCTTCACCTCCAGAGCCCTATCCTCTCTTTTACACTGGTAAGCAATCAACCTGGCCTCCATGTGGGAAAGCACCATTCTGGGGGAGCTGGTCTCCTAACACATGTGGGTCCCAGCCAGCCCGCTCCTGGGCTTAGTAGCTGTGCTGCAGACCTCATAACTGCACCCTGTGGACCCACAAAGGGGACGCTTTTAAGAGCTTGATTTGGGGTTTGGCATCCCTTGCACATATACATCCTGGTGTTAAGGCAAAAGCAGAGCCAGGTACCCTGGGAGTCCAGACAGGAGCACCTCTTCAAACAGCAAGTACAGAGGGGTGGCAGGATGGCCCCAATGTGGGGTATGGAGCATCAGGCAAAGGCTGGGACAGGAATTGCTGCTGGCCCTAAGCACTGGCTGACATCTGCTGAGTGGCACAGATACGTGGCGACCCATCCTGCACAGGCAGGGCTGCGGCAGGGGCTCAGGCAGGAACCTGTGAGTGCAGTGAAGACAGCAAGGCCCAGGCTTTCCTCTCCAGCCTTCGGATGAGAAAGCACTGGTCCACCTGCTGTGCCAGCAGAGGGCTTGTGAGTTGATGCTCTAGAAGGATCCTGGGGTGTACTCTCCTTAGCCTCACTGTTTTCTACAGTTGAGGTAGTCCTGACCTCCTAGAATTATCTCAACTGCAATGTGTCAAACACATTCTCTGAGACCTCCCTAAAACACACCCATGATTCACGAGGACATTTCCAAAACCACATTCCATGTTTCCTACATGCTCAAAATATGACTTTATGTAGATTATTACTCATGTATCCGACGGAACTGTGTAAAAGACATAGGTAACATGTTATATGGAAAGCTACAAAAATATTTGCCATAATCATGTGAAAGAACAGAATAATCAGAAAGAACAGCATATAGTCATCATCTCCATGCAGTTGCTGGCAAGGGGTGGAAAGGAGTGGGCACAATGAAAATGGGCAGGTGCCAGGGCAGAGCTGTCAATGTCGGTTACGATGGTTGCTTGTGTCTTGTACTTAAAACATGACATAAACAACAGAAATATCCAGTGACAGTGACCAGCTCCGAGCAGCTGCAAGTCAGGAAGTGAAGCAGATGATCAGAATAAAAAGGGGAAAAAGACAAAATGTGGAGGGAGGAACACGGAAGTAGAGGTGGGAAGGAGCAGTGGAGCCAGAGGGGACCAGAAACATCGATGACAAATGAAAGGTGGTCTGAGGCCATGCAGAGGTTGAGGGAGGTGGCTGAGTCAGTGACCAGAGGCCAGTCACCTCATGCTGCCCACGCCACGAGGCAGGCACTGTTCAGGATGGCCTCTGCACCCAGCTCTCCGCCATGCAGGCTGCTCATCATTTATCTCCCTCCCAGCTTCCCGCACTGTGCCATAGAACCATCTACTCACCTGACTGCCCAGGGGGCGGGATCCCACCCAGGCCACGAGGGAGCCTCACAAACACTGACAGGACTGCGGCTTTGTTGCCGAAACAGGGTTCTAGTGCAATGGGCTTGGGGACAGTCTGGGGAAGAAAACAAAGAGTTATCTAGCATGGTGCTTCTGAAGTGTTCACTCAAAACCCACAGGCCATAGTCACTAGCATTTCTTACAAGGACATCAGCTGAGGCAGGGACAGGATGCATCAGGGTCCTGACAGCAGCAACACTGGCCCGGGAGAGGAGCGGTGCTCCTGAGCAGGGACCAAGACATGCCTGCTGCCTCCATGCAGGCTTCCAGTTCCGCCTCCTCAGGGCGCTGTCTCAAGTGCAGGGAAGGATCTTCCCTAGGCTGCTGTATTTTGCTGGACTTGTATTCAGCTTAAAACCTCCCACTCAGAACCGCAGAGGTCACAAGAAAGGCTATGAATGCATGGCAGATCTGTCAGATGGAGACATCTGTTCCTTAGAGACAAAGTTGGCTTGTTGGCTGGGAAAGCCGATGGGAGTCCAGTGGTCAACCAAGAGGATCCCTCATCTGCCATGTGGTTTGGATTATCTAGCTGGAAAATACATGCATGTGGTTTCTGTTGCAGTCTTTGGGTGCAATTTGGAAAGATGTTTCAAATTAGCGCCTTACTTCTCCTCTCCTTTCCCCTTTACTTTTTTTTTTTTTTAAGATTTATTTATTTTTATTGCAAAGTCAGATATACAGAGAGGAGGAAAGACAGAGAGGAAGATCTTCCTTCTGATGATTCACTCCCCAAGTGAGCGCAACAGCCGATGCTATGCTGATCCGAAACCAGGATCCAGGAACCTCCTCTGGGTCTCTTACGCATAGGTGCAGGGTCCCAAGGCATCGGACCGTCCTCGACTCCTTTCCCAGGCCACAAGCAGGGAGCTGGATGGGAAGTGGAGCTGCCGGAACTAGAACTGGCGCCCATATGGGATCCTGGCACGTTTAAGGCGAGGACTTTAGCTGCTAGGCCACAGCGCCGGGCCTGGAAGCCTTTACTTCTTAAAAAGAACTACATATTTGAAAGGCATCTGCTGGTTCGCACCCCGAAATGGTCACACTGACCAGGGCTGTGAAAGCCAAAGTCAGGTGCTCCATGCAGACCTCCTATGAGGATGGAGGGGTCCAAGTACTTGAGCCATCTTCCACTGCCTTCCCAGGTGCATCAGGAGGGAGCTGGATGGGGAGTGGAGCTTCGTCTGTGTCTCTTAGGTGATGGACCCCAAAAGTTGGGCCATCCTCTGCTACTTTTTCTGGGCATTAGCAGGTAGCTAGGTGAGAAATGGTGCAGCCAGGACCCAAACTGGTGCCCGTTGGTGGCTTTATCTGTTAGGTCATAACACTGGCCCCAATTATTTTATTTCTGTAAACATTTCATGCATGCTTATGGTCTTGGGCTGTCAACACTAATATCTGAAGTCCTGCATCAGTCCAATCTGGGGCCTGCTGCTTCCACCACGCTTACTCACATTCATCTGTCTCCTCCTGACCTTGATGAACTCTAATAGCTAGATCTGGACCCATGGAACTCTTACAGGACTGACCTGGGGACAGCTTTCCACATAGAGGACTGACATTTCAGTGGCAGGTCACATTGTGAGGCCAACCAGGGATCACTTTAGATAACCCATGGTTCTGGTTTTGCTTCATGGTTTGTTCCTTTACAGGGGAAGAGAAGTAATCCCTGGGCTTGGACAGACTTAGCGAGCCCCGTAATGCTTCCATAGGTATCTTCTGTTCAGGATATGTATTGCTTCTTCATTTTGCTAAGAGAAGACATGCATCATTTGGGGAGAAGTATCATAAAGATCTATTTTCCAAAGAACACATATTCTCACCTTTATATTCCCCCAATAAGATGCTTCTAAAAATGCCAAGTTTAACAATGGCTACACTTAGCTACTTGCAAATATACTTTTTAAAGTGCTCACATTATACTACAGAATAATAAAAAGAATATCAGAAAAACCTTTTGCAGTTCAGAATCTCCTGAACACAAAGCTACTCAAGGCCAGGGCCTGAAGACTGGTGGACCAGAGGACACCCGACAGCTTCAGTGTTGAGTGGTGAAAGGAGCGGTGAGGGGAAACCAGACGTACATACAGCTCGCCTGCTCTCTGGGATGCCAGTCACATTCTCACCTTTATACTCCCCCCAATAAGATCAGGAGGCTCCTCATCTGTTTCCAAGGCAACGTTTACAGAGGCAAAGGGACGGCTGGCCATCTGCTGCATCTCTCGGAGAAGTTGCTGCAGAGTAACAGTGAGCAGTGAGACAACCAGCACTGAGGGGACTGTATCAGTCAACGTTTCAAAGAAAATCAAGTGCAAAATGACACTTCAGTGATGGTCCGGGAAACGCAGGCACAGACTATCAAATAATGACAGGAACCATTAAATGTTGCTGGGTGTGAGGGAAACTGAGTGAGCTCTTTGTTTGCAAGGGCAGTGCAAACTAGGAACCTAACAGTGAAGCTTCATAGGGCAGACAGCCAAGTCAGAGATCCTGATGTTGGAAGATCTCAGCTGTGCATCCTTCTTGAAGACGTGTCAAGTCTCTGGGCTTCAGGTGCCTCCTTTCTGACACGGGTTATGATTCCATGAGACTGCCACTGGGATCACATGAGATGCTGCAGCTCGGCTCCGGCCACAGTAAGTGCACATTCATGAGCCACTGACGGCATCTGCTGGACTACCTGCTGAGGGACTGAGGCCAGGCGTACTTTTCAGCAAATTCTTCTTCTACAATGTGTTCATCTTATGTTCCAGGTTGTAAATTATTTTCTAGTCAATTGTATCCTGAGTCATTCATTAATTTTGATAAAATTAAGTTAAATTTTATGTAGATCCATTTCTATTGTATCTCAACAGCCTTAGATAGCAATTTTTCTTCTTTCCAATAATAACAAAACTCACTTCTCCTTCCTGTGCAGAGTCCAAAACCAAATTAAGCACTTGGATGCTCTATGCTGATTGGTAACATGGCTGTGAAGAGTGAAGTCCCTGGTTTCAGGCACAGTTCTGCTTCTTGATAAGCTCACGAGGGTGAGGCCATCCTTGGCCTCTGTGGGCCTCAGTTCCCTAGCTTAGCAGGGTTGATATTAGGATTAAATTAATTAGTCCACGTAAAACCACTGAGACAGGTGCCTAGGACTGAGAAACACTCCAGTGTCAGTTGCCATAGCAATTCGGGATTTTATTGCTACCATTGCTGGTGTTCTCTCATCATGAGTGACGCTAGTTATCCAGACTTTCCTTCATAGTGCTAAAAAAGACACTTTCGAGCTCACTAAAAGCTTTGTTTTTAAGTAGAAGAAGGTGCTGAATTTCAATACATGACTAAATGGTTATTTGTCCTGTACACTAAGAAGTTAGGGGCCATTTTTAATGCAATGATAATGTGTACTCTAACCGGCTGATATTAAATGATCTTTTTATCACATTGGCAACCCAAGGGCTGCTCATACAAGATTATTTTCTGATGCTATGTTTGTCAGGTCATGGTATCTGGGCTCTTTCATTTATTCTTCTTAAAGTTTAGTTTATTTGGGGCTAGCATGATGACTCTATTGGCAAACTCCTCCCCCTACCTGCACCAGCATCCCATATGGGTGCTGGTTCATGTCCTGGTTGCTCCACTTCTGATCTAGCTCCCTGCATATGGCCTGGGAAAGCAGTAGAGGATGGCCCGAGCTCTTGGACCCTGCACCCATGTGGAAGGCCCAGAAGACACTCCTGGCTTCAGATCAGCTCAGTTCTGGCCTTTGGGGTCATTGGGACCCAAATTTCTATTTCCTTCTCGGTAAATCTGCCTTTTCAATAAAATAAATATATCTTCTTTTTAAAAAAGAAGATTTGCTTATTTATTTGAAAGGCAGAGCTAGAGAGAGATCTTCCATCTGTTGGTATACTCCACAGATAAGCACAATGGCCTAGGCTGGGCTAGGCCGCAGACTAGAGCCAAGAATTCTATCTGGGTCTCCCACATGGGTGGCAGAGGCTAAGGATTTGGGCTGTCTTCTGCTGCTTTCTCAGGCCATTAGTAGGAAGATGGACTGGAAGTGGAGAAGGTGGGACATGAACTGGTGTCCATTTGAGATGCCAATATCACAGGTGGTAGCTTAATCTGCACAGGCCCCAATATTAAGATTAGTATGCATAAAGTCTATTAAGCATCTTTTAAGCTTTTCACCTTTTCCTTTGCTCTGAAAAAAGTTTATAGGTTTGGAAATAGCACCCAAGGAGGTGAAGGTTATCATTGGTCCCAGCAGCTCATCTCAGTAGCTAACTCCCTGAGACTCGTGCCCTTTTCTTATGGAGAGCAACAAGTTTATTCTTACTGGCTTATGGCTTTCTACTTCCTTCTTATTCCATTTTAATAACTGTATTTCTTCCAATATCATATAATTAATTGGCAAGTATTAAATGTATTAAGTAATGTATTAAGTAACAAATGTATTAAGTAACAAAACTTTTTAAAATGTTTAAATATGTCATTCCTTAAATTATAAAAACAATTACCAAAGAGCACACCAATGATACTTATTATCTTAAATGCCTGAGCACTTCCATTAGCAACTGTGCAGCAAGAGTGAAAGCTGCAATACTATTCTTGTTGTAATTTTAAAACCAAGGTTTTTTTAATTTGAATTTTTCAATTGTAAATATCTGCTTGAGTCACTACTTTTGTGATGGGAGCTCTGGAAACAAGTCAAGACTCATTAAAAAATAAAATAACCTCAAAACTTACACAATAGCCTGTATTGTTGAGTAATGAAAACATTGGAGCTGCTTAAATGGCTGACTTCACTCTCATTCTTATGAAAGCTCTTGTGAAGGTCATGCCAAGTGAAATGGTGCCCACTCCCCCTGAGTCAGGACTCCAAGATCGGGAAGAAGATGGCAAAATTGTCCTCAAGAAGTCATCACTGCCGTGTCCTTTGAGAAAGGTAAGACAATGTGGGGCAGAATTCATTCTAGTCTAGAGAGCACACATCTTAGTCTTCTGGCCACATCCGGTAGAACCTGAGACTGCAGGAAGAGAAGCCTTCTTATCGTGGCAGTGCCTGTTAATCCACCATCAGTAAGTAGCTAAAACAGACTTGTTGTGTATAAGAAAAAGACGAAAAAAGCTCTGACAGGGATCCTCTTGTTATTCCCAGGTGGCTTACCTCTCTACGTCTGGAGGCCCAGCAACTCTGTTTGATTTTCCAAACCACAGCAGCCACCAGGAGCAGAGAGAGGAAACAACTGTGTGGAAGCAGAGTACTGAGTTAGCATCCCAAGTCCCAGAGCTGGCCCCACCATCATCCACACCTCAGGCCAGGCAGCAAAGCAACGTCCAGTTTCCCAACCAGTTGCCCATTCCTTCCTGATGTTTCCTCACAACAACGTCCTGGTTCCCAGGAAGCTAGCTGTGAGGAGTCTTGGGTAACCTGAGTGTCCTGCGCCCCCTTGGGGCCACATGGTTCTGACCAGGCATCCAGAGAAGCCATGGTCTCCCTTCTGAGCCTCCGTTAGAAGGGCCAACGGGGCTTATTCCAAGTAAGAAAATTCATCCTAAGAAAATGTTAACAACTAACAAGCATAATCATTACTCAAATTAACAAACATTTACTGGTCAACTCTAAAAGAATGAGAAAAGTTAATTATTAAAGTAACAATCAGATTTTCATAAGAACAGGTAAAACAAAGGAAACAGAAGCTTATGTGTATGACTAATACATATTTAACAGTATTTTTCTGAAGTTTTTACATATTTTAAAAAAACAAAACACATAAAGATGCAAATTTAAACCAACAATTTTCTTGAAAATATTTAGTACTGCAAACACTCTCATCTGCATGTAAAATACACACTAATTGGTTGAAAGCTTCTGTGAGAACAGAGAAAGGTTAAAAGGCAGAACAAGTTGAGCAAACCTCTTAGGTAAGTGCTACAGATAAAGTAAAACCCACCATTTATACATGTGAACTTGTGAAAGGGGCCACTACAGAGCATTTCCGCAGAGAGGGGCATGCAAACGGCTCCCAGCTTGCGCTGGGCACCGCTTGCAGGCTCTACCTTAGCAGGCATTTCAGTCAACTTCCTGAGTGGCACCTCAAGGCACCCAGGTGCTGACACCAGGAGAGCCCATTAAGCTGGCTGGAAAAAGCATTATAAGATGCTGGATGAGTGAATTCCCTTCCTCCCTTCCTTTCTTCAGATTTATTATTTATTTGAAAGAAGAGAGACAGAAAAATCTTCCATCTATTGGTGATCTTCCCCAAATGGCTGCAATAACCAGGACTGGGCCAGGAGCCAGGAACTTTCTCTGGGTCTCCCACATGGGTGTAGGACCCAATCACGTGGACCATCTTCCCCTGCTTTCCCTTATAATTCTAACAGCATTAACCTCCTCCGTATTAACAGCACAATGCCTTCTGATTTGTAAGGGAAAATTATTTCCAGCCTAGAATCTTTTTCAAGCTTTTCATCACTGTGTGAGGACACAATTTCTGACAGAGATTTCAGTCAGGGAAGTTTATAAAAGGTGTTTCCCAGACAGTGTGCTTGAGTGAAAGCCAGAAGACACCGGAAGGCAGAGACAAGGAGCTGGGACACAGAGACTTCAATAAGAAGAACTAAAATGACATTCCATGATGAAAGCTGTGTGGCAGGCGTCAAAGACAAGGACACCTGAGGCAGGAGATTCTTGGGGTGGAAATCTCTGAGAGAGACTAAAGCCATCTGGAGAAAGGTGTGTCAGTTCTGTCACAGGACAGGAATAAATCATGGGTGGGTACACAGAAAACTCAAAGGCCCTAGTTAGGATAAGCCAGGAGTGTTTCTTTTATCCAAATAATGGGTAATCACAGTTGCAGTCAGCTGTGATTGGAGGAGGACCCTTAGTTTAACTGAGCCTGTGAGCAGGAGGAAGGGGACTCTGTATGCAATGTGGGGCGGGGGCAGCTGTTGAGGAATCAGGGTAATGCAGTGAATCCTCATTTCTATGGTGGGACACAAAAAGACAACTGAACTCTAAAGTCAAGGATTCATGAAAATAGAGAAGTAAAAACCAGCAAATGCAGTTTAAAATGGCAGGAAGTTAAAGTGGGAAGGTGTGAGGCAGACTATTGGTATTTTCTCGCAAAGCACTTGTCTTTTTGTTAATTTTTAAAATATTTATTTATTTATTTAAGTGCAAAGTGGGAGAGATGAGATTTTTCATTGGCTTGTTCAATCTCTAAATGCCTACAACAATCAGGGATGTGCCAGGATGAAGTCAAGAGCCAGGAGCCCCAACTGGGTCTCCTATATGGGTGGCAGGAGCCCAAGCACTTGAGTCAGTACCTACTGTTTCCTAGGTGCAACCTAGCATGAAGCTGGAAATGGGAGCAAAGCTGGGGCTGGGGCTCCAACTCAAACACCCCAGTATGGAATGTGGGTGTCCCTAGCATCATCTTAACCACCATGCCAAATATAAACCCTTACTTGTCTCTCTTTCTCAAAAATGATTATTTAATTATTTTTATCTGAAAGGCAGGATAAGAGAGAAGGGAGAGGTGAAAGAGAGAGAAAGCTTTCATTTGCTGGTTCCCTCCTCAAACAGCCACATTAGCTGGGGAGAGGTCAGGACGGAGCCAGGAGCCTCACCTGGGTCTCCTATGTGGGTACAGGTGCCAAGGAATTGGGCCATCCTCAGCTGCCTTCCCAAGTGCACCAGCAGGGAGCTGGATTTGAAGTGGAGCAGCTGGGACTTGATACAGTACCCATATGACAGCAGTTCAAACTGCTCTGCCACGGTGCCAGCCCTCAGAATAAGCTCTTGAACAAGAGGAAGCATATTTGTGGCTCAGATCAGTAACTATTATTAATTAAATGCTATTTTAGTCCAAAATTCTCCTCATTTGACAATCCTAATTACCTACAATTTAGTATATACTACAAGTTATCACTCTCAACCCCTCAAAAGCCAGAGAACACACAAACCAAACATTTTTCTCAAATCAGAATGAATTTATACACAGTGTGACATGCAACACACAGAAAAGTTAGTAAAGTCAGATCTGTTGCTTACGAGCTGATGTTGGATGGGATCAAATACCTGAGTTGAAAAAACATAATTCATATTAAACAAAGTTACCTGAAGAAAGTCACGAAGAACTGTACCAGGTCCATAAAATTGCTGTGCTGGGAGAAGGCGATCTGTGACAGAAAAAACAGGGAGGTGGTTATGCAGGTTATGCAAAGTGCCGCGGGCTCAGCCTTCTCACTTCGACAGTTAAGCTGGAGGACAGACCAGTATCTCAAAGACATTTTTTTTTTCCATTTAAGGAAGCCTGCTTTTAGCTACTTTCCTTGCTTACTGAGTGGCCAACCCCAAGGTAGTATCCTGAGGCTTCGGCACAGCCTCCTTGAGCTTCCCTTGGGCTTTCCGACAGATCTGCTAGCCTGCAGTCTGACCCCTAAAGCCCCTCAGCTCCTACGGGCAAATCCCAGTGGTCATGCCTGTGCCTCCTCCAGATGCCAGGCTCTCCTTGTTGGCTTCAAATATGCATTCCTTGGTTGGTCTTGAGGTAGGAGGCCTCATGGTGTGTCCTTCACTCCTTTAACACTAATGCATTCAATGCGTACTTGCTTCAAGATCCTGTTCTTTAGGAAAAAAAAAAAAAAAAAACCCTGTCTCTGAGTTTCAGCTCACTGAATATCATCAGTGAGCCATGGTATTAGCTGTCACTTTATTCTATAACTAGGTTTTTATACCAAGAAAATAAAAATAATCCCATATGTATTTCTTCAATATATGAAATCTGTGTCACTTTGTATTTCTAAGTATAAATAGGCTTTAAAAAGGGGGGGGCATAAAACTCCAAATTTGGGGGCCTGGCATGATGGCCCAGTGGCTAAACCTTCACCTTGCTCGCGCCAGGATCCCATAGGGGCGCCAGTTCATGTCCTGGCTGCTCCACTTCCCATCCAGCTCCTTGCTTGTAGCCTGGGAAAGCTATAGAAGATGGCCCAAAACCTTGGGATCCTGTACCCACATGGGAAACCTGGAACAGGCTCCTGGCTTCTGATCAGTTCAGTTCTGGTCATTATGGCCAGTTGGGGAATGAAACAGTAGACAAAGGATTTTTTTTTTAAGATTTATTTATTTTTATGGGAAAGTCAGATTTACAGAGTGAGGAAGAGACAAAGATCTTCCATCCACTGGTTCACTCCCCAAGCAGCTGCAACAGTCCAAGCTGAGTCGATCCAAACCCAGAAGCCAGGAGCTTCTTCCAGGTCTCCCACATAGCTGCAGGGTCCAAAAACCTTGGGCCATCCTTGACTGCATTCTCAGGCCATAAGCAGGGAGCTAGAAGGGAAGTGGAACAGCCAGGACACGAACCAGTGTCCACATGGGATCCCGGGATACAAGGTGAGGACTTCAGTCACTAGGCTACCACCCCGGGCCCAGGAAAAAGGATCTTTCTGTTTCTCCTCTCCAAAAATCTGATCTGCCTTTCCAATAAAAATAAATAAACCTTAAAAAAAAAAAACCTCCAAATTTCATGTCTCATAGTATTTTATAGTCTAAGTAGTATTTACTTTTTTATGGAGGGTCAAGAAGAAATTAAGATCAAAAAACCAAACTATAGGACTCTCATGCCAGATGTGTCTGGATATAGAGGGAGTAGTAGGGATGGGCATAAGGTGGGATTAGGGAAACAGGTTCATTGGCATCTCTGTGTTTGTCATCCTCCTTGTCACTTTACCCAGTAACTGTGTCCTTTGTAAACCATGCCTCTCCAAAGGGGGCTGTGTTCCCGAACGAAAAAGAAAAAAACCAAGAGACACCAGAACTTTGGGTAAGTACTATGTATGCTACAGACAACAATAAGGATATACTTATCATATTTAATAAATTCTGAGTGCACATTTTTCATATTCTAATATCTCTGAAATCACGTTTCTTACATTTAAGTTTACGAAGTATTGGGCCAGACCAAAACCAGGATTCAGGAACTGCACAGCAGGGTCTCCTAATGTCAGGCAGGGACCCAAGGACTTAGGCTTCCTCTGCTGCTTCCCAGAGGCAGAGCAACCAGGACACAAACTGGCAAATCAATTTGGGATGTGGGCATACCTAGCAATGGTTTACCTTGCTGTACCACAAAGCTTGCCACTCTTGCTTATTTCTTGATTGGCTACCAATTTTAGGTATCCCTTCCTGACTTCCTATTCCCAGAAAAGCTGGTTTAGACCACCAGCTGTGCCCTCCTTCCCGTATGTTACAGCACTGCTTTTAGTGTCAATGTTGGCTCACGTATTGTCACTAGAGAAGCAGCCACACACAGAGACAGTGCCCATCACCTGGTTTACTTCCCAGATGCCTGCAATGGCCAGGGCCAGCCCAGAGCCAGGATTTTGTTTCTGGTCTCTACCTCCTAGGGAAGCACATCAGCAGGAGGCGGGAATCCCAAGCAGAATTGAACCCAAATGCTCCAGTACAAAATGGAAGTGTCCCAAGAAGCAGCTTAACTACTACACGAAATGTCTACTGTGGGAAACTATTAAAAAGAAGGCAATAGTAAGGAATGCATACTGTGCTCCAAATGGCTCATCACTCAGCTTTACTCTATTAGCTCATGGCAAATGTTGTTTCACCTGTATTTCATGCACTTTCCCCATGACTGTATTATTTGAGAGCAAACCCCAGGAGCCAGCACTGTAGCACAGCAAATTAAGCCATCACCTGTAATGCTGACATCCTTTATGAGCATTCAAGTCCCAGCTGCTCCTCTCCTGATCCAGCTCCCTGCAAATGTGCCTGGAAAAGCAGCTGAAGATGGCCCAAGTATGGGGCCCCTACCAATCACGTAGGAGACCTGGATGAAGGTCTAGGCTCTTGTTTTAGCCTAGTCTTGTCTTGGCCACTGCAGTCATATGGAGAATGAATTAGAGGATAAAAGATATTTCACCACCTCCCCCACCGACTCTGACTTTTGGATAAATAAATCTTTAAAAAAAATAAGAAGCAAATTCAAGACTTCCAATCTTTCACTCTTACTCACTTCAACACACAGTATATCTTAACTACAGAACATGTAAAATTAAAAAAAAAAGCCACTGGTGAAAGGCAGGAAAGGAGACTTTGAACAAGAAAGGATCATAGACTTCTCTTGATAATGAAGACCACAAGGTAGTTACAAGAAACTTACATGTTGTGTGCGACAAAGAAAGGCTTGCACTTTAAGTATAGTCTTGTTCTAGATGTATTTCATGGCACTACAAATCCCAAAAACTCTAGTGGTCTAAACAGCTTCACCATTTTTATACAACATTATGATGATGATGATGCAATAAAGATCAGAGGAGTTCAGAAAGTTTGTGGAAAAAAATCACCTTTCAATTCCATTTTCCATGAACTTTTCAAGGTACCCTCACATAAACTTGAGTGACATCACTCATTAACAATCAAAACGTAAGAGTCAAGTGCAATCAACAGATGAATACAGCTTTAATGGCTAATGGAGCGCTGAAACATGCTAGACATGGGTGGACCGTGAAAGCATTCTAAGTAAAAGATCAATGCCAAATGTCCATAACAGGCAAGTCCCCAGACACGGGGGGGGGGGGAGGGGAGGCGTGGCGGGGTCAGACTGACTGGTGGCTGCCAGGAGCAGGCGGGCAGGCATGGGCAGTGACTGCTAACAGGCTTCTTCCAGAGCTGATGAAAATGTTCTAAAATTGGTTGTGGTAATGGCTGCAGAATCCTGAATATATTAAAAACTGCTCATTTGTGCACTTTAAATGGGTGAATTGTATGGCATGTGAATTATATTTCAATAAAGCTGTCATTAAGAGAAAAGTACATCCCAATGAACAAAAACTTCACACATTCCTTGCT
The DNA here is from genome assembly GCF_017591425.1 of Ochotona curzoniae. NCBI lineage: Eukaryota > Metazoa > Chordata > Mammalia > Lagomorpha > Ochotonidae > Ochotona > Ochotona curzoniae. The sequence goes on along the minus strand of NW_024465894.1, from coordinate 18,366,863 downwards.
CAGTTCAGCAATCTTGGTAGGACTCATAAACATAACTTTAAAATCTAAATGAACACCCAGTTCTCAATATAAATTCTGTGTTGCCTTCACCAGTGAACACTGGCCTCTTACATAAAACGGATCAAACAGCAGGATGGAGAGGGCTTCACTATTGGTTCTACAGTAGAATCACAACTTTAGTAACAAATCGTTACCCCTGGGTCCTGGCTCAACCTTCCCACCTCTGCTAGCCCAGTCTTAATCCTGAATACATACCCCTTCAAACTTCAGGCATGGCTGAAGCCAGGGGGTCCCCAGAGGGGAAGGGAGAAGCTTTCAGAAAGCAAGGGATTGTAGGTAGGTACCCACTTAACAGAACAACTAGCCAGAAAACAGGAGTAAATGCCCCAACATACTAACTACCCACACACATACACATCTTTTCAATGTGGATGTTTTTGCTTAACTACATCTACAAAGATTTTTACAGTAAGCTTCCAATTCCTTCAGCTTGCAATTATAGTTTTGATCTGTCCCCAGTTATAAAAAAAGTATTTGGAGATAGGTTTAAAGAGCAGGAGCTGGAGCTTAGCAGCCCCATTTCACAACACCATGTGAACACGAGTTACTGAGTAGACAATCAGATTTCCTCACTTTACTAATGAGAATCAAAGGCAAAAGGTCCTTGTCTGCATTGAAAGCTACAGTGAAATTTAACTGAGCGGCCTTTAGTGCACCAGTTAGATCTTTCCCTACTCCCTTAAATGCTTACTCAGCTTGTACAGTTGTGAGCACCTATGTGGGTAAGAGCCACATTACAGCTAGGAAGCCAAGGCTCCAGAAAAACAGCGATAAAGACCTGCGAGGCTCTGTTTGCCGGGAACATGATGTATCTGCCCAGCAAGATGCCAGCTCAGTCCACACAGCACTCAGCCTGACACTGCCCCAATGCAGAGAGCCAGCGTCGACTGTGAGCACACTTCGATGCTACAGGCCTAGTGGCACCGTTTGTCAATACTGCAGTGATTTGTACCAAAGAGCAGAAAGACGCATTTTTAATAAAACTTACCTGCTTTTTCAACGAAAGCTTGGCAAACTAAATGGTGAGCACGCCATCATTTATTTTCACAAGTGCTCCTGTCTGCAGCTTTCATGAGCGGATCTTATTCAAGTGATCCAGACCAGGCAAAGAGTACCAAAAACACCCCCAGAAAATCAACACAGTTTTGATTCTTAAAGTTAAAATTACTACTTTTAAAAAAAGAAGCATGTGGAAGAGCTCCCTCTAGAAAGCAAGCTCTAAAGGCATTGCAGCGACTTTCAGGGGGTGGAGCAACAGGGCACTGGGAGGAAAAAAACTAGAGCTCGGCCCTGGCCAGACCCAGGCTATCTCCAGCACAAAAGCCTACTTATATGCACAAGGCCCTCCTTCCAGAGGAAAAAACAGCAGCAGTGAAAGTCAAGTTTTTCACTGAGAACTTCAGAAATATTAGTCAACTTACTAGTGAACTTTTCAGCTATAAACAAAAAAATTTTATATATTCAGTTAGATGTAGATTATGATGGGGTACACCAGGATAAAAATAAATAAAAAATAGAAAAAATAAAATAAATAAGCCAGTAGTTTTTGCTTACTAGAACCTAAATCAAGTATTTTACATACAAAATATCTAACAAATAACAACTATAACTCACTGTGTAGAGGCTGCTACCAAGTTGAAATTGTGCTTAGTGCAGCCTAGTGCTCAACTGCCCTGGCATCAGAAAGACAAGTGCCATCACTGCCCGCAGCCTATTGAGAGCAGGGAGAATTCTCTGGAGATTCCCACCTTGTACTATGCACACCCTGTGTATTCTTCACTGGTACAGGTGGGCCTGCCCTAACCAGGTAAGTCCTTTTAAAACATGGTTGACAGAACAGAATGAGAACTTAGAGACTGCCCAGTTGGAGCCAATGGCCTAGGATACCTTGTACCTAGGCAAGTGTTACACTGGTGGGAGAAAAGCTGCCAGTAGCTTCTGGGAATTCTGGATACGATTAATGCCAAATTTGTGTTAATTACAGTGTGCCAGCATAGTTACCTATTTTTTTAAAAAGGATACGTGAGGGGGGAAAAAACCGACGCACCAGCAGAGAATCTGGGAACCTGTGCATGAGTGTGCATGGGACTTGGGCAGGCAAGCAGAGCCCCACACCAGCACGCCACACCACTGGAAGACCAGGCTCAGGGACCTGCGTGCTCGTGGGCAAGGGGGCTATGGATTGCTCTCGGAAGTGAGTGTTGGGAAGTGTTGGAGGGAGGACTGCAGAGGAAGAATGGTATGGGTGAGGAATGACTTATGACTTCTGGGGGACTTCCACCAACCAGGCTATTGCACTTGCAGATCAACAAGAAGGATGAGATCGGATGGTCTGGAGGAGGAAAACTGGAAGACCTTTCTGAGACAGAGCAATGCACCCACCCATGTGGGAGACCTAACCTGGACTAGTTGTCATTACCCACTACTGCACATGAAAGCTAGGACTGAGGGCCAGCCTGGCAGGACGGGACCACAGTACCCAACACTGAGTATCAGAACAGGGGCTGGGTTATGTTAGGATGGGCCACGACACTAACCAGAACACAAGAGAACCAGGTCTGAGGGCAAACTCTGGGAGATGTGTGGACTCACCCCTGTAGGACTGTATTACCCACTGGTTTTCTCAAGAGCTGGGGGTGGTGGTGTCAGGCCAAGCTAATCATCACCTTGGAACTCACCAACACTCATGGAACTGAGGTTAGGAACAGGCCAGGTTGGTCCAGGTTGCAGTACCCACAGGTGCACCCAGAAATTGGGTGTGGAATGAGCGAGGCTGCAACATTCACCAGTACACAAAAAGGCTGAGACTTGAGTGCAGACTATGTCGAGTAAAGGTCTAACACCAGCTGGCATGGGTGAGATCTGGTTCTGGCAGTGGGCCTCGTGGGGAAATTGGGGAACCCCCCTGGTGGCCCATCACTCCTGTCACGTGAGTCAGGGTACATGTGAATCAGGCTGGACAAGGTTGTTTCCCTTGTTGGTAGGTGTGAGGGTTAGCTTGGGGGAGGAGAGGAGGTGTAGGGGGAGGGCGGAATGGGCAGGGTTGGGCCAAACCATAGCACACTGGCAAATACAGGAGCCAGGATTAGGTGCAGGCCATGCTAGGCAAGGCTATCACACCTATCAGTCTGCATGATAGCCAGGAATGGGGGGTAGATTGGGCAGGGCTAGGCTGCAATACCCACTAGCAAAAGTTGGGATTGGAGGCTGGCGGTGCCAGGCCAGACTACAGTATCCAATGGCAAAGGCCAAGATGGGAGAAGGGGTATTATGGACTGGGTGAGAGCAATCACCAAAAAGCACACAATCTGTGTTTGTGAGTGGCCTGGTAGGGGAGCTAAGGGGATATCCAAGCTGGACTGTGGTTCCTGCTGGTGAGTATAAGAGCCAGAATGGGAGTGATGAACTGGGATAAACATGGCTGTAGCATCCCTTGACATGAATGTGGACTGGATCTGTGGTGTACCAAACTTGGTTAGGCTCCAGCACCTGCTGGTGTTCACAAGAGCCAGAGTGTGGAGGACATGCTGGGGGCTAAGTCTTGGTACCCACTGAGCAATGTGAGAGCCAGGTCTGGGACTGAGTCAGGCAGGGCTGTAGCATAAAATGGTTAGAGCCAGAATGGGTGCGGGCCTGTCAGGCAAGGACGCTGTACCTGCCAGTGAATGCCACAACAGAAAGTGAGCCATGTCAGGCTGCAGTAAGCACCCACTGGTGTGCATGAGATCTACAACTGGAGGTAGCCACACAGCAGAGATTAGGGAACTCCTTTTGTCAGGCACTATATCTGCTGGTGAGCACAAGAACTGAGGCTGGGAGCAACCCAGACCAGGCCAGGTCATAGCAAATATGTGGGTCAGATTCGGGGATAGGCCAGGTTAGGCCAGTTCATAATACCAACTGGCATATGTGAGAACCAGGACAGGGTGTGGGACAGGGTGGGTTGGGTCACACCACTAGCCACTATACATTGGGGCTGGGAGTGGGGACTGACTGGGCTGTGCTACACTGCTGCACATGCCAACATGAGCTGGAACTTGGGGTAGGCCAGGCCAAGTTAGGTTGCAATACCCTCTGGTGAATGCCTAAGTGAGGTGGGCCAAGCCAAACTGGGCTGCAGCACCCAACAGAACACGTAAGACCTAGAGGAGGGGTGGTGAGCCCAGGATGGGGGCTGTACTGTGGGGGTTCCCCTGCAGGGCCATGGCTCCTGCTGATGAATGTGAAAGCTGGGATAGGAGCAGACCAGACTGGTCAGGACTATAAAACCTATTGGCTTGCATTCAAGCTGGTTTAGAGGGAGAACCAGGCTGGGCTAAATGACCATATCCACTGATGTACACATGAACCAGAGTAAGTGCAGCCTGGTCAGGTTTTGCCACAGCATTAGCTGGCAAGTGAGTGCTAGGACTGGGGGCAAATCCTATTGGGCAGGACTGCAGTACTGCCTGGAAAGTCCAAGATCCAGAACTGGGAGATGACCTAGTAGGGAAACTGTGGGCATCCTTGATGGGCTGCAGCTCCCACCAGTGAGCATGAGAACCAGGGCTTGAGACAGGCCTGGTTGGACAGGTGGTAGCATCAGCTGGCATAAGTGTGGGCTGGATAATGAGGTTGGTCGGACAGAGCTAGGCTGCAGCACCCACTGGTATGTGTGAAAACCAAACAGGATGTCATTAAGACATACTGGATCAGTCTGTTGCACACAAGAGCATGTGCAGGAATCGGGGCTGGGGGCAGGCCTGGTGGGGGCTATTGGGGATTGCTCTGACTAGGCTGAAGTTTCCAATGGTGTGTGTGAAGATTGTGTGTGGGCAGGGTTTGGCTGGGCCACGGCATCTGTTCCTTTGTCTATGAGATGGGGCTGGGGACAGAAATGAGCTGGCACACATAGGAGTCAGGTCTGGAGAAAGCTTGGGTGAGGTTTCTTTGAGGACTCCCGCAACTGGACCACTGGCCTTAAAACTTCAACCACAAGGAAAATCACAGGATCTGTGGTCTGACTGTGGAATACAAGTGTCAAAATGAACCTCCTCGGTTGCTGAAGCCTGTGCACTGACAGCATGCCCAGATGCACCTGGGGATCATGGAGGCCTACAGAGGATGTCTAATACTATGGCATAGGATGGAGGGCAGAACAAATTAGACAACTCTCCCAGCCAAGCTTTGACACCAAGTATCAGAGAAGAGTGGAGACTCTATGTCAGCCAATGGACCTTGGAAGAAGTTCCTCAACCTTGGAGCAATAAAATCAACAGCATCTCAGAACTATCACAATCATTTCAGCAGTACCCCCGGAACACGTGCCACTTCAATGACCCTAGCTTGACACTGAGTAGCCATCCCTCATCCTCAGGTACAGGTGTGGTTAGCCTGCTGGAAATGGCCCTCTCCTGTCTCTCCCCCCAGAAACAGGAAGAAAAAAAAAAGATTGGAAGCAACTGTCTCATCCAATTTCCCCCATTCCTTGGCCCATGCCACCCTGATCAGTGGTCTACATGGATGTACATCCTTCTCAACTGTGTAAACATAATCAAAAATAAAATAAATTTCTTTAAAAAAAAGGAAGTCACAAACATCTGAAGCTTCAGGATGTGTGTATGTGTATTCATATACATAAAGACCCATGACATTACAGTGAAAGGCAAACCACACAGATGATGGTGGTCCCATGCAATTATAATGGAGCTAAAAATGCCTGACACCTAGTGACATCATAGCTGTCTACTGTAGTGCAATTCATGCTCATGCTGGTGTCAGTTACATTGCCAGCTGAGTCAAGGTACAGACACACAATCAGGTACAGTATACACTGCTTGATAATAAAGGACTATGTTACTGAATTATGTATTTATGTATCTTTACTGCTATTTCAGAGGTAACTCCTACTTACAAAAATTTTTACTGTAAAACAGCATGCATTCAGGCAGTAGCTGCAGACATCTGATGTGTTCTGTGTCTCTTGGCTGGCACAAGAGGCCTTGGCCTACTGTGTAGGTTCATTGTCAGGACTCGCTGTGATGTTCACACAATGACAAATTACCCCCGTGTTTCTCAGAATGCATCCCTATTGTTAAGCAACACATGAACATACAGCAACTAGTACACAGAGTATAGATTTGTAAGACTTCTTTCAGTCAGCAGAATTTCCTTGCGATTTATTACAGCAGTATATCAATAATCCATTTCTCTTTATTGCCATGTTTTTCCACAGTGGATGTGCAGCACAGCTTATTTAACCATTCATCTGCTGAGGAAAGTTTGGGTTGTTCCCAGTGTGGCCTACTGTGAATAAAACTGCTCAATTCTGGCACCTGGTTCACAGATGCTAGACACACTGGTGTGCAGGTTTCTGTGTGAACATGAGTTTTCATTTATCTGGGATAAATAATCTGGAATGCAACTAGTGGGTGACAGAGCAAGTGAAAATTTAATTTTATAACAAATTTCTGAACTATTTTCCAAGTGGCTGAACCACCTCACCCCACTACCAGCCATGTATAAGAGGTCTGGTTTTGCCCCACATGGCTTTGATGTTCTGTTTTTGGCTTCAGTCATTTTGAATGTTGTGGAATGATAACTTGCAGTTTTAATTTGTATTTATCTAATGGCTATTGGAGCTGAACATTTCTCCATATAGTTACTTGCCATATATATTTATATCCTCTTTTGTGAGGGTCTTCTATCTTATTTACTATTGAATTCTGAGAGTTCATATGTTAATATAACAAATTCTTTGTACATTCTTGTACATTAATTATATACATATCTAGAAAAAATGATTCAAAGTGACCCAAATAGAAAGAGATAATCCAAAACCCTGTAACTACTAATGAAGTTGAGTCCTGAAATAAAATATTAGAATCAGATGATTTTAAGTACTCTTATTCCAATCTTAGTCTTTCAGAATATGAAAAGCAGAAACCTTTCTCAAATTATGATCAGTAAAGGTTAATTAAATCTTGATATCAAAACTACACCAAGGACAAAGAGGAAAACTGTTAGACATTTTTGTTCATGAAACAGATATCAAAATTCTAGTCTAGCTGTTAGCAAGTCAAATCCAACAATCTGTAAAGTTAGGAAACAGCATATTAGGCCTAGGCTGGCTTTATCCCAAGAATCCAAATAATTTTTCAGACCCTCACTGGGTTGGCCAAAGTATTAGAAGTAGATGGAATTACTATGGAACCCATACAAAAGTAGACAAGATCTGAATCCCAGACAATCCCAGAGTTTAAGAAGGGGCCTTTTCTAAAATGTCTGGCCAGACAATCAGGAAAAGGATGGACCATGAAGGCAGGTGTGATTCGTCATGAAGAATTGGGTCCCACAGGGCAGTTTCTAGATATGCTGAGTGAAGAAGGGAATGTGCAGGAGCTGAGGCGGGCAAACTAGAAGGATAAAATCACAGGCCATCTAGATTGGAAAAGGAGACAGTAGGGTGTGAAAAACTGCAACAGTTTCCATCCTCCACATTCCAGAAAGAAAAGGATCAATAGGCATTTAGTCCTAGTCCAAAACATGAAGACAAAACCACCAGAATTAAGTTCCAATCCCACTCTAAGCAGTCAGGGCTGACTTGCTTTGGAAGTTAATTGTGCTTCTGCAGGTCAACATACACCAACAGCCCAGTCCCGTCACCACTTTCATGGCCACCACAGTCACCTATCCCTGGCCCCCACACAAATTGAGGAGATGAGAAGTGTTGAGTCAATGCCTACCAGAGGACAGGAGTATAAAACCTTCAAATGGGGCTGTGAGTTTCCCTGGGAATGGAGGACAGGGGAATGCTGATGAGAATGCAGGCTGCAGTAGAGAGCATGAATCGCATAAGCAGCAGCCTTCCAGTTCACATACAGAGAACCTGAAGCAGAGATGCTCCATGATTTATACAGGAGCCAGAAACCAAACCTTTTAGTCACCAAATTTGCTATATGCCAATGTGCTTTCAAAAAAAAAACTTAGCAATTTCCTTCAGAAGTAGTTCTTTCTTTACAGTATTCATATACTCAGCTCTTCCTTGCTACTCAACATTACAAAGGCAAAGCAGCTTTACGCATTTCATTAGCTACAAGTTCCAATTTAGTGAATAAAGACTTCTCTAAAGAGATGCCACCATCTGTGCAGGTATGAGACTAATAAAGCATTTCCTACCTGAATTTTGATGGGCCAGGTGAAATTACTGACATAAACAAAGAAAGTGATATTTGGGTGGTTGCGAAAATCAAACTTCTCATTTGAGAAGCTATCTTTGTACTCCTTAATGTTGGTTTTTGAAACAACAGGCATCTCTTCTCCAGCCTGGGTTCCAGCTGTTAGGAAGGAAAGAACGAAATAATTAACATTTACTGAGCAAGCCATGACGTCCTAGGAGCAGCCTTTAAGAACTCAGCAACTCCCTAACTGACCTCATTTACAGGCAAGGATACTTGAGGTGCAGAGAAACTAAGTAATCCACCTCAGGTCACATGGCCAGCAAGAGATGGAGTTGGAACCTGAAGTTGGGCTGGTTGATAAGACAAGCCTGTGCCCTTGACCAGACTGTTTTATCAGGAACATCTACAACTTTACTCTGCTCTAAAATATCCAACATGGCCATGAAACTAGATACTACAGGAATCTCATTAACAACAGTGGCAATTACCTTGTAACATTTGAATTCCTCTTCATTCCCCTTTATACTGGTTGACAATGCTCTAGACTCCCTCACAAGGGACAACAACTCACTCCTCATTTCCTAACCAACAGTGGCCTCAAACCCACTGGTAGCAAGGTGGAAGGGATTCTTCAAGCTGCCCAATCTGGAGTAACTCCTTCCTACTCCCAGACAGTCCTACAGTGTTTCACTCTACTGCAGCTGGGAACTCCAGTTTCAATAAAGATCATGAAATGGACTTTGGCCCTCGTCTGAGCGCTCAGTGACAAATCTTCATTGAGACAGTCACTGCACATCTCTCCTGGGGTCAGAGATGCTGCCTTTTTCCAGACAGCTACTCTCACAATTCAGATTCACAATTCTCTTCACTGCAAGTTCCTGAATATATTTTAAATGCTGCACAATCTTTAAGCTATGATAAACAAAGCAGCATGCAAAAGTAGTGGTTTGTGCTCTGACAAAAACAAAACTACTGTAGCAGTAAAAATGATCATGATACATGGTTAACATTTAGTGACAATTTAGCTTCAAGAATTGCTTTGAGTCCTCCTTTTTTATCTCACTTAATGCACCCAACACTCTACAGAAAGAGCTGCTTTCCTACCTCACTCACACATGAGTAAATTGATTCAGAAAGCACACGTATCTTGGCTCAGCAGCACATGTGATGCAGGTAAGCTAGGGGCAGAATGGAAATCCAGGTCTGACCACCCAGTAACCAAGTTATGCAATGGTTACCTGCATTAACCTTCATTCAGATTTTCTGCCCAGTGTGTATTTAGAGGATCACAGCAAGAAAAACAAGACAGAAAATTGTGTACTTTGGGGGCTTTATCTTATTTCCAAGATATTTTTCTCTTTATCTATAAAATTTGTTTATTTAAAATGTTCTCCTCTCTTGAAACTACAATCATTTGGATTTTTTCTCCTGAAACATAGATGTGAAGGATGATGGCAGAGGAGAGTCAGTGAAAACAATCTGAGCCAGATGCTGGAGAGCCTTGGTAAATATAACCTAATTTAATGTATACTATGATATCACTTTCTAGAAGACTAATTCCTGAGAGGGTATTACACACTTGCTCAAGGTCTCACAGTAGGTTCAATGACAAAGGTGGGTTTCCAGCCTGTCTGTCTCTCACCAGAGCACTCCTTTCCCTGTTCTTACATAAAATTTCTTGCCCATCACCTCCACCTGGGAGGTGTTCCCTAGGTGAATATTTACCTGAGAAGCTGGCAGCCCAGGTGATGTTGAGGTTGAAGTTTTTAGAGGCATTGATGAACATGTCCAAATCCCTGTTTTGCTGATGAAAGAAAAATATGGAAATGAGCTATTTCCAGATTTTAAAAGGTAAAAGAATAGCTAAATTTAAAATGTTCTAAAAGTCTTGAGGCATTTTGTAACCAAAAATTTTTTACAATTTATGCAATATACTCACTAAACAAAATTTCCTTTTCTTTCCTATATCTAACTCCATTAAAGAAACACCATTTCTTTTAAATAATGTTTTATTTGAAAGGTGGAGTGACATTGAGAGGCAGATTATATTTATTTATATTTATATTTATTTATAATTTAAACTCATGCACTTCTGAATTTATGGATTATCTGAATTCAGTGTAAATTTCTCCCAAACCAGAAATGGTTTTAAAAAATGCATATAAAGGAGGACTGCACTATAAAGCCAGTAAAGCTGCTGCCTGCAGCAATGGCATCCCACATGAGTTCCAATCTCACTTGCCTTCCAGCTCCCTGCTAGTGGGCCTGAGAAAGCAGTGCAGGGTTGCCCAAGCACTGGGGCCCCTGCACTGGTGTGGGAGACCCAAAGCAAGCTCCATGCTCCTGAATCCGTTTCTTGGTTTTAGCAGCTGAAAAAAATAGCTCTGACAAAACCACTGAGCCAAATAAAAGAATACTATGGTAAGTAATTAACAACACTGAGTTTAAATTTTCACTGAAATTTGACTAGTAAATCTCTTCCATGAGATCAATTAATTATTTCTGCAAATTAACCAGATGCTGTATTTTATATTTAACAAAAGGATTTAACCATGTGCAGATTCATCACTTTAAAGGTCTTAAAACAGGTTAGAAGATCGAGATTTTGGAGGCTGGTACTGTGGTACAGTGGGTTAAGCCACCACCTAGTTAGAAGATTAAAGTGTTTGGAACAATTTTAGACAGTGCTTTTAACAATTTAAGTGGATTCTGGCCAACTTCATGATGGATCCAATTAACTCTTTGCTGTTTTACTTTCTAACGAGGCCAAGAATCATTCTAGGAACTGTAGTGTCATCTCTTCTGCCTCCCCACAGTAATATTAGTCAGCAGTTTCTCGGCAAATGCTCTAAGCCTCTGCTCAGTTTCTGTAACATTTTAAATCTGGGTTTGGTCATTTGCCATCTGAAGGTGGAGCTTCACTTCTCTCCTTCACACAGGGCTGCGAAGGGCTGGCAGGTAAACCACATATGTGTGTAAACAGCGTCAGATCCTGGTCAGTCTTATTTTTAATATTATTTTCCCCTGGCTGATGGAAAAGATATTCACTCTAACAATGTTTTCCTGCACCTCTGAAGATCATCTTGGACTCTTCTCTGGAGACCTCTGCCAAGGTATGGCTTCCAGCCGTAATGATCAAGAAAGATATGTACACACTGAAAACAAACAGAAAAGCTTGAAAAAAAGCTTACCTCATCAGGAGTAGCCACAAAATTGATGGCTGTGTAATAGCGGTCATCTTCCTGGGACAGGCTAAACGTGAACTGATAGTCAATAAGAAGAGTATCTATAGAGTGAAAGAAATGTATATTTTAAAAAGAAAACCAAACAAAATACACAAGTTTCTAGACACACAGACCACTAACTTCATAAACGTAACAAGCCAAGCACCACCTGTAAGCATTCTGTCAAAGCCAATCAGGTTTGATTTGGGTTAACCCACTATACCCTCTGTAGATTATGACTCTAGCTGAGATTTTTGGCCCCAACTTCCCCCACAATTATTGACCAAACATCTATTAAATGCTAGGTTTTGTTTAAGGACACAGATGTAAATTAATGATGTAACAGAAACCAGGACTCCACCGAAAAATGTCTGATTATCAGGTCTGAGGCAAGGAATGTATTCCTTGGTTATTTTATTTCAGAGAAGAAGAAAGTACCTAAAGACTAACGTGATGTGGCAAAAGAACATAGCTTTCAAGAGAGCTTACTGGCCAAGGCTGCTACGATTTAACTTTAAAAAGCATATTGCACAATTTAACAATAACAACAATACTTCAATAAAAAATAAGCAAAGAATTTTAACAGACTTTTCTATAAGAATTATGTACAATGGACAATTATTATCAGGGATATGCAAATTAAAGCCACAATGAAATAGCATTTCATATCCATCAGAAAGGTTATAAAAAAGCCCAAAGAAAATGCTAAGTACTGGTGAGAATAAGGAAATCTGTGGCAATGTAAAATGGTCCCACTGTTACAGAAAGTAGCATGATAGGTTCTTCAACAAAATTAAAAACTAGTTACAAGAATACAATGATTACGTGATTCCACATAGATGAAGCACCTAGGTTAGTCAAATCCATAGAAACAGAAAACAGAATGGTTGTCGCCAGGGTTGCTGGGACAGAAATGGGGAGTTGCGAAGTTTATTTTTAACCATCTAAGAAACCGCAAATGGTTTTTCAAAGGGTGACAGCATCTCACACTTCCATGAGCAATGCAATAAAGGTTCCAGGTTCTCAGCACCCTTTCTAAAACGTGGCGGTGTCTTTTTGTTAGACGAGATAAACAGAATTTAATAGGCTCAAGTACAAATATTCACTGATGTACTTTCTGCTTCCACATTTCAAATAACCTATAACAAATGTACAGCTGTACAATTCTGCTATATCAAAGGCTAATATTCATAACTACCTGAAGAGGTTGAATAGTCTTTTTTGTTTTAATAAACCTCTACCCTGGCCCAACCATACGTATGGTGAGGCCAACTGTGTGTTTGTGTGTGTGTGTGTGTGTGTGTGTGTGTGTGCGTGTGTGTGTGTGTATAAAGAGACAAATTGGAAAAGACTGAAAGGATAAATGGACATGAGATTATAGCTATCTTCTATAAAGTTCTGGTGTTACCTTTTCATCCTAGTCATTTCCAGGGCTCCGTATTACTATAGTTTTGATGTGCTAATCCCTAATAACTCATGATGCTAAATATTTTTTAATGTGTTTACTGGCCATTCATACCTCTTCTTTGTTGAAATATCTATTCAAATCTTTCCCTGTTCTTACTTGAAATTTTTTTTAATGAAGGTTCTTTATAAATTCCATATATAAAGTCTTGATCAAATATGATGCATAATTCTTTTGTCTATTCTGTGGGTTTTGTTTTTATAATCTTTCATTTAATTTTTTATTTTTAATATTATTTTAGTTATTTGAAAGGCAGAGTTACAGAGGGAAATGGACAGAGAAAGAGTTTTCCATTTATTGATTCTCTCTCCAAATGGCAGCAAATGGTCACAGCTGAGCCAGGCTAACGTCAGGAGGCTGAAATTCCATTTAGGTCTTCTATATGGATGGCAGGGGCTCAAAATTTGGGCCACAGGTTGCTGCTTCTCAGTCCCATTAGCAGTGAGCTGGACTGGAAGTGGAGCAGCAGTGACTCAAACCAATGCTCATACAGGATGCTGCCATTATACAAGGGTGGCATAATCTGCTGCATCAAACACTGACTCCAAATTTCATTTTCAAAATATAGGTTTTAAATTTTGATAAAATCTCATCAATTAACTTTTCACTTAGAATTGTGCTTTTGGTATCACATTTGAGAACTCTTTTTAGCTACCTAAGAAGTTTTCCTCCAAAACTTTTTACCCATAAAGTCATACTCATAGGTTCTAGGTAGACTTGACTTGTGAGGATGCCATCTAATCCAATACAAGTGACATATAATTACATTACATTATTAATAACATTAACTCCTCTTCTCTAGCTCCACAATCTGGCCTACCATATGGCTCCTCCTACAGGAGACAGACATTTACCCATAATGACCTAGTCACCTTGCTATAATAATTTTGTACTTTACTTTATATATACATTTTTAAAGAGATAGCTAACAGAAATCAGTTGCAGAGAGAAAAATAACAAATTTTCAAAAATTCGACTTTTCTTCTATATCCTGAAATAGAAAATATGATGAACCCCAACAAATGGCAAATAAAGTAAGATTTCAAGGGAATTCAAACAAGGACAGCCAGAGGCACATACTTCTGTGCTTTATCCTGCCCTCTGCAATGGACACACTAACACAAACCAAGACTGCAACTAACACAGCTTAAAACAGTGTTCGTGAATGTAGTGGCTGTCACAGAAGACGAGCACACCAAGTCTGGGACACTTCTGTGAGTGGTTCCTACAGATTCCGATATCAATTGGCCATTTTCAAATCACATTAATGAAAACAATGAAGTCACACTCAACCACTGTGCTTTTAGAAGCAAGCAAAGCCAAGACACTTACAGTAACACGTTCCCTTAAGGGGGTTTCCCTGGTATCGGTTTTCTACCTCACACCTACAGGGAAGAAATAAAGATTATTTTCTATTTAAAGCAGAATCAATGTTCATTTTAAAATCAAGCAGATATTTTAATATAAACTACAAATACTTTCTTAGTCATGATAATTACATGTTTCACTATTATTCAGATCAGAGGGCCTAACAAGAGTTCATAAGGATTCTTAAATGCTAATTGCCTGGCAGTTCATATCACCAAGTTACAACTGACAACAACTGCCAAGGCACATGACATAAAATCAAATGCAAGAAATCTAAATCCTATTTACCAAAAATATATTTTTGCTCTTGTGTGGATTACATATTCTTCTAAAAATGCAGTTAAAAATTCATTTTTTCAAATATTCATTTCTTACTTCCTTCCTATTCTCTCTGGATAAACTGACCCCATTCTTTAAATAGAAGTGAGAGAAAACTAAATATCACAAATCACTTCAAACAACACAAAAGCAAAAGCAAAAACAAAACAAAAAAACTCCTGAACTAGTCTGAAGAAAAAAATAACCTCCACTCAAAAAGATTCATGAATTTCCTCATAGATGTTCATCTGTATATATCAGCAAAATCCAGTCTCCCAGTTCACAAAACCGTCTAGGCAAGCCCAACAGCCATGAACTAGAAGAGGAAGAGAAAGGTGAGGGGAGAGGGGACACTGTGTCCTTTCATCTAGGATGACAAGGGTCCCCACTTCTAGCTAGTCTCTAGATAAGACTGGAAGGTCTCTCACTAGAGGTCACTGCATGTCTTTAAGACGTACCCTAACTGATGGTAAGAGGTTTGCTTTTGCTCTATCACATTTTTGTGTAAAAGGACCTGGATCCAAAATTTAATCATTGATTAGACTTTTCTTCATATATCAGCTGTAAGGCAGCATGAGACTAGTAAACATGTATGCTGATGAAAGCTATAAAACGTCACAAACCTATTATTTGCTGAACACTCCTACCAATGACTCAGTCACTGGTGACATTTTTTTTTCCCATTGTTCTTTAAGGAAAATAACATTTACCAATGCCATATGTGCTTCTCTCAGTTTAATGTTTTAATATGAACCACTACTTAAATCTACTCCTGAGAGAATGAATAAAACTGGTTACAAGTGTTTTATGAAGTTTTCCAGTTAATATCTCATGTTTCAACTCACCAAGACACCAAACACAGGCATTGCTACCCCTCATAGATTGTGAGGAAAGTGAAGCGAGTGCAGTTCAGCTATTTGCCTCAAGAGCATCTTGCTCAGTGGAGGCACGGCTGGGTCTGAGCCCCAAGTCTGCCTGACATCTGCATTCTCAAACCCTCCCCTGGGAGATGTTGAACACCTTTCACCAAGGACAATGCTGGAGCAGGAGGGATGTGTTAAAGGCAAGAGAACCATCTCTCGTACTAGTCTAACAAAACATGAAATAAATAAGTACCGTTACTGGACACCATCTCTCTCAATTAGCTTTTGGGTACGAGTGCGATCTCCTGCTATGTCAAGCCTTGAATAACTTCAAGTCAAAGCAACAAATTCAAATGACCCATCCAGAAAATGTCTGTGTCAATAGTAAAAACTGCTACCCTGACAATCTTCTGGGGTTGGAAGGTGACCTGTGTTAAGCAGAAAGGGTGAAATTTCAACCGGATCAACTTGGGGATCCCTAAGCACCCACAGGAACGAGGTATGAGGAGAGGATAGCTCCCGGGGTAGCCATCTGGCAACTACCCAGCCCTCAGTCTTCAATCCTCACTGGTGGGAACGAAGCACGCTACTCACAGCTGGCACTCATCCCCTTTGACGCCCTTGGTGGTACAGAAGCACTTGCCCGTGTTGGTGTTACACAGTGACGCATGTCCGTTGCACTTGCATGCTGGGGAGAAAGAAACAGAATGGAAACCACACTTGGCTTTAACAGACATTGACAAAAGCAATTTCATCTGAATTGGGTTTAATAGGAAAAGCAAACTAAACTAAGACATTTACATGAGTAGGATTCACTATTTTTCAGCTAATAACTTATCTCTAATAATTTAAGGGCAATACTCTGGGAAGCAAGGTCAAAGGACTGGAGGAAAAAGAATGCTGATTCCTAGGGCCAACTGAAGCAATCACTACTGCTCTTTCTGATAGTCTCTGTCACTTGATGATTTTTTCTTCCCTTCCATAAACATGAATGCAGCTCTCTAGTAAGCCAGGTACTGGATCAGGGTACAAAC
The DNA here is from genome assembly GCF_017591425.1 of Ochotona curzoniae. Lineage (NCBI taxonomy): Eukaryota > Metazoa > Chordata > Mammalia > Lagomorpha > Ochotonidae > Ochotona > Ochotona curzoniae. The sequence continues at coordinate 18,350,372 of NW_024465894.1, read as the reverse complement.
TGGCTTCTGCTGCCTGAGCTGAGTGGACCTCATCACAGCCATGTTTTGAGCCCCACCAGGGCCCCTGCCAGCATGGGGTTCCCTAGGAAGCCCATTAGCACTCAGCTTTGCCTCGTCCACCCATTGGCTTTACAGAAAATGACTCTCCTTTCTCCTTCCTCTCACCACCTCATCATATCTCTACCTTTCTCACCCAGTATGAGCTATAACAAATTCCACAATCCAGTTGGAATAAATTAAGACTTCTTGTGCTCAATATTTTTCACTTTATACCCTGTTTTTCTGTGAATAGATAAAAGTTATTAGACTGGAGAGAGGTATATATATATAAAAATAAGCCTGCTGGGGGTGGGGAAACATCTCCAAAGAACTCTGAAAGAACAGTGCAGGGAAGAACAGAATGGATGCCTGATTCAGAAGCAGAAATGTTCCAGGTTCGAGGAGTGCTAGGGTGGGGTGGAGTGTGGTTTGGTTTACTGGTGAAAAGGAGAGGCTTGAAGTTTGGGGTTGAATCTTAGCTTGTCTGTACCTTGGGCCCACTACTTGTTTCCTTGTCCATATGATGCAGATAACAACAGTACTGATCTCACAGAGTCATTCTGAAGATTAAATGAAGTCATATATGTATGATACCTGAAACGCTGTAAGCATCCAACAAACCCTGGCTATTATCCTCAGCTAAGGACTATGCAATTGTAAGGGGAAAATATTCAAGACTTAATGCCATTCAGTATTTTTAAAACTATGCTTCCTATTATGGATTGGGTCTATGAAACATAAAGCAAGTTCTACATCATGAACAACTGTACTCACTCGATATCACAGAGGACAATTTGATTATCCTGGATAGCATGTACTACATGTGGTTCCAGATTGACCACATCCCAATGTGAAACCTGGGACAGGTAACTTCATCTGGTGGATGATCGCTATTAATACACTTGGTTAGGACTCAGTATGCTACTTGTCTTATCCCCATCTAATAGGTAGAGTTTACTTATAAGGAGTGGGAAAACACTTTTACTGAACACAGTTTAATCCAAGTCAGACATTTTATTTGAGTAATGGGGAATGGCACTACAAAAGGTAATGTTGATTGTCCATAATTGCATGGTTCTGTGCCAGGGAAAGCTCTGATGGCTTTAACCTCAGTGACAACTCTGCCAATCACATTTCACAGAGGAAGAAACAAAATTCCAGAGAGGTTAAGGGACACAGAGCTTGAACAGCTCCACTCTTTCATGATCGGGGATCAAATCCTCGGCTAAGTTAAGGAGTCTGGAAGCAGAATTTGAGAAGTACAGACTTCCTTTCTTTTTTATTTTTCCTACTCAGAAATTCAAGGTCTTTCAATCAGAGATTAAAATTGAAGTAATGAAAACAAAATCGGTTCACTGATGTCATCATATTAAGAATAATGTCAACTTCCATTTCTGTCTTTTATATATGTATGTATATATGTATATATGTATATATGTATTTATATATGTATATATATGTGTATATATATATATATATATATATATGAGTTCCCATATGCTAATTCATTCTTCAACTGCTCACAACAGCCAGCACTGGGCTAGACAAAGTCAGGAGCCAGATCAGGTTAGCTCCAAGCTGCGTAAGGAACCTGTTGCTTTGCAAATATCTGAAGTTATACAGATAATGAGGCACACAGTGGAACCCACAGAGCATGAAGCTGGTGTGGCCACAGTCAGGGAGCACAGAGCCACAGGAACCTCCTCCAAACACAGTGATGACAGGGTGAGTCATGATGACAGAAGCAGGAAGTAGCTGAGTTCTGGGAGAGCAGTGCAGGACAGAGAAGCAGATTTATGGGATGACAACCAGAGATCCAGACCATTTCTGATCATCCAGTAGACAGTAAAGCTGACTCCCTGGATGTGAAGGAACCCAAAGAAGAAAAGAAGGACCAACAGGAAGAGGTGGTGGATTCATGACAGAAAAAGACAAAGAACAAGAAAAATGCAAACAAGAAGAAAAAATCACCAGCTCCTGTAGAAACCCATCAAGATGTAAAGGAAGAGTTAATCTGTCAGGACACAAAGCCAAATGAGGTTAGTAAAGAACAGGTAAAATCTGGAAGCACAAAATGAGGTGAATGAATATCCAAAACAGGCAACTGTGGCAGGAAGCAATTAAAATATTGAATGTCCAGAAAAATCCTGAAGTCGAGATGGACAAAAACTTCACCAAGATGATAATACCTAAACAAAGGTAGGAAAGGTAATAGTCGATGGAGGTACATTCACTTTTGAAAATCATACAATCCAATCCCCAGGCACTAGTCCTAGTCACAGGGACTCAGATAAAAGTGTTAAAAAGGTAATGCTAAAAAGGATGGCAAGGCTCAAGGCAATTCTTCAGGAAGAGAGAGCAGGGTCAGCAACAGCAGCATCCTGCACAAGAATGAAGGTCCCTCCAAGGACAGCAGGAATGCCTCTCACTGCCATGTCATGTCCAAACACCAAAGTCAAATAGAAGAGAAAACTTTAGATGGCACTAGTCTGGGAAAGCATGACTTGTCCACCCCAGCAGTAGCAATGGGGGCCTTGAGTTCAGAAAGTAGAGCAGCTCCAAGAGGGGATGAGAGGGCACAGGCAAAGCTGAGTGCACCCTCTTGAAACGTGGGCAGATAACAGAAGGCAGATGTGTTGTGGATCGGCCTGTAGAGAGGGCAAAGGCCCACAGGTTCTAATTGTCTCCAATCTTCACCAGTAATGTTTATGCAGAGTTCTGTGTCTGCAGAGATGTACTGACAACACCAAGGTACCTGAGACTTTAGGTTACAGACTGTAGTTGACTTACAGGTTTATAGTTAATCATTGAGATCATCACCCTGATTAGAAAAGACACATCTGCTACCAGGGTGTTATCACTTACAGCAATCCAGTACTATCAAGCAGTAATATATGGGCCTGGAGTGGTGGCCTAGCAGCTAAAGACCTCGACTTGAACACACCGGGATCCCATATGGGCGCCGGTTCTAATTCCAGTGGCTCCACTTCCCATCCAATTCCCTGCTTGCAGTCGAGGATGACCCAAAGCTTTAGGACCCTGCACCCATGTGGGAGACCTGGAAGAGGCTCCTGGCTTTGGATCAGTGCAGCACCAGCCGTTGCAGTCACTTGGGGAATGAATCACTGGATGGAAAATCTTTCTCTCTGTCTCTCCTCCTCTCTGTGTATCTGACTTTGCAATAAAAATAAATCTTAAAAAACACACAGTAATATATATACTGCTTACATGTCATAGTAAAATGAAAACACTGAACACTGCCAAAAGCTGATATCAATGTGGATATTCTTGATCAAATCTATAAGCAGCTGAATGAAGTGATCAAATAGCAGTCAGATTGCTGTGTCATGGGTATAATTTGTATTTAAACTAAATGGATCCCACTGAAATATATCTTTTAATATTTGACTTCAATGTATATATCATAATCTACATGGTATTCAGCATAAAGGAGATAGATGACCAAAGCATGTAGGTCACAGAATGATCAGACTTGCACCTGAGGACACTCATCTGCCTTTACCTCAAAGAAGGGTTTATATTATACCAGTGCTTTTGGACTGCCTTGTTGATGATGCCTGAATTTGACTTGAGATATCATTCAAGTTCACTTCATGCTGATGATGTACCAAACCCATGTTACACAAAAATTTTGTTTTAAAGATTTTTCTGGAAGTGACATATTGAAACCGTTTTTTATAGTATAGTATTTGGGTGGGAGCAGTCATTTAAAATATTTATTTATCCTTAAAACCTTTGTTTGAAACTTGAATCTTTATTCAGAAGAGCAATACAAAAGGTCACTTGCTTTTGTGCAAACTACTATTAGACATTTGGTTATATTTTTAAAGTTGAATCATTTTTAGTATGTTGGCTTAAGTATGTTTATTTGCTGTTTCTCATGATATTCCTATTGGAAAATTGTTTTGAGCTGCATATTTTTAAGACACATATTTTTAAGATAAAGCAGCATAAAAATTATAAAAGTAAACAAAATTTGTGAACTATAAATTAACAAGGAATTGCTCAATGGACATGATGCTGACATTGTATGAGATTATGTGAATTCATATTACTGTTACAAGATATGACAACAAAAACAACAATACCACAATAAAATTTGAGGTAAACCTAAGCCACACGTTTAAAATAAAAGCCATTCTACATTTACATGTATATATTTATATATGTATATATGTGTACTCTAGTGCAGAAATATTTGAAACCCACATGTGCAGCCCTAGTGCCTTCTTTCCTAGGCCTTGGCTGAGCTCTGCTTCAGGTGCCTCTGCCAAGGCCTTGTTACGGGTTGGGCTGGGGCTTGATGACACTTCTGTGCACTAAGAACCTGGGACTTGCCTATTCCTGGCCCTTTTCTCTCCCTTTGAGCGCTTCATTCTGCACTGGTCCATCTACACCCAACCAGCCTTCCCTGGGGTCAGGGGACTGAGGGAGCAGGTGGTTCCTCAACTTCCTTTGATCATCTGAATGCGACTGCATACTTAACTCTTACATTTTCAGCTGTCCTTTTAACGGCTACTCTGGCACTTGGCAGTGCAAGTATGACTCTATAAGATCTATAGTACCCAAAATAAAGCAGCCCTTTTCCTCTGAGCTATCTAACTCCAAATCGACCTCATCTGCCTGACTTACGCTGGCATTTTCCACCATTGGTTGGATCGCCATAGAAGCCAGAGATGCAGGTCTCACAGTGCTTGCCCGTGGTCAGGTTCTCACACTTCTCACAGATACTCTGGTTGATGCATTTGCTGTGGCCATTACACTGGCAAGCTGAAAGAAAAAGAATTTCAAGGAGACATGGTCCATGGCAGAACCTGGAAGAGCAACTTTAAGTTTCTTATTGCCTCTAACTGTAAATTCATCAAACCTAGCCCACCAAAAAAGTACTCCAAGATAAGATTACAAAAATCCAAAGCCAAACAAACAAAAAATAATCAAGTAAATTAAGAAATACATCATAACAAGGTCAAAGTCCATAGTTACGTCAAAAAATAAATTTTTGCTGTTTTACTGCAGAAAGTAACAAACACACAATACTGTATTTTATACTTGTTTGTAGACATGTACATTTAACCCCTTTATCCATTTTTTAACACACTGTGCCACTCTGTCAGCTGTAGCTTTATCCATTTCTTAATTGCCTTGCTTTTTTATCATTGAATTTAAAGTTACACATACTGGACATTAGATCATTTTAAATTTTATTTTTGATACTGTTTACATAGTTGAGAGGGATGCATGCCCATGAGCCAGGAATGGAGGAAGGTGGGTAGAACACATGTTTCAGGCTTGTCTTTTTTTTTCCTTCTGTGTCCACAGAGGAGGAAGGGGAGAGGGTCATTCCTTGCTGTCAAAGTATATCAGCACTCAGGGATGGGGGACAGTCCTTTGATGACATCCCAGAGAACCTGATGTGGCCAAGAGCAATTTGAGGGTGTTACTTCAGTGGTCTTGATAAACCTGAGACATTGTTGGTTTTGTTGCTCCAGGGTTGGAAAATCTTCCCAAGGTCTACCGGTTGACAAACTTCACCTTAGTGCATCCACAGTCCCAGAAACACGTTGCAAAGCTTGGCCAGAATTGTCTAACCTCCTCTGTTTTCCATCATCTAATGAGGTAGCTGAAGTTCCCTGCTGGCTTAGATAAGCTGGCTGTCATTGGATATTAAACTCTTACCAGATAAATGATTTATAAGTATCTTCTTTCACACTGTAAGTTGTCATTCTATTTGCTTCTCTGAGTACAGTTTCTTTATGTCATTTGCTCATTTTATATCATTTCTTTATATCATTTGCTGAACTAACATTCAGCCTTTCCCCCAACCTGTTGGAAAGTGGGGGTTTACAAGCTCTGGTAACAACTGCTGTTCTATCACAGCATGTAATTTCCCTCAGTCTGTCTCGTGCCTTTTACCTTTGTGGACAGAGGACCTCACAAAGAGCCTGTGAATGCTACTGTCTGACAAGCTCTTGCAGAAATTCCTGTCCAGTGAACCTTTGAGAGTCTTGTATCTGTCCAGCCTTCTCAACTATTCTTTCTCGAAGCACTCAGGCATATTCCTCAGCCATTACTTCAAGTCTGAATCAAACACCAATCTTTCATAGTCCCTTGTCTGGAACAATTGCCTCATCTCACTTTGTTCACCCAGCAGGTCCAGGTCCAGACCCAGGTTTGGGCCAGCTAGTGATCTACTTCTTGCCTTGACTTAAAGGGAGAGGAAGAGAACTGAAATTTTCCTCCTGACAAAAAAAAGAGATCCTTTCCCTCCCCATTTATTTTGAGCATTTTCGTAAGACGACTTGCAATTATAAGCAAGTGTGTAAGCAAATCATATTGAAAAGTTTAAGTAAGCCTTGTTATTCTTATAATCCAGGATAGTTTTTCCTAAGGGCCTAGAAGCCACCTCTTGGAAATATAAACATCAAGGGAGACAGAGTACCCTGTCCCTGTCACTTAGGGAAACTAGCTTAGGAATATTATATCAAGTTGCAGCCTCATCTGCTTGGTACAAAGATAACAGTTTTATTTTCTTTTGGATAAATAGAGATAGCCAGCCTAACTATCAGCTCAACTTAAGATGAACCATGAACCATGAAAGAATGTATTGCAAATGGTCTCATTAAATCCTTGCACATGAGGACAAGCTATTGTTTATCTTGACAAAATGTATAAAATAGATTGCTAGTTAACTCTGACTTTGAAAACTCATTAGTGCATCAGGGTCTGGTTTAACATTTATCTAATAATAAAATTATTTTCTTTCTTTCCTATGTCCGTGAAGAGGAATTTCTAAATTGACAGATATTACTTTTAATTTTTTTCTAACAAAGGTAATGATGCATTTTAAGTAAAAGACAAACTGCAGAGCAGTTTACAGTAACATGCACACAGAGCATATTACTGCTTATTTTAAAACACAGATTAGCATGTGTAGAGCTATCTTTACCTCTGTGAGAACTGGAAATGAAAAAAATTTCCATTTTCATTTTATATATGAGGATACTCTTAAAACTTAGTTGAAAATGAAACAAATAAATATCTTGGTGGGAACATGATTGAAATGCATGTATGGATTTTTTTTCATAGTGTACATTCTCCATAAAATTTTTGCAGTCTTCTACTATATCTGTAATATTTAATTTCTTATAATGGGCATATATTTTACAGTAAACTAGCTCACTCTAGGTTTTCTATACTTTCACTAATTGACATTAAAATATTTTTTACATGAAAGATTTCTCCTAAAATTATCTATAATTTCTATTACTTTTATTATAAGAAATCCATATAGGCAATGCCACTTTCAAGGTTTTATGCTTCAGCAATAGGTAGCAGAACACTTGGACTGGATACACCAGATCTCAGATCTCTTACCTGGACAGTGAATGAAAGACCAGTTGTATCTGCTGTCTTCCAGACACATACTGGAGTTGAGCAGGGGCTGTGGATAGAAGTTCCCCGTAGGGGCCTGGGAAGGCATCTTCACGGGTCCTTTGTAAGAGCCTTCTATGCATTTCCCTTTGCCAGTATTGCTGGGATCAGTACACCAGCCACAGCCTGGTTGCTCCAAGCAATGACTACAGGTACAATATCCTGAACAGTTTTCAGCTGTTAAAGAAATACACACATACAAATTGTAATTCATCAGCACAGGTAGATTTTAACTCATTGCAGCTAAGATACCTTTTTCTTTAGCAGACTATTTAATTGCTGCACATCAAAATTAGTATTAAATCCTAAAAATTTAATTGAGATAATGAATTAAATAGTTTAATATTTTGTATAACACACAATAGGGACCCCCTCCTCCTAATCCCAGGAAGCTGGAGGTGGAAAGGTGGAGAGGATTTCAGAGGTCATTTACTAGAAAGCAATTACTATCCAAATCAGATTAAGGTGTAAAGACAGTGCATGGATTGAACAAAATGACACAAAAGTTGGGCAAGTCATTTTTGTACTTCATGATCTATCCTACAGTTAGTGACTTGTGTCACTGTGCACAGTTCTGCAGGAAGTCTGTCCTCTGGACATGTGAGCAGAAGGTCAGGTGAAGCTGAGAACATCCCCCAGAGCAGGAGTCGGTGCCTATATCAGGACCCTGCTAAGTGACTAGCACTCCTGTTTTACTCACGGGGACAGCTGCTCATCGTATACCACTCCATACACTGGCCAAAAGGAAAGGAGGCCACGTAGGCATTGGAGTCCACACACTGCTTCATGTTGCTGCACCACATGCACTCAGAGCTGCCGCTGGTACACTCTCCACATGCTGTCCGCAAGGCACACGGGGTCCGGCACTGCTTGGCACTGTGGTTTGCTGGGAATTAAACCCAAGAGAGACACTCAGAGTTCTTCCTATGTTGGTTAATGGCAAAGACTTCACAGATATGCATTGTGACCCACTGGGGTGTCATGAAATCAATTTAGAAGTGCACTAACCAAAGGAGAAAACTAACAGAGAACATAAGAGAAATCTGAAATGACGAGTACATTAATACACTGGGGGGTGGGGGGGATGGATTTTCTTTCCAAAAAGCACTAAGGACAAAGATAGTGGAATAAATATCTATTATTTTATTCTTTCTTCCACAGCATTTCTGTTAGTGCCAAGAAATTTGCCTTTTACAGAAATTCTCAACATTGTGTGTGTGAGCAACAAATCAATTTCATTGTTAATTAGACTATTAAGTTATTTTGCTCAGTGTTACTAAGTGTTAGTCATTTTGGGTTTGGTTTGGCTTGGACTTTTCAGAGCTGCGGACTACTTCTTTTGACTTTTGTTCCCATTTTGCCTCATAGGCTTGAAATCAATACTTTACCTGTTTCCATGGCCATTTCATACTCTCAGTACTTAGTGCTTCCTATGGTTTCTCTCAACACAAACATTCAACAGCACCTAATTCACCTACATCCTTACCAGGCCTTTCACAGACGCTACCATTGAGTGGGTTGATGCAGGTTGCTGCCTTCAATCCCCGAGTACTGGGTTCTGACAAGATTCCACAGAATCCAGCATCACTGGGCTCCGATGGCATCCACTGTAGTAATGTATTTGTAAATGGGGACATATCCTCCCAGCACCAGTAGGATACATTGATCTTCCGAAGGCCAACCCAAGGTGTTAAGGTGAGTTTGGACTATGGGTAAAAATCAGACATAACCATGAATGTAAACAAGGCCTTGTCCAAAATAAGCTTCTAGAAGAGAACCATTGAATTAGGTACCATGCACAAATGCAAGAAAACATCCTGATCACCAGTCAGCCATGGCAGATGAGGACAGATCATCACTTTAACAATGGTTACTTTACAAAGAAAACACCCATGGCTCAGAGAACATACCAAAGTTTTTAAAGATTAAATAGCAAAGTGATAGTCAAGTTCTGAAACCCCTCTGCCCTCTACAAATGCTATGGAGAAATGACTACTCCTAGGGGTGAGCTTTTAACACAAAGTTAAACTGCCGCTTGGGATGCCTGCATTCTTCAATGGAGTACCTGAGTTAAGCTCCCCGCTTTGCTTCTTATCCAGCTTCCTGCTAATGTGTTTCTTGGCAGGCAACAGTTGATGGATCAAGTACTTTGGTCCCTTCCATCCAGTTGCAGATCATCATGCTAGCCTACCCACAGCTTGCTCCAAGAGCCCTGCCCTCAGACTCTCCATCTCATACAAAGGAATACCAAAGCAGATAGCACTTCTCTCTGACCCTGCCCAGTTCACTCTTCTAACCTCCAGGGGTTGCTTCCTCCCCTTCTCTACAGCCTCTTTTCTCAAGGCTAGGATGGATTTCCTTGAATGTTTTTCCATATGCATCTGGGCTCCAACTGGAGCTATGCTCAGAGGCATATTATACTCTAGTTTTCTCTCAACAGTCAGTCTTATCACAAGACTGTGAATTTCTGTTTTATAAAAGAGACCACAGCAGAGCAGTCTACACAGCATTAAACTTTAGAGCTAGAAAACTTGAGGAAGAAAGAAAAGAAACCAGGGTAGATGTGTGGCCAGCTGGGATGGCTGAATCCTTACAATCAGCTATCTTCCAGAGATGTGACTTGAGGGCCACTGGTTCACACCCCAGTGTAATGGGTAAAACCATGAACCAGAGGATGAAGAACTGTGGGTAAAGTTAGCTGACAGCCAAATACAGAATGCTGGAAGAAAGGCAGTAAAAGAACAGGGATAGTCTCTAAAGGAAACTATAAAACTCAAAAAAGTTGTTGAAATATAAAATATCAAATGTGGCCAGTCTGCCCTGAAACACACTCAGAATGCATTACCAGTATTTCTGTGCCCATATCAAATCAAAATTGCACTGGGGAAAAAAAAAAAGATAAAATATAGTGCATACCTCCCACCCAAATGGAATGGTGGTTTAGGCTGCACACAGAATCCAAGGTAGCCAGAACACTGGCAAAGCTTTCCACAGTCACAAGAAGAGGGCTGCATCTGGGAAAGCATGATCCTCAACTCCTTCCTGCTTAACAAGAAAGTGCCCCTCAAAGCCCTTTATAACATTGTCAGCACTGCCAGAAGTATTTTTCCCCTGAGTTTTTATTTATATGAGAGTACAATCACAGGTCTAGGCCTTTGGACTAAAAGTAACAAAAGTTCACTGTAAATATCAACCACAAGCCATTTGAGAGCCTGGACAGAAAGAGAACCGAAACCTTTCTAAGCTCAGACACTCCTGATGAGGAGGTGCTCTCTTCCTATGGGCTGGCAGTCTAACCAAGACCCCAACTGAAGTGTACCTTATGGTGGTCCACCGTAATAATATCTCAGCTCTATGGACTTCAGTGGCTTAGTCCAACTTAGATCATTAGCAGTGACTGAATCCCCCAGACATACCTACAGAATCTAGAGGTAAAACAAGTATGAAATAACCTACTGCTATCACTTGAATACATGCAAAAAAAAGTTACTAATCATCTAGTACATATTATTCACACATATTACAATTTGCTGAAAAGGTATGAATAACAAAAGTACAGAAAATACTGGAAGTTTTAGAAGATAATTAAAGGAAGAAACTGTCACATAAACCCACAGTCTATCACACTTGTATGCTAGCATGCCTTCATTCCTCTATTCATAGGGCCCATGGAGACTTCCCCATATAAGCCACTGTCACACATTCAGTAGCAAGATGAATACCCAATACTTGAGTTCTGAGGATTTTAACTCACCATGCTCTGTGATGACTGCATTATTCTCAGCTGCTTAAGAACAAATTCTACCTTCTTTTGGGTTGTGAGAGAAGCCAAAAAGGCATTGTGGTTCCTACAGGACAATTTAGCATTGTCATAATTCTCCTTAGCAGTAGTGATTTTCAAACATGAGTTTCCAACCAAATGCCATCCAATGCCACAGATGTTTTCTTTTGTAAAAGAAGAGAGAGAGAAAAAAGTTTTAGAAACCACTTAAAACTATTCTACTACCTATTCAAATTACTGAGCAACTAAATGAACTTTATAATTTGAATTCCAGGTACTTCACTAGGCTATAGTTAGTGCAGGTATAACATACACTACAAAGCACAAATATAGAATATAAACATTTAAAAAATATTTATCAGTCATATTTCCTGGATCTCCAGGACACTCAGTAGTCACCTCTCCCACATCCTAGAAGAAAACATCCACTTGGTATTAACAGTAGATTGGTACATCCCCTTTGAAGAACAGTAAGAAAAAAGACTAAAATCTCAAGAGCAGACAAATTAATACGCATACTAGATGAACGGAGTAGAAAACTGCAAGAATGGAAATGAGTTGGGGAATGAATGAATCTATAGTCCTCAAAAGCTGTACTGTTTCTGTATCACCAGGCACAAGGTATAACCAAGTGCACCAAGCAACCTCAAACAGGTGACACAGCTGTAGCACACACAGCAAGCTTGCAGCCTGCTCCGTGGGATCACCCTGACCCACATAAGGTCCTGAAGGGAAGCTACGTATGCTTCCTAGAAGACTATGACCAACAGGGACACCATTATCTGTGTCCACCAATAACAAAGCAAAGAGCACAGCAAAGAGATCCCTTAAAAGCATATAAAAGATTTACTCCTCAAAATATAGTGCCAGTGACCAATTATATACAGACTCCAGGGCCCAGCCTCAGATTTGCCCAACTAAACACTTGTTTCAGTAAGATTCCCAGGTGTTTTGCTGATCATTAAAGACTCAGACATACTGAAAGAAAACAGTGAATCTGCAAGCTGAATCAAGCACTAGCAAAAGATATGCCACTGGAGCTTAGACCAGCCCATCTGTCCTGGACATGCCTTAGATACTGCAGAGAAACACAAAAATTCCTCTTCTTGAATATTCTGCTTGAGTACACACATCCTAGGGATTCAGTTGTGGCCTTATGACCACAACTCATCGTCTCAAATCTTAGAAGGGCCACAAGTGAAGTATTCAGTCTGAAGATCAGCCTAGGAGGTGCTGTGGACAGACGTGTCTCTCCTCTTGTTCCCTCAGAGCAGGAGTCCCCACAGTAGGTGGTGGCAGCCAAACCCTCGTTGTCACAGCTGCATTCCAGCCCCAGGTTACCACAGCAAGGTAGAGGATGGACTGTGGAGCATACTCAACAATGCAGAATGAGTTTCACCACATTCTGCAGGCAGTAGGTGACACTTCATTTCAAACAACAGCAGAAGCAAAAAATGAAGAACTATATTTCAGTGCTTGTGCTTTTGCTTTTTTGTTTTTAAAGTAACAACCATAATGGTGGCATGGAAAGAGCATAAAGTTTTAGACAAACATACACCAAGATGCTCCCACAAGGCCTACCAGGCAGGGCGATGCATTCCTGATTCCGGGGCTCCCACTGGCAGTTCTGGTCCAAGGCACAGCTCCTGCAGCTGGTCTTCTTATTACAGTAGTACATTGGATTATCCTTGGGGCAGTTATCATACCTGAAAATGGAGATCTAAAAGACAACGGACAAGAACTTTTTCTCTGATACCTATGGATAGAATGCATGATGAAGATCAGCAGGGCATAAAGACAACTAAAATTTGATTGAGGAAAGCAAGCTGCAAATAAAAGAGATAAATAGGCAAATGAAACAGCACTGCAGTGAAATGTTCTGCTTAGGAGAACATTCACTTCCTGGGAAGTGGATAACCCATTCTTTCAAACACTACGCTTCAACCTGCTCATCAGTAAAAGAGGAATGTTGAACTTGCTGTTTCTCAAATACCATTTTGTAAACAGTCTAAAAGTTTCACATTTCACAAATCAAATTAGATGGATACAAAATGCCTTATATAGGTGACTGTTGAGCATACTAGTTAAGAAGCCTTTTGGGATGCCTATATCACCCATGGGAAGTGTTAGGGTGCAGGTCCCAGCTCTGCTTGACATTCCAGCTTCCTGCTAATGTGCATCCTGGGAGACAGTGGTGGTGGCTCAGGTAATCAGGTCTCTGTCACCAAGACCAGACTGGCCTAGCGCCAGATGTTAAACGCAACTGCAGAATGAGTCAGCAGATGGAAGATTCATCTCTTGCTCCTCTTTTTCCCTGCCTTTTAAACAAGCAAGAATAAACACAAAAATAAATTTGCTTTTAAATTGTCTTATAAACTATCAAAAAGTATAAAAGCTGAGCCATTTATATTTTTACTCTTTCATTATAATATAATTTTTTTTAAAATCTCATGCGGTATGCACTGCAGTCACACTGAGCCAAGATATACCACAGGGAGACTTCACAAAGTTTATTATTCCAGAACTCAACATGAGATGCTATATACCTGCCTCAGCCCTCAGCCTCAATCTCAAGCTCTCATTTGCTCCCAAAACCTTGCATAAGTTGAGTGAGGTTACCATTACCTGCCTCAAACCAAGGATCTAGCACTGACCATAGCTATGCCTAGAGGAAACAGTCCTACCTTCCTCTAAACACCACATACGAAACTCTGCTGTCTGCCAAGTCCCTCAGAACAAGGATGGAGGGTGCATCCTTTCCTAAAAAAGCCTCAACCATGTAAAATCCAAACCTAGACCCTGCTTTAAAAATAACTCTGAGCTATTATTCATACTATGTACACTATAATCTAAGCCTGAGCAACATTAGGATTTTTCTATCTTTTGAAACCCTTCTGAAACAGCCCCTGACCTGGCCTTCCGTGCAGCTGTGGTTCACAGGGACACAATGGTCATTGCACCAGTGGCAGTCATTGGTGTTGGCTGTGCAGCTGTAGCAATCCGTGTGCTGGTCACATCTGTCATGGTCAAGAGCTATAAAGAACAGAAAAACTCATCAACAGGGAAAACTGCTATGGGACACAATTTTTGACTGAGACAAAAATAAAACAAAATGATGGAAGCAAAATAAAGAGTGAAAACAGCAGGAAAACATACTGGTATGTTCACATTAGAATAGGATTAAACATGAACATGCTGAAAAAGACACTGTTTTATTAGAAGTACACATAATGTGAAAAATAGATAAAAATGAACAACTACCAGCTATTCATGTAACAGAAGTCAGGTCTGATTCTTTGAATGGTTTCTTGTTCTAACCCCCTCCCTACCCCAACAAATCAACCAGCAATAGAATGAACACACAGGAGAAGCTGTGTCAGGAGATTGAGCCATTCCTCCTAAATTGAAGGCTATCAAAGGCCAAAAAAGTAGATAGCCTCACAGAACCCCACAAGAGACATGGGGTTGAGCTGTAGTTGCTGCACATGAAGGTAAATTCAAGAGTTCAAGCTGAGAACTTTTGGGCCACTACTGATCTGTTTCAGCTCCTGCTGATCCTAAGACACAAAAGCAAAACTATGTGGCTCCAGCTGCTGAGGCCCTTGTCCATGGACACAGCACCTGGTGGAACCCAGGCACAAAGAGGCAGGGCTCATCCTCACAAAGACCCCAGAAACCGGCTCCTTAGCTTGTTCTTCCTATCCTGGTCACCCTGTTTCAGAAAATTTCATCCAACAAGAAAAAAAAGGAGATAAACAGAGAGTTTCTATCAAAGATGAGACAACATCAAATGGATTCGTACTGAACAATTTAAGCTAATTCAGTATCATTTCCTACAAGTTTATACACTAACTTGAACTTTCTAAATGTGGCAAAAACATAAATTCATGCCTTGCAGGAAACAGTGACTAACTCTAACAGGTTCTGATTGTCTTGGTTCTCCAGCTCTTCCAGCCCACCAATGAATCTGGGAGGTTTGCATGGGTGTTCTTGCTAAAGATTATGTTCCAAAATAGCTTAATTTGGAACACTCTAGAAATGTGAAGGCAGCTTCTAACTCTCAAGGTAGCTGTAACACCTATCCTTCAGGTGAAGAAATTTACTCAACACATTTTAACTGCTGTGAACAAATAATTTGGATATATTCTTCTTTAAAATTTTTTTAAAAAGGTTTATTCTATTTGAAAGGCAGAGTGATAACAAGAGACAGAAAAAGATCTTTCATGTGAGGTTCATTTCCAAACGACCTAAACAGCCAGTCCTAGGCTGGGCCAAAGCCAAGAGTCAGGAATTCCGTCCCGGTCTCCCACGAGTGTGGCAAGGGCCCAAATAGTTGGGTCATCTTCTCCTGCTTTCCCCGGAACATTAGCAGGAAGCTGGATAGAAAGTGGAGCAGCCAACTGGTGCTCCAATCTGGGATGTTAGCATTCCAAGTGGCAGCATCTTGCTGCAATGTAACACAGGCCCTTCTCTTAAAGTACCTTTTCACATATTATTTCACTGCAGTGCACTGTACAGTGTGGAAGGACAGGACCGGACAGGCAGGCAGGGTACAAACATGAAGCGGGGGCTCTCACAGCACAGATCCTTGCTCATCCTCGGCAACTGTGCTGCTGTAACTGCCGTAGCCCAACACTTTGCCAGGACAGCTATTCTATCTTCAATCACCAGAACAGTTTCCTCCCAAATAGCTTTTCCAGGTTCACTCCCAAATCTCATCCTTAGCATGAGATCTGTGCAATATTGAGAGGTGCTAGTCACACGTAGTTTTTAATTAAACATAAAACAGGAGAGTGCTATGGTACAGCAAGTTAAGTTGTCACTTGGGATGCCAGCATTCCATCTCAGAGTACTAGTTCCATCCCCAAATCCTCCATTTCCCATCTAGATTGAGGAGACACAAGATGGAATTAAGAGCTTCTGGCTTCAGTCTGTCTTAGCCTCGTTGTCACAAGAATTTAGTAAGTGAACTAGCCGGAAGAAAACTCTCTCTTCCTCTCTCTCTGTCATTCCATCTTTCGAAAAAACAAATCTTTTAAAAAATTAAATTACACTGAAATCAGGCAGTTGCAGCCAGGATCTGGAACTAAAACACAAAGTCCATCTATTGCCAAGATCATTTTTTAGGAGCTACATGACCTGTCAACATTCAGTGTGATGACGTTTACCAACTAATTCTCAAACACTCAAAAAGGCCTTATATAAGCCATTACTGGAAAATTTTTGATAAGAAGGTGAACATGAAAGGTATAAATATGCTAAATCCCTTCATAATCCAAGATAAAAGGAGATTTAAAATTAGTTGAATTCCAAGTAGAAAAAAAACAAACATACTTCTTTTGGGAAAACATTCTGATTTTAACTTTTCTGCTTGTTCTTCCGATGCCAGCTCCAAGGATAAACACTGAGATGACCCTGTGTCCCACACACACCGGATGCCGGGTCCTGCGGCAGAGCAAGCAGCTTCGCTCCGGTGCGCTCCACACTGCTCCAGCGTGAACACCAGGATGTCACTGAGAAGGAGGCTGTTGAAACCGCCGAACACATACATGGTGCTAAGAGAAAAGAAAGGGAGAACCAGTGTAACAGACAAATCTTAAGGGTTACAAGTCCTCTAAAAAATTAGTTTTTAAGTTCACAAAAAAAAATTCTTATTCCCTTCCTTCCACAATCTGATAATTTCATCCTAATGGCCACCCAGAAGAGTTCCAGCAATCCACCTGTACAAGTGAATGTGGGAACTTAGTCCACAATACAAGTGACATCTGAAATCAGTGAGGAAAAAAGACTTTTCAGTAAACTGAGTCAAGATAATATAAGGAAAAAGATAAAAAGAAACAATAAGAACAAAACACGCCAAGTCCTAGAAGAATGAATGAACAATTCTAGCCGAAGAGCAGAGAAGTATCCTAATGACTTAAAATACAGAAGGCGGGGGGAAAAGACTAAAATTTTGATTATACGATTCGATTTTAAGACTTTTTACATAGAAAGCATAGTAAAAGGACAGTAATACACCACATAAAAATTATTTACAAGTTGGTTACAAGAAAAAGGATACTCCTGATATAAAGAAGGATACAACAAGTATACAGGGAAAACTGCAAATGAATTTAAGTTCAACTTCAGTCATTAGGAGAAAAGGAAACTAAAGCTAGATGGAGATAGCAGCCCTCATCTGTCAAACTGGTAAAGGAAAGATCCCGTGACAGTGGACAACACTTCAGATCGTGAGGCTACGGCTGGGGAACAGACACTTCAACACATGTTGCTGGCCAGTATAGTGATGTGGGGAATCTGGCAATATCTAACAAAACAATAACTTGCCTTTGAATTTTAAATCACATCTCTAGAAATCTCCTGTAAATACACTATAGCAAAACTATAAACAGAAGTATACCTGAAACCCCAAGCATTAAAAAGACTCAATTTAAAATGGTACTCAATTGAGGATGTGATAAACTAATTAAGATACTTCCATTGAGTTAATAGGCTGGTATGAAAAGAAATGAGGGGGACTTCTATATGTTGCTATCCAGTGAGATCCATAGTATCGAGTTACGTGAAGGAATATAAAAATCAAATCAATGTGTGATCATTTACCCACTGAAGTAAGGAGGAGTTCAAAAACACAAACATATTGAATTCATCTTTCTTTTTTTAAAACCTTATTCACTTGATAGGCAGTGAGAGACATATCCTACAACAACTGGATCATTCCCCAAATGCCCACAACCACCAAGGTTAGGGCAAGCTGAAGGCAGGAGTCAGAAACTCAATCTGTATCTCCCAGGGCGTGGGGGGACCCAGGTATTGGAAGAATCACCTGCAGCCTCAAAGAGCATGCGTTTGAAACTGGCAGCAGAGCTGGCACACAAACCCGGGAACTCCAATGCGAGACACAGACATATCCTGTTGTGCCCTGATGACTACGTAAAACACCCATTCCCATCTTCTTAATCAAGAAAATACTGTTTTTCTCTTCCACTTGTCTTTTTAAAAGATCTAGAAACATGAACAATCCAACAACAATCAATAGGACCATACTTAGATTGTGGTATCTAGAAACCATTCTGCTTCCTTCCCGAACCCTTCAAAACTAGAACTTTTTAGAGAAATATGTAATTTCATGTCTGGGTCAAGAAAGGTTTGTAATGAACCTATCATAAAGGAAGAAAGTGCTAGAGTAGTAACAAAAAGTCTCAAAAGCTAACATGAAGATCCATTATGATCTATACATGAATCATACTTATACACTCTGCTTCCCCCAAAAGTCTAGGTTTACGTAGATTAGAATTATAGAAAAACTAATGTGATTAGGCTGAATATGTTCTCAAAAACCTTTCAAGTATACTGTAAGAAGCACGTAAAAGTGGCCAGTTTAGGCATAAATATTTGGCATAGTGGTTAACATGCCACCTGCACACACATCCTACACTGAAGTTTCTGGGTTCAATACCTGCATCTGACTCCTGACCCCAGCTTCCTGTTAACACACAGCTTGAGAGGCAGCAGCAAGTGATGGTTCAGATATGTGGGTTCCCACAAGGCTAGAGACTGGAACTGAGGTTCAGGTTCCTGGCCTCAGGCAGACCCAACCCTACTCATTGTGGGATCATAAATGAACAATCTTTCACTCTATCTCTTCCTTTTAGATTAAAAATGAAAACAAATAATAGGTTAAAAACTTAAAAAAAGTGGTCACTCAGAAAGTCCTGTGTCCAACTGAGACATCCCCAGGGCAGATTCATTGAGACATGTGGTCCTCAAGACCAGGCATTTTTGAGCGACAAGGAAGAATGTGACTCAGACTTCAGATCACTCAAGGACTGCAAATGCAATGTGCAGCAAGCTTCGCAGCTTCCCAATTTCTGTTCCCCTTCTGTAGTCTCTCTATGAAGTACCTGCTCTTCTTTCAAACCTCTTTTTATCATGCAGATACTACTACTAGTTACTTGATGACATAAGTGCAGCAACTAACAGCAGGAGACAGTAACCTGAACAAAGGTGATGGTTGTTGTTTTGCTCATTCTGACAGCACCAAACAGTATATTCCTGCATGCCAGCAAAAACAGGGAAAAAATATACATTTGAAATAATTCATACTTCCCATCCTCCAATATTTTAAACATAAATCAGGAAATCCCCACCTGGAATCAGTATAATTCCACAACAAGCTGAAAAGATGAGTGGTTCCCAGAAATAGCACTAAGCCCAACACTAAGCCCAAATGCTTGACTCCCTTTACAAGCACCAAGAGGTGAGTGCTCCTTGTTTGATTACCTGTTGTGTAAGACTGCTGAATGGCCGAATCTGTTGACATCGCGGTGGAGGTCAGGTCTGGGAAGCACTGACCAGCGGTCACAGGCTAGGAGCACGAAAAACACATCTCAGAGAGGATTGCCACTCAGAATCCACAAGAACCAATGCTGCCTTGGGGAGCAAGGCTACCACAGACAAACCCTGCACAACAGGCGTCCACAGGTGCTTGGCCAGACCCTTACATCTGGGGTAAATGTAGGTGCAGCCAAGCAGTGGGGTCTGGAGGAAGGCAGAGTCACAGGGCAGTTCATCCAATGAGTGGATCACCCAGTGTCCCCATCACTCACCCTACCACCCATGAGTTGTACCCACAAGAAGGCTTTTTAATTTTTGTGCTTTCCATTTCACGAAGCTGATGTGAGTAAAATATATGGCTTCCATTAAAAAAAAAAAACAGGTGGACAATTAAATTTCTTTTAATTAAGTTTGCTTTTTAGTCTTTCACCCTGGATCTCCTGAGGTTCTACTGCCATGGCCCAACACTGCACCTTCTCTTCTGGACTGAATGTCTGCTGGTGCTATTCACCACCGCCAGCTTTACACTCCCTGACACACCACCCAAGACACTCACCGGGTGCAGGTTCCTCGCTGCACCTAGACTTTGATTCAGCCTAGTTGACTGCAGCCTTCATTTTCTTCTGCCACCTACCTAGACTCGGTTCTTCCTCACAAGGAAAAGTAGGTCACCAACTCTTCTGGCTTCCTACCCACCTATCTTGCTTGCTTCCTTAAAACCAAAGTGTGGTGGTGACTTCTTCCTCTTTTTTGTTTTTTTAAATATCTTTTCTTCCCCCTGTGATACATTTTTGTAGATACAGGAGTTCATCCCTTCCCCTTTTCCATCCCTTTTTTCCCCTCCTGTCTTCTACCTCCACCCAAATTATCACAATAGTATATACTGTCCATTAGTACCAGTTACAAGTTTAACTTTCTGATGTTTAAATGTATCATGACATAAATACCAGCAAAGGTAGAAAACTTAGTATTATAATATACAGGTATATTTATATAAGTTGTATTGGGAGTTCTCCTTTTATTTAGAAGTAGAGCCAGCCACATACTGCCTGACATCTTTACTTCCCAGTACGCTAGTCTCCTTTGAATAGTTCATGGATATTAAAATATACTTGTGTGTGTTCTTGTTTACACGTATATTTGTTTACACACACAGTACTTTGCATACCAGCTATCTTATATCAGGGACAGTATGTGATATTTGTCCTTTGGGGACTGACTCATTTCACTCCTTTCTTTTTCTATCCCTAAAGGGCCCTCCCCTAATTCTACACACCCTCTCTCCTTGGGCTGTTTGCTGGCTTTCCCTGTGGCATTTAAATGTTTCCAGGGTAGCTCCACCACCCACTGAGGCACTCAGCTTACCCCCTTCATTCCCTCTGTTGATGCCACTTCTCAGCCTCCTGCAAACTGGACTACTGCTCAATGACGAGAAGGCAATAACTGACCCCTCAGATACTGAATCTGGTCTCAGTTCTCTCACTCAGTCGCCCTGCAGCCACTGCTACCTGCTCCCTCAGAGATCCCCACTCTGCCTGGCTTCAGACATGTGCTCATTAAGTCTCCACTGTCTTTCAGCTTGTTCTCTCTGTCCTCTGACACAACGCCTCCAAAGTCCACCCCTTCTACTGCTTCCTAGTGCTAGCTTCCCAGTGGAAGCCGCTGAACAGGCTTCCGCACGTGCGTCACCTTTACCCCCCAGGTCCCACTGCTCCACCTCCGTTCCCAGCCTTGGCAAAAGGCATCATCTACTACACCCTTGCCAGGTCTCAGGCAGTTAGGACACTTAATCTCGGCACTCTAGGCCAGGGCGGGGAATCTTTTTTCTGCCAAGCACCCTGTAACATCATTTGCAAAACTGAAAACTTAAAAATTAGCCTACTATTGATCTGTTAAATTACGAGTTCCACTTGTGGTTACCCAGGCAGGGGCACACCCAGTGGCTTCACAGGCCCTATACAGTGCAACCAGGGTGCGAGAAGTTCCCCCCTCCCACCCCCGCCACACCCCTGCTCTAAACATCCTTAACTTGCTGGTTTTGGTAAACCCAGGTTCCCAGTCCTTACCACAGCCCAATCCCTCACCAGGACTTACTCAGCGCCTCCTGCTAGCCAACCTGCCCTTTCCCATGATGCTCCTAAAGAGATCTGCTCAAGACACCAACGCAGTTTCAGCACTGCACCAAAAGCCCGCAGTTCACCCATGGTAACCCAGGCTTCCTGAGATCTCAACAGCTTTTTCTGACAGCTACCTATCTCTCCAATCTCGTGTGATGCCACCCCACATGATACCCTGCCATGACAAGGCCAAAATGAACTCCTTGTGGGCCCCAGGTATGTGCCATGCTCTCTCTCTCAGTGTCTCTGCCCTGGCGCCTCCTCTGTCATGTCTCTCTCTGTCCCTGTGTCTCTGCTTAGAGCCTCTTCTGTCATGGTCTCTCTCTGTGTCTCTGCACGGGCCTCCTCAGTCACGGTTCCCCTCTGTCCCATGTTTTTGCACAGGAGGTCCTGCCAAACCTGAGTTGGTTCTCAGGGCTCCTTAGGACATAGGGTAAAGGTCCTCCCTCAGGAAGAGGGGCTATTTCAAACCTCCTTATTCCATGACTTATGGGTGGATAAAGAACCCCACTTATTCACATAATCCTGCCAGCCAGAAACACTGTAAATTTCAAGGAAATCCTCTGCTCATTTCTCTGCCTCCACTATACTGAACCAGGGGCTTCACTGGTTGATCTCCCCTTAATGTGTAAGCTCATTGACTTAGCACATATGTTTGTTTATGTAAACCCCAACTTAGAATAGCTAAAATCATACAGACAGTGGAATGGTGGCTGCAGGAGTTTGGGGAGGGGGAAAAATGAGGAACTATGTATATTTTACCATATTGTTTTTTAAATAGTAATTTTTAAAAATTGAACATGTGATATTTATTACAAGAGATAAGCTGCTTTCTGTTTTGCACAGAGAATTACTACTCTCCTCTGGTCAAGTATATTAATACTCAAGACTAGATAAAAAAACTGGTTCTTTGGAAAATCAAATAAAGCTAATATTTAGCCAACTTAAGACAACGCGGTAGCCTCAACTACGAACACTTCTATGTAGAGCATTTCAAATATTTTCAATGACAAGAGACCAATTACTTCCTAAATGCAGCCTCAAAAATTAACATTTAATGCCAGTAACTTCAAAAAGAATTTAGTGTAGAAGTGACACTTTTTAACAGACATGTATTATTAGTTAAGTCAATTTTATAAACAATGCCATTTGGATCTCTTGCAATGCCTGACCAGGTTGAATTGGTGATATTTTGGGTTACATTTTAAAATGCTTTCGACAGACAAAAAGATTCCACAGACTAAAATGTTTGGGGTACTTACCAATGTCATAAGCCATGAAGTCTGAAGAGAAGCATTTGGCGCCATGGCTCATGGATGTGTCATTGTGTGTGTTCCCTCCAAACACCAGCATAGTTCCGCTCACTATCACAGCTGTGTGCAAGTAACGGAAAAATCGGCTGTCCTTAAGAATGGTCCTTTTGAGTTTATTTAGAAATAATAAATACAAGGTTAGTTTTTAAAGAATAAATATCTATCTGCTAATGCAAATACAACCATTTCATAACTTTACCTAAGTTATTTTTTCAACTGTAAGGATGTAAAATTTTTAAGATCTCTTAAAAAGTCTGGCAAAACAATAGAGTTCTTTAAAGTGTTCACAGAAAACAGAATTAAAAGATTAGCTTACTTTGATGCAAAAATTTTTAAATTCATAATACATTCCATGAATTTCTGTATATTCCCTCATATGCATGGATTTTGAAATTATGTATACCAAATCAAATTCATCTTTTAGTTCTACTGTCTGAAGACATTGTAAGGCATTTTCAGATATTAGTCCCTCTGACTCTATAATTCCAGATTCTAAAAAAGGTTATGTGACATACTGACAGAAGCTTATACATAATACTTTATTAATAAGACAAAAATGGCAAACCAAAACTTCCAGCTGAGAGGTTGTTTACCTACACGATGGAGTATTACAGTCAGTAAAAACAATGACTTGAATAAGAAGCAGAACCTAAAATGGTATCCATAGCATGACTCATATTTTGAAAAGCCAGAAAAAGAGGGGGGAATCACTGCTTTACATCATTTCATAAGTTAAATCTGCTTTACTTAGTTTGTTAAAAATCACCATAGCTTCTACAGACTGATACAGCTCAGAGTAAAAAGAACTCAGAGAGAACATCTTGTGTGATTTCATAGAACGACACTAATAACCGATCCCAGAAATGACACTGGAGCCACCAAGAAGTTAAAAAGTGGATATGTTCTACTCAATTAAAAGTATGTATAAGCTCAGCTATGTAACTTATTCCCTAGGATTCTGAAGATCTACAATTTCACAGTTTTCAGTGAGTAAAAAAATGAAAGCTTCCCCTAAAACATAATAGTGCAAAAAAAAAAAAAAAAGTAGTAGGGACTTAGTCTCTCATTATTTCCCCATTTCTCCACATATCATGCTGAACAGAATTATCCACCTGGTCTGAAAACAAAAAGAATGCCTAGCATTTTCCAATAATTGCCTCTGTGTGGCTCACACCTTAAAGTGAAAGCTCAAAAAAGCACCCACCACATCTGGGTATCCACATCGTATCTGTAGAGGTCATCTGCAAGACGGTATTTATTGGCGCTGAAGGCCTTGTAGCCACCGTGTACATACAGGGCTCTGGTCCTGTTGTCATAAACACTGCTGTGGCCATAGCCCCCTTGCACAAGGGCACCCTGGGTGTGTAATATACTCCACGTATTCTTATCTGTAGGGGGGAAAAACAATCAAAGACAAACTCTGCAGGCTCTTCCTTAATATTTAAAATATTCAAACAGTTTAGGGCAAAAGAGGAGATTTCAGGACATCTGGTGTATCTATAACTTTCTTTTTATCTTTTTATTTATTTACTTATGTTTTAAAAGGCTTATAACAAAGCCATGGCCAAATTCCAATTGTTAAATGTAAAACTCAGCTCCTATAATAATTAGTGACCAACATAGAGATATACTTCATAGACCTACTACTGTCTTGGGAATATCCATTACAGCTGCTATTCCTATTTCATAAAGAGAAAATGTACTTTAATCAAAGGAAGATTATACATTAAAGAGAAATCATACTATTGAAATTATCTCCAAAGGGCTACCCAAATATTGTTTTTGCTCAGAACATTTGTTACTTCAAATCATTTTTATTTACTTATTTTATGTTTGACACCCAGAGAATTAAGTGCCTCACTCTGGCTCCTTGCCAAATAACAAATATTTACTACATGGGATCAAAAATAATCTAAATTTCCCTGGCGACACATTAACATTAATTTTGTGTCAAGATAAACGTTAAGCTAACTCTTGCTAAAGAGTCATAATAAGGGTAGAGATTTTAAATTTTACATTAAAAAAAATCTATTGGAAAAAATAATATACATACCCAAGTCATATTCCTGCACATTGCTTATATACCCATAGAGAGGACAGTGACCAAAAATGACAAGCATGACCACTCGGCCATTTGCCAGGGTAACGATGTGCGCCGAGTGCCCAACCACTGCGTACTGCTCCTTGGCCTTTGGTGTCAACAATACCCATGACTCATTATGGATATGAAACACTCGCAACTCATTGGTCACATTTCCTGTTGAATCAATTTTTCCTCCATACATGTAAATTTTATCCTATGGAAAATAAGTAAAAAGAAAATTAAAAAGCATTGAAAAGATAAGATTCTAAGAACACAAAGGGATCTGTTCAAAATCTCAGTGTTCTTAGCTTGGCATGTTAGTGAAAAGAACCTCACAATGAATAAGAAAAGTATGGCAAAATTTACAAAACAAAAAAACATCAATCATATTCTATGTCTCTGACACTGCTCCACTTGCCTTTTTCTTCCTCATATGAGATATTTTCAGTATAAAATTACTAGGAAAAATAGTTGCTGCATGCTACCATAGAAGTATAAAAACAAAGAAAAGAAAATGATTACTCAGTCACATTATAATGTGGCTATTATTGGCTAAATTAACTAATGAGCATAAAAGCCCATCTACACTTTTCACCATTTAGTTCCATAATCGTAATACCCAAATACAGTTCAAATTCATTTAAATATCTTTGAGTTAAAAAGTTTCAACTTTAATTTTCACTTAAATTTTAGCCAATTATTTATCCTCCATCTCCACTAAAACACAAAGTTTTTCCCAACTAAAAACCAACAATAAACAGCTCAACTACATAGCTCATAAAGTAGCTAAGGAAGAACTAGTTGAGCTTCTTCTGCATACACAGTAGAGATACTTTACCTTGTATAATGCCAAAGAATGACCATATCTAACCACCACATTGTTCACAGAACGGTTCAGTGGAAGCCACTCCCGAGAAGCAAGATCAAACCTATGAAACCAAACAGATCATCTTTCTACCAAATGACAAAACACAACACCTTGTACTCTTACTTGTGAAGAACCCAGTATAGAGGTGTTCACTGTATCTACCATGGACACAGAAAGGCACATGCCACCTTGGTAAAGAAACCTGACACTTGTGCCCACAGAGCACACTGAAAATTCGGGAAGGGAAGCTGGACTATGGACAAGAAACAAAGAAGAATCTACTGGACGCTTCTAACCTTCCTAAGCAGCCCATCAACATAGTCTGAATCCCTAGAAGGTTGCATTAGCCTCAAGGGCCTTAAGTTTTACTTCATTAACTCGTCATATTTAATCATGAGAAACTAAAAATTAAAAAGTGGGATAATTAAGTAAAAGAATACCCAGGTTTTAAGAAAACTACAACAACATTGTAACACTTTTTAAAATACAGATAAATCCAGTATTTATTTATTTATTTATCTGAAAGGCAGAGTTACAGAGAGAAAAAAGGAGAGGGAGAGGGAAAGAGACAGATAGAGCTTCCATCCATTAGTTCATTCCCACAAATGGTCACAGTGGCTGGAGCTGGGCTATTAACTTCTGGAGTTTCCAAGCCTCCCATATTTTCTTTAAGCATGTGTAAAATGATGTAGAGGCTGAATTCACTCTATTTCTTAAATCCACTTATTTCCTGCTTTGAAAGCTTGAAGACCTTAGCAGTTTCCCATCTCTTCTTCCAATTGTTATCATACTAAGATTACAACGTCCTGGTTCACTACTTCCACATTTCACTCTGAAAGTGAAATTCTACACACAGTTTTTATAGTGCTGACTCTATATTTTAGCTGAGTTAATCACCTCATAGTCTGTTTACC
This sequence comes from Ochotona curzoniae, assembly GCF_017591425.1. NCBI lineage: Eukaryota > Metazoa > Chordata > Mammalia > Lagomorpha > Ochotonidae > Ochotona > Ochotona curzoniae. Next base: position 18,323,468 of record NW_024465894.1, on the reverse strand, counting down.
ACAACTTCTCCCTCTTGATTATTCTGTATTGTTAGATTTCACTATCAAGTGGCTTTATTTGAGGAGACCTTCTACATATTCCTTTCCCTGAGTTATTTCATGTTTAGAAATATCTGCTTCTTGGGATGAGTGTCTAGCCTAACAGGACGCTGGCAAAGCTCCCATGTTCCATGTCATAGAGGTTCAGTACACTGCTCCAGCCTCCTGCTAATGCAGACCCCCAAGAGACTGTTGATGAATCAAATAATTGAGTTCCTGGCTCCTGCCCTCAGCCCAGGCCAGTCCATCACTCCAGGCATTTGTGGAGAGAACCAGTACAGTGAACCCCTCTCCTGCCTCTCAAAGACACAAATTTATATATCTATCCATATATCCACTTTTCATTTTACAGTTGAATGACATACTTCTGGTGTTCTTCCCTCCAGAACCTCAGAGATGTAGCTTCCTTAAATGTTGCTGGGATTCAAGGTTGCTATGTAGTAGTATGAGACCAGCCTGATTCGTTCTTCTCCCTTTCCATTGGTTTGCTTTTCTGCCTTAAGCCTGAAGAAGTCTTAACCATCTCCATTCTTTTGTGTGCTCTATCTCCCTCTTCTTGCTCTCTCTCCTTCATCCCATGTTATCTATCTACCTACCTACCTACCTACTTACTTACTAGAGAGACAGCATGAGTGAGAACTGAATGAGTTCTCATCTATGAGAGAGACAGTGTAAATGAAAGCCGAGTGAGTTCTCATTTATTGGTTCATTCTTCAACTGTCCACAATGGCTAGGTGGAGAAGAAATCTCAATCCAGGCCTCCCTTACAGGGACAGGACCCCAATCCCTTGTGCCATCTCTCAGGGTCTGTAGTAGCAGGAAGCCGAGGTCAGAAGCCAGAGACAGGCACAGAATCCAGGAACTTCAATATTGGATACATACAACTTAACCAGTCTTAACCATCAGACCAAAAGCTCACCACCACTCCTCTCTTTCCATGTCTCCTGCATGGGTATAGCCATCTAAGGACAAGCACCATTCTCTGATGTCCTTACCAGGTGCATTGATAGAAACCTAGATTGGAAATGAAGCAGCGAGACCTGACCTGGCACCCTTAGGCCATTGTCACAGACGAAAGCTTTATCTGCTATATCACAACACCAGCCCCTATGGGTGATTTCTTAATTTACTTTCCAGTGTCTCTAAGAAAGCACATTGAATTTCTATTCTAGCTTTAAGTGTGAGGGCTGTGTATGTCCTGTACTATGCACTTCTCTGAGGAAACGTAGGGATTTGCAGAACACTCAGACTCCCCTGTCAGAAGCAAAATTGTGTTAGATGACAGTTCAGTTTAAAGAGAAGCCCCAGTTTCCGGCAGAGAGTTAGTCAGTTGATATTTTTCCCACTCCCTCTTTACCTGATCCTCCCCAGGAAGGATTTCTTCTGCTTTTCAATTTAAATAGTAAACTAACAGAAATGCCTGCTTAAGTTTGTTTGTGTCTAGCATGAGCTCTAGATGAGAACCTTGGTATCTCCACAGGGTGCTCCCTGCAGAGTATGGAGGGGCCCCTAAATGTTTCTATGGGTGTTTTACTCTTATTGAACTAGTAATACTCTTTTCCTTATCTGGCTACCTGTTGCTCAGTACTCCACGTTAAAAACAAGCAAACAAACAAACAAAAAAAAACAAAAAAAACCTCCTTTTTTTGCTCAAGGGGAGGAAATTCAATGAGAGATTTCAAACGGCAATTTCATTTGTTTTGCAAGAAAGCCAGAAACAGAAATTACGCTTCAGCTCAAAATTTTTGGGTTGTTTGAGAGCAGCTTCTGAAATACACGTATCTATGAATATGAATGACTATAAAACTTAAAACCCAAGTTCCAAAAAAAGCTACTTCTAAAAGGAATTGCTGCAGTTACTTTTCCCCCGAAAAAAGCAAATTATTATTTGAAATAATACTAATATTTACATGAGATACATAAAGCTATGAAAATCAAGTTTTAATCAAGAACAAACAGAAAATAATGATACATTCTAAAAAAGTAAATATAGGAGCCCAGGCACGATAGCCTAGTGGCTGAAGTCCTTGCCTAGCATGTTCCAGGATCCCATATGGGCACCAGTTCATGCCCTGCAGCTCCACTTCCCATCCAGCTCCCTGCTTATGGCCTGGGAAAGCAGTCAAGGACAGCCCAAAGCTTTGGGATCCTGCACCCGTGTGGGAGACCTGGAAGAAGTTCCTGGATCCTGGCTCCGGAACAGCACAGCAGTAGCCGTTGTGGTCACTTGGGGAGTGATTTAGCGGACGGAGGATCTTCCTCTCTGCCTCTCCTCCTCTCTGTATATCTGACTTTCCAATAAAAATAAATAAATCTTTAACAAAGACTCATCCCCCCTTAAAATATTTTTTAAAGAAGGCAAACATAGCTCATGAGCCACACTGGCTAAATAAAACCAACAGGTAAAATTAACATATCCAGGAACAAATATGTGAATTAAACAATTCCTCCATTTACTTAATACATATGTGTTTGGGCACCTTCTAGGAGCCAAGCCATTAGCTGAATAAGGAAACAAAGTTCCCAGCCTTAGAGAATCAAGAACAGAAAAACAGAAGATGAGCAGATATAATTATGAGCACAGCTACAATTAAACATTATGATCACAGTTCCAAAGGAAATGAGAACAAGGAAAACCTGTCTGAACTGGACAGTCAGGAAAGACCTCTCTGTGGGACAATTCACCTGAGAGCTGAAGGAAGAAGTCGGCCCTGCGGTCCCACAGCAGGAATAGACTGGGAACAGCAAGGGCAAAGGTCCTGAAAGCTAAGGATACACAGGATTGATTTTTGGGAAAAGAGAGAAAGACACTTTAAAAAAAAAAGATTTATTTATTTATTTGAAAAGCAGAGTTATGGGAGAGAAAAATAAAAGACAGAGATCTTCCATCCACTGGCTGATGCCTCAAATGACCCCATGGCATGAGCCAATGCAGACACAGCAGCCAGGAATCTGCTCCGGGTATCCCACCTTGGTGGCAGGGAGCCCAATGACCAGGGACGTTCTTTCCTGCTTTTCTCATGCCATTAGCACAAAGCTGAATCAGAAGTAGAGCAGCCAGGACTCTTACCGGCGCCCATATAGGATGCTGGCACTGCAGGTGGCCCGGTGTACCGTAGTGCTGGGACGCAGGCCACAAGGCCACTTTCTGGGGGCAGGGGGTGCGGGAAGGGAGGAGAAAAGGTAGTGGCACTGTCTGTATCTCATAGGGACACCAGTTTGAGTCTTTTTGTTGTTGTTGTTAAAGATTTATTTAATTTTATTGGAAAGTCAGACATACAGAGAGGAGAGACAGAGAGGAAGATCTTCCATCCCATGATTCACTCCCCAAATGACTATAATGGCAGAGCTAAGCTGATCCGAAGCCAGAAGCCAGAAGCTTCTTCCAGCTCTCCCATGCAGATGCAGGGTGCCAACGCCTTGAGCTGGATGGGAAGTGGAGCTGCCGGGATTAGAACCAGTGCCCATATGGGATCCCAGGGTGTGCAAGGCTAGGACTTTAACTGCTAAGCCACTGTGCCAGTCTCCCAGTTTGAGTCTTGATTGTTCCACTTCCAATTCAGAACCCAGTTACATGAGCCAGAGAAGACAGAGGAAGATGGCCAAGTGTTTGGACCCATGCCATCACAGTGGAGTCCTGGATGTAGATCCTGATTCAAAATTCCTGCCTGGCCTGAGCCCTGGCCATTGTGGCCCTATGGGGATGGAAGATCTCCCTTTCTCTCTGTCTCTCTCCCTTTCTCTCTATAGTTCTGTCTTTGAAACGAAAAGGGAGAGGGGAGGGAAGAGGAGAGAAGGCCATGACATCATATGAGATCACCAATAGCGACTATACAAGCACACCAAAGACTTGGCCCTCATATAACATCACTGTAAACAGTCACTGAGGAGGAACCAGTTAGAGAGACTGAGAATGAATAACCAGTTAGGAAAAATAACAAGAGGCAACCCAGATGCCACCTGCATAAACTGTTTGAATAAGGAGAGATGGATTAACTGCACCAGAAATTGTTGCAAGATCAGGGAAGATGAGGACTAACAATAGGAAAGAAAAATCCAATTTCTTCAAGAGCTTAAGAATCACATGTGGTTTGGGACCGGGGCTGTGTAACAGCAAGTAAAGCTGCTGCCAGTGGTGTCAACATGCCATAATGGTGTTGGTTTGAGTGCCAGCTACTCCACTTCTGATCCAGCTCTCTGCTAATGTGTTTGGGAAAGCAGCAGAAGATGGCCAAAGTCCTTGAGATCCTCCTGCATCCATGAGAGACCCAGAACATGCACTGGATTCCTGTTTCTGACCATTGTAGCCATTTGGGGAATGAACCAGCAGACAGAAGATCACTCTCTTTCTCTAACTCTTTCAAATAAATAAAACATTGAAAAAAATGGGGAGGGGGAAGAAAAAATTGATAGTTATTGAGTTTAGTTTCCTTTAAACCATGTGTTTTGGGAGAGACTTTACTGCTGTATGAAAGAAAACTTACACAGGAAATAGTATGCGTCCAAATTTTTTAATGTTCTATTTAAATTTTACATGTTTCGGGAGGTCATATTTTTGGTTTACAAAAATAATCTATATAGGATAGGGAAATGTTTCATTTAATCTTTTTATAAATAAGATTTATCTACTTTTTCTGTAAAGGAAAATTTACAGAGAAAAACAGAGACAAAGATTTATCCACTGTCCGTTGGCTCATTTGCAGCAGCCAGGACTGAGCCAACCCAAAACTGGGAGCCAGGAGATTCCTCTGGGTCCCCCATTTGGGCGTGCAGGGTCCCAATGCCTCAGGCCAGCCTCTACTGCTATCCTAGGCCAAAAGCAGGGAGATGGATGGGAAATGGGACATGAATGGCACCCAGATGGCATCCTGGCACGTGCAAAGTAAAGATTTAGCTACTGAGCTATCAGGCCAGGCCATGAATGTCATATTTTTAAAGCAGGAAAGGAACTTTAGGGTCTGGCACAGTGGCCTGGCAGATAAAAGTCCTCACCTTGAAAGCGCTGGGATCCCATATGGGCACCAGTTTGTACCCCAGATGTTCCACTTCCCATCCAGCTCCCTCCCTGGAGCCTGGGAAAGCAGCCAAGGATGGCCCAAGACCTTGGGAACCTGCACCCATGTGGGAGACTCAGAAGAAGCTCCTGGCTCCTGGCTCCTGGCTCCTGGCTTCAGACTAGCTCAGCTCCAGCCACTGTGGTCACTTGGGGAATAAATTAGTAAATAGAAGATCATTCTGTCTCCTTCTCTCTGTAAATCTGACTTTCCAATAAAAAAATTGATTAATTTTTAAGAATTCTTAAAAAAAAGAGAATTGAGGGAACAGGTAAAGTCATTGCCTATGATGACAGCACCTCACTTGGGTACCAGTTTGGTACCCAATTTGGTTATTCCTCTTCCAATTCAGCTCCCTGCTAATGGTCTGGGAAAAATAGTCAATGGGTACTCCAAGTGGTTGGGGCTCTACCTATGTGGGAAAGCTGGATGAAGCTCGTGGGTTCTGACTCTGACCTGGTGCCATTGTGGCCATGGCAGCCACTTGGAGAGTGAACCAACAGACGGACGATCTCTCTGTGTAATTCTGACTTTAAAATAAATAAACAAATCTTTTTTAAAAAAAAACTGTGATTTCCTATTTATATAGAACCTACTGTATGAATCTAAAGCAATGTATCAGAGATAGTATTTGCAAAACATAACATTCCTTATCATGATAATGAATTCTTCAAAGCTCTCAATTTCAAAAAACTCAGCATTTGCCAAAATCTGGAAGCCTACCACCAAAGTTTTAACAGGAATTTTCCTCAGGTAGCAGATTTCTTGGTGATTTTTTTCTCTTGCTTATGTGTGCTTCATAAATTTTCAACATGAAAACCAAGCTGCTGGAAAAAAAAATGTTTAAAACAACTTACGCTAGAACCATGTTGTAATCTGAGTGGTTAAACATGTATCCTCCAACAACCCACATTATGTTTCCATTGACCACAGCTTTATGAGATGCTCTGGGAAGTTTTAAGTTAGAATATTCCTCTTGAGTCCAAAACGACTGGTTAGCCGGTATGGGAACTGAACATCCAGGACCTAATAAAAACAATAAAGTAACTTCACACAGTGTAGCTTTAAAACATACTGTGTTTCATGTTCTAATCATCTAAATGTTACAAATATTTATTTTTTAGCATCAAAATAAACATCTTTAATTGCTTTTAATTTTTTCAGCATATTAACCAATGGTAATCCTTAATAAAATTCAAAACAACATGTATTCTGATGATGGCCTGATTACCTCAAAGTTAGGTATTTTTTAAATAATGAAATACTTGCCCAAATACCTCTCAAAGAAAAAAACACAAAAAAACCTACTGATCCCAAACCATATGAAAATATTTAGAGTTAAAACGTAATGACTAGGGCCGGCGCAGTAGCCTAGAGGCTGGAGTCCTTGCCTTGCACACCAGGATCTCATATGGCCACTGGTTCGTGTTCCGGCAGTCCCACTTCCAATCCAGCTCTCTGTTTGTAGCCTGAGAAAGCAGTAGAGGATGGCCCAAAGCCTTGGGGTCCTGCACCCACATATGAGACCCAGAAGAAGCTCCTGGCTTCGAATCGAATAGCTCCAGTTGTTAGGACCACTTCAGGAGTGAATCATTTGACAGAAGATCGTTATATTTGTCTCTCTTCCTTTCTGTACATCTGACTTTCCAATAAGAATAAATAAATCTTTAAAAAGGAATGTAATGACTAGACCTGGGTGTCATAATACAAACTACCCATCTTCCATTACTTCAGGAAATTTGAACAAATGCAAGGGACAGACCCCATTCTGGAGAAGGTATGCCTTTTGCTCCCACCTTTGCATGGCCACAATATTTTAATATTAACTCCTTAATGTTAGCCAAAGCTAACAAGTTATAGCATTTAAACAAACACATTTCTTTTTAAAATGAAAAGATTCTGAGGGATCATTAATCATATATAGAAAAGTACTGTATCAGTAACAGCTGTTATCACCCACACTTTAAAGAAAGAACTCTCTAAAGCTTCGCTAATAAGAATCTATTTCTGCAGATAAAGCCATTAGTGAACTGCCTTAGAATTCTAATGTATAACCTACCCCAATTTTCTCTGAACTTACGGAACATTTCTATGTACGTATCAGTATTGTTAGCTGCTACCCCATCTCCGAGTTTGGTGCTCTATATTCTCTCATACCTAAAATCAAGTTCTCTAGCTTTCATGAGTGCGCTGCAAAGGATGCCAAACCCCTCCACAGTTCCAAAGAGACACACACCAACAAGCACATGCATGGGTGAAGTGGAAAAGTTTCTAAGAAGCTGGATAAAGGGGTATAAAAGCTTAACTGCCACCTGACATTTGATTAACACTAATTATATAGAAGCTAAGAACAAAGTCCATCTACAGCTTATGAAAATGGGATAGTTTTATAAACTCAAAGAAAAGGAAACATGCAAGAAGTTCCTACCCTGCCACCCTGACAAGCAGGAACAGCCTCTGGCCTCGCTGGAATTGCAGATGCCTCGGTGAGGGAACCCACAGTCATCGGGACAGTGGGGAATGTCACATGATTCTCCTGTCCAGTTTTCAGAGCATTCACACTTAACAGTGTTGCTGACATTGCTGATCTGACATTCTCCTCGGCCTGAGCAGTTATTCGGACACATGTCAAAACTATGAAGACAGCGGGGAAAATTCAGTCAGCACAGAGCAATGCTTTGATTAATGTAGCAGAACATCTTCCTACACAAGCTTCAAGACTATCAAAGGCGCTCCAGGTCATTTCCAAGGACAATTACAGTACTTACCCTGCATCCCAAACAGGATCAACTCAACATTACACCACAGCTACAGCCTAAGGTACAAGTAATAAAATTGAGGCAACTCCATTGGATTCTCATTCCCGAAGAAGAATCAATAACTCATAAGCAAGTTCAAGCAGAGAGGCTTAGTTCCTGGTAGCCTACCAGCAACAGGTGCTCCAAAATTGCTAACTTCATGCTTTAAAGTTTGGGAAAGAAGGGGACTACTAAGCTACTTTAATAGACTTCTGGGTCCAGCGCAATAGCCCAGCAGCTGAAGTCCTTGTCTTGAATGCACTGGGATCCCATATGAGCACCAATTCTAATCCCAGCAGCTCCACTTCCCTTCCAGCTCCCTGCTTGTGGCCTGGGAAAGCAGTGGTGGATGGCCCAAAGTCTTGGGACCCTACATCCGTGGGGAGACCCAGAAGAAGTTCCTGGCTTCTGGCTTCAGATTGGCATAGCTCCAGTCATCATGGCCACTTGGGGAGTGATTCAGCGGACAGAAGATCTTCCTCTCTGTTTCTTCTCTGTATATCTGACTTTCCAATAAAAATAAATAAATCTTAAAAAAAAAAAAAAAGAGTACAGATTTCTTCTAGTACGGAATACAGGACAACTACTAAAAATTTGTTGTACTATACTTCGCAAATGTCCTCCGTGTTCTTAATCCATTGACAGAAAAATGCCCTGGTCTTCCAGAAGCTTGGCTGCAGCAGGACTGGCTTGAGGTTATACTCCCACCACTTACTTTGCCTGTCTATTAACTGTTTCACATCAGCTTCCTCAAGTTTTGAGCAGAAAAACAGAGCCCATATATCCCTGACTTTTAAAACAAACTTTGAATTTAAAAAATTCCATGCAAACTTTACAATGCCTAGCATGCTGTAAATCTTCAATATTTGTTAATCACCATTACTGCTAAAACAAAATATACGTCCTTTTAAATAAAATCACAATATTAGATTTAAATATCTTACTTGTAAGTGATATTAAATCCAGTCAAATTATAAGCAGCATCACTAAAGAAATGCAGCAGGGCATATCCTGATGTGGCAACCACCTCAGGGACAGTCTCGTTGCCATCTCTCTCAGGAACAATGAGGCCACTGAAATGAAAAGACATTCCTTACAATCACATGCATGTTAGACTGAGGCAGGTGCATACTCAGCACTGAAAATCATCCTTATCCTTTCAGGAAACTAATTCACATAGCTATTATCTTAGCTCTGGTTTCCAGCTGCTGCTGGACCTTCTTAGGAACACATCTGGATCATTTGCTAAGCTCCCTTCAATGGGATTTTTTTCTCTCTCTCCCCACCCATGAAATTTAACATCCACGGCTCTATTCCTTTATTCTATAAAACTTTTATGTGGCTCCTCTGAAAAGCCTAATAAACTTCTACAATCACTCAAAATAATTTAATGAATTGAATAATGCCAGATATTTAGCATTAAAAGACATGAAGTATTTTATATGAGAATATAAAATATCCATTGATATAAAAACATAAACAAAGCTAAGCAAGCACTCACAGCTCCAATACTGTTAGCACTGTGATGTACCTTCTGAGCCTAATAGCTGCATTTTATCTTCTATGTTACAAATAACATGCCATGAGCATTTCCTGTCACTAAAAGCAAGCTCAGAGCCCAGCACATATGAGATTTTTAAATAAGCACTTGTTCACTTCTAGTGAGGGGAAGAATTAGCCAGTCAAAGGGTTCTGAGATTCTTGATCCAGCACTGAAATCTTTTCAGAATAAAACAATCCACCCTAAAAAAAAAAAAAAAAAAAAAAAAAAGTCCACGCTGTCTCACTTTGCCAAACTAGTTTTGCTCATTTAAAAAGCACATTTTTAAGCTGTCATCTGGAAATGTGTAAGAGATCTGAGTGGAATGAAAGACAGACTGGACCAGACCACTACACATGCTCGCAGGCCTAGGAGCCAGACTCGGGGATCAGTCCAGAGGGGGGGTTTGGGATTTACTCTGACTGAGCTGCAGCTCCACCTGGTATATGTGAGGGCCGAGTGTGTGGTGGGCAGGGCTGAGCTGGGCTGGAGCACCTAATGGTTTGGAGAGGAAGGAGGGCAGAAAAAAAATGATCTACTCCCCTAGCGAAGCTTGACAGCAAATTTCTAGGCAAATGGAGACTCGGAGGTGGACTGTATTAGCCAAATGACTTTGTAAGGATTTCCTCATCCTTGGAGCAGCAAAGTCAACAGCATCTCAGAACTATCAAAACCACTTAATCAGAACCCTCAGAAAATGCTCTACCATGGGGACCCAGGGGTAACATGTGGTAGCTGTTTCCCATCCCTGGGTACTAAGGTGGTTGGCAGGCATGGCAAGGTTTTTCCCCTAGTATACATCCCTACCCCAGGGCAGGAAGAAAAAGAAAATATGTAAACAATGGTCTCGCCCACTTTCCCCTGATCCTCAACCCTTCCCACCATGGTTAACTATGAAAACATCACAAAAAATAAAAAGATTTACTTTTAAAACTATTGTCATCTGGAGAGGTTGGTGGTTGGGAGGTGTCATCATGGAATATGTTAAACAAATTTACCTTATGTAGATAAAATTAATTTTAAAATTATCATTTTGTGTTATGCTCCCACGGCTAATCCTATGTTTATTTGCCATTGGCCTCTTCAAATACATCCTAAGCTAGAGCCTAGCATATTGCCTTAATGGCTAAATCCTCACCTATAAACATCAGGATCCCATATGGGTGCTGATTCACATCCCAGCTGCCCCATTAGCTTCCTGCTTCTGGCCTGGAAAAGCAGTTGCGGACGGTCCAAAGCCTTGGGACCTTGTGCCTGCACAGGGGATCCAGAAGGAGCTCCCAGCTACTGGCTTTGGATTGGTTCAACTCTGGGTATTGCTGCCATTCAGGTAGTGAACCAGGACATGGAGGATCTTTTTCTCTGTCTCTCTTTCATTCTGTAAATCTTATCCACCTTCCCAATGAAATTATAAGCTTTAACATAACCAATACAATAATTTATAATATCAGTTAATTAACTTAAAAAAAACATCCTGAGCCCAGCGCAATAGCCTAGTGGCAAAAACCTTGCTTTGTTTGTGCTGGGATCCCATATGAGCACCAGTTCATGTCCAAGCTGCTCCACTTCCCTTCCAGCTCCCTGCTTGTGGCCTGGGAAAGCAGTAGAGGATGGTCACGGAGCTGGGACCCTGAACCCATGTGGGAGTCCCAGAAGAGAAGCTCCTGGCTCCTGGCTTTGAATTGGCTCTGCACCAGCCATTGTGGTCACTTGGGGAGAGAAACAGCAGATGGAAGATCTTTCTGTCTCTCCTTCTCTCTGTATATCTGCCTTTCCAATAAAAATAAATAAATTTTGAAAAAAAAAAAAAAAACCAAACTTGAGAGTTCAAGAGTTCACCTATCTGTACGTATGCAAGTACTTCTAAACACCTATGGAAAACTGAACTGAAAAATAAAATCATGCAATTTTTTCATAATGTGTAATTCCCATCAAATTTCTGAAGATCCCTTGGACTTTGATTTCCCCTACAAGTCACTGATTGGTTAGAACCATTAGTGCCTTCTACTTGTGCTGCTGCAGATCCACATGTCAGCTCATCAAATATACAGGCTAGGAGAATCATAGGGCAAGAGGTTTGCCCACGTTCCCACCAATGGCTGCTACCAGCAAACTGATGAATCCAAAGTGCCTGGCACCAACAGGGCTCCATGAAGCACAACTAACACAGTAACAAGGGAATACCCATCAGTACTATCATGGCAACTTAGTGCATGTATTTGTGTGTAAAATTCTGTAGTGCCTCTTGCTTTAATGCAAGGTACATTTCAATCGCTGGCATAAAGACATGCATACCCAACACATAGCCAACATCATTTTAAGCACCTAGAATGACCCATCCATCACCCTGCCCTTTGGCCCTGTACGTGGAGTTTTTGGTTCAAACGCACACCTGAAAGATCTTTAAGCCAAAGCAGGTGGAGAAGCACCAAGGTGACTCAGTCTCCAACCTCCTGTCCTTCAGGTATTCAGGTTTTGCCTACTCCTTGTTATTTCCCCACCCACACGGAACAGCATTAGACTACCCCTGCGTGATGTACACACACACACACACACACAAATAATTATCAAATAGGAGGTGGGTGTGTGGCACAGAGGATAAAACATACCACGGAGAACACTGCATCCCTGGAGTGCCTGGGCTGAAGCCCTGGCTCTGCTAATATCAGCCCTGGGAGGTAGCAGGTGATAGATACCTCAAGCACATGTGTCCCTGCTGTCCAGGAGAAACCTGAGTTGAGTTTCTTGCTCCTGGCTTCAGCCAGGCCCATCCCAGCTGCTGTGGGTACATGGGGAGTGAATCAGTGGCTGGAAGCCCTTTCTATCAACCTCTTCTCTGTCTCTTCCCCATTCAAATATTTTAAAAAGTATTTGTTGAATTTATTTCTTTTTTATTATTTTATTTTGATAATCTTTGCATAGTTGATTAGGGGACAAAGGGTCAAGGGCTTCAGGAAAGTGGATAAAATCACTTTTTTTTTTTGCTAGATCTGGGGTAAGAGGATGAATTTATTTCTTTTTAAAATCAGTACATAAAATGTCTAAATGAAGTTGCACTGGTGATTGTGGCTCCCTAACAATACACATATTTTTGAAAAACATATCTTAAAATCTTTCATACGTAAAAGGGGGGAAAAACAGAAACAATTTTGAATTCCCATGTAGCCAGAAACTTAAAAAATACAACTACTTACTATTAATAAAAATTAAAAATATCAAAACAATTCAAATATGCCATACATGTAATTAAATTATTTTGCAAAATGTACTTGTTGGAAAAAAATTGTAATATACAATAGATATGTTCTTCATTCCGTGTGGATAGTAATTATTGTTCATTTCACATGTACCATTCCAAAGTTTCCCTCACTCCTATCACGTAAAAGACACATATACATATACACTCACCCCATACGAGAATTCATCCAAAAACTCTTAAAGCAATGGTTCTGACTTAACACTTTCACAGGAACATTGCTATTCACTTTATTACTGATAAAAAATATTTTGAAAACATAAACTTCACCACTACTGTGAGGAGTATGTAAACTTCACAGATGAGGAAATTGAGAAGACAGATCAACTACTGAACAGACATACTTACCCAGGGGCTGCACAATTAACAGCACCCCTGAACTAGAACTCCTTCCACACAATAAATGTGTTAGGTGACAGCAAAGATAAATCCAGTAAAAACAATCAAATTTAGAAGTCAAATAATGACTAAACAGTATTTACATGTCTAAGCTTACCTAAAGGCAGCAATTAGTGGTGCATAAATTGAATCTCCATCATAAACATATAAATGGTCCCAACTACATTCTGTAGCAAAATGATTAAAACGAAGTCTCATTATTCTGTTTGGCCTGAAAAGAATAAAACAAAATACCTTAAACTAATCATAATAATGGTCAAACTTTTGAGAAAAATGTAGTTTTTACAAATTCTCAGGAAAATAAATAATCAAACAACAGCACTCTTCCTTTTGTCAAATATTTATTTAGTATTTACTATGTGTAACAGACCACTAAACACACAATAGGAAGCAAAAAAATCCCGAAGTGGCCCGTGACCCCTGGATTTTAAAGGAGGCATTGGGTAACCAACTGAAACAAGCCCTTAGCCCTTGTGCCTTTGTTGTTCAAGCTAAGATTCCACACAGCATCGCTTCACAAACAAATCTGCCAATTCTTCCTACACCTCTACCTTTCCCTGGCTCTGCCCAACAAACCCCTGCTCCAGAGGAAACCATTTACCTGCTCTGACACCGATTACATCTAAAAAGAACTGAGCTGTACTTCAGAGAGTCACACGGCTCAGCACGTGGGTTCCTGTGCTGCTCTCTGGTCACCAACGGTCCGCAGTTCTAACACCAACTCTCCCTCTCTCCCCATCTCCTTCATTGTTTCTCTCAACGACTATTTCAAACCATCCAGTCCCACCTCCGTGTTAAAGATCAGTATACAAAACGCCTGAAATTTCCATTTTCCAAAGTAGATAAACATCCTTACTTGTGTTTTCATGTCTCAACTATTTAAAACCCTCCCTCTGATCTGTAACTTTTCACTCTCATTCACATTTGCTATAGATTTACAAATTTTATCAAACAAGAAAATAAAAATTTTGGTATTGACAGATATCAAAGAAATTTACAAAATATAAAGTCATAACACTCTTATCACTAAATTGCTTTAAGAATATAAAGGTTTTTCACATATTTTTGATAATGTGTAGAGGGCTAATAATTATTGCTATTAAATGAACTAATAAAATTCCTGGCTTCGATTTCTAATATGACAAACAGATATAAACCACTTAAATCAAAAAGTTATTTGGAATCTCAAGGTTTAAGATTATACAAAAGTCCAACACCAAAAAATTTGAAAGTTAGTACTTTAAAGGTCTGCCATGAATGGAAGGGAAAAAAGAAGTTTAGAAGAACACACTGGGTTCAGACCAGGCAGGAATTACTTGGACAGTAATATTAACTCTGATTTTCCTACTCATAAAAAAACAGACTTAGAAAAATTAGAGTGTTATAATTTCAAATGCTTTACACAAATATTAAGAATTTTAATTGTTTCTTAACTATTATAGTTGAAAATATAAAAATGAATGCTGGTTTCTCTTGCAGGGAAACACCGAGCTCCATCCTGAAAACAGTAAGAAGTTAGTCATTACTACTTACTGTCCTTCAATGAGCCACGTGCACTTTGTTTTATATTTATAATTTCCAGGTCCATCTGTTACAAACCCAGAAGATCCAGTTAATCTGTAATTTAAAACAGAAAAAAAAAAAGTAAGCTCCTTAGCATTTCATACATTAATATCTCATAAAAGAGTAATGGATATATCACAGCACACCAGTAGAAAATGACTGAACAGTTACATTATGATGAACCTATTTAAATGAAACTAAGAAGATACAAGAACATTAAAACCAACAGGTATAAACCAAAACACACATGAAAATGGCCAGAAGAACTTATCTATATAAAATAAGTTCATCTATAAAAGATAAAAGCAGAGTCTCACTTGTAACACACATTTACAGTAGCAACACTGAGAACAGCATGATGAACCTGCACACCAAGCCGCACACACACCAGAGCCCCGTGGCTGTGTGGCAGCTGCTGCTGAGACAGTGTCCACCATGCTCTCAAAAGCACGGACAGCCGCACCTTTTTCCCACGCTTGTACCAAGCCTGAAGTTTAACAATATCCTTAGGTCTCACTAACATGGCAAGCATATTCTGGTATCTCACTAGTATTTTCCTTGTTATTAACACTGATGATTGAATATCTTTCCATATGTTTTAGCCAAGGTGTCTCTTCAAATTAATATTTAGGAGCCAGCATTTGCTGCAATGGTTAAGTTGTGGCTTCGGATGCCTCCATCCACAACAGGTACAAGGCCTGACTCCATTTCTAACCTCAGCCACTTCACACTCTGGGAGGCAGCAGCTGCTAGCACAAGTACAGGGGGGAGTGTTTCTTTCACCCACATGGGAAACCTAGATTGAGTTCCAGGCTTCTGGCTTCAGATTGGTCCAGCCATTTGGGCATTTGGGGAAGTGAACCAATGGGTGAAAGATATGTCTGCTTCTCCCGCTTTCTCTCCCTTCTTCCTTCTCTCCTTTCAAATAAAATCATAATAAATTCTTAAAAGCAATGCCAGGAGCTCTTTTTATATTAAGTACATCTCCCATCTGTATATTAAATGTACTGTAAGTATAATTTCTCAAGTTTACCTTTTTCTTCATACTTTGTGTCTAGTATTTTTTTTTTTTTTGCTACACAGAAATGCTTAACGTTTAAGAAACATGCTGTTTCCTTCCTTGCTGCTATTTCCACATCATTTTTTCTCCCTCTCCCATCAACAATTTTCAGCCTCCCCAAAACAGATGATCCCTTCTGGTACTGCCTCCCTCAGTTTCTGAGTCATCCCCTGCATCCCTGTTCCTCCCTCTGAGTGCATCAGCAGATTATTCACTGTCTTCCAGCCATCTGCAGCAACATCCAAGATGGCCCCTCCAACAGCCAGTCTCTCCATTTCTTAGCCTCACCATCAGCAATCCTTTCCTCCACTCGACCCCAAGTGCTGCTCATCCGGGCCCTGCCACTACCATCAAATTCCTACTTTAAGCACCCTACTCCTTAACTACCATCTCAGCTCTACAGTTACTTTAGCACAACTCCCTCATCCTTTCCAACAAGTCTTCATCCCCACAGAGATTACCAATCCACTGAACCATATCACTGACCCCACCACCAACACATCTCACTGTCTGATTACCTAATCGGGATTCTAAGATATATTATAAGTGTATCCAGCAAATCCCTCTACTTCCTTGGTCTTTTCTCCTTCTGCACTATGAATGCCTGATACGAATGCCTCCATGCCTTATTCAATATCCATTCCATCCCCAAAAATGTTATTCTAAACCAATCATGTCTTTCTCTGCCCTTCGAGTTAAGAGTAGGGGATGAGAGGGAGTTGGGAAACACACCAGCATGTGGCATGATCGATTAAGGTGTCACGTCCTGTATCAGAGTACCAGCTCAAGTCCCAGCTTCCTTTTCTGATCTAGCTCCCTGCAAATATGCCTGAAAAGGCAGTAGAAGATGGCCCAAAAACTTGAGCCACTACCACCCACATGAAAAGACATGGATGAAGTTCCAGGCTCCTGGCTTTGTCCTGGTCCTTGCCCCAGTCATTCCAGCAATTTGAAGAGTGAACAGGCAAATGAGAGATTCTCCCTCTGTCACTGCCTTAAAATAAATAAAATGACAGGGATGGTACAATTGTTCATTGGCTAATTCTCTGCTTGCAAGCCCTGGCATACTATACGGGCACCACTTCCAATTCCATTTCCTGCTAATGATCAGGAAAAGCAGAAAATCATGGCCCAAGTCTTTGGGCCCCTGCACTCATGTGGGACACCAGAAAGAAGCTCCTAGTTTCTAGCTTCAGAACAGCTCATCTCCGGCCATCACAATCATTTGGGGAATGAACCAGCAGATGGAAGATCCCTCTCTCTCACTTTCACTCTGTAACTTTCCCTTTCAAATAAAAACAAATTTTTACAAAATAAATAAATAAAATGATAGGGCCCAGCGCAGTAACCTAGTGGCTAAAGTCCCTGACTTGTACACACCAGGATCCCATATGGGCCACGGTTTGTGTCCCAGCTGTTCCACTTCCCTTCTAGCTCCCTGCTTGCTTGTAGCCTGGGATAGTAGTAGAGAATGGCCCAAAGAGTTAGGATCCTGCACCTGTGTGGGAGACCTGGAGGAAGCTCCTGGCTCCTGGCTTCAGTTCGGCTCAGCTCTGGCCATTGTGGTCACTTAGGGAGTGAATCAATGGATAGAAGATCCCTCCCTTTCTGTCTCTCCTCTTTAATTCTCTTTTTAACATTGTTTCCATAGCTGGGCTGCGGTACTTCTCAGCATATGTTTGAGCCAGGTCTGGGGGCAGGATGGGCTGCATACACTGGGGTAATCTAGAGGCAGGACTGGAAACAGGCTAGGCTGGGTTGGAACACAACACCCACCAGTTCACATGAGGGCTGGAGCCAGGCAGGGCTAGGCTAGGCTTGGGTGCCACACTTGACAGAACTGGGCCTGGGGGTTGGACCTGTTTGATCAAGTTTGTAGCACCTGCTGGTGGATGCCAAGACTGCAGGCGGGCCATCTTAGTCTGGGTGGCAGCACTCACTGCTGCAGTCGAGAACTGGTACTTGGAGTGGGTATGATAGAGGAACTTGGGATATTCCCTTGCTGAGTCACTGTTTCCATTGGTGAGTGTAAGAGTTGACACTGGGGATGGGCCTTGTTCTGGTTGGCACGCACAAGAATTAAATATGAGGTCACCCCAGGGAAGGTTTCTTGGGGGACTCCCCAACTAGACTACTGGATGGAAAATCACAGGATGTGATTCATCCTTAGAGTGTGTGTATTGGAACTGGGCCTGCTTAGTTGCTGATGCTTGTGCAGTGGACAGCATGTCCAGATGCACATGGGGGACATGACGGCCAGTTCATCTAGACTGCCAGGGGATGTTGACAGCCTCATCAGAGGAAACAAAGCAGAAGAGGTTGGACAATTCTCCTGGGCAAGCTAGCAGTTGTATTCCTGGGTCTGTGTGTGCACCAATTATCAACCAGTAGACCTTGGAAAGATTTTTCTCACCCTGGAGCAAAATACCCAGTAACTTCTCAGAACAAAACCACTGAAGTAACACCCTTGGACTACTATTCCCCACATCAAGGTCTCTAAAGCATCAAAGGACTATCCCCCATCCATGAACTGTTGATTTAATTTGATAGCAATGAGCAGCCCCCTCATACTCCTCCCCTGTAGTCATAGGAAGAAAAAAACAAAACTAAAACATGTGTCCTACCTACCTTCCTCCAAATCTGACCCTTCCCACCCTAAGCAGAGGCCCACGTGGGCATGCATCCCTGTCAGCTATGTAAACAATGTTAAAAAGAGAATTAAAGAGGAGAGACAGAAAGAGAGATAGAAAGATCGTCTACCCTGGTTCACTAGCAATGGCCAAGGCCAGGCTAAAGCCAGGAGCCAGGAGCTTCTTGCAGGTCTTCCACATGAGTACCCAAACCCAAGCACTTGAACATCTTCCACTGTTTTCTTTTTGTTGTTGTTGTTTGCTTTTTGGTCCTCTGAGGTCAGTTTCTTTTTTTAAAAAGTCCTGTGCCAAGGGTGGACTGGGATTGGATGCACCGAGCCGGGCCAGACTCCAACACCCTCTGCTGTCCTGGAGTACCAGGGTAGAGTGGGATGGACTAGGCAAGGTCTCAACCCCTACTAAGCCAATTTGTGAGACATATGTGGGTATGGACAAGCCATGGCAGGGTGAAACATCCAACAGCGAGGACCAGTTTGGGTTAAAGGCCAGACAGGAAAAGCCACTGTTCCTGCTAGGACAGGAGGTGAATTGAGTAGGGCTGGCTCATGGACCCACTGGTATGCATGCAATCTGGCCTAGGGAGAGGTTCTGATGGAGGAGCCTGGGCAACTCCTCTGGCAGGACACAGACCCGGCAGGTAAGCGCAAGAAACATGATAGGAAACAGCCCAGAACAGGCCATGGAAAGTTACCCACTCGCATACATCTTGCATGGGTTGGGGAAAGACCAGGCTGAATCGTTCACATCATCCACTGGCAAATCCAAGCACCAGAACAGTGTGGGTCAAGCCGAGTTCGGTCACAACAAAAACTAGTGCACAATACGGAATGCCAAGGTGAGGTTGCCTGAACCGGATGTGGCCACAGCGCCCAACCAGCAAGCGTGAGAACCAGGAAGGGAGGGGGCAGAGCTGGCAGGGGAATAAGGGGTGGATCTTTTGCTGGACAGCTACTCCCACTATAGAGCATGAGCTGGGATGGGGGCAGACCAGACTAAGCAAGGCTACAACACCTTGCGCCTCATGTGGACTACATCAGGGAAAAGCCAGGCTAGGCTGGTTACTCCTACTGGTGCAAACAAAATTAGAGTGGGTGAAGGCTGTTTGAGCTTAGCCACAGCATCAGATGGCAGAAGCTGGCACTGGCTAGTTCTGTCAAGTCAAACCACAGAACTACCTGGACAGTGCATAATCCAAGAGTGGGAGAGGCCTAGGAAGGAAATAGTGGGCTCCTCCCTCTTGGGTTACCACTTCCACAGGAAGGCACGAAAACTAGGACAGGGGCTGGGGTGAAACGGGGTGTAGGACAGACTGGACTACTGCTACACATACTGGCAAACCAAGGTAGGGGGCAGACCTGGTGGGGGTTATTGCGGGTCGCTCCAACTAGGCTGAAGCTCCCACTGGTTTATGCGAGGGCAGAGTATGTACTGAGCAGAACCAGGCTGGATTGCAACATCCATTGGTTCCAGTGGAAGTCAGGGCTGAAAACAGAACCAACCCAGCGACTGCAACCACCAGCTGATCAGGGCCATGGACTGTGCCAGGCCCTGTACCTGCTAGCACATACAAGAATCTGGTCTGAAGGCCCAGCGGCATGGCCTAGCAGCTAAAGTCCTTGCCTTGAAAGCCCCGGGATCCCATATAGGCACCGGTTCTAATTCCAGCAGCTCCACTTCTCATCCAGCTCCCTGCTTGTGGCCTGGGAAAGCAGTCAAGGACAGTCCGATGCCTTGGGACCCTGCACCCACATGGGAGACCCGGAAGAGGCTCCTGGCTTCAGATTGGCGCAGCTCCAGCCGTTGCAGCCACCTGGGGAGTGAATCATCGGACAGAAGATCTTCCTCTCTGTCTCTCCTCTCTGTATATCCGCCTTTCCAATAAAAATTAAATAAATCTTAAAAAAATAAAATAAAAAAATTAAAATTAAAAAATTAGTCAACTTCTCTCCCTATCAAGCTGTCTGGGTTGGAAGTTAACCACTTGTTAGCAAGTGAGTGAAGAATCCTGAGTTGGTATTATATTCTTGGTGCCCATGAAGGAATTTAAGAATTTAAAAGGGGTTATTTCTCCCTTGTGGAGAATGACACACAGCACAGCAGGATAGACAGAACCGCTTCACAGTGGCCAAGCAGTAGTCTGAACCTTTGCTTGAGTTTCTCACAATTGGTGAACTCTCTCCACCCTCCCAGGGCTCTTACTCAGCTCAGTGCAGGTGCTTTTCTCTCTTTCCCTTTCCTGGCTTTTATCCTTCATTCTCCTTAATTTCTCTCGTGTAAGTTTTGCCTTTGGTTCAACAGCCTGTACTACCTTAACAGACATTTATGAAAGATGGACTGAAATATCAGTCCCTAGACTGACCATCCCACCAGGTGGCAGACAGGTTGTGCCTCTCTGCCAACCTCTGGTAACTGGTTTGAGTCATATTAACAGATATCCATATAAGCACGCATCAAAACAACTGAAGCCCAGAATGCCAGTGGGTCTTAGGAGACCCTAGCAGAGCTAAGCAAAGTCCCAGCTCTGGATGTCAAATTGAAAAACATTCACGTCTTGCATCTGTGAAAGATTTGGAGTTGCCTTGGGAGTTCCGAATCAAAAGTAAGGATATATTCAGAGACTGGTGGCCTGCTATTCAAAACACTGGGCCCAGGGGCCTAAGACAGAGACTGCCAACATGTTATTAATGATTGCCTCTAACTTAATGCTGGGAAACTCCACAAACATACAAACACCTTGCCAGGTGGATATCAGAAGTCAAAGAACATCATTGGTTGACAGGAGAAAGACTAAATACCACTTACTAATAACAGATCTTCTCCTGGATACCCACAATATTACTTCAAAGGTCGATCAAAACAGAAACCTGGCCTCCCTACTTAGAGCCACACATAGAGGACTCACATCCTCAGTGTGCTACCACTGGAGAACACACTAACTCCAGCAGACCTGACCTCTGGGACAAGCCCCTTGAGAATCCACACGCCCAGCAGTAGCAATTTTACATAGGGAGAAGAAGCTCAGAGTCAACTGTGCTTTGGTGAGCTGAACTGACACTGCAGAAGCAGCACTAGTCGCATCTCAAAACTTTTCCTTTAAAATATCAAGGACCTGGACCCAGTGTAATGGCTCAATGGCTAAATCCCTGTAAGCATTAGGATCCCATATGGCCACTGGTTCGTGTCCCAGCAGCTTTACTTTCCATTCAGCAACCTGTTTGTGGCCTAACAAAGCAGTGGAGCATGACCCAAGGCCTTGGGACCCTGCACCCACGTGGAAGACTAGGAGGAAGCTCCTAGCTCCTGGCTTTGAATCAGCTCAACTTTGACCACTGCAGAAGATCTTTCTGCCTCTCCTTCTCTCTGTAAATCTGCCTTTCTAATAAAAATAACACACCTTTTAAAAAATAAGAATAATAAAATAAAGACTTGATCTTGCTTCGTTTAGAGGCAATTCAGCTTCCTCAGCAGGAGGCAGTCATCACTGTGAGGGTCACCAAAAGGATGACTCCACTGTAAACCAAGGAAACAGGGCAGACAAAAGTCACTCAAGAACTAAACTAATCTGAGGAGCCTGATGAGGCGACAGCTCCAACACTAGATCCTTCCAAACTTGCTAGTTGCCCCTGGCACTCCCAACAAGAAGGTAAGGGAGCTAAAATGTTGGGATTTGGGGGGAGGATACCAGAAAACTCGAAAGGCTGCTTTCCCTGAAGCTTACTAAATGCATCATGACATCCTCCATTATGGGACAAAACATCTGTGGGAATTGATCCACAGGATTCACAGGAAGAAGCCTCAGCAGACCAGAAAGCAGGTAACCCTCTATTGTGAAATGCACACTCAAAACAATCTGGTAGAACCATTGACAAAACCAACTCAACACACAAACATACCTTGGGAAAGACTGTCAGATGGTATTATTCAGCTGCCCACAAGTCCAACACTCAAGTATCAAGTTCCCCTTGGCATTCATTAATACCTTCACAGACTGAGAAGGCAACAGAAGTTCGCAAGCTTCTTTTTGTAATATGTGTGTTACAGATACTATATATTACATATGTATTACAAATTACTATATATATATATATATTTCTTCATTTATTCATCTCAAAGGCAGAACTGAGACAGAAACAGATAAACCCTACATCTACTGGTCCATTCCCTAAACGGCTGCAATAGCCAGGTCTGGGTCTGGCTGAAGCCAGGAACCGGGAATTCCATCCTGGTCTTGTACTTTTGTGTCAGAAGCCCAAGTACTTGGGACATCATCCACTAGATATATTAAGACATATAGACATATTAAGAGAAGATCAGATCAGAATAGGAGCAGCCAAGAGTTGAACACTCCAAAATGAGATGCCATGGACTTAACCAGCTGCACCACAACGCCAGGCCCCTATAAACTCCTTTTAAAGTGTGTGTGTGTGTGTGTGTGTGTGTGTGTGTGTGTGTGTGTGTGTGTGTGTGTATCTGCAAGGGGCAGATGCTTGCATGCTGGCAGACAGAGACAGAGGACCCACACCAAAGTGTACATGGGCCCTGGGTTGACAGGTAGGGCCCCAGGGCTCCAGGCTGGCAGAGCACACTGCTGGAGGAACTGGAGGACAAGGCTTGGAAATCTGCATGCTAGTGAGCATGGGAGACTGTGAACTGCTTAGGGAAACAGGTCTGGAGATGCGGGGAGAGAGGACTGCTGAGGGAAAATGGAACCGGTGAGAAGTGACTTCTGGGGGACTTCCACCAACAAGGCTACTACACTTATAAGTAAACAAGCGACCAGAGAGTTAAGAGGAGGGAAACTGAAGGACCTTTTGACACCAAACTAATACACCCACCCACATGAGAGATGTGAACTGGCCTGGCTGGTATCAACCATCGTCTACCAACACACATGAAAGCCATGGCTGGGGGGGCCTGCCTGACAAGACTGGACCACAGCACCAACCAGTGAGTGTCAGGGCAGAGTATGGGCCACATTAAGCTGGGCCAAGACACTAACCAGCTCACAAGAGAACTGGGTCTGAGAGCAGATTTTGTAGGGGATTGTGGGCTCACCCTTACGGGACTGTCACACCAGCTGGTTTGCTTGAGGGCTAGGTGTGGTGACAGGCTGAACTAGGCACTACCATGGAACTCACCAACATTCATGGGCACTGGAGTTGGGAACAGGGTGGGCTGGTCCAGGCTGTAGCACCCATGGGTGCACTTCAGAATTGGGCATGGGGCGGACCAGGCTGCAACAGCCACCAGCTGACACACAAAAGCCTACACTGGGAGGCAGACTGTGCCAGGTAAGGGACTAGCACCCACTGGCACATGTAAGATCTGGGTCTAGGAGTGGACCTGGTGGGGGAACTTGGGAAACTTCCCTGGTAGGCTGTCATTCCCATTGATGAGCACATGAGTCAGGGCTGGGTGTTGGTCAGGGTGGACAGGGCTGTTTCATTTGTGGGCGGGAGTGTGGGCTGGCATTAGGAGAGTCAGATCACAAAGGGCACTGGAATGCACGGGAGCCAGGATGGGGTACAGGCCACACTGGGCTAGGGTAAGCCATCACACCAACCAGTCTGCATGAAAGCCAGGGATGGGGCAGGCTAGGAAGAACTAGACCCCAAACTATGTAATCAACTGGGGAAAGTTCAGAGAGCTGTTCTGGAATACAGAAACCAGTTTTTTTTTTTTAAGATTTATTTATTTATTGGAAAGTCAGATATACAGAGAGGATGAGAGACAGAGAGGAAGGTCTTCCGTCCAATGATTCACTCCCCAAGTGAGCGCAACAGCCGATGCTATGCTGATCCGAAACCAGGATCCAGGAACCTCTTCCGGGTATCCCACACCGGTGCAGGGTCCCAAAGCTTTGGCCCGTCCTCCACTGCTTTCCCAGGCCACAAGCAGGGAGCTGGATGGGAAGTGGAGCTGCTGGAATTAGAACCGGTGCCCATATGGGATCCCGGTGCGTTCAAGGCAAGGACTTTAGCCGCTAGGCCACGCCGCTGGGCCCTAGAAAGCAGGTTTTGCCAGCACCTGATATGGAGAGAACTTCCTACATACAAACTCAGGGGACTAATTTTTCCTTAATATCTGGCAAGAGATCTTGCCCACTCCCTCTGCAGTAAAACTTGCAAAGGTCCCCAGTTTGGTTTACCTGTCCTGATTATTCACCTATTCCTGTGACCCATTGGAGGACCTGAAATGTATCTTCAAAATAAACTAAACATGTATGTGGGGAATAGGTCTCCTGCTCAACTTCCTGGTGACCAATATCATGCTTGCTATTGATTTTCTAAACTGGCACTCCCTGGGAAGTACCTGTTTTGCCCTTGCTGGGTCTACAATAGTCAAGTTATCAGCACGCCTGTTTTTCTGGTTATGAACACACCTGCTATTCTGGTCATGCTGTGGGAAATTCCTGGGAAACCAAACCCCCGTCAATTTTTTCTAGTATAATAGCTGAGGAAAACAACCTAACCGTTAGATATAGCACACCCATGCTCAACGAGGACATAGCTGGTCATTTTATTTCGCTGCTCCTATAGCCTAACCTATAATCTTCACACTGCTTAGTGGGGATCCAGTGGTTTTTTTACCCCAGTTTTCCCACTACTACTGAATTTTTTTAAAAAGATTCATTTTTGATTTTTATTGCAAAGTCAGATATACAGAGGAGGACACAGACAAGAAGACCTTCTGTCCACTGATTCACTCCCCAAGTGGCTGCAATAGTCGGTGTTGAGCCAATCCAAAGCCAGGAGTTGGAAGCCTCTTCCAAGTCTCCCATGTGGGTGTAAGGTCCCAATGCTTTCAGTTGTCCTTAACTGCTTTCCCAGGCCACAAGCAGGAAGCTGGATGGGAAGCGGGGCTGCCAGGATTAGACCACTGCCAGTATGAGATCCCGGTGTGTGCAAGGCGAGGACTAGCCGCTAAACTATCACGCCTGAATTTTTTGCCTGTTTCCCAGCATTAGCTATATTTGAAAGAGCTACACTTGAGAAGGAATCTTGTCTGCACATCCACACTGCATCAAAGAAGCCCAGAATGAGGTGCTCAAAATGATCAGCCCTCCTGAAGATATACACACACAGAGAGCTCAGTCCAACAGGGCACTGTAAACTGAGTGTTAGAGGTGAGAGCCATAATTCAGATACTGGGAAATAAACCTTTGGGGGGGGGGGGGAAGGAACCAAAATAAAACCAAAGACTTCCAATTCCCTCCTCCCTTCCAGGGAGATGGGGATGATACAAATGGAAGTAGACACACGGCTACCACCCTGCCTAGTTTCAGAAATCCCATTCCCACTGAATAGCTGAAAATTGGCTTTTCAAGCTGTGCACCCCTCAGCTCCCCAGTTGTAAGCTGCAGCTCTGAGTGGGTTGATGTAAGTAACCAACAGAAAAAGCCATTCTCTTCCCATGCTCTACCAGGGATCCTGATTTCTGAGGATGCTATGGAACACAACACTGGGGACTGGCAAGGGTGCTGGCTTTCCAGAAGCAAGACTACATTTTCATCCTTGTCCTGAGGTGGATGAAAGGTAGTGAGTTAGCTGCCTCAGCCTGACCCCGTTTCATCTCCTGAGCCAGGAACTCAGCAGGAGCAGAGGATGTGACGAGGGCAGGAAGGGTCATCATGGGCCTGCAGGTTATAGCCAGTTAGCCTAAGGCTGGCTCTAGTGAGACCTGACCAATAAAAGGTGGCTAAAATTCAAGTTAAAAAGCTTTAGGTAGTACTTCTGAGGAACCACAATGCACTGTCCCCCTGCCAGCTCCATCCAGCTGTAGGTCCCAGTGTGGCATGGAGAGGGTGAGGTATGGGGGCAAGTTATTTCCCGTTCTGCCCCCCTCTGAGCAGAGACCACAGTGGGATCACAGAAACATGAAAAAGATTCTATTTTTGTCTAATAATAACGTTTCTATATACTTTGGTTGGAAAAAAATTATTTTCATTGGAAAGGTAGCTTTACAAAGAGAAGGAGATACAGAGAGAAAGCTCTTCCGTCCACTGGTTCACTCCCCAAATGGCTACAATGATCACAGCTGAACCAATCCAAAGGAGGAATGTAAGATATGGATGTTTGCAAGGGTAGTATATCAGGAAACTGATCCATCACGCTGGGCCCTGCTGTTGAATCTAATTCCCCAAGTACTTCCTTCCTATGCTTAGGCAGCACTTTCCACATAATGAGACCTCTTTCCCAGATGTTATAACTAGCTCATGTCCCAAACTTCATCTAAATAAATGCTTGCAAAAAAAAAAAAAATCAACCTATGATGTATGCCTAAGAAGAAGCCATGTTGGATGTATTCAGCAATCAGGCTACAGGTCTGAATCATCCTCAACCAAGATAACCATGTAACAAAGCATTTTTTAAGATATATTTATTTCACTTAAAAGTCTGAGTTACAAAGAGGGAGAAAAAGACACAGAGAGGGAAAGAGAGAGAACTCTTCCATCTGCTGGTTTAATCTAATCGAATCATTTACTAAACATCTAATAAATATACTTAAATATTTTCTTCATAAAAAATTTTTTTGGTACAAATCGTACAATCTCGCTGGCAGCATTTTTCTTAATAAAAATCTTGTATGAGTCTTTCTAACTAATCATGAATTAGTCTAATTCTTTTGTGTGACATAATATTCCAACCTATGAAAGCTCAACTTGCTGCCTTTTTCCAACTAACATTCTTTCTGTTTTCATTTAATTGACACTATACATTGTTGTCACAAATATCCCTAGACAAACAGCCTCACCTACTTACTTGTGCTTTTACTTCTAAGTACAGAATCTTAGCAGGAGGAGGCACAGGACCAAAACGAATATGAATTCTCAGTGCTAATCAGCTGACAAATGATTTCTTTCAAAAGAAAAAAGACTTTCACTTTGATGAAATCCAATTTTTCCATTTTTCTGCTCTAGGGTTTGTGCTGAAGTTCTATAAACCACTACAAACTCACCTATATCAATTAAATTTATCCACATTTTTATGCTGATCCTCATTTTGATAAATCCTAGTATTTTCTGTTTATCATTTCAGCCACTATTTTTTCAAATATGTTTTCAACCTATTCTTTCATTTCCTTCTGAAAAATCCAATGATACAAATGTTGGCACTCTTGATACAGTTTCTTAGATCCTTTTTTCTAATGAGTAGATGACATGAAATCTCCCACTCTATATTCAAAGTGACTAACTATATACACACTGTCATTGCCACTGAACCTATCGAAAGGCCTTTTCTTCCTCCTGTTATGCTATTCAGCTCTAAAATTTCAATTTTGCTCTTTCCATGATTTCATTTCTAATTTGTTTCTAATTAATTTCACATGGTTCTTTGCTGAGATTCCTGAAATTTTAAAAATTTGTTTCAAGATAATTTTTAATTGATTTTGAAGTTTTGACGACTGCTTTAAAATCCTGGTCAGGAAATTCCAACATCTGATATTTTGTTGGCGTCTGTGATTATCCTTTCAATTCAAGTGCAGTTTTTTCCTTTGTTGTTGATATGACAAGTGGCTTCCTATTTATTGTAATCATTTTTGCTATTATGATAGGAATCTCTTCACAGGCTTCTATTTATTTAACCTTTAATTTCACCAAGTAGCAACGCTTCTGAAGTATAGTATGTGGGTCTTGATCTGCTTCTCTGTTACTATATTAATGGCAATTTTGGTTTTAGAGCCTCTGCAGGGTTACTTGATCTGTTTTGTTTATCTGTTGCCACTGGATTCCAGTGGTGCCTGCTGGAACAGCCTAAGAAAGGAGTTTCCCAAGCTGGGCAGCCAGATGTCTCTTGGTGGAAGGGAAGTGTAGTTATCCTTGGTTGCCTACCCTCCATCTTCTACAGAATCTAAATGAGAAAGGCAAACTTCAAGTCCACAGAGACAAAGAAAATTCCCAGAATGGGCCACTTGTTATATAGACCAGTTCTACTGCTCAGCTGTCCACATCTCTTGGTAGGGAAGAAAAGGTTCAGGTCCACATCACCCAAGACATTTCCTGGGCCAGTACATTTGTTATGTCAACATCTACACGCACAAATGCTTTGCAGAATCTCTCTCAGCAATTATGCCAATCTGCCTTGGTATCTCTCAGCAGAAAAGGAAGTCTAAAGAAAGGAGACTGCTTTCTGTCATCAATTAGTTACAGTTAAGGTCTTCAGATGTGTTTTTTTATTTGTTTGTTTTTAAGTAGAAAGGCTGATTTACAAAGAGAGACAGGAGCTTCCATCCACTGGCTCACTCCCTACAAGACTGCAACCGGCTGGAGCTAAGCCAATCCAAAGGCAGGACCCAGGAGTTTCTTCCACGTGGGTACAGGGTCCCAAGGCTTTGGGCTTTCCTGGACTGCTTTCCCAGGCCACAAGCAGGGAGCTTGATGCACAGTAGAGCAGTTGGGACATGAACCAGTGCCCACGTGGGATGCCACTCTTGCAGTCTCTGCGCCAGCCCCTTCATGATGTTTTCAGAGGAACTCACATTTGAGTTAGAGTACATAAAGTAACCCTATTTGGTCATGTTGTGCTACCAAGCTGAAAAGATCAAGAACCATTGTGTTTTCCTAATCTGTAAATGCTGTTCTTTGTTTTGTGATCCCAAGACAGCTGACTGTCCTCTTTCAATTTTCTAGGATTCTTTTACACCAATTACAAGATTTATAATTGGACGTACAGAGGAAGAACAGGGAAAATGGGACTATACTATTTCATCTATACTTGAATCATCTCACAACCGGTTACTTTTCACTGAATGCTAGACTAACTTGCCTAATTATTAAAATGTTCATCATAAATGATAGATTTCTTTCACTATTAATATATTAAAACTACACAAATAGCTTGAGGCAATACTTGATGCCATCATCCCCCACAAAAGACTTACAGTTCCTTCAGGCAAGCATAAAGCTAGCAGCGAATCTCTGGAATCCAATCAGGGATTGAGGTAATTTGGAGACTAGGCTTCAGCCTTTGAGAGAGCTTATCTATTTTGAGTTCACCAGTATGCATGCAACATAGCCTGCTTGGTTTTCAGGGTTCCTAAGTATAAAGGCCTGAGCATAATCCACAGTACCCTTCTTTCTTCACAGGGCTTGAACTCCAATTTTGTCTCCCCAATCCTGCATGACTATCAGGAACCTATAAAATATGAGCAACCACTTTCTGCTCACGCTCTTGGCTAGGTAGTCCAAATCTGCCAATCACGCCCAAGGGAACAGCTATACCAAATGGCAGTTTCATCCTTCAGTCTACTTTTTCTCCAGAATTTTGATCTTTTGGCTTCTTTCTTGCCTTTCTTGCACTTCAAAGCCTTCAGACAGAAATTTCCACAGAAATATTTTCCAGGTTTTTTAGTACTAAGTTGGCTTAGAAAAAAAATACCACTGACAGAGTAAAAATGCCACCCAAATAACTTGTTTTCTGCTATGAGATGTTCCAGGTTCATCCTATAGAAATTTCCAGTCCTAACATGAAAGATGCCAATTTTCTGAGTTTTTCTATGTTTTTCAAGTCAGAATTATGATCTGGAGAACAGAATCCAGCACTAGAATTGCTCACAAATGCTCCCTAGGCTGACGTCAGGAGCTTTCAAGAGAGAATCAGAAAATATATTTTTAAAAACCAAAATACATCATGAGTACATACAGACATTCCCAACTCAAATTTAGGATTTTATGACTTTTAGTCAATTTCTCTGATTCTTCTCAATTTCTATATATTCTCTCTTTTGCACACCAAACCCCAGGACCCCAATCCAATGTAATTATCCACTTGCTTTCATCCTTGGGAAACTATCCCACTAGAAATATGCAAATTCCTACATTTTTAAAAAAAGATTTATTATTATTGTTTATCGCAAAGTTAGATATACAGAGAGGAGAAGAGTGAGAGAAGATCTTCCATTCATTGATTCTCTCCCCAAGCGGCCACAATGGCTGGTGCTGCGCCAATCCGAGACCAGGAGCCAGGAACTTCATCCAGGTCTCTCATGCGAGTGCAGGGTCCCAAGGCTTTGGGCCATCCTTGACTGCTTTCCCAGGCCACAGGCAGGGAGCTGGATGGGAAGTGGAGCTGCTGGGATTAGAACCGGCGCCCATATGGGATCCCGGCGCTTTCAAGGTGAGGACTTCAGCTGCTAGGCCACCACGCTGGACCCAATTCCTACATATTAAAGTCACTTAAGGGCCCAGCAAGGTGGCGCAAGTGGTTAGGGTCCTCGCCTTCCACGCCTGGGATCCCATATGGGCACCGGTTCTAATCCCGGCAGCTCCACTTCCCATCCAGCTCCCTGCCTGTGGCCTGGGAAAGCAGTCAAGGATGGCCCAAAGCTTTGGGACCCTGCACCTGCATGGGAGACCTGGAAGAGGCTCCTGGCTTCGGATCGGCATAGCATCGGCCGTTGCGCTCACTTGGGGAGTGAATGATCTGACAGAAGATCTTCCTCTCCGTCTCTCCTCTCTGTATATCCGCCTTTCCAATAAAAATAAATCTTTAAGGTCACTTGAAACATTCTATGTGTTAGCCTCAAATTGATATACAATTAGCTTCATATTCTGCATTTTATTTTTATGGATTGTATATCATTTTAATTTAGTTTTGACTTATACTATGGTAAAGAATTTGCATGGTTCTAAAGCTTAAATCACAGAACCAAGTACTCAGTTCTCTGAGATGACAATCCCTTATAACAGTCACTATAAATATTCAATGATAAGAGGAAAATAATATGAAGGAACAAAGCTAAAAAAACAAAAACCTAAGGTTCCAAACATTTAACTGACATTCTGACTGGCCTTTTCATACCTTTTATTTGTATACTACCTAACACTGTGGAAATGTTTTAACGTCATTTAACACTACAAAGGACAATCTGACTTCTACTTACAAATTGGGAGAAAATAATATCAACAGATTCTTACAGTGAATTTTTAGGACCAAACACAAAACATCTGATGCAAGATTGGAAACACAAGGGAGTAAGTAAACAATCACATTTTAGGCCTAAGTGGACCCAAACATGAGATAAGAACATCAACTCCATTTTAAAGTCAACAGTATGAAAAAAGAAAATGACTCTACAAAAAATGACCAGGAAGTCTTAAAGAGATAGAACCTTTAGAAATTAAAAAATGTCACTGGAATAAAATGTTAAGTTAAACAGGAAATTAAAGGAACAGTGTAATGGCATACAAGCTAATCCTGCTGCCAGCATTCCACATGGACACCATTTAAGGATCAGGTGCTCCACTTCCTGATCAGCTCCTCCGGCCTGGGAAAGCAGCGGAGGCTGGTTCACTTCTTTGGGCCCCTGCACCCATGTGAGAGACCTAGAAGACGTTCCTGGCTTCATATCAGCTGAACCCTGAAGGCTATGGTCATTTGGAGAGTGAACCAGCAGATGGAAGATCTTTGTATCTCTCACTTGCTCTCTGTAGCTCTAAGTGTCAAGATAAATAATTAATCTTAAAATGAGTGAGAGCAAGTCACAGTAGCCTAGTAGCTAAAAGTCCTCACTTTGAATACACTGGGATCCCATGTGGGTGCTGGGTCTAATCCCAGCAGTCCTGCTTCCCACCCAGCACCCTACCTTTGACCTGGGAAAGCAGTCAAGGATAACCTAAAGCTTTGAGACACTACACTTGTGTGGGAGACCCAGAGGAGGCTCCTGGCTCCTGGCTTTGGATTGGCTCAGCTCTGGCCATTATGGCTACCTGGGGAATAAGTAGACAAAAGATCTTCCTCTATGTCTCTCCTCTTTGTATATTTAACTTTCCACTAACAATAAATCTTTTAAAAACTTAAATAGAGAGCGAAATAGCAAATTAAACAACGGTGAAAATTTCTGACTTGGAAAACAGACCTGAGGAAATTATCTGAATACAATTGAAGGAAATAAACAGAAATTATGAAACTGACAGCAAAAGAACAGAAAGAAAAGGCAATCTGTGTGTTTCTCTAAAACACTACCTGAAGGAGAAATCAAAACAAAACAAAAAATCAGGGGAAACATTAAAAATATTAAGCCTGATCATTTTTCAGAAATGATGACAGACTTGAACCTCAAATCAAAGAAGCACGTATATAAGCAAAAATAAAAATTAATCCACATTTGGGCACACTACAGTAATATTATAACAGCAACCAAGAGTCTTGTTTAGAAGGGAAAGAAATGACTGAGACACAGAATACAGATACAAGGAAGTACAGCAGTGAGAAACCAGACTGCAGCAAAACAACATGTGAGATTTACTTCAAACTCTATGCTGACTGGTGAGGCGAGAGAAAGGTACGGCAAAGTGTAGTGTGCAACTGAGAAAAGATGGGCTCCAGGGCCAGCACTGCTGCACAGCTAGTGAATCTACCACCTGCAATGCCAGCATCCCACTTGGGTGCTGATTCAAGCCTAAACTGTTTCACTTTCAATCCAGCTCCCTGTTAATAGTCCAGCAAAAGCAGAGGAAGATGATCCAAATGCTTAGACCCCAGGCATCCACTAAAAACGGGAGGAGCTGGCATGGTGATACAGCAGGCTAATCCACTATGCTGTGGCATCAGCATTCCATATGGACACCTGTATGTGCCCCTGCCCGTTTCCCTTGCAATTCAGCTCCATGCTTATGGCCTGGGAAAGCAGCAGAAGATGGCTCAAGTCCTTGGGACCCTGCACCCAAAGAAGAGACCTGGAAGAAGCTTCTGACTCCTGACTTTGAATCAGCTGAGTTCTAGCCACTATAGTCATCTGGAGAGTGAACCAGTGGATGGAAGACCGTCTATGTCTTTCCTTTTCTCTGTAAAACCTGCCTTTCAAATTGAAATAAATAAATATCCAAAAATATACATAAATCTTAAAAGATGGGGGGGTCTAGCTCTGAACTGAAATGTCACGGGCCCAGTGCAGTGGCCTACCAACTAAAGTCCTAGCCTTGAACGCGCCGGGATCCCATATGGCCACCAGTTCTAATCCTGGAAGCTCCAATTCCCTTCCAACTCCTTGCTTGTGGCCTGGGAAAGCAGTTAAGGATGGACCAAAGCTTTGGGACACTGCACCCACGTGGAACCTGGAGGAAGTTTCTGGCTCCTGGTTTTGGATCAGTGGAGCACCAGCCATTGCGCTCACTTGGGGAGTGAATCATTGGATGGACAATCTTCCTCTCTGTCTCTCCTCCTTTCTGTATAATCTGACTTTGCAATAAAAATAAAATAAATCTTAAAAAAAAAATAAATATCTCAAAAAAAGGAAGGGAACAGAGGGAGGGAGGCAGGAAGGAAGAAAGGAAGGAAGGGACAGAAATAGAAGAAAAGAGACAAAGTATTGCTTTTAAAAGCATGTACTAGGACCTGGCGGCATGGCCTAGCAGCTAAAGTCCTCGCCTTGAACGCACCGGGATCCCATATGGGCACCGGTTCTAATCCCAGCAGCTCCACTTCCCATCCAGCTCCCTGCTTGTGACCTGGGAAAGCAGTCGAGGATGGCCCAAAGCCTTGGGACCCTGCACCGGTGTGGGATACCTGGAGGAAGCTCCTGACTCCTGGCTTTGGATCGGCACAGCACCGGCCATTGTGGTCACTTGGAGAGTAAATCATCAGACAGAAGATTTTCCTCTGTCTCTCCTCTCTGTATAATCTGACTTTGTAATAAAAATAAATAAAATCTTAAAAAAAAAAAAAGCATGTACTAGCAGTGGATATTGTGGCACAGAGGACTTAAACATTTACTTAGGGAGTGAACTGAGAGAAGATTTTGTTTTCTACCAATCTCTCCCTTTCTCTTAGTCATCCTGCTTTTTAAATTAATAAATACTCTAAAAAAATACAGACAAAAAGACATCTACTGGTATAAAACTATCCCTAAGACACAATGCTCAGTGAGGTGGGGCAGGGAAAACAAGGTACAGGTATGCCATTTATATAAAAACAAAGGAGGTGTATGAGGCTACGATAAATGAGTAACTGTTTACACATGCTGTTAGCACACATGGAAGGCTACACAGAAAAACTTTAACCCAGACAACTCCCAGGAAAAGGGAAATTTCTCACCATATTTCCTTCTGCATCATTTAAATGTATTGTCCTCTTTTTGAAAAGATCATTTTGGGGCCCGGCGGCATGGCTTAGTGGCTAAAGTCCTGGCCTTGAAAGCACCAGGATCCCATATGGACGCCGGTTCTAATTCCGGCAGCTCCTCTTCCCATCCAGCTCCCTGCTTGTGACCTGGGAAAGCAGTAAACAATAACCCAAGCCCTTGGTGCCCTGCACTCAAGTAGGAAACCTGGAAGAAGCTCCTGGCTCTTGGCTTCAGATTAGCACAGCTCCAGCAGATGTAGCCACTTGGAGAGTGAACCAGCAGACATAAGATCTTTCTGTATCTCCTTCTTTCTGCCTATCTGCCTTTCCAATAAAAAAAATAAATAAATAAATCTTTAAAAAATAATAAAACAGGGCCTGACAGATGACTCAATGGTAAATTCCACCCCCGCCCCTTTTAAGCACCAGGATCCCACATGGGGACTGGTACATGTCGTGGCTGCTCCACTTCCCATCTAGCTCCTGGCTAGTGGCCTGGGAAAGCAGTGGAAGATGGCCCGATGCTTTGGGATCCTGCACCCACAAGGGAGATCCGGAAGAAATTCCTGGTTCCTGGCTTCAGATCAATTCATCCCTGGCCATTGCAGCCATCTGGGGAGTGAACCAGCACATGGAAGATCTTTCTGTCTCTCCTTCTCTCTGTAAATCTACCTTTCTAATAAAACTAAATAAGTTTTATTAAAAAAAAAAAAAAGAGCAATGCATAGTGGGGTCAGGGGGTTGGTTTATTTATAAAAATAGATCTTTTTAAAAATAGAAAAAATGAGTAAAACAAAGTTCTCACATGGCCCAGCAATTCACTCCTTGGTATATATGTGTGAGATATGCTCATGTCCACAAGAAAATCTGCACACAAATTTCACAGCAGCATTTTTCATAGTACACAAAAGGCAGAAACAACCCAAATGTCCCTCAACTGATAAACGGACAGGAACTGGTTTAGCAATATTGTGGAATATGACTCAGCCATTTAAAAAAAAATAAGGTATTAATACATTCAAAAACAGAGGAAGTACTAGTACAACATAAACTCTGAAAATATGGTAAGAAAAATAATTCACTCTCACACTGGATAACCTATTACATTATGTGATAAACTTTACATAAAATGTTTAAAATTGATAAACCTTTAGAAATAAAACACAGATTTGTTGCTTAAAAGGGTGGAGTAAAACAAAGAGTATAACAATGTGGAGTAAACAAAGAGTATAGGATTTCTTTATGAAATAATGAAAATACTGCACAGGTGCTTTATTTTTAAGATATGTAAAGGGCAGATGTGGGTCTGCAAGCAGACAGGGTCTGGATCACTGGACTCAAAATTCCACCTATGGAGAAAATTTCAGGATCTGTGGTCTGAGTGTGGAGTGTATGTCAGAACTGGACTGCCACAGTTGTTGGAGCCTGTGTAGTGGACAACATGCCCAGATGCACATATGACAGTCTGCAGAGGACATCTAGTACCATGGAAGGCAGAAGACATTGGACAGCTCTCCTGGCCAGGCTTTGACAGCGAGTATCTGGGCAAGGGGAGATTCTAAGGTAAACTATGTCAGTCAATGGACCTTGGAAGGATTTCCTTATCCTTGGAGCAACAAAATCAGCAGCATTTCAAAACTATCAATACTGCTTCAGCAGTACCCTTGGAATATATCAGGGACCCTGGGATGATACTGGGTGGCTGTCCCCGATTCCAGGGTACCGATGTGGTTGGTCTGCTGGGAGCGGCCCTTTCCTCTTCTCTCCCCATTTTCCCCAGAAAGGTGAAAAAGAAAAAATTGAGGCAGTTGTCTTTTCCACTTTCCCCCACTCCTTGACCCTTCCCATCCTAATCAGTGGTCCACATGGACATGCATCCTTAACTATGTAAACATCACCAAAATTTTTTATTTTTATTTTAGCCTAGTGGCTAAAGACCTTGCCCTACATGCACCAGGAACACATATGGGTGCAAGTTCTAATCCTGGCAGACTTACTTCCCATCCAGCTTCCTGCTCGTGGCCTGGAAAAGCAGTTGAGAACAGTTCAAAGCCTTGGGACACTGCATCCACATGGGAGACCCAGAAGAGGCTCCTGCTCCTGGCTGTAGATCAGCTCAGCTCCAGCCATTGCGGCCACTTGGGGAGTGAATCAGTGTACAGAAGATCTTCCTCTGTCTCTTCTCTTCTCTCTGTATCTGACTTTCCAATTTAAAAAATGAATAAATACATCTTTAAAAAAGAAGAAGAAGAGCTACCACACATGCAGGCAAGCATGAGATCCAGGCTGGGGGAAGACCTGGTAGGAGAACTTGAGGAACTCCCCTGCTAGTTTGCAGCTCCCACTGGGGAGCACAAGAGCTGTGGCTAGGGAAAGGCCAGGCCTGACAAGGTTGCAGACATGTTAGCACATGTGTGAGCACATCTGGAGGCAGGCCAGGTTTGTCAGTCCACAGCACATACTGGAGTGAGAGGCAGGACAGGGCGCAGGCCAGGCACTGTTGGACCTCAATACCCACCAGTTCACATGCGGATTGGGAGTGGGCTGGGAGTGGTCTGGGAGTGGGCTAGGCTGCTGCACCTCTGACAATTGCTGGGGCTGGGTACAAATCATGTCAGGCTGGACTACAGTAGTCTCTGACTGGTGCAGGATCTGGAGCATGCCAGGCAGGAGAACTGTGAGTAATTCACTGCTAGGCTATACCTTCCACTGATAAGCACAAGAACCAGGGCTGGGGACAGGCCAAGCTGGACAAGGCAATGGCATGGGTCAGCTTAAGTGAGGGCCAAGGGTGTGGCAGGCTAAACAGCCACAATTGCCCATTGGTGTGCCCAAGAAATTAACAGGATATGGGCTAGACTAGGATAGGCCACAACAGAGGATGGCACATGCAAAAACTAGGGCTGGCTGGCAGGCCTAGTAGGATTTAATGGGGATCGTACCAACTAGGCACCTGCTGGTATGTTGCAGGCTGGCTGGGCTGGGCCACAGCACCCGTTGGTTTGAGTAAGATACGAGGTTGGGTGGGACTGAGCAGGCAGCTGCATCCACCAGTAGATGTATTGGCTGGTGCATGTGACAGACTGACCCTATTCTGACTGGCATACACAAGAATCAAGTCTGAGGTCATCCCTCAGGTTTCTTGGGGCAAGGTTTCTTGGGGGACTCTCCATCTAGAATGATGAACTCAGAACCCAAACACCCCAGAAAAATCACAGGATCTATGATTTGTCCTTGGAGTGTATGTATTGGGGCTGGACCTGCTCAGTTGCTGATGCCTCTGCAGTAGACAGCATGCCCAGATGCACACAGGGAACATGACAGTCTGTTCATCTGGCCCAGCAAGAGGTGACAACCTCATCAGAGGATGGAAAGCAGAAGAGGTTGGACAGTTCTCCTGGCCAACTAGCAGTGTGGTCCTAGGTCTTAGGTGCATTAAGTTAGACTATCAACCAACAAACCTTGGAAAGATTTTCTCAACCCTTGAGCAATAAAAGCATCAAAGGACTGTCACCCATTCCCAGGTGACAACAAGGAGCAGCCCCCTCATACTCCTTCCCTGCAGTCACAGGGGAAAGAAACAAAGTGAAACATGTGCCCCACCCACCTTCCTCCACACCTGACCCTCCCCACCCTAATCAGAGGCCCAGTTGGGTGTGCATCTCTCAACAATGCAAACAATATTAAAATGAAAAAATAAATAAAAATAAAATGGTAACACTATATGACATACAAATCCATAAGAAAGAATTGTTGATGCAGAAAAAAAATACATGGAACAATTAGGATAAAGAGGAATTTCAGGAGGGAAAAAACCAAAAAATTGGGGTTTTTTAAAAGATTTATTTTATTTTTATTACAAAGTCAGATATACAGAGAGAAGAGACAGAGAGGAAGATCTTCCGTCCGATGATTCACTACCCAAGTGACTACAACAGCCGGAGCTGTGCTGATCCGAAGCCGGGAACCAGTAACCTCTTCCAGGTCTCCCACACCGGTGCAGGGTCCCAAGGCTTTGGGCCATCCTCCACTGCTTTCCCAAGGCACAAGCAGGGAACTGGATGGGAAGTGGAGCTGCCGGGATTAAAACCGGTGCCCATATGGGATCCCAGCACGTTCTAGGCGAGGACTTTAGCTGCTAGGCCACCCTGCCGGTCCACCCCCCCCCCAAAAAAATTGTTAAAGAAACCTTTACTTGTGCAACTTTTTATGAATAAAAATGGTTATCCAGCTGCTAAGGAATGTAAATTCTAATCACTATATTTCTTAAAAGTAATTCAAGGCAATCTTTAGTAACTATTTATAGTACACCAGAAACCGTATCATTGCCATTACATAATTTTTTAAAAAGACTGATATAAAGAAGTAAACATAGGGTCCAGCATGATGGCTCAATTGGCTAATCATCCCCTTGCAAGTGCAAGAATCCCATACGGGAGCCAGTTCATGTTCCAGATGCACAAAAGATCTGTCTCTCCTCTCTGTCAATCTTTCTGAGAAAAATAAAATTTTTTAAAAAGGAAGTGAACATAAAAGTTATACTGGAGGCACTTTAAAAGTCTGAAAGCCACTACTACAAAGAAAACAAAAATTCACACACACCACACAGATGCATGAAGAGAGCTGTAAAGAACATTAACGAGAAGGGGGAGGAAAGGAGGAGAGGGGAAGGACAACAGCATAGTGGCTCAACAGGCTAATCCTTCACCTGCAAACACTGGTGTCCCAAATGGGTGTCAGTTCAAGTCCCGGCTACTCCACTTCCAATCCAACTCCCTGTTAATAAGCAGGAAGCAGCGTGGTAACCTGGAAGAGGCTCCTGCCTCCTCATTTTGTCTGACCCAGCCCTGGCAGTTGTGGCCATTTGGAGAATGAACCAGTTTGGATGAAGATCTCTCCCATCTCTCTCTCCCTCTTTGACTTTCAAATAAATCTTTAGTAAAAAAATTATTAATTGAATCATTATATATAACAGCCAAAGTTGGAAATTATCAATGCTCACTAGCATTTACACTGGAGTTCAGTAATGAATTTAACTGATTGTGCTAAAGTTTATCAGCAGAGACAAATTTCATGTATGTTACTGGATTTTTCAAAAAATAACATGATGGTCCCGGCGCAGTGGCGCAAGTGGTTAAGGTCCTTGCCTTGCACGCCCGGGATCCCACATGGGCACCGGTTCTATCCCAGGAGCCCTGCTTCCCTTCCAGCTCCCTGCTTGTGGCCCAGGAAAGCAGTCAAGGACGGCCCAAAGCTTTGGGATCCTGCACCCACGTGGGAGAGACCTGGAAGAGGCTCCTGGCTTTGGATTGGCATAGCATCGGCCGTTGCACTCACTTGGGGAGTGAATCATCAGACGGAAGATCTTCCTCTCTGTCTCTCCTCTCCTCTCTGTATATCCGCCTTTCCAATAAAAAAAATAATAAAAATAAATCTTAAAAAAAAAAACACTATCTTGTTTTTGGAAAAAAAGAAGTTGTTTATAGACAGACATATCTTTAGTGAAAGTAGAAACATACAAGGGAAATAATAAACACAAAACCTCCAGGCACTTCTGGGGAAAGAGTTAGGCAACAGGATTACAGAGGAGTTGGCCAGGGATAGGTCACATTTTATTACTTCGAATAACACAAATACAACGGAATTTAGCAAGATTTAATGATAGAGACATGAATGTTCGTCTTATTATTCTATCTTTTCCATGGGCTTGCAATATTTAAGATTGAAAGTTAAAGATGGGGGCCTGGCGCGATGGCACAGTGGTTAGGGTCCTCGCCTTCTATGCTCGGGATCCCATATGGGCGCCGGTTCTAATCCTGGCAGCCCTGCTTCCCTTCCAGCTCCCTGCCTGTGGCCCGGGAAAGCAGCCGAGGACAGCCCAGAGCTTTGGGACCCTGCACCCTCGTGGGAGACCCAGAAGAGGCTCTTGGCTTCGGATCGGCATAGCATTGGCCGTTGCGCTCACTTGAGGAGTGAATCATTGGACGCGAGATCTTCCTCTCTGTCTCTCCTCTCTGCATATCCACCTTTCCAATAAAAAAAATAAAGTTAAAGATGGGGCTGGTGTTATAATGAAATGGGTTAAGACTGCTTACAATGCCAGTACCCCGTTTCCCAATGCTGGCTGAAGTCCAGGCAACTCTGCTTTTGATCTACCTCCTTGCTAATACACCCAGGAAGACAGCAGAGGATAGTCCAGGCACTTGGGGCCCAGGCACCCATCCAGGACACCCAGCGTTCCAGGCTCCTGGCCTTGCCATTACAGCTCTTCATTGGTCCCTGCCTTTCAAATAAATAAAAATAAATCCTTTTTAAAAAGAAAAAGGCAGGGAGTAAGAATTTGGGAGGGGTGAATCTCAGATTCTACATAATTGTACCATAAAATTCAAAAGAAAAAGAAAAGGCACAGGAACTAAACTAGCACCAAACACAGTATCATTTTAACACAAATAGTTGCCTTTTTTTTTTTAAGATTTACTATTTATTTGAAAGACCCTGTTACATTCTCTGATTCAATTCCCAAATGGACTCAATCACCAGGGCTGTGCCAGGTCAAAGCCAGTACCCAGAAATTTCAGGCAGGTCTCCAATGAGGGTGTCATGCTTTTAAACAACTGGACCATCTTCCACTGCTTTGCCTGGTGCCTAAGCAGGGAGTTTGGTCAGAGGCAGAGCAGGGAAGCCTTGAAACAACATCAGATGTAGGAATGCTGTTGTCACAGGAGGCATCTTCACTTGCTGTACCACAGTACCCGCCCTGCAATTAATTACATTCTGTCAGTGTTGGTCAGTGTCCCCCACCACTGGTCCAAATGCTGCTGCAATTCAAAGGCAGTAATTATGTCAGCATCTCACATGTTTGGCAGTTGTGTGTCTCAGCTGCTCCACTTTGGATCCAGCTCCCTGTTAATGGCCTGGGAAAAGCAGAAGAGGGTGACCCAAATGTTTGGGCCCCTGCCACCGACATGGGAGACTTGGATAAAGCTCCTGGCTCCTGGCTCCTGACCTTGTCCAGCCATGGCCACATGAACATCTGGAGAGCGAACCAGAGGATGGAAGCCCTCTGTGTGTGTGTCTCCCTGTTTCTCTGTAACTCTTTCAAGTAAATAAATAACTAAGAGAGAGAGACAGGTGCACAAGACACAATTATAATTTATGTTAGCTCATAAAATGAATAAAATTCTGTAAATCTGCCTCAAGATCACCTTTGCCTAATCTTCTAACCAAAATCTTCGCGATGCTTTGTAAAACATCTCTAGTACTTTAAAAACCAATGCTAAAAAGAGAAAATTAAGTGACAATTATAGCCAGCTTAGCTTTTTCAATTTGGAAAAAAACTATCTACACAGGAAATGTGCTATTTAAAAAGAAATGCTTACAAATAGCTGAAAACCACTACCATGTCACCATTTAGAATAGGAAAAAAAACTTAAAAAAAATAACTATAAAGCAAACTATTTTTAATAGAATAAAACTGTTAACTTTAATCTCTGTTCTAATATATACTTGATCCCAAAATTGAATCAACTGTTATCTACAAACCATGTTTTTCCTTAACATAATTACACTACATAAAGTAACAAAGGGCAAAAATCAAATTTTTCTTTTCTATTGTAAATAGTCATAAACTGCATTTAAACTATAATATTTACTAACAAATTATTTTTTAAATTATCTTATTAAAAGGGAATACCTGAAGTTTTGGATTTTCTTTTTAAAGATTTATTTTTATTATTTTTTTATTGGAAAGGCGGATATACAGAGAGGAGAGGAGAGACAGAGAGGAAGATCTTCCGTCCGATGATTCACTCCCCAAGTGAGTGCAACGGGCCGATACTATGCCTATCTGAAGCCAGGAGCCTCTTCCGGGTCTCCCACACGGGTGCAGGTTCCCAAAGCTTTGGGCTTTGGGCCGTCCTCGACTGCTTTCCCAGGCCACAGGCAGGGAGCTGGAAGGGAAGCGGGGCTGCCGGGATTAGAACCGGCGCCCATATGGGATCCCGGGCGTGCAAGGCGAGGACCTTTAACCACTTGCGCCACCTTGCTGGGCCCAGTTTTGGATTTTTTAAAATTTATTTAACTGAATGGCAGAGATACAGAGCCAGAGGGAGAACAAGAAAGATGTATCCATTGGTTCACTCCCCAGATAGTCCCAAAAGCTGAGCAGACTAGACGGAAGCCAGCAGCCAGGAGCATCATCCGGATCTCCCTGACAGGTGACAGAAGCTCACACACTTGGGCCACCTTCCACTACTTTTCCCAGGTCATTAGCAGGAAGCTTGACTGAAAATGGAGCAGGTAGGACACCAACTGGCACCCATACAAGACATCAATATCATAAGTGGTTTTATAAATTATGCCACAACGCTGACCACAAAATGAGGTACACAGACAGAGAACATGTGTTCCCATCCATTGGTTCACTCCCAAAATGCCCACAGCAGCCAGGGCTGGGCTGAAGCCAGAGCCAGGAGCAGGGAGGGAAACTGGGTCCCCACAGAGCTGCAGGAGCCCGTCACCGCGGCCTGCCAAGGTCTTGCAGCAGCAGGAAACTGGAAACAAGAGTCAGGGCAAGAACTGTGGACGTGCACTTCCCAACCACCAGGCAAGCACCTGCACCCAAAGGCACGCCGCAAGATTACACATTTTGTAAAAAGATTTCTGAATCAAAACTTTAGAAAGCACCATCAAGGGATGTTGCTGTTTTGATTCTTAACAGCATCTGACATAATTCCAGCCCTTCATGCTTACTGACTTATAATAAGCAAATTAAATTCTTAGAATATAAAAAGGACCAAGAGGAATTAACTGGAAAAGTCAGTCACTTAATTAAATGCTAATAATGTCAAATCCTAAAAAAAGAAATTAATCCATAGCCAAAATGAATTTCTTGAGCCAGCCTTGTGACTGCTGTGAGCTAAGCTGCCACCTGCAACGCCGCCAACCCATATGAACACCAGTTCAAATCCTGGCTGCTCTACTGCTGATGCAGATTCCTGCTAAGGTGCCTGGAAAAGCAGTGGAAGATGGCACAAGCACATGGACTCTGCCACGCATGGGAGAGACCCAGCGAGAGCTTGGGGCTCGTGGCCCTGGCCTGGCGCTGCCGCAGTCATCAGGGCCGCCTGGGGAGTGAGCAAACAGATGAATACCTCTCAAGCTCACACTCTCTCTTCTCTATCTTATAAGTAAATTTTTAAAATATCTCCTCCCTTAAGTGAAAGAGAATTCTAAGTAAGTAAATATGTAGAGAAGTAGCTAGAACTGAGCCTCACTGAACATGGAATATGAAAAAAATCAAAAATTCAAAGAAAATCCTATGATCCCAAGCACTGAAAAAAAAGCAGTTAAACAAATGGAGAATAAAAGGCAAGACAATCTTAAGAAAGCAATCCTAAAAAGAAAAAAAACTAGAAAAAGGTTAATAAAGGACTAGAGAAAAAAAAGGAGAATTGAAGGAATAAAAGAAAAGGAGGTTAGATTGGTAAACTGTATTAAAAGTCACTTTTTCCAAATTGTGCCCGAGAAATCAACAAAAATGACAGAGTGTTATTTAAGTAGAAAACAATTTTTAACATAGGTAAGTGGCTGATAAAACAGTAGATACAACTATTTTAGAAAGTAGAACTTAACTTTCTTTCAGCTTTGGAAACAACATTCTGTTAAAAAGAAAAATCAATGTAAGATTTTTGTTGGGCCCAGCACGAAATCCTAGCGGCTAAAGCCTACGCCTTAGACACTTCCAGGATCCCCATGGGTGCTGGTTCACATCTCGGCTGCTCCATTTCCCTTCCAGCTACCTGCTTGTGGCCTGAGAAAGCAGCCAAGGATGTCCCAAAGCCTTGGAACCTGTATCTATGTGGGAAACCCAAAGGAAGCTCCTGGCTCCTGACTTCGGACAGGCTCAGCTCCAGCCACTGCGGCCACTTGGGGAGCAAACCAGCAGATAGGAGATCTTTCTCTATCCTTATTTCTGTTAATCTACCTTTTCAATAAAAATAAATAAATCTTTTTTTAAAAAGATTTTTTTTTGTTCAGGGTATATATAATTCTTAAGATAAAGACAGCCTGGGTGGGACTTTTCCCTTTGTTTCTCCCCTGACTCCAGACACAGGGGAAAAAATGATGATATTAGTGTGAAAACAATGGTATTACCCACTTTCCTGTAGTCCTTGACCTTTTGTTCCCAAGTAACTAAGTAAGATTATTTTTTTAAATTATTTAATTAAAAAAAAGATAAAGACAGCCTACAAATGTATAAAATCAACTAGTCATATTTAACAAAAAAACTCTTTTAATCAAAAACACTGCTTTCTGCTACAGGTTTCATCTGTCTTATAAATTGTTGTAAATAACAAGCACTTGCCTATCTTGAGAACTTTCTGGAGTTAATGATGTTATAGTTGCTTTAGTTGACTAACCCTAGTCAGCTAATCTTATCTTGCTCTGTTTGATAGGAATTGACCCATTTTTAAAAACAGGATATCCAATTATAACCGGGTTTTAAAAAAAACTTAAAAATATGGGC
This sequence comes from Ochotona curzoniae, assembly GCF_017591425.1. NCBI lineage: Eukaryota > Metazoa > Chordata > Mammalia > Lagomorpha > Ochotonidae > Ochotona > Ochotona curzoniae. The sequence continues at coordinate 18,278,519 of NW_024465894.1, read as the reverse complement.
AACAGGGCCCAGCACAATGGCCTCATGGCTAAAGTCCTCGTTTTATATGTGTCAGGATCCCATATGGGCAGCAGTTCTAATCCCAGTGGCTCTGCTTCCCATCCAGCTCCCTGCTTGTGGCCTGGGAAAGCAGTGGAGGACAGCACAAAACCTTGGGACCCTGCACTCATATGGGAGATCTAGAGGAAGCTCCTGGCTCATGGCTTCAGATTAGCTCAGCTCTGGCCATTGCAGTCACTTGAGGAGTGAATCATCAGACACAAGATATTCCTCCCTGTCTCTCCTCCTCTCTGTAAATCTGACTTCCCAATAAAAATAAATAAATAGTTTTTAAAAATTGACAACAATACTTCACAAACCCAAAACATACAGCTGCAGGCAACACTTGGCCCAGAGATTCACAAAATCATCGTGTCTCTGGCCCCACTTTCTCTGCCTTCCTTTCTCTCTGGAAATGAGCCCTTGGAACCACAAGGTGAGTCCAGCTGAGGCAGTTGTGGACATTACAACCTCACAACACAGAAGACAAAGCATCACCTCTGGAATCACCCAGGAAGCAAAACCACTCAGATCACTAAGTGAGTCACATGTCCATCTCAAAACCATCACTGCAGCTAATGCTTGTAATGGTTCGATGGGTTCCCCTAGGGCAAGGGCAGGGGAAAAGTCACGACCACCTTCCAAATTCATTCCTTTCCATCCCACCTTACCCATCCCAAGCTCTGCTCTACAACATCCATCTATATTTGGTACATATAAGGTGTGGCAAATTCTAACTTTGAGTCCTGTGACTACAAGTGATCTGCAGTCTTTGCAAATACATTCATATGAGGATGTATCCTACATTTGTACATTCAACATTACGGTGTTTGTAAGAGAAGGATCGTAGACTCACAGGAGAGTATCATGAGTGACAAAGACTTCCCTCTGCAAGCCAACAAATGCCAACGTTTATGGGTAACTCCAGAAGAGAAGAAACAGTCTTAGGAACAGATTCTCCCTAGAGTCTCATGAGAGCACAGGGTGGCCAGGATCTTGGTTTCAGAGTTCTAGCTTTCAGAACCATCAGAGAATAAAGTTTCATTGCTTTAAACCATCAAGTTGTAGTATCTCAGTAACAGTGCTAGAAAACCAATACACTAAGCAAGATAAACCCCTGTACAATCTCTTCATTCTTTCCTGAATGTTTTTTCTCCTCCACACAAGTCTCTTCAGACTAAATCTCTCACATTTGCTCCCAAGTCCTTTCTCTCCCCTAAGCTGTCTCTCAGAACCCCCAAAAGAGTTACTTTCTCCATCACATATAAATACAGCACCACAGATTGTCTGCATTTTTATTACAAAGTTCTAACTGGCAAGCTATCTTCTTGCAGCATTATGAGCTGAGAGGAAGTAAGATCTGATTCTTACACATCCTCAAGGCACGCCTAGTACTCTACACACAACAGTCACTCAGAGTATCTACAGGGGCCAACATCGCAACTCAGCATGCACGCTGCACCAATGCTTGCGATGCTGGCAGTCTGTATTAGAGAGCCAGCGTGAGTTCCAGCTGCACTACTTTCAACCCAGTTTCTTGCTAAAAGCAACCCTGAAGTACTAGGGTCCCTGCCACCAAGCAAGAGTTCCTGGCTCCTGGCTTCAGCCTGACACAGATCTGGTTGACATGGCAACCTGGGGAGTGAACCAGTGAATGGAAGATTTTTTTCATCTCTCTTTTTCTTTCTCCCTCCCTCTGCCTTTCAAATAAACAAACATTTTGAAAAGAAGATAATTATGAATAGAACAGGTTAATGATTCAATGATTCATCTCCAAGGCGAAGGGTGTGAGCTAAGAGAATTGCCAATTAAATATTTTCAAGAAGTGAAGATGGGTTTTAGAAGATAGAACCTAGATAACTAGGGAAGGAAAAAAAACCTAGGGATATGAAAAAGGAGAGTGCTAAATTTAGCAAAGATGCAGAAAAACTACAAAGCATAAGGATTTGGTTAGGGAAAAAAGATATGTATAAAGGAGTGGGAATCTTATTCTGAGGATCATTTTATAGGTAAGAAAAGGAATGTTTTTAAAAAGCTTCAAGTGGGACTGGCACTGTGATACAGCACGTAAAGTTGCTGCCTGTGACACCAGCAAGCTGTATGGGTTGGTGATGATGCAAATACTGGCTTCTCTACATCTTGAACCAGCTCTATGCTAATGGTCTGGGGAAAGCAGTGGAAGATGTTCCAAGTGTTTGGAGCCCTGCCACCCACATGAGAGACCTGACAAAGTGCCTGCCTCCTGGCCCAGTCCTAGATACTGCTGCAGCCACCCAGGGAGTGAACCAATAGATGAAAAATCTGTCTTTCCTTCTTTATCTATAACCCTGACGCACAACGGAAGATTATCCTTTTTCCAATAATGATAAGAAGTTTAATAGATATGACTTAATATGAGGTGACAGAAAAACATGTCAATAAAATTGCCCAACAAACAGCAGATACGTCAGCAAAGTTGAGGAGAATATGGAACAAAACATATGATAGTCATGGGTTAAAATGACTTTTAAGAGTCCTAAAATACAAAACTGCATTTCTTCCTTTTTCAAATCTACTTATTTATTTCACTTTTTATTTGAGAAGCAGAAGATCTTTCAAAAGTTGATTCCCTTCCCAAATGCCTGTAACAATCAGTGCTGAGACAGACCTGCGGTCCATTTGAGTCTCTCACACAGGTGGCAAGGACTCAAAACACCTGGGCCATGACCTGCTGCCTCCCAGGGTGTGCGTTAAAGAAATCTGGACCTGAAATATTAAGAGGAAGCTGTATGAAAGCAGAATAGCCAGGGATGAAACCAGGGACTCTGTGAGATGGGACATGGGCATCCGTCCCAAGCACCTGCTCCGCTGCCCCAAAATCTGCCCCTGTACTCTCTCTTTAAAGACACCTGTATGGAGCAGCACATTAGATGCAGCTCTGAGTCCGAAAATATAACACAAAGTAACACAAAACAACTACTACTCCTCTGCAGTTTACTTCTCCCAGGGAAGAAAAACGAGGCATACTGGACTCATGACCATAACAAATATGGAACTTTCAGGTTAATACTCCTTGAGTAAGTTCTACATGGGAAGAAAATTTTTACCTTCTTATTTTTCAGAGTTTTTATTTTACTAGTTAGAAATGTATGCATGCCTTAACAAACAGCAGCCACACAGACGCAAGTAAATTAGAGTTTGTTTTTTAACATACTAACTTGCCCATTATAAAACTCTTATTTTCTTTCTTTATATCTCAAAGTGTTTTTTGGAATTGGGTCAGTCCTTCCAAATGATCACAAAGGATGACGAGGCTAGGGAAAAATGACACCAAATGGCACAATGGAAAGCGCAGAACTTGGGGATCAGATAAGGTCTGAGTTCAAATCCCAAAGTATAAATTTTATGATCTTAGGCAAGTTATTCAATAGCTCCAATCTATTGGAGCTCCAGTTTACCCATCTACAATGTGGGAATCACTTCACTTTAGGGAGTAAGGTTATAATTTCTAGAAGGCGTCTGGCACAATGCTTGGAAAAAGGGAGCAACGGGTACAGCTACTCCTGTGACATCTACCACTGTTACAGCATACACACCACACAGCAGAAACTCAGGGACGCGGGCGGGGGACTGCCTCTGCTCTTCTCCCAAGTCACTAGGCTATTCCATTCTACTCTTCTGCAGGTTCCGCAAAGCAAGGACTTCAAACAACTGAACACCTATTGATTTTATAAACAGGTTTAACATCCCTGCTTGGTGGCATGTATTTATGCTCCCAGAGAAAAACATGAATGGCGATGTCATAAGCAGAAGAAAATGATCACTGAGTGATAAGAATTCACATACAAATGAATGAAAACGGTGCTGTCTTAGAAATACTCCAAAGATTCTATAGTTACTTTTGTTAAACTGACACCATTAACCTTATCCTCTGTAATTAATCACTTCTGTAGCAACTTACATTAGGAAAAAAAAAATTAAGTGACTAACTTACAAGCACAGAATAACCCAAATTTTATAACATCTTCAACTTTAATCCTCAAGTTGTCCTGAGGATTAAACAGTAAAACACATAGGAACATGCCTGGCCAAGCCCCTGGCTCAGAGTTTGCACTCAGCGATAACTAGAGAAGCCTAATCCTGTTGTTATCACATGTTCCTTTCAATTATTGAAAAACACCTGTGATGCCAATTATGAGAGAGGATTTACAGATCTAAAAATCTTAAAACATACAACAGCTTGATGCCCTTCCAAGCCAGAAAGGGATCCGTGCAACACTTTCTGGCTAACTGACACAGAGGTTTATGAGTTACATCAGGATATGTATCACTTGGGACCAGCTGCTGCCTATGACACCAGCATCTCATCCATGCACTGGTTTGGGTCCCGACTGTCCCACTTCCCATTCAGCTCCCTGCTAATGTGCCTGAGAGGGCAAGGGAGGATGGTCCCAACACTCAGGACCCTACATTCATGTAGATGAAGTTCCTGGCTTCAGTCTAACCCAGCCCCAGCCGTTGTGGACATTTGGGGAATGATCAAGCAGATGGAGGATCTGTCTCTAATTGTGCCTCTCAAATAAGTAGAGTGTATATGTGTGTGTGTGCGTTTCACTGTGATCAAAACCACCATTTTAACTCATCCCAAAAAATTCTTCAGCTGAAAATACAAGTCTTTTTAAAGGACCAGAGGCAAAAGTTCTTCCTACTTTCAGTTATTAAAAACACAAATTCCAGAAGCCCACAAGATATGATGGTATCGTCAAGACCAAAGTCCCAACTGTTTTCCCCCTGAGTCAGCCTGGACACCAGCTAGTACAGACAGGGAATGTCCACAGTATCAGGGGAGCCCCTTCCCTCACACATGACCCCATCTGAGACAACCAGTTTCAGGACTGCTTCTTCCCCACCACAAGGCTCTTCTCCAATCCTCTGGACTCCCAATGCAGCCACTCGGACCTCTCTCCCCCGCGGATCCTCCCTCATACACACAGGTGGCTTCCGTATTTGCATCTACCAAGTGCATATCCTGAGAACATCCCAAAGTCACTGTCCACAAAACACAACTCCAAACTGAACTCACTTGAGACCCGCTGCTCTTGAGTGCCTGCATCTGTGAGCAGCATTATGGTCACCCAAGCCAGGATTTCATTTTCTTTCCCTCATCACGCTGCTCCCTCTCCCCAGCAGTACACCAGCTTCAAGAAAGACCTGGTTGTCTTACCTCCGTAATACCACACAGCACACCATCACTGCCTACATCCAGGTTTTACAATCACTGTCCTGACCAAGGCCAACACATCTCCCCAGGCTTCTCAACACCTCTCACACCCAAAGTAGGTGCACCTGCTCTGAACATCACAATGCTCTGGCTATGGAGAACCCCACTGCCCTGCCAAGCGGTGCTGGATTTTCACAGCTTAAAGGACTCTCATTTCAGCCTTCCTTCCATTCACCTGATCATGGAAGCTCCTTGCATCTGTATGTATTTTTAAATACTCTGGCTCCACCAGCAAGGCCATGTTAGCTCTGACTCCCAATGTAAAAGCCACCGTGCCATGAAAATAAGAGCAAACCGGGTATGCCGTGCCACCGCTCTTGGGGTCTCCATTTGTTCAGGCTCCTACCTATTTCCCCAGTCTTGTCGTGCTCCATTTCATTTTACCTGGTCAGCCACCCCCTGCTCTCTCCAGCCTGCCACGATCAACCCTTATCCCCAAGCTAAGAACTCTGTCTGGCTTACCACTAGTAACTTAGAACCTAAAACAAAAGTGTGCTTAACTTGTATGTGTGTATGAATGCAACTCACCAATCAGAACACTTTAAGTTACACATCCAGCCCCTCCACCCACGGGTCCTCCAGTGGCTTAGTTTCTCCATTCATAAAGCTCAATGCTAAGTACCCTGAAAGACCCCACCTCACTTGGGTTGCCAACTCTATCATTTCAAACTTGTCTCTCATCACTCTCTCTTACACGTAGCAACAAAATTTAGCTTGCATCCTCCCTTCCTTCTGCAATTGTCCCCCCAAGGAAATGTCCAAATCCTCTGTCTCAAATGCTTGAATCCAAGGTTATCCCCCCTTCTCATTCGCCTTTCTTGCACACGCCCCACTTCCACACTGAATTCCCACAGGTTCACAGCCTCGCTCAGTTTTCAGATCAAATGTCACTTCTACTCAAGACATCGCCCAAAGTCCCTGGCACTTACAACTCTGTCAGAACACCCCATTTTTATTTTGAAACCATTTACCAATATCTTTCCTGTATTTCTTCGTAAGCTACCTGTCACTCTTGGAAAAGTACAACATCTGTCAAAGCAGGGACCCTGTCCATCCCTGCTCGTCCAGATCAGCCATGGAAGGCATTAGCTAAGGACCCACCAAAGGCAGGAATGGGTCTGCGACTCTATGACGATGGTTACTTGTGCACACGTCTTTCTCCTGGTATATTCCAAACTCCTTGTGGACTCGGCCAAAGTCTGGCTAATCTATTTGTTTGAGTGTCTTATCCAGAAAGCCTTGCACAACTGAAGCCAAAGAACAGATAACTGCTAATTAATTAATTAATTAACGAACTCCCCAAGAGGTTACAGCCCGGAACCAGAACCCCACACTGGCCAGAACCCGGCGCACACAGGAGTCCCCTTTTAGCCTCACTCGATTGCAGAACCTGTTTCCATCGACTGCACCCAGTGAGTTCCCAAGGGCTGTTGCTCACTTTCCTCCAGCCAGGAGACCTCACACTCCTGTCCTCTCCCTTCTATCTCTAGCCAACAAATCGCTGCCAGGGTCCAGTTTTGTTATTTTTTTTTCTTTTCGGTGAACCCCTAATCTCAAGTTACCTGGGGAGCTCATCAGGCCAGAGGGCACACGGGGATGCTAAAAGGATAAGCTGAACTATAACCAAGTCACTCACCTTTTTCCTTGATTGGAAACCGACCTGGCCTCACACATCAGCTCTGAGACTCTTACGGACCCTCAGCAATTCCTCCCATTCAGACTGCAGCACCCCAAAATTCCTCTGGATAGCCTCCACCCCTGCCTCCTACCTTTTCACCTTCCATGACGGGAAAACCCCTGACCCCAGGCCAGAGATAATAATCTTCCCAGAAACAAGTCAACCCCGTAGGGCAGCCCATCCCTCCCCACTCCCGGGATCACCTCGAGCGCCCCTCAGCTCCGGCCTCGGGCCGGGCCCGACCCTCCACCGCCAGCTCCACCGTCTCCCACCACTCACCTGAAGCGGCCCCCGCAGTGCTGGCATTGCTCGCCCACCCAGCCGGCGGGGCAGACGCACTGGCCGGTGCCAGGGTTGCAGCGGCCGCCGTTGACACAGGGCCGGTCACATTCCTTGGCCTCGGCTGCGGCGGAGCCCGACACCACCGCCGCCGCCGCCGCGGCCTCGGCCTCCCGAGGCAGCAGCAGCAGCCCCAGCAGCGGCGGGAGCAGCAGCAACAGCAGCCGCGGTGGCAGAGACGACGGCGACAGTAACCACGGGAGGCGCAGCCCGGTCCCCAAGCCCGGCCTCCCAATCCCGGTCACGTCCGAGCCCCGCTGCCGCCCGCCGTTCCTGCCCGCGGGCGCTGCCGTCGCCGCTGTCCTCCTCCTCAGCCTCGCCTCAGTCGCCGCCGCCGCCACCACCATCTTCCCGGGGCTGAGACGGCGCCCCGCGAACACATACACACACACACACTCACACACTCACACACACACACTCACACACCGCACGGCCGGCTCCGCTTCGCCTGGCCGTGCGGGGCGGGGCTGGGCGGACGGTGGCTCGAGCGGTCAATCCCGAGGGCGGGTCCAGAGCGCGTGGGCGGGGCGGCGTGCGCGCACGCGCAGACCGAGCTTCCCCAGCGCTGTCTCTGTGGCGATGCCGCTCCCCTCGGTTCTCTAGCAAAGCACCCTGAGCGCTTAAGCTTTCCTTCGCCTTTGGTCCGCGACGCTAGCAGCCCCGACGCGTCTCCCGTCCTGCTTACAAGCCAGCCTCCCTGCTAGCCCGGCAGGTCGCGATGAGGGTTGCGCTCGTGCAGACACTGTACCCACCAGGCTAAGAGACTTTATGGCCCCCAAAAGCAGTGTAACCACGCTGTCCGATCTTCCGTTTGGAATCTGGCATGAATCTGTGACTGCGTTAAACAGGTAAAAGATATAATGGAAGTTGCCACGTGTTTACTCCAGCTCAGAGCTTTTATTAATATATTTATTTGGAAGTCAGAGTTAGAGATGACCCGTCTGCTCGTTCACTTCCTAAATGGTCACAAAGCCATGGATGTGCCATGCCAAGCCAGGAACCAGGAGCTTCTTCTGGGTCTCCCTCATGGGTATCAAGGGCCCAAGCCCTTGGACCATCTTGCACTGGTCTCGCAGGGAGCCCCATTAGAACCGCAGCAGCAGAACCGGCACTGGTACAGGACGTGGACATCACAGGCCCCTAACTCTGAGCTTTTAAAAAGTCTTGTCAGCCTTGGTTTTTTGAGCTCCTCGTGGTGCCAGGCTGCGCCCTGTCTCCCACCTTCTTGGAGGGAAATCACTTTAGAGAAACCCCTGATAACTGAGGGGTGCTGAGCAGCTGCTTGGGGTGTTCCACACTACCTAGAACAGAGAACAGTCCTCCTTACTGTAACTTAGACAAATCCTGAGAACTGCTAAGTTCACTGCCAATTTAAATCTCTTCAGTTTCAGAGAGCTTTGTTACTCAGCAATGGAAAACCAGAGTATTATCTGACCATACCCTTGGGCTGTGGCGAATATTCCTGAGGTAATGACCGCAGAGTTTGGGCACCTGGCAGTCCTTGGCAACAAAAGCCCTCATACCGGTAAGGTCCCTCTATCTGACCTCAGAGCACACAATTCTAAGATCTAGATCGTAGTGCCACAGTCCTGCCCTCAGAAACCTCTATTTCACCTTCAAGCCTGATCAAATTGAACTGCCCAACAGCTTCACTCCCAGCCCTCCACCCGCAGGAAGCCTACTGTCCAGCCCAGGTCCTAGCACTGGCCTCCTGCTTGGCAGATTGTATGTTGCTGCAGTGTCCTGCATGGGACTGTGAAGTCAAGGGAGCACAGCTTATGAAGATAGGGCACAACCTTCTGGCCAGTCCCATCGGAGGGAGGAGCCTGCTGTGTGCCATGCAATGGCTGTGAAAGACACTGTTACCCCTACATTTCCAAGCCAGAGGCAGATCCAGCCTGTCCCTTGCTTCTCCACCGCTAAGCTGGGGCCAAGCTGTGAACATCTGATGTTACCAGCACTTGCACATTAGCACAGAGCTTGGCATCCACATAGCAGCCAGCCCTGTACAGGATGTGGCTGCTTTCTGAAGCTGGAGAGCCTTGTTAGGACAATCTTTCTTCCTCCTGTACCTATTCTTTTTTCTGGTTCTTTTTCCTTAGTCTTATATCATCTTCTGGTTATTTAAGTGGTTTTTTTTTTTTTAGGTTTTATTTATTTTTATTTGGGAGGCAGATTTTTATAGAAAGAGAAGGAGACAGAGCAAGAGAGGTCTTCCATCTGCTGCTTCACTCACTAAATGACCACAACCACTAGGGGTGAGCTGATCCCAAGCCAGGAGACAGGAGCTTCTTTCCAAGTCTCCAAGGTGGATGCAGGTATTATGGTCTTAGGCAGCTAGTACAGGGTCATGGGCTTGGAAGCCATGCCTCCCCCGCTTGTGTAATGCTTTTTGCTCACCTATGCATCAAAGAATGCTTACCTATCATTATCTGAGACCTGGGTGAGGTGGTGTTACATTGTATAACCATTTCCCTCTGAAGTCCCATAAAAATCTGTACTGGGAAGGGGCTCGCTCTCTTGGTCACATGCTTCTGTCACTCTGGCACTCCAACTTTTGGCCTCCCCGTACCTGCTTGCTCTCTAGTTTCCTGCGTGACAGAGTGTGAGGACACAGGTAGCCCCTGATTGTGGCCCCTGAGTATCTGAATTTCTCACCCTCTGTTCACTGCTTGAGTCAGTGAAGCTGCAAATGCTGAGATGCTTTGTTTCCTAATTTGTGTATTTTAAAGAGTTTTAGGAGAGGTGAGGACTAGCAGTAATGGAACGTGGGAATAGAAACCAGGGAAAGGTGAATGTCTGCAGCTTTGTAAGTGTGCCCAGGTTGTTTGTTCACTGCACATCTCTTAGGATAATTTATATTGCTGGAGAAGCTGGAACATGGGTCTTCAGTTTAATGGACGGATTTCATAGTAAGGACCATTTGTTCTTCTCGGGCTTTTAATTCAGACTGGATTGTCACTGTGACTTTTGATTTGCTAATTTCTGTTATCATGAGATAATTGGTTTCTTAGTAACTAAAGCTAGTAATTAGGAAGGTGGGACTCCAGGCATGCTGGAGCAGTGGGTCCTGCCATTGCCAAGCTTGGCTACTAAAGTTAGTATATGCTACGCTTATGTTTGGCAGGATTTCTCTTGCACCCCACGACACAGGGTCCCAAGGCATCCTCTGCTGCTTTCCCAGGTGATAAACAGACAGCTGGATTGGAATTGGAGCTGCCAGGACTCAAATGGGCACCCATATGGGATGCCAGTACCACAGGCAGAAGATTAGTCTGTTTAGTTGCCATGCCACCCTTGGTTATTTAGTCCTAAAATGAAACAAATTCTGACCTGGGAAGGGAAGGATTGCTATCTTCTTTTCCTGTGCTGTTATTAATTAGAGTGCACATACTTTCTACTTCTGTGTAGTCAACTAAAGATAGCTACAGATTCTCTCTAATTCTTTCCATGATAAGACATCCTGATTCCCCCTCTCCTCCACACTCGGCTGGCTGTACTGTTTTGCTAGATGCCCTGGCCCCAACCTTAGCCATAACAGCCACTGGGGGCATGAAACAGTGTACAGGAGACATTCCTCGCTCTGTTTTCAGCTCTGTATAACTCTGCCTTTTAAATAAAGGTCTAGGGCCCTGCTGCGTGGCCTAGTGGCTAAAGTCCTCACCTTGAACGCACCAGGATCCCATATAGGCACCAGTTCTAATCCCATCAGCTCCACTTCCCATCTAGCTCCCTGCTTGTGGCCTGGGAAAGTAGTTGAGGACAGCCCAAAGCTTTGGGACCCTGTACCTGTGTGGGAGACCTGGAAGAGGTTACTGATTCCTAGCTTCAGATCGGCGCAGCACCGATCTCGAGCCAGGAGCCAGAAACTTCCTCTAGGTCTCCCACGTGGGTGCAGGGTCCCAAAGCATTGAGACATCCTCAACTGCTTTCCCAGGCCACAAACAGGAAGCTGGATGGGAAGCAAGGCTGCCAGGATTAGAACCAGCGTCCATATGAGATCCTGGCGCGTTCAAGGCGAGGACTTTAGCTGCTCAACTACCGCTCTAAGCCCACAGTACACATTCTTAAATTTTGTTTGCTAAGCTGTAACATAGAGGAAGAAGAAGCAATAAAACATACAGCTCAATAAATGTTCATAAGGCAGACATCCTCAAGGATGGCCGGGTCAAGTGATTTCCCAGCTCAAGGGTTCAGATTAAGCTAGCCCAGCCCTGGCTTTTGCAAATTGATTGACATACTCACTTTCCCTCTTTCTCTCTTTGTCTCTTCCTCTCTCCACCTTTCAAATAAAATTAAGAAAAAAAGACATCCTTTTATCCTTCACTAAGATTGAAAAAGTAAGCTATTATCAGGACCCCGTTTATCTCCTCCCCAACACTACATCCACCAGGGAGCCCATGTCTTCACTTCTTATGCCATAGGTTAGTTTTTGCTAACTTAAAAAAATTTTTTTAATTATAGATAAAATGAATTTTCAATAAGATTATTTCATGTCTGATTTCTATTACTCAGCATTGTAAGATTCACTCATGTTGTTTGATATATTTTATATTTTATTGTATAAAAATATAAATGTATAACCATGATACAACAATTGACTGAGCTGTTTCGCTCTTGAGCATTTGGAAATTTCCAAATTGAGGCAATTATGAATAATGATGCTGTGGCTAGACTAGGAATCTAATACAGGTCTCTGGGTAAACATTTGTACACCTTTCTGTTGGGTTTACATCGAAGGTATGTTGATAAATGTTTAACAGCCAGTTCACTCGGGGTGGAGAAGGCCCTCATGCGTAGCAGTTGGTTGATTTCTTTGGTGTAAATACCCCCATCGTGACCTATTTTACGCTACCCAAGTGAGTGCAAAATTGGAGAAAGCAGCCTGGATACTGCTCTCTTGAGCATATAGGAGCCAGCTCCAGCCTAGGAGAACTACCAGGACACAGAAGCCCAACAGAATTATTTGTTCAGCAGATTTATCGTGGGAAATAATCTTAAAGGATAAAGGGAAGAAAGCTGAGAAAGACAAGGAGAGGATTCAGACTGGGATAAAATAATGACAGCTGTGAAGGAAAGGTAGAAGGGAAGATTGGTTGATTAGCGTCTCAGACCTCAGTTCTCTGTCCCAGGCCACTGGGGAGTCCCAGAGCTGCAGTGGCCTGTTGGACCAGCACTGCATCTGTTCATCCTATTGACCCCTGCCTGAATCAGTCTGCAGCAGCAAAAACACAATGATGGAACCAGAGGGGCTGCAGCTGGGACCACCAGTCAGTAGTATTCCCCTCAGCAGGAGATCTGAGTGAGGTACTTCTTGCTTGTCACACCCAGCATCATTCATTTGCACATTCATTTGCTGGCTTCTCAGTCAGTGTCTCCTCCAGATGTTTCACAACTTTCATATACTATTTTGCTGGAATGATTTGTTTGGAAGCTGAACTGGCTACTTTAGAGTGAATAAGCCCCAGGTTGCTCAGATTATTCCGTGGAAAAGAGGACTCAAGAAGACGACACTGGGCACACAGGTAAAGCTGCCACTTGCAATGTTAGCATCCTTTATCATAGTGATGGTTCAAGTCTTAGCTATTCTGCTTCCAATCTAGCTTCCTCTTGATGGACCTACCTGGGAAGGCAATGGAAGATTGTCCAGCACTTGGGCCCCTGCCAACCTTGTGAGAGACCAAGGTGGTGTTCCCAGTTCTACCTTCTGCCTGACCAGACCCAGCAGTTGCAGTCATTTGAGGAGTGAACCAGCAGATGAAAGACGTGTATGTGTGTGTGTGTGTGTGTGTGTGTGTGTTTTCCTCCTCTGTTACTCTACCTTCCAAATAAATAAATTTTATAGGGGTGAAGAAAGACACTAGAATCTTCCCAAGAACAGGTAAGAATCTTAATTAGTTACTACAGAAATAGAAGTTGATCATACTGTATGCCTAACTTATTGATTACATAAGAGAAAAATACATTAAGTTGATCAGAAATAGGAACTAGAAATGACATCATGGTTCAAGTGAAAGTTGTTAAGCTAAAATCATTATAGAACTTACTTTAAAAAAAAACCTGAAAAGTCTTCCACACTTACATTAAAAATTGGAGTTTAATCCCCCCAACCCACACACATACACATAAACACTAAGCAAACCAGACTTAGTGACTCACTTTCTGACAAAGGAGACATCTGAGAAAGACTGTCCCTCTCTTTCTACGTTTTTTTCGGCAACAGCCAACCAGTATGTTGGGAGATCATTCAAGCAGCCCATAGGGAGGCCTAGTGGGGAGGAACTGGGCCTTCTGCTGAAGAATCAGAAGCAACATACCCGTGTGTGTCAGTTTGGATGAGGATCCATCAGCCCCAAGCATCTTTCAGATAACAGCCAAGGTCACCACTGTGACCACATGGTGACAAAAGACACTGAACAAGCTTAAGTACTCCCAAATTCCTAACCCAAAGAAGCTGCAAGAATAGTAAATCGTTGTCACTGACCCAACAGCATAGCAAGACATAGAATCACAAAAAAAAAAAGAAAGAAAAAAAAAAACATAAGGAAAACTCAGTCAATCTGCATTTCCTCGTTTCTTATTTCAGTTCAGAAAAGTCATCTTCTCTAAGTTATCCTTTCACAGCCCGTCGTCCTGGTACCTCTTCCTTCCTGTCTTTCTTTTGAGGAAGAGAGAGGGTCAGATACCCTGGTGCATATCAAGAGAGCTTCCATCTCCTGGTTCCTTCCCCAAAAGGCCTGTACCAGCCAGGGCTGGGTCAGGTTGAACTCTGGAGCCTGGAACTCAATGCAGATCTCCCACATCAGTAGCAGAGACCCCATTATTTTAGCCATCAACACCACCCCATAGGGTATTTATTATCAGGAAGCTGGAGTCAGGAACCTGAGCGAGATAATCTGATGGGGAATGCAGGTGTCCTAACTATTAAGCCAATGTCCACCCTCTTCTCTGTCTCTAATGCTTGCCAAAGGCCCTGATACTGACTGTTATTGATGTTGTAATCAGGGCTTCTGATGTCTACACAGAGATCCCCATCTCCCGGTGCTGCCAAAACTATTGGCACAATTTCCATTATCTGAGAAGCCACTGGCAATGAAGCAGGCTTCATTACAGCAAAGTGATTCTTGCATTTGCTTGTGTTTTGGCTGTGGCCAGAGTCCTCAGGTGGGGGAAGGACAGTGGGTAGTCCCGTGTGCAGAACGAGTTGACCAAAAGCTTGACCTGTGACTAGAGGTGTGGCCCAGATTGCAGTGTTTACCAAGTTAAACAGGCAGAAGCCAGATCAGCATATCAAAAATGGCTCAAGGAGCTATGAACCCAAGCAAGTCAGAGCCAAGGGCATTGATTGTGGGCAAGGTTCAGAGAGGACAGAAAAAAAAAAAAAAAAAAAAACCTGTGAGAGGCCCAGGACCCAAAGTCCTGAACTTGGGAGGCTGTGGTGGACATGGCCTGCCCTGCAGCCATTAGGTCCTGCTTCTCATATGCTCTAGGCTTTGCTGTTTGTTTGTTTCAGGTGGTAATTTCTCACTGAGTTGCCAGGATTAAGATTCTGTCTAATACTGGTATGGGGAACTTGAAAAATTTTGTATTAGTTTAGGTTCTCCCAGAAGTCAGCCCAGAGGCAAGAATTCCAAGGTTAATGTGGGTGTGACCCTAGGAAGCAGGGCAGTGAGAAAGTGAGAAAGGACTGCAATAATGATTCCAACTAAGCAGGCAGCTAGTTTAGGGTCTGCTGAGCTGGAGGTATTTGCAATCTACTATCCCCATCCCATGTGTCCCTGAAAGCTACCACCCTGTCCCCCTCTCTGCTTTTCCTGCTCTCTTTGCAAATCTGTCTTGCAAATAAAAATAAGTAATTCTTTTAAAAAAAAAAACAGATCGATTCACATATGTAGTGGTACCACCTCTTACCTCATAAAACAGGCTAACACTGGGATGTTCTCTCTATCTCGCTCTCTCACTTTTTCCTCCCTTGGGCCCACTGCCCACTTATGACGGTTCTTTCTCTGCCGGATGTGCTCATGTGTGTGTGTGTTCACTTTCTCACCTTCTGAATAACATTTACCTTAATTGTGTTAAACTAAGAATGTTTCTCTTTATGCATGACAAGAGTCTGGAAAAAAAAAAATTAAACCCCAGTCCCCCACAACAAGACCAAGCCAGCTATTTGTGAGCAATTTGCCCTGAATTCCATAGATAAAACATTGGAAAGTGGTGTAAGGCATACAGAAGCAAATGAGTTGGAGAACTTAGAGTTCTCAGTAGCTCCAAGGGATTGGTTCCAAGATTCCCCACATAATAAAATTCACAAGTGTTTATGTTGCTTATATAAAACTGCATAATATGTGCATATAACCTATGCACATTTTCCCCTTATATTTTAAATTATATTACTATTAATTCCTAATGCAGTATAAATAATGCTATATTATTTAAGGAGTAGGGATAAGAAAAGAGTCTGTACATGTTCAGAATAACAGTTATCTTTCTAAATATTTCCTTTTTTTAAAAAAAAAAGATTTAATTTATTAGAGAGGCAGAATGATTTAAAAAAAATGGACGAGAGACAGATTTCTAATCTGCTGTTTTACTCCCCAAATGACCACAACAACCAGAGTGAAACAGGACAAAGCCCGAGCTTGAACTCCAGCTAGATTTCCAACGTGGGTGGCAGGGACCCAGGTACCCAGGCCGTCTTTCATTACTTCTCAAAAACCTGGATTGGAAGCAAAGCACCCAGGACTTATATCAGAGCTCCTGCATGGGATGCTAGCATCACAGACAGCAACTTAACTCAGTGTGACACAAAAAGACCTCTCCAAGTATTTTTTTTTTTTAAGAATTATTTATGTGTATTGCAAGGGTAGATTCTACAGAGACAGAGAAAAAGGCAGGTTTTAGAGAGGAGAGACAGAAAGATCCACTGGTCCAATATGTTCTGAGTCTCATATATGGGTGCAGGGTCCCCAGGCTTTGGACTGTCCTTTACTGCTTTCCCAGGCCATAAGCAGGGAGCTGGATGGGAAGTGGAGCAGCCAGAACATGAACCTGTGTCCGTGTAGTATCCTAGCACTTGCAAGATGAGAATTTAGTTATTGAGCCATCACACCAGTCTCTCCAAGTGTTTTTAGTCAGCAACTGGTTGAATGAAACTACAGATGTAGTCAATAATGTGGCTACAATAACTTCAGACAGCCACTGAAGAATGGAGAAGGTGTTAATTACTGTGTGAGCCAACACAAAAAAATCTGGTTTTGGTGGAGCAAATTTCCTTTGTCAGCCACTGTTCTGTGAATTGTACATTCATATCCTTGATCCATTCTTGTACTGAGCTTATCTAGTTATTTATAGAAATAATTTATTTATCTTTTCTTCATTATGTATGTGGCAAATATAATTTTCCACATTGTGGTTCATGTTTTCACTTTATGGTACCATTCAATAAATCTTTTCATATGGTAGATAAATTTATTAATCTCTTTTTCATAGTCTGCTTTCTGTGTCTTGTTTAAAAAAAACTTCTTGCTGTCTTGAAGTAGCAAAGATGATTATTTGCTAGGCATTTTAATCTTTAACTCACCAGGAAATTATTTACATAATGATGTAATATAGAAACCCAGTATTTTTAACCATAGAAAATATCACACACAAAAGCAGAGAGAGTAATACAATGAACTCAACACCTGGCTGCAATGATTAACTTATGTTGCCAAATTCATGTAGAAATAAATACTTATTATCTCACAGTTTCTGGAAACAGGTTTCAGGAATGTCTTAGCTGGGCAGTTTTGGCCTTGAGCTTCTCTTGAGGCTGCAGCCAAGTTGTCTGCCTAAGATGCAGTCACCTGAAGCAATAACTGCTGCTGAAGGATCTGCTCTAAGCAGGTCAAGGCTGGGCCGTTGTGACACCAGTGGTCAATTCATTCTGTCCTTCCTTCCTTCTTTCCTTCTCTTTATATTTTTTTCTTTCTTTTTTATTGTATTTTAATTATTGGAATGCCAGATTTACAGAGAGGAGGAGATACAGAGAGGAAGATCTTCTGCCCAGTGGTTCACTCCTCAAGTGGCTGCAATGACTGGGACTGAGCCAATTCAAAGCCAGTAGCCAGGAACAACTTCTGGGTCTTCCACACGGGTGAAAGGTCCCAAGGCTTTGGACCATCTTCTACTGCTTTCCCAGGCTATAAGCAGGGAGCTGGATAGGAAGTGGAGCAACCTGGACACAAACTGATGCCCACATGGGATCCTGGCATGTGCAAAATGAGGATTTAGCTACTAGGTCATTGCACTGGGCCCAAGACATTAATTTCTTGCCATATGGACCTCTCCATAGAGTTGATGAAGTATTGTATCTCCAGGGCAAATGATATAAGACAGAGAGAGAGGAAAGTTGCCAAGCCTTTTATGACCAAGAACTAGAAGACACACAGACCACTGCAGTTTTGTTATGTTTATTGTAAAGGAGTCACAAAGACCCACAACACTCATAAGGAGAGAAATGAGGCTTCATCTAAAGAAAGGAATGTCAAAAAGCTAGCAGGCATTTTTAAACCGACACATGACTGACATATTGAATCTTGTTTCTGGTGTGCCTTTACCCAAAATCCTTTACCAATTGGATTATTGAGTTGTTCTAATTTTTTAAATTTATTTGAGAGACAAAGAGAGAGATCTTTTTCCATCTGCTGGTTCACTCCCTAAATGCCTGCAATAGGTAGAGTTGGGCCAGTCCAAAGTCAGGAGATTGGAACAGCACAGGTCTCCCATGTTGGTAGGAAGAACCGGAGTGCTTGAACCATCAATCACTGCCTCCAAGGCTGTGCATTAGCAGGAAGCTGGAAACAGAAGCAGAGTTGTTTCATAAAACCAGGCATGGTTCATGTGTGGAACATGAACATCTTAACTACCAAATGCCTACCCCTCCAAGCTTGTTTGTTTTTTTCAAACTTGATTATTCTTTTTTTTTTAAAGATTTATTTTTATTATTATTTTTTTTATTGGAAAGGCGGATAGAGAGGAGAGACAGAGAGGAAGATCCTCTGTCCCATGATTCACTCCCCAAGTGAGCGCAATGGCCGATGCTATGCCGATCCGAAGCCAGGAGCCTCTTCCGGGTCTCCCACACGGGTGCAGGGTCCCAAAGCTTTGGGTCATCCTCAACTGCTTTCCCGGGCCACAGGCAGGGAGCTGGAAGGGAAGCGGGGCTGCCGGGATAGAACCGGCGCCCATGTGGGATCCCGGGCGTGCAAGGTGAGGACCTTAACCACTTGCGCCACTGTGCCAGGCCCCAAACTTGATTATTCTTAAGAAAATCCCAGACATATATTATTTCATGTATAAGTTGGGTCCCTGCCACCTAGATGATAGACCTGGTTTGAGTTCTGGTCTCCATTGCAGGCATTTGGGAAGTGAACAAGTAGCTCTCTCACTCACTCTTTTCTTTCCAATAGATTGAAAAATGAATAAATTATTTAAGAAGTTAAAACTCCATTCTCAGTCATGTAAGCAGCATCCCAAGGGTTTAGTGACTAGAGGGGCTACCTATTGGAAAATGCAAATAGAAAACATTTCCACCATTACAGAAAGTTCTGCTAAAGTTGTTCAAGAATCATTGCTTCATTTTAAGTCTGATAATTGCAGATTACGGTTTTTCCAGTCTATTTTTAAAACATTTTTATTTTTTTTTTATTGGAAAATCAGATTTACAGAGAGAAGAATCCCCCATCCGCTGACTCACTCCCCAAGTGGCCTCAATGGCTGGATCTGAGCTGATCCAAAGCCAGGAGCCAGGAGCTTCTTCCAGGTCTCCCACGCAGGTACAGGGTCCAAAGGCTTTGGGTCGTCCTCAACTGCTTTCCCAGGGCACAAGCAGGGAGCTGTATGAGAAGCAGTGTCACCAGGATACGAACTGGCACCTACATGGGATCCCTGTGTGTGCAAGGTGAGGACCTTAGCCATTAGGCTATTATGATGGGCCCCCATTCTATCTTTTATGAGCTAGAATTGTTCCATGAAGAACCTTGCCTCAACAACTATTTATTCTGAGATGTAATTTATACAGGGAAAACCTAGTAAGTGCTTATTTGACTTTTTATACAAACATTCAAAATAATCAAATAATTCTGTGTTACCTCCCAAAGTTAATCAAAGCTTTTTGGGTTGTTGTTGATTTGTGTCTCATCATGAGCTCGTGAACAACATAGTTGGTGTCAGAGCCAGAGATAAAATCCAGTTACTCTGATGTAGAACTGACATCATGTCTGTCAACAGTAAGCACCTAGGCAAGCACTGCTCCTTGAAGTTAATACAGGACAATGAAGATGAGTAATTGTGAATTTGGAATATGACTATGAACTGCAGATATATTTTCTTCCAAAATAAAAAAAAATAGCAAAGGATGGGCGTTTGGCCTAGAGTAGACCTGGTTTAAGATCTTAACTCCTGACTCTAGTGCCCATTAAGCCCTAGCCATTTCAGACACTCAGAAAATAAGCCAGCAGTCAAGAACTTTCTCTGAATCTCAAATTAGAGAAGAAAATTAAATAATATTTTCTAGACTTATTTATTTGAAAGGCATGGAGACAGAAAAGGAGAGGTGCCTCACAAGTTCACACTCCACCTGCC
Organism: Ochotona curzoniae; assembly: GCF_017591425.1. Classification (NCBI taxonomy): domain Eukaryota; kingdom Metazoa; phylum Chordata; class Mammalia; order Lagomorpha; family Ochotonidae; genus Ochotona; species Ochotona curzoniae. Next base: position 18,258,579 of record NW_024465894.1, on the reverse strand, counting down.
CACAACTCACAAGGCTGAACCAGACAGGAGCCAAGAACTTCATCCTGGTCTTCCAACCAGGTGGCAGATACGCATACTTGATCCACTATCTAATGCTTCCCAGGCACATTAGTCGGAAGCTGGATGGGAAACAGCCTAGTTGGGATTCAAACCAGTACTCTCAGAGAGGAGGCAAGAATCCTAAGCAGTGGCTGAAACCTATTGCAACACAATGCCCATGCCAAAACAATCATTGCTGATTGATTTGTCCCCATAGTATATTGATTATTAACTATCTTGAATGTCACCCATTACGCTATGACTGTTAATTTCTGGGAACTAATTTTTTTCTCCCTATATTTCCTCATTTTGAGAAGCTGCTGTTCAACTGTCATAATTTAGTAAACCTGTCAGCCAAGGAACCCAGTGTCCCTTTCTGTAAGAGTAGAAAAAAATGCCCAGGCCAGGGCCTGGCACAGTGGCCTAGCAGCTAAAATCCTCACCTTGAACATGCCAGGTCCCATATGGGCGCCAGTTCTAATTATGGTGGCCCCACTTCCCATCTAGCTTCCTGCTTGTGGCCTGGGAAGGCAGTCGAGCATGGCCCAATGCTTTGGGACCCTGCACCTGCGTAGAAGACCCAGAGGAAGTTCCTGGCTCCTGGCTTCAGAATAGCTCAGCTCCAGGCCGTTGAAGTCACTTGGAGAATGAATCATAGGATGGAAGATCTTCCTCTCTGTCTCTCCTCCTCTCTGTATATCTGACTTTCCAATGAAAATAAATAAATCTTTTTTAAAAAGTAGCAGCAGCATGGGCCCGGCGCAGTGGCGCAAGTGGTTAAGGTCCTCACCTTGCACACCCGGGATCCCATATGGGCACCGGTTCTATCCCGGCAGCCCCGCTTCCCTTCCAGCTCCCTGCCTGTGGCCCGGGAGAGCAGTCGAGGACAGCCCAAAGCTTTGGGACCCTGCACCCGCATGGGAGACCCAGAAGAGGCTCCTGGCTTTGGATTGGCATAGCATCGGCCATTGCGCTCACCTGGGGAGTGAATCATCGGACGGAAGATCTTCCTCTCTGTCTCTCCTCTCCTCTCTGTATATCCGCCTTTCCAATAAAAAAAAAATAATAAAAATAAATCTTTAAAAAAAAAGTAGCAGCAGCAGCCCAGACCAAGACACTGTTAACATTCCATGTTGGGACAAGATAAAAGCCAAGAAGGAAGCCCTGCAAGATGGCTCAGTGGCTGAGACCTCGTCTTACAATTACCAAGATCCCATGTAGGCTCCACTTTGTGTCCCCAGTCGCTCCACTTCCCATTCAATTCTTTGTTTGTGGCTTGGGAAAGCAGTAGAGGATGGCCCAGGGCCTTGAGACCCTGCACTCCAGAAGATGCTCCTGGCTCCTGGTTTTAGATTAGCTCGGCTCTAGCAGTTGTGGCCACTTGGGGAGTGAACCAGAACACAAGGATATTTCTCTGTTTCTTCTTCTCTCTGTGGGTCTGCCTTTTCAATAAGAATAGATAAATCTTTAAGAGCGGGAGAGAATGAGAGAGATAGAGCCAAGAAGGAACTAGCAATCTCCTTCCCCTTTCACTGTGCAGTACACTGTTGTAAGACACAGCAGGTTCTCATGGACTTTTAAGAGGTCTCGCATATAAATAAGACATTGCTATGGGGTTTTTGCTCCAGCTGTGGTCATCTCAGAATACAATATCTTATGTTTTTCTTCCCTCCTTCACCTTGTCCCTAAGTTTTGCAGCTCTGGGATTGTGCTTTCTGTTAAGGCCTTCAGTTAAGGAAGCTTTTGCTTCTGGCTTTGTTCTCTAGGGAAGACAGGCAAAGACAGTTTCCCAGGGTGCTCTCCTACAAAGGAGTGAAAAGTACTGCAGGGAGTGTATGTATTTAATAAACATTCTGACAGAGTCTCATGATTATGTAAGTATGGCTGACACTACCTTAAGGCATCCTCAGATCTTGCATCAACAGGAAATGAACTACAAAAGTTGGGAAGATTTCAGAGGGAGAATTCATTCCAGATACCCTCACATGTGGCCACAGAGACAATGGACAAGGAAGATCAACCCAGATAACAGCCCAGAGGCAGTGAAATGAACTGACCACAAGGAGATAGTGTGTGCTATGAACTCTTGACCACATTTTGACATTCTACCTCATTTCTGTGCAAAATCAAAGTTTGTATTGAAGGCCTGGCATAGTGGCTTAGTGGCTAAAGTCCTTGCCTTGTATCCATGTATCCTTGTATCCCATATGGGTGCCGGTTCATGTCCCAGCAGCCCTGCTTCCCATCCAGCTCGCTGCTTGTGACCTGGGAAAGCAGTCAAGGACAGCGTTGGGGCCCTGCACCCACGTGGGAGACCTGAAAGAAGCTTCTGGCTCCTGGCTTTAGACTGGCTCAGTTTCAGCCACTGAGGCCACTTGGAGAGATCTTCCCCTCTGTCTCTCCTCCTCTCTGTATATCTGACTTTCCTTTTTTTTTTTTTAAGATTTATTTATTTTTATTACAAAGTCAGAACAGAGAGGAGGAAAGATAGAGGGGAAGGTCTTCCATCCGATAATTCACTCCTAAAGTGACTGCAACAGCTAGTGCTGTGCCGATCTAGAGCCAGGTGCCAGGAACTTCCTCCAAGTCTCCTACGTGGGTACAGGATCCCAAAGCATTGGACCACCCAAAGCCTTTGGACCTTGCACCCACGTGGGAGACCCAGAAGAAGCTCCTGATTCCTGGCGTCAGATCAGCTTAGCTCCAACCGTTGAGGCCACTTGGGGAGTAAACCAATAAATGGAAGATCTTTTCTGTCTCTCCTTCTCTCTGCAAATATGACTTTCTAATAAAAATAAATATATCTTTAGGGATTTTTTTTTTAATTTTATTGGATAGGCAGATTTACAGAGAAGACACAGCGGCATCTTCTATCTGCTGGTTCACTTCCCAAATGGCCACTATAGCCTCATCCGAGCCAATCTAAAGTCAGTAAGCAAGACCTTCTTCTATATCTACTGCTCATGTGGGTCCCAAGGGTCCCAAGGCTTTGGGCTATTCTCTACTGCTTTTCCAGGCCATAAGCAGGGAGCTAGGTGAGAAGTGGAGCAGCCAGGCATGGCATGATAGCATGCTGGAATCCCATATGGGCACTGATTCGTATCTTGGAGGTCCCGCTTCCCATCCAGCTCTCTGCCTGTGGCCTGGGAAAGCAGTTGAGGATGGCACAAAGTTTGGGGGCCCTGTACCCATATGGGAGACCTGGAGGAAGTTCCTGGCTCTTGGCTTCAGATCAGCTTAGCTCCAGCTGTTGCGGCCGCTTGGGGAGTGAAACACCGAACAGAAGATCTTCCCGTCTGTCTCTCCTTCTCTCTGTATATCTGACTTTGAAATAAAAATAAATAAATCTTAAAAAAGAGTAAGGAGGAGGAGGGGAAGGAAGAAGAAGGAGAAGAAGAAGGCCACATGTGGACTTAAATTATAAGAATGAAGCTATGTGAGCTGGGAAGGCAGCATAAGATGGCCCCTGCACCCATGTGGGAGACCTGGATGAAGGTCCTATTTCCTGACTTCATATCAGCTCAGCTCCAACCTTTTGGGTTGTGATAATTGGGGAGTGAACCAACAAATTGAAGATCTTTCTGTAAATCTGTCTTTCGAATAAAAATGAAACAAATCTTTTTTTTTTTTTTAAAGCATGCAGCTAAATTTACAATGGCAAGAAAGCACCGCTTCATCCACATGTACAATCTTTCCCACAGCAGGAATGGCATGGCTTGAGTTAGTTCTCTTTGAATATGGGAGATGTTTTGGTTTTGGTTCCCCTGGAAATATGGAATCCACTACAAGTAGTTTAGTTGGGAGGTAAGGGCAAAGACTGATAGGAGAATGGAAAAGTGAGACAGAGAAAGTAAAGTGATTACTACAAGGTGCGTTAGCAAGCCAGTTACCATTGTGTTCAGTTGGAGCTGACTCCTACGAGAGACCTGAGAGCCCATGTAGAATATGGAACACAGTGTTTCCCACTACAAGGAGAGACGGGATGGAGGTGTTCATCCATCAGCTACCATCATACTCTGCAATTCTAGGTTGCTGGACAGAGAAAACAAGAAATAGAAAAACCTTGGATTATGAAAAATAGTCCTGAAGTCAGGTGGAAGTGACGGCAGGATACACTAAAGCGGTAAGTTTCACAAGAAAACTACAATCTCATGTAAGAAGTGGGAGGGGTTTTCTCTGTGAGCTAGCTGCATTATACGAAATGGAGACATTTTTAAAAGTATAGGCAGGCATGTGGATGTGCTGGGCAGTCAGAGAAGTAAAATGCAGATAATAGCTGGTGGTTTTTCAGAATCACTGCTGTAAATCTAGTGGAGCCATCATAGAAATTATCAGGTCAATGTAAATCTTAACCACAGTGACTCCACCCATATCTCTGTCTCTTAAGTAGATGAAAATAAATAAGCTGTTACTTCATACTTATTAACAACTACTATTACCAAAAGACAAGCTATGGAGAAAGAAAAACTCTTCTATGCTTTCTATGCTGCATGTAGCTTGGCCTAGTCACTATGAAAAATAGTATGGAGAGTCCTAAAAAATTTAGGGGTCTCGCATTGTAGTGTAGTAGGCTAATCCTCCACCTGGAGTGGCAGCATCTTTTATGGGTGCCAGTTTGTGTCCTGGCTTCCCTACTTCTGATCCAGCTCCCTGCTTAAGAACTGGGAAGGCAGAGGATGACCTACTCCTTGGGCCCTTGCCTACTTTGGTAGTTCTAGCTTTAATTTTTTTTATTATTATTATTATTAAAGATTTGTTTATCTTTATACAAAAGGCAGATTTACAGAAAGAGAAAGAATCATTCACTAGTTCACTCCCAAAATGGCTGCAATGGCCTGAGTTGGTACCCAAAGCCAAGAGCTTCCTCTCAGTACCCTATGTGGATGTAGGCGCCCAAGGACCTGGGCCATCTTCCACTGATTTCCCAGGCCACAAGCAGGGAGCTGGGTTGGAAGCAGAGTGGCTGGAAATCAAGCTAACAGGCAAATGAGATACTAGAGCCACAGGCGGAGACATAGCCCCCACAAGCCAGCACTTTGGCCCCTGGGGAAAGCACAAGATGCCCTTAAGTGCTTGAGTGCCTGCACCACATGGGAGACCCAGATGCAGCTCACAGTTCCTCCTTTCACGTTGGCCTGATCCTGGCCATTGCTGCCATCTCGGGAGTGAACCTGCAGATGCAAGATCTTTTTCTCACTCTGTTTTTCTCTATCATTCTGCCTTTCAAATAAGACAAAGCTTCAAATAGAATAAAATTACCATATGACCCAGCAAACCCTTTTCTGGGTCTATACCCCCCCAAAAAAATGAAATCACTTCCCTAAAAGATGCTATAATGTTCCCGTGTTTATTACAGCATTATTTACAGTAGCTAAGGTATGGGGAAAATAAAATGCTCTACCCACCAGAGGATTAACACGTGTGTGTGTGTGTGTGTGTGTGTGTGTGTTATTCAGCTTTTACAAAGGAGAGCCCACCATTTATCACAATATGAATGAACCTAGAAGATACTGCACTGATTAGCAAAACCAGACACAAAAAGAAACACACTACATAATCTCAGATATTGAAAGTAAAGAGAATTTAAAAGTCAAATACACACAGAGCATAAAATAGTAGATATCAGGTTGGGTGAGGCAATGCGGAGATACAGATCAAAGGAGCTAAAGTTAGCAGATGTGCAGAATGGAAAGATCTAGAGATAAGATGCACAGTTCCTGCTTCTCTGTGGTTTCAGTTATCAAAGATCAAAAGGAACTGCACACAGTGAGATACTGAGGGGAGAGAAAGGGGAAGGAAATCACATTCACAGACTGTTTATTACATATGTTGTTATAATTGCTCTTCGTTATTGGTGTCAATCTGTTATGTCTGATTTGTAAAATAAAAATTCTCATAGGTGTAAAAAAAAACCCATGGTATGTGTTATTTGTAGAGTTTGGTACTATCCACACTTTGGGCATTCTCTGGGGATCTTGGAGATATCCCCATAGATAAGGGGAATGTTCAATGTTAGGACCTTAGTTAATAATGTTACATTTGAGATGATTGCCCTAATGTGTATCTTAGGGGATTGGTGCAATGGCTGCATTGGCTAATTCTCTACCTGTAGTGCTGGCATTCCATATGAGTGCTAGTTCATGTCCCACCCGTTCCACTTCCCTTCCTGCTCGCTGGTTGTGGCCTGGGAAAGCAGTGGAGGATGGCTCAATGCCTTGGGAACCTGCACCCGCAGAGGAGACATGAAAGAAGTTCCTGGATCTTGGCTTTAAATTGGCTCAGCTCTGGTCATTGCAGCCATTGTGGGGAGTGAACCAGCAAATGGAAGATCTTTTTCTCTGTCTCTCCTTGTCTTCATAAATTTGCCTTTCCAATAAAACAAATAAAATATTTTTAATCTCCTTTTTATAAAGATTTATTTATTTTAAACACAAAGTCAGATATACAGAGAGGAAGAAAGACAGAGAGGAAGATCTTCCGTCTGATGATTCACTCCTGAAGTGACCGCAACGGCTGGTGCTGTGCCGATCTGGAGCCAGAAGCCAGGAACTTCCTCCAGGTTTCCCACACGGGTGCAGGGTCCTAAGGCTTTGTGCTGTCCTTGACTGCTTTCCCAGCAAGGAGCTGGATGGGAAGTAGAGCTGCTAGGATTAAAACCAGCACCCATATGGGATCCCGTTGCATTCAAGGCAAGGACTTCAGCCACTAGGCCACGGCGCTGAACCCTAAATCTGCCTTTCTAATAAAAATAAATAAATCTTTTTAAAAATAAATCTTTTCTAAAAAATGTATTGTAGATGCTTTTACCATTAAAAAAAAAAAAAGAGAGAGAGAGAGAGAGGGCAGGGTAGCCTAGCAGCTAACGTGCTCACCTTGCATCCACTGGGATCCCATCTGGGCACTGGGTCATATCCTGGCTGCTCCACTTTCCATCCTGCTCCCTGCTTGTGGCCTGGGAAAGCAGTCAAGGATGGTCCAAAGCCTTTGGACCCTGCACTCGTGTGGGAGACCCGAAAGAAGCTCCAGGCTCCTGGCTTCGGATCGGCTCAGCTCTGCAGCCACTTGGGGAGTAAACCAGTGGGTGGAAGATCTGTCTCTCCTCCTCTCTGTAATCCCAACTTTTCAATAAAGTTTTATTTTTAAAAAGGGCAACTATATAAAGTGATGACTATGTTATTTTGCTTGATTATGGTAATCAGTTCAACATTTACACTGATATCAAAATATCATACTACAAATCTTAAGTATATACAATTAAATTTTTTTTCTAAAGGTCTTACCTCCCCTGTCACAGGACAGGTAAATGACCCAGCAGGCCAGTTCATTAGCGCTGACACATTAGAGTCCCAGCTAGGTCCATTTTACCAGCCAGTCCTTCCCAGTTCAGCTGAGTCTTGCCAAGACTGAGGACTGCATCTTTTTTAAGAGTTGCCTTCTACAGAGGAAGTCACCTTTCCTGAGTGATTGTCTCCTCCAGGGGGCAACAAAGCACAGCCCTTTGCCTCCCTGGGGAGTGGTTAGGAGTATGGTTCAGACAAGGGGCTCTCTGTGGACCAGACTGAACTTGGATTCCATGGGTTCTTCCACTTAACCTACTTAGCTCCTTCCCCGGTCCCTATCCTGCCCTCCTCATTCCCTTAGAAGTTTGTCCTGAGATCACACCCTCAAGAGGTTAGGAACAGCTACATCCAGGATCTCAGGCTCTACTTCTAGGGTGCCCGACAGAAGACACCATTTAATACAGCACACTGAGAACTTGATCCAGGGCAAGACTCATGATCCTAGCACAGCTAGAGCACTAGAGGACATCGAAATGGCCTCTAAGACAGATCTTTGGGCCCAGCACAGTGGCCTAACGGCTAAAGTCCTTGCCTCTAATGTGCCTGGATCCCATATGGGTGCTGGTTCTAATCCCGGCAGCTCCACTTCCCATCCAGTTTCCTGCTTTTGCCCTGGGAAAGCAGTCGAGGATGGCCCAAAGCTTTGGGACCCTGCACCTGCGTAAGAGACCTGGAGGAAGTTCCTGGCTCCTGGTTTTGGATCGGTGAAGCTCCAGCCATTGTGGCTACTTGAGGAGTGAATAATCGAACGGAAGATCTTCCTCTCTGTCTTTCCTCCTCTCTGTATATCTGACTTTACAGTAAATATAAATAAATCTTTAAAAAAAAAAAAGCAGGTCTTTCTGTAAGGTTATGAGCTACATATAGTTTATACATATTAGCTTTATTAGTTTTGCTCTAACATAAAATTCACTCCTGCTGACACTACACTGACATTGAAGGCAGGGAAATAGAATGACTCCTTTCATTTCCAGTTTCTTTGCTCTGTATGGAGGCAACTACTGTTTGAGTCAAACAATGGACCTGTGATCAGACCTGATCAATCACATTCGCATTGCCACAGAGCTTATCTGGCATGTGATGCAATCAGAGTTATTGAAATATAGGATTGTTAAAGAGACAGAACACCTGCCCTTTTCTCCCTGAACAGAGAGCATCCAGGGCTTCTGGATTTTAGTGTGAGGTATCTGAGCATACACTGGTGCTGTGAAGGACGCAAGTCCTAGTTTACATTGCTAGAGCTCTTGGTTCAAACACCAAACAAAGCCATCCTTACCCTAGATTACAACTCTGAGATGACACAGGCTAGTGAGTTCTTTTTCATTTTCATTAGTAATGGGTTAGATTTCATAATACAACCAGAGCAGTTCTGACAGTTGCGACGATGTTAAGCCTAAAGCTACTGGAAAATGCTACGTGGTCATCTGAAGAGACCCTGAGTGACACAGAAACCTATTCATAAAGAAGAAAATAATAAGGAATTATAATCAAGATATGGGGAAAAGGAGAGATAGCAATTGCTGAGAGTCTTGTCTAAGCACTAGGATTCTGTCGCCCTGGGGTTGTCAGTTAAAGCTTTTAAACACATTCTGATTTTTGCTTAAAGGAATAAGAGGTCATATTACTTCCAAAAAGAATTCTAATATAACATCCTTTCCTTGTTTTTGCTTTGAGTTATTTTGTTTTTGTTTTCAAAGAATATATATTCTGAATATTGATCTTTTTTTAAGATTTATCTTTATTATTTTTTTTTATTGGAAAGGCGGATATACAGAGAGGAGAGACAGAGAGGAAGATCTTCCGTCCCATGATTCACTGCCCAAGTGAGCGCAGTGGCTGATGCTATGCCGATTCGAAGCCAGGAGCCTCTTCCGGGTCTCCCACGCGGGTGCAGGGTCCCAAAGCTTTGGGCCGTCCTCAACTGCTTTCCCGGGCCACAGGCAGGGAGCTGGAAGGGAAGCAGGGCTGCCGGGATTAGAACCAGCGCCCATATGGGATCCCGGGCGTGCAAGGTGCGGACCTTAACCACTTGCGCCACTGCACCGGGCCCAAATATTGATCTTTTGGTTATTGTTTGCTGCTAATAATTCTTTTTTTAAGATTTATTTTTTTAGGGCCCGGTGGCGAGGCCTAGCAGCTAAAGTCCTCGCCTTGAACGTGCCGGGATCTCATATGGGCACCGGTTCTAATCCTGGCAGCTCCACTTCCCATCCAGCTCCCTGCTTGTGGCCTGGGAAAGCAGTTGAGGATGACCCAATGTTTTGGGACCCTGCACCACGTGGGAGACCCAGAAGAGGTTCCTGGTTCCCACCTTCAGACCGGCACAGTACCGGCCGTTGCACTCACTTGGGGAGTGAATCATCGGATGGAAGATCTTCCTCTCTGTCTCTCCTCCTCTCTGTATATCTGACTTTCCAATGAAAATAAATAAACCTTTTTTGGAAAGATTTATTTATTTTTATTACGAAGTCAGATATACAGAGAGGAGGAAAGACAGAGAGGAAGATCTTCTATCCGATGATTCACTCCCCCAGGTGGCTGCAATGGCTTAAGCTGATCCAATCCAAAGCCAGGATCCCAGAGCTCTTCCAGGTCTCCCATGTGGGTGAAGGGTCCTAAGGCTTTGGGTCATCCTCGACTGCTTTCCCAGGCGACAAGCAGGGAGCTGGATGGGAAGTGGGGCTGTCAGGATTAGAACCAGAGCCCATGTGGGATCCTGGTGCGTACAAGGTGAGGACTTTAGCTGCGAGACCATCGCACAGGGCTCAAGATATTTATTTATTTATTTATTTATTTATTTCTTTATTTGAAGGCAGAGTTACAGAGGGAAAAGCAGGGATCTTCCATCTGCTGGTTTACTCCCCAAATGGCCACAATGGCCAGGACCTGACCAGACCAAAGCCAGGACCCAGGATCTTCATCCAGGTCTCCCACATGGGTACAAGGGCTAAGTACTTGGGCCATCTTCCTTGTTTCCCAGGAACATTACCCGTGAGCTGGATTGGAAGTGGAGCAGTCAGGATTTGAATCACGTCCACTTAGAATGCTGGCATTGCAGGAGGCACTGTAATCTGCTGTGACACAATGCCCTCTTCTGTAAGTCATTTCTTCTACTCAGTACCTTGTCTTTTACTTTGTGTTATTTCCTACTGTTGAAAGGTTATGATTTTATAGTGTTTAAATGAACAATCTTAATCAACAATTTTTGGATTATTATATAAGATTCTTTACATTGAAGGTGATGGAAATCCAAAACATTTGTTGTTGTTTTTTTTTAAAGATTTATTTATTTATTGGAAAGTTAGACATACAGAGAGGAGGAGAAAGAGGAAGATCTCTCCCATCCGATGATTCACTCCCCAAGTGAGCGCAACGGCCAATGCTATGCTGGTCCAAAGCCAGGACCCAGGAACTTCTTCCAGGTATCCCACATGGGTGCAGGGGCCCAAAGCTTCAGGCCGTCATCGACTGCTTTCCCAGACCACAAGCAGGGAGCTGGATGGGAAGTGGAGCTGCCGGGATTAGAACTGGCACCCATATGGGATCCCGGCATGTTCAAGGCGAGGACTTTAGCTGCTAGGCCCTGCACAGAGCATTCTAATCTTGCTTTGTAGATACAAAATCTTCTCTTGTCTCTGGGAATATTAATTAGAACACATACTTAAGTGATCATGTTTGTATTTATTGTATTTTACCCAGGAGATGATAGCCGTGGGGGGAAGCTGGTCTCCCACATGAATGGCAAAGGTTCAGTCGCTTGAGCCATCACCACATTCTGCCTCCTAGGAGCCATATTAGCAGGAAGTTGAATGGGAAGTTGATGGAACTGGGACCATTTTTAGGTCTTCCCCCCTACCCTACTCCATGTTGTTGACCTCAGTTCCTCAAGTTGCTTTTTCTCCTGGTTGATGTCTTTCATATTGAAGCTAACAGCCTTTCTCCACTGCCAGGAACTACAGCTTTGGGTTGCAGGTACAATTTATTGACTGTCCTCTTACGATAATGGAAATGGTTAAGGTCTGGCAGTTTGTGTGGGCTAAAATACTAAACTTCAGCTCATAAGCATTTGTCTCTGGATTAGTCAATATCTCTAGATAAGACTCTTCCTATTTTGCTCAGGAAAGGCAGTGGACAGTGAATACAGGTGGAATTGTCCTGGAGAGCGCAGTTCAGGGTGAGGGTCTGGGATCAGAATGCAGACCTCGATTCCCAGCATTTTGCTCCAGCGGCACCTGTCCCCCAGCTTTGCCTGAGCTCCCTGTGTCCAGAGTCAGAGTCTAATCTTTCCAGTTGCCAAACTCTAGTTTTCTGTCCAAGTGGGAGGACTTTAAAAATGTGCCCAAGCACCAGCTTTCAGCCTCTGACCTCAGAGTCACCCACCTCTTTCTGGAGGACTGCAGCACAAGCTGTTAGCTCACTCCTATCTCCCTGGCAGAACTAAGGAAACTGAAAGCAATGTTAAAGCAAATGCCAAAGATGAAAGATTGTGAGCAGTTATCAAAAACTTATTTGGGTCATGTAAGGAGGAGCCAATGGACAAACCAAAGAAGCTGGTTTGCCCAAGCTTAGAAAAACAGTGCCTGTAGGGTGTGTGTGTGTGTGTGTGTGTGTGTGTGTGTACTCAGGCAAATAAGCTTAAGAGTCAAAGTTAAAGGAATTCCAAGGACAAATGACTGGGTAAGACTCAGGGCTGGCTAGCTTCCTACAAGGCAATAAAATCCCTGGTTTTAACCACACATTCAGGCCCATAAAATCATGGAATCTACTAGTTCCCAATGTTAAACTGTAACTATATAAGCCCATAAAACTGTCTGCTATTTCAATCATTGTAGATTAATTAGGTACTTAGTGCAATGGAATTTCATTTCCTAGGTGTGGCATGTGGGATAAATTTCCATCCTGTATATCCTATACAAGGTTCTCCTTTTATTCTGGGATTTCAAATGTGCCCCCTCAATTTCTTAAGAATAGGCAGTCATGATTTTGCCATTTTTTCTAAGTGTAAAATTGTCAGAGGGGGAATGTCTAAAATATTTGTTCTTAACATCACTAGCTGGGTCCTGCCTCAATGACTGTTCTTTTTGACCTTGTAGAATTTGTCCATTCATTCCCAGCCCCCAATCTGGTATGGAAAATAAGAGAGATCACATTGGACACAAGCGTAGAATGTGAGAAGGAGTCTTTTCCCCCCCAGATTTATTTATTTTTATCGGGAAGACAGACTTATGTAGAACAGGAGAGATAGAAAGATCTTTCATTTGCTCATTCACACCCCAAATGGCAACAACAACCAAAGCTAAGTCAATCAGATGCCAGGATCCAGGAGCTTCTTCCAGGTCTCCCATGCAGGTACAGGGACAGAAGACTTTGGGCTGTCCTCTACTGTTTTCCAAGGCAACAAGCAGTGAGCTGGATAGAAAGTGAAGCAGCTAGAACACGAACCTGAGCCCATATAGGATCCCGGTGCTTGGAAATAGAGGATTAGTCAATGGACCATCATAGCAGGCCCAAGAATCCTTCCCCCACCCCCCAAGAATCTTTATTAGCAAAGCTCGGTGACTGCAGCTGCTGGTACACTCTAGGAGCCAACTTGCTGCATGGCCAAATCTGGGGTTTTTAAGCTTATATTGGTGAATAGTCAGGGGATTTTTTTAGCATATCACATTCTGGGTGGTGTGCAATAGTCATCCAATAAACTAAGGTGGAATCATCCAGTCAATTTAGGTGGCGCACAGTACAAACTATCCAATCAACTTAGGTGGAGCACAATATAAAACATCAACTTAAATTCAAACCACACCTTAAGCCACTCAGCTAACATGTTTACAAAAGCAGATAGCTGTGGTTAGCTATGCTCAGAACTTAGCCAAAGAACACTTACTGGAAACACATACCAGAAATGACAAGAGTTGCTAAGAAACTATACCAAAATGGAGTCACTTCTGCCCACTTCTGTAGGGTGTTATCACTTGTTTGTACCCTGTCACAAATTTACCTTTATTTTAGTGACGTTTGGGGAGGAAGCAGTTGTAGGCCTATGAATTCATTTCCCCTTTGTGACCACAGATTTATTTCTCCTCTTTATCACACAGAACTTTTTAAAGTTTATTTGAAAGGCGAGGAGATCACAGGTAGACGGGGCATATGTTCAGAGTTGGAGTGAGTCAGGAGGGGAGGAGTGGGAGAGAAGTCTGAGTTTATTTCATCTTGTGTCTACAGGATGATAGAGAGCACCCCTCTGTTTTGTCACTCTTCATGGTGCCCTAGGTGCTGGAAGAAGGGTCACTGGATTGATAGGCAAATACGATTTACCCTAGAGGAGCAGGAGTGTGGCTTTTAGCGGCTCACCCTAAGCTAGCTAGCTACCTACCTGTCCCACTTCACAGATTTCTAACCCTTAATCTAAAGTTTGCTGAAGGGCATAGATTTATCACATTTTCTGTAGTTGCTTCCTGCTGAGTAGGGATGTAGGACTTGCTTAATGCCAGTTTGGAATGCTGTGTCTCATCTAATGGATTCTTCTCACAAGCTGAAGAATTTCTGCAGTGCCACCACATTTTCGTCATTACTCTTGGAAGTAGTTGGCTCCTTTGCATAGGAGTTAACAGCATATGTGGTCTAATCATGCATGTATACACTAAGTCCAGGCCACATATTCATGCATGCTGGTCCCTAAGTTGGAAGATCTTCATGTATCTAAGGCCAACATGAGAGGAAAGGACAGGTGGCTTGCTGATGCCAAAAGCCATTGGCTACCCCTACTCCTCATAACGGATGCTGCAGCCTGGCCCAGGGAGTCCCAATGGGCTGGCTCTGGGAGCCCTTGGCCTGGCCTGCATCCAGCCCTGGCTCTCTCATGCTCTGTCAGGTGCAGGTCCTTTCAGGCCCTTCCCAGCCTGTCCCCAGGCCCAGGCCCGGCTAGAATTTAAAAAATAAAATCATTTTTTATTTGGAAAGTCAAAGTTACAGAGAGAAAGGAAGAGACAGACACATAGAGAGAGTCCTACTTGCTGTTTCACTCTCCAGATATCTGCAATGGATAGTGCTGAGCCTGGCTAAAGCCAGTTTCTTCTGGGTCTCCCACATGGGTTGCAAGGGTTCCAAATTCTTGGGTCATATTCTGATGCCTTTTCTAGGATATTGGCAGAGAGCTGGATTAAAATCTGCCTTTCAGTTTAAAAAAAAAAAAAAAAAGAAGGTTGGGCCCGGTGGCGTGGCCTAGCAGCTAAAGTCCTCGCCTTGAACGCACCAGGATCCCATATGGATGCCAGTTCTAATCCCCGCAGCTCCACTTCGCATCCAGCTCCCTGCTTGTGGCCTGGGAAAGCAGTCGAGGATGACCCAATGCTTTGGGGCCCTGCACCTGTGTGGGAGACCCAGAAGAGATTACTGGATCCTGGCTTTGGATCGGCATAGCGTTGGCCATTGCGGTCACTTGGGCAGTGAATCATCGGATGGAAGATCTTCCTCTCTGTCTCTCCTCCTCTCTGTATATCTGAATCTTTTAAAAAAAAGAGTTTAAACGACACTGCCTGGTGGATGTAGAGCCCTTTTTTTTTTAAGATTTATTTTATTTTTATTGCAAAGGCAGGTATACAGAGAGGAGGAGAGACAGGTGATAAATCTTCCATCCAATGATTCACTCCCCAAGGGGTCGCAATGACCGATGCTGAGCTGATCCGAAGCTAGGAGCCTGGAGCTTCTTCCAGGTCTCCATGTGGGTACAGGATCCCAAGGCATTAGGCCATCCTCAGCTATTTTCCCAGGCCACAAGCAGAGAGCTCTATGGGAAGCAGGGCTGTGGGGATTAGAACTGGCACCCATATAGGATCCGGGCTCATTCAAGGTGAGGACTTTAGCCGCTAGACCACTGCGCCGAGCTCCCAGAGCCCATTTTTAAAAATTAACCTTTAATTTATTATTTTTTTTAAGATTTGTTGATTTATTTATTTTGGAAAGGAGGATTTACAGTGAGAGGGAGAGACAGGAAGAAAGATCTTCCAACCATTGCTTCATTCCTCAAGTGACCACAACAGCTGGAACTGAGTTACTCAAAGCCAGGAGCCAGGAGTTTCTTCCAGGTATCCCACATGGGTGCAGGGCACTAAGGTTTTGGGCCATCCTCTATTGCTTTTCCAGACCATAAGCAGAGAGCTGGCTGAGAAGCGGAGCTTCTGGGACACAAATTGGCATCCATATGGGATGCTAGTACTTGTAAGGCAAGGATTTAGCTACTAAAGCCATGGTGCCAGACCCTTTATTTTAATTCTTAGTTGAAAGACAGACAGATACAGACAAAGCTGCTATCCCCTAGTTCTCCACAAAGGTTTCCAACAGCCAGGAGGTGCCAGATCTGGATGCTGGGCACTCAGTGCAGGTCTCCCATGTTATTGGCAGGAACCCTGAGGACTTGAGCTTTCAACCCTAAAGAGGATCCAGGTCTGCCTCCCAGGATGCTCAGTAGTGGGAAGCTGGATTAGGGAGTAGTGGGAGTGGAGCTGGTACTCAAACCCAGGCATTCTGCCCCAATCCCCTAAGTGTCATCTTAATTTCTAGCGCAAATGCCCACCCCCATTTTTAACATAAACCCCCCTCAGATGATCTCAGATGATCGTTTCAAGTGCTTCGCCTCAACTTTTCAGATTTTAATGGATATAAGTAGCACTAGGGGAAGCAGAATGGATTACCAGTTGGGTATCTCATATTCAAATTGCTTGGGGACTGCAACTGTGGCAAAACAAGTTAAGCTGCCACCTGCAATGCCACCCACTAACATCCCATATAAACACTTGTTTGGTTGTTCCAGTACCCTGCTAATGCACCTGAGAAAGCAGTGGAAAATGGCTCAAGTCTTAGGGCCCCTGCACTCACATGGGCTTTCTATTGATTTATTCCCAAAATGCCCACAGTAGCCAGAGTTGAGCCAAGCCATGCCAGCCAGGAATTCCGTCCGAATCTCAGAGACTCAGACAAGCACCAACACCTGCTGCTATCCAAGGGCATTAATAGGAAGCTAGCTAGGAGATGAAGTAGATGGGACTTGAATCAACACTCCGATATGGTAGTTGTCCCAAGCTACATTCAATATGCTATGCCCCAATGGTCACCCCTAAAACCATGGATTTTTTTTTTAATAAGGAAGAAAAGGAAAATAGATATTGATGAATAGCTAGAAGTGTCTGCCCTATACTCATACATGCTACGTCCCATACATGTGATAAATTCTGTGAGCTAAATTCCCAGAAGTGGGAATTTCTAGATCAAGAAATCTTCCATGTATATTTTCATGGTTTTGCCCTAGTTGCCAAATAACCCTCCATAGAATCTATGCCAGTCTCAACTTCCACTAGAAAATATAAGAGTGCTTATTTTTCAAACTTTGTTCAACTTAGGGGAATTTCCCCATAAATTGTCAGACTCTCCTTCCTCTTTAGGGCTGGATAATATTTCATTCTATGTAAAGAAGCTTTATGTTTATGGAGCTTTGTGTTCAATTCAAAATATCTAGGCCACAGGTTGTGTTCTCTGAAATAAGAGGCCCAGATGAAGTTTGGGTTATGGAAAAAAATGAAGAAGAAGCCAAACTGGGGAGAGGAATTTGGCAGATTCTAAACAATGATGCAGGCCCAAGAAAGCCTTGGCCAAGTGAGCAAGGAGATTTTGAGCAAAATTTGCCTGTTGTCTGTGGGCTGCCATGGAAAGGACTTGACCTTGGAGAGGCACCTGTACTGAGGCAGATGCTGCAGGAGTTGACAACTACTGCATGCTGTCTGCTGCCAGCACTCCCTGCAATGAGCAATAAAATTTTTCTTGAAAGTGATCTGTGTAACATGTCTCCATGCTGGCCACATTTTTCCCTTCTCCTGGGGCAGTGGGGGAGATTTCATGTATTGTAGGAAATAAGCAAAGTGGATTTCCCCCCCAGATATGGATATTTAAATAGAGATTTGGTTGCAAATCTAGTAAGCTCCAAAACAAGACACTTTCAAGTATGACATAATTCTCTAAATTCTTTTTTGCTCCCTTTGGACATCAAAAAACTCCCAGATCAAATGCTTGTTCCATAGTGTGCTTTCAAAATCTGAACTTTGGTCTGAGGATACTATAGAGAAGAAAAGGAAGGAGAGGTAGCAGAGAAAAGCTATGGGAAATGTAGGCCCCTATTTTATTCTAGATGAACCCTGGAGAAAGAGAGGCAGCTTAAGAATTCAACTGGACTTCAAGAGCAGGAAGTTCTTGTTCCATTCCATATTTGGGATCTGGAAGGAGGTCACCACAGATGGCCTTAACTGAACTCAGTGGAGAGCAGTGCACAGAGTGGCCAAGCAGGGGAAAAGCCTGCACCAGGCTTCTCTAATGCCCATGATCTTTCAGTAGAGCAAATGCTAGCTGAGAGGCGCGAGGCAGCAGGGGGCTACTGGGTGGATTGGTCAACAAGGAGAGGGACAGAGGTGGCAGGACAGGACTCAGAGGTGTCCACAGGAGCAACAAAATCTGACAAGAGGCTAAGTCATCAGAGCTAAAATCAAGAAAGAATGGATGTTATCAGCTGTAGGTATAAGCAGGAGGCAGACATACCTTCACTTCCACTTGGTCAACCAGATGCTCTCTGAGAGCATCTGGCAAAGGCAAAACCCTAAGAATATGAAGGTTTATTTCTCAAAGATTCTTTAGTCATATTTCTATCTTAACAGAGAACTCCAAAACACAACGTTCCTAGAACCAGCAGCTACTATAACATGTCTTTCTCATGATAGAGGATGGGATTACAAGAGGGAAGCCAAAAACACAGGTACATTTAAAGCTTCTGCTCATGATAAATTCACTAACACTCCATTAGCAAAGCTCACAGTCATCGAGCATAGGAATGAATCGTGTAGGTCAATAGGGAGCCTATCTACCACAGAAATTAGGTATTGTCTGATTGACTGGGCCTGGTGCGATGGCGCCTAGCTTCAGATTGGCTCAGCTCCTGTTATTGTGGCCACTTGGGGAGTGAACTAATGGACAGAAGCTCTTTCTCTCTGTATCTCCTTCTCTTTGCAAATCTGAATTTTCAATAAAAAATAAATAAAATCTTAGAAAACAAAAGGGGCTGGCACAGTAGCCTAGTGGCTGAAGTACTCGCCTTGCACACACAGACATCCCATATGGGTGCCAGGATCCCATATGGGCGTTGGTTCTTGTCCCTGACACCCTGCTTCCCATTCAGCTCCCTGCTTGTGGCCTGGGAAAGCAGTCAAAAATAGCACAAAGCCTTGGGTGTCTACCCCCTAGTAGGAGACCCAGAGGAGGCTCCTGGCTTCAGATCGGCTCAGCTCTGGAATTTGTGGCCACCTGGGGAGTGATTTTAAAAATCTACCTTTCCGGGCCCGGCATGGTGGCACAAGTGGTTAAGGTCCTCACCTTGCACGCCCGGGATCCCATATGGGCGCTGGTTCTAATCCCACAGCCCCGCTTCCCATCCAGCTCCCTGCCTGTGGCCTGGGAAAGCAGTCAAGGACCCTGCACCTGCGCGGGAGACCCAGAAGAGGCTCCTGGCTTCGGATCGGCATAGCATCGGCCGTTGTGCTCACTTGGGGAGTGAATCATCAGACAGAAGATCTTCCTCTCTGTCTCTCCTCTCCTCTCTGTATATCCGCCTTTCCAATAAAAATAAAATAAATCTTTTTTAAAAAATCTACCTTTCCAATAAGAATAAATATATTTTTTTAAAATACCAAAAAACAGGGCCCAGCAGCGTGGCTTAGTGGCTAAAACCTTGCCTTGAACATGCCAGGATCCCATATCAGCGCCAGTTCTAATCCCGGCAGCTCCACTTCCCATCCAGCTCCCTGCTCGTGGCCTGGGAAAGCAGTGGAGGACGGCCCAAAGCTTTGGGACCCTGCACCCATGTGGGATACCTGGAAGACGCTTGTGGATCCTGGCTTTGGATCAGCATAGCATTGGCCGTTGCTCTCCCTTGGGGAGTGAATCATCAGATGCTCTCTGTCTCTCCTCCTCTCTGTATATCTGACTTTGCAATAAATAAATAAATCTTTAAAAAAAATATCAAAAAATAAGTAAAGAGATTGAGCAGGGGGTATCAGTGCTGTGGCTCAACAAGCTGATCCTCACCTTCAAGCACCAGCTTCCCATATGGATGTTGGTTCATGTCCCTGCTGTTCCATTTCCCCTTTAGCTCCCTGCCTGTGGCCTGGGAAAGCAGTGGAGGATGGCCCAAAGCGTTGGGACCCTGCACACCCACATGGGAGACCCAGAAGAAGCTCCTGGCTCCTGGCTTCTGATTGTCTCAGCTCTAGCTTTCATGGCCACTGGGGAGTGAGCCAACAGATAGAGATCTTTCTCTGTCTCTCCTTCTCTCTGTAAATCTTCCTAATAAAAATAAATCAATCCTTAAAAACACACACACACGCTCAAAAATAAGGACATTGACCAAATTATTACGTTAGACTAAGGTTGCTGGACAGGGCAAAAACTTAATTTTTGCCTCTGCTACCCTGTAGACAAGGACTTATCTTGGGTCAAGTTCCCTAGACACTGAATCTAAGGTAGGGATCTTGGTATACCTGGTTTATTGAGCTTGTACTCCCAGGAATAGCATGACAGGAAGTGAGACAGGAATAGAAAAGGAGAAGAAAACACAGCAGGAGTGATTATGGTTTGTGAAGGAACAAGCAGAGAACGTGGTGATAACCGGAATTCAATCTGATCTTGTAGGAGGCTGGTGTGAGAGCTGGTCTGCAGAGTTGTCCCCGGTACAGGAGCTGAGCTTTCCTGCCTTTGTCAGGAAGTCCTTGGCTCCTTCCTCTTCTCCAGGCTGGCCATAGCTGCCAGGCATTCCTTTGTGAAGTGGTAACTATAGGCCAATGGCAGTTCAGTAGTAGGAGCGAACTGTGAGCTGGTATTCACCAAATCTCACGACAGCTGGAGCTGTACTGACTGCAGTAGCAGCCCCTGTTGCATGACTCGTGAAAGACCAGGCCAAAGTACAATTACTGTATTTTTTTTTATATACTCATAGTAAATACTGTTATTTGTCTCCTAATATTCACTCTCTCCCATTTGTTTTGTTTTACCAAAAGAAACGCAAACAAAATTTGTTCAATATTTAACTGTCTGGCATAAAAAACTACATTTCTTAAATTCCCTTCTGGCCTGGTTGCACTAGCCTAGTGGCTAAAGTCCTTGTCTTGGAAGCACAGGGATCCCATGTGGAAGCTGGTTCTAATCCCAGGAGCCCCGCTTCCCATCCAGCTCCCTGCTTGTGGCCTGGGAAAACAGTTGAGGACAGCCCAAAGCCTCGGGACCCTGCACCTGCATGGTGACCTGAAAGGGGTCCCTGGTTCCTGGCTTCAGATCGGCACTGCACCAACCGTTGCGGTCACTTCAGGAGTGAATCATTGGCGAAAGATCTTTCTCTCTATCTCTCCTCCTCTCTGTATATCTGACTTTATAATGAAAATAAAATAAATCTTTTTAAAAAAAGAAATGGAATTTCTGGTTATTGGAATATATGTGTATCTTCTATTTCAGCAAGTACTGCTAAGTTTATGTCTAAAATGGTTCCATCAATTGATATTCCCACCAAAAGTATGAGTTCTCGTTTTTCCATATGCTGGCAACACTAGGTAAGGAAAAACTTTTTTCCCCAGATTAATGGATGTAATGATAACTTTTGTTTGTTTTTGAAAGATATATTTATTTTTACTGGAAAGACAGATTCACAGAGAGGAGACAGAAAAGATGCTCCATCCACTGGTTCATCCCCCAGTGGCTACAGCGGCCAGAGCTGAGCTGATCCAAAGCCAGGAGGCAGAAGCCTCTTCCAGGCCTCCCATGTGAGTGCAGGGACCCAGAGCTCTGGGCCATCCTCTACCGCCTTCCCAGGCCACAGCAGAGAGCTGGATGGGAAGTGGAATGGCCGGGACACAAACTGGTACTCACATGGGATCCCAGTGTTTGCAAGGTGAGGACTTTCAGCCACTAGACAACTGTGCTGGGCCCAATGGTAACTTCTTGTCTGTCTTTTCTTTTCCCACATTGCTGACAAGTTGGAACGTGTTGCATTTTTTTCATGTATGAATTGCCCCTTATATTTTTTCCACATGTTAATATTGAGGCATTCGTCACATTTACTGTTCTATAGCAATTCTTTTATATATTCTATTCATAGTATTCACTGTATGTATCATCTCCCAGTGTGAGGTTTGCTTTCTAAAAAAATAAAAAGTTTTATTGCAGTGTGATTCACATATCATAAAATTTACTCATTAAAAGCGTGCACATCAGCGGGTTTTAGATATGTTCATAGAGTTGTCCAAGCATCACTGCGATCTAATTTTAGAGCATGTTTATCAACACCCAACCAAACCCCAACTTAAGAGTAGTCACGCCCTGTTCTCTCTCCTTTATCTATGTTCTGTCTCCACAGATTTGTTGATTATGGACCTTTCTTATAAATGCAGTCACATACTGTGCAATCTTTTCAACTGGCTTTTTTTCACTTAGGATAATGCATTCCAGTTTTATCTATGCTACTGCCTGGATGGTTAACTTGATGGTACTAGCTGTTACTGCATCTGTTTTGTATTTTGATTTAATAAAATGTATCAGTTTTTTCTTTAGACTTACGATTTTTCCCTTAAGATATCCTGTAATTTCAAGGTTTTTTTTTTTCTTTTCATTCTTTAAAAAAAAAAACTTGACAGAAAAGTGGGACAGAGAAACAGAGGCAGAGAGCCGCGTGAGCTGGCTCACTCTCTGTTAGCAGAGCTGGGGACACATCGAGACCTCCCAAGGACCTGCAAGGCCCTGATCACTTGAACATCCCTGGATCTGTGTTAGCAGAAAGTTGGAGCAGGAGCTGGGTAACTCACCCAAGTCCTCTTTGTGGGACATGAGTATCTTATTTTGTTTTTCTCTCAAGATGCATTGATTTGAAATCAGAGAGAGAAACAATATCTTCCATATGCTGGTTCACTCCTCAAATGCTTGGGCCAGACAAACACTGAGAGCCAGAAACTCCATCTGGATCTCTCATTTGGATGGGTGGAGGCCCAAGCACTGGGGCCATTGAATGCTGCCCTCCAGGGGCATTCGAGGCCATCAGGCTCCAAAGCAGAGCAGCTGGGCCATGAACCAACACTCTGTTATGAGAGACCAGCCCTGTAAGTAGCAACTTAACCTGCACTTCCACAATGCAAGCCCCAGGACATGGATGCCTTTAGTCATTAGACTTAATGCTCACCTCACAGTTTTTATTTTCATATTTTAAAGTCAGTTATTGGGCCTGGTGCAGTAGCCTAGCAGATAAAGTCCTCACCTTGCATGCACCAGGATCTCATATGGGCGCCAGTTCGTGTCTCAACAGCCCTGCTTCTCATCAAACTCCCTGCTTGTGGCCTGGGAAAACAGTCAAGGACGGCCCAAAGCCTTGGAAGCCTGCACCCGCGTGGGAGACCCAGAAGAAGCTCCTGGCTCTTAGCTTCAGATCAGCTCAGCTCTGGCTGTTATGGCCACTTGGGGAGTGAGTCATTCGACAGAATGAGTTTCTTCTGTCTCTCCTCCTCTCTGTATATCTGACCTTCCAATGAAAATAAATACATCTATATTTTATAGAAAGATGCTTCTT
This sequence comes from Ochotona curzoniae, assembly GCF_017591425.1. Lineage (NCBI taxonomy): Eukaryota > Metazoa > Chordata > Mammalia > Lagomorpha > Ochotonidae > Ochotona > Ochotona curzoniae. Next base: position 18,235,566 of record NW_024465894.1, on the reverse strand, counting down.
TTTTAAAAATGCATTTTAAAAATGCATTTTAGGAAAACAAGTCATGGACATGGACAGCAGTTTCCACACACGGCGGCTCTCTGGTCTTTTCAGAGTTTCTATCTGTAGCCCTGCAGAACCACTGGCCATCTGCTCCTTCAGAAGCAAACCCTCACTTCTTTGCAGTTGTATATCTGACTTTGCAATAAAAAAAATAAATAAATCTCTTTAAAAATAATAATAATAAATAAGGGGCCTTTTCTTAAGATGGAAAGTATGATGTTTGTGCTTCAAATCAGCCAAAGATGCACTCAGCTCCCTAGGTTAAGGAGAGCTAAGAGGTTTTCTTTCTTTCTTTATTTTTATCTTTTTATTGCAAAGTCAGATACAGAGGAGGAGATACAGAGAGGAAGATCTTCCGTCCAATGATTCTCTCCCCAAGTGAATGCAACAGCCAGTGCTGTGCAGATCCAAAGCCAGGAGCCAGGAATTTCCTCCAGGTCTCCCATGCAAGTGCAGGGTCCCAAGGCTTTGGGCCGTCCTTGACTGCTTTCCCAGGCCACAAGCAGGGAGCTGGATGGGAAGTGGAGCTGCTGGGATTAGAACCAGTGTCCATATGGGATCCTGGTGCATGCAAGGTGAGGACTTTAGCCACTAGGCCACCGTGCTGGGCCCAGGTTTTCAGCACTAAAGAATGGAAGAGGGCCCGCACGGTGGCCTAGCGGCTGAAGTCCTCTTCTTGAATGCACCAGGATCCTATATGGGCACCAGTTTTCTTTTTTTTCCTTTTTTTTTTTTGACAATCTTTACATAGTTAATTAGGGCACAAAGGTTCAAAGGCTACAGGAAAGTGGGTAAGACTATTATTTCCACATTGTTTTCTCTATATCTGGGGTAAAGGGGAAGATAAAGGGAGAAGCCCCACCCAGTCTTCCACCCATCTTCGGTCCCTGATGTGGTGCATGCTCCGAGGATCTTGCTCAAGTGGTTCTGATAGTTCAACAGTTATAAATTGCTGCCAGTCTTGCCATTCCAAGCACGATGAGGTCGCTGCAGAATCCACTAATTGACATAGTCCACCTTAGAGTCTCCATTTGCACAGTTCTTCACTACCAACATATGGCTGGGGTAGTTCATTGATTTGTTCTGTCCTCTGTTGTGGTGCCAGGTTCTGATAGGGTGCCATATCCTCCATGTGCACCTGGTTATGCTCTCCACTGCTCCATCTGAGCCTCTTAGGAGGCATGGGCGCCAGTTCTAATCCCGGCAGCCCTGCTTCCCATCCAGCTCCCTGCTTGTTGCCTGGGAAAGCCATCAAGGACAGCCCAAAGCCTTGGGACCTTGCACCCGTGTGGGAGACCCGGAAGAAGTTCCTGGTTGCTGGCTTCGGATTGGTGCAGCATCGGCCATTGTGGTCACTTAGGGAGTGAATCATTGGACAGAAGATCTTCCTCTCTGTCTCTCCTCCTCTGTGTGTATCTGCCTATGCAATAAAAATAAGTAAATCTTAAAAAAAAAAAGAATGGAAGTACACTGAATGCCAACAAAATGACCAAAATCTCTTAATTGTTCAGTGTGAATGGAATAAATGCTGATGGGAGAAAACAATTTCATGACAATTGCTTCAATGTCACCAGAAAGGACAGCAGATGCTGCTTGCACGGCAGAATGTGCACTGGACAGCCAACGTTTTTTATACAATCACCCAAGCTTTATTCTAACCTTAAACATTATGCAAACAGCTACCAACATTTTATGTGTTTTCACTCCAACAAAAGCAGCAAAATTTTTCTAGTAACTCCCAACTCAATTGGAAAAATCTCTGCAAAAAAAATGTGCTTTTGTTTCTGAAATCTCATCTGCAAGGAATTTTACTCAAAATAATGTGTAAGCAAAACATTTTCACAACAAAGGGGTAATTTTTCTGCATTGTGACTATTTGCATCTAAGGCACTGATATTTAAAAGTGAGGCATTTCAGGCCTTTTAATAATCACTGTTCAGTAAATGAAGTCTTAAGATGTTCCCATCCTGTTTTGGAGTGCTAGTTTAAGTCTTGGCTACTCTACTTCCCATCCAACTTCCTTGGAAGACACTCAGAGAAAGCAGCAGATGATGGCTAAGTAACCATGCCCTTGCCACCCATGTGTGAGACCTAGATGGAGCTCCTGGCTCCTCGCTTTGGCATGGTACAGACCTGGCTTTGGCGGGTGTTTGTGGAGAATGAGCCAGCAGATGGAAAATACCTCTGTGTCTCTCTGTCGCTTTGTCTCTCAAGTAAGATGAAAACAAATGTAAAATAAATAAATAAACAAATGGAGTTATCACATTCTTAAAACAGTGGAAGATTTTGTCCTGGCATTTCAAAAATTTGCTTTCAATTTTGGACTGGAAAATATTCTGAATGACTGATGATGATGATACAAAGTGTGGGAAATTATTATAACTTCTGCATTTATTTATATCTTCATCTCAACTTTGCTTAATGGAAAACTTATTTTATCACTTCCCTAGTACACATGGGAGAAATTACACTTTTTTTTTTTTTTTTTGCTTAGACAAGTGTATAGTTTATATCTGGCTTTTCACCATTTTTGGTACTGAATGAATACTTGCACACTGTTGCAAATGAATATTTTCCTCATTAATATGTAAATGTGCACAGTTCAGAAGATTCATCATGAAATTTACACTTGCATTTGGCATATGGAAGTAAAAACATGCACAAATTAGAAATGGGTAAATGTGGGTCAGCATTGTGGCACAGTATGTTAATCCAAGCTTATGATGCTTGTTGGAGTGCCAGCTTGACTCCTAGCTGGTTCATTTCTGACTTGGCTCCCTGTTAATGCCCTGGGCAAAACAATGGAAGACGGACCAAGTGCTTGGGTACCTGCTACATAGGAGACCTGAAAGAAGCTCCTGGCTGTGGCCTGGCCTAGCCCTGGCCATTGTGACAACCTGAGGAGTGAACCAGCAGATGAAAAATCTCTGTCTTTCCCTTCTCTCTGTGGACTTTCAAATAAGTAAATAAATCTGAAAACATAAGATGAATAATCTGGTTAAAAAAAAAAAAAAAAAAGGACAAAAGGGGCCCAGGGCCATGGCTCAGTGACTGAATCCTCACCTTGCATACACCTGGATCCTATATGGGCACTGGTTCCTGTCCTGGCTGTTCCACTTCCCATATAGTTTCCTGATTGTGACCTGGGAAAGCAGCTGAGACTGGCCCAAAGCCTTGGGACCCTGCACCCATGTGGGAGACCCGGAAAGGGATCCTGACTCCTGGCTTCGGGTCGGCACAGCTCCAGCTGTTGTGGCCACTTGGGGAGTGAATCATCAGAAGAAATATCTTCCTTTCTGTCTCTTTTTGTCTCTCCTCCTCTCTGTAAATCTGCCTTTCCAATTAAAAAAAAAAAATGGGCAAAAGAGATCTGAACAAAAGGCCCAGCGCAGTGGGCTAGTGGCTAAAGTTCTTGCCTTGTATATGTTAGGATCCCACATGGGTGCTGCTTCATATTCCTGGCTGCTCCACTTCCCATCCAGCTCCCTGCTTGTGGCCTGGGAAAGCAGCTGAGGACAGCCCAAAGCCTTGGGCTCCTGCACCCACATGGAAGAACCAGAAGAAGCTCCTGGCTTCTACCTTCAGATCGACTCAGCTCCGGCCATTGTGGCCACTTGGGGAGTAAAGTAGCAGATGGAAAATTTTTTTCTCTCTCTTCTCTGTAACTCTACCTTTCCAATAAAAATAAATAAATCTTTTTTTAAAATCCGAACAAAGATCAGAACTGTGGCATAGTGAGTAAAGCCACTGCCAATGGCACTAGCATCCCCTGTAGACACCAGTTTGAGTCCTGGCTCTCTGCTGATGTGTCTTGGAAAGCAACAAAAGGTGGCCCAAACACTTGGGTTCTTGCACCTACATGGGATACCTATTTAAAATTCCTGGCTCCTAGCTTCAAACCAGCCCAGCTCTAGCCATTATAGTCATTCAGGGAGTGAAGCAGTGGATGGAAAACCCCCCTCTCTCTCTCTCAAAATCTATAACTCGATCTTTTAAATAAATAAACCTTTTTCCAAAAAATTTGAATAGACTTTTCCAAATGATATGCAACCAAGAGGCTCAGGAAAATATGCTCAACTTATTCATGATCAGGAAAGTGTAAACCAAAACTAGAATGAATATCACTTCATTCACAATGGGATAGTTATAATAAAAAATGTTGGGGAGGAATGTAAACGGGACAGCCACTCTGGAAAATTGCTTGGTAATTGCTCAAAATGTTCAACATAGAATTACCACAAAAATTTAGCAGTCCACATGTTGGTATCCATACTCAAGATATGAGAACAGTTATGTCCATGCAACTTATACACAAATGTTTGTAACAACATTAATAAAACATTGGCAAAACTTGAAACAGCTCAAATATCCATTAACTGATAAATGGATAAGACATGGTAAGTGGAATATTATTCAACAACTAAAAAGAACACAACTATAATATATATTGCAACATGCATGAATCTTATAAACATACTAAATAGAATGAGTTAGTCAAAAAGACTCCATACTACATGATTCTGGACATGTGAAATGTTCAAAAGAAGCAAATGTGTAGGATAATGGTTGCCTATGGCTGAGGAGATGGGAAAGAAATGATATAACATTTGCAGTTTTTTGTGTAGGTTATAAAGTATTTCTAGAGATATTTATTTACTAAAAAGACAGTTACAGAACGGAAACACACAGGGATCTTCCATCAGTGATTTCAATCTGCAAAGACTACAACAGCCAGAACTTGGTCAGTCCTAAATCAGGAGCCAGGAGCTTCATCCAGGTGTCCCAAGTAGGAACAGGGACCCAAGCACTTGAGCCATCCTCCATTGCTTTCCCAGATGCATCAGCAGGAATCCGGATCAGAAGTGGAGCATGTGGGACTCCAGTCAGCACCACAGGCTGCAGCTTCAACTGCTATGCTGCAGCCCTGCCCCATGGGATGACAAATATTCTAAAAATGATTGTGATTGCACAGTTGATTATTTTGAAGGAAAAAAAAAACCATAATAGGGTCTGTGGTTTGACACAGAAATTGAGAGTGATTAAGTGGTTATGCCCACATTGCATATGAGCTCATGTTAAGCTCTGACTCATGGCCATCTTCCTGTGCACTCTGGGGGGCAGCCAGTGATGGCTCATGGACTTGTATCCCTGCCACATCCAGAAGACCTGCCTGGTTGTAGGCATTTGAAGACTAAACCAGAGGATGGATAATCTGCCTCTGTCTCTCTGCCTTTCAAAACAAAGCAAACAGCCTGGTGCAGTAGCCTAGTGGTTAAGTCCTAACCTTGCATGCACCAGGATCCCATATGGGCACCAATTCATGTCCTGGCTGCTCCACTTCCAGCTACTTGTTAGTGGCCTGGGAAAGCAGTCGAGGACAGCCCAAAGCTTTGGGACCCTGCACCTCCATGGGAGACCCTGCACTCTCCTTCTCTCTGTAAATATGAGTTTCCAGGACCTGGCACGGCAGTCTAGCAGCTAAAATCCTTGCCTGGCATGTGCTGGGATCCCACATGGGCGCTATTTTAATTCCAGCAGCTCAGCCCCGCTTCCTGTTGTGGGGTGCGAGCGATATCACACCAGATATGTTCAAGGTTTATTAAGGTGTCTTTATTAATCAAGCTTGGTGATAACAGGACCCACTAGAAATAGTAAATCACAAGTCCACATCTCAATCCAATCAATGGTAATCCAGAGAGGAACAAATGTTCATTACCCTGAAGTCCATCCATTAAACTAGACCTATGTCCCAGCTTCCCCAGCAATATAACTTATCCTAAGAGACATGCATGAATAGCCTGAACACACTTACAAAGCTGCAGACATTCACCTTTTCCTGGCTTCTCTGCCCACATTTCACTACTGCTAGGCCTCACCCCTCCTGGAACTCCCAATAGCACACAAAATTAGAAATGCAAAGTATATTAACATTGCTATCTTCATTGTCCCACCCAAGCAGTAAAACCGAGGGTGAGGAATACAGACACACAGAGGCCATGCTCAGGGGACACCTGTCCTCAGAGGTGTCAAGGAGGCCAAGAGTGCCAGAGAAAGGGAAGCACATGACCAAAAGAGCCAGCCCCTCCTTACCAAGAGCCTTGGTAGGGGCTTGTAAAGGGAGTGGTTGCACAAGAATGCAATACCGCCCCCTCTCGGGTGATAGGTGAGAGTCACAGGAGGGCAGGAGGGAACACCTAGGTGATGGGAGAATGACTTCCAAGCCTGTGACCTGTGACCCTTGAACTAGCTGCCTACTTCACCACATTCCCATGCAGCTCCCTGCCTCCCTACTTGTGGCCTGGGAAGGCAGTTGAGGATGGCCCAAAGCCTTGGGACCCTGCACCTGCATGGGAGACTAGGAAGAGGCTCCAGTCTCCTGATTTCAGAATGGTTCAGCTCCAGCGGTTGTGGCCACTTAGGGAGTGAACAAGTGGATGAAAGATTCTGTGTGTTCCTTCTGTAAATCTGCCTTTCCAATAAAAATATGTCTTTAAAAAAATACAGCTCTAACAAGAATTGACAAGATTATATTAATGGCTTGGTACCATGGCCCAGTGGTTAGATCCTTGCCTTGCAAGCACTAGGATCCCATACGGATGCTGGTTTGTGTCCTGGCTGCTCCAGTTCCCTTCCAGCTCACTGTTTGTAGTCTGGGAAAGCAGTGGATGGTAAAAAGCCTTGGGAATCTGCACCTGCGTGGGGGGAGCCACTCTTGGCTTTAGATCACCTCAGTTTTGGTCCTTGTGACCATTTAGGGAGTGAACCAGCAGACGGAAGGTCTTTGTCTCTCCTCTCTGTAAATGTTTTTCCAACAAAAACAAATAAATCTCTTTAAAAAAAACCTTTCTTTAAAAAAGGGTTATATTAACAAAAATATGTGGCTGCATCATTGTTTCCAAAAAAGTCCAACTTCATATATAAATGGTTGTTGAATCTGGGGTTCGAAAATCCAAGTTCTCAAAAAAAAAAACTAAAACCAGAAAAAAAGCAAAATCCACATGATTGGACTCAATATCCGATTCAACTCAAAGGTTAATTTTTTCCTCTGCTTGCAACAGAGCCCTTGTAAGGCAGAAGGGGCGGGGAACGCCAGAGCTGCACTTATTTAAAGGCTTTGGAACGCGGGCGTGGGTGGTCTTTGGGAAGAGGGAGTGCTGGGGAGCCGCGGGCGCTCTCCGCCTTGCCGCTGTGGCCCGCGGGCTTGCACAGGCTTTGCAGACTGGCCCGGAGCCGGCAAGGATTGGCTGACTTTCTGAAGCGCGGGGCTGTCATTGACTGACTCTCAGAGTGAGGCTGTTCCCGACTGGTTGATTTTCAGAGGCAAAAAAACCCCACCGGAGTGAGGCTGCCGCTGATTGGCTGATCCGCAGAGCGTGTGGCCAAGCTCTCTCCACAAATAATGCCTTTTGTTTTTGTTTTGTTTTGTTTTCTATTCCGGACTCGGGTCCTGAGCCAACTGTCTTCTCCTTTCTTGAATATGAAAGGCTAGAACTTTGAATTCCTACTCCCTTCTGAATTTTATTCCCCTTTCCTCCTCCGTCTCCCCCAGCTAAACATAGGAAACATCACAGTTGGCCTGAACATCGTTATTGATGAGAGTAACGATTTTAGCTTGTTATACTGCGGCAACCAAACAGCTCCAACGAATCCTGGCGATTTGTTTAAAAAAAAAAAAAAAGCACCCGGAGGCCACTGACAGGATCCTGACAATGTCGTCCGTGACGCCGGACGAAATAATTAAATGCCGTTCTTACACACGGGATGCCTGACCACGCATTTTTCTTCATTCTACACACTGAAACCCGAGGGTCGATGGAATTTGCTTTCCCGTTCCAGGACCCGCATCCGGGCCGGGATGCTCCCCGTGAGGACCAGGGGATCCGCGGGATCCCAGCCCCGCGTCGGGATACCCGGGACGCGAACGCCCTGACTAGATCGCCGGCAGCCCGGGCCTCGAGGACAAGGACGCGGGCGGGCGGGGCTTCCTCGAGGCCCCGCCCCCGGGCGCGTCCGTGTGCGTGGCCGGGGCGGGGGGGGGGCGCCGCTCACCGCCTGCTATTCTAGAATGCGGGTTCTGCAGAGAAAGCCAAGCGACGCGGCGGTGACCCCCGCCCCGGGCCCGCGTGCCCGCGACTCAGGCCCCGAGAGGATGGCCGTTTAAGGAAGGCGTAGCGGTCAACCGGACTCCCTAGGCCCCCCGACACGCTCCCCGCCGCCCCGCGCGCCCGGCCCCCTCCCACCGGCACGCCCCTCCGCCCCGCCCGGCGGGAACGGGCCTCTCAGCGACCCTCGATCGGCGCCGCGCCGTTCTCCGCCGCCGCCATGGACGCGTACCCCCCGCGCCGGCTGGAGCTGCCCCGCGCGCGGTCCTCCGGCGGCTCCGGCCGCGGGTCGCCCTCCGTCAGGTAGGCGCGGGGCCGAGGCCGCGGACGGGCTGCCGGGGTTGGGGATGCGGGCTGTCGGGGGGCCGGCGACGCCTCCCGCTGTAGGGCGTGGCCCGACATGGCTTCCTCACGGACCGTGGTTTCCGAAACGGCTCCGGGAGGAACGTTTCCCTGCGAACTGCGCCCTCTGGAGAGTCCCCCATCCGCACCCCATGGTTTCTCCACGGGACAGCCCCGCGGCGAGACCCCTATTGTGACGTCCCCGCCCCCCTGGTACGCTTCTCCCTGGAAAGCCTTCCCCGGAGAGATCGCCGCGGTATCCCCGTGGGTCGCTCCCTTGCCTTCGCCTTGGAATGCGATCCCTCGGAAACGGCTGCCTCTAGTGACCCCCACGCACAGTTGTCTTCTCTGTGTAACACCCCAAGTGGACGAAGCCCCTCTCCTGGAGGTCTCCGAGGCTTCGCCCTTGACCGCGGCTCCCCTAACACACCCACCCCTCCAGCGTGCGCACACCCGACTGCCCCAGTGCGAAGTGCACCCCTCTTTCCCTCCTTGCTTCTACCTTGGGGAGCTCCTGTTTCGGGGATCAGCCCCCTCCCCAAAGTGGTGACGTCAGACTCCTAAGCCCAGAGGCAGCAGCCTTGTTCGTGCCTTGGTTTGAGGTGGGTATGTAGGGATGGATTTCACACCTTTTCCATTTAGGATGATCCGTTTCCGATTTCTGTCCTCTGTGTTTTTGAGACTGACCTTGATAGTGACCCTGCTAGCTGATGGAGGATTTGTGATAGACACCTCTGAGGGGGACGGACTAGCAGTGAGCTTCAGTACTGCTAAGGTGTCATGAAAGCAGAAGGTTTTTTGTTTGCAATACAGAAGAAAGAAAGAAAGAAAAACTACCCCCTTAGCAGAGCAAACGTGCTATTGTTCCCTGGAAAGGAGATTGTCAGCTCAGTATGAGAATGGCTTTATGGCTTTTCTTGTTTCCATTTGTTTTGAAACATAAAACGTTTATGTTTAATGCTTGTTCCCCAATCTGTTTTAAGGGAGCTAGTTTTAACTTAGAACAAATTCATGCAAAACAAGAGCTAATTCTTAAAATCCTGTCTTTCTTTTACTTCTTGGTATTCCTTCTCGTACCCTGGCAGCACAGTATACGTTTGTTGAATGAATAAAGCATGGGAGTGATAGGGCTGCAGACAAATGAAACACTGCGTTTAGGGCTCCTAATTTGGTTGTAAGTGAGCAGGTGGCATTGTTTGAACTCTGTGCCCTCCAATGAAATTCCTGGTGGGTCGGACAGTTACACAAGTGCTGAGCTGCTGTGGTAACGGTCTCTAACCCGACCCAACATTTCTGCCAAGTTGTTTCACTGTTACAAAGTGTTTGAACTTTGTATAGAGGTTGCACTGGATACTTTAGAACTAGAAGCAGCCATCTGTTAAATCTCTGTGTAGACTTGGGATTTATCTCAGGCCATTTGAGCTTAGAAATTTTTTTAATGTTTATTTATTTAATTGAAAGTTACAGAGAGAAGAAGGTGAGAGGGGTAGTCAGAAAAGCAGGAGAGAAAGGAAGGAAACCCATTTGCTGGTTTATTTCTCAGATGGCTGCAAGACTGAGCTGGCCCGGCTGTCAGGAGTGTGGAGCTCCATCTGGGTCCCACATGGATGGTAGGGGCCCAGGCGCTGAGCTGCCTTCCACTGCCTTCTCAAGATCATTGGCAGAGAGCTGGATCAGAAATGAAGCAACACGCATTAGCCTAGTGGCTAGAGTCCTTGCCTTACACGCTCCAGGATCCCATATGGGTGCCAGTTCTAATCCCAATGGCCCCGCTTCCCATTCAGTTCCCTGCTTGTGGCCTGGGAAAGCAGTCGAGGACGGCCCAAAGCTTTGGGACCCTGTACCCACATGGGAGACCTGGAAGAGGCTCCAGGTTCCTGGCTTCGGCTCAGCTCAGTTCTAGCCATTGCGGCCACTTGGGGAGTGGATCAACAGAAGGAAGATCTTCCACTCTGTCTCTCTTCCTCTATAGATCTGCCTTTGCAAAAATCTTAAAAAAAAAAAAAAAAGAAAGAAAGAAAAAAAGAAATGGAGCAGTTAGGACACAGGATTCGGATTTTATAAATGGCGGCTTAATCTGCTACTTGATTTGAGTCTTTCTGAGTATTTTGGGTGCAAAAATCAGTCGAGGACGGCCCAAAGCTTTGGGAACCTGCACCCGCGTGGGAGACCCGGAAGAGGCTCCTGACTTCGGATCAGCCTAGTATCGACCCGTTGCGCTCACTTGGGGAGTGAATCATCGGACGGAAGATCTTCCTCTCTGTCTCTCCTCTGTATATCCGCCTTTCCAATGAAAAAATAATAAAAATAAATCTTAAAAATATATATATATATATAAGTATATGCTTTAAAAAAAAGATTTATTCATTTCTATTTGAAAGGCACATTTACAGAGAGAGTAGGTCTTCCATGCACTGCTTAATTCCAAAAATTCCAAATGGCCATAACTTGCAGAGCTGAACTGGTCTGAAGCTGGAAGCCAGGGGCCACCTCTGGGTCTCCTATGTGGGCTTTCCCAAGGACTCGTAGCATCCTCTGCTGCTTTTCCAGGTCATAAGCAGAGAGCTGGATTAAAGGTGGAGTGGCCAGGACACAAACTGGCACCCAAATGAGATGTCAGCACCACAGGGCAGAGTATAAACCTGCTGTACCACCATGCTGGCCCCAAATGCATATTTTTTAAAAAGATTTATTTATTTTTATTGCAAAGTCAGAAATGGAGCTGCTGGGATTAGAATCGGCACCTATATGGGCTCCCGGCGCATTCAAGGCAAGGACTTTAGCCTCTAGGCTTTGATACTGGAACCCCCAAATAGATTCCATTTTTGCATGAACATTTTGTTCAATTTTTGACACAAAATGCACATTTTAGAGGAAGAAATAGAAATTTTTTTTTTCACTCCTCATGGACCTAGGATAATGAGGTATAGACAAGAAAGCATATGTGGATGTTTATGTAACAATTGTTATCAAAGCAGTGGGTTAATTATTACATATAAATGGAAGAGGGATTATTATTTAGAGTTCAGAAGTATTATACCTCCTCTGGCTAACTTTTTTTTTTTTTGAGGTTCCTGACTTGGATTTATTTGCTTTAGTAAACAATAACTTAGAGACCGAAAGCACTCCATATTGCATGAAAGTTTAAAAATTAACTTCTATAAATACAAATGGTGAAAACCTAGCAGTGTGAAGCTGTGGCTAACTTTATTGTCAGGAAAACACTCAGATATAGTTGAAAGAAAAAAAAGTAGTTCGGTCAAGGTACTTGATGGCTTAGGTTCTCGTGATCTTGGGAAGACTGCGCCTGCTTAGAACTGGTTCCCTCATTTGGTCATCTATCATGGCTAAATTCTTAATCTGAGTCCAAGGAATGTCAGAGAAACAATATGAAAGTCACATATTTTATATATGTCATATTGTTCAATCTGCTGTGTCTGCATGCCTTCTAAATGTAGAACTTTGTGAAGTTGTGGAAATAACGGGTCATTCATCCGGTAGCCCAGAAGGGCAGTGTCATTGCTAAGGTTTGGTGGATGTTGAAAGTTTCCATTAAATAGACTGGTGGGTACACAACTAATTCAGAGTGGTAATCTCAGGTTAATAATCAGGACTTCAGGTTTGCATATAATATTCCATTCTTGACTCAAAGATAATAAATATTTTATATATGAATTCAAAAAAGCACTAATGTAGATAAAAATAAATATTCATATATATTAGTGCTTAAAAAGTTAATTTTTATTTGCATAGGACAAAGGTGAGTACATTTGAGATGGACAGCTGTGGACAGCCCAACCCCAATTCTAAGCCCATCCCCAAGGTCTGGAGCAACCCTCCCTGGGCTGGTGAGGCTGCTGAGCCGGGCTCCACCTGTGGCAAGCAGGCCTTTGGGAAGGACCTAGCACCTGAGATGAGGGGGACCTTCCACCAGCACCTGCTCACCTGCTTCTGGGGACATGGGGAGCCTAGGAGCGGCTCCCGCTCAGCCTCAGTCCCCAGGCTCGCCATCGCTAGCTACTGGAGGCAGCCTGCTGCCCAAAATATTCACAGTATTTAATTCTGGGTGATGAAAATATTGTAGGTGATTGCAATTTTCTTTATACTTATTGGGGATTCTTTTTCTCTTTAATTAAAAGGAAATTATTGAATAAGTGACTGATTTCATGGTTTAGCAGCATGACAACCTACATTTAGGTTAAAAATAGTTGCAGTAGCAGTTGTTCAACTGCCATGTGGGATACCTGCATTCCCTATCCAACTGCCTGGGTTTGCCAGCTCCTCCACTTCCTAGTTAGCTTCCTGCCGGTGTGCATCCTGGGAGACAGAGCTGAAGGCTCAGTTACAGCAGAGATCTGGGTAGGGTGTGGGGCTCCTGGCTTTGTCCTGGCCCAGCCTTGTCTGTTGCAAGCAATTGGGGAGTGAACTAGCAGGTGGAAGATAGCCCTGTTGCCACTCTAAAAACATTAATTTTAAAAACTGAATTTGGAATGCAAGGACATGTACAAATAAAAGACAATGGAATTTAATTTTACTCGTTTGATAAAAAAAATAAGAAACATTAATCAGGACAATGTTTTACTTCGAGAAGAGGAGGATCTGTTTTCATTTTATGTTCTTCCATTTTTATTTGTCAAGATGCTTATGAAAAAAGAAACCGTTTTCCATATTATCTTGGCTTTCTGTAGCAGTAGCGGGGAGTTATTTGTTTCTTGGTCACATGGTCTGTGGATGCTTTTGTTGCTGGCTGGTTTTAAGTGTGAAAACCAAAGAACACTTGGCAACCTTGACAATGAACCAACTGTCCAGATGGATTGGGAAATGGGCCAACTCAATGAAATATTCCTGTGCACAAGTGATCCCAAGATCAGTCTCTGTTAAACATGAAGAAGTGGGGAAAGGCAGACATTCATCTTTTCCAAAAAAGAAGTTTTTTCCATTTTCTTGATGTTTTTTGTCTTACTTCTTCCAAAACCTCAAATGTGAATGAGTTGGGGTGTGGGAAGTAGTGCTTTTTTTTTTTTTAAGATTTATTTATTTGTATTGCAAAGTCAGATACATAGAGAGGAGGAGAGACAGAGAGGAAACTCTTCCATCTGATGATTCACACCCCAAGTGAGCGCAACGACCGGAGCTGTGAAAATCCAAAGCCAGGAGCCAGGAACCTGGAACCTCCCCGAGTTGTCCCATGCAAGTGCAGGGTCCCAAGGCTTTGGGCAGTCCTTGACTGCCTTCCCAGGCCACAATCAGGAAGCTGGATGGGAAGTGGAGTTGCTGGGATTAGAACCAGCGCCCATATGGGATCCCAGTGTGTTCAAGGAGAGGATTTTAGCTGCTAGGCCACTGCGCTGCGCCCAGGAAGTAGTACTTTGTTTGTATGGGTATAGGACAGTGTACTGGAGCCAATTCAATCCAGGGTGGCCATGGTTTGACTGTCATGGATGTAAACAATTAGCATGGTTGGCTTGTAAAAGATCTTAATTAGTTAATGATGTGGAAGGCTGGAATTCTGTTGGATGTATGATAAATATTCAGTATGCGGAGTATTAGAATGTCTAAAAGAAGCAGATCTTGACATGATAGGGTGACCAGAGGGTAGAATCCATCTGGGGCAGGAATTGGACACACTGGGAAGGGAAAGGACTGGGCAGAGGGACAATTAGAAATGGGAACAAGCAGGAACGCCTTTTCTCACATCTTGCTTGGGATAAAGAGGATAGCCCTAGGGCTGAAGGAATACTAGTTCTACACACCAATAGAAACAGTGTCTTGCTGCTGCTGACAGTTCAGAGGCATAGCTGTGGAGCTTTGTTTAGGTTTGTAGACACATTTTTGGTTTTTGTCCATTTGCTTTTTATTTGCTTTGGGTTTTGAAACTGACCCATAGGACCATACCAAGGGCAAAATTGATGTGAAAGCTCTTGTTTGCAAATCTTCCAAATATGAAAAGGCATTGGAAATTCTTGGAGGCAACTGCTGAGGCTCAGTCCCTTTCCTCGTTGGCCTGTAAGAAACCAGAGAGCCCCTGTCATCCAGTTTGCATTCAGCAGGCTTAGTCCTCAAACCAATTTTGTACAGGTTGTTCCAGAAAGTAGAGGAGAAGAGAACCCTGCCCGGTTCATCCTAGTTGGTAATGCTGGGACTACGTGAAGTCCTTCCTGGTGGAATTCTCACCCAGGGTGTTGCTCTTCCCCTGGGAACATGCTGAAACTCAAGATGTCTTCTGTTCTCATTGCAGTTGCAGCCGCCTCCGCCGCGTTCAGAGCATCCTGACCCAGAGCAGCAAGTCTCAGCCTGACGGGATCCTCTGCATCCTAGGTCAGTGCTTTTAACAACGCTTGGGACAACATGGCCTCTTGTCTCAGGAAGTAATTAACAACGGCATGGTGACATAAACCATCAGCTTCTGTCCTTCTCCTAGCTCATGTTCCTCTGAAAACATGGCTGTTGATAATGAAGTTATTTGACAGCATTCTTGGGACTCCTTTTATCCCTACTCCTTTCTCTTCCCTCATACAGACAGCTTTACCACCTGCCCTTAATACTTCCCTCTTGCCCAGAACTATAGCTCTGGAACTTTGTAGGCACCCAGGAACCTGGCAGTGTATATCCCCAAGGCACTGAAAGGCGGTGCTGAGGCTGGCATTTGGTTTCCTGTTTGTTTTTCTCTTACCCAGCCCTGCTAGACTGTAAGCTTCCTGAGGGCCTCCCGCAGACACATGAACTACTGCACCTCAGCATAGAGTTGTAGTGATGACTGTAAACGGTGAATATTTGTGGTTTTGGACACTCTGTTCACATTTGGGGTTCTTTTCATACGACCTTAACCTGAATTTATTTGATGCCACATGTTCTGGAAGGGAATTTTAGGAATTTTAGGAAGGGAATGTTTTTCTGACCTCAATTTTTTTAAAAAAGTTTTTTTTATTGAAAAGAATTACAAAGAAGAAGGTGGTGGAGGGGTGAAGGAATGGAGACAGGTAGAGGAGAGAGAGGGAGAGAGATATCTCCCACTTACTGATTAATTCCCCGAATGGCCACAGTGGCGGCACTGTGCCAAGCCAAAGCCAAGAACCCAAAGATTCTTGTAGGTCTCCCACATGAGTACATGGACCATCTACTGCTGCTTTCCCAGGGGCAATAGCAGGGAGCTGGAATGGAAATGGAGCAGCAAGATCTCAAACAAAAGATACTGACCCTGACTTTTACTTTTAGGTCAATTAAAATTATTTCAAGACCTTAAAAAAAGTATTAAGGTTATTATAAAAATGGAGAAAGAATGAAAGAGAGAGAACATTCTTATCTGATGGTCCACTCCCAAAACGCCTACAATGTCTCTGATGCTGGGTCAGGCCATAACTGGAATCTGGAAACTGAATCCAGGCCCCGCTTGCTGATAGCCAAGAACTGACCACTCAAACCATGAGCTGCAGCTTCCAGGGTTCACACCAGCAGGAAGCCAGGATTGAAAGTAGGTACAGGAATAGAAACTAAGTACTTTCATATGGTATACAGGTATCCTAGTCGACGTTGTAGCTGCTTAGCCAAACACTCTATAGTCCAGAATTTTGAACAAACCATGACAGGATTTGTGTGGTATTTTCTGGTTCCTTCTATCCTTAGCAGTTTGGCCTGGCAGTTAAAACATTCACTAGTCGTGTTTCAGGTGGGAGCATCTGAGTTGCCCTGGCTCTGCTCCCAGTTCTGCTAACTGCAGTGCATGCCCTAGGAGACAGCAAGTGATGGCTCAGTTAGGTGGGTCACTGCTACCCATTTGGCAACCCTGCATTTGGTTCCTGACTTTCTTCTGGCCAATCCCTGGCTGTGGCAGGCATCTAGGAATTGAGCCAGCAATTGGGAACTCCCTCTGACTCTTTTTTTCTCTCCCATTCTCTGTGTCTCTGCCTCTCAAATAAACATTTTTTTTTAAAGGAAAGAGGATTTATTAAGGCAGAAGTAAGTTCATGATGTCAGTCATCTGCACTGTTAGAGTGTGTGAGGAATACATGCAGACCGTGGGATCCGAGATCACTGGCCGAGGCCTGTTTCTTTCAGAGTTGCTTAGTTTGGTTTCTGGTGCAAATCTGGTCTGAGCTGCTACCTTAACATGGCCCTCAGAATGTTGCTGAGCAGAGCTTTCTTTGCCTTGCAGGAATTGATAGCAGATATAATGAAGGCTGCAGAGAGTTGGCAAATTATCTTCTGTTTGGTTTGTACAATCAGAATATCTGTGATTTTGAGAAAACAGGATTTTCTGAAGAAGTTTTAGATGGTAAGTTTATAATGGTAAATTCTACTTATTTCTTCAGATCTTTATTTCATGCAGTTTTTAAAATGGAAAAATGTGCTCAAAGTTAAAATAGTCCAAAGCCCCAGTAAGGTTTTTTTTTTTTTTCCCTCGCCTTTTTAATACATGGAAAGCAGAGATGGCCACTAGTTGGGGTGTCCACATCTCATAAGTGGGGGGGTGCTCCATGATTCCAGTTCAGCTTTCTGCCACTGTGCCTGGGAGACTTGGGTGATGCCCAAGTGCTTGAGTTCCTGTCAGCTGCATGGTGGAATCAGATGGAATTCCTAGCTCCAGCCTGGGCATTTGGGGAATAAACTAGTATATGGAAGATCTCTCTCTTTTTTTCTCTCTTCTGCTTTCTTCCCTCCTCCTCTCCTACCTCATCTTTTCTTCTTTCACTCTATCACTTTTTTTAAAAATATATAATTTGTATTGCAAAGTCATATATGCAAGAGGAAGATATTTCGTCCAATGATTCACTCTCCCAAGTGACCGCAGTGACCGGTGCTGTGCTGATCCAGAGCCCAGAGCCAGGAGCCAGGAACTCCCTCCAGGTCTCCCACGCAGGTGCAGGGTCCCAAGGCTTTGGGCTGTCCTCAACTGCTTTCCCAGGCCACAAGCAGGGAGCTGGATGGGA
The DNA here is from genome assembly GCF_017591425.1 of Ochotona curzoniae. NCBI lineage: Eukaryota > Metazoa > Chordata > Mammalia > Lagomorpha > Ochotonidae > Ochotona > Ochotona curzoniae. The sequence goes on along the minus strand of NW_024465894.1, from coordinate 18,218,153 downwards.
AGTGGGGCTGCCAGGATTAGAACCAATGCCTATATGGAATCCCTGTGCATACAAGGCGAGGACTTTAGCCGCTATGCCACTGCACCAGACCCGTCTGTTACTTTTGGAAATAAATCAGTAAATTTTCAAAAAATATAAGGGACTCTGGCCTCACATATTGGATTTTCAGTTCTTGTCCTGACTACACTGTCTTCTCTCCAGCCTGCTGCTAATGTACCTAGAATGGTGGAGGAAGATGAGCCAAGTACCTGGGGCTCTGGCACCATTGTGGAGACGAAGGTGAAATTTCGGGCTTCTGGCTTTAGTACCTGGCTGCTGTTGCTATTTGGTGATGAACAAGAGTATGGAAGAGCTTTGTCTTTCTTTTTCAGTTTCTCTTTCTCTCTGTTACTCTGCCTTTTAAATAAATATTTTTTTTTAAAGGGCATGGCACGGTCACCTAGTGGCTAAAGTCCTTACCTTGCCTGCACCGGGATCCCATATGGGTGCCACTTTGTATCTGTTCTACTTCCTTTCCTGCTCCCTATTTGTGGCCTGGAAAAGCAGTTGAGGATGGTGCAAACCTTGGGACTCTATCCATGTGGGAGACTCGGAAGAAGCTCCTGGCTTCAGCTCGGCTTGACTCTGGCCATTGCTGCCGCTTAGGGTGTAAACCAGCAGATGGAAGATCTTTCTGTCTCTCTTTCTCTCTCTGCAAATCTGACTTTCCAATTAAAAAAGAAAAGCTTTATTGTGAAGTGTTCTGTTTAAAAAAAGAAAAAGTGAAAAAACAAGGCCTGGCATAATAGCTGAGTTAGCTAATCCTCCCCCTTCAAGCGCTAGGATGCCATATAGGCGCCAGTTCATGCCCCAGCTGCTCCACTCACCACACAGCTCCCTGCTTGTGGCCTGGGAAAGCAGCAGAGGACAGCTCAAAGCCTTGGGATCCTGCATTCTTGTACAGGCCTGAGAGAAGCTTCTCGTTCCTGGCTCCTGGCTTCAGATTGACTCAGCTCCAGCCGTTGCAGCCATTTGAGGAGTGAACTAGTGATGGAAAATCTTTCTCTGTGTCTCCTTCTCTCTGTAAGTTTGATCCATGTTTCCAATAAAAATAAGTAAATCTTTCAAAAAAAAAAAAGACTTTAAGAGATAACTCCCGTATTCTGGTTTCTTCCTCTTTCTTCCTCAGATGGCTGCAGTGGTCCTGGCTAGGCTGGGGCAAAGCTTTGAGCCTGGAACTGATTCCGGATCTCCCATGTAGTGATAGGGACCCATCTACTTGAGCCATCATCTTCCTCCCAGGGTTTGCATTAGCAGGGAATGAATCAGGAACCAGAGCTGAGTATTGAAGCCAAGTATTCTGATATGAGACGAGAGCCTCCTAACGAGCACAACCACCACCGAGCTAAACATCTACTCGGTTTCTGTCTTGCTTGCCCGCTGCTTGTGTGTGCTGAGGTTTGGGTTATGTGCATTTGCCTGTGAAAGCACCTTTTGAGGCAAGGATGAGCCTGCAGGCTGCTCCTACAAGGAACATTTCATGTGGGTCTGCAGCTAAAAAACAAAGACTCTTTATCGCACTGTCTTTGGGAATTGTTTGTACTGTGACTTTAATTCATGACGATGTCTGTGAGTACAATGCAGGCTTTCTGTTTACATTCCCCTTTGCTCAGCCTAGAGACACTCTGCCTGTGTTGATGCTACTGTGGGCTGTTGCCCAGGAGCTATCTCTGATATCACATACTTAGCATCATGACTTGTCTGCCAGATGGGTCAGGAGACACAGGGATAGACAAATAAGAGTAGACAAAAAGCAGACAGCTCTTGTAAGGCCGCTGGGAGAGGCCTGAAAGCAAACATCTGATGTGGAATAATCTTGCCTGAATATAGTGGTCATTTTAGTCCCTCAGGGATCACTGGGCAATACGTGAAGACCTTTTGCTTGTTGCTGCTAGACGGGGGTGGTGCTGTAGAGGCCAGAAGTGCTGCTGAGGATCGCACGGAGCCCACAGCAGACCCCAGCTCTGCTCGCAACAGAGAATTACCTGATTTCAACCGACATCACGCTGAGGCTGAGAGGCCTTCTAGTCCTTGGGAAAGTCCTTAGCCGTTAGAGATCAACAAAAGCGCTCCTTTTTGCTAGCAACTGTAGAAAGAACTGCTTCTGCTTTCTTTTTCAATTCATTTGGTTTCAGATTTTGCTTTGAAATGTTTTTCCTTACACTGTACAGCATCTGCTGGTTTGAAAAGAATTAATTTGGCAGCTCATACCAGTCACATATTTTGCTGCAGCCAAGGCTATCAGGGATCTGACAGTACTAAAATTATGGGATTTGTTTAAGTATTGAAAGGAGTGGTTTGTGTGTTAATCTTTATTATCTGACATACTGGATCCTTGTAAAATGAGCATTTTCTTCCAAATTAATAAATTTATTTTAAAATTCGTGTGGTTAGAAGCTAAGATCACCAAATTTATGCTTCTGTTTTAGTCTGTAGTTATGTAATAGAGAAAAAAGGCCAACATAAGGGATTTTTAAAATTTTTTTATTTTTAATTTTTTAACATTTATTTTTTTCATTGGAAAGTCAGATATACAGAGAGGAGGAAAACAGAGAGGAAGATTTTCCATCCACTGGCTTACTCCCCAAGTGACAGCAATGGAGCTGAGCTGATCCGAAACCAGTAGACCGGAGCCGCCTCTGGGCCTCCCATGTGGGTGCAGGGTCCCAAGACTTTGGGCCATCCTCATCTGCTTTCCCAGGCCACAAGCAGGGAGCTGTATGGGAAGTGGGGTCGCCAGGATTAGAACCGGCTCCCACATGGGATCCCAGTATGTTCAAGGCGAGGACTTTAGGCTACTAGGCTACTGCACCAGGCTCTTTATTTTGTTTTTATTGGAAAGGCAAATTTATAGACAGAAGGAGAAACAAAGAGAAAGCTCTCCTGTCCACTGGCTCAATGCCCAGATGGCCGCAGCATCCGGAGCTGAGCCAATCTGAAGCCAGAAGCTGGAGCTTCTTATGGGTCTCCCACCTTGGTGCAGGATCCCAAGGCTTTAGGCTGTCTTCTACTTTTTCTCTAGGCCACAAGCAGGGAGCTAGATGGGAAGTGGAGCAGCTGGGGCATGAGCCAGTGCCTGTAATGGATCCTGACACTTGCCAAAGGGAAAATCAATTGAGCCGTTGTGCCAGATCCAAGGGGATTTGTTTTAGAAACTTTAAAAATGTTTCGTAGGCGCTGATATCCTCTGTGGGTGCCAGTTTAAGTCCCACCTGCTTCATTTCCAATCGTCTTTTTACTAATGCATTTGGGAAAGTAGTGAAGGATGGCCAAAGTGATGGGGCTCCTGCACCCATATGGGAGACCCACATGAAGCTCCTGGCTCCTAGCTTTAGCCTGGCACAGCAGTGTGCATTGCAGCCATTTGTGGAATGAATCAGCATGTGGAAGAATTCCCTCTCTGCAACTCTACCCTTCAAATAAATAGATCTTTAAACAAATGATAAAATGAAAAAAAAATTCTGTATGCTCATTTTATTCTCTTACACTTTCTTCTTTTACCAGACTTTGTTCAGCTTTTCTTCACAGTAATGACATTAGAGTCTATTTGAGATCCTAAGAATGCTTGCCGAGGGTTAGTAGCTATAGTGTTATTTCTTCTGTGAGATGCTAGTTCTTCCAGTTATGCTACACTTGGGTGTGGAATATAACATATACTGAAAGCCCTCAGGTGGGCCAGATGGCATCTGAGTCGCACTCCTTAACAGGTGGTCTGCGACTGATTAAAGTCACGGCTTTTTAGAAGGGCTATGTGAAGAATCCAGTAGGCCGAGAGATGAGATGTGGAGGCCCCTCCTGCCCTTTGCTACTGTGTGGTGCTAGAGCTTACTTGAGAGTCAACAGTGAAGAGGTGGAACATCGTGGACCTGACCCGCTGGGAATCTCAGAGTGCCGTAAAAAAGCAAGAACATAGGGCCTTCTTTCAGGGAGTGCAGAGCAGAGTGCTCAGCTGTGGTCAGGGCTTAGTGCATAAAAGTTTTTTTCTTTTTTAAGATTTATTTATTTGCTTATTTGAAAGTCAAAGTTACAGAGAGAGAAAGACAAGGAGATCTTTCATCCACTGGTTACCTCCGCAGATGGCTGCAGTGACCAGCACTGGACCAGGCCAAAGCCAGATATTAGGAGCTTCATTCCGTTTTCTATGTGGGTGGTGGAGACCCAAGTACTTGGGCCATCTTCAGCGGCTTTTCCTGGGCCATTAGCAGATTGCTGAATTGGCAATGATGCTCTTACAGGGTACTGGTGTCGCAGTCCCTGGCTAAAGCCTCTATATCACAGCACTGACCTCTGTGATCTGTTTTTATAAAATGTGTTTGTTGCACTGTTTTACTGTGTTGGCATTGCCTTAAACCTGCTACATTAGATTGTGTCCCTTCATGAGCCTTTCTCACCTCCAGCTACTTCTAGCATGGTCTTATTAGAGGGAGGCCTCGTGGCTCTGGTCTGAGAGGAGTCATGGCACAGAGCCTCTACTTCTCTGCCAAAACTGTGACTGCTTTCATTCTCAGTGTTCAAACCATTTTACTGTTTGGGCTGCATTCTGCAGACCTTCTGCTCACCTGGGTTTATTTGTACCCTTGGGATTGCTTTATTTACTTGGCCTCCTAACACCGATGGCTGTTCCTTAAATCTGGAACTGCAGTCTATTTATGGAAGCTCTTTCCACTTGCCCCAACTTCCTTCCTCCCAGGCCTTCCTGTGAACAGTGACCTACCATACACAGTGACCCTTCCCAGGACTGACGGGTGTGGCCAGGCCCACAGCTGCCTTGAACTGATGAGCTAGGAGCTTTAGATGCTGGTGTCTGTAGAGCCACTGGGTGGGTTCATGGCTGTGGTCCTGCCTCAGTGGCTATGAGCTCTGGGGTTTCTGTTTTGTTTCATTTCTATTCTCCATTCTGTGCCTGCTTTGCCAAAAGCAGAGGACCACAGTGGTGGGCTGGAAATCCTTGCCAGCAGCGCTGGGTGTTCTACGGTTCCTTTGAACATGTGAATTCTCACCTCAAAGTTTTGTTCCATTGTGTCTGATATAGTTATATGAGCAGGAAATCTCTAAAGCAAAAGCCTCTGACTATCTGTGTCAACTTTGTTTACCTTACAGATGTGATTATACTGATTAAATCAGACAGCGTCCATCTGTACTGTAATCCTGTGAACTATCGCTATCTCTTACCCTTTGTTGCACATTGGAGAAATCTGCATTTCCACTGCATGACTGAAAATGAGGTAAGGAGGAAAGGTGACATAGGCAGGTGTTTAGCATTTAACAGTATCATCACCAGTGACATTACTCAGAGAAACTACGTGAAAAGTTTCCTGTTTTATTGCAGTTAAATCATATATCTGAAGGAGACATAAAGGGACTTACTCCAGTAAGGACCTGGTATGGTAGCAGGGTGGTGAGGTTGCCCCCCTGCTCTGAGCCTAGTGTCCCAGTGGACTTGTCCTTGGGGACTGTCCTAGGACAGTATGTAAGCTTTGTGACATTCCTGTTTGGGTTTCATGGTAACACGTCTGTTTTCCTTTGGGCCCTCCTCAAGGATTTGGCTAAGAATTAAGTTGGGGGGAAAAAAAAGAATCAAGTTGGGATTTGATGTTTTGCATTTTATAGAAGTGGTAACCCAATATGAATCAGAGACCTCTTCATGTTAGCATTTGTGTGGGCTCTGAGGCAACTTCAAACTCTTGTATTTCCAACACTTGATGGAGTTTGCGTTGACTTGTGTGTGTGATATGAAATGACGGAATGTTAGATTTGAGTAGTTCTGACCAGCAGACTTTGGCAGCATCTCTTGGCTACTCTCCTCTATAAATGCCATTTAGGTATAACTGGTAAAATGCAGAGAAAATAGAAGAGTTTGTGTGATGTCTCACTAGAACTTGTCTTTCTTTTGATTTCTTACCTTAGTATGAAGATGAGGAAGCTGCAGAAGAATTTAAAATTGCCAGCTTTGTGGACATGGTTAGAGACTGCAGTAAAATTGGGATTCCTTACAGTTCCCAAGGTGAGTATCTGACAGCAAGCCATTTAAGAAGCTGGCTTTGTTGAGCCGGCACAGTAGCCTAGTGGCTAAAGTCCTTGCCTTGCACACGCCAGGATCCCTTGAGCACTGATTCCTATCCGGGCAGCCTCACTTCCCATCCAGCTCCCTGCTTCTGGCCTGGGAAAGCAGTTGAGGATGGCCCAAAGCCTTGGGACCCTTCATCCAACGTGGAAGACCCAAAGGAAGCTCCTGGCCCCTGGCTCTAGATCGGCTCAGCTCTGGCTGTTGTGGCCACTTGGAGAGTGAATCATTGGACGGAAGCTCTTCCTCTCTGTCCTGTCTGTAGATCTGCCTTTCCAATAAAATAAATAAAACTTTAAAAAAGAAAGAAAGAAAAGACAGACCTAGCACAGTAGCCTAGCGGCTGGAGTCCTTGCCTTGCATGCACCAGGATCCCATGTAAGCCCTGGTTGGTGTCCCAGTGGCCCTTTTTCCCATCCAGCTCCCTGCTTGTGGCCTGAGAAAGCAGTCGAGGATGGCCCAAAGTCTTGGGACACTGCATCCACATGGGAGACCCGGAAGAGGCTCTAGGCTCCTGGTTTCACATTGGCTCTGCTTTAGTCAATGCAGCCATTTAGGGAGTGAACAAGTGGAAAAAAGATCTTTTTTTCTGTCTCTCCTCCTCTATTAATCTCCTCCTCTTTCTGGTTATACATAGAGGAGGAGAGACAGAGAGTAAGATCTTTTGTCCATTCACTCCCCAAGTAACCCCAACGGCTGGTGCTGCATCGATCCAAAGCCAGGAGCCAGGAACTTCCTCCAGGTCTCCCATGTAAGCGCAGGGTCCCAAGGCTCTGGGTCGTCCTTGACTGCTTTCCCAGGCCACAAGCAGGGAGCTGGATGGGAAGTGGAGCTGCTGGGATTAGAACTGGCGCCTATATGTGATCCTGGTGTGTTCAAGGTGAGGACTTTAGCCGCTAGGCCACAGCACTGGGCCTAATAAATCTTTTTTAAAATAAATTTAATTTTAAAAATAATGCTGATAGACTAAAAAATGATAGTAAAATAAGGAAAAAATTTGGCAAGTTTAGCAGTGCTTATATTATAACAAAAACAAAACCCTTGTGCATAAACACTAATGCCCAAGAATGGAACAATTTGGTAGTTTTCTCTTGAACAAGCCAGTCGGTATTTTTTTTTAAAGAAAAGGAGCTTGATTTGGGTATGTTAATAATTATGCCCACTAAATGATGCAAATCAGATACAGAAGTCTGCTAGTGTTTACATATTTTTTGCTTATTTATTTGGGAAAATAAATGTGAAATTAGTATCGTAGAGTAATCTGAAATTGTATAACTACCTTATGGTTTAAATTTTCCTGGTACGCTTATAAGAAATGATTGATTATTAACCACATTAGGTCAGGGTGGCATCTGATACATATTGTTGTGTTTCCTTCCTGTAGGTCATTTGCAAATATTTGATATGTTTGTGGTGGAGAAATGGCCAATTGTACAGGCCTTTGCACTGGAGGGTATTGGTGGGGATGGATTTTTTACCATGAAATACGAGGTATGTATGAAAAGCAGTATGCTTTTTTTTTTTCTTTGATAGAGCCTATTTCCAGTGATTTTTTCTGACACCAGTAGAATGCACATTGAAAGAGTTGACAACTCTTTCAGTTGGAGAACTGATAGCAATATCCTTTTTGTTATTATCTGCTGTTAAGAAGTCTTAATAAAGGATGAGCAAAAATGGTACACATTACTATAACTATGAAAAGCTGAATGTTACTCCTAGAGCCAGTTAGAAAATTTGAAAGCAATTGCTGGAGCCAGTGCTGCAGGCAGTTTCCTTCCACCTTTGCATAACCAGAGCCCCTGGTGACTTTTTTCTGCCTTTGTGGAGCTGGAGCCATCAGCAGCTTTGCTGTCTTGCATGAGCTCTGGGGTCTGGAGATTCATGCTGGGGCCTGTCAGAATGGGCCTGAGATCACCACGTATTGCAGTCCCAAGGTGGAGGGGGAAGGCAAGGTAAGACCTCAGGCTAGTGCAGTGTGACTGTGGGCCATGCCTGGGGTCTCACACATGCCCTTGTGTCCCAGATGAATGGAGAAGTGAGGTCCCAGAGCTGTACGCATGCCAGAGGACCAGGTCTGGAAACCTGTCTACAATCCTGAGTCCTCTGGTAGACAGGCAGAGCTCCAGGTCAGCATACAACCCCACCAGAATACTGGACTTGGGAAGACAAGGCTGGGGAACCCATGTCCTCCCGGGCACAGGGACTATGGATTGCTCATGGAAGAGGGTATGGGGATGTGAGGGAGGACTGCTGAGAGGGTATGTTGCAGATAGGAATGACTTCTGGGGGATTTTCACTAGCAAGGCCACTGGAAGGGGGCTGAGACTGAGCAGTTCAGAGAAGGTAAGCCAGGGGACCTTTCTGGGCCGGACTGATATATTCACCCATGTGGACAACCTGAGTTCCACTAGTTAACATCAACCACTGCTTATTACCACATGGGAGACCTGCGTTAGGCTAGTTAGGATCGACCGCCACTGACCGCCTCGCACCGGTACACACAAAAGCTAGGTCTGGGGGCCTACCTGGCAGGGCTAAATCACAGTACCCAGCAGTGAGTGTTGAGAAAGGGGATGGATAATGTTAGGTGGGGCCATGACACTAACCAAAGCACAAGAGGACCAGGTCTGGGGGCAGACCCCAGTGGTGGGGGGACATATGGGCCTCCCTATGGAACTGTCATTTTTGCTGGTTCGCTTAAGAGATGTGGGTGGTGATGGGCTGAGCTAGGCATGACAATGGGACTCACCAACCCTTGAAACAGGCTGATCCAGGCTGTAGCACCTGCAGGTGTACCCAAGAATAGGTTGTGGGCCACAACATCCACCAGCCCATACAAAGACCAGGATGGAGGGAGCAGACTATGCCAAGTAAGGACCTACCACCCACCGGCACATGTGAAATCTGGGTCTGGGAGTTGGCCTGGTGGGGGTACTTGAGAAACTTCCCTGGTGGGCTGTATCTCCCGCTGGTGAACATGTGTTTCAGGCCCGGATGTTGGTTAAACTGGATAAAGTAGCTCCACCTGTCAGCAAGTATGTGGGTTGGTTCTGGATAGGGTGGACCAGTCAGGGCTAGGCTGCTGCACCCACCAGTGAGAGTTGGAACTGGGGGCAGTCTGGGACAGGTCAGGCTGCATCATCCAATGGCAAAGGCCCAGGCGAGGGATGGGCTATGCCAAGCTTGGTCACACCAACCATCAGCACGTGCAAGATCTGTGGCTGGGAACAGACCTGGTTGGGGAGCTAAGAGGATGCCTGGCTAGGTTGTGGTTCCCACTGGTGAGTGTGAAAGCTGAAAGGTGGCAGCCATCTGGGCTAGACATGACTACAGTGTGCCTCAGCATGGGTGTGGACTGGATCTAGAGTGTGCCAGACTGGACTGGACTCCAGCACCCATTGGTGCTTGCAAGAACCAGAGAAGGTGTAGGAAAGGATGGGCTAGGTCTCAGTTTCCACTGAACCACATGAGAGCTGTGTTTCGGTGTGGACCAGGTGTAGTGGAGCTATAACACCTACCAATAAGAACCAGAGTGGCTGTGGGCCAGTTAGGCAAGGCCACTGTTCCTACCAGGATAGGAGGTGGACTAAATCAAGCTGGGCCAAAGACCCACGGTGTGTGTGAGATCTGCTACTCAGATGAGACCTGATAGAAAAGCTTGGGGAACTCCTGTCAGGACACAGTTTCTGCAGATGAGCAAAACCAAGACTGGGAGCAGCCCAGGCCAGATTATGGGAACTGCTGGCATATATTTGAGTCAGGTGTGGGGGCGGCCCAGGCTGGGCCAGTTCATAACTCCCACAGGCAGATCTGAGAACCAGGATGGTCAGAGCTATAACACCTGTTGGCCTGTATGTGAACTGAGTTAGGGGGAGATCCAGGCTGTGCTAACAGACCTATGCACTGGTACATACATGGACCAGAGTAAGACAAAGCTGGTTGAGTTTTTGCCACAAGCATTAGCTGGCAAGTGCTGGAACTTGGGGGACAAATCCTGTGAAGCTAGACTGCAGAACCAGCTGGAAAGTGCAAGATCCAGGAGTGGGAGTGGGCCAAGTAGGGAAACTAGGCACCTTTCTGATGGGTTGCAATTCCTACTGGTGAACATGAGAACCAGGGCTGGGGTCAGCTTGGCTAGACAGGTGGTGCCACCCACTGGCATGAGTGTAGACTGGATGTGGGGTCAGTTAGGTTGAACTAGGTTCCAATGTCCTTAAGAGTCAGGTGCAGATACTGGAAGAAGAAAAAGAAAATTAGGAAACAGTCTTGTCACCCACTTTCCCGTAATCCTCAATCTTTCCCACCCTAATCAACTATGTAAACATCATGAAAAAGTAATTTTTTTAAAAAAGTAATTGCTGTTTAGGGTTGGTTCCCAACTATGTAAACATCATTAAAAAAAAATTGCTGTTAGGAGCTGGTCCACTTGGTTATTTAGTTCTTTTCTATCCTCTCACTCTCCTTTCTCCATTCTGAGTTAGCTATCCTTTCTACTGTACCCTAGGCTGACTTCCTCATACAGTTTATACCATTCAGTTATTATAGATCCATCATTTCTGTGCCTCTTCACCCTCCCTTCGACCCATGGCCTAGATCTATAAGATCCTTATATACAAAAACAGCCTCATTGGTCCCAGTGTAATAGTGCAGCAGCTAAAGTCCTTGCCTTAAACGTACCAGGATCCCATATGGGTGCTGGTTTTAATCCCGGCAGCCCCACTTCCCATCCTGCTCCCTGCCTGTGGCCTGGGAAAGCAGTTGTGGACAGCCCAAAGCTTTGGGCCCCTGCATCCAAATGGAGCAAGCTCCTGGCTCCTGGCTTTGGATTCGCTCAGCTCCAGCCATTGCGGCTGCTTGGGGAGTGAAGCATTAGATGGAAGATCTTCCTCTCTGTCTCTCCTCCTCTCTGTATATCCGCCTTTCCAATAAAAAAAAAATAAATCTTTTAAAAAAAGTATAAATAAACAGCCTCATTGTTGTTTTATAACCTCAGATGGTCATGTAACTTGAGAACTGCCAGGAGAGATGAAAGAGTACAGAATTTTATGTAGGTACCATACACTAAGGGAACAATAAGGTTAACTTTTGTGATAAGAAGTATCTGGTGGGCCCTGTGCGATAGCATAGCAGTTAAAGTCCTCGCCTTGAACATGCTGGGATCCCATATGGGTGCCGGTTCTAATCCCAGTGGCTCTGCTTCCCATCCAGCTCCCTGCTTGTGGCCTGGGAAAGGAGTTGAGGATGGCCTCGGTCTTGGGACCTGCACCCGCATGGGAGACCCAGGGGAGGCACCTGTCTTTGGATTGGCTCAGTTCTGGCCTTTACGGCTGCTTGGAGAGTGGACTGTTGGACGGAGGATCTTCCCCTCTCTCTCCTCTCTGTATATCTGCCTTTCCAATAAAAATAAATAAATCTCTTTTTTTTAAGTGTTTTCTCTTTTTTTAAAAAAATAAGTTTTATTTTTGTGTTGAGAAGGTTGCATGCCCATGTGGACCACTGATTAGGGTGGGGAGGGTTGAGTAATGGGAAAAAGTAGATGAGACAATTATTTCCAATCTCCTTTTCTCTTCCTGTATCAGGGGAAAGTGGGGAGAGAAAGGAAGAAGACAGTTCCTAGCAGTCCAACCACATCAGTATTTGGGGATCGGGATTGGATTAACTTTTGATAGTTATGACATTTTGTTGATTTCATTGCTCCAAGATTGAGGAAATCCTTTCAAGGTCCTTTGACTGACATAGTCCACTTAAGAGTCTCCACTTGCCTAGATACTCTCTGTCAAAGCCTGGCTGGGAGAGCCGTCTAAGAGCAGAGTGTTCTGCTCTCTGTGGTACTAGACATCCTCTGTAAGCTTCAGCCAACTGGCCCCATGTGCATATGGGCATGCTGTCCACTGCACAGGCTTCAACAATAAGGAAACCCAGTGCTGACTCATGCATATCACACAGTCAGACCACCGATTCTGATTTTTCCCATGGATGGAGTTCTGAGTCCAGTGGTCCAGTTGGATGGTCCCCATAGAAACCTCACAGGAAGTGACCTCAGACTTGACTCCTGTGTGTGCCAGCCAGTGCAGGGTCCAGCTCAGTTTGTCACTGACATTAGCCTATATATGCACATGTGGTTGCAGTCACCTGGTGACTTCTGTCCCCTGCCCCATCTCATATGCAAACCTATGGATGCTGTAGCCCAACCTAACCCTTCCTACCACACAGTCAGCCCTCACGCACAGCAGTAGGAGCTGTAGCCTACTTGGAGTAACTCCCAGTCACCCCCACCGGGCCGCCACCAGCCCTGGTTCCTGTGCATGCCAGTGTGAGCTGCAGACTAGTTCATTCCATCCGCATCCTATTCAACTCTTATATACATTGATGAGTGCTGCAGTCTGCCTCAACCTGACAAGCCCTACTTTCCAGCCCATACTCATGTGATGGGTGTCACTGCCTGTCCAGTCAGGCTCACCCATATCCCTAACTCCTCTGGTCACCTGTGGGAGCTGTAGCCCATCAGAGAGGTACCCACAATTTCCATACTAAGCCTACTTCCAGCCCTGGATCTCTCACTTTCCAGGTGGTTCTGTGGTCTAGCGTGACGAGTTGTCCCCAGCCCTCCAGTCCCAGCATCTGCTAGCTGATGGTGTGGCAAAGCTTGACAAGCCCCTGGCTCATGCATGCATCAGTAAATATGATCACTTATCCCAGCCTGACTCTACCCCTAACCCAGCTCACATGCAGTTCCAGCTCATGCTGTTAGGTGCTACAGATTAGCCCAGCCTGGACTGCTCCCAGTCCCAACCCTAATGTGAACTGGCTGGTGATGCCACCCAGCCCGACCTGTGCTGCACCCCGTCCTGTTTCCCAGATCTGCCAGTGATTGTTATAAACTGGCCTAGCCTGGCCCACCACCCAGACCTGGCTGGCATGTATGCATATCTAGCAGATGAAGTTGAACAGGTAGAAAACATTCGTGATTTATTATGATGATTCAAGTATAAAAAGTAAAACTGCTGGTAATTCTAAAGAAAACAAAAATAAAGCTGCAAATTGAAATGTAGTGTATAGTTAATCTATAGTAAGTGATATGTACATGGTTTCAGTATTTTAAGCAGTAGTTGTTATTGTAGGTCAAAAAGTCAAGTTGCAAATTTTAAATGATGTATGTGTGTGGAGAGAAAAACCTTGGGATATTGATGAGTGCAGACAAGTTTCCTTGTCAAATGTCATAATTCCTAAATTTGTGATTAAGGAATAGTGGTAGAAACTTGTTACATCAAAACATAGAGGCAAATACCGAAAACAATATATCTAAAGCATTCTAAGTGTTTGCATCAAAATAAGACTAATTGGAGTTTATAAAAGGTTGGAATAGGGGATTAAAATGTGTTATTATGAGCATTTTTTATTAACATGGATAATGTTAATAAACATTAACATTAACATGACTAGAATTTTTTTAAACAAAGCCAAAATATAGAATATGTGTGTGCATATGTATGTTTGTATGTATAAAAATATGTGTGTGCAAACAAAGATAAAGGGTGTACCAGAGGGTTCTGAAATAATAGTTTCCTTGGATGGGAAAGCATATAAGAGTATGTATAGGTTCCAGTATAATTGATGAAAAATTAATTTAGTCTGACTATGCTATCTTTATACAAAATTATTTCTGAACATCAGAAAATAATTGTGATTGTCCTGATTTGCCCTTCTGCAGTTACAAGATGTGAGTTTAAATCTCTGGAATGTCTACAGCAAGATGGATCCTGTGTCTCTGGAAACTTTGCTTTCAGAAGTAAGGAGCCAAATATCATTCAGCTTCGGAGCGGTCTAACCAACTCCATCCCCGAGATGGAATATTTACTCTGATGGCATGCACAGTGTATTTTAGCTTGCTTCAGAGTAGTTTCTGTTGTCATGTACCTGTAGCTAGTGTGGAGGTGGGGAGAGTCCTGAGAGGTGAGACTATCTCCTCCACCCTGAGGAACCACACATGAGGCAGACCCACAACCTCCTGCATGATGGTGAGTGCTGGATTTCAGTATAACAGGGCAGAGGTTGTCTGTGTCGATATTGCTCTTGAACATGCAAAGGTAAGAAGATGGAGCATGGTTTAAAAGAATCAAGGACTGAAGCAAGGAGGCAAGCCTACTCAGTAGAAGGCTTGGAAACAAGTGGGTCTTGGCTGTCTGGTGGACCCTGTTGGAGCTTGGTACTGTAGAACTCCAGCTGCTCGAATGGTCCTGAGGCGAAGCGAGTGTCTATGGTCCAAAGGACATTCATTTACAGATACTTAATCAAGTTGCTGTGTGTCTTTGTGCCAAGGAAACTATCTACAAAAAGATGTTTTAAATTTTTATTAATTTGTTTGAGAGGCAATGTGAGTAAAAGAGAAGCAAAAAGCTTATATCTGCTGCTTTACCCTCTGGAGTCCTGCAGTAGCCTGCATTGGTCTGGTCTAGGCTGACGTGTGATAGAAAGCAGGCTCTTCGGGATCTCTTATTGAGGTATCTCCACTTTTACTGCTTTTTAGCATTATATCCTCAGGTCCATCATTGCTTGGTGTTTTAGTTTCCTTGGCTGTAATGTAGGCCTAAGAAGTATACCAGAGCATTAGATTATAAAGAACATTCATGGGACTGGCACTGTGCCATAGCAGATAAAGCTACTGCCTACAGTGCCAACATCAACAGTATGGGTGCTGGAGGGTGCTGGTTGAGTCCTAGCTGTTCCACTCCTGATCCAGTTCGCTGATAATGTGTCTGGGAAAGCAGCAAAGGATGACCCTTGGGCCCCTGCATCCACATGGGAGACATTGAAAGAAGCTCCTGGTTCTTGGGTTTGGACTAATCTGTCTCTGACTATTGTGGCCGTTTGAGGAGTGAACCAGCAGGTCGACAATCTCTATTTCCAACTTTAATTTTCAAATAAATAAAAACATGATTTTTAAAAATATTTATTTGTTTTTATTGGAAAGTCAGATTTACAATAAAAAAAAAGAAGAAGAAGAAAAAGCTTCCATCTGCTCTTTCACTCCCCAAGTGGCTGAAATGGTTGTAGCTGAACTGAGCTGAAGCCAAGAGCCAGGAGCATCTTTTGGGTCTTCTACATGGGTATACAGTCCCAGGATGGCTTTGGGCCATCCTCTACTGCTTTCACAGGCTGCAAGCAAAGGACTAGATGGGAAATGGAGCAGCTGTGACATGAACCAGCTCCCATATGGGAACCCAGCACATGCAATGTGAGAATTTTAGCCACTAGGCTACCATGTGATGCCCTAAAAATAATAATTAAAAAAAAAAAGACCAGTAGGGGAGGGCGTTGAAATGCAGCAGTTTGAATGACCATTTGGGATGCAGCATCCCATATGGAAATACTTGAGTTTCAGTTCTACTTCCACTTTTAGCTCAGCTTCCTGCAAAGGCCACATTGCGGGATAGCAGACAATGGCTCAAATACTTAGATTCCTGTTACACATATAGGATACCTACACTGGCCCAGCGGCGTGGCCTAGTGGCTAAAGTCCTCGCCTTGAACGCACCGGGATCCCACATGGGCGCTGGTTCTAATCCCGGCAGCTTCACTTGCCATCCAGCTCCCTGCTTGTGGCCTGGGAAAGCGGTCGAGGACGACCCAAAGCTTTGGGACCCTGCACCCATGTGGGAGGCCTGGAAGAAGTTCCTGGATCCTGGCTTCAGATTGGCATAGCATCGGCCTTTGCTCTCAATTGGGGAGTGAATCACATCGGATGGAAGATCTTTCTCTCTGTCTCTCCTCCTCTCTGTATATCTGACTTTCCAATAAATAAATAAATCTTTAAAAAAAAAAAAAAAAAGATACCTACATGAAGTTTCTGGGTCCTGGCTTGGCCCCAACCAGCCCTGGCTGATTAGGGCATTTGGGGAGTGAGTCAGCAGAAGGAAGATCTGTGTCTTGCCTTGCCTTTCAAACAAAAAAACATTTTAATATATAAAAGAACATTTCAAATGTAGTGCTAGTTATTTTTAGTTTAATAATTCATTACATTTTCTTATCCTGGAGCTAAAAGAAATATCTAACAATACTACCTTTTTCTCCAGTTGGTACTAGCATATCTACCTCCTTCAAGAATATTTTTAGGAGCAAAATACCTCTATTTTATGTGCAATTCCAAAGCATACAGTGTTGTTGTTACTAAACTAGAAGATAGGTAAAGAATGGCTGTACTCAAGTGCAAACTGTGCTTCTTGTCCTAGACCCAAATTAGGATGGGTATCTCTAGGCCTGCCATTAATTAAAATGTAGACACACCTTCTGAGTCTGTTTCTAAATAAACTACAAAGGGTACTCTGCACTGATAACTGTATTGGTTCCTGCTGTGTTTAGTGGAGCATTCTGGTGTAGCTAAAAGGATAGAACAAGGCCAAGTAGGCCAGGCCAGGATGCACATGAGTAGGCAACCTCAGGCATGGCTTCCCTGAGGCCAGTGATGGATGTCTGAGAGGTAGTAGATAAATATCAGGACAAGAGGGGAAGGCTTAGGTGCTTTGACAGCCAACCTCCAGCTGGCCTACAGGACAGGCAGAGAAATGGGCAAACTTGAGAGATACCTGTGTGCAAAGCCCGGTAACTTCACTCCATCATCATTTCATTGAATTCCTATAATAGCTCTGTGGTAGACCATAGTCACCTCAGTTGTCCATTTTGGACACTTGAGGCTCAGGGATGTGAAGTCCCAGACCTCTTCAGATCTCCCATGTGGGTGCAGAATCCCAAGGCTTTGAGCCATTCTTCACTGCTTTCCTAGACCACAAGCTGAAAGCTGGATGAGAAGTGAAGCAGCCAGAACATGTACTGCTGCCCATATGGAATCCCAGCACTTTCAGGTGGAGAATTAGCCAATTGAGCCATCTTGCTAGCCCCCAAGATGTGAAGTTCTTGCAAAGGTAACATAACCAGTAAGAGGCAGAACAGAGATTCCAACACAGATCTTTCGAAATTGAGACACACCTTCGATGCTGGGATATGATGGCTGCTAGCTTGAGATGGAGACTGCCTGTGGGTCTGTGGTCAGAGGATTGAGAAGTAAGAATTATAACTTCTCTCCAGAGCCCAGAAGGACATGTGGGAGTCATCCTTGCCCAAGTGGAAAGACTGGGACCCAGGATCAGAGGCACTGATTAGGTCTGGTAGCTGTGGGTCAGGACCCAAACCTGAAGGACCTGTTTTCTTTGTCAAGATCCAGAGGTGATATGGCAAGGCTGCCTGACTCAGGCCACTGCAAATTAGGAGTTACAAGTGGGTGCATATTTGTACACATGAAATGCATGGGTAAAAGCAGAATCAGAGAACATTTCCCAACATGTTAACAAAGATTTTATTCATATTTTTTGAGTTTTCGCTAATGAATAAATGTACTTATGCATTATGCATTTTTTATTTTAAAAATATGGTTATTTGAAAGAAAGAAATGCCATCCCCTGTTTCACTCCCCAGATGGCCACAATAGCCAAGTCTGGTCCTGGTTAAAGCCAGGAACCAGTATTCCATCCAGTTCTTCTTGTGGATGTCAGGAGTCCAAGTATTTGGGCCATGGCCTGCTTTCCCAAGTGTGTTAGCAAGAAGCTGCACTGAAAGTCGAGTAACTGGGACTTTGACTTGAACTCTGATATGGGATGCCAGTGTCATAACTAGCAGCTTCACCTGCTCTACTACTCCCTGCATGAACTTTCAAAGATGTGTTATTATTAAAAAAAAAAAATCAGAAACCACATCAGACTAGGTAAAACCTAAGGAATAATTTTTAAAGCAAAGCAACAGAATCTCACTAGCTACCCTAGAAGCAATCTAAGTGTTTTCTGCCAAACCCATCATCACCCGCCTTCCCTCCCACTGGAATAGCCTGAATTCTGTACTAATTACCTCCTGACTTTGAAGTTTTATCAGCTAGTTATGCTTCCATAACCACATCGTTTAGCTTTGCCTGCCTGTATGTATGGGTGACTATTTTAGGTTGGTCATATAACGGTAAAGTTCATGCATGAAAAACATTTGACTTTCTGTTTTTACTTACTAGTTTTAAAAATAAGATTAGTTTCTAACCATTTTCTAGAAGTAACTAGTTTAATATGCACATTTACATAAATATGTGAGCTTCTAGATTTAAACAAGTTTTATATGTTTAATCCATTGCAGTTATCTTACTAATGTTCAAATTATCTCATGTCTGGGGAGTAAGCAACCTTTAATTCACAAAATTTTATTTATATATATATAATTTTTCCCCCCTTTCAGGAAGCAGCAGAGCCACAGGTTTAACCCATACTCCCTGAAGTAAGGTGCTGCCGTTTGGGGTGCACGCACTGTTGCAGAGCATCTTCCGGTCACCAGCCACTAGGCAACCTGGGACTGGAATGGGCAGCTCTGTAGCTTCACTCTCCCTCCTGCTTCCAAAGCTGGCACTGGTCACTGTCCAGACATGATACTTTTTAAGCTTTATTTATTTTACTTGCAAGTTAAAAGTTAGAGGGGGAGGAAAGAGACCTTCCATCCAGTTGTTCACTCCCTAAATGGCTGCAATGATAGAGCTGGGCAGTTCAAAGCTGGGAGCCAGGAGCTTCTTCCCAATCTCCCACATGGGTGCAGGGGCCCAAGGCCTTGGGCCATCCTCTGCTGCATTCTTAGGCTACAAGCAGGGAACAGGATAGGAAGTGGGATGCTGTTGCCACAGGCAGATGATTAGCCTCCATGGTCTCTCACACATACTTTTAACACAATGCTAATAGTCCCTATCAGGTATTTTGATAAGATCATTTCCTTGGCAACTACTATGATAAGATATTCTAAGTTTATCTATGCATGTCCCTTGCTAGACTTGTTTGGTCATCTGTTCTTGATCCTTTAGCAGACAGAGTTAGGAAATTCTTCCCATACCACAGGTGAGTGTGTGTATATGTATACAAAGTTATCTGTTACTTAACAACAGGGATATGTTCTGAAAAATGCATTGTTGGGCATTTTTGTGTTTGTGTGAATATCATAGAATATACCTATACAAACCTGTATAGTAAGCATACTATATACCTAGACTATATAGTATATGTAATTGTACATACTATCCATGACTGGCTGAAGTGTTGTAATGCAGCACTTAATTGTATATAGGTATATAAGGAAGCTTCAAAGAGTTTGTGGAAAATGGAATTAGAAGATAAATTTGGGGGGAAGGTATTTGATGCAGCAGTTAAAATACTGCTTGGGAGGGCTAGTGCAGTGGCTCAAATGGCTAATTCTCCACCTGCAGACTCCAGCATCCCATATTGGTTTTGGTTTGTGTCCCTGCTGCTCCACTTCTGATCCAGCTCCCTATTTATGGCTTGGGAGAGCAATACAAAATGGCCCAAAATCTTAGAATCCTCCATCCACATGGGAGCCCTGGTAGAAACTCCTGGCTTCAGATTGGCTCAGCTGTGCCAATTATGGCCATTTAGAGAGTGAACCAACTGCCATTTGGGGTTTGAGCCATTTGGGAAGTGAAACAGTGATGGAATATCTTTCTCTTCCTGTATCTCCTCGTCTCTGTAAATCTGCCTTTCCAATAAAAATAAGTAAGTCTAAAAAATAAAATAATGATAATACATAAAATACTTCTTGGGATACCTGCATCCCAAGCAGCTCAAGTCCAGGCTCCACTTCTGATTCTCCTTCCTGCTAAAACACCCTGGGAGACACAGCAGCGGTTCAGGTTATTGAGTTCCTGCTGCCCACATCGGAGACGCAGATGAAGTTCCAGATTCCTGCCTTTGGCCTGGCACAGTCCTGGCTATTGTAGGTATTTCTGGAATGGATCAGAGGATGGAAGATCTCTGCTTTTGCCTTCTGCTTTTCACAGTTTTAAAAAAAGAGAGAAGTCTATTTTGTTATAAAAAAACATTTGAAATTATGTAATTTTAAAATTTTATACATTTTCATGAAATTTTTGAAAACTGTTCATGGGTAAGGATTTTCAAAATTGTAACAAAATCAACATTTTCTTTAAAAGTTTTTTTGTAAAGCAGAATAATGGAAAAAGGGAGAGACCAAGAAAATGATTTTCTATCCTTTATTCACTCTGTAAAGGGCCACATAGCTGGGATCTCCATCTGTTTATTCCACGTGAGTGTCAGGGGCCCATGTTCTTGGGCCATTGTCTACTGTTTTCCATGCACAGTAGCAGGACCGAGTCCGAGGTACTCAGATACAGGATACAGCATCCCAGGTGGTAGTATAACAACACCCACAAAAACTTTCTTTTCTTTTTAAATTTTATTTTTATTGAAAAAGCAGATTTACAGACAGAAAAGACACATCTCTCCACTGGTTCGCTCCCCAAGTGGCTGCAACAGCCAAAGCTGAGCTGATCAGGAGCCAGGAACTTCTTCCAGGTCTCCCACGCAGGTGTAGGGTCCTAAGGCTTTGTGCCATCCTTGACTGCTCTCCCAGGCCACAAGTAGGGAGATGGATGGAAATAGACAGGGACATAAACCAGTGTGCATATGGGATCCCGGCATGTGCAAGGTGAGGCTTTAGCCACTGAACCGTCATGCTGGGCCCTTCTTTTTTTCTTTTCAAGATTTTTTTTTTATTTGAAAATCAGAGTTAGAAATATCTTCCTCTTACTGCTTAACTTCCCAAATGCCTTACTAGCCAGAGCTAGGCTAGGCTGAAGCCTAAACCTCCACCAGGGCTCCCACACTAGTGGTAGGGCCCAGCCACTGTGCCATCTTCTGCTGCTTTCCCAGGTGCATTAACAGAATCAGAAATGTAGGAGCCAGGATTCATATGGAAGCTGACATCGTAGGTCACAGCTTAACCTTTGTACCACAATGCCAGTCTCTCTTTGTTAAAACATTTTACTTATTTCAATATTATTTGAAAAGCAGAAAGATGGAGATCTTCTGTGTCTGGTTCACTCATCAAATGCCTACAACAGAAAAGGCTCAGCAAGACCAAAGCCTCAGACTTAATCTCAATCTCCTGCATGGGTGGCAGAGACACAAGATGCCACCTCCAAGAGTGTATAATAGCAGGAAGCTGGAGCAGAAGCAGAGCAGATGGAACTTCAGGCGGGCACTCTGATATGGAATGGTGGTTGCTAAACTGCTGTGCCAAATGCTCACCCCAATATAAACTTGAAATTCCATCTTCCATGAACTTTTGAGGAACTGTGTGTGTGTGTGTGTTTAAGAACACACACATATATATATGATTTGTTTTATCCCCCATTATATGTAAACATATTCAGGAAGCAATATTAATTCTGTGTGTGACATAACTACTGAAAAATTTATGTTTTGTATATATTAATATGCATATATACATATGCATAAATGATAAGCATGTGTATATAGATACATGTGCACACACCTATCTGTAGCTTGGTAGGTAGATAATCTGAGCAGCAAGCAGAGAAAGCATTGGTGGGGATGTTGTTTATACCAAATATTCCCGAAGTGGCCTGCTGTACTTTATACCTATATGCAGAAGTCACATCAGCCTAGAGCCAGAAGTAAAGAATAGTGCTTACAGACCTGAGTACTTGCACATTCCTGAATGACAAAGAAGGATAGAGATATGGGTTTGGTGCTGCAACCACAATGCCTGCTCTGAGTAGGGCCTTAGGCTGGGGACACATCACAGACACTGAGGAGTTGGACAGTGAAGATAGCTTTCAAATTTGAGTACAGATTATTGGTATCTTCACAATAAGGACAGAAAGATTACTTGAGAAGTATCCTTTTTTTTTTAAGATTTGTTTTATTTTTATTGGAAAGGTGAATATACAGAGAGGAGGAAAGACAGAAAGATCTTCCATCCGATGATTCACTCCCCAAGTAACTGCAACAGCCAGTGCTATGCCAATCCAAAGCCAGGAGCCAGGAACTTCTTCCGGGTCTCCCACGCGGGTGCAGGGTCCCAAAGGCTTTGGGCCGTGCTCGACTGCCTTCCCAGGCCACAAGCAGGGAGCTGGAAGGGAAGTGGAGCTGCCGGGATTAGAACGGGTGCCCATGTGGGATCCCGGGCGTTCAAGGTGAGGACTTTAGCCAGTAGGCCACGCCACCGGGCCCACATGAGAAGTATCTTAAGAGCAATTAAGTCATAGCTGGTGTTTTTAAAGCTACCAGTACCTTAAAAGCCAACAACAGAAAGTGACATATGAGCTGGGAATGGGAAGCAGTTCAGAGAAGAGACTGAAAAACTGCTGGGGAGAGGTAGGTTACCTGCAAGTGCAGTGGCCTTGTTGAGTGTCTCTCAGGATTCATTCCTCACCTACACATACTGTGGCGTTATCCATAGATGTTCCTAGGCAGTAATTCAATACACCTAAGACCACAAAGCTCGCCGCCAAGCAGCCAGCAGGTGAAGCCGGGCTTCTTGTTGCTCTGGCCACTCACAAGCCCAGGAAAGATTCAGATACCCACACCTCTGAGCAGACTTACCTGGACTCCTGTTGTTACCTTTAAAGGCAAAATAGATTCATGATCTGGTGTCTTTGTTCATCATAGTTTTGTGATTCTGATTTTTTTTTGTGCGACCAGACTCACTGTTTTTCTTGTTTGTTCCTAGGACCTGGTAGCTTTTGAACATCAATGGACTAGCTTCTTCGCTAACTTCGACACAGAAATTCCTTTCCTGTTAGAGCTTTCAGAATCTCAGGCTGGCGAGGTATGTAATGTTATGAAAGGGAAGAGAAAAAAGTTGATCCATTAGTTATATATTTACTTAAAAGTCTTTCAAAGCACAACCCTATCTATCGTAAGTTAGCATTTGCTTAAGCTGCACTACAAGAGATCCCCTGGCCTTCTCACTCCCCATGTTTTTCTCAGCTGGGTATTCCCTGCAGTGTAGCAGTGCCTCTGTGAGCCAGGGATTCTGCAGGGTACTAGTTTATAAGCCCGGGACTGGCTCTCCAAAGGTAAATAATAATATTTGTCTGTTGGAGCCCGGGATATGAATGCCAGACTGTTGTGCAAGCAAACAACAGTCAGCATTAGCAGTGCAGGCGGACACGCCGTCTTAGTAACAGGTGGAGAACTGTGGCACAGATGAGTCCCCAGCTGCTCATGGGAGGAATGAGACGAATTTGCACTGTTTAGTCCCCGGTTGTCCTCTCGACCACCGTGTCCCGGTGTTAGCCCCTCTGCCTAACCCTTGGAAGCTGCGTATGAGCATGTAGATGTTATACACATCCCCATATATTGCTATTTTTTTTTTACACGCAACTTTTGGAAGATTTAAACAATGAAAAAATCTTACATACTCATGTTGGCCAATGTAGCTTCTCTCTCAGTGTTCTTCAATCCCTTGTGTAGACACAGCCTTCCACTTGGTAGTGGTCTCCCCAAAGGATGTTTCTTAATATATTTATAAAATGTTTAAAAGTTTTTTTAACATTTATTTTTTTTCAAAGATTTATTTATTTATTTTATTAGAAAGGCAGATAAACAGAGATGAAAGACAGAGAGGAAGACCTTCCGTCCAGTGATTCACTCACCACACGGGTGCAGGGTCCCAAGGCTTTGGGCCATCCTCGACTGCTTTCCCAGGCCTCAAGCAGGGAGCTGGATGGGAGGCGGGACTGCCGGGATTAAAACCAGCGCCCATATGGGGTCCTAGCACATTCAAGCGAGGACTTTAACTGCTACACTATCGCACTAGGCCCTTAACATTTATTTTTATTGCAAAGTTAGATATACAGAGAGGAGGAGAGACAGAGAGGAAAATCTTCTGTCTAATGGTTTACTTCCCAAGTGAGCGCAACGGCTGGAGCTGAGCCAATCCAAAGCCAGGAGCCAGGAGCCAGGAGCTCTTCCAGGTCTCCCACACGTGTATGCAGGGTCCCAAGGCTTTGAGCCATCCTCTAATGCTTATCAGGCCACAAGCGGGGAGCTGGATGGGAAGTGGGGCTACCAGGATTAGAACCAGCGCCCATATGGAATCCTGGCACATTTAAGGTGAGGACTTTAGCCACTAGGCCATGGCACCGGGCCCTTAATATTTTTTAATAGTGAGATTTTTCTGGTGATTAGTTCCTTCAGCTTTTGTGTATCTGGAAAAAAACAATCTATTTTGTTGTCCTTTTAAGGATTGGATTTTCAAAATTTTCTCCTTTAAATTTTTACTTATTTTTAAAATTTTATTTGGATGGAGCAAAGGCAAAGACAGATCTTTCATTCCCAACTTAACTCACTAAATGCCGTGTACAACTAGAGCTTGGGCCAGGCTTCAGCCAGGGCAGGAATTTCATCCCGGGGCTGGTGCAGTGGCTTATGCTAATCATCTGCCTGTGGTACCAATATTCCATATATACTCCAGTTCATGTACTGGTTACCTCACTTTCCATCCAGCTCCCTGATTACACCCTGAGAAAACAGTAGAGAATGGCCCAGGGTTTGGGACTCTGCATCCAAGTGGGAGATCTGGAATAAGCTCATGGCTCCTGGCTTCAGATTGGCCCAGCTCCAACCACTGCAGTCATTTTGAGAGTTTACCAGCAGATGGAAAATCTTTCTCTCTGTCTCTCCTCTCTGTAAATCTTTCTTTCAATTAAAAATAAATAAATCATGAAATAGAACAAGAAAAAATAAAAGGAGGTAAAAGAAAGTCTATTCAGATCTGCTCTGTAGGTAGCAGGGCCCCAAGTACTTGGACCATCAACTACCGTCTCCTAGGCACATTACCAGGAAACTGAAGCACAAGTGAAAGATTGGGCCCGGCTTGATAGCCTAGTGGCTGAATCCTTACCTTGTATGTGTCGGGATCCCATATGGGCACTAGTTTGTGTCCCAGCTGCTTCATTTCCCACCCAACTCCCTGCTTGTGGCCTGGGAAAGCGGTCATCCATGGATGGTCCAGACTTGGGACCCTGCACCCGCATAGGAGACATGGAGGAAGCTCTTGGCTTCTGCCTTCAGGCTGGCTTAGCTCTGGCCATTGCGATTACTTCAGTGAATGGAAGTCCTTTTTCCTGTCTTTCCTTCTCTCTGTAGATTTGCTTTTCTAGTCAAAATAAATAAGGCTTTTTAAAAATAAGTAGATAAGTAAAAGAGCTAAAACTGGAAGTTGTAGTCCAGTGTGGCACACAGGGATCTTAATGCTGCATGAATGCCAGTCCCTCATTTTGTTTTTAAATAAAACTTTTTCTTTTAAAAGATTTATTTTTATTAAAGATAGATTTCTAGATGAAATTAGATACAGAGAGAGATCTCCTATCTGTTGGTTCATTCTTAAATTGGCCACATGGCTGGAGCTGGACTGATCCGAAGCCAAGAGATCCTTCCAGGTCTCCCACACAGGTTCAGGCATCTAAACACTTGGGCCATCTTCTGCTTTTGCAAGCATGTTAGCTGGAGAGTTGAGCAGCTAGCACTCAAAGCAGTCCTGTTTGGGCTGCCCGCACCACTAAGTCTGCTATGCCATGGTGCTAGCCCCAGAAAAAAATTGTTTTTAGATAAACAAAAAGACATCTCCAAATGATTAGCAACCTTAGACATAGATGATGATTGGTGTAATTTTCTTTCAGCGGTATAATTTTCTTACAGTGAATTTGTACAGAAACTAGTTTTTCACTTGGTAGCCATTTGTCTTTTTTCTTTGCATTTTTGGAGGGGGGTAGGTATTTGTTTGCCATTGTTGCCAAAGTTCATATTGCCATTCCTCGCATGTAGCTTCCATGTTCTTATATAATGCAAAAAAAAAAAAGTCACACTCAGATTTACATGTAGATTCTGGCCACTCTCCTGAAGCGTGTGTGAGTGTGTGTGTGTAATTTTGTAACATACACTTAGAAAGAGTTTTGGTTTGTTTGCCAGAAATTGTGGTCTTAATAAATTAATATGGACTTCTTTGTAGCCTTTCAGAAGTTACTTCAGTCATGGAATGCTCTCAAGCCACATAACTGAAAACAGGTAAGGCTCTGGGGTGGACAGTGATAGAGAAGAAGGGATGGACAGGGACATAGCTGTGTGGGGGCATTCAAGTCCAGAGGTTATAATCAGAAATACAGGAGCTAACTTCAGTCATCACAGAACAAGAAATTCACGTGGTAGAAACTTGTCTGTTGTCAGTGTTTGAATTTTTTATAAGATTCATTTTTATTGGAAAGACAGATCAGATTTATGGAGAAGGAAAGAAAGATCCTCCATCACTAGTTCATTCCCTAAATGGCTGCAGTGGCAGAGTTGAACCAATCCAAAACCAAGAGTCTAGAGCCTCCTCCAGGTCTCCCATGCAGTTGCAGGGTCCCAAGGCTTTAGGCTATCCTCTACTGCTTTCCCAGGCCAGAAGCAGGGAACTGGATGGGAAATAGAGCATCAGAACACCAACCAGTGCCTATATGGGATCCTGGAGCTTGCAAGTTGAGAATTTAGCCATTGAACCATTACTCCAGGCCCAACTGTTTGCATTTTTTAAACTTATTTTTCTGCAATTTTTAAATGTTATAGCTTTAAAAACATTGTAGCCTGCTGAAATCTAAAACAGGGAATTTAAAATTCTATACTTCACCAGGAAATCCAGAAGAGGCAGGGTGTGTGAGGGCTGGGCATAGAGCCACAGCGGCTGGGAGTCAGGGGCTTAGGTGGTTTGGTTCAGTCCCACTTAAGAAAGTTCTGAAGTGTTTCTCCCACATCTTCTCTTGGTCAACAGATGCCTTCTGTAATAGATATGAGAGAGTATATCTTCTCTTTTGTTCTCCCAGTCCCAGTCAAATCTAGAGTGAGGCAAAGTACTGAGTATTCTATTTGAGTCTCAGAATGATCTTTTTCTGTCAAACTATCACTTACCTTGAATTAAATTTCAGAAGAAAAGTCAGTTATGTTTATGCTTAAGAATTCTTGTGCTTGCTTCAGCACTACATATACTTTTTAATTATTTAGTTATTTTTATTGGAATGGCAGATATACAGAGGAGGAGAGACAGAGAGGAAGATCTTCCGTCCCATGATTCACTCCCCAAGTGAGCGCAATGGCCGATGCTATGCCGATCCGAAGCCAGGAGCCTCTTCCAGGTCTCCCACGCAGGTGCAGGGTCCCAAAGCTTTGGGCCATCCTCGACTGCTTTCCCAGGCCACAAGCAGGGAGCCGGATGGGAAGCGGGAAGCAGGGCTGCAGGGATTAGAACCAGCACCCATATGGGATCCCGTCGTATTCAAGGGGAGGACTTTAGCCTCTACGCTATCATGCCGGGCCTAATACATATATGTATATTTTAAAGATTTATTTATTTATTTATTGGCAAGTCAGATATACAGAGAGGAGGAGAGACACAGAGGAAGATCTTCCGTCTGATGATTCACTCCCCAAGTGAGCCACAATGGCTGATGCTATGCCGATCCGAAGCCAGGATCCAGGAACTTCTTTCGGGTATCCCACACGGGTGCAGGGTCCCAAAGCTTTGGGTCGTCCTCGACTGCTTTCCCAGGCCACAAGCAGGGAGCTGGATGGGAAGTGGAGCTGCTGGGATTAGAAATGGCACCCATATGGGATCCCGGTGCGTTCGAGGCGAGGACTTTAGCCACTAGGCCACGCCACCGGGCCCCAATGCATATATTTTTTAAGAGCTCTTATTTCCTTGAAGCTTAAGGTAATGTTTTTATCTGTAAAAAGAAAGAAAATGCAAATAATATCCCAAATGACACACTTAAGGGCAATTTGGGGGGCAGGGTGGTATGTAGGGTAAAGGAAACTGGTATCTTTTAAAATATCCTTTCCAGCTGGCATGGTGGCATATCAGGCTCAGCTACTATTTGTAGCTCCGGCATCCCGCATGGTCAGTAGCTGGTGTCCCACTGCTCCACTTCAGACTCAACTCCCACCAAAGGGTAGCCAAAGTTCCTCGGTCTCTGCACCTACATTCTGTACCTACATAGGAAGAAGCTCCTGGCTGCTGGCTTCAGCCTGGCCCAGCCCCAGCTATTATGACCATTTGGGGAGTGAACCAACAGGTGGAAGACTTCATTCTTTGTCTCTCCCTTTATTCTTTTAAATAAATATAATAATTCTTTTTAAATATATTTTTATTTTCAATTTTGAATTATATGGTACAATTTCGTATAGACAGGGATTCCCCCCTGCCAAACTCCCACCCCCGACAGATTTTCCACATTTTACTACAATAGTGTAGTCCTTTATGAGGAATCATAATTCTGCCAGTCTCTTGTTTAAGAATACCCCAACATAATATAATAATTCTTTTAAAAGATATATCCCCTCAGCTACCAAATATTTACTGAAAATATAGCACACTAAGCAGGAGAGATACATGTAAAAGTAAATTTAGCTAAATATTGTCTCATCCTCATGGAGCTTATAGTATGATAAGTAAGAATTTACCAAACAGCTTCACAAGAAAATGTATCCTTAGAAGCTCAGATTGAAGCCAAGGAAAGAGAAAAGAATTCAGAATTTGAGATGTTTCATCACAAAGAAATGTTAAATGCTTGAGAAGGTTGATTTGTTTACCCTGATTGGACATACGGCACTGTGAGGCCCATGGCTTGAGAACCAGGATGCTTCTGGAAGAGAAGTGAAGAATGAACCGATAGTTGGGAGAAGAAATTAGAGCAAAGACTCTGAGATGAGAACCAGAGGACCAAGAATGAGCTGGGTTGGAATGTGGGCACTGGGGGAGGAAACCACAGAGCTCAGGGATTTGACGGAACCTCACAAGTCTGGGCATGTGCAAGTTTTGGCCCTTCTCCTGACAATGAAGTCAGTAAGTGTTTTGTGTATTTAGAAGATCGTTACAGCGACAATGCGGAGAACATCAATCATAGGAGGCAAGGGTGAAAGGAGGGGGACAGTGAGGAAATGTTGCAGCTGTATTCTCTCTAACGGAAGGGTTATAGCTGTGTAAATGGAGGGAAATGAATTACTCGGAATGATTCCTGAAAAGTTGGTTGGATTTAGAAGGTGAAGGCCAGGGGTTGATGATCATTGGAGAGAGAGCAGATAACTGAAGACAAAACCCTGGACACATTCCAGGGCCAGGGAGAAGGAGCCTGGGAGGCTGTTAGGTGCTTCTGAGAGGCCAAGGAAGGAAGCCTGAAGGCTGACCTTTCATAAGAACTGTCTCCGTGAAGTCTCACGAGGACTAGCAGGGGCTGAGTAGAGCGGGCTGAAGAGTGATCACAACGTCAGGGGAGAGGAAACATGAACAGAGGGATGTCATGAGGTCGTTGGCCTTCCTCCTCTCCTCCTTTCCTTCCAAAGCTTACTAAGGAATTGTGAAGCGCTCTATTGAGCAGCACTACTACTGTCATCCTGTAAAACTTGTATTTGTGTTAAAATGCTGTTATAACAAAACCTAGCTTTTGCCCCATTACTGCATCATGGACAGCAAACTTAGAAAACTTAAATCTCAAAGAGTAGAGCAAGCTAAAAATCTATGTCTGACTTGGGCTTAGTTATATCCCCAAATGTCCAGTGCCCAGTGGTCAATACGAGGAGTTGGATATCTGGAATCTCTTACTCAGCAGGGAAACTTTAGGTAGGCTGTATTTTGCTCAGACTACCTCTTAGCAGTCTGAGAACTCTCAGGCCAGCCAGAAATCTCTTTTCTAATTACATATGTTTGACTTTCCAACACAGCCCTAATAGGCAACCATTTGTTCTCTTTGGCAATCATGCCACACGGGAAAACCTGAATGCCGGCAACTTTAACTTCCCTTCCGAAGGGCACCTGGTACGCAGCACTGGTCCTGGTGGGAGCTTTGCCAAACACATGGTAAGTGGCTATACTGCCTCATGCTTGATTAGATACATTATCCGAGGCTGGGAGAAGAGCCGTTTCCATTTTAATATAGTCCTTTAACCTCAACTGGAAATTCTTCGGGAGTGAAAAAGGGGGTTGGAAAGTGATGTATGATTTTAAAACATTTAATTTTGAAGTACTTGAAGGCAAAATGTTAAGAACATTTTCATGGGCCTGGCACCATGGCCTAGTGGTTAAATCCTTGCCTTCCATCTGCCGGTATCCCATGTGGTGCCAGATTGTGTTCCAGCTGTCCCTCTTCCTGTCTGGCTCCCTGCTTGTGGACTGGGAGTGGGGAGGGCAGTAGAGGATGGCCCAAGTCCTTGGAACCCTGTACTCATATGGGAGACCCATGGGAAGCTCCTGTCTCCTGGTTTTGGATAAGCTCAGCTCTAGCCGTTGCAGCCACTTGGGGGTGGGCCAGTGGATGGAGGCTCTTTCTGTGTCTGCTCTGTATATATCTGCCCTTCAAAAAAAAAAAAATAGAACAGTTTCACAAATCACTCTTACATTGTCAGAGTAATGTGAATGGAATACTAAATTCCAGTTAGGCTGGTATTGTGGTACCACAGGTTAAACTGTTGCTTACAGCGCCAGCTTTCCATATCAGAGTACCAATTAGAGTCCTGACCACTCCACTTCCAATCCAGGTTTCTTCTAATGCCTTAGGAAATCAGCAAATGATGGCTAGGTATCTGTGCTTCTGCCACTTATGTGGGAAACCAGGATGCAGTTTCTGACTCCCTTGGTCCAGACCTGACTATTGCACCCATTTGAGGGGAGTGAATCAGTGATGGAAGGTCTCTCTCACACACACTCTTGCTCTTTCTCTGTCTTTTCCTCTCTCTTCTATTGCTCTGCCTTTCAAATAAGCATATATTTCAGTTGGGGTTTTTTTCAAAGATTTATTTATTTTTATTGGAAAGTCAAATATATATAGAAAGAGGAGGAGAGACAGAGAGGAAGATCTTCCATCTGATGATTCACTACCCAAGTGACCGCAAAAGCCAGAGCTGTGCTGATCCAAAGCCAGGATCCAGGAGCTCTTCCAGGTCTCCCACACGGGTTCAGGGTCCCAAGGCTTTAGGCCGTCCTTGACTGCTTTCCCAGGCCACAATTAGGGAGCTGGATGGGAAATGGAGCAGCCAGGATTAGAACCAGTGGCCATATGGGATCCCAGCGCGTTCAAGGCAAGAATTTTAGCTGCTAGGCCACTGTGCTGGGCCCTAAATATACTGCTTAAGAAAACTGGAGCTTTTTTCCTGAGAAAAATGTGGGCTTTGTGTAAGTACCACTGTATTGACTAACACCTCAGCTCCTGTGTTTCCACTGAGATAAAAGCCTCACATGTACATAGCCTGAAAAGAATTTTGTACTTAAATCTGGACTTTAAACCATACCACTTTCACTATCTGAATAAAGAAATTCATTTTTGCTCAAGAGGAGAAGAGAGAAGTAAGATATAGCCCTGTATTAAATTAACCAGTAAGAAAAATGTTTGCCCTTGAAGGCTTTTGTGTATTTACTTTGCCATATTGCCTTAACTGGGGATCACGTCTTTATATCTGTCTTGGAAGGTTAATGTAGTAAAGTACCGACTGGGGATGGGGGAGACAAAGAAGGCTGTGAGAGGACAGCCCTGTGACATTCAGGGAAGGCACAGCATTTAGAGCCAGGAACAGTTTACAGGGTTTGGAGAGAAAGGGAGGAAAAGCCGGTGAAGCACAGAAGGCTCTTTAGGTCACGGAGCTGTTCTGTGTGATTCTGTCATGATAATACCTGTCATTATGTGCAACAGAGTAAACCCTAAGTGTAAATTGTGGAGCTCAGTTAGAGTGCCCATGTTCGTCATGCTAGCCAGCCGTGACACTAGCACAGTGGGTAAGACAGGTTAGCTAGAGCTTTACCCAGCTCATGGTGGAGGAGTATGGTAGTCACATTCTTCCTTTATAAACAAGGAAACCAAGAGAAGCCAAAGGCACTTCCCTGAGGTTTGGGGCCCCCTAGATTAGCACTTTTCCTCTCTTGGTGGGAGGTGGTTTTTGTTGTGTGTTTTTTTTTTTTTAAGAATTTAAAAAATTTTTGTTTGAATAGTGGGGTGAATGAAAAAGATCTTTTGTCTGCTGTTTCACTTCCCAAAAGGCTAGCACAACAAAGGCTGGATGGGTACAAAATCAGAACTCAAAACTCCCTTGCGGTCTCCCATATTGGTGATAGGAGCCAAAATACTTGCGCCAGCACGCACTGTCTTCCTAGGGCATTAGCCGGCAGCTGGGTGAGAATTGGAAAACCCAGAGGGCAGTGTTGTGGTATAGCTTGGTAAGCTGCCACTTTTAGACAAGAGCAACCCATATCAGAGTGCAGTTGGAGGCCTAGCTTCCTGCTGATGCACCAGGAAAGAAAGCAAAGAGCAGCCTGCATCACTGAGCCCTGCCGTTGATGTGGTAGATAAGAGTGAGTTTTGGGTTCTTGGCTTCTGCCTGTCCTGAAAAGCCTTGGCTACTGCAGCCATTTGAGAAATGAACCAGCAGATGGATGATCGCTTCCCTCTCTCACTCTGCCTTTCAAATAATGAATAAATCTTAAAAGGAAGAAAAATCCCATAGGAACTAATTTTCTGTTCTCAAGAGATGTACATAGAAATGAAACACAAATGATGATGGGGCCCAGGGTTTCCAGCTTTGCAGCTGCTGCACAACTCTGCTTGTTTTGTGGACCAGGGTGCTGTGTGTGAAAGCTCTGAACTGAATATAGTCAGTTTTGGTCATTGAAAACTCCCATTAACTAGCTGCTGTTTCTCTGGCAATTCACACATAAGTCCTGTTAAGTCCTTTTCATTTTTCTCTTTTTTAACATCCAGGTAGCACAGTGTGTCTCACCAAAAGGACCTCTTGCTTGTTCCAGAACATACTTTTTTGGAGCTACTCATGTTCCTTACTTAGGTAAGTCTCTGTAAATGAGCATCTCCTCACTGCACCTCGTGGGTTATTTCTCCAGTGAACTGTAATTCACCCCCAATTTGGGGGTCTTCACCTCGCTCCCTGAGCACAGCTAGATTGTTGAAGATCCTGGAAGAAGCCAAGCTCCAGTGGGATGTATGCTTACGCTGTGTTTAACTTAAAGGGAAAAAAGAAGCCTCCTTCTTGGCAATGCCTTCTGATTAAACTGAGTGCTGCCAGCTTCCCTATAAAGTGTTGCTGTAGCCTTTGTTGTCTGTCTTGAACTCAATCTATGTACTGTTTCACAGGTGCTGATGACAAGCCACCCCAGAAAATAGAGCAAATGTAAGACTTTATGCTTATTTCATTGTTTCTTTCCCCAAGTTGAGTTACTTATGTGTGGCTGTCCTCTCCCTTCTGTTTTGAGAGCAGCCGTGATGAGGGGTTTCAGTATATAAGGTGGACATTGCTGTGTAGTTTCCCAGGATTCCCCTACCCCATGCTCTCAGCTTGGAATCCAGGCCAGAAGATCCCACCACCTTGGCCACCTTGCACCTCACGTGTATGCTTCCATGTCATGTGGCTCCCTGTCGTATGTTTTTTACATGGTGTGTTTTTATTGAGGGCCTTTCTGAAAATGAAAACATCCTGAAATCCACTGAGAGAATGAAACCATGTTGGTTTCCAGCTGACCTGGACTTTTCCATGTAGCCTTGTGGATCAGAGTTAGGGTCTGCACCCTAGCCATGCCTCCTTAGAAGGCCTCACCCAACGCCAGCCTCTCCCTTCACATAAATGCTGAAACTGCTCAATTCTGGAAAGTATCTTCCTTCGGAAACAGGGATGTAGTACAGTTGGGATGTTACTTCCACAGCCCAGTGGGAAAGACAAGGCTCTAGCCTGTATTTCACAGAGGGCAGTGGTGATAAGCCACAGAAGATCATCAAAGGATTTATTTATTTAAGTGCAGGTCCCCATGCCAATCCCAGAACTGCAGAATCAGAATTTATTGACTATACTATGCCCACAGAGCTGTATGGTATAATCATACTACAGAAAAATCTGGAAATAGGCGAAAACCATGATTACTCCTCTCTGGTACTACCTGTTCATGTCATTCATTGTGCATTTAGGTTTTACATAGCTGAAAGCATAATGTGGGTATAGTTCCTTTGTAGGCTACCTTCACTTTGGTGGCCAGGGGCCCCTCTTTGTTTGTGTTAGTGCACATGGTCTTGCTTTGTACCTTGTTGTGCTTCCATATCAACCATGCTGAACCACTCGCTAGGATCCTCATTCTAGAAACATAGACATTTTCCCTAAACCAAATTCATTGGTGCCATGGGTGAGGGACCCATGTTGAGAGTGTCTGGGCCAATATCAGATTTGCTGGACCACTGAATTGGTGGGGCTTGGACCTTGTAGAATCCTAGAGAAGATTATAGCAGCACATCCAGGTTATTCAGTGCCTTAATAGTACCTGTGTGTTGGGTTCTTGTCTGAGAACAAGTAAGGAAGAAGCTAGCCAGTGTAGGTATGTAGTGTTTTGTTTTTAAGAATTATTTGGTGCCAGGATTAGCTTAACAGGCTAATCCTCTGCCTTGCAACACTGGCATTCCATATAGGTACTTCTTCGTGCCCTGGCTACTCCACTTCCCATTCGGTTCCCTAATTGTGGACTGGGAAAGCAGCGGAGGATGCACTCACTTGGGAGACTGGAAGAAGCTGCTATCTTTAAATTGGCTCAACTCCAGCTGTTATGGCCATTTGGAGAGTGAATCAGCAAATGGAAGATCCTTTTCTCTGTGTCTCTTCTACTTAAATCTGTCTTTCAAATAAAAATAAGTAAATATTTTGTATTTATTTTATTTATTTGAAAAGTAGAGAGACAAGAGACTGAGAAAGATCTTCTATCTGCTTATTCACTCCCCCATTTGATATAATGGCCAGGGCTTGCCAGGCCAAAACAAGAAGCCAGACACTTCATCTGGGCCTTCTGCATGAGTGCAAAGGCCCAAGCACTTGGGGCATCTTTCACTGTTTTCCCAGGTGCATTTTTGGCGGGGCTGAGTTGGAAGTGAAACAGAAAGAGGGTTAACTTACTATGCCACAATGCCCACCTCCTTCACAGCAGTCCCCATCTGGCAGGGAGAAAAAAAGTCCTTCTTGTGATGAATTTGGGAAGTGAGAAGTCAGAGAGAAAGCAGAATAGGTGAGAGTTCTCAGAAGCATTATCTGCTCTCCATCTGCGTGGAGAGCATGGACATGGAAGCCAGTCTCGACGTGGCTGGGCAGTCTCTCAGGGTGACTCCTGAGCTTCTATCAGCAGGGCTGTAGGGCTGTGGAGACTGAGAAGCTATGTGGTTGGGGCCTTGGCATGTGGCTCCATGCTGAGAATCCCTGCTCTAGGAAGAGCTGTTCCTACACATAGGGCACTCAGGAAGCCTACCTCGTGTCTGGTCACCAATCAGACATGTTGGTCTTATGAGCCGAGTTCAGAGGAGGCAACTTTTCTAGGGGTGATTTAGTGAAAGCAAAGGTTTGGTCAAACTAAAGCTTCCAGAGGGTTTAGAAATCAGTTTCATTTTTGCACTTTTTTCATCTGTTTAGAAATAGGTTCTTCAGGACTGTTATTTAGGTGCATGTTGCTTTTGATAAAGCCGCCTGGTGCTGTAGTTAACCGTTCTATTTTGTTTTTGAAGTAGGCTCTTGTCCCAGATATACACTGCTGTTATTGAGGCTGTTTTGGCTGGCATTGCATGTTATTCTAAAACTTCCAGTCTAACAAAGGTAATTTAAATACCATGTTTCCCTTTCTGTCATCATTATTTTAATACAAAATGTCCTGTCCATCATGTGTTCTTGGACACCTGTAACACTCACTTGTGTGTGGGCTTGCACCGCCTGGCACAAGGCAGAGATGACGTTGGAGCATCTGCTGCCTGTGACCTGCTGCTGTGGTTTTAGGTACAACAACTTAGCCGTATTTTTTTGGAGATAAAATCATTAGGTTGTACATTGGTTTACTTTATGGGTTAAACAGAAGACTTTAAAATATTATTCTGTGAATTTTAATAAAGTAACCTTGTGCTACATAGCTTGATTTCCTGTTATTTGTATATTAAAAAAAATACAGAGTAGAAAACCTGACTTGCCTTTCCTAGACACGCCCCTGTGTTCTTACTCTCTGACCATTGTCTTCCTTGCTGTTTTGCGGTTAACCTGCCCTGCTGAGTTGGATTCCTATATCTGACCCAGTAAGGAGATGCGAAGAGTCGGCTTGATGCCTCCCAATGCCAATAGGACCTTTCCTGCAGGAAGCCATTTGACATTGGAAAGGTTGTGTATAATGTAGATATCAGAGAGACCGTAGCTGTAGTCACCAGCTCCTTGCCGCCTCCCTTCCTCACTGAACTTGAATCCTGGGTACTGGCATGGGGTTTCTCAGCCCTCCAGCTGCTTCATGGCAGAAGGCTCATGAGCAATGGGATGTCCTTCCACATCAGTTGTCACACTTTGGTTGTTCTGCCTGATCTTTCATGACCCTGGCAGTGATTGATTTTGGCATCTGGTGGAAACTCTGAAGGCAGTGGTGCTTCCCTTTGAGCCAGGAGAGAGGGAAGTGGAATCACTTTGTTAGACTTCGCACTACACTTTCATTAGCCCAGCTGCTCATGTCTCACTGGCAGAGCAGATACCAGGGTCCACCTGTCTGAAGGCAAGTGTGACTGTGAATCCAGCCTGAAGAAAGTAGGAACCCATTTCCTTTATTCTGATGCTTCCCTTTTAATCTGGAGAGCATAAAGTGGCCATAAAGAGGGCAAGGGCTGGCCAGACGTTAGAAGGGACCTTCTGGTCAGCGATGTGTGTACTGTTTGCTGCTGTGAAGGCTAAATCTCTGTTTTGCTATTTGACATTACAGGCCAAGGAGGAAGCAGAGCAGATCCTGGGATCTGGGTTAGATTCCTTTGACTTGACTCCATTTAAGGCAGCCCTACGGTAAGCAATGACAAATACTTAGGAATTTTGAACATTTTTAAAAAAGCATTTGCTTTTGATTTGAAATGCAGAGAGAGAGAGGAAGACAGAGACAGAGAGATCTTCTGTCTTCTGATT
Source organism: Ochotona curzoniae (assembly GCF_017591425.1). Taxonomy (NCBI): domain Eukaryota; kingdom Metazoa; phylum Chordata; class Mammalia; order Lagomorpha; family Ochotonidae; genus Ochotona; species Ochotona curzoniae. Next base: position 18,181,232 of record NW_024465894.1, on the reverse strand, counting down.
CCCTTTCCAGATGCCTGTCACAGCTGAGGCTGGGCAAGGAAGGCCAAAGCTGGGAATCCAGAGCTGGGTCTCCCTGTGGGTAGCAGGAACCCAGCTACTTAAGCCATCACTTGCTGCCTTTCAGAGTGCATCTTAGCAGGAAACTGGAATTGAAATTAGAGCTGGAATTCAAACCTAGGCACTGTGATATGGAATTCAGATATCCCAGCTAACATGCTTAACTTTTGCCTCAAAAAACCCCCATTGTTTTCTGTTTATGTATGTGTTTTGTTAAGATTTATTTATTTTGGGGCCTGGCGCGATAGTGTAGTGGTTAAGGTCCTCGCCTTGAACACTCCGGTATCCCATATGAACACCAGTTCTAGTCCCAGTGGCCCTGCTTCCCACCAGCTCTCTGCCTGTGGCCTGGGAAAGCAGTCGAGGACGGCCCAGTACTTTGGAACGCTGCGCCCACGTGGGAGACCCGGAGGAGGCTCATGGCTTCGGATTAGCTCAGCTCCAGCCGTTGTGGCCACTTTCGGAGTGAACCATCGGATGGAAAATCTTCCTCCCTGTCTCTCCTCTCTGTACATCTGCCTTTCCGATAAAAAAAAAAAAAAGATTTATTTATTTTTATTGGAAAGACAAATTTTACAGAAAGAAGGAGAGACCGTCCTCTGGATCACTCCCCAGATGACTGCAGCGTCCAGAGCTGAGCTGATTCAGGAGCTAGGAACTTCTTCCTCACTCCCATACAGATGCAGGGTCCCAGGGACTTGTGCCATCCTCTGCTGCTTTCCCAGGCCACAAGCATGGAGCTGGATGGGAAGTGGAGCAACTGACCCAAACCAACACCTACATAGGATGTAACACATAGAGGTGGAGAATTAGCCAGCTGAGCCATTACACTGGCCTGATGTTTGTTTTCAGATAGCCTTTTGTCTATTGTAATTTATGTTCTGTCTCCCATTGGATCACATATAATCAGGCTTTAAAAGAAATGTTTAAGACCTCCAGCTACAGCACTGCCATTGCATGTGTTTGCTGGTTCCAGTCCCAGCTGCTTCATTTTTGATCTAGCTCTTTGCTAATGGCCTAGAAGAGCAGCAGAAGATTGCCCAAGTCTTGGGTCCATATATGCATGGGAGGAGCTGGAGTAGGTTTCTGGTTTCGTTCTGGCTTAACTCTGCCGTTGCATTCATTTGGCAGTTGAACCAGTGGATAGAAGTTCTTTCTCGCTGTGACTGACTTTTCTCTACAATGCTGCCTTTCCAATAATAAATAAATAATTTTGTTAAAGATTTATTTTTATTTTTTTTAAATAAATAATTTTTTAAAAAAAAGGTTTATTTGACACACAAAGTTGGAGATAGGCAAAGGTCTTCCATATGTCCAGTACTTGTGAAGAAATTAAACTTACGGAATTTAGAAATGTTTATAAAAAGTAAACTTGAATGGGTTTCTGATTATTTGTCTGCCCCGGAGGTCTGACCATACCCAGGGCTCCAGAGCAGTTGATGCTGTGTAACACAGACATGGCCTCTGTTTGAACCCAGAACAGGGCTGGTAGATTGGCTGAGCCAAGGTCACCTAGGGGCAGGAGGTATAGGACAGCAGATTGAGCTGGTCAGGTAGGAGAACTGGCAGAGGGTCTCTCCCAACTGCAGGTGCAGGGGGAGGGGGCTTTCTCTCCTGTTCTGATGCAAGACTGAAGGCAGCCATGAGAATTAGCATAGAGGCAGCACCTCCATGACAAATCAGACACTGTCCCCATACCTGCTGGTAGCACAGGCCCCAGGGAAGGTAGTCACCGTAACTCAAGTAGAGCTGAGCATAGCAAGGATGGCATGCACTTTGCTGGAAGGTCTTGAGCGTCTAGTGCAGGTATACCACGAGCTAACTTTTGTTTTGTTTCTGACCTACAGCTCCAAGACAGCTTTTCATATACAAGCTGTAAATAATCAGGGAAGGTAAGTGCACAATTGTGGGCCATCGACCACTTGGGTCAGATCTTAGGAGCATAAAGGGATAAAAAGCCACTGGTAGCTACAGGTGTGGATGGCCTTTCCACAGGTCCACACCTGGCAGTGATGTTGCTCCAGAATCGGTCTCAGGACTGACTGCTCAGTGGAGCTTTTGTTTTCTGAATGATTCCCACTGAAAAACTGGGAGGCATGAGTGGGTGTGGATGTGGTCATTCCAGTGATTCAACATTGATTCCTTATACACGCAACCTTGTGTTTTGGAAACCTCAGAGGAATCTATTAATTTGTTATTACCAAGTTGAAAACAGAGAACACTGTAAAAATTGTGTATTACATGTCTTTCCCATTTCCTTCCTTTTCTAGAATTATATCTCTGGACAATGAAGACAGCTTGTCCATGGTGAAGACGGTAAGCAGAGTTGTTATGGGTCAGCCCGCTGGGACTGGAGCATAGAAAGATGTCTATGAGCAGTGAAGTGGGAATGGGTGGAGGTCCTGATCTTTGGAAACCCCTGTGCTCTGAGGACTGACCCAGCTGCAGCAGCAGTGACACTGTTCTCTCTGAAGGTGCCCAGAGCTGCCCACATCTGTACTTTGGTGTCTGGGCTAACCCAGGGAGCCTTCGTACTTGAGGCCTTACCAAGGAGGCAAGACTGCTCTGACCTCATGTGGGAATTTGAACTGAAGGGAAGCCTGCTCTTACCAACAGTCCAGTGTGTTTTCTTTGCATTCTGGGCCTGTGTTGATGCCCTCAGAAAATTGACTGCTTCATTAAATGAACAGCAATCAGCAGAGTCCTATTTTTCCAGGGAAATGAAATGGTCAGAGCAGAGCTTTCCAGCCATGTACTAGTGAACCAGGGTATGATTTTGGTTGCCTGACATTGCTCCCTGCAGTGGCAGGGCATGGCTTAGGAAAGCCAGAAACTCCAATTGCTCTCCATCAAAACTAAGTCCGCTTTTTGCCCCTAGTGCATGGTAATGTGAAGAGTGTTGACAAGGAATGGATGAGAAAATAGTGACTGATCCAGGCAGGATTCTGGTTGTAGTATGTGTGGGCACACACTTCCTGAGCCTTCAATCCAGCTGTGTTGTTCTTTTTTTTTGTTTGTTTTCATTTTATAACAGTTTCATAGGCTCCGGGATTCCCCCAGCATCTCCCCAAGCCCTCCCCCCATGTTGGACTCCTCCACATTGTTGCAGTGGAACAGTTCATAACCAGTCATAATTCCTTCGTTGCGGGCATGTACCATGCATAGAGTCCAGTGTGCTGTTGTCCAGATAAATTCAACAGTTTCATTGGGAGACCATCCCTGGTCTTTAATTATAGCTGGCAGAATGTCATCCCCTCTAATGTAAAGCCACAACACAACATCAGTAACAATTTATAATATCGTAGAGTTAATTGACATGGTATCGAGTAACCAATATGTTCAAAAATGCCAGTTCTTAACCACATCCTGTGACTACTTCATTGACATTTCAATTTTACTTTATACACAACCAACTGCTATACTCCTTAAAATGGTTATAGGGTACTATTCAGATGTCTCATGTCTATTTTCATTTTTTGTATCTAGCAGCTTATAGTATGGAAGCGTGATTTTTACTGAACTTGGCAAATTTTTGGATAGTCCATACAGGCTTATAACTCTAACAAGGTGTATGTTAACACTTGAGGCACAGAACAGTTTTAGGAGGGATGTGCAGAGAAATCTTCAATACCTTAGTGAGGAGTAACTAATCTTTGTGTCCTATCTAGTAAGGTATATGTGAGTCCAGGCTGACTTCATTCAGTGCTGTTCAGTCTAAGAGCTTGTTCTGCTGATTAGCCCATGTCCCTCACTAGATCCTTCATCGTCTTCCCACATTCTGGCCCTGGTCAGACCATTTTCATGTCACTTCCCAATTTGCTCCAGAAGAATTTTCACTCATTTTTAAGTAAAAAATTAGGGTTTTTCCAAATCATTAGGAGTTCTATGAGTTCTTCTGATTTTATTTATTTATTTAAAGGTTTATTTATTTTTATTGCAAAGTCAGATATACAAAGAGGAGGAGAGACAGAGAGGAAGATCTTCCATCTGATGATTCACTCCCCAAATGACTTCAATGGCTGGAGCTACACTGATCCAAAGCCAGAAGCCAGGACTTCCTCCAGATCTCCCACATGGGTGCAGGGTCCCAAGGCTTTGGGGAGTCCTCGACTGCTTTCCCAGGCTACAAGCAGGGAACTGAATGGGAAGCGGAGCTGCTGGGATTAGAACCAGCGCCCATATGGGATCCTAGTGTGTTCAAGGCAAGGATTTTAGCCACTAAACCACCGTGCTGGGCCCATTCTGATTTTATTTTTAGGTTACTGACATCTGTTCATTTTTCTTGGTAATAAATGTTTGAATAGCTTTTTTGGCCCAGTAGTCCTCTTGTATCTATGTAACATTCACTCCAAGACACCAATGAATGTCCAACACTCTGAATAGTAGCAAACTTTGTATACTCTGTATTTTTTTTTTCTGTAACTACATACGTGTAATAAAGCCTGGTGTATTGTAGCTCAGTTCCTTGGATCTCTACAACCATATGGGGGACCTGGAAGAAACTCCTGGTTCTTGGCTCCAGCTGTTGTGGCCATTTGGGAAGTGAACTAGTAGATGGAAGATCTTTCTCTTCTCTCCTGTCTGTAAATCTGCCTTTCAGTAAATATATAAATGAAGCCTAGTTTACAAATTAGGCACAGTAAGAGATTAGCAGCGATAATAAATTAGAATTATAATCACTATAATAAAATTGCTAGTGTCAGTACTCCTGCATTTTGAGACCATTACTAAGTAAAATAGGGGTTGCAGTGGACACAGTCACTGTGACAATTGATCTGATAACCTACAAGGCTTTTAAGTGACTAATCAGTGAATAGCATATAAAGTATGAATATACTAGAAAAGGGGTGGATCACAGCCAAGGCAGGTATGGATTTCAAAATCAGATGTTGCTCAGTGTGGCTCAAAATGGCGTGTAAATCAGACCTGATAAATTTATTTATTTTGGAATTTTCCATGTAATATTTTTGGACTTTAGTTGACTGCTGTACTTTCAGTGTTGTTGTGTACCCAGAAGTATCCCTGCAGAGCTGTATACCTCAGGAAGGGTCATTTTTCCAGACTGAAGCAAAGAAAAGCTGGAGAAGCGTATTGGCAGTAAGCTGGGAGGAGTGTGTAAGTGCACAGTAGCGTGGAGGATCACTCATTCTCATAGGCCAGGCACCTACATAGTCACAGTTGCCTCTTGGGAAAGGATGAGGAAACTAGGGCAATTTACAGGCAAAATGATGTTCTGAACTCCTAGCGCTTGTGTATCCCCAGCCCTTCACTTGGTCAGGGAGCAGTCGCAGCAAATCCTGGGTCAGCTTGAAGTCATCTGCAAGTTCAGAGACGTATTTCAGGTTAACCCCAGATTGTCTTAGAAATTCTTCAGTATTCTTTTGCTCTGTGCCAAAAATCAGTATTGGGGACTCTCTTTGTAGCTTTGGGTTGTCACTCTGACTCGGTTTCTTATTGACCCAGGCTTGCATGGCCATCTATGACATTCCTGACTTGCTGGGAGGAAGAGGCTGCTTAGGATCTGTGGTCTTCTCAGAATCTTTCTTGACATCTCAGATTTTGGTTAAAGAGGATGGTAAGTGCATGTAGCCTTGCAAAGAAAGCCTGCAAGCTTTTTTCTTTTTCTTTTGTGGAAGTAAACCATAAAAACAAAAAACTATTAATATATTTATAAAAATAATATTTTGATAAACAAAGACTTTATATCCTAATTTATAAAGACCCATTCCAAATGCATAAGAAAAAGATAATGTTGCCTGATGGTAAAATGGACAAAACATGTAACTGGGCACTTGGCAGAAGTATGTGATTAAAAAAAAATAGGGACGGGGAGAGGGAGGAGGGAATCTCTGTATGTACAGAACTATATCATGGAAAATAATAATAATTTTAAAAATTAAAGAAATGTAGGGGTGGTTTTATGTATAAAGATTTACAACCCTGGGCTCAGTATGATAGCCTAGTGGCTAAATCCTCACCTTGCACGTTCCAGCATCCCATATGGACACTGGTTCAAGTCCCAACTGCTCCACTTCCCTTCTAGCTCCCTACCTGTGGCCTGGAAAGCAGCAGAGGATGGCCCAGGGCATTAGGGACTCTGCATTCAAACAGGAGACCTGGAAGAGGCTCCAGGCTCATGGCTTAGAATTGGTTCAGTTCAGGTCATTGCAGCCACTTGGGAAGTAAACCAGTGAATGGAAGATCTTCTTGTTTCTCCTTCTCTGTAAATTTGACTTTCCAATAAAAATCAAAATAAATCTAAAAAAAAAACAGAGAGAGAGATGTGTAGCCCCAGTAGTAGTTAAGGAATCTAAAACAATTGATACCATTTTTTGACCTTCCCCTTATTAAAGGATGATAATATCTAGGACTACTAGGGAGAGCCTGATGATATCCTGACCTTTACCATGTGTGCCTGCTACGGTTGTACTTCCATGACTTGTCATTTAAATGTGTGTGTTGGCTCTGAAAAATGTGAAAGTTTATTGCACAGGAAACCTTTCTGCATCTCCTTGTTAAGTCTTCCTGTGCACAGAAGATGTTTTCTTGTTCTGAGAGTGTCAGGCCCTTAGTACTCGGAAGAGGAGCTTTTGCTGCTGAGAGCTGGAAGGATTTTCAGTCTGGGGCCTGCAGGGTGCAGGGTGGGCAGAAGTGCTGGGGAGTAACTGGCATGTCTGTGGTTTTCCTACAGATGGCACTGTTACTGCAGAGACCAGCTCCGTAGTCCTGACAGCCACCATACCCAGATTCTGCTCCTGGCTGGTTAGTGTCGTCTGCTGTCGGGTACAAGTGCACCTACACAGGAGAGTGTTTGAGGAGAGCCTCTTCGTTGGCCTCCTGGCAAGGTGTCAGATCCTGAATTAGCTGTTATTCAGAAATGGAAGTACTTATCTTGGTCCTTTCTCTTTACATCTAGTTTCTTTAACTCCTTCATAATCTTGGAAGCATCTCAAGAGAAAGGAGCAAGAGTTGTCTGGATACCTGTTAAATCGTGAAAGGAACAAGTGAATACCCTCGTTTGCAGATGAGGAGGCCAAGGGTTAGAGGTGAACACCTTGTCCAAGGTCACACAGACAAGTGGAGCCTGGGTCCCTGTCTGTCAGAATGGTTGCTGCTGCTGAGTTTTTCCAATGTATCTATGCATGGAGAAGTTCCATCCTCCTCAGTGGTGCCTTAGAATGGTGCCTGGGGTGTAGATGCAGTGACCCCAGCAGTAGTTTAAATTTCTGTTTTAGAATGTGTTTATATTCTGACTCTGCAGTTCTGACATAGCTAGGGAAGATTGAGAATCATTCTCTAACATGAAATGTATTTAACCAGGAACAAACTCCAGAAATATTTCAGTATGCTTTCATTCCTGCATCCCTAAAAATAGTTGTTTTTTCTCTTAAAGTGCCATGTGGGCGGAGACAACACATGCTCTCCCCGTGCCATGGCCTGGTGAGCTGGGCCTGTTGTCCCAATGAGAGATCCTGTCGTGGCCCTGTGCTCAGAGCCCTGATGATCAGGAGCCAGCCAATTCTGCCAGCTGCGCCAGGGCCCAGGGGCACTGGACGTGGCAAAAGAGCTGTCCAGTTAGTGTTCTGGAAATATTTCATTACAGTGTGGACACTCATCACCTTTGAAGTGATAAACTGAAAAACCTGTGTTTCTTTTGCACCAGGTAGAAGATAAGGAAGTGAAGTTGTCTGAGAAGACTCAGCAAGCAATGAAGGTAAGCACTTTCATATTTTCAGTATCAAAAGTAAAGTATAAGCAGTCTACAAAGATAATTTAAAATATTTCTTCTGGCAGTGACCTCAGGGGCCTGTGTGTCTCTGTCTTGAATTCCTATCTACCTGCTTTCATTCTCAGCAGAGCTCTGAGGATAACCATTTGTGGCGGACAAAATTAGAGGGATTCTTCCTGACATTTAGACCTTTTTGTGTTTTGTTTAAAAAAATTTTTTTTCCTCAGCTCTGGAGCTGGTATTATGGTGAGGTAGAATTAAGCTGATGTTTGCAACACTTGCATCCATATAGGAATGCTGATTCAAGCTTGCTTCAGAGCCAGCTTCCTGCTAGTGCACCTGGGAAGGCAACGGAAGAGAACTAAAGTGTTTACTTGGTGCCTGCTGCAGTGTGAGATCCGGATGGAGTTCCTGGCTCTTGGCTTCAGCACAGTCCAGCTTTGGCCAGTGCAGCCACTGGAGGAGTAAACCAGTAGATACAAGATTTCGCACCTTCTCAATTTCACTCTTTCAAATAAATCTTTAAAAATTTCTCAGTGTTACTGAAAGCAGATCCCGGATTGGCTTAGATATGTGGAAATATGAGGTCAAAGATCTGGTTCAAAAGAGGAAATGAATCCACTGGCACAAAAACAGAGCGACAGGTTTTGGTACCTGGACTCTTGGGGAGACCTTTGTCAACATGGAGCAACAAGAAGGGCCATGAAATAGGCTCAGCATTTCTGATTCTGACTCAACTTTATAGACAGACAAAATGGAGCAAGACTTTTGATTCTGCAGTATTTATGCTATAGCTCATTTGCTTCTTTGGTTTCTTTTTTGCTCTTTTTAAAGGAAGATGAGTTTTTCCTGGGGACTTTTCTGGCAGAAGGAGAAGGAGCGTATCTTTATTCTAGCAATTTACAGTTCCGGCCTGAGGAGGGTAAGCAGCTGACTTTTCTGTCTTGGTTGTGTCTAGATCCTTCATTTGTAGATTATCAGCATGGATGTTGTGATTAATAATACATCTAATATTTGAAAAGACTGGTTTTCTGCTTTGATCCACCCACTCTGAAGATGAGAAATCTGTGCTGGTGTTGCCAGCAGAAGGGCTATTCCCAGAACTGCACCTGCCCCTCTTGTTGCCATCTGAAGTTTGCTCTCAGAATGGGCTAAAGCACCATCTCCAGAGATAGAATGTGCGGATCTAAGCAAAACCTGTGTTAATTCTCAATTGCTGTGTAACAGATTGTCACAAAATTGCTAACAGGTCATCCAAGTTGGTGGTCTGCCCCTTCCTTCTACTTGTAGGGCTGCATACACTGTTTTGCTGTTGTGTGTGTTTATGCCATCACCATACATCCTAGGGGATCTTATTCCATTTCCATGATAGTTCAAAGTCCTGAATCTGAAGGGCTCATATATTCCAAATCTCATCCTCTTGATAATTAAATGCTATGTGAATGAGGCTCAGGAGTGTCATCTATTAGTATGACTCTTGTCAATGACTATAGACCTGTAGCGCTATAAATTCTCTGCCCCCACACCTCTCAACAACATTCAAGGTAGGACTAACTTAGGGTCACAGTTATCCATTTAATTTTCAGGAAGAGGGAAGTGGGGACAGAGGTAAAAGAGAATCACCAGCCTAAGGCATTTTTGAAATCCAACAGGGCAGACTCCAGTCCCTTGCTTAGGAATGAGGCCTGGAAGTTATCCCCTGTGACTCTCCACCTGCCCTCTGGGCTGTGGGTTCTACTCCCTGAGCTCTAAATTTTTGCCTCCTGGCCTGTCACTTTTACCTTCTGAGTCACTTTCCTTTTTCATGAGAGGCAGTAGTTTTTGATTAGATATCTTAGCCTGAGGCTAAGTCTCCAGGCTCTCTGCTCTGTGCCCTTGGCTCTTGAGCCCACCCTCTGAGGTCCTGGTTTTCTGCACAGCTTGGGGCTGTTCTCTGATTTCCTCTCTTTTCCATGGAAGGTACAGCTTGCTGTATCTGAGTAATTTTACTAGCTGCGACTTGCCAGTAGAATTTTGGGGCTCCAGTGGTCTTATTTTGTATTCTCTGTTGCTTTCCATCCAAGCTGGCTGTGTTTCTGCTGATATAAAATTCCCAGGGACCTTGTTGGTCTTGCAAATACTTCACTGGGATTCACTCTATGTTCTTTTCTGGTTTCCTCGGAATAACATTTTGCTTTGAGTTCTATTCTTTCCTTGTTGAATATGGCATTTTTTTATGTGTGTGGAGGAAGAGTTCTGCCTTACTTCACAAATTCCTCAGCCTCTTCTAAGCAAATCCCCTTTCTGGATGATTTGTTCTTCCTGTTGAAAATATTCTATCCAGTGGCAAATTCCTCTCCCTGTTGGTTCTTAGATCACTGGTTCAGCTTCCCCTCCATTCACACAAAAGACGGAGCCTGCGGGAGCTCTGTATTGTTATGTGCCTGCACTGCCTCACCAGGTTCTGGTGCCGAGGGTGTGGCTGTGACAGTCCTCCCAGCCTTGGGCAAGATTGCACAGGGTTTTGAAAGCAGATTGTGGGCACAATACAAAGGTGATTGTGCTGTTGTTCTTGAGCCAGTTATAATATTTAGCCAAGGATATTTGTCAAAATTAATTTGCCCCTTCATAGCAGAGAACCTTGTACAGAAAGAATCTTGTATTACACCAAGTTATCTGGCAAGAGGCATAGCATCCTAGGTTTTGGTGCAAAAGCAAAGGATATAACCAGAGATTTCTGGGACCTCATCAGTTACAGTCTCTCAGGAGCTTAGATTTCAAACTTTAAAGATCCTGAGGGGGAAAAGTAAAAGATCCTGAGGAAAATCTAACTTAAATCTGGAGGTGGTTTTCTGAAACAAGAGTTAAGTATGAGCAGAGAAATTTTTTTAAATTGTGATTAGTTTTATTTTATTTGAAAGGTAATGAGAAGGAAAAAAAGAACTTCCATCTGCTGGTTCACACCCCAAATTGTCACAACAAATAGGCAAATAGGGCTTAGCCGGTGCTAAAGCCAGAAGCCCTGGATTCCATCCAGAACTCCCATTTGGGTGGCAGGGACGCAAGTAATTGAACATCATCCACTGCCTCCCACAGTATTCATTAGCAAGGAACTAGAATAGAAGCAGAAGAACAGAGACTGAAATCAGGCACCTGGATTTCAGATATGGGAGTCACAAGAGGAACTTACTGTGCTGACCCCCCACCCTGAAGCAGAGAATGTAAATGGAAATCTTCCTGGCTTTGTGTTAAAGTGTTTTACTACTGTGATGTCCAAGTCCAGGACTGATCTAGGCTTTGTTAGACTTGAAGTTCATACCATTTAGGGACTCTTTGTTTTTCCAAAGATTGTTTTATTTATTTGAAAGGCAAAGTGACACAAAGAAAAAGGGATAGACACAGAGAAACAGATCTTCCAGTTGTTCCTTCATTTTGCAAATGACCTTAATGGTAAGAGCTGGGCCAGGCCCAAGTCAGGAGCCAGGAACTTCATTTGGACCACCCAAATAGATGGAAGAGAACCAACCATTACAAAAATGGGCTCTGGTGTTACCACTGAAGCACAACGCTAGCCCACTTAAGAACTCTCTTAAAGGAAAGTAATACAAAGTGATTAGGGCTGTCCTCAAGGCCTAGCAAAGAGGCTAAGTAAAGGGTCCTTAAGGTCAAGTACCAGTTAGTGTCTTGGTAAACCTGCAGTTTCATCTGTTCCTATCACCTAAAGCAGTGGTGAGGAACCTTTTCTCTGCCAAGGGCCATTTGAATATTTATAACACTCACGGGCCGTATGAAAGTATCACATTAAAGTTAGCCTGCTATGTAATTGTACTGCATTTCTGCTGTCTTGCAGTCCCCTTGGTAGGGTCAGACCCAACGATCTCTGTGGCCCCTTAGCTGGACCCTCCACTCCCCTGCATTATCTGCATTGATCTGCATATCTTGGGACTGTTTGTGAACACTTGCCTGCAGTAGCAGTACAAGTTAATGGCAGTACCGGAAAAGCAGTCCACGTATGAAAAATGGTACAGGTGTTCTGGATTTACCCATTGGATTACCTACAGATAAGAAGACTAGCATTTAGTTCCAACTCCTGACTTTGTCACCTTCCCTAGCTGGTGACAGTTGCTCTCTGGAGACTTGTTCAGCTTCCCTGTCCTTCCTGTTGTTCATGTGTCCTTCTCTTCCCTACCTGTGACCAAGACCAGACCAGTGCCCAGGACCTACCTAAATCTAAGGAAGCTAATGTAGTTTTACTACAAATGCCTGTATTCCTAAACAATGTCTTGTTTTTTTAAGTTAATATAAATAGAATCATTCTGTGTGTTCTCAGACTTGTTCTCTGCTCAGTATTAGGTTGTTAGGATTCCTCCAGATTGTTGTATATAGTTCCTTTTCATGACTCTATGGTATTTCTTTGTATGAAAATGATGCCATTTACCCTTTGATTTTTGGTAACCGTTTGGAATGTAAACATTAGAAGCATTTGTCTCAGGATACAGAAGGACAAATGTTTGCCCATAGGATTGAAATAAAAAGGAATAGAATGTTTGGATTTTCGAGTGTGCCTACCCAAAACTTTCACTGATGAAAAGCCAGACTGGTTTTTTTTTTCTTAAAGATTTATTTACTTTTATTGAAAGACGGATATGCAGAGAGGAGGAGAGATAGAGGGGAAGATCCTCCATCCAATGATTCACTCCCCAAGTGACCACAAAGGCTGAAGCTGAGCCAATCCAGAGCCAGGAGCTTCCTCCAAGTCTCCCACATGGGAGCAGGGTCCTAAGGCTTTGGGCCGTCCTCGACTGCCTTCCCAGGCCACAAGCAGGGAGCTGGATGGGAAGTAGGGCTGCCAGGATTACAACAGGCGACCATATGGGATCCCGGGCATGCAAGGTGAGGACTTTAGCCGTTAGGCTACCACACTCTACCCTAAGCTGAATTTATTACTGATCCTTAATTTTTTGTTTATTCAGTTTCTTTAGGGTATCTTTTTTTTTTTTGGCATTTATTTATTTTTATTTGAAGGGCAGTTACAGAGAAAGAGACAATAGAGATCTTCTGTCTGCTGGTTCAGATCTCCCCAAATGGCTTCAAACAGCCAGAGCTAGGCCAGTCTGAGGCCAAAAGCCAGGAACTTCCTCCAGGTTTCTCATGTGGGTGCAGGAGCCCAAAGATTTGGGCCATCCTTCACTGCTCTTCTAGAACTTTAACAGGGAGCTGGATCAGAAATGAAGCCATCAAGACTCGAAAGACTATTCATATGGACTGCTGGTGCTACAGATAGAAACTTAGCCTATGAGTGCCAGACTTCTGGAACAATTTATTCCTTTTCCAGTGAGGGTCATTTCATTGTGGCCTCTGCAAGCAGAGCAGCACATGTTGGGTGCGTTATTCTCCTGGTGTTTATTCTTCTTCCAGATAATCTGCATCCAGCCCCTTAAATTGATAATTATTCTTGGGCCTAGTGCTATAGCCTAGTGGCTAAAGTCCTCACCTTGAACGTCCCGGGATCCCATATGGGTACTGGTCTAATCCCAGCAGCCCTACTTCCCATCCAGCCCCTTGCTTGTGACCTGGGAAAGCAGTCAAGAACTGCCCAAAGTTTTGGGACCCTGTGCCTGTATAGGAGACCCAGATGAAGCTCCAGTCTCCTGGCTTTGGATCAGCGCAGCACTGGCCATTGCAGCCACATGGGGAGTAAATCATCAGGTGGAAGATCTTCCTCTCTCTCTCTCTCTCTCTCTCTCCTCCTCTCTGTATATCTGACTTTCCAATAAAAACTTTTTAACTTTTTTTTTAATTCATGATTATTCTCCACATTTAAGAAAAAATTTTTTTGCTTTATTTTATTTGAAAGGTATAGTTACACACACATGCACATTAGCTTCTCTCCTCTGGTTTACTCCCCAGATGGCCATAATATTCAAGGCTGCGCCAGGGTAAACACAGAATCCAGGCGCTTAATCTAGGTGTGTCACACGGGTGCAAGGACCCAAGTGCTTAGGCCATTTTCTGCTGCTTTCCCAGACACATTTCTAGGAACTAGATCAGAAGTAGAGCAGCCAGGACTCTAATCAATGCCAGTATGGGATGTTTGTGTCTCAGGCATCAGCTCAACGCACTGTGTTACAATGCTGGCGCCCATTCTCTGCAGTTTTAAGTATGTGCAACAGAAACCCAACATTCTTTCTAGGCCAATAACCCTGCAATTTTTTTTTAATTTATTTATTTGAAAGTCAAAGTTAAGGCCTGGCACAAAGGCTCAATGGTTAAATCCTCACCTTGCAAACATCAGGATCCCAGAAATATATATATTTATTGGAAAGACAGATTTATGAAGAGAAGGAGAGACAAAGAGAAAGATCTTCCATTTGCAGGGTCACTCTCAAATTAATGCAACAGCAAAAACTGAGCTAATCTGAAGCCAGGAGCTAGGAGCTTCTTCCAGGTCTCCCATGTGGGTGCAGGGTCCCAAGGGCTTCAGCCATCCTCTGCTAATTTTCTAGCCCACAAGCCAGGAGCTGGATGGAAAGTGGAGCAGCCAAGATAAAAATCAGTGCCCACATAGGATGCCTGCTGTAAGAGGTGAAGGATTAGCTAGTTGAATCATCTGCTGGGCCCCCAGACATTTTTTTTTCTTTTAAAGATTTATTTTTTATTGAAAAGGCACATTTGCAGAGAGAAAGTGATACAGAGAGAAAGATCCATTCATTGGTTCACTCCCCACATGGCCACAATGGCTGAAACTGACACTGTCATGTTCTGGGCCTCCCATGCAGTATAGGGTCCCAAGGCCCTGGGCCATCCTCGACTGCTTTCCCAGGCCACAATCAGGGAGCTGGATGGGAAGTGGGGCAGCTGGGACATGAACCGGCACCCACATGGCATTCTGCACATGCAAGGTGAGGACTTTAGGCTATCGCGTAGGGCCTAAAGTGTTATTTCACAGTGACTCCCTCCCTTTTGTGTGACTCTAATCACATGAACATTAAACTGCTCAAAGATGACCCAACTACCTGTACAGTTGTTATCAGTTCTTTTTATATTTCATTATGTTGCTTCTAAGATACAGTCATTCATGTTTACTTATTTGAACAGCAGCATGACAGAAAGAGAGAAATAAAGAACAAGGGTTTTCATGTTCTGATTCTCTCTTCAAATGGTCACAATAGCCGTGGCTGACCCAGGGCAAAGCCAAGAGCCAGGAATTCCACTTCTCCTGCCTGGGTCACGTGACTCAGATGCCTGAGCCTCTTCTGCTGCCTACATAGGCACATTACCAGAGAGCTGGGGCAGAGGTGAACTGGCCAGGGCTTCCAATCTGGCAGGTAGTTGTCCCGAATAGCAGTTGAACTTACTGTTCCACAGGGCCAGCCCAGCAGCTTCTATTTGGGTACATTCTTATTTGCAGATCTTTTCATTCACACTGTCCCATACCATTCCTCTCATCCTGTGAATTTTTCTTTTTGGACATAATGTGTTTTAACTCTAGAAATTTGGTTTAATTTTTTTGTGTGTGTCTTTTCATGTTTCAAGTTAATATGGTTTGACCTTTGAGTTGGCCTTTTGAACATATGGCAAGTGTGTAGAAAGTTAGTGACTTCAGTGTCTTACTCTTGTAATTCTATCATCTGCCTTTTAAACTTGATTGGGCAGGAGCTAAGCAGTGTTAAATTTAGAGCTAATTTTGCCCCATCACTGAGGCAGAATTGTCTGAGTCCTGTACTCTGTGTTCTGTGAGGTGGGAGGTTTTTCTTGCTGCGGGTAGTGGAGTAGTTTCCAGGGTAGTTGTGCATTGATGTGCATTGTTTTACCTATGACTATCCAGGTTTTGCAGCGCCAATTGTTGAAAAGACTTTCCTTTCTTCTTTGAATTGTCTGCACTTTGTTGAAGATCAGCAGAGCATGAATATATGTGTTCTACTGTTTCCTACAGGCCTCAGTGCGTGACTGGCAACTCCTTCATTGTCCCTGTTATTAACCAGTTCCAGAGTTTTCTATTTTTTAAAGGCAGAGCAATAGGCAGATAGAGAGATGGTTTGCTCTCCAAAAGTCCGCTTCAGCCAAAGCTGAGCCAGGCAGAAACGAGGAAGCAGAACTCCATCTAGGTCTCCCACATGGGTGCCAGGGCTCCAAGTACTGGGACCATCATTTGCTGCCTTTCTAACTATATTAGCAGGGAGTGGGATTGCAAGTCTGGAGTATCCAGGACTTAAAACAGCATGCTGGGCCCAGCAAAATGGCCTAGCAGCTAAAGTCCTTGCCTCAAATGTGTCAGGATCTCATATGGGCACCGATTCTAATCCCGGCAGCTCCACTTCCCATCCAGCTCCCTGCTTGTGGCCTGGGCAAGCAGTCGAGGACGGCCCAAAGCCTTGGGACCCTGCACCTGTGTGGGAGACCTGGAAGAAGTTCCTGGATCCTGGCTTCGGATTGGCATAGCATCGGCCGTTGCGCTCACTTGGGGAGTGAATCATTGGACAGAAGATCTTCCTCTCTGTCTCTCCTCCTCTCTGTAGATCTGACTTTCCAATAAATAAATAAATCTTTAAAAAAAAAATAGGTTAGGATTCTGTTTCTGTTAACTCAAAACAAAGCCTATTTAATAACTAGCTTATTGATGCATTCAAGTGTGCAAACTGTGTAGAAATCAGGGTATCATTTCACCTTGGGTGGGAGGGAAGGCTGCCGTTGGAGAAGCATATCCTAAGGCTGCAAGAGCTCTAGTAATGCATGATTTCTTGGAGTAGGCACAACAGATGCATTGGGATACTGTTGTGTTGTTTCTTTAAATCACTTGTGTACATTTCACACATTGTCACTGTCACAGTGAAAATCATCTCTTTCACCATTCTGTCATAGCATGTCCGCAGCATAAATGTTCCCACTTCAGCTGGGCTGGGTTGTTAGAACATGTTCGCTTGTATACCTGGACTTTGAAGGAAGATAAGTCAGATGCGTCATGAGCACTAGGTGTCTCGCTTTGCCTTGCCAGCTCCTGCTCTTGTTAGACTCGGGTGATGTGCAGGTCAATCAGAGAGAACCAGGCTGTGTTCCCCACTGGTTTTTGGAGAGTGGTGGGAAATTCACCCAACTCTGAGTTTTTGGACTCACAGAAGGACAAGGACAGATGGAATTCATCCACCAAGAGCCCTAAGGATGGATCAGGGTAATGTCCTTCAGAGCTGCTGTCCCAGTCACTGGGACACACCAGCAAAGGGTTGTCCTTTCAGGCCACAATCTGTTGACAGAGTCCACAGATGATCCCAAAGGTGTTATTGGATTAGTATCTCAGAGGCCAGGGACCTGGCACTGGGCCACCAATGACTCACTGTATTTGTCCTGTGCGTGCTCAGAGAAAAGTGACAGTGTTAATGCTGCTGGAGCCAGCTGTCATCAAAGGACAGTACTAAAATCAAATCCTGTTTACCAAGACCCTCTTCCAGGCCTTGGCCCCCAAATGAGTGCTATTCCCACCCAGTCTGGTTAATGTTTCTCTTCCTCTTTCCATTTGTTTAAGGCTCCTGAATTTAGAGGGAGAGGCTATGCTAGAGGTGACCTTCCCCAGCCACTTACCTTCTTCCTCATGATGAGGAGGTGGAATACACCAACTTCTCCCTTCTGCTCCTTTTTAAAAAAAAAAAAAATTTATTTACTTTTTATTGCAAAGTAATATATATAGAGAGAGGAGGAGAGACAAAGAGGAAGATCTTCCATCCAATGATTCACTCCCCAAGTGACTGCAATGTCCGGTGCTGCACCGATCCGAAGCCAGGAGCCAGGAACCTCCTCCAAGTCTCCCACGTGGGAGCAGGGTCCCAAGGCTTTCGGCTGTCCTCCACTGCTTTCCTAGGCCACAAGCAAGGAGCTGGATGGGAAGTGGAGCAGCCGGGACTAGAACCGGCGCCAATATGGGATCTTGGTGCTTTCAAGGCGAGGACTTTAACTGCCAGACCACCACACCAGGCCCCCATCTGCTCTTTTGTCCAAGATACCCTTGAGTGGTATTAAGCTAGTTTCTGAGCCACTTCAGCTCTGCGGTGAATGGGTCAGGGGACCTAGGACATGAAAGGGTACAGACACTGAGCAGGAAATAGAGGAGCAGTGTCTACCTCCTGACACCTAGAGACGGCTCTTTTCTCTAGGGACAGTGGTTATTTTTGCCTTGTGTCAGAGGTTTGTGAGGATGTGGTTTTACGTGAGTTGAAGATGAGTAAAGAATTCTGAGGGGGGTTCATGGGAGGAAGTGGGAGACAGCAGCACCAGGGCTACTGGGCAGCACAGTGGGTCTCTTGAGGCTGGGCAGAGGAAAGGGATAGGAAAAAGAGTGAGAGAGCTGAAGGGACTCAGCTAGTACAGCACCATCGACATCACACAAAGCTGCATTCTTTACCTGGCTCCAGCCACCAAGCAGTTCTGTCCTACGGAAAAGTCTTTCTAAATTTGTCTTCATCAATCCTGTAAGAAAAATAGTATCACTTCTTAGAGTGATGGTGAAGAGAGACGACTATAAAATATGTGACATATTTGGTACTTAGTGAATACTTAATAAAATCTATTTTAGTCCTTTTCCCTTGACAAAACAGAGATAAAAGGCATGTTCTGTCCCAGAGGATCTTCCCTCGTTGTGGATGAAAAATCACAAATTTCTGAGTTTGGTCTGGAGTTTGATGCTGCAGTGAAGATACCACTTGACACCTGCATCCCGTATAGGAGTACCTGGATTGGAGTCTCTGCTGCATTTCCACTCTTTCCTTGCCATGCCTGGAAGGCAACAAGAGATGGCCAAACATTTGTATTTACCACCTGCACAATAGACCTGGACTGAGTGCCAGGCTTCTGAATCTGGCCTGGCTCAGCCCCAGCTGTTCGCAGACATTTGGGAGATGAACTGGCAGATGGAAGATCTCAGTGTGTGTCTCTGTCTCTGTCTCTTGCTCTATTTTTTCAAATAAATAAACACAAATTTCTGAGCATCAGGTAGAAATGGGGATGCCAAAGGCTCAGTAATATCAGAGGATGAAAGATTGGGAATCAGAGAACTTAAAGGATGAGATCCTGGAGTCACAAAGTGAGTTCTGGGACTGAAGATTTTAGGAGGTGAAGTATGCAGGGTAACTTCGTTGAGGAGGAGTGAGATCAGCATATGGCCTGGGCCATCCTTTTCCTGGCACCACGACCCTTGGGCTCCCTTCAGTGGTGCCGTGCCCCTTTTGGACTCTTAAGTGAAGGATGTGATCTCTATAGGGCTGATCCAGCTCTGGCAAAATAGAGTGGAGAGTATAAGCTTAGTCACAAAGCAAATATAACCAAGTCTTTTAAGCATGTTTCCTATTACACAGTGTAAGGAAATGTAAATTTTTCCTTTCTCCGTCAGCTGATAATTTTATTTGCTGTGTCTGATGCTTCATCTCTCTCAAAGACTCTGGGAAGTTTCTTTGGCCTCCTTAGGGCACATAGTGCAACATAAAGTTCTTGAATGGAAGTGCTGCTGGTACTGTGTACCCACAGTTAGGACATCCAGCCCTCCACCCCTGACCAGCTCTCTTTTCCTTCCAGGGAAAGTGCATTTCTTCTCTGGTGGCCTTTTGTTTTTTCATCGTCATCATGGAAATATCGTCATTTCCAAGGATCATATGAATTCCATTTCCTTCTACGATGGGGTAGGTGTTTGACCAGCCCAAGTATTTGATGGTAAAAATGATATTGTCAGTTATGAGGGGGGAGAAAAATAACTCCGCATCACCCCTCTGCTCTTGTGGGACAGAATGTCAGGAACCAGCATGGCCATTGCGACGGCACGGCTGCAAGGTTTTGGACAGGCCCGGCCCCTTGCAGAGCTCTTGTGAGCCTTATCCATCTCACTGACCCCTAAAGGGCGTGGCTAGAAAGGTTCAGCAGCTCTCCATGCCCAGATAACTCATCACGAGAAAGTAAAAGGTGTCCCATGGCACTGTGTAAATGGCTTCCAGCCCAGGGACACTAAAGTTCACCCACTTAAGAACTGGAAAGAAGTTACATCCTGTGGCATGGACAAGGCTCTGCCTATCTATTAGCATGGGCCAAAGGAAGAGACAGGCCTTTCTTAGGGGATCTTAGCTCTGCCTCCCTTATACACTCTGACTTACCATCTGTTCCACAGAAGTGGCCCCACAGCCATTGTTTGGGTTCACCAGTCTGTGCCAGTACTGTTAAGTTTTAAATGCTCTTAAAAGGTTCTTACAAGCAGCTAATTCCCGCAGCCAAGTCCTCTTTTCCCTATAAGTTTGCGACAAGCTGAAATGTCAGACACAGAGAGGTGCTTAGGAGGCCTTTATTCCAGCAGGGTAGGAACAGGAGGCGGGGTGAAGGGGGAGGAAAACATCTCCTGCCATGGTGGCAGGATGCAGGGGGTGGGGTGGTGCCCAGGCAGGGGAAGGGGGCAAGATGGAGGACAGAGGGGAGCCATGAAAAAAGGGAAGAAGGGAAAGAGAGAAAGGGGCATACGTGGAGGCTCATATAACCCAGGTGAGCCTGGAATGGGTATAGGTGTGGGTAATTGGTTTAGAAGGGCTGTGGGCAGGCCCCAGGGGTTGGTGACAGATTATCTGAGCCTCAGGTAGGTGGGGACCAGGGGCAGGGGCCGCAAAAGATTTGAGGATGGGATTCTCAGGTAAGAGGCCCTGAGGTTACATCTCATTGGTGGATAACCAGAATGGTGTGAATTTTGCAAGCCGTGGGAAAGGGGAAACAGGAAGTAGCCCTGGGTCCAAGATGGGATGTTCCAATCACTCCTCACAAGTACTTCTAAGGGGAACCATAGAGGAGAAAGGTCACCTGTGGCTTTTCCATAGCCTGTACCCATTGACTAGGGCACAGCCATTAGTGTGGTACTTGGCCTCTCTATTTGACCTAATATCAGGCTTAAAGCCATACTGGTTGCTGGGAACCAGGACAGAAACTGGGTGAGATGGTTTGGTCGGATAGCTCAGAAAATGAATTTTCTGAGCAAGTCTTTATTCTACATGAAGCATGCTGCCTTAACAGACCAACCAGGCAGCTTTGGTATTAGATTAAGGAGTCTCTCAGGGCCAATGCTGTGATTTTGCAGGTAAAGCCACTCACAGTGCCAGCATCCCATATGGATGCCATTGAGTCCTAGCTGCTCCACGTTGTATTCAGCTCCTTGCTAATGTACCTGGGAAGGCAGCGGAGGACAGTATAGCAGAATGGGCTCCAGCAGAATGGAAGGCCTTTCTTTCTCTCTTTCTCTCTCTTTCAACCTCTTAGTCTGTAACTCTGCCTTTCAAATAAATGAAAGTTAATCTTAAAAAGAAAGAAAGGAAAGAAAAAGTCTCCCAATATGTCAAATGATCAGTTAGTCAATTTGAGGGGAAGATAGATTCTTAGCCCTACCAAAAATCAAAATAAATTTTTAGTCAAAATTACATGTTTGCGGCCAGATTGTGATATGGCAGGTAAAGTCGCCAGTTACAACATTAGTATCTCAAATTGACATTGGTTCAATTCCCAGCTGCTCCACTTCCAACTTCCCTGTTAGTGGCCTGCAAAAATCAGTGAAGGATGGCCCAAGTACTTAAGCCACTGCCACTCACATGGGAGACTCAGAAGAAATTCCTGGCTTCAGCCTGACCCAGTCCCTGCTGTTGTGGCCATCTGAGGAGTGAACCAGCAGATGGAAAGATCGCTGTCACTCTGTCCCTCCCTCTTCTCTGTAACACTTTCTTTTTTTTTTTTTTTTTAAGATTTATTTATTTATTTATTATTTTTTTTTAAAGATTTATTTTTTTATTGGAAAGGCGGATATACAGAGAGGAGAGACAGAGAGGAAGATCCTCCATCCGATGATTCACTCCCCAAGTGAGCGCAACGGGCCGATACTATGCCGATCCGAAGCCAGGAGCCTCTTCCAGGTCTCCCACGCGGGTGCAGGTTCCCAAAGCTTTGGGCCGTCCCCGACTGCTTTCCCAGGCCACAGGCAGGGAGCTGGAAGGGAAGCGGGGCTGCCGGGATTAGAACTGGCGCCCATATGGGATCCCGGGCGTGCAAGGCGAGGACCTTTAACCACTTGCGCCACCGCGCCAGGCCCAGATTTATTTATTTATTATTGGAAAGGTAGATATACAGAGAGAAGAGACAGACAGAAAGAACTTTTGTCTAATGGTTCACTCCCCAAGCGGCCACAATGACTGGAGCTGAATCAGTCCAAAGCCAGGAGCCAGGAGCTTCTTCCAGGCTTTGGGCCATCCTCAATTGCTTTCCCAGGCCACAGGCAGGGAGCTGGATGGGAAGCGAAACACCAGGACTAGAACCAGCACCCATATGGAATCCCGTCGCATTCAAGGCGAGGATTTTAACCACTATGCTATTGCGCCGGGCCCCTCACATCTCTTAGAGCTGGGTATGATAAAGTACATCTAGTAAGAAACCTGAAATCTGAAACTGGCTACACTGAGTAAGCACACTGACCCTGTGTGCTTATGAGGGATGGGGGTCATGCAAGTGGATTTTCCTGCTCATGCTCTCTCTTTTTCTCTTTAGGATTCCACCAGTGTTGTTGCTGCTCTTCTTATAGACTTCAAAAGCTCTTTGCTTCCTCATCTCCCCGTTTATTTTCATGGATCACAAAATTTTCTGATGATTACTCTTTCTCCAAAATCAAAGATATACCAAGCATTTTACTCACAGGTAATATCAATTATTACTCAGCAAAACATCTACTGTCTCATCTGCCCCCGGCAGTTCAGCTCATAAAGTCAAGGAAGGGTGGGCGCTGGTGCCAAGTGGCTGCTCTTGGCCTCTTTGGGTTTTAGATTGGTGCTGTTGCCAATGAGGGTGACACACTAAAGCAGCTCAGCAAAAGCCTAAAACCTCCTGGAGAAAAAAAGATCTTGTTGTCCACTTGCAATTAGACATACTTTCACTTTAGCTCCTTTACTGAGTGTTGGGCCCTGTCTCCTGGATTGTTTGCCCCAGCCCATGCTCTACCTCGGCTCATGATGATCCCCGTTCCTGCCAGTCTGCCTGCCCAATGCATGCTTGCTTGCGTGAGCGAGGAAGCCTAGCATTCATAGAGCAAACAGCAACCAGAGCCAAGCTGATGGCCAGCCTCATGCCCAGGAGGTATTGTGGACAGGTAGGATTGCTGCAGCATGAGGGGACAATGTCTCTTCCTTAGGACACACTCACTGAACATTGAAATGACCTTGACTGCAGACCGCCTTCTCAGCTTGTTCTTTGTCTCCCACTTCCTGCTTGCTAGTGCTTATCGGCAGAATCTGGAAACCTAGAGATAGTGCCTTAGATGACCAGCCCTTTGCCCCAGGCAGGATTTGCTTGAGACACTGCTGGCTGGTCCGCCCTGTTGCCTGGGCCATGCTGCCCAGCAGCAACACTGTCCTCTGCACTGCTGACCTTTGGAGGAGCAGAGTCCTTGGGGAGAGGAACCCAGAAAGGCATTCTCATTATGAAAAAAAATACACAGCAGAATTGCTTCAGGCTTCTGCTTTTGAAGCCAACTTGTTTGTTGCAGTAGCTTTTCTCTGCACTGACAGTCTAGATTTCCAACCGCCATCAAATCCCCATGTGGGTTCCATATCCTGTTGTTGAGTTTAAAGTGTTCTTTGCTCAAATTGTTTTGTTTAGGTCTTCTCCCCCTGGCAACAGCAGGATAACTCGGGGCTCTCTTTAAAAGTGATTCAGGAAGATGGATTATCTGTGGAACAAAAGAGAATGTAAGTGACTGCCTAGAGTGTTTGCGCCTGCTTCCCGGAGCTCTGTGGGTGTGCTCTCCGCAGGAGGACTTGTGTTATGTAACACAGGGGTCTTGGCTTCTCAAAGAGCCAACAGTCGTCATAGTGCTGCCAGCCCACAGGTAGCTAGGGCCCTGGGGAGAAATAGAATCCTAGATAAATTTCTCCAATAAGCAGAAACTCACAGGACTGTCAGGTGTTTTCAGGCCAGTCTTCCAATGTGAGCTCAACAACTGTCACATACTAATGCTGCATTCTGTATAATCAGTGAGGTGCTTGTTCTGGAACAGTAGGCCCTGTCACACGCCTATGGCCTAAAGGCATCAGAACTAGCCCTGTGAATGTGCCCACTGCAGGGAGCTTAGTTATAATCTATGAGCTTTCTCGTTGCAGCCACTGCAGTGCACAGAAGCTCTTTGGGGTCCTGAGCCATCCTGCCGGGGAGAAGTGGAGCTCTCTGAAGCTGCTCTCAACCAGACTCCCAGAGCTGGACTGGTGCGTGCTGGGGGGCTGCTTCTATACATCTCAGGGTCCACCTTTTGAAATCCCAGAAACCTCCCTGTTCGTATTTCTTAGAGACCATTGTAAAAGATGGTGGTGACACACCTTGTGCAATATTCTCTCCAATCTCTCTAAAATATATTTCTCAGCAGTGAAGAGGGTTTATCTTGTGAATGGGCACATTCCAGCAAGGTTGGCAATGAGGACCCGGTCACTTTGTTTTGTTTTTCCAGGTTTCTCCAGCATTTTGCCATCAGCAGCATTAGCAGAGAACCTGTGTTGCGGGGCCATCTCCCAGTTGTGCTGCAGCAAGCTGAAGTCAGCCCTGAGCACAGAACAGACATTGACAAGGTAAAGGAGCCCAGCAGATGCACTGGCACTCACAGGGGGATAATCCTGGAAGCATCCCCTTGGGTCTTTTGTTTCAGCTAACAAAAGAACTCAGGGGGAGGTCATTTTTATAATGTTCCATCCACCTCCTTGGATATATGCCGTAGAACATAAAACCCACTCTATACATTTGACTGTCAGGCCAAGCCTGCTGACAGAAGTAAAATCCATAGTGTCTTGCCATGCCCTTCCCTTGATTTTCCAAGTATGTTAAACTCTTTCTCAGTGTTCTTATGCCACCAGCTCTTTCTGGCAGCCACAGGGACAGTCCTGGCAGAGGCTGACACATTGTACTTAACAAGGGCAAGGGTACCCTTGTTACTCAGCCCTTGCTGGGACCACTGGGGTAAGGTGATCTTAATGAACACTTGCTGAGGAATTTTTTTAAAGGGATGATTGATCAATTGATTAGTTAATTTAAGAGGCTGAGCAACAGTGAAGGGGAAGAGTGGAGGGAGATTTCTCATCCACTGGTTCACTCCTTAAAAGTCCACAGCAGTCAGAGCTGGGCTAGGCCAAAAGCCAGGCAGTCTCCCATGGGAGCGGCTATCACAGTCAGTGCAACATGAGCAGGGTTGGACATGGGACAATGTGCAATAGAGAAATAAGAAAGGAGACAGACACAAGATAAAGACGGTGAAAGTGGGAGACCAAAGGAACCCCATTCTCTAAGGAAGGAGATCCACTTAGAAGGCCTACTGCCTCAATCTTTTATTGAGCTTCTTGGAGAGTGAAATTACAGAAATTGATATGACATAAATATTGAAAGCTACATCCCATATTGGTGTCATTTCATCCAATGCTTGATCAGGTAGCAATAGTGTGACCCATGTATAGAAGTCAATACGTGACTGTCACAAGGATATTCTAAAACACACAGTCCTTTAGCCTTGGGCTGTTGCCCAGCTGCAGACCCTCACCTGCAGGCCTCGACCTTGGTCTCAGACTTTTACTCCCTTATGGACCATTGCCACAGAACTTTACCTTGGTCTCTGGGAACTCAGGATTCCAGAAACAGTCTGTCCTTTTTCTTATGAAGTCCCATTGTTATTTTTTACAAACTGCCCGAGGCAGTGGCAGGAGCCCACTGTGTGGGCTGTCATCTGCCACTTCCCAGGCTCATTTGCAGAAAGCTGCATCATAAGCAGAGTAATAGCCAGGACTCAAACCAGCACTCCTGTACAGCCTGTAGGGGTCCTAGGCAATGGCTTACCGTGCTGTACCACGTGCCCGCCCGCCTCTCCCACAGAGTAAAATTTTTTTTAATTTTATTTTTGATGATGTTTACATAGTTGATCAGGGTTAGAAGGGTCAAGGATCAGGGGAAAGTAAGCAAGACCATTGTTTACACATTTTCTTCTTCCTGTATGTGGGACAGAGGAGGATACAGTGGGAGAGACCACGCCCAGCTCCCCAGTACCCGATGTCATCCCAGGGTCCTCATTTTGGAGCATGTCCTGAAGGTTTCACTCAAGTAATTTCAATAGTTCCGACATGCTGTTGATATCGCTGCTCCAAGGATGAGGAAATCCTTCCAAGGTCAATTGTCTGACATAGTCTACCTCAAAGACTCCGTTCATCCTCAAGTTTGCTGTCAGCCTTTACTAGGATAGTTGATCAATTTGTCTGCCCTTCTTCCTTTGCAAAGCAATGAGTGCTGCAGCTGAGTAAATTCTTTTTTAAAGATTTGTTTTTATTGCGAAGAAACATCCACAGGGAGAAAGATCTTCCATCTGCTAATTCACTCTGCAAGCAGCCACAATGGCTCCGAGGGCAGGAGCCAGGATCCTCCTCTGGATATACCAGAGTAGGGTAGGGATAGAGTGGGGGTAGGATCCCAAAGATATGCACCATCCTGTACTCCTTTCCCAGGCCATAAGCAGGAATCAGGATGGGAAGTGGAACAACCGAAACTCAAACCTATTTCCATATAGGATGTCAATGCTTGTAGGCTGAGAATTAGCCAATTGAGCCATCATGCTGGCCCCTGTTATGTGTTTGTTTACTGGAAAGGCCAAAAAAAACTGAGAGAAAGCTCTTCCATCCGCTAGTTCACTCGCCAAGTGGCCACAACAGTGAGCTGAGCTAATCAGGAGCCAGGAGCTTCTTCTAGGTCTCCTACACAGGTGCAGGGTCCCAAGAATTTGGGTCATCCTTTACTGCTTTCCCAGGCCACAAGTAGGGAGCTGGATGAAAAGTAGAGCAGCCATGATGTGAACCGATGCCCATATGAGATCCTGGCAGATGCAAGGTAGGGAGTTAGACATGAGGCCCTCCTGTTATATGTTATTGGAAAGACAATATAGGACTGTCCTAAAATAAGAAGGTGCCTCCTGTATGTATATGTGCTGTGACTTGAAGGGCTGAGACCTGGACCTTGAGAACCAGGAACCAGGATGGGGAAAGCTGGATGGAAGGAGGAAAGTATTGATTATGCAGTGAGGCCCAAGTGAGGCTGGAAGGGATATGGAGCTGAGGGAAGCAGGGAGAATTTGTGACTGCCACAGAAGAGGGATCCAGAGCTATCTATGCTGATGTGATTGGCACCCAGGCCACCAATGATACCCTTCTCAGCCTGAGCATGAGCTGTCCAAGGCCAGGCCTCTCCCATGGGTCTGTGTTGGGATGTAATGCATAGTAATTTCACCATGCTTGTGTTGTTTCCATGATGTCCCGCAGCAGCTGTGTGATGCCTACCTCCTCTACTGAACCCCTTCTTTTTCAGTAAGTTTGTTACACTGCTTGGAAATGTCTTCTAGAGAGGAACCTATTTTTGTGTAGTCATATAATAATCCTGGGCCAGTCCAGAAGGCTAGCTGGCTCCTCTTCTGGAGTATACCTGAAGTGCTGTGAAGCCCAGTGGGCTGCGACTCAGCTCAGGCCATGTATCTTGGACAGCTC
Source organism: Ochotona curzoniae (assembly GCF_017591425.1). NCBI lineage: Eukaryota > Metazoa > Chordata > Mammalia > Lagomorpha > Ochotonidae > Ochotona > Ochotona curzoniae. Next base: position 18,153,923 of record NW_024465894.1, on the reverse strand, counting down.
CAGCAGCCAAGCAAGAGCAGCCCCAGTGCTGCGTAGCCCAGGCATTTTTATCCCAGACCTCCTTTCATCCCAGTATTATCCTAGGAAATGTTATTGTTGGAAATATCAGAATCCCTGTATGTCTGCTTTACAGAAGAGGTATATGGTCACAAGCATTAAGCTGCTTAATGCATTGCATCTTAACTGGCATATTCACAACATGCTCCACATGGTAATCCTTCATTCTGTATGGTATTTCCTAAGAGTCAGGTACTGTCCTGAGCACCGTAGCTGTTTTAATTCAGTTAATCCTCATCCCTGTCTTATAAAGTAGGCTCTAGGGGCTGACGTTGTGTCAAAATGGGTTAAGCAGCTGTCTGCAACACTGGCGTCCCGTAGGGACACCAGCCTGAGACCCAGATTTTCCATTTTGATCTAGATTTCTGTTCATGAGTCTTGTAAAGCTACAGAAGATGGCCCAAGTCCTTGGACCATTGCACCCATGTAGGAGATTCAGATAAAGTTCATGGCTGATTGCTCTGGCCTGGCTGAACCCAGGCAATTGTGGCCATTTGTGGAGTATACCAGCAGATAGAAGATCTCTGTACTTTCACCACCCCCCCCCCAACTCTGCCTTTCAAATAAATAAAATAAATCTTAGAAATAGGGCTCAGCACTGTAGTCTAGTAGCTAAAGTCCTCTCCTTGCACACCTGGGATTCCATATGGGCACCTGTTCATATCCCAGCAGCCCAGCTTTCCTTCCAGCTCCCTACTTGTGGTCTGGGAAAGCAGTCAAGCACTGTCCAAAGCCTTGAGACCCTGGACCCATGTGGGAGACTCGGAAGAAGCTCCTGGCTCCTGGCTTCAGAGTGGCTCAGCCCTGGCCATTGCAGACACTTGGGGAGTGATTCAGAGAATGGAAGATCTTTTCTCTCTGTCTCTCCTTCACTCTATAAAATCTGACTTTCCAATGAAAAAAAAATAAGTCTTTTTTTAAAAATCTTAAACATATAAAAATAAAAAATAAATTAGGCTTTGTCACTGCCCCCATGGTCATTGCTGGTAGTTCAGACACACAAAACTTGGCTTCAGAAATAAGTTCCTTTCAGTCTTATACAATGCTGCCTCTCAGTTGAATTGCAAAACTATTTGACTTTTCTTTCATGTAGGTTGTGATCAGCATTGTAACTGGCCTCCCAGGTTGTCATGCTAATGAGCTCTGTGCTTTTCTGGTCACTCTGCATAAAGAATATGGCAGGTTAGTATGGCTGCTGGCTTGGCTTTGGGCAAGGGATCCTATGCCTGTGTTGCCTTGGCCCCTGAGAAGCCTTGGATTTAGATTGACCTTTTGTGTGCTTAGTGTCAGCACAGTAATCACCCCTCCATCCATTTAACAGCATGCTGTGTCCAGCTTCTTGTCTGCAAAGCACTGCACTGAGTCTGAGGAGTAGAATAGACAGGAGCATCTGTTACAGAGTTCAGTTCTAATTAGGGAAGGCAAACTAACAGAAAACAGTGTATTAGTGAAAAATGCAATGGAGAAAATAAAGCAGAAGAGGATACATAAAGTACATACATAGGAGTGGGGTTTTCATTTTGACTTGGATGGTTAGGGGATACCTCACTGAAAAGGTGACATTTGAGCAGGAGTGAGCCCCATGAATACCTGGGGGAGAGCATTGTAGCAGTAGAGCCAACAAGTATAGACACCCAAGAGCATGCCTGGTCAGCAGGACACGTTAGGGCCATGAGGCTGTAAGAGCTCAGCGCTTGGACAATAGAGAAGTCCTTGCATGACTGCAAGGGGACTGTGTGAGATTAGGAATAGCTGGGACCTTTTTGGCTCAGGTGATATTGGGAAGACCAGCTGTCCATCACTTCCACCTGACTGGGACAGCTTTTCCTGATGGAACCAGGCATTTAACTGCAAGTTCCTCGGTGTGCCACAGGGGAAGGCATTCTGCAGAAGCCCACCAGGAATCTAAGAAGACAGAAGTGGCCTAGAGGTTTGAGAGGGCTAGGAGTCTACATGGGAGCTTGTAGGGGACATTGAGCAAAATGTAGATTGACACTAGCAAAATATGAGACCAGTTCTTCAAGTCCAGTGCTTTTGTTCTGTAAAGATTGTGAATTCTTTATCCTTGCTTTTTTTTTTTTTTTTAGGTGAAAGCTGATCCTTTCCTCTTTTTTTATCTTCTCTGATGTTTATGTAGCTGATTAGGGCAGAAAGGATCAAGGATTAGGGAAAAAGTGGGTGTGATCATTGTTTCCAAATTTTTTGTTTCTTCTTTCTGTATCTCAGGGAAGGGGAAAGAGATAAGGGGAGAAACCATACTGAGCTCCCAACCACCCCAGTATGCAGGGATGGAGAATAGCCACCCCATATCAACCAGGATCCCCAGTGTGGCGCATGCTCCAAGGGTTCTGCCCAGGTGGTTTCAATAGTTCTGAAATGTTATCAGTCTCACCAGTCCAAGGGCAAGGAACCCCTTCCAATGTCCATTGGTTGACATAATCAACCTTGGAGTCTCTGTTCACCCAGATATTTGCTGTCATAGTCATCCTTGCTTACTCCTTACAAGAACTGTGGTGACCACAGATTGAAGCCATTTTATTTCAGGGCCGGGGTGGAGAGGGGCGGGGCGGGGCGGCAGCCTGGACAAAGGTGCTTTTCTCACTGTACTGAAGGCTTTCCTGTCAGAAGCTCCCAAGGTGGCACTTCCAGGGTACCAGGCACCCTTTCACTACTCTCTGCCTTCTCTTTTGCTTCTGAATTACTGCACAGACTGAGCAGAAGGGCCTGGTCCCATTAGAATCCATGGTGAGTCTGTGGGACCAGGCCTACAGGATGCTGTTGTGCTGAGAGTGCCTTTGCCTGCTGCAGGTGGATGGTGTACCGCCAGGTCATGGACAGCTCCGAGTGCTTCCATGCTGCCCACTTCCAGAGATACTTGTCCAGTGCCCTGGATGCCCAGCAGAACCGCTCTGCCCGCCAGGCAGCTTACATCTGCAAGAAGACCAGGCTGCTGGTGGTGTTACAAGGGTGAGCCTGGGCACTGGGGTGTCAAGTCGAGCTGCTTATCCCACCCTTACCTTAGTTCCTGTGCAGCAAATTTGGAACACACTCCACATGTATATAAACAGTGTCCATGCTACCCTAGCAAGGACCATCTTGGTATTGCACAGTCTATGGTGACAGATGAAGTAGCTTGCACACAGGCTTTCAGTTTGGCTTCAACATTTTCATGTGTCCAAGAAGGGGTGGAGTAGGGAAACTGGAGCAGGTTCTTTGATAATTCCTCTAACAGTAGTGGGCTCTACCTCCTCCTTTACCATCCAGATGAGCTGCATTAGTTTCAGTTCCATCTCCTGTGGAACCTGAGGATGGCCCCACATCTGTACCCTTCAGCCCTCCCATGGTCCTGGGCTGGCTCAGGAATGTGAGCAGTCTGTTGGACAAAGAGCACCCTCTTGGTGGCTGTGAGCAGGACAGTGATTGCAAGCTGACTGCCTTGGGGTGTCGTTGGGTAAGCAGGGTTATCATGGTGGTGCTCACAGAATGGCAGGACTGACAGAGCATGTTCATCTGTTCCAGGGGTCCATGACTGAAAGGAGCTTCCCTCATCTGTTCTAAAGCCTTTCACAGAGGTGTCCCTGGCCCATTGCCACCTGGGTCCAGAGGGGAATGCACTTGGTCAGGAAAACATGGGCTGTGCTTTTTGCTTGTGTAGCCATAGCTGGTGGAAATCAAGAAATTTCTGGTGGTTTTCACCAAGTACATTGGTACCATGTAATATTTTTTGTTCTTTAGCTCTTCTGGGCCCCTGGCTATGAGCTGGATGCTGTAGGAAGACTAGGATTGGGATCCTGAAGAGGGAGGGAATAGGCTCTGCCCACTGCAAGCCATGATGCAACAGCAAGCTGGTGCCCACACCTGCCTCCAGCTTCCCTTCAGTCAGCCATTTTGTCCTCTTGTGCGGTCGAGTCATGCAAACTACAGAAGAAGAGTCTACACTTGAAACCACTTGTTTTGAAGATATTGTTTGATTGACTGATTGATTGCTTGGAAAGGCAAATATACAGAGAGGAAAATCTTCCATCTACTAGTTCACTCCCCAAATGACTGCAATGGCTGCAGCTGAGCTAATCTGAAGCCAGGAGCCAAGAGCTTCTTCCAGGTCTCCCATGAGGGTGCAGGCCTTGGACCATCCTTGGCTGCCCTCCCAGGCCACAAGCAGGGAGCTGGATGGGAAGCAGAGTAGCCAGAACACGAATCTATACCCATATGGGATCCTGATGTCTGCAAGGTGAGGACTTAGCCACTAGGGCACCGCACCAGGCCCAACCACTTTTTGATCTGGGTTCCCATCAATTTTACTGGTCAAAGGAAAAGACTGGCCCAGCTGTCACCCTCCACCCCCACAAGAGTCTGATGGTATGGCCCTATAAGGTGAATTTGGCAGCCTGACAGCATGCAGCTGAGGGCGCATGTCTGCCCTCCAGTGCCTGGGAGAACATCCCTGGCTCCTTATCTCAGATATGACAAGCCTACAGCAGCGTCAGCTGGCCTGGCTGCTTCTGTACTGCAGAGACCATGTGTAGCCAGCCCCCTGAAGCCGTGCAGACCCAGCCTTTGCCCAGTCACAGCCGCAGGAGTCAGGTGTCCTCCAGTTCAGAGTGCCAACTAGATGTCGTGACTCTACACTAGGGCCCTGTTCTTTCAGAACAGGCCCATGGCCTGAGATTCTGTAGGAAGCTCTTTGTAGCACAGCCAGCTCCCTGGGGCTAGACCTTCCTGTCCTCTGTCAAGGATGCTGGTAAAGGGAGTGCCCAGAGGCTTCTCAAATTGTGATTTTTTCCCCCTTGAATATGGCTTTTATTTGCATTTCTTTTTTTTTTTTTTTAAAAGATTTATTTTTATTATTTTTTTATTGGAAAGGCGGATATACAGAGAGGAGAGACAGAGAGGAAGATCTTCCATCCGATGATTCACTCCCCAAGTGAGCGCAACTGCCGATGCTATGCCAATCCAAAGCCAGGAGCCTCTTCTGGGTCTCCCGCGCGGGTGCAGGGTCCCAAAGCTTTGGGCCGTCCCCGACTGCTTTCCCAGGCCACAGGCAGGGAGCTGGAAGGGAAGCAGGGCTACCGGGATTAGAACCGGCGCCCATATGGGATCCCGGGCGTGCAAGGCGAGGACCTTAACCACTTGCGCCACAGCGCCGGGCCCTTTTATTTGCATTTCTAACAAACCTGTGATATTAAGCAGTTTCATTTAGCTATGGGAGTCACTTGATTCTGTTTGACTTTGTGTAACAATAGGGAGTACTGCAGGTACTCATTTCAAAAATGGAATTACTCTTAAAATAATAGGTGTCATAAATGAGGGAGACTGGCAGTTCCCAGAAGTTAGAGCCCTAAGGGAATGTGATTATAATCAACACCAGGGATTGTGTGGTGTTGAACCTGGTCAGCATCCTGACTCCAGTGGTAAATAAAGGAACCAGCAGAAGGTTGTACAGAAAGTTACTTTTAAGGAATTGAGGAGCTGTGTTTATACTCTGGAATGTTAGAAAGTCGTTATTTGAAGTTATATACCTTAAAAATAATGTATCTCCCAAGACCAAATGGAATTAATACAAATCATGTGCCCAGTGTAATAATAGGCTTAGATTGCAACCATGTAACAGTCTAGAGGACCTGAATAGAGCATCTGTTGTTTCAGAGGAAGGAAAGGAAGATCCCACTGGGTTGTTGTCTAGATTTGTTTTTATTTCTGATGCAGCAAATACTGGCAAGAAAGAAGCCACCAAGAAGAGCCAGTCTGTCTCTTCCTTATTGCACAGGGAGTCAGTTTAGCCACAGTGGTCTGGCCCATGCTGTGGTAACTGGCGCAAGGGGCTTCCTTCTCTGTGTCTGCAGGGCACGCTGCCTGCTCTAGTGAAGGTGCACCAGGGCCGGGACAGGCCAGGGGCTGGGTGGGGAGGAGGTTCAAGCAGGAAGGGCCAAGAGCCTTAGGCAGTGCCCTGATGCACAGGCCTCACAATGAGGACGCCTGGGTCTGTTGTTTGGCTTGAATTTTTTCCCCTTGAGATCAGCAGAGACTAATGAACCACTCTAAAACTTGGAACCTCCCTGCCCCCGCCCCCTCCCCCAAGAAAGTCTCACCAAAATAAAGGGGCTGAAGTGTTTAAGATTAGCCTGTATGTAGATCCATCAGTCTTCTTTTCTATGCTAGGAGTTAAGTTTCTGGTTTAGACTGAACTTGGAATATAAAAGTCTTCCACACCCTTGTTTTTAGAAGAAGGGAAGCTAATGCCTTGGAGCCAACCTTGGGACACTGAGCCAGGAGGGTGAGAGCCATCATACACGGGCAGTGTGCAAGTGACAGCCTCACTGACCAGACAGGCTGCTCTGAAAGCCCGCCAGTGCCTGTGGCATCTAGGCCCACCCAGGCACTGCAATGCGAAGAACCCAACATGGCCATGTACCCACATGGCACATATGGGGAGAAGCCTTGAAGAAGGGACTCCAGCAAGCCAAGGGCTTGTGCTGAAGGCACTCCAGCTCCCAGGCTTTTGTAGGGATCAAACCTGGCAAACCCTCTTCCCCACTCCATTTCCATTGATTGGTCAGGACAGGGGCCAGACTTAGGGGAAGGAAGGGATATTGTAGCCTGGAAACAAGCCAAGGGCCTTTTTACAGATGAGTTGTTTGTAGGAACTCAGGAAATGGCCCATGGAGGCTGTATCTGTTCCCTGGCCCTGGCACTGGCCTCCAAGATCCCAGGCAAATCTCGGCCCATCTGATCTACAAGACAGCCCATCAGGTTTGACCTCCCTCTGTAAGAAACGGTCTTACGATACCCTGGGCCAAAAGGGAAAAGTGTTCTCCACAGCCGGGCAAAGGGCAGGTCCACTTGTGACTTGACTTGTTAGGCCCCAGAGATTACAGCCCTTGCTTTATATTGTTATTGTGGAGACTGACAATAAGCAGGTAAATGAGAAAGGACCTGGTTGGCTGATTTAGTCAGCACTTTGCTAAAAAATTTGAGAAGGGCCATGGAGTACCTTGCAGGAGGGTGCCATAACATATTAAATGTGTGAGGTCAGAGGAGATCCCCTCCCCCAGGAGATACCACTTGAGCAGAGACCTGAAGGGAAAGAGGAAGGGAGGGAGCCATGCAGGTGTATCTGGGGAAAAGAGCATTCTGGGCAGAGGGGACAGAGTGAGCAAAGTTAAAGTATGTTTGGCATGTTCAGAGAAGAGCCAGGGGGCCAAAGTGGCTGGATTAGGGAAAGGGATGGAATGGTAGGAAATGAAATTCTTCAGATCACAGAGGGCTTTCATGCTGAGTGAGATGGAAGCCTCTAGAGGGTTTGAACAGAAGAGAACATCAGCTGATTGGTGTAGAGCAAGGATGGAAGAAGGGGCCCATCTGGGAGGCTGTTGGGGCATATGGGCAAGAAATGGTTGTGAACTTAGCGGCAGGGTTGGGAATCTTGTATTTCTGTTTAAAGACCAAAGAAGAATATATTCAGACAACACCAAAGAAATGTTTCAGTCCCAGCACCTGAAAGAGGAGCCCCCTCCCCTGGAGTCAACAAGACCAGGAGGGGACAGGACAAGTGCAGTCACATAGGGCTCTCAGTGACAATAACAAACTGACTCTCAAAGTCTGAAGTTAGGAGACATTTCCACATAGGTGATATAAAAATTGCAAGCAGTGCTTAACATGTTGTCGTGAAATGGACAAGTCTGATGGGATCCCCTGTTTGTCATAGCCACTTCTTTGAGATAGGAAGGATAGGAAAGAGCTGTTAGTAAGTAGAGACCAGGACAAATGCTGCTAGTTTGTGATTAGCAAACAGGCCTATTAAAATAATTCTACCAGTTCCAAACCACCCTGCCCCAGGGCTGCCCACAGGTTTCCCCTTACAGCCCAACAGAATGGCCCTTCCATTTGAAGAGAACTCAAGAGTGCAGAAATACTTTGGATTCCAAATACTTTGGTTTCTGTGGATCACCAAGTGGAATGACACCAAGAAATCTAGTCACAGGCTCCTCCTCTTGGTTTTTCTTGTACCCTTACTCATTTAGGCCTCCCCATTTACCCAGCTCAGCAGCCCCAGTCATTAAACTAAGCAGTCTTTTCCCTTCCCCATAGCTACACGGATGTCATTGATGTTGTCCAGGCACTGCAGACCCACCCAGATGCAAACGTCAGGGCCTCCTTCACCATCGGTGCAGTCACAGTGTGTGTGGAGCCCCAGAGCTGCTACATGGAGCACAGGTAGGTCCTGAGAACAAGTTCCAGCCCACAGGATGACTTAAATGTGATGAAAGTGATTGGTTCCCATGCTTTAGCAGGAGACACACTTCATGTGTGCTTTACTTCTGGAAGCCTACCATGTGTGTTGTAAATGCTGAGATAGTCTTGGATTAATGCCAGGTCTTAAAAAGACTCTCTTAGTTTGATAGTCAAAGAGAAGGAGGGATAGCTTCTATAACGGCAGGAGCCATTTCTGTTGATAACTGCAAATCCTAGCTGCTGCACCTCTGATCCAGCTTTCTACCAATGTGCCTGGTAAGATATCACATCAGAAGATGACTCAGGTACTCGGAGCCCTGCCACCCAAATGAGACCTGGATGGAATGACTTCTAGATTCAGCTTGATCCTGACCTGACTATTATGGCAACATTTCAGCATTTATTAGTGTAGAATTTAACTTATATATCCCAGGCACCCATCAATACAGTTTAGTAGAAAGGATTAGTAAGCAGGACAAAAGTGAACATCATCTTATTTTGTGCTACTTGTCAGGCATTATGTTGATGCCTTGCTCCTTCTGATCCTTAAAAGTTATCATTACTGTGACATTACCATGAGGGAGCTGGGACTCCAAAAAGTTTAATAATTTTCCAGGTATTACACTGATGACATGTACACCATCATGGTATAAGTTAGTGCCATATATCGGCCTGGGAAAGCAGTGGAGGATGGCCCAAAGACTTGGGGTCCTGCACCCACGCAGGAGACCTGGAAGAAACTCCCAGCTCTCAGCTTCAGATCAGCTCAGCTGTCTCTGTCATAGCCATTTGGGGAGTGAGCCAGCAGATGAAAGACCTTCTCCCTTTGTTTCTCCTGCCTCTGTAAAGCCTACTTTTCAAATAAAAATAACTCTACAGAAACAATAGTTCCATAATAAAAAGGTGAATGCAATTTTTTAAGAATCCTAAGGAAGCAACAATAGTTTCTAGTTTGATTAGGAAGAATGAGCCAGCGTATCAGTTTGAAGGCCAAGGACACCAAAATAGACATTACATTCCAGTTTCATCAATATGTATAGAAGTCCATGTGTTCTAAATTTATCTTCAGCTGCTTTAAGTCAACAGCTTAATGACCCAAACCCCAATATGAGTTTCCATTCTATGATTGGATATGATACCTTAAGAGACACCTGTATTCAGCTCTGATACTGGAGCCATGGGCTGTCCTAAGAAGAACCATTCACTGGTTCACTCCTCAAGTAGCCACAGCAGCTAGAGCTGAGCCGATCAGGAGCCAGGAGCTTCTTCCAGGTCTCTAGCATGGGTTCAGGATCCCAAGACTTTGGGCCATCCTCTGTTGCTTTCCTAGGCTACAAGCAGAGAGCTGGATGGGAATGGATCAGCTGGAGCATGAGTCAGTGTCCATATGGGATCCTAACGTGTACAAGGTGAGGATTTATGCAGTGAGCCCTTGTGCCAGGCCCAGTATTTTACTTGAAAAGGAAAGAGAAAGAGAAACAGGAAACTTTCCATCTGCCAGTTCATTCACCAAATGCCTACAACAGCCAAGGTTAGATCAGTGCTGAGTCAGAAATCAGATCTCCTATGTGGGTGGCAGAGACCCAAGTAGACCTAAGTATTTATGCCATCAGTTATGCCTCCCAGGTACATATTAGGAGGAAGCTAACCAAGCACTCTGATATGGAATGTAGGCAGTGGTCTAATTGCTGCCGCAAACGCCCGTCCTGTGTGGCTACATAGTCAGTGACCTGTGAGTGCAGTGACAGTGAGTCCTGTTCTTGGTGGGCTATGGTGGAGAAACCTCTTCCTTTGTCCCAGGCCTCTTGACCTTGCTTACAGCATGTGAAGGTTCTTCTTTGGAATTCTTCAGAAACTGTGAGGGAATCAGGAAAGAGAACTGGATCTACCACCCAAGTGGTGTTCCCACTCAGCTCACTAATCCACTGAACTTGATTCCAAATGGGGTGTGTCTGGCTATTGTTGGAAATCAAGTAAATGAGAGTCAAGACTTGCCACTGCAAAGAAAATTCCAAGAGATTCACTAGTGTTTTGAACAGCATTAATACCTACCAACTAGACCAACAGCAATTTGGAAGCGTGCCTTCCACAGGTGTCCCACATGCCAGGGAAGGAAGTATGTGAGTTCTGTGGAGTCAGACCTGGGTACTAAGTCCCAGTACTCCCCAGCTCCACAGGGGACCTGGAGCAAGGTACCTGCTTATTCCTCCTAGTCCTGTTCTATTCCTCTGGGACATTCCCAAGATGACAGAGCAAGATTGGGAATGTGGACTGCTCCCAGTGTGTCGAGCCCATGGTGGGAACCGGGGAAGAGGCAGCTCTCCTTATTACTGTTAGCTTTCTAGCCTGAAAGGAGCGCTGTGAGAATCTGAGTTTTTCTCTGGAGCTTAACTGTAGAACTGAGGGAGTTAGCTAACTCACACTTCAGCTAAGTCACCCCACCTCCTGCTTCACTTGTGAGCCGGCTCATTCAATTCCTGCTTTTCACTTGCCTTTGGAATTAAAAATGGTATCAAAGAGGAACTGGGATTCTAGTTTTCACATGAAGGGGAACACAGCAGTTTTGATCCTGAAGCTCTCTGGTAGAGTTAGGTAAGTGAAATCCTTATTTTTCCCTTGAAGTTTCCCCTTTACTCAAAACAGTATATCTTTCCAAAGAAGACCAACTCTCCCTTGCCATCTCTGCCTCTCCCTCTGCAGTCTAAAGAGCTAGGCCTTCTGCCAGCATCCAGGGGTCAGCATGGTTTGGAAGCTTTGGTGGTTGGCATGACCAAGACAATCTGTAGTGTTTTATTGCTGTGATATCGGTGATCATCGTGTTTTTTGGGGAACTAATCTGTAACAACATTGAGATGAATGGTTTTAAAATGTTTCTTTCTTGTTTCCCCTAGATTTCTCTTCCCTAAATGTCTTGACCAGTGTTCACAAGGTAAGCAATATGCCTTACTTCCGGCTTGCATGTCTTTCCAGTTCTAAGCACCGCCAACTTTGTCATCTTCCTACCTACCATTCCAAAATCTAAAGCTAGCAAAATTAATCCAGGGAAAATTTTGCCATCTTTTATCTTGTTTGATAGGCAGATTTCTGCCATTGGCAGTAGTTGCCATGGCAATACCTCTCCTGAGCTTAAGTCATACTCTGGCCTTGCACAGCTAGGTCTGTGGACTGAGGAGCTGTCCCCAGCCTCTGAGCAGGGAAACCTTGGTGCATTTCTCCTGTTTCAAGAGCTCAGAGGTTGGCCCAGCAAGAACTGTTTTCCTCAATAACCACTTACACACAGTGGAATTTTCCATCCCTCCTTGCAAATGCTTAGAAGAATCCAGCCAGCCTATAGGTTGCATTGTGCTCCCACCTGGCATCCCTGAAAGCTGCACTTTCCATCACACTATCTGCAAGGCCCAGCGGTCGAGAATGCATTCTTAGTTCCCTCCAGCAGTGGTGAAATGTTCATTGTTGTTGGGAGAAACGCCTAGGGGCTTGGGTTTCCTGAGCCCACCCAGCAAGCTGAAATCAAACTGAAAAGAACCTCTTGGTGTCCAATGCGGGTCCATAGAGAGTGGAAGCAGCAGAGGGTGCTTAAAGCTGCTGTCTGGAGAAACAGCTGAGCTGGGTGCTGCCCTGGGCAGGAAGCTGGTCCCTGGAGGGAGCCTTGGGTTCAGCCTTTAGAAACACCGGTTGCTTTCCAGACACTGTACCCCCAGCAGCAGAATAGGATGGAAGTTGCCCGAGTCCGTCTGCAGTGTCCAGGTTGACAAGGGAGATAGGGATTGAGTCACAAGGACTTGGTGACAGACTGGATGTGGAGCTGTGAGTTGGACAAAGGATGATGCCTAGGCTTGCAGCCTTGACATTAAAAAAAAAAAAGAAAAAGAAGATTGGCATAATTAGTGGTACCTATTCTTGAAGTAAACTGCATAAGAGAAAACTTACAGAAGTAACAAAAGAGGACTGTGATTCTCAGGTATGTGCTTGGAAGTCATGGTCAAAGCCAAGGACATGGACTGTAATCATCCAGATGTAGAGTTGGAAAGGTCAGAAGGCCAGAGCTTTTCCTCAGACACCAGGGAAAGGAGAATAAGATCAGAGATACTTACTGTTGCAGGAAGCTTAGAGGAAGAACAGAGGGGCAGGTACAGGAGCACAGCAGGTAAAGCCCCTGCCTGCTGCATCAGCATCCCATATGGTTGCCAATTTGAGTTTCAGCTGCTCCACTTCCCATCCAGCTCCCTGATGATGAGCCTGGGAAATCAGTAGAGGATGTCTCAAGTGCATGGGCTATTGTACCCATGTGGGAGACCTAGAAGGAGCTCCTAGCTCCTGGCTGCAGACAGTCCCAGCTTCAGCTACTGAGGCCATGTGGGGACTGAACATCAAATGGAAGATTCTCTCTCTCTTTCTTCTCTGAAACTCTACCTTTCAAATAGATAAATAAGCATCTTAAAAAGAAAGGAAGAGAACAGCCTGTTGGCTTTGCCAGTATGAGGGCTGCAAGTGCCTTCAGGAGAAGCAGCTGAGTACAGAGGACTAAAACCAAGTCCAAGAGGACTGGGAACTAGCAAATGGGAATGACATACCTGGAGGGGGTAAACTTTCTTTTTGAAAGATTTATTTATTTACTTGAAAAGCTAGGATTACAGAGAGAAATGGGATGCCAGCACTGAGGGTGGTGGTTTTATTGACTAAGCCACAGCGCTATCCCTGAGGGGAATACCTTAGAGAATTGTTTCCAAATGATCGTTATTTGCATTATTTGCTGAAGAGAAAGTCTGTGGGCTAGAGGGAGATCCTGGGCCTGATAGAGGTGATTCCTGGGGGCTTATCTCAAGAGCCTTAATGACTCAAAACTAGCATCTCCTTGAGAGCTGGGGGTGGCCTCAGGGGGCAGGTTGAGAAGGTATTTGACTGTAATGACAAATAGTTGTGCGGGATTTGCTGTCTTGTTCAGCCCCAAGCCCTGTCTTAGTCACGTAAATGTTGGTGCCTTCTTTTCCCTTCACAGCACCTTATGTATCACATGATCATTGCCACCCTAGAGTAGCAGTAGGCATCTCTTGCAAAAAGCCTTGGAAAAACACCTTGTGTTTACTGTCCATGAACCTGGGTGAATATTGGCCTGCACTAAGAGGAAAACCCCTTGCTAGCCTGAAGGCCAACCCACACAGTTTTCTTTGGTTCACAGTGGGCACTTTTTTGAACACTGCCTGCCAGTCCATTGTTCAAAGACAGGCTGTTGTGGCCACTTCTGTGCTAAGACAAGGCTTGAGGTTGGACAGGTTAGCGAATCCCAGATTAAACTAGGAACAGGCTCAAGTGTGCTCAGATGACCATGAGGCCAGGGGTATTATCTCTGCACCTGTGCAAGGACTCATGGGATGACCGTCCTTTGGCAGGTAGCTTCCCTTTGCTCCCAGATGAGCCCACATCTCAAAGGGCTGGCTCCACCTTTCTTGCCAGTGCCTGGCTTTCCAGAGAGGGAGAAGAGAAGAGGCAGTTCTTGTACTCAGAGATCCAGTGGCTTGCCCAGAGGAGGGCACTGCCACAAGCTGACACACTCTTTATGGCCACAGGAGTGGCTTGCCTAGCCACTCCTTTTTTCCAATGAGAAAGGCTGTGTTATAGCTCCCAGATGATGGGTCTTAGAGAGATACAGGAACTAGGAATCCGTCTCAGGGCTCAAGCAAGGTTTATTATCATAGGGTCTGAAAGTATGGTAGGGATGATGCGCCACTGTGCCATGCTTCAGGAAGTATCTACTGTTTAAAATTAATAAATAAACCTCATTTTCTCCTGGACTTGTAAAATGTGTGAGCCCACGCCAGATGCTTCTCACTCAGGGTGGTAGACCAGGCCAGGCTCCCTGCTCTCTCACAGCCCCTATCAGTGAGAACTCAGCCGAAGCTGAGTGCCCACTCCGTGCTCCGGGACAGAAAGCTACTCCTGACCCAACCAGGTGAAACCGCCCAGAGTGGCCTGTTCACCCAGGGCTCAACATGACTGCCGTACCTGTCTCAGATGGCATTTCCTCTTGGCAGGTGCCAGTTTACATAGCTGGCCTAAGGAATGCCGGGCTAATCCTCTTGCTCATTTCCTTATGAAGCAAAGCCCCCTTCCTGCACTCAGCTCCTGACCTAGAATCTAGGATCTGCTTATGTGGTGCTTATGCAGGAGGCAGGACTTTGGACACAGTGTGTTTCTCAGACCCCAATCACAGCCTTCTCCTGAGCAGGCCAGTCCTGTGGTAGGACCCTAGGACACACCCCTCAGCCAGGCACAGGGACACTTGTCAGCCTTTCTCACCGCTTTGGCACAGAAGTCAGAGACCCTGGGCCCGGCGCAATAGCATAGTGGTTAAAGTCCTCACCTTGTACATGCCAGGATCCCATATGGTCACTGGTTTTAATCCTGGCGGCCCTGCTTCCCATCCAGCTCCCTGCTTGTGACCTGGGAAATCAGTCAAGAATGGCCCAGATCTTTGGAGCCCTGCACCCGCGTGGGAGACCCAGAAAAACTCCTGGCTCCTGGCTTTGGATCAGTGCAGCTCCAGCCGTTGCAGTATTCAGGGAGTGAACCATCGGATGGAGGATCTTCCTCTCTGTCTCTCTTCCTCTCTGTATATCTGCCTTTCCAATAAAAATAAATAATAAATCTTTTAAAAAAATAAATAAGGTGATCCCAGCACACTGACCCAATTAACTAATCCTCCACCTGCAAGCACTGGAATCCCATGTGGGTACCAGTTCATGTCCTGGCTGCTTTACTTCTCATCCAGCTCCCTGTTTGTGCCCTGGTATGGCAGTAGAGGATGGTTCAAAGCCTTGGGACCTTGCACCCATGTGCAAGACCAGGAAGAAGTTCCTGGCTCCTGGCTTTGGATCAGCCTGACTCCAGGTATTGTGGCCATTGGGGAGTGAACCAATGAATGGAAGAGCTGTCTCTTTCTCTTCTTCTCTCTGTACATCTGCCTTTCCAATAAAACTAAGTAATTTTTTTTTTTAGTTGATAAGGCAAGATGTACAGAGAGGAGGAAAGACAGAGCTCTTTCTTCCAATGGTTCACTTCCCAAGTGGCCACAATGGCCAGAACTGAGCCGATCCAAAGCCAGGAGCCTGGAGCCTCTTCCCAGTCTCCCATGCAGGTGCAGGCTCTGAAGACTTTGGGCCATCCTCGTCTGTCCTCCCAGGCCACGAGGAGCTGGAGGGGAAGTGGGGCTGCCGGGACACGAACTGGCACCCATATGGGATCCCAGCATGTGCAAGAAGAGGACTTTAACCACTAGGCTACCAAGCCAGGCCCATGAATAAGATTTGAAGCCAGAATATTCTGTTTTTATATTACTATGTGTATTTGAAAATATCCACAGTATTAAGAATAACAGTAATGACTACCAAAACTGCAAATGATCTTCCAGCAAAAATATTGTGTTTATGTGTGTATGTTGTAACATAAAAACTGGTATAAGAATGAAAAAGGCGTTATCCCAGGGTGATGAGACACAGTACGTCTCCTCATTTCCAGATACTGTACAGTCTTGTGAATATTACGTCGTTGTTTTCACCAAATGATTTGGAGTAGTCACAGCACACTCGACAACTTTTCTTTGCATGGGCTATGCTTTCTTACCACATCACTGTCAGGTGTGGAGAACTGGCCTGTGAAATCATCTTATCTATCCCTGCCACAGCACCTGCAAGTAGTACTCAAAATTCAGAATATCAATAGCAGTTGTATGGCATATGCATATATGGTGAATGTAAGTCGATAGTTTCTCATGACCCTTATAAGATATTGTAAATAATCAAATGGCCTTGGGCAGAAAAAAAGGTTCCCTATCCCTGTACCATTTGAATATCTGTGTTAGCAATTGTCCTTGGATTGTGTTAATCCTTGGCTAACTGTGCATTCTTTGGAGCTGTAGTGGTTGGTGCCTAACTAACCATGCAGTTAGTGCAGGTTAATGTATGTGATCTAAACTGGTGAAGATAAATGGCACCAGTTCTGATATGGTTAAACACAGAGGCTACAAAAAGGCCCTTGCATTGGGAACTCCATGTATCAGCCAGAAAGAGGACTTAGGAACACAAAAGAGGTTAGGAAAGGAGGTGTGCAGAGCTGGAGCCATTCACTCCAAGTGGCAGTGGGAGCAGTAACAGGGACAGGAAGGGTGACCATGTGTGCTGGTGGTGGGCAGGAGGCTGCTGAATGGGACAGTGGGAAGGAGCCCATACTTGTGGGGCTCTGCAGAGCCAGGCAGACCTCTGAGGGCTGAGCTGTCTTTGGCTTCCTTCCCCAGGCCTGGTGAACAACGTGGTGTTCACGAGTCTCACCATGGAGCAGAGGCACCCTCTCTTTGTCCAGCTGCAGAGCCTCATCCGGGCTGCCAACCCTACGGCAGCCTTCATTCTCGCTGAAAATGGGATTGTCACCAGGTAAACTGATGCACACTCCACCACGTGGGACCACTGGTCAAGCTGTGGTCCCCAGGGTGTTTTCAGCTCCAGGGCCTGAGTGCGTGGTTCTGGAAATCAGCTGTTGAAATGCTTTGACTATGCTGTAAAAGTCACCGAGAAGAACCCACAAGTCAGCATCCTGAGTTCTGCTGGAGCACACACCAGCAGGAAGCTGGAATTGGCAGTGCACTCTGATAGGGCATGTGGGCATCTGAAATGCTGAGTAAACTCCGGCCCACCCCTTAACTGTGCACATACATCTCTTGGATCTTCTGAAGATCAGTTTCTAATTTAGTGGAAGTGAAGTGGAGCCAAAGACTTTTTTCTCTCTTTTTAAAGAGAACCAGCTTTAGGGCCTGGTGCAATGGCTCAGTTGGCTAATCTTCGACCTCCAAGTACCAGGACCCAACTGGTGTCCCTGTTGCTCCAGTTTCCATCTAGCTCCCTGGTTGTGGCCTGGAAAATCAGTAAAGGATGGCCCAAAGATTGAAACCCTGCACCCATGTAGGATACCTGGAAAAAGTTCCTGGCTCCTGGCTTCAGATCAGCTCAGCTCTGGCCATTGAAGCCATTTTTTTTTTTTAAAGCAAAACAGCAGATGGGAAAGTTTTCTGTCTCTCCTTCTCTCTGTAAATTTGCCTTTCCAAAGAAAAGAAATGAATCTTTGGAGGGAAAAAAGAGATTGTTCAAAAAGCCTAGTGACAGAGAGAGGGAAAGGATAAGAGATGGTCCATCTGCTGGTTCCCTCCTCAAATGGCCAAGGTCAGGCCAAAACCAAGAGCCTGGCATGCCATCTGGCTGTCCCACAGTAGTAGCAGGGGTCCAGTACTTGAGCATATCCTCTGTTGCTCCCAGGTGCATTAGCAGAGAGCTGGGTCAGAAACAGAAGCCCCAGGACTCTAACTGATGCTCCAGTATGGGATATCAGCTTTGCAAATGGCAGTTTAAGTCACTGAACTACATTGCCAATCCCAAAATTCTGTGTTTCTAACAAGTTCCAAGATGGTATCAGTGTTACTGCTAATTTCTTTGGATATGATACTAGTAATTGTAGTTCTGTAAGATACACATTTAGAAGCCATGCACAATAGCCTGGTGGCTAAATCCTCTCTTTGTGTGTGTCAGGATCCTATATGGGCTCCGGTTCATATCCTGGATGCTTCACTTCCCATCCAGTTTCCTGCTAGTGGCCTAGGA
Source organism: Ochotona curzoniae (assembly GCF_017591425.1). Classification (NCBI taxonomy): domain Eukaryota; kingdom Metazoa; phylum Chordata; class Mammalia; order Lagomorpha; family Ochotonidae; genus Ochotona; species Ochotona curzoniae. Next base: position 18,135,990 of record NW_024465894.1, on the reverse strand, counting down.
AAGCAGCAGAGAATGGCTCAAAGACTTGGGACCCTGCACCCATGTGGGAGTCCAGGAAGAAGCTCCCAGCTCCTGGCTGCTGGCTTTGGATTGGCTTAATGCCAACTGCTGCAGCCACTTGGAGAGTGAACCAGCAGACAGATCTTTATGTCTCTTCTCTATATATATCTGCCTTTCCAAAAAAAAATAATTTTTTATTTAAAAAAAATATATGCATTTAGGGCTCGGCGCGGTGGCACAGTGGCGCAGTGGTTAAGGTCCTCACCTTGCACGCCCGGGATCCCATATGGGCGCCGGTTCTATCCTGGCAGCCCCACTTCCCATCCAGCTCCCTGCCTGTAGCCCGGGAAAGCAGTCAAGGACGGCCCAAAGCTTTGGGACCCTGCACCCGTGTGGGAGACCAGGAAGAGGCTCCTGGCTTCAGATAGGCATAGCATCGGCCGTTGCGCTCACTTGGGGAGTGAATCATCAGACGGAAGATCTTCCTCTCTGTCTGTCTCTCTTCTCTGTATATCCGCCTTTCCAATAAAAAAATAAATAAATATTTAAAAACAAACAAACAAAAAGATATGCATTTAGGGGTAAAACTTGACAGATTGAGCTGTCAAGTGGCTTGAAGAAAAGTGTATGCATATGTGTTTGCGTATGTCTATGGGAACATGTGGGGGAAACAGAATGTGCATATTTGCCAGTTTTAACAAACTGGGTCTCTTCTGTATGTTTTCAAAGGAATGAGGACATTGAGCTGATTCTCTCAGAAAATAGTTTTTCAAGTCCTCAGATGCTACGTGCTCGATACTTAACGTACCCTGGCTGGTAAGTATCTTCTCTGAAAAGTAGCTAAAAATTCCTTATAAACCTTCTTTATTTAAGGAGCAGGGAGAAGGAGAAAGAGAGAGAAAAAAAGTAAAATACCTGACTGTTGGTGTAGCCAAAACTGTAACTCTGGGACCCACGATTGAGAGCCTTCATGGATATGGGATGAGGGGGCTGCCCTTATGTGCCAAACACATTGGGATCCTCTGTTTTCTGGCCTCTAGTGAGGTGACATGGCTGGGTGGAGCAGGGAGCCTAGCCTTCAAGAGGAAGTCATTCCTGGGAACATGGTCAGGCAGTCCTTTCAGGTTCCCATCCAACGTGAGTTTCCTCCTGATATGTCCTGAGGAATGAATACTCTTCTTTTTCTGGGCTGAGGGTGACAGAGAAAGGAGAATGTGCGAAGTCCCTTTACTTAGATGCGCACCATTATAACACTCTCTATGTGCTAAGCATTGTCCTCAGATTGGCTCTGTAAACCTAGCCAAGTGGCTGTTGCATGTAATGTAATACAAATGAGTAAAACTAAAATCAAAATTGAAATGTCAGTCACACAGCCATATTTCTAGTGCTCCATAGCTGCCTGTGGCTAGCAGCTACTCTATTGGACAGTGCCCTTTTAGAACAGTTCCATTATTACAGGAAGTTGTTTAGACTGCTATTCAATCCCTGCACCAAGCAGTGAAGCAGGTCCCCTTATTGTCCTCACCTCATGGATGAGGGAACTGAGGCAGCGAGGAGTGGATTGGCTAGCAGCTCCTAATCAGCAAGTGACAGAGCTGCATTTCAGGCCCAGCCTGTCTGGCTCTGGGGTCTGTTCTCTTAACCGCTTCTTGTGCCTGCATAGAGTGGACAGTTGTTTTCCATTCTGTTGAAACTTCAAGGGAATACATTCATTCGAGCCGGCCAGAGTTAACTTCACATGTTTATCAGGACTATCTTTGTTATCCTTAGCCATGCATCCCCCACACCGCCATTTACACTGTCAATTGTTTGGATTAACAGCACATTAATTGTTCTATGCTGTAACAAAATTAAAAGTTCAGCACATTCAGTATGTGAAATTGAAGGTTTGTAGGGGTTTTCTCAGAAGGAATCACTAATTTGATTCATGTCCACCTGCTTGGACATGGGTGAGTGGATCATTGTGCTTGAACCAGACACTTGTATCTGAACTAAAGCAAAATATGTGTAACTGCCAGAAAGACTGCTGTTCAACAGTGGCTGCTACTGCTGACCTTGACCCTGAACCTGGTGCCTGTCCTGCAGCTCCTCGAATCACTGCCTGGTACTCCAAACAAGCCAAGCCCTGTCCTGCAGTCTTTCCTGAGCCATCCTGAGCCTACCTCAGGACCTGGATGGGAGTGGAGCTGCCGGGATTATAACCGGCACCCATATGGGATCCCAGCACGTAGAAGGCGAGGACTTTAGCCCCTAGGCCACACCACCAGGCCCGGTACCTCTTTCTTGTTTGGATTGACATGTGTTACATTCAGCCAAAAATATCTGATATTCATAGCCAGAGAAATTGTGAAACTGGCATATTCATCTGCAGTTGGGATGATGTAAAATACCACATGTAAAATGGTTATGCGCTTTCACAGAGCAGTTCCAAGTATGGAGATTCAGCTCAAGGAAATCATTCAATAGAGGGAATGATAATCCCATGACTGTGGGAGCCATTGGATGGGTTCATTATACTCCCTCGGCAAGTGCTTGAAATTCTCCATGGCAGAAGGTTGCTATTGTTTGAGGCTTGAATATGACCGTGTGCTTATGGAGTCAGCGGCACTGGACACAGAAAACAGAACAGTCCTGTACCTACCATGCCACGATGAACTTAATAACAAAATGTTGATCTTCAAAATGTCATTAAAGGACTAAATTACTGTGATAACAGGGAGGAGAAATGGGGAGGGGATCAGGGGAATACCTACCAAAATGCATCATGGAAAACAATAAAAAATAATTTTAAAAACAAAGCAAGAGACCAGAGCAGAGGTGCCCACCCACCTGCCCACTCTGGAGAGGAAGTCTGAACCAGATGTCCAGACTGCCGGCTGCCCACAGTGAGCAGGAGGAGAGGGATGCGGCTTGGAGCAGGAGAGTCTTGTGCAGGAGCCCACACTGTGGCAAGACAGACACAGCCAACTTGGGACTTAAGAGGTAGAGGGGCCTTTGACCTGAGGGACCATCCATCTCAAGGTGAAGGAGATGTAGACACAGTGAAGCAAATGTTTTAAGTGCCATCTAAGTTGTTAAGGGGGGATTGGAATACTATTGAGTAGTTGGTATATACTTCATCCCAAAGTGTAGTGTATCATAATCCCCACACCCCAGTCCTGTGTACTCATAACACTGTAACTTTAAAGGTATGAAGGTAGATTTGATGCTGGATCAGTCTTCCCTCTGATGGTTCAGATCTGCGTGTGGTTCGGCCGGCCCCTAGAGAAGACTCGCTTTATAGCCAAGTGTAAAGGTGAGCCCTAGTGAGCGTGTGCCCCTGCCCCTGCAGAGGAGCCCCCAGCCTCTGGCAGAGGAGCCTCCTCTCCCTGGCAGAAGGGCGCCCAGCCCCTGGCCTAGGAGCCCCCAGCCCCACCTCAGTGTTCCTGACCACTGGCACCCTGCACAGGCAGAAGATTGATTGAAGGGCTAAGGATTCCCCTGTCCTCCATGATGTGTGGCCACAGAGTTGATCTCCACCACTCTATTGTGAGAATTTCCCCACCCCTGACAACAGCAGCAGGACTGCTGGGGAGCAAAGTGTGGGGAGGTGGGTCCTACCTGTAAACCCCAGACCCTGAGCAAGGTCTCCCTAGTCACTAAACCTCCTAGCTTCCCACTCTGCTGCCCTGAACTTGGCCTTGCATCAGCTGGGTGACAGCCCTGTCCTCTTCCTCCACCAGCAATTCAGTCCTCCATCAAGCCAAGTCCCTTTTCTGGAAACATCTACCACATCCTGGGCAAAGTGAAGTTCTCAGGTAAGCAGGAGGTTGGATTTGGGAGTTGCATATCCTGGAGTGCTCACCTTGCAAACTCAGAACCTTGCCCTATGGGCCTGGCACATCAGGCTGCTCCTACACCTCTCCCTGTCCTGCTGCTTAGGGAGAGCCTGCCCTCTTTGCCTGGTGGCCTGTCCCCTGGGATCCTTATACCAGAGACTTACACCCCACCCATCTTAAGCATGCATGGCCTTTTCCTGGCCCTGTCACCAGGAGCCACCCCAGTGTCCAGCTGCAGGTCCATTTTTGAATGAAGTCATCAAGCCTTCCACCTTCTCCCTGCAAGGCGGTAGGCCTGGGGAATAGCCAGAGACCTCTGGAGCTTCATAACCTGTTAGACTGTCCAGGGCTGGGAGTCAGGGATGGTCCCAACTCAAGGATAATTCATCAGTTCAGCATTGAAGAAGGCAAGAGGATTCCAGGACAAGCAGCAATTTTTGCAGTGGCCAAGAGGCAAAAGGCACATTTTAGGAAACCCGGAGGGGCTCCTATGTCTGGAGGCTGGAGGCTGGAGGCTGGGAGAGGTATGTGGAACATCAGCTGTCAGGACAGAAGACTCCATCCCAGTTCACGCTGCTAGCTCTGTTCCAACAAGGCCACAAACAAGGCCACTTCCTTTTCAGAGCTGCTGTTGACTTCTTCCTTATTCTGGGTTAACCTCTCTTTGTCCTCGGCCTTTCTCCTCTTTTGGGGGCATCTTGCCCTTTGTATCTCCAGTCACCTAGGGTGCTTTTCTCGTGGCCTTCTGTGTGACCATCCTACTGCGCTGTGATACTGCTGACCCTGTCCTTAGCTTCTCTGCTCTCCCTGGAGAGCCCCTCCCCACCACACGCACCCCAAGGGGACATTTCTTTGCTTCAACTCCCTACTCCACAGATGTCTTCCTTCCTAGGTGTTATAGTCTTTCAGATGTGATAGATGCAAAAATGAGATGCCTCCTCCAGCCGATAAATCATTTCTTGCTCTTGTATTCTCCCTTTTAAAAAATTATTTGGAAACGTTAGAGAGATTTTCTATTGACTGGCTCACTCCCCAAATGGCTGCAATAGTCAGGCTGGTCTGAAGTCAGGAGCAGGAACTTCCTCCAAGTCTCCCATGTCAGGCAAAGGGCCTGGGTACTCAGGCTATGCTTCACTGCTTTCCCCGGCACAGTAGTGGGGAGCTGCCGACATCGCACATGGAGACTTAACCTGTTATGCAGCACCAGCCCCACTCAGGTTACTAGTACACAATCAGTTCTCCAAACAGCTAAGCTAGAAGCTTTCACTGCTCTTTCCTCTTTTCATTCTTTCTTACTTGCCACCATCATGCCAGCTCCTGTGACTGAGTTTTCTTGTGAGTCCTGCCCAGTCTCCTGCATTGTCACAGTCACCATAGCCTTGTCTGTCTGGGACAGGATCCCATGAGTGTGGTCTCCTTGCAGACTCTGAGAGGGTCATGGAGGTCTGTCACAACACCCTGGCGAATTCCTTGAGCATCGTTCCAGTTTTGGAGGGCCCCACACCACCGCCCGACCCCAGAAGCACACCCCAAGATGGCAGCGGGCAGCAGGAATGCTACCTCGTGTTCATCGGCTGCTCCCTGAAGGAAGACACTGTCAAGGACTGGTTGCGGCAGTCAGCTAAGCAGGTGGGTTTTGTTTTTGAGATTTGTTTATTTTTATTGGAAAGATTTGTGGAAAAGAGAGACGAAGATCTTTCATCCACTGGTTCACTCCCTAAGTGGCTGCCACAGCCAGAGCTGATCCGATCCAAAGCCAGGAGCTTCTTCCAGGTCTCCCATGAGGGTGCTGTGTCCCAAGGGTTTGAGCCATCCTCTGCTGCTTTCCCAGGCCACAAGCAGGGAGCTGGATAAGAAGTGGAGCAGCCAGAATATGAACCAGCACCCATATGGGATCCCAGGCAAGGACTTTAACCACTAGGCTACCACGTTGGACCCAGCGGGCGCATTTTGTTGCCCAAGCAAAGCTAGCATAGCTAGGACTACACTTCTGGGATCCCACTGGCTCTGAGAGTCCCATCTGCTACCTCATGATGCTTTCCCCTGAATTCACCCTCTTGGACCCTTCCAATTCCCCAAGGGAACTTTGAATGTGAGAGGAAAGCACTTGGAGCCGCTGCTGGGCCAACATGGTTCTCTTTTTGCTAGGGGAGCTAAGCTGCTTAGCATAAATCTCAGCACAGGGGACTGGCTGTCCCCAAATTCTGGGAATAGAGTTGGCTAGGACTGGATCTTCCATGGATGCTCAGCGGGGACCTTTGCTTATGCTGAGATGTTGGCTGCCTCACTGAAGAAGCTCCTGGATACCTAACTGTGGGACCACAGGCTCTCTTGGCCCTGTCATAAGCGACCATGCTCATTTGCAAAAGCACTGGGACTCCTTTCTGCTTACAGCCTGCTGTCTCACAGGGCTCTGGGGCAAGAAAGTTGTCTGGGCCCTGCGTGGAAGCCTCGCAGCTAAAGTCCTCGCCTTGTACATGCTGGGATCCCTTAAGGACACCAGTTCCAATCCCAGCAGCCCTGCTTCCCATCCAGCTCCCTGCTTGTGGTCTGGGAAAGCAGTCCAGGACAGACCAAAGCCTTGGGATCCTGTACCCGAGTGGAAGACCAGAAGAGGCTCCAGGCTTCTGGCTTTGGATCAGCTCAGCTTTAGCTGTTGTGGCCGCTTGGAGAATGAATCAATGGACAGAAGATCTTCCTGTCTGTCTGTCCTCCTCTCTGTATATTTGACTTTCTAATAAAAACTTTAAAAAGAAAATTGTCTCCTCAAGAGACAAGGGGGCAGGTTATCTTGTCTAAACCAGGACATCTCATCCACCTTCCCTTCCGCGGGGTCCCTGAGCCCTGGCCCACCCCAGTGTTATTGGCTGTGCTGCAGCGCAACCCCTCCCTGCATCTCTACACAGAAGCCTCAGAGGAAAGCCTTGAAGACCAGAGGAATGCTGACCCAGCAGGAGATCAAGAACATCCACGTGAGTCCAGCCCTGGCCTGTCCTCAGTAGCTTCAGGCCATCCTTCCAGGCTTGCATAAATGATTCTGACCCCAGGAATGACTGTAGGGCATGCTGGAAGTCTTGATTCCCTCTGGCTGGTTACAGAAGGAATCTGGATAGACACAGCCCCACGCTTCTGGGAGAAGAGAGCAGAAGTCCTCCTGGTGGCCTGCACCTAAGCTAGAGGACCAGCATCTGTGGGAGGAACAGATACTGAGGCCTGCATGGCCTCCCTGTCCAAACAGCACACAGAAGACCTCGGTCCAAGATAAACTGCCCGAGGTCCAGGGAAGCCCCAAACCCCAGAAGCACATCACAAATCTGCAGTGGGCAGCAGGAGTACTGTGGCATGCTCACCTGCTACATCTTGAAGGAAGGCAGCATCAAGGAAGCAGTTGTGGAGCGGCAGGTTGTGGAATCTGAAGGTCAGGGTGTGAGGGTCTTGGTGAGCCTTCCCAACCCAACTGGAGCCTTTTCCTGGGGAATTGAGAGCAAAAGGCCAAAAGAAACAGAGTCCCGGCCCAGGACTCCTAAGTCTCAGTGATGAGGAGGTGGGGAGCAGGAGGAGACTCCAGGGACACCCTCACAGCCAGCCTGGACAGCATGGGTGCCCTGGGAACAAGGTATGGCCTCGGGAATCAGTCCTTTTTATTGAGGGGGGTGTGGAATCAGTCCTTGTTTTGTGTTCCCCTCAAAGCAGACCTTCACAGAAGACTTGGGTTTGTGTAGTTGTTGGTTTTTGGGTTGTTTTTTTTTTTTTTTTTTTTTTGTTTTTTGGCTTTGTTTTTTTGTTATTGCATAGTTTATTTTTAAAAGTGATTCTAGGAGACACTGAGGAGGAAGGAGGGAAGGCGAGGGGAGAGAGCCAATAAAGGAGTGTCAGGAGCAATCCAAACTTTACTGGGAATTCCCAGAATTCCTTACTCCTGGCCCAGCAATCATGCCCTGAGGGTTGCTGGGAACTGTTGATTCCCTGGCTCATCCACCTTGCAGAGTAGGCTCTTGGGCCTGATTGTTTTCCAGTGACTAAGGGAATGATTGAAAGTGGTTGGATAATTCTGACAAGACTCTCCCTACAGGTAAAACGCCACCTGGACCCATTGCCTGCAGGCTACTTCTATAATGGCACCCAGTTCGTTAACTTCTTTGGTGACAAGACTGATTTTCACCCACGTATCCTTGCCAAGCTTGGTTCCTCTGGAATGTGTGGGGATGGAGTCCTGTGTGTGCCCTGGGTGTCTGCTGGGCTGCCATAAGCTGTGGACCAGACTGGGCTGGGAGCACAGGACCAATCATTAAGGTGGGCTTTTGATTTTGACATATAGAGATAGAAAGAACTTAAATCCACTTGTTCACTTCCCAAATGCGCACAGGAACCACAACTGAAGCCAAAGGCCTGAAGCTCAGCCCTCATTCCCACACAGGTGGCAGGTACCCAAGTGCTTGGGCCATCATCTGCTGCCTCCCCAGGGTCTGCATTAGAAGGAAGCTGGATCTGAAACAAAGTAGCCAGTATTTGAACCAAGTGCTCAGTCTGGTGTAAGGCAAATCAAGAGAGAAGAAAAGAGAAGAGAAAAGTTGTTGAAGTCCATTAGAGAGAGAGAGAGGTTGTTGAAGACCACTTTCTCTCTTATGTTATTCTTTGGACTATGGTTTGTCTGTAGCTGCCATGGCACCCTGATTTCTATGCTGAGATCCTGAGGTTTATCTGTGAACAGAGGGATAGAGTGGGATGTATGACCGGGGACTTCACCATGTGCTGCTGAAAGCTGCACGGTATATATATTCCACTACACCTTTTAGGGCCCCACGTCAGCACCCTGGCACTCTTCTCATCTGGAAAGTTGCCAGGATGCAAAAGGAACCTGTCAGGCACCTACCTGGGGGTAGGTCCCAGACTCACCCATCCACAGCCCTCTCGGGGCCAGAGGCAGCTCCCACCTCTCTGCCCCCTCTCCTCCCCTTCTTCCTCATCCAGACTCAATGCTATCTTTCTTAATGAGCTACTAGTCATGGACCAGTTCATGAACGACTATGTGGAAGAAGCCAACCGGGAGATCGAGAAGTATAACCGTGAGCTGGAGCAGCAGGAGTACCATGACCTGTTCGAGCAGAAGCCCTAGAGGGAGGCCGGGCAGTGCTCCGGCAGTGTCTGCCCTGAGAGGACCCAACAGGTCCCCAGGCGGCTGGACTCGTTCTCCTTGGCCTCTGTGTGCTGCCTTGAGTGTGTGTCCGCTTTCTTCTCTCTACAGCGCTGAAGAGCATCACCTGCACCCCTGGTAGTGGGGAGGGGGGCCTCTTCCAGAAGAGCAACTGGGCCTGGCCACTCCATGGCTGGCAGCTGGCAGCGCCAGACTCTGGCCCCCTGCTGAAGGCACCTTCTGCTGACTGCTGAGGCCCTGTGGGAGCACCGGCCTGCCCCAGGAGCTGCTGGAAATTAGAAGGATCCCTCCTCTGCCTTCCAGCTGGGGGGCCGGGCCAGGCCTCAGGCTCCCGGTGCTGCCCTTGGAGAGCCCACAGCACTAGGGGGAGAGCTATCCTCCCTACTTAGGCTCCTCCTATTCAAGGAGCCAGCTGGCCTGGCCCAGTACGGGCTGCCTGGGCCCAGACCACCAGCTTGTTCTCAAATGAGGGATTTCTCAACAGCCAAAACTGAGGGAGAAGCATGTGGCTTCCCAGAAGCACATGTCTCTCCAGCTGACATAAGCATCCCTTTTGACAGCTCTGGAAGCGCCTGTACGACCACCCAGATTTCCTACTTCAGGGACATGAACAAGCCTGATGCCCTGGTCCCCGCCCCCTCATCCCTCCCACACACACACACCTTGCCTTGTGTTGGGGGGCCTGCACTGCAGCTGCCAAGGCTTGGTTCTGGGGCCTGGTCACCTGTGGACTGTTGGTCTCCAGCTCCAACCTTGTCAGAGAGGGCCTGCCTCTCAGCTCCAAACTCCGGGAACCTCGCACCCTGCCCTCAAAGCATCATTGGCAGCCCTGGCCTCATTCGGCTCCTCAGGACAGGGACTTCAGAGAATTTTAGCTTCTAAGTTAAAATTCCTTCCAGTGGCTTTGTCTCCAGCTCAGCTGTAAAGCAGAGGGGACCTGAGCTGTGGCCGCTGCCTGACCTTCGCAGTGATTGTGGGGCCATGGGGCCGGGGGCCACAGGCAGTGCTCCTTAGGTGATGTGTGCAAGGGCTGCAGCACCAGCCGCCCACACTGCAAACGTGTTTGCAATTTCACGTAGTATTTTGCATGCCTTAGGAAGAAGCACATAGGTGAAACCAGCAAAATGTCCAGTAATGTAGAGGGGGTCTGAGAAAGGCCCCTGACCCAGAGGAGTGCTGGGATAGAGCACATGGAGTCAGGCCTGTGTGCAAGGGTTTGTCAGTAAGGTACTATTGCATTGGAGAAAACAGTTATATTTGAAAAAACAATTTGTATTTGAAGCCAAAAGAACAAAACTCACTGTTAAGTAAGAAACCTTGCATCTCAGAAGGCTTCTGTGAAACCCATGTGCTCCAGACCCAGCTCCAGAAGCCCTCGGAACCAGCTTCTGGCTGGCCAGAGGCCTCGTGTCCCGAGGGCTGCCTCCTGCTGGCAGTCTCAAGTGCAATTGATGACTAAGCAATGTGTTACTGTAGCTTCCTTCAGCTCTACTGAGCTCTTTTTAAAAACTCAAACTTGAGCAGCCTTAGAAAAGGGAGATGGGAAGGGGAGGGTGGGGGTGGGAAGCACAGGCCATTTCCTTCAAGGGTAAAAATGCTCTCTGGGAGCTTGAGCCATTTCCCTGCCAGTGGGGCTGCTACACAAGAGTTTTTAAAGGGGGATCCGTTGGAGCTGCCCATGAGCAGGGCCTCCCACGGCACATACCGTGCTGCCTGGGGCTCTGGTCTCTCCCTTTTAACCCTGGAAATGCTCTCTCACCACTTGCCCACCATCCTGCCCCTCTCCCCTCAGGGGGAAACTGTGATGTGATTACCTCAACTTGCAAATGAAACTGTGATTCAAAAAAAAAAAAATCAAAACATGAAGTATCAAAAGCAAAAAAAAAAAAAAAAGGCTCCTTGGCCTTCTTGGGCACGTGAAGGGGCACATTGGAGAGAGGGCATTCCTGGGGTGCCCACTGCACCCCTGGTGAGGAGGTGCAGCAGCTATGCATGTGAACTCTTGGAGGATGGAGGGGGCAGGAGTGTCTCCTTGCACTGCCTCTTTACAAACCTGCCAGGCCTCTTGGTTCTGACTGTGACTTTGGTATCCTCTTGATTCCCCCTTCCCCCAGCAGGGGAGCAAGAGGAGAGCTATGGCACAGTGGAGTAGATGCCAGAGAGCCAGCCAGGGCGCGGGGCCGGGCTCGGGACAGGTGGCCATCCTCCAGGGGCTTGCATGCCTCTGCCAGCTTCCCTGTTAGCAGCTTCAGTGTATCCTATCACCGGAGTGTATGAGATAAGGTCCAAGTCGCTGAAGTTACGAACTGTGTCTATTTTGATGCAGGATTTTTCTGGTTTTGATTGGCAGGAAGAGGCAGAAATTGTAGAAAAACAGGATCCCACTGAGCCCGAGGGGCCGCCTGCCCTCACACCTGGACACTGGCCCGTTGGGTTGCAAGGGAAAGGAACCTCCAAAATTCTGCTAGGGTGTTGGGGAATTTTTGCACAGTAATAAGCTCTGGGTTGCTCTTTGTGCTTCTCAAAAGGGAAAAGTTGAACTCAAAGATTGTAAACAAGTCAGTGTTTGGCCATACTGCCGGCCTAGTTGGATAGTCGGGTTTCTGCAAGGTCCTGACTTGTCAAATACTAATGACAGAAGAGCTCACTTACGTGCCAAAATTCACTTTTATATTAGTTTCTCAGTGCTTTAATATTTGTAACTTAAATTTTAAAACTCATATTTACAAACACTACTGTAACTTCAGTGAAACTGAATTGTGTGAATGAAGCTTTTTTGCTTATTATAGTATTTATTACACTACTTAATTCAGTAAATATATAAAAGTAGCCTTCAATTTATTTTTATATTATTTTACATGTTTTTACCAGCGGTTGTGTATGTGAAATTGACCTTGGTAATTGAGATGTCATGCTAAGGACCAATAAACAATCACTGAATCAGCAAGGCTCTGGTAACTGTCTGTACTGGTCACTCCAGGGGCCTCAGGCACGAGGAAGCCAGCTGTGGGCACAGGGGTTCCAGGCTGGCGCGGGTGGCATAGCCGCTGCCCTCAGTCCTGTCAAGTACTCTAAGAGCCTTCACGCCAACACACCCAGTGCCCAGCCTTGGCATGGTCAGTTCTAAGCTGATCAGATGGCAGACAAATGGCGCCCCTGCCTTCACACACATACCACACCACACCACACCCCTGTCTTACTGTTCTACCGCAGGTGGTGCGGGCCTAACTGCCCTTGGCCAGGCCTTTCCACCCAGGCACGGGGTAGCTCATATTCCCCCAGCAAAGCAGAGGAGGATCTGATCCTCCCTGCAGGGGACACAAAATGACCTTACTTCCTGTGACACCAGGAGGCAGAGGGGAAGTGTCCTGGGGAGGGGTGTACAGTCTCTGCTGACTGGCCTGGAGCTGGAATCTTGGCTTTGGAAGTTCTGGAGATCACTTAGTGTTTCACAAAGCAAATACAAAACTGCCTGAGAGGGACCTGATACCCTGGGGAATGCAGGTGGGGGCTCCATCTCCCTCCTCTGTCTCCCCGGTCCCCACCCCCCAGCCTCCTGCCTATCTAACCTGACGTCCAGGGTCTGGAATTGGCTGGAGCTGGCTGCTGTGCCTCCTGGGGTGAGGGGCCAGTTGGATGAACTTTTCTGGGGGCCTCAGTGGGGCTCTCAACCCTGAAGCCCACCGCAAGGACAGGACTACAGAGACCTGAGTGCCGCTGACAGCAGGAGCTGGGACCCCTTTGCTTGGGAATGAACAGACATGAAAAGTGAGTCAGAGCAGGTTTCCTGTAGAGGCTCTTGAGGTTAGCACCAGGAATGACGGCATAGTCATTGCTGTGGGAGTAGAGGGGACAGTCCCCACAAAGCAGCTCAGGGGCCCACGTGCAGCCCACCAGAGGGCTCTCTAGCCGCCCTTTAGGGCTACCCACTGTCCTGGTGGTAAGCTTGCTCTCTGCCACCACTGTGACGCCAACATCCCCAAAGCAAGACCCAACCTCTTCCTGGTTGCATTACCATCTCTGCCCAAATCCCTGTGGTCAGGAAGAATGGGGTGCTTGGCCTGACCACGGGCTTCCAGGCCCATGCCCCTCTGAGCAGGCTCACACAGCCCCTGAGGACCCTCTCCGAGTGCCTGGATGTTCAGAATTTTGTGTTGCTTCCTGCTGGTCTGGTCTAGAGACAGGAGATTCATTTATTTGAAAGGTAGAGTTACAGAAAGAGATACATTCTCTAGTTTACTCCCTAAATGGCTGCAATGACCTGGGCCTGACAGAAACCAGGAGCCTGGAACCTCATTCTGGTCTCAACTGCGTGATGGAAGACCAAGCATCTTCAGGAAACTTGATCAGAAATGGAGCAGCAGGGATTTGAACCAGGACTCAAAGGGAATGCCCATGTCTTAAGCAGTGGCTTAACTAGCTACACCATGCCAGCTGTGGTGCTGATTTTTAACCAGGAGACGAGAAAGCTTACATTTAGAGCATTCTCGCCACTGGGGCCAGCATTGTGAAATGGTGGTAAAGCTAGCAATGCTGGCATCCCAAGTAAGTGCCAGTTTGTGTCCCAGCTGCTCCACTTCTCACCCAGCTTCCTGCTGATGGTCTAGGAAGAGCACAGAGGATGGCCCAAGTGCCCAGTCTAACACTTGCCACACTTGGGAGAGATCCGTATGAATCTCCAGGCGCTAGGCTTCTACCTGGCCCAGCAGGGACGTGAACCAGCCAGTGCAAGACATCTGTCTCTCCCTCTACCTAACTACCTTTCAAATAAATACATCTTCAGGGAAAAAATCAAAAGGTCTAGCTACTTTCCAGTACTGATTGAAAAGGTTGTCCTCATCCAGCTGGTGCACCCCGGGGAAGACGCCCTCAGTTTTCGTGGGAGTGTGAAGTTCGGATCTTCAACCAAATAAAGGCCAGTCCCTCCCCACCACCGTGGGGGAGGGGAGAGGCGGCCAGGTGGAGCACTGGTTCTGAAGAACAATTGACAAGACAGCATGACTAACTAGACAGGAACCAGGGGGATGACCTTGAAGTAAAAGTGGAAAAAGCCAAAGTGGAAAAAAACCAATGCTCTGAAACAACTCCAAGGACTCTTTTTTTTCAGCCTCAAATATTAGAAGCAAAATAAATGCACTTATGTAGATTACTGCTGTGTTCTCAGGCCTCCCATGGCTGAGTTGAGCAGCTCAAATAATAAAGTGGGAAAAGTTGCCTTCACGTCCATAAATTTGGTGTCGAAGTAGCAGATGCAATTAAAAAAAATACTGGGCCCAGCGTGGTAGCCTAGTGGCTAAAGTCCTCACCTTGCATGCACTGGAATTCCACGTGGGCACTGGTTTGTGTCCCAGCTACTTCACTTCCCATCCAGCTCCCTGACTGTAAGCTGAGAAAGTAGACTTGGGACCCTGCACCTGCGTGGGAGACCTGGAAGAAGCTCCTGCCTCCTGGCTTCGGATGGGCTCAGCTGTGGCCATTGTGGCCACTTGGAAAGTGAACCAGTGGACAGAACATTTTTCTCCCTCTCATTGTCTCTAAAATTTATTTATCTTTATTGCAAAATCAGATATACAGAGAGGAGGAGAAACAAATATCTTCCGTCCCATGATTCACTCTCCAAGTGACCACAATGGCCGGTGCTATGCCGATCCAAAGCCAGGAGCCAGGAGCTTCCTTCAAGTCTCCCACACGGGAGCACAGTCCCAAGGCTAGGGCCGTCCTCAACTGCCTTCCCAGGCCACAAGCAGGGAGCTGGATGGGAAGTGGAGCTGCTGGGATTAGAACCAGCGCCCATATGAGATCCCAGCACGTTCAAGGCGAGGACTTTAGCCATTAGGCCACCGCGACTGACCCAAAAATAAATAAATCTTTAAAAAAAAAAAAAAAACAAGAATAAGTGTGAACATGTGTCAGTTTAGCCTGTTTTACCACTGCCTTTCTGCATTAATAGACATTTAAGTTTTTGTCCTCTCCTGGTGTCACTTTAAATTTTATATTCAATTTTTAAATGTATATGAAGTGAACAAATTTCATGTATTTCACATACACAGATCTAGGAGCTTAGTGACACTTCCCACTCTACCCTCCCTCTCACCTGCTGTCACATTCTTAAGAAACTTTACATCTCTGAAATTTCACGCCTGGATGAAGGCACAAATAATACAGAAATAAGGACAACAGGAAAGGAAAAGATGATTTGATAAGGGAGACCAAAAATGTATGGAATTTGCTACCTAAAAAGACTTTTCAATTTCTTTGTCTTACAACTAGACATGATCAGACACTCAAAAGGGGCTGGAGAACTAGCTAGGCCCTGGTACCTTCCCCGCCACTGCCTCTCTGTACCCTCGGGGTTGAGTGGTCTGGAGAGAGGCCTCCACACACCCAGGTACCTGGGTGGTAAGGCCCGGGAGCTACAGATGGGGCAGGGAGCAGGGGGCAAGGGCATGCCACTGCAAGCAGGGTGACAAATAATAGGATTTGTGATGGGGCTTGAGGGACAGGGCAGGCGGGGCACTCTGGGGCCAGGACAGAGGCATTTGTTCCTAGACTTGCAGGCCACGTCTGTCTGCTGGAACCCAGATCTTGCCCAGCAATCTGCTGGCCAGGCAGAGCCCTGGGAACCTTGCCCAGTTGTCAGTACAGACTAAGAGAGGGCCACAGGGTGGTGTCCCCAAGGGGAGCAGGTCCCTTGAGGCTGACTCTGTCACTCACAGAAGCCTCACCCTTCCACCTGCCGTTACTGGGGCCTAGATCTGATCTCAGTGGGGATCGGGCAACTGAGCAAAGGCCTACTGCTCTGTTGGGGTCAACAGGTCCAACAACGCCAGAGGGGCTAAAGGAGAGTGGGGGAGGAAGGCTGAGTCTCCTGGCCACATGTCTCCTGGGAGCATGTACAGCCTTACAGGGTCCAAAAACTTGAGCCATCTTCTGCTGCTTTTCCAAGTCTTAAGCAGAGAGCTGGATGGGAAGCAGAACATCCAGGACAGGAACCAGTGCCCAAATGGTATCCCAGAACTTACAGGGAGAGGATTAGCCACTGAGCCACCGTGCCAGACCCCAATTTTTTAATTAGAAGAAAAAAAAAAATGGAGACAGACAAGTGTTGCTGTTGCGATCCACTTAGACCATCAGGGAGTGGGTTCAGTGGGCACAGAGCTGTCACAATTCACATCCACCCAGGATAAGTCCTCACAGAGCAATTGCGAAGGTTTGGGGGTGGGCAACCCCTTCCCTATCCGCAGGAACAGCAAGGGGGTGGCACAGCTGCAGCGGTGAGGGGTTGGGATCGCAGGCCAGCAGGAGCCCCTAAGGCTAGTAAACCCCAAGTGAATCGAGGGCCAGCTGCCCAGCAGCTTCAAGAGGTCCAAGGAAAGCAAGGAAGGCACCCGGAGGGCTGCTTCATGTCTGCAGGGAAGAGTGAAGAAGCGGGCAGCAGTCAGGGGCATCTGCCTGCAGCGACCCTAGTGGGAGTGGAGGATGAACTGGGAGGAGAGCCCCCTCCTGCCCAGGGTTCCCCAGCTCCGCATGCGAGTGTGCAGATCAACTAGGGTGCTGGGTGCCACACTAGGGGGTCTCTGTCCCCCTCTCAGGGTGCTCAGGACCTGGCCAAGGCCAAAGCCACAGGACCAGACAGTGCAGCAGGCAGGACCAGCCAGCTGTGCTAGATTCCGAGGAAAACAGGAAAGAGGTTTGTATTGTTCTAACATTTCTGTGTCTCTGAAAGGCAAAGAGAGAGAGACTATGAACCCTTTGCTGGTTCATCCTCTGATGACCACAAGAGCTGAGGTTGGGCCACAGCTGGGAGCTGGGAGGATCCCCATCCAGGTCTCTCCCAGGGTGCACATGAGCAAGAAAGTGGAAGCAAGCCAGAGCTGGGACATGGACCTGAGCACTCCAACATGGGATGGGGCACCTCAAACACAGGCCCCATAAATTGTTGTGAGACAGCAGGAGCTCTGGGGTGTGTGTGTGTGTGTGTACACGTGTGTGCATGCACATGCGCAGAGCCACACTAAGTGCCTCCCAAGGTCTTCATTAATCGGAAACCAGAATCCACTCAAATCCAGGTGCTACAATACGGTCTACAGGCACCCCGAGAGGCGTCTTATCTTCTAGGCCACTCGCTGGTCCTAGGGACACACATAAGCCAAGAAGGCTTCTGAGACAAGAAGTGGTACACCAAGGCAGGAGCTGAGCATGCGAACTTGAGGCTCTGGCATCTGGAAGCTCATTCTGGAGTACCAGGCAGCAGCCATGGCTGCTGGTGACAGCAGGAGGAGCTAAGGAGTGGCCAAGGGGGATGGCGCCCCCTCCCGCATGGTAGCAGGGACTCAGAGAAGCCACTGGAGGGGGAGAAGGGCTTAAGGGCAAGGAGGGTGTGGAAACTGAGAAAACAGATCCTTGTTCTGGTTTGAAGAAGGCAGCAGAAGTCACTGTGTTGGACTTCCGCACGCCATGTGGGCACCAGTTCCAGTCCTAGCTACTCTACTTCTGATCCAGCTCCCTGTTAATGCAGATGGTCCAAGTACCTATGCAGGAAACCCAGAAGAAGTTCCTGGCTCCTGGCTTCCATCTGACTCAGCCCTGCTCTTTCTGATCATGTGAAATCAGTGCATGAAGGATCTCCTTGTTAAGACTTCTCTTTCTCTCTGTAACTCCGCTTTTAAAATAAATCTTGGAGCCCAGTGTGATGGCTAAACTGGCTAATCTTTTACCTGCAAGTGCTAGAATTCTGACCCAGCTCTCTGCTTGTGGCCTGGGAAAGTAGTAGAGGATGACTCAAGTCCTTGGGCACCCACCCGGTCATAGGAGACCAAGAGGAGCGTCCTGGCTCCTGGCTTTAGATTGGCTCAGCTCCAGCCCTTGCAGATAATTTTGGGGAGTCTGAACCAGCAGATAGAAAGTTTGTCTCCCCATCTCTCTGTAAATGTGCCTTTCCAATAAAAAGAGTTTTTAAAAGATATTTACCGTGAGGTATCTCAGGGGACCCAACAGACATGGTTTTGTGTCTGTCCCAAGTCTAGAGACCCCGAGGCCCATGAGAGAAGTGTGTCTGGGCCTGGGCACCTCCCGTTGCTTGCCCACATGAGGGCACAGCTGGCAAGGGTTCGCCCTCAGCCTCTGATCCCTGTGACAGTGTACGGCTTGGGGCTTTGGAGGCTCTCCAGGGAACTCAGAAGAGCAGAGCTGCCGGGAAAGGGCAGGGCCATCCCTGAGAGACAAGCACCAAGGCTCCCCGGAAGCTTGCCACGGTGGGCTCCTGCTGCCTGGGAGCCACGGTCACGGTGAGCTCCTGCTGCCAAGGGTGAAGTGAAAGACTACCTCTAACCCAGGCCGGCTTCCGGGAAGAGGCGGCTGATAAGGGCCAGGGGCTTGGGAGTTGTGGGGAGGCCGCCACGACCTGCAGAGACTAGAGGTACACAAGGTGGTTTTGAAGGGGGAAGGCAGCCTGGCAACCTGGTCAGCATCAGCTGCTCCGGCTTAACGTCCATGCCACCACTCCAGTGACAAGGCTGGGGCTCGAGCTAGCGGGCTTCGGGTGCGGGGTCCCCACTGGTGATCAGTCTGGATTCCACCCGCTGCCAACACACCGCGTGCCTCCCCAAAGGCAGTCCCGAACCCTCGCCGTCTCCCCACAAGGAGCACCGGCAGGCTAGCTCCTCCGGTTGCGGGAGGGCAAACCTTGTCAGCCGCGCGCTCACCTCCAGCCGGCCGCACTGGAGGCTCTGGCGCGGCGCCGGGCACCCTGCGGGCAGGTGGGCTCGCCCTCTGGCTGCTCAGCCCCGGTCCGCGGATGGAGGACGCGGGGAAGGGGCCAGGCAGACTGCCACGGTGCGTGTCGCTGGGTCCCTGAGGCCCCGCGGGTTCTGGTCCGGCCAGCCGGCTGCGGCGGCTCATCGCACCGGCTGCATTTGCCCGAGGCTTCCCCCTCGGCCCTCCCCATGGCGGCGCGTGCTCGCGCTCGCGCTCCACTCGCGGGGGACCCGGGTTCCGGGCGGGAAACCGGTGGCGGGGCCATTTTGGGAAGCAGAGAGGCCACGAGTCGCTCGGCGAGCGAACCCGAAGCCACAGAGCCAGGAAGGGGGGCCGGCTCCGCGGGCCAGGGCGTGACCCAGGGAATGCGCGCCGGCTCGTCTAGTGAGTCGAGGCGCGCTTCCTGGAGGAGGAGGATAAGGAGGGGGAGAGAGGATGGGGAGGAGGAGAAGCACGAGAGTTGGCGGCCCAAGCCCACGGGATGAATGGTGAAGGCGGAGCGGCCGGCGGGCGGGGCCCGGGCGAGGCCCCCAGCCGCAGGGAGGTAGGGCGGTGGCCCGCGGCGCCCTTAAACGGGATGCCCGGAGCGCTCCCGCGCCCCTTTGCGGTGACTGGGGGCTCTGTGGGTCCCGGACCCCTCTAGGTTCCTTCCAGAAGCTGCCCAGCCCCTGAACCCCGCGACGCTTAGGCCCGAGGGGGCCGGTTCTGTGCGGCTGGGCCCGTCGCCGCGGGCTCCCGGGCGTTAGCGCGCCGAGCGTCGGGCGGCCCTCCCGCGGGAGAAGGCGCGAGGCGGGCGCGCGGACCCGCCCTCGGAGGCTCCGCCGGCGGGCACGGCGCCGGCGCGGCATTAGGACCCAGGCGCGGCCGGGGGTGTGTCGCCGGCGACCGGCCGACCGTGTGCGACGCTGTTTCTCGGGGTCCCGTAGCTCCGGAGGAGCCCCGGACGTGTGTGTGTGCGTGCGGCAGGCGGGAGCGCCCAGCGGCCCAGGCCATGGCCACGGCCGCCCGGCGCGTGTTCCATCTGCAGCCATGCGGTGGGTGCGCGGGTGGCGCGAGTACAGAGGGAGGGCCGCCGGGCGGCGGCCGAGCCTGGCTCAGGCGGGGACGCGCAGCCGTCGAGGGTCCCCGGGGAGAACGGGGATGCCGTGGGCCGCACAGACCCGGGGCCGGGAGCTCCTGCGGGGCGAGGGAGCAGGGATGGGCGCGCAGGTGGTGGGAAATGTCGGGGCCGGCTTTGCGGGCTGGGCGCCTTGCGATGCCGTCTTCAGGTTCTTAGCCTCCGTGGGGGGAAATGTCGCGGGCGAGGCGTGGGGTGTCGGAAGTGCGCAGGGAGGCTCAGCACCCGCGGGTTCCCGGCTCATCTTGCTGCCCGGTGCAGTGCAGGGAGACCTGTGCCCCCGACAGCCCCAGCCTTACTCTCTTAGCCCAGGGCAGCCTGGTGCGATTCTCCCTGATCTGCCAGCTTCCCTCCGGGGTGCAACCGCATCCCGCGACCCCCAGCCCCTGACCCTTAGGGTCTACAGTCCTATCCACTGCCTGTCTCTTCCTTTGCACATCATGCGTGGCTTGAAAACCCGCACTGTCCCAGGCCCTGCACGCAGCGTTTAGGGCCCCTGCGTGGGGAGGAGGTGGAGGTGCTGGGAGAAACTACACACAGGGTCCTCCCGAGCTCTGTCCCCTCCTTACCCTTGCCCACCTGGGCAGCCCCCAGCTGATGGCCTGTGCAGTGAATTCCTTAAATTTAGGCCAGCTGGGTGGGGGGGTTTCTCTCTGGTGCTGTCCCCTGTCCCTCTGTCTCCCTAGGGTGGCGGGAGTTAGAGCTGTAGGTAAGAAGTCCGCAAGGGTGAGGTGGGGGCTGGCCCTCCTGGCCGGTGATGAGTCTTTGGTTTGCCTTGCAGGTAGCTCCTCTCCTTCATTATCCCAGAATGGACACTTTGAGGATTCCAGTGAGTACCTGGCAGGCGTGCCCTGGACACTTCTGGGGCTGTCAGCTCTGGGTCAGCCACCTGTGCTGGGGAGGAGACTGTCTTTGGAACCCATCCCCCAGAACATTTGCATAATGACAGCTGATGAAGCCAGGCACTGGCTGGGGTCCTAGCAAGGCAGGCTCCCCACTCCGGAGACTCAGGCATCAACTTGTACTCTCTGCCATGGTGCCCTGCTACAGTGCCCCATGTGACCAGACACCCCTCCTTGGTCGGGGGGATACAGTTCCATTATTTTTTTTTTAAAGATTTATTTTTTTTTTATTGGAAAGGCGGATATACAGAGAGGAGAGACAGAGAGGAAGATCTTCCATCTGATGATTCACTCCCCAAGTGAGCGCAACGGCCGATGCTATGCCAATCCGAAGCCAGGAGCTTCTTCCGGGTCCCCCTCGCGGGTGCAGGGTCCCAAAGCTTTGGGCCGTCCTCGACTGCTTTCCCAAGCCACAAGCAGGGAGCTGGATGGGAAGCGGGGCCGCCGGGATTAGAACCGACGCCCATATGGGATCCCGGGCGTGCAAGGCGAGGATCTTAACCACTGCGCCATCGCGCCGGGCCCAGTTCCATTATTTTTTATGCTGATGATTTTTTAAAGATATATTTATGAGAAAAGCAGAGGAAGCTTTTACCCGCCATGGCCGTCTGGTCCCGTCCCATGTGGGTGCTGGGACCCTACTCCTTCAGCTGTCCAGTGCGGCCTCTGAGGGGCACTTGGCAGCAAAGTGGAATTGGAAGCAGGGCCGGGACTCCTGTCCCTTTCAACAAATACACATGCCCAGTTTTTTAGTTGTCCCTGTGCATCTTCCCTGTGTCTCTGGGCCGGCTCCGTGCTGTCTGACCTGACTGTTGGGGTGGCGAGCGGGGGTTGTTCAGTGTGGTGGTGACCTCTCACCCTGAGCCCCTGGTGGCTGGTGGGCAGGTGGGGTTTGCAGTGTGGCTGGGAAGGGTGGTACGGGTGAGTGGTGGCTGCAGGACTGGGGGCGGCCTGAGGACAGGGAGGAAGGCTTTGGCACAAGCACCACACAGCCCCAACAGGCAGAGCATCTTTTTTTTTTTAAAGGCTTATTTCTTTATATACAGAGAGGGAGGGACCATGCTGGGAGATCTTACATCTGCTGAGTCACTCCCCAGACGGCTGCAACAACCAGGGCTGAGCTGATCTGAAGCAGGAACATGGAACTCCTTCGGGGTCTCCCCCAGTGGGTGGCAGGGACCAAGTACCTGAGCCAGAAGATGTTGCTTTCCCATTACAGGGAGCTGGATCAGAAGCAGAGCAGCCAAGGCCCGGTGTGGTGGCTGAATGGCTAACTCCTTGCCTTGCATCCCCTGGATCCCATATGAGTGCCAGTTCTTGTTCTGGCTGCTCCACTTCCCATCCAGCTCCCTGCTTGCTGTCTGGGAAAGCAGTGGAGGATGGCCCAAAGCCTTGGGACCCTGCACCCACATGGGAGACCCAGAGGAGGCTCCTGGCTTCAGATTGGCTAAGCAGCTCTGGCTGTTGTAACCACATGGGAAGTGGACCAGCAGATGGAGGATCTTTCTCTCTGTCTCTCCTTCTCCTGTACATCTGTCTTTCTGATAAAAAATTAATACTCTTAAAAAAAAGAAGTGGAGCAGCCTGGACTTAACCAGGTATCCATCGATACAGGATGCTGGGGTTGTAGGTGGTAGCTTGACCTCCTGTGCCATAGTGCCAAACATCCTCCCACTTTTCTGGTAAGATTTATTTTTATGAAAGGGTAACAGGCTACTAGACGGGAAATAGAAATAAGGAGTTCCCGTCTGTTGGCTCATTCCCAACAGCCAGGGCTGGGCCAGATAGACCAAAGCCAAGAGCTAGACACTCCATCCAGGTCTCCCATGTGGGTGTCAGGCTCAAGGACTGGAGTCATCACCTGCTTCCCAGACACATGAGCAGGAAGCTGGATTGGAAGCTAAGGAGCCAGGACACGAACGGACACTTGGATATGGGATGTGGGCATACTAAGCGGCAGCTTAGCCCACTGTGCCATGACACTGGCCCCAGGCTGCGTGTCTTCTGTCCTAATAGTTATCTTGGCTCTGGGTATAGTTGAGATCTAGAGCCAGGTGGGGTGTGTGGCAGAGGAGGTACCACCACTGCCTGGACACCTTGATGCTGGGGACTCAGACTTAGCCGCTGCTGCCTAGAAGGGGCTCAGGCTGTGCTCGGGGCTGGGGTGGGCAAAGGAAGCTGGAAGGAGTGATGGGAGTGAGCCAGTGTGAGTCACTGCCTGGCAGGTGGAGGTGTGCTGCTGACCCGTGCTTGTCCCCCGACAGGTGTTTGTCCAGGGCTAGTGGGGTCTGGGCTGCAAACCTCAGGGGACCCACAGAACAAGCCTTAAGAGCACCTTGCTAGGCCAGGAGAGAGGCAGGGCCCCCAGGAGAGCTTCCCAGAGGAAGAGGAAGATGCCGAGGGAGGCACCTTGAGGAAGGCCTTCAGCTTAGAGGACAAGAGCTGGCATGTGTGGTGTGCCAGCCGTTGGCCTGGAGAGCTGGGTACAAGAGCTGGCATGTGTGGTGTGCCAGCCGTTGGCCTGGAGAGCTGGGTGCATGCTGTCGTTGGCCTGGGACACGGACACCTGCCATCGGCCTGGGGTGCTGGGGCTAGGCAGGGAGCTGCAGGGTGACTCAGACCCATCCCCTCAGGATCATTTGTATGTTTGCAGGAAGTCTTCCTCTAGGAAAGGGCCTTGGCCATGGGGCAGCTGCAGAAACAGACCAAGAGGAAGACCATGAGGGGGTTGTGAAGGCGTGGCCAAGATGCTGCCTCTGGGCCACCTGTCCTCCCTGGGAGGAGGGGCTCCAGGACCCGGTACCAGCAAGGAGCAGGGTGGGGTTCCCTAGGTCCTACAGTGGCTCTGTCATCCCCTGGGACCCTAAAGTCGGGGTTCTATTATGTTATGGCAGGGGCCAAGTGGTCTGACCTGGATTGGCACACCCCAGGTCTTGGCACGTTCATGCTCTTGTCCCCACCGCTGCAGGACAGTGTGGGCAGTCTGCTCTGGGCGAGGGACAGTGGAGTGTGACTACTTGGGGTTCCTTTCCCGGCCTGCAGAGGGCCCTCTTTCCTGCAAACACTGTTGGGGGACACTTCTCACTGGGGGGTCTTTCTCAGTGGCAGCTGAGTCTCTGCGCTACCTCAAATGTGATACGGAAGACCCGGCTGAGGCCCAGGAGGAGAGCCCAGGGGATGAGGTGTTTGACACGGTCAATTCCTCCATTGTTTCCAGTGAGAGCATCCGCTTCTTTGTCAATGTCAACCTCCAGGTGCAGCCCACCAAGTTGGGTACGTGGGCAGCACCGGGGCTGGGGGGCTGAGCAGGGCTGAGAAAGACGCCTGCCGCGGGGGTCTCCCCCTCAGCCCCCTGAGCTGCCTGCTTTGCCCCAGCAGACGGTGAGGCGGCGACGAGCGGCTGTGTGCTCCTCCACACGTCCCGCAAGGTGAGGCCCTAGGAGGGAGATGGCAGCTTGCCCTGCACTCCTGCCACCCCCTGCCCCGATGCCCTTCACCCCCCGCTGCTGGGGTCAGCCTTGCTAGAACAGATGTTATCCCGTGGAGGAGGGTTCAGGCGGTGGGTGACAGCAGCCTGACCCCTGGACCTGGGTGAGTGTGTGCCCCGGCACCCCCCCTCCCACAGTACCTGAAATTAAAGAACTTCGAGGAAGAGATCCGTGCCCACCGCGACCTGGACGGCTTCCTGGCGCAGGCCAGCATCGTCCTGAACGAGACGGCCACCTCGCTGGATGACGTGCTGCGTACCATGCTGGGCCGCTTCACGCAAGACCCTGAAAACATGGAGCCCGACTGCGACTTGGACCTGCTCATGGCCAAGCTCTTCACAGATGCTGGGACCCCCATGGAGAGCAAAGGTGAGGGCTGTCCCCTGGCTAAGCAGGGAGGCCCCCAGCAGGGGATGCCCTCTGACCTCGCCCCTCTACTCTGTCCTCAGTCCACCTGCTGTCGGACATCATCCAGGGTGTCACGGCCACGGTCACGGGGGTGCAGTACCAGCAGTCGTGGCTCTGCGTCATGTAAGTTGCCCAGTCTGCATCCCTGCCTTGCCACCTTGGAGCCCCGTGTCCCTGCATGGAGGCCGGTCTACTCACAAATGCCTTTGCTCCGGCGGCAGGCCATCTGGGAGGAGAGGGGCCAAGTCTTCCACCTTGTTTGTAGTTTTTCCTTGGAGGGGCGATGGTCAGGGTTTGGAGTTCCAGGTTGGGGAGAGCCCTACCTGCCAAGGTTCCAGCCCTGTGCGTGTGCCCTCCCAATGCTGCCAGCTGCACCATGAAGACCCTGCAGAAGCGACACGTGTGTATCAGCCGCTTGGTCCGCCCGCAGAACTGGGGGGAGAACTCATGTGAAGTTCGCTTTGTCATCCTCGTGCTGGCCCCACCCAAGACGGTGAGCCCCTCCCGCTTGCCTGCCCCAGGTCCTCCCTGGGTTCCTGCCCAGTCCTTATGGCCCTGGAGGGTGTCCAAAGCTTCTGTTTCCCTCTTTCTTTAATTTTTAAGATAATTTAATTTGAATGGTAGAGTTATAGCTGCTGGTTTACCCTGCAGATGGTTGAATAGGCTGGGGCTGGGTCTCGCTGAAACCAGGAACCTGGAACTCTGTCCATCTCCCACGAGGATGGCAGGTTTCTAAGTTTTCCCAGGCACTTTAGCAGGAGCTAGTGGAAATGGAGTATCCGGGACTTGAACTGGCACTCACAGGGCTGCCAGCATCACAAGTGGCAGCTTGATCCACTGCACCACGGTCATAGCCCCATACTTCCTTCATGAGGAAAATAAAGGCTTCTGTGACTATGATCACAGCTTTGCCCTTCTCCCGGCTGGGCACTCCTGTGGGTCCTGCTTTGGCAGGTTGCCACTGGGATTTGCTGGCCAAGGGTCCCATGCCTTCCTGGGCCATGCAGAGTCCAGTGGGGGCCCAAGCTGTTACAGGTCAGTCCTTTAAGTTCTAGGAGTTTAAATACTATCAAGTGGGAACCTGTGAGGCCCCCTCCCAAGGCTTCAGTACTTAAGCTGCCCTTAGCTTCTAGACAATTTTGCACCTGCCTCTGGCTCAGGCCAGTCTCCTCTAGGTCCAGAGGGTCCTGGGGCTGTGTTCTCCTCCTCCTCCCCTTCCCTCCAGGGATCTCAGCGATGTGCTGGGAGCTGCTGCTTCACAGGATCTCAGGATCTCATACTCAGAGAGTGGGCAACTGGCAGGAGAGACAGAACAGCAGGAGCCCGGCCTGGGATGGAGCTCTTGGATGGGGCTTGGGGACAGGTCCCCCAGCACCCCCAGCCCCTCTACACTGGGCTGCTTCTGGGGAGCTTGAGCCAGCAGGGCACCTGGGCTGGGTGGGGAGCAGGCTGCTGTGGCAGAGGCTGCTGTGAGTTTGCAGCTCATGTGGACAGAATTGGACACTGGGAGCCCCAGAACCCAGCAACCACATGACGGCTGCTGGTAGAGAGGAGCCAGGCTCACACTGCTGTCGGGCTGCAGCATCGTTGTCCGTCATGACCATGTAGATTGTGTCTCAATTCCCAGGAAATCCTTGTGCGTTTCTAAGGAATGGTGGAATCGGTGGTCATTCCAGAGATCCAGCAGCCAGGTGGAGGAGGCTATGGCAGGGCGCACCGAGGCCTGAGCTCTGGGGAAGGAGCCGAGGAGGCAGCGGCTGCCCCAGTGACCCTTCCATCTCCCTCTGTCCCCAGAAAAGCACCAAGACAGCCATGGAGGTGGCACGCACGTTTGCCACCATGTTCTCCGACATTACCTTCCGCCAGAAGCTCCTGCAGACCCGCACAGAGGAGGAGTTCAAGGAGGCTTTGGTGCATCAGCGGCAGCTGCTCACTGTGCTGACACCCAAGACCCAGGGACACAGCCTGGTCTCCTTGCACGTCCACAGACACAAGGTACCGGGGGTGGGGAGAGGCCAGAGTGGGGCAGGGGCTGTGGGAGGGCATGCTTGGTGCTCACGGGTGACTGTCCCCTCGTCGCCAGCCCCTGAAGTGCAAGGACTTCTTCCCTTTCGGGAAGGGCATCTGGGAGGACATCGAGCGCCGCTTCCCCGTTTACGCGCTGGACTTCACCGATGGTACGCGGCCCTGCTGTGGCTCCTGGTCCCCAGACCCCGCACGCATCTGCCTCCTCACCTGACCCCGGGCCGTCTCTCCCTCCCTCCCCCTTGCCTAGGCATCATCGGGAAAAACAAGGCTGTGGGCAAATACATCACCACCACCTTATTCCTCTACTTCGCTTGTCTTCTCCCTACCATCGCCTTCGGGTCGCTCAACGACGAGAATACCAACGGGGCCATCGGTGAGGGCCGGGTGCGGGGTGGCGCTGGGGCTGGGCGGGGCTGCGGGATGCATCTCACCTTCTCTTCCACAGATGTGCAGAAGACCATAGCCGGCCAGAGCATCGGGGGCCTCCTGTACGCGCTCTTCTCAGGCCAGCCACTGGTGATACTGCTGACAACCGCGCCCCTGGCCATCTACACCCAGGGTGCAGTGTGGGGCCCGAGGCGGGAGCCGGTTGTTGCAGGGGCCGGGGTCAGCCCAGCCCTGACGCCCGGCCCGCTCTGCCGCCTCAGTGATCCGAGTCATCTGCGACGACTACAACCTGGACTTCAACTCCTTCTACGCGTGGACAGGCCTGTGGAACAGCTTCTTCCTCGCCCTCTACGCCTTCTTCAACCTCAGCCTCGTCATGAGTCTCTTTAAGAGGTGACAGGGCCTGCCCTGAGCTGCTGGCACCCAGCAGCTGGGGATCCCAGGGCTGCCTCCGAGGGCCCATGACCCCAAGGGGCTGGGGAAGCTTGCCAGGCGGGCCCCCCCCCCACCAGCCCCATGACAGTTTTCACCTTTACAAGGCATGGTACCTCCTGCAGGTCTACGGAGGAGATCATCGCCCTGTTCATTTCCAGCACTTTTGTGCTGGATGCTGTCAAGGGCATGGTCAAAAGTGAGTGCATAGTCACCGTCTACAGAGGGCACTGGGTTAAACTGGGGGGTTCTGTGCTGGGGGTGGGTGGAGGCAGGGCTGCCCATCTGGGACCAATACCGGGCAGATGTTGGGCCAGGTACCACGGGGTATCAGATGGGGTAGGGAGCTGGGAGGTGAGGGTGAGGTCCCGGCCGGCAGAAGAGGCCACAGTCCCCCACTCCCTGGAAGTCGTACCCTCCCCCGAGCCCCAGCACTCCCCAGTCCCCTGCCCCACATCCTTGAGCCCAGCCAGCTGAGGCCTGAAGTCTGTCCACAGTTTTCTGGAAATACTACTACGGGCACTCCCACTACACGAAACGGGCTCTGTCGCTGCCCAGCCTGGCGGACGCCGGTGCCGGCCACAACAGCAGCCTCCACACCGCCCTCAACGGCAGCCTCCTGACCGGCCCGCCAGAGCTGGCCACGGCAGGCAGCTCCAATGCCATGCACTCTGGCCAGGCCACAGCTGTGCTCAGTCTCCTCATCATGCTGGGCACGCTGTGGCTGGGCTACACCCTCTACCAGTTCAAGAAGAGGTGAGAGGAAAAAAAAAGGCGAGATGCCTGAGGAAAGGCCAGGGTGGTGCAGCACCCAGGTCCTGCTCACGTGTCCCCTCCTCCCCACGTCTGCAGCCCCTACCTGCACCCCTACGTGCGTGAGATTCTGTCCGACTGCGCCCTGCCCATCGCTGTACTCACCTTCTCACTCATTAGCTCCTATGGCTTCAAGGAAATCAAGAGTGAGCCAGGACCACGTGGGGTGGGGGTAGGGAGCTCCGTTTCCGGGAGGGGGAGTTACAGACTGAGCCTGCCTCTCCCTGCTGCAGTGAGCAAGTTCCGCTACAACCCCAGCGACAACCTGTTTGAGATGGCGCAGATCCACTCCCTGTCCCTGGGAGCCATCAGCGGCGCCATGGGCTTGGGCTTCCTGCTCTCGCTGCTCTTCTTCATTGAGCAGAACCTGGTAGCTGCCTTAGTGAATGCCCCAGAGAACAGGTGCGAGGTGGGGTGGGCAGGGTAGGACCGGGGTCGGGTGGGTGTGTACCCAGGCCTCCAAGGGCCAAAGGTGATCTGCCCATGCATGCCCATCTGCCGCAGGCTGGTCAAAGGCACTGCCTACCACTGGGACCTCCTGCTGCTCGCCATCATTAACACCGGGCTGTCTCTGTTTGGGCTGCCCTGGATCCACGCCGCCTACCCACACTCACCACTCCATGTGCGGGCACTGGCCTTGGTGGAGGAGCGCGTGGAGAACGGGCACATTTATGAGACGTGAGTGTGACAGTGGCCCATGGGGCAGGGGGCACGTGTGACTGAGGGAGAGACCAGAGGGGTCTCTGAGAGCTGGGCAGTGACCCAGGGCGGCCCCTGCAGAATCATGAACGTGAAGGAGACGCGGCTGACGGCCCTTGGCGCTAGCATGCTGGTGGGCCTCTCGCTGCTGCTGCTGCCCTTCCCGCTGCAGTGGATCCCCAAGCCTGTGCTCTACGGCCTCTTCCTGTACATTGCACTCACCTCCCTGGACGGCCACCAGCTCTTCCAGCGGGTGGCCCTACTGCTGAAGGAGCAGGTAGCAGGCCTGGGCCCGGGGAGGGAAGGATGTGGGTATGGGGCGGAGCAGGGAGGGGACGTGCCACACATCTGCAATCCCCACCGCTGGCTGCCCGCAGACTTCATACCCACCCACGCATTACATCCGGAGGGTGCCCCAGAGGAAGATCCACTACTTCACCGGCCTGCAGGTGCTGCAGCTGCTGCTGCTCTGTGCCTTCGGCATGAGCTCCCTGCCCTACGTGAAGATGGTCTTTCCGCTCATCATGATCACCATGATTCCCATCCGGTATGTCAGGGGCTGGGCTGATCAGGTGGGGCGGGGCTAGGCGCTACACACACACACACACACACACACACAGAGCAATGTCCTTCCCTCACCTCTTGGTGCTCTTGCCTCCTCTGCCTCCAGCTACATCCTGTTACCCCGAATCATTGAAGCCAAATACCTAGACGCCATGGATGCCGAGCACAGGCCCTGAGGCCACCCCGTCCACTCTGGCCCTGTGGGGAAGCAGGGTACCCTCTCACAGCTGTCCCCTGGGGCCCTGGGCAGCTGGCACTGTGGGGCCCTGAGGTGCACCCATCCTGCTCCCCACTAGCCTGCAGCCCTAGGCAGAAGCTGCCCAGGGAGAGACGAAGCTGGATGGATTTTCTTTTGATAAAAGAGTAGATGCCTGAATGAGAAACTCATTTCCTTGATTGTGTAAGGAACTTGCTGTACACAGATTAGAGAATAAAGCTCTGTTTCTATGCTTCCATGCGCCACCTCCACCCCTGTGGCCCCACCCCAGCTTGGGGAGGGCGGGACCAAAGTTGTGGAGTGTCACTTATGGGCTGTGACTTCCAGCTCCACTGTGAGTGCCAGTGAAACATGGACATGCAGGCCTTTGCCATGTGGTCAGGAACCGTGGGGAAAAGCATGAGCAGGAGGGGCCTGTGGCCTGGGAGTGAGCTTCAGGATGACGGTGCTGGGGTGCAGACTGGAGATCTGCATCAGCAGGTGGCACTGGCTTCTGTACAGGTCCTCAGCTGTTTACTTGGGTGGCAGGGGCAGGACTGTGCAGTAAAAGTGATGGTGGGCATTTAGGGAAGTGGTAGGACTGCAGCTGGAAGGAATGGGGCTTGGTCTGCTTGGGGGGGGGATGGTGTCAGGTTTCCAGCTTGGTCACTTGATGGCAGGCTGGAGTCTGGGCCGATGACAGTAGCAGCAGTGGCTCAGGCTGGACCCCGAGCATCCCTGGGACAGCAGCACGCTCCCTGTGCAGCTTGGGAGGACGGGTGACAGACACCAACAAAGGGGACAAGATGGCTGGTGGTGACACCAGCAGGTTCGGTTGTGGCTTGGCACTCCCCTATCCTATTTGGGGCCACTAGCACTGAGGATCCCAATCCAGTTTTCTGCTGATGCACCTAAGGAAGTGGCAAGTGACTCGGGTCCCTGCGTGCACATGGCAGACAGGTGGCACTCCTGGCTGTGGCACTCTTGGTCTATCACTCTGCCATTTACAGAGACACATCTTTTAAAAAGGGAAGAAAAACAAACAAAAACAAAAAGGGGGAGGACAGTAGTGGCACATGTCCAGGTCAGGAGGAGCCGAGCAGCAAATGAGCCCCAAGTTCTGTGACCCACCAGCAGTGTAGCACAGGGTTCATCGGAGCCCCCTCCCAGCAGCCTGGGCATGCCCCACAGGTGCCCAATCACCAGGCAGGGCGGAGGCAGGTCCATCAAGGAGACCCCTCAGGAGCTGGGTAGAGGCACAGGCACTTCCTGGGGATACAACACTCCTGGGCTGCAGGGATGTGACCTCACCCAGATGCACGGGAGAGGGACAGCGCCTAGCTCCTGGCCATCCGGAGGTCTGAGGATTCAATGGGACGGAAGCTGTGCAAAGTGGCCGGTGACTGACCTCTGCCAGAGAATGGTCCGCACTAAACAAGGCGCATGCCTAGGCCCTGTAGGTCCCTCCAGGGAACAGCTTTGTCGGGGCCCCGGAATGGGTCTGAGGTGGCTGAGCCGTGTCCTGGGAAGGGCCCGAAGCCTCCAGGCCCCAAGGACTCTGCCCCTCCCTGTGAGGAAGATGGACTTGAACTTGGCAGCATCACACAGCTAAACTTTGTGCTCTCAACAGCACAAAGCGCCAGCGCTGGTCGGGGCCCGCTGCCCACCACATGCCATGCGGGCCACCTCGGTGGTGACACCCCCTCAGGGGTGGGTGGACCGCAGGCATGTGAGATGGAAGAGCTCAGTCCATGACCTGGAAATTGGAGGAACTTGCAGAACAAGGGCAAGAAACACAAGTGGTGATGTGTGGCCACAGCCCTCCTGGGCACACAAATGCCCTCGGCGCCACCACGGGGCTCCCTGTACCTGTTAGGGGTCTCGGGGAGACACAGCTGGGTAGAGTTCTAGGCAGAGATGTCCAATTTATTTTGGAAACAAGGGCCTCCCGGAATTGTCTATGCATTTGGAAACAACTAAGGCTGTTTGTTCCTTGCCACACCTTCAATCCTGCCAAGGCCAGTTTCAACCCCAAAGGTCCTTTCAGGATCCCAGGCCTGGAGTCTGCAGGAGATGGTGGACTCCTTGGGACAACTTGTCCAAAGGTTCCGAGCAGGACCTGCTGCTCCTCTGGACAGGGTTGGTGCCAAGGCTGGAAATAACGGGCGTGCCTGCCCCACCTGCCCGAAGGCAGAGCTGGGCTAGCCCTCGCCGGACCCCTGGCCAGGAGTAAGGCTGCCAAAGTAGTCCTGCAGTGCCCGCAGAGCTCGGTAGCGGTGTGAGATGACATTCTTCTCTGCCTTGGGCATCTCGGCATACCTGTGGGGGGACAAGAGCAGCTCGGAGATGCAGCCTGCCCAGAGGGCAGGCCCCGCGGAACCCACCAGGGCAGCCCAGAGCACTGACTTCTAGAAAACAGGCAATCTTTTTTTTTTTCAGCAAAGACTTTTCACCCACTGGTTCACTCTGCAAATGCCTGTGACAGCCGGGGTCGGCAGCTCAACCCAGGTCTCCCACCTCTGTGGCAGGGACCCAAGTCCCGGGGTGTACCTGAGCAGGAAGCTCACACCAGGCACTCAGAGAGGGGATGCTGGCGGCCACAAAGCGGCTCAACCCCTGTGCCAAACACCTGCCCCTGCCAGTTCATTTTTAAGAATTTGAGGGCAGGAGTTAGGTGTACTGATGAAGACGCCCCCAGGGAGCAGACACCGTACAGCAGAAAGCAGCCAGCCACCCTGCCCCCAGTCCAACGTCCTGCTAGTGAGCCCTGGAGGCAGCAAGTGATGGTTCAAGTTCTTGGGTCCCTGCCACCCAGGTGGGAGCCATGGATGGAGTTTTGGGTTCCTGGCTTCAGCCCTGGCTGTTCTAGGTATCTGGGGAGTGAAATAATTGATGGAAGAACTCTCTTTCTCT
Source organism: Ochotona curzoniae (assembly GCF_017591425.1). NCBI lineage: Eukaryota > Metazoa > Chordata > Mammalia > Lagomorpha > Ochotonidae > Ochotona > Ochotona curzoniae. The sequence continues at coordinate 18,103,314 of NW_024465894.1, read as the reverse complement.
GGTGCTCTTTCAAATAATAAAAATATGGTTTAGTTGGGCCCCCACCTAAATGGATGGAGTTCCTGACTTCCCACTGGCCCAGCCTCAGCTACCGTATGCAGGCATTTGGGGAGTGGACTAGTGCGTGGAAGATCTCTGCCCCTCTCTGCCTTTCAAATACAGATTCTTGCTCTAGTGTGTCTGAAAGCCGTCAAGGAAGCTGGGGTGGGGATGAGCTGTTTGATCAGCTTTGTAGTCTGTTGACAGGAAGCAGTGGGGCCTGACCTGACACCGGGGCAGGGCGGGGTCCGAGCAGCTGGCCAGTGGCCTGTCCTCGTGACCTTCACACCTGTGTGTCCAACCTAGCAGCCACTAGCTATGTGTGGCTACTGAGATGAATTAAAAAGAACTAAAGTCACTTCAGTTCCTCAGGCTCCCCCTCTTCGAGTGTCCCAGAGCCACACGTGGCTGGCGGCTGCACACGGACACTGCACAGAACATTTCAGTCACCAGAGAGCTTCCTTGGGCAGCACGGCTGCAGTGTCAGCTCTGCCAGGCCCCAGACTACCCCCTACTCCATGCCCACAGAGCCCAATTCCAGCAATGGCAATTGTGTGTCCTGGAAACAAGGGGCTCAGGGTAAAATGCCAAGGACATGGACCCCTGGGCGCTGAACCCAAAAGTAGTCAAAGTGCCAACCCATTCCTGACTTTGATGGGGCGTTGGGGGATCACCTGCCAAGGGGTCAGGCTTACACATGAGGAGCCAAGGCCACAGAAGGGAAGCCGCTGCTCACATGGCTGCTCTGGAGTGGACCGGGGCACAAGAGCTTGGACTCAGCTGCGCCTGGTTGCCTCCTCCGCGGAGGGCTGGGCCACCCGGATTCCTGGTGGGCACCCCCCGCCGAGCTGCCTTCAGCCAGAACGGCTCTGGGTATCCCCAGAGCATGCACCCGCCCCCACCTGCAGGCTAGCGCCAGGGTAGGGCACAGGCCTAGCCCTACCGCCCAGGGGAGACCTCAGGACTCTTACGTCTGCTCGTATCCATCCGGCTGAAAGCAGGGGTCCCAACCAAAGTCCCGGCTGCCTCGGGGTTCCACGATCCGACCCTGTTGCAGGAAAGGAGCAGGCGTGGGGGATGGGCGTCAGCAGGGCAGTGGCCAGCATGCCTTCGGTTGTAAATTTGCTTAAACCCTATTTATTCTGAAGGCATTTCCTGGGGGCTGCCGGCTGGCCTGGTGGTCACGCTGCCTGCAGCCCATATCCAAGCATCCGGGTTCCAGCCCTGGCACCCCTCCAGATTCCAGCTTCCTGCTAAGCCCCAGAGGCAGCAGCTGACAGCTCAAGTACTTGGGCCCCTACCACCCTCAAGGTGACCTGGATGGAATTGGTCTGGCCACAGCTGTTGTGGGCATTTGGGAGTCACCCTGAGGGTAGGAGTTCTGTGTCTCTCATGTGAGGAGGGAAAGAGAGGATCATTTTCTCCTGGGAAGGGCCCTTGGCAGGCATTTCTCAAACCCAAGAGGAGCTTCAGCAATTAACTCTAGTCTCATCAAAACACTCAGCCAGACCCCAGCACATAAGAGCTCAATAAACACAGGGCAAGGACCCAATGCAGTAGCCTAGTGGCTAAAGTCCTCACCTTGCACGCACCAGGATCCCAAATGGCTGGTTCATAGCCCACCTGCTCCATTTTCCTTCTAGCTCCCTGCCTGTGGCCTAGGAAAGCAGTGGAGGATGGCACAAAGCCTTGGGACCCTGCACCCATGTGGGAGATCTGGAAGAAGCTCCTGGCTCCTGGCTTTGGATTGGCTCAGCTCTGGCCATTGCAGCCATTTGTGGAGTGAACCAGAGTATGGAAGATCTTTCTCTCTCTTTCTCTCTATTAATCTGACTTTCCAATGAAAAAAGTAAATAAATCTTAACAACAAAAACACAGGCAAGGGGAGAGGGAAGGCACAGCAGCACAATGTGCTGAGTCCGCGCTTGGGCACTAGACTCTCAGAGCGGAGTGGCAGGGACTGAGTTCTGTCTCTGCTTCCAGCGGGTGAAGGCTCAACTACTTGAGGCCGTCTTCCATGTTTAAGGATGGGGTTTCTGGCTCCTAACTCCTAACTTTGGCCTGGCCACGCCTTGGCTGTTATAGCCATTTGGGGAGTGAATTATCAGAGAGAAGATCTCTATTTTATTTTGCCCTTCCGAATAAATAAAAACAACTTTTGGAGGTTAGTGTCGTGGCATAGCAGGTGAAGCTGTCACCTGTGACGAAGACATCCTATTTAATGCGGTTGCAGAGCCGGCTGCTCCACTTCGAATCCAGCTCCCTAACAATGTGCCTGGACACCAGCAGATGGCCCCAGCACTGGGGCCCCTGACACCCACAGGAGTCGTAAGAAGCTCCATACTCCTGGCTTTGGCCTGGCCTGGCTCTGGCAATTGCAACCATTTGAGGAGTGAACCAGTGGATGGAAGATCTTTCAGATACCTCTGTCTATTCCTCTCTGTAACTCTTTCTTTTCTTTTAAAACAATGTTTTTTTTGAAACATCAGATTTGTGGAGAGAAGGAGAAGCAGAATGGCTGCAATGGGTAGAGCTGAGCCAATCTGAAGCCAGGAACCAGGAGCTTCTTCCAGGTCTCCCACATGGATGCAGGGTCCCAAGGCTTTGGGCTGTTCTCCACTGCTTTCCCAGGTCATAAGCAGGGAGCTGGATGGGAAACAGAGCAGCCAGGACATGAACCTGTGCCCATTATGGGATCCATTATGCAAAGTGAGGAGTTAGCCATTGAGCATAACTCCGACTTTTAAATAAGTAAAGAAATTTTAAGCAAAAAGAAAAAAAAATTTTTTTAAAGTAGACTGGCTGCCATAGGTAAATTCCACATAAACAAATGTAGCCCAGAGTCATGTGATGTCAGATTTTCATAAAAGTTAAATAAATAAATAAAAACTAACTTGAAAGCTTCAAGGTTGCTGACAATGGCGATGGCCACAGAGAGGTCGAGTCAGGTAGCCCAGAGGTGAACCCCGCCTCCACGGGCGGCTGTGTGTCCAGGCTAGTCACCGACCTGCTCTGACCCTCGTCCACCTGGACCTGAGCAGCAGCGAGGCCCAGACACTAAGGGCACAGCAGGCCTGGCCCTGCCTTCCTACCGTGGACCACGTCACCACAGCAGGCATCACCCCTGTACATAAGTGATCTCTGCCGAATGCCAAGTGCCTTAAGGGGAGGAGCAGCATGGCGAGCTGGAGAACGGCAGGTGGAGTGACCGGGCCGGGAAGCTCAGGCAAGGCCATCACGAAAAGGGGACCCTTTAGCCATATAAAAGGCGAGAGCAAGAAGGTATCTTCCAGCCTGAGAAGCAGCTCACCCGAAGGGTGTGACGGGTGGCCACGGTGGCTGAACTGCAGCTGCAGGAGATATGAATCTGAAACTTAAGACTGTGTGTCCGGGAGGTCAGGAAGGCTGAGAGATATCACAAGAGAGGCTGCAGCCTGGAGGAGTGTGGGCGAAACGGCTATGGGGGCAGGCACCTTCAGTGTGTAGTGGCCTCCCTGCACACGGTGCAAGCCCCGGGTGTGCCAGGCCCCCAGAGCTAGCAGCCTCACACATCACAGAGGTCTCGGGACTGGCATTCCCTGGCACTGTTGCACCCTGAGGCCTGGGACAGCGGGCTTGGCTGGCAGCGCCCTCTAGCGGCAAGTGCAAAAACAACAATGTGTAGACGGGTACCTACCGGGGTCCGGCCCCGGAAGAGCTGCACGGGCTCGTTGGGGTCCCCAGTGCTCAGAGCAAATGTGCAGAGCGCATAGGCAGACTTGTCCTCGAAGCCGGCCAGAAGCTGGTGGAGACCTGCAGACATGTGGGTACAGTAAAGCTCAGTGCATCTGTCTGTTCATCCCCCCCTCGCCCCTAGAATCCCACCAAGGGCGAGGGGAGAGGACTGGGTTCGAAGTTGAAGGCGGTGGCTATGGAGGGCTACCTCCAGCACATGCTTTGTGAAATGCAGAAAACCAGCCATGGCCGTGTGCTTCCTGGTTCACCTGTAAGAAGGGACTTCTGCCACCATGGAAATCTACAATTATGTATGACTAAGAAATTATCATTATTATTACATTACTAATAGTATTATTTTGGCTGGTGGTTTTATGGGACTGAAGAACTTAATAGAGATGATGTTTGGGATTTGCTTTTAAAACACTGGACTGAGGCAAAACTGTGTAGGGGTGCAAATCTCACAAGACAGGCATGGTGCTGACAACTTGGGAAGCTGGGTGACCAGGACACAGCCTTCAGGCCATTACCCAAATGCTCTTTTTCTCCTTAACTGACAAATGTTCTGTGACAGCAAGCATCTTGGCCCACACCTGTGGGTGAAACCATGGACTCCAGGCACCTCCCGGGGACTGCCCCTGAGGCCTGGGCCAGGCCCTGGCTGAGGGCAGGCCAGCAGGCAGGCCCCAACAATCAACTTCAGCCCCTCTGTCTTCACTCCCAGCTGTCACCAAGCCTTCTCTTACCCACCCACCCCCACTTCTGTCTGAGTCCAGGAAACTCCTGCGGGCTGCAATGTGGAATTCCCGACTGGCAGCCTGGCCACCCATCCCCGCCGGCCCCCAGTGTCCAGCAGATGCACGGGGAAAGGCAGGGCAAGATTACCTTCAGGCTTCAGCTTCCCCAGAAACCACTTGCTGCAAGAAAAGCAAAGGCGGTCAGACGCGGGGCAGAGGATCCATCCCACCGCCGGCGCCAGAGGCCCGGGCCGACTGGCTGGGTGCCAACGAAACCAAATGACTCAGATCCAAACCAAGGGAGCGGATCTAACGGGGAAGAGGGAACGAAGGCCAAGACCCCATCAACTACTGCAGGGCTCAGCTTCCCTTGTAATATGGAAAAATGCAAACGAAAACTGCACACTCCCCAAACCACCACCTAGGGAAAGGTTCTGGTGGTGCTGGCCCAAGTCCCACGGGAGTTGGTATGGTGGCAGCTGTCCCGGCCAGCTGTGTGCTGTTCCACAAATCATACACAGCCAAGCCCAGCACCAGCACTTCCACACATGTGTCCCCAACCCCACACAGCGGTACCCCATTCCAGATACCAGCCAGGACCTTCTGAGTGGGCAGCCCTTTTAAGAAACCAGTTTTCACATCACCACGACCTCATTTCCTCTGTCCTAAAATGGTTCTGTCTACGGACGTAGTCCTCCAACAGGTGGCCCCCTTTCCCAACTCCACTTACACAGTCTCATTCACACACATGTAAAGCCGAGACTCCCCACCCAAGCCTCCTTGATTCTCCTTCCAGACGAGCTGAAATGTTTGCGCTGCGCAGAGGCAGTGAGAGAGCTGCGGCACCAGCTAACTGGTCACTGCACTCCTGGCACTTTGGTGACAAGGCCCACAAGGAAGCAGGGGGTTGGGGGTCGGGCAGGGCACTCACATGTAGGGGCCGGGGAGACCCCCGAGGGCATTGAAGCACAGACAGGTGTCTTCCACCAAGACGGGTCCCTGAACCTGCAGCAACAAAGACATGTAGCTCTGAGACCAGCAACCAGCAGCAGGCTCCTCCCTGCTCTGTCCTCCAAGGTCACAAGGCTGGACCACGCTCACAGCTGAGATCTGCAGCAGCTGACTGAAGCCCAACACGAGCCAGTTACCTCCTCTCGGCTCTGAGAGAAGGCGACACACCAGAAGCTTTTGCTTGCTCCAGGGCAGAGCAGCGGGAAGTGCTGGGACTCACACTCAAACAGCTCGACTCTTTGTAAAGTGCTCCTTTTCAGTTTCTCATGGGTGTGGGGGGCAGGCCTGCACGTGGTGGGGAGAGCGCAGGGCTGCAATGCACATTTTTGGATGGGAGGAGGGAGGTGGGAGAGTGTGTGTGTGAGTGTGGCAGGGGACCAGCGTGGAGGACGCAGAATGCAGTCAAGGCTGGGAAAGGCAGGCAGGGTTCCAAGGCCAAAAGGAACAGAACAATACGAACACAAATTGTGCCTGCTCTATTCTTGTCTGCTGTCCCCAAGAGCCAGCGGGATGAGGGTCACGGGGATTCAGGTACAGGGCACACACCTGGCGAGCAGCCTCCCGACACTTCTGAATGGAGATTTCGTCCGGCTCTCCCTGGTACTCGGGCACTTAGCAGGGAAACAGACACGGAGTCAGGCCATGGCAAGACAGACACGGCAAAATCAGCTTTTACACACAGAACAGAACAGAACAGACGTACGGTCAATCTTGCGAGCTTCCAGGGTGCACGGAAACGTGTCGCCTAGAATCTGAATGACCTGTTGCAAGAGGAAAGAACATTCAGCACAGGCTGCCTGCGATGCCTGTTCCCACAGGCCCACCAGGGAACTCTCTTGCTAGGCGCTCTTGCCCGCCTCCTTCAAGCCTCTGCTTGGGTCAAACCATCCCTTTCCTTCCAAGGCTCTCAGAGACCACACGCCTCCGCCAGGAATTCTCTAGCAGTAGCTACCCAGAATCCAGGAGGCCTGCAAACTCTGATATGAAAATAAGCACCTATTTTCACTGAAATTTAATCAAAATATAGCTTGGGGCTAATGCCATGGCATAGAAGTTAAGTTTCCATCTGTGGTGCTGGCATTCCATATGGGGGCCGGTTCAAATCCTGACTGCTGCGCTTCCAATCCAGCTCCTTTGCTAATCACTTTGAAAAACAGTAGAGGGAGACCTGGAGGAAGCTCCTGGCTCTATATCAATCCAGCTCCAGCTGTTGTAGGCATTTGGGGGGCAAACAAGTAGATGAAAATCTTTTCTCTCTGTAATTCTGCCTTTCAAAAAAAAAAAAAAAAGACCAACAGGACAGATAAGGGGTGAGCACCGGGTACCCGGTAGGACAGGCCAGGACAGGCCACTAGGACATCCCGTTCTGCAGGATGCCACTAGGGGGCGCTGACACCTTCTCCCTGTGGCTCTGGACCTAGCAGCCAGTCCTTTCAACCTCCAGCATCCCCTCAGCTGGCCACAGGTCCCCACGGGAAGACACCAGGATATCCAGTTCTAATCTATTACTCTTCTAAGCTTGGAAAATAATCCCCCCAAGTCTGGCTCTCTGGGACCCAGAAGCTCTTCAAAAAAGCAAAATCCTTCTCTGAACATGCCCTGTCCTCCTCCTCCCTCTTGCTCCCCTCAAACAAGCCACAGCGAACAGAACTTCCCTTCGGATTTATCTGATTGTCCACAAGACCCCCATTTCAGGGTCAGTATGGCACACATAGTGGGTTAACTGTAATACCCACATCCCACATGGAGCACAGGTTCAAGTCCGGGCTACTTGCTTCTATCCTGTTCCCCAATGCACCTGAGGAGAGGAGGTGGCTCAAATGTCAGAGGTCCTTGCACCCACATGGAAGAGTGGCTCAGCCTCAGACACTGCAGTCATTTCAAGAGTAAACCAGTAAAAAAAAAAAAAGGGCCCAGCACAGTAACCCAGTGCCTAAAGTCCTTGTCTTGAAAAGGCCAAATGGGCATCAGTTCTGGTCCTGCTCCACTTCCCATCCAGCTCCCTGCTTATGGCCTGGGAAAGCAGTTGAAGACAGCCCAAAGCCTTAGGACCTGCACCCATGTGTGAGACCTGAAGGAAGCTCCTGGCTCCTGGCTCCTGGCTTCAGATACGCACAGTGCCAGCCGTTGTGGCCACTTGGGCAATGAATTATTGGATGGAAGATCTTCCTCTCTGTCTCTCCTCTCTGTATATCTGACTCGGCAATAAGAATCAATAAATCTTTTTAAAAAATAAAATAATATAAAATAAAATCTCTCTCTCAGGACAGGTGCAATGGCTCAATGACTAAATCCTCATCTTGCAAGCACTGGAATCCCATATAGGCACTGGTTCTAATCCTGATAGCCCCACTTCCCTTCCAGCTCCCTGCTTGTGGCCTGGGAAAGCAGTCGAGATTGGTCCAAAGCCTTGGAACCCTGCACCCATGTAGAAAACCCAGAAGAATCTCCAGGCTCCTGGGTTCGGACTGGCCAGTGTGGCCGCTTGGGGAGCAAACCTGCAGACGGAAGATATTTCTGTCTCTCCTCCTCTCTGTATATCTGCCTTTCCAGCAAAAATAAATAAGTATTGGGTCCGGCGCGGTGGCGCAGTGGTTAAGGTCCTCACCTTGCATGCCCGGGATTCCATATGGGCGCCGGTTCTATCCCAGCAGCCCCGCTTCCCTTCCAGCTCCCTGCCTGTGGCCCGGGAAAGCAGTTGAAGAAGGCCCAAAGCTTTGGGACCCTGCACCCACGTGGGAGACCTGGAGGAGTCTCCTGGCTTCGGATCGGCATAGCATCAACCGTTGCGCTCACTTAGGGAGTGAGTCATTGGACGGAGGATCTTCCTCTCTGTCTCTCCTCTCTGTATATCTGCCTTTCCAATAAAAAAATAATAAAAATAAATCTTTAAAAAAAAATAAATAAGTATTTTTTTAAAGTTACAATGAGATCTTCCATCTGCTGGTTCATTCCCCAGATGGCCTCAATGGCTGCAGCGGAGCCAGAGCAAAGCCAGGAGTGAGGAATCCTGCAGAGTTCAAGCACTTGTGCCATCCTCGGCTGCTTTTCCCAGGCCATCTGGGAGCTGGATCCAAAGCGCAGTGCCAGAAGCTCACAGGTGTCACAGGCAGGCACATCAGCAGCTTTGCTGCAGTGCAGGCCTTATACTACACTTACCAGCTTCCTGCTAACGCACCGCCAGAGCCAGCAACAGCCCCAGTACACGCCTTCTGCCATCCAAGTTTGAGACTGGAAGTTGTTTCCGGTCCTGGCGCCCACCTGTTCTAGCATTGGTTGCTGGGGACACTAGGGGACCCAAGCAGTAGATGGAAGATCTCTGTCTTTCAAGCGAGTACATGTTTAAAAGGGAGAGCTTTCTCTACCCGACTGGCTCCTATGCATGGCAAATTTCGATCCAATCCATTTTTCTCTTGCTAACGTACGTTTTGCTGCATTTATGTGGCCATGAGCTTTACACAGAGTGAGGTTAGAATCGCCCCCTTTCTCATCTCACAGATGCGGAGAGAGGCTGTGGACACTGCTGGACCACCTCAGGACTCCGATTGCTCGGTTCAGACCTCCGTCCCACGTTCCCTCAGGCCCCCGAATCCTCGTCGGGGTCAGTGCCAGGGCCGTGAGGGGCCCTCGCCCCTCTCCAACCCACGGCCGGCCCTTCCACGCAGCCGAGTACTCCCCCATCACCGCGGACCCGCCACACTTCCTCCCGCCTGTTTCCTCCCGGAAGCCCTTTTTGTTCCTTATTCCCAGCCCCCTGATAATCCACCCACACCCCTGTTTCATAACAGCACCTCCTCCAGCTTCTTGGCGTTGCCGGTGACAAACACGATCTTCTTCCCAATCAATGAGGCCGCCATCGCGAGCCCGAGCAGCACGCGAAACCCCAGAAGTCTCTTTGCCCCGAGTCGCAGGGCACTTCCGGCTGGCGTCGGAAGGGGGCAGCCTGGTTTCCGGTCTTCGGCCGGAGAAGGAGGAGTTCCCTGGGCGCTGGACCCGCTGCCGCTCACCGTGTTGGTTGTTAAGGGCCAGGGGAGCCAGGAGCTGCAGCGAGCACCCGCCTGGCGCGCAGGAGCCTGCAGGAACGCCTAGGGGGCACAGCCTGAGGGGCTGCACGGGCCAGGTGGCGCTGCCCCGCCTGAGCTGGAGCTTGGGTGCATCTCCTGGTGGGGGCCATTCAGAAGTGACCACTCCCGTTCGCCCTGCACCCACCCCGGGCCCCGCTGACGCCCCCAAGGCTATCCGGGAAAACCAGAGCTCCCCAAACGTGGATTTTTACCGTGAACTTCTTCTTGCCAGCCAACCCTAATCTACCTGTGAACTTGAATTTACCATAGCCTGAAACAAACTGGGTTTTCACCTGTTCTAGTTTTCTGGTTGCCTCACCTCTCTACCGTTCTACCCACGTATCAGAAGCAGCAGCTTCACAAACTGCACCACAACACTGGCCCTATTTGTTTTTAATTGCCAATGCAGACTATATTTCAAGTCATCATGGTGGGATAATCCCGGCAGCCCTGCTTCCTATCCAGCTCCCTGCTTGTGACCTGGGAAAGCAGTCGAAGAAGGCCCAAAGCCTTGGGACCCTGCACCCTGCATGGGAGACCCGGAGGAGGCTCCTGGCTTCGGATCAGTTCTGCTCTGCCTGTTGTGGCCACTTGGGGAGTGAATCAGCCGACAGAAGATCTTCCTCTCTGTAAATGCTACTTTCCAATGAAAATAAATCTTAAAAAAAAAAAAAAAAAAAACAGATGTCAGGTCCTCCCCTAGTTAGAGCGCTGTCCTGAAGTTGGTATTACTCTCAAGAAGTTGGTATTACTCTCAAGCGTCTTTTCGTACTTCCGTCACGTTTATTTCCATAAACACTGCGTGGTATTTAGTGAGTTTTTAAAAGCCCACATAAATGTTGCATCTTGCACGTAACCGTCTGCCAGGATTTCCCACCTCGCGTGTTTGACACCTGCTAGGCACAGCTGAGAACTGAGGGGGCGTGGCGGGACTGCCGTGGGCGGGGCTGGCCGAGGGGCGTGGCGGTGGGCGTGGCGGCGGGCGGAACTGGGGCGACTCGGGGCCTCGGGGCGGGGCGGCTCGTTGCGGCCCGGAGCCCGCCACCATGGTGGCGCTCGAGGTGTATCTGGTGGCGGCGGCGCTCCTGGCCGGCCTTATCTTCTTCCTCACTCGCAGCCGGCGCCGGGCGGCAGCAGGTAGGAGGTGCCGCGGCGTCAGGGCCGGCGGATCGCGGCTCTCGGGCGGTCTCCTCAGGGCCGCGCTGGCCTAGGCCGCGGTGTCGCCGCTCCTGCGCACGCGCCGGCCGTGCTGCCGAGGCTGACGAGTCTTGGGCGCGAGCATGCGCGTTTGTGGGGCGTGGGGCGTGGGGCGCCCCGGGCGGAGCCCCGCGTGGGCACGCGGTGTCTGCCCACTCGCCCCTGGCCACTGTCTCCTTGAAGCAGTCCATACCTGTAGTCCCAGAGGGGCCAGGCACACACCCTCCCGATCTCCTCTTCGGAGTTCTGCCCGCTGGAAGGCCCAGGGGATTAGCAGGCCTCCAAGGCTGGCCTCTCTCCGAAACTGACAGCCTCCCCGCCCTGGGGAGAGCCAGGGTGCCACCTTGTCCTCGGCTCTCCCGTCCCTCGTCCTTACACCTGACCAGAAGACCGCGTCACTGGCCAGGACTCAGCCGCACGGGTTGCCCACCCTCCAGTCCCCTCCTTTAGCAGCGTTTGGGTAGGGTTGTGTGACACTCTGGGCTCCCAGGCCACCTGAGCACCTGTGTGTCCCCGGGACAGGGGAGAAAAATGGGTGAGGCAGGTAGCTGGAAACGCAGCCCCCACCAAGGAAGTGTTTGATGCAGGTGGGGTGCCCCATAAAAATCACAGCAAGGGAGGCAGGGAATAAAAAAATCGTGCCGTGGGCATTGGAGAAAATCTAGGGACATGAGGATGGGAGTCTTGATGGAAGAGTGGAGTATCTATCCCTGTGGGAGCGAGGTGTAGGCCTGGGCTGCAAAGGCCTTGGTGGTCAGACGGCTGCAGGTGCTGTGGGTGCAGGAGGCTGAGGCCTCCGGCATGCTGCCCCACCTGCTGCCTGCAGCATTGCGGTTCTGTACCCTAAGCCGGTCCAGAGTCGCTGCCCAATGACGAGGAGCCCATAGCAGCAGGCCGGGTGGCCCAGCCCCGGTCTCTGGAGCCGGAGGAGCAGCGAGCTGGAGGTCGGCCCCGACGTCGTAGGGACCTCGGTAGCCGCTTGCAGGCCCAGCGTCGGGCCCAGCGGGCTGCCTGGGCGGAAGTGGATGAGAACGACGAGGAAGCAGGCATTCCAGGTAAGGAGGATGGAGGATCCAGCCTTGTGGGGAAGGGAGCTAAGTGGAGGTGTGGGACACACAGGCTCAGTGTGGGAGGGGTGTTTGGAAACCACGAGATGCAGCAGGGGAGATGACTTGGGAACTGGCCTGTCATTGTGGAAGCCAGCAGTTCCAGACCCTGAGCGAGGTCCCACTGATCCAAGATGTGAAAATGTCTTCACACCGACCCAGCCCACTCCTTGTAGCCCTGCACCCTTATTGGAGTGGGGTCCCTGTGACCGTGGAAGGATTTACACAGAGGCCTCCATATCCCTGGTGCTGGCAGACCAGCAGGGCCCTTAGGAATTAGCTCCCTTGGTTCAAAAAGCAACCCGACCTTGTGCCATCCCTCCCATCCCAGACTTGAGGTCAGACATCCTTGCTGAGCAGCCTCAGCGGGCCTGGTCCCGGGGTTAGCCCTGAGATCAGAGCTGCCACTCACATTGGCTGTTGTGGGACAAAGCCACTAGCCAGTGACTGCTCCCATTGCCCTCAGCAACTTTTGACTGTGGTAGGGAGAATGTCACATGTGAGGCTGGCATACGTTTCCCCATGAGTTGCCTGGAAGTTTGGTCCTGAAAGAAAACCAGGGACTGTTGCAAGCCTGGGTACCCAGGGCAGTTGGTGTCTGGCACCTCCTGCTTTACGGCGATTCAGGACCTAAGGTCTGTTATGTTGTCCTGGGGTTCCTCTCCTCCTTCCCCTCTCTAGGTCCCCTCACACACATGTGCGCATGCATGCGTTCAATAGGGTGCCTGTGGAGCAGGTGCCATCCCCTTGTGAGGAGAGAGATGAGAGAGGGGTGGGCCCGTTGTTACAGTCCAACCTGGCTAGGACCTGAACTGCCTTTTTCTGACTGTCCACAGCCCAGGAGGAAGAAGGTGTGGAGAAGCCAGTAGAAACACATGTGTCTGGGAAAATTGGAGCCAAGAAACTCCGGAAACTGGAGGAGAAGCAGGCGCGAAAAGCCCAGCGTGAGGCAAGTGGGAGGACTGGGGTGCAGCTCTGGAAGAGGGCAGGGCATCCCCCCTTCTTTTCTCTCCCCTAGAGGGCCCCCTCACCTGCTGGGCTAGTGTTGGCTGCTTGCTTGACTGTGAGCTCTACGGCCTGTCCGGGAGGGCCAACCTCTAGCTGGGGATGGGGGCTACACCCCATGAACACTTCTCTCCAGGCAGAGGAGGCTGAGCGTGAGGAACGGAAGCGTCTTGAGTCCCAGCGAGAGGCGGAGTGGAAGAAGGAGGAAGAGCGGCTTCGCCTGGAGGAGGAGCAGAAGGTAAGGGTGACCTCTGACCTCTGACCCCCGACCACTTGCTTCCTGAGCAGCACCATGAAACCCTGCAGGTTGAAAAAACCCTGCAGGCTGCGAAGCAGGCGGCAGGCCGGGTTTACTTGGTTGCTGGACTCTTTTTGTTTGTTTGTTTGTTTGTTTGTTTGTGTATTGGCCAAATAGTCTGTAGAATGTTCCTCCAGTTGCCATTTTTCTCATGGGTAGGCAGGGTTACGGGTTGGAATGAAGAAAGCAGGTGAAGTTCCTTGTTTCAGACCACATCCCGAGGGTCTCCAGTGGACACCTTATCATGGGCGAGGCTGGCCTGGGTTACTGGACTGAGGATGTGTGTGTCGGATGTCTCCCCGATGATGTCACTGTGTTTTTCCTGTCTTCCTGTGCCCGTCCCACATGTGAGGAGTAAGGGATTCGGCTGCACCCCCTTGAGGAGAGAGAGCATCTGCCCATGTTACTGTCCGTGAGTCTCCCGTGCAGGGATTGGCTCTTCCCCGGTTCATCCAGTCATCTCCTCTTATCCCTGTGGGCTCAGAGGTGTTTACTTTGAGCTTTGTGCCGGAACTAGTGGCAGCTGACTTCTGGTCTTGCTCTGGCTGCTCCGGCTTTGGCCCTTTAAGCTGGCTGCTGTGTGTGTTTTGCATCACTTCATTGTTTTATGTTTTGTACATTTTCTTGCTTTCTGGTTCCATAAGGTATTTCTAGCTCATCCTGAGTATTTCCTGCCACAGCTTTACCTGTGTGTGTATGTGCGCGCCTTTTTAAAGAACTGTTGTCCTTTTTTTTTTTTTTCATTATTTTACTTATTTGAAAAGCAGAGTAACAGAGGCAGAAAAAGAAGCAAGAGAAAGATATCTTCTCACATGATGGTTATGATACGGGCTGAACCAGGCTGAAGCCGGGAGATAGGAACTCTATGTGGGTCTCCCACATGGGCCATCTTCCCAAGTTGGATCGGAAGCAAAGCAGCTGGTACTTGAACCTGTACTCCAGTATGGGGTACTGGCATCACAAATGGCAGTTTAATGCACTGCGTCGTAACACCAACACCTACCTTTAGATTTAAACACATTTTTTTCTTGGACTCAGTGTTGTGACTTGGTGGGTTAAGCTGCCACCTGAAATGCCAGCAGCCCATATAGTCACCAGGTGATGTTCTGACTGCTCTACTGAACCAGCTCCCTGCTAATGTGCCTGAGAAAGCAGTTACGAGTGGCTCAAGTTTCTGGACCCCTGCACTCATGTGGGAGACCTAGAAGTTCCCGGTCCTTCTCCAGGTTTTAGAGTCATTTGGGGAGCGAACCAATGAATAGAAGATCTCTGTCTAACTCTGCCTTTCACATAAGCAAATCTGAAAAAGATTTTTTTTTCCCTCTGTGCTCTGGAAAATGGATTGTGTTTAGGAGGAGGCTGTTGCACCACATGAATGTGGCGAGGGAGTACCACGGATAGGCTGATGCATTTTCTAAAAGTTAGAGAAAAAATTGGGACATAGGACCTCGTTTCTGACCAGCAGGCAGCAGGTTGAGTGATTGCCCAAGCCAGGGCTCAGTAGGAAGACCAGCGATGAGGAGATCGCGTAGTCTGCCTGGTGCCAGTGAGATGACCCAGCAGCCATGTCACAAAGGCAGAGGAATTTGGGCAGAGATACAACTGTGACAGCCACTGAGAAGGCAGTGCTTATGCATGGCAGGAACCTCAGCCAGGTGGGCTAGGCAGAGTGCGGAGAAACAAGAAGGGGCAGAGCTGTGATGGCAGCAGCAGGAAAGACGCCCCAGGGAGCAGGAGGAGAACCTGGAGAATGGATTCAAAGGGGCTAACTTGCAGGTAAAGCTGCTGCCCTTGTGAAATAGCAGGTAAAATTACCACCTGCCAGCATCCTATGTGGGCATCCATTCATGTTGTAGCTGCTATAGCTGCGCCACTTCCTTTTTTTTTTTTTTTTTTGAGATTTATTCTATTTTCATTACAAAGATATACAGAGAGAGGAGAGACAGAGGAAGATCTTCCATCCAATGATTCATTCCCCCCCAAGTGACTGCAACCATTAGTGCTGCGCCGATCCGAAGCTAGGAGCCAGGAGCTTCTTCCAGGTTTCCCACGCGGGTGCAGGGTCCCAAGGCTTTGGGCCGTCCTTGACTGCTTTCCCAGGCCACAAGCAAGGAGCTGGATGGGAAGTGGAGCTGCCGGGATTAGAACCGGTGCCCATATGGGATCCTGGCGTGTTCAAGGTGAGGACTTTAGCTGCTAGGCCACTGCGCTGGGCCCATGCTGCTCCACTTCAATCCAACTTCCTGCTAAAGGCTTGTGAAAAGTAGGAGAGGGCCCAAGTGTTTGGGCCCCAACCATCCACATGGGAGACCCAGAAAGCTGCTGGCTTTGGCCTGTCCCTGCTCTGTCTTTGTAGCCATCTGTAGAGTGTACCAGTGGATGGTTCTGTTCAGCTCAGAACCTGGGGCATCCCAGACAGTAGCAAGCCATGTCCCTGAGAGCTCGGCTCCAGGCCCTGCACCCTGCAGGGAAGCAGGTACCAGAGCAGAGATGAGGTGGGTATGGTTCCCAAATTCCTGATTCTTGCTCCTCTGTGTCTGCAGGAGGAGGAGGAGAGGAAAGCCCGGGAGGAGCAGGCCCAGCGGGAGCACGAAGAGTACCTGAAGCTGAAAGAGGCCTTCGTGGTGGAGGAGGAAGGCGTGGGCGAGACCATGACTGAGGAGCAGGTGTGATGCCCGCTGCTGCTGGGGAGCCCTCCTTTCACCCTGGAGGGTCCCACCTGTGGGAATCAGGGCCACCTCCCCATCCCAGACCCCAAGCTGGCAGTGGTCAGAGGCTTTGTCCCGGGAAAGGTGCCTCTGAAACCCTTACCCTAGGGGCCCTGCCGTTTGTGTGGGCAGGCGAGCATGGGGCTCAGCACGTGGGTAGGCAGCCCCAGGAGGTGGGCCAGCACAGACCCTGGTGGCCCCTTCCAGAGAGCCGCTCACCCTGACTTCTCTGCTCCTCTAGTCCCACAGCTTCCTGACAGAGTTCATCAACTACATCAAGGTAAGAGGCCTCAGGCCAGCATGGGCATCAACTCCGTCTCACGTGTACCCGTGGTGTGCCTTCTAGGCTGGGGGTGGGGGCAGACATGAGCCTGGCTCCAGGATGTTCATGCAGGGGTTCCAGAGGCTGGTATGCTGGCCCCAACCATGGGAGGCCCTTCTCTGCTAGCTGAGGGTGCAGGCGTGTGGGCAGGGCACAGGCACGGCCTTTGAAGGCTGTTGCACACCCTGGGCTTGACAGCTTCGCTGCTCCTCAGACCCCACGCGCAGAGTGAGTCACCATGTTTCCAAGCCTCTCCACGTGTGTTTCCTGTCAGTCCGTCACAGGGAGGCTCTGCTGAGCTGAAATAAGCGTTCCTGCCACATGCTCTGCCAGGAGCTTCAGAGATAGTAGGAGGGTGTTTCCCTGGGAATGTAGGGTGAGCAAGGCAGCAGTGGGCCCTTCCTGCTGCAGCCACCCCGACAGCAGCACAATGCCACGCGGGGTTGCATAAGAGCGACCCGTGCCACCGCACTCAGTTCTCAGCAGCAACCCCTCCCACAAAGGATGTGGTGAGGGGACAGGTTTGCCAGCGCAGCTCAGAGGTGCAGAGGCGGCTCAGGGAAACGGGGCAGAGGGAGCGGGGGCGACGGCTTGTAGGGGGTGGCACTTGGGCTGCCGGGGAGCCAGAACTTGTGTAATTCTCCCCCTACCTCTGCTGAAAGCAGCCCTGGGAGGCCTCCCACAGCTTTGGGCCCAGTGCTGCTCAGAGGACAGAAGGCCAGCTGCCCCAACAGGCTGGACATATCCCCTTCTAATGGAGGTGTTTCTGCACCAGGGCATCCAGAAGGGCATGCAGTGCGCTGCTGCTGTTGGGAATGTGCTGTCCCCATCTGCCTGGGAGGGCAGCCAACAGGTTGCCTCCAGGAAACCTTCTAAAGTGGATTTAGAGGAGAGGGTCAGCTTCAGGGTGTCCCTCTCCCCTTCAGAGGGAAGACCCCTGGACAGTTCTGCCCTTGCCTTTGGAGGTACCATTCATAGGGAGTCCTGGAACTCTGGGAGCTTGGAGGGTTCTGTGGCTGTGCTGTCTTGTAACGACAAGAAAGTTTCTAAATTTAGCCCCCCATGTTGCTCCCCACTTCCAGGAGAGAGGCTCCTTTGCCCTAAGATCTGAGAGCCAGAAAGCATGTTCTGTGTAGCCTTGGGTAGCTGGGTCTCCTCATTCACCTCTCCTTTCTGATCAAGGGTGGGATGGGTAGATTCGTTTTTCCAATGCACCTTGGGCCCTAGCAGTGCCTCGGCCCAGGTCCTCGGGAAGTGCCTGTGGTGGCTTCATGACCCTGCTCCGAGCTGTTCCGGAGAGTCCCATGCCTGCTCCCTGGGTTATAGAGAGAGGCCAGCTGGCCAGGTCACCTTGTGCTTGCCCAGCTGTCTCTCTCCTGCCTGCCTGCTTGCGTATTCAGTTTGGCATTTCAAGCAAGTCACATGCCATCTGCAGCCGGGAAGGTGTCACCATGTCACTCCTCCCCCAGCTCCCTCACTGTGGAAGATCATGGAAGTGTGAAGGACCACCTCTTTTTGAGTCACATGCTGTCTGTGGGAGAGGTGGGGGTGCTTGAATTTGTATTCCCAGCCATGTACCCCACAACTGAAGTTTCCAGTGGGAGTGTAGGGGCAGCACGTGCAGTGTGGCACGTGGCTGTGTGTGGCAGGCGTTCAGCAGGCTTTATGCTGCTGATGGTGTTAAGAGTGTGTGTGCAAACAAGTGTGGGCATGTCACGGCTATGGGGGTCCAGGCCAAGGGGCAGGGAGCCAAGGTGTGGCAAAGTGAGCTCCACTTCCTCTGCTGAGAGCTGCCCTGGGCTTGGGGCCTTGTCCACTCTTCCCATCCGTGAGTTCGTCTGTCTCAACAGGTGGCCTGTGAGTTCAAGGGTAGGAGCTGTTCCACCCTCTCAGTACCTTTCCTGGTGACAGTGTTTAAAAATAGCTTTTGGTGACTATCATTTCCTTTGTTCCTCTCCTGGTCTTTCTTCCAGCTGGGTGCAGGGGACAAGGAGCTGCGGGCCCTGGTTGCTCCCTGTGTGTCTGTCTCAAGTAGTCCCCAGGCCAGGATGGGACATGGGAAGGAGGGGATAGTGTGGGAAAGAGCCTTCCTCCCACATAGGGAATGAAAGTGTGTTCGTGTGTGTGAGTTTGTGTGTCTGTGAGAAGCAAAGATCTCTCATAGGAGCATGCGCTGGCTGATCCAGCCACTCACCAGAACAGATCAGCACGCACATCTCCGAAGGTGGTCATGCTCAGCTCTCCCTCTCTTTCCTTGCAGCAGTCCAAGGTCGTGCTTCTGGAAGATTTGGCCTCCCATGTGGGCCTGCGGACTCAGGTAAGCCCTGGAAGGTAGCCTGCTGGCAGAGGAAGCCTGCCTTCAAAATAGAGCCTTACTGTCCCTTGCCCCCAGCTGAGAGTATAGGGTAGAGGAAGCTCTTGCTTCCACAGCAGTCATACATTTTTATTAGAAGAAAAGATAGGAGAGAAAAAGAAAAAATAAATAAATTAATGAATTAAAATCTAAACTCTCTCATTCCATCAGCCCCAGCCCAAATCCAGTTACCTTGACAACTCTCTTGCAGGCAGGCTGCACCAGCGTGGTGAGAACACATCACCACTGCTCCTCTCAGCTGGAGGCAGGCCTGCACTGGGAGTGTGGCTGAGCCCAGGACCAGAGCTTGTGCCCCAGCTGAGAAGCACCAAGTGTCATTGGGGGCACGTGGGAGGGCAAGGTGATCCGACTGTAGGAAAAGGAAGGTTGCAGGTGCCAGGGGGTAGCAGTACCTGCCTCGGCTCTGAGAATTATTCTCTTCCTAGGATACCATAAACCGCATCCAGGACCTGCTGGCTGAGGGGACTCTGACAGGTGAGAGGATGAGGATCACCGCCAGCCCTGGCTTGGGGCACATCTAGCCACAGAGGACTGTGGGGTCGCCATCCGGATCTGGGCGGGCTGTGCAGGGAGGGCATCCTGAAGTCTGGGAAGGTGTGTAGCCAGTAGGACAGAAAACAGGCCCGAGTTGAGATTGTCAACATTGACTTCTGCCAGGCCTGGCCAGGCCAGGCACAGAGGAGGCCTGGGAGGATCTGAGGCAGTTATGAGTGGA
Organism: Ochotona curzoniae; assembly: GCF_017591425.1. Lineage (NCBI taxonomy): Eukaryota > Metazoa > Chordata > Mammalia > Lagomorpha > Ochotonidae > Ochotona > Ochotona curzoniae. The sequence continues at coordinate 18,084,024 of NW_024465894.1, read as the reverse complement.
CCAGCCCAGGCAGGGCTCAGCCCCACGACCTGTCTATCCCCACAGGTGTGATTGATGACCGAGGCAAGTTCATCTACATAACCCCAGAGGAACTGGCTGCTGTGGCCAACTTCATCCGACAGCGAGGCCGGGTGTCCATCGCCGAGCTTGCCCAAGCCAGCAATTCCCTCATTGCATGGGGCCGGGAATCTGCTGCCCAAGCCCCTGCCTGACCCACTTGGACTTTGGAGCTGGAGTGGCCACACATCTTCAGTTACCCCCCAGCATTCCCTGCCATCCTGTGGCAGGGATGGTGCATGGCCAGGCAGTTGCAGATTAAAGACCTGTGAGCTCTAATGAGCTTGGTGTGCTTGCTGTGGCAGGAGAGCCTTGAGGCCTGGATGAACAGGTGACACAGGCTTCAGAAGGCAGGTTTCCTGGGCAGGTGATGGAAGTTCATTCAGAAAACCCCTGTTTCATGCTTACTATGTGCTTTTGTGCCTCATAGCTCAGTCCCTAAGATCTAAATGAGGTCCTTCTCTCCCTCCAACTGCCCTTGGAGTGAAAGTGGGGAAGCCTCTTAGGCCATGTCTCTTCAGCCATGTCTCAGAATTGCAAAGAAAGTCTCACTGTTTTTAATTCAGGCTGAGGAGCCTAATGTAGGGCTGAGAGCCCCTAGAAGAACGGTAGTGAGAAGGGCCAAGCATGGAGTCCTGGGGAAGATCAGCCTTTGGGCGAGAAGGAGCGGGAAGGCAGTTTGAATAAGACAATTGTGCAGCTGAGGGACACTGCTCATGTGGTCAGTCCTGTGACTCCAGTCCTACATCCTGCACCAAAACTGGTTTAAACAGTGTGGGTGATCCCACACCCTGGTGGATTTGAGAACCATCTGCTGAAGGGTGGGTGTGCCATGGGAGATATGCATCTCCTGTGAGCTGTTTGTGGCATGAGCATACTGCTGTGCTCATGTTTAAATGGGTAGTTTTGATACCAGGTGGCCCTAAACACGAACTGCCTGCTTCCCCCAGTGCCTGGTGGGGAAAACAGTTTTCTGTCAAGCCCAGGGTGAGCCATCTAAGTGGATGGTGATGCCAAGGCAGGACAGGGTCTTGCCCTGTCAGACTCCAGGACAGAGCCTTCCTGAGGGCTTAACAGGTGATTTGGTTCATTTGGTGCCATAAGCATTGAGTGTAGGACTACATTTCGGGTAGGCTGTGGCACTACTTCCGTCAGCCACCGACTTGGAGTCGGCATGGGAAGGACCTCAGGCAGTGCTTGGGAGGCCATCTGGGGCCCTCAGCCTAGTTCATTAGCATCACCAGGGGAGTTTCCTGTAGTCTCAGGCCAGGTGGCACCTGGGACCAGTTGAATCAGAACCTCTGAGCTTAATCTGAGCATTAGCAGCAGATTCCAACACATGGCCAAGATTAAGAACTGGAAGGAGGCAGGGCTGGGGTGGAGTGACAGGTGATGGAGTTGCAAGGAATTAAATTTCAGGCAGCACTTCTGCCCCACCCCCTCCGCCCTTCTGCTCTGCCATCCTCTGCTAGTACTGTACAGGTAGCCAGATGCCTGAGGCCACCCTCATGTCTCAGTCCCAGTGTGGTGCCCCAGGGCCAGGACTAGGAGAAGTAGCAAGTGAAAGACACAAATGCAGGTAGCAAAAGTTTAAGCCCCAATTACATAAAAGCATAAATAAATTTTACAGGCTACCCTGCAGAATATAAGAAAAGCATAAATCATTAAAGTAAAATGCGGTTGAGGTTTTAACCTACTACGCCATGGCATCAGCCCCACAGCAGCACCTTGAAACTAATATAAGGGACCAGCCCTGTGGTGTGCAGGTTAAGCCTCAGGCTGTGGTGTTTGCATCCCGGATAAGTGTCAGTTTAAATCCTGGCTGTTCCCCTTCCCAACCAGCTCCTTTCTAATGTGCTTGGGAAAGCAGCATGACATGACCCCAGTTCTTGGGCCCTTGCATCCCACGTGGGAGAGCTGGAAGAAGCTCCAGGCTTCTGGCTTCAGACTAGCCCAGCTCTGGCTGTTGTGGCCATTTTGGGAGTAAACCAGCAATTGGAAGATATTTCTCTATTCTCTTAAATCTGCCTTTCAAATAAAAAATAACCTAAGTGCTACTATAACAGTACCACAAAGTATGCAAAACAACATAAATCATTTAAATTCTGTAGCTTAGTAGTCACACATGTACTGGGCTAGAATCAAGATAAGGATGCATTCTTTTCTGGAGAGTTCAAAATTTTACTTATCTTTATTTTATGTGAAAGATCTTCGGCCTCCTGGCTCATTCCCCAAGTGCCCACAACAGTCGGGTCTGGGCCAGATTAGAGCCGAGAACCCAGAGTTCTGTCCACGACTGTCGTGGGGGTGATGGGGACCCAAGTGCTCCTCCCGTTATTGGAAGCATCTAGCTAGGACTCAACCCCAGATACTCTCATGTGGGTTGCAGGTGTCCTGAGCATCAAGGCAACCGCTGTGCCAGACGCCCGGCCCTGGATATTGTTTTAGAGCCTGCAGAGGCCACCCACATTTCTTGGCTGTGGATCTTTCCTCCAGCTGTGAAGTCGGCTATGTTGCTTCTGTCCAGCCTCTAGCCAGAGCTCTTCACTCTTCTGCTGACTACAGGGAGCTCGGTCATTGCACCGGGCCCACCTGCTCATCCAAGCGGATTCTCTTGTAAAATCAGCTAATCAGAAACCTTAATTCTATCTACCACTTTAGTTTTCCTTTTCCCTATCATATTCACATATTCGTATTTAGAGAGTAAAACTTGGAATTCTGAAAAAGGAAAAAAGGATCCTATCCACGTGGATCCTGTGAACTATTAGGGAGGACAGTGATAAAGTCAGTCACACAGATTTACATGCCTTGTCAGCTCTGGCGTTAAGATCATCTACTTTTATAATGAGGGGCCCGGTGCCATGACCTAGGGGCTAAGGTCCTCGCCTGAACGTGCCAGGATCCCATATGAGTGCCGGTTCTAATCCCAGCAGCTCCATCACTTCCCATCCAGCTCCCTGCTTGTGGCCTGGGAAAGCAGTCAAGGATTGCCCAAAGTCTTGGGATCCTGCACCCATGTGGAAAACCTGGAGGAAATTCCTGGCTGCTGGCTTCGGATCCGCGCAGCAGCGGCCGTTGTAGTCATTTGGGCAGTGATCTTCCTCTCTGTATATCTGACTTTGCGATAAAAATAAGTTAAATCTTAAAAAAAAAAAAAAGATGAATGAGGAAGATTTTCATCTCCTATGGTTTAGAATTAATCTCTTCAGAGACTGGGTGAGCTCAGCTGTAAAACTGTTCAAGGCTAGTGCCTTTTAAAAGGGCAGATCTAACTTAATTTCTTTTGTAGTTATTGGTCTCATTAAAATTATGTTTAAGTTTTTTCTTTTCCTATTTTGAAGCTTTACTTTGTGTAGTGAAAGACAACTAAAAAACTAGAATCTGCCCCCCACCCTTAGCTCACACATCCCTGCTCTCAAGGACTTTGCCTCACCCCGAGTTGGAACTGCATGCACTTCTGGCCTTTGACCACACTGCCTGCCACTTTCCCCTTCCCTGTGTGTTATGTTGCATGTGTGTGTGTTATATTCTTACTGTTTTTTCCTACTGGAATGCAAACTCCAGGGTAGATTTTTGAACAAACACTTCACATTTTAATAGTTTGTAAAATATCAGAACTTACCTGTTTATTCTTCCAAACTTCTTTTCCTTCTCAATTTTCTTTTCTAGCAAAAGCAATACATGCTCATGGTAAAAGTTATGGCAAAAATTATACTTATGCCTAGGGTGTTGTCTTCTGCTCTCAACATCTCAAGGGAGCTACTGTAGAATTTTAAGATCGGCATTGTGTGGCACTGCGTGTTAAGCTGCCACTTGAGACACCTGCTTCTGCTGTCAGAGTACTGGTTCAAGTCCCAGCTTCTCTGCTTCTGACCCAACTCCTTGTAAAGTATCAGGGCAGCAGATAGTGGAGTCCCTGGCTCCACCTGACCCAGGCTGACCCTGTCTCAGCTGTTATAGGCATTTGGTGAGTGAACAGAGAATGGAAGATCTTTCTCTGTCACTCTTTCAAATTAATTTTAAAAAGTTAATTTCATGCATTTCTTTTCTGCCTCTCTTTGCATGTAGATAATATGTATTCTTTAAAAAATAATAGAAAAATCAAAGGGTGATAGGTATGCGTGTTTCTGCCACTGCTTTGGTTGCTCAATATGGTCATCTTTTTGTGATACTCATGTCAGTCTTTTAAATGGCTGTTGTTAACAGTGCACTGAGTGTTATTGTAACACATTTACTCAATCTTGTGTTAATACAATGATGTACAGAACTTGTATTTAGGGCTTTAAACAATCCTCTTTACCGTCACAGTCAAGTACATCGATAACTGTCCTCATTCATATATTGTTTGTGATGATGTTTCTTCTTTGTCATGGGCCACTGGGTCCAAAATATGCACACTTGACATTTTTACACTCCTCAGCTGTCCTCCCAAAGGGTGTACTGATTTATACTATCAAACCACAGTGTGAATTCTTTGCTCACACAGTCATTAACATGTGATGTGTTTGATCTTATCAAGTTTTAAAAAATATGATCAAGTTGTTTTAATGATTGCTTCATCGCATTGTTGCACGATTTCCTTCCAACAGTTATGGAAATGACCAAACAGGTGGGAATAGTTTTTTTTTTTTTAAGGTTTATTTATTTACTTGAAAGACAGAAGGAAAGAAAAATATTTGCTGGTTCGCTCTGCAAGTGGCCACAATAGCCAGAGCTGAGCCAGATTGAAACCAGAAACCATCTACTGGATCCAGGTCTCCTGCATGGCTGCAGACGCCCAAATATCTGACCCTTCTTGCACTACCTTCCCAGATGCATTAGGTGGGAGTTGAATCAGAAGTAGAAGAGGTGGGACTCTTAACTGGTATAAACAGGATGCCAGCATTATTGCCAGGGGCTTAATGTGCTGTGCCACAATGCCAGCCCCTAACTGTTGGGATTGACTACAATTTATTAATTGCACCTACTAACATCCTGGGGGGAAGACTCCATAAACCACAAGGAGCTACGCTTGGGAATGAACGAACAGGGGCTAGAGGGGGTGGACTTTGTAGTAACAAGAGGATGAGGTGGCCTCTAGATCTTGCCAGGGATGGGATGTCACTGGCTTGTCTGAATAATTCTGAGGGTGCAGGGACATGAACTGCACGTGGTCTGCTGAGTAGGGACATTGGCCAGGGGACCTTGTCCACATAGATCCAGGGGAGAGGGTGACTTGCAATAAAGCCATTGGAGGCCCTTCTGGTTTTAAAGGATGCCAAGGTAGCATATAATATCGAGTCTCATAACTTTAACTGTTCCTGGTTAATTAAGAGGAATCTTTAAGTAGTACTTTTTGAATGAATTGTTGGCATTTGTTACGGTGATGCTTTTTCTCATTAACACATGCATAGCTTATGAATTCATATACAGGAAGACTGGCTTTTATCTTCTTGTGCTGTGTTTAGAATCTCCCTCCAGAACTGATAAAAACAATTGGCTTGCAGGTCTCCCTTCTGTGTGGTCATAATCAGGAACAGTAAAGGGGGAATAATGAATCCTTAAAAGGAAGCCATATCATTGCACAATTCCTGTGCAACAATACCTGTTTACCAGGTCAGGATTATCTGTGCAGTGAAAGTTTGAGAGAATTCTTCCATGAAACCCTTTGAGCCAGAGCCTTATGGGATATATGTCTTGGATATTTGTAACATTTTTGCTTATTTTTGTAATTTCATTTTCCAGAAAAGGAGCCACTTTATCAAGGTTTTCATATGCATTAGCACAGAGCAGGGTCCAGTATGCTCTCATTTCCTTGGTGTTCTTCTAGAACATTGTGAAGTGGGAACAGAGAACTATATAGAGTTTAAGCTGAGATCAAGACAGAGGTGGAGCGGAAATGTGGCAAAAGTGAAAGTGAAGCAAGCAGAATCAGTGTCCTTAAACTCACTTCTGATTTATGATTTGTGAGACAAAATGCTTCTCTTTGGCTAACTCCTCAAATGCCCACCAGATTGGGCATTTGGCAGGACTGCATTGGGCCAAACCCTAAGCTGATCCAACTCTCCCTCAGCAGTGGCAGCACTCAGTAACCAGAGCCATCACCCTGCCTCCCCGCCTGGACAAGGTCAGGAGGCGGGCAAGGGTCAGCACTGCAGGAGACAGACATTGTCATTGTCAGGCTACCTTCCCACTCCTCAAGTGACTCATGGGAAAAAACAGAGTCTTGATCCAAGAAAAACATGAGATAACATCCCAGGATGCAGAGGACAAAAAGACTTATCTGACATGGAGAATACAATGTGTTCATTTTAGGGGAGAAAAAAAACAATGACAGTCTGTTGGCAGAACGGACCAGGAACATCTTAGAAGAAACTTCATTTTTAGAAATCAGATAGGTTGTCTTGTTTGAGAGCGCGAGCTCCCATCTACTGGTTCACCTCCCACATGCCCACATTGGCTGGGTCTAGGCCAGGGCTGCAGCTGAGGCCCAGGAACTCTGCCCACATCTCCCATGTGGGTTGCAGGAACCCACAGACTTGAGACATCACCTGTGCCGCCCAGGGTCTGAGTTAGAAGGGATTCTGCAGTTAACGGCACACAGCCATTGAATAAGCCCTCCTGTGTGAGTCACAGGCATTTTAACTGCTAGCCTGAATGCCTCCTCCTAAGGAAAACAAAATTAAAGGTTTATGTTATTTATTTGAAACGGTTACAGAGAGAGATAAAGGAAGAGACAGAGATCTTCCATCCACTGGTTCACTCCCTAAATGGTTGCAATGGCCAGGGCTGGGCCAACCTGGAGCCAGGAGCTTTTTCAGTGTCTCTCACATGGCTGCAAGTGTGCAGGCAACTGGGTTGCCTTCCGTTGCTTTCCCAAGCACATTGGCATGGAACTGTATTGGGAGTACAGCAGCTGGGACTCCAACCAGCCCCTGTATGTGATAGGGGTGGTACAGGTGGCAGTTTCACTAACTATGCCACAACAACCAGACCCCAAGGAAACTTTCTTAACTTGAAAAGATCTCCTTTGTTCCTGAAAAATTAATAGAGGCCTGCAATGGGACTTAAACTTACACAATGTTTTTTCAGGGTAGAGAAAAATTCTTACTGGCTTGGACAAGCCCAGCTTTGCTATGGCTTTAAGCATCAGAGATGAGGAGATAGGGTCAAGGGAGTCTTGGTAGGCCAAGTTTAAGACTGAGGAATTCTTTCTATAGGCAGGGGCAGGTGTTTGGCGCAGCAGTTAAAATGCTACTTGGGTTCCAGTCCTGCTCCGTTTGAGTCTAGCTTCCTGCTAATGAGCATCATGGTTAGGTCCTTACCATCACATAGGAAAGACAGACTGAATTCAGTCCTGGATGTTGTGGGCAATTGGAGGAGTAAAATAGGAAATGAAAGATTTCTCCACCTGCACAGGAGGTGAGAATGGAGTCATGTCCCATGCCCCACACCCTCCCCTCAGCCTGGTCTAGGCCTGGCTGTTGGTTACATTTAGTCAGGGAACTAGCAGATCGGAGGCCCTGTCTCCGGAATCAAAGGTAAAAAAATTTTAATTAAATTAAAATAGTGCATAAAAAGCTATCAGCGGCATTGAAGCCAATTAGATGGTTGAAAGACAGAGGGAAGTGAGGGTTTTGTAGCTTAACAAAGTTAAAAGCTTGGGCTATACCGGGTCAAGGGGACGCACATACATGGCTGCTAAGGGTAGCAGGCCAGGAAGTGGAGAAGCATGTTACAGTCCTCATTCCATCAGGAAAACAGAAAGGTGATTTGTGAAGCAGAAACTATTCTTATTAATGAATTTAAAGGCAACCATTAGAATTAAATACAGACTTCCTGCCCTGAGCAATCAGCGTACAAGATAAAAGCAAGTGTGAAAATTTTCAGGAAACAGTGAGGAAGGAAAGCTATGAAACAGGCTGACATAAGAGCAAACGCAGGAGCTACAGCAGCGCCATCTCCGGGAAGGGTTAAGTCGCAGCCGCGGTGCCGGCGCTGTAGTTCGCCTCGAGCCCCAGACTCCGGTCACGCTGAACCCGTGACCAGGTTTGCTTCCCCACCCTCTTCCAGGCCCCGGCCTCGGCCCAACGCCGCCTCCTTCCAGCCGGCAGTCCTCCCGGGACGCCTGCGACACAGAATTCTCCCACAGTGAACGGTGCGCACACGTGCAGAGCTGGCGCACAAGGTCGGGGCTCGAGTCCCCCCTCGCCCCCGACGCAGCGTAGGGGCTGGGACCCGGCCTGGTGCAGGGCGCCTGGGAGCGAGTGTCTCCTCAAGTTGTGTGTGGTTTCATCCGCCTTCTCGTCCCTCCTCCGGCGCGTGGCAAGCGTCAAGTTTCCAGGCGGCTCAGTTGGCCGACGCACGGAGTTACTGCCACTCGCCGCCTCCCACCCACGCGCTCTCGCCGGGGCAGGAGCTCCCCTCCGTTGCCACTACGGCCGCTGCCGTCCCCCACTTTGCAGATCTTCAGGGTCCCAGGGCGTCCGCCGGAGGCCGCGTGTTGAAGGGGAGGCACGGGAGAGGGATGGGGCTCAAGATCGCAGTCGGACATCCCCATTCCCAAGCCGGAGAGGCCACTCCCCCTCCCGTCAAAGACGCGGGATTCAGGGAGGACGCAGTCCCGCAGCATTTGTTGGAGGAGACACTGGGAACCCAGGCCCAGGGTTTGCTGCGGAATGGGGGACGCAGCGGGCGACAAGCCGAGGACTTGGGGCGCCCCGGAGCGGGGGAGACCCAGGAGACCCGCGCACCGGGGCGGCCGAGGCGCGCTGTCCAAGGGGTTAACAGCGCGCCCCGCCCCGCGCCCGGGGATTGGCGGCCCCGGGGGGCGTGGCTGGGGGCGGGCCCGCGTTTGCCGCAGCCGCTGGTGGGCGGGGCCGGGCGGGGAGCGGGAGGGGCGCGGAGCGCAGCCGGGCCCGCGCCGCGCGCCCCGCCGGGCGGGCTTCGGGCTGCGCCAGCGAGCCGGGCCGGTGGTGCCCGCGTCCGATACCCAGCGCCAGACCCAGAGGCAGCGAGTGAGTGAGTCCGCTCCACGCCAACGCCCCTCCCAGCTCCGGTCTGCCTCCGTGGCCGCTGCGTCGCGCGGTGCGTCTGGCCGGACTCGGAGCTGGGGAGGGGGCGCGTCCCGCTCCTGGGGTCCTTGGGTGGGGGCGGGGAGGGGAGCAGAGAGGAGGCCAGTGATGTCATGGATGCTTCGCCCGGTCTTTGAGGGGGAGGTGGCGGCCGGAGGGGGTGCGGCCCGGATTATGTCACCTCTTCCCTCTGCGCCCCGCCCCCCGGGGCCCCACGCGTTGGTGGGGAGCACGGGGAGGTGCGGGCGGGATTTCCCCCATTCTTGAGACCCTGGGCACCTTTGTGGACCGTCTGTGGCCAGGGTCTTGCGCTCTCTCTGCTCTGCGGACCGTAGGCTGCTGGTGCATGGCGACCCCCTCCTCCAGCGGAGACTCGCGTGTGTGTGTGTGTGTGTGTGTGTGTGTGTGTGCGCGCGCGCGCGCGCGCGTGCGTGTGCTGGGAGTGGGAGGGGTGCGCGTTGCCGGCCCCCTCAGTCCTCAAGCACCGCTCTTCATAGCCAGGCTCCAGGGGATGATCTAAAATCTCCCCTCATATATCCCAGCCAAGAAGTTCTGGAGATCTCTGCACCCTTCCCGCAAACCCTACAGTGCCCCCACATCCTCCTCCCCACTCAGTCCTTCTTCCCGGGAGCCCTCCCTGATTTCTCTGCCTGAATTCATTTCCTGTTTGCAGCTTTCATAACTACCATTACCCCCTGTTTTGTGTGTGTGTGTGTGTGTGTGTGTGTGTGCGCGCGCGCGCGTGTGTACCAGGGAGGGAGGCCCAGAGGCCCCCAAAATTCCCCCAGTTGGTGCTCCTGGAGCACCCGGAGCCCATCCTTGGAGGAGATTCTGAATGAAATCTTCCTGGAGTGTTGTGAGATGGGTGCTCCTAAACCCCCTTGCGCAACAGTGGGGCATATGTGCCAGGAGGCGGCATTTGAACTGTTTCTAGAAGGCTGTGGGTTAAGCTGAAAGGAGGTCTGTGTGTTGGAGAGGGACTCAGGAGGGGCCCCGGGGAGACTGCTGCAAGCTGTGCTCTGCTCACATGGGGCTAAGGGGAGCCCCAGGCCTTTTACCCATCATGCCTTGACTCCTGCAAGGTAGGTGTGAGAACCCAAGGTGAAATCACCTGCCTAAGGTTCCACCCACCCCCACCCCCTCATGGGGAGCTGTGATTTACACCTGCAGCTGACGCTGTTGTTGCCTCAACTCCCGGACTCCTGCTCTTGGCCCTGGTCCTGGCAGAATCTGGCCAGAGCCAGATCAGCTTTGCCCTTTAGAAGAGTTCCTTGGCAGCTGCTCTGGGAAGGGAATGCAGGCCGAGGAGCAGGCCAACCAGGACCCCTCCCCAAACCCACCAGAAAGGATGCTTGGTGTGGGGATGGGGTCCACTGAGGTTGTTAGGAGGTGGGATGGGCTGGCCTCAGGTGTGTTCCAGCTTTGGGAGAGACACCAGTGGATTGGAGGGACCTGTCTGAGCAATCCCCCAGGAGAGTCCAGTTAGCCCCTGTGTAATGTGTAACATTCCGACGCTGAGGACAGAGGTGGACACCTGAGCAAGGTGTCTTCTGATGTCATGAAGCCGCCTTTGCAGCCTGCTCTCAGTTCCTTGGGTCGGTTGTAGACTCTGAGCCACAAGATAAAGCTCAAACCCTTTCCTTTGGCTCGTTTCTACTTCTCAGGGAGAAAAAACGAATATCTCCAGCTCCCTGCAGTCAGAATGATGGCAAGAAGCTCTTGTGGGGAGCAAGACTCCAGGGAGAGTTTCTGTAGGTTGCTAGTCCAGGGTTCCACAGCCAGAGCCCAGAGAGAGAAGGATGATGGGTGGAAGGACTCTAGGACAACAGTGGGCCATAGTGACACACCACCAGCCCTGGCCTATGCTCCGAGATGCTGGCACTGTGTCTGTGCTGCACCTTATAAGTGGACAGAACACCTGCCCAGGCATGCTTGTCACTCTCCACCAGCACAACAAGCACTCTTGGGGTTTGGTCTGACCCCTACCCAGGCCCCAGCTGTAGCCTCCCCCCACCCCGGCTGGCTCCCTTGCCTCTATCTTTGATCTCTGCCATCAGCAGTAAAACATGTAAAAAGCCGTTGGATCTCAAGTCTCCTGGAAAACGGTGCTCTTCCTGGGTCCTCTCGCTCCCTCCTTAGCCCTCTCACTCACCGTCTGCCTTTCCCAGGTACTACTTTTTCTGAAACCATTCTGTCACGGATACCAGTGATATCCCAGCTGCCAAGTCCAGGGCCCATTCTCCCTCTCGAACCGCACCTCGGCTCCTTTCTTTCTTTGCCACCAGGAGCTGTGCCCACATTCTTTCTATTTTTATTGATGAAAGATGGACAGATAGAGACAGAGGTCTCATTCACTGGTTCACTCCCCAGATGCCTGCACTGGCCAGGGGTAAGGCTGAGCAAAATGGAGAGCTGAGAATGTGCTCTGGATCTCCCACGTGGCTGCTATCACTGAGCCATCACCACTGCCTCTCCTCCACGTTATCAGGAAGCTGGAGCTAGGAACCAAACCTGGGCGTTCCCACAGGGGAAGCAGGTGTTTTAAACAACCAGGCACAACCTCATCCCACACCCCCACATTCTTGAATTCCTGCCTCCTATCTTGGGCCCACCTATTCCTGGCCTTCTTCCTTCCAAAATTTGGGGAGCTCTGCTCCCCTTAGTGTGGGGCTGGGCTCCACACCACCCTGGAATGCTGACAGTCTGTGCTTGCGCCATCAGGTAGGATGGAGGCGCTTTTCTCTTGTTGTCGCCAAAGCACCTGTTTCCCCCTAGGCAGTCTCCTCCTGTACTAAGGGTGTCACCGCACTCTAGTGCCCCAGCCTATCCCAGCCCCCTCCTGTCCCCAGTACCTGAACTCCCATCTCTGAGATTTTTCCAGTTCTTCTCCAACCCTCCCCAGGACTTCCCACTGATAACAAGCTCCAGGCCACTCAGCTGCCACCCTCCCGGCCCCCAACTACTCCCTACCTTGCACCCAGGCTGGTAAGAAAAGCAGCTAGGCGTGTTTAGCATGAGAGGGGTAGCAGACTGGGGAGAGGTGGTGGTGCAGGGGCCAGGGTGAGGCAGGAAATGATGTTGAAGGAGGCCCTCAAACCCAGGGTCCTGCAAGCCTGCATGTGGGGGACCGGCTAGCCACTGGAAGAGGGGTCTGGCTTGCTGATAGACTTCCCAGCCCTAGGGGCCTTCAGTTTCTGGTGTGCTGGCCAAGAGGCTGCTGCTTTGGCCAAGCTGCCTTGGTCTGGGGCCTCAGGGAAAGGACTCAGCGTTAGAAGTGGGCTCCTGGGTAGGAGGCACCTAGGGAAATCCCTTCAGCTTGGTGTGGGGGGAGGTGGCAGATGTCTCTGCCGGGCTGGCTAATGCAGACCTCCAGGGGCCGAACAGAGACAAAGGAACCAGGAAGTGGGGCCTCTCTGAGCACAGAGGCCCCGCTCCCCCTGATCCTGTGGGCATGCATAGAAGGAGGGGAATTCACCCCCACCTCCACCACCAGTGCTGGGAGCCTTCACACGGAGCTGAAATGAACTGGGTCAAGGTCCACTGGGAACGGGGAACGGGGAACAACGGGGAAGGGGAGTAATCCAGGAAGTCTTCCTGATGGCAGTGAATTCTTAGCAGGGTTCTGCAGGCGCTGGATCTTGGGAATGGAAGGGGGGAGGGAAGCCACTGGTGGGGGCGGAGCCCTGCCCCTGTCCCCTCCCACTTGTGGGAAATGCAGGCCCAGAGAAGGGGAGGCACCACTGCTACCACCTCCACAGGCCTCAGCCCTCCGGGCCCTCCCATACCAAACCAGAGACCTCTGGGAGGACTTCCAGCCCCAGCCATCTGTAGGAGCATGGTGTGCCAGGGGTGGTGCCCACCAGAGACACCCACAGCTCCTGTCACCCCCCACTCCACCTGCCTCCAGACTCTAGTTCCTTCCCACAGCACCTGCTGCCTCAGCACACTTGGCACATGGCAGCTTGGTAAGTTGGTCCTATCTTTCCATTTTGCAGAGAACACTGCAGGCTGGGATGGCTCTGATGGCCCCTGCAAAGTCGCAAAGCTGGTTCGGGCGCAGCCCCTACTATGAGAGCAAGGCACCTGGCCCCTTCAGACCGGGCCTCGGAGGGTCCCAGGCTTGAGGACCCAACAGCTCCTCACACCGCTGGAAAGGCAAGAACAGCCTGCACTGGTAGTGAGCTTCTATCTCCTGGACTGCAACACCCTAGGTTCGGGAACTTGCAAGGATCCCTTCTCCCCTAGATCTCCTCCTCCTGCCCCACCCCACCCCTAGTTTCTGGATATAGGAAATTTTCTCTCCCCTAACTTCCAAGCTTCCTAGTTGGATTCAGGTACCAAGCCCATCACCACAGCCCGTGAGGTTGAGTATAGTGGCCTACCCCAAAGTAAAGAACTCCTAAATTCTAGGGGTCACTGTATGGGAGGCTCTTAGAGGCAGTGGGGTTAAACAGAAGCTGAGGAGTAGACAGGGAAAGCTGGGCAAAGCTGGGAGGGTCTGCACCGTGCCCTGGGTCTTTGTAGGATGGGCACCAGGTGGTCCCAGTCCTATGCCTTCACCTTGAAGGTCTGGGAACTCTGTACCCATTAAGGGGCGGGGGGTGGCAGTGGGGCCTGACCCAGCTGCCTTTCCACCTGTGCCCACAGTGCACCCCGACTTAGCTATGGCGAAGCTGGAGACGCTGCCCGTGCGTGCTGAGCCGGGACGGGACCCACTCCTGGCCTTTGCCCCGCGGCCTGCTGAACTTGGACCCCCGGACCCCCGCCTGGCCATGGGCAGTGGGGTGACCCATGCCCAGGAGTTTGCTATGAAGAGTGTGGGCACCCGCACAGGGGTTGGGGGCAGCCAGAGTGGTTTCCCAGGTCCCCGTGGTGGAGGTGGCAGTGGTGGCAGGGAAAGGCCAGGCCGCTGCCCCTCGGAAGACAAGGTTCTCGCCAACTCCCTCTACCTCAATGGCGAGCTGCGGGGCAGCGACCACACCGACGTCTGTGGCAACGTGGTGGGCAGCAGCGGGGGCAGCAGCAGCAGCGGCAGCAGTGACAAGGCCCCGCCACAGTATCGTGAACCCAGCCACCCACCCAAGCTCCTGGCCACCTCTGGCAAGCTAGACCAGGTCAGGCTCCAGGACTGGAGGAGTCACCCACAAGCCTGTCTGGGAGTGGGAGGCAGCCTGAGAGGAGGGCTGGAGGTTGGGGAGCCACAGAGCGGGGTTCTTGGATGTGGGGAGCCAACTGGGTTGGGGACCCCAGACAGAGATGCGCTGAAGGTGGGCGATGGGGCAGAAGCTGAGGTCCAACCTGAGGCCCCCTACCATGTCCCCCCCCCACCACCTTTTTTTCCCTCTTTTTTCTCCTTTGCTTTTATTCAGTGCTCAGAGCCACTAGTCCGGCCATCTGCCTTCAAGCCTGTTGTACCCAAGAACTTCCACTCCATGCAGAACTTGTGTCCCCCACAGAGTAACGGGACCCCAGAGGGACGACAAGGCCCAGGAGGCCTCAAGGGCGGACTGGACAAGTCCAGGACCATGACCCCAGCGGGCGGGAGTGGGGGTGGCCTCTCTGATTCTGGCCGGAACTCACTCACCAGCCTGCCCACCTACAGCTCCAGCTACAGCCAGCACCTGGCGCCCCTCAGTGCCTCCACCAGCCACATCAACCGCATTGGCACTGCCAGCTACGGCAGCAGCAGCAGTGGTGGGGGGGCAGGCTACCAGGACCTGGGAACCTCAGACAGTGGGCGGGCCTCCAGCAAGAGCAGCTCATCCACAGCCGCCTCTGTGGGGCGGCCTGGCCACTTGGGATCTGGGGAGGGAGGAGGTGGGGGTCTACCCTTTGCAGCCTGCTCCCCACCTTCTCCCAGCACCCTGATCCAGGAACTGGAGGAACGGCTGTGGGAGAAGGAGCAGGAGGTGGCAGCTCTGCGGCGCAGCCTGGAGCAGAGCGAGGCGGCCGTGGCCCAGGTCCTGGAAGAGCGGCAGAAGGCATGGGAACGGGAGCTAGCTGAGCTTCGGCAGGGCTGTAGTGGGAAGCTGCAGCAGGTGGCCCGCAGGGCCCAGCGTGCCCAGCAGGGCCTCCAGCTGCAGGTGCTGCGGCTGCAGCAGGACAAGAAGCAGTTGCAGGAGGAGACGGCCCGGCTGATGCGGCAGCGCGAGGAGCTGGAGGACAAGGTGGCCGCCTGTCAGAAGGAGCAGGCCGACTTCCTGCCCCGCATGGAGGAGACCAAGTGGGAGGTAGGGCCCCCACCGTCTGCCTTCCCTTCTGACTCTCTGGAGAACCTCAGAGCAGTAGCCCACTCCCTGGGGTAGGGTGAGAAAGGAATATGGGGGCAAGGAGCCCTTGAGGGCTCCCCCTGACCTGGGTGATTTGACCTCTGCTCTGCTTGTCACCCTGGCCAGTCTGATGAAGGGCTGGGGCAGGGCGGGCTTTCCCCGCATCACCTGGCCTCCCTGTCCCAGGTGTGCCAGAAGGCCGGCGAGATTTCCCTCCTGAAGCAGCAGCTGAAGGACTCGCAGGCCGATGTGTCGCAGAAGCTGAGTGAGATTGTGGGGCTGCGCTCTCAGCTGCGTGAAGGCCGCGCCTCGCTGCGGGAGAAGGAGGAGCAGCTGCTCAGCCTGAGGGATTCCTTCGGCAGCAAACAGGCCAGCCTGGAGCTGGGCGACAGCGAGCTGCCCACGGCCGCCTGCCTCAAGCCGCCACTCACCCCCGTGGACCCGGCCGAGCCGCAGGAGGCGGCGCTGGCCACCTGCGAAAGCGATGAGGCCAAGATGCGCCGACAGGCTGGGGTGGTCGCCGCCGCCTCCCTGGCCTCGGTGGACGGGGAGGCGGATGCCAGCGGGGAGAACGGGACGAGGGCTCTGCGGCGGGAGGTGGGGCGGCTGCAAGCTGAGCTGGCAGCCGAGCGGCGCGCCCGGGAGCGCCAGGGCGCCAGCTTCGCGGAGGAGCGCCGCGTGTGGCTGGAAGAGAAGGAGAAGGTCATCGAGTACCAGAAGCAGCTGCAGCTGAGCTACGTGGAGATGTACCAGCGCAACCAACAGCTGGAGCGGCGGCTGCGCGAGCGCGGGAGTGCTGGGGGCGCCAGCACACCCACCCCGCCGCACGGCGACGACAAGAAGGCCTGGACGCCCTCCCGCCTCGAGCGCATTGAGTCTACAGAGATCTGATCCATTCGCCACCTGGGCATTCGGCCTCCTGATCCGCACCCTGTTGGGAGACTGGGTCCCCAGCATCCCCTCTCTTCTCCTCTCCATCGCTTTTCCCATCCCCACCCCGTGTGCCCCATGTCCCCAGACCAAAGAGGTTCTCAAAGCAGCTGTGACCAAGTTCCTCCCTGCACTGTAGGGTGCTCTCCCAGCTCCAGCCCTGTCACCCGCCACCCTGGGGGTGTGGGGGTGGCCCTCCCAGACCCTCCTGGCCAGGGGGGAATGGAGGAGGAGGGCAGAGCCAGTCGGTCGAGGGCCCAGGCAGCAGGACGGTAGTGCTCCCTTTCATGGCAGCCCTTGTTGGAGATGGAGGCGGCAGGTCTGCAGTGCCACCAGGTGGCCCAACCCCTCTGGGTGGGGGTCTGGGTTACTTCTGTCGGCCACTTGGCATCCACTGAGCGTCTCCGCGCTTGCCTCATAGGCCAGGGACCCTAAAGGGGTCAACACAGGGTCAGCCAAAGGTGGCAGACCCTGGACCTCCTTCCTGGGCAAAATGGCAAGACGAGAGGGAGCAGATGGCCTGCCCGTGGTTGAGAGGGCTACCTGTCCAGCCCCTCCCCACCTCTCCCCCCAAAGGTCTCTTGGGGTCAGGCCTCAGAGGCTGGCCTGGTCCTGAGTGTGTGTGTGTGTGTGTGCGCGTCCCTAATGTGTGTTGAGGGGAGGGCAGGGCTGAGGGCTGGAAACCTTCCCGTTCTTGGCTTGACCCTCGCCCCTTTGGCCACAAGCCCGCAGCACAACAGCCCTACCTGCTTGGCTGACCCCACACCCAGGACCCCCGTCCAGCTCGTAGCACAGCTTTGAAATGCTGCTTGCCTCCCAGCACTCTCCTCAGGCTGAGTGCGGAGGCTGTCTTCCTGTGTTTTGCCCCCTCCATTCTCCCAGCCTCCCTCTGCTTTCACACTCAGAACATCCTCTTCCCAAGCTGCCCGGCTCCCCTCAGCCCTAAAAACAAAACAAAAAACTGCCCTTTTTCTGGTAGAAAAATCCTGTTTGACCTTCCGTGCGCTGCCCACTTCTCAGCTCCACTGGCCCTTGTTTTGGGGGCTGGGAGGGGAGGATTGGATGAGATTCCTGTTGAAGAACAAGGCTGAGCTGAGAGTGACCGTGGACTCTCCACTCCCAGATCCCACATTTGCCCAGGGAAAGGCCTGGCATGGCCAGCAGTAGGGGTTGGCACAGCTGATGCCACTTCCTTCTCTTGGAACCCTCTCAGAGTCTACTTCCCTAAGACAGGAAGGGAAACAAATTTCTAATTCACCAGCAATAAAAATCGGAGGTGGCATGGCCCTCAGCCCTTGTATTTCTCTCCTAAACTCTCTCTTCCTCCCACCCTCAAGACTGAGTTTGGGGGGGGGGTACAGGGTAGAGAGAGCTGGCGACTACTGTGAGCAAGTCCCCCCCAGCCTCGACCAGCCTCCTCCATGACTGGTGACTGTTTCAAGTGCTGTGTGTCCCCCACAAAGACAAAAGTGCCCCTCCACGTGGCCTCTAATTTTGCACACCCCCTTCCCGGGGCGCCTCAACGGGTCTCTTAGCCTGCTAAGAGGCCGTCCTGGCAACCACTGCCTGGTCCGTTCATCTTTCACTGCCCCTAAGCCTGGGCCACAGGGGCTAGGAGAAGAAAAGGCATTCGTAGGGAAAAAAAAAAAAAAAAAGAAAAATGAACAGTCTCAGCTTTGAGATGTCCAATTACAAAATAAATTATATATAAAAATATATATATATAAATATATATCTCTACCATATGTGATGGAAAGACTTTGATTTCCTTTCCCAAAGAAATAAACTGGAGAAACACCTCTTGGCGGTCATTGGTTGCCTGGTGTCTTTACAGGTGTGGGAAGTGAGGCCTGGGCGAGGGAGGGTTGGAGGCAAAGCTGGAGGGTGGCTCGAGGCCCATCTTCTCCACATTACCCGGGCGGAGGTGTCCTTCTGCATTTCTGCCCACTGGAGCTGTCTCTTGACCCGAGACTGCCCTCACAAAGATTTTAAGCTAGTTCCAGACTCAGAGTGCGGTGTGCAGTCACCTAGGCTGGCTTCCCGTGATCGGCAGGTCATGTATTTGCGGGTGAAATGCATGGCAGAGAATACTAAGAACAGCTGGGCAATTAGTGGTTAGACTCCAAGCACAAAAGAAACCCTGAGGTGCTGCCCAGCAGAGAGCTGTTCTTTTTAAGTTTATTCCCGCCCATCAGTTTCCCAGAACTCCTGGCCGGCGTCTTTGGCTGTAAGGAACTCGAGTTCCAAAACTCCTAAGAGTCCTACAGGAGCAGCCTAGGGGTGGGGATCGCGGAGCGCAGGTGTCGGCTCCTTGCTGACCCTGGCATCTCTCCTATCCCAGCAAGATTCCGCCTTGCCACAAGGGGGATTCTGCGGCTCTGGGAGGGGTCTGAAGCTGCACCACTAGATCTCTGAAACCAAAGATGTTGCCCAGAACCCTACCGGTACCTCCTTTAAATCTCGTTGGCCAGAACTCAGTCGCATGCTCCTCCCACTTCAGGTAACTCTGGGAAACGGAGTATTTGCAGACGGTCTATGCTCTCTCCGGTTCTGAGGGAAATATCATGCAGAACTGTCGTCAGCCACTAGCTGTGTTTGCCCTGGTCTGGCTGGCACGGACCTCTGCGTGTTCACACCTAAGCAAACAGTGTCCCCATCCCCGGCCACGAGGCTCCTAATAGGCATGTGTATCAGGCTCGTTTATACACTCTTCAGTAAGGAAAAGTCAAGTCTAACGTTTTCATGATTTCCCTGAGGCCGTAAAGCGCCCCTCCGCCGACCCCTCGGGATTCGAACCTGGATCTAAGACACCCGATGACACGTGCACAGCCACTCCCTCCAGGTCGCAGTCTCCCTCGTCTTTTGCAGTCGCAAGCGTCCTTGGGAAACGCTTGCGGCGCCTTCTGAGCCTCGGCGGCACCCGTCTGCGTCCCCGGCGGCGGAAGCGGTGAGCAGCGGGACGGAAGGGGAGCGCCGGGAGCCGGCGGTGTCGCCGGGAGCCCTCGGGTCTGAGTGTGTGTCGGTGGCGCCCGCCCGGGCCAGGCTCAGGTGAGAGGGCAGCGGCTTCGCGAACGGCCTGGGCCTCAGCGTCCGCGCGCAGGCTCGCGGGCGGCTCTCGGCGACCCTCGCCCCTCTGGGGTTCCGCGACCTTGGCCGAGAGCTTGAGCCGAGCCTTGGTTTTCTTTCTTGTGTCGGTTGGGGGGGCGGTACGGACCCTTCTCTCGGGGGGGCTGTCGTGACGTCGGCCGCCCCTGCTGCCCCTACCCCCCGGCTGTACCTGGGGACGGTTCTGCAAGGTGGGGTGCGGGGCTTGTAGCTTAGCGTTGGGGACGAGGTGAGACTTGAATTATCGGCACAACAACGTATGCACCCTTTTGCATTTGTGGTAGTTTCTGGCTGTAGAAAGGGTCCGTTTAATCTCTCCCAAGATAAAAAGATGGCTCCCCCACTACCCCCCGCCCCCGCCCTCCACTGTTTGCCCTCCACGCCCCAGGGACCTAAGGGGGTCCTCACTGTCGTTCCCCGCAGACCCGTCTGCTGGAGCTGCTACCCGCGGCCTGGACACTCGCATTGTATCCCTCGCGTCTGCTGCCTCCGGGTCCGTAATGGCCTACCCTGGGGGTGCACGTCCACCTCCCCCCAGCCCGGTGTGGCTTCCAGCCAGCCTGCAGTCCCTGTGCTCCTGCCTTGTAGACCAAAATGGAACCTCACGATGTACTACCCCATCGGGCAGCTGAGAACGCAAGGCCTTTGGCAGCTGGGCAAGACACAGCATGGTGTCCCATTCAGTGGTTTATGTATCTATTTATGTAATTATTTTGTTTTAAGTAGTGCCTTATCTAGCATTGTAAGAATCTTGAAGCTCTTCCTGTGCTTGTCTGAAATGCTGGGACCCAGCTTTGCTTAGTGTGAAAGCAGGTAGAACTCGGTGTTTGTTTCAGCTGACAGTGGTAGCGGCTGGGGTCACTGGGGGATTACATCCCCTGACCATGGGGAGAAGGCGGACATTTCGCTTTGTCTGCTTACATCTTCTCATTCCTCTTTGAGTCCCATTGTGATGGGCTACAGGGACAGAGATGCTAGTTGTTAGTTGGAGGAAAAAAAAAAAACATTTTTTTTTTAAAGACAGTCTTAGGTCAGTCTTAAAGACAGTCTTTAAAACAGTGACTTGAGTCGGATGTTTGGCCAACAGTGAAGCCTCCGATTGGGATATCTGTCCTGGAATGCAAAGCCTGGGTTCAGGTCCTGGACGCAGCTTTCTGCTCCTGTACCGACTAGGTGGCAGGAGAGATGACTGGTTGGGGTACCTGACATCCGCATGGGAGAGCTGGGTGAGTTTCCTGTTTTCATTTTACGAGCCCAGCCATTGCCAACATTCTGGGAGTGAACCAGTGATGGGAGCTCCCTGTCTCCCCACCTCTCAGTATAAAAAGCATTGGTTCTAACACCATGATCTT
The DNA here is from genome assembly GCF_017591425.1 of Ochotona curzoniae. NCBI lineage: Eukaryota > Metazoa > Chordata > Mammalia > Lagomorpha > Ochotonidae > Ochotona > Ochotona curzoniae. The sequence continues at coordinate 18,063,258 of NW_024465894.1, read as the reverse complement.
GGGGGCTTCTCCAGGAGGTCTACCCTCTGTGTTTCTTGTCACTCTGGTAGAAGAGTAGCAGTCTAGGGAGGGGAGAAAGGGGTTTGGGCTGTAAGCTGATGTGATGTGCTGTTTTGTCTGTTATAGTATGGACTCTACAACAGAGGAGGGGTGATTGCTAGCTTGATTTTGGCTTGGCCTGAATAACTTTGCACTAATGGTCCTCATAGAGGCATCTCTTGGCGGCCCTGCTTCAGTGTGGAAGTGAAGCTTGGAAGAGAAGAGATTGAAGGGGTTAACATGCTCGTTAACTGCTAGGTAGAGGTCCTTACTGTCAGTCTCAGCCAGAACTGGAGAGTATCCGGCCCACAGGCTGCAGAAGGGCCTGCAAGGTCACTTCACCTTTTGTTTGTTTTTTAAATATTTATTTTATCTTTATTGAAAAGTCATCTACAGAGAGAAGGAGAGACACAGAAAGATCTTCCATCTACTGGTTCACTCCTCAAGTGGCCACAATGGCTGGAGCCCATCTGGTAGGGAACCAGGAACCTCCTCCAGGAATCCCACATGGATGCAGGGTCTCAGGCCTTGGACCATCCTCCACTGCTCTCCTAGGCCACAAATAGGGAGCTGGATGGGAAGTGGAGCATCTGGGACACGATCCAGCAGCCATATGGGATCCTGGTGGTGGCAAGGTGAGGATTTAACCACCAGACCATTGCGCTGGGCCATGGCCTGCTTTTAAATTGATAATTGTGTTTGGCCCATGAATGATGTTGTAAGTATCCACATAGCCCTTGTCAGCTAAGAGGTTCCCCACTCCCCATTACACCCTCACTCATGGCTTTCCATCTTTGTAAACCCTCAGCAGAATACCTCATTGTCTAGGGAAGGTTAGCTGTTTTATTAATTTGCTGAGGCAAATGGTGTTTGGAATATCCATTTAAGCATGGTAATTTGCATGGGACATGGGAAGGTCGAACCTTGCTAGCAAGAGGGTCAGAACTGAGGGAGGAGACTTGGTAACTGATAAACTGTGTAGTCTGTGGTGGGCTTGACCACTCCTCTCCTGACTTCTGGACTGTAGCTGAAGCTGTTTGGCCGTGTTCAGGCCTGCAGCTGGAAGGCAGAAAGGTAAAGACGCCTGGCTCCTGTCAAGTCATGTCACTGAGGGTGGTCTGGCGAGGATCCTGTTTCTGAAGCTCCACCCCTTTCCAGGGGTGGGGAAGGGTATAGCTGAGGCCCCTGGCAGTGGTGTCCCAGGCCTCTGAGCTGCTGGGAAGCAGTCAGGAGCCAGTTGTCTCTCATGTGGAGTTTTCTCTCTCAGGTGCCCTCTGGGCATCCTGGAAGAAGGACGAGTGGGCTCAGTGGGTGTTCTTGCCGGACCACCCGGTCAGCCTCCTCTCCTTTGTGACACCTTTTCTCCCTACTGCTGTACTTTCGTTGCTTTTTTCTTTTTTTAAGATTTATTTTATTTTTATTGGAAAGGCAGGTATACAGAGAGGAGAGACAGAGAGGAAGATCTTCCGTCCCATGATTCACTCCCCAAGTGAGCGCAACGGCCGATGCTATGCAGATCTGAAGCCAGGAACCTCTTCTGTGTCTCCCACGTGGGTGCAAGGTCCCAAAGCTTTGGGCCGTCCTCAACTGCTTTCCCGGGCCACAGGCAGGGAGCTGGGTGGGAAGCAGGGCTGCCGGGATTAGAACCGGCGCCCATATGGGATCCCGGGCGTGCAAGGCGAGGACCTTAACCACTGCGCCATTGCGCCGGGCCCTGCTTTTTTTTTTAAGTTAGGCATTTATGTTAGATTTTTTGTTTTTTTTTAAGATTTACTTATTTTTATTGGAAAGTTAGATATACAGAAGGGAGGAGAGACAGAGAGGAAGATCTTTGGTCTGATGATTCACTCCCCAAGTGACCGCAGTGGTCGGAGCTGCGCCACATCACTCAGAGCACTGGGTCACCACCAAAGGTTGATGTTCTAGGAAGGGGTTCTTGTGGTCATTTCAGGCAGTGTACAGTGATTTCATTCAGTACTCGTAGATACTTAGTTGAATTTTTAAATTTTTTTAAGTATATTTTATTTATTTGAAAAGCAAAGCGACAGAGACACACACACACACACACACAGCGAAGAAAGTTCTTCCATCTCTGCTGGTTCACTGTCCAAATGGTGCAGTGACCTGTCTGAAGCCAGGAGCTTCCTCCAAGTCTCCTCCATAGGTATAGGGACCCAAGTGGGTAGCTAGATCAGAAGCCAAACAGTTGGACACAAGCTGGCGTCCATATGGAATACTCCTGCCCCAGAGCCACAGGGAGCAGGGTTAACCTACCGTGCCATTGCACCAGGCCCTAAGAATAGTAGTTATTCAGTGTGTTATTTATAGAGATTTCTTTCATTAACTCATATGCTCTTCAAAATCAATAATCTTAGTATCAATAAAAAGGAGGAAAAGTTATCCTAGATATGACAGGAATTGTCTCACAGAGAAGCTGTGCAGTTCATTTACTTTTCTGTAAGTGTGTTTTGGGGGATGGGCTGGCTTGTTCTCTGCTGCGCTGAATCTCTGTGCATTTGCGGACACCAGCCACCCCCAGCTGGGTGAACATTTGGGTGGTTCTCAGCTTTTAGTTAAGTGTTAACACAGCTATTTTTAATGGGATCTTTTTTTCTATATTAATATTATTCTTTCTTTCTGTATTCCGGGGTAAAGGGAGAGATAAAAGGAAAAAACCTCACCCAAGCTGCCACCCATCTCAGGTCCCTGACATGGGGCATGCTGCAAGGGTCCTGCTCATGCAGGTTTGATAGTTCATCAGTTCTGAATTGCTGCCAATCTCACCGTTCCAAGCATGATGAAATATCTTCAGAATCCACTGGCTGACATAGTCTGTTCATGGCTGGGGTTCTGAGATCAGCAGTTCAGTTGGAGGGAATCTCCAAACAAATTTTGTCTAAGGTGATCCCAGACCTGGTTTTTTTTGTTTTGTTTTGTTTTGTTTTTAAGATTTATTTTATTTCTTTTGCAAAGTCAGATATACAGAGAAGAGGAGAGACAGAGAGGAAGATCTTCTGTCTGATGATTCACTCCCCAAGTGACCGCAACGGCCGGTGCTGTGCCAATCTGAAGCCAGGAGCCAGGAACCTCCTCCAGGTCTCCCTTGCAGGAGCAGAGTCTCAAGGCTTTGGGCCATCCTGGACTGCTTTCCCAGGCCATAAGCAGGAAGCTGGGTGGGAAATGGAGCTGCTGGGATTAGAACCGGGGTCCATACATACGGGGTCCCGGTGCGGCCAAGATGATTACCTTAGCCGCTAGACCACCGTGCTGGGGCCAGACCTGATTCTTGTGTGTTAATGCCAATACAGGGTCCAACACTGTCTGTCACCACGATCAACGCTGGTGGTTGCATTTGCTGGGTCGTTTCTGTTTTCCAGACCTGTCTTCCACGGGAAACAATGTGTGTTTCAGTCCAACCTGATTCTGTCCAGCACACACTTGGCCCTCTGGCAAAACAGTGGGAGCTACAGCCTGGTCGGGGCGACTCCCACTAACCCCCACCAGTCCTGTCCCCTACCCTGGTTCCCGTGCTTGCCAGAATGTACAGCAGACTTGTCCAGTCTGTCCCACATCCCATTCACCTCTTCTACATATCAGTGGGCACTGAGGCCTAGTTCAACCCAAGCAGCCCTACTTTCCAGCCCACACATGCTGGTGGGTGCCGTTCTGTCTGGCCACCCCTGCCCCAGGGGATGGGATTTTAAAAAGTTATTTCCTATGATGTGGCTTCCAAAATGAGAACGATCACAAATGTGAACACTTTATGGCTGCATTTGCACCCTGTTTTGGACTAAATTTAGATTCCAGCTTCCAGAACCGTTTTACAAAGCCTTGCTCTGTCAACTGGCAAATTCTGTCACTTGTCTGTCGCTTATTCTCCCCAGGCCTATTTTGCAATATCAACTGAGATTCCCAGTGAGTATCTTGGGGCCTATAAATCTTCAATTGTTACTAAATATTAAAGAAAAAGTTGTTTCAGTAATGCTTTTCCTTTGTTTTTCTAACATTTGAAGAATTGGCCATGTGTACTAGAAGTACACTAGCAGTCTGTAGCCAAGGCCAGCAGACTTTGTAAAGAACCACACTTCGTGGACCACACTGTCTCCACCACAGTTATGTGGCTCTGTATTAGTAATAAGAAAACAGACAAGTGACTTAGTGTTTTTTGGGTAAAATTGTATGTACCACAAGACATGAGCCGTAACACATAGTCTGCTAGTCCGTAGCATCAGAACCCATAGGGTGAAACTTGGTGGGCAGGATGGTCTACAGATCACAGGAAAGAGCCAGATGTTAAATATTGAATACGAAAATGTTTTCCTCCAGCTCATAAAGTGATTGGAGTTGACATTGCTGCCACCCAGGGAAGTCTGGGTCGCCGGGCATTTGGCCCAGAGTTGCTGCACTGCTCTATGAGCCTGTTTCTCATGGCAGGGAGGGCTGACAGCGGAACAGCTCAGGCATTTCACAGGGCTGCTCTGGCTCCCTTAGAACCCCCTCCTGAGATTTTTTGCTGTGGCAGCCCTGTTGAGTCCCTTGATGGGCACTCAGATCTCTTTGGGTCATGCTTGTCCAGCTTTGCTATTTAAGTACAAAGAAAGTAAGCGTTAAGAAAATCAAGAATACAGCAGAAGCAATTTCCAAATCTTTCGTCACTTCTACCTGTGGGTAAAGATGGGGTTTGTGCAGCATATGGAAGTCACTGGTGCCCAGCTTTCTGAAAGTGTTGCTTGTTGCCTCCTTCAGGGGATCACTGTGCTGTTCCTGGGATCTGTTACAGGGTAGCGCTGTGACCTGGGGGTACCCCGACCACCAGACCCCCAAGCTCCACTTCCAGCTGCCATTTCCTTTCCAGCTGTAAGCTGCCCACGAGCAGGAGGCAGCTGGCTGTTTTCCTTCCCCACAATGACTTGACCTGTCGAGGATACTTCCCAATTGCACAGTTACTCTGGGATGGTGGTTCCGAATCTGTTGTGAGCCTCCTGGAGAGATCAAGCACTTTCCGAGAGGTACAGGAGCAGCGTCAGAATGAAGAATCCTGTAACGGCGTTTTGTACTTGAAGTTCGAGGCAGGTTATTGTGGGTTAATTGAGTAAACCTTACATGGCATGCCGTTTTGCACTGTGAGCATGGCAGCTTTTACACAGGAGCTGCTGCTTCCAGCGGGATGTTGACATTCTGCTCTCGGAGTAGAGTGGGCTGCTCACCTCCAGCCACTGTCAGATGGTGGTGGAGCAGCTGCATCTTCTGCAGTGAAGGAAGTTGGCTTGAACAGCAGTCCAGGAACTGCCCAGTGGTACCCTGGCTGGGGACTTTCCCGTCGCCTTCACGCAAGGCACAAACTTTGCCCCAGACACGAGTTGGCAGCAGTGTAGTTTGAGTCTATTTCTGGGAATGTGTGCATTTTGATATTGTGATAGGTAGAATCCACTCATTCTTGATCTACCCTTTTTTCAGTCTCTGGCACGAATTCTGGCCCAGTCATTTGTGGTTCATGGCTTTTGTGATATGCCGAAGATTTCCAGGCAGTTTCTGTGGAACGGCTCCGTGGCCAGCTCTAACCAAGCACCATTTAAACAAGATATTGCCTGGTCAAAGCCATCAGGACTGTGCTCTCAGTAGTGACATCAGAATGGCAGCCACTCTCAAGTTGTTCAAACCTTTAGCATATCAAACATTTAGCAGTCCTTTCGCCTACAGTACAATCCGAAGAGCAGCATATTGGAATGTGGGATGCACCCCATGGCACCTGGGACAGGACCCTCCAGAACACGATAGCCCCCACTACCCTCACGGCCAAGTTCAGAATGTCTGTAGCACTCATTCTTCTCGGAGGAGGCTTGCTATCAGCCATGTGCTCCCGGCTCTGGAGTTGAGCAAGGCTTCTGCCTCCATGGCCAGCATGCTGCCACAGGGCTCACCCAGGACCAGGAGAACAGATGAAGAGGATGTAGAGGTTTTTGACACCCTTGAAAGCACCCGAGTTTTCCTGCAGCTGAGACCAGAGTACCGGCTTCACAGCTATTGCAGGCCTGAGACTTGTCAGCCGCTGTCTGTTTCAGAAGGTGAGCAGATTTTGCACAACGTCACGGTCAGCCAGAAGCATCTGCAACCTCCAGCCATTGCCGATTACTTCTCTAAGCTGAGCACTTTGCCTGCAGAGCAGCGCACTGTTTTGCTGTCCGATCCTGGTTTTGCTCTACTCTGCCAGCTAAGTGTGAAAGACATACGGCTCTTTGAGACTCTGGACCTGATCCGTATTTTGAAAGCTTTTGTCAGTTTAGGAATCCCTCACTCCCATCCAATGCTAGATGCATACGAAACGCGGTTTTGCCATCTGGTGTGGGAGATGAACCTGGATCAACTCCTGCTGGTGGCTGATCTGTGGCGGTACTTGGGCCACAAAGTGCCTCGGTTTTTAAAAATCTTCTTTAGTTACCTTAATTTACACTGGAAAGATCTTTCTTTGTCTCAGCTGATTCACTTAATTTATATCATAGGTGAAAGCCGTCAGGCACCCCAGGACCTAATGCAAAAACTGGAATCATTGATCCTTAAGTATATAGAGTTGATCAATTTAGAGGAGCTTGGTACGATCTGTTTAGGATTCTTTAAGTCAAGCAGCAGTCTGTCCGAATTTGCCATGCGAAAAATCGGAGATTTGGCTTGTGCCGACATGCAGCACCTAAGCAGTCATGCTCTAGTGAATATTCTTAAAATGTTGCGTTTCACTCACGTGGATCACATACACTTCATGAGGTGCTTTGGAGAGCTGGCTCCTCAGCGAATTCCCTCCTTGGGGGTCCAAGGAGTCATGCACCTGACTCTTGCCTGCTCCGCCTTACGGTTCTTCGATGAAAGAGTCATGAATGCCGTGGCTGCTTCTTTGCCTCCCAGGGTAGCACACTGTCGAAGTAAAGATGTTGCCAAAATTCTGTGGTCATTTGGAACTCTGAATTATAAACCACCCAATACAGAAGAGTTTTATTCCAGCCTCATAAATGAGATTCACAGAAAAATGTCTGAATTCAAGCAATACCCAGAACACCTGCTCACCTGCCTGCTGGGCCTGGCATTTTCGGAGTACTTTCCCGAGGAGTTCATCAGTTTTGCTCTGAGTCCAGGGTTTGTGAGGTTAGCTCAGGAGAGGAGTAAGTATGAACTTTCTAAGGAACTGTACACTCTTGATGGTACAGTTGGTATTGAGTGCCCAGATTACAGAGGCAGCCGGCTAAGTTCCCACCTTCAGCAAGAGGTAGCTGAAAAGCTTTGGAATTTAGCCAGAAAGGATATGACCTCAAAGCCCGAATTCCTAGAAGCCCTGTTTTCATTGGAAACCATGTTGGGTGGGCCTCAGTATGTCAAGCACCATATGATTTTGCCTCATACTCGATCTTCTGACCTAGAAGTCCAGCTGGATTTTAACCTGAAGCCATTGCCGTTTAACAAGGAAGCCATCCCAGCCGAAGACGGCCCCAGAGTTAGGCTTAAGCATGTAGGAGTCACTCTTACAGATGATTTGATGAGCCAGTTACTAAGAGGGAAAGCCAGAGGGCGTTTCCAGGGGGCACTTGAGTCAGAGCAGGCAGCCAGACCCTTGCAGGACACCCTTTGCAACGTGGATGATAAGTCAGGGGCCAAGGAGACGGCCAGCTTTTGCCCCCCAGACCCTGCGCAAGCCCCGCTAGTGAAGCTGGCCATCCAGCTGACAAACAAGAACCAATATTGCTATGGTACCAGGAATCTGCTCGGACTGCACAACATGAAGAGGCGGCAGCTGATTCGGCTTGGGTACCGGGTGGTGGAGTTATCCCACTGGGAATGGCTCCCGCTCCTGAAACGAACTCGCTTGGAAAAGCTGGCCTACCTCCATGAGAAAGTGTTCACCTCTGCTCTCTGAAGGGCCCACGGGGGGAGTTTGACTTACAGAAGCCGCAGGCACGCACAGCATCCCGCACACAGCCACAGGTGCAGCATCCCTCCAAAATCCAGAACCCTTGGCAACAGCAAACTTGTTGAGCCCTGATGTGAAGCTCACTAGTGTTTGGAACTTTGGAGCAGTTTGGACCTTGGTTTTCCAGATTAGGGATACTCACCTGGAAAGTCTCCAAACGTTTAAGATCAGTCTAGAATCAGAAGCATTTCTGGTCTTGAGCATTTCAGATAAGTGATATTCAACCATGTTGCAAAATATTTACAAAGACCAGGTATAAATTTGATAATTATCCACTTTGAGGAGACCTAGCTGTGCTTTTGTCTCCAATGAATTGGTGCTAATATATGCACTGTGAATTATAACCTGGTTGATTATACAAGTTGCTTCCAATTTGTGCTTAAAACTCTTAATAAACAGCTTAAGTGCTGTTGCATGTTTCTCTGTTTACTGGTATGTCTTATGTCACAAATTATTATTATTATTATTAGTTTTTAGAATAAAAGTTAAGTCAGATATTGTCTAAACTCATCTTTTTTCTTTAAAATAAGAACCTCTTGAAACTTACATCTCAGGGTTTCTTCCCTGAGGGTATCTTTATATCCACTAAAACTGAGTGTTTATTGATGTTAGGAGTGGCTGGTTGTCTTAGTGGGCCACTCTTCCTACTTGAAGGAAGCATTTCAGAATTGGTAAGCTTGGGGCAGGTCTTGTGGCACAAGCTTACCAATTCTGAAAAAGCTTAAAACGGCTGCTGGAGATCATATCCCATTTCAGAGTACCTTGTTCATGTTGGACCTGCTCCGTGCTTCTGTTCCAGTCTCCCACCACTGCAGCTGGCCGGCAGCAGGTGCAGTCTCTCAAGCACCTGTGTTCTTGCCACACACATAGGGGTCTGAATGGGATTCCTGGCTACTAAGTTTTGGTCTGCCTGACCTAACCCTGACTGTTACAAGCATTTGGTAGATAGAAGATACCTCTGTCTTTCACTCCCTGTCACTCTGCTTTTCAAATCTTTATTTTAAAGAGAAAAAGAGATGAACCTAGGGTGATGGCTCAGTAGCTAAATCCTCACCTTACAAGCACCAAGATCCCATATGGGTGCCAGTTTAGTCCCGGATGCTCCATTTCCCATCCAGCTCCTTGCTTGTGGCCTGGGAAAGCAGTCGAGGGTAGCCCAAAGCCTTGGGATCCTGCACCTACATGGGAGACCTGGAAGAAGCTCCTGGCTTCTGGTTTTGTAGATACAAATGGCCATTGAGTCATTTGGGGAGTGAATCAGCCAATGGAAGATCTTTCTGTCTCTTCTTTCAGTGTATCTGATATGTGATCTAACTTTCCAATAAAAATGAATAACTCTTTTATCTTGACTTCTGTCCCACATTTCTACTCTTCTTGCATAAATTGTCACTCAATCCTCCCTGCACACCACATTTCCGGTCTGGTCTTCCTGCTGAGCTTGCACTGGCAAGAAACTGAGGCACACTCAGACAACAGCTTTGGTTTTAACTAGCTCTAAGTCCGACTTTGTTCGTGGATGGACAGGTAACTCAGTTGTGGGCTTCTTTAAAAGCCAGAGTGCCCCATTTGTAAAATTACTCAGCGCGTTGGTGTTCTGCTCACCCTGACACTAAATGCTTGTGTTTGACAGGTAATCTTTTACCTTGTCCCCTCTGTAGGCTGTTTGAGTCTAGGTAATCTTTGGAATATGTGTATTTGCCAGAATTAGTTCCATCATTTTTTTTTTTTTGAGATTCAAAATCAGATTGCATGTAATTCAGTTATGGCAACTTCTTTTGTGGGTGAGAGGAAGATAGACACTTCAGTGTCATGGTCACCTTATTCTCTGTCCCTTCTCACTTTCCTACTCCCAGATTCTGAGCCTCAGGAGCAACAACAGGTCGACTTGGTTGCTTCAAGTTCCAGGGAAACACTAACAGCAGTATTCAGACAGGATGGCAAGCTTGCCCCAGTTTGCCTGGGACATTCCTGATCCTATCCTTGAAAATCCCATGTTCAGGGAAACCCCTTAGTCCTGGGTAGACCAAGGTTGGTGCCATCCTTCTGATTCCCACCTTGACCCATTGCGCTTGGCCTTCCTGAACTCTTAGTACATGAAGGCCGAGAAGAAAGGCTTGTCTCTGTCCGGACCTCCGGTCCCATGGGAGCTGTTGGCTACAGGAGGTGCTCCAAGTATGCCTCTGGCTCCCCAGTCAGTCCTCTGATAGCCCAAGACCAGTCCAAGTGTCAGTATGAAACATGCAAACAAGAACAGAAAAACAAAGTCCCACCAGTCTAGTACATTGCCTGCTTCAGTTTCTTCATGTCTGCCATTCCTCCCAAGCTGTATGCATGTTCCTGGTGCAGATGGTCAACACATGTGTATCATCATGAGTCCACAAGTTTTTGTGCTTATATATATATATTTTTTTACATTTGTCTGCAATCATTTGAGGAGACATAAACATTAAGAAAAAGCATCAGTCAAGTTTATTTCAATAATGTGGGCAGTGGCTTACCTGGAGTGTTTTTGTTTTGTTTTATGATGTATTCTATGGCAGAATGACACAGAGGGAAAGATCGTTCATCAGCTGGTTCACTTCCCAATTGCCTGAAGTGTCCAGGGCTAAATTGGGCCAGGAGCTTGGAATTCCATCTAGTTATCCTACATGGGTGGCAGTAGCTCAAGTACTTGGACCATTTTCTGCTCCCCTCCCAGGTGTGTTAGAAGGGAATTGGATCTAAAAGCACAGTAGCCAAAACTTGAACTGAAAATTTGGTATGAGGTACCATGTAGCAGGTGGTATTTTAACTTGCTGTACCATAACACTGGCCCCAATTCATCTTTTGAAAATGTTTTATTTATTTGAAAGGCAGAGACAGATCTCCCATCCACTGGTTTGCTTCCCAAATGCCCACGCACAGCAGCTGGATGAGACAGCTCTAGGCCCAAAGCCAGGAACTGGGAACTCAGTCTGGGTTCTCCGGTGTGGTTAGCAGGGTCAAACTTTCTGAGCTATCACCTGCAGTCTCTTCAAAGATGCATTAGCAGGAAGCTGGAATTGGGACCAACCGCAGGACTTTTGACCACTGAAACAAGTGCTCACCCCTTCACTGGAGTCTTCACAGCGCTTGAATCTGGGTGAAAATTTTCAAGAGTTCTGTGATTAGAGATGATTTGTATTTATGAAGTCAAAGACTTCTTTTAGGGCGAATGGTTAGCTTAGTGGTAAAGGCACTGGCTGAGATTGCCGCTTCCCATCTTGGAGTGCCTGTGGGTTTGATACCCAGCTCTGGCTCCTGACTATCTTTCTGCTGGTGCAAACCCCAGGAAGCAGCAGGGAAGGCCTAAATGGTTGTGCTCCTGGGAGACCTGGATTGAGCTCCTGGCTTTAGTCAGGTCCCAGCTCAGCCCCTTCCAGGCATTTGGGGAAGAACCAGAGGCTGAAGGTGCTCTTGTCTCCATTCTCTCAGTTAAAAAACATGAGTGTCCTAAGGGTGACACAAGGAGTCCCTTGGTGATGGGCTAATCATGTATCTTGCTGTCTTGACCACAAGGATCTTTTTTTTTTTTTTAAGATTTATTTATTTATTGGAAAGTCAGATATACAGAGAGGAAGAAAGACAGAGAGGAAGATCTTATGTCCGATGATTCACTCCCCAAGTGAGTACAACGGCTGATGCTATGCCGATCCGAAATCAGGATCCAGGAACTTCTTCCAGGTCTCCCACATGGGTGCAGGGTCCCAGGGCTTTGGGCCGTCCTCGACTACTTTCCCAGGCCACGAGCAGGGAGCGGGATGGGAAGTGGAGCTGCTGGGGTTAGAACCGGCGCCCATATGGGATCCCGGCACGTTCAAGGTGAGGACTTTAGCTGCTAGGCCACGCCGCTGGGCCCAACCACAAGGATCTTATATTTGCAATACATAGACTTAAATAGCTAGGTACTGGCCCAGCACAGTAGCCTAGTGGTTAAAGTCTTGGCCTTGCTAGCGCCCGGATCCCATATGGGCACCTGTTCATGTCATAGCAGCCCCACTTTCCACCCAGCTCCCTACTTGTGGCCTCGGGAAAACAGTGGATGATGGCCTAAAACCTTGGGACTCTGCACCCACTTGGGAGATTGGGAGGAGACTCCTGGCTCCTGGCTTACAATCGGCTCAGCCTCAAGTGGCTGTTTGGCTGCTTGGGGAGTAAATTATTGGACAAAAGATCATCTTCTCTATCTCTACTCCAATCTCTATGTCTGACTTTCTGATAAAAATAAGTAAATCTAAAATAAATAATTAAGTAGCTAGGCACAGGTGAATATACAATTAGTGAAATCTGAGTAAGGTCACAGGGTTGTTACTGTCTTCCTGGTGATGGCACTGCAGCCATGCAGGATGTTACACTTAGAACTGAGCAGAAGATACATGGGGTCCATTTTAGTTTTAAAGATTTATTATGTTTATTTGAAAGGCTGAGTGACAGGCAGGGACAGAAAGATCTTCCATGCACCGGTTCATCTACCTGGGGCACACGCATTTCAGCTATCTTTTGCTGCTTTCCCAGACACATTATCAAGAAGTTGGGGCTGCTGGCACAATGGCATAGCAACATAATACTCCGTCTGTGGTTCTTGCGTCCCATATGGGTGCCGGTTCATGTCCCAGCTGTTCCACTTCCCATGCAGCTCCCTGCTTATGACGTGGGAGAGCGGTACAGGATGGCTCGAGTTCTTGGACTTCTACACCCACCTGGGAGAGCCCAAAGAAGCTGCTGGCTGCTGGCTTCAGATAAGCTCAGCTCTGGTCCTTTTGGCCATTTGAGGACTGACCTAGCAGATGGAAGATTCTCTCTGTATATAAAATCTGTCTTTTAAATAAAATCAATCTTTAAAAAAGAGGGGGGTGGTTGGAAATGGAGCAGCTGGGACCCCGAGTGGTGCTCTAATATGAGATGCCTTTGTCACAGTAGCAGCTTAACCAACTGCACCATACTGCTGGCCTCGTGATTTCTTACATCTGCACTGAAGCCATAATTATCATCTTAAAAAAAAAAAGATTTATTTCATAATTAAAAGTTTAGATATTTTAAGAATAACAATGTCTCAGAAAGTAGCTTTTAAATTCTTGTAAGGTACACAGTCATATAATTCATTTTGAATGCCCATTGTTCAGATAGAAGGGAGAAAATGTCAAGGAAAAAAGCTGAGACTACTCATTCATTTCTAAGTCTGACCTTGATCCTAATCACTGATGTCTTCACGAAGCCATTTGCGAAGTAGCCCTGGTGGGGGAACACATCAGCCAGACTGGAGGAAACTCTCGGGAAGTGTAGATTGCCATTAAGTGGTTCAGAATTGCTATTGTGGTTAGCAGGTTAATGGGAGGTTAATGGTAGCCTTTTTGTTAGTGTCATTTCCCTTCCTGGTTGTCAGATTTCTGTGACTTTCCTCTGAGTAGTGGCTTTCAGGCTTTTTAAAAATGTTCTTTTTTTTTTTTGTAATATTTATTTTTATTACAAAGTCAGATATACATACAGGAGGAGAGAGAGAGAGAGAGAGAGAGAGAGAGGAAGATCTTCTGTCTGATGATTCATTTTCCCAAGGTGCCGCAACAGCCAGAGTTGCACCAATCCGAAGTCAAGAGCCAGGAGCCTCAAGCCTCTTCTGGGTCTCCCAAGTAGGTGCAGGATCCCAAGATTTTGGGTCATCCTCCACTGCTTTCCCAGGCCACAGGCAGGGAGCCTGATGGGAAATGGAGCCGCCGGGATTAGAACCAGGGCCCATATGGAATGTCAGCACATGCAAGGCGAGGACTTTAGCCATTAGGCTACTGTGCCAGGCCTATCTATTTATTTCCTAAAACATGGTAATGACTCCAAAGTTAACTTCTCTGTTTTTGACTTACAGTTTGGAGAATCACTACCTTAGCCCATCAGGGGAAGCAGGGTCAGCCCCTGGGTATGGCATTCAAGGCCTTCCCAGCCTGGACCCTACCTGGCCTGTAGCTAAGTGATACATTCAGCGTTTCCTAACCTGCCTCACACTGTCCCTTGTCTAAGCCTTGACTCGTAAATGGCCCCCCTTCTCGGAGTCCTTCCTCTGTTCCTGCTCTCATACACACAGGCATGCTCACACATCTAGTCCGCTGTGCCATTAGTGTATAAGTCACTGTCCCTGTTTCTTCAGCGTTGTCCTCAGTTCACAATGTTATTTGCTTGAAATTTTCCTTGGGTCTGCATACTTTTTTAATTATTATTATTATTAGTGTGAAATTGGAAGAGTTACAAAGAGGGAGAGAGACAGAGATTTTTCCATATACTGTTTCACTTCCCAGATAGCTCCAATAGCTGGGGCTGGGTGAGCCCGAAGCCAAGGACCCAAGTCCTTGAGCCATATTCTGCTGCTGCATTCCCAGGCCATTAGCAGGGAGCTGAATTGGAAATGAAGCAGCTGTGACACAAACCAGAATCCATATAGTGTGCAGGCCCTACAGGAGGTAGCTTTACCTGCTGCACCATAGCACCAGCCCTGTGGATATCCTTTGGCAGCTGCCTCGGCAGCGCTGCTGGCTTGCTTCACTGTGTTGCAGGCATGTTGCGGGTGTGCCTGCTTGGCCAGAGTTGTGTTTTTGCTGCTAGGTGGTTCTTGTCTCACTGAAATGGTGAGCCCCATTTTCGCTGAAACATAATGCAAGTAAAATCTGTTAAATTATCATACTGATTAGAGAAATGAGCCACAGGCAACTAAGCTTTTTTTTTTTTTTAATTTAATCTAATTTAATTAAAAGAAAAAAAAATTTTTTGAGAGTGCAAGCTAGCTTCTACCTGCTGGTTCTCTAATCAGATACCTGTAACAGTGGAGGCTAGCTCCAGGAGCCGGCAGTCCAGTCCAGGTCTACCTGGTTATCCGAGTACTTGAGCTGTCACTTCTGCCTCCTAGTGTCTGCAGCCGCTGCACTGGCAGGAAGCTTGAGTCAGGTGCTGGAACCAAGAATCACATCCAGGCACCACAGGCTGGGACACAGGCATCTTCACTAAGCTCAACTTCCAAGAGAGTCAAGTTGTCAGAGTCCTCTGGTCAGCCTTGTGCTTCTCATCCTTACAATTTTTCAGATTCAGCCTTAGGAGCAGGCATCCCGAGGGTGCTGAGCTGTGGGTTAAGGGCAAAGGGCAGCTGACCTGGGCAACTGTGTCTCGCATCACAGTTTACTACTGGGGTTCATACATACCCTTTGTGAGGACATTTTCCCTTTGCTTCTTACAGGAAGGTGGTTTGTCATGGCTCTAGGAAGTCACCTGCCCAACTTGCTCCTGGTTCTGGCATTTAAGTCCTCAGAAAAGCTAATATTCGGCTGTGTAGCAAAAATCAGAGGGTGCCCCTATCCTGTTGGACAACAGCTTTCATAGCCAAGTCTGCTAGATGGGAAAACCAAACAGCGGGCTAGCCTCACCCAAGGAGTTTGGATCCACTAGCAGGGCCGCCTGCCACTGCAGACAGTTCTGGTGGCTTCCAAGTGTCTCTAAAGAGAGTCCCCAAAGCTAGTGGACATTGGCCATGAGAAGAAGAATTAGGGGTCCTCCCAAGTGCTTTCCAACTTTTGATCCTTTTGATTGCTTTTTTTGTTTTGTTTTGTTTTAACAAGAAAATGTAGTTCCCTTGTCAAGTGTTAGATGTCCAGCACGTTGGTCCTTTTTTTTTATCTTTCTGTTTTAAACTTTCTGTTCTCTGAGCTCAGCCACTTTTGCTTCTCCCTTTCCCTTGTGGAGGCCCTGCCGCCATTGAGTCTTTGGACCTACTGTCAGCCAGACAACTGCACTTTGTGCCTACCCACCCACCTACCAAGCCAAGCCTGCAATTCCTGTGACATTTTTGTGTGAATGAATGTAGGCCGACAGTATATGGGGCTTAAAGTTTCTGTTGACATCCTTTAAAAAAAAGATTTATTTATTTTATTGGAAAGGCAGATGTACAGAGAGGAGGAGAGACAGAGAGGAAGATCTTCCTTCCAATGATTCACTCCCCAAGTGGCCACAATGGCTGGTGCTGCGCTGATCCAAAGCCAGGAACCAAGAACTTCTTTCCGGGTCTGCCACGTGGATGCAGGGACCCAAGGCTTTGGGCCATCCTTGACTGCTTTCCCAGGCCACGAGCAGGGAACTAGAAGGGAAGTGGAGCAGCCTGGGCATGAACCGGCTCCCACATGGGATCCTGGCATGTGCAAGGCAAGGATTTAGCCACTAGGCCATTGCGCCTGGCCATTGTAGTCTCTTTTCTTGATTATCAAAAAAGTTTGGAATTGAACTTTGACTAATACCAAGTTTTCTTTTGTATTGAAGGCTGTTTTTGATGCTTGGAAGCTGTCTTCAACTTTAAGGATGGTAATGAATCTTTGCCTTCCACAGTTCAGACCCAGAATTCACTGCAACAAGGTAAACAAAACAAATACATACACGTAAACATATGATCTGATCATGCTTTCCCCAAGTTCCTGCTGTGGATATGTGGACTTGATTCAGGCCTCCTGGACTTTGACCCTCACTGTTTGCAATTCCTCCAGCAGGTACCTGGGCAAGCCTGGGCCAGGCTCCCAGCTAGTCAGAGTCCCAGTGTAAGGTGAGCTGTGGCTGGTCTGGTGCCAAGCCAGCTTTCCCCTTTGATGAAGGATTTCAGTCCTACCAGAGCAGAGAGAGATACTACTTCCCACACACACCACTTCTTGCTAGAGTTAATTCTTGTACTTGTTCTTTGGATTCCTTGTTGCTTGTTCTTTGAATTAAACTCCTTTCCTGGGCCTCCAGCACAGAGCCTGGGTTTGAGGATTCAGAGAGAAAAACTGAATTCCCCCTTCCATGTGGAGCCTTGCACACAGTGTGCTGTTCCAGGTTTCCAGATGGCTGGGCCCACTCCATCAGACAAGGAGCTCTTAAAATTGCCCTGGGTTTTAACAAGTACTGACAATACTAAAAGAGAAAGTTTCTTATAACCCACACCGTCTGTACTTTGACTGTCTTCAATTCTCTATACTCTCTTTTTAAAGACAAGTTTCTTTTCCTAGGTTTACAAGAAGCTTGCTATAATGCATTTTTTTTTTTTTGAGAAAATGTTACAATGGGTAGAGTCCAGTTATGAAACTGAGAAGCTAAATAAATGTTGTTTTTCCTTTACTCTGTTTTTTATATGTAAGTTTTAAAAAGATTTATTTTATTTTTATTGGAAAGTCAGGTATACAGAAAGGATGAGAGACAGAGAGGAAGTTCTACCATCCGTTGCTTCACTCCCCGAGTGGCTGCAACAGCCAGAACTGTGCCAGTCCAAAGCCAGGAGCCCAGAGTCTATCCCATGTCTCCCACACGGGTGCAGGGTCCCAAAGCTTCAGGCCATCCTTGACTGCCTTCCCAGGCCACAAGCAGGGAGCTGGATGGGAAGTGGAGCTGCCAGGATTAAAACCAGCGCCCATATGGCATCCAGGAGCATTCAAAGTGAGGACTTTAGCCGCTAGATTACTGCACTGGGCCCCTTTACTCTATTTTTTTCTCTGTCCTCTTAAAATAAAAGAGTCCACTAGTATATATGCCCCCATTTCAGAGAGATGCTATTTGAAGGAATTTTGGGTTATGTTGGGCAGGATTTGGTTCCTTGTGTGTTTCAGGTTGGGCAGCCCTTCAAGATGTGATTATTCTCCATCCTCTGCAACCCGCATGGGAGACACTCATAGAAGATGCGCATGGGAGACCCACACTGACTCCCTGGCTTCAGGCTTCACCCTGCCCCAGCTCTGGCATTTGGAGAGTGAGCCAGGCAGTGGAAGATCTTTCTCTTTGTCACTCTGTGCTTGACCTAATTTGGGATTTGGGGCGCTTGTACCCCTCCCAAAATAAATGTCTTGGGTGGTTCTAATAGAGAATATATGTATTTTTGAAGACTTATTTATTTTTATTGCAAAGTCAGATATACAGAAAGGAACAGAGATAAAAATATCTTCCATCCGATGATTCACTCCCTAAGTGACCACAACAGCTGGTGCTCTGCCGATACGAAGCCAGGAGCCAGGAACTTCCTCCAGGTCTCCCACGTGGGTGCAGGGTCCCAAGGCTTTGGGCCATCCTCCACGGCTTTCCCAGGCCACGAGCAAAGAGCTGGATAGGAAGCAGTGCTGCAGGGATTAGAACCAGTGCCCATATGGGATTCCAGAGCATTCAAGGCAAGGACTTGAGCTGTTAGGCCATGGCGCCGAACCCGAGAATATTTTAAAATGAAAAACTTGCAACTTCATTTAAAGTTGTTTTAGAAGTGGCAGACTCTTAAGTGCTGATTATCTTCATGTGTCTCCATATGTCTCATGTTTCATTCAATGTAGATATCAGCTGATGGTTATGAAGTAGAAAATCTCATCTCTGAAGACCCCACAAAGAGAAGTCATGGCTTTAGGACAGAGTATTTCATTAAGCCACCCGTCTACGTGATCGTGTCCTTTCCCTTTAATGTGGAAATCTGCAGGATTAACATAGACCTCACAGCCGG
This sequence comes from Ochotona curzoniae, assembly GCF_017591425.1. NCBI lineage: Eukaryota > Metazoa > Chordata > Mammalia > Lagomorpha > Ochotonidae > Ochotona > Ochotona curzoniae. The sequence continues at coordinate 18,044,776 of NW_024465894.1, read as the reverse complement.
AGGAGGTCAGAGTGCCACCGGCTTGGAAGTTTACACGTGTGCCTCGGCCAGCAGAGCATCTTGGAGCACACCTCGGGGCGAGGCCCTGGACCTGGCAGATCCACTTGTCCCAGACAGGGAGGCCTTCACTTTGGTGGGCAAAGTCTTGCTGAAGAACCAGAACCAAATAGTGTTCAGCCACAGGGGCTTCAAGGCCAGACCCCCTTTCAGCCCAGTGCAGGTCACTCTCCCCTCACCTGCTGTTGTGGCCCAGGAGCTTTGGAATAAGGGGGCTCTGTCCCTGAGCCAGGTGGCCCACCTCAAAGTCTGCATCACTCACATGACAGGTGGCGGCGTCCCTTGCATCAAACGGTTGGAAGTGTGGGGTCAGCCGGCCAAGACCTGTTCCCAGGAGCTGATAGACAGCATCCTGCTGGCAGCTTCTGAGAGCCTGCCCCAGGACGTGGCTCCTCATGCCTCAGCATTGCCCATGGAGAGTGACTGTGAGCCCGCAGGCCAGACTCAGGACCAGCAGGCTCCCTCCAGCCTACAGGAGTTGGCAGAAGTGATCCAGGACGTGCCCGAGGAGTTCCTGGATCCCATCACCCTGGAGATCATGCCCTGCCCCATGCTGCTGCCATCGGGCAAGGTCATCGACCAGAGCACACTGGAGAAGTGCAACCGCAGTGAAGCTGTGTGGGGCCGGGTGCCCAGTGACCCTTTCACTGGGGTAGCCTTCACGCCCCACTCCCAGCCCCTGCCTCACCCTGCCCTGAAGGCCCGGATTGACCACTTCCTGCTGCAGCACTCCATCCCTGGCTGCCACCTGCTGGGCAGGGCACAGACTGCATCAGCCGTGACCCCTTCTTCCATTGCTCTGCCCTCTCGCAAGAGGAAGATGGAACCGACTGAACAGGCACCAGGCTGCAACCTTGGTGTGAATGCCTCCTGTTTTTCTACCATGAACCCTCCAGTCTTAGCCACTACCTCAGAGCACACCTCTAAGAAAATGAAAGCCCGCAGTGAGCTCAGCTTCCCACTCATGGACTGTTCAACAGGTAACCTACCACCCTGTGTCCGTGGCCCCTTGCCATCTTGCTCTTTCCAGTGATGCCACCTGGTGTCACTGCCCTCTGCCTTAGGCTTGCTGGATGAAGTTCCTGACTGGTGCCCAGGAATCCACTTGATGGCCCAAGTACCCTCATTCCTCCGCATGCAGCTCCATCGCTCTATCATCAGCCTGGAAATGTTCCAGGGCGCTGCCAGATTAGCATGTTTCCTCCCAACCCACCTGGTACAGGCTTCTGGCTGCGTGCTTGCTCTTCTGCCCAGTGATACACTCACTGGCCGCTCTGCTTTCCTGGGACTCCCTTCCTGTGTTTTGGCCAGGGCAACAGTTCTTATTTGAAGCCTCTGATTGCAGCTGCTAGAAGAGAAGCCCTGTTGAGAAGCTGTTCTCATGTCAGCGTGGTTGAATCCCAACCACTCAGCACTTCAGGTCCAGCTTCCTGCTGATGTACCTGGGAGGTGACAGATGATGGCCCAAGTACTTGATCCTGCCACTTGCGTGGCAGACCCACACTGACTCCCTGGCTTATGGCTTCACCCTTCCCCAGCCCTGGCTACTGCAGATATTTAGAAAGTGAACCAGCAGATGGAAGATCTTTCTGCTTATCACTTTGCCTTTCAAATAAATAAATCTTTAAAAAATTTTCAGAAAATAGAGAAAAATCAGTAAACTTTCATCATTATAAAATTGAAACGGAGGTTCACTAATTATATTTTTGGAAAATGAGGTAAGAATTCAAAGTTAGTTTCAATAGAAAAATCTATCACGAAATCTGAGGCTAGCGTAGATTTCTTATTATAATCAATATAATCATGTAGGTTAAAAGTTGTACAAATATGTGCACGTTTGTGATTATCTTACTCTTTTTTTTTTTCCCCCACAAATCTTACTTGTTTATTGAAGAGACAGATGGAGAGCCCTCATCTGCTGCTTCACTCACCAAATAGCTACCATGGTCAGAGCTGGGCCAGACCCTGAGGAGGAAGAATCCAGGACTCCCACATGGGTAGAAGAGACACCCCGCCCTCCCCCCAATCACTGAACCATTGCAGTTGCCTCTCCTGCATGTTAGCAGAAACCTGGAGTCAAGTCAGACTCAGGTATGAAGCCCAGTTACTCTGACATAGGGCGCCAATGGGAGCCAGGCACACACATAGCTCCCATGTGCTGGTTCACACTCCTCACATGCCAGCAGCAGCCAGGGCCAGGCCAGGCCAAAGCAGAAGCCAAGAACTCAGCCCTGCTCTGCCCCGTGGTTAACAGGGACTCAGCTGCTTGAACCATCACGGGCCTTTGCTTCCGGGCTTTGCATTAGCTGGAATGCTGGAGTTGGGTGCAGAGTCAGTGCTTGACCTAGGCACTCAGATATGGATTGTAGATATCCAAAGTGATATCTTTTTTTGAGATTTATTTTATTTACTTGAATGACAAAAATAGACACACAGAGAAAGAAATCTTCCATCCACTGATTCTCTAAATGACCGCGGTGACTGGGGCTGAATCACACTGAAGCCAGGAACCAGAAACTCCATCTCTGCCTCCTGTTTAAGTGGCAAGGGCCAAACACTTGGGCCATCCTTCACTGTTTTGCCAGGTACATTAGCAGGTAACTGGATCAGAAATGGAGCAGCAGGCTGGAACTGGTGCTCGTCTGATATGCTAGTGTTGCAGCCAGCCACTTAGGTTGCTACAGCACAATACCGGCCCCGAAATGTAAATCTTCACCTTTATACCAAACATGTGACCCCGGATGCAGCATCTTAACTCCTGGACCAGATGCCCAGCCCTGTGTATTAGTGTCTAACTAGGGTTTTTGCATTCATTAATGAGCACAGACTGGTTACGTATGTTTATTTGTGCCATCTTTGTTAAAGTTTTAGTACCAGTGATTTTGCTCCTTAAAAATAGGCCAATGCCTATTTGTACAGGTTCAGACACCTGTACAATAGCAGCATCCCATATAGGTACAGATTTAAGTCCTGACTGTTCTGCTTCCCGTCTAGACCCCTGCTAATGCACTTGGGAAGGCAGCAGAGGATGGCTGAAGTGCTTGAGCCATCATACTTCAGACCCAAAAGCAGCTCAGGCCTCCTGCCTTTGGCTGGGGCATAGCTCTAGCTGTTGTAGCCATTTGGGGAGTGAACCAGTGGGTGCAAGATCTCTCTCTCTCTCTCTCTCTCTCTCCCCCTCTCCACCCCCCTCCTATCCTCCTCCCTTTTACCTTTCAAATAAGTACAATTTTTTGGATACATTAGAAGTTTTCCTAAATTTTTAGAAAAATTTCTTTTATTTCAGTAGTGTGGAACAATTTCATAGTGTTACCATCATCTCATGTGTATTCTTCCACTAGAATCCCCTGGTGATGACAAGTGTGTGGCACTTCTGGAGGAGAGCCCTTCAACAAGTTTTTCTTTTCCTTCTCTAACAGGCTATGCAAATAGTGCGCTAAATGGTTATGTCTGTGTCTCTGGTCTTAGGAGTAAATTTCCGTTAATGCGACCCCCAGACTCCCAAATCATCTGAGGTGCAGTGGGGTGAGCAAGGACAACATCTGTAGACCACAATGTCTGCTTGCAAAGGTCTCAGTGGAACTGGCCTTGACACAGTTGGTGACATGGGACCATCCTGACCAGTGCTTCTTCCAGTCCCTAAGCCAGCACCTTGTGTCCCACCAGCTGTAGACAGAATGGCCCACTCCCCTCTCTGGAAGAGTCTGGCAAGTCCTGCGACCAGGAAGATGACCAGGCCTTTCCTAGGCAGCTGTCCCCTTCCTCTGTAACCCCATCCTGATTCCATAGCGTGGCTTTCTGTTGACCACATTCAAGGAGTTCCCCAGGTCGTGCAGTCTCAGTGAGGTCTTAGTTACTCTGCTTGCTAACAGCTGCTCTGGTTTCTTAGCAGAGAGGACAGGATTTGAGTATGCAAGCAGGCAGCCCAGCAGAACAGGGTCCCAGAAGGGAGGAGGTGGGGAAAGAGACTGAGAGGCTGCTGGTGGAGGAAGTCAGGCTAGGGGCCCCAGAGCAGCACCACTGCAGGCATTTACTTACCCATCCTTTCCTTGGCTAGCAGGGATGCAATTAGAAAGACAGGTGAAGGGCCTGGCACAATAGGCTAGGGACTAAAGTCCTTGCCTGGCATGTGCCAGAATCCCATATGTGGGCACTAGTTCATGTCCGAATGCTCCACTTCCCATCCAGCTCCCTGCTTGTGGCCTGGGAAAACAGTCGAGGATGGCCCAAAACCTTGGGACCCTGCACTCATGTGGGAGACCTGGAAGAGGCTCCTGGCTCCTCGCTTCGGATCAGTTCAGTTCCAGCCGTTCCAGCCACTTGGGGAGGAAACAAGTGGATGGAAGATTCTCTCTGTCTCCTTCTCTCTGTAAATCTGCCATTCCAATAAAAATAAATAAATCTTAAGAAAAAAAAAAGGGTGCAGTACAGCAGTGGGGCCATGAGGGGGCCCACACCCACCCTGCTGTGTACCCAAGGGAAGGACAGCTGGAGCAAAGCTTGGGACCTGCGGGGCTGGCTGGGTCCCTGGCTGACTCCACTGTCCATTCTGTCATCACGGTCCAGCTAAAGACCACAGCAGGAGGTCTCCATGTTGATGTGTACTTGTAGCCAGAAGCACCATCTTCATTCTTTGGTGGGAACTCTCTGGATAGTGTGGTCTGCATCTCTCAACAGATCCAGTGTCCCATGAGCAGAAGCTGTCACAAAGCTTGGAAATCGCCTTGTCATCCACACTTGGCACCATGCCCTCCTTCACAGCCCGACTGACCAGGGGACAGCTCCAGCAGCTGGGCACCAGAGGGACCAGCCCTTCGGGGAGGCTGGGCAACAGCTCAGGTACCAAGGGCCTCAGGCTAGGAGGAGGCCTGTTTGCTGGGATTATCTTGGGGGGGGGGGGGGGGGCGAGGGCTTGATTGTTGGCAAGAGATGCTTCCCTTTGGCAACCCTTGGTTCTGTGGACTTGAGGCCTGGCCACACTGTACTGGGACTTTTGATAAGGTGTACTCATTTCTCTCCTCTGAGGATTGTAGTTTTTCCTGTTCTGTTTGTTTTCCCAATGTCATCTCTCTGCCAGCTGGCAGCTGAGCTATTCCGTGTGCCCACAAAGGGAGGGTGGACTGGAATGTGCCTCTCCTCTCCTCCTGAAAGAGGAGTGGCAGCTGCCTTGGCCCATGTGGTTAGATGACCCTGGGTCTCACTGTCTGGCATAGCAGCCAGGCTGAGGTGGGAGGGCATGACTGGCATGTCGGGGCCTCTGGGATGTAACCTGGTGTGGCTGATGGTAAGTCGAGCGCTTGGCTCACCCAGGCATGGCCCGTGTCTCCTGCCCTTGCCTGGGTCCCAAGCCATCTTCCTGTCCTCTTCTCTTTCCTGTCTCTCTGTCTCCCCTTCCTGCACGTTCTTATTCGTCCCCACTCTGCTGTTCTCAAGGACCTGCCTTGTAAAGTGACCAGTGATTTCCCTGGCCCCCCACGTGCTGGTCACCACCTCAGTGGTCCGTGCCCCACCTGCATGTCACTGCCCTCAGGGGTGTGTTCCCCCCACACGCTGGTCAGCACCATTGCAATGGCATGTGCTGGAGCAGCCTGCCCAAGTCACCCTCTCTCTGGCATTCTGAGGGTAGCACTCCTTCTCTCATGCCCTCAGTTCCCATTGCCAGCTTCCTTCTCTCACCCTGGGACCTGGATCCTCTGCTGTTGTCACTCAAGAGAGAGCCCTCACCCAGGAATGCTGTGTCCCCCACAGCTCTTGCCTCCCTGACAGGCTGCTCAGTGTCTCCTCGTTCTGAGCTGCTCGTGCCAGCCTCCGAGCTCTCCCTGGATCCAGTCCGTCGTCCTGACCCCTCCCTGTTGCCCCAGCAGGACAAACAGCACCTTATCCCAGCCTGCAGGCCCCTAACTTGGGAGTCATCTGTGGCTTCTGTCCACATCAGGTCCTCCACACACTCCCTCAGAATAGATGTTGCGTCAGTCTTGCCGTCTGATCCTCTCAGTTCCTACATTCCCACCCTGCCTTTTTGCTGGATGCCGCAGAAGCATCCAAGACAGCCGACCACCCTTGCAGGAGTCAGAGGGCGCCCCCCGTGAGCTCTCTCCCACCCTGTGCCATTTGCTGCTTTTCCCTTTTCCAGTTGCATCTCACAATTTCAGTTGTTTGGGAGCTTGTCCTTTGTCATGGTCCTGGCAACCTGACTCGGGAAAGTGGCTTTGCTGGGAGGATAGGAAGGGGCAGGTCTGCATGCCCTCCCAGCAGTTGTGGGAGTTGAGGTAACTGAGGGAGGTCCCCCAAGCTCCCTGCTGCCCATTCCTCCCAGGTCACTGGAGGCAGGAAGTGTGTGTGTCCCCAACCACAGCACAGCCTTCCCTAACCCTGGCCTCTCTTTCCTCCCTGATTTCCACAGAGCAGTCTGACAGCGTCCTGGGCCCCAAGTGCATCTCCTGCGACCGAGTGTTTTCTCCCTACTTCAGAAAGGAGCCGCTGTACCAGCTTCCCTGTGGCCACCTCCTGTGCCGGCCCTGCCTGGGCGAGAAGCAGCGCTCCATGCCCATGGTGTGCACAGCCTGCCAGCGGCCATTCGGCAGCCAGGACGTGCTGCGGGTCCACTTCTGAGGGGGTGCCTCAGCCAGGGGCTGCTCGGAGCTGCCTTTTCCTTCCCAGAGGGCTTTCCTCTGTCACCTCACAGTGTAGCACACCTATTCCTGCTTAAGTGGCAACAGGATAACAAAGCCATAGGCTGGACCAGCCAGCTGGGCCTGCCCTCCTGTGCCTCCCAGCCAGAGCCCAGGGTCTGCTGGTGCCAGCTTGCTCTTGCCCAGAGCCCCGAACGTGGGCAGTGTGAGCGCCTCCCCTGCAGGGTCGCCTGCAGAGAGCCGGTGGCAGGGGCTGTGGAGTGCCTGACTCAGCCGTCATGCGCAGCCGCTGCAAGCCTTAATAAAGTGACAGTGACGTCCGCTGTGGTTTCCTCCTAGCAGAGTACCTGTCTGTGTCGTCACACTCAGTCCCCCGTGATACACAGCACAGCTGTCACAGGGCAGCCAGCTGTTCATATCACATTGGAGCTCAGCACCGTCCTATTGTGAGGTTCAGGGTTCCCGCCCGCAGCTCTGCAGGTGGCTGGGTGGATGGTGGGGGGTAGGGGCGCCCAACTCCCCACTGGTCAGGCACCAGCAGTGAGCTCAGCCTGGCACCAGCAGTGAGCTCAGCCTGGCACCAGCAGTGAGCTCAGTGAGCACTGCCCTCTTAGGATGCGTGTGCACAGTGCAGGGAAAATCCTTGCTTTTAGACATTTTTTTTGTTTACATTCAAAATTGAGTCTTACGGCGCCTCAGATGGAGAGTATGTGACAGCACATGGATTGTAGCCCTAGAACATGTCCAAAAATGGACCCCGCTCCTCCTGACACCCTTTGATTGTGTTTGGGCGGCGGCGTAGTCCAGAGCATCCCACACAGGCCCTGGGGACTGGCCCAGAGCCGCCCACTCCTGCTCCCTGCAGGAATGCAGAGCACTCAGGTTGGGCTTTAGATCCCAGGGGCTCACTTTGTCCCCAAGGCGGCTGCAGGGAGGCAGTGGCCTCTTTGCCTCCCTTTCCTGCTGGGGCCCTGGTGGCTGTGGCAGGAGTGCTTGTTAGGGATAGGCCTGCAGTCTCAGGTGAACAGCCCACTTCCCCTGCAGCTACTGCCCATCCTCAAAGCCCTCAAACTCTGGCTTCCTTCTTTGGGCAGGATGAGCTGCCTGTCTACCCCAAAACCCCAGCGCCCATCTGCAGGGGCCTGGAGACCTGCATTCCAGTCAGGGTCTGGCTCCCTAAGAAGCCATAGTAGGAAAGCAGACCCTGATTTGGGCCCTGGTGAAGCCACCCACACACCTGCAAGATGGGCCACTTATATCTTAAGACTAAAAAGAAGTAGGCTCCTCTCTACAGCCTCGTTGCTAGCCACATGCGAAGCCCTGTTGAACCGTCTCTCCCTAGAAAACACGAACAAGACTTCCGTTGCTGCCAGCCTGCTCCAGGGCGAGTTTATTTCTCACTGGAGCCTGGGGCCAAGCACAAAGCCTGTTCGTGGGAACCCACAGAGTTCAACTCCACAGACCAGGACCTGCAGCCTTGCCACTTCCCGGCTGCACTACGGAGAGTCTGCACGCACGCTCCTGCACACAGGGTTTGCAGGACATGAGTCTCTTCCCTGTATGGAACCGTGTACTCCAGGGAGGCACCGTGTCTGCTGGTGGCATGCTGTCCCGGGGGCCTCTGGGAGCAGAAGGCAGGACTGCAGTGGTGTAGCATGGTGTAGCGTGGGGAGGCAAGCAGCCTCCTGTCTCCAGATCATCCCCACTCAAGGGACGCAGGGACATAACCTGTTCATCTGCCCCGTGGGGCCACGGCCTCATTCGCAGGGGCTGAGCCATAGCAGCTGTGGTTCCGCTCCAGTGGCCCCTTCAGCTCAGAATGTGGGCGGGTGCAGGCACAAACGAGTTCTGGGCAGAATTAGTCCTGGAGATAGAAGAAATAGAAGAACCAAATCGCCAGGAAGAAGAGGAGCAGCTGCTCGGTGCTCACGGCGTAGCCACCTGTCTCCCCACAACTGGATGACCGGCTTCTGCAGCTCCTGGTTCCCGGGGCCGGGTAGCTGCCCCTAGCCCCGCACCTGTCCTGCTTCTTCCTGTGGGTCTCCAGCTTGAGGTCACTCAGCTGCTGAACTCTTTTCCATTCACCAGAAATGGGTCCTTCTGACGCCTGGGCTGCTAGAAGTAGGTCTGCAGACAAAGAGAGCTCTCCCTAGAGGGACCCGCCCACACGGCCACAACACAGCCTCCCCCTGTGGCATTGTGACAATGGGCTGCTTGCCATTGTGATGGCCACAAGGGTGGGGGATGGGGCTGCTGCATGGTCCTCTCTCCACAGATCCCCTGTGGACAGTCTGTGAACAGGACCCGGGCTGGCACCGGCTCCTGCTGTCACCTCATGGGGCTACATTCCTAGTGCACAGCAACAGCTTCAGTTCTGGGTTGGAAGGGAGTGGCTGGGCTGGGAATTGCCACAAGCCACACTGGTCAGCGTGATGGGCTCCAGCCACCTGCCACTATTTAGTTAAAAGTAAATAAAGTACAGAACTAGGGACCGGCGCAATGGCTCAGTGGCTGAATCCTCACCTTACACACTTCAGGATCCTGTACGTGTGCTGGTTCATGTCCAGGCTGCTTCGCTTCCCATCCAACTCCCTGCTTGTGGCCTAGGAAAGCAGTAAAGGATGGCCCAAAGCTTTGGGATCCTGTACCCATGTGGGAGACCCAGAGGAAGCTCCTGGCTCCTGGCTTTGGCTCAGCTCCTGCTGTTGTGGCCACTTGGGGAATAAAGCAGCAGACAGAAGGTCGGTCTTTCTTTCTGTAAATCTGATTTTCCTTTTCAGATTTTTTTTCTTATTATTATCATTGGAAAGGCAGATATACAGAGGAGGAGAGACAGAGAGGAAGATCTTCCGTCTGATGGTTTACTCCCCAAGCAACCGCAATGGCTGGTGCTGAGCCAATCTGAAGCTAGGAGCCTGGAGCTTCTTCCGGGTCTCCCAGCAAGTTGCAGGGTCCCAGGGCTTTGGGTTGTCCTCAACTGCTTTCCCAGGCCATAAGCAGGGAGCTGGATGGGAAGTAGAGCTGCCGGGATTAGAACCAGCGCCTATATGGGATCCTGGCACGGTCAAGGCTAGGACTTTAACCACTATGCTATTGCACCAGACCCTCCAGATTTGTTTTCATTGGAAAGATTTACAGAGAGAGGGAGAGACAGAGAAACCTGGAAAGGAATGGTGCAGAGGCCTGTGTTGTGGCATAGTGAGTTAACCTGCTGTTTGGAATAATACCTGCTTGCCATATTGGAGTGCCAGTTCTGGTTTAGGTTGGGAGTGAACTAACCATTATTTCACAGATAGATCAAAAAAAAAAAAAAAAGAAAAAGAAAAGAAAAACGGGCTCTGAAACTGCAGCTAGCATTTCTCTAGAGCCAATTACTGTGCAGGTCAGCGGTCAGCCGAGGGTACAGGAGAGAAACCTCCAGGTTGAAACGTGAGCAGAGTGCCCATCGGGTGACTGCTGCCAGCCCATGTGGAGGCCCTGAGTGTTCTGGAAGGCTGCCTGGGCTGAGGGGACTCCACACAGCCCTCGGCCTGCGTGTGCCGCCCAGAGGTGGGGTCGGAAAGAGAACCGGGCCTTAGGGAAACCACGCGTGGACTCCAACCTCCGGAGCCCTGTGTGGTCGCCGGACGGCAGCGTGAGGGTGGAAGGGACATTGGCACTCTAGTCAGAAAGGACTGGTGAACCTGCAGGCCAGGGGTGGCCTGGGGCCGGGACGCCATCTACACTGGCGAAGCGGACTGGGTTTGAAAACCACGGGGTAGAGGGGCTGGGCTGCCCCACCCCCCCTCCACCTGCCTGCCCGGGTCCAGGGTGCCCTCCCCGGGACCCACGCCGCTCTGACTAACTCAGCCGAGGAAATGCAGCCCCATGGCTCATTAATTAGGAAGTCTGTAATTAGCCGGCTCGGCGACCGGGCCTCCCGAGGGAGAAGCCTGCTTCCTCCCGCCCCGGAGACCTGCTAGCCCAATGAGATGCGGGGCACGTTCCCGCCCGCGGAGCCGGAGAACTTCGGTAATGACCGAGAGGAAGGGCGGGAAGCACCCCAACCATCTGCGGGAGCCGCCAGGGTGCAGCCTGGGGCGCTGGGGGGCCGACCCCCGCCAGGGCTGCGATCCCGCTCCCTCCCGCAGGGACACTACCTCCCCGCCCCGGGCGACTTTAGAGATCTGAAACCTTAGCTTTCTCCGTTCCTCCCGACCCCATTCCACCGCGACCACTGAGAAGCAACGACAGAAAATAACAACAAAACCCAATAACTTTATTTGCAAGGCGAGAGCTTCCATACACTGGTTCGCTGCTCAAGTGGCTGGGCCAGAGCGGGAGCAGGTGTCCCACGTGGGTGGCAGAGCCTTCCCTCTGGCCTCCCAGGCACTGCATGAGCAGGAAGCTGGAGTGTGGGGCTGGAGCCAGTGTGACGGCAACATGGGTGTCCTCACTGCTGGGTTATACACATCGGTTCTTGGAAGCTATTTTAAATTGTCAGGTGCCAGCAGCCCACCTGCCTCTGAGGCCAGAGCTGGACTCTTCTGCTTGGGGCTACGTCAGCCAATAGAGCATGGCAGGATTGGTCCCGTGTGGTGTCTGAGTTTGTCATAAATGCCATATCACCGCCTCCTCATTTTCTATTTAGAGCATTCACTTAAAAAAAAAAGATTTATTTATTTTTATTGCCAAGTCAGATATACAGAGAGGAAGAGAGACAGAGAGGAAGATCCTCCATCCAATGATTCATTCCCCTAGTGTCTGCAATGGCCACAGCTGAGCTTAACCAAAGCTAGAAGCCAGGAGCTTCTTCCAGGTCTCCCACGTGGGTGCAGGGTCCCAAGGCTTTGGGCCATCCGCCACTGCTTTCCCAGGTCACAAGCAGGGAGCTGGATGGGAAGCGGGGCTGGAATTAGAACCAGCGCCCATGTGGGAACCCAGAACGTTCAAGGTGAGGACTTTAGCTGCTAGGCCACCGTGCCGGGCCCAGGAGCGCTTCTTCTTCAGTAGACACCAGTCCCACAGACAGTGCCGGGACCAGAAGGGAATCAGGGAGCCCTGAGGCTCTGGGACCACAGAGCTCCAGCCCTGTGGGGAGCCCCTGTTGGGACTCCAGGCAGTGTGTGTGTGAGGTGGCTGCATCGTAGGTGGGCTGTCAGGACCCTGGCATCCTTGTGCAAGGAACTGGGTCCCACTGCCCTCTAGTCCCACAGCTCCTGGTCCTGCAAGCTCCCATGTTGTGCTGCTCCCAGGTCTGGCGGCTCCCCAATCCCTTGACTCCCCTGTTTCCCTGTGCCAGTGTGGGTGAGGAGGCTTCCTTTGCTGCAGGGCACAGTAGTTAGAGGAGGAAAACCCAACTGCTGAGGCTGAGGACCGCACTGGCACACAATTGGCAGGTGCAAGGCGGACTTTCAAAGCAATTTTAAAATTTACGTTCATTTTGGGCTGTAACCTAGTGGTTAAAGTCCTCGCCTTGCTTGCACTAGGATCTCATATGGGTGCTAGTTCGTATCCTGGCTGATCCACTTTCCATCCAGCTCCCTGTTTGTGGCCTGGGAAAGCACTCAAGGACGACCCAAAGCCTTGGGACCCTGCACCATCGTGGGAGACCCAGAAGAAGCACCTGGCTTTGGATCAGAGTTCAGCCCAGCTGTTGTGGCCACTTGGGGAGCAAACCAGCAGATAGAACATCTTTCTCTCTTCTCTGTAAATCTCCCTTCCCAATAAAAATAACTTTTTGGGAGTTATTTTAAAGGGAGGCAAGACTCTTACCCATAAAACAAAATCTATTTACATTCATTTTATTTGAAATGGAGACACACTTGGTGTGAAGCTGTGTGTGTGGAGTGGTCACAGGAGTCAGGGCTGCAGCAGGCTGAGACCCGGGGCTGGAACTCCAGCTGGGTCTCCCGCGAGCATGGCAGGGACCCAACACTACAAAGCTGGAGTGGGGAACCTGGGCCCTGAGGTACCAGATGAGGAGGTGCAGACCCCAGATCTCCTCCACTGCTTTTGCTCTACCTGCTGCTGCCACCAGGTGCGCCCACCTCACCCATGGCACCTCGTGTACCTGGAGCCCTGAGAAGGCAGGCAAGGACATGGGACACTCCTCGGAGCCACACCCCCCGCGCAGAGTCAAAGAGGGGTGCTCTCAGGACGTTTTACCCACCCCTTAGTGGCGGCCAAGGGCGGGGCTCACTGGTGCCAGCGTTGACTGCCAGGCCTGGACGAGTTGCCCCCTCCCCCCCCCCGCCGCCCCAGGAACTTTCTCCACCCGCAGGGCAGGCCGTGCGAGGCAGGCGCGTGGAGGCCGGGCGGCCTCTGTGGACTGAGTGAGGTGTGCGCCTCCCTCCCCAGCGCCGCTGGGCTGACGGCGCTAAGTGATTCCGGACTCTAGGTGGCGTCGACCCGAAGGGCCCGCGAGGCTGCACTTATGCCGCTCTTAGCAGTCTGGGCACAGCACACCTCATTAGCGCCGGCAGAGCCAGCCGGCCGTGCGCCCTAGCTATGCCATCCAATTTGTGCTCGACCCTGGGTCCCCGAGTTCCTGCCTTTCTTGATGACTTCACTTCCGAGTGCCCCACCCAGGAGACTTTCATGTCCCTTTGATGGGGTGGAGGTGGGGCATCTGAATAGTCCTGACTCCTGCCAGCCCACGTTGGGGAGCAACATCTGTCAGCTCCCTGGCGCGGGTCAGTGTTCTTCCCAGCAGGTGCAGCAGGCTGGAGCACTTGGGGGGCGGGCGGGGCTGGAGCTGCCTGCAACGGGAGCCCCTAGAAGCAGACCCATCCATCCTACTGCTGTTTGGCTTTTAACCTAGGACGTCGTTGGTCAGAAATATTTTCCCTGGCTTATTTAGCATTTTCCTGAGATATTCAAGTTGAAGTTCATTAACAGGGTTTTCAGTGTTGAACCTCTTTGAAGTTTTGGTAACTTCTGCAGGGAGCTGGTGATCAGATCCAGCCTCTCACATCGGAGCTTGTTCCACTGAGCTCTTCGATCCTTGGGAAGGGGTAGAGCAGTAGGGGCGGGCTGGCAGAGGGGCCAGGCTGGGGCTCTTTCCCCCACAACCGGGCTGGGTTCCCGGCCCTGCCCTTGTCGCCCCTGGGCCCCTCCGTGGTGGGGTTCGGGAAGCAGCCCCCAACTTCAGCCACTTCGTGTTCTTCCATTTCTTTCTGGTTGTCCCAGCATCTGTGCATGTGCAGGGTCAAGGGACTGTGAACAAGATCTTAGAAGAGACAAGTGAGAAGCCAGGACAAGTCCTAAGATGAACTTTAAAGAACATTTTTAGGGCCCAGCACGATAGCGTAGTCGTTAAAATCCTAGCCTTGAACGCACTGGGATCTCATATGGGTGCCAGTTCTAATCCCAGCAGCCCTGCTTCCCATCCCACCCTTCCTTCCCCTGCTTGTGGCCTGGGAAAGCAGTCGAGAAATGCCCAAAGCCTTGGGACCCTGCACCTGCATGGGAGACCCGGAATAGCTCCTGGCTTTGGATTGGCTCAGCTCCAGTCATTGCAGTGGCTTGGGGAGTGAACCATCGGACAGAAGATCTTCCTCTCTGTCTCTCCTCCTCTCTGTATATCTGCCTTTCCAATAATAATAAATAAAGCTAAAAAAAAAAAAACATTTTGAGATGTGTGCTTGAATCTGGAGGTTCCCACCAGGTTGTTGTGTAAGGATTATAAAGAATCTCATTACTCATGAGGGCTGAGTGTGTGGTGGGCAGGGTTAGGCTGAGCTGCAGCACCTGTTGGTTTACATAAAAGATGGAGCTGGAGACAGAATTCACCCAGTGATTGCAACTATCAGTGTGTGTGTAGCCTGGATGTGGGTGACGGACTGAGCCGGACCCCATACTTGCTAGCACACACAGGAGTCAGGTCTGGGGTTACCTCAGGGGAGGTTTAGGGACCTCCCAACTGGACTGCCGAACTCAGAACTCCAACCACGGGGAGCATCGCAGGATCTGTGTTCCTCCATGGAGTGCATGTGTCAGAACTGGGCCTCCTCACTTGCTGAAATTGGTGCAGTGAACAGAATGCCAGATGCACATGGAGGGTGTGGCAGCCCATTGGGTCCAACAGAAGACTTTGGGTACCAGTGCAGAGGAAGGAGGGCAGAATAAAGTGGTCATCTGCCCTAGCCGAGTGTTGATAGCAAATATCTGGGTGAATGGATTATGTCAGCCAATGGACCTTGGATGGATGTCCTCATTCTTGGAGCAATGAAATCAACAGCATCTCAGAACTATCAAAAGCACCTGAGCTGTATCCTCGGAGAATGCGCCACATCAGGGACCCTGGGATGAAGACAAGAAGAAAAAGAAAATTTGGAAACAATGTTCTCACCCACTTTCCCCTAACTCTTCACCCTTCCTATACTAATCAACTGTGTAAACATCATCAAAAATAAAATTTATATATAGCTTTAAAAATCTCATTTTAAGATTTTTTATTGTTATTGTTATTTTCCATGACACAATTTTGTAGGTATAGAGATCCCCCTCTCCCCACCTCGTTCAGTTCCCCTCTCACCATTCCATCCCGCCCCTGTGATCTCACGGTGCAGAGAATCTTAATCCTTCATAGATCACCTCCAAGTTCTGTAAGATCTCAGCTAGGGGGGAGGAGATGGAGTTAGTACTTCCAGTTAGTGACCCGGCCGGCAAGGGGGACTCCCTCGCAGCTGCACTGCGACCCCGAGCTCCTCTCTCTGCTCTCCCTCATGCCAGAGCTCATTGAAAACCCACTGTGGGGTGACCAGCACTACAGCATGCGTGCACACACATATCCGTATGCACACGCACTCATGGCAAATGATGCATGAACTGATGCAGGTTACAGTGCCAGGTGCTGTAAAGCCATCAAGCCAGATGCAGAGTAGAATGACAGAGGTACGGGTGAGAGATGCTCCAGCGATGATCGCTAGGGAGCATCAAGTAGCATTTGCGCTGGCCAGGCGAATTGGGGGAGTGGTGGGAGTAGCCAGGCCTTCTAGAATAAGGAAGTGGCAGGCTCCCAGATCCCACATCCAGGGAAGATGTGTTGTCTCAAGGCTATTACATAATGCTCCAGAAAATGCTCAGAGCTGGTAATTGCAGGCTAGCTCCTGACTTACCTGACATTTCGGCAATAACCGCCAACAGAGGGTTCGTCTGGCTGAGGAGGAGCTAGATCCTATTCTGTGGTCGGAGATGTTAGGAAAAGGGGGTGTTGGAAAGGATGGATCTAAGGCAGGTGGGGTGCTTTGGGGCTACATGACCAGTGAGCCTGTCAGCACAGCATGGACCACCCTAACCAGGGCCAGCTTTCAGAAGTGGGTTTTGGGGGAAGCAGACGCGCTGGCCTGTGTGTGTATGTGGGGTTTGGGGTCTCCTGGAATGGGAACAGGCATCGGAATGATGCTTCTCGTGGGCAGGGCTGGTCAGGATGTGGGTGGCCCGGCCCAGGCAGCCAAGCCCTGTCAGCTTGCCATCAAGCCAACAGCCCATCCCTGCCCCCTCTGCCTGCCCTGAAATGACTTTGGGTTGTACTTTTTCCTCCATGGAAGCTTTCCTGGGCTGACCCCAGAGGCTGCTGACCCTGGAAAAGCTCTTGAACCCTCAAAAAAAAAAAAAAACATATGGGGGCTGGTGTGGTAGAGTGAGTTAGCTGCCACCTGCAATACCCACATGCCACACCTGATTTCTGATCCAGCTCCCCACTGGTGTCCCCGAGAAGGCAGTGCAGGATGACCTGAGTCTTGGGGTGCCTACATCCTCGTGTGAGAACTGGAGGAGTTCTAGGCTCCTGGTTATGGCTTGAACCAACAAACGAAACTATGTCTGTGTGTGTTTCCCTCCCTTTTTCTGCCAAATAAACAAGTAAATCATATTTTAAGGATGATTGACAAGACACTTGGCACAGAGGCACTTGAGACGCCTGTACCCCATAGCCAAGTGCCCCAGATTGAGGTCCAGACTGTTTGTCCGGCTCCTACCCTGGGAGGCAGCAGGTGATGGCTCAAGTACTTAGATCCCTGCCACCAACACGGTAGATCTGGATTGAGTTCTGAGCTCTTGGCCCAGTCCAGCCCTGACTGTTGATGGTGTTTACAGAGTGAATTGGTACATGGGGGATCCTTGCTTATCTGCCTTTCAAATATCAATGGAATAAACAACGGAACATGTCAGGACAACATCAGCCGTGCAATGCTATTCGGAATGAACTCTCCTGAGCTGTTGCCAGCCAACAACTTCGGTCTACCTAGGACAGCCAGAGGGATGGCCAGCAGAGGCCTGGAGCGCACGCCTGAGCAGGCAGGCTCCCTGCTGGATTGCCAGACCCTCGGAGCCTTGATGGGGTCCCCAGAGTCCTTGGGGCCCAAGAGGTAGGGGTGCAGAGGGCTGGCCTGGGCCCAAGACCAGAGGACTGCTCTGGTGGTCCTTTCCATTTAAAACTTTTTTGTTGCTTACAATAATGTTATTATTAAAACAGTATTATTTCTGACTTTCATTTTTTAATTTGAGGAGTGGAGAGACAGACAGATCTTTCAACTACTGGTTCATTTCCCAGATGCCTGGAACAGTTAGGGCTGGGCCTGGCTGGAGCCAAGAGCCGTGCAGGTGGCCCCAGGGGAGTCGTCGCTGCTGCTTCCCTGAGTCTGCATTGGCAGGAAGCGGGAATCAGAACCTGTCAGTCTCCCTAGGATAGCCCAGGCTCTCAGACCGGAAATGGGTGTCCCAGTGGCATCTTGGGGCGAAGCACATCCCAAAGTGGCCTGAGATTTGTCAGAAGCCAAAGATCTTTTCTTTCTTCCTTCCTCCTTCTAGCCCTCCCTGCTTGTCTCTCTCTTTCTTTCTTTGATTTATACTTACTTGAAAGGCAGATTTACAGAGAGAAGGAAAGACAGAGAGAAACATCTTCTATCTGCTGGTTTGCGCACCAAATGGCCACAACAGACAGAACTGAGGGGATCCAAAGCCAGGAGCCAGGAGCTTCTTCTGGGTCTTCCACATAGGGGCAAGATCTCAAAGCTTTGGGCTATCCTCTACTTCGATCCCAGCACATTCAAGGCGAGGACTTAAGCTGCTAGGTCATGCCGCTAGGTCCTATCCTCTACTTCTTTCCCCAGGCCACAACAGGGAGCTGAATGGGAAGTGGAACAGCCGGGATTAGAACCGGCGCCCATATGGTATGCTGACACTTGAAGGTGGAGGATTAGTTTGTTGAGCTATGGGGTCGGCCCCCAGCCAAGGATGTTTTCTCCAGCTGTGTCCACTTGACTGTGGCTGTCCTGTCTTCCCCAGAGACCCAGCACCCACTGCCACCCCTGCCTCAGATGGTGCCTGCCTTGGTCCCCACACACCATGGTTCTGCTGGGGGTTAGGAATTGGGCAGCAGGCTATCTGGTCTCAGGGGGCTCTACCCCCATCTTTGACCTTTACTGCACCTGCAGTTCTGGCTTCCCCACTGTTGCACCTCCTCCCATGTTCCAAGAAAAGATGGGGTGGGGTGGTTATGCCAAGATGCTGTCCCTGAGTTCCCCAGAACCCTGCTCTGTGGGTGCGGGGGGTGAGGGTATCAGGAGCTCCCGCAGAAGCCAGCCACCCCCATCTTGTGGGAACAATGTTCTTTGACTGTGTAGCCTGTGGCCCCTGGCCTAGCTGTGTCATCCACGAGGCTGCAGGCGTGAATTTCCGTTCCTGCACAGCTAACATGCAGCCCTCTGCCTCCAGCATATAGGGGCTGTTCCTGGTCCCTCAACCCATCACAGTACCGACCTTCCCATGCAGGTCCCTTCCCCCTCCTCTCCCACTCCCATGACTGTGGACCCATGCCCCTCCAGGCAGCCAGGAAGCTCACAGATGGTTTCTCCCTGAGACCCGAATGTCGCAGCACAACAGCTCCTGTCACACCGCAGCCGACAGATGACAGCCAGACAGCCCACAGCCCTCCCTCTCCGTCCCCTGCACAGACAGGCCCACGTGTGTCCCTTGACGCCTGAATCACTGCTGACGGCTTGGGACTTGGCGGCCATGGGCTCCTGGGGAGTATGGGGGGGCAGCCACGTCGCCTCGGAGGGAACACCTGCAGACATAAATAGGCAGCTGATGGAGGCAGCAGCGCAGAGCCCGCCAGCAGAGCTGCACGCACGTCCACCTGCGTGCTCCAGGATGCCTGACACTGTGCTGCCCGCCTGCTTCCTGGGCCTGTTGGCCCTCACTTCTGCTTGCTACTTCCAGAACTGCCCGCGGGGCGGCAAGAGGGCCACGTCTGACATGGAGCTGCGACAGGTACCTCGGGGCAGGCAGTTCCCCGGGACTGGCACCACGGGGCAGGAGCTGGGAAAGGGGTACTGGAGGACAAGGCAGCTTTCAGGGGAGGTGGCAGAGGGGCCAACAGGGTGGTAGAGGGGACGAGCTGACAAGCAGACAAAGCGGACTCGCAGGGGCTCCTGGACCCCTATCCCCAGGAAGGTGAGATGCTACCCCAGCAGGTGGGTCAGGATGCCCACAGGGTCCTTGGGTGCGGATGGCTTGGAGTTGGTGTTAGAAGCTTCCCCCATCAGCTCCAGCTCTCTCTGCCTTGGACCCCACAATACAGGCATTGCTCCAGGTTCTTCTGCCAGCCCAGCCCTCTACTGGGAGGTTCTGCCCAGTCAGACACATCTAGTCTGTGCCCTTTGCAGCCTTCGTGGAGCTCCGTGCTCCCTTCTGCCCAGGCCCAAGGGCTCCTACTGGAGCCAGTGCACAGTCCCACAGCCAGAAGCTGGGCAGCCCTGGGCACCGAGGGCCTAGGCTCCACATCCTCGGCCAGGGCTCAGGCCACCAGCTGGGTCAGGTCCGAGAGAGTCGAAGCTGCCCACCAGGGGCCGCCAGAAGGCAGGCAGGAGAGGCCTAGGGGGGTGGGGGGGTCAGGTGCGAACCCGGGTCCCGGGGAGGGTGGGGAGCTGGACGGGGCCGGTGCACCAGCAACCCTCCCAGAGCTGAGGATCTAGGCCCTCTCTGGGAGACCCCACCGCAGCCCGAGGTGAGGATGCTGACCACCAGAGTCCACCCCTAGATCCTGACGCCCGGGCTGGCCGAGCCAGCTCCCTTCCCTGCGCGCCCTGATCTCGCCGCTCCCCTGGGGAAGCCGAGACCCTGACCACGGTCCAGGCCCAGCCGTCTCCCAGTCCCTCGGTCCCTCACAGTCACCTCGGCCCTCCTCCGCACTCGCCAGTCCCGCGCCCCAGCCAGCACCCCCATCCCGCCCTCGGCCACCCCGCGCCTCAGTCACCCCGGCCTCTCCGCAGTGCCTCCCCTGCGGCCCCGGGGGCAAGGGCCGCTGCTTCGGGCCCAGCATCTGCTGCGCCGACGAGCTGGGCTGCTTCGTGGGCACGGCCGAGGCTCTGCGCTGCCAGGAGGAGAACTTCCTGCCGTCGCCCTGCCAGTCGGGCCAGAAGCCGTGCGGGAGCGGGGGCCGCTGCGCCGCCATCGGCATCTGCTGCAACGCAGGTGCGGCCCGGGAGAGAGTGGAGGGGCGCGGGGTGCGGGGCGGGGAACCGGGGGCTGCACACCTCCGCTTCCAGCCCCGGCACCAGCACTCACGCCTTCCTCCCCGCAGAGAGCTGCGTGACCGAGCCCGAGTGCCGCGAGAGCTTTCCCCGCCGCGCCCGCGCCGGCGACCGCAGCAACGCCACGCGGCTGGACGCACCTGCAGGGGCCCTGCTGCTGCGGCTGGTGCAGTTGGCCGGGGCGCCCGAGCCCGTCCAGCCCGCCCAGCCCGCCCAGCCCGGCGGCTACTGATCGCGTCCCGCCCAGCCATCTGCACCTGCCACCCTGAAAATAAACCTCTGAGAACATACCCAGGCGTCCTGTCCGTCTCTGGTGGTGGGGAGGGGGAGCAGTGCGGACCTCCGCCCCGACCAGTCCCAGCACCTGAGGCACGGACAGATCCGTCCCAGACACGGGACAGGTGCTGTGGGCGGGACCGGAGGAGGGAAGGGCCGGAGGGCTGGATTTGGGGGGGCGGGGGGGGAGGCGCCCGGGGCAGAGGGCTGGAGGGAGGGCAAAGACGCAGATGGAAAAGAGAGACTGAATGGACTGTCTGTGCTCCTGTTCGTCCCAGGAGACTGGGGCACAGACATCCTTGGGGACCCGGCCAGGCGAGGGTGCACGGGAGGGACCGGGAGTGGGCTGGGGACGGGTGTCGGCCAGGCCAAGCAGATGGAGAGAGCTCCACCTTCTGTCGGCTCAGGAGAGGAGCCGGGTATAAGCCCCAGCTACTATCACACACACCTGCACACACAGAAACACACATACACACATGCACACACACTCGTGCTCACCCATGCATGCACACACGCATATATACACCACACATATACACACACGCACACACACATGCGTATATACACACTCACACAAATACACCCACACATATACACACACGCACACACATGCACTCACACACCACACATATGCATACATGCACTGGATCCACACACCTGCCCCTGCCCACACACACTCTCAGAATCGCTCAGAAGAGAACTGCAGGGGAGGGGTGGCCTTTGCCACCGCACAGCTGGAGCCCTAAATCTCATTCACCATGCACACCCTGGGGGGGGGCAGCAGGAGGCTCCGCTAAGTGCGTGCCTAGCACCTGTGGCGGGGAGCCTGACCCACTTCTGGGCTCCTGGCTTCAGCCTGGCCCAGCCCTGGCTACTGCCGGCACTTGGGGAGTGAAGCAGTGGCGTGAAGCGCTCTCTCAACCGTTCTGTAGCTCTCCTAACGTCGCTGCCTAAGGAAGGAAGGAAGGAAGGAAGGAAGGAAGGAAGGAAGGAAGGAAGGAAGGAAGGAAGGAAGGAAGGAAGGAAGGAAGGAAGGAAGGAAGGAAGGAAGGAAGGAAGGAAGGAAGGAAGGGAGGAAGGAAGGAAGGAAGGGAGGGAGGAAGGAAGAGAGGGAGGAAGGAAGAGAGGGAGGGAGGGAGGGAGAGAAAGCAAGGTTAAGAGAAGGGAAGAAAGAAGGAGAGAACTTGAAGAAACCCGCAGTGCAACATGGCAAGTGTGTGTGTGTGTGGACACTCACAGCCCCTCCTGCCCTTGATCCCTGTGGCTCCCCGGCCAAGGCACCGCCAGCCCTCGGCCTCTGCCCTCCCAGCCCTGGGTACCCCCTGCAACCCCTTGGTCCCTGCTGGCGTCTCCATCCCCCCCCCCCCCCCCCCCCCCCCGCATTACCTCCCATTCTCCCTCGCCTTGCTCCCTCTGTTCGCCGCACCCGTAAACTTCCTGGCTCCGGTCCTGGTGCCAGGGGAGGCTGCGTCCTGTCCGGGATCCTGGGCAGCTGTGAGGCCGGAAGGGAGCGCAGGCAGAGCCGAGAGGCGCTGAGCGCTGGCCATGGCATCCTGGCACAGTGGCGCTCAGCCTCGGGACTCCAGCCGTTCAGGACCAGCAGCCCCGGGAGGGCGGAGGGCCGGTGCCACGCCGGCTCCGGGTCACTGTCCCATGGCTTGGCATCTCCTGCCCTCACCCCTGACCTGGCTCCCGCAGGCTCTGCGTGGCCGTGCCCAGTGTGACAATGTAGCCAGGGGCGGATAGAGGCAGTGCTAGGGCCCCATGGGGCTTGCCCCCAGGTTGCAGGGGAGTGGCGCTCCCCTGCCGGGTGCTGGCCGGGAGCCTGGGGCCGCTTCAGGACCAGATCCGCCCCACGCCTGCACGCGAGCTTCCTCCTCGCCTGTAACGTCTCCCAGCTCCAGCCACACTCTCCTGCTCTTCAGCCCAGTCCTCTAGTCCCCTGTCGCAGCTGCTGAGTTAGGGAGGGACAAGAGCCCCAAAGTCACAGAGAGCTCCTGCTCCCCCGCCCACCCCGCCAGCAAAAGTGTTAGGGTTAGGCAGAGGCCGCGCCTAGGCGCCTGCGTTTTCTGGAGTCCCAACCATCTCCTTAGTGCTCCCTTGCCAGCACCGCCCAGGGTTTATGTTGGTTAGCAGCAGCCAGAATTAGCAGCCGAGTCAGGACTTGAACCCTCATACTCTGTTATGGGAGTTGAGGGTCCCCACTGGTGTTTTGATTGCTAGGCAAACATCTGCCTCTGCGGTTTTTTTTTTCTTTTTTCTTTTTTTTTTACATTGAAATAAAATATTTATTGTGGGAAAATTTTGGTTTTTTAAAATAAATTTTTATTTTGAATTTTGAATCATGTGGTACAATTTTGTGTAGGCTGGGATTCCTCCCCCAAACTCCCACCCCCATCAGATTTTTCCCATTTTGTTACAATGGTGTAGTCCTTCATAAGGAATCATCATTCTATCAGTCTTTTATTTAAGTGTACCCCGACATTGTTGGTGCAGACAATGTCAGACAGTCCAGCATCGCATTGTCTACACATGTCCAACAGTTTCATTGGGAATCCATCTTCCGTCTGGATGCAGGGATGCATGTTCCATTATACCCTGACGTCTGTATAGGATAGACCCCAGTACTCCATCACTATACATTACCATAAGTGAGAAGCCATGAAACAAGGTCAACAACTGGTATGAATTAGAACAGCCACATCAACAACAACATCAACAAACAAATTACAGTACCATGAGAGGAAAAAAAACAACAACGCACCACTGAGTAACCAACACATGGGTGACACAAAGGAAACACAGAAGTCTCTTGGGAAAAATGATGCCAACGTGTAATTCATGAGCCCGTGATGAATTCGACTAGAGAAAAGAGATTATTTGGAATGAACCAAACCGAAATTAAAAACATCAAAACACATGGGATACAGCCAAAAAAGCAAGCAAACAATTAAAAAAAAAAAAAAAACCCAGTATGGATTGGACTATTGGAGTTACACTTTCCATGTTGGTTTTCTTATATAAGAGAGAATATATGGCATTTGCTCTTTCGTGATTGACTCATTTCACTGAGCATAATGGTCTTTAGTTGGGACCACCTGGTTGTAAACAGGCCACAAACAGGAAACTGGATGGGAAGCGGAGCAGCTGGGACATGCGGGGTGCCAGGGCTTACAGACACAGAATTAGGCTGCTATACCATCACACAGCACCTCTTCCCCTTCTTCTTAAATTAACTTTAGTCCTATCGCTTCTTGTCCTTTTGGCTAAGATCAAGTGTGAAATTAATTTCAGTGCTAACAATCTGGCTTTTTCTTTGTGTATTTTGAGTTTTCTCTGCTAATTTTTTGCAGCACTTCTTGACGTCAGTATTTAGCTGATTAGAAAAAAATGTGCGTGTGTGTGTGTGTGTGTGTGTGTGTGTAGGTTAAGCTGCCTCTTGGAACGCTGGCATCCCCTGGCACTGTTACAGCCCTCAGTGCATCTAACCCAACTTGTGCCTAACGCATCCTGAGAGGCAGCAAGTGATCGGCCCAGTGCTTGTATCCTCATACCTCTCACCGAGACCCAGCTGGAGATCCTGGCTCCTGGTGCCAGTCTGGCCTAATGACAACCACGGTGGGCACCTGAGAAGCGAACCGTATCTCGCTAAGGTAACTAACTACCTTTTTTTTTTTTTTTTTTTTGAGCAACAAAGTCTTTATTGGACTCAGACCAGGAGGCCGTGGGTCTTGAGGACCTCTGTGAACTTGTTGATCTTCTTCTCCACGTTCTTTTCGGCCTGTTTCCGTAGCCTCATGAGCTGCTTCTTCTTGCGGTAATGCATCTTGGCCTTCTCCTTCCTCTTCTCCTCCAGCGTGGCCGTCACCGCTTGGTACTTCCAGCCAACCTCGTGAGCCAGGCGTCCCAGGTAGGCAAACTTCCTCGTGGGCTTCAGGCGCACGACCTTGAGGGCTGCAGGCACCACCATCTGCTTTTTCTTGTCGTAGGGGGGCGGGATGCCATCAAACACCTTGAGGCGCTCCAGGGCGGCCTGACCACGCTTGGTCTTGTGGGGGAGCATGCCTCGCACGGTCCGCCAGAAGATGCGGCTGGGGGCCCGGAAGTGGTAGGGTCCCCGGGAGGGGTTGGTGTTCATTCGCTTGCGCAGGAAGGCCAGGTACTTCAGCTTATTTCTGTAGAAATTGCCAGAGATGTTGATGCCCTCGCAACGTACGACAACCACCTTGCGGCCCAGCAGCACCTGCTTGGCCACGATGGCCGCCAGGCGGCCCAGGAGGTGGCCGCGGCCATCCAGCACCAGGACCTGCCCCTCCGCCATCTTCGGCAGCCGCCGGGAAAAAAAAAACTAACTACCTTTTAAAAACAAAACAAAAAAGCTAAAAGGAAACACACACACCTTTCTTGCTCTCTGTTCCTGGTCTAAAGCCCCATGTTTCCCCTCTGGATCCTGCCTTGGAGAACCCACCCCTGATTCCACTTGCCTGTTGCTGCGTAGTCTCGCTGGGGTTGCCCTGCTAACCCAAGGGCTGTCTGTAACTGCTGCTTAGAATGCAGCCACACGGGGAAGCTCCTTGGTCATTGTGGCATCTGTAATCGTATGCGCTGAAGTCAGGGAACATGACCTGTGTAATTGCCAATCCTTTGACCTGCACCATTAGGGGCAGGAGCCGGGCTGCCTCCCCTCCTCGGCTCCTACAGTGAGCAAGGTCACCGTGCTGGCCCATTGAGACCTCCACGCGCCCCTCACAGCCATGACGTGTCTTGAAGTGCACCCCAGCCAAGCAGTGTGCCCTCATCAAAAAGCTGAACTTCTAACAAATGTAGCTTACAGGTCTAAATGGCCCACATGCTTGCTGACAAGTGGAACAGTCTTGCCAGGCCTGACCAATACCCAGGCCTGACCCACATGCGCAGCAGTGGGAGTTCCCCCAGTTCCCTGTATCAGGTCCACTCCCAGACCCAGGGCTCACGTGTGCCAGTGGGTGCTAGGTCCTTATCTGACATAGGCTGTCCCCTCTGTCTCAGCTTTTGTGTGTGCCAGAGGATGTTGTGGCTTGACCCACCCCACACCCTATTCCTCAGTGTGCTTATGGGTGCTTCCGCCTGGTCCAGCCTGGCCTGTTCCCAACCCTAGTACCCACAAGTGTCAGAGGGTTCCATGGTCAAGTCTAGCTCAGCCCATCATCCACCCCAGCTCTTCAGCAAACCAGTGGATATTGCAGTTTCACAGAGGCAAACCCATACATCCCCCACAGAATCTGACCCTAGATGTGGTTCTCTTGCTTGTTGGTTAGTGTCATGGCTCAGTTGGTGGATACTATGATCTAGCCCTGCCAGGTAGGCCCCCAGCACGTGCCAGTGGGTGCTGGTTACTGCTGGGTGGCTGATGCTAACTAGCTCAGGTCTCCCACATGGGCAGGTGCATCTGTCTGACCCAGAAAGGTCCTCCAGTTTCTCTCCTCCAAACCACTCGGCCTCAGCCCCCTTGCTTACCTGCGGGTACACTGGGCTCGTCGGCAGAAGTCTCCCGGGAGTCATTCACCTGCAACATACTCCCTCAGTTGCACTCCCTCCCACATATTCCACACTCCCTTCCCCGATAAATTCACAGCCCCCATGTCCCTGAGCACATGGGTTCCTCAGGTGGTCTTCTGGAGGGGTGGTGTGCTGGCCTTGAGCCCTGCCCGCTCACCAGGGATCCCAGAGCCAGTTTTCGGGCACACATGGCAGCCTGGGATGCTACCCCTCTGCCCAGCTGGGACTCAAGCATGCTAACGAGTCCAAAAGCCCAATTAGTTCACCAGCACGCCATGCCAGCATACCAGCCTGGGGCCCTAACACCCTGCTCTCGGTCCGCCCACCTGGGACCCAAATAGGTGCCAAAGTTCCTCCTCTCCATCAGTCCCCAACTTAGATCCCCAGGTCCCCTAAGCCCATCTAGGCACTGCTGTGGTGGAAGCAAGGTTTTTTGTTTTTGTTTTTGTTTTTAAGATTTATTTATTTTTATTGGAAAGAAATTTACAGAGAGGAGTGATAAAGATCTTTCATCCGCTGGTTCACTCTCCAATTGGCCATAATGGCTGGAGCTAAGCAGATCCAAAGCCAGGAGCCAGAAGTTTCTTTTGGGTCTCCTACGCAGGTCCAGGGTCCCAGGCAGCAAGCTGGATGGGAAGCAGGGCTGCTGGGACATGAACCCAGTCCATGTGGGTTCCTGGTGCTGGCAGGGGGAGAGTTTAACCATTGATTGATTCCTTGTGCCAGGTCCCCAACTGGCACTTTAAAAATGACTAATGTACTTGAAAGTCAGAATGAGAGAGAGAGATAAAGAGAGAAAGAGATCTCCCAGGAGCAGGGCTGACTGGGGGCCAGTTCCTGCCTGGTGGCCTCCTGGGGGTCCGAGTCCAGCTCCTTGGAGACTTTCAGCACCTGTGTCCACAAGCCCCTTCCTCCCAGGCCAGCTCAGCCCCGGACTCCTTCCTGGGGTCCATAGTCATTGAATGCTCCCTAATTCATTCCCTTTGTGGGGATGGGGACCTGGCTTGACAATTCGACAATTCGGACGAAGTTTCTTCTTCTCCTTCCCTACCTTACCGTCGCTCCCAACCGCAAGTTTAATGACACCCAGGCCCACCCTGCCCCTTCCCCAATACAAAGACACAACTCGAATTGAAGGAAGAAGATCTGATTTATTTTATTTTATTGATTGTTGCTGTGGGTGCTAACAGGGGAGCAAGGAGCCCCTCAGCAGTGTCTGGGCCGTCAGGGCTCAGCGCTCGGGGAAGGCGGCCTCGAGACCACAGGTGGGGTCGACGCGGCAGCCATCTGCAAGGAGACGCGCGGTCAGGGGCGACCCGGCCGCAGCCCGCTCGGGCCCACCCGTCCCGCGCCCGCGCCCCGCGTCCAGCTCACCTGCGTTGCAGCAGACGCCGGCGGCCCCGCAGCGGCCCCCGCTCCCGCACGGCTTCTGGCCCGACTGGCAGGGCGACGGCAGGAAGTTCTCCTCCTGGCAGCGCAGAGCCTCGGCCGTGCCCACGAAGCAGCCCAGCTCGTCGGCGCAGCAGATGCCGGGCCCGAAGCAGCGGCCCTTGCCCCCGGGGCCGCAGGGGAGGCACTGCGGAGAGGCCGGGGTGACTGAGGCGCGGGGTGGCCGAGGGCGGGATGGGGGTGCTGGCTGGGGCGCGGGACTGGCGAGTGCGGAGGAGGGCCGAGGTGACTGTGAGGGACCGAGGGACTGGGAGACGGCTGGGCCTGGACCGTGGTCAGGGTCTCGGCTTCCCCAGGGGAGCGGCGAGATCAGGGCGCGCAGGGAAGGGAGCTGCAGGTGCCTGTAGTCCCCACCTACCTAGCACAGCGGGGCTGGGCCCTGAGCGCTCACCTTGCGCACGTCGCGGTCCAGCGCAGCTCTCTTGCCGCCCAGGGGACAGTTCTGGATGTAGCAGGCCGAAGTCAGCGCCAGGAGGCCGAGCAGGCAGCAGGCGAGGCTGGGGCCGGCCATGGTGCGTGCAGGAGCGTCGGGGCCTTGGCAGCGGCTGGTGGCTATCTCTCGGACCTGGCCTTTATACCCCGAGGCGCTGGGTTGGCCGAGTCCTTCAAAGAAGGCACTTGGATGAGTGGTCACAGCCCGGGGCGCGGCCGGTCAGGCTGTGTGTGCCCGCCGCATGCCCTCTCATTTGCTGGGTATGGGCCTGGGTCAGGATCCGCGTTGGGATAATGGGCTGGGGCACTGATGGTGAGTGTTGCAGGGCCAAGGAGCAGGCAGCGGTGGCCTGAGGCGCTCAGGCTGGGATTGGGGTGGGAGCTGCCACTCGCGGAGTTTATCTGCCCTACCAGTACAGGAAAGAGGGAGGCGGGTGGGGCTGGTGGACCCTCAGTTCTGGGCCAGCATGGAACACGCCTCTGTGGTTCCTAGGTGGGGAATTTCCTGAGCCCACCTTCCCATCCCACTCCCCTGCACCTGCAGTGGGGGAGGGGGAAGGATGCCTATGTCTTTCTCTAACCCTCCCCGGGAAAACTTTCTCTCCCCTTCCACTGGGAGGGGGTAGGCCACGTCTACCTGTTACCCCACCTTTGCAAAGGCTTCTGCAGAACGGAGGTCTCATTGTCATTGGGGAGTGATTGGTGATGTCAATTAAAGCGACATCTCCACAATGCCACCTGGAAATAAATGTATGTTTGGTACCTCATGTCTTTGTTTTGCTGTGGGAGACTGGCACAGTGGCATAGCTTGCTAGTCCTCTGTCTGCACTGCCAGTATGCCCATATGGGCACTGATTAGAGTGCCAGCTGCTGTACCTCTGATCCTGCTCCCTGCTTATGACGGGGGAAAGCAGCAGAGGCTGGCTCAAGGCCTAGGCTGTCGAGTGGACTGCACCTGCGTGGGAGACCTGGAAGAAGCTCCAGGTTTCAAATCAGCTCAGCTCTGGCTGTTGCAGCTATTTGCTCAGTCAACCAGAGGATGGAAGCTCTCTCTTTTGTATCTCTCTCTGTCTCTCCTTTCTGTAACTCTTTCAAGTAAAAAAAAGGGAGGGGAGCTGAACAGCAGCCTAACAGCTAAAGTGCTTCCCTTGAATGCGCCAGAATCCCATATGGGCACCGGTTCTAATCCCAGCAGCCCTGCTTCCCATCCAGCTCCCTGCTAGAGGTCTGGGAAAGCAGTGGAGGACGGCCCAAAGCCTTGGGACCCTGCGCCCGCATGGGAGACCCGGAAGAAGCTTCTGGCTTCAGATTAGCTCAGCTGTGGCCGTTGTGGTCACTTGGGGAGTGAATCATCGGATGGAAGATCTTCCTCTCTGTCTCTCCTCCTCTTTGTATATCTGACTTTCCAGTAAAAAATAAGTAAATCTTTAAAAAAAATTTTTTTAGAGGGAGATGCTCACATTTTACCATGACTCAAAGTGAAAACAAATGAAAACTACTGCTTCAGCGGAAGAGGCATGGTCTGCGGGTCCCGTGAGGAATGAGTCCACATGGACGGCTCAGGTGCCCCTCGGCCAGCATGTGGTACAGTGGGCTAACCTGCAGCCTGTCATACTCAGTAGCCCATATTAATCTACAGTTCTGGCTGCTCTATTTTCAATCCAGTGCCCTGCTAATGCACTTGGGGAAGCAGTGGACAGTGTTCCAGTACTCAGACCCTTGTCACCCAAATAGGAGATCCAGATGGCACAGTAGGCTGCTGGCTTTGGCTGTTGTGCCCCTTGGTGAGTGGACCGGTAGGTGGACAATTCCCTCTCTCTGTCTCATTCTATCTCTCAAATAAATAAATTGTTAAAAAAATAAAACAAGGCACCTCCCACCCGGGTCTGTGCTGTGCCAGGCGGGGAGGCATAGCCCTCCCAGGGCTGTGTCCTGTGACTGGTCCATCTACTCTGGCCCAAGCATAGAACATTCCTGAAGGAGTAACCTCCAGAGCTCAGCTGAGGTCTGGGACCCTGCTGCTCCTGCCCCTTCCTTCCACAGATGGGGGACCCAGAGTTCTGTCCCCATCAGGTCTGACGCACACCTGGCCAGCTGCCACTCGGGGGAACTATACCTGTAGCAGCAGGAGTGGGAGCCAGTGACAGACAGACTGGACACAGAAGAGCCAGTTCCAGCCTCTCCCGCCTCCTCTGCTCTGGGAGAGAAGCACGGGCCAGCCCTGACCCTGCTCTTGACCCTGCTCGGGGAACACTGGGCCCACTGGGCCAAGGTCAAAGAACCTTGTGCATCACCAGTGTGAGCTGGCCAG
This sequence comes from Ochotona curzoniae, assembly GCF_017591425.1. Classification (NCBI taxonomy): domain Eukaryota; kingdom Metazoa; phylum Chordata; class Mammalia; order Lagomorpha; family Ochotonidae; genus Ochotona; species Ochotona curzoniae. The sequence goes on along the minus strand of NW_024465894.1, from coordinate 18,014,561 downwards.
CACGGAGGAGTTGGTCAGGCTGACCTGGGTTATGAATCAGCAACCAGTCACTTCTCACTCATTAAGCTCATTGCCTTCCCTGGACTAAACAGCCAAGTACTTGACCCTGGCAAGGCTCCCCACGGAGAAGCCTCCCTACCGCCCCCGTGTGGCTGGAGGAGGGGAGGGGTGAGCCACGGAGCATTTGGGTGCCGAGTGGGAGGGTCTGTTGGCCGCCCTGGTGGGGTGGGGATGGCAGCTCCGGGAGGGTGACCTCTGACACACACAGGAGTTGGACGCAGGAGCCAAGTGAACATCCAAAGAGACATTTCCTTGGCTTTTTGCTTTGTTCTGTTTTTAAGATTTTGTGGCAGGGGAATAAGGGAGGGTTCCTTTGCAGGACAGCTACTTCCGCAGGAGAGCATGGGCTGGGATGGGGGCAGACCAGACTAGGCAGACTACCACACGCGTGCGCCTCATCGACCAATCAGGGAAAAGCCGACTCGCGGATTATTCCTACTGTGCAAGCAAAATTACATGGCAAGGGTGTTTGGGCTTAGACGCAGCATCACTGGAATCTGGAGTGGAGAGCCTGGAGGAAATATGGCTCATCCCCTCTTGGTTACCACTTTCCAGGACAAAAAACTAAGATAACTAAGATAGCGGCTGGTGAAGGGGTGTGGGACAGACTTGGATTACTGCTACACTTAAAGGCAAACCCAGGTAGGGAGTTGGCCTTGGGTTGATTGTGTCGCGTCCAACCTAGGCGGCAGCTCACCCTGGTTTATTGATGACCAATATTCTCAGAACCACTGGACTGCAACACCCATGTTCCATGGAAGTCGGAGTGAAAACAAACCAACCCAGCTACTAGCAACCCACCACTGATTGAGCGATATCGTGCCAGCCATGTACTTGTTAGCACATACAAAAATTTCTTTGGAATCTTCCCTTCCTAAACTAAATGTGGACTCAGAACCCTAACGAAAGAAAAGAAAGACAGAACAGTCAACCAACCCTCTCAGCTATGAGACTATGTCAATCATTTGATTTTCAAGATCTCATATGCTTTGGATGGAAATTGACACGATTCATGACTGGCAATATCAAAACCACTGACAAAACCTCAGAGCATGCCCTACATCTGGACCTGGGAGGGTGAAATTGGTGGGGCCTTCTCCCCTTAAATAACCCCCTTTAAAACATGAAGAACAATATGAAAACATACTATAAATCCACTTTCCATACCCTTGAACCTTCTTACCCTAATTAACTATGTTAAAAATGTCAAAATAATCATAAAAAAAAAAGAAAATAAAAATAAAGATCAGGAAATGAAAAAAAAAATTCATTTTCAAAGGGCAAAACACTTAATTTAAATACAAGTCTGAATCGCTCTGTCAAAGCCAGTGAGATGCCAGAACGCCCTGACCAAGTGTTCCAGATCCTCCCGTGATAAGAAAAGGCACCTGCTAATTCCATTCATAAAATCCTTTTCTTGGGGGGTGGGGGGTTCAGCGTGATAGTGCAGTGGTTAAAGTCCTCACCTTTTTTTTGGACCCTGCACCCGCGTGGGAGACCCGGAAGAGCTCCTGGCTCCTGGCCTTGGATTGGCTCAGCTCCAGCCATTGTGGTCACTTGCGGAGTAAACCATCGGACAGAAGATCTTCCTCTCTGTCTCTCCTCCTCTCTGTATATTTGTCTTTCCAATAATAAATAAATAAATCTTAAAAAAAAAATCCCTTTTTTCTGTGCGAGCACCTTCCTACAGTCTTCTTTAACTTTAAAAAATTATTATCATTTTTATGATACAGACCAAAAACATCCCCCTTATTTGCAGTGTAGTCTACAATTTCTTGTGGACACATGAATCGTTCCACGTCTGTATCAGGAATCTCAAACCCAAATTCACCTTCCGCAGTCATGATAATCTCCACTTTCCAAACGCTCTAAGCCCAGGTCTTATATAAAATGGAAATTTACCGAGAACTTTTCTGGGTTGATCTTGTCTTAGGTCAAGAACACAGCCCCGGATGTCCTCCAGGGTCAAAGGGGACACACGTTGCTCTATTGGCGACAAGCTGAGTGAGGCTCCTGGGAGCACTGTGGCCAGCGGCAGGGCCAGGAACCTCACCATATCTCTGCGGATCACAGCACAGAGACGAGAGGCTGGGCCGAGGCCAGCATGGGGACACAGGACAGCAGGGTGAAGGCCACAGCGGGGCAGCAGCCACAAGAGGAAAGGACACGAGTTGCCAGGGCTATGCCAACCCAGGATGCTTTTCTTTTAAAATTATTTTTAAAAACTTTTTAAATTTTAATTTTTGATGATGTTTACATAGTTGATCAGGGTGGGAAGGATCTAGGGTTAGGGAAAAGTGAGTGTGAACGTTGTTTCCAAATTTTCAATTTCTTCTCCCTAAGGGGAGAAGCCACACCCAGCCTCCCAACTGTCCCAGTATCTAGTGATGGGGAGTGGCCACCTAGTATCAACCCAGGGTCCCCAATACAGCTACAGCGCATGCTCTGAGGGTTCTGCCCAAGTGGTTTGAAATGCTGTCTATCTCGCTGATCCAAGGGTGAGGGCTGCGCCAGCTGTCCACTGCTCTGTCTTTTCCATGAGCAGGCCAAGCTGTGACACATGAACTCCACTGTCAGATCACCAGTCCTGGATGTGAGACTCCAGGCCCCGCATGCCCCCCACCTGTGCCATCGCCCGGACCCCTGCAAGCCCACACAACAAATCTCCACAAGTGTGCCCCTGGGTGGCCAGTGAGCTTCCCCCAGTGCCACTGGCGCCCCAGGCCACCTGACCAGGGCCTCACAGGACCTCTGTCCTTGGGACTGATGGACTAGGCACCCACTGTGCAGGTGGACCCAGGGACCTGGACCATACAATCAGACCCGCCAGACCCCACCCAGCCCCAGGGCTCATGGGTCTGACATCTACCGTGCAGGTGGGCACAAGGACCCCACCAGACCCCAGTCCCCGGGGTTCATGGGCAAGGCACCCACGGTGCCAGTGGGCCCAGGGAGCCAGGCCAGGCAACACAGGCCCTACAAAGTCCCCAGGGCTTAAGGACCTGGCATCCACTGCACTGGTAGGGCCAAGGATCCAGGCCTCATTGGAACCCCCACCCCTAGGGCTAACGGACCTGGCACCTACCTTCCAGACTAACACAGCTCGCTTTACCTTGGCATTCCTAATGTGAACTGGCTGGTGTTGCGGCCCAACCTGGCCCATGACGCACTGCCATTTTAAAAAAGGAAAGGCAGATTTTACAGAAAGGGAGCGGGAGAGCTAGAAGGCGCTGATATGAAGCCAGGAGCCAGAAGGCTCTTCTGGTCACCCACACAGGTGCAGTGTCTCAAGGACTTGGGCCATCCTCTGCTACTTGTCCAGGTTACAAGCAGGGAGCTGGATGGGAAGTGGAGTAGCCAGGACACGAACTGGCATCCCCATGTGGGATGCCAGTGCCACAGGCTGAGGATTAGCCTGTTGAGCAATCATATCAGCCCCTATTTTACATTGTTTATTTGAGAGGGAAGAGGAGAAAGGTGGTACGGGAAGAGACCTCGTCTCCTGCTTAAGTCCTCAAATGCTTGCGATATCTAAGACTGGCACCCATGTACGAGGTACCCACAGCAGTCCCATCTCAAAGCTGGATGGGCTGCCAGGGGCTGACGAGGGAGCAGGGGATTGGAAGTTGTCTGACCTCCTGGGTGGAAAAGCTACGGCCATGATGCTGGGAAATGGCCTTGTTCTAAGATGAAGCGTTTACCAAGTAGTCAACTTCCACTCAACCTGGAGATATGACAGCTGAAAGAAGCGGCCGCTTAGGGGGCAGTGTGCTTTCAGGGGAGACAGCCCGAGAGATTCAGAGCTAAGCTCTGCCTCCCTCTTAAAACAGTGTTGTCAAATTCACCAACACAAATCCATTTTTGAGGGCACGTTACTATCTTGCTGATATTGCCCCCTGCTGGAGAACAGGGGGAGCTGCAGCGGACATTGGCCCTCAGAGCATTGTGTTTGGCAGGGATGGGCCGGGCCAAAGACCACAGCCAGAACTCCATCTGGGTCTCCTCCATGGGGCCGGGGCCCAAGCACATGGGATACCCTCCACTTTCCCAGGCACATGAGAAGGCAGCTGGATCAGAAGCAGAGGTGGAGGCGGGACTTAATCCCAGGCACTCTGATATGCAATGTGGACGACCCAACTCATAATGAACAATCTGGCAGGAAATTGTTTGATGTGTGTGAAGTCATTCTCTAGTTTTACTTAAAATTTTTAAAAATTTATTTTTATTGTAAAAATCATATATTCAGAGAGGAGGAGAGACAGAGAGAAATATCTTCTGTCTGATGAATCACTTTCCAAGTGACCACAACAATTGGAGCTGAGCTGATCTGAAACCAGGAGCCAGGAGCTTGTTCTGGGTCTTCCACATGGGTTTCAGGGTCCCAAGGTTTTGGGCCATCCTCAACTGCTTTCCCAGGCCACAAGCAGGGAGCTGGATGGGAAGCGGAGCTGCCGGGATTAGAACCGGCGCCCATATGGGATTCTGACATGTTCAAAGTGAGGACTTTAGTCACTAGGCCATCGCTCCAGGCCCTCACTTAAAGTTTTATTTATTTGCATTTTATTTGAAAGGCAAAGAAACAGAGAAAGGATCTTATATGCTGTGGTACACTCCCCAAACGTCAACAGCCAGGGCTGAGCCAGGTCAAGGCCAGGAGCCGGAACTCCATCCACACCTCCCACATGGGCAGTAGAGCGCCAGGTCCTGGAGCCGTCACCTGCCGTATCCCATATCCCAGGGAGCGCATTAGCAGCAGATGGAGCTGAAGTGGAGTAGTTGGACCTTGAACCCAGGCACTCTGATGTGGGGTGCTTCTAACCCAAGGAGCAGCCTAGCAGCAGTGGCAGACGCTACAACATCCCCCCCGGGCTCTGGCTGTGACCACCGGCTGTGCCACGGTGAGGAGTCCAACACAGCTGGACTCCAGGCTTGTGCCCCAGCCTGTGTTGAGGAAACGCTCCCTGAAGTGCCCAGCAGGGGGCTCCTCCTACAGCTGGAGGAGAAAGGTTCCCCAGTCAGACTTCTTGTGTCAGCACTTGAAGAGATTTCAGCTCTGTGCTTGGGAGAGTTTGAACAATAACCACAGGGTAGATTTGGGGGGGAACCTGCCTCATGGTTTCAGAGAAGACAGGACATGCACGTTCCATGCAGGTTCCTGGAGGAAATATAGGGGCATTCCTTCAGGCTGCACCAGATGGCATGGTCTCTTTGATGCCCACTAACCCAGTCCCTGCATTCCTCTTCTCCCACCCATGTGAGCCATTTCCAGCTGTCTGCCCACAACTGGCAGCAGGGCGGTGGCTACACCAGCCCAGGTGAGACTCTCCTGCGGACTAGAGACCCATCCATCCTAGCTGCGGCAGGCTGCCTATCCCACTCTGGAAAGCTAACAGGACAGAGCAATCCCATGGAGACTGCCCACGCAGGGAAGTTCCTGGGGTCAGTGAACCTCCCTCCCCTACGTGAGCCCCGACCTCCCCCACCCCACCCCACTGTGCCTCCTCCTAGTTTGGCGAAAGCATTTTGTGTCAAAGGTAGCCCTGGGGCCCAGAATGGGGGAGGATGCTTCGGGCCATCCAAGCTGTGGTCAGCAGGACTGCTGTGCCCATGCTGTCCGTAGCAGCTCCTGGCTCCTCAAGAGGCCTGGAGTATCTGAGCGAGACCAGGTCCAGCAGCTTGGCTTCCCAGGGACACCAGCTGCTGGCCCACTTGGTCGCACACGCTCTAGCATCTCTGAGAGGCAGGTGCAGATGCGGCTGGGTTTGAGCAGACCCTAAAGGTACCAGCAAGCTGCCGACTCAGGCTCGTTCCAGCCAGACGGCTGCAGTGGGCAGCAGAGGGGCTGAAGTGTGGTATCAGCACGACCAGCTGCCATCAGCAGGTGGCAAGTACTAAGGGGAGACAGCCCCATGTGGCACACTGGACAGCCCAGAGGGGATGTCACCTCCAAAGCCTGGGATGTGACTCCCAAAACCCGGAGTCAAACAAAGATGTAGAAGGGGGGGTGGAGGAAGGAACACATGACAAAGACTGGCCTTTCTGCCCCGGGCTGTCCCCAAGGGTCAGCTTGCTGTGGGCTTCTACCATAAGGGACCATGGGGCCCATTGCACCCACAAGGCCAGCTCCTTTCGAGGGTGAGCTGAGGCTATGGACACTGCCTGACCATGACCCACACCACAGGGTGTCCTCACCAACTCTTCCCCTGAAACTCAGGCTGAACATTGGGGAGCAGGTCCTCCACTGGGCCCTGCCCTGGGAGGCTGTGGCTGTCGGGAGTGCCTGCCTGGGGCAGGAGCAGGTGCTAGGCCCCTGATGTTACTAAGCATCCGACAGGGCTGCAGTTCCACCTGCTCCTGCATCTTCGTCAGCGTCAGCCACAAGTGCTCCCACAGTCCACAGGGTCCAGATGTGGCAATTGGTCTGAAGGAGTTAGCACCCCCAGGGGAGTCGGGGGACACTGGAGAGAGCCACAGGAAAACACAGGGTCTCCACCTTCCAGGTGGTGGACACATGAGACCCTGGCCCTTGGTTGCCGGCTAGTATGTCGCTGAGGGGTTGGCACACCCATCTATAAAACCACCAAGCAGTTTACTCTGCAAGTCACTCGACCCCTGTTGTAATGAGTCATCCTTGCTTTTGCCATGGGAAAGCAGTCATTGAACAGGTATGGCTGTATTCCAATAAAACTTTATTTACAAAAAGTGAATGGACAGCAGACCACATGTGGCTACGGCTTGTAATTCTCCAATCAGTAGCCCGGACGGCAGTCAGGGGATGGCCCTGCAGCCCAGTGCAAGCCTCTGTGTGACTGCGGCCCTGAGGTGTTCCACAGATAGTGGGAGGTGAGGGCCCTGCTGGGAAGAGGCTCCTCCTTCCAAGGCCCTGCCAACCGGGTATGTGGGGCATCACTGTGTCCTCATTGTGGCTCTAGGAGCCGGGGGGCTGCGGCCTCACCACCAGCCCCTCCCTGGTGACAGCCCAGTTGTAGGTCTTAGGGGAGTCCAACGCCTCCTCCACACGCGCCTCCAGGTTCTCACGGGTGATGAAGTTTTTCGCCTCTTCCTGTGGAGAGAGAAGAGGCAAGAGAACTGGGGTTCGGGGCATCGCCGCTGGTCCACTGCGCCCGCTGGTGGTGGCTCCGCCCTCAGGTCACCAAATCCCTCCTGAAGCTCTCTCAAACTTATCTCCGCCTCCCTCCCTGCCTTTTACTGTACTTCAAGCTTCCAAATGCAGTTGCCAGGTAACCCCTAACGGGTCTCGCTGCATTCAAATCTGGCTCTTGCCAATTGTGGTCTGGCATTCCCAACCCTCTAATGATCCCGGGCCTGCTGGTGGACTCTCTCCTCCTGGAGCTCCCACAGCTGACACGGCTCGCTGTGTGCTGGCATGGCTTTGTGTCCCTTGTGCCCCGGGATCTCTGCAATCTCCTTGGGCCCCTCTCCCAACTCCCCTCCTGCTCTAAACCCATCTGTCCCGGCCTCCTGCCGCACCTGCAGCTGCAGCACTTCTTGCTCCTTGAGCTGCGCCCAGAGCCGCGCCTCCTGGGCCTGGCGGGCCTGCTCCTCCGCCTGGCGCTGCTCCTGCTCCAGCGCCTCCTGCCGCAGCCTCGTTAGCCTGTGCACGGTGACAGGTCAGGGTAGAGCCTGGCCGGGGGACTCTCCCAGGTCAGCCGGGCGTCCCCACCGCGCCCGGCCCGCCCGGCGTCCCCACGCACCGCAGCTCGTGCAGCCGCCGGTTCTCCGCCTCATTCCAGGCCATCAGCTCCTGGTGCTCGGCCGCGTCTTCCCGCGCCTTGCGCTCCGCCAGGACCCCCGCGCGGGCCTCGTGAATCTTCTTCCGCACCTCGGTCACGAACTCCAGCCTGGCCGGGCACACGCTTCCAGTCGGTACCCGGTCTGCCCGCGCCGGCTCACCCCGCCACCTCCCCTTCACCGCACGCACCTGATGGCCCGCACCGTCTGGCGGTACTGCCGGTAACGCTCGGTCAGCACGAACATCTCCGCGGGGTCCACCGCCGGCGGGATGTTCACGCGCCCGATCTTGGACTTGGCCGGCGGATCGTGGCGGGTCTTGCGGCCGCGCGCGGGCACCAGCAGCAGCGGCGGGGCCGGACACCGGCCCGGGGCCCGCGCGCCCAGCAGGCCCAGGCCGCTCAGCGAGCGCAGCATGATCCCGGCGCCCTCGGTCCGCTCCTCCGCCGGGGCCCGCGGGCGCGCGCGGGGCACCTTGGGACCGGTAGTCCTCGGGCTCCCGCCCCTTCCCTAGGCCCGCCCACTCGGGGGCGGAGCGCACGGTGACCCCGCCCACCACAGGCCAGCCCCGGGTCCGGCTGACCCGCCCCGCTGGCCCTCCCGCTCCCAAGGCCGGGATGGGTCTCAGCGCGGGTGGGAGAGGGTGGTTTGCAGCCGCCTCCCGCTGGAGTGGGAGACCCAGCGGGGACCTCCAGTGACCTGTGTCCTCTAACAGTCCTGAGTTCACACCTGAACAGGAGTGACTTAGAGACTTGGCAAAATTCGACTGGGAAATAGAACAGCAGGTGGCACCCTGCCCTGCGTGCCGTGGGGAGGAGCTTGCACAGCTGGGGTACTGGGGCGGATCCCGGGTCGGGCGCCGGGATCTGGTAGTGTGCAGGGGGCTACCTTCCTCAGAATGGACCCCAGGCTGCAGCCTGCGCTGGCTCCTCCTACCCCAGGCACTCCTTCTTCCTCCCACGCAGGCTGGTGAGCATTGGAAGCTGCCACAAGCTCCCTTCCTATCCTCCAGGGGCCATCCTGGTGCCCCGGTGCCCCCTAGGGCTCGGTCCTCTAAGCCCTGAGGGATGCCAGGCCAGCCAGGGGAGGGAACAGCTTTCTGGGGCCGGGGAAATGGAGGCTGACAGCCCTGCCAGCTCCGAGGGCTTCTGGCCACGTCCTGCAGGAGCAGGTGCAGACTGCAGGCCAATGTGCCCTGGATGACGGCCAGGGCAGTGCTCCAGCAGCCAGCACCAGGCTCCCTGCCCTTTTCTGTGTGACCTGCCGCCTCTGCCATAACTGGGGATAGAGATGTGTAGCACTTATTTTTTTCTTAAATTTTTGTTTGAAAGAGCTAGAGAGATCTGCCAGTTCACTCCCGAAATGGCCCCACTACTGTGCCTACCCCATGTGTAGCATTAAAAAAACCCCAAGCATTTTATTTAATTTGAAAGGCAGATTTTAGAGATAGAGATGGAGAGATATGAAAGTCTTCTCTTTGCCGATTCATTCCCCAGATGGTTGCAACAGCCAATGCTGAGCTGATCTAAGCTGGGACCCAGGAGCTTCTTCCAGGTCTCCCATGTTGATGCAGGGGCCCAAGGTCTTCTGCTGCCTTCCTAGGCCATAAGCTGGGAGCTGGGTCAGAAGTGGAGCAGCAGGGATACCAACCAGCATCCACAGGAGATGCTGGTGCTATAGGTGGAGGATTAGTCTGTTTTGCCTCCATACCAACCCCATGTGTAGCACTTCTACCCCTTGATCCTCCCGTGCTAGGGATGGCAAGCATGAGGGCAGATGGGAGAGTAGCTGGGGAGAGAAGAGGAAAGCAATTTTCTGGGTGTGGCTTGTGGTGGAGGGCTAGGAAAGGGGAGGGGGCTGTGGCCTAGGTGGCTCCTCCAGGTGGTTGCCAAACTCAGGTCACAGAGCCCAGGGCTTCATCAACCAGGGAGCTCCGCCCATCCTGGAAAGAGCAGCTCAGCCCCTGCCCACTTGCACAGCACTCCCTGCTCTGCCAGCTTGCCTGGTGGTCTGGGGGAGGATGCTCGTTTACAAAGCGGCACAGATCACTGTAGCATCAGGGCCGACTCCCTCCAGAGTGCCACTCCCCCCTCCACGCTGGCCCTGAGGGCTCTGGCTGAGGGGACAGTACAGTTGCTCTGGGGCTAGCAGTAGGGGATGGAACAATCTTGACCATCAAAGTTCCCTTTTAGCCCCATGGTCTGCACAGGACCACTGTGGACTTAAGACGTAGCTAACTCTGGGCCTTCCAGCATTGCCAGCAGCTGTTGGGGCGTCCAGGGACAGAGGCCTATTGACAGGGTGAACAGGCCAACCCTGTGTGTGGGCTTAAGAGCAAACGTGGGGGCCAGGAAGAGGCTCTGCATCACACTGACCAGTCTCAACTGGGCAGGCAGGTGTGTCAGGGTCTGCGACAGACATGGGGGATGGAGGTGTCAGCTGGGGTGGGACCCCAGGGCTTTAGCCACATGGAATCCCTGTGAATGTCCAAACTTATTAGCAGGGACCTGAAACCACTACATTTGGCGAAATTGTGGGAAATATGTTGATTTTGTTAACCAGTGATTTTTGGGAAAGCATGCGCTTTTGTGGCCTGGTGAGGGTAACCTTTCTTGAGTTTAATGAATCAGCTTCATTCTGGTTGGGTAGACGAAATGCTTCATCCAATATCCTGGCATTTCTAAAAGACTAGGGTGTCTTTAATTTTTACTGTAATTTTATTACGGCTTTTCCTCAAAAACCCAAGGTTGACCCAGCTTCCCAGGGAATGCTCCAGGCCCTCCGGCAACATGCTCAGCAACTTAGAGAGTGTCAGAAGGCCCTCCCGGCCAGCCCCTTAACCCTCCCTTCCCTTTGTTCAGCCCTGTGCTGCTGCTCCTTGTGGAAGATTCAAACCTTCCAGCTGGCGCTGGGAAAACAGACAAGAGAGCGGAAACAAGAGACCCTGGGCAGGTGGCCTGGTGGGTTGGCCTGATAGCCATGAGGGACCCCAAGTGAAGGAGTAAAATGGAGGTGGGAAGAGAGGGGCTGCCGGAAGGATGCAGGGGCTGGTCATGTGCAGGCAGATGCAGAGGGACAGGAACAGGTGAGAAGCTGGGTGTGAGTCCTGAGAGAAAGTGCATCTGGAGCTGGGGGGCTACACAGAGCCAGAGCCCCGATCTCTCAGGAGCAGCTGAAGGCAAGAAGTCAGAGCATGTCACTGATGCCAGGTGGGGAGCTGGCGGATGAGAGGTAGTGGACATGTGGAGCTGGCACCAAGCAGGTGGGAAGGAAATGAGGGGGATAGAGGGCTAGGACTTTAAATAAACATATGTCTATATTTATTTAATTTACTTGAAGCACGCACGCACATACACACACACCCTTCTATCTGCTGGTTTACTCCCCAAATACCTGTGACAGAAAGCCCTGGGCTGCAGGTCAGCAGGCTTTATCCAGGCCTTCCGCGTGGCTGGCCCATCATTTGCTGTCTCCCAGGATGCGCGAGCAGGGAGCTGGACTGGAAGCAGGACACTGACCCACACTCTGAAAATGAGCTGGCAGCTTCTCAAGCTGTGGCCTAGCCCGCTGTACAAGGATGTCCTGTGCTTTAGACTTGGACCAAGTTTGTCACACAGGAAGAACCTGGGCTCTCCAGGACGTGCACTTTTTGAACGAGAACCTGTGTCACCCAGTGGGGTGTTGACCAAGGAAATGGCAACCTTGGGAGGTGCGGGGGTGGGTGTGAAGGGCGGATGCCTGAGGAGAACGCTAAGAGGTGTCCTGGCTGTGCCTCCTCCTTCAGAGTTAACACTAGCTCTAGGCAGGAGTGGTGGGACAGGCCCTGGATGGAGGGTCACCCCTGCCCTTCCCTGTGAACCCCAGGATGTTTTCATTGGGCCTCTGCTGGTGCCTGTTGCGGTTATGTCTCTTGTGGTGCCAGCATCCCACAGTAGAGTGCCAGGTTGAGTTCTGGCTACTCTGCTTCGGACTGAGCTTTCTGCTAATGCATCTGGGAAAGCAGCAGAGGGTGGTTCAAGGGCTTGGGCCCCGACACTCAAGTGGGAGATCAGAATGAAGACTCGGGCTCCAGGCTTTGATCCAGCCAAGCAGACTTGGCTGTTGTGACCATTTGGGAGTAAATCAGTGTGTGGAAGACCTCCCGCTCCTTGCTTCTCGGCCTTTGAAATAAATACATCTTAACATCAACAAAAAGGTTTGCTCTGGGACCAGGAGGTGAGCAGCCTGCTCACTCTCCTCCATCTCTCTTTAGCACAGGAGGAAGCTGTGGCCCCACTTGTACATTCTCTAAGTGGTCTGCCTGCCTAATCCCATCCTCCTGCACCTGCCTGGACTTGGTCACCCAGAGGCAGAAGAGGCAGGGTTACTCCCCCAAACACAGGGTCCCTCATCAGAAACTTGAGTGTTTCTGCTTAGTTCATTTATCCTTTTCAACTACCGGCCACTGAACCTACTGTCTCATGGAGTTCTTTAGTTCCCACAGAAGGATCAGAGGCCTCACTCGACTTCATCTCCTCTCTGGCAAGCTCCCTGAGGGAGGCTCCTGCCCTTCACTGGCCTCCTGCTGGTCTCCACTCAGTATACCCTCTTACTCCCATACACTCTGGAGGTCTGTTCATCTCCATCCCCAGCAGCCCTGGGGCCCAGTTCCAGTCCCATTTCCTCCAAGAAGTCCAACAGTGCTAACCTTTGAGTATGTCTCCCTGGACCAGGCTGGGGTGTTGCTTCTCACCCCCAGAGCCCTAAGGACCCCGAGCCTGCTGGCTCTGTGAGAAGGCCTTGGGGCCATGGGTTTCTGGGCTCTCCTCTGCCAGCTGCAGGGTGGGGCTGGGGTCGCCCTCCTGCTCCCTGATAAGCACCTCACGAGGCTGGGGGCAGTGGGCAGTGGGCAGTGGGCAGGCCCTCCCAGTAAGGCCCTACATTTCTTGACACTCTCTTAAACCTGTGAACATTGGGGGATGAAAAGTACAACTTCTGCTTGTTCTCAACAAGGAAGCTGCTTGTTCTCCTTGCTTCTCCCAGACAGAGTAGGGCCATGGCAGGGACCCACTTGCTGTGTGAGCAGGACATCCTCGCCATGGACTGCTACCAGAGAAACATTCACCCTACTCCAAGATGGGAGCCAAGGTTCCTGCTGTCCTGGCTCTGAGACAGGTCCAAGTCCTGGCTCTGGGGACACACAGGAAGTGTAGCCTGGATAGAGTGACACACCGAAGTGGCCTTGTAGCCAAGCACCAGGGAACAGGGAGGTTGGACTGGCCAAGCCAGCCATCCCAGCCTGGGCCCTGCACCTAAGAAAGCGCAGGAAGGAACCTCACACCCCTCCCAGGCAGCTGGGACCCAACACTTTGAAGCTGGGCTTTGAAAGAAAGAGCCCTGCCTTTTTAAGCTCTGAGCTGGAGGACTGGGCTGGACAGGCAGGGTCTCGCTTGGTGTCCCACTGCCCCATGACACAGGAGAGCCATGTGCTCAGGGGCAATGCTTTATTACCTGATAACCCGAGTGTGGTGCCGGACATCCCGCTCGCTCCGGTCCGGGGGCATGAGGGTCGCGTGGGGGTCGGGCAGGGGTATTTACAGTGCAGGGAGGGCAGGGTGAGGTTGGGGGGCTTGGGACAACCACTCTCCTCAAGAGCTCTGAAAACTTTGTGCTTTTTTCTTAGTTGGCGCTGAGCCGCCTAGGATGGATTTTGTTTCTTTTTTTTTCAGGTGAAGATGTATAAACCAGGGGCCATGCTGGCCCTATTTCCAGGCTGAGGATCTCACAGTATCAATCCAAACATCACACTATTTAATTCCCCAATAAAACATTGGAAAAAGGACTATCAGTGCTAACACATTTACATATAAAATCTCCACCTAACAGGTAATAGAAGCCTATGTACCAATTTCTAAAACCGTTATAAGATATATACACAATTTTGGGTATATTAACAAAACAGAATATTACAAAATATTAAAGGCAATTCTCCTGTCCTCAGACCTCATCGCCTGTTACTTGAAGTTGGCATAATCTGAGAATGCGTCGATGTACTCCTGCACCACCTTGTAGCAGAACTCATACTGTTCCTGGGGATGGAAGGTGAGTAAAGCCAGGGTTACAGGTGCAAATGTTGTACCGCGCTTACTAACAGACTTGGAGCAAACAAATGCCTGTGGACTCAGACTGGGACGGCGCTAGTCCCGGGAGAACATGAGGCTGGGAGGTGGTGGCCAGAGCGGGCCCTCACGGCATCATGGCTCATAGGTGGCAATGTTACCTACGGCTCTGAGCCTTGACTCTTCCCCCAAGCCTCTGAAAATTAGCTTTTTCTCCCATCAAATGGTATCGGGGAAGCCTCAGGACAGCTAGGCTGTCAGGAGTCAGGCACACCCGTCCCCTTCTCCCCCCGAGGGCTAACAGGCACTTGTCTCTGGCCTGTCACATCCCACTGGTGAAACGGACTATGCTTTCACTCCCATTTTCCTTGCAAAGCATTCCCAACTGTTGGGGCATCTCGGCAGACCCCCAGGGGCCTGTGAAGTGTCCCCTCCTTCAGCTGGCCCTAACGGAGGATGGGTGTGGGTCAAGGACACAGGGCACATACCAGTGTCTGGACCATGTGTGGCCGCTGCAGCCTTAGGCTCTTGACGGTCTGGAAAACATCCAGAATCCCCTCTGCTTTCACACGCTCCAGGACCGTGCTCAGGGCGCAGAAGGTGCCTGTCCGTCCTGCCCCGGCGCTGCAACAGAGCAGGATACTGAGCATGCGCAGAGGCAGCATGGGGCTGCCGAGGGTCCTGTGGGAATGCAGCACAAGGCGGCAGCACACCTGCAGTCCCTGGGCCTCCCTGGCAGCTGCTGGCTCAGGTTAGAGTTCGAGTCCTCTCTTCCTTTTCTCTGACCAACCCTACCCTCTGCACTGGTCCGTGTTTGTAGATTCTTTCTCATGCTTTCCCTTGTCTTCCCCAGTATGAGGAATGCACACTCCAGCCTTGACATCATCCACCCTGTTCACTTTCATCAGCCATTTCACTTGCCTGCTGCCCCACGGGAGGGGCTGAGACAGCTGGTGGGGAAGAAAAGAGGAACAGGTATTCTAGGTAGGCACTTTGGGGAAGGAAGCCTCTCTAACCCATAGGAGGGTAGAGAAGGCCTAGTGGGCATCTGAGTGGTGCACATCTTGGGCCCCAGACAGGTGAGTATGCAGGGTGCAAGGATCTAGATGTGAGGGGCAGAGGAGGGGAGGAGAGCTGGGGTGAGTTGGAGTCCTGGGGAGAAAGCCAGCCCCATTCTGCACCCACTGGGCCTGGAAGGGAGTCTGTAGGTCCAATAGATTCTGTAAACCATTGTTAGGATGCTAAGTAATGGAGTGATATGGTGAGACGTGGTTAGAAAGGCTCCCTCAGGGTTCTGTGTAGAGCACATTGCCACAGATACCAGGAGAGGCAATGGTAGCTTGGACAGTGATGGTGGAGAGAGGGACTCAAACTCATGGGTTCTGAGAGTCCGGCAGCTAGAGCATGTTCTACTGTGGATCAGATGTGATGAGTGACTGAGAGGCGGCTCACTGCACTGGGGAAGGTTGTGCACAGGTAGGCTTGGGAAGACTGGGCGTCCTGCCTTGGACCCTGCAAGCTGAGGATGTCCACTGCACATAAGGCAGACAAGCTGGTGAGCAGATGGACGAATCTTGATTTTAGGCAAAGGGTGAGCTGGCTGTATATTTCGGGCTTGGTATTAAAGTTTTGCGACCAGATGAGCTCACCTAAATGAGTTGGCAGTTGACAGAAAAGAGGTAAAGGACAGGGCTGTGAGCCATTGATGGGGAGGAATCGGCAGTGGAGACAAGGAACAGGCAATGAGCATAAGGCGCAGGAGAGAAGATATGCTGAGAGCACGGCCCTGAGACATGAGTGATGAGCTGTGTGTGCTGAAGGAGACAGAGAAGGATGACTGGCTTCAGCTACTGAGGCCACAGTGGGCTTTGACAGGAGCAGTGGCAATGTCTGGGATGGGGGAGAGAGAGAGAGAGAGAGAGAGAGAGAGTGAGAGAGAGAGAGAGGTGGTAGGGAAAGAGTAGATGGAATGAGCTTGGGAGAGGAGTGGAGGAGAGGAAACGGAAAGTTAGTACAGGTAATCTTTGGAACAACTTCAAGGAAAACCCAGTAACTACCTTTTTCTAGACTGCATTCCTGAACTGTTTACCCCAAACAAAATTCACCTTTCCTTCAACACAAGCATCTCACCCTCTTTCCTCTGTTGGCCACACCAGCCACTCCCAGTGACCCAGACTGAAGCCTGGGAGACACTCTTGACTTTTCTCTCTCCTGCTATGTTCTTAGTCCTCTCTGTTTTATGTGTTTTCAAAAGAATTGCCTTTTCCTCTTCCCTGTGCTTATGGAGGCCAGGCCCCCATGCTCAGTATCTATAGCGCAGCCTGTCCTGACCATCAGGGTAACTGCCGAGCACTGGGCAATGTGCTGTGCCAGATGGCTTTGTGCAGGCTGGGGGCCGTACCTGCAGTGCACAGTGATGGGGTGGTTTCCCGACTGCTGCTGCTGCTTCTGCACAGCTGCAATGATGCTGATCATGCCCTTCCCGTCGCTGGGAATCCCCACTTCCGGCCAGCCATGGAAGTGGAACTGCCGGATCTGCCGGCTCTTGTTTTCCTGTGGAGGCAAGAGGTCAGGGAGGCCGGGCAGGCAGCCCTGCTGCCCACAAGGAAGTTTCATCCCTGGTGCACCTTACCCTGGTGTTGGTGACCAGCAGGTCTCGGACGGTGTAGCTCTCACATTCCTCCTCCTTCTTCAGCTCCACTGTGATGTCTCCATAGGACACCAGCCCATCAGACGGCCAATACTGGGCACACTTTTCCTGGAGGGACAAATGGGAATACACACTAGATGTGATGGGAATTGGTGGGAGAGGGAAGAGCAGGAAGATTCTGAGAGGCCTGGGGCATAGTGGCAGGCAGCAGGGAGCAGGCTTTGTCAGCTGACAGCAGGCTCAGCCCATGGGCAGAGGATTCATGGATGTGCGGTCACACTCCTCCTCACTGCCCCTAGGCTTGTGGGTTTTTCTTCAGGTGTGGAATAGCCTACTAAGGGACAGCACAGAGAGGAGTGGTTTGCTGGGTCACATCTTGTAGGACCATGGCCTGAGAAGATTTGTGTGCTCACTGTCCCAGCCTCTGCTGGCTTCTGGACCTGGAAGGTGAGGGTGAGGGGAGGGAGCTGTACCTCGGGCACTGTTCCACCCTGTGCACCACAGCAGAGAGGGCACCCCCCTGCCATTCACAGAGGGGCTCACTTCCCAGGTGGCCTTGTTACTCAGGTGTGCACTTCTAGAGGGCAAAGCCACGGGGGGGAGGGACGGACTTATGACCAAAATAGGAAATAAAAAGGCTTGGTAGAATGAAATATCAGGGTGAGCAAGTAAACTTTGCAAGTACAAAATGGGGAGGAACTAAGTATAAAACTCTCCGTGTCTAATCTACTGGGGCAGGAGTGGCTGCCATCTTCATTCTCCAGCTGGTTCCCCACCTCCCTGCTCACGGCCTGCTGAGCCCAGGCCACCAGCACTGCTGCCGAAGCAACCTCTGCTTTGGGCTTGCAGTAACTGCTCACGTGCCCTCACTTTTACTGGAGGATTTTTAAAAACAACTCTCTTTAACTGAATGGCTCAGAGACAGACAAGGGTCTCTGATTTCTAGGTTCATCCCTCAGATGTCCACAACAACTAGGGCTAGGCCAAGATGGAACCAGGAACTCCACCTGGGTCTCCCAAGTGGCTGGCAGGGACCCCGCCTCCCAGGCTGTGCATGGTTAGCAGGGAGCTGGAGCTAGGCTCTTGGATATGATGCAGGAACCCCAAGCAGTAGCTCAGGTGCTGTGCCACATGGCTGTCCCTGGAGACGCTTTTGGCTGCCATGACTGAGGCGGGGGCCCGCTATTGGCACCTGGCCTTGGGAGGACAGAGCTGTGGCTCAATACCCTACAGGACGGCCAGGACATGCCATCCCAACCTGAAGTTATGGGGGCTGAGGCTGGGAAAAAGCCCATCGCTTGGGTCTTCTGGGACATCTTCTTTCCT
Source organism: Ochotona curzoniae (assembly GCF_017591425.1). Classification (NCBI taxonomy): domain Eukaryota; kingdom Metazoa; phylum Chordata; class Mammalia; order Lagomorpha; family Ochotonidae; genus Ochotona; species Ochotona curzoniae. The sequence goes on along the minus strand of NW_024465894.1, from coordinate 17,996,675 downwards.
AAGTGTGCATTCTCAGGGGCCCTGGGACACTGCTGTCATAGCTTTCACGATTCTGGAGGATTTTTAACTTATTTATTTAAAAGGAAAAAGAGAGGAAGAGAAAGAGAAATTATTAGAGATCTTTCTTCCAAAATTCCTTCTCAACTGCCTGCAACATCAGAGGCAGGCCAGGCCGAAGCCAGTGACTCAATCCAGGTCTCCCATGTTGGTGGCAGAAACCATCTGCTGCCTTCTAGGAGCACCAGCAAGCAGCTGGATAGAAAGCATGCAGTGGCCAGGACTTGAACCAGGCACTCTGATGTAAGATGTGGGCATCCAAGTGGCGGATTAACTGCTGTGCCTTGTTACCAGTCTCCCACCAGGGGTCGGAATCATGGTGGAGGGGGTTGAGCTGCTACCTATGATGCCAGCATCCCATTTGGGTGCTGGTTTGTGTCCCAGCTGCTGTACTTCTGATCTAGCTTCTTGCTCTAGTGCCTGGGAAAGCAGTGGAAGATGGCTTTAGTAATTGGGCCCCTGAACCTAGGTGGGAGAACCAGACGACACTCCTGGCTCCTGGCTTTAACCTCGTCCAGTGATGCCTGTGGCCATTGGGGGCATGAATCAAAAGATGTAAGATTCCTCTCTCTAACTACATTTCAAACAAAATAAATGAATAATTTATTTTTCTAAATTAAGATTTTTTTTTTAAATTGGAAAGGTGAATTTACAGAGAGAAGGAGATACAGCGAGAAAGACCTTCCATCTGCTGGCCCACTCCCAAAATGGCTGCAATGGAGCTGAGCTGATAGAAGCTAGGAACCAGGAGCCTCTTCTGGGTCTCCCACGTGGGTGCAGGGTCCCAAGGCTTTGGGTCATCTTCTGCTGCTTTCCCAGGTTACAAGCAGGGAGCTGGAAGGGAAGTGGAGCAGCCACTATACGAACTGGCGCCCATATGGGTTCCTGGCACATGGTGAGATTTAGCCATTGAGCCAAACAAAAAACAGACCCAGCACAATAGCCTAGTAGCTAAGTCTTCGCCTTTCATGCACCAGGATCTCACATAAGCATTGGTTTGTATCCTGGCTGCTCCACTTTCCATCTATCTCCCTGCTTGTGGCCTGAGAAAGCAGTAGATGCCTCAAAGCCTTGGGACCCTGCACCCATGTGGCAGACCTGGAAGAAGCTCCTGGCTTTGGTTTGGCTCAGCTTTGGCCATTGTGGCCAGTTGAGGAGTGAATCAGTGGACAGAAGATATTTCTGTTTCTCCTTCTCTTGGTATATCTGTCTTTCCAATAAAAATAAAAAGTAAAAACAAACTGAGGGTAGTTATTTGGTTCATTAGTTAAGATACCCTGCTTTTTATATCAAGTCCATAGATTTGATTCCTGCTGTGTTCCCAATTCTAGCTTCTTGTTCATGCACAGCCTGGCAAATAGCAGGTGTGGTTCAAGCACTTGGATCCCTGTCGCCTACATGGGAGGCAAGGATGGAGTTTCAGGTTCCTGGCTTTAGCCTGGTTCAGCCCTGGCTGTTGTAGGCATTTGGGGGAGTAAATCAACAGACAGAAGATATCTCTTTCAAATAAATGGAAAGAAATAAACAAAAACTTAAAAAATACAAATTGGGATTTGTGAAAGACTCTTTAACTGGTTTTGTAAAGTTTCAGTTCACACTATGGCTTATAGCTTTCGGAGGTTGGTGCTGTGGTGTAGTGGGTTAACTGTTGCCTGCAGTACTGGCATTCCATATAGGTGCCAGTTTGAGTCTTGGCTCCTCTACTTCCAATCCAGCTCCTTGCTGATGTACCTGGGAAGGCAGCAGAAAATAGCCCAAGTGCTTGGGCTCCTGCATCCTCATGGCAGACCCTGCTTTTCCAGTTCTGTAGAAGCTAATGATTGTCCCAACAACAATACCTGGGCAATCTTGTCTGGAAACAGTGCTTTGGACACTGACAGTATATGATAATGAAAATGTTCGAACATTTTCTGGCCTCCACAACCAACTTTGCATGCTATTTCTATCTTTCATTTTTTGGGACCTTTCCCAACTCACCTGGCCTCTTTCCTCCAGTTCTGTCAGCATCACGATAGAGCAGGATTTCCACTCCCAGATCATTCGCCAGAAGTCTTCAATGGTGTGGAGAAGAGGGCCCTGGCTAGCAATGTAGGAGTCCTTCTGCCGGTAGCCCTGCACAGGCCAGGTCAATTCAAGAGGGAGGGAGGTTAGTGAGGGAGAGCTTAGTGGAAAAAACAGATTTGTCTTGGAGTCAGTGGGAGAGGGTGCTAGGAGGGTCTGGGGACTGCTTGAAGCTGAAACCCAACCAAGGTGGAACTTTCCTTTGGCCAGGGTCAGACACTCTGTTACAAGCTGGTCCCCGTGGGCGTGAGGCAAGGCGAGGGGAAGGTAGAGAGCTAGACTGCAGAGAGCAGGAGTACGGAGGAGCAGTTTGTCAGCCTCTTGGCTGTGGACTGCACTAGGAACCTCTTCTTCTAGGTGTTACACTGGCACACGCCCCGCTTCCCTCCACCTCCTGCTCTTTGGGCGTGGACAGAAAGCAGTACAAGGACTGGCAGGTAGGTAACAGTTCCATGCTAGACTCAAAGATGATCCTTCCAAGCAGGTGTATGAGGAAGGCATGGCGAGCCTAGCCGCACCTCCACGGGGTGCTGGGAGCTCAGGGAATCACTGGCAACTTACATCGATGAAGGACGCGTTCACATAGTCTGTGTTCTCTTCGCCCCGCTTCACTGGAATGATCACTCGATTGAACTCATCTGTAGGAAGGACAGTGGCTTGTGGCTCACCATCATGGCTATCCTCTTCCTCTCTTCCCACTGCTCCCATCCCAGACCCCAGGCAGATAAATGCCCAGCTGGGCAAGGATATGACTGTTTCATATTCACGGGTATGTCAGGAGGGAGCAAGCCTTAGGCTTTTGTGCTCCTTTATTTCAAGAATCCAGTAAAGAACTGCTTTAAAAGGGAGTGCAACTTGCCTGCAAGGCATGCATGAATCAGTGTCTGAGGAGTAGAAGGGAAGGAAGGAATTGGGGGTAGGACAGTAGGCTTGGGGTGGAGAGAGGGTTCTTACATGGAATGATCTGTAACACTCGGTTCTTCTTCATGTTGGCTGGGAGGTTTCCGGTTCGCATCTTATCATTCTGGATTTTGATTGATGTTAACTTCTGAATTGGCAAAGAGATGGAAGAAATTATGAATCTCAGTAACTAAATGTGGCTAGTGTTGGCATGCACTGGGCCTGTGCCTCCAGGTCTTCCAGCTGCTTGCGGCTCCTTTCCTCAGGACCCTGACTTCACTTCTTTGTATTCCTGTCAGGACATGGTTTCTTTTGTCTTGGAATCATGACCTTCCAGGCTTTTGTGGACCCTTCTAGATTGCCCTAGCCTGGAACTGTATGATTCTGGAGCAGTAACCTCTGCTCTGAAGGTGGAGTGTACCCACCCACCTGCCTTGCTGCTCTATCCCTACAGGCCACCTCAGACTCTGCAGAAAAAAATCATTGAAAAGGGCATCTTCCAATCCCGACTGAGGCTCCTTATCAACCCAGCTACCCTCAAGTGCAGCCAATACATAGGCAGCACTGGCCTCATTGTGTCAGAACCTGTGCACGTGACAGCTGGGACACTGCCCTAAGTGGTCCTCCCCCAGGAACCCAACTTAAGCTCTGGATTCTGGGAGAGACTGTGACACACACACTAGGTGGGCTGATGGCCACCACCCAAGGGCATGCTGCAACATCAGCACTCTCAGGTCTGCAGGCGAGCTCTGGCCGGTGCCTGAAAGACAAGTTGTTCTCAACCCTCCTTGCTCATTTACCTGTGCACCGTCTGACTGCCTTTGTATTCTAACAGCAGTGTGAGTACTTGGGACAGAGACCACGTGGTCTGCAAACCCTCAACAAGCATTTTATTGTTCCAATTTTAGTGTATGTGCTGCTGAAGCGAGCACTGAAGTATTTTATTATCTGCCCCTACAGACAAATTAGGCTTCTGTTGCATGGTGCAATGGCCTAGGAGGGCTGAAGGGCTAGAAAACCACCGCCACCACAACAAAACTATTGCATACTCCTCAAGTCCCAACAAAACCCAAGTAAGTCCAATGCTCAGGCAAGTCGAGAAGGCCGCAATGTGTGTGAGGAGCCATCTCTTCAGATGCCAGTAGAGGACCCGTTTGCTGCCCCGGAGCCAAGCTTTGGGGGAGCCCCAGATCCTAAGCATCCTTCACCTGAAGGCCGGTGTCCACTTCAACTTACCTTAAACTCCTCCTCTAGCCCATTGTTGCTGGTCCCTGGGATTTTGTTGTAAATCTTCTGCAGGTGGGTGTCTAGTGAGGTCACTTCCAGTTCTGTATCTCCATACAGATAATGCTCCAGAAGGGCTTGGTATATGAAGACATACTGCATCTGATATACGAGAGAGGCCCGAGTTCTCAGTGCCATGCCAGCCCACTGTTCCCCGGGCCACTCTGGCTCACTTCTCTTGGTTCTAATAGGGATAACGTGATTCCCTCTAACTGCCCAGCTCAGCGCAGCAGGACTGATGATGCACAGGAGGGAGGGTCCTAGGCTGCTCTGGGATGTTTGGAGAAGACCAATCTAGCCTTCTGAAACTGAAGCCTCCCCAGCCTGCAGGAGTCATGACCTGGCATCCCTTGCAGGGCTGGGTCCCAGGCTTAGAGCCAGTTTCTGGGGCTCATGGACATGGCTGAGCTGCCTGGCACCCATTTTCTTAATGCCATTTTAAGGGCTCTTCATTACCCAGTAGTATGTTTGTTTCAAATAACCTGAGGGGCTGAGACTCCTTGAGGTGGGCCAGTGTTTGGTCTTGGAAAGCCTCCGCCCTTATCTCATCCCCAGACCACTCACATCTGTTTGCACCATCTGGCAGCGCTGGGCCCGGATCCGGCTCACAAAGCCATACACGTCCACCTTCCGCTCTGTGTGCATCATGTCCAGCATGGCATCAATGACGACGAAGGTCCCTGTGCGCCCTACACCCGCGCTGTGGTAGAGAGCAGTGGTATTACTAGGGTGCCTAGCATGCCTTGTGGAAGCACACAGGGAGGGCAGCACAGGCTGGGGCCTGGTCTCCAGGATTCTACATGCTAATTCTGAATGGGGCAGAGCTGGGATTCTCCTGGAACCAACATCCCCTCCATGTCCTGAGTGCCTGTCCCTCAGCTCTCAGCATGTGCCCCACCTCCTGGGTTCCTGACTCTCAGGCTTAGAGGATGGCCCAGCTCTCTTTCCTTAAGACAGATCCTTCCCTGACACTGGAACTGGAGTATCTCTAGCCTTGTGGCCCTCACAGCTTGTCTGCTCTGTGCCAGCCTTCGCAGCCAGGGCCCCGCGGTTGTTCCCTTGCTCTGGTCACATGGGGCAGAATGTGGGGAGCCAAGGGTCAGGCTACACTGACCTGCAGTGGACCACGATGGCCCCTGCATACTGAGGGTTACAGGCCTTCACCTTCTTGAGGAACTTGAGCATGCCGATTGGGGTGAAAGGCACCCCAAAGTCTGGCCAGCTGGTGAAGTGGAACTGAGTGATGAGGCGCTGGGGTTTCCTGTTGGTCACATCGCCAACCTGTGAAGTGAGGAGATTCTGTGGTTGGCCCTGATGCCCAGGGATGGCAGCAGGGGAGGAAGGCTGAGAGCTGTGGCCATTGGTGACAAGGGGAGGTGCTGAGGGACTTTGCAAGTGTGGACAGAGAATACACAGAGCCGGCCTACAGATATGGACAATGAAGTACAGAGGTCTCAGACATAAATGGCAGGGTTGGAGGTGACCTGTAGGGCTCTTTGCCTGTGGCAGGTCCTCCCTTTCACAGCATCCCACCCCTTGGCTGAAGGCGACCTTTGCTGAGGTACTGAGCCTCCAGGTTCCTGAGGCGGCCCGGGGCAGGTACCACATCTCTGATGCCAGGTGGATTTGGAGTAGAAAAGGAGGCCTTGCCACCTCCTGATACTCCCTCTGTGGCCCTCGGTCACACTACAGACTTTAAGCCTCACTTCAACAGGCACTTCTCCAAGTCCTGACCACACATTGCTCCCTTAGCTCTGACAAGAAAAGCTTCCTCAGCCCAGCTTCTGATTTCAGAAGGTGAACAAACTACACACCCAGCAAGTCCTGACAGCTCTGAGACAGAGGGGCACGATCCAGGCTGTTCCTTCCAGTTCAGCGGTCAGCACATTAAATGGGACAGACAGGAGGTAGGAGACAGTACCTGCTGGATACAGAACTTCCGTACTGTGTAGTCCACTAGAACAGTCACATCCTCTACGGACACACGGATATTCCCATAGGTCCAGCAGCCTTGGTCTGGCCAGTACTGGGCACACTTACACTGGAAAGAAACAGACATTCATCCCGATGACCTCACACTGCCCTGGCCTACAAAGGGTCTGCAGGGAAGGGACCACAAAGTCCAGACTAAAGACTCAGGCAGCCTATGGTCTCTTCTCTCAATCTGGAGTTAGTTAACCTGTTTGTGTTTTTCCTGAATTCCTCAGCACACTTTCACTATAACATAGTCCCAGCTCCACACCTCTCAATCTCTTCCTCCCCTATCTCTTCAGTTAGGGCAAATCTGAAGCTACTTATCTGCTGAAGTCTGTACTCCCACAGTGTCCCAAGTGATGCTACAGGGGTAAGGTGTCTGCACACCAGAAACCAGCATCCATGAAGAAATGGAATGAGGACTGGAATGAGGTAAACCGGCCAGGAGAGGCTGATGGCCTGCACTGTCACCTGTACCCCAAATAGCTTCCAAGAGCCAGAAGTCTGACTGGAGGAAGCTAATGCCCAACTGTGGCACTATACCATCTAGGCACTGTGGGATGCTGACCAGCAACAAAGTTCTGGGGGGATTCTAAAATAAAAATGAAATATTAAGTACAAAAATATCACATATCTGAATGTGCTGGGTTAGATGCTGTCAATTCACAGTTTAGGGGAAATGCCCCAGGATGATGATCAAGGTGACTCAGGCCCATCCTTGAGAAAGACCAGCCCTAACAAATCCTCAGGGGTTTCCTCAGGCCCCAGGACTGTGCTGGCTGAGAACCAGTGATGAGCTGGCCAGGGTAGGCATGGCCTTGGCAAACTACCAGATGAGAAGCAATAGTCACAAAGCTGCCTTTGGGGTCATTGTGAAGCCCAGATTCCCTTGCACCCTATGGCGTTCTCTGTTCACGGACTATAGGATACATCCCAAAGGCTTCAGGAGGTGGGACAGGAAGCCATGGACTGAAGGACTAGTGAAGCCAGGGGAGAGAAACCCTTCAGTGGCTCTGCTTTAACTAGTAGCCCAAGTCTGCCTTTAGGTTGTTTTGGACTAGCATGAACTGTCTGGTGATCAGACACAAGGAATGACAGAGTCCCACACAAATCCCCAATGTTTTCCTGAGGCTTCTGGCCTGAGGAAGACCCAGCGGACACACCGGCCTGTGCCTGTCAGGATGACCTACCAGCACGGCAGTTACAAAAAGTATCCACACGGCACCCCCTCTTTTCCTATGGAATTTCTTCACCCACCTCTTTCCTCTCCTTCAGGTTGGTCACCATGACAATGGTAGCTGTGTTTTGTTCCCAGATCATCCTCCAGAAATCATTCACCGTTTCTTCTTTTGGTCCTAAAGTAACCAAAAGCAAAGACAAAAACCATGATCAAAGTGAAGGACGCTAAGGAAGTGGGAACATGCACCCTGCATTTCTGTAAGCACAGAAATCCACCTATTCATTCATTCATGAATGGTGCCTACTGCCTGTTCTCCATGTATCCACCATCCATGTGCCAGGCTGGGGTCAGGAGGCTGTCAAAGTATAAACAGAGCAAAGTGTTTCCCAAGGACATTATTGCTGGGACCAGGAATCATGCCCGTTCACTGAACAGCTATGTTATGGGCCACATGACAAGCAAAGTGTTTCTCTTTCTCTATTTTTATTGGAAACACAGATTTACAGAGAGAAGAGACAGACAGAAATATCTTCCATCCACTTGTTCACTCCTCAAATGGCTACAATGGCTGGAGCTGAACCAATCTAAAGCCAGGAGCCAGAAGCCAAAGATTTGGGCCATCCTTTGCTACTTCTGCATACCATAAGTAGAGAGTTGGTTCAGAAGTAGAGTAGCCAGGCCTGGCGTGATAGCTCAATAGTTAAATCCTTACCTTGAAAGTTCTGGGATCCCATCTGGGTGCTGGTCTGGATGCTTCACTTCCCTTCCAGCTCCCTGCTTGTGGCCTGGGAAAGCAGTCGAGGATGCTACAAAGCCTTAGAACTCTGTACTCACGTGCAAGATCTAAAAGAAGCTCCTGGCTCCTGGCTTAGCTTAGTTCTGGCCGTAGCGGCCCTTTGGGGAGTGAACCAACAGATACAAGATATATTTCTCTGTTAATCGTATCTGCCTTTCCAATAAAAATAAATAAAATCCAAACAGAGTCAGGTCCGAGGAGGAGACTGACAAGGCACAGGTAGGCAGTCAGGAGAACTGAAAGTGCTGGGGCCATAAAAGACAGAGGTAGAGTTCCAAGCAAGGAGTCATCAACCAATGTGGGGAGGAAGTAAGCTATTTTTAACAGGTAGAATGAGGAATGAAAGTCAGAAAAATAAAATCTAGAAAATAAGAAAATCAAGAGAACTGAATGTCAGGAAAAAATTGGAGCAGAGCTTCAGGCCATGAGGTGGCGTGGGCAGGTTCAAGAGAATGGGACAGAGTGACAAGGCCTCTCAGGAAGTCACAGGTGACCTTCATGCAACACACAGTTTAGTGCTATCAACAAAGCAAACAGAAAGATGCCACTCGTGACTGATGGTGCCACGGCCATCACTGAGTAGGTGGTGTCGCAGTTTGGCCTTGAGGGACAGACAACGACACGGTGAGAGAAAAAGATGGGCCTCCTGATATGACAGCCAGGTTCCCATGGGAGACCACCAGGGCAAGAAGGATCTGAGGCTCTCCCAGGTTGTCCTTTTTTAAAAATTAAAATGGTTATTTTTTATTTAAAAAATATTTCATATATAGAGAGAAACAGAGAGAAACCGAAAGAGAACCACGTGGTTGCTCACTCTCCAAATGGCTGCAATGGCCAGAGCTGAGCTGAGCTTATTTGAAGCTGGGATCAAGGGCCTGAGCTACTTTTTGCTGCTTTCCCAGGCCATTAAGTAGTACTCAAACTAGTGTCTGTATCAGATGCTGGCGCTAACAGGTGGAGGATTAGCCTGGTATACCACCATGTGGATCCCCTGCCTGCCCCATTTATCTCTGCATTTATGCAGTAGCTTCTAGCAACAGTGGCTACTGAGACTTAAAGTATGACCAGCACAATAAGCTGAATTTTAAATTTCATTTACATTTATTTTTAATAGCCAAATGTGGTTACTGGTTATGGTAATAAATACAGCCACTTCCCCAAATTGTGGTAATATATTAATTTGGTGTAAACTTTCCCCTACCAATTAGACTCTTAAATGGCAGAGACCGTATCTTGTTCAGACCAGCATCTGCCACATAAGATGCAGTCTAGACTTCCACAGATACTCATTGAATGGTTGTATAAGTCACTTTTGGTGGACAACAACTACTACTTCTGCTTCTTCTTCCTTTTTTTTTTTTTAAGATTTATTTATTTTTATTAAAAAGGCAGATATACAGAGAGAAAGATCTTCCATCTGCTGCTTTACTCCCAACAACGGTCAGAGCTGAAGCAATCCAAAGTCAGGAGCCAGAAGCCTCCTTGGGATCTCTCATGAGGGTTCAGGGTCCCAAGGCTTTGGGCCATCCTGCACTGCTTTCCTGGACCATAAGCTGGGAGCTGGATGGGAAGTGGAGCAGCTAGGACGTAAACTGAAGGGGGAGGATTAGCCAATCGAGCCATCACACCAAGCCCCTTCAATTACTTCTTAAAGCTACACACATTAGCTATTTTTTTCTGGGATTTCAAGACAGCAGTGACTTGTTAGGATGGCAGGCTGTGGAAACACGTACAGAACAAGTCCAGGACCATGACACTGTGCCCATGCTCTGCCCCTGTCCCTAGACTAATCTGCAAGTCACAGTGGAGCTCAGGCCTTAGAGCTGGAGCAGGAGAGCCAGGCTGGCCCCCAGGAGGTGGCAGATCCTCTCTGAAGGCTGATTTCAGTTCTGCTCAGAGGATCTCAATAGGCCATAGTGGGGTAGGTGGGTGGGTGCGTGGGGTGAGTGTGTGTATGCAGCTTTCTTTCAGCCTTTTTGTTTTAATATACAAATACACGTGGACATCTTCTATAGTCATTGTAAGGTGGATTACACTTCTTTCAGGGTCTCATTAGGCCACTGTGTGTGTGCAGCTCTCTTTCAGCCATTTTGAGTACAGAAAAGTTACTGCATTCTGATTAATTTAGTTAACATTTAGAAAGACAACAACAGCAACAACCAACCTAGGCCCACCTTGTGATCATGGTTAAGCCCAAGAATAAGAAGCCATTTTTACCTTGTGCAGCTATGAATTTGTTCTTTTCTTGGTAGCCCTGGGGTGGAGAGAATAAGGCAAAAAAAGAAGAGTTAAAACCAAAAATGGATAGGAATTAAAGTTTCCAGTGTGAATTGCAAATCAGTTAACAAAGTCTCCCTTGTGAACTGGTCCAAGCAATCAACAAGAATTTCCATTCTAGAAATTCCTGGGGGATTAGCTTTGTACTTAAAAATCAAAGATCACAAAGCTCCCATGTTCTAGCTGGCCTTCTCAAAGATGAAGCGTCTTAGGCTAGAACATACTTCTAACACGCATCAGCACCTGATGATGCAGGCTTTGGTGTGAAGGGGTAAGAACCTGCCAAGACAAACATTCATGTGGTGTCCCAGGGAAGCAGCAGGGCCTCCCTGGGAAGCACACTTGGGTTATTTTCTTACTTGTTGAGGTACAAAAACTTTCTAGGAACAGCTGGGAAGGCAGTGCAACAGCTCCCGTGCTTGACAACAAACTTCTCCATTACAGATGCTAGGACCTTCTGAAAAATGGGTACTTTGTAGTTAACCTTCCTTTTCTTTTCAATCTTTTCTGTTCTAGTTGCACTTTTTAAAAAAATATTTATTTATCTGTTTATTTAGATTGAATGAGAGAGAGAGAGAGAGAGAGAGAAATTGCTAGTTCACTCCTGAAATGACCCCAATGACCGGAGCTAGGATGGTTTGAAGCTCGGAGCCAGCAGCTTTTTCCAGGTCTCTCACGTGGGTGGCAGGAGTCCAAACATTTGGGCCATGCTCCACTGCTTCCCCAGGCTGTTAGCAGGGAGCTGGATGGAAGTGGAGCAGCTGTGACTCAAACCAATACCCATATGGGAAACTGACACACAAGTGGAGGTTTAATGCGCTGCTGGTTGTGCATATTTTCAACTTCACTTGTCTAAATGTAGTGTGCACCTGAGAAGTCCTAGGGAAGGGAACAATCATTTGATTTAAGGCCCATAAATCCCCTCTGCCTCTCTCAGGCAGCGTCACTGATGGGATACAGTCACACCACAGCAATGATGAGAAACACAAGTCTGCAAGGCAGCGGCTGTGACAAAGCAAGGGGTCCAACTCCGAGAAACCACTTCCTATTCCAGTCCAATCAAATCAGCAAAGTTTAAAGTCAGCAAGAGGAAAACATGTTAAAACTTCCATTGAAAAAATAATTTTTTAAGTTGCAGCAAATGTTAGTTAAGAGAGAAACAGGGACTTTAACTCAGGATGCCCAATGCTGCTTATGGTAATAAAGCTGTCAAGAAAGCAATGGTTCTCTGAAGAGCACATTAAGCACATGTCGTTTTCCTGCTCTATGAGAAGTCACTACTAAATTATTACAGGATCACGTGGACCCCAAGCAGCATCGAAGTCCCATTGGGAAGTCAGCACCAAAATGCTCCTGCATCCTCTCCATTAGGAGGGGCTGTACACCCCCACAGAAGTGAACTAACTTCAGTCATTCTTCCCCTTTCTTTCTTCCTTGCCATTAGAACCACACTTAAGTTTGGACATTAACCTTCTACTGGCTTAGAAGATAACCACTCCCTGATCTCAGATGGGCACACCATGAGAGTCACTATTCTAACCAGTGACTACAGAGGAGATGTAAGCATGTGATCCAATCCTGGACTGGTATAAAGGCATTTAGCTCCTTCCCAATGAATTAAAAAGCACAGGCACAAATGCTCCTCTTCTGTGCTGGTGCTGTTCTTGCTTATTTTTGCTATTGAGGGCTAGGCCCGCTATTGTTCACTGGTATCTGAATAAGCTCAATAAAGGACTCACTGACTATTACAGAACAATACACAATTAGATTCTGATTTCTGCATGGGAAAGCTTTGGGAATGAAGGCCAGGTAGATAAATGCATTGGAAACACCTTTAAAAAGTCAAATCACTCAGGATAAGCTTGAGAATGATAAACATCCGTCCTAAAGCGCAGCTGAGAAGGTGCCAAGAGACAGCAGCCCCTGATCACAGAGGGAATAAGGGAGGCCTGAGCCCCTTACGTTGATGAATGAAGCGTTGATGTAATCGGAGTCCGGAACCCCTTCCACTGGTGTCAGATGGACTCTAGAGTGGTCATCTAGGAGAAAAAAAAATTATCATCAATAAATTACAATGTTGTTTCACAGCTGAGACATGTGTGCAGTCTAATGAATACTATTTACCAGAAAAAAAAAAAGTCAGGAAACGCATCAAATATCATTAAGGTACTAGTTAAATATCCACAATATGGATGACTAACAGTTGATAAAAAGGATAAATACTCCAAGTGCTCTTTTTTTTTTTTTAAATTTGAAACGCACACTGACAGAAAGAGATCATCTACTATTCCTTAAATGCCTGCAACAGCCAGAGCTGGGCCAGGCTGGAGTCAGGAACTCCATCTGGATCTCCATGTGGGTGGCAGGAATCCAAGCACTTGGGCCATGCTCTGCTGTCTGCCAGCCACACGGGTGGGAAGTTGGACCGGAAGCACAGAGTAGTGAGGCTGGAACTCTGATATGAGATGCAGGCATCCTGAGGGGCTGAACCTCCTGCACCAACACCTGCCCTAGAAAGTGTTTCTTGACAGATGGACTGACAATATATGCCATAAAAGAAATACCACAGTGAGGCGTATAATATTTGAATATCTGTAACATGTATTTGAATATATGTAATATACAGTCATACCCACAGGTGTGTATGCACATAAATATAAGACATAAATATCTGTAAATGTCTGTTACTCCAACAAAATTTCAGGGGGAAGGAGAGTGAACAGTGTAGTGGTATATCAGGTTAAGCTACCACTGACAATGCTGGTCTCCTATATGGGCACCAGTTGGGGTGCTGGCTGTTCCACTTCTGTTCCAGCTCCCTATTAATGCATCTGGGAAAGCAGTAGAAGATGGCCTAAGTCCTTGGGCCCTTGCACATGGGTGACCTGGGTGAAGCTCCTGGCTTCAGTCTGGCTGGTTAATTGGGGAGTGAACCAGAGACTGGAAGATTTTTCTTTCTCTCTGGCTCTCCCTCTTTCCGTAACTCTCTCAAAGCAAATGAATCTTAAAAAAAAAAATTAGCAGGTGTATCTAACATTTGCTCCATTTGTTGATAAATTATACACAACACTACTATATCATGTATTCATAAATAACAGAACGAATTACAAACCAAATAGAGCAAGGTCAGGACAGTAGTTAGGATGTCTGCTATAGCTTGTGCTTGGTTCCTGGCTCTGGCTCCTGACCTCAGCTTCACACCAACACACACCCTGGAAGGCTGCAGTGATGGCTCAAGGAACTCGGTTCCTGCCACTCAGGGGAGACCTGGATATCTTTGCTGGCTGTTCGTTTTGCCCCAGCACAGCCTGGGCCATACTTGTTTCTCTCTGTCATTCATAAATAAATAAACCAAAGTTCAAACATCCTCCTCTCCCCACTGGATTTGCATCCCACTCTTGAGACAACTGTCCTAGAAAAATGCTCATTAGGTTCTAGATCAAATAATCAACAGTGGCTAATACTGAGGAGGGGGTCACGGAGAACTGTGGGTTAGAATTTGTTTCAATGAGCATTATGTAAAACCATTACAATTGCCACCACCACCATTCTAACTCACTTCCTGCTGTCCTGGTGAAGCTGCTCTCTCTGGCCCCTATAAACTTTGGAAGCCTGCCACAAAAATCCTGGGCTTACTTTGGGAATCATAAAGGTTCTCCAAACCCCCAACCCTATCTTGTTACCAACCCTCGTGTGACTGACAGCAAGACCCTTCCCATCCTCAGGAAATCTGGTTAGGTTTCTAGAAACCCTTCAAACACTCACAAGGCAAGATGTTTACGTATCGGTTTTTTTCCTTGTTTTCTTCCTTGGAAGCAGCCTCACAGGTGGCCTGGATAGGACAAGCAGGGAGAGCCTGGAAGGGTAAGAGAAATTCAAGGTGTTATCAACTGGGACAAACACAACCATACAACCTGCTGCAGCCAGTTCTAGCCACAACGAATCCTCAGGAGACAGAATGCCTTTCCTGCCACTATAAACACAGGATGCTCAAGGCCAGTCCATGTTTAGGGACCTGCTGCAATGGTGGGCCGGGGAGGATCACCTCTGAAAACAGGCCATTTGTTGTGGCCCTAACCACTGGGCAGAGAGGACATATCTCAGGCAGCACCTCCTAAGAGGGTGCTGGAGGGCCAAACGCTCTAGGCTCTCACTGAAGCTATACAAGGTCACAGCCCCTAACAGCATCACAAGGCAAGGAAGCAAGGACTGGCAGGTGAGTGAGTGGGAAGGCATCCATAGAGGTGCAGCAGTTAGGAAGTGGCGGCTTGGGTAGGGCCACATTAAATTGGTTATGGTTTTAGAGCAAATGTCAATCAGCTAGCACAGGGAGGTACATGATTTGAAGTGAGAGGGATTTTAGTGAATCTGTTCAACTGTCAAATTCTCATAAATGGGTAAAGAGATTATCTTTGTTGTGGCACAGAATAAGCATTCAACAAGTGAGCTTTATCAGCATGGGGAAGTAAATTTTATTATTTGACCTGTTTTTCTATTCCGTATATTCAAAATCAAGAAAGCAAAAAAGGGGTGCAGTTACAAATTTCAATCTAGGCAAAAAAAAAAATTTTTTTAATATTCTGCTAAATGTTTATATTCTGCACCAGACTTAAGTACAAAGATTAGAAACTGCTATGGACATTAAAAAAAATTATTTATAAGAGAGGCAGAGTGACAGAGCAAGAAGGGGGAGGAGAAATATCTTCCATCTACTGGTAAACCCCCTAAATGCATGCAACAGTCAGGGCTGGGCAGGGCCGAAGCCAGGAGCCAGCAGCTGCATCCTGTAGACATAACTTTATGTTCAGTGATTTGGAAAAATGTTTTACAAGCCTTAAAGATGTTTATATTTTTGGACCTAGTCATTCCACTGCAGAGAATCTATTCTAAGGAAATCATTTACTTTGGGGCCAGTGTTATGGCAGAGCATGCTAAGCTGCTCTCAGTGACATCAGCATCTCACATGGGTGCTGGTTTATGTCTTGGCTGTTCTGTCTTAAAAAAAATTTTATTTATTTGAAAGAGTTAGGGTGAGAGAGAGGAAAAAGGGAGGGAGAGAGAGAGAGAGAAGGATCTTCCATCCACTGGTTCAGTACCCAAACAACTCCATTGGAGCTAGGCTGGTCCAAAGCAAGGAGCCAGAAACTTCTTCCAGGTCTTCCACATGGATGAAGGGGCCCAAAGACCTGAACCTTCTTCTGCTCCTTCCAAGGCACATTAGCAGGGAGCCGGATCAGAAGTGGAGCAGCAGTTGCAGGCCGCAGTTTGACCTGCCAGGCTGTAGTGTCGACCCCAGCTGCCCTACTTCTAATCTAGCTCTCTGCTAACGGCCTGGGAAAAGCAGCTGCAGACAGCCTGTGTTTGGACTCTGTGGGAGACCAAGGTGAAGCTCCTGGCTTTAATATTGGTCCAACACTGGCCTTTGTGGCCATCCGGGGAATTAGCCGGTTGATGAAAGCTTCCTCTGTCTCTTCCTGTTTGTAATGCTGACTTTTCAGAATTAAACAATCAATCTTTAAAAAAGAAATCATTTGCTTTATCATTGTATAGAATGGCCCCAAACGGGGAGCCCCTTAGTACTGAGCAGCAGGAGGGAAACAATTCACAATAACTTCTCATTCATCTTGTCAACAAATACCCACTTGTGTCTATGAGGCCCTCGGCTACAAAAGGGTGACCAAACATAAACAGCTTTGCCCTTGTACACAATACAAACATGTGGGTGAAGGACAGGCATTAGACAAGCAAACACACACAGAACTCCATACCAGGACAAATGCAATGGGAGAACAGACAGACTCTAGGGGACCACAGGCAGAGAAGGTGGGGGGCCTCCCCAAGGGAGGGTGGCAGAGCTGGCAGAACAGCATCTGCAATGTCCCAGAGTTGGCAGGCTGGCACCACAGGGGCAGTAAACACAGCCCCTGGAAGGAAGAGGGGGAAGATGAGTGGGGCAAGAGCAGCTCATATATTTCCACACAGGTCCTTGAGTAAGGCTGGGGTATTAAAGTGCATGGGGAAATCAGCAAAGGTTTCTGATATGGTCCAGTTGACATGTTAGGGAGTAACTGGTTGCTAGGGGGAAAGGGGCAAGAGCAGGTAGGGGAGCCTGGGAAGGTGCTGGTACAGGATGCTCTTGAGCTCCACCCTGCAGCTGGGATGATCTGATTTGGAGAAAAGATGAACAGAAGGTAGATCGAACAGAGGAAAAGAACGAATGATGATTCCAGGCGTTCTGCTTAGATAATTAAGGGAAAAAATTCGTCAGCCCAAAAGGAATCATCTGGCCAGAGCTTTAAGAAATGAAAAGGGGCTGGTGTTGTGGCACAGAGGGTTAAGCCACTATTTTTAAAATTATTATTAAAGACTTATCTGTTTTTCTTGGAAAGGCAGATTTACAGAGAGAAGCAGATAGAGAAAGGTCTTCTGTTTGCTGCTTCACTCCGCAAGTAGCCACAATGGCTGGAACTGGGTCAATCCGGAGCCAGGAACAAACCAAGAGCTTCTTTTGAGTCTCCCAGATGGGTACAGGGTCCTAAGGCTTTGGCCCATATTCGACTATTTTCCCAGGCCACAAGCAGGGAGCTGGATGGGATGTGGAGCATCTGGGACACACACTGGCATCCATATAGAATGCTGGTACATGCAAGGTAGGGATCTAGCCACTAGGCTATTGTGCCATTGTCATTCCACATGGGCACTTGTTGCAGTCTCACCTACTTTCTTTCTGATCCAGTTTCCTGTTCAGAGGTCTGGGAAGACAGCAAGAAGTTGGCCTCCATATCTGGGTCCCTTCTGGTCATCTGATAGACCTGGACATTCAGAATTCCCATCTCCAGGCTTTAGCCTGGCCCAGATCTGGCCAATGTAGCCATCTGGAGAGTGAACCAGTGAATGGAAGATCTCTTCTTTTAAATAAATAAATCTAAAAATAGGAGCAAATATTTTCCTGAGAATAATCAGGACTGTGGTAGGAGAAATTACTGTGAAAGACCGAAGGGCAAGCCCATGTGCTCCTTTTGAGTCTAAACCCTGGAGGTTCTTATGCTATTTCATCAGGAAGAAACCAACATAAGAGGAGAGAAAAGCATTTCCTGGGCTGCACTCCTGCACACAGAACAGATACCATGCCACAGATCAGTACGCATGGACGGCTTGCTGCCTCGGCCCTGGCGTAGGCTAGCTGTTCACAGCTTTCCACCACGCAGGGTCTTCTCAGCATCCTTACTCCCCTGGTCTTTGTGGCAAAACCAAACCAAACGTAGGGCTCCATTGGGGGTGGAGGGAGGGTTAAAGCTCTTGAAAGCAATAGTAAGAAACAAAAGCCCCTGTTCAGCAAGAGGAAAGATAGTGCTTGCCCTGCAGAACACAGTGCTGGCTGTACAAGTTCAGACTGACGATTCTCAAGCAGAAAGGAAAGCAGGAAACTCCTTCTCGTCCTGCTCTGAGAAACCCAGGCCTGTGAGCTAGCACAGAGCCGCTGCCCAAGAAGCTTAGAAGACGTTATATTTTCTACAAACACTAGGTGGCAACAAACACCATCTTTCTCTTAAGTTTTAACTGGAACCAAGGCTAAGTACAGTCTGTTTTTTCAAAATAATTTTTTAAAATTATCACCCTCATCCCACCAAATTTTCTCATACACACACACGTTTTATAAAAGTGAGTCAATATCCAATTTAACTTAGAAGTTGTCTTTGAATTTTGTTTATTACCACCTTGCTTGAACTTAGTTGTACCATCATTTTGTGTCCCTCAACAATATCTCACTATTGCTGAGTCTACTGCCAGGTAAAAGTGGAACACAGACAAGCAGTGACTTGCTGTTTTGGGGGTCAACGTCATGTTTTTAAGCTATTCTGGTTATAGTGCCTGTAGTTCAAGTTTATGTGAACCATTTTGTAGTGCTCCATTTTGACATAAGTATCAACATGTACTGATGCCTGATTTGTGCTGTGACAGCTAACAGTTCTCTTCTGAGCATAAATTTGTGCATGCTTCTTGCACTTATCTGCAAGAATTCCAGGTATGGAACTCTCTAACCTTATCACACACAGACAGATTTGTTTTCAAAGTATTTGTACCAACTTACACTCCTGGCATCTGTTCTGAACCCTTATCAAGCATTTACTATTTAAGCATATTAAATGTGGTTTGAGTTTACATCTATTTGATTATACGTGTTAATGAGTAATAACAGTTATTGGTAGAAACGACTGCCACTTCTGTGAAGTATCTTGTCAAGTGTCTGCCTTGTTCTACTGGATTCTTTTCTCATTAATTTTTAAAAATAATTTTATCATTTTATCTTTCCATTAATTTATAAGAGCTGTTCCTATTCTCTAGATATTTACCTCGTGTCAGTTAACCCAATACAAAGATCTTTCAACAAGTCTGCACCTGTCCTGTCATTTTCTTTACGGTATCTATTTTCAGAAATCAAATTTACTAATATTTCCTTTTTACCAACATTTTAAGTCTTAAGAAATCCTTTCTTGCTGGAACACCTTCCTACATATTACGCTCCCTATGTTTTATCATTTTGTCTTTTAAGTTTTGGTGTTTGTATATCAAATGAAAGTGATTTTTTGGGTTTAGTGTAAGTTTCCAAATTCATCTATTCCCCAGGGTTGCCCACTTGCCCCTCCCTGTTTATTGTAGAGGCCATCCTTATCCACACCAAGAGGGCAACAGTGGTTATTTCTATTCACATGTGGATCTGCTTCTGGGCTATTTTATTCCGTCGGTCAACATGTCTATCCCAGTGCCAATACAAAACTATCTTAAGTACTAAAAATTTTAAAATAACTATTATCTGGTAAGGCAGGTCTCCTCACCTTGTTCTTCTTCTTCAGGAATGTCTTGGCTATTCTTGCATCTTTTCTCCTCCATATAAATTTTAGAATCAGCTTGTCAAGTTCCACAAAAAACCTGTTGGGATTTTTATTGGAATCGCATTGAATCTACTTATCAGTTTGGGGAGAACTGACATCTTCATAATACTGAGCCTTCTAATCCACTGAGCCTATCTCACCACTAATTCAAGCTTCAGTCATTTAATGTCTTGAAACACTTCCATAATTTGCTCAAAATATTTGCAAAATTCATTTTAGGTAGTTTATATTGTTGGTGCTTTTGTAAATAGCATCTTTTGAAAAGTATTGTTAGATTTTCTATTTGTTTGCATATACAAATATGTCAATTTCTATGCTGCTTCCTTCTTACATCCTTGCTAAAATAACTTGTCAGTCCTAATAACTTATCCGATGAGCTCACAAGTTTTTCTGAAGATAATACTCTCCTGCAATGAAAACTTGCAGCTTGACTCTTCCTTTGCAATCTTCACACCTTCCATTTCTTTCCTCATCCATTTTCCCTGGGGACTCCAGCACAGCACTGAACCTTACTCTGACATCTGCATCCCTTCCAAATCCTCCCACTCAAGTCTCCATGTTGTTCCTGAACACTGTGCAGTGACAGAACATTTATTATCTTCCAAAGTAGTTCCTGGAATAAATCTACCTGAAAGGACCTCACATCCAATTCATGAAATCTTTTGGATATCCCTAACACTCAGTAGTATAAGCCCGATTGTTAGCTGGCACCTTCTCTGGCACTTGCCCTTGCCAATGTCGTTCCTGACAGTTCCCATAGCACAGTGGACTTCGATTCATTTATTCAGTGACAATTCTTCAACGTAGAGGCTCTCCCTCCTAATTCAAGTCAGATGCTACCTCAGTGCTAACATCAGATGATACACATCCTGTTTCTGGATGTAAACTGACAGCAAAGATGTGGAGTCCTCAGGAAGGACGCCACGGCTCACACACACAGAGACTGACTACTTTCTCTGGCTCCTCCTCTTTCCCTCTCACATATCCCTTCCTCAGCAAATTTTATTGTTACTTTTTTCTTTGTATAACTTGGACATGTTTTAGAGACCTCAGTCGGTGAATTTTCAAAGTATTTCTTTCAAACAAGTTCAGTGCTTCTTCCTAAGACAAATGTGAATTAAAAATTCTAGCTGTAACTCTAGGATGAAGGCCATTGCCTGTGCTAGGATTCACAGGAGTGCTGCACAGTCTCTCCTTTTGGCTTGCACAACACTGAAAACAGTTGTCATGTTCTACATGCCTATTGTTCCCTCAGCTGTTCACTGCCATGCTCCCATTTCTTTGCAGAGCAACACCCCATTCAGTGATAAGGTCTTTTACAGCAATGTTACCAAAAGACTCCTGGCACAGTTCAAACCAGGGACAGCAGCTGCCTTATTTTAGATGCTATATACCCACTAACACACAGCAAGGCCAATTAGCTTTATTTCCCATATTAAAAACGACCTATATTTGAAAAAACATCTAAAAAGGATGTCTGCCATAAAAGAAAGCCAAATAACCAGGCAGAAAACTCCAGTCCCTCTATCTTCCACCCTGTTAGTAGGTAGGTCCCTGTTCACAGTTCTTGGCACTCTCAGACTTAAAAAGATACATTAATATACCTATACATTAGATATTCTTAAAAACAAAAATCGTATTCTAAGAGTAGGCATGTAACCAAGTGGGTAAGATGCCAGCTGGAATGCTGTGTCCCATGCTGGAGTACCTGGGCTTGAGCTCTGGCTCCTGGTGCCATGGTTCCTGCAAGGCAGTGGGAGATGGCTTGAGTATTTGAGTCCCTGCCACCCACATGGGAGACCTGAACTGAGCTCTTAGCTTCTGGCTTCAGCTGTTGTGTGTATTTGGGGGGTGGGCCAGAGGATGGGAGCTGTTGGTCTCTTAAGTAATTTTAAAGGGATTATGCTATGTATATTAAGCTGTGAAATGATTTCTCATATAATAATTCTACTATTTGGTAGATCCTTGGCTTTAAATATTCTTCATTATTATAAACCACAATGTAATGAGCACCTTTCTACAAATATACAGAGGTTATCCTGCAGACCCAATCCTAGAAACATTAGGAAACATGTTAAGTTTCAATAGCTAGTATTAAATCACCTTTCCAACACTATTTCAATTTAAGCTCCCTGAATTTGTGTACAAGAATATTGCTATCCCCCCTTCTTTAGCCTATTTTTGATATCCATCTTTAAACATTTTCTAATTTGATAGGAACAAATCAATTGGTTTTAATCTATACTCTCCCGAGTAGTTGATGCAGCTGATCCTCTTTCCATGCTACAGACCATGTGCATCCTGTGAACTGCTGTGTTCTCTGCTGTACTGTTTAAATTCCCACAGGTTAGCACAAAATCTGGATAATAATGCAAAATTCTCTACCTGTGACCCAACTCACCACTTTCAGAATCTATCAGCTTTCTCTGCTTTCCATTTTGATGTCTTAATTTTTTTTTTTAAAGATTTATATATTTTTCTTGGAAAGGCAGATATACTGAGAGAGACAGAAAAAATCTTCCATCTACTGGTTCACTCCCCAAGTGGCTGCAAAGGCCAGAGCTGAGCTGATCCAAAGTCAGCAGTCAGGAGCTTCCTCCAGGTATTTCATGTGAGTGCAGGGCTCCAAGGCTTTGGGTCATCCTCTACTGCTCTCCCAGGCCACCAGCAAGGAGCTGAATGGCAAGTAGAGCAACCGGCCATGACCTGGCTGGCACCAATCTGGGATGCTAGTGCTTGTAGGTGGAAGATTAGCCAATTGAGCCAGTTGTCTGAATCTTAATTCCTGACCTGATGATGGTAAAAACACTATTCTATGAGAGCAGACACCAAGTGGTAAGAATGGCATGCTGTGTCATGGCTGACCTAAGCATAGCCATACTTCCCCACCTGGGCCAGATTCCCTTTCCCAGGATTCTGAAAACTATGAAGAAACAAGATCTTCCCTAGCGGCACTACAGAGCACCAAGAAAAGACTTAGTTTGCCTGAGGCTTGGTTTTCAGGCTCACCTTTTGATCCAGCTGGCTCCCTCAATCTTTCCAATCAATAGTTCTGTTTATTTTTTGCTTAATTTAGTGTAGCTGCCTTCTCTTGTTTTAGAAACACCCCTTAAATTTATTTTGCAGTTAACTGTGGTTGAGACCATTGGGAGAAATATGAGTGATATGAACCTATTACTGGGTACAGGCAGAAGGAAAGGGACCATCAACCAATTTCTAGGATTGGAAACAGCAAGGTGCTCATCGCTGTACAACTGCTACGTTAGTTCCTGCTTGCGATTACCTACGATGTGTGCCAGCTGGCAGTAAAAGGGTGAGGGAGTCCAGGAGATGAGAAACGTTGAACCAAGCAGCAGGCTTGCTTCTGACAATATTTGATAACAAAATAAGAACAGTCCAGCTCCAACGTTTATCCCCCAGGGGCAGCCTAGACCTGGGGCCTTTCTAGGACTGTTAGGCATTTTGCCAAGCCTTATGTTAAGACTTCAGAATTTCACTGGCTGCCGAGTTTAAAGTCAATAGAATGTGCATCCTTCTCAGGTTGTTCATGTGAAAGGGCTTTAAATGGGACAAATGAAATGATGCTGAAGTTTGGAGTGAATCTGGAGAAAGCCCACTTTCAGAAATCTCTATTAGGCTCCACTGCATCTTGCTTTCATGAAGAAAACTATACTACAAAATTTGTGAACTTAGTGGTAGGGAAGGGGCACTAAAGGGGCACTAAATGACAACGTTGCTGTCATTTCTGGTTGGGGATAATGTCATTAAATAAATGTCAATAATGGAAATGGGAGCTGCCAGCTTAGCTCAGCTGAGGGCACAGCTCCTAGGTAACTGAATTAGAGGTGACCTTACCATCCAGCTTCTAAGGATGGGCCATTTTATAGACCCCAAGTCACTCACAAAGTAAAGGGGGGAAGCAGGCACCTGTAAGAAAGAATCCAGCAATAGCACACCAACACACACTATGAACTTCTTCCACATCTTCCCCTAATTCCCTAAGAATCTGAAGGCTTCTGCCAAGGTAACTACAAATTGGGTAAATGGAAAGGCATCTTGGGGTTTACTGGGTTCTGGCTTTGAGCTAACTAATTCCTGGGAACCTAGAAGGCCTTTAGGACATGCTGGTGAGAATGGAACTTCTGCAAGCCAGGCAAAGGAAGGAGTTTTGGTTGCAACTGGCCTCACATTAGGATCTGCCAAACAGCAGAATACTCACATGCATCCCACTGGATAGGGACCGTCACAGAAAGAGCAAATGCAAGCTCCTGGAGCAGTGCTCTCTTTCCACCAAAAGGCTAAGTCCCAAGATGCAGGGCAGAAGCAGAGATAGTCCATTCACATCTCTGTATTTAGTGATGCAATGGAATGTACAATGACCACTAGCATTAGCTACTGATGTTGTAACTGTATATTCTCTTTAAGGTGGGCAGTTTCTCTCTCTGATGGCAGGGACAGTCTTGGTGATAAATCATTTTCACCTCTCTGTGCTGGGTCTCAATCATCAGGATTTTTCTGTTTCAGAGGACATCACCGTGACAACTACATTAGCAATATTAAGTTGACAGAACTCAAAGAACAAGAAGTTATTATCTTGGAATGTACACGCTAGACATAAAAATATAGTGGCCTGCTACTCAGCAACACTTCCTGAAGGTCAAAAGTCTATAGCACACCAAAATAGCTCCTGCAATGTATGTCCCCCTCCTGCTAAGAAGGAAGAGTAATACCTGTGGGACCACCTCAGATTTACTCAATGATCTGAACAGAGAAGTTTCTCCAGTTGTATGCAGGCCATGCAGAAGCTGGCTCTGATAGATTCTATGGGGCTCTAAGATGTCTGTGATAAGGCTAAACAGGAGAACCACAGTGAACAGCCCAGACCATGAGTCCATCAGCAGGACTAAACAGCTAGCTTTGTATTGGGATGTAAAGTGAGTAAGCCTGATCACAGACACTAGGTGCCCAGACCAAGCGACTTCAATTAGGCATCATGAGAATCAGAAGACATATATCTGGATATGCCCAGCAGGGTCCCAGCATCAGTTCAAAGTGGGGCACCTGCCACAAAACTCACTCCTTTGACAGTCACTTTTGATTCTCCTATTGACATCAATTATGAGCTAGAGAAAAGTCCAGCTGGTGCACAAATGGTTCTATGAAGCATCCTGGCCCTGCTCAGGAGGCTGTTGTGGGGTTAACTTACTGAACTAACAACTCTAAATAGGTTTAAGAGAGAAATCCTCCCAGTAAACTGTACTTCAACCAAGTTGCCATACTATCTGCCTCACCAGAGGTCAGGATTTAAACTGGTCTGGGCAGTGGACAACAGGAACAAGAAGCAGGAAATACTTATGCTTCTTAGATTGCAGGTATTGCTAAGGACCCAAGATGTGTGGGTCAGTCCTTTCCCTCATACCCCAGTGCGGGCTCAGTGAACCCATGAACACTGAGTCTGTGGTAGCAAAGCCAATGTCTCTCCCTACAATACAGAAGTTTGTCTATCACACCTTTAAGAACACTACCACCACCCAGGGATTTCATGCAATACCTTATCATGGGATTTTGAGGAATATCCTCTCCAAAGAAAGAACTCACTTCACAGAAACAGTAGCATGATAATGCTTATGACTGACTTAAGATGGAGCAGGGGGTAAGAAGTCTCTAGAAATTCTGGGAAAATTTTCCTCAATAATAAAAGGAAGAAACAGTCAATCTTTTTCTCCCTGGACCTTGTTATTTCTGTATGTGATGTCCAGATGTGGGGTAACCATTTTGGCTTCCTGAGGACAGTCACCTCAGGAGGCACAGCTAATACACGGCTCAGCATAAAGATGTGAAGGAAACAGCTGAGCAATACCTGAGTTGATGACTCAGTCAATTCTAGAACTATGTCTTTAATTTCAACATGTCTTTAAATTCATTTCCCTTTTTGAAATCCCTGCCATTTTAGGGTACTTCACTAGTATTTGTTATAAAGATTTATTTACTTCTCTGTTTATTTGAAAGGCAGAGCGACAGAAAGTGAGCAAGTGAGACTAACCTTCCACTTGCTAGTTCACTATCCAAATGACTCAAACAGCTGGAGCTGGACTAGGTGGAAGCCAGGAGCCAGCAACTCCACTTACAACTCTCATGTCAATGGCAGGGACCCGAGTACATGGGCCATCACCTGTTGCCTCCCAGTTGCAGTAATACGAAGCTAGTTTGGAAGCACTGATAGCACTTGCTCTTTGGCACCCTGATATGGGATGTGAATGCCCCAAGTGACTGCTTAACCCACTGTGGCACAATGCAGCCCCTGTGTGCCTGTTGCAGCACTTTGGGCCTACCAACTGAAACAGTCTCCAACTGTACTTTGCCCCAATAGCTATTCCTCTTACAGCAACTATATTTATCTTTTCAAAATATATACCAGATTGGTCCATGGCTTTTCACCCTTAATACCCTAAGTCTCTGCCCTTCAACCATTCTGCACTTCTGTAACTTTCTGAATGTGTCCTTCTCTTAATCACCCTTATTCCTAACAATTTGTACTTGCTGTTTTCCAAACCCTGGAATGTTCCTTACCCCTACTTCCCATGATTAGGTCTCAGAACAATTCTTTTGCAAGAAAGCTCTTTTGATCTGGGATTACCAACTGATGGCTGACAAACACGTTCTACTTCCTTGGGAGAGCTACATAAAAAACAAAACAACATAGCCCAGCAAATTTCAGGGTGGATGTTGGCCTAGCAGTTAAGATGCTGGCCAGGGGACCAGCATGATAGCTTAGTGGGTCAAGTCCTTGCCTTGCACACAGCAGGATCCCACATGGGTACCAGGATCTCATGTGGGCACTGGTTCTAATCCTGACAGCCCCACTTCCCATCTAGTTCCCTGCTTGTGGCCTGGGAAAGCAGTCAAGAATGGCCCAAAGCCTTGGGACCTTGCACCTGCATGGGAGACCCTGAAGAAGCTCTTGGCTCCTGGCTTCGGTTTGGCTCAGCTCTGGCTGTTATGGCCACTTGGGGAGTGAATCAGTGAACAGAAGATCTTCCTCTCTGTCTCTCCTCCTCTCTTTATATATGACTTTCCAATAAAAACATGTAAATCTTAAAAAAAAAAATGCTGCTGGTCAGGACACCTGTGTTTCATATGGAAGTACCTGGATTCCATGCCTGATTCTGCTTCCTGATTCCAGCTTTTTGCCAGTGCTCCTGAGTAGTTGGGTTGCTTCCACTCATGTGGGAGATCTGGACTGATTTCCTGGCTTGCGGTTTTGGGCTTGGCCCAGCTTTAGCTACTGTAGGGATTTGGGCAATAGACCAGTGATATATATGTGCTTTCTCTTAAAGAAATACATTATAAATACATATATGTGAATTTCAACATCCAAGCTGAGGCCTGTGCTCTGAAACAGCCTGATCTTCCACACTGACCCACCCTGACAGCCCACTCTACAGATGCTAAGGGTCACCTGCTCACCAGTCCTTCGTGTTCTCTACCGCTACTCAAGCTGTTATTTGTGCTCCTATTTGTGAGGATTCCCTGCTGGACATTGACTTTGCTGAGCAGGGGCTGAAGCTTTGGCTTCCCTAGAATATTACATGCCATATATTAGATGTTGGATTAAGTGTTCATTCAACAAATGAGCAGCAGATGTGAAAAGCAGATGAATGGATGGAAAGGTAGAGGAGGGAAGTGAAGCGAAAATTTTTTTTCTGTTGTAATCCAACAGAAAGGAAATGAGATGAACTTCGTAAAAACTTCTCACCTCTCAATCAACAGAAATCTGTTTGTGACCCCACAACTCTGAAGGCCTGACCTTAGGTCTGCCTTCCTCCCTGCTGATACACCAGCTTCGTCAGAGAACTCACATTGAATTCCTCTCTGAAGAGCTTATTGTCGTCAGCCATTCTCCGGTTGATCTCCTCTTCCAGCTTGTCCACGGGCAGGGGTGGGTACTTCCTGTTGGTGCTTGGGGATCGGGCCAGAAGTGGCACACTCTGGGGCTCTACAGTGGACAAGGGGGATGGTCAGTTAGCTGTTTCTGGGGACTAAGTTAACTACTGGATCAAGCTTCTTAGGTTTTCTTAAAAACTTTTTTCTTTTTAAATTTCTTCCTTCAGCAGTTTAATTCTTTTAAAAGATGGGGGGACCCCTAAATTATTGGTTTTATTCCATGAAAGTTCCCCATGAAAGTTAATATATGGCCTTACCTACATCCTCAGTGCGGCCGTTCGATAAGCGGAAAGAATTGGAATGGCTCCCAGCTTGCTTGTATTTCTTAAACCTAATGAGAAATTGTTTATAGAGAACTCAACATAGAGGCAACAGAGACCAACTTTTTTTTTTATTCATGTGAGTCAATGAGTTTTTCTGCACAGCACATCCTGTGGAAGCTGCCACTGCAGGATGCTCCCACTGGCCCTCCATGTACTAGAGTCCAACCCAGGCCATGGCAGCAAGACACCCCAGCTTGCATGGCTCCTCTGTGCAGCTCCAATTCCAGAATTTACTAGAGGGTGCAGCCATATGAGAAAGTAGCACAGTCAGGGGATATTGGAAGCTGTTTATCAGATAAATAAAAATCCTAGTACTTCCCCAGTGCAGACTGGGAGCTCCAAGGAGAAGCTCAGAGCTCAAGAATGGGGTGGGGGATGGAACCCAGATCTGGCTAGGCTATAAGTCGCCTGCAGAAATCTGGAGACATACCTCAAACTGGAGGGGGTGCACAAAGGTACTACTTATCTCTGCAGAACAGAGCAGAGGAAGCAAGTGAAGCTGTTAGGCTAGCCGTGTTATTCAAGCAGAGAGCAAATACGCTGCCCTCTTCTTTCCACAGCTTTCCTTTTTGCTTCCGCTCACTGTTTGGGTGCTAATATCGAAAGGACCCTGGATGACTTAACTCACAGGGTTCAACAGCACACTCCAGGGACAGGTGTCCCAAACAGGACTAGGGACAAAAAGTCAACTAGAAATAAAGCAAGCATTTGTTGAGCCTACCTCTTATTTTACTCTAGCCCTTTTAGGAGCTGCTTCCACCTGGTTACAGTGCAAGCTCCAGAAACTCCAGTCACAGACCATGGCTTGTCTCCCAATCTCCAGACTATCATTCTGGGTTAGGCTGTACTAATGGAAGCAAACTGGAGGGATCAGGGCTAAAGAAGACTTACCTAGTGCTTTTCAATCAGCACTAAGTAAAATTTTAATTTTGGTACTATAATGAGTCATTTCCCTTTACCTTACTCATTGTTTTTATCCCTGCAGTACACAGCAGAGGACTTACTGTGTGGACTTACTGAGACCTTGGGTGTACCAAGACAGAGTCTAAGAGAATGCAGAAGCAGCATTATGCTTACCTTAACATGTACAGGACTATGATAATAAACACGATCACTAGTAGAGAGGATAGGGCCACCATTACGGCAATAATTGGTGTTTCATCTGAAATCAAGATAACAGAATATGACATTACTACATTGTACACCAGAGGGCACATGCTAACACTCAGCAAAACAGTCTGATGAGGAAGAAGAGCTCATTCAATACTTCTGTTGGCAGCATGTGGAGACACACAGAGAAATGGGAGAGCGTACACATCCCACAGCCACCCAGGCCATTAGGATGCAGTGGGAGATACATGGAACTTAGGGTGGGATGTTTACCTCCTCCACACACACCACACATCCATCTACTCATCCCCTTGCATTAGGAAAAAACTTTGAAGGCACTGTGTTTCCCTTACTGCTACAGAGCCTGATAAAGTACTTAGCATGTAACAGGCACTCAAATATATGGATGTTCTTATACATCCAATGCTGACGGCAGACTGGGGATATAGTGCCAACACTGTACTCTCAGTATCACTGGGCTCCAGCTAGAGGAACTTAAATTATTTCCCGGCACAGAGATGATAATTTCTGATTAAAACAAGTAGGTATTATTAGATCCTTAAGGCACTAGGTATTAAAAACCGCTGGTTGCTCCTTTCTATCACATCCCACATTCTCCTTTCTCTGTCACCAATGTCAAGACCCCAGGTACAGAAAAATATGGCCTGGAGACACAGCAAATCTTCTCTCCATTCGACAGGGCCTGGCTCCCCTCCCACCCAGTACCAGCTCCGCTTCTCAGCAGCAGAGTAGACACGGACTCATCCTCTATTCACACCCCCTGCTATGAAGTACACACAGCCAGTTGGAGTTTATAACTATCTTCCTGTTTTTTCACTTGCCACAGAGGACATGCCCCTCCCATCTCAAGGTCAGTCTTGACACCTGGGCCCCTGGACTACATCCTTACTGTCACCTCCAAGATTTGCCTTCTGGATCTTACTGACCTCTAGCTACTACCAGCCTCATGTCTCACTTCTCAGCTAACTTCAACCTGTTGTCTAGCCTGTTTGCTCTACTTCTGCACCTCCCATTCTCCTTAATCTATTTGCTCTCTCACCCTCAATGATCCATTTAAGGCACTCAGCAAAGACACTTACAAATGGCATACTGCCAAATCCAGTGAAAACATTTCCATTCTCATCTGAATTGATTCAGCCTTTTAACAGTATTCATTTGAAAAAATATTTAAGGGCCAGAAACTGTGTGTCAGGCATTATTCCAGACACTGGGAACAGAGAAGTGATTAAGCAAGTCAGTCAGTATATTCTGCAGGAAGGAGGAGGACACCTTCATAAACCAAGCAGACACTTAACTTCAGGTAGGAATAGTGTTGTGAAGAAGAAAAGCAAGGTAAAGGAGATAAAATGTGGCTGGATGAGGAGCAGTAACAGCATAGTTTGGGAAGATCTCTGCCATACGTAGGCAGGGCTCTAAACAATGTAAAGAGGCTGACCCATGCAAATACCCAGGTACATAGCTTTCTAGTCACAGGGAATAGCAAGCACATGGCCCTTGGAGGATTCAAGAACTCACACAAAGTCCAGTGTGGTCCAAGATGTGGCAAGATTCACGACATTCAGGCTTTCAATAGGTTATGATACTAAGAATGGATCTGGCTCTGCATGCGATGGGAAACACTACATACTGTGTATGCACGAAGTGGGAGGTAATCTAGAATATCATGGAAATCAAGAGCAGCTTTACCAGGAGAGAGTATTTCAACTCAAACACTGATCAAGTTAAGATGAAAACAAAGGTGAAACTGGATTTGTAAAGATGGCAGCTATCAGTGACTTTTTCAAGAGTGGTTTCAGCGAGAGGTGGGGTGAGAAAACCTAAACGGAATGAAACGAAGTTACAGAGGAGAAAGTAATGACACAATTCCTCTGAGGATTTTTACCAAAATGGGGCACAGAGAAATGCATCAGCAACTGGAGGGATGCGCAGGGAGGAGAGTTTGGCTTTTAAAACATGGAAAATGTTACATTATGCTTCTTGTTGACGGTAATTTTTCAACATACTCTGTGTGGCTTTCCTCTGAAAACGAAGATTCAAACTGGTTTGTTTATTCCTTCCGTTTTAAAACATTTTCTGCTCTTGCTTTCCACAACAAAGCACCCTTCTGACTATCTATCTCTTGGCCGCTCTAGCTGTTTCCCTGGCTACCTGTTTCTCATCTGACACCAAATCTCACACTGTGGGAACTCCTCAAGGCTCTGTCTTTGGCATTCTTTTCTACAATTCTATCTGGTTGATGCGATTAGATAGATGCCTAAGGAAAATAATATGCCAGCCATTCCCACGTTTGCACTGCTTGGTCAGACCTCTCTCTGCCCATTTGCTACCCCTCCTCTCGGTTTCAAAGGAAGCAAGTGTTGGAGTATCCTGTGGGGCGTTTACCCATGCTTAGCCTCTGCGCAAGTCATTCCTCTGAATCCCACCCCTTCTTCCACTCTTTGCTTGGCCAATCCCTACATACCCATTGTCACTTTTCCAAGAGCAGGCTTTTATGACTTCTTAATGCTAAGTTAGGATCCTAGTTTCCTCATCTCTAAAATGAGTTATTCTAGGGATTAAATAAGATCAATTCTGTAAAGTTCTTGGCACATGTTATGCACTCAGTGAATACTGGTTTTATTTTCTTTATTATTTTCCTAGAATACTCTAAGTTCCCTTGGTAACACCATTCATACTTTGGAAGTATGCCTTTATTTGATTGTATTTGATTAATGAATGTCCCTACTTTATAACAAAAATGCCCCAAGGAAAAGGAGTACAGATCTGTTTTGCTTTTCATTGTGCACCTAAAACTCAGTAAGGTTCTCACACGTAGCAGGCACTATACAAATACTGGATTATGTTGAATGAATAACACATTTTTTGGCAATTTGTTAAATCCCAATCACAGATGGCTGTGTACCAGTTATACAAGGAGATAATTAGAAAGACATGTATCCAAACAGTGAGCTGAGCCCATACATTTATGTCTTCCTCCCCCCAAATCAAAACAGAATATAAAAATTACAATGCATCTATAGCATATCTGGAAGACAACAAAAGATGACACATGTAGACCACAACCTCGTAGTGATTTCTGATGGGGACAAAACACACGGGAATCAGCTTCTTTGAAAGGGATCAACAGGAATCAAAAACCTTCCAGCTGAGAAGTTAGTTCCAGGGGCTAATACAGTGGCTTTGCTTGCTAATTCTCCACCCATAGTGCCAGCATCCTATATGGACATGGTTCTAGTCCTGGCTACTTCTAGTTTACCAGTCTGGGTGAGGGAATACCTCAAGCTCAGAGTTAACTTGGACTGGGGATTCAAAATGGGACTTGGGATACCAGGAAAGTGTTAAAGCAAGGAGGGCCTGCCACCTGGGTCAGTAAACCCACAGGCTAAGTGACCAGCTGTGGTTTTCCATTATTACTTAGCTAGAAAAACACTGCTCTTTCCAGAGTGCAGGGTTTGTCATAGAGAGTGATGAAGACTTCTTTTACAAAGTGTGAGCTGCAAGTATATTTGCAATATTTTTCAGTATGATAGGAAACAAATGCCACTATACGCCAATTGTGTATTTTTTTTTTCATCTACATCATGGTTTCTCAACCTCACACCAACAGCATTTGGGGTAGGGAATTCTTCCTGGTGTGTGTCTGTTGTGCGCATGTAGCTGCCAGGTCCATCGACCATTTGCTGATTGGGCCGTAAGAACAAGAAAATGTGAGTGGTGTTTATGATACTAGTTTAGGATACTCCTGAAGAGAAACTCAACTGTCAGCACATTCTAGGCAACTTAATGCTCTGGGCAAAACTCACAAATACCAAGAACAATTGTAACCTTGGGAACCTAAGTAACACAATAAAATAACTCTTCAGAAATACCTGGGGGCCAGGAACTCAATCCCGGTCTTACCATGTAAGCCACCAGCATCAATAACAAGCTGGAATCAGGAACAGAGTAAAGAGCTCAATGAAGAATTCCAAAATGGGATGGTGGTGTCCCAACTGATGGCTCAGCCACTGTGCCAAACACCAATTCCATCACACCAGTGGTTATTTATTTATTGGAAAGGCAGACTTTCTATTAGCTGGCTCGGCTGAGCCAGGTCAAGGACAGAAGCTGGAAACTCAATACAGGTTTGCCACACAAGTGGCAAAGATCCAATCACCTGAATCTTCCAGGGTGTATAGTAGCAGAAAGCTAGAATGGACAGTGGTGCTAGGTCTCAAATCTGGATACCCACTACTGGCAATTTAGCTGGTGTGCCAAAGGCTTACTCCACATCCTTGTTTTTAATACAGCCAGAAGACAATGCAGGTAGCAAAGATGTCCTCAGGTTGCCGTGAAGGAAGGAGACTCAGATTTATATAGTCAACAGGAGATAACTTGACAGTTCCATTGATCAAATGTTAGACTTGGAGAAAAACTGAGGATCAAGTCATCTTCCTAGAGCTCCTCCCAGACTGTACAGGTGTATCACCTGTTTAGAATTGTCCTGGCTAGGGTCCTCTGGGAAGCTAGACTTGCTGATGCAGTGAGTGTGAGGCAGGTACACTGACCTATTCAATGTTACCCATCCACTTTTCCCCCAACTCCCATTCTAATAATTTCACTTTCCAGATTCAGACAGGGAGCAGGCATTTCAAAACAGTAAATGGTGGTCTTGGATGATGGATGCCTATTTGTCACCACCCCTTTCCAACAATAGGTATCTAAATGCAGTTTTTCGAACACATGACTTGCTCTTTCATGCCTTTGCTTTTGCCCTAGTATGTCTGTTGTTATATTGTGTGCCCTCATGTTCACCCAAACTGCCAGTGCTTATTTCTGTGTCCTCTTCTTTCTCCTTGGGCACAGTATGTCTTCTGCTTTCTCTCAACACTTTTGTGGGGCATCCAACAGCATGTACCTGGGGTGCACTTTGCTTCCTGGTTATGTGTCTCCTCCTTAAGACAGGAAGTATTATTTTTCCTTTTGGCATCCTGAGCATCATCAGGTACTGAATGAATGATGAATACATCATTAAAGAGTTGGGAAAAATCAGCACAAATGGAGCTTACAACAATGCCACCCACTATGATCTAAAAATACAACTTTAAACAAGAATGCCAACTCTGTCTAGACTTCAACTCTAGCCAAATATTGACATGGATAAAAGTTGGGAAAGCATATCCAGATGACACAAAGTGTGAACAGAAACTTTAAGATCCTCTGGCATTTAGCAGATGACTTGCCCTGAGTGGTTCCAGAACACTAGCTCATAAATTCCTTTCTTTAAATATTAATACACTATTTCTGGTCTTTAAATAGCAATTACAGAAATGATTACTTATGGTTAGAATAGCATGGGGATAACTGGTTTTATCTTGTGTTCTTGTTATTTACCAAACATCAGTGATAAGGTCTTCATGTGAACAGCTCATTGCAATCAACAACAACAACAAGAAGAAATAACCAAGTGGTTATAGTATAATGACCCATGCCAGGGGTTTGTTCAGGATGTTGTTCAAAAGGTGAAGGGCAGAAAATGAGCTGGTGTCTGTGGCTACGGTGGTGTGGTACAAGAGGACGGTCCCTGGAGCTGCACACAGAGACCAGGAGGCCTGTGAGTGCCTGGCCTCCTTGTGCTTGCACTCTCCAGCAATGGTAACAGGAGGGGCTGGTGGGATGGTGAAGGTGACAGCTAACACTTGCTGAGCAACTGCTCTGTGCTGTCCTCCACACTGTATATGCATCACTTCATTCCACACAACAACCCTATGAGTGAAAGTTTGCTTCCTATTTTTCAGACAGTGAGATAAACCATAGGAATGCTATATAGCTTCCCACTCATTTGGTAAATGGCAGGGTTAGGTTGCCTACTCACACTGTCTGGCTCCAGAGTCAACATTTTTAAACATTACACTCTCCAAATAATCCAGTCATTTCCCAGGTTTAATAAATATGAGACTAATTAGAAAAATTTGTGGAGGGGGACTGCAATGCGGCATAACAGGCTAAGATACCAACTGTGATACTGACATCCCATATGGGCTGTTCCACTTCTGATCCAGCTCCCTGCTAATGTTCCTGGGAGATGGTCCAAGTGCTTGGGCCTATACTCTTGTGGAGACCTGGACGAACCTCTTGGCCCAGTAGCAACCATTTAAGTTGTAAAATTTACACAAGTTATTTCATAATACGCACTTCCCATGAACTTTTTGAAGAACACCCCTCAACATAAATGGATTTCCAAAAATTTTACACCAAAATAAGTTTATTTTTTAATTCCATCCCTTTAAAAAATATTTATTTATTTTTATTGGTAAGTCATATTTATAGAGAGGAGAGACAAAGAGAAAGACCTTCCATCTGATAATTCACCCCTTAGTGGCTGCAATGGCCAGAGCTGAGCTCATAAGAAGCCAAGAACCAAGAGCTTCCTCCAGGGCTCCACATGGGTGCAGGGTCCCAAGGCTTTGGGCCGTTCTTGACTGCTTTCCCACGCCACAAGCAGGGAGCTGCATGGGAAGTGGCGCATTCAGGAGATGAACTGGCGCCTATGTGGGATCCTGGTGCATGCAAGGTGAGGGGTTCAGTCACTAGGCTACAGTGACAAGCCCAATTCCACCCTTTTAGAAGCACCCTCACATTTCAAAACTAATCAGCAATATTTTCCTAGATGGGAAAATCCTTTATTTATGAATAGCAGTATGGAATATTATCTTGTTCAGACTTCCTGGGAACTGCAGTCAACAATCACCAATTCCTCTTCTGAACAAGGAACCATTCTCTCTACTGTTCAGATGCTTAGTGGCTAACACTAGCCACATCTTTCTTCAGAATTGCTCTTGGCTTAAGACAGCAGACTGGTCCAGGGCAAAGGTTGTACTTGCTCAGTGACTCCAGCTCCGTAGCTTTCAGGGTTATGAGCCTCTGATGCCTATGATCTGACTGCCTGGAACCCACTACAGCCTTGCTACCACTCACAGTCTCACAGGGGCTACAGGGAGAAAATGCTTCTTCTCTAAGCTTGCTGCGTGCAGATCTCTGTCTAGAGTTTATTTCTCCCGGTAACAACTGAGGAGCAGTCATTACCAACTCTGATGCATGGAGGAGATAATGCCAGGTTGAGTTTAATGTGTTCCCACACCTTACTCAAATCACCCTGAGCCACATTAGCAAAAACACTTTATAAAAGGAGGGAAGGGGTCAGTGCTCTAACTCAACATGCTAATCCTCCACCCTCAAGTGCCAGCATCCCTTATGGAGACCGGTTCGAGTCCCAGCTGCTCAACTTCTGATCCAGTTCCCTACTTGTGGCCTGGGGAAGCAGTAGAGGGCCCAATTGCTTGGGACCCTGCACATGCATGGGAGACCAGAGAGGCTCCTGGTTTAGGATTTGTTCATCTCTGGATGTTGCAGCCATCTGGGGAGTGAGCCAGCGGGTGGAAGATTTTTCTGTCTCTCCTTCTTTCTGTAAATCTGCCTTTCAAGCAAAAATAAATGAAGCTTAAAAAAATTAGAAAAACTCTGTATGTGTGATACCACTAAAATGAGGTACCTAGATTTCACAAACTCATAGGGCAAAAAGCAGAAGTTTTTGAGAGGTGGGAGAAGGAGCAAATGGAAAGTTATTACTTAATATATGTTTTTAAAAGGTTTATTTATTTTTATAGCAAAGTCAGATACACAGAGGAGAGACAGAGAGGAAGATGATTCACTCTGCAAGTGGCCACAATGGCTGGAGTTGAGCTGATCTGAAGCAAGGAGCCAGGAGCTTCTTCTGGGTATCCCACATGAGTGCAGGGTCCCAAGGCTTTGGGCTGTCCTCCACTGCTTTCCCAGGCCACAAGCTGGGAGCCGGATGGGAAGTGAAGCCTCTAGCACATGAACCGGTGTCCATACAAGATCCTGGTGCTTGTAAGGTGAGAACTTTAGCCACTAGGCTACCATGTTGGGCCCTATTCTTTAATATTTTTTTTAAGTTTGACTTCAAGATGATACAAAGTTCTGAAAAGGGATGGTTATACAAATATGTAAATACACATGATACAGGAAAGGTACAATGGTGCAGCAGGCTAATGCTTGACCTGCAGTGTCAGCATCCCATATGGGCACCTAGAACCCAGAAATTAACTACAATGTATAAAATTATAGTATCACCAAATGGTAGTCTACATTCCATTTCAGACACATTCCAGTCCCACCTCTGCTCTTGTGCTAATGTGCTCCCTGAGAAGCAGCAGGTGACAACTCAAGCAGTTCAGTTGTTGGCAGTCTCCATGTGGGAGACCTGGAATGAGTTCTTGACTTCTGGCTGTAGCCTGGCACAGTTCCAACTATTGTAGGCCACTTGGGAGTGAACCAGAGGATGGGAAATCTACGTCCGTCTGTCTCTCCCTCTACATTTCAAATAAGTTAATTAAATATATAGCTTACTACTTGCTAAAAGTTGCTGGAACCTATAATCTACATTCAAAATCACACTGACTACATACTATTCTTCTCAAGGAAATCAATATGAAAACAACTTAAGGGAAAGGAAACAAACGACATAGCCACAGATGCACAGGACACCACAGACTAAGCAGAGACACATGGATGGCACTGTACTCTATATAAAAGACAACCGACACAAGGTGAGTGGCTCACCTCTTCTGTCGTTCGAGTCGGAATTACCTGTGTAATAAGCGAAAAACAGAAACATTCACTCAGGTTAAAGAAAAACATTACCATTCGATTCAGGCAAAACAAAACAAACTCCAGGAATACAGACACTTTCCCTCAGAATGCTGGAGCTAGAATGAGGCATCCTCCCACAACCAGGAAGCAACACACTCACAGCATTTTAGTCTGTGGTCAGGTCTCACTCTAAGCATATAAGCTATATAGCATCAGTACTTACAAAAAGGGTAAGAATGTAAAGAGTAATGAAAATATATGTTAGAAGACTTTACATCTTTTGGATCATTAAAACACAAAGGGCAAAGCTAAATCAGTATATAAAACACTGAAATAACAAGAGGTAATTAAACCTAATTGATGTTTACCACACTCTATAAACTAACAGGGGTATCTGTTTTCAAAGAACTGTGGAATATTGACACAATCTTATAAATCTGCAATAAAATAACCAATACAATATTCTTTTATCATTGCACAGTACAATTAGAAACTAATGCAGAAAACATGTGAAAATTAAAATTAGAATCAAGATAGAAAAATAATCTTAAAAACAGCAATGATCAAACACTAGTATGGTAGAACCTGTCAAGCTCTCCCCCACTCTGCACTCACTCTGCTCGTCTTCGATAGATCCCGTTTCAGTGGAGCACAAAGCTGTCTAGTGAAAGAGTACATATCTGAAACTCCTTTGTGTGGGGTGTATTCATGTAATGCATTTCAACCAATGTAGTATGAAGTACGGCAGTGTGGGAAACTTTCAGCCCCATATTTTAGGAAATGAACTCTCCAATGTTTCAGTGGCTGAATTCACTCTAACCAACACAGCTACCTACAGGGTAACATATATAGGACATGATCAGAGTCATGCTTATGGAAAATTCATGATGTTAAATATGCTAGTTAACTATAGACAATGAAGTATACAAAATTAAGTTTTAGTTCAAGAAGACAGAAATAGCACGAAATAAATCTAAAGAAGGCTGAAAGAAAAAGAAGAAAATGAAATCAATGATACAGGAAAATAAAAACCAGAATTAATAAATGTACACTAGTAGGGCTTTTTGCAAGATAAAGCAATAAACTGTGAAACAAAATGGCCAGTTGACCAAAAATATGAAAAAAATGTTGAATAAAAATTATTCATAGCTATGCAGTAAATCAACCAATAATAAAAGATAACTTTGCTTCAAATTCATTCAAATAAATCTGAAACTATGAATAAGGTACAAGCTGTTAATTTATAAATTCTTTCCATGAAGCACAGTGTAACAGTCACAATTAAAACTTACCAAAAACATCACAAAGGAAAAACACAGACCATTCTCAATTAGAAATAATTGTGAATGTCAATGAAAAAAATCCAAAATAAAATAATATGCAGATGGCAACAGCTCATTAAAAAGAATGCTTTAACATCAACACGCTTGGAGAATGTACACAGTTCAAATCATTACAACAGATCAAGAGAGATTTTGAATCTCACAGATTTTGCTGAACAGGAAACTGGTAACATTTAATACTCACTTTAGAAATAAATTCTCATTAGAATAGTATAAATTGACATATCTTATGACAAGCATGTTTTTTAAGTTAACACCATGAATAATGGAATCCCCCTCAATGCATCCTGCTTTGAGTTAGGTAGAAGATAAGACTGTTGCCTAAATGTGCTCTGAAGTTATTCACCAATGCAATTAAATAGAAGAAAGAATAAAGTCTAAAGATCTGGAGGATATTTGCAGATGAAATGATCTGATGGCTTGTGATAACTGTTGAATTTATCAGTTAGTGCCTCAAGCACTAACACAACTTGCTAAGACAGTTAGTAGAAACTACATGTTAAAAATCCAATAGGCTTCATATTCCCAGCAGCAGCTGGTTAGGTGTATTGGAATACTCCACTTACACGAACAAAAATACAACAGAAAATTACCAAAAAAAACCAGGGTAACATTTGGAATACAAACCTTCTTGGGAAAGAGGACAATATTTTAAAGATGTCTTTCAACTCTGTTCATATGTGTAATAAGAACAATAAAACTATTTTATCCAGCTAGACAAATTGATTCGAATGTTAAGAAAAATAATCAAAGAGCAATAGCAAACTTAAGATTACCAAAGGATGACTTGCCTTACTGGATATTATTTTATGAAGCTCCTATAACAGTTTTGTAGACAGAGAAGAATATCAACAGAAAACAACAAGAATGCCTCTAAATACTCAAATAACATGTGAGATGCTAAATGTATAAAAATTTTAATACATAATAAAGGTAGGATTTCAAATTAGAAGACATTGATGGTTCACTAAGTGGAGCCAGGACAACAAGATAGCCATCTGGAGAAAAATGG
This sequence comes from Ochotona curzoniae, assembly GCF_017591425.1. Taxonomy (NCBI): domain Eukaryota; kingdom Metazoa; phylum Chordata; class Mammalia; order Lagomorpha; family Ochotonidae; genus Ochotona; species Ochotona curzoniae. Next base: position 17,956,847 of record NW_024465894.1, on the reverse strand, counting down.
ATCCATAGATCACACTTTCAATTGGAATGAATTGGATGGATCATAGATTTACAAATATATATATACACAAATACAAGAAAGGAATCATAAAAGGAAAATGAATCACAAAAATCTGATATCCTTGTAATGGGGAAAGAGTATCAACGGTGTTCATGAAAACAGATTTTCAAAATATGAAAAGCTGTTCAGCCTCATTCAAAGAAATGCAAATTAAAGCTACACTGAGATTTTTTTTTTTTTTACTACATATTGGTAGAGATCCAAATGTTTGATGATAAACTGTACTGAAGAAAGGGTAGAAAGACAGGTGTTTGACATCACTAATAGGAATATGCTTCTGTAAAGAGGGAAACTTGTCAACATCCATCAACTTATAAATGTGTATTTAAAATAATTTGTCCTAATACCATTCTCAAATGTGTTTGAAATGACATTCTGTTTATAAGAAAACTCTGAAGACATCCTTCACACCCACTACAGGGCTGACCAGATAAATCCGTTAGAGCATCCCCACACAATAAAGCTGCTCTTTACTGAAATACAGCACAAGTATGATAGGAGTGATAGGGAGAAGTGAGCACACTATATTTGCAATTTGTAGTCTAAATAGAAGAGGAAGGAAAAAGAATCGATATGTTTTTGGTATTTTAAAAGGAGAAAGGAATGGAAGATGTCTTTCTGCCTCTTCCTTTGTAACTCTGCTTTTCAAACAAAGAAACTTTAAAAATATGAGACTCAAAGGTCAACATTAAAGAAATCATTAATTCATGATATGTCCAACATACAAGTGGTTAGAGTTTCAGAAAAGGTTAGAGAAAATGGGATAGGGATGAAAATTCCAAATATAAGAACATTTTCACAAGTGAAGGACCACAGCTTCAAGAGCCTATCAAGTAGCCAAAACACAGACAAGAAAGACCGACATCAAGACACATTCCCATGAAATTTCCAGTTAGTATTAATGATAAAGAGAAGATTCTAAAAAGTACACAAAGGCTTAGGAATCAGGGTTGCAGTGGAATCCTCCAAGTCTGACAATCAGGAGTTAGGACAATATTTGAAAAAATTCTGGGGGAAAAAGATTTCCTCAGTTCTACACACAACCTTCAAGATATTTTTAGACGTGTGAGACCTCAGGCAATCTGCCTCCCACACAGTCCTCCCTCCAGAAGCTGGTGGAGGATGTGCTCCACCAAATTCTGAGAGAAGGCTCCAAAGGCAACAACCTGAAAGCCAGCAAACAGCCAAACGTCCAGGTGACAGCACCCAGGCGGACACCTGTGGAGCAGTCCTAGAGATCAAGTCTAGACTAGCACAGGATGATGGCAGGCTCGGGGGAATTCTTCAGGGTAACTGAACTAACAGATGAGCTAAGAGGTCTGACTTTGTAGAAAACTGTATTGACAGCTTTCTGTGCAATTATATTCTGGAAAATGAGGGAAATGGCTAGCAAGAAATAACAGAAAATAGAAACATAAAACAGGAAACTATTAATATCACAGGAAATGCACAACAAAGGAAGAAAACTCACCAAATGTGTAGCTATTCATATGCAGTATCTCACAGTCATAATAATGTAAAATATCAAATTCTGATTTAAGCAAAAATTATTATACAATGATTTCAGGAGAACTGGGAAGCTGGTAATGATTAGTGGGATGTGGGATTTGAGACAGAAATCCCATGTGTGACAACAGTTCCTCTGTTTTGTTGATCTCTAATACAAGCTGTCAATAAACGCAGTCTCACGTTTGCTCTGACAGGAATGCACTGGATTCTTAGCTATGGCATCATTTGGGTGTATAGCAGTTAATGAGAAACTAAGTTCCTTACTAGCATTGTGGAAAGATCATAAAATGAGAAGTAGCCTAACTTCTTACTTGCCAAACTGGAAATCTTGAGAAAATATTAACATCTATAGTCTTAAATAAGAATCTGTTCAAAGAGGACACCTGTCCATCATTACCTCATGCACAGTACAAATGTGGGCTGTGCAGTCAGGCAGGCAGGGGTTAGTTTTACTTTTTCCATGTATTCTCTAAGCAGTGCACAAATTATTCCACTTTTCCTTCCAAAGCAATGGACATAACCCACAGCAAGACACGCATTGTAGGAGGTTACTCAAATTGCACACACAAGGGCTAGTGTTGTGGTATAGGAGGTAAACTGACATCTGCAAAGCCTGATATCTCTTGTGTGCCAGTTCATGTCCCAGCACTCCTCCTCCAATCCAGCTCCATGCTAATAGCCCTGGAAAAAGCAGCATCTGATCCCACTGTTTGGACTGCTATTCCACATGGGAGACTTGGAAAAGCTCCCGGCTTTTGGCTTGGACTGGTTCAGCCATGGCCACGGTGGCCATCTGGGGAGTAAACCACTGGATGAAGATCTCTATCTCTCCCTCTTCCACTCTGCAACTCCAACTTTCAAATACATAAATAAGATATTTTTTAAAATGAACACAAAATTCCGTTGTGTATGAAAAGCAAAGGGTTCAAAATTACATATGTAATATGAAGGAACAGAAATGTAGTAAGATCGTTTAAAACAAAACACATTAGTGATACTCACTAAACTGATTTTATGAATTGGTCATGACCTGCACTTTGGAAAGCACTCCATAAATGACAGTTTCATCAAAATTCTTCACCTGCTAAAGGTAATATAGAGTGCATGGTAGCCTAGTGGTTAGAGTCTGCCTTGCATGTGTCGGGATCCCTTATGGATGCTGGTTCATATTCCAGCTGCTTTGCTTCCCTTTCGGCAACCTGCTTGTGGCCTGGGAAAGCAGTAGAGGATAGCCCAAAGCCTTGGGATCCTGTACCCACACGGGAGACCCAGGAGAAGCTCCTGGCTCTGGATCAGCTCAGCTGTTGTGGCTGCTTGGTAAATGAACCAGCTGATGGAAGATCTTTGTCTCTGTCTCTCCTCTCTGTATATCTGCCTTTCCAATAAAAATATATAAATCTTTAAAAAAAAATACATTAAAAAATATAATATACAACTTACCTCACAGAATTATTCTATAGAACTTTTTGCAATGTGCTAGGTGTGGTACTATGCTAGAGCTGATATCAACTTGAAATCATAAGCACATATCAAACACCATTTGTCTGCATTCCTCTATCCCACCCAAAATAGTAGGATGTCTTACACATTCTAAGTATCCCATAAATTTTAGTGGGGATTGTCAGATCAGTACTTGAAAACAATAAAACAATACTTGGGTCTGGCACGATAGTATAGCGGTTAAAGTTCTCGCCTTGAATGCGCTGGGATCTCATACGGTTGCTGGTTCTAATCCTGACTGACCTGCTGCCCATCTAGCTACTTGCCTGTGGCCTGGGAAAGCAGCTGAGGACAGCCCAAAGCCTTGGTACCCTGCACCCGTGTGGGAGACCCGGAAGAAGCTACTGGCACCTGGCTTCGGATTGGCTCAGCTCCAGCCGTTGTGGCTGCTTGGGGAGTGAATCATTGGATGGAAGATCTTCCCCTTTGTCTTTCCTACTCTTTGTATATCTGATTTTCCAAATTAAAAAAATATACTAAGAGTCAACTCTTAAAAATAGTGCTTATCTTACGTGGGGACCATATGTACGTGCTTTAGTCACAGTAACTTGCTTAATCTCATAGCTCCTCTGTAAAGTGAAAACTAATACTTTCATTCACTGCTGTTTCACGGATGAAGAAACTGAGGTGCAGACTGATGAAGCTGGTCACATGGCTAATTCATGGCAGTGCTGGGATTCAAGCAGGTAAGGAGGCTCTGCAGACTGCGTTCTTAACTGCAAATGCTAAATCGCTCTGGTGGCAGAGAAGCAGGCGAGCACAGAGTCTGACTTGTAAAGCATAGCTAGCACTGCCATCCGTGGGAACCAAATGAGTTGCAATGCAGCAAGGAGTTTCAGAGTGAGTTCCTTCCCCCATCTTTTGACCCTCACGTTAATCCCACTTAGTGGAATTTAAGAAGAAACTTCAGTCAAGGGGATAGGATCACGGAAAAGTAAACACTGATTTTTGCTAGAATGGGAGTATCATTTGCACGGCAATTGGAGAATGGTCACTTCTTTACTCTTTGGAGAAGCCCTTAGAAGGAACCTCTAATTTTCTGTTACAGACAAGGAACATGAGATTCAGAGGTCAGAACTTTTCCTTCAATACCTGTTTCAGATCCAGGTCTCTGATTCTATCCTTGGATCACTTATACTTCAGTCCAGTGACTGACTCAAGGAGATAAGAGGGCTGGGCTAAGGCCCTGAACAAAATAAAGGTATTGCGACCTGTTTCTCCAAATCAGTCTGCCAGCCTGCTTGCCTCCCAACCTCCCTTCCTTCCTTCCTTCAATACTTTTTATTTATTTGAGAGGAAGACTTACAGAATGAGAGAGAGAATCTTTCCATCTGCCAGTTACTCCCCAAATGGCCACAATGGCAAGATGCTGGATCAGGCGGAAAGCCAGGAGCTTAGAACTACATCTAGTCTCCTATGTGAGTGGCAAGAGCCCAATAACTGGTCCTTCCTCCGCCTACCTTCCTTCTCCACCTTCCTGGGAGTGGAGCAGCTGGAACTCAAACTCAGCTCCCTGATACGGGATGCTGGCATTGCAGGTGGCAGCCTAGCTTGCTATGTCACAAGTCCAGCCCCTTTCCTTTCTTCTTAATTCTAGGTTAATCAGAAAGTTCTAAGAATCTCTTCTATCTGTTTCATTGCTTTGTTACTTCTGAGAATATGGCCATAAGAGACAAAGAGAATAAAGGATGGATAAACTGGAACAAAAGGCAGAGCAAACAGACCGTGTGCTGACCTGAAGGAGGGAAGGTCTCGGCAGTGGTTGCTGCGGTGCTGGAATTCGCCTCCCAGGGCTCGGTGCGGGCATCTGCAAACGGGGTGTCTGGAAGCAACGTTCCATTTGGCGAACTGGTCGTGCCTACAGAACTGGTGCTTGCTGTTCTGGTGGTCCCATTGTCTGACTCTGAAGAATTGACGGTGGTTACATAGACGGGTCCCAGAGTTAGATTCAAGCTGAATGTTGGTGCCACAGAAAAAGAAGTTACTGAAGATGTTGGATTTGAAGTTTTGTTCTCTTCTTTAACTGATTCTGCTGTTGATGATTGAATTGATCTCGTAATTCCTATGGAAGGTGAAACTACAAAAACCAAACAATAAGGCAATATTATACAAACATGAAGCTTAAAAAACAAGAGACACAAGTCAGTAAATCTTGACAAACTATTTAAAGATGCGGACACCAAAGACTGTCTCCCTCAACTTCTTGTACATTTTTTATCCAATGCCAGGCCCTTCTCACTTCTCCAAAGACTAACAATGAAGGAAGGAGGAAACAGACCTCTTAGTTGATCAGAGTTAACAAAGTTTGAAACAGAAGCAATTTATTTTACTTGGCAGGAAACCCACATAATTTCTTTATTTAAAATAGTATACAGTAATGTAAAATAACACTGAGCATAAAATACAATTCAAAGGTTTCTAAAAATACATACTTTACTATCACTTGAGTAAAATCCCACTATTCTTTAAAAAAAATGTATTAGTCAAATTCCTATCATTAAATTTTGTGAAAACAAAATTCTATTCCCACTATTGGCCTTATGATAGGACAGTTTACCTGTGGTAGCATTGTGGGCACTGACATGAATCAGACCACTGCCAAGCAGAACTAGAACGAACCAGGAACCCATGCTGACCTGAAAAATAAACAAACATGCTAGATGAGGTACTATATTAATTTTAAGAAAGATTCATTTATTTGACTGGCAGAGTGACAAAGGGAGGGAGAAATCTTTCATACATTAGGTTCATCTTCAAGTGACTGAAATGGCTGGTCTGGGCCAAACTAAGGCTCCCTCCTGGCCTCCCACATGGAGAGCAGGAACTCAAGTATGTGAGCCATCTTCTGCTGCTTTCCCAGGTGCATTATCAGGGTGCTGGAATGAAGCAAAACAGCCTTAGCACCCAGGAGTGCAACTGGTTCGCTGATAAGGGATGCTGGCATTGCAAGCTGTGGCTTAACCTGTGGACTACAATGCCAGCTCTTGAAGTTCCTATGAACAATTCACCAAGAGTACTTTGGGTAAAACCTTCCCAGGTGTTACTAAAATGTAGGTACTGAACCAATGTTTTTTTGGGAGGGATCCTGTCACACACATTTCCCGGAGTTCAACATTAACAGAATTCTATACAAGTAATAATAGATCTCGAAATTGGTATTTGGTGGTGTAGTAGTTAAAATGCCAGCAGAACGCATCAGGTGATACTGGTATCATGCTCGACTTTCAGTTCTTGATTCCAGCTTCCCACTGACGCAGACTCTGGGAGGCAACAGTGAGAGCGGAAGTAGCTGGGTTTCTGCCACAATGAAGGACGCCTGGATTGGGTTTCTGGCTCCCAGCTTTAGCCTTGGCCCAGGCCCAGTAATTAACGGGCATTTGCAAGGGAGCTTTCTCTGCCTCTGTACTTCTCAAATCGGTAAATAAATATTAAAAAAAAAAAAGTCTATAAGAACATACTCTTAAAACCATGATTCTCAGCCTTGGCTGTACTTTACAATTACCTGAAAAACTTCACAAAAAATCCATGTGCCAGATTGCAGCTCTGGGGAGAGTCAGGTGGTATTTCTGTTCAAACTCCCCAGCTCACTGTATGTGCAGCTTTGCAGTCTTCATAGCAGGAGGTATGGAGAAGGCAGGCTGACGACACTAAATACACTACAACTTTTACCCTACACCAAGCTGCATGAGAGGACAGAGTTTGCCAGTAACAGTGGCTCACTCACCCACTCATATTTCTGTGCCCTAAACTGAGCAGGATACTGGAGAAACAATAGGCAAGCATAAGCTCACAAGCTTAATTTTCACGAGACTCACAATCTAGAAGTAACTCAGTACCAAAGTCTTTCTCCAGAGTAAGCAGGACAAGCCTCCCCAAGGGGCACATGAAAATCTCTGGGAAGCAGAGGGTAGGGAGAGAGAGATACACAGGTGGCTCATATATATACCAGCATTTTGCCATGGGTAGCACAGTGATGCTGAGCAGCGTGATGGGTTTCACAGGTGCCCTTCCTCAGGTACAGCTTCCTTAGATGGGACCAATTCTCTATTCTGCCTAAGCAGAGATCATTAAACCAAGGACTTTTAGACTTTTATAGTAAGCCTGTGAAAAATATGGATAGTGAATTAATACTGAGCAGAACTGACAGAATCCAACCTAACTCACAACTGACCATAACCCCAAACTGGAAGTGTACACAATTCTCTCCACAAGAGTAAGGAATTGGGACTGGTGCAACGGCTCAACAGGCTAATTCCCCACCTGCAAGTGCCAGGATCCTGCTCCGTTTATGGCATATGAGCAACAGTTCTTGCACCAGCTGCTCCATTTCCCACCCAACTCTTTGCTTGTGACTTGGGAAAGCAGTAGAGGATGGCCCAAAGCCTTGGGACCTTACACCCACAGGGGAAACCCAGAAAAGGCTCCTGGCTTCATATTGGCTCAGCTCTGGCCATTGAGAAATGAACCAGCAGATGGAGGATCTTTTGCTCTGTCTCTCCTTCTCTGTAAATATGCCTTTCCCCAACAAAAAAACCACATCTTTAAAAATTAATTTAAATTTATTTTTATTTATTTAAATTATAGTGCGAGAGAGAAAGAGAGAGAGAAAAAGAAACGAAAAGGGCAAGGAAGGCAGAGGGAGACCTAAGAGAGAGAGAAACCTCTATTTGCTGGTTCACTCACCAAATGGCCACAATAGCTGGGACTGGTCCAGGCTGAAGCCAGGAACCCAGAATTCCACTGGAGTCTGCTATGTGAGTGGCAGAGACCCAAGCGAAGGAACCACCTTCTGCTGCCTTCCAAGGCAAGTTATCACAGAGCTAGATGGGTAATGGAGCAGCAGGACTTGAGCTGGTACACAGATATGAGAAGCCAGTGTTGCAACATTGCCAGCCCTTCTTTCTAGATTTTAGAAATACTAAAATAAATACATACTACCAGTCTTCTTTCTACATTTTAAAATAAGTAGCACGTATTTACAAATAAAAATCAATGAAAGTTAAAAAAGCAGGTTTCATTACACAACATAAAAATAGAAAGTAAAACTCAGACAAAAACATAATGTGCAAAATGGTATACATGAAGTGAGAGAATGCAAACAGAAGGCACACACAGTGATGAAAGATGGAGAGGATTTTAGGTGCGGAGAAGAGCTCTCACATCCATGTCACCAGCCACAGGGTACAGCCAGGAAAACCACAGTGAAGTCCCCCCTTCTGCTCAGATCAAAACCCTCAAGCAAGCTAGTTTGACTTCCTGACAACCCCCTCCCCTGCAACTCATCTGCAACCACACCTGTTCTCACTCCTTTTCTCTGGTCTAAGTCTGTTCCAAAGGTCCCAAGAGTATCCCAGAGCTCCCTGGCAGGAAACAGGGTAGAAATCCTTCTCACTCCTGTAGGACACCACAAGCAGAACCACTTCTCCCGGCACCTGCTCTGATGACTCCTGCTCCCGAAGGCTCTCTGGGACTTTCTGGCAGTGAAAACCACCCGTGGCTTCAGTTCTCTTCCTCTTTCCAAGGCCTGACATTCCCCTGGCTGACTTCACAGATGACACAAGCCACATCTGGATCAGCCAGCCTTTCAGCTCCCTGACTTGCTCATTCACCTCCACCCTACTCAGATCACCCACAACAATCAATGGCTGCACTCCAGGTTGTCATCGCCCAGAAAAACTATCACAATGAACCCACCCTCTCCCCAACAAACATTCTATGCTTGCAGGTCTTCTGTGATACCAGCTACACCTGTTTTCTAACCTCATCCAGTTCTCCAGTCCCTTCAACTCCTCTCTAATTTCCTTTGTTCTAATTATCTGTGCTCTGTCTTCATTTTTCTCTCTATAAAACCAAGAGACATTGGTGTTAACCTAACTATGTTTGCTGGTATGCCAACATAGGAAAAAATCCAATCCAGAACTGGCAGCCTTGTAGTATTGCCAAATGCTGCTTAAGAAAATAAAACAGGGGCCCAGCATGGTGAATCTTTGTGAATAAGTTGCAGATATTTAAAAAGAGGTCATGGTTTAGTGCAGAGATAGCTGTTTAAGTGAAATGGTGGAAGAAGAAACCAGATTGCCATAGAGACAACTCTTTCTAGAAGTTTGGCTATGAGCAGAGTAGAATGATGACTGATGTGCATGCAAAGAAAGTTTTCTGAGAAATTTTTAATAGTGCTTAAATACTGCAGTTAAAGCTGGGGATGGTGGCAGGATATCAACAAGGCCAGATTCCAAGGGACAGAGATTCTTAGGAGAAATTGTACAAAAGGAGGATAGTTCTGGATATGGAACTGGCTGTCAGAATGGTACAGTCCATTGGCTTTTCTTTTCTTGGAAGTCTGAGCGAGCCCAACAGCCAAGGGTGTGGGGATGGGGGGACAGCTGAAGGAGTGGGGAAACTTGACATCACTGTTATGCAGAATTGGTACAAAAGCTGACCAGGGAAATACAGAGAGGTTGTATTCAGAGTTCCACTGAGGCAGAAATAGTGACTCAAAGTGATAGAAACATTGTGGATTTTTTTTTTATTGCAAAGTCAGATATACAGAGAGGAGGAGAGACAGAGGGAGATCTTCCATCCGATGATTCACTCCTCAAGTGACCACAATAGCCAGAGCTGCACTGATCTGAAGCCAGGAGCCAGAAACTTTGTCCAGGTCTCCCACGTGGGTGCAGGGTCCCAAGGCTTTGGGCCGTCCTCGACCGCTTTCCCAGGCCACAAGCAGGGAGCTGGATGGGAAACGAGGTTGCCAGGACTAGAATTGGTGCCCATATGGGATCCCAGTGCATTCAAGGTGAGGATTTAGCCACTAGGCCATCATGCTGGGCCCAAAGGCCTTGTTTTTATGCAGATAGTCAAAAGGCTGGAACTCAGAAAATAGTACTATGAACTTCCAGAGGAACATAGGCCAGCCAGAATGCCATCTGCACGATGCTGGGATCCTGTGCATACATCCTAATACTGGGGTGATTATTAAACAGCCACTATGGGGGTTGTTTAAATTCATTAAAAACATCTCTTTGGCAACTACTGTCAAAGCTAAATGTACACCTGCTTTGTTATTCAGGTTAATTACGTGAGAATAAATTTACCTGAGAGGAACCAAAAGCATGTGTAGAGAAAGACTTGTATTAAGAACCGATATAAGAATCTAGTATGATAGCCTAGTGGCTAGATCCTTGCCTTGCACACCGGGATCCTGTATGGGCAATGGTTGTGTTGCAGATGCTGCACTTTCCATCCAGCTCCCTGTCTGAGGCCTAGGAAACCAGTGGAGCATGGCTCATGGCCTTAGGGCCCAGTACCTGCATGGGGAACCTGGAGGAAGATCTTGCCTCCTGGCTTCTGAAGCCCATATGGGATTCCAGCATGTGCAAGGCAAGGACTTTAGCTGCTAGGCTAGTGCACCAGGCCCAAACATTCAGTTTTTAAAAAGACATATTTATTTTATTAGAAAGGCTGATCTATAGACAGAGGGAGATACAGAGAGAAAGATACAGAGATACAGAGAAGTTGACCCAAGCAGGAGCCAAGAGCCTCTTTCTGGCCTCCCATGCCAGTGCAGGGTACCACCGTTTTAGCTTAACCTTCGCTGTGCTTTCCCAGGCCACAATCAGGGAGCTGGATGAGAAGCAGAGAAGCTGGAACATGACAACCCCAAGTTATTGAATCATTTTTTTCCCTAAGGATTTATTTATTTTTACTGGAAAGGCAGGTCAGATTTAAAAGTGAAGGAGACATGTAAATATCTTCCATTCACTGCTTCACTCCCCAAATGTCTGAAAGAGCCAGAGCTGAGCTGAGCCAAAGCCAGGAGCCTCTGCCAGGTCTCCCACACAGGTGCAGGGTATCAAGATTTGAGGCAATCCTCTACTGCTTTCCCAAGCCACATGCAGGGAGCTGGATGGGAAGTGGAGCAACCGGGATATGAACTGGCACCCATATGGGATCCCAGCAATTGCAAGGTTAGGATTTATCCACTACATTACCACACTGGTCCCCATGTTATTGAATATTATACTCAAGTACTTTTTGACTGATTGGTTATTTTTTTAAGAAAGGCTTCCCAAGTGCCTGCAATAGCCAAGGCTAAACCAATCTGAATGCAGGAGCAAGAGCCTCCTCTGGGTCTCCCATGTGGGTGCAGGGTCCCAAGGCTTTGGGGCCGTCCTTGACTGCGTTCCTAGGCCACAAGCAGGGAGCAGGATGGGAAGTGGGGCAGCCGGGATTAGAACCAGTGCCCATATGGGATCCTAGCTCATGCAAGGCAAATACTTTAGCCACTAGGCTATTGCACCAGGCTCTAAGTTACTGAATTTTATATTGCAGTATTGTCTTTACTTATTAAAGGTTCTATTTTCCTCAAAGTATTGCTCTTTGTCTTACACAATCCCATTTTATGTCACTACTGTGAAAGGAATCTTGTAATGTGATTTTAAAAATAATTAAAAGACATATTTACTTGAAATACAGAGTGAGTGAGAGGGAGGGGCATGCGTGCAGGGGCCCGAGTACCTGGGCCATGCTCTACAAGGCCATAAGTACAGAGCTGGATTGTAAGTGGAGTAGCCAGGACTAGAACCCATGCCTATATGGGATGCTGGCCCTGCAATGGAGGCTCAATCTACTCTGTTACGATGCTGCTAACCTGCCTCAAAGTCACTTCTTAGAACATTATTTGTTATGAAAAAAAGTCACTGTTTCTCCTCTCCCATAATTAAATGCAAGATACATTAAAATCAGGCATACTTATTAAAATAAGTGAACAAACAAACAAACTCCCAGGAAAACATGTCTCATTTCCCACCGTTAGTCCCATTTCACAAGGGAGTACTAAACACTTCCTCCTATATTTTATTGAATTTCCTGTACTACACCAGCATGCCACACAAAAAAAGCGTTAAGCAGGATATTATAGATGCTGTCTGTAGCCTGTATTTCTGCTAACATTTTCCGTAGCCGCATATTCAGCTGTACCACAGTTATTTAAGTCTTGTTTGCCTTTGTTAAGAGTTGATTACGTATTGTTTCCTTCCCTATTCTATACATCATTTTCCATTAGGCAACAGTGGCCTGAAAGTAAAGATAGAATTATATATTCCGGGAAAGCCAAAAGAATGGCAAAAAATTCAAGTTTATAGTCGTTTATTTTTCGAAACGCCCCTGTGAATCATGATGTTTCGTTGACGGAGCGTAGTGAGCAGCTGAGGAGGGAGGCTCTGGGCGATGAGTCATGGAGTCGGCAGCTCCCGGACAGACGGGACACAATGGGGGCGCATTTTGTTCTCTCCTATTCCACCACACCCAGACAGCGGGCCAATATATAATCTTTATTTCATTACAAAAGCATCTCTTATTTTTTAAAAGTCATTTCTTTCACATTTTAATGAGAGTGCTCAGAGAACAGAGTTTATCATTTAAATGACAAAAACCAAGATGCCATTAGCAATACTTAAAAGCTCTGCGATAAAGAGCAAGGTTCCTGATAGAGAAGGCACGAGGACATTCCCTAAATGTTCTTACAGTCAAAATCAGACTAGCAGATTCAAGGGACACAGAAGGGACACAGACGGTGGACAACATCCGCTGCTGGCTGGCTGGTCACATCCGCCCCCTCATCTCAAATCCTCACCAACCACATGCCACTGACAGTGGTGTCAGTATATACCTCCTAGCAAGCATCACTTGGGGTGGGGCAGGGTAAAGTGGTGAGTTGGCAGTGAAGGACACTGCATTAGGGACCATCAACACCCCAGCTGTGTGCGCCACCCAAAGTGCACCTCATTCTATGCTGACTCAAGATGACTGAAAATTTGGCACACTCACTCCTTGTCCATGCATCTAAACTTCACTGACACCAGGGCACCTTTCTGGGAACCACCATGAGCACTGCAGCTCTACCTCAAACCCTGCCTCCTTTACACATTCATCAGGTCTGGTCCTGAACCACACTCCTCACCCTATAAAGAGAACGACCTTAACCTGGCCCGCACTCATGTGTAAGCAGACACCATTCCTCTTACTTAATCCCATTTTTCTGCTCATTTGTGTCTCCTCACATATGGGAAGACAGGAAGCCTGCAATAAGTCCAGCTGGAGGTCTGAGTCTGTCTAGTCATGACTCCTTGTCCCCACAACATAATATCTCTATAGAAACCTTGGCTGTCGATGAAAAATCGATTACACCTGTTCACATGCATTTCAGAGTTAAGTTATCTGCAATATGTATACTGCGCCCAAGTTAAAGGAACTGTTCACAGGTACACACATACCTGTTAAAAGCTCCTTTAGCTTCTGGTCCAAGAGTAACACGACCTGTCCAGACACAGGCAGCTGCTGTCAAGGGACTGCGAAGCTCTAAGAGTGCCACGCCCCTCTCCCTTCAGGGCAAGGAGAGGAGAACTGCCTCCTAAGGAGACCAGGCTCATTCCTCTGCTAGGGGTAAACAGGTCAGTACATCCTAACCAAGGAGCCGGAAAGTAAAGCATATTTTGAAGTTCCAGGAAGGTATTTTTCCTTCCTGTAATCTGGAATTTTGGGAATGACAATTAGGGCCCCAGCAGCCATTCTGGATACCAGATGACCTTGAAGATAGCAGAACAGAGGCTAGAGACTAGGTTTCTGATGACACTGTCAAACTGAGTCCTGTTCATCTTCATTTTTTGTATATTTGAGGAAACAACCTACTTCATTTTCTAATAAACACAACCAATCTCAATCCTGATACAGATGCTCACAAGGAGTAAGGTCAACTCACATTATGACGTGCTAGTTGAGGAAAGGAATTGATGAGGGTGCTCTGGTCACATTTACTCAAGAGAAGAGTGCTAAAGGATCTACATTATGAAATCACCACTAGCACGACTAGCTTACACAGACTCCAGTTTCCAGATTTGGACTGTGACAGCTTCCATTAAGGTATCCAACTCAAAGTTAATCTCACTTCTGTTATTATTGGTACAACATGACCAAGATGCTGGCTTTAGTTACTGCCATACTTGTGCATCTTCTTCCAGTGAAATCTCAACAGCAACTATTCAAAGGAGGTGTTCTCATTTTGCAGATAACAAGTTGGGTGATGGTTACATATCTGGTAAATTGTGCAGCTGGAATTCAAATTCAGGATTATCTGACTTATCATTATCTGATCCTTTAAACTTTCCAGAGAGGTCTGGCTTGCTGACCATATAAGGCCACAATCATCTGATCTAGTCTTGTCAGAGCAACCACAGGTAAAATTCAACATTCAATAAATGTCTAGCAGGGTGAGTTGAAAACCATGGCCTGCAAATGATGTTATAAATCCCAGATGGCCCTGGGCAGAACAGATTCTCCACTCCTGCTTTAAAGGTCTAGAGACTAATGAAGAAACAGCTAGCCTCCATGGTACAAACTAAAACTAACTGTTAACTGCTTCCATTTTACAGATTTCTAACTAAAGGAGAAGTGGTTTTTAAAAATATGTGTTCAGAAAAAAAAAATATATATATATATGCTCAGGTTAATCAAGCACTGATGTTCATATATTTAGTTCCCACGAGTACTCATCTTGATTTTCAATAAATTCACTTCCGGAATTTTCCCAAAATTCCAGATAAATGTATGTTCACACCTTACTGAGCCTGTCTCCTAGGAGTGTGCAAAACCCAGGACAGGTTGCACACATTCAGCCCTGTCTTAGGCTTGCTCCTCCAGGTGTTCAGGCTTCCTGACCTAGGGAAAAGGCATCAGGTCAGCTAACTGTTCACTCAATCAGCAATACCTGTATATTATTAGTACTCAGAACAAAAACTTTCTGTAACTACAGCGTTTGGTTGCTTGCTACGTGCCAGGCTCCTCCTAAAAGACATTATATAACCCTGAGCCTAGTTAATCTTCATCAGAATCTTACAAAAATACTGTTTTTCCATTCTAGAGATGAAGATACACATTACCCAGGTTAAAAAGGAATTTGCTCAAGGCCATATGTCTAATACGTAACTACTGGTATTCAGTCTCAGGGCTTTCAAATTTCCAAAGCTCATCAAGGAGTTCAGCAGGCAGTAGTGAGCTACAAATGAACTATTCAATCAGGTCCTGAGTCTCCATTTGCCATAAGAAACATGATCCAATGAATGTTAGTGAGTTAGCGAAAGGGTGACAAGGAATTTCCAGGGGAGGTGATGCTTGAGCTCCACTTGGAAGGATAAAGAACAGTTAAAGCAAGTGGACTTGCTTATAGAAGTTTGGACTCAGGAACCACAAATAGCTCAATATCAAGCAAGAATTGAGTAAGCATCTACACATTCAATGTGAAAAGGCAGGCATGCAAGAATGGGGCAAGTGACAACACAGGAAGGATGAATACAAGATGGCTTACCAGAACACTTCGGGATTTTAGAAGCACTAACTACTAGAGTAGGAGATCAGTTGCTGGGTTTGAGATAAAGACGGTGACTTAAGCCTCAAAAGGAGTCTAGTACTTATAGCAGAGCAGGGATACACAGAGGATATGGAGAAGAAATTTCACAGGATGAGAACCAATGACTTAAGGAGAAGCCAGAGGCGAGGAAGGCCTAGGTGTCTGATTTCAGTGAACAACAAGGCTAACAGCTCAGGGGTGACTAGTCTGGGGCACCTGGTGCAATGCCTGCCGATTCAGTGGAGAATGCACAGCACCACAGTAATGCTGCACCTGGGGAGGCAGGGCAGAACGGCAGACAGCCAATGACAGAGCAGCTGCCAAGGGAGTCAGGCAGAAGGCCAAGAAGCCAAGAGGACAGCTGTAGGAGACAAAAGCAGCTCTGAGCAGGCCAGGCAGGAGACATCTGACAAGCACAGGAGACAGAAATAGGTGGGTGCTGGTGAGTGGAAAAGGAGCAGTCCATATAGAACGGCTGCCAGTGAGGAAGCTTCTGAAGGCCCAGACATTAGCTTTCCAGGGATGTCTTCCTTTGAGAAAGGCAGGGCAATATAGGAAAAGTTCAAAACAAAGAGACCAGCACCCTTATGCTGGTAGGCTCAGTGGCTTTGAAGAACAGCTCACTTCCATGAATGAACAGCTAAGGATTAGGTTCCTGCTTATGCGAGACCTAAATTAAGTTCCAGGCTCCCAGCTCAGCACAGTCCTAGCCACTGTGGGCATTTGGGAAGCAAACCGGCAGATGAAAGTTCTCTCTCTCTTACTATCTCAAATAAATTCATAAATAAGAAGACAAAAAAATTGGAATCCTGTGTACTGCTGGTGGGAATGTGAAATGGTATAGCTGTTATGGAAACTAGTATAGCAATTCCTTAAAACCTTAAATACAGAATTAGTATCTGACTCAAAATTCTACTTTCGGAAATATACTTGAGGTCTGGCGCTGTGTCCTACTGGCTTAAATTCTCGCCTTGAACGCACCAGGATCCCATAAGGGCGCTGTTTCTAATCCTGGCAGCCCCACTTCCCATCCAGCGCCCTGCTTGTGGCCTGGGAAAGCAGTTGAGGATGGCCCAAAGCCTTGAGGACAGCACCTGTGTGGGAGACCTGGAAGAAGTTCCTGGTTCCTGGCTTAGGAAGTCAATCATTGGATGGAAGATCTCCCTCTCTGTCTCTCCTCCTCTCTATACATCTGACTTTGCAATAAAAATAAAATATATCTTTTAAAAAAGGAAAGAAAATAAATATACTCAAAGAACTGAAAGCAGGATTTGAACAAATATTCGTACCCCAAAGTTAAGAGTGGCATTAGTTACAACAACCATTTTTCAATATATTCTTACCAAATGACCAGCCACTCTGTATAACTACTCATAAGAACAGGAAATGTATTAAGTATAAAAACTTAGACTGAGGTTTGCAGAAGTCTTATTTGTAATATCCCAAAACTAAAAGTGACCAAATATACATCAATGAATGAATAAACAGATAAATCTATTTCAGTTTATCCATATAATAGAATACTACTCAGAGAATGCACTGTTATGGCCAACAACAGGAATGTATCTCAAAATAATTATGCTAAGTTAAAGAAGCAAGAGACTATTTGTATATTTTTACTTTCTTTGCTTCCTTTTTGCTTTTTAAAAACTTTTGTTTCCTTTCTTTGGTTTTGTTTAAAACACGGGTTTTGGTCTAAATGTTTGGCTTAGGCATTAGTTAATAGGCCTGTATCCCATACTGGTGTCCTGAACTGAGTACCTGCTTCCGGCTCTGGATCCCAGTTGCCAGCTAGTGCACATCCTGGCAGCAGCTGGCAGCTTAAGTGGCTGGGTCTCTGCCACCCACATGGAAGATTTGGACTGCGTTCTTTGTTTTCCTGCTTCAGCTGGCCCGATCTGGCCTTGTGGGCATTTGGGAGTGAACTGCTGGATGGTAGTGTGCACTTTCTCTTTCAAATTAATGAAATTTTTTTCAAGATCATTTGTGTTCAAAAGGCAAGATGAGACAGACAGACTGATCAACCTATTGGTTGGCTCATTCCCCAAAGGACTGCAATGGCCAGAAATGGTTTAGGCTGAAGCCAGAAGCCAGAATTCCATCCAGCTCTCCCAGAGGTGGCAGGGAGCTGCATCTGAGGTAGAGTAGCTGAAGCTAGAATGGGTACTCATATGGGATGCTAACATAGACTTTATTATTAATTATCTATAGTGAGGTTAACAGTTTAGGAGGTGGTTGCTACTGGAAAGACATTCACTCACAGTTCCCAAGAGGAAAGTGGGTGGCATGCCACACAGAAACCAGATGAGAAGACACCAGGATTGGTAACAAGGCAGAGCGAACAGAGCAAAAACATGGATAGAGGGTATAATTGTGGTTTCAAGAGAAGGAATGATGAGGTAGGGTGAGCAAATCCAGAACTGTCTAGTTTAAACAAATGCAGTGGGTTCAGGAGCATAGCACTATCCCTAGTTGCATAGTAGTTGGTCTGAAGGTAAACATGGCAGGTGGAGCAGATGGCAGTGATCCAGGATGTGAAAGGTCCCTGAGAATCTGATCAGGGAGACAGCTGGGAAATGAGCTATGGATTGGGTGGTCTGCATTTCAAAGGCCCCTACTAAATGAGTTACCTTTTAGGAACTGGTTAGCCCTGTCAAAGCATCAAAAACATGTTTAATACTACAGGATTCCCCTTGTATAAAGCTCTAGGAAATGCAAATCTAACCTATAAGAAAACAGATCAGTGATTGGGGATAGAGGAGTAGGCAAAGGCAAGCAGAGATTACCAAAGGGCACAAAACTGAAGAATGATGGATCTATTCACACTTTGTTAACTGTGGTGCTAATTTCACTTCTATACACACAGCAAATAGTAGATTTTATACTTTAAATATGCAAAACTTCAACAGCCGTAGACAAGCAAACGTGAAAACTTCAGATAAATTTCCAGCAAAAGAGAACTTAAAATTAACTCAGGAGGAATTAAAAAATAAAAAACAAGCAAACAACACAAAACCCCCTTGAAAGTCGTGTTAATCATAAGTTAACATTTGCAGGCCTGGTGCAACTGGCAGAGTAGGCTAAGATTCTGCCTTTGGCGCCAGCATCCCATGTGGTTGCTGGTTTGTATCCCAGCTGCTCTGCTTCCAATCCAGCTCCCTGCTTATGACCTATGACGGTAGGAGAGGACGGCTCAGGTCCTTGGACCCCTGCAACTTCATTGGAGTCCTGGAGGAAGTTCTTGGCTTCTGGCTTTGGATTGACTCAGATATAGTCATTGCGGTCACTTGGGGAATGAACTAGTACATGGACTATCTCTCGCTCAGTCTCTCCTCTCTAATTCCACCTTTCAAACAAAAATAAAATCTGGGGAAAAAAATAGGACCTCCCCACCCCCTACATTGCAGCCTAGTAGCTAAAGTCCTCACTTAAATGAAAAGTTGTATTGCTGAATCACAGAACTTAGCACTGAAGGAAAGGAAGGCAGACAGCAAAGAAGATAAAACAAAGGATTTAAGTGGCTAACCCAGGAAGGTGTCAGAGAACAAGTCATATGGAGAACAAGTCATACCTGGCAGGCAACCTGAAAAGCCCTAAGAGACCAATTTGTTTAGAAGTGTTTGGAACCCCATACAGCTAATGGGCTGCAATCCTTGAAAAATATCAGTGAACACAGCTACCCCAGAGAGTTTCAGATGCCTTGAGACGGAAGATATCAGTGGGACCCACTTTCCTAAGGAGTAAAGCAGAAAACCTTTACAACCCCCCCCCCACGCCCTCCCTGACCAATTAAGTACAACCCATGCAGCTTGTCCTTCCAAAACTTCAGGCTTGTTTTATTCCTCTAGTCCTACAGTCAAAACAGTCAAAATGGGAAAAAGCTATTTCAGTGTCCACTAACTTGCTTTAAAAAGAGGACCTATCTTATTTGAAGCATTCTTTGACCTCGCATCCAAGGAGAAATGGCAGAAATCATCTACAAATTTCATGTACAATTATTTTTTAATATAAACATGCCTTAAACATTGGTCTAATAATTTGGCAAAAATCAGTCACTATATCTATTCTATACTGGCAGAAACTGACTTGTACGGCTTGGACACTAACCAATGCTGAGAGCTCTTCTCTGGAAGGAGGTCTGTTCACGCATTCAGTGTTTGCAGATTATTGCTGAGCTAAACATAGTCCAGTGTGTACTCTACGAAAGCATCCATGAACCAGGCTGGGGGAGGGCAGGCAGCTCAACTCTTTCACAATGCCTGTGGAGAATCTGGCAATGATGACAGCCCAGAAAACTCATGAATGGCCCTTTTATAGCCAGGGTGAATGTGGAGCACAAAAGCAAAGTCAGATGACCTACTTAAAAGTTTTTACTGATGAGAATTCATTCTCATTCCAGATTAGTCTTTCCAGAAAAAGAAAACCTTAATAGTTGGAAAATGAAGATATAGTAAGTATAACTCCTGAGTTCCAATCATCCTTCTCGTATTCCTCAGTGTAACATGTTCTGAGAGAATTTAAGTTCCGTAATCCATCAGTAAGACCAGAGGGCTGAGCTAATATTAGGAAAGGAACAGTTTTTTACTGTCTTCCATATAAAGCAAACAGATGTAAGCCTGACCTGCAGGTAATGATAGTGCAGGTGCCTGCAGAGAAGGAAACTACTGATGTGCTCATTGATCCACTAAGCTCCCCGCTTCAGGCCAGGGGTGGGCAGCAGTTCCTGCCCTCTGGAATCTGCTGTTCTAAAGTGTTTTCTCAGCTCCCTCTCTCTGCTGCCAACAGTTAGGCTTAGTCAATGCGCTATTTCCATCCAGGAGGCCAATGAGTATCTTTCTTCACTTTGATTCATTTACTACCTTTCCTTTCAACAGGAGAAAGAAAATTTTCTCTTCTTTCATTAAAAACTTATCTGGCCTGTTCTCATTCTGCTGAATCCACAGGCACTTCCAGAACGCCTTCTACAGGCACTGAGATGTGCAAACACTAATGAGAAGATTTTCAACAGAGCATCTTTCCTCATGTGCTTTGCCTCGTTCCCATCCCATTTCCACATTCCTTCACCTTTCTTCTTCTGAATGAAGAATCAGTTTATTAGTCTAAGACCACAGACCTTGCTTTAGAGCCTAAAGTAACTAAAATCCAAATCCACTATTTTTTCTGAAAAGAAATGGGGGAAAAACACAGGAGGCGTTGATTATGCCCAAGAACTCATTAACATAATTGTAAATCTTATTCCCTCCAATATCCCTTATATTTCTAGTGGTCATCATCCACTCTTCATACTGGCAGTTGCTTCTGATTCTCATCCGTCAAGTTATAACTGAAAACTGCTCCAGTCAGTTATAGCAGAACCACTCTCACGTCCTCTTACTCACTGCTCTCACTGAACTTCATTTATTGTATGTATTTATCCTCCAGTTATACTCAAAACTGTACTCCACATGGGCAAAAGCCACATCTGCTCTGTTCATAGGGTCGCACAGTTTCTAGCAAAGTGCCGCACAAGTATTAGGGTAATAGGTCTGGGCTGAACTGACCTGCTACTGTACAGATTATGTCACTGCTGGGAAGTATTCCAATTCTTTTTTTTTTAAAGATTTATTTTTATTACTTTTTAATTGGAAAGGCGGATATACAGAGAGGAGAGACAGAGAGGAAGATCTTCCGTCCGATGATTCACTCCCTAAGTGAGCGCAACGGCCGATGCTATGCCAATCTGAAGCCAGGAGCCTCTTCCGGGTCTCCCACACGGGTGCAGGGTCCCAAAGCTTTGGGCCGTCCTCGACTGCTTTCCGGGGCCACCGGCAGGGAGCTGGAAGGGAAGTGGGGCTGCCAGGATAGAACCGGCACCCATATGGGATCCCGGGCGTGCAAGGTGAGGACCTTAACCACTTGCACCACCGCACCGGGCCCGAAGTATTCCAATTCTGAACTGGATAAAATGATCCCTAGTGACAAATTATCTTTAGAAAATTATCTCGTCTTAGGTATTAAACATTAAAACACTATGGTGTTTACCACCAGGTGTCTGGCACAGTGGTTTAAGATGCCACATTTTACACTGGAATGCTTGCCCTGAGTCCCCACGACTCCACCTTCAATCCAGTTTCTTGCGAATGCACACCCTAGAGAGTAGCAGATGACTCAGATACCTGGGTCCCTGTTACCCAGGTGGGAGAACCAGGAGTGCAAGGCTCCTGGCTTTGGGCTGGACCAGCTTTCTCTGTGGGTGGCATTTGGAAAGTGAACTAGCAAAAGTCAGGTTTATTTTTCTTTTGCTCTCTCTCAAAAATGTGAAAACAAAAATACAGTGTCTACTTCTTACAGAGACAACATGAGAATCTGTAGAAGAAAAATGTCACAAGATCACACATTCTAGTTAAAAAAACAGTGCAATTAAAATTATGTAATGGGATCTGATACAGTGGCTTAGTGTGCTAATCCTCCACCTGTAGTGCTGATGGGAGTTTTGAGTCCCAGTTGCTCCACTTCCGATCCAGCCCCCTGCCTACAGACTGGGAAGCAATGGAGGATGGCTTAGGTCTTTGGGCCTCTGCTCCCATGTGGGAGACCCAGAAGAAGCTCTAGGTTCCTGGCTTTGGATCGGCTTAACTCTGGCTATTGAAGCCATTTGGGGAGTGAACCAGCACATGGAGGATTCTCTATCAATCTGCCTCTCAGATAAAAAGAATAAATGAAACAAAAATTTATTCCAGTCCTATTTTTTCAAGATTTATTTTTATTGCAAAGTCAGATATACAGAGAAGAAGAGAGACAGAGAGGAGATCTTCCATCCAATGATTCACTCCTCCAGTGACTGCAACAGTAAGCTACCATGCCAGGTCCAGAAAGAAATAAATCTTAAACAACAACAACAACAACAACAACAACAACAACAGCAACAACAAAACATGGAATGACAGATCCAAAGAAAAGATCAAACAGAAATCTTGGATCTAGAGGCCATGCAAAATAATCTTCTGCCTGTAGTGCTGGCATCCTATACAGGTACAGTTCCTGTATCGGCTGCTTCACTTCTGATCCAGTTTCCTGCTTATGCCCTGGGAAAGTAGTAGAGAGAAGACTCAAGTCCTTGGGCCCCTGTACCCTCGTGGGAGACTCAGAAGAAGCTCCTGGCTCTCCATCAGCTTAGCTCTGGCTGCTGCAGCCGTTTGGGAATGAACCAGCAGATCAAGAATATTTTTCTATCTCTCCCCCTGTCCCACCCCTGCAATTCTTTCAAATTAATGAATCTTTAATAAAAAATTATATTCTGAAACTGATAAAGTATAATAATTAAAATAAAGATCTCAACAGATGGACTTAAAAGCAGATAAATATAGCTGAAGAGAGAACTAGTGAACTGGAATATAGGTTAAAAAGAAATATTTAGAATAAGTAGAAAGTTGCTAAAGCATACAAAAATACAAAACATGGGGTAAAAAATATATGGAGAACACGGTAAAATGATTCAACCTACATGGAGTTTGACTCCTAGATAAAAAGATCATGGCTAACATCACATGAAAAGTCTTGACTCCCCTCTTTAAGGGGTAACACTTAACTGCAGACATACAATCTCAGCTCTAGATGAACCACTAGCTGACTATAGCTGCAAGAACGACTCTGGTCAAGATTAGCAGATGAACCAGATAACCAAACAGACAATGATGATTTATGGGATCACCAGCCAATGAGAAGGTTTCTTGCTCTAAACCACCAATCTGGGGATGCTTTCTTGGCAATAAAGAAAATAATGGAGACAAAATTAATTTCTTCAAGGAAAAACAATTAGACATAACAGGTGATTATAACACTTAATCATTATTAACTTTATGGCACAGTATCCAATTGTAGGATATCAAGAAGCATAAACCTCATTCAAAGACTGCATTTTCTTCTACATAGCATTTCTGCTATGCACGGGACAGTTCTATCATTCTATCAATCTTTTTGGAGATTAAGTATGGTTTAAAGAACTGTGGGTTGGACTTGGGAATGATTAATTTTGTATACCAACTAGACTGCTACCCAAGTGGGAAAGCCAGATGGAATTGTGGACTCCTGACTCTGGCCTGGCTAGCTCAGGCTGTTGTGGGAACTTGGGGAGTGAACTACTGGAAGAAAATCTTACTATCACTGTCTCTTCCTCTAGCTCTGTCATTCTGCCTTACAAATAAGTACATGAAAAAACAAAAAAACTAAAGTTAAGTGAGGGATAACATTTGGTGTGGTGATTAAGATGGTGCTTGATGCCAGCATGAGTGTGGGCCGCATAGTGAGGTCGGTTGGGATGAACTAGGCTCCAAGCCCATTGATGTATACAAGAGCTGAATGGGATGTGGGACAGACTGGACCAGTCTACTGCACATACTGGCAAGCACAGGAACCAGGGCTGGTGGTGGGCCTGGTGGGAGTTAAATGGGGGGTTGCTCCGACTAGGCTGCAGCTCCTGCTGGTATACATAAGGGCCAAGTATGTAGTGGGCTGGGTGGGTCTAGGCCACAGCATGTATTGGTTTGCATAAAAAATGGACCTGGGGACAGAACTGATCCAGCAATTACAGGCTGGATTGTGTAGGCTGGATTGTGTAGACTGATGTGGGTGACAGACTGAGCCAGACCCCATACTGGCAAGCACACACAAGAGTCAAGTCTGGGATCACCTCAAACAAGGTTTCTTTGAGGATACTCCCTGTCCCCCGCCCCAGGTGAACTGCTAGACTCAGAACTCCAACCACAGAGAGAATTGTAGGATCAGTGTACTGACCCTAGAGTGCACGTATCAAAACTGGGCCTCCTCAGTGGAGAAGACAGAGCAGTGGATGGCATGCTCAGAAGCATATGGAAGATTTGGCAGCCCATTGGGGTATGCAGAAGACATGTGGTACCACAGCAAAGAAAGAAGGGCAGAACAAATTGGTCAACTCTCCCAGCCAAGTGACGACAACAAATATCTGGGTGAATGGAGACTCTAAGGGGAACTATGTCAGCCAATGGACCTTGGAAGAATTTCCTCATCGTTGGATCACCGAGATCGACAACAATTTAGAACTATCGAAACCACTTAGGCAGAACCCTCGGAGCATGTTCCACATCGGGGACCCTGGATTGATATGGGTAGCTATTCACCATTCTTGGGTAGTGGGGCTGTTGGGAGGCTGGGCGTGGCTTCTCCACTTGTCTCCCTCTTTCCCCAGATAAAGGAGGAAGAAAAAGAAAATTTGGAAATAATGGTCTCACCTACTTTCCCCTAAACCTCAACCCTTACCAACCTGATCAACTAGGTTAACATCATTAAAAAAAAAAGAGAGAGAAAGAGAGAGAAAGAGAGCAGTGCTGGCATCTTACATGGTTACCACAATTGGGATGCCCACATTTTCATGGTTATCTCACTTGGGATGCCTATATTTTCATACTGGAGTGCCTGCGTACAGGTCTTTGTTCTGTTAGTGCTTCTAGCTCCCTGAAGTGTGAGCCTGGAGAGGCAGCAGGCGATGGTCAAGTACCTGGGTCCCGGTCCCTACCACCCAAGGCAAGGACCCAGATTGAATTCCTGGCTCTCAGCTTCAGTCTGGCCCAGGTCTGGCCACTACAACACTGGAGTGAACCAGTACATAGATTCTCAAAAAAGAACTCTCAAGGTGCAATTTTTAAAACTTGCAGACCAAAAGCATTAAACAAAATCCACTACTATCAAACCTGCACTAAGAGATTATAAGAACTTTCTTAAGGTAGAAAAATAATCCCAGAAAGATTCAGAAAGGGCTACGAAAAGTAGAAATGGTAATATGTAGACAGATGTAAATAAATATCAATCATATAAAACAAAAGTAACAGTACCCTATGAAACTTAAAATGTATTAAATATATAACAAATGCAGGATGCATAAATCAAGTTAAAATGTTCTAACATACTTAAATTGTCTAATATGCACCCATGTTTGAATATACTAATTATATTAATGTGATAAATTTAGGCTATATAACTTTAGAGGTAACCACTAAAGAAAAATTCCAACTATAGGTTGTTGAAACACATTTTAACCATAAAGACAAAAAAGTTGAAAATAAAATAAACTATAAAAACACTAGCATAATGCTGATGTCAAAATCTGATGAAGGGTATGGGCATTTGGTGTTATGGCTAAGATGTTGCTTGGGACGCCTTAATCTTGTGTCAAGAGTGCCTACGTGTCATGCCCAGCTTCATCTCCCCATCTAGCTTCCCACTGATGCTAACCTCAGGAGGCAGCAGGTCATGGCTCAAGCACTCAGGTCTCTGTTATCCATGCAGGAGACGCAGACTGTGACATACTGCCTGAGTTCTACCTGCTGGCTTCAGCCTGGCGGTCTCTGCTGTTGCAGACATATGGGGAATAAGTCGGCAGCTGAAAGATTTGTATCTATTCCTGTCTCTCTGCTTTTCAAATCAAATACAAACAGATCAAGAATATATTTCATTAACTGTAAAATCTTAAAATCTTAGCCAAAAAACGCATCATGTTTACATTATATAATATGATCAGGTAAGGTCTACTGAGAAATATATTGTCTATTAAGAAAACATATTAATAAAAGTCCTCACAAAAATAATCTAAAATCTGAGGTCAGTTCAGGGGTGTGGCAACCTAATCCTCCACCTGCAGTACTGGCATCCCATAAGGGCAGTGGTTCAAATCCCAGCTGCTCCACTTCCAACCTAGCTCCTTGTTAATAAGCCTGGGAAAACAGTGAAGAATGGCCTAATGCCTTAGGCCCCTGTATTTACACGGGAGACATGCACTGCTCCCGGCTTAAAATCAGCCCAGCTCTGGCTATTGTGGTTACTTGGAAATAAACTAGTGGATGGAAGGCCTCTCTCCCTGTTTTTCCCTAACTCTGACTTTCAATAAAAATAAAAATAAATCTTTAAAAACAAATTTCATCCAGGACTGTGGAGTATCAAGTTAAGATGCTGCCTGCAATGCCTGCATTCCGCAGGACACCGACTCATGCCCTGGCTGCTCCACTTCTGATCCAGCTTCCTAACGCCTGGGAAAATCAGCAGCAGACGGCTGAGTGTCTGGGCCCCTGCCACACATGTGAATGACCCGCATGAAGCTCCTGGTTCCTGGCTTTATCCTGGCAAGCCCTGGCTGTTGCGATAATTTGAGGAATGTGCAACAAGATGAAGACCTCTCTTACTCTCTATCTCTTCCTCTAGCTCTGCCTTTCAAATAAATAAGCTTTCTATAAAAATTCAAAATCTAAAGAGCCACATTAACCCAAGCAATGGTAGAAAACCTAAAAAACGTGCCACCTAATCCTCCATTCTGTGGCACCAGCATCCCATATTGGGCACCAGTTCTATTCTGGCTGCTCCATGTCTGACCCAGCTCTCTGCTGCCTGGGAAAGCATCAGAGGATGGTCCAAGCTTTTGAGATCCTGCATCTACATGGGAGACCCAAAGGAAACTCCTGGCTTCAGATCAGCTAAGCTCTAGCTGTTGAGGCTATTTGGCGGGTGAATCAGTGGGTGGAATACCTTCTGTCTATCTCTTCTCTCTTAGTAAATCTGCCTTCAAATAAAAATAGATAAACATTTTTTAAAAAAGTGTTGGGGTTGGCAGGGTAGCACTCTACAAGATCCCATATGGGCACCAGTTCTAATCCCAGCAGCCCCACTTCCCTGCTTGTGGCCTGAGAAAGCAGTCGAGGACGGCCCAAAACCTTGGGACCATGTACCCATGTGGGAGACCCAGAACAAGCTCCTGACTCCTGGCTTCAGATCGGCTCAATTCTGGCCATTGTGGCCGCTTGGGGAGTAAATCAACAGATAGATCTTCCTCTCTATATATTTGACTTTCCAATAAAAATAAATCTTTAAAAAAATGTGATAACCAGGAAAATAAATTTACTGAGCATTTATTATTTGAGAAGCTTTGAAAGAAAATAACCAATTAAAACCCTGCCTTCATGGAGCGTACAAGCCTAGTAGCAAAAAAAAACTGATGCCAATCACCTCACAGAAATCATGACAGGGGACAGAACAGTACAGAACTCTCAATACAAGAAAATGTGACCTCATCAGGGAACAGTGGGCGTCTCCCTGATATACTCACTTCCGAGCCGAGATGTAGAGGATAAAGAGGAGTGCGGGAAAAGCCAACAGCAGACAAACTGGACTTTATAGTGGATTTACTCTTGGGATGAGAGAGACAGAAGTACCAGATGCTGTATCTTCCTGGGCCTCTGACTTGCCTAGCAGGTGCCATGGCACCAATCAGTGGACACAGAAAAGGAACCAGGTCTGTGAGGGAAAGAGCTCAGGAATACTTAGAAACCAGAAACTAAAGAGTTTTTTCACTGAGGAAAATCTATTTTGAAATAATGGCCAGTAACATACCAAAAAGCGAAATTACTGTCAATTAAGGAGGATAAGAAGAGCGTGCTGGCTGCCACCACTATGATTTGCTAATTGCCTACCACAGGCGATGGTGCCAACTACTCAACTTTTGTTGCTGCACCATGAAAGAATCCATTAAAATTACATAAATAAATGAGTACAGCCTTGTTCCAGCAAAACTTTATTTATGAACACTGACATCTCAAGTCACACATTTGTATTTCATATATTTTCATGAACTATACTTTTTGAATTTTTTTACAACTGAAAAGTAGAAAAACCTTTCTGAGCCCGTCTGCCAAATCAAAACAGGCAGGAATCTGGCCATGGGCAACAAGCCAGTCTCTGTTTCTAGAAGTTTCAGCTAAGAGGATAAGAAAATTTGAGATAGTTATCAGGAAACACACCCTCCTATCTCCCCGCCATGCCTTTATGCGGAAATGAAATGACTGTGTCCTCAGAAAAAAACACCTAGGTTAAAAAAAAAAAAAGAGTGAAACTAAGTATGAAATTCAAAATTTAACACTACAATGGAAGTGGTGCAAGGGTTCAAGCACCAACTCTGTCCTTGAACCAGTTTCCTGCAAGGCAGCGGGTGATGGCTCAAGTAGTTGGGTCTCTGCCACCCATGTGGGCGACTTGGATGGAGCTCCCGGCTCCCAGCTTCAGCCTGGCCCAACCTCGGCAGTTGCAGACCTTCAGGGAGTGAGCCAGCAGATGGAATCTGTCTCACTGTGTCTCTCAAAAAACAAACAAACAAACAAATAAACAAACAAAAAACCTAAAAGTTCAAATGGATTTTATAGTTCAGAATAAAATTGATTAAACATCTTACCTTAACTCTTCCCACTAGTTATAACCAAAACTATGGACAAAAATCTTAAAGCAATTAATAAGATTTTTAAGTCAGAGAAAAGTAGACTGGCTAAGAGGGAAGGTGGATCGGGATACAAGGACAATCCAGCAGAAGTTCCTTGTTCTCTGTTTTGCTTGGAATAACTCCTAATCCGTTCTAGTCTGAGTTCTGGAGTGACCCACAACTCAACACACCAATGAGCACAGGCAAAAAAGAACTAAGAAAAGCCTTGTCTTGCCCAGGGGTGGTTAACATTTTTTTTTGCTAAGGGTTATGTGGATATCTGTAACATCATTCACAAGCCACACAAAATTATCAACTTGGCCCAGGTGCATTATCAGGGAGCTGGGTTGCAAGTGCAGTAGCCAGGATTTAAACTGGTGCCCATACAGCACTGGTTAGTTTTAGTTATATATATTTTAAAAAATTTCCAGGGCCCGGCACAGTGGCCTAGTGGCTGAAATCCTTGTCTTGCAACTGCTGGGATTCCATATGGGTGCTGGTTCATGCCCTGGCTGCTCCACTTCCCTTTAGCTCCCTGCTTGTGGCCTGGGAAAGCAGTAGAGGATGGCCTAAGTTCTTGGGCCCTGCACCCCTGTGGGAGACCTGGAAGAAGCTTCTGATTCTTAGCTTCGGATTGGCTCACCTCCAGCCATTGTGGCCACTTAGGGAGTGAACGAGCCGATGGAAGATCTTTTTCTCTGTCTCTTCTCTCTGTAAATCCAACTTTCCAACAAAAATAAATAAATCGTTAAAAACAAGCAAACAAAACCTATCAACTGAAAATGTAGCCTGTTACAGATTGACTGATTTTCTAATCTTACCTGTGGCTGCCTTGGCAGGGCCAGATCAAGTGAGTGTGCTGGCTGTAAAATGGCCCACACCTGCTAGGGCTAACAAAGGAAGTATTTCAATCATGCCCATCACACTAACAGAAGTTGCAAATCACAGAGGAAATTAGGATTCAGAGGGGAACCCTGTATTTTCCCATACATTTCCCATACATTACCTCAAATCTGTAACTGCTTTTTAAAGCCTATGCATTTTCAAAACATGAATATATATAAATGCCATGCAAATACTAACTTACAGAAAGCTGTGCTGAAAAGAATAAATTAATAACCGATAAAACAGTCTTCAGGGCAAGGAAAACTACCAAGGATGAGGAGGGATGATACATAATGATGAAAGGGTCAACTCACCAAACCTAGACATTCCACATGTGCATGCATGAAAGAACAGAGCTTCAAAACATAAGAAGCAGAAGTTGACACAACTTAAAGGGGAACAGGCTAATCAATAATTACTGTTGGCAGTTCAATAATTTGTTCAAAACTCACAGAACCACTGCAGAGAAAATCAGCAAAACTACAAAAACCTGGACATCAGCCATTAACCAACTGACATTGCCACATTCCACCCAAAAGCAGATGGGATGAGCTGTTCAAGTGTCCACAGAACACTGATCAAAACAGATCATATTTTGGCTGATAAAATTAACCTTTGAAACTTTTTTTAAAAAAGATGTCATTACAGATACCACAGACATTAGTAAGAAAAGGGAGTATTATGAATAATTTCACATACAAAAATCCAAGAATGCAGCCAACTGGAATAACTCTTGAAAGTCACAACTACCAAAACTCCTATAAATTTTAAAGAAATATTTAACTCCTAAGAAATAAACCATCAGGTCCAGATTGCTTCACTAGCAAATTCTACTAAATTCTACTAAATATCTAGATCAAAAAATGCCAGTTTTACACAACCTCTTCCAAAACAACACAATACTTCCCGATTTGTGTTTAAGATTTATTATCTATATTGGAAAGGCAGATCTACAGAGAAAGAGAGAAACACAAGGAAAAAAATTTTCCATTTGCTGGCTCACTCCCCAAGTGGCCCCAACGTCCAGAGCTGAGCAGATCTAAAGCCAGCAGCCAGGAGTCAGGAGCCGTTTCCAGGTCTGCCACAGGGGTGCAGGGTCCCAAGGCTTTTGAGCCGTCTCTTACTGCTTTCCCAAACCACAAGTAGGAAGCTGGATGGGAAGTGAAGCAGCCAGAACATGAACCGGTGCCCATATCAGATCCCAGCATTTAGAAGTGGAGAATTATCCAGTTGAACCATCATGCCGTACCCCCATCTTCTCTTGCTTTGCAAGGTCACTAGCACAGAACTAGATGGGAAATGGAGCAACCAAGACACAAACTAGTACATTTGGGATGTCAGCAGTGCAGGCAGCTTTACCTGCAAATGTTGGCACCAGGACAATAAGTTTTATGTTAGGTATATGTTACCACAAGGAGAAAGAGATAGGAAGAGAGAGAAAAAAGTATGTATGTTCATATTCACACACAAAAAAATGTTTCAGTGCTGTCGAGGTCCTAGAATGCCTCCCTCCATCACAACCCCCAACTCTTGCCAGAACAACTACTGATCTACCATCAAACTCTAGTTTGTCCCAGTAACCACATCTGCTTAGAAAAAAAATTTTAATTTTAAAAGATGTATACATTTTTACTGTAGAGGCAGATTTCCAGAGAGAAAGGGACACAGAAAGATCTTCTGTTTGCTGGTTCATTCCCCAAGTGGCTGCAATGAACAAGCAGGGCTGAGCTGATGCGAAACCAAGAGCCAGGAGCCTCTTCTGGATCTCCCACATTGATGCAGGCTCCTAAGGCTTTGGGCCGTCCTCCATTGCTTTCCCAGGCCACAAGCAGATGGATGGGAAGTAGAGCAGCTGGGACACATACCGGCACTCAAACGGGATCCTAGTGTGTACAAGACAAGTTAGCCACTGGGCTATCACACCAGGTCCCACATTATTTTTGTATGTTTAGTTTCTTTCACTAATGTACGTTTTAAATATTAGTTGTTCCAAAAAGAAAAAAAAAAAACAAATATTAGTTGTTCCTTTTTACTGCTGAATACAATTCCATTCTATGAATACATCAGAGTTCATCTCTTATTCGCTAGGTTTTGAGTATTTTTTCTTGGCTATCATAAGTAAAGCTACATACAATTCATTTGCATGTCTTTGTGCAGATAAAAGTTTTCATTTTCAACAGTAAATACCTAGGAGTAGATAGAACTCCTGGGTTATAGGATTCAGTTGTATGTTCAATTTCAATTAGTCTCCTAGGCTATAGTGCAGGTTTGCATTTCTACCTAGAGGTTGGAGATCATCTGTGCCATGTTACAGAAGCTCTAGCTTAACCAACAAAGAGTGTATCAGGGCCTTGTGCAATGGCTCAGTTAGCTAATCCTTCCCTAGCAAGTGCTGAGATGTCACGTGGGCACCATTTCCCATCCAGCTCCCTGCTTGTGGCCTAGGAAAGCAGCAGAGGATGGCCAAAAAGACTTGGGACCCTGCACCCAGGTGGGAGATCTGGAAGAAACTCCCAGCTCCTGGCTTCAGATCGACTCAGCTCTGGCTGTTGTGGCCATTTGAGAATGAACCAATGCATGGAAGATCTGACTTTCCTCTGCATAAATCAGATTTGCCTTTCCGATAATTTTTGATTCAAAAAAACAAAAGCTCTTTGATTCTGACTGATGATCATTTTAAAGAATAAGTATATTTTTAGTAATAATAATTTTAAAAAGCTTATATTTTAACTTGGTGACAAAACTGATTACAAAGAACTTAGTTTTAGCTTTAGTTTGTGAGGCCATTGACGTGGCTGACAAACCCCTAACAGTTCTGGTTTTATTTCTCTTACCTTAGTTATTTGAACTGCATCTCCATCACTATTCATTGGAATTCCATAAATACCTTTGTTTAAGTTGTGCCACCTGTAACCAAAAGAGTAAAAGTTTTTAGAATTGTAAGAACCGCTATATATATATTTTTTAATTTTATTTTTTATATATTTTATATTTTATTTTTATTTTAAACTTTTATTGTAAAGTCAGATATACAGAGAGGAAGAAAGACAGAGAGGTAGATTTCCCGTCCAATGATTCACTCCCCAAGTGACTGCAATAGCCAGTGCTGTGACGATCCAAAGCTAGGAGCCAGGAACTTCCCCTAGGAGTCCCATGCGGGTGCAGGATCCCTAGGCTTTGGGCCATCCTTGACTGCTTTCCCAGGCCACAAGCAGGGAGCTGGATGGGAAACGAGGTTGCCGGGATTAGAACTGGTGCCCACATGGGATCCCAGCACGTTCAAGGTGAGGACTTTAGCCTCTAGGCCACCATGCCTGGCCCAAGAACCACTGTATTTAAACATTATTGTTCTGAGGAGTATACTCCAACATCTCATGGAGTTGTGCTCAGAATTCCAGGAGCTACAGAACAAAGGGCCACCTTACAGAGCTTGGATCACTGAAGAGCTCACGCCCAGGAATGCAGCGAGACAAGGCCTTCCTAGCGCGGCCCTGGAGAGGCCCTCCCCGGCTCTGAAGCCACACTCCTGGACAATGCTTGAAGACAGTGTGACTTGTGACAGTGACCGACCGGGAGGAGGCCTCTAGGAGCTATTGGCACCTGGCAGGTAGCAGTCTGTAATGCTGCAAAACATCTGTTTGTCACAAACAGTACCTCTAACAAGGAATTACCTGGTTCCAAGGGTCACCAATGCCAAGGCCCAAACCCCTGCATTTGGTCAAAAAAACCTACCTTCAGGCGTGATCTCTGCCAGGCATGAGCTAAGTGGCCCAGGCTAAGTTATAACTCTATTAAGGCCATTTTCTCTCTTGCAAAAGTGCTTTCATCTACTCTAATAATTCCTAAAACACCAAAATAACCAAATATCAAATTTTTAAAAATACCTAGTGTTTAAGCACATGCAGTGGGTCATTTCAAAGAAAATGCCTTTAGGTGCTCCATCTTACATAACTCAAGAGATTCTATGAGGGGACTTCAAGAAGGTTGTTGAAAATGAAATTAAAAAGTAAACAAATTCTGGTGCAAAAAAATCTGAAATTCATGCAATAGCTTTTTATAATATGTACTTCCCACAAACTTTTAGAAGATCCTCATATTATTGCTCCTAAGTAAGCCAATGTTGAGAATTACCCAAAGTCCCAAATCTAAGATAAACAGCAGAATCCAAATCTGAACCTCGTCAGTCAGGCTCCAGGCTCTGGAACCCTCCTTCTCACTATTACCTTCCCCGACCCCTTTGGACAGCTATGGAGTTAATCATTCACAGCTCACCAAACACACTAGGCAGTGGTCAGAAACAGGCAAGACGTGGGTCAGATACAGACAAGACCATGGTCTCCAGTTCAAATGAGTCAGGATAAAGAAAATTTAACTGAAGGCTATTGAGGACCTCATGTGATTACAGGTTGTGGACACACTTCATACCAATATTCCAAACTACAATTCTTCTCAAATTGAAAGCTCTCAATAATGCTTATACTTTTCAATATATTTTAGTTTAGCAAATCCATCCAAACAATAAATCCTAAATACCTTTCTATCTGGGCTGCCATGGTGGCAGAACACACTAATCCTCTACCTGCTAATGCCAGCATCCTGTATTGGAGCTGGTTGATGTCCCAACTGCTCCACTTCTGATCCACCCTTTTGCTCATGACCTGAAAAAACAACGAAGGATGACTAAAGTCCTTGGGTCCCGCACTCAAACGGGAGACTGGGAAGAAGCCCCTGGCTTCAGATCAGCTCAGTTCTGGCCGTCGAGGCCATCTGGCAAGTGAACAGTTAGACTGAAGACCTTTCCGTTTCTCCTTCTCTCTGTGTAAAATCTGTCTTTAAAAATAAATAAGTGTCCAAGTGCAACATGACAGCCTAGTGGCTAGAGTCCTCGTCTTGTATGTCATGCTCCAGGATCCCATATGGATGCTGGTTCATATCCTGGTTGCTCCACTTCCCTTCCAGCTCGCCACTTGTGGCCTGGGAAAGCAGTTGAGGATGGCCCAAAGCCTTGGGACCCTGCACCTACATGGAAAATCTAGAAGAAGCTCCTGGTTCCTGGCTTTGGACTGGCTCAGCTCTGGTCATTGGGGCCACTTGGGGAATGAACCAGTGTATGGAAGATCTTTTTCTCTGTCTCTCCTTCTCTCTGTAAATCTTTCCAATTAAAAAAAAAAAACAACTTTACAAAACCCCATTAAAATAAGTAAGTAAATAAATAAATAAGCCTTTAAAAAAATCTTACACATGATGAGTTCTATGTTCAGCTATAGCCTGGGACACTCATATCCGGTATGAGTCCCAGCTACTCTGCTTTTTGATCCAGCTTCCTGATAACATGTCCGAGAGACAGCAGATAATGCCTAGAACACTACATGCAATTTACAAGAAGGTTTTCTTCACAATATTTTGCAGCTTCAAAGCACAAGAAATGCTAAAGCTAAGAAAGGCAACTGTATATCCTACTAATTTGAATCTTTAGTTTTAACCTTGGGTTTTGTAACAGGTATTGTGTGGCACCGTGGGTTAAGCTGCTACTTGGAACACCTGTAGCCCTTACTAGAGTGCTGGTTCAAGTCTGGATCTTTCATTCAAGCAAGGTAGTGGATGATCAGCCAAGTCCTTGAGTCCCTGCTTCCAATTTGGGAGGCCCAGATGTAGTTCTTGGCTGTTGGCTTTGGCTCTTGCAGGCAATTAGGGAGCAAACCAGGAGATGGAAGGACTCTCTCTATATATGCCTTTTCTTTGTCACTCTGCCTTTTACGTAAATGAAAATATTTTAAAAAGATGGCTTCTGGGGCCAGTGTTGTGATGTAGTAAGTTAGGCTGCCACCTGCAATGCCAGCATCCCATATGAGCACCAGTTCAAATTCTAGCTGTTCTCCTTCCAATCTAGCTGCCTGCTAATGCTCCAGGGAAAGCAGCACGCGATGGTCCAAGTGCCTGGGCCTCTGTACCATGTGGAAGACCCAGATTAAGTGCTTGGCATCAGCCTTGCCCAGGGCTAGCTGTTGTGACCATTTGGGGGAAAGAACTAGTGGATGAATGGATAGATTTCTTTCTCTCTCTCCCCATCCTCTCCCTCCTTCCTTGGTTCCTTTGTCTTTCAAATAAATAAATCAATAATTTATTAATTTTTGTTTTTAGTTTAGCTTTTCCTTGACCTTAGTAGT
The DNA here is from genome assembly GCF_017591425.1 of Ochotona curzoniae. Lineage (NCBI taxonomy): Eukaryota > Metazoa > Chordata > Mammalia > Lagomorpha > Ochotonidae > Ochotona > Ochotona curzoniae. The sequence continues at coordinate 17,921,074 of NW_024465894.1, read as the reverse complement.
AAAGTTTAAAGAGAGAAGAAAAAAAACAACAAAATTTAAAAAGGCATTATTAGATAAAAAGCAGAAAAGGAACATATTCCTTATTAAACACAAGTAATATTGATTCTAAAAATTCGATACTTTGTAACCAGTTTCCATTTTCTTCTACTTTGTCTAACTGAATCTCTGAGACAACAAACTTGGTAAAATACTGGAATATGCCAGTACAGGATATGACTATCCATTATCAACAATCAGAACACATCAAACACTAACTCAACAAGGATCAGAGCTTTCATAATAGCTACCAGTTATTAAGAACTTATGTTGGCATTGTGTATAACCTACATTATTTAATTGTATCTTCAAAACAGATACAGGAAATTTACTTTATTTTGAAGATCTTACAAAGGAAGAAACTATGGCACAAAGCAAATAAATAACTTACCCAGGGGGCAGGCACTGTGGCAGAGCACACTAAGCCTCTGCCCGCAACACCAGCATCTCACAATGGGCACTGGCTGCTTCACTATCAATACAGCCCTCTGGTAAAGAGCCTGAGAAAGTGGAAGAAGATGGCCTGAGTAGTTGGACCCCTGACACTCACGTGAGAGATACAAGTTCCTGGTTTCTGGCTTCAGCTTAGCTGAGCCCGTGGTTCTTTTACCATCTGAGGAATTAACTAGTAGATGGAAGATTCTCTCTGTCTCTCAAATAAATATTATTTTTTAAAAGATAAAGATATCCACAAACACTTGGTAGCTAGCAAAACTTTATGATCCCAAAGTGTGTACTTTCACTCACTTGCTGAATAAGGCCTATCAGCCTGTGTGCATGTCAACAGCCACAAGAAACCAAATCAAATGGAAAGTTTCAAAGTCCTGTTTTAAACGGATCATAACTGTCACATGGTTATAAAACTTAAGAATGGCCCAACCTACACAACCAGTAAAGCTCTGCAATCACTGTATAAAAATTGGAAGAAACAGTTTATTGATATAGTAGAGGCTCTTACCTCAAAGATGGGAAACAAAATCTGGTCACAAATTAGGAAGCTACTGTCATGGCCCTACTTCCCGCTGTTGAGCGTCACTGACAGGAAATCCCATCCTTGCTACAGCAATTACTGGTCTTGCGAGTCACCGCATTTTTGACTTTTTGCTTCCTGAAGAAGCAGACAGGAAAATCAGACTACTGACCCAGATTTTAGAGGAGCGGTCACTTAGAAATAGAATATAAGATGTGGGTATTTGGCCTAGACAGTACAATGCCAGTGAGAACATCTATATTCCACATAAAAGATAGCTGGGCTTGAGTCCCACGCTCCAGTTCCTGATTCCAGGTTCCTGCTAATGTAGACCTTGAGAGGCAACAGTGGAAATTCAAGCCTCTGGGTTCCTGGCACCAACAGAAATCTGAACTGAATTCCTAGTCCCCAGCCCTGACCTGGCCCAGCCATGGATTCTGCAGGCATCTGAGGAAGTGAACCAACAGCTCTCTCTCTCTCAAAATACAAATAAATATCTCCGTGCAGGAGACACGGAACAAGACCCAGGCTTCAGGTTGGGTCAGCTCCGGCCATTGCAGCCACTTTGTGAGTGAAGCAGTAGATGCAGGGCCAGGCGCAACAGCCTAGTGGCTAAAGTGCTTGCCTTGCACGTGCCGGGATTCCATATGGACGATGGTTCTAATCCTGGTGGCCCTGCTTCCCATCCAGCTCCCTGCTTGTGGCCTGGGAAAGCAGTCGAGGACAGCCCAAAGCTTTGGGACCCTGCACTTGCGTGGGAGACCTGGAGGAGGTTCCTGGCTCCTAGCTTTTAAAAAAAAAAAAAAGAGTAACAGTGGATGCAAAATCTTTCTGTCTCTCATTCTCTCTGTAAATCTTACTATTAAAAATGAATATATCTTTTAAAAATTTATTTATTTTTTACTGGTAAGCCAGATCAGATTTTATTGGAAAAAGCTGATCAGTCTCCTCTGGGTCTTGAAATTTTAAATCATTTTTAAAAGATTTATTTATTTTTATTAGAAAGGTGAATATACAGAGGAAGAGAGACAGAGAAGAAGATCTCCCATCCGGTGGTTCACTGCTCAAGTGGCCACAACTGCTGGGCTGTGCCAATCTCAAGCCAGGAGCCTGGACCTTTTCCAGGTCTCCCACGCGGGTGCAAGGTCCCAAGGCTTTGGGCCATCCTCGACTGCTTTCCCAGGCCACAAGTAGGGAGCTGGATGGGAAGCAGGGAGCCCAGGATTAGATCTGGCGCCCATATGGGATCCCAGTGCGTGTAAGGCGAGGACTTTAACCACTAAGCTATTGCTCCGGGCCCAAAATCTTAAAAAAAAAAGAACCTTTGCAACTTGAGCATAAGGAAATACTAATAAATAATAATAATTTAAAAAAACTAATAAATAAATAATAAAAACAATCCCAGAAAAAATGGACAAAGTGGTTAAGAAGGATGGAAATTGGGGGAAGGTGAATCTCAGACTATGCAGAATTGCACAATAAAATTTAAAAATCAAAATAAAAATTTAAAAAAAGTTTAAGGAGGCATTTTATAATAGTAAAACACAAATGATTCATTATAATAGAAAAAAAATCCTGATTGGTACTATTAAATGTTCATGAATATTAGGAGAAACTGGAAGAGCATATAAATTGAAACTCTCTGAGAAAAACCCTTAGAGTTTATTAAAACATATATCCATAAGAAGACTTATAAAACAATAACACTTAAAAAAAAAGAACAATTTGCCACCAACATAGCATGGAGGATCCACATGGAGTTCTGCTTAGGGGTAGGCCTACTCCTGACATTAGTAAATCAGTGGATGTAAGTTCTCTCTCTCTTTTTAATAAATATTTATCAAATTTTTTAAAAAAGATGCCTATCTTCTATTTGAGATCCTTTAGACTTGCATACAATAATTTTTTTAAAAGATTTACTTTTATTGGAAAGTCAGATATAGAGAGGAGGAGAGATGGTGAGATGGAGAGATGGAGAGAAAGATATTCTTGTCCACTGGTTCACTCCCCAAGTGGCTGCAATGGCCAGAGCTGAACCAATCTGAAGCCAGGGGCCAGGAGCTTCTTCCGAGTCTCCCACGCAGGTGCAGGGTCCCAAGGCTCTGGGCATCCTCCACTGCTCTGGATATTTGCCTTCCTCATTGCGCTAGATGTCCTAGCCAGAAAATTAGGCAAGAGAAGAAAAAACGGCATCCGAAGTTCAAAGGAAAAAGTAAAACTATGTCTATTCACAGATAACAAAGCTCTTATCAAAAATTAAGAAAACAAATTTTTCACCTGAGAGGCAGAGATCAGAGACAAATAGAAGCATGTGTGCGCACACCCCCGCACACCCCTCACGCTCCCATTCACTTGTCCACTCCCCAAATGCCAGGAACAGGAATTCAATCCAGATCTCAACTACTCGAACCATCATCCCAGGAAGCTGGAACTGGGAGTCACAGCGGAGATTCAAACCAGGCATTCTGATGTGAGACAACCCAGCAGGATCTTCATTGTGTGGCCAAATACCCCAACAACCCCATTTAAATAGTGTTGAGAGGCAGGCTTCTGGCCTAGCAACCATGCCAGAGCAGTGACTTCTACTTCTCAGACTGAAATGCCTGGTTCACTCCTTAAATGGCCACATGGACGGAGATGGGCTGGTCCAAAGCCAGGAGACAGGAGCTTCATTTGGGTCTTCCCCCGGGGATGTAAGAGCCCAAGAACTTGGCTCATCATTTGCTGATTTCCCAGGCAATTAGCAGGAAGCTGAACTGGAAATGGAGCAGCTGGGACATGAACGGATCTATATGAGATGACAGCACTGCAGATGAAGGCTTAGCCTACTCTACCATGATGCCAGCCCCATGGGGAGCATCAATACCTGTACAATACCTTTAAGTGTCTGATCTGTATAATACCTTTATAATGTTTGACCCTCTAAAAAATCCTTCCATGAAGTTGTATAATTTTCCTGCATAGTTTATTGCAAGCATGTGAATTAGGTTAATCTGTGCTCCCTTTTATCATTTAAAAAATTTTTTAATTCTGCTAGTATGAAGCTTCAGAGATGGCTATTTCACACAACAATTAAGATGCCACTTGAGGTGCCACCAACTATATCAGGGTACCTGCATCCAAGTCCTGCCTGTGCTCCCTATTGCAAGCTGCCTGCTCATGTGCATTCTGAGACAGCAGCTTTTACTTCAAATCACCCACGTAGAAGGTCCTGATTTTGACTTTCCAGCCAATAGCTTCAGCCCGGCCCATCCTGTGGTAGACATCTGAGGGGTGAGCCAGCAGATGGGAGAACTCTGTCTCTGTCTCTCTCTCTGCCTTCCAAATATATATTATTTTAACAAAAAGGTCTTTAATAAATGGAAGTACAAGTATCTCTGAATTTATTTTTCAATCTTTACAACTTCAACAATAATTTTACTTTTGTTATATATGTGCAGCACCAACACCTGCTGGTTGCTCCCTTTGAATCAGGAATATTACCTTAGCTGGTTCAGCTTCACCCACAGCTCCATGAAGTGGATGCCATGATTATCCCTCACTTTGGAAATGAGGAGAGATTATATATCTTGGCCAAGAATACAAGATGCAGAGATGGGATCCAAACACAGGTAGCCCAGCTTCAGAATCCTCACATGTTTGAAAGAACACGAAATTTCCTATCACATTTCATAAGCAGTTGACTTTAGCCAGTTGAAAACCTTCATTGTTCTCACTGCACTAAATAAGCTCAGCACATCTACAATTTTTTTTTTTAAAGATTTATTTTATTATTTTTTCATTGGAAAGGCGGGATATACAGAGAGGAGAGACAGAGAGGAAGATCTTCCGTCCGATGATTCACTCCCCAAGTGAGCGCAACGGGCCGATACTATGCCGATCCGAAGCCAGGAGCCTCTTCCGGGTCTCCCACGCGGGTGCAGGTTCCCAAAGCTTTGGGCCGTCCTCGACTGCTTTCCCAGGCCACAGGCAGGGAGCTGGAAGGGAAGCTGGGCTGCCGGGATTAGAACCGGCGCCCATATGGGATCCCGGGCGTGCTAGGTGAGGACCTTAACCACTTGCGCCACCGCGCCGGGCGCAGCACATCTACAATTTTAACATTCTAAAGTCTTGTTAAAAACAAACAAACAAAATCTTCCAATTATAATTAGGAAGGTTTCAAAATATTCTTTAAAAGGATTAAACACTGTTCTATGTATTTTTAGCTTCTCTATTTACATGAAACATAAGCATCTTCAGTTCAATCACTGTAGTTTTGCTCAGCAACCTGAAAACAACTGACTGAATCACTTGAATGTATTCAATAATGTTTCCAACCCCCCCTCTAGAACGATTTGGAATCAACTGGCACAACCTTCCCACAATGCATTATTAAAGAGCCTCACGCCTTTAAAAGAAAAGAGCAGACCAGTGCCGGCAGCTGCCAAGAAGGAGTTTATTGCCTGGTTTCCATGACTGCATCAATCTGAGACCAGTGCAAGCAAGAAGGCGTATCCTTGGAAACCAATTCTTTGCTCCCTTCAATTAAAAAAGGGAATGTATCAAAAAGAAAGCAAGCAAGCCTCAGAATAATTTAACTTGTGTTGAATATGCCCATTGCACAGGATAATCAGGCAAAAGTTTCATCCCAACTGAAGTTGTGAGAAAGTCATGTGGCGCTCAGTGTTCAGTGAGCTGCTTTCACCAAGAGTTACCTTACAATCCACACACAGTGTTTTGGTTTCGATTTTTAAATGAATCACAACAGGAGGTGTAGCAGCAATAATTTATGAACAACTAATTGGGAACAATGTATAGCACCATCTTAACATCTTTATGTTCAACCACAAGATCTGTGAAACAGGTTGGGCTGCTGTTGCAACGCTGGTATCCTATTTGGGTGCTAGTTCAAGTCCTTGCTCCTTCATTTTTAATCCATCTCCCTGCTGATGGTTTGGGAAGGCGGCGGAAAATGGGTCCTTGGGTCCTGAACCCATGCGGGAGACTCAGAAAAGCTCTGGGTTCCTAGCTTTGGTTCAGATTGTTATAGCCATTTGGGGAATGAACCAGAGGATGGAAGATCTCTCTCTCTGTAATTCTGCCTTTCAAAAAAAAGTTTTTTAAAAATAGAAAATTTTTACAAATTAGGGAGCAGATTAAATAAATTTACCAAAACATTTACACTTTATAAACTGCAGGTTCACTCATCTAAAGTATGTTTCTAAGACAGTGAAGTGCAAATGAGTTTTTATTAAATTATATAAAGTAACAGCCTCCCAGGTTTTCTTAAACCAGAACTCATACACCCCTTCTTCCCTGGAGCTATAAATATATTTCCTGCCATCAATAGCAATGGCTGAAGCAAACCCTCTGTTCAAAAGAACTAAAAATACATTATTGTACATATCCTCCCTTCTGCTCCCCACCCACCACTCCAAGAGGAACTGACAGAGGGAAATGCAAAGCTTTGTAAAAGTTCAGCTGAGAGCAGAGACTGTAATTTTCCTCAAACAAGAAGTAAAAATTAGGCTAGCTCCAATTCAATGATGTCTAGAAAGGTATCAATCAGTCATTGCATAGTCAGAGTAAATTTTTTTAAATCTAGAGACTGACCTTTTCTTTTAAAATCCACTTAGTTTTACCTAATGTGAATCAGGGAGATGAAAGGAAGGAAAAATAAAGAATTTCTATCTGCTGGTTTAACTACCCAAATGCCCACAAATCTGGCTAAGGGGAAGACAGGAGGCCAGAATTCATACTGGGTCTCCACATATGTACCTACTGCCCACTGCCTCCTATTATGCGTATTTACAGGAAGCTGGACAGCAAGCAGAGGTGGGACTCAAACCAAGGCACTCCTGGGGCTGGTGCGATGGTTCAACTGGTGAAATCTTCACCTTGCAAGCACCAGGATCCCATGTGGGCAAGGGTTTGTATCTCAGTTGCTCCACTTCCCATCCAGCTCTCTGCTCATAGCCTGGGAAAGCAGCAGAGGATGTTCCAAAGTCTTGAGATCTTGCACCTGCATGGGAGACCCAGAAGTTCCTGGCTTCAGATCAGCCCAGCTCCAGCCATTGCAGCCTTTTGGGGAATGAACCAGCAAACAGAAGATCTTTTTCTGTGTCTCCTTCTCTCTGTAAACATCTATCTTTAAAAAATAGTAAAACAAACAAACGAAAAACCTTAGGCACTCTGATGTAGGATGCAAGTCGACTTAACCACTTTACCAAATTGCCCAGCCTGGAAAAGCTGTTCTGATCACAAGTTATAGTTTACATTTTATGAATTGTTATTTAGGAACTGGTGTTATTTAATTAAACCATGGTAACAAAAATTCACAAATATTTGAACCATGCAAACTGAGGAATATCTGCACATAAAAATGGCGCCTCAGACTTCAGTGGATGTTCAGCTAGTACATTCAATGGGGCTAGAGCCAAGCGGGTAACTGCCACTGTCAGGAGATTGTTATTTATGAGAGAATGGCATAAAAAGATCATAGAATTGGATTGTTCAGTGTCTGAGAAGGAAAACAAACACTGAGGAGGAATAACTAAGAAAAACCCAGTGCTGTTGGACTAGAATTATTTTCAAAGGAAACAAAAACTTACAGACAAGCTAGTGCGATGGTTTAAGAGGGTAATCCTCTGCTGGCAGCATCAGCATCCCATGTGGACACCGGCTCCTATCCTAGCTGCTACACTTTCCATTCAGCTCCCCGCTTGTGGCCAGGGAGAGTAGCAGAGGATGGTCCAAATTCTTGAGCCCCTGTACCCACTCCTACTCCCGACATTCAACTGATTCATCTCTGGTTGTTGCAATCATTTGGGGAGTGAACCACCAGTAGATGAAAGATCTTTATCTCTGTAAATCTGCTTCTCAAGTAAAAATAAATAAGTCTTAAAAAAACACTTGGGGTTGGTATGATGCCTCAATTGGTTAATCCTCCACCAGCTAGTGCCAGCATTCCAATAAGCATAAGTTCATGCTCAGCTACTCCATTTTTATTTAGTTCCCTTCCTATGGCCTCAGAAAGAATCAGAAAGATAGCTCAAGTCCTTGGGTCCCTGCACCCATGTAGAGATGTGAAGGAGTCTCCTGGCTCTCGGCTTCGATCAGCTCAGCTCTGGCCATTAAGGCCATTTGGGGAGTGAACTCTGGCCATTTCATCCACTCAGCAGATGAGATCTTTTTGTCTCTCTTTTTCTTTCTGTAGAGCTGCTTTTCCAGTAAAATTTAAAAATAAAAAATAAAGTACTTATTACAAATTAAAAAAGAAATTACCAGCAAATATATAGTATTCATACATGTACATACATAATGTACATATATATGAGTAATGCTCTTTTTTTAAAAAAATAAATCTATTTTATTTTTTATCTTGTTTGTACAGTTGAGAAGGATGTGTATCCATGTGGACCACTGATCAGGGTGGTGAGGACCAAGGCATAGGGTAGTAGAAAAGACAATTGTTTCTAATTTTTTTTCTTCCTATACCTGGGGATGGGGGGCAGAGAAGAGAAGAGAGCCGCTCTCAGCAGCCTAACAGCATCAGTTCCTGGGGATGCGGGACAGAGTATTGATGTCATCCTATGGTCTGGAAGGTGGAGCATGTTCTGAGGACTCTGTTCAAGTGGTTTTGATAGTTTTGAAATGCACTGATTTGTTGCTCCAAGGTTGAGGAATCCTTCCAAGGTCCTTTAGCTGACATAGTCTACCCTAGAGCCTCCATTCACACAGATACTTGCTGTGAGCGCTTGGCTGGGAGAGTTGTCTGATTTGTTTTATCCTCCGAGGTACCTGATGTCCTATGCAGGCCTCAATGAGCTGTCATGTCCCCCACATGCATCTGGGCATGCTGTCTACTACACTGGCTTCAACAAACAAGGAGGCTCTCACACACATCAATGGGTGCTGCAGCAGTAATCATTCTTAAAATATATATATATATATATATTTTTATTTGAGAGAGATACACACAGAGAAAAATCTTCCATCTGCTGGTTCACTAACCAGATGGTTCCAACGGCCAGGATTGGGGCCAGGTCAAAGCCAGAAGATGCAGCAGGATCTCTTATGCGAGTAGCAGGGCCCTTTTCTGCTGCTTTTCCCACACTATTAGCAGTGAGCTAGATTGGAAGTAGAGCAACTGGGATATCAACCTGTGTTCATATGAGATGGTGATGTCACAGGTGGCAGCTTTATGTGCTACACTACAATGTAACAACCATTAACAACCTGTTAACAACCATTCTTGACCTTCTGCAATTGACCATTTGACACCATGAAAGCATAGGACAAACTCATGGTCAACCAGACTCCAACATCTGCGTGTCACTCTCTGATCAGTAAAAGGCACCCGTTCCTAGCGACTTTTGGAAATCAGGCTCTCACCACACCTTCCTCGGCTGACTGCTGGCCAGCTCCAGCACTTCCCCACGTGGTCCCGGATAGCACGGTGGGCAATGTTTGCTTCTGAAGAACTCTAAGAAGTCAATCTTAGATAGAACTGACATCCCTGCGTCATCACTTGGCAGTTACATCTAAATCCCAGGCACATTAAAAAAAGTATTTGAAAACTGTCCACAGAGCCTAAAGAGTATGGAAAAAGCTCAGATTTTGTTTTCAAATTGCATTTTCAAATAAAAGTAACCGGAGTTCCTTTACAATGGTTAATTACAGGACTGAGAAGGCAAAAGTACAGGATGATCACAGAAAATCTTGTGCCAAAAATTAATATATATAAAAAAGTACAATGGGAGCATGAAAAAAGGACACAGGAACCAACTTGAAAGGGTTCCCATCAGTCAAATCTAGGACAGTATGAATATAAAAATACATGTTAAAAATGAGTAAAATAGGAATCTGTGAATCCACAGAGATATATTTAAAAGATTTTTTATTTATTTAATTTGAGAGGCACAGGAGGAGAGACAGTTCACCTATCACTGGCTCACTGACTGAGCCAGGTCAAAGCTGCTAACTCCATCCAGGTCTCCAAAGTAGGTAGAAGGGACCCAAGTATTTGAGCTATCACCTGCTGCCTCCCTGGGTTTGCATGAACAGAAAACCAGAACCAAAAGCAAAGCCAAGATGCAAACCCAGGCACCCTGATATAGTTGACAATTGATAAATCACTAGGCTAACTGCTCATATTCAAAAGATTTTAAAAAAAAGGTGGGGGACAGAAAGGTTTTTAATATAATGAAATGCCAAATGATGATTGCAGAAGGAATGAAAAATTTTTAAATTCACCATCTGCTAACCACTACTGTAATAACTGATTCAGGCATGAATCACAAACGGATGCTAACGCTAGCAACTGCAAAAATGATGAAAAATGAGCTATTTACAAAATTTTAAAGTATCGCCACCAAATGAATACTTTGTATAAATTAGTAAGTATAAAATACTTCGAAACTAAATTTACAGAAACCTGTCAGACAACTATGTCACCCAATAGGCATTGGGAAGGTAGCATCATCCTTGGATCAGTGAAAATGGCAGCATTCTAGAACTATCCAAACCACTTGGACAGAACCCTTGGAATATGTACACATTGAGACTCTAAGTTGATATGAGATGGCAGTTCCTCATCGCTGGGAACTGGGACATGAGGAAAGTCACGAGTGGTTCCTCATTTGTCTCTCCCCTTCTCCCACAAACAACAAGAAGAAATAGCAAATTTGGAAGCAATGAGTTGACCCAATTTTCCCTAAATCTTGATCCTTCCCACCCTGATCAACCATGTAGTCATTATAAAAAATTAAAAAAAAAAAAAGAACCAGTGCAGGATCTTAATTGCAGCGGTCAGAAATAATATGCTACTCAAACAAGCTGATCTCCAAGGAATTATGTCAGATAAGGAGAGAGATAGATGGGCCCGGTGCCATGGCCTAGCAGCTAAAGTCTTCGCCTTGAATGTGCTGGATCCCATATGGGTGCCGGTTCTAATCCCGGTGGCCCCACTTCCCATCCAGCTCCCTGCTTGTGGCCTGGGAAAACAGTCGAGGATGGCCCAAAGCCTTGGGATCCTGCACCCATGTGGGAGACCCAGAGGAAGTTTCTGGCTCCTGGCTTCAGATTGGCACAGCACTGGCCATTGCAGTCACTTGGGGAGTAAATCACCATACGGAAGATCTTCCTCTCTGTCTCTCCTCCTTTCTGTATACCTGACTTTGCAATAAAAATAAGTAAATCTTAAAAAAAAAAAAAAAAAAAGCAGGGAGATAGAGGGTCCAGCCTAAGGCAAACAGCCTGGTCAATCAGCAATGGGCTCAGAAGATAAGCTAGAAAGAATCAAATGAGCTGAATCAGAAAAGCTTGCTCCCACATGTCTGGATCTTAACACAAGCTCTTAAAGCCAGGGGTGGTGTGATTAGATCAGGAAGTCAGAAGGCAGCAGTGATCACTCAATGGCTTGGCACAAGAAATAATGCACAGATAACCAATCTCCAACAATCTTTTGAGTAGAAAAACCTAAGCTAAGGCACAAGACAGATAGAGGACACTGGCAGACTTGAGAAATACTACAAAGTGTAATAGAAAGAGGAATTTATCACCAATGAAATGAATAACATCCAAGTTTCTGGTTTCCATCACTGCATTGTGTCATTCATCAAGACAGTGATTATAAAAATAATACAGCTTAAGGGAACATAAGGTCAGCTCTGAGCCTGTGGTAGGAGCCCAAGAAACAACCCAATGGGGAAGGCCAGAGGGTTGTTTGTTATCACCTAGATCTGTATTGGGGACAAATTTTATCCTAACTATCAAGAAAGTTGAAACCCAGGCACAGATGCATATATGATGAGACACAAAAGGCTGAGAATGGGGCTTGGCACAATGGCTCAGTGTCTAAATCCTCACCTTGCATGAGTAGGGATCTCACAAGGGCACCAGTTCATATTCCAGCTACTCCACTTTTTATCCAGCTCCCTGCTTGTGGCCTGGGACAGCAGTGGAGGACAGCCCAAAGCCTTGGGACTCTGCATCCACGTGGGAGACCTGGAAAAAGCTCCTGGCCCCAGGCTTCAGATCAGCTCAAGCTCCAGGTTTTGTGGCCACAGACCCAGGAATAGGCTCCAACCCATTCTGCTTTCCAGCAACTGACAAAATAGTCAACATTCCCTGCTGGCCTAGATGAGCTGACCACCATGTCCCCTGTATGCTTCTGGGCATGCTGTCCATTGCATAGGCATCAGCAACTGAGGAGACCCAGTTCTAAAACATGAACCCTAAAGTCAGACCACACATCCTGTGGTTTTCCCTGCGGCCAGGGTCTAAGCCCAGCAGTCTAGTAGGGGAGCCTCCCAACAAACCTCACCTGGGGTGACTTCAGTCTTGACTTATGTGTGTCAGTCAGAGCAGGGTCAGGTTCACTGTCACCTGCACCAGCCAATGTACATACTGGTGGATGCAGCTGCCTGGTCAGTCCCAGCCCCATATTTCTTTTTTCTTTTTAAAGATTTATTTTATATTTTTATTGGAAAGGCGGATAGACAGAGAGGAAGATCTTCCGTCCGATGATTCACTTCCCAAGTGAGCGCAACGGCCAATGCTATGCCAATCCGAAGCCAGGAGCCTCTTCCATGTCTCCCACACGGGTGCAGGGTCCCAAAGCTTTGGGCCGTCCTCCACTGCTTTCCCGGGACACAGGCAGGGAGCTGGATGGGAAGCAAGGCCTCCAGGATTAGAACCGGCGCCCATATGGGATCCCAGGCGTGCAAGGCGAGGACCTTAACCACTGCGCCACCGCGCCGGGCCCCCAGCCCCATATTTCACGTGAACTGAACCAACAGTTGCTGTAGCCCAGTCCAGTCAGCCTATCAAAAACTCATTCTTCATGCACCCCAGTAGATGCTGCAGCCTAGCAGGGAGAACTCTAATAAGCCTCATCATGCTGGCCCCGTGGCTCCTGTGCTCACCAGCAGCTGTGGCCTAGGAAAGAAGATCCCCAAGTTCTCCTAGGGAGCCTGCTACCAAACCTGGATCCCATGCGTGCTGGTGAATGTTACCACCCTGCTTAGTATGGTATGCCCTTAATCCCAGCCCTTGCATGTGCTGGCCCATGTTGCAGCCTAACCCTGCCAGCCTCCTCCAGCCCCAACTGCCATAAGTGCCATGTGGTTCCTGTCTGGTGCCTTTTATAGTCCAGCCTGACTCAGCCCATCACCATTCCCAGGTCTCTGTGTAAACCAGCAGGTGCTGCAGTCTCATAGAGGCGAGCCCACAATTCCTTGACAGAATTTGTCCCTGTGTTGTGGTGCCGTAGCCTGCCTTATGTAGCCCACCCCCTGCTCTGACAGTCACAGACAGATACTACAGCCTAACCCCAGCCAGGTATGTCCCCTAGTCCCAGCTTTTGAGTGTGTCAGAGGGTCTCAGGTGATACGATTTAGGCCAGCCCAGGTCTCCCAATGGGTGGGTGCTTTGGCCTGATGCAAATATGCCCTCCAGTTTCCATCCACTAAACCATTCTGTTGGGCCCTGCGAGATGGCAAGTGGTTAAATCCCATATGGGCACCAGTTCGTGTCCTGGATGCTCCACTTCCCTTCTAGCTCGCTGCTTGTGGCCTGGGAAAGCAGTGGAGGACAGCCCAAAGCCTTGAACCCTGCACCTGTGTGGGAGAGCCAGAAAAAGTTTTCTGTGATAATTCAGCCTTACTGTATCCCAAAACCAACTACTACAGAAGAAGGGTATAATTAAGATCATTGCACTATTTTCTGATGTTTCTGGAAAGCTGACTATGTGTTTAGCTGACATGCACTAATCTTTACAACACACACATGCAGTAAGTGTCCTACATATTGTTGACCCCATTTACCAGGTGAGTAAACCGAGTCTCAGAAGGGTTAAGCATCATACCCAAGTTCTCAAAGCATGGCAAGCATGAGATATGAACCCCACTCTAACCAACTCCCAAATCAAAATAACTGCAGAGCTTTCCTTCCAAGGAATTAAAGGAAACACAAGTTGAATTTAATTTGGGGGAAAAATCTGGTCAAAAGTTAATTTGGGGGAAGAAGATGTACAAGAGAAGGCTATGAAACAAACCCTGGATGCTATAGCCAGGAATCCTATATGAGGAGGGGAATCTTTTGAGTAGAATTATCTATAAAATATGTATAGAATCCTTAGCTCCCTTTTCACCATCTTGGATCTCTCATCAATAAATAACTGCATTTTCAATCAAAAAATCTTGGATCTTTGAAATAGCGAAACTACACTCCTTAACTGTGTGACGTTATAACCCAAGGTGGAAACACGCAAGTAACTAAAAGATGTATCCAACTCATATTACCAATACTTTTGAATTAGATTTAGGATATACATTTTAAAGTTTTTGTTTTTAAATCATCTGTTTTTATTCAAAAGGCAGATTTACAGAGAGAAGGAGAGACACACAGAGAAATCCTCCACTTGCTGGTTCACTCCCCAAATGGTCAAAGAGGCCAGAGCTGATTTGTACCAAAGTCAGGAGCCAGGAGCTTTTTCTGTATCTTCCTTGTGGGGGCAAAGGCCCAACGACTTGGGCCAACCTCTGCTGTTTTTCCAGGTCACAAGCAGGGAGCTGGATAGGAAGTGAAGTAGCCAGGATATGACCAGTGCCCAAACGGGACAACTGTGCTTGAAGGTGGAGAATTAACTCGTTGAGCCACTATACCAGGACCAACTTTTTCTTTATTTTGAATAAATTGTCTCTGTTAACTTTGTTTTACCTGAGAGGACAATGCAAACCAAACTGTTATCACTCATCAGAGTCAGGAATTTAATTCAGGTCTCCCATGTGGGTGGCAGGAACTGAATTACTCCAGTTACCGTCGCTGTCTTCCATGATCTGCAGTGGCCAGATGCTGGAATTAGAAGGCAGAGCCCCCAGGTACCGATTTAAGACACAGGTGTCCTAACCAGCACATCACCTGACAGCCCAACATCATCCCTCTGCTTTCTCGTCCAAATGCAATCAGGAAGTCACAGCAAGAGCTGAACACAGGCACTCTGATGTATATTCAACCAATGTCATAACCACGAGGCCACTCACTTGCTTAGGATATGTTGCTTGTTTTTTTTTTTTAAAGATTTATTTTTATTGTAAAGGCAGATTTACAGAGAGGAGAGAGACAGATAGATCTAACCGTTGTTTCACTCCTCAAGTGGCACTACCAGCCAGGGCTGAGCCAATCCAAAGTCAGGAGCCAGGAGCCTCTTCCAGGTCTCCCACGCAGGAACTTTGGGCTGTCCTGCACCACGATCTCAGGCTACAAGCAGGCACCTGGATAGTAAGCAAAGTGACCAGCAATATGAACCGGCACCCGTATGGGATCCTGGCACACGCAAGGCGAAGATTTTAGGTACTTGCTTACTGTGCTGCATTCCTCCCCACCCCACCCCACCCTTTTTTTTTTTTCTAAAAAAGACTTTTAAATTTGAATGGCAGATTCACAGAGAGAAGAGAAAAACACAGAGAACTGCATTCAGTGGTTCATTCTCCAAATAACTGCAACAGCCAGAGCTGGACTAGTCTGAAGCAATGAGCCTGGAGCCTCCTCCAGATCCCCGATGTAGGTGCAGGGGTCCAAGGACTTGAGCCATCCTCTGCTGCCTATCCAGGCACAGTCGCAGGGAGCTGGATCAGAAGTGGACCAGCGAGAACCTACACCGGTACCCACAAGGGATACCAGTATGTAAGTTTTTTAAAGTATTGTGAATTTAGAAACATCTAATGAAAACCACTGGACATCTTAAGAGAATCTGTTTTGTTCGTGTTTCCGAATTGTATTTCCTGTTATCACAGATTGCTCAACTGCTTAAGAATCTGTTTCTTCCCGGCGCGGTGGCGCAAGTGGTTAAGTCCTCGCCTTGCACGCCCGGGATCCCATATGGGCGCCGGTTCTAATCCCGGCAGCCCCACTTCCCTTCCAGCTCCCTGCCTGTGGCCCGGGAAGGCAGCTGAGGACGGCCCAAAGCTTTGGGACCCTGCACCCGCGTGGGAGACCCGGAAGAGGCTCCTGGCTTCGGATCGGCATAGTATCGGCCCGTTGCGCTCACTTGGGGAGTGAATCATCGGACGGAAGATCTTCCTCTCTGTCTCTCCTCTCTGTATATCCGCCTTTCCAATAAAAAATAATAAAAAATAAATCTTTTAAAAAAAAAAAAGAATCTGTTTCTTAAGGTGGCAACTTTAACCTGTCAGGGACAGACTGTTAGATGACTGATTGTAAAATTCTAAGAAAATTTAATTCATCAAGTACGGGTTTTGGAGGCATTCAATCTGTTAAGCTTAAATTAACATTCAATCAAAGAATGAAAGGAAGTTTCTGCTCTTATTTCCACATAAAATTACTATGCTTACAAAAATATAACCCTACTACTAAAGATAAACTTGAGTTTCAATTTGCCACTTCATGAACTGAAACTCAAGTAATTTTAAGTAAGTAACCCCTACAGCACACCAAAGGCCTCCTCTGACCTTGCAGACATACAAAACTGAGCTGATCCGTTAACTACTACTGGCTCTACAAAATCTGACCTCTGAGAACTAACTGAATAAGTGTGAACATATAAGCAATCTTTTCCATTATCACCAGGGACAACGGATTGACTCCTCTTACCCGCCCAGCCCTAGCACCAAAAAGAATAAAGCACATCTCAACCTGCTCAGTAACACTCCCCTGACAAACACAAAACTCTTACTGGAAATGTCAAGCTTAAGCAACTCTTACATGAAACAGGCAGGCAACTTTTCAGGAAGGTTTCACAGGTACTGCTCACCCCCAAGCACTGTGGCACAGCGGGATAACTCACCCCCTGTGCCACTGGCATCCCATAGCGACGTAAGTCCATATCCTCCTGCCTGCTTCATGTGTCTGGCAAAGCAACACAGGACAGCACAAGTACTTGAGCCCCAGTACCCATGTGGGACATCTGACTTTGGCCCAGTCCAAACTGGGCCACTGGGGATTGAACCAGTGATAGAAGTGTCTCAATCATTCATTCTTTCTCTCTGTAACTCTGTCTTTAAAATACAATAATTAAAAACAACTAAACATGATTTTTAAAAATGGTTTTTCAAATTAACCTCCTCCAAGCCCGTCACTACCATGAAGCTCCTCAGAGCTTCACAGCACTGTCACAATTCACACTAAACAGGAGTAAGTTACAGGAAGAAAAGGGACGCTTCATGACTTTCATCAGCCGGCAGTAAGTCCCTGGGCCAGGTGGGATCTGCTCGGATGGCTTCCGACAGCTTCAGATCTGCTGAAGGTTTTATTCTAGCTGACACACCAGACTGGGGAAAGAAAGAGCCACTGGCTGGCAGACCCTGTGATCCAGCCTGTGAGCAAAGCAGGCAGGACCAGGCAGTAAGCAGGGGCACTGGAGGGCCATGGTCTTAAAGCAGGCAGAGGCAAAAAGCACGGGCTCAGGGGCTCACCTCACTGCGAGGAAGTGGAAGGAACTCTCACATCACAGGATCCATGGGAAGGGTAGCCAGGGAGGCCAAAGCATCCCTCCAAGTTCAGGCTACCCAGTTCCTTTTACTCGGATTTTTCACAGCTAAAATGAATTTATCAAAGAGAAATGAGTTCTCAGAGGTGACTAACTGCTGACATGCACACAGAGCAAGTATGTAGCTTTGTCTCCAGTTCCTTTTAATATATGCATTTTTGATATAATTAATGAGAGAGAAAGAAGTCGTTTCCCTCCTGCCCCAATATGCTATTCCACTCCCTCAATGCCCACAGGTGCAACATTTCTCACTGGCTTCTAAACAGCCCTGCACTGTTTACTGGTGCACACGCAGTCAAAAGGTTTGATGGGCCCGGCATGGTTGCCTAGCGGCTAAATCTTCACCTTGCATGTGCCAGGATCTGATATGGGTGCCAGTTCATGTACCAGCTGCTTCACTTCCTATCCAGCTCCGTGCTTGTGGCCTGGGAAAGCAGTTGAGGACAGCCCAAAGCCTTGGGACCCTGACTTGTGTGGGAGACCTGGAGGAAGCTCCAGGCTCCTGGCTTCGAATTGGCTCAGTTCTGGCCATTGCAGTCACTTGGGGAGTGAATCAGCACATGAAAGATCTTTGTCTTTCCTTTTCACTGTAAATCTGATTTTCAATAAAAATAAATAAATCTTGAAAAAAAAAAAGTTTGCTTCTCATGGAATGGGCAGAGCACCAAGACTTCTCCCATGGCTGTTGGAGCAAAGATGGCTAGTGATAATGGTGCCCAGAGTGCTCTAGGGTAGGGGGAAATGATGATGGAGCTGGAGACGGTATTTCAGCAACAGAAGCATTAGTATAGTTCCAGATTTCTGTTTTGGGGGAAGAGATGATTGTTTGTTGAAGAACTGAGCTTCTGTGTGTGGGAAGAAGTTGAAACCTGACTGCTGTAAACTACGCAAGGAGTTTTCAAATACTGATTGACAAACAGCTTATCCAGCAATTAGCTTTCAAACACTGGTTGACGCAGCTTAATATAACACTGTAAATGCACTGATATCACCCATTAGTAAAAGTAATGCCTTCCGTTCATGTATCAGCAGCACTGTACCCAGAGCAGCGTGGGAAGGTTCTAAGACATTCACTGTTCCCCCTGAAAGAACTGGTGTGCAGGCCTAGTTATGCCTGACTCACACGTCAGAGGGCTTGGGTTTGATATTCAGTGTTGAGGGCTCTCACTGAGGTTCCTGGACTGAATCCCTGGCTCCCAGCTTTGACTCACTGAGGCTATCTGCAGAGTGAGCCAGTAAATACAAGTTAGTGCTCTTTCACTCTCCAAAAGAGACACAGCATCTTTCTGTTTTGTCATTTCTCTCATTCAAAAAAAAAAAAAAAAAAAGCTGAAATGACAGCTCATAAACCCGTGTTCTCTGGCCCCTGACTCCAGCTTCCTGCTAAGGAAGACCCTGGAGACAGCAGCAGTGGCTTAAGAAACTGGGTTCCTGTCACCCACACAGATTTGGACTGTGACCCTGGCTTTCATATTGAGCCAAGGTATCACAGGCATCTCGGGAATGAACTAGGGGAGGGAAGCCTGGTCTGTTTCTCTGTCTCATAAAAAATAATGATCACAATCAATAATGGTATTGGCATTACTACGAGATTATTACAACATTTAAAAAGATTTCTGTGGGCAGGCATTGAGGCGCAGCTTGTTAAAATGCCACATGGGATGGCTACATCCCAGGTCAGAGAGCAGGTGTACTCAGCTAGTCTGTTATGTTTGAATATCTGCAAGTCTGGCTTCAGGTCAATTGGTTCTAATTATTTTCAGCCAAAAAGAAACATGGATGCAAAAGATGGATTGCTAGTAGGCTGGGCTCATTACATTTTGATGCTATTTATTCTTTTGTCCAATGCAATAATACCAAACGTTCCCCTTTACTTTAGATTTGGCTAATAAATACCCATCTTCCCCTATGCAGATACGCTTGAAAACAAACCAGATGTCAGATTTTACCATCTTTTTTTTTTTTTTGCTTTCTATTCTTCCTTTTTTTTTTAAGACTTTATTTATTTTACTCAAAAATCAGAGTTACATAGAAGAGGGACAGCCAGCCAGATCTTCCATCTGCTGGTTTACTTCCCAAGTGGCAGCAGTGGACAGAGGTGGACCAATCTGAGACTGGGAGCCAGGAGCTTCTTCTGGGTCTCCCACATTGGTACAAGGGCCCAAGCTCTTCGGCCACACTATGTTGCTTCCCTAGGCCATTAGCAGAGAGCTGGATAGGAAGTGGAACAGCTGAGACTTGAACCTATCTATGTTCATATTTGTTCATATTTGATGTCAGCACTGCAGGCAGATTAGCTTGCAATGCTACCACACTGGCCCCAAATTTTTAAGTTTATGATAAACATGTTTGGAATCCACAAATACTCTTTACAGGGAAAACTTTTCCTTTTATAAACTTATTACGGAAATTTTGAAACATACATAGCAGTAGAAAAAACATGATAACAAGCTCTCGTCTGTTACCTAGTTTCAATAATTATCTCATCTATAGTGCTCCAAACTCACTGAATTACTTTAAAGCAAAATCCAGATATCACATTATTTCACCCACAAATACTTCATGCTTGTTTCCAAAAAAAGAATCCTTTTTTAAAACTTTTTTTTAAGGATTTATTTATTTATTTTTACTGGAAAGTCAGATGTACAGAGAGAAGGAGAGACAAAAAGGAAGATCTTCCCGTCCAATGGTTCACTCCCCAAGCAGCCACAATGGTTGGAGTTGAACTGATCCGAAGCCAGGAGCCTCCTCCGGGTCTCCCATGCGAGTGCAGGGTCCCAAGGCTTGGGGCTCTCCTTGAGCACTTTCTCAGGCCACAAGCAGGGAGCTGGATGAGAAGCCAGGCAGCTGGGACATGAACTGGTGCCCATGTGGGATCCCAGTACATGCAAGGCATGGACTTTAGCTACTAGGCTACCGTGCTGGGCCCTGGAATCTTTTTAAAATATATATAAGATTAAGCATCAGTGCTATATGGGCACCAGTTTAAATCCTGGCTACTGCACTTCCAACCCAGCTCCCTGCTAAGGCACCTGGGAAAGCAGAGGAAGGTGTTCTACTGGGTCCCTGCTCTCATGTGAAGAACTACTAAAGCTCTGGGCTTCAGCTTGGCCCACCCTAGCCAATGTGGAGCACTTGGGGAGTGAACAGCTTGGCCCACCCTAGCCAATGTGGAGCACTTGGGGAGTGAATCAGTAAATGGAAAACCTCTCTCTCTCTCCCCATAACTCTTTCAAAAGAAATAAATCTTTTTTAAAAATGCATTTGGAGGGCCCGGCGCGGTGGCGCAAGTGGTTAAAGGTCCTCGCCTTGCACGCCCGGGATCCCATATGGGCGCCGGTTCTAATCCCGGCAGCCCCGCTTCCCTTCCAGCTCCCTGCCTGTGGCCTGGGAAAGCAGTCGAGGACGGCCCAAAGCTTTGGGACCCTGCACCCGTGTGGGAAACCCGGAAGAGGCTCCTGGCTTCGGATCAGCATAGTATCGGCCCGTTGCGCTCACTTGGGGAGTGAAGCATCGGACGGAAGATCTTCCTCTCTGTCTCTCCTCTCTGTATATCCGCCTTTCCAATGAAAAAATAATAAAAATAAATCTTTAAAAAAAAAATGCATTTGGAGATTTTATCAGGTTACAAAAACATTCTTCCAAGGTTTTAATGTGTAAAATTACGTTTTTTGTTTTGTTTTGTTTTTTGATGAAAGAAAACCTCAAGACCATGAGCCATCAGGAAAATGCAAATAAAACTACTATGCAGTATCATTTCACACCATTAGGATGAGTAAAGTTCAAAAGATACACCATAGCAAGTGCTGATAAGCATGTGAAGAAATCAAAAACTCTCACACTGCTGATGTGCATGTAAAATGGTGCAGCTGCAGATCCTCAAAGAGTTACTATCTGACTCAGCAATTCTACTCCATACAGGATATAGGATAATGCATATACAGGATACATATGTCCACAGCATGGAATACAATCCACAGATGAGAGAACATATTTGCAAAGCATATTCCTAATGAAAGACTTATACCTAGAATACAAGGGCTCAGTAACAAAAAGACAACTAAATTTCACAAAAGGCAAAGGATTTAAATAGGTATTTCTCCAAAGAACATGTACAAACGACTAATAAGCACACAAAAAGATGTCCAACATCATTAATCTTCACAGAAATGCAAATAAAACCACAGTGAGCTATGACTTCACCCCTCAGTGAGGTAGCTGTAGTATAAAAAAGAATAATGAGCCTTGGCAAGGATGCAGAGAAACCAGAACCCTTGTGCATTGCTGCTGGCAATGGAAAATGGTAGCCACTTTGGAGAAGAGTTTAGCAGCTCCTCAAAAAGTTAGAGTTAGCATTTCATTCAGCAGTTCTACGTCTGGGTAAATAGCCTAAAGAAACAAAAACACAAATCCACAAGAAAAACTGTACACCAACGTTCACAGAGGCATTATGCACATTAGCCAAAAGGAGAAACATCCCCAAATGCCCATCAACTGATAAATGGATGAAACAAGCATGGTATCTCCATCTAATGGAATGTTTTATTATCTGGTCAAAAAAAAGAATACAGTAGAGATACACAGTATACAGATGAGTCCCCCAAAATATGCTAAAAATTCAGCTATATCATATGACTCCATTTATATGATATGTACAGAATATAAGCAAATTCACAGAAAAAATTAGTGGCTGCCAGGGCTGGAGGGAGGGCAGTACAGGGAGTGAATTTGCTGGATACAGGATTTCTTTTTGCAGTGATGAAAATGTTCTTAATTAGAGAGTGATGATGGCCACACAGCTCTGGGAAACCACTGAATCATACATTTCAAATTTTATGGTATATAAATTGTATCTCAATAAACATTATTTTAAAAGATCACAAGCAAGGAAAATGCTCTCACAACACATTTGTTTCTAAGAAAAATGTAATTATTTTCTCGTTCAATGCTAAAATAAACCTTTACTTGAAGAGACAGATGAAGGATATTAATTTTCTAGATTACATTTGCTATTATAATCACAAAAGTTGGCATTTTTAAAAAGAAACAGCATACATCAAGAATCCTACCACAAGATAACAAACAAATTGATTCAACAGTTTGCCCATGAAGAGGCAATGAATGGCTTTCATTTTTTCATTCATTCAAAGCAGCTGCTTTGTTACTAGTTAACACTTGGTCAATTATTTCACACACCAGTATTCTCACCAGGGCAATCATTTAACATTAAGATGAAATCTTCTGGGGTGGAAGGCTGGTGCAGTGGTTAAGACATTACACTTGGAATGGACACACCCCATATCAAGGTGCCAGGCGTTCAAAACTCTGCATCTGATGCCAGCTGCCTGGAATGTGCACTGGGGAGCCAGCAGGTGAGAACTCTAGGCCTTGGGTCCCTCCCACTCACATGGAAGATCTGGATTGAGAGCCTGGCTCCTGCTTTAGGGCTGCACCAGTGTGAGCATGTGGAGAATGAACCAACAGCTAGATCTCTGTCTCTGTGCCTTCCAATTAAAAACAAACAAGGCCCAGTGTTGTGGCACAGCAAGTTAAATAGTCACCTTCGATAATGGCAACCTGAATGTGATCCAGCTCAAGTCTTGGCTATTCCATTTCCAATCCATTTCCCTGCAAAGGTTTGGGAAAGCAGCAGAGGATGGACCAAGTGCCTGAGTTCTCCTGAGTAGGCCTAATTCCTGACTTTGGCTCAGCCACCGCCCAGTCTCATCCTGGCTGCTACAGCCATATGGGGAGAAAAAATCAGTGGATGGAAGATCTGTCTGTCTCCCTGTGTAACTTTGACTGTTAAATAAATCTTTAAAAAACAAACAAATGAATTTTTTAAAAAAATCTTCTCTAATTTAACTATTTCTCTAGGAGCTTACAAAAGATTTTCTTCTGGAACTCACCTATTAAGCGAATCTAGCAATACTCAGGCACGCTAGCACCTTCTGGACTTTGTATGGTAAACCTCCCACAATGCAAAATTTGTTCTAACATACTGTTTACCCACGTTTCAGCAACATTTCTGTGACTTCCAATAGTATCTATTGATAAACGAATGTCTTTGGTTTCCTGACTTATTATTTCCTATCTATTATACTGGTTTTGCTTCTGTTTAAGCGGGCCTTGGCAGGAGTGCAGACAGGAAGGACCTGCCAATTGTATATGCCTTTTTGTCTTTTTCATAAGAATGAGAAAGCTGGGCCTGGTGTGGTAGCCTAGCGGCTAAATCCTCACCTTGCATGCACCAGGATCCCATGGGGATACACGTTTGTATTCCATCTGCTCCACTTCCCTTCCAGCTCCCTGCTTCTGACCTGGAAAGGTAGTCAAAGATGGCCCAAAGCTTTAGGACCCTGCATCCACGAGGGAGACCCAAAGGAGGCTCCTGGCCTCGGACAGCTCAGCTTCAGCCACTGCAGTCACTTCTTGGGGAGTGGAGTAGAGGATGGAAGATTGTCCACTCTTTCTCTTTGTAAAATCTGATTTTCCAATAAAAATAATAAATCAATCTTTTTAAAAATGAATGAGAAAGCCCTAAATATAATTGTTGTAATCATTGTCATCATTGTTAGTGGAATTTTAGAGCATTCAAGTAAAAGGCCTATAATTCTAAATATCATTGAAAAGATATTTATCTCCTCTGCTGTAATTCTTTTAAAAATATAATTATGCATTCTTTTACTTGAGAGGCAGATCTATATATACAGAGAAAGATATCTTCCATCTGCTGATGTCACTCCCTAAATGGCTGCAACAGCCAGAACTCATCCAGTTCAAAGCTAGGCGCTTCTTCCAGGTCTCCCACATGGTTGCAGGTCCCAAGGACTTGGGCCATCTTCTGCTGCTTTTCCAGGCCACATCAGGGAGCTGGATGGCAACTGGAGCAGCCAGGACGTGAACCAGTGCGCATGGGGGATGCTGGCACTGTAGGCAGACACTTAACCTATTATACCATGGTCCAGGCCCCCCTCTGTTGTAATTCTGCAAGAAAGAAAGGAAAGGAAAGAAGCAAGGTAAGAAGCAGAACACAGAACTTCTTCCAGAACTTTTTCTGTTCCAGAAGCTTGTCTTAGTATTTGTTACATCTTCCTCTTTTATCAAATATCTTGTGATCAAAATACTCTTCCAGCAAGACTCCCAATAATGACAGAAGATATAAGTGCTATTCATACATGCTTCTTGATACTTTCCCACTGAGATAACTTACTAAATTCTATTTAAATATATATATGTATTTGAAAGGCTCAGTGACAGAAAAATACTTTAATCATCTTGTTTACTTCCCAAATCCCTGCAACAGCCAGAATTAGGCCACACTATAGCCACAAACCTGGAACTCCATCTGGGTTTCCCCACGTGAGTGGCAGGGACCCACACACTTGGACTCACTGTATTCCCAGGTCCATAAGTAGGGAGTAGGATTGGAAGCAGAACAGCTGGGACTTGAAACAGCATTCTGATAGGGGATGCTTGAATTATAAGTGGCGGCTTAACCCACTATGCTGCAATGGCAGCCCTTGGATTTTTATTTTATAATTATTTGAGAGCGACAAAAAGGACAAGGCAGGCAGATTTTTTTTTTTTTTAAAGAAACAGAAAGGGACTCAGAGAGAAGTCCCATCTGTTGCCTTGCTGCCCAACCGGGGAATTCAGTAGTCTCCCTTAGAGGTGTCAGGAAGCCAACTACCTGAGCCATCCTGACAGCCTCCCAGCTTCTGCAGCAGCAGGAAGCTGGAGTCAGGAACTGGAGCCAGCACAGGAGCAGGGACACAGGCATCTTAATCAGTGGCTTAATCACCAGGCCCAGTGCCCACGCCAGGACCTTACTTATCTGATTTACCAGCCCACCAAGAGTTCCCAGAAGCTCTGCCATCTTGTTTTCCGCTTGTGCTGGCCTTATTAGGACTTTCTTTGCAGGTGCCTTTTGTAAGCCTTAGTTTAATTGAATGAAAACTACAATTCATTGAAAGCCAACATATGACTCTGAACCTTCTAACTGCACAGTGGACTCTTGCTTCAGGCTGCTCCAAGTACTATAGTAATCATATTCAGATTCCATGACCTACAAACCACCAACAACCTCTAAACTATATAGTTTATCTTATTTTTCTATTTTTGTCTATTTCTTTGAATTTCAGAGACAAAGATCCTCCATCTATTGGTTCACTCCCCAAATGTCTTCACAGACAAGCATGGCCCAAGTGAAGCCACAGAGCTGGGACTCAGCCCAGGTCTGCTACATGGACGGCAGGAACTCAGGTAAATGGGCTCTCAGCTGCCACCTCTTCAGTCAGGTGGTATTTCAAGCCTAGATGTACATTAGCACAACCTAGGAAGTTAAAAACATATTATCAGGCCTCCACTTAAGACCAATTACTGGGAGTCTGGGCGTGGGGGCTTTGAACTCCTGTGCTAATCCCCAGGTGAATCTAAAGTGGAAATGACTGCTTTAACGTCATTGCATGCTACTTGTCACTTTTTGTTTGCCACATTCAGCCACATTTGGTTAGCTTCAGGTGCTAACCAAATTTTTGTTTAAACTTTGCTGCACCAAGTGTGACCCACCCACCAGGAGCATCTGCCTCACCCAGGAGCTGCTCAGTAATACAGAATCCCAAGTCCCACCCTAGACCAACTGAATCAGGACTTGGCATTTTAACAAAATTCCCAGATGGCTCTTGTGCACATTTCAGTTAAAGAAGCGCTTGCCTGGGCCGCCAAATGCCTTCCCAGAACCGAGTCTTTGCAAGTGTTGTTTAACTGCTGAACTTGTCTGGTGTTCCCAAGACACCCCATTCTTTTCTTCTGATCACATCCATCGGATCTGTAATTACCATAAGGTGATTAATGTCTGTCTGCTGCACGAACCCCAAGTCCCCTGAGGACAGACATCACATCCTCCTCTGGGGTATCTCAGTTCCTGGCACACAGCCCGATACATTTAGCTGAATCGCATCCAGTCCTCCAACCCACACTATTGTGATCCCATTCTAAACTTCCACACTATTTCTATCATCAACCACACCACAAGTTGGCTTTTGTGATATCACTCTTGAATAGCACTGAATCTGAAAGTCTAAATGAGCTACCAGTGATTTTCTGAAGAAATGTAAATTATTAATTTAAGAGAGATGCAGTGTTACTGAAGTATTAGGTTTTACTTAAATAGCACTGGCTGGCTTGTCAGGAATTAGGCTCCCACAAACTCTAATGGTGTCATAAAGCAGTTCCACCTCTCCAGATAATAATTTGGCACTGGAACAGCATCCTCTGACTCAGTGAGACCACACTAAGGGTACGAGGCCAAGGCAATCCCAAAGAAAGAAGCAGCTGAAAAAGGATGATCGGGTTTATAAAATTATCCCCTTTTTAAACAACAACAACAACAAAAGACTTATTTATTTTACTGGAAAGGCAGATCAGAATTAGACAAAGGAGAGACAAGAGAAGAGAAGAGAAGAGAGCTTCCATCCGCTGGTTCACTCCCCAAATGGCCACAATGGCCAGAGCTGAACCGATAGGAAAGCAGGAGCTTTCTCCAGGTCTCGTAAATGACTTCAGGATCCCAAGGCTTTGGGCCATCCCTGCTTTCACAGGCCACAAGCAGGGATCTCAATGGGAAGTGCAGCCCATATGGGATCTTGGTACTTGCAAGGTGAGGATTTAGCCATTGAGCCACCATACCAGGCCCCAAAATACCATTTTTATCAGGAAAGAATAAAAAAATACTACACAAATGATGGGTGTCAATGCATGCAATATATATTGCAACTTAAAATAACAAAAACACACAGGTGAATAAACAGAAATGTTATGCTTTTCAAAACCTCTGAATCACATTCTGTACATACTGAGAAACTACAGAAGTCTGCAAGACTGACACAAATGAATGTAAATTAAAATAAGTTATACATTTAATGTATTTCTTTTCTATAGAGAACACATTAGAATAAATATTAACATTGGATTTTTGCTGTTTCATTTCATTAAGCTAGTGCTGTATTACTGTTATTTTTGTTGCACTAGGATTCACTAAAAATAATATTTCTTCAGCTTTGGCATTTGGAAACATTTATTAGTTACTGCACTCGATATAAAAAGACAAGATTCTATATTTGGCCAGCTTCCTGCTTAGAATTCAAACTCCACTGAATCTCATTTTTTCCACATGAAGATGGAGAAAATAACACAACAATGTTTACAAATCGTCGCCGAGCACTTCCTGTGAAAGGTGTTGGGCAAATATAAATATCAGAGTTGTAAAAAACTAACCCATTACCACCCACAGTGGTCATCTTGCACAAGTCACTCTAATCCTTCTGGGCTCAACATCTCCCTGTCAAGTGGGAGAGGCCTGGGGAAAAGTCGACACATACAAACTGGAAAAGCATTCCAGATCTTCTTGAACTCTCTGAGGAAAATCCATTGAGTGACACATTTTAGACGAGAGGACAAATTTGTACAATCTGGGCTGGTTAGTGTCGTGGTACAGCAAGTTAAGCTGCTAGCTGAGATGCTGGTCAACTATATGAGCACTGACTCCAGGTCTGGCTGCTCCACTTCCTCACCAAGTTCCTGCTAATGTGCCTAGGAGTGCATCAGAAGATGCACTAGGATCAGGGACCTTGCCACTCACGTGGGAAACTCAGACGGCAATCCAGAATCCTGAATTCAGCCTGACCTACCCACAGCTGTTGCAACCATTTGCAGTGAGCCAATGGATCAAAGATCTCTTTCCCTCCCTCTCCAATCCCTGTAACTCTGCCCTACAAATACATATATATGTATTTTTAAAGAGAAAATCAAGACTACTCAAGTAACACTCTCAGAACATTATCCTTACTCCCTTCCCCCATCAGTACCCCTGGGCCAACATCAGGGAACTATCTCTTGTCCCCTGGCACTGATGTGATCTGGCAGCAAGGAGCAGCAAAGTATCTCCCCTCCACCCTGTGCAGTTACAGGTCACAGGAGGAAGGGCGGGGTCTCTTCTCTCCCTGACCTTCTTCCCACCCATCCCTCTCCATCCTACTCACAGACCTGCACAGACTAACTTAAGTAACAAACATTTAAAAATAAAATTTTTAAAATTGGTACATCCTTCTTGAAGGGGTGGGTAACTGGACTATATATTTTACACCTATCCTTTACCCCAGGGATCCCACTTCCAAAGCTACACTGCTCAGATAACTTTATACATGGCCAGGTAACAAAGTACGTACAAGGATATTCACTGTATCGCTGTAAAGGAGAGAACCCAGAAACAAGTTATATGTTATTCAACCTGAAGACTAGATACAAATGACTGAAACAAGTAAGAGAATGTCAACATGTAAGAATGAATTACACACAGACTAATAAGGACTCATGTCTCTAACAGGCTAAGAAGAATAATGGGTGACTGGTATGCGCCATGGTGAGAGGAGGAAGGACAGGTAGGCACATGTTGATAAAGAAACAGTGTCACTGTAAGGTCACAGAAACCAGAAACTTCAGCCATGCCTCAGGAGGAGGTTGGTGAGCTGGGAGTTCCGGCAGTCCCGGGGCTAGGGAAGGGAGGGAGATCTACTTCCTTTGCATTTTGGACATTTTTCTCCCAAATCCGTTTATGGTCTTTTCCCCTCACTGAATAGGATTCCCTCTACATTCTCCTCAGGGTTTAAAAGGATCCCATCCTACTTTGGGGGGATTTGGTAACCTTTCCAAAGCCCAGCCAGCTGCAGTCCCCCGACCTCCATGAAATCCTCTAGTGGCTCTCCACTGCCCAACGCCAGCACAGCACACACTGCCCTCCTCTCCCACACCCCCACCCCTACCCAATCGGGTTCTGTTCAACCTCTGTCTGCCCTGCTTCCCAACAGCAGTGGGCTCCTCTATCTCCAGCCTGTCTGCGCTGTTCCCTCCCTTCTTCCGAGGCTTGCTGGTTACCACCCAGGGAGGGTAGAGCCTGGCAAAGGTTCTGGAAACAGACTGCCAGGATTCAAATCCTCACTCTTCCTTGGTTGCCCACCCTGTGGCCTCCATTTCCAGCCCTACAGAGGAGGTGTAAGCCCCTACAGGACCACTGAAAAGATGAAGTGAGAAAATTATCAGAAAATATTTATTAAGCAGCCTGTCGCAGGACAATATAAGACAAGAGCTATTATTATTACGCTCCCACAGTCCCTGCAAGGTGTAATTGTTCCTATCTCCCTGGCAGCATTACCCTGTGAGCCCCTCAAAGGCGAGGATACCACCTCCTCCCTTGCATTTTGGACCCCAAGCACTGGGCCTGGCAAATGGGAGATGCGGAAATGGACTTCTGCAGGCTGGCGCTCCTGGCTCCAATTTCACCGAGACAGGAAGCGAGCGGCTCCGAGGCGCCCAGCTAGCAGTCTCCTGACTCCCACAGGCCTTATTAAGCGCACCCCTCAGCCAAGCCACCCTGGTCAGGCAGAGGACACGGTCTTTCAGGGACAGCAAAGCAGGTGTCAGGCCAGTAGGACATGACACCTACCAGTTCCTGCTGACTACTTACAGGTGGCATGGAAAGGTGGAGACAGGGAATCTGAGACCCGGAAAGGTTTAGAACACATCCCAAGCAGGCCGTCCAACTGGGAGGAATTCTCTGAGTCCCCCAGGCAGCTTCTCAAAGAAGTGACGGAGCCTGGCAGGCAAAGGTGCTCAGAGGAACAGGCCAAATGTAGGGATGTCGGGAAGGAGGACTGAAGGAGGACACCACGAGGAAAGGGGTAAGTAGAGGCAAGCCAGTCTGCACGACCAGATAGGGCGTTGTGGCCTCCACACATCCCATGGGAAAAGGAAGGCGAGGGAGTTTAAGTAAACAAGTGACAGCATCAGACCTGTGTTTTTGAAAGGAGTGGCCAGGCAGGAAGATGCTCTGGCCCTTTCCCAGTCAATCCTCCTCTCACCCACCATCTTCTGGATCCTGGACTGCCTCAACAAGCTAGCAGGTGGCAAGCCAGAGCACTCTCCAGGGAGATGTGCAATCCCCATCCTATGGGGGCCTGGCTTCAGAAGCAGCACCCTCCTACGATGGTCTTGAACATTCTGCTTTTCCCGCCCCAGAAAAATCACTCATCTCCTAAAAAATAAAATACCCTCAACACGGGGCTCAGCTCTGCCCTTATTATTTTCGTTTTTAGGAAATGCAACTGGGAACTGATTTAAGTTTTTTTTTTTAATTTTTAATTTTTAATTTACTGAGCATTTTTTAAAGGCCTGCGTGCCCAAATCGCTTATTTGTGCATTCTGGGCAGCTCTGAGCCGACCTGTATCCCTTCTGAGACGCTTCAACAGTTGGGAATGGGCTGCAAAAGGGAGCGGACTCGGGGACCCGCAGGAGATCGGGGAGCATTTCAAGGAAAAGAAAAGTTGGCCACCGCCAAGTGTGAATTTTCTCCAAACCGGGAGTTTCTTCCTCCCATTAATTGGAACGGAGCAATTCTAATCTCACCGTTCCATTCGGTCCTTTCAGAATCAACCACGCAGCGCCCCGGCCTGGCCCCAGAAGGACACACGCAAACTTCCCGGGCAGTCGAGACGGGTGGTCGCCCAGTCCCGCACGTTTCCGGGGACCCCTCCCCCCTGCGGACCCCGCAAGGATGCGCGACCCGACGGCACCGAGCCCAAGCGAATCCACCTGGGAAAGAGGGATCCGGCTGAGGACCCCTCCCACCGCGCCCCGGAGCCGCCCCGCGCCTTCCGGAGCCCACCCCGGGCGGCGGCCGCGAGCACTCACCGAGCCCGGCGCTGGGCGGGACCGCTGGGGACTGGGGGGACGGCGGCTCCGCCTCGGTTCCGCCGCGGCGTCTCGGCCCGCCACTCGCCCTCAGGGCCGCCGCCCGGCCCGCGGCTGGCAGTCCCGCGGCGGCGGCGGCGGCCTCGCCTCCATGGCGAGGGGAAGCGGCTGAGGGGCGACTGGGCGGGCGGCGGTGATGGCGGCGGCGGCGGCCCGGGGTCCGAGCTTGATCGCGTGCGCGCGCGCGTCCCTGTCAGCGCCGCACTCGCCGCAGCCTCGCTCCCGACGCGGCCTGGGCTGTAAGGCGCGCTCTCATTGGCCGTTCAGAGGCAGGCGCTGGTTGGCCGACGCCGAGCGGGTGTCTCCGGGCCTCGCGCGCCCCACCCTTGCGCGC
Organism: Ochotona curzoniae; assembly: GCF_017591425.1. NCBI lineage: Eukaryota > Metazoa > Chordata > Mammalia > Lagomorpha > Ochotonidae > Ochotona > Ochotona curzoniae. The sequence continues at coordinate 17,889,438 of NW_024465894.1, read as the reverse complement.
CGGGCCGTGGGGCGCGGAGTCCAGTCCTCCCAGCTCGCCCAAAGCCCTCCAGCCAGTTCGCCCCCACGGCCACCCACTCAGTCTGAAAAGCTGGATCCCGGATCTACCTTGCTGGACGCCTCCGGTTTCTCCACGGTTCCTCGGGCCCCAGACATAGGCGTTCTTCCCAACTTACAGATGTGGAGACTGAGGCCCTACACAAGCCACACCAGCGTTCAGCGACAGAGGGTGGTCTGGCACTGCACATCCCACGCCACACGTGATTCCCATTTAGCCTCATTGGTGCAAGTTACTCTGAGGACCAGGGATCTTGCTAGGAGATAGGAACCTGTCAGGCGCCTAAAACAGGCCTGGCTCCACAGGTCCCAGCCTTACTTCAAGCCAGCCCACGCCATCCCCACCCAGGCCTCGAGGATCTCTCCCCACCCCCAGCAGATGCACGTACTAGGGCGCAACATGTGGTGTTCTGTGGAGGTGCTTTTACGGGAGGCTTCGCAGGGGAGGGCAGGATCAAAGTGCACCGGGAACCCAGAGATGCATCTGCCAAGGGGCAGGTGCAGAACATTCCTCCCTGTCCACCCACGTGCATCCCCCAACACCGGCCTGTGTCCTGGCAGATTCCAGAGGACCCTCTGCCACCCTCTGCCCAGGAAACGGAGGCCTGGGAATGCTGGCCCGGCCAGCCTGGCTAAGGGCTGCCTCTCCCTGATGGGGAAGTTTTCCTTGGAGTTCTCCCGGTGGATCTCCCGCAGGGCCAGCCCAGAGGTGGGGGAGGGAGGTGAGAGGCAGGGCTGCCTGATGGACACTGCCGCCCAGCGGCACACAGGCCACAGGCCGGTGTCCTGTGAAGCCCCCTGCGGCAAGGCCAGAGTCCTTATAAACATGGCCAGCATTCACGTTCACATCCCCTTCAACTCCTGCACACAAAATGGCCAAGGGAAAAACCTGGCCCCAAAATACCAACCCCTCTTCCCAAATAATGACTGTGGGTGCAGCAGGTACCCGGGTAACCAAACCCCACTTTCAGTGTTACTGTATCCACATCTAACCTACTACACTCTCTGTTGGGTTTTTTTTTAAAGACTTATTTTTATTGGAAAGGCAGATTTACACAGTAGAGAGACAGAAGGATCTTCCAACTTCTAGTTCATTCCTCAAATGGCCACAACAGCTGCAGCTGAGCCAATCTGAAACCAAGAGCCAGGAGCTTGTTCTGGGTCTCCCATGAGGATGCAGGGTCCCAAGGCTTTGGGCCATCCTCTACTGCTTTCCTAGGCCACAAGCAGGGAAGTGGAGCAGACAGGGACACAAACTGGTGTCCATATGGGATGCTGGCGCTTGCAAGTAGAGGATTAACAATTGAGCCAATCTCCAGCAAATTTCTTTTTGTAGTTTATACTAACAAAAGAGAAAGGATTTGATGTGCTACTTGTATTCTGATACAATCAAAATAAATCTTATAATGTGTGTTAGTCCTTCAGACCACTAAAGGACCCCAGCTCCATCTGGGCACCCTTGGGCAATGCTGCACCCAGGTGTGGTCCTCATAGAACCCTGGGCTTCCAGCCCACCATGGGCTGGGTGACCAGAGCCTCCCTCTGCCGCTCTTTGCTGGAACTAGATGGAGAACTACAAGCACACATGGCTTGGCAAGCCAGCCATGCTCAGGAAATTCAAGTTCCTTCTCCCCCGGAGACAGCAGCACTGTGGTCAGCGCATTGGTGGGGGATGGGGAGCAGAGGGTGTGTGTGTTTGCAGGGCCTGCACAGGCCTTCTGACAAGGGAGGCGGGTCTTGGGTGACCCCTCTCACCTCCAGAGACCCTAGGAAGTTAGTTCTGCAACCACGCATTCCCATTGGGAGAGAACAGATTCGTCATCTCCACCTGCTTGTGAAGACCTGCCCAGCACCCCCAGTCTAACTTACCTCTCGGAATGTCCAGAGCTCCTGACTTCTGTCGCCAAAATCAAGGAGGGGAGCCAGGCTTTCTATGCCTGGGGGCCCACCCGTGGGGGGCTGTATGCTCTGACCAACAGAGCAGAGCCAATTACGTGGACAGGGAGAAGGTCTGGGGATGAAGCAGCTACAGGAGACCAGTGATGGTGGAAGTCCTGTGCAGTCTCTCTTTATTGCTCCTTCACCTCTCCTTATATATTCTTCCCCCACCTCCTCCAGTCCTAACTTAGCCAGGATATTGGATACAGATGAGTCCAATTAGTCTAGGTGTTTTTAGCTACAAACCCAGTTCCTGTTCCTGCCCATCCCAACGAGCACTAATCAACTCCTTAGCCCACAACAGTCAGTCCCAGCTCTGCTTTAGTGCTGGCCCATGAGAGCACACACAAGTAGGCACACCTGTCACCTTCTCCACAGGTGCCCCAACAGTCACAGGTTCCGTGAGCAAAGGCCTAGGTTGGAAGCAGAGCTGGAGGATGGGGGTCAAGGACTCTGGTTTCTTTAGGCAGTCCCTTCCCCATCAGGGGCCTCCTTCCCCATCGAAGAAGATACCTCTGCTGTTCCTGGATATTACAGATGGAGAGCGAGACAATAAGTGAGCAGAAAAAGCTTTCCAAGTGCTGCAGTGAAAATACAGCAAGAAAGTTGAAGCAAATGAGAGACAAGGAGACTTGGGCCCTGTGCTACCACTGACATCCCAAACTAGGAGAACTGCTAAGAGCTCCCTGTCCCCAGCCCCGTAATTCTGGCCCCAGTCCCAGTTCTACCATTATAGGTACCAAGGTTGCTCGGGATCCTCTAATGTACACATCTGACACTAGTTTCAATTGGTCAGTTAAAATTTGAAAAAAAAAAAAAAAAGTCCTGGGTTCAGCATGGTGGCTCAACTAGCTAGTCTTCTACCTCCAAGCACAGGATCCCTTATGGGTCTTCCACCTCATGTCCAAGCTGCTCCATTTCCCTTCCAGCTCCCTATTTATTGCATGGGGAAGCAGCGGCAGATGGCCCAATTCCTTGGGACCCTGAACCAGCATGGGAGACATGGAAGCAGCTCCTGGCCCCTGGCTTCAGATCAGCTTGGCTCTGGGCCATTGTAGCCATTTGGGGAGTGACCCAGCAGATGAAAGATTCTAACTGGTCTTCAGATAAATAAGTAGATCTAGAAAGAAAAAAAGAAGCAGAGAAACAGAAGATTCTGCTTCCTCCCTCTTGGGCTGCTTGTCCCTGGGATCTGGCCCTGGGCTGTGAGGGTGTTCTGGCTGAGAGGTGATGAACAGTCAGCTCCACCACCCGCCATGTAAGCAAGACTTCAGCTGGTTCAGCTCCTGGCTTTCAAGTCATTCCCAACCCCTGAGCTTTGCAGCTGATGCTATAGACATCAGTAAGCACAAACCATCCCTGTTGTGTCCTGTTTGGTTTCTTCACCTGCATAATAAATGGAGTTAACAAATGGTTGTTTTATAATCTCTTTTTATTTATAGGATTTATTTTTTTTATTGGAAAGGCAGATATACAGAGAGGAGAGACAGGGAGTAAGATCTTCCGACTGATGGTTCACTCCCCAAGTGGCTGCAATGGCTGGAGCTGAGCCAGTCTGAAGCCAGGAGCCTGGAGCCTGATCTTCAGGGTCTCCCACATGGGTGCAGGGTCCCAAGGCTTTGGGCTGTCCTCGACTGCTTTCCCAGGCCACAGGCAGGGAGCTGGATGGGAAGCAGGGCCGCCGGGATTAGAACCAGTGCCTATATGTGATCCTGGCACATTCAAGGTGAGAACTTTAGCTGCTACACTATCGTGCCAGGCTCGATTTATGACCTCTTAGAGGATCTTCACAGGGAAAAAGGATAGGAAAAGCAGCACTTTCCGAGTCCTCAATCTCCCTTTCTAAAAGCAGTTGGCCTTTTGGGTGTGACACTCCGGGGAGGTCTGCTCTCACTCAGGGCTTCAGTTTCCTCCCTGACAAAAGGGGACCACATGAGGAAAAGGCAGTGCCCCCTGTGTTGGGTATAGGTAAGGGGCATGAGGCCACGGCCCACGGGAGTGTGGACGGCAGGCTGGAGAAGGAGGGTAGAGGGCCACAAGGCCCTGCAGAGGAGGCCAGGGGAACCAGGTCTCCAGTGGGGAAGGAGCCCAAAGCCCCTCCTCTGACCCACACCGGGCACAGGCCTCCCACTAGTCCTATCCAACCAAGAGCCTTGCCTAGGGTTCCTCTGCTCATACACCCACTCTGGTGCTAGGGCAGCTGGCCCCTGGGGCTCAAATGCCAGTTCTGCCACCCGTTTGCTGTTACCAACCAACCTGGGCCTCAAGCTGCCCTAACACCAAATGCAGCAATGTTACCTATCTCACAGGGCTATCATGAAGAATAAATGAAGTCACAAGGGTAAGGGGGTTAGCATGGCACACGTGTGTGTATGTGTACACATGTAATTCTTTTCAGTGCGGTTAATGGGAAGTCAGAGCTGGAGTTTGTGCCTTTTCTCTCCCAAATCTCCCTGGGCAATGAACTTCAGAGAATTGGGTCTCCATGAGAATGGCTGAAGAAGCCCCCACCTCCAGCTCCACCATGCACACACGTGGAGGTGTGGTATGGTGCCTAGGTGTTTCTGCCTCAAGCTTGCTTCTGCTTAGGTGGGGTCACAGAAGAGAAGAGCCTCAAGTGTCCCATCTTTATTTACAACCAGCCCTCCTGCTTGCCCAGATCAGTTCTTTACTGCATAGTGACTCTTTTACCAAGCCCAGCAGGGCATGGAAAGGAGCCCCTCACTCAGAGTGAAGCGCAGGCAGGGTTTCTCACTTCTTCTGGGCTTGTGCCCTGGCCCGTTGAATCTTGTCCGCTGTGGCCCCATCGGTGGCTCCAGTGCAGTGGGATAACACGAGGCTCAGCTCGGCCTCATTCCGGTGCTCGATGGCCACATCCGCGGCTTGGGCCACGTCCCTATGGTTGGAGCAGGAGCGGAGACTGCATCATACTGCCTGAGAGCACAGATGGGGTCTAACCCACTGGCTCAGCTGCCTACCACCCACAGGGCTCTCGGGTGACGCACCCAACGAGAAGTAAGGCTTTAACCTTCTGCTCGGGACCCACACGGGCAGCATACTTCTTGGCCTCATATTTGTTGTGTTGTTTCATGCAGATCTCCACAAAAGGCTTGGCAGGAGAGGGAAGGAAGAGTTGGAGGAAGAAGATAAGGCACAGCCCTCCCATCTCCTGTCTTGTGGGTAAAAACCCCACAACCCACATATATGTTATGAACCTGTCAGGATGTATGATTCCTGCCCTCCTCCCCCATCTGCATGTCAACAAGCTCACCACTCTCACGGCAGAAACAGCCTTCACAGAAGACCTGTTAGCGCATCAAAACCAGCTCTTCCCAAGCTTCTACCCTCTATCCACCATATTCCCACACGACAGGTGTTTCTGCCACCTGTGCTCTCAAGTCCTATGTGTTCTCTCATGACTGCCATTTTCAAACCTACCCTCCACCTTCAGGACCACCTGCCACAGGAAGCAAATTCCTTCACTAGTTTGCACAGCCTCACAGCTGCCTCCTTTCAGGCCTTTTCCGGTTCCGGCTCAAACAGAACACTCCCCCGAGCACACTGAGTGCCCTGTGGCCTTCTTTGGGAGATGCTTGGCATCTTCATTTGGAGGAGGATGTGGATCAGCCTCCAATGCACCCAGCAGGGGACTGTGTCTGCCCATGAATGTGTGTACACAGGAAGTACCTGTGAACCACATGGGATGGCTGAACAGTACACGAGTGGGCCATCCTGCTTGGCTCCCTGCCTGACCCCTCCCCAGGACTACCCTACCCTCACTGTAGGTGGCTGGAGAGTAGATTCCGTCTCACCAGGTAGCCAATGGGTGATTTCTTGCTCTTAGAAAACTTCTCCAACTCCTCCCAGTCTTCTAGATTGGCGAGGGCAGTCAGCTTCAGCCACCAGAGCCTGCAGGAAAGCTGGGTTTGGAGGTGCTGCAAGATAGGCATGTTATCTGAGGACTTACACAGAGCGTAGGCCCCCACTACCTCTTGTCAGGGATGCGGAAGTCACGTGCCAGCTGCTCTGCGCGCTTGTTGTGGCCACCAAGGATGAGCGTGGTGACTGTGTCATGCAGAGACAGGTCTAGGAATTGGCCCCCTAGTTCATCTTCCAGGCGCCGCTGCAGCCGGAGGAGGCGCATTTGATCCTCTGTGGCCTGGAGATGAGGAAAGTGATGATGACAGGTGCAAAGAGGGAGGACCAGCAAGGGAGGGATAGAGACTGTTAGAGAAAAGTGGGCCAAACCTTGGCTGCAAACTCATTCTTGGCCTTGTAGAAGGCATCTGCTGCTGTCTGAAGAGCTGCCACTCGGCCCTCGATCCGCTACAAAGACCAGGGAACCCTGAGTTCACAGAGCATGGGACCCTGGCTCCCCATCGCTGGCCTCCCTGAGCCTTGTGTCCAGGGCCATCAGGAGCAGCCATACCCACTACATGTAGAGCCCTGATGTCCCAGTAGGCTCTTTGCTCCATGAAGACCAACCCCCACCCTGGCGTCCATCTTTCCACACCCTCCCTCAACAGGAAGGACTAGATGTGGCATGTACCAAATATGAAGGCCTAAACTCTTGGAGGAAGAACCTATCAGTGGCCCCGACCACAGTTCCCCTACTCGCCCCATGGACTCCAGACCTCTTCTGCCATGTAGCTGGCTCGGACGTGGAAGCTGCCCAGTTCCTGGTGATTGTCATCCTGATTGTAGAGGTCCTTCAATGTCTCTAGCTCCTGATGCTTACAATACTGGGACACAGTAGGTGAGCAGTCAGCAAGGCTACCCCAAGGGCTTAGGAAGTTCCCTGGCCGCCCCGCCCAACACACACACACATTACACACACCTGTCGATACAGACTCAGAGCCATGGGCTGGTTCCGGAGGGTCATGAAAAAGTCTCCTCGGTTCAGCTCATTCTTTAGGTGCAGCAGCACCGTGAACACTGTGGGGCAGGAAGGTGGGGTGGGCACTCCAGTCCAGTCTCCTGCTCAGCCAAGGGGCCCCGGGCTTTGCCCTCATCTAGACCTTACTCACCCAGGTCAGTGTCCCCGCTCTCAATGGCCTTGTTCAGTGCCAATTTGCTCCTTTTCATCTTTAGGAGAAGGGGTACCTGCTCCCCCGAGCGGGGCTCATATTCCAGCAGCTGTGGGGCAGGGAGAAGGCTAAGAGGAGGGTCTAGGGTGGGCCCCTCAAACACCCCTGAAGAGCCAATAAGTGTCTGTCTGGGGAGGCCTGGGCGCTCACACCTTGATGGCCAGCTCTGTGCGGCCACAGCCATAGGCCCGCGCAGCAATGTCGGAGTAGGAGACACCAGGTGTGTCCCCTAGCTTCTGGTTAATGGCTCGAGCAACATCTTCATCCGACACATCTTTCTGCTGCACCTGCAGATTGGGGGAGGAATGGTGCCATAAACACCCCTAGCTACCATCTCTCACTCCCTCAAGCCCTGGCTCAGACCCCACTCTCCCTTTAGTTCCATATGTCATTTCTATGCTTTACTAGTGCCCAGAATCCAATGCATGCCCTTGCACTTCATCCCTTGTGCTTGCCTTGTAGCAGGCCCAGTGGGCCAGTATCCTGCTGACACCCTGTACTTCAGGAAGGCGCAGGTACTCGCAAATCTGGATGGCCAGTGGGTAAAGCCTCCGCAACACCAGTCTGGGAGGCAAGAGGGGTTTAAAAAAAAAAAGCATACGGGGCAAGTGGGCAGAGTGGTCCCAGTCTGTATCCCAGGACTCCTAAATCCCAGAGACAGGTGAGACAGGTCAGGAGCAGTGATGACCACTGACCCCACCAAAGGCATACTGCCGGCCCACCCATGGGCCTCCTTACAGCATCCCCAGGCTTGCTGTACCTGTCCAACAGCACCTGGATAGTAAGCTGCTTATATCTGGATTTTCTTTGGTTAAGGATCCAGCTTGGACACTAGCCCTTTGTGCCGAGGTCTTGCAGCCCCCTCCCCTGCCATTCCTGGCTGTCAGTACCCTCCAGTCATGCATGAGGATACTGGCTGTAGGTGAGAGGAATCCCAATGTGGTAATCACGGACGGCATTGAGCACTCGCAGGTCCTGACACATGCGCACGAAGCTGTCAGGTGGAAATCTGTCTAGGAAACATTTTCCAAAGGAGGCTGCCTACAAGAAGCCAGAGGGCAATGGATGTTTGCCCCGTGTTCATCACACCCTTTCTCCGACACCCTGCAGCCCTGCCCTCCAGGCCAACCCTGAGCAGGCTCTTCTGCATGTCTGGACGGTGCTCGTGCCCTGCAGCCTCGATGCACTGCTGCACTGCCTGAGTCAGCTCCCCCAGCTCCTGGATCTCCCGCAGGTATTCGTCCGCCTTTTGGCTTTCTTTCTAAGGGAAAGGGCCAGGAATGCAGTGTTAGGACCGAGTGGAGCCCATTCCAGCGCCTGGCCCCTAGCTCCTCAGGGATGGCTTAGACAGGCTACACAGACAGGGACCCAAATCTTTCCTAGCCCGCCTGATCCAGCTAAGGTGACCACTGCACCTTAGCCCACACTGCCTGGGAGGAGGGTCTTTAGTACTCCCAGCTACAGCATTGACTTGTCTTGTGACTGGCTGGGGACAATGAGGACGCTCTGCCCCTTCCCGACACCAGATGAAGGACATTCCAATCACTTCTGTCCAGCGGAGCCATCTCCCACCAGTCCATCCCAGTGTCTTGTCAGTCCTGACCGCTCTTCCTGACAGATGGCTGTGCCCACACACACAGGGACAGGGAGTAGGCAGGTAGGGAAGGGGAAGGGGAAGGGGAAGAAAGGCCTAGGGTTTTACCTCATATTCCTTCTGGGCCTCCAACAGCAGAGCTCCAGGAGCCATCGAGGCAATTTTGAAGATCTCTTCACTGGCCACTGTGTGGAGGGAGTTAGTGATGGGGGGTGGGAGCAGAGAAGCCCTCAATCCAGCCACAACTTCCTACCCCTGCCCTAGGGCACAGGCCCAGAGCAGCTGGATCCTATGTGCCCAGGAACCTGTGTTACCTGGAACCTCATGTAGGAACTCGTGGGTGCTGCGGGAGAAGATGCGGACCCCATCGAGCTCGGGCACCAGGTAAGAGTCCTCATCTAGCACGAACCTGAGCCTGAGTCAAGGCTATTACGAGCACCCAGAGGTGGAGCAGGGCAAGTAACAAACCCCACCCCCTCCGTCCGTCCCACTGCACACCCCACAAGTTGCTTCCAAGGATACTGGATGCTCTCAGGTGCATCACCCACTACCATCAGCCGCTTCTCCCAGGCCACCACGACGGCCCTCTCCTTGCTACGAGGACGGCTGCACCTGCAGGCAGCAGCACACATTTGAGACCCGTAGGCCTGTGTTTCACATCACCACTGACATCCCTAGGCCTTGGAACAGCCCTGCAGTCCATTCCTCTGACCACATACCGACCTGTCTGCTTCTTTCCTCCAGCTGCAGCCAGACCACTCAAGGGCGGCTGTGGCCCATATAGGCCAAGCAGGTACTGGCAGAGGAGGCAAGAGCCAAGGCAGGAGTCAGGACAAACCAGGGTTTCCCAGGAAACAAGGCTGCATGCATGTGGTGCCCCACCCCTGGCACCACAACCGCGTGTCTTACCAGACCATCTGCTTCGGGGGAGCCCTGATGTTGCAGTTGAACTCGCACAGCTTCTCCTGAAAGGGTACAGGGGCGTCATGGTGCTGGCCCAGGAGTCATGAGATCTGAGGAAACAGTCCCCTGCCTCCTCCCACAGACCTTCCCCAAACAAGGTATGGTGCCCCAAGTGGTCCCAGGTTCATACCTTAAGTGATGTGGTCCCCATCCAGATGTAGCCCGTGTCTGTGAAAAGCGCCAGGTGTCGGTAGGTGAAGGAGACGGCCATCTGCAGGAAGCTGCTCACGCCAGGGGCCAGGCCAGGGGGCGTCTGGGGCGGATGGAGGCAGGCAGGACCACAGTTACAGAGACTTCTCAGAGTCTTCCCACTGCTTGCCCCTACCCCTCTACTTCATTCCCACTCACCACGGTGGAGCAGGTGGCATGGTCCAGAAGGTAAAGATCAGGCCCCACGGCCAGAAGAATGTGTGCCACCCGGTCCTGGCACAGTGTGGTCCAGCAGGAGGGTGCACTCTGCAAACCTGGGAGTGGGGAGGAAATAACCTCAGGACCTCCATTAGCGCCACAGTCTGAGGCCACACACAAAGTGGCTATCTTAGTCAGTCAGCTCACCAGGCACCTCGGGCATCCGGCGGAGCTTGAGGTCACCCACGTTGGCACTAAGTGTGAAGCGGTAGGCCCCTGTGAGGATGGCCACCCCGGAACCAAACTCAGTATGAAAGATTCGGGCATCCAGAACTCGGTTCTGGAGTACCTCCTGGGGAGAAAGGCCATGCATGGGTCAAGGGAGCCACACGGTCTGAAATTCTACCTCCCTTCCCAGGTGCTGGGGGTCCTCACGTTGCCCATGCTGAAGTGTCTCCGGAAGTCGCCGTGGAGCCCATAGACAAGCACTGCACCATCTTCCTGCACGCACAGTAGCTCCTCCTCCGCTGACCAGCCCAGGGCCACCACGGGCCCGCTCTTCCACTGCAAAGACAGGTGCCTGAGACCATGCTCTGTCCAAAGGGGCCGTGCCCAGTGCCCAGTCCCCAGGCCAGCCGAGATGCTCACCAGCAGGCTGGCCAGAGGCATGCCCGAAGCAGAGTAGATATCCAGCACTGGCCGCACGCTGGCAGCCTTCTCCTTCCGCCAGGGGTTCCTGAGCAGTGCTGCGGTTTGAGAACAGGCCTGTTGTCCAACACCCCTAGGACCACCTCATGTGTTGGTAGACTAGGGCCCTCAGCCAGAACACCGTGTGCCACTTGGGTCTGGCCTCACAGACTACCTGTTCAGGCCCATGCCACATGAGGAAGGGTTCATGAGAACCACTGGGGGCACGGGACTGGCAGCAAGTAGCACCTGACAGGCAGCCCCCGCCCCAAGAAATCGAGGGCAATAGCCTCATCCCACTGTCCCATAGCATGCACTAGCAGTCAGTAACCTACCAATGGGACCCCCATAGGGTGCGGCAGCCACCAGGCAGTCCCTGAGTTCCTCCTTCAGGTCCCAGTCCATGCTGTACAGCTCATACTTCCTGCCCACACAGAGACAAGCAGAGATCAGCCCTGGTGCCCTGAGCCCCAGCCGAATTCCTAAAGCGCCTGCTTGTCTTCCAGGGGGCAGTGGTGAAGCAGGATCAGGGAGGAAGGCAGGAGGCCTCTGGGCCAGGGGCTCCCATAGGTGCCTAGAGTCAGCAGGTGAGGGAACAAACTGGTTGTCAGGAAAGGCTGTGGTTTCTGAGGTTGGTGTCTCAGATGTACATGAGCTCCTGAGGAAGGCAGGCTGTGCGGCCAACATTCAAGGCACCAACTGAGAGAAAACTAAGGTGGGCTGGCTGCCTTGGGCCAGCATTAGCCAAAGTGAAGACCCTCAGAATGTGCCTCTCTGGGACAGGAGCCTTTCTTAACCACCAATCGGGCTGTGGTCTTTACAGCCATGAGTCCAGCTGAGTTTTGGAGGTGCTGAGTTAGAGAGGCTCTTCCCATGAGGCGCCCAACTGTGGAGGCCTGACTTACAAGGGGTTGGGGGGAATCAGCAGCAGGCTCAAGGTGACTGTGTCGGAGACGTGCCCGGGACATGAGGGAAGATAGAGATGGTGTGAGGCATGCCGTCAGGGACGCACATGGACCACAAGGGAAGACGGAGGACATGGTGTGAGGCATGCTGTCAGACACACCTGGACCACAAGGGAAGTCGGAGGAGATGGTGTGAGGCAAGCCATCGGGGACGCACATGGACCACGAAGGAAGACAGAAGAGGGGGCATGAGGCATGGCATCATCTGATGTTTCAAAGCCAGGGGAAAGGGGGCAGCAGAAGGCACAGAGGAGCGGGCATGATGCTAGGAAGCCACGACAGTGTTTAAGGACAGTGCTGCAGCCTGTAGTTCCTTCTCGCTGAAGGTTAGGAAGATGCCCACCGTCACCTTCTACTTGATACACAATTATTTTGGTTCTACAAAAAAATATTTTTGAAAAAAAAGGAATAAAGCTTATTTTGGGGGAAAGAACAAGATTATTACTATAGCAGAAACATCCCAAATCTGAAATCTGAAATCCAAAACTTCTGGACTATCCTGAATTGTCTTTGGTGCACCTTGGATTTAGGATTTACACATTAGGTATTTCAATCAGTAAAGGCTATGCAAATGTTCTAAATTCACCTACAATCAGTACGTGTCCTGTGCTAACTCTTTAACATCACCCCCTCTAAGTTCCTTTGCAGTGGGTGTGATGTAGAGTGTTCTCGGCAGAGGGCGCTGGAGGGACACTCCCGAGGCGAAGGAGTCCTCCTGTCCCAGGGAAGGTGGAAGGCTGGTGGGGCTAAGCCTCAGCCACGTGCCTGGAGGGCCCTGGCTAGATAACTCAGGCTCTGCACAGCTCTGGCATTCCAGGCTTCCTGCCCACACAGGACCCCACTTCCTCCACACGTCCAGACGTCTGGCCACAGGCTGCAACCCGCCTGCAGCTGAGTCTGTTCCCGCTGACTTCCTCTGCCACTCCATTCACCCAGTCACAGGTTGCGATTTGCCTGACAGACAGCAAATGTTTCAGTCTTCTGCCTGCCACAGACTGCACTTCCACTGCACACCCACATCCTGGGGCTACCAACTGCAGCTTCCTATGTGACCAATACTGTCCTATGTAGACCAATTCTGGCCTGGGCAAACTGGCCACCTTTTCTGCTGTCCAGTGAGCTGCAACCAGTCTCCAATGAGCTCTGAATCTCAGTTTAGGGAGAGGCCCCTCCCAAGTCTGTCATTCTTCAATATTCTCCCTCCTCCTGGGGCTATCTTTGGAATTTGCTTATGGCTTATGCTCTTTCATCACAGGAATTCTTTACATTGACTTTCCCATTTGAAGTCTGTGGAGTAGATCCAGGCTCGGCCGAGGAACAGAGGGCAGTTCCCAGTGATGGCCCCCGGCAGACGGAATGCGGGAACTGGTTTGGTGTTGCGTTCTCTGCACAAGGAGAGCTGCCAGTGAGTCTGGATGCGGTAGCATCACAATGTATCAGACTGCAGTTTACTGTGATGAAGTGTCTCTGGGAGTGACTTTTACATTCAACTCCAAGGCAGTTGGGACGACAAGGACTCTGGTATGAGGTGGGCTGTTTCTCTTTTTCTTTAAAAGTTCACATGACTGAAAGGAGGGAGGTGGGATAGGGAGAGGGAAGGCGTTCTCCCCAAATGCCCTCAACAAGCAGAGTTGGAAAGGTCAAAGCCAGGAACGCGGGACTCCACCTGGAGCTCCTGCACGGACAGCAAGGGCCCCAGCACTTGAACCACCATCCATGAGGATGCACTCGCAGGAAGCTGGAGTGGAAGTGGAGCAGCTAGAACTCTAACCAGCTCTGATACAGGATGCACGTGTCGCAAGCAGTGCCTGCTCCAGGGAGACAATTCTGAATGTATTTACATATTTAAGAGAAAGTAATGAGTTCAGGTCCCGTAACTTTCAGCTGCCATACGCTGAGAAGCAGAAAGCTTCTCTAACATCCCAAAGAGGATTTCATAGGCCCTAAACTCACAGCTGCTACTGCTGAAAATTCAAAGTTTAAGGGTGCGGGATGTTGAACTGCGACAGCTGAATTCACGGACATGCCATTTCTCATATAAAAGAGAAGTTACTGAAAAGGAAACAACGCGATCCTGAAACGTGGCAGGCAGATCCAGTTAGACCTGGGTGACACTGAGAGTGGCCTCACATCATTCTGAGCCTCCTCCCAGGGAAAACAGCTTGCCTTCCTGTCTCTGAGGACACTGGTCTGCCTTGGCTGGAAAACCTCAGCAACATCTCCCTTGGCACAGATGCCTTGGAGGCCCCCCCTTCCAAGGATGACCTGGCCAATGTTGCAGGTACTTCATGTGCCAACAGCAGAGACCAACACATGGCTTCAGTTCAGTGCCATCCCTCAGGGGCCGGGCTGATTATATTGGGCAGCCTCTGTTAGGCAGGACAAAGAGATTTGTATTTCTTCCCCACCCGCACCCCTAAAAAATTAAGGGGCAAGTTTCTAATAGACTTTATGCATCTGGGGGCCTGGTAGTCTAGTAGCTAAAGTCCTTGCCTTGATTGTGCTGGGATCCCATATGGGCACCGTTTCTAATCTGGCAGCCCTGCTTCCCTTCCAGCTCCCTGTTTGCAGCCTGGAAAAGCAGTCGAGGATGGCCCAAAGCCTTGGGACCTGCGCCCGTGTGGGAGACCCAGAAGAGCTCCTGGCTCCTGGCTTCAGATCAGTTCAGCTCTGGCTGTTGCGGCTGCTTAGGGAGTGAATCATCGGATGGAGGATCTTTGTCTCTCCTCTCCATATACCTGATTTTACAATTAAAAATAAATTTAAAAAATAAATAAATCTTAAAAAAAAAAGAGAGAGAGAGAAGGTACCAATGTAAACCTAAGGCCACAGAATCCACCATCCTCATCATGTACTCCAGGCACTCACCAGCACCCACCCAAGGGCTAAACTGAAATTACCAGGTGGGAGATAACCCCCTGGGATGGAGCATTGTCTTACAAGGGCCATTATATGGTGTTGTGTCTCCCACAGTTATAGTATATGGGACCTGGGGTCCATGGCTGCAAGTGGGGTGGGCTCCCCACCCTATTCCATGGAGTAACCATCTCACAAAAAGGGTTACTTCCGATCCCAGTCACTTTGAGATCCGTCGGCTTGAAGAGTTTGGTCTGGCAGGTGAAGAGGTTTCCCCTAGGAGAGGAGACACTGGACTCACTGACTTGGAACCTAAGAGTGCCACTTTACCTTGCTGGGCTCCTCATGCCACTAAACCAACAGGGTTAAAAATCGGGGCCAACCACTGGCTGACTACAAAGGGAAAATAGAATTACTGCCACATGACAGAGGTGAGGGGCATGTGTGGAAGCCAGGAAGGCCCCCGAGGGCACCACCGGATATTTCCACGCCTGCACGAAAGTAAAGGCCAGTGAGAACCTCAGCGGCTAAACAACAAAAAGCGGAATAACTGAGTAACCAAGGCTTGGGTCATCCACCAGTTACAAAGACCCACAGCAGTGGGGGAGCTGCCTGATGGTAGGACTATTTTTTTAAGATTTAATTATCTTTATTAGAAAGTCAGATTTACAGAGAAGGAGAGACAGAGAGATCTTCCATCCATGGGTTCACTCCCCAAATGGTTGCAACACCTGAACCAGGACATGATCCGGCACTCATATGGGATCCCAGTGCACGCCAGGTGAGGACTTTAGCCGCTAGGCTACCACGCCAGGCCCCAGCAGGGTTACTGAGGATGGGGAGTTGAAGAAGCTGTGGTCTCATCTATGACTTGTGATCAATCACAGAAATGAAGACTGTAATCGCCCTGGGTAATTCCTCCACGTCTGTCACACGTATGTTTTTATGTATATGTTAGCCATTATCTTCTCGTTGCTGCCCATTTTAACTTTACACTCAGTTAGAAGTTAACTTTCTAATTCAGTGGAATTAGATGTCAGTGGAACAGTGACCCAATGTGAGGGGCAATCAATGCTCTGAGAAGCGACTGTGAAGCTTGCACAGCTTCTCCACTGGCAAGAATCCTTTTAAGAGCAGCAGCTTGTTCAGGGGAAACAACTATTGGGTAGTAAAGGAGTTCCAACGGGTGCTGAAGGGTGCTTATGGAAGATGGGCAGCCAAAAGGTGGGCCATGCCAGTTACCCCAATGCCTCAGCTCCATCAGCCCCCTTCCCTGAGAGCCCAGCAGCAAGCAGGAGGAGCATCCCCAGTAGAGGGCGCTGTAAGGACGGTGTAGGCACAAGTGACCCCCAGCGCTGGCGGCCAGTGTTCTGCTCTAACCACATGCCCAGAAGGCCTGATGAGGCCTTGATGACCTCAGCCTGGGTGGGCCTGGGCAGGTGACCACATTCTCGTGGCTGTCTCCACACAGAAAATGCTCACTCCTACTACTGCCCCGGCTTGGTGGCAAGCCCACTCACTTGACACCAGCCGCGGCTCTCACAAGCCTCATCTGTGCCCAGGCGAATTGCTTCCTGGCTGCCCAGTGGCCGTGGATCCTTTCTGGCCAACGCTCCATGGATCCAGCTCGGAGGGGGCCTGTGGTGTGTCCGCTGCAAGCAGCAGATGTCACTGAGAACAATGTCGCCAGTGGGAAGAAAGAAAATGAAGCAAGATTGGATGGAAGTATTCAGTCTGTTACCCGGAGGTGGAGAGATGGACTGAAGAGTGCCCTGTGGGATATGGAAGCTTTGCCTTTTGCTAGGATGAGAAATCTGTGTATAAACTTGAGATTTACATTCCTGCACTCAGGGGTGGGGATTGTGGAAGATAAGACAGGGCAGCATTCCTCACACATTCCCACAGCAGACTCATGTGGATGCCTGCCTCAGTATAAACACACTTCCCAAGAATCACCCCAGCGGCCATGGAGGCCTGGGAACCTGCATGCAGTGAAAGGATCCTCATGACAGCTGGAGAAACCCTGTGCTGAGGAGGGCATGTGTGCTGGCACAGGCTGCCAGCACAGGCAGGGCCAAGGCCAGGGCCGCAGGTGAGCTAGGTCAGGGGACTCTCAGGCCCTGCCATGGAATCATTTCCAGCTATCTAGGAAGCACAGCTGAAGTCAGCTGTTGGAAGGAGAGCTCTGACAGAGGCTTCGACCTTTCAGAATTTCCAAAATATTGTCAATGTCCACAGCTGTTCCTGCAGGTGGTTTTAAAAATTAGAGCCCTGGGGCGTGTGGATGGAGGCTGACTTCCCACGTCGGGACTGCAAGAGCCTGGCTGACGTTGTCTGGGGTTGGCAGCTGTGGCTCAGCAGCACTCCCTACCTGCCTGCTCAGTGACCCACAGAGCAGCACACCGCTCCCTGGGCACAGGGATGGACAGGGCTGGTGCAAGGAAGATGTCCTAGGCCAGGCAACTGCAGCTGGAGAACAAAGCAGAAGGCTGTCGGGGAAAGGCAGACAGCGCCTGAAGGATCACGGCTGTCCTCGCAGCTGGCGAGGGGTCCTGTGGGTGGGTGTGTGGCTGGGAAGGCCCCGTGGTTGCAGGTGCAGCTCAGGGACACGCCCACCAGGAGGGATCACAAGCATCGGTGTAGGTCAGGTCGGTCAGCCTCTGGAGGGCGGCAGGGCAGGGGAGTGAGGTCTGGGGGAGGAAAGGCCATGGCCACAACCAGCAAGGCCAGCCACATCTTTCTCCTCCACTCCCTGGCACCCACAGTGCAAATCGCAGAAGTTATCAGGCCGATGCTGTTTGGACAGCCATGTGCCAGCCCCTGCAGGAAGCACAGGAGGAATCCGTGGCTGCTGGAGAAGCCCGGTTCATCAAGGTGTGAGTAGAGGAGAGCCCCGGAAGGAGGCACATGACGCCTAGCCTTCAGGAAGGACCCCTGGTGGTCCTACAGAGTCCACCATCACTCCTGAAATACCCATGCCTCCAGCCTGTCTCCAAAAGCTGCTACAAAAGAACTTTTAGGTGTCATTGCTAGGAATGTACAATAGCACAGCAGCTACTATGGAAGACAGTGCAGTAGTGCCTCAAGACAGGACGCATCCCACAGTCCAGCCACTCCACTTCTGGGGGCGGATGGCAGAGCTTTCAAGAGCCACCAGAACACACCTGTGTCCACGGCAGCATCCTTCACTATAGCCAAGGGGTCCACTGACCGGTCAGTGGACCAGCACAATATGGTATACAGACCACAATGGAATATTACTCAGCCTTGAAAAAGAAATTCTGACACATGCTACAACATGGATGACCTGTGAAGACACTATGCTAAGTGACACAGGCCAGTCACAAAAAGACAAAAACTATGAATCCACTTACATGAGGTACCCAGAGTAGTCAAAATCAGAAGGCTCCCAGGGGCTGACAGATGAAGAGAAGGGCTACTTAGTAGTTAATGTAGTTTTGGAAGATGAAAAGTTTGAAATTGGTTGTACACAATTGTGAATAGGCTTGATACCACTGAGCCAGATAATCAAAAATGATTAAGAGGATAAACATTAATCCACAATTTTTTTAAAAAATATTTATTTTCATTGCAAAGTTAGATATATAGAGAGAAGGAGAGACAGAGATGAAGATCTTCTGTCTGATGTTTTACTCCCCAAGGGACCACAACAGCTGGAGCTGCACCGATCTGAAGCCAGGAGCCAGGAGCTTCTTCCGGATCTCCCACACGGGTGCAGGGTCCCAAGGCCTTGGGCCATCCTCGATTTCTTGCCCAGGCCACAAACTGGATGGGAAGTGAGGCTGCCAGGATTAGATCCTGTGCCCAAATGGGATCCCGGCATGTTCAAGACAGCTGCTAGGCCACCGCACTGGGCCCAATCCACAATTTTGTTAAAAGTTCACACTTACGGCCCTGGCATGGTAGCTTAGTGGCTAAAGTCCTCATTTTGCATTCATCAGGATCCCATATGGGTGCTAATTTGTGGCCCAGCGGCTCCACTTCTCTTCTAGCTCTCTGCTTGTGGTCTGGGAAAGCAGCAAAGGACAACCCAGAACATTGGGACCCTGCATTAGTATGGGAGACCCAGAAGAAGCTCCTGGTTCTGGCTCCGAATTGGTTCAGCTCTGGCCATTGTGGCCACTTAGGGAATGAACCAGTGGACAGAAGATCTTTCTATATCTCCTTCTCTGTGTATATCTGCTTTTCCAATAAAAAAAATTAAATAACTTTAAAAAATCAGTTTCTATAAAAAAGTTCACATTTACAAAAAAGCAAAACAAAGTAAAAACATCAGTACTAGATGGCCTTCTGTAAGTGCTTTCAGGGACATGTCATGTATGTAACGCCTCTTTTCACCGCTCTTTTACCATAAATACAGGTCTCAAATGAAACTTCACGTGTTCCAAATCAAGACCCTCCCTCCCATGTCTCTAGATTTTAAGCCAAATCCTCGTGGCTTCCTTGATTCTCTGTTCCTCTTTCTCCCCCTCCCAGCTCTCAGTTGGGCCTCTTGCCACCTCCCTGGTGCCCCTCGGGGCCCATGGACCCTCAGGCTTCCCCTGGTCCTTTCCTCCAGGCTCCCCATCAGCCTCTCCTGCTGCTCTTTCCACTTATTCTCCCTGTTGTCTCTAGAAGGACCTTCAAACACACAAACACTGCTCCCATGCTCTGTAATTCAATGACAGCAAGCCTTTGCCAGGAGCCTTCAGTTTAGATTGCCTGCTATCCTCCAAAGGCGGTCTGCAAGGCCCTGAAGGGAATGACCCCGACAACAAGGGCCTCAAGCTCATCTCACCTCCTGCTGCCATCCCTCCTGCCCCAGGACCTTTGTATAAGTTCTCCTCTTTCCCCTCTCCCTGCACCCCATTCTCTTCATCCCCTGGACTGGCAATCGTTATGTCTACCTCTGACCTCTCAAGCGCCATGTGCTGTATGCCCCTATATCCTTCCTTCACAGTGACGACCTAGTGCTGTGTAGTGGTCAGTTGTCTCCTGTGTGGGCCGCAAGCTTCATTAGGGAAGGTGGTCTATGCCTGTTATAGATGCTCAGCCTGGCAAAGGTTTGGGCCAAATTAACTAACAGGACTAGTCCAATTTATGTGTTTAGAATAAAAAATGGATGCCCCTAAGAACTGGTCAGCACTGCGTCATCTTCCTTCCCGGATTCATAGAGTTCTCCAGAACACTGTCTCCGATATGAAGCAACCCTGGCAGGCAGACCATTTACCACCTTCTTATCGTCCTCTCCTTATTTGAGCATGACTATGTACACACAGGACCAGAGCCAAACAGCTGTCGTCCTTCCAGCATTTCCCCTGTGATGGAGCAACTACAAGATGCTCCTACATTTTTCTATTTAGAAAAAAAAAAACAAAAAAAAACCACACCTACCGCTGGCCTGCCTGGGTTCAAATCTCAGCTTTCCCATTTTGCAGCTGTTCACCTGGCCTCCGTGTCTCAGCTCCTCCATCCGGAAGACGGGGTGGGTAACGCCCAGGCAGCTGAGACCTCGGCATGTCAACACCCAGGAGGTGCTCAGCATCCAGTGTGTAAGAAGGACTCAGGATCTGTCAGCCCCGGCCAGCACCAATGTCCTGCAGCGCAAGGCCTGGACACCTGCTCCTCTCCAGCAGGAGAGCAGGGTAGGTCGGGAGTCCAGGTCCTTCCTAGGGCTTGCACTCAGCACGTAGGCTCTTTTCAAACCTTGCTGGGATACCGGCACAGCTAAACCTTGATACACTAAGCAGCAGCTCCGTGGCAAGGATGCTGCCTTCGTGACGCTCCCATCTGAACAAACCTGGGTAGGTAACAGATATTTTTTGAAAGGAATACAAGTGAATAGTCAAAAAACCAAAAAGCCGTGTCAGCTAGTTGGTGTGTGCACACCAACGGCCACGGCGCTTTCGTCAGCTCTTACTGCCTCAGCACCAACACGGGTGAAACTGCCTCCTACTGACTGTTAACTAGGGTTCTGCATCCCTTCCACATGGTGCAGGCATACTCCTAAGGATTCATTAGTAACAAGTCAACAGACCTCTCAAAATCATCACAAGGCATCGCCCAGCTGAGAAGGCTCTCAAAAACTACACTTCAAAATGTTAAGATATGAATGAAACTAGGTTATAATTTCATTAGCACAAAGACACCAAAGTGAACTTTTTCATGATCTTTCCTTGTAAAGAACAAAATGCTTTTCAAAAACCACTGGGCTGCAGTTACCAACACCTATCCTTCAAGCATTTCCACTGCAGTGGAGCAAGCTCGCTTATAATTATGCATTCGAGTTAGAGAGGCCAGAACCGTGCTGTGAGCCACCCAGTGGGGCAAGGTTAGCAGAGGAAAGCTGTGCAAATATCAGCCTGTTGCACCGTCCTAACAGACCTCCGCACTTGGTCTTCTAAACCCCCAAGGATTCTACAGGAAAGATGATCAGGAAGGTTCCGGAAGGAGCCCATGAACCAGATCCTGAAGAACTCGTGATGGGCGAGACAAGATGGGGAATGTCAGTGCTCCCCGAAGGAGCTACAGGCTGCTGCACACACAGGGACCCATGAAAGCTCACGCTGTGTCAGAACTCTGCAATTTCATGCAGCTAAAACACAAATCGGGGGCAGACAGAAGACAAGCGAGGCCCACTGACGGAGACAGGATCCACGAGCAGTTGCTGCCTTACAGAAGGGGGAAGCCACTGGAAAGGTCCTCCCCGGAGTCCTGGTGGGATGGGTTTGCACTCTGGAAAGATCTGTGACTTGGGACTCTGCAAAGCGCGGTCACTCGGCCCGCCTGCCGCGCGGCCCCGCCCCCCTCGGAGCGCCCGGGTGGGCTGAGTCCAGCCGCATTCTGCGGCAGGAGCCCCGGCACTCGCTGGTCCCCGCAGGCGGCCTCCCTGCGCGCCATCGCAGCATCCCTCCCGGACCCGGGCCTCCTCCCTAGGAGCCTGTGCTCCGACCCTAGGCCGCCGTGCGTTTAAGTGACAGGTTCAGGGAAGAGGCGCCGGCCGCTCGGCCCGGGAACGCCAGCAGACGGGCGAGCCGGGTAAGCCGGGCCGTGGGCGGGAGGGCGCCGCATCTCACCGGTAAAAGGCAGAGTCCCCAAGCGGGTTCCAGTTCGCCGTGTAGCAGTCCATAGCTGGTGCGGGTGGCGGCCAAGCGGTGCAGAGAAGGCCACCTCCACAGGCTGCGGGACTCAGCTTGGCACTTCCGCTTCCGCCCGTCCGCATCACGTGCCGACGCCGCCTGAGCGGCCATCATTACTCTGGGCAGCCGCATTTGCCTCCCTTTCCCAGGTGGGCTCGTCCCAGAGTCCTTCCCCAACGCAATAGCCACCCTCTCTGCCTGCCCTTCTTGGGGCGTTGGGGGTCGCGCAGGACAGGACATGGGTGACCGGAAGTGAGAGCCGTGAGCGGCGCCGTCGGGTCCACTCGCGACGCACGCATGGAGCGCGCCGGGTCCCAGGCTGCGCTCCGACGGCTAAGCGGGACGCACGGGCTCTGCGGGGCGGAGGCTTTGCAGAACCGACTGGCCTCCCGACAGGGTGCGGGAGCATGAGGCCGGGCCGCCCTGCTGGCGCCTGAACTGCGCAGAGCCCCGAGACGCGGTAATGGGACCCTGCGAGCGGGCGCATGCGCGGGGCGGCGGGCACGTGGCGGGGCGCAGGGCGGCGCCGCGCGGGAAGCGCCTCGGTGTCCCCGGAGGCCTCGGGCCCGCTGCCCTCCTCCCGCCAGCTCCGGTGCCAGCGTCCGCATGGCCCCCTTGTGCCGCCGACTCTGCCCCGTGACCCTGAACAGCCCAGGAACGACTGGCACGGGTCCGGTTTCGGTGGAGGTTGGCCATGGCGCCGTACCGCCCGGAGTCCCTGCCATGGCGCAGCTTAATGGCCTTTCCCCATAGCCCGTCTTCGTCGTCGTCCTCGCTGGCAGCATGGTCTTCTGTCTGGAGAGGGAGGAGGCGCGCCGCCCTTCGCAAAGTGCCATGGTCCACTTCCAGGCATCGGAAGTCCAACAGCTGCTGCACAACAAGTTCGTGGTCATCTTGGGGGACTCCAGTGAGTGTCCCTCTGCCCCAGCATGACGCCTCCTGGTCCACACACCCATGTTCCTGTGTTCCGACTGCTGCCTTCTGTTTCAGACTGCTTCCCACCCTCTGAGTTGCTTTAATCTGGCTGATTTTCCCTTTAAATTTCCCTACCTGCCTTACATCGGCCACCCTCCCTCCCCTGTAATTCACCTCATGGAAACAGTGGGTTGTGTTTTGGGTTTCCCTGGTGGGTTGGCCAGCTTTTGCCAAATGATCTTGATTTTACTGAGTATATTCAAGTCAACTAAGAGAGGGGCATACTAGATGTAACAGAGGTAGCCCCTGGGCGTTTATTTTTTTATTTTTGTGGAGAAAGAGGAGTAGATCATCCATCCACTGGTTCACTCTCCCAGTGGCCTCAGTGGCTGGGGCTAAGCCAGGCTGAAGCCAGGAGCCAGGACCTCCATCTTGCTCTCCCATGGGGTTGATGGGAACCCAAGCACTTGGGCCATCCTGGGCTGTCTGCTAGGTGCATTATCAGAAAACTGGGTCAGGTGCACCAGCAGGTGCCTCCCAGGCACTTAAAGGAGAAGTGATCCCAGTGTTAGCTTCACATGCTGGGTCCCAGTGCCCGCTCAGCTCCAGGGCTTGTTGCCCTCATCCTCTCTCCTGCCTGAAAGTCAGAGCTGTGCAGAGCTGGTGCAGGGCAGGGGGCCTGGACGGGTGAGGAGCTGGGGTGAGGGGAGGTGTCTTCAACCTAGGGGGGGGGGGTCCCCGTCTCCCCACAGTCCAGCGGGCTGTGTACAAGGACCTGGTGCTTCTGCTCCAGAGAGACTCCCTGCTCACAGCTGCCCAGCTGAAAGCCAAGGTGAGAGACAATGAGCAATGAGGCCCATGGTGGGCGGGCACAGACCCCAGCCTGGCAGGGTCTTCACCCCCCACCCGCCAGCCTGGGTCTGACGGGGTCGGGGGGCAGGGGGAGCTGAGCTTTGAACAGGACCAGCTGGTGGCCGGGGGCCAGCTGGGCGAGCTGCATAACGGGACACAGTACCGCGAGGTCCGCCAGTTCTGCTCGGGCTCCGGCCACCACCTTGTACGCTTCTACTTCCTCACCCGCGTTTACTCCGAGTACCTGGAGGACATCCTAGAGGAGCTGACATATGGGCCCACCCCAGACCTGGTCATCATCAACTCCTGCCTCTGGGATCTCTCCAGGTTGGGGGTGGGGACAGGAAGATGCTGGCTAAGGCAGGGTGGGGGTGGAATGGCCTAGAGGCCATGCGCCCCGTGTCCTTGCCCACCCTGTTCCTTCTCGGACAGATATGGCCGCTGTTCCATGGAGAGCTATCGGGAGAATCTGGAGCGAGTGTTTGTGCGGTTGGACCAGGTGTTGCCGGATTCCTGCCTGCTGGTGTGGAATATGGCAATGCCCCTAGGAAAGCGCATCACTGGGGGTTTCCTCCTGCCAGAGGCAAGTGCCTGGGGCCCCTCAGGCTGGGCAGTGGGTGCAGCTAGCTGGAATATAGGAGACTCCCCTTGCCTGATCTTCATTCTATGGCTCTATTATTTATTTATTTATTTATCAAGAAAGCAGATTTACCGAGAGGAGGCGATACAAAGAGAAAGATTTTCTGTCCACTAGTTCATGCCCTAAGTGTCTGCAATGGCTGAAACTAAACTGGTCCAAAGCCAGGAGCGCAGAGCTTCTTCCAGGTCTCCCATGTGGGTGCAGGGTCCCAAGGCCTTGAGCCATTCTCTACTGCTTTCCCAGGCCACAGCAGGGAGCTGGATGGGAAGTGGAACAGCCGGAACACAAACCGGTACCCATATGGGATCCCGAGTATGCAAGGGAAGGATTTAGCCACTGAGCGGTGGCACCAGACCCTGTCCTTTTTCACTTAGCTCCAGCCCCTTGCGGGCACTCTGCGGCGGGACGTGGTTGAAGGGAACTTCTACAGCGCCACCCTGGCTGGGGACCACTGCTTCGATGTCCTGGACCTCCACTTTCACTTCCGACATGCAGTACGACACAGGCATCGAGACGGTGTCCACTGGGACCAGCATGCACACCGCCACCTCTCACACCTGCTGCTGAACCATGTGGCAGATGCTTGGGGCGTGGAGTTGCCGAAGCGGGGCAGTCCCCGTGGTGAGCCCTGCCCCATGGGGGAAGGGTGGCTGTGCTCCCAGGGCTCCTGCAGTGTCACAAGGCAGAGTTGGGATCCCTTCAAGAGCTGTGAGGACTTCTGAGTGCTCCCCCTGCACTCCCTGAAGATGGTTAGGTCACAGGAGTGATATTTTAGTCCAGTTCTCTGCGACCTGGCCATTTAGTCTGCTTTGTATACATAAGCAAGCACATCTAGTGGCTCCAAAGGTGAATGGAAAATTGGGGTGCTCCTGATTAGGAATAGAGATGTGTAAGTGGACAGAGGGAGACCCAGGCATTTTAGCAGAAGCAAAGAAGCCCATCAGCTGGGGGATTGGGGACGCATGGTTGACTGGAGGCCTGTTGAGCACAGAGATGTATCCTAGGGGTACTTAGAAGGTCAGTCTTCTGTGGGTGGGCCCAACAGACAACCTTCAAAAGTCACCTCAGTTCAAGTCTCAGAATCCCGGGGTCACCGGTCAGCACAGGTACAGCTCCCCTTGGCCCCATCTCGTAAGTCAATGATTACAGCCTCCTACTTGTTTGGGGGCACTATTGCTTGTGACATCTGGTTCCCAGTCTGCCTCCCAGTCCGCCTCCCAGTCCCTGCATGCCCCCAGAGGGGCCATGGTGGCCAATGGTTCCCCTGTCAGCTGCTCCCCTGGGCAAGTTCCCTTCCTTGTTTCCAGATCAGCCCTTGTGACCCTGGTGGCTGGCATTGCTACTGCATGCACAGTGCCTACAGGGAACACAAGTGACACAGAGGAGCAGGAATCTCACTGAGGCAGAGCTCGAGGACTTGGTGACCAGGAATTGGTGAATCAGGATTTTGATCCAGTAGTGCTCTACTTTCCTTATTCCTTAGATGAGAAAATCGATCTCCAGCTAAGAAAGGGGTTGCTGAAGGTTGGAAGGCTGATTTGTGGTAGCCTAGGCCCTCTAAGTGCAGCCGGAGCCACAGAAATTGGGGACGAGAAAAGAAAGGGTGGATTTGGTGTGCAAAGATAACTTGGTGAGGTTGGTCAGAGCAGATCTTTGAAAGTCAGTGGCACCCAAGAGACGAAGCCCAAGAGTGTTGGTGTAGATAAGGCTGGAGAGAGCAGAACAGTGCTCACATTGTGGATTGGAAGGAAGAGCTACTGACGGCACAGGGAGAAGGGAGAGGCCCTTCAAGAAGGCAAGGCCGTGGGCCATCTCAGGGTACTTGGGAGGAAAGAGGTTTATGGAAGTGCTCAGGGAGCGGTAACAGTAGGAAAAGTGTTGAGGACACGGGATTAGGGTCAAAGAGGCAGTGAGCAACTAGTGAGGGAATGGGAGAACTGGGCAAAAGCTTCCTTGTGAGGCGAGGACGGAAAAGGACACTAGTGGGAGAAGGAAGGGGCGGGGTCTTTATGTCCAGCTGAGCAGATGAAGGCAGAAAGCTCTGGAAGGGAGGATGAGGTCAGCACAGGGGGAGATCTGAGAGGCAAGAGGGAAGCAGCCCTCCTTGGGCGTGGCATGAGTGAGAAGGAACGATGAGCTGGGGAGATGGTGCTGGGTACTCCGGCCTCTTGGCCCAGTTCTCTGAGATGCAGGAGTGAACTGCGCAAGTGTGAATGGTCAGAGTTCAGGGCAGCCTGGCTGCCCAGACCTACCTGAAACACCCATCCCGTTCCTAGACCCGTGGATTGAGGACTGGCCCAAGACGAATCATCCGTTCCAGGGGAGCCATAAGCACCCCCCAGCCTTCGGGGAGCAGCTGGCCTGGCCCCTACCCCTGCCCTCTCCTTTTCCTCCCCCCATATCTTTCCGATACTCCCTCCCTCAACCCTCGCCACCTCCCCTGTTCCCCCCCCTGCCCCAGGATGCCCCCCCTTTCCCAGGCCAGACCTTCCCACCCCATGAATTCTTCAATTTTAAACCAATGGAGGACTTCTCGATGCCACCCCACTTCGGTAGGTGTCTCTGCAGCTACCCGCACACCTCTCCCAGCCTCCCCTACACCTTCCTCAGCCCAACCTCCTTCCCAGACAAATGGAGAAGAGTTGGATAACCCTTTGTGCCCCAAGATGTGTTTGGTCACAGCAGTCCCCAATGTGGTATGGCACGTGTAGACTGATCAGTCAGGTTATGCTCATTAGTCTCCCAGTCTGCACGATGGGAAAGAGGTAACCCTTACTTCACAGATGGGGGAGCTGAAGCCCAGAGAAACCTACCATGAAGGAGAGGAGTTGCCTGAAAGCAGAGCTTGCTCCCCACCCCAGGCCAAAGCCCGCTCTGATGGTAACTGATGGCTGGTTCTTTTGTAGGATGTGGCCCTGGAGTAAACTTTATGCCTGGCCTCCTGCCGTCTCCAGTCCCTGGCCCCCAGGCTCAGCACCGGGGCCCAGTGGTCCACCGGGGGATGCCACGCTGCATTCCCAGAAGTCCCTACCAGGTGCCAAGGATTGGGGTGCACTGCAGGCAGCGGCCCAAACACTCAGACAAATTGATCCAGGCATATAAACTGGACAGATGGTCTGCGCATTCCGGGACCTGGCCTGGGTAGCCTGGACCTGGGATTGGGATGTGCTGGTGGCCATGCAGGGTCTGCCCACCACCCCAGGCACTGGGCCAGGCTGTCTGCTGGACCTGGCATTGTTCTTACCCATTGCTATTACCAATAAAGGCATGGATGAGCAGAGTGACATGTTCTGTGTCAGGGAGTGGGTCCCCCAAACTGTGGTGTTGAGAGCTGCCTTGCACTTCTGAGCCCCCCTTATTTGGGAATCGCTGAATGTGCTCTCATGCTATCTCACTGCTCTCCACCCTCGCCAGAACTTGTGTACGTGACGTAGATCTGGGTGGGGTCCCCTGTTGTCAGCAGCTTTTTGGGATTAAACAAAAAGACTGAGTTGAAATTATCTGTGGAATTTTGGATCTGGGTACTTGCTAGTCTCGTGGGTTTGTGTGTGCACTGAGTATTCCTCTGGCCCTGGAGAAAGACATGTGCCTTATCTTGCATAATGCTTGGTCTGCAGGGGATGTTGAGCAAGTGGTGGAAACTCAACGAGAAGTGGGAACTGATCAGTGGGAGCAAAGTGAACACAGAACAGCAGCTTTGGGGGTGGGGAGACAGCCAAGGAACTAGAGGAGAAGGAATAAGGTAGGTGCTAAACAGGGATGGGGTGGAGCGGCAGGAGCTCGGCTCTGACAGGTGGGTCACGATCCTACCAGTAGCTTCTTTGACTAAAATGGGGTGAAGTGCAAGGTGGAGCTTGGCAGTGACTGAGGAGTAATGTGGAATAGGACAGTTAGGTAACGTGAAGACCATTAAGTAACCTTGTGGAGTGGGTGGAGGTGAGGGATGCGCAGCTCCTGCGTACTCTGTACTCACAAAATTTTACCTCAGCAAAGAATATAGCATCTCATGAGAGGAGACAGAGCATGACATCAGAATGGTGTCGACCATGGCCAGTGGTCTGTTAGGTTAAATGTGAAGAAAGGAAGCTGCTAACACCCACTGGTGCCAGGAAACTGGTAAAGGCATAGTGAGTTTAAAGCCTCCACAAGGAAGCCTGCTGAGAGTGTGTGAAGATACTGGGAGAGACTTGAAACAAAGAGGTTTGGCTGCTTCAGCGGAAGAGAACACTGCAGGCACTGTATTGAGGGAGGGAAGATTGGCAAAAGTATACTTTTTGTTTCACAGTAACAGAATCCTGTCCTTGGAGCAGCCGGTTTCCACTTTGTCTTGAGCTTCACCAGCTTGCCCAGTCCCTCCTCACTCCTGCCTGCCTTTCCTCCCCAGCAACCTTTTCCTCGAAGTTGCAGACTAATTTGTTAGGCAGCAGGAGTTTCCCAGCCCCACAGGGCCTTCTCTCTGGCATCTTGCCTACCAGGCCTGTTCAAGGCTTTTTTCCCCTCTTAAAAGCACATCCCAGTTCTAGAACTCTCATTCTATAGCATCCTGGAGACTGTTTGCTATGCTTAGTCTCTCCACTTTCTACCTCTTTGTTTTTGGTTTTTACGCACTTTGTGCTGGTGTTACATACAGGTTTTATAACATCTATTCTCTTTCAAGACCTCTGTCCTTAGATTGTCCTACATGGCTTCAGATTCACTAAGATAGCATCATTTCTTTAAATGTGAAATTTATCCTAAGAGTAAAATAAAGGAGGTAATTTCAGTTTATGGTCATATAGGCATAAAATACAAAAGCCTTAAAAAGTTTTGATTCTGTTACAGATTTTACTCAGTCATAACTGGGGAAAATGAAACTTAAAAGCAGCCTTAGTGCAGTCATCGCTTGATTTACATTGTTTCCAGGCCTTTGTTGTGAAGTGTGAACATCTTATGTTGTTCCACTTACGTGAGTCCCATATTTGCTTATAGGCCAAAACTTGGGGCCAGCATTGTGGCATAAACAGGTAAAGGCCATTGAGCTGACTCCCAGTTGCTCCACTTCTTTTTTTTTTTTTGAAGATGTATGCATTTATTTAAAAGGAGAGTTTGTCCATCCCCTTGTATTTGCTGGTTCACTCTCCAAGTGGCCACAAAGGCAAGGAACTGAGCCAGGTGGGAGCCAAGAGCATGATGCTCCATCTTGGTCTCCCCCTTGGGCAGCAGTGGCCCACGTGCTTGGGCTATCCTCTGCTGCTTTCCCAGGCACATTGGCAGGGAGCTGGATTAGAAGTGGAGCAGCTGGGATTCTACCCAGTACTCATAGGGGAATGCTGGCATTCCTGGAGGCAGCTTCTTTTTTTTCTTGATAGTATATTTATTTATTATTTTTTTAATTTTGAATTTTATGATACAATTCCGTAGAGTCTAGGATTCTCTCCCCTGAAATTCCCCTCCCCCCACTGATTTTCCCCATATTGTTACAATAATATAATCCTTCATATAGCTCCCTGCTAATTCCATGGAGACCCAGAAGAAGCCCATGGCTGCTGGCTTTGGCCTGGCCCAGCCCTGGCCAGTGCAGCCATTTGGGAAGTGAGCCAGCAGATGGAAGATCACTTTCTGTTTCCTCTCTTTCTCAGTAACTGATTTTCAAGTAAATAAATCTTAACCAAAAAAAAAAAAAAAAGGACAAAACAAGCTATTGTCTCAACATTTAACATTGACCTATCACTTAATAAGAATTTTACCATGATGCCTGCTAATCCAAAGAATCTTGGTGTTTTTGTTTTTACTTTTTAATATTGTTTATATAGTAAAAAGGGATCCCACCCATGTGGGGGTGGGAGTCAAGTATGAAGGAAGGTGAGTGGGACAAATGGTTTTGTTTTGGTTTTTCTTTTCTCCTGTATCTGCAAGGGAGAAGTGGGAGGGGGCCACTCCTTGCAGTCAAACTACATCAACACCAGTGGCGGGGATGTGGTCATTTGATGATGCCCTAGTGTTCCAAGGATGTTACTTGAGTGATTTTGACACTTCTGAGAAGTTGTTGGTTTCATTGCTCCAGAATGAAGAGAATCTTTTCAGGATCTGTTGGTTGACTAAATCCACCTCCTTAGTGCATCCACAGACCCAGGATCATGCTACAAAGCTTGGCCAGAAGAGATGTCCAACCTAGTTTGCTTTGTATCCTCTGATGTGGCATTCGACTTCCTCTGCTGGCCTAGATGAGCTGGCCCTCACGTCCCCTGTTGGCATCTGGGCATGCTGTCCACTGCACAAACATCAGTAGCTGAAAAGGCCCAGTCCTCATATATGCACTCCTAGGTCAGACCACACATCCTGTGATTTTCCCTGTGGCCAGGGTCCAAGTCTGGCAGTTTAGCAGGGGAGTCCCCCAAGAAACCTCACCTGGGGTGACCTCAGTCTTGACTCTTAATGGGCACCAGCCAGTGCAGGGTCAGGTTCAGTCTGTCAACCTGGAACAGCCAAAGCAAATACTGGTAGGTGCAGCTGCCTGATGAGTTCCACCCAAACCAACAGGTGCTACAGCCCAGCAGCCAGCCCACCACAGACTGAGTCCTAATGCATGCCAGGGAGTACCACAGTCTAGTTGGGACAACCCTCAATAGCCCCCACCAAGCACACCCCAGTTTAACATTCATGAAACAACTAGTGTAACTTATCATATTATCAAGCTAGGACAAATTTTTAAGATCCCTTCAAAAGATAGCAAAGAAGGCATTTGACTAAACCCAATATCCGTGCTGATAAAAATTCTCAGACAATTAGGAATGAAAGGACCTGTTCTCATCATGAGACGTGGTGTCCACGAGACACTCCTGGCTGACCTCACACTGAGAGGTGAGGTTTCCTCCAAGCTCAGAAACGAGTGCATTCACGTCTCGCTCCTCTGTTCTGCACTGTGCTGGACGTCCTAGCCACTGTGATCACACAGAAGTGTAAATAAAGGCATACACACTGAAAAGCAAGAGGGAAACCACCTTTCTTGACGGATGACAGGATCACCTATGTAGAAAGCCCAATGAAAGCTGTAAAATGGTGGTAAAGAGGGCTAATCTTTGGACTGCAGTGCTGGAATCTTATTTAGGTACCAGTTCATGTCCCAGCTGTCCCACTTCCCATCCTGCTCCCTACTAATGACCTGGAAACGCAGCAGAGGATGGCCCAAAGCCTTGGATCTGTGCACCCGCATGAGAGAAAGAGGCTTCAGGCTCTCCGCTTCAGACCGGCTCAGCTACATTGCAGCCACTGGGGGAGTGAGCCAGCAGGTGGAAGATTGATCTCGGTCTCTCTCTTTGTAATTCTGACTTTTAAGTAAAAATAAAGTCTTTTTTAAATGGTTTTTAAAAAGCTACCAACACATGAATTTAGAAATTTAGCTAATGTGTGCCTGGTCATGGTTAAGATTCAAGGTTAATATACAAAAGAAATTAATTTCATTTTCCTGTATTAGTAATGAGCAATAATAATAGAAAATTGGGGCCCGGCGCAGTGACTTAGCAGCTAAAGTCCTCTCCTTGAATATGCCAGGATCTGATATGGGTGCCAGTTCTAATTCTGGCAGCCCTGCTTCCCATCCAGCTCCCTGCTTGTGGCCTAGGAAAACAGTTGAGGACGGCCCGAAATCTTGCGACCCTGCACCCGCATGGGAGACCTGGAGGAAGTACCTGGCTCCTGGCTTCAGATCATCACAGCACTGGCCGTTGTCATTGAGGAATGAATCATTGGTGGGAAGATCTTCCTCTCTGTCTCTCCTCCTCTTTGTATATCTGACTTTACAATAAAAATAAGTAAATCTTAAAAAGAATAGAAATTTGGGGGACTGGCACAATGGCTCAACTGGTTAATCCTCTACTTGTATGCCAATATCCCATATGGGCACCAGTTTGTGCTCTAGCTGCTCCACTTCCCATCCACTTCCCTGCTTGTAGCCTGGGAAAGTAGCAGAGAATGGTGCAAAGCCTTAGGATCCTGCAAGCACATAGGAGAACCAGAAGAACCCCCTGGCTGGGCTTCAGATTGGCCCAGCTCTAGACATTATGGCCACCTGGGGAGTGAACCAATGGATGAAGAATATCTCTGTCTTCCCTCTCTCTGACTTTCCAAATAAAATAATCTTTAGAAAAAAGTTCCCAAACCATTGCATATACATATGAAAATAATTTTTGACTAATCTTATATATAAATATGAAATCCGGTTACAAAATGGAGTCACTTTGGTTCAGGCCTGCATAAATTTGCTAACCTACTCTTCTGCTTCCACTGGTGAGAATGAGAGCTGGGGGCGAGCCAGTCTGGAGGCGGGTCAGGTCGACTAGGCTGCTGCATCTGTTGGCATGCACGAAAACCAGAATGGGTATGGGCCAGTTGAGCTAGGCTGCAACACCAGCTGGCAAGGTCAGGACTGGGTATGAGTTATGTCAGATTGGACCACATTACCCCCTAGCAGGCACAAGATCCAGGTTCAGGAACAAGCTTGGCAGGGGAACTATGGGTACTCCCCTTGCTGAGCTGTATTTGTCACTGGTGAACATAAGAACCAGGGCTGAAGGTGCGCCAGGCTAAATAAGGCTGCAGCACCTGTCAGCATATATAAGGGCCAGATCTGGAAGCAAGGTGGGCTATGAGCTAAGCTGCAGCACCCATGGGTGTGTGTATGAGAGCTGCATGGGATGTGGGCTAGTGCAGGCTAGCCTGCAGCAGAGACTGGCATGCACAAAGGTGGAGGTTAATGGGGGTTGCCCTGACTAGGCCGTGGCACCCATTGGTACTCGTGAGGACCAGGTCTGTGGCAGACTGGCTGGCTTGAGTCATTTGTGTGAGATATGAGGCTGAGGCAAAACTGACTAAGCTGCATCCATCAATATGTTCATTGGCTAGAGCAGGTTGAAAGACCAAACCTAATCCTGCACTGGCTGGTCCACGTAAAAGTCAAACTGAGGTCACCCCGGGTGAGAAATTCTTCAATTATACCGCTGGACTCAAACCCCAGCCACAGGGAAAATCATAGGATGTGTGGTTCAACCTTGAAGTACATGTGTCAGGACTGGGCTTCCTCAGTTGCTGATGTCTGTGGACAGATGTTCAGATGCACACAGGGGACATGAGGGCCAGCTCATCTAGGCCAACAGAAAATGTCAACTACCTCGTTAGAAGATAGAAGGCAGAGCAGATTGGACATCTCTTCTGGCCAAGCTTTGCACCATGTTCCTACATCTGTGGATGCACTAAAGTAAGCCAACCATCATATCAGAGCTATTAAAACCACTCAAGTAACACCCTCAGAACACTCTTTCCTACATTGAGGTGTCCAGGGCATCTTCAAAAGACCATCCCCTATCCCCAAATTCCTGGGCCCCTGAACCCATGTGTGAGACCTGGAAGAAGCTCCTGGTTTCATATTGGCTCAAATCCAGCCATTGAAGCTGTTTGGGGAGTGAACCAACAGATGGAAGATCTCTTTCTGCCTTTCAAATAAAGAGAAGTCTTAAAAAAAAAAAAAAAAAAACAGAAACAAGCAACAACAAAAAAACTGAACTGGATCAGAGCAGAGCAGTGGGGATTCCAACTGGTGCCCATATGTGATGTCAGTGTTGCAGGCAGCAGCTTTACTTACTAAGCCACAACGCCAGTCCACAAGTGAGCATTTCTTTAGGTAGTTTTTGCTCTGAATGAGTTCAAGAATAAGCTAATCTATGGAGCTGGATGTCAAAAGAGTAATACTTTGGAAGGTATTAATTGAGATGTGTCATAATGGAATTTTCAAGGTTGATGGGAAAATTCTATATTGACCTAGGAAGACACACACATCAATTTTTTTGAGCCAGACACTTGAGAATTTTTTAAAGATTTGTTTTAAATGAGTTACAGAGAGAGGTCTTTCATTTGCTGGTTCATTCTTCAGATGGCCACAATGGCCAATGCTGAGCCAGGCTGAGGCCAGTATCCTCCAGGTCTCCCATATGGATGCAAGGGCCCAAGCACTTGTTTATTTTGAAGGAGTTACAGAGAGCGGAGATGGCTTTAACTGTCAGTGCTGGGTCACAAGACTTACAATTTTACATTAATATAAAATGTGTCTGAATTCTATGTCAATTAAGAAAACTCAGGGCTTCCCCCCACCTAGGAATGCTAGAGTGGTTTAATATTGAAGCATAAGCATTGTTTAATATAAGAAATCAAAATGTGCTTTACTGTACAAACAAAATGAAGCAGGACAACCAACAATCCTCATAATATAGGAGGAAAAAGCAGTGTTATCATTCAATACCTAATCATGATAAAATATTTAGTAAACTAAGTGTGGTAAGGAACTTGCTTTAACTAGATAAAAGTTAACTACCTGGTCTGACGTGATAGCCTAATGGTTAAAGTCCTTGCCTTGCACACGCCAGGATCCCATACGGGGACTGGTTCATGTCCCGGCTGCTCCACTTCCCTTCCAGCTCACTGTGTACAGCCTGGGAAAGCAGTGGAGGAAGGTCCAAAGCCTTAAGATCCTGCACCCATGTGGGAGACCCGGAAGCAGCTCCTGGCTCCTGGCTTTGGATCAGCTCAGCTCTAGCCATTGTGGCTACTTGGGGAGCGAACCAGCAGACCAAAGATCTTTTTCTCTTTCTCTCTGTAAATCTGCTTTTCCAATAAAAACAAATACTCTTTTTTTTTTTTAAAGAAAAAATTTAGTTGAATGTCAGAGTTACAAAGAGAGGGAGAGACAGGTCTTCCATCTGTTGGTATATTCCCCAGGTGGCCCCAATGGATGGCTTGGTGTACATTTCAAGGAGTTCTGGGAGTCATGGCAATGTCATCTGTCCCCTTTAAAGACCCCTTTTATCTGAGTCCCACACCCCGAGTGTCCATTCCATTCTGTTTATCTTCTGCTTTTGTGTGATCTTGACATAAAAAAGGAAATGTCTTGTTTTACTGTCATGCATCTTATATTTGTGCAAAAAATAATTGTATCATTTCTTGTTGCTCAATTCCCAGGTGTTAAATCTGACCCACGTGGCTTGTGCCCCTCCTGACCAGTGCTGCCTTTCCACAGATCTTGCCCCCAGCATCTTACGCTTCCCATCTCCCTGCTCCCACCCACAGATAACAGCCATCATCATTATTTTCTTCCTCTGAGGCTCCCATCTCTCAAGTCAATGTGCTGTGTATTTCCTGGGAATCTTGCAAGCACAGGCTGTTTCAGCAGATGTGGGGCAGGACCCATGACTGTGTGTCTCAGCGGCTGCTAGGAAAAGCCTCTACTGCTGCTGGTCCTCAGACAGGTGGAGGAGCGAGGCCCTCCAAGGGCTTGGGATGTCCCCTGTCTGCTCTCTGGTCTGATGCTATAGCAGGAGGGAGAGAGGGTGTAGAGATTAGAAGAAGCCTTCTCTTTGCTCCTGCCCTCAACCTGCCTCCCAGCGCATCTGGTTTGGACCCAAACCCCCTCTCTCCCTCAACAGGGATGGCTTCAAGGCTCTCGAGTGATGTCCCTAGCTGGGAATGCAAGATGTCAGCAGTATATCTGGCCAGGCATCTTGGTCCCCATTCACTGGCCCTGGGCTCTCCCTCTGTCAGGAGCTCTTGAGAGCAGGCATGGAGGGGCCAGGGCCTCCAGTGAGCCTTGTGGCTTTTCCTTTTAGTGGCCTGTGAGGGTGGTCAAAGAGTCAAATGGTCTGCCAAATGGCTTTCTGGAGCCTGACTTATCTCTATGATGGCTTGGTCACAGCATAGCTCTCATGTGTGGTGCTGGGGTGCCTGACCAGGCCCTTCACTGCATGCCAGGAACCCTAAAATCAGTGCCCTTGCCTTTGTTTTACTCTCAAGGAAAATGAAGTTTGGGAAACCTTAGCAACTTCAATCAAGACCATGGAGCTGGAAAGCAGTCATGTTGGTGTGTTGAAGGGGCGGCCATTTGGTATGACAGTTAAGATGTCACTTGTCAAGTATCCCATACTGGAATGCCTGTGTTGGAGTCCCAATTCCAGCTTCCTGCTAAAGCACACCTTGGCAGGGGCGGGGGTGGGGGCGACATGAGGTAATGACCCCAAATAGTTTGGGTTGCAGACTCCTATATGGAACAGTTAGATTGAGTGCTCAGCTCCTTACCTCAGCCTAGCCCAAATCCAACTGTTGTGGGCATTCATGTAGTGAGCCAAAGGATGGGAAATCAATCAATCTCACTTGCTCAAAAGAATTAATTGGCCAGAGCTGCACACTGGGTGGGTGGGACAAGCAGAACTTCTTGTGGGACATTCTGTATCACACTGTAGAGCTCTGGGAAAGGGAGGAGGTTTATCTCTGGAAAACTTACACCCTGTTTGGCCCACCTCTCAGACGTATGGCTGTGCACTGAAGCTAGAGGTAGCATGGAAGTCAGGACAGGGCAGGGAACTGTAGGCAGAAAGTTCTCACTGGGGTTCCAGCCAGCCCTCTCCCAGCTTGCTTGTTTTCAACAGGGCTCTGGAGTGGCCGCTATTCCCCTAGGAGTGCAAAGAGGGGATGACTGGGATGAATGACAGACAAGCTTGAGATCAGGTAGCAGTTTTCAGCGAGTCTGAGGCTGAGCCAACTGCACACCTGGGAGGGAAGAGATGCTGCCAGTTGCCAACGATTCCCCAGCAGTGTCACCACATTCAGATGGTGCTCTTGGTGGTTTAGTCCAACTCTGCCCCTGATTAAGCCATCTGTCCTGTCCCCTCTTGGCCCTCACACCAGGTACTTGCAGTACCAGTTTGAGGAAAGTGTCCGAAGATAGGACCAGATCGGACCAGGCCAACTGCTGGCTCCAACCACACTACATGTGCCACGGCCCACACTAGGGCTGGAGTCCCAGGACCTGTCACAGCAGGTAGGCCCTGCTTCCACTCTCCTCCCTTACCCCGGGGCCTTAAGTATAGGACAGGGCTCAATAGACACAGGCAGCGAATGGGGTTGCCCTTCTATTGGTCTAAGTCCTGAGTGTAGCCTGGGTGAGTCATGGAGGTGATGAGGCCCACAAGGCTCAGCAGTGTGGAGAAAAGCAGCAGGAAAGATGCTGTGAAGAGCAGGGCAGGCAGGGCACTGAGCAGCAGCAGGAGGATGGCCGGCAGCAGATGGCTCCACGCAGCGGCCACCACAGGCCACAGGGAGCTCAGCAGGTGGGAGCCAGTGGTGAACAGTGCATGGCACAGCATCAGTGCCAGCAGCAGGTAAAGGATGCCCTCCAGACCCCACAGCACACGCTGCAGTGGTCGCCGCCAGCCTGATGTGGACCACCACTGTACCCAGCTCCGGGGCACATGGCATGCACACCAGTGCACCCAGCACTGCCGGGTGACCCAGGCTGACCAGGGCACCGCCGGCTGCGGGCCCTCGCCAGCCCCGATGGTGTCAGTCTCCACTCGCGGCGGCTGCATCATGGCTGGTGCACCTGTGGGGAGGACCAGGCCAGCTGCAGGAGCTGCTCTGGAGATACCTGGGACTCAGGATGCAGGGGTCAGGGCCCTAGGCAGGCTGGAGTGCAGGAATCAGGGCCCTGGGCAGGCTGGGATGCAGGGGTTAGGGCCCTGTGCAGTTTGGGATGTAGGGGTGAGGGCCCTGGGCAGGCTGGGATGCAGGGGTCAGGGTTCTAGGTAGACTGGAGTGCAGGGGTGAGGGCCCTGGGCAGTTTGGGGTGTAGGGGTGAGGGCCCTGGGCAGGCTGGGATGCAGGGGTCAGGGTTCTAGGTAGGCTGGAGTGCAGGGGTGAAGGCCCTGGGCAGGCTGGGGTGTAGGGGTGAGGGCCCTAGGTAGGCTGGGGTGCAGGGGTCAGGTTGCCAGGGGTAGCTGGAGTTCAGGGGTCAAGTCACTGGGGCAGACAGGGGTACAGGTGTCAGGGCCCTGGGCTCTGAGTGGGCTGGAGTGCAGGAGTCAGGGCGCTGGGCAGTTTGGAGTGGGCTGGGGTGCATGGGTCAAGACCCTGGGATGCAGGTGCACTAGGGTGCTGGGTTGGGGCTTTGAGCTGGGGGCTGGGACTTACCTGTGGGCAGAGCCTGCTAAGTCATGTTGCCTCTTGCTACACTCAGGACGACCTGGCAGCCGGATCCTAGTTCCCCATTCTGAAACATCCCCACCCTCCCCAGGGGAGCCCCATTGTGACCCGGGCTGGGGTGGGGTGGGGTGGGGTCCCCTCAAGAGAGGAAGGAGTCACTGCGAGGCATGGACTCACTTGAGTCCCTCCCTGTGGAGCCTGCAGGTTGTCAAGGAAGTCTGGCCGAACCAGGACCATGTGGTGCAACTCCATATGCTTTGTTGTAGGAAGCCCTGTCTCTGTCTGCTCCCTCTCTTCTCTGCTGGCTGACCGACTTCAGTACCTCCACATTCCACTGCAAGCCCTTCTCTTGGGACTGTCATTCTCTAGCAACAGCAAGGAGGCCTGCAGGGTGCCTCCCAGGCTCTGAGTTGGTTTATGCACCCCACCCTGGAGCTCCTTGCCTGGGATCCCACCTTCTCTTACAGCCCCAAGACTCACATCCAGAGGGCCAATCCCGAAGGCATGAGACCACAGGTCCTCCAAGGGTCAGGATGGGAAGAAGGTGCTCCCTGCCCCTCTCTTGTCCCCACCTATGCCATGGCTCAGGATCGAGGCAGGGAGGAGGTTGGACAGACAGTTTATTTTGAGAGGGCATTCAGGCCCAAGGGTGAAGGCAGAAAGCCAGGCCCAGCAAAGTCAAGGGCATGCCGTGAGCTACCAGGAGCAGCCCCAGCCCCATGAGCAGCACAAGCAGTGCATCCTGGGTCCTGAGCTGTGTGGGAGCAGGCCCCGATGGGTGGAGATGAGTCTCCTGCCATCCCAGACCCTCACCAGCTCCCTGACTCTGGTCCCTGATGAGAAGTCGCTGTTGTGGCAGGGTGGGGTCTGTAGGCCTGCAGGGAGAGAGGTTAGCAGCTCAGCGAGGGCAATCCCCAGCCTGCCTATTCACTGCCTGCCTGCCTGTCCACCTGCCCGCCTGCCTGTCCACCTGCCCGGCTGCTGCCCTACTTACCTGTGGAGCAAGTCAAAGGCAAGGAAGCTGCTGAGCAGCAGCAGCAGCAGCAAGGCCGGGCCAACCATGGCAAAGATGACACAAACCGTCATCCCCAGCGCGCCCAGCCCTAGGGCACTGTCCAGGAGCCGGGGCCAAC
This sequence comes from Ochotona curzoniae, assembly GCF_017591425.1. Lineage (NCBI taxonomy): Eukaryota > Metazoa > Chordata > Mammalia > Lagomorpha > Ochotonidae > Ochotona > Ochotona curzoniae. The sequence goes on along the minus strand of NW_024465894.1, from coordinate 17,850,267 downwards.
TGGGCTCCCAACACGACATATGTGCCCACACTGCACTCCCCGGCCCCTCCCCAGCACCCAGGACCCTGGCAGGGACAAGGGGTGCATCTGCTAGGGCTTTGGGGCTGCGTAAGCAGAGCTGGGTCATGGAGGGCAGTGGAGGTGATGGGAAGAGCTAGGGCTGGAGGAGAGTGGGGGTGTGGGGAGGGTAGAAGGGGGCAGGGCCCCAGTTGACACTCAAGGCGGAGCTTGGAGAGTGGGGAGCTGGGCTCCTCGGGAATGTCTCCCTCCCCACTCACCCACGGAGCCCTGCTCACACCACTCCTCACTTCACCAGCCATTCCGGGGACTTTACAGTTAGGCCATTGTGACCTGTCACCAGGTGGGCCCCTGCTATCCTGGCCTCAGCCAGCATCTGGTAGCCCTGAGAAGGATCAGCCAGGAAGCTGGCAGCTTCAGAGAATGAATGCTCACCCTCTTGTCTTGCTGCTCCTCTACCCTCACACTATCTTCTTCCCAGGGAGCCAGGTGTTCAGAGCAAGACAAGCCCCATGTCCCCAGCTGTCTTCCTGAGATGGGTGCGGTGCCTGTGGGAATCTTGCAGGAATGTGACCATGGACTGCAGAGACTAGCTCTGCCAGGAAGTCACCGGGGGCTGGGCGCCCGAAGCGTGTTCCTCCTGGTGGGGGCAGGAGGGGCTTTGTGGGAGGTGTTATGAACCCTGGAGTTCCCGAAATGGGGGGAGGGGGAGGGGACTACAATATAATAACCCTATACTGGAAATTAAGGTTACCTTCAGTGATGGGTTGGGTCTGGTTTTCACGTCCCCCCCACTGCTTATGGTAGGTTGAGGGGAGAGGTTTGGTTTTCAGGGTGTGGCACTGTGGGAAGGTGGTGGGAGCTTCTAACTGGTGAGGCCTCAGGCAAGGTGGTTGACCATGCAGTGGCTAACACCCTGCTTTGGGACTCCCACAACCTGCACTGGGGTGCCTGCGTAAGGGTCCAAGCCACTTGGTTTCTGATCCAGCTTCCTATTAGGGCATCCTGAGAGGCAGCAGGTGACACTCATGTACTTTGGTCCCTGGCACCCACGTGGGAGACCCAGATTGAGTTCCAGGTTGGCCCAGCCTTGGCAGTTGCAAGTTTTTGAGGGAATCAGCTAGTTAGCTGGAAGATCTTTGTTCCTATGCTTCCAATAGAATGAAATTATATAATTTCAAAAGAAGTGAGGTGCTTAGGTCATAGGGGACCACTGCTCTCTCACATGCCCTGGAGTGAGCCCTTTGAGAGCAAATCCCTATACAGCCCAAGCCTGACCTTAGTCTCTCTCTGGCTTCCTGTTTTGAGATGTGTTTGCTTCCTTCAGCAGGTGCACGATGATGTGCCACAAGTCCTTGCCAGAGCCTTCACTTTTCTGTATGAATTGGCAGCCTCCAAAACTATGAGTTAAATAAACTTCCTTATAAAGTTAGTCTGCCCCAGGCATTTCGCTATAGCAATGTAAAACCAGGTAACACCTGCTGAGAACGAAAGTAAGGAAAATAAACACGGAATGCAAGGACGACCACCTGGGAAGGAAATCCTCCCCTACTGGGAATCTGTCGGAGGGTGATGCCTGCAGAGCTTCCAGTCTGTCTCTGTCTCATTGACCTATGAGCCAAGAATGAGGATGAGTCAGAATTCACAGAACTTACACTTTGTCCTCATATCATACTTTGAAGGAGAACTGATGGGGGCAGGACCAAGGGAGGCAGTGGCCGCTCAACCACCAGGGAGGGAGAGGTGGAACAAGCACCAGGCTGCCTTTTGGCTCCAGAAGGGCCTGCCTAGGCGATGGCTTGACCATCCACAGAGCCAGTGCCACTGTCCCTGGCACCATTGCCCCAATCTTGTCACTTATCCAGCAACTGGACTTGTGGCGTAGATTCATCCCAGGGGAAAAAGGCTCTGACAGCAACACTGTTGTTTTGTGTAAGTTCCCAGAATCTTTGTCAATGAGCAAATTAGCATAGAGGCTTAAGATTTGCTAGTCCCCATGGCCCTGATCAATTCTGGATGCATCCACAAGACTGCACTCCTGCACACACAGAACTGAGGGTCCTACTCACAGCAGCAAAGCTCCCCGCCATGGCAAGGCGTGGCAGGAGCAGGTATGAGCACCTCTCTCAAGATTTCCTGTGTGCCAGACTCTCTGCCCACATTCCTGCAAGAATTCAGTTTGTGATTTTCTCAGTTCCCTGTTCATTCAACAATCATTTTATTGTTTCCTGTGTGCCAGGCACTATGCCAGATGTTGGGTCCCAATTCCTGAAAACAGAGCCTGTGTTGGAAATTGTTATACACATAATTTATGGCGGGAACACTCTCTGGAGTACAGCTTTCAATGATGGGCGAGGAGGGAGGCAGGCCAGCGCAGGCAGGGAGCCATGCTAGCATGTGCTCTTAGCTGCAGGGTGGCTCTGGAAGGCCAAGTGTACCAAAGGGGGTGGAGGCAGGGAGGGAAGCAGCTGGAGAAGTGTGGCCCTCCAGGTGCCAGACCTCCTATCTCCTGAGGGCATTGTCTGGGGACGAGACTACCGCCACCTGTGAGCGTTGACCACTCACAATTTCGGGGTGTGTGTTTGGGGGGGGACCAGTAACTCAGTAAGCGAAGCTCACTTATTGCCAAGAGCAGTTTGGCCCTTGCTGGAATCCTGGGGACTAACCTGGAAGTCCTGGTGGGATTTTGCTAACACAAGTGTCTGTTTCCCTTAGGGTCAAGGACCACCATCTGTGCCAAAACACAGGATTTGTGTTGGGGGCCTTGGACCATGCAGTACCACTGTGATCTCCAGAAAGCTGGGGCTATAGTACTAGTGAGTGTAGATTTTTTTTTTTTTTTAGTTTTAAAAAAAGATTTATTAGAAAAGTTGAGAAAGGAGACTCCCGTCCTAGTGACAGGAGAGGGCTCTGAGATAGAAATGACCCTACCCCCTGCCATAGTGGCAGGAGGAAAAGTGAAAGAGAAGACCCCGTGAGTGTAGATCTTGTGGAGAACATCAGACAATACAGTAATGCAGGATATCAATAAGAACAATCTGAAACACACATGGTGACTTATGGCTTTGTTTTTCAGCCACTGAATCCATCCACGCAGAGCCACAGGTGCCGAGCAGTCTAGCTCCCATGTCACGACTCCCGACCTCAACTATCTTGTGACCATTTACTGACGTAGTTTTCCATGAAGACAAAAGGCTTTGGGGCACTGGCATGCACTGCGTCAAGCTTAGCTTGACCGTGGCTTGCACCTGTAGGTCTTATTATCTTCCCTGGAGTTTCCAGCAGCCGGACACTAGTATAATAATTAACTGTGGGTCACTTCTGGACAGCTATAGCTCCAGCAGTAGGGGTCTTATGAAAAGACCCCAACATTGGCTCCCATCTCAGTCTCCTTTCTGCCTTTTAACCTTGCCCATCTACACAGACTTTCTGATCACTAACTCGGTACTAGGTGCTGTTCTAGGTGCAGTCATGAACGTGTAGGGGCAGAGCCTCTTGGAGAAGGGAGCTTCCTCTTGACAGGTGACAGGGCCTGGGAATAAGAGAAGAGCATCTGGGGTAATGCTGAACGCCTTGAAGACTCAGTGGAGAAAGGGGCAGAGAACAGTATGGTGGGGCAGAGCTTGCGGTAGTCCCAGGGGTCTTAAGAAGGCTTTGTGGGGCCTGGTGCGATAGCCTAGTGGTCAAATCCTCCCTTGCACATGCCAGGATCCCAAAGGGATGCCAGTTTGTGTCCCAGCTGCTCCACTTTCCATCCAGCTCCCTGCTTGTAGCCTGGGAAAGTACCAGAGGACGGGCCAAAGCCTTGGACCCTGCACCCACGTGGGAGACCCAGAAGAAACTTCTGGCTTCACATCAGCTCAGCCCAGGCTGTTGCAGTCATTTGGGGAGTGAACCAGTGGATGGATGATCTTTTTGTCTCTCCTCTCTGTAAATATGCCTTTCCACTAAACATAAATAAATCTTTTAAAAGAAGAAGGCTTTGTGAGCAGGAGACAATCAAGGCACGTCTGACCCTCCAGGGCTCAGATTCCGTGGGCAAGGGCAGCGACTGGAGGCTAGATGGGGTTGTTGCATTGCAGGAGAAGCTAAAAGGCCGGTGTTACCAGGGGCAAAGCATCCAGGAGAACTGACAGGAGGGAGAAGGCTGCGGAAAACCTGGTCCCCAATAGGCTGGAAGGTGAGCAAACACTGAACACTGAATGCAACTGGGCTGCTTCCCGCCTGGAGGACGCTCTGGCTGTCAGGAACTCCGGAGTCCGATTCCTTGTGCTGGCCTGGCCTCTTCACACCTGGGAGGAGGGGCCAAGGCCGGGAGGTGACAGCTTTTGGGCGGTGGCAGAAGGTTGGACCCGCCCAAGCCGCCGCCTCCCTCCTTCGGTCCAATGCTGGGCTGCTTTTCCTCCACGCGCTCCCGGCTCCGGCGTGGCTCCCGTTGTGTCCCCCTCGCCTGTGCCTTGGACTTGACACGGAGCTCCAGGGAGGGAGCTGGCAGCGCATGCGCCCCGAGCCGCGACTCCCTTTTGAGGACTTCTCCTGGGGCACCCAGGAGGGGAGAGCTCCAGGACTTGTGTCCCCGAAGGGATCGACCCGGTCCTGGAGAGCCACCCCGATGTTCCTTTCTAGGGACCCTGCGATCTCGGGTTAGCATACTGATTGGAGGGGTTGTGGGTGGTGGTGATTGGAATGATTTCTGCAGACAGCCCCCTTAGCGCTTGGGAGGAATCGGGGTCACTTCTGGGTGTCGCTTCCGTGGGGACAGCAACAAAGATCAGACTCTGGCCAGAGGCACGCAGGGTATGGGCTTTCTTATATCTGGAGAGCCACCCCTACCCTCCCATAAGGGCTCCCTCGGAGGGACAGGGACGATGGGGTTACCTAAGGCCAAAGGAAGGACGGAGACCCAGGGCCGCCAGCTCCTTGAGGGGAGGGAAGGGAAGGGCAGGGGGCGCATCCAGTCCCGGGCCACCACCTCCCAGCCCAGCCCCGCCGGGTATCGGTTCTGGCCCCGCTTCCCGGTTATGTAAGCCCGAACGTGGCAGTCAGGCGAGCGGAGCCGCAGGGCGGGAGGCGGGGCCGCGCGTGGGGGAGGGGAAGCACGGTCTCGGGGCAGAGTTGGGGGGTGTGTGCCCAAAGGGCTGTCCTTCGGTGTTCCTGGAGCTCCCGCCCTCCCGCTGCCTCAGTTTCCCCATGACTCGCTAATCACTCCCCGGTATGCGGCGGGGTGCTGGGACCCTGGACGGATTTCCATTTCGGGTCGTGGCTTCCTTCCCCCCAAGTTTCAGCTTGGTCACCCTGCCAGTTCGATGACCGCTGCGAGCCTCAGTTTACCCGTTCGATGGGAGGACCCGGGTAAAGCGCCCGGTAGGAACTCACACAGCAGGACCCACCGTCTCGTGGGATGCATATAAGTGCGAGGCTTTGCAGCTGGCCCAAAGTGAACACGGGGGAAGCCAGCAGCCCGGGTCCGAAAGGGCGCTGCACGGGCGCCGGGGGAGGGTCCCCAAGGCCCGAGCAGCCGCCGGGGTACACCCTCTCCCACTGGCGGGCCCGCCCCTCATCCCAGGTCCTAGGCCTGCAAGCGAGCTGTGGGCGGGCGGAGGCTGCAGGAAGGGGCGGGGGGCTGCGCGGATCCGGCAGGAAGAGAAGACCCACCGGCTGCCGCCGCCCCGACGCCAGCCATGCGGGGCCTCCTGCTCCTCGCCTTGGCCGCTTGCGCGCCAGCGGTCGGCCAGGGGCTAGGGGCGTCCGGAACCCCCGGGCTGGATCTGGCGCCGCCCACGACCACCGGAGCCACAGGCTCGACCCCCGCCCCTCGGAGCAGCCCGGTGCCGCCGCCGACGGAGAAGGCTAACGGTGAGCCACAGAGCCCTTGCCACTTCTTGGGCAAATCGGCTGCCCGCCCGATGTTCCGGCCCTGGCACAGCGGGAGGGCGCCCCCTCCCCAACCCTCACACACAAACATCTCTCTCTCCCTCTCTCTCATACACACATATGCACTCTGAGATTCACACAGGAATACACGGACAGAGTGGCACCACTTCCCCCAGGCGGTGGGGCGCACCTTCCCCAGATGCGTGCGCACGGGTACACACACATACACAGCTTCTTTCTTTCACACAGAGATGCACACACAGATACACGGACAGTTGGCACCACTCACCCCAGCCCGCGGGGACACAGTTGGCATCACTCACCCCAGCCCGCGGGGACACAGTTGGCATTACTCGCCCCAGCCCGCGGGGCGCCCCCTCCCCAGCTGCACACACTCACTCACACATGCACACTCAGACACTCGCAATGGCTGCTGACTCAGCAGCTCCAAGGGGAGGGACTTAGCAGTCCAGGACAGACAGCAGTGCACTGGGGCTCCTCCAGCCCCAGCCCTCTCCCCGCCACTTCCCTGCTGAAGAAATTGAGGCCAGAGCCAAGAAGAGGTCAGAAGGAGGTGCAAAGCCAGGCTGTGTAGGAGAGGGTCTGGGAGCTAGGGCTGGAGGGGGAGGGGACAGAGGAAGGGAAGAAGGTTGCACCACCTCGGTGTGGGAGAGGAAGAAAGCAGCCCAGGGCCTCTAGGGAGGAATGAGCAGCTGGCCCCAGAAGCACTGGGCAGGAGGAGTGGCCAGGGAGAGAGTCGCCAGGAAGGGGCTGGCATGGGCAGAGGCACAGGGACGCCAGATGGCAAAAGATGCAGTGTAGTCTGGAGGCTGCTGTGGGGACCTGGCAGCCCCTGCTGTGAGCAAGACTGTGCCAGCCCCACCCCCAGGGCCTTGGTACCCTGGCAAATCCTGAGGTGTAATAGGGCTCCTAGATGGAGCCACAGAAGTCATCTCCAAAGGACTCTGGGTGAACACTCAAAGGAAACAATAAATAAATAAATGAATGAATTAGGGATGATGGGTGGTATTGTAGGGGTTGGAACAGCTGGTGTAGAAGCACAGGGACTACCAACCAAATGCAGCTGAACTGTCCCCAGTGGCTGCGTGTGGCTGTCTGTGAGGGTGGAGGGTGAGAGATGAGTCTGTCTCAGTGCGCAGCTGAGTCTAGCAATCCAGGAGGAGCCAAGCGTGGGACGGACGAAGCAGGCTGAGGTTGGCTTGCAGATCTCTCATGCCGCAGGCTGAGGCACTTACAGTCTCTTGCCGGAGTTTGCTGGGGTCTTATCTGCCTTCCTGGATGGGCAGACCCTTCCAATGGTGTTTCAAAACATGCCTGCTTCCCTTGGGGCTGTGCCTGTTCCCTCTGCTGCAGGGACCCTAGACCAGCACATCCGGATTCGAGTCATCAAAAAGAAGGTCGTGGTGAAGAAGCGAAAGAAACCAACTCGTCCCAGACACCCAGTGACTACCAGACCTTCTGGGACTGCCAGGCCTGCAGTGACCCTCCCCTCTCTTGGGAAGCCAGAACCAGGTACATCCTGGGCACCAGGTACCCCGGGGCCTTGCTGCACCTGTGCGTCCCCCTCAAGCTCTTAATATTCATGGGTGCAGGCCTTCCCCCTGCTGGACGAGCACAGGAGCTCAGCTTCCTGGCTACTCTGACTGCCTTGTGAGTGCTTCTCACTGCCCTGTCCCTGCCTCAGGTTGTCCCCCATTAGGTCTGGAGTCCCTGCGAGTTTCAGACAGCCAGCTCGAGGCATCCAGCAGCCAATCATTTGGTCTTGGACCACACCGAGGACGGCTTAACATCCAGGTTGGCAGCCCTGGCACCAAGTAGGGTCTTTTGGGGGTGGGCGGGATGAAGGAGGCAGAGAAACTCTTGGGACCATCTTTTCTGTCCTGGAGGGCATCCCACCTGGGCCTGACCACCAAATCCTATGCCACAGTCTGGCCTGGAGGATGGTGATCTCTACGACGGGGCTTGGTGTGCCGAGCAGCAGGACAGTGAGCCATGGCTTCAGGTGGATGCCAAGACCCTCAGCCGCTTCTCTGGCGTCATCACACAGGGCAGGAACTCTGTGTGGAGGTGAGGCAGGCCAGCCTCAGGCTGGGAAGTCCCCTGTGGACACAGGAGTCCCCGAGAGCACCAACAATGTCTCCCCACCTCTCCTGTAAGGTATGACTGGGTCACATCGTACAAGGTCCAGTTCAGCAACGACAGTCGTACCTGGTGGGCGAGCAAGAACCACAGCAGTGGGATGGACGCGGTGAGTGTGCCCATAACAGCCAGGGCCATCTGTGCTGGGAGTCACGGGCTTGGCTGGGCTGGGACAAGGATGAGGACTTCATTTGAGCATCCTAGGAGTAGAATGATGTCTGTCAGGATCTGTGGTAGCTGGCACCCCGGCAGGCAGCCTCAGGAGCCCAGCTGCTCTGGGATACCGCTGCATCCATCTTTTCCATTAACTCCATTGCTGGCAGGTCCCGCTTTGTGCTGCAGCTCCTGCTGGAGCGCCCTCTGACTGTGGTCCTTTGTACTGTGGGACTTCTGGCTTTGCCATTTTCTGCACCCCGCCTTTTTTTTTTTTTAAAGATTTACTTGTATTTATTTGAAAAGCAGATTTTTACACAGAGAGGAGTGTCAGAGAGTGATCCATCTGCTGGTTCACTCCCCAAATGGCTACAACAGCCAGAGCTGAGCTGATAGGAAGCCAAGAGCCAGGAACCTCTTCTGGGTCTCCCACGTGGGAGCAGGGGCCAAGCTTTGGGCCATCTTTTGCTGCTTTCTCAGGCCACAAGCAGGGAGTTGATGGGAAATGGAGCAGCCAGGAGACAAACCAGCAACCATATGGGATGCTGGCACCATAGGGCAGGAGGAATAGCCTGATTCGCCACTACACTGGCCCCATCCTGTACCCCTTTTTGCATTAGGCTGCAGTAGAGGGTTTTGGACAGCTTGAGGACAGACTGCTCCTGTGTTGCATGGCCTTGTGTCCAAGGAGTTGTGACCCAGCTGGAAAGGGGCCCATAGGCAGGAGTCATGGCCAGTGTCTGTGTTTGATGCAGAGTACAGATTTCTAGCTGGGGCCACTACAGAAGGTTTGACTAGGTGTTCAAGGACCTGAGTTTCCCCGTTCCTGGCCAGACTGCAGGGGTTCGACCGGTCCTGACCAAGCACTTGGTGCCCCTCCTCCAGGTGTTTCCTGCCAATTCAGACCCCGAAACTCCTGTACTGAACCTCCTTCCTGAGCCTCAGGTGGCTCGCTTCATTCGTCTGCTGCCCCAGACCTGGCTCCAGGAAGGCTCACCTTGCCTCCGGGCAGAGATCCTGGCCTGCCCAGTGTCAGGTGAGTGTTGGGCAGAGGCTGTGTAGGCAGGTGCATCCTTATCAGGAACTCTCCCTTCACCCAGACCACCTCTTCCCCCATTCCACCAGACCCGAACAACTTACTCCCTGAGGCCCCTGCTGCGGTATCCACCGATCTGCTGGATTTCCGGCATCACGATTACAAGGCCATGAGGAAGGTCAGAGCACTCGTGCCCTCCTTTCCTAAACTCTACCCCATGCCTGTAATGGAACCACTCCTCTGACCTTCCCCTACCTCCCTGTCTGTTGTTGCCCCCACTGCCCCAGCCATCCCATGTTGCCCCCACAGCTCTGATAGTTATAAGTATGTCCATGGCCACAGGGTGTCTCAGCCTCTGGTCACTCTGTCCTGTGTCCTTCCTCCTCCCCCACCAGCTCATGAAGCAGGTGAACGAACAATGTCCCAACATCACGCGCATCTACAGTATCGGGAAGAGCCACCAGGGCCTGAAGCTGTATGTGATGGAGATGTCAGACCAGCCTGGGGAACATGAGCTGGGTACTGGCAGGGGTGGGCTGGGGAGGGGTCCCTCCCAGGGCAGGGTCTTGGTTGGAGGCACCCGTGAGTTACGCTGTGTGTCCCCTAGGAGAGCCTGAGGTACGCTACGTGGCCGGCATGCACGGGAATGAGGCCCTGGGACGGGAGCTGCTCCTGCTACTGATGCAGTTCTTGTGCCAGGAGTACCTACGGGGCGACCCTCGAGTGACCCGGCTGCTCACCGAGACACGCATCCACTTGCTGCCTTCCATGAACCCTGATGGCTATGAGACTGCCTACCGCCGGGTAGGCATGCTGGCCAGCTGGCACAGGAACTACCTTGCCCCTTCTGCTCTGGTGTCTGGAGCCTGCTTTGCTTGAACAAACCTCTCCCTTGATAGGGCTCGGAGCTGGTGGGCTGGGCAGAGGGCCGCTGGACCTACCAGGGCATTGATCTTAACCACAACTTCGCTGACCTCAACACCCCATTGTGGGAAGCAGAGGATGATGGGCTGGTACCCCATACCGTCCCCAATCATCACCTACCACTGCCTACTTACTACACCCTGCCCAATGCCACTGTGAGTTTTCTGGGGTGAGGAGGGGACCCAGAGGGGTGGACCATCTCCCACCCCTGTTGAGCTTCCCCTTCCCCTGCAGGTGGCTCCTGAGACATGGGCAGTTATTGACTGGATGAAGCGGATCCCCTTTGTGCTCAGTGCCAACCTGCATGGGGGTGAGCTTGTGGTGTCCTACCCATTTGACATGACTCGGACCCCATGGGCTGCCCGTGAACTCACACCCACAGCAGACGATGCTGTCTTCCGCTGGCTCAGCACCGTGTATGCTGGTACCAACCGGGTCATGCAGGACACAGATCGCCGGCCCTGCCACAGCCAGGACTTTACCCTGCATGGCAACGTCATCAATGGCGCCGACTGGCACACAGTGCCTGGGAGTATGTGTTCAGGGCATGAGCCAGCCCTGCCCCTGTTGCCCTGACCCCCCTCCTGCCGCCCACAACATGGTGTCAGCTCCCAGTTCCAAGTGTCTCCCAGAGGAGTGCACTGGGAGGGTGGGACCTCTAGTCTGCGCCTTCTGGTTCCCCAGGCATGAATGACTTCAGCTACCTACACACCAACTGCTTTGAGGTCACCGTGGAGCTGTCCTGTGACAAGTTCCCTCATGAGAACGAGCTGCCACAAGAGTGGGAGAACAATAAAGACGCCCTCCTCACCTACCTGGAGCAGGTGGGGGCCGAGGCTGCTGGGTGTCTCTGTTTAGGCTGCAGCTCCTGCCAGGGGCTGTCCGGGTGGGAGTCCAACTGGTGTGTGTCTTCCATGATGCCACAGGCCACACTTGACTCCCATCTGTCCCTGGAAAGTTAGAATGGGAAGACCAGTCAGCCTGCAAGGCAGCGTCAGATAGACATAGCTTGGGGGAAGTGGCCCCCACGGGGCATCCTAGAGCTTCTGTCCTCAGAAATGACATTGGGTAGGAGCAGCAGCTACCCTGGCATAGGGACCATAGGAACCGGGGCCCCTGAGCGTAACCAAGGGTTCTGGACCCTGGGCAGGCCCCAAGATGTAGGGGCTGGGGTTGTCTTCCCACTACTCCAGATGTGATTTAGCAGCTGGGATGGGATTTCCCAGAAGTGCTGTCACTTGGGAAGGTAGGAGACTGGCTCCTCCACGTGCTACAAGGGGAGCTGAGCCCCTCCTCCCACGGAAGACAACCACTCAAAAGCTTCCCACCCCCCGCCAGGTGCGCATGGGCATTGCGGGCATTGTGCGGGACAAGGACACAGAGCTCGGGATCGCGGATGCAGTCATCTCTGTGGACGGAATCAACCATGACGTCACCACGGGTGTGTAGGGGAGAGGGCGGAGGGAAGCGTGGGGGTTGGTGTTAGCCCAGTGGCCCTGACCTTGCCCTTCAATCTCCACAGCGTGGGGCGGAGATTACTGGCGCTTGCTGACCCCAGGGGACTATATGGTGACTGCCAGTGCTGAGGGCTACCACTCCGTGACCCGCAGCTGCCGGGTCACCTTTGAAGAGGGCCCTGTTCCCTGTAATTTCCAGCTTACCAAGACCCCCAAACAGAGACTGCGAGAGCTGCTGGCAGCAGGGGCTAAGCTGCCCCCGGACCTGCGCAGGCGCCTGGAGCGGCTGAGAGGACGCAGGAGAACTGAGAGCTCGGGCTGAAAGCGCCCCAGGACTTTGGGCAGGCTGGACCTGCCGGAACTGAAATGGAACAGAGGGGGACAAATCTGGGGAAGCGGGGTGCTCAGGCTCATTAAAGCTACTTGGCGCCTGTGCCAATCTTGCTGGCATCTCTATATTCCGGCCCCGCGCCCTAGGGCAGGCCTCAGCACACCTCCCCGGTCCCTGCTCTGCACACACACCTTGCAGACTCTTAGTTGACTTCTAGCCACATGATGTGGTGAGAGGATCTCCCTGGGCTCTTCAACCCAACGCTGGACGGAGGTCTCTGCCCCACAGCGGTTACAGGCTTCACTACAAGGCTGTTCGATTCTCTGAGTGCCTGTTCATTGCCCTGCCCAACCTCCCGGGGCTCCCAGCCAGAGAGTGGCAGGGCAGCACATTAGGGAGGAGCACAATGGAGACCCGCGTCAGTGTGCAGTGTGTTTGAGATCTGTCACTGGGAGGTGACCTGATAGAAGATCTTGAGGAAATCCTCTGTTAGGATGCAGTTCCTTCTACTGAGTGCAGGAACCCAGGCTGGGAGAAGCACAGACCAGGCCAGGTTACAGCACCCACTGATATACTATGGCTCAAGTCTGGGGCTGGGCCAGGCTGAGCCAGTTCATAAGACCCACTGGCAGACGTGAGAACCAGGATGGGGTATAGAACAGGCCGGGGTGGGGCACAACACCAGCCAGTTCATAGTAGAGCCAGGATTGGTGGCAGTCCAGGCTGGGCTAGGATGCAGCACCCACCAGCATGAGCTGGCTGTAAGGGCAAACCGGGCCACACCAGGTTGCAGCACATGCTGGTGAATGTCAAGGTGAGGCAAGACATTCCAGACTAGGCCGTGGCATCTACCAGCGTGTGTAAGACTCGGGGCGTGGTGAGCCAGGTAGGGTGGGTTACGAGGACTCCCCTGCTGGGCCACTCTTCCCGCTGGTGAGTATGAGACCTAGGACTGGGGCAGACTAGGTGGGGCAGGACTGCAAAACCCACTGGCCTGCATGTGAACTGGGTTGGGGGAGAACCAGTCTGGGCTTGTTAACCGTATCCACTGGTGTGTGCAGGAGCCATGGTGCGGGCTAATTTGGCTTTGCTATAGCATTGGCTAGCAGGTGCTGGGACTGGGGGCAAGTCCTGTCAGGCTAGATTGCAGACTCACCTAGAAAGTACAAGATTCAGGTCCCAGCGTGATGGCTTAGCGGCTAAAGTCCTAGCCTTGAACACAGCGGGGATTGCATATGGGTGCCGGTTCTAATCCCGGCAGCCCCACTTCCCATCCAGCTCCCTACTTGTGGCCTGGGAAAGCAGTCGAGGATGGCCCAAAGCCTTGGGACCCTGCACCTGCATGGGTTTCTCTTCTTGAATACAAAAGTTGGTTTTTACTATTTATTTTTTATTGAATTATTTCTTAAAAGATTTATTTATTTTTATTGGAACGTCAGATTTACAGAGAGAAGGAGAGAAGGAAACGTATTCTTTTCTGCTGATTCACTCTCCAAGCAGACGCAACAGTCCAAGCCAAGCTGATCCGAAGCTAGAAGCCAGGAGCTTCCTCCAGGTCTATCGTGTAGGGACAGGGTTCCAAGGCTTTGGGCCATCCTCAGCTGCCTTCCCAGGCCACAAGCTAGGAGCTGGAAGGAAAGTGGAGCAGCCAGGACATGAACCAGTGCTCCTATGGGATCCCAGTATATTGCAAGGCAAGGACTTTAGCCACTAGCCTACTGCACCGGGCCCATGATTTATTTATTTTTATTGGAAATACAGATTTATTAAAAAAAATAAATAAAAGCACATACAAAAAATGCAGATTTACAGAGAAAGAGATACAGAGGGAAAGATCTTCCATCTGCTGGTTCACTGCCCAAGTGGTTGCAATGGCCACAGCTGAGTCAATCCAAAGCCAGGAGCCAGGGACTTCCTCCAGGTCTCTCGTGTGGGTGCAGTAGCCTAAGGCTTTGGGTTGTCCTCTCCTGCTTTCCCAGTCCACAAGCATGGAGTTGGATGGGAAGCAGGGACTCAAACTGGTGCCCATAGAAGATATTGGTGCCACAGGCAGAGGATTAGCTTGCTATGCACCACACCAGCCCCAATAAAATACTCTAAAGAATGTGAGGAAAGGACACCTTTTCCTGTTTGGCACAAAGCTATCGCATGTGCTGGGTTTGAGATGTAACCCACTGGAGCTGGGACCTGTGAAGAAGACAGAAGCGGTCTTCAGCTTGTGAGACAGCGTCTGAGGGGTGCAGGCAGCTTGGAGGAGGAGCCCACCCAGCCGTCGCTCCCAAGGTCTGTGTGCTGGAGGAAGCGGGGAGGGGGACAGGGTGGAGGCTGGGACCGCACGAGCTCACTCCGGCTGCGCTCTTTAGCCAGGGGTCCTTCAGGTACCACTGTGTGAGAAGGGAGCTGGGGTACCGAAATCGGGGCTCATTGGAGACTCGTCAGTGAGGGGGGCTTGTCAATAGGGGGGTTCTCAGTGAGGGGGACTCCCCAGTGTGGGAGGGGCCTCTTCAGTGAGGGGGGGCTCCTCAGTGTGGGGGGCTCATCAGTACTGGGGTTGTTAGTGCACCAGTGACAAAGGTGTTCAGCCTCCGGTTTTTCTAGCGCTGCCTCTGCTCTGCCCCGCCTCCTTTCCTGAAACTCCAACAAAGCTGAAGGCTCTCTCTTTCAATCAACATTTTTTTTTTTAAGATTCATTTATTTATATTGGAAAGGCAGATATACAGAGAGGAGGAGAGGCAGAGGGGAAGATCTTCCATCTGATGGTTCACTCCCCAAGTGGCTGCAATGGCTGGAGTTGAGCCAATCCAAAGCAAGGAGCCAGGAGTTTCTTCCAGGTCTCCCACGCGGATGCAGGGTCCCAACGCTTTGGACCATCCTCAACTGCTTTCCCAGGCCACAGGTAGGAGCCGGATGGCAAGCGGGATTGCCAGGATTAGAACCAGTGCCCAGATGGGATCCTGGTACATTCAAGGCGAGGACTTTAACCGCTATGCTATTGCACTGGGCCCTCAATCAACATTTTTAAAGGATTTTTATTTAGGAACTAACATGGTGGCACAAGTGGCTTAAGCAGGTATTACACTGGTGCAGATCCTGGCTCCTCCACTTGCGATCCAGCTCCCTGCTCATGTACCTGGGAAAGCAACACAGTGCTGAACCAAGTGCTTGGGCCCATAAACCCACATGGGAGATCCAGAAGAGGCTCTGGGTTTCTGTTTTCAGCCTGGTCCAGCTCTGGCTGTTGTGGCCATTTGGGCAGAGAACCCGTCAGTGGCTGGAAGATCCTTCTCTCTGCTTCTCCCTCTTTCTCTGTAACTCTACCTTTCAAATAAACAAGCCATACACACACACACACACACACACACTCTTACACACAAAACTTTTACTTATTTGGGATCTGAGCCAGGCACTCTGACATGGGATCTGGCGTCCCAGCTGGAGCCCTCATGGTCAGGCCACACACCCGCCACAAGACTCCTGATTGATTTTGCAGTTTGATTTCTCTCTGTAGAGGCTTGGCCATTTCAGATTATTCCATTGCCGAGTCCAGGGGCTCCTCCCTTTGACTGGTCAGACTATCCACTGGGTTTTTGATTTGTTAGGGTATTTTTCAATCCTAAAAAAACCTATCTGGGTTCCTTTCTTATTTCTTTGCTAAGGTCAATGTTTTCCATTCATCTTAAGCATATTCACAGTGTTGAGGGGTCAGCATGCCTGGACCACTGTCCCTGCTGGTTGATTCTGTCATCTAGGCCAGTAGATGCTGAAGTATATTATTTCATTTGGTCTGAAAGTTTCCTGGTTTGGGGCATGACAGGTGATTTAGGATTACAGCATAGTTGTATTAAGTCTTAAGACTCCAGGTCTTACTTGACACTTTTATTTTTATTTATTTATTGTTATTAGAAAAGCAGATTTACAGAAGGAAGAAGAGAGAAAGTTGTTCCATCTGCTGATTCACTCCCCAAATGGCCATAACAGTCGGAGCTGAGCTGATCTAAAGCCAGAAACTGGGAGCCTCTTCAGGTCTCCCATGTGGGTACAAGATCCCAAGGACTTGGGCCATCCTCTACTGCTTTCCCAGGCCATTAGCATAGCAGGGAGCTGGATAGGAAGTGGAGCAGCCACGACATGAATACACCCATATGGGACCCCAGCTCTCAAAAAAAAAAAAAAAAAAACGTGGAGGGTTAGCCAATTGAACTATTGTGTTGGCCCCAATTTAGAGCTTTCTGAATTGGCTTTTCTCCGACACCATTCAGAATCAGGTTGGGTGGGGCAGCAGCGCAGGTAGGTAAAGGTGGTGATGCCTGACCTTTGTTGACACCTGGAGAGTGAGGCTCGGGGATTCTTCCAGGCTCTCTGAGTGTAGTGCAGAGGAAGACCTCAGTGTGTGTGGATCTTGGCAGGAAAGGTCCTGTGCCACCTCCTGCAGACTGTGTCACTGTTACTGTGAGCAGCACTTGTCCATTGCCCATCGCTTTGCAACCAGGAGCTTGGGGCGGCACAGGCAGGAGCAGGCTGGGATGGCTGGTGGCCACAGCCCCAAGGAGATTGGAGGTGGAGCAGTTGGAACTCGAACTAGCACCCTAATGGAATGCTGGCACTGCAGTGGAGGCTCTACGTGCTATACCTCTGTTTTATTTTCACCTTCTGCTCCCACACTGTCAGCTTCCTACTTCCTTGCCTTTCTCGCTCACTGGACTCGGAATTGTGTGCCCTGGACTGCCCTTTGCTGCATCACCCTTTTTATGCAGGAGGTGCCATGCTTCACCCAGCCCTGGCAGCCGCAACCAACACACTGGTTGGCCTGGAGTAACAAAGCCATGTGCTTGCTGCCAGGAGGGTCCTCAAAGAACAGTACTCCCTGAAGAGCATGTGCTTGCCCAGCCCTTTCCCCTGTCCTATCCCCTCCTCCTCCAAGGAGCACTTTGATGTGCTCCTGATGTCTGGGTTTGCTTGTAGGGAAGCCCACCTAACCTCACAAGCTTGGGTAAGCGCTGAAGGACCATGGCCCTGGTGGCAAGGCAGCAGCCTCAGCTTCTGGGCTGTGTGGGAGACAGAGGAGCCTTGCAGGGGTTCACTCTCCCGTGTGCTAGACACTCCTTTTGCAAACTCCCGCCCGTGTGGGCACGCATACTTTGAAGCGCTCTCTCTGACACCTTGTGCTGCCAAGGGGAAGTGGTTTTGGAGAAATTCTGTTGACCTTGAGGCTTAATGGCAGGTTTCTTGGTTTCAGATGGAACCAAGAGAGGGGATGTCCCTGTCTTCCTAAACCAGCAAGCAGTCAGGGAGATGCTTGTTTAGCCAACTCTTGGCACCTGCTCCTGAGGCCTGGTGTGACCTTGGGGAACTGCTAGGCTCTGTCCAGCCAGGGCAGCGCTGCAGGCCTGCCAGGCCTGGGTCTGCTCAGCGGCCATCCGCCGCGTCCCACTGGCAGCCGCCGTTTGTTTTGGCAAGAGCAGCTCTCGGCCCAGTTCCAGGAAGGCTCCTTGGGAAGCTGCCCAGATAAACCAGTCCTTTGCCACTGTAGTCAAAACTGGTCTGGCCCTGGGTCAGTGCCAGCCCTGAAAGGAGCTGGCTCCTCCAGTCCCCACCCGAAGGTGGATTGAGTGCTGGGTGAGCAGGTCAGGGCATGAAGAGGTAGGGAGAGGGCAGCCCGGGTGTTGGGTAGAGCCTGGCTAGGGGGCTTTTTTCCTTTCTAAATTAAACATTTATTTATTTTTGTTGGAAAGTCAGATCCACAGAGAGGAGAGACAAAAAGAAACGCCTTCCCTCCACTGATCACTCCACAAGTGGCTGCAATGGCTCAAGCTGAGCCAATCTGATTCCAGGAGCCAAGAGCTTCTTGTGGGTCTCCCACTTGGGTGCAGGGTCCCAAGGCTTTGGGTCATCCCCTGGTGCTTTCCCAAGGCACAAGCAGAGGGCTGGATGGGAAGTAGAGCAGCTGGGACATGAACTGGCACCCAAACGGGATCCTGCTGTGTGCAAGGTGAGGGCTTTAGGCACTATGCTACAGTGCTGGGCCCCAAGGCGCTTTTTTGGTTTTGTTTTGTAGCGCTTTGGAAAGCAGACTCAGGCGAGCTACCTGGAGCCCTGGCAGCCTAACTGGAGCAATCCGTGGCTCAAGCCAAGGGTGAATTGAGGGCAGCTTTCACAGCCCAGTTGGCAGGGCAGAGGGCAGGAAAGGCAAGATGCTCATGTGCTGGGCCCCAAGGAATGACAGAGCTGTTATTTGAGAGCGTTTTCCCTTCCATTCAATGATGCTTGGATGCTTCCCACTCAAGGAATTGGTCCAAAGGAACATGCGTAGAGTCTTGTAGCTCTTGTGGCCATTACTGCCCCACTGGGGAACCTCTTCTGCCTCTTTAAAGTCACAAACTCACTTCCATTCTATCTGCAGTGGAGAGAGGGAACCCCTCAGCCCGCCCTCCCAATGTTCCTGTTGCTCCCACACCCAGCACCCACTGACCTGGCCAGGCTAGGGGTGGTCACTCTGCTTGGTAGGTCACAAAGCCTACCAAGGTGGCTTTGGATGCCTTGACCCTGGGAAAGTGAACGGGGGTGGGGGTGGACAGATGACTCATGAGAGCTAGCCTGGAGCTAGAGTTCAGCGGGGAGAGGGGTGTTCCTACGCTATGGCAGAGACCAGCGCAGTAGGCCACAGTACCCAGGCGGTCTGTGGGTCTCTCGGTTTTGCTTTCAGAAACCTAGCTTCCCAGGGGGAGGAGAGAGGGGTGAGGGCTTTCTGCAAGGCTGGGAGAGAGAGAAAGAGGCAGAGAACAGGATTATCTGTTAGCAACTGTCATACCCTGTCAGAAAGATGCAGACAAACTTACATACTTAGGCAGTTAAAGTCACGGTTTGCAATCTGACAAAGAGGAGGGTCTTTGTCATAGTGCTGAAGACACTGCTGGGGACACCTGGAAAACATCACCCTGCTTGTATTCCAGTCTGGGCTCATTTCCCATTCCAGCTCCCTGTAATAATGCATGCTCTTGGGAACAGCAAGTGGGTTTGCAAGCCCGGGTTCCTACCACCCAGGACTGTGGGTCTGCTGGCAATGCAGCACCATCATCCTGGGCTGTAGGGAAGGCAGAGGAGGCGTTGGCTGATGATGTGTGGGTGAGGTGGGTTGTTTCTGACTCCTGGTGTCAGCTTGGATCACTCCCAGCTGTTGTGTTCGGGGAGTGAGCCAGTGGATGAGAGCTCTCCGTCTCCCTGCCTTTAAAAGAAATAAATGAATAAAGGAATGAATGGATAAACACACATTTGAAAGATTTGAAAAGCAGGGTTCCAGAGAGAGGCAAAGGGAGAGAGAATTTCCATTTGCTGTTTCATTCCCCGCACAGCTGCAACTACTGGGGCTAACCCAGGCTGACACCAGGAGCCTGGAGCTCCATCTGGGTCTCCCACATGGATGACAGGGACCCAAGCACCTGGCCATCTTGTGCTGCCTTGCCAGGTGCCTGAGCAGGGAGCTGGATGGGGAGTGGAACAGCCAGGACTCCTGGTACCTGTGTTCATGGGAGATGTCAGCATTGCCAGTGTTGCTGGTGATGGCTTCAACTGTCACTTCATCAGTTTTCTTCATAGGATTAGCCTGTGAGCGACCACACCAGCCCCTTTTGTTGAGCTTTCCAGCCCCAACAAGACAATTAAAAAAAAATATTTACTTACGTTTACTGCAAAGTCAGCTATATATATAGAGAGAGGAGGAGAAACAGAGAGGAAGATCTTCCGTCTGATGATTTACTCCCTAAGTAACCGCAACAGCTGGAGCTGTGCCAATCTGAAGCCAGGAGCCAGAAATTTCCTCTAGGTCTCCCACACGGGTGCAGGATCCCAAAGCATTGGGTCATCCTCAACTGCTTTCCCAGGCCACAAGCAGGGAGCTGGATGGGAAGTGGAGCTGCTGGGATTAGAACCGGTGCCCATATGGGATCCCGGGAGTTCAAGGGGAGGACTTTACCCACTAGGCCACACCGCCGGGCCCCTGCTTGTCTATCTTTAAAAGCATGGTGCTTTATTAGATGTCTGGTTTGATCTACAGCCCACCTGGAATTGTGTGTGTGTGTGTGTGTGTGTGTGTGTGTGTGTGTGTGTGTGTGTGTGTGTGTACATGCAAAGGAGAGGGCAGTATAGCTTCCAGTAGCAGCTTTGCTCTGCTTTTCCCAGGAGTAGGGTTGTGGGACCATGGAGGTCAGATGTCACATCTCATTGTATTGCTGTCAGCACCTCACCCAGCCGGGGAGCCAGGGTGTGACCACTGTTCATGCCCATATCCAGGATGAATGAGCCCTCTAACGGGCTCAGCCTGGAGGGCCCTGGGCAGTGCTGGGAGCTGAATGTGGGGGGCACTGGGTGGGTGGTGACCAGCTCTAAGAAGCTTGCCTCTTTCCCTCACTGATTCTGAGGCAGGTGAACCCAGAGATGCCTACGTCAGGGGAGGGGGACTGGGAGGCTGCCCTGGGAGCCACCGGCAGCCCTGCCATCCCATGATGGGTGGTAGCTGTGGCCTGCTTGAGGCTTCATATCGCTTAGTCCCTCTCTACATTTTGGAAAGTACTGGATGTGCTCTGTCCTGTTTCCCAGCAGCATTTTCCTGGCTGCAGCATTAAGTCCTGGGTGGCCAAATTGTGGCCTTGGTCCAGTTCCTGGGGTGGGGTCTGCCGGGGGCCGGGAGGGGGGGAGGTAGGAGAGGGCGTTCAGACCTGCTAGCTTGCTCTGCTTTTCCCAGCCTAGGACCTGAGAGCCAATGGAAGCGAGAAAGGATAGCTCAGTGCAGCCCCTGGACTGTCTAAAGACTGCCTGGGGGGCACAGTTGGCAGCTCCCCTGTGTCCCCCCACCCCAGAGCTGCAGAACCGCTTAGAAAGGTAGACTCACAAAATGTGATGTTACAAAAACAAACAAAAAACAGACCCACACCAAGAAAGCAGGCACCTGCATCTGCTTTATTGTTGCTTGCTCCAAAATTAGCAGAATATGAAGCCCCCCTCCCTAGGCAGGGGGCAGTGGGGCCTTGGGCACCAGAATCCGTGGGACACCACCACTCCCTGGGGAGTGGGAGACCCCAGATGCAGGAGGGCTGACACCTGCTCTTCCGTATCCTCCATGCCCCCCTGGGCCCTCAGGAGGTGTGAGGCGGTGAGCAGAGGTGCACAGGGCCTGAGGGGTGGAAGGGACAGCCACAGGGCCGAGCAGTTGTCACATGCTCCATGGGAGCTTGGGCCCCAGGGAAGCTGGGAAGCTTGGCCAGGGGAGATGGGTCAGATGCAAGCAGGACCTTTCACGGTCACCTCTCCCTGAGCTGTCCTCTTCCCCACATCCCCTCGCCACCACCACCACCCCTGGCCTGCACACTTCCGACCCGCCTCCCCAGTGCTCTCTGGCCGAGAGCATTGTCAGCACAGTGTGTGCTCTGGACCTGCCCCAAGACAGGGAGGTGACAGAAGCCTGGGGGTATCACAGGGACCTGGAGCTCGGGCAGCAGGGTCTCTCCCCTGCCCTGGCACTCCAGGGGTCGAGGTCTGTCTGCAGCCACCACCCTGGATTTATCCATGATGCCATCCACGGCAATGCAAATCTGAGGTCTGGGCTCAGTGTGGTCAACACCTGCAGTCCTGGTGGAGGAGGAGAGAGGAAGGAAGAGGGGGAAGAAGATCCTGGAGGAAGGCTGGCTACCAGGGGCCAGTGGGGGCAGGGAGGTGGGCTATGTGTGGTCCACAGCTGTCCAGGTGGGCCCTGATTGGGGAGACCCTGGACCCAGCTCCCCATCGTTGCCATGGGCAGCCCAGGCCAAGGCTGGAGAAACAAGAAGCCATGCTGAGACCTACCGTGGTTAGGAATATGCCAGACCCTGGAGCCCCCGGGCTGGAGAGTGGAACTTGTCAGAATCTTCAAAAGGCTGGTCTGCAGAATGGTAGGGAGAAAGGAGCTGTGAGCCCCATGCAGCCTGGCCCTCTCCAGGTTGGGACAGCACGGGGGGCTGACGCCATCAGTACTCCAGCCCTGTGGCTCAGCCACGATTTGGGCTCCCCTGCCCAGGCCTGTGTCCTTCCAAGGGCTGGTGGCAAGGTGGCAGCAGCCTGCCAAGCAGGGGAGGGCGGGGAAGGGGCCAGACCCCAGGAGTCCTGACATCTGTGTGGGCAGCAGATGCAGACCGTGGGCCTCCAGACACACTTGTGTGAAAACAAATGGTCCACAACTGGAAACGGGGCAGAACAGAAGTGTGTCCTCCCCAAGGGTAAGGCAGCTGTCCTCCGCAACCCGAGGTCTGTGCCTGGGCTTTGTGAGGCGGGCGCCAACGTGCAGGAGGCTGATGCACAGCAGTTGCTAGCCCCAGGAGGTAGGTTTTGTTTTAAAGATGTTATTTATTTTGCTTGAAAGTCAGAGTTAGAGAAAGAGGGAGGGAGAAACAGAGAGGCCTTCTATCTACTGGTTTACTCTGCAAATGGCCACATGGCCAGAACTGAGCTAATCTGAGGCCAGGAGGCAGGAGCTTCTTCCAGGTCTCTCTTGGGTGCCCAACGTCTTGGGCCATCTGTTGCTACTTTCCCAGGGACTTAAGTAGGGAACCAGGTGGGAAGTGGAGCACGCGGGGCTTGAACCAACGCCCATGTGGGCTGTTGGCACCACTGCCCTTGCCCCCAGCTGTGTGCTCTGTATTCTGGCCTTCCGGAGCTCCTAGCTCCAGTGCCACACAGTCTCCTTACCAATGCTCTTCCTCCTGGAACAGCTCAGACATGAACAAGTAAAATCCTGGGCCTGTATCTGGGCGTGTTCTGTCTAAAACACTTGGCTAGCAGGCCCTAACATCCCTACCTTCACTGCTCACTCCCCTTATCCCAAGGCTCCTTTTATAGGGGGCATTCCTCCTTGCCCTTCTTCAAACCCCACCGGGGCTGCAGGAGTGGTTCCTGCAGGCAGTGTACGCAGAGCAGGGCACAGCCTGGAACTCAAGCTCCTGGGCTGTGCTGCGCTGCTCCCTGTGCCCCCAGGGCCAGTTGCTCGGTCTCTGCTCCTTGTCATCCTTAGCTGTCCTCCCAGATCCCAGACTAGCTTCATTACCCTTCATTCTCCTGACCCCAATTTGTTGCTCGTGCAGCCCCTAAGAAACAGCAATACCAGGGCCCGGCGCGGTGGCGCAAGTGGTTAAAGGTCCTCGCCTTGCACGCCCAGGATCCCATATGGGCGCCGGTTCTAATCCCGGCAGCCCCGCTTCCCTTCCAGCTCCCTGCCTGTGGCCCGGGAAAGCAGTCGAGGACAGCCCAAAGCTTTGGGACCCTGCACCCGTGTAGGAGACCCGGAAGAGGCTCCTGGCTTCGGATTGGCATAGTATCAGCCCGTTGCGCTCACTTGGGGAGTGAATCATCAGACGGAAGATCTTCCTCTCTGTCTCTCCTCTCTGTATATCCGCCTTTCCAATGAAAAAGTAATAAAAATAAAATCTTAAAAAAAAAAGAAACAGCAATACCAGCTATTAGGACTGAGTTCCAGGGAGACCTGGCTTCTTGGCTCCTGGTTTCAGGCCCCAGTCTGGCCAGGGGCTGATGTGGCCATTGGGGGGAGTGACCTAGTGGGTGAAAGCTCTCTGTCAAATAAGCTTGTAGAAAGTGGTATTTAAAAAATCTGTCTTAGACTAATTCAACCACATTGCTTGGACAGGTGCTGTGTGCCAGGCACCCAAACACCCGTGAGCCCCTGGGGGAAGACCCCTCTCAGTCAGCTCCACTGACAGTCATCTCTGCTAAACAGCGCCTTTCCCATCCACTCTGCCTTTCCCACCTGTGTGCAGGCGGGAATGCTCTGCCCCACAGCAGCCAGCCTGGAAAGGCAGGTGCAGTGAGCTGGTCCCAGCCTCTTCAACGTGTGTGTGCTGCCCTCTAGTGAACATATGGTGCAGGCGCGCAGACCGCAAGGTTGCCTCCAGACCTTGTCCAACCTGGGACCTGCGCCTTGGGCGGGGTATCCAGGGTGGTGACCACCCTGCTTGCTGGGGCTCAGGGAAGTGCAGTCCAGCTGGAACCTGCTAAGCCTTTTGCTGGGCATCCTCCAGGAAGAACTGATCGACCAGCGTGAGCGGCAGGTAAGCAAACAGTAGTTAGCTGGCCTCACGTGGTGAGCAAGCATGGACCACTCACCTGGAAGCACCTCTCCGTGGGCTCTGGGGCAGGCCTGGGCTGGGGAACTGGGTGGGCGCAGCACGGGGGCGAAGGCGCTCCTCTGTTTGACGGCGGAGATCATGTTGACAGGCGAGAAGGAGAAGACGCTGGTGGTGGGGGCGGTGGCCGGGAGGGACATGGAGGAGGCAGCCGCCAGCGGGGGGCTAGAGGGCATGACTCCGGGTCGGGGCGGGGAGGGGCAGGTGTAGCAGGGAAGGCGGTGGGAGACACAACAGGGAGACGGCACCAGAGTGAGCAGCGGCTTGGGGCCCCTGGGGAGGGGCTGCTGACCAGGCACCAGACTCTGATCCCCCACTAGAGCAGGCTGCGGGGCTGGGGCTGGCCTGGAGCCCTGGGAGTCCTGGGCCAGTCTTTGTCTTCATGGGGGGACCCTTTCCCAGGGCAGAGAGGATGACTAGGGCATCCCGGGAAGGCAGAGTGGCAAGAGGGGTGTGTGTGTGTGTGTGTGTGTGTGTGTGTGTGTGTGTGTGTGTGAGCATTCCCACTACAGCCCCCTGGGACTGGGAGGTGCCTAGATACACAATGAGCCCTGGAGTGCCAGAGATAACCTGGCTAGTCAGGGGTCCCAGAGGAGCTAGAGCAAGCAGCCCGGGATGACATTTGGGGTGCATAGGGCACGCAGCATCCTAACTTCCCCTGTAGAGAGCGGTTCCTCTGCCCCTTTCCCTTCCGTGTCAGTTTAACACGGGTCCCTGTGGTCTCAGCCTGGGCCCTGGATATTTTCCCCCTGTTGCCCCATGGGTTATGTTGAAAGGAAAGGGCAGGGACCTCTCTCTTCTGATGGCCAGGCCATATGGGAACTGGGGGCTCAGAGCCTCCCTGCTTCAGGCCCCATCTTTCAGCACCCACCTCTGGACCCACTTTCTCGGCCCTCTCTTCTAAGTGCAGCTGGGTGCTGTTCCCTCTGCAGGCACAGGGCGGGGCCGGGGTGGGATGCAAGTAGCTTCCTTGGACATCAGCCTTATGGGTCACCCTCTCCTTGATGGCCATGCTTACTGCTGCCCAAGAGGCCCATGCACCCCGCGGTTAGCTGCCCCCACTAGTGAGCACCCACTAGCAGGGCTAGCCCACTGGTTCCCCAGTTTGTCTAACCCTCTATGCACTGTAGGATACTGGCACCTGCCAACACCCTTAGCCAGAGGACGCTACAGGTCCCACCCGGCCGAGAAATAACGAGTTCAGGGAATTCTAGCCACTTGCTGAGTGTCGGACAGCTCCTCATCTGGACACTCATACTCGGAATGCAGGCGGGGGAGTTCTGTCCTCCCATTGCCCGCCAGGCCTCTCCAGAGCCCGGAGTTCCTCCAGGCCTCCACCAGGGGCCGCCATCCTCTGCCCAAAGTTCTGGCAGAAGCCAGCCAAGTGGGGGAGGGGGGGGATCCCTTTCCTTCTGCCAGTTTGTAGTAGGATCTTCCTACAGTAAAAGTCAGCTTCAGGGGGGAACCGAGCGCTGGGAGCTAAAGGTACAATCACTCTGGCCCCAGGCTCTCCCTGGGTAGAGTTGAGATCCAATATCCGCCAGGGGTCACCCACAGGGAGGACCGGGCACGTTTCCGGGCAAGGGTAGAGTTGACCTCCCGGGTTAGGGCTGAGCCCCTCTGTGCTATCCCCGGTCCGGCCCTGGGTCTCCTCCACCCACCACAGGCAGGGGACACTCACTGGCGAAGGGTGATGTGGCCGTGGAGCCGTTGAGGAAGCTGGGGGACCCGGGCACTCCAAGGCCAGCCACACCCGGCGCGCTGTAACCCAGGCCAGCCCCGAGGGCGCCGCCGTAGCCACCCTGCTGCGAACCGGGGCTAGGCGCAAAGCCCCGCGGGGACGCACTGCCGCAGCTGCGCGCGTAGCCTGCGGGGAGAGCCGCGGTCAGGGCCGGGGCTGCGTCCACAGGACAGCGCGCAGGCGGCGGCGGCACGCACCGGGCTCGGCTCCCGGCGTGGCGTCGCCCACGGCGATGGCCAGCGGGCTGCTGAAGGCGTTGATGCCCACTACGGCGGGGTGTGGGTGGCTCGGGGCCAGGGAGCCGAGCGGCGCGGGCGCGCGCGGGGTGCTGTACAGGGCTTCAGCCACGTCGGCTGCGCGCTTTAGCAGGAGCTCCTGCGAAGACAGAAGCCGGCCAAGGTGCGGGCAGCTGGCTGCAGGGGCCAGGTGAGAAAAAGCCCGTAGGGTCGGAGGCAGCATGGGGCTATACCTGGTTACTGCCCGGCACTCCGTACAGCGCCTCTGCCAAGTCTGCCGCCCGCTTCAGAAGCACTTCCTGGGGAGGGGAGGAGAGGAGAGGAGACGGCGGGACCGAGGAGCAGCCCCTGCGGGCGGTGGGCCCTTCCTTACTCCACCCCATCCCGCCCCTCCAAGTACCTTGGGCAACCTCTCCGGGTCCCCGGGGTGTCTAGGGATGACCTTCTGCAACCTCTGGAAGCCGTAGTCGATGGTAGGCTCGTTTAGGGCTGGAGGGAGGAGCAGCGGCGGGGTTGGGGCGCGCCCCTTCCCCACGTAGCTTGGACGTAGACACCCGGCCCCTCTCCGCTGCATCGAGCCCAGACCACGGCCGGCAAACCCGCCCAGCCAGTGAGTTCAGGAGAGGGTCCCCCGCGCCTTCCACGCACGCTTACTGCGCCAGGCTCCCGGCCAGGCGCGAAGCATCAGCGCCCACACAGCGCAATCCCATTTGCAAGCAGAAAAGACAGCTAGGAAATAGGGCGTGGTTATTAGCGTCTGTGCTCCCAGGGGTGGGACTGGGGAACAAGTTTTCTGGTTGTATCTGGTTCCATCTGCAGGTCTCAAATGAGCAGTACCTTCCGGTCAGCTTGCACGCAACTCACGCCCCCAATCTCCTAAGTCCCCGGGGGAGGAGGAGTCCACAAGGCTCCCCTAACCCAAGCCCTTCTCCTCACGCCCCTTCCTCCTCCTCCTCTTCTTTTTCCCCCCGCCCCGCTCAGGGTAGCCTGACATCGACCTGGAACACTACACGCACTTTCCCCATCTCCGACTCCAGATGTAGTCATTTTCGGTTTTTCTCTCCCCCAGCATAAAGCACTTATTTCCGGTCTTGTGCCACCTGCTATTTCTTCTCCCAGGAGGTCCTACCTTCCCCGGGTCTAACTGTCTCTCCTGGCTCAACTTGGTGTGCTCCTGCGGACTCTCCGCCCTGCCCTGCGCTCTGGCCTCGGCTCCTGCTCAGCCTCTCCCGATTAAACCCAAGCGCCCCGAGGGTCACCAGGGGGTGCGTGTATTGTGCAGCCCAGCCAGCACCCGTTCCTGATGGGGATGGGGATAAAGAGCGGGGTTGATAGCGACGATCCTGCCAGGGGCCAGCCAGAGCAGGCATGGAGGATTACGATCCAGGAACCCCCACATTCAATGTTCACTCTGGCATCGTGCATGTGTGCAGGTGTGCACGTGGCCCAGGCATGTTCTTGGGAGCTGGGAGGGCCTTTTCCTCCTGGAGCAAGGGGGTGGGTGGGTGTGGACTGCGGTGAGGTAGAGATTGTCACAGAAGGTCCCGCATCAGGAGGGATGGGAGGTGGGAGGGCTGGGGGCGTGGCCCCACTGCTGTCAGTTCCCCCCTGCCGCCTGACTCCTTACCTGTGTAGACGAAGCGACCCGGGGCTCCCTTGCAAAACTGCTTGGACTTGTAGGAGAGGGTCACCTCCACCACCCCGGGGATGTGCCGCGGGGGCGTCTGTACCCGGATGGCATGGGGCGTGATGAGCTGCGAGGAGGCGAGAGAGGAGGCCTGCAGGTCCCATCCCAGCAAGAGGGAGGGTCCTGTCCCCAGCCCTGCAGGGAGACTCAAGAGGGGGAGCCCACCTCACTCCAAACAAGCACATTTCCGAATACGACCTGCAACCCATCAAAGAAGTTGTCGCCTATGACAATGACCGTGGCGCCGCCCGTGGTCCAGCCTTCCCCGGGGCTGATGGCCTTGATGCAAGGGGTGGCAGCTGGGGAGCAGGAGGGGACCCGGGTGAGGGGACCACGTCCAGCCAGGTGAGGCTGGCCAGGTTCTGGGACAACCCGCGGAGCCAGGTGTAGGGGGATCATCCTGACCTTCAGAAGGGTCCAGGCGGCGGGCCCTGCGGCCGTGCTTGGAGTTGTTGTGCACGAACATGTTGTCTGACACAGCCAGGACGTGTCCATCCACACTCACTGTTGTGGACACCACCACCTGCCCGAAGAGCCACAGCCAGCCTGATGGGGGTCCTGAGAGGGAACTGTGCTGGGGAACTAACAACTTGAGTCCTGCACCCAAGCTGATGGAAGGGGGTGGGACATGGCTGGATCAGGTGACATCCCCAGCTGAACTGACTGCCCCCACTCCCACCCCAGGAACCCTGAGAAAACTCTGGCACTCTGGCTGTCCAGGTTGAGTGACCGTGGCGCCTGCATGCCCAGGAGCACCAGGCTGACAGCTCCCCAGGCTAGATCTAAGAAAAGGGGTGGGTGGGCTGGGGTGGGGGGGAGGGTGAGGATAATATTAGTTAGAAAAACTGTCAGCAGAAGGCCCCCCCCACCCATCCTGGGAGGAAGCAGGGGCTGCCATCTCCCACTACCCTGGTCCTGGGAGGGGTGTGCAGGCTGAAGATGTGCTAAGGGCAGCTGCTCTCGGCTTCACACTATGCAAATTACCTGGGTCGTTAATCATGTAAAAATGTCACAATTAGCATCTTCTTAAGTGGGATTCTAATGAAGCCTCCCTTGGCAGCCAGCAGAAGTTGAGACGGAGCTGCCCCGCCCCCAGCTGGCGCCCGGCCCAGAGACCTACCGCGGAGCAGAGATGTACTGTCCAGGTTGGGTCATGGCCTCCACTCCGCTTCCTGCCACTCTCATGGGTTGGATTGGGTTGGGGCGGGACGGAGGGGAACATCCTCTCTCCAAACCCACCTGGAAGCGGCGCATGTCTCGGGGGTTTCCTGCATTCTTCAGACAGTTCTGGTTGCACTTGAGGAAGAACTTGAGGAAGAACCTGAAACAGTGTGGTCGGTGGGCTCGGGGTGGGCTGGGACTCCAGAGACAGAGGAAAGTGCAGCTGCTCTGGTCCATGCCCTCCCTCCCAGTATAGCCATTTATCTACCATACAGGTGCACCCCCATGATGCTTTGTGTGTATAGGCGCCTGATATCTCACCAAATGGACCTACTGCTATGACTACTGTAAGATCCCTCCTGCTCACACACACACTCAGGATACCAACCACATGGTGGGCTTTCTCCTCACAGTGTACACTCATCATACATCGATGTCCACCATATATAATTACAAGTTGTTTCCATCACCTCTCCATCCAGCAAATGCACTTACTCCTGTGTATCCGCTGTAGTATTCACCTACCACATATGCAGTATATTGCATCTCCCCCCGCACCCCAGCTCTCACACAGCTCGCAATGGACCCATCCAAAACAGCATCTCCAAGACAGACGCTGGATTTGTCTTATGTTCTATTACAAAAACCAGCCATCACACATGCATACACGACGTACCCCATACCAGGTCTACACCCATCCCACATACGGTCTAGACTCATTGCGGGCAGTGAGTCCAACACATCCAACACAGTTATGTGCACAAACGGGAGTGTGGAGCACTTAGAGTGCATGCGTTAACACACCATGGCAGGCTGTACACGATCACTTGGAATACAGCTACTGCAAACACTGAAAGGCTATCTCACAGGACAGACTCTCTCTTTTCAGGCCATGTGGCCATCACCCACATTGCAAACACCTAATTACACAGCCAGCCTACCCAGTGCTTACAGCAGGGGCTTCTGTCGGCCTTTCCACATATGACCATGATGAGGCTGGCTCCTGAGAGACCTCCAAGCACTTGGTCCTTCATGTTCTTTTGGCAGGTGGCAGGGGCTGGCCCACCCATCAAGAAGGCAGCCGTGGACAATCTGTTAGCTTCTGTACTCTTAATAAGCCTAGAACAGGAGCAGTATCTGTCCTAGCTCCTGTGGGGACTTGGGCATCCAAGGAGATAGCCTTTATAAACTGTAGAGTGCAGGGCTAGTCTGCCTGGTGGGGTGGGGCAGGGGCAGGTGATTCTGGCAGGTGCCACAGCTGCCCAAGATGCTGCCTGAACTCTGCTCTCAGCTTCCTTATTGTACCCTCACCCCTTTGGGAGTTATTTTTAGCATGCTATGTGCCACATAAGGGTCCCAAGCCAGGGAGTGGACCCTTGACTCTTACAGATAGTAGTGACTTAGGGGCCACACACACTTATGGGCCTAAATTCACCGGAGTTGCCTCTAAAGTTTACAAAGGTAAAAATCAAGTTCACAGGAAGACTTGATGCCAGCTCTGAAAATTTATTCCCCTCCTGCCCGACCCCAAATAGAGGATCCCTGTGGGTCCTGAAACAGAGAGCTGGTGACAGTCCCTTTCCAGAGTTACACGTCCACGAGCCCCGTTTCAATCCATGGCACCTGTCATCCCCATTCTCTTTATGTTCCTTTCCCTCTAGACATGGCATCAGATATAGTATCCAAAATGTGAACTCCCTGACCAGGTTTTCACATACTGTAAACCATCTACGTCCCAGAGGGTGCTGTGAAGGACAGATACCCCAAGGGATCCCACACAGTGCACCCCTACTATACACACACACATATCACCCTGTTACCAAGGGCAGATGCCACTACTGCCCCCTAGCCCACCCCAGATACAAACACTTCCAGTGCTCCCAAACAGTATCCCTGGACAGTGGAGACACTCCACTGACCTCACATTCAATGCCACGGCCATCACCCTCTGTACCATGAAGATACTCCATGGTGTACATACTCTGACACTCACAGGAGTCACCTTACATGTGTCCAACACTCATATATAACCGAGTACATCCCCAGACACATTACACAGGGCAGAGCAGTTCTTGTATGTTCAGTAACACATGCTTAGTCCTTCACCAGGTGCTGCAAGGAGGGACGTCCTCAGGGCCCTGATGCCAACCCTCAGGCACCCTGGCGAGAGACAAGTGTGGAGATACCCCCAGGAATAACATGCACCCCTGAACGCCTTACAGAATCCAGAGGAAGAGTCTCTGGGATGGGGCTATGGCTTGGACACAACTCAGCATGTGACGTGGGATGGACTCAGCCACTACTGAAGGCTGCCTGCCCCTCAGCCCTGATCCTAGGGTGTCCTTCACGTCCGACCCCCAAGGGCCCTGTCTCTGCAGGGTGCCAGCCTTTCCAGCACCCTCCTGTGCTTTCCCTTTCAGGACAAGTCCCAGTCATCCATCCCCTGGTCCACAGCAGTTCACATGCCCCACCTGCCCTCTTCTGAACATACTAGGCTCCAAGGCTCTGTCCCATGAGAGGTTGGGGGCCCTGCCAACACCTCCATAGCTGTTGTCCTGTTCCAGGATGTTGCAGACTTTGAGCCTGGCTGGCATGTCTTCAGGCCACTAATGAATGAGTATAAGCCAGGATATTAGGGCTCACCTCCAAGCCAACTCACAGTCAAGGCCATTAATAGAGGCACTGCAGCCCATTTCCAGCTGGGGTTTAGGGGGCCCCTGGAGATCGAGGCTGCTCCAGCTTAGAGGCTGAGCGCCAGGCCAGCCTTCAGCAGAGGCCCCACTGTTCTACCCGCCTGCCTGCCAGAGAGGTGTGAAGAAAGCTGCTCTCTCACTTGTTTTGGGTGTTTGGCCTAGCAGTTAAAAGCGTGGATTAGGATGCCCACATAGCAGATCACAGGTCTTGACTTTGAATCGAGCGTCCTGCCAACGCAGGCTCTGGGAAGCAGTGGAGGATAGCTCAAGGACTTGGGTTGATCTGTGCCACCTATGTGGGAGACCAGGATGGAGTTCCTGGCTCCTGGTTCTCAGCCCAGTACTAGCAATGGTAGGCATTTGGGGAGTGAACTAAAGGGGTGGGAGCTTCCTCTTCCAGTCTTCCTGTTTTTTCACTCTTTCCCTGTTTCTTACCCATTATCATTACCATCATCACCCTGGAATGGTAGATGTCAAGGTATGGGGGCCACACTGGCAGCAGCATCACCCAGGAACTTGCTGGAAAGGCAGATGTTCAGCATGCCTTTCCCGACCCCACCATACTCTAGACTTGCTGAATCAGAGCCTGAGGGGTGTGGGAGTCAGGCAGCATGCAGTCGCCAACGTTCCAGGCGGTTCTCAGGTGTCCTGCAGCTGGAGAACCATGACCTAGGACTGTGCTATCCAACAGGTTGGGCACCGGCCCCCACTCTGTGGTCTTGAACCTTTGCAATGTGCCTAGTTGAGCTATAAGTACAGCATACACACCGGATTGCAAAGACTTAGGAAAGAAAACACTGTGAAACAACTTTTTTTTTTTTTTTTTTTTGCTATTGATACAGGTTGATAATATTTTATACAAATTGGGTTAAGTCCATATTATCACAATTTTATCTATTTGAGGGGTTTAAAATGTGGCTACTAGAAAGTTTCACATTGCATTAGAGGCTTGGCTGCTGCCGATCTGGGGTATCAAGTCAACTGAGCCACCCACAGGTCATCGCACTCTGGGGAGGTAACTGCCTCGGATTTGTGGAAGACTGATAAGCTGAAAATGATACTTGCTGAGAGAATAAATCATTTGTTTTATAGAGACATTAGTGCTAAGGGCTACAACTCTATTGTCCTATGGACATCAATTAGCTGGATGTTTAACTTGGCAATTTTTAAGAACATGGGTTTTTTGTTGTTGTTGTTGTGGTTGTTTATTTTAAACATTCATTTATTTTTATTGGAAAGTCAGATATACATAAAGGAGGCAATACAGAGAGAAAGATCTTCCATCCACTGATTCACTGCCCAAGTGGCTGCAAAAGCCGGAGCTGAGTCAACCTCAAGTCAGGAGCCAGGAGCCTCGAGCCTCCTCCAGTTATCCCACATGGGTGCTGGGTCCCAAGGCTTGGGGCGTCCTCCACTGCTTTCCCAGACCATAAGCAGAGAGCTGGAAGGCAAGTGGAACAGCTGCGGCTTGAACCAGCACCCATATGGGATCCCAGTGCATGCAAGGCGAGAACGTTAGCAACTAGGCCACTGCGCTGGGTCCAAGAACATATGGTTTTTAAAAAGATTTATTTTATTTGAAAGGCAGAGTGGCACAGAGTCCTCCATTCACTAGTTCATGCCCCAAGTAGCTGCAACAGCTAAGGTCGGGCCAGGCTGCTGAAACCAGCAGTGTGGAGTGCCCTCTGGGTCTCCCACGTTGGTGCAGGGGTCCAAGCTCTCAAGGAAATTTCAAGGAAGCTGCTTTTCTGGGTGCCTCAGCAGGGACCTGGATCAGAAGCAGAGCAGCTGGGACTCCAACATAGAAAAGCCCAGCGTTGCAAATGGCAGTGTCACCCACTGCACCATGATGCCAGCTGCATCCCTTGGCAATCTCCAATACTTCTCAGGAATCTCCTATCTCCTCCCTCCCCTCTAGTTTTTCTCTCTCCCTCTCATTGTGTCTATCTCTATATGAAGGAATTTCACAGAGTTTCTGGAAAATGGGATAAAAAGCCAATATGCATGTTCTATGAACCTGTGTGTACTTCAGTCTCTTTTCACTCTCTCATCTTCAAACTGCCCTTGTCTTCCCACCACTTCTCTCATCAATACCCAAAAACTCCAGCTCAGACTCTGGAGCAATTCGCAAGGAATCCTGTTTCTTCCTTTTGGAAGGTTATGCTTTGGTACAGGTGACTTGTCCCAAAAGGCTCTTGCCTTGCAAGGGTGGGCCTAGAGTTCCAGTTGGGACCACTAGGAATGGTGCCGGTCCCTCCTTGGCTCCCATGGGGCTGGTAGTGGTTTGGGGCTTGGCTGAGCCCCTCTCTTGCCCTGGAGCTGTTGGAAATAGATGGGGAGAGTAAAGAAGAGGCGAGAGGCCTGAGTGGGGTTGGGTAGCAGGGAGGACCCAGGAGCCTGGCATGCAAGCTCTGGAGGCAGAGTGGAGGCAGACAAATACACCTGCAACCGTGGAAAGCAGGACACTTCCCCCTAGAGAAGGCAGCCAGGCAGGGTCCAAGTTCGTGAAGCCAAGTTCTGGGTCCCCGTGAGGACCAGACACAGGAACGAGTGTGTGCTCTGTGAAAATGTCATTGACAGGAAAGAACTCTATCCCTCAAGCCTGATGAGCCTTAAAATGTTCTCGGAGCAGCCCCCCTCCAAGCCCGGCCCTCTCGGGCCAGAAGGCACCAAGGGAAACCAGGCTGGGCCAAAGGCTGGGGGTAGCAAGGCAAGGCCAAGGGGGCTGGGCGCTGTGCAGGATCTTCCCTGTGGTGGCCGTGAAGCTATTGTGGTGCATCGACTCTCCCCTGGGCATCACAGAAAGTATGGCAAGTGACATGTCAAGTCTCAGAAGCTGCCATGAGAGTTATGGGAAGGAAACACCATCAACACAAGCATCTAAGTCACAACCAAACATGCCAGGGAGGTAAACACGCAAACCAACCCGAAAAATTCGAAACCCGAATGAAGCAGGCCTGTTCCATCAAACACCTGCTGAGCTGTTTGCTTGGCAGTAGCTTGTCTAATGCCCTTGAAACCCCAATTTGGTATAGGTCTGTGATCAGATGAGAAAACTGGGGCTTTGGAGGCTGGCACTGTGGCATGGTGGACTAAGCTGCTGCTTGCAATGTTGGCATCTCATAGGGGCACCGAGTAGGGGTTCCACTTCTGATGCAATTCCTTGCTGCTAACGTACCTGGGAAAGAAGACAGCTCAAGTACTTGGTCCCCCCTCGAACCCCCGTGGGAGGCTCCCGGCTGTGATCATATATGGAGTGATCCTGCAGAATGAAGTCAGTCTGTCTCTCTAACTACCTTTCAAATGACAAAATCTGGATAACTGAGCGACAATAAGCTACCATCATCATAAAAGGTGGAGTTGGGATATGAACTCGAATCTTTTTTTTCTCTCTATTCTTTGAACTTGAGTCTTAGGAGCCACTGATGCCAACAGCAGTCACGGAGAAGTCCTGCTAAGTGGGGCTGTCAGAGGGCAACCACCCTAGCAGCACAGCTGGCCCTGCGGGGCTGTGTAGTGAGCCCTCCTCAGAAAGTGGCCCTAGGGGAGTGGACTATGAGGTTCATTTACGGGGATCTCAAGGTTACAAATTCATCAGGGTTACAAAGCAGAAACCCTTGCTATCAGTTTGGGGCCCCGGCTCTTGTGACTGCTGCTCTCGCACTGGGGTCTTTGGGATTACAGGACAATGGAGCAAGAGGAGGCAAGCGCTGGTCATGGGTGAAGGTCACCAGGGGCTCATTACCTTAAGGGACGCCACTGGCATTTTGGTAGCATGCAAGACTGCTTAGCGCGTTCTGCTTCTGTGCGCAGGCTGGGTGGTGTCAGGAGGCGTCATCCCAGGCTGCTGCTGGAGAGCTGGGCGTGCAATTACCAGCTCACACAGCACTTGGCGGAGCACGGCACTTCATTAATCTGAGGCCAGAGATGCAGGAAGAGAGCTAGGAAGAGTTCAGGCACACACCTGCCTGTGGCCACAGCCAGAACTGAACCTTGCTGTCAATGTGGTTCCTTTCTTGAGAGGTGAGGACTGCTCAAGGTAACAGGAAACCAAACCTCGCTGGTCAGTGGAATATTCTCAATCACAGATGCAAAAGCAGGTGGGGGTGTAACTAGAGTGTAAATACAGAGCCTCTCCAGACGTCCCCGCCCCCCTTAGCACACAGGAAACTCCTCTAGCACAGGGCCAGGTGATGGATGGACGAGCAGGGGCAGGTTTCACTCAGAAGTGGAGTGAGGAAACCGGGCAGTGACTGAGCCAAGTGGTGCAGGGCAGAGGACAACCGGCCGGGTTGACTTTCTGCAAGTCAACATTAGGGTGGTGCCTGATGGATTCCAGCCTCCCCTAGTGGCCAGAAGGACTCTCCTGTCCCCCCTGTGTAGCAGCCCCATAGACAGGAGCAGGCGACGCCCCCATTCTTGGAGTCACTGGCACTGTGATATCCCTGTGACGCTCTGCCTAAGATGACCTCATTATCACGTGCTCTCACCCATCTCCCCATATCCAATATTGCTACCTTCCCTCACCCCCTTCTCCCAAGAGCTCCCCAGGATGCCACTTTCACACGCTCCTCATCTCCGGCTCTGCTTCTCGGAATCCCATCCTAAGAAACCAGGTCATGGAGCTGAGACTTTCATTGCATTCCCACAGGACACTTGCTTGGGTTAGAAACCATGTGGCCACTTTCCAGAGAGAAAGCTGTTAGTAACAGAAAGAGCTGAACGGCGAGCCCAAGTGCACATCCCATCCCGGAATGTGCCGGAAGCAAGAAATGAGCATCTAGACATCAGTACTATCCACTTGAAATTTCTTCAGCATGCTAACCGCTGGCCCCAAGCATCTACTGAACACATGCCATGTGGTTAGGGTGACTGAGAAGCTAAATTTTAAATTTTATTTCCGTTTGATTAAATCGTTGGGGACAGGGTAGTTGGGGTGTTGTGGCATAATGAATCAAGCCACTGCCTGTGATGCTAGCATCCCATATGGATGCCAGTTCGAGTCCCTGCTGCTTCACTTCAGATCCAGTTCTCTGCTAACACACCTGGAAAACAGTGGAAGAGGCCCAAGGTTTTGGGCCCCTATACACATATGGGAGACTGGGATGAAGTTCCTAGCTCCTGGCTTACGGCCATTTGGGGAGGGAACCAGCAGGTAGAAAATCTCTCTCACCTCTCTTTCAAATAAATAAATATTTATCAAATTAAAATGTCATACAGAGTTCTTGGGAGTCATATTGGACAGTGCATGTCAACAGACAATGCAGAGAACAGATGCATGAGTTGGGGCAGGAATTCACAAGCACAGAGGATCCCGAGAAACCCTGGGGGAGGAACGAGACTAGCAGCCAAGCGCAGAGTAACACAGGACGTGTATTTCCAAGTCCCAAACTGACACCATGGCCTGAGAGGGGGAAGTAGAGGGAGAAACCCCTCCAGGATTTGCCCTAGAACTCAGGAACTATGGAGGAAACCAGACACCTTGTGGGACACACTGGTGAGAGTCTCTGTCACCTGCTGCCATCTGCCCCTTGTCAAGGACAGAGGGGGAAGCAGGTAGCTAGGCCATCCATGGGCTCATCATTCCACACGCCCACTTAAAGAGTGTGGCTAATACCTTCCATACACCAGTCACTGGGGATCTAGAGGTGAACCGGATCTGGACGTTACAACCCAGTAAGGCAGAAGAAAGCTCACTGTCTGGTTGGGGGGCATAGCAGGGTCCCCTTTGAGGTGTCATCTGCAACAGCCTCCTGTTCTTCCCGGAATAGGGGGAAAGGTTCCTAGAGTTCACACTTGGCCTTGGGCACTGGGTCTTGGAGGACCTCAAGGAGACATAGCAGGCACAGGAAACCACAGCTGTGCCAAGGGGTGATGGCACACATGGCTTACTCACCCAGTGTGGCAGGACTGGTGGTGGGTAACAAGTTATGCTGGATCTGGGCTTTGTGTGCAATGGGGTATCTCCTGGGGGTGCCACCCTGATGGTGTCATTTGGTAGGGTCATGTTGTCCCCAGGGAGAAGCAGGAACCCGGGGCCAAGGCTGTAGAGAGGTCAATGGGGTAGTCGCTGCCCTCGACAGGTCCATGTGGGTTGACCCAGGCTGCCTCCTGGTCTTGGTGTGCAGAAGCAGCTAAGAGTGTCCCCAGGGCCATCCCCACCTGCCAAGTCTGGACCTGGCCTCCCCATAGGCTCCCCATCCAGGCTAGAGGTGGCTGCAGTGCAGATGGGCTGGGGCACTATAAATAGCCCGAGCGCATACATTAGCATGCCAATGCACCCGCACCCCATCCTCTATGCTAATGGCCCACCATGCGCCTGAACACCTTCTGTTCCCCTGCATGCATTTGCATGCACAATTAGCATAATCTTGTATAATTAATGAACAGCGTCAATTTTAGCTCCTAAGTAATTTGATTAACATGTTGATAGGGCACTTACTAGGCTCTCCAAACCTCAGGGCTGGGCATGGGGTCTGAGAAGGGGAGGAGGGTGGAGCGACTGCCAAGGGGCCCCCGGCTGCCCGGAAAGAGCGGTGGGGACTCCTCCACATCCCCACTGAGGGCCTGAGGCAGAGGAGGGAGATTACCTAGCACGTGAGTGGATGGTGGCGATGGATTGGAGCCCAGCTCAGCAGGTGGCTTGGTGTGCATGGACACACACATACACACACACAAACACACACACACAGCCCAACTCAGGGAGTGAGTGGCTTGGTGCTATAACCCCACCCTGTGCCCACATGGCTGGACCCACACAGACATATACACACACACAGCCCAGGCTCAGGGGGTGGCCTTAGTGCTACATCCCTACCTCATACCCACATGGCAGGACCCACACATACACAGCATGGCTCAGAAGGTGGCCTGCTGCTACAACTCCTATCTCATGCCCAAATGGATGAACATACACACGCATAGCCCAGCTCAGGGGGTGCCTCGTGCTATACCCTCCACCCCATGCCCACATGGCCGGACACACACACACACACAGTCCAAGTTCAGAGGGTGATTTGAGTGCTACACCTTCACCCTGTGCCCGCATGGACACACACACAGAGTCCAGGCTCAGGGTGACCTCAGGTTACATGTCCCGCCCTGTGCCAGCATGCACATGCTTACACACACACACAGAGTCTTCTGCAAACACAGATAATGAACTCCCAGGGAAGCAGGGAGAGGAGGAGAGGGGAGAGTGAGGAGGAAAGGTGAGGCGAGGGAGATGGACAGGCAGACGGATGCTCTGGTGGCGGGGTGGGTTCGTGCATGCTATGGGCATGCAGAGGGCAAGGTGGCAGCCCTGAGACTGAAAGAATGAAGCTGGGTATTCTTTTGGCCTTGGGAGAGCAGGACTGGCCAGTCTTCGAAAGCAGAGACTATTTCCCCTCCTTTTTTATGGGGTCACAAGAGAGATGGTGCAAGACCAAGTGAACCAGGGCAGAGAAGAGGCAGAAAGGGAGCTGATCCTCTTCCTATTCAGGGAGAGCTGGGGGCAATCCGATGTTATGCTGGGCGCTAAACTCACCTTACCCTCTCTTCCCTCTTCCCTACCAGCCAGGTTATCAGTGGGTCATTTTACAGATTTGCCAATAAAGCCAAGGAAAGTGAGACCTTGCTCCAAGTCATACATGTCCCACATTGGCTCGAGTCCCTCACCTGGGATAGTTGCCACTTTCTCGAGAACTCATGCAGCAGACAGCCCATTCACAGTCAGCCAACCCTCCACCAACATGGTCCCCAGGCTGCCTCCTGCCCACCCTCTTCCTCCAGTTTCTCTGGGGACACTACCCAGAGTTCTGCTCCTGCCTCAGTGGAGGCCAGCGGACACTCCTTGGCTTCAGCTCTCCAGAGGTCTTTCCATAAGTCCTTGCTCTAAATTAGGGGTCCTTGGGATCCCCTGTCCTTATGACTGACATCTCAGGCTACAAGACCATCAGGGCAGATGGGGGAGCACTTGAACCCTCTTGGCTTCCCGCTCCCTCAAATGCTCAGGGTTCTGACAAGAGAGGGACAAGAGGGAAACCCTTAATTCCATGTGACCCAGCAGGGAGGTGCCCGGCCCTCAAGGGAATTGCCAGGAAGGTCCTTGTGCTTGCGGTGTGAGTGTGGGCATAGAGAACCAGCTGGGAAGGGCTGAAGGACATGGCCACCATGGTGGGCTTGTTTTGTGGCCGTGTAAGAAACTGGAACATTCCACTGCCCTTTGGGGTTAGGAAGCAAGGTAATCCCTCTGTAGCTCCCACACCCTTTCTCATGGAGCCACATTTGCTAGCTTGTGCTGCGTTTAAGTTGCCTCTAAAAAGTGCACTGGAACTCATTTCTGCCAGGTAGTTCAGCAGTCACTGACAACATCGCCCTCTACTCCAATCTCCATCCAGGGTCATGCAGCAGGCACAATGATTTGCCAGAGAGCATCCATAGCCCATGGCTCCTAGCTGCCTCCATGGCTCAACTGCTCCATAAGAGGGTAGGAGTCATTGTTTAAACTTCTCATAAGCCTTCGTCCTAGTGCTCAGCTCTCAGCAGGTGCCAGGATGCGACACGTGTAATCGTGGAAGGGCTGGGAAAAGCCTCAGGAGGGACAGGGCAAGGCAGAGCTGTAAACTGCTGAAGCCCTGAGAGTGTGTCCCCAAACACACGTGGGGCCTGTCACCAAAGAAATGAAGACTTACAAAGCATCTAAGGACCGAGCTGCCCGCTAAGCTAACAGTTAAAACTTCAAGTGACCACATAGACCAGAAACACAGAATTTCTGAATCCAAGAAAGGCACTAAATAAACAAAGGCAACAACCATCTCCATTTGGAGGGAAGCTCTGATTTCAAGGACTATCAAAATAGCCTCTCTTCAGCAAATGATTACCATACATGCAAAATAACAGGGAAGCTAACGGCCATATGTAGCAAATAAATCAATAGGAAGAAGCCCAGATGTTAGACCTTCCAGATGAAGATGTTGATTCAGCTTTTATGAATATCTTTATAGAAGGAAACTAAAGAATTCAAGAGGGCTGGTGCTGAAGTAAAGTGGGTAAAGCTGTGGTCTGCAGGGCCAGCATCCCATATAGGCACTTGGATTGAGTTCCCAGCTGTTCTACTTCTGATCCTGCCCCCTGCTAATGTACCCGGGAGAGCTGTGAAGGACGACCCAAATGTTTGGGACCCTGCACCCATGTGAGAGATCTGGAAGAAGCTCCTGGTTCCTGGCTTTGGATGTGCCCAGTCACAGCCATTGTGGCCGTTAGGGGGTGAACCAGCTGATGGAAGGTGTGTGTGTGTGTGTGTGTGTGTGTGTGTGTATGTGAAAGAGAGAGAGAGAGAGAGAGAGATTCTGCCTTTTAAATAATACACCTTTAAAAATTTTAAGACAAATTTGAGTTAACCTCGCCAAAAAGACAGAATATCAATAAATAGACACAAATTATAATAATGGCAATAGAAATTGTACCTACACTGAAACAATTCCTTTCAAAATACATATTTTTATAAAGAAAAAATTGTCAAAAATATCTCCTATTTGATGGAAAGTTTTATTGTATACATTCAAGAAACTTAATGAACTCCTCACATACTTCAAGAGATCCACACAGAGACAACTGTACTCTGTCAAAAGATAAAGAAACTGGAATGCAACAGAGGGAACTTGCACACACAAGACATCTGTAATAAGACTGACATCTTTTCTCATCAGAAAACGAAGCTCAGGGAGTGACCATTGCAGCTAATCAGCTCAAGCAGCCACTTGTGACCCCAGCATCCCCAAAAGGTGCTGGTTCAATTCCTGGCTGCTCTGCTTTTCCTATCCATCTCCCTGCAAATGACCTTGGAAAGCAGTGAAAGATGGACTACGCCCCTGGGGTTCTGTACCAACAGGGAGACTAGGGTGAAATTCCTGGCTTTGGCTTAGCCCAACCAGAGCTGTTGCAGCATTTGAGGAGTGATGACGGATGAGTCTCTGTCCATCTCTGTAACTCTGCTCTTGAAATAAAATAAAAATATGGCCCAGCACGGTGGCCTAGCGGTTAAAGTCCTCACCTTGAATGCACCGGGATCCCATATGGGCGCTGGTTCTAATCCCAGCAACTCCACTTCCCATCCAGCTCCCTGCTTGTGGCCTGGGAATGCAGTTGAGGACGGCCCAAAGCCTTGGGACCCTGCACCAGTGTGAGAGACCTGGAGGAAGTTCCTGGCTCCTGGCTTTGGATCACTGCAGCACCGGCTATTGTGGTCACTTGGGGAGTGAACCATCAGATGGGAAGATCTTCCTCACTGTCTCTCCTCCTCTCTGTGTATCTGACTTTGCAATAAAAAAATCTTAAAAAAAAAAAAAAAAGAAAGAAAGAAAGGAAAAGAAACTGGAGTGCCGAAGACAGTGGGATGATAACTTACACTGGAAGTTTTCACAGACAACCAGAAACTATCCAGCAAAAGTATTGATTTCAAAATGATCAACCTTATACTCTGGTTTCTCTTCAGATCGTATAAATCTTTCGCTTTTTACAAAATGATCAACCTTAAGAAGCTGAGACATTTTCAGATAAACAAAACCAATACAATTCATTAACAGACTTGTCCTATGAAGAAATATTAAAGATTGTCCTTCAATATGAAAGAAAGGACAATAAATCCACACAAAGAAATAAAAACACTGTAACACACTGATAAATATGAAAGCAGTATAAACATATTTTTTTCTTATAATTGTTTTGTTTTCTTACCTAATGTAAAAGGTAACTGTATATTACTGGGGCAGAGGCTATAGGAGAACAATTTAATTTCTGCTTATTTTGCTGTAAAGTTAAAACTCCTCTGAAAATAAGGTCTATGAAGGAAAGGTAATGGGATAAAGCATTAATTACAAAATGGGGTGTGTGACCATCACATGTAAAGACAGAACGTGATTGACAATGAGTGACTCACAGAGCAGAGAGGACAATGAGCTAGACAGTTCTGACAGTAAGTTCATGCTCTCTAAATTAGGTTGTTTTAAATTAAGATGTTGATTGTAGGGGCTGGTGCTGTGGCACAGTGGGTGAAGCCTGCAGCACTGTCATCCCATATGGGCACAAGTTAGAGTCCCAGCTGTTCCACTGCCAATCCAGCTCCCTATTGATAATGCCCGAGAAAGCAGCAGCAGATGGCCCAAGTGCTTAGGCTCTACATCCACATGGAGACTCAAAAGCTCCTGATTCCTGATTTCAATCTAGCCCAACCCCAACCATTGCAGCCATTTGGAGACTGAACCAGTGGATGAAATACCTCTCTCTCTCTGTCTCTCTCTGTAAGTCTTTCATGTAAACTAAATATTTTTAAAAAGATATTAATTGTAACCCTTCAGCAGCCACAAGAAAATAACCAAAAATGAAACTAAAAGAGTACACTGGAAAATATCCACTCAACAAGCAAAAGGCAGTATTTGAAGAATGGAGCAACAAAAAAACCTAAACCAAAACCAAAAACGAAAAAACCCACCTAACAAAGGTCCTGCTTTATTAGTAATTACATTAAATATAAATGGATGAAATTCCCAATTAAAAGTTGCAGATTAGCAGAATGGATAAAAACAAGCAAACAAAAGGGGCGGGCATTTGACAGTGATGAAGATGCCACTTCAGAAACCTGTATCCCACAAGAATGTGCTTAGAATCTGCTTCTGGCTCCTGACTCCAGATTCCTGGGCTCCCTGAGAGGCACCAGGGGAGGGCTCAAGTAGTTGGGCTCTGTCATTCACATGGAAGATCCAGATTGAATTCTAGGATCCTGGATTCAACATGTCCAAGCTCTAGCTGATGTGGGCATGGAGAGGTTAAGAGGTGAATCAGAAATTAGCACTTCTCTGGCCCAGTGTGGTAGATTAGCAGCTAAAGTCCTAGCCTTGCACATGCCAGGATCCCATATCGGCACTGGTTCTTGTCCCAGTGGCCCTGCTTCCTGTCTTGCTCCCTGCTTGTGGCCTGGGAAAGTGGTAGGGGACAGTCCAAAAGCCTTGAGATCCTGCACTTGCATGGGAGATCCGAAAAAAGCTCCTGCCTCCTGGCTTCGAGTTGGCTCGGC
The DNA here is from genome assembly GCF_017591425.1 of Ochotona curzoniae. NCBI lineage: Eukaryota > Metazoa > Chordata > Mammalia > Lagomorpha > Ochotonidae > Ochotona > Ochotona curzoniae. The sequence goes on along the minus strand of NW_024465894.1, from coordinate 17,806,580 downwards.
TCTGGCCTTTGTGACCGTTTGGGGAGTGAACCAGTGGATGGAAGATCTTTCTCTGTCTCTCCTCCTCTCTGTGTATATGACTTTCCAATAAAATAAATAAATCTTTATTTCTCTATGTCTCTGTCTCTTTGTGCCTTTTGAATAAAATAAATGAATAAATAACAATAACAACAAAAACTCACAATACAAGCTATATGCTATCTATTTGAGACATCTTAGGTACAAATAGTTTAAAAATTAAAGAATGGAAAAATACACACCATAAAAGTCTAATCAAAAGGGAACTGGAGTAGCTATCGTAACATCACACAAAATATGAGACAAAAATCATCAGAAGAGACAAAAGAAGACATAGTATGAGAAAAGTGCTAACGCATCAAAGATGTATATAGAATAGAAATAGACATATATAAAACAGAAACGTGAGTATCTACTAACAAAGCTCCAATATATCCCAAATATATGAAGTATAAAACTAAAGAAAGAAACAAATCATTCAACAATAGTCAGCAATTTCAACCCACTACTTTGAACAACACATGGAACTACTAGAAGGAGGATAACAAGGGAACAAAGGAACAACACAATAAACCATCAGATCTAAAGGATCTGTCATCACTGCACCCAACAGACAATAAATATTCTTCTCAAGTACACCTGGAACATTCTCTTGCATAGATCAGATGTTAGGCCACAAAAAGGCCTTAATGAGCTTAAAAGGACTGAAATAACATGACCACAATGGAATTAAATCTAAAAATCAATTACAGAGGGAAGCTCAGCAAATTTAAAATATGTACAGGTGAACAATCCACTTCCAAATAACCAATTGGTCGAAGAAGAAAGGCTAATAAATATCTATGGTAAAAAGTTAAGAAATCTCCCTAATCTATAACATTTCCTTCTGCCTTAAAAAATACTAGAAAAACAAGTGGTAACAAAATCCAAAGGAAACAGCAGGGAAAGAAATTCCATAGACTGGTGATGCTGAAGTAGAGGGACAGAGAATAGAAAAACAAGTGAAAATCAATGAGGAAAAAAAGATTCATTCTTTTTAAAGATCAATAAATTTGATCAATATTTAAGTAGGGTTTAAAAAGAAATGACTCAAAAGATCAAAACCAGGAATCAAAGAGGTGACATCACCAGCTCCACAGAAATGAAAAGGATCCTAAGGCAGTATTACGAGCAACTGTGTAAACACTGGGTGACCCAAATCCTTGAAACCCACACATGACTGAAGATGACTCAGAGGAGACAGAAAATCAGAAAACAACTATGACAAAGAGATTTGATTCATGATTCTTTGCATGATGAAAACCGTAGGCCCAGATGGCTTTAATTGTGAATTCTAGCAAATGTTAAAACAATCCTTCATAATTCTTAAAAAAAAAAAGCTGGATAATACCATATACAAAATAAACTTAAAACAATTATGTATATAAACCTAAAATTATAAAACTCGAGGGGAAAAAAATGTTCCTGATCCCAAGCTGGGCCAGGCTGAATCCAGGAACTCCATCATGATCTGCATAGGTAGCAGACCTTGGGCCATCCTCTGTTGCCTCCTCAGCTCATTGACAGGGAGCTGGGTGGGAAATGGAGCAGCAGGAACCCCTACCAGCACTCTGACAGCTTAACCATAATGCTGGATTTCAGCTCCCACTTCTAAAGGGAGTTCCACAGGTGACAGGGCACCTAATTGCCACAAAGGAAAACTTGGTCTGTCCATCAAAGGAGAGGAGCCAGACAGCGTGTTGGTGGTGAGGATGCTGCCTGCTGTCCCTTTGCCCACCTTGCCTGTTTCTTCTAATGTCAGAATCTCCTGAGTTTTTCCCCTGGGTTCAGGGATGCCCAGTCAGAGTCCCTCCCTGCCAGCAGCCCTTGCAGTAAGCTGTAGTCCATGGCATGAGCAGAAGTGACAAGTGGCCTTTAGGTTCTGTTTTTACAAGCTGCTTATCCCACAGCCTCAACCAGCCTCAGGGGTTTTGGAGCCTGCTTGTGCTATGCAGGTGGGTATGCCCACAGCAGAGAGTGGGAGACCAGTCAGCTGAGCCCTGGCTCCGCTCCAGGGATCACCCCAATTCGTAAAGTGCCATCCCGTGGCCGGGCTGGGTCGGAGGGAGAGGAAACAGCCTGCAGGATGGAAGTCCTGGCTCAGAGATGGGCGGATGAGAGAAAGCTCTATGCCCACACCACTGTCATCTGTCTGCAGATCCCTGTGTGCCGTGGGCACTCTACACGTGCCAACAGAGTGGCTTCCCAGCCTCCTGGACAGTGATGGAACAGCAATGGCCTCCAGAGCTTCCATCTGGGATTGACACGCTGGAGGGTTCCCAGTCTCAGTCTTCCAAACACCACGCAATGGATGTGGGCAGGTCCCATGACCCAGAACCTGTGAGTGTGATCCGATGGGAACACAGGACCCTGGCAGATATAATTAAGCTACAGATTCTATTTGAATGAATCCTAAAGTTGGCAACAGCATCTTTTACAATACCAAGGCAGAGTGAGATTGGAAGAGGAGGTAGCGGCACTGAGCAGTCCAAGGCACAGACGGGAGTGTGGCGGCCACGAAGGGGTGGCTGACAGCTCCCAGGGGCTAGGGTCCTCACCTGGGATGGAACCCTGCCCTGTCAGCACTTTCATTTTGGACTTTTGGTCTCCAGAACTATGAAGGATTTAGACTCAATTTTCAGCCATCAGGTCTGCGAGGATTTGTCAATGGCAATGCCAGACTACTGGGGCAGTGCACCTGTTGGGATCATGGAGCTGCTGGGTCACACTTCCCTCTGCAGGCAGGACACCTGGAAGTGCTTGCCTGCAGCCTGAGGCTGACTTACTCTTCCAGAGGGTGCAAGATCAGCTCTTTGTCACAGGGTGGATTCCAGCATCCAGCATTATCCCATTTCCCAGCTCTATGCCTCCCCTGCCTCTCTTGCCTTCTCTCCCAAGGGCTTCCTCCTGTGGAAATCCCTAGCACACAGTCCTCTCAGCCTCAGGCTCTGCTTCTAGAAGATTATAAATAGTAGCATCCAGTGCTCCTGGGCTACAGCTGAGGCTCAGGTTAGGTAGCGCAGGAGGGGCTGCTAGACCACAAGGGCCACCTGGCAACAGACGCCAGAGTGGGTCTGTGACCTGCAGCTGTCAGTCAGGCTGGTTTGAATTGAGGGGCTTCTTCTGGAACTCCCATGTGGGTGCAGAGGCCCAGGGACTTGGGCCGTCCTCCACTTCTTTCCCAGGCCATAAACAGAGAACAAAATTGGAAGTGGAGGAGCCAGGACTCAAACCAGCATCCACATGGGATGCTGGCACCATAGCCTACTATGCTATGGGTGCCAGCCCTAGGACAAAGTACCTTCAAGATTTAGCATCAAGAAGACTTCATTTTCCCCTAGGTTAATCTGAGTTAAACATCCACAAAAATGACAGAATTAATAAAAATGATAACATGTAGAATAAGGAAAAATAGTTGCAAGTCAAGCAGCTGATATGGCACTGTTGTCCAGAATCTATAAAGAACTCCTGCAACCCAAGACAGCAAAATCCCAAATAACTTGACTTCAAAATGGACAGAAGGACTTCAATGGATATTCACACAGGTGCTCAACATCATTAGAGAAAATGAAACTCAAACCTATAATGAGACATCACCTCCTAGTCATTAGGATGACTACTATTTAAAACAAGATAATTAGCAAGTGTTTGCCAAGCATGTGGAGCAACTGAAGAGTGTGCACCCTTAGTGGGACTGAAAATTGTCAAACGGCAAAACCTCTCCAGAAAGCTGTTCGGTGGTTCCTCAAACACTTGGAAACACATCAGCCTCTGATCCAGCAGGCCCACTTCCAGGTGTACCCTCAAAATATTTGGATGCAAATCCTTAAAGTGACATTTGTATACCCATGTTCACAGCAACATCACTCCAGTACTCAAGAAAGAAGGAAAAAAACCACACAAAACCCCCTGAGGTTTTCAAATGACCACACATTAATCATGAACACGATGCATGTACAATATACGCTTACACACATGCACAGGACTATTATTCAGCCTTAAAAATGAAGGAAAGCCTGTCGTACACTTCAACAAGGTAAACAAAGTAAATAAACAATAAACAAAGTAAAACAAGCTCGTCACAAACATACAAATACTACGTACTCGACCACTTACATCAGGCACCTGAAGTGGTCCAGCGCCTAGAAATAGCCAGTAGAATGGTGGCTACCAGGGCAAGTGGAAAATGGAGAGTTGTTGAATGGGCGCAGAATTCCAGTTGTGGCAGGTGGAAAAGTTCTGGGGTCTGTTGCACAGCCATTGAACACACCGCACTACTGAGCTACACTCCTAAAGATGGAAGGGCGCAAGCGCGCAGCTGCGCAGTTAGAACTGCTGCATCCCAGTCTCCAGGTGCGATACCTGACGCCAGCTCTCAGGATCGGTCTCTGGCTTCTGCAAACCCTGGAAAGCAGCGGTGATGGCTCAACTGATTGGGTGCCTGCCAGCCACCTGGGAGACCTGGTTGGAGTTCTTGGCTCTGACTTTTATGTCTAGTACAGTCCCAACTGTTGTGAGCATTTAAAATGTGAACCAGCAGATGGGAGCTTTAGCTCTCAAATTAATAAATATTTTTAAAATGTAAAAACAATAAATTTATGTTATATATATTTATAGTTTAAAAATGACATCAAAGAATTATGATAACGTCTAAGTTGAAAATCTAATTGTAAAGTTCATATGAAAAAAAAATGGGCCCAGTGTGATGGCTCTGTGGCTAAATCCTCATCTTGCAAGTGCCAGGATCTCATATTGGTGCCAGTTGGCATCCTAGCTAGTCCACTTCCCATCCAGCTCCCTACTTACGGCCTGGGAAAGCAGTAGAAGATGGCCCAAAGCTGTGGGACCCTGCACCCAGGTGGGAGACCTGCATGAAACTCTTGGCTCTTGGCTTCAGATCATCAACTCAGCTCCAGCCATTGAGGCCATCTGGGGAATGAATCAGCTTATGGAAGATCTTTCTGTCTCTCCTTCACTCTATAAATCTGCCTTTCCAATAAAAGTAGATAGATCTTTTTATTTAAAAAAAGAAAAAAAATAAGAATAGTTGGAAAAATTCTGCAATGTCAGACTAATGGGGAGAAGGAATTAGATCTGCCTGTTATTAAGATGTGCTTTAAATCTTCAAAAATTAGAACATCACTATGTTACCACAAGAACAGATGGAATAATGAAAAAGAATTAGAAGTCCAGAAATATACGCATCTACTTTTAGGAATGAAGACCATGGTGTGAATATTTCCAATTAGTGTAAAAAAGATGGCTCATGCAACAAAAAGGCATTTGGGATCACAGCAGACATGAGGAGAAAAGTACAGGTGGATCCATTTTCCTGCCTTCACTAGAGTTAACTTTCCTTTTACAAATTCTTTATTCTTGCTTATTCACTTGAGAAGCAGAGAATGAGCGCTCCCACTGGCTCGCTCACCACCCGCATGTTCACAATGACCGGGAAGGCGAAGCCCAGAGCCGGGAACCCAGTGAGGTCTCCTGTGCGGGTGGCCGGAGCTCAACTATCTGGGTGTGTCCCTCAGGGTCTGCAATGGCAGGAAGGTGGACTCAGGGACTAGAGTCCAGTATTGGGCTTCGTTTTTCAGGATTGTGCCAATACAAGATCCTCGGCTTTCATCAGAAAAGTAAAGACATGACAAAAACAAGTGAGTTGAAAACAGACAGGGGACCTCGAATTCTGAGCTAACCCAAGTATCAGGATCGTGTCTGTGGCAAATGTCGGTATAAACACTGGGATGGAAAATAGGGAGACCCAAGAGAAGGACTTCTGAGGAATCTAGAAAGGTCTCAGGCTGGTAGCAACTGCGGATCCAACAGATCAACCAAGTTCCTTCCGAGGAAAACATACTCAGTTCTGACCCAGATACGGTTCAACCAAGAGAGCTAAAACCACGACTATAGTAACAAGAGAGAGACAAGCAGCCAGCAAAAGCAACGAGGAGCCGATTCAGAGCTCTACAAGCTTCTAGGAACCTGGAATTGCCAAGCACTGAATGAGGAGTAACTACAGAAAGCTTAAATAAATAAGAATTAATTTTAAAAATAAGCAGCAAATCATGTAAATAACTAGGCACATTTAAACATTTTAAAAATATTTTTAAAGACTTATTAATTTGTATTACAAAGTCAGATATACAGAGAGGAGGAGAGACAGAGAGGAAGATCTTTTGTCCGATGATTCACTCCCCAAGTGACCACAATGGCCAGTGCTGTATCGATCTGAAGCCAGGATCCAGGAGCTTCTAGGTCTCCCACACATGAATGCAGGGTCCCAAAGTTGGGCTGTCCTCAACTGCTTTCCCAGGCTATAAGCAGGGAGCTAGATGAGAAGTGGAGCTGCCAGGATTAGAACCGGCACCCATATGGGATCCCAGCGCATTCAAGGGGAGGACTTTAGCTGCTAGCCCACTGCGCTGGGCCCACATTTTAAAAATACTTAAAGGGCCCGGTGCGGTGGTGCAGTGGTTAAGGTCCTTGCCTTGCACGCCTGGGATCCCATATGGGCGCTGGTTCTAATTCTGGCAGCCCTGCTTCCCATCCAGCTCCCTGCCTGTGGCCCGGGAAAGCAGTCAAGGATGGCCCAAAGCTTCGGGACCCTGCACCCGCGTGGGAGACCCAGAAGAGGCTCCTGGCTTCGGATCGGCATAGCATCAGCCGTTACGCTCACTTGGGGAGTGAAGCATCGGACGGAAGATCTTCCTCTCTGTATATCCGCCTTTCCAATAAAAAAATAAAATAAATCTTTAAAAAAAAACTTAAATAAAACTTCCATAAAAGAAAAATATGATCATTAAAATGAAAAGACCATGGAATGAATTAAACAACAAATGAAATACTCTTAAAGAGAGAATTACTGAACTGGAAGATGAATCAAACAAAGTTACTTGTGGCTGGCATCGTGGCAAAGCACGTTAAGCCGATGCCTGCAATGCTGACATCCCATTACAGAATGCAGGTCCGAGTACCAGCTGCTCCACTTTTTATCCAATCCTGCTAATGGCCTAGAAAAGCATCTGAAGATATCCCAAATTCTTGGTCCTTTCCACCCAAGTGGAGGAACAGGATAGAATTCTGGGATTTGGTTACAGCCTGGACTTGTCCTGACTGTTGTGGCCATTTGAGAAGTAAACCAGCGATAGAAGATGTCTTTATCCATCTTGCCTTTCTCTTTATAGTTAACTCATGGGTGGGCATTTGGTCCAACAGCTACAATGAGGGCTGCCTGCATCCTCTGTTAGTGGCTGGTTCAAGTCCAGGCTCTGCTCTGGATTCCAGCTACCTACTAATGTGTACCCTACAGTCACAGGCGAGTCTTTAAGAGTCCAGGTTGCTGCTAACTACTTGGGAAGCCTGGATTGAGCCTCTGGCTTCCGGCTTCAGCTGTCAACCTGCTGACGTTTATGGGAATTTCACGAGTGAAGCAGCATATGGGAGCCTTTTCTTTCTGTCTTTCAAATACAATAAATAAAGAAACTTTAAAGGGGTAAGCTTGGTAGCATAGCATGTTACTCTTCCACCTGTGGCACCGATATCCCATATGGGCACTGGTTCATACCCCGGTTGCTCCACTTCCCATTCATCTCACTGTTAATGGCCTTGGAAAGCAGCAGATGATGGCAGGGACCCCAATTATTTAATAACTTACACATTAGCAGGAAGCTATACCAGAAGTACAGGAGCTGGACTTAAACCAGGTGCTCCAATGTGGAATACAGAATCCCAAGCACCTACTTTATGAAGTATGCTTCTACATTCAGAGAGAGAAGTAGGACCACAAATTCACTTGGTTAAAATGTTTACTCATTGGTGTTTATTTGAAATAACACACAGAGAGATCGATCCATCTTCCGTTGGTTGGTTCACTCCCCTAAAGCCTGCAACTGCTGGGGCTAGCCAGGGTGAAGCTGGGAGCCAGCAACTTCATCTGGGGTAGGGATCCAAGTACGAGGGCATCACCTGCTACCTCCCAGAGAACAAGTAGCTAGATGGAACTCAGCGGTGAGCTTTGATCCTAGGCTGTCTAATATGGGATACAGGTGTCCTAAGCAAAAGCTGAATTTGCTGGTCACAATGCCTATCCCAGTAAACACCAGCACCATAGAGACACACACAAGTACTTGGATCCCTGCTCCCTCACCCTCCCTCCGAATGAAACTGAGGGACTCTGAACGAGAGATGCTCCATATATGGCCAGAGCAGAGAGTCGGCTTGCCACGAAAGAATGATGATCACCTGGACTTAGCAAACATGGTGGAAGGTAATTGCATGCCTAGAACGGCAGTCCCAGAACGCTATCTTTGTAGAGACAGATAGGCTTTTACAGCAAAGCAAACAAATTGTTTAGCACCTACAGACGGTTCACTAAAGGAACTTAGAAAGAAAATGACCCCCAAAGGAAGTGGTGAGATGCAAGAAGAAAAGATGAGCAAAGAAGTTGCCAAATACCAAGTATTTACATTTAATAAGAAAAGTAGAGAGGCTGGCCTTGTGGCACGGGAAGTTAAACCATCACCTACAACACCCAGCATCCTATGTGAGTGCTGGTTCGAGTTCTGGTTGCTCCATTTTGATCCATGTCCTTGCTAATACCTGAGAAAGCTGGAGGATGGCTTAAGTGCTTGGACTCCTGTTCCCATGTGGAAGGCGAGGAAGAAGCTCCTGACCCAGCAGATGGAAAATCTGTGTCTCTCCCTTCCTCTCTCTGTAACTCTGCCTTTCAACTAAAAACAAGAAAAATCAGGCCCAGCATGATACCCTAGTGCTTAAAGTCCTTGCCTTGCATCTGCTGGGGATCCCATATGGGCACTGGTTTGTGTTCCAACTGCTCTACTTCCCACCCAGCTCCCTGGGAAAGCAATCGAGGATGGCCCAAAGCCTTGGGACCCTGCACCTGCATGGAAAACTTGGAAGAGGTTCCTGGCTCCTGGCTTTGGATCAGCTTGGTTCTGACTGTTGCAGCCACTTGGGGAGTGAACCAGCAAATGGAAGATCTTTCTCTGTATCTCCTTCTCTCTGTATAATCTGCCTTTCCAATAAAAATGAGTACATCTTTAAAAAAACGGGATATAGAATGGTCTCAGATCAGAGTCATGCTGGTCAATGTTTATAGCTATTTACAGAAGATGAAAAATTCATGGTTGACAGTGTGGATGCCCTCTTTGCTATACAAAGAGGTTTCAGAAAATTAATGGAAATTTTGGATTTTTTTTTTTAATTTGATGGGGATTCTAATTGAAGAGGCAGACAGAGGAGACAGAGCTCCCATCTGCTGGTTCGCTCCTCAAATGTCCATAATGACCACAATTGGGTCAGGCCAGGACTGGGACCAGGAACTTAGTCCAGATCTATGACATGGTGACAGAGACCCACCTGCCTGGAGCTGCCCAGGTGTATCACAGCAGGAAGCTGGGTCTGAGCCAGACTCACGTCCTCAACTCAGGCATTCTGATACGGGATGTGGAGATCTTAACTCGCGTCAACCTGCTGGGCCAAACGCCAAGTCAGCATCCCCTCTCAAATCCACTTTGTCCTCCAAGGCTGACTTCTAGCTACCAAGATGACGTCCTCAGATACGGAGCTGAGAGGAGAGGCCAACGATGCTTGTATGAGAAGGTAGGAGCTAGTTTCAGCCCTCATTGTAGCTGTTGGACCAAATGCCCACCCATGAGTTAACTATAAAGAGAAAGGCAAGATGGATAAAGACATCTTCTATCGCTGGTTTACTTCGCCAGAAACCCCATATAGGCGCCAGCTTGTGTCCTGGCTGCTCCACTTCCCATCCAGCCCCCTCGGCTGTGAAAGTGGTGGAGAATGGCTCACAGGGACCACTGCACTCACATAGGAGGCCGAGAAGAAACTCCTGGCTCTCAGCCTCAGGTTGATTTCGCTCCGGCTGTTGCTGCCATTTGGGGTGCGAAACAACAGATTTCTCTCTTACTCTGTCTTAACTCTGATGTTCCAGGTAAAATGAATCTTTTTATTACTGTTACTGTATAACCAGATATACAGAGAGAAGAGACTGAGAGAAAGCTCTCCTATGTGCTGATTCACTCCCCAAGCAGATGCAACAGCTGCAGTTGAGCCAAGCTGAAGCCAGGAGCCAGGAGCCTCTTCCAGGTCTCCCATGTGGGTGCAGGGTCCCAAAGCTTTGGGCTGTCCTCGACTGCTTTCCCAGGCTGCAAGCAGGGAGCTAGATGGGAAGTGAGGCCGCTGGGAATAGAATATGTGCCCATATGGGATCCGGTCTTGCAAAGTGAGGACTTTAGCTGCTAAGCTACTGCACCTGACCCAGATAAAATGAATCTTTAAAAAAAAATCCACCATGATAGAAGCAGGAATTCTAAATAAAGCTGTTATTAATAACATTAATGTTAACAATTAATTAATGTTATTAACGTTGAATTAAACAACATTTAAAAAATACCATTGTCAAGTGGAGATTCTCTGCAAAATGAATGGCATTCACCATATTAAATTAAAAAAAGAAAGAAAAATATGATTGTTCCAATGTGTAGGAAAATGCAGAAAAAGCATTTGATGCCCTCCACCGTGACTCCTGACAAAAGCTAGAAGGAAACGGGAGGTGGGTACTTACAGCAGCTGGGTTACTGCCGTCCCACGGCAGAGCCTCTGGGGTCAGGGTCTGGCTCTGCTCCCAGCTCCAGCTTCCTGCTGCTGCATTCCCAAGACGCTCAACCAGCTGAGTCCTTGCCATTTGTGTGGGAGACCCAACATGAATTTTGGGCTCCAGGTTTGGGCGTGGTCTAAACCCCCTGCTGTGGGCATTTTGGGAATCAACTGGTGTTGAAAAAAAGCTACCCGTACCTTAAAACAGTAGGGAACTCCCTCTGACTTCCAAAGGGCATGTGTGAGAAGCCTGTAACAGCCAGCATCATCGACAATGCTGAGACAGGCTGCTTCTCATCCCAGAGCAGAAACACGACGTCCAACCTCACTGCTACTATTCAAAACTGTCATGATGAGTTTCGGCGGTAGAGACGTGCAAAAAAGATAAAATGCTGCCCAATTGAAAAGGAAAAAAAAAAGTGTCTTTATTTGTGTGTAGAAAATCTGATGGAGTATTTAAACAGCTGCTGGAGGGGTGGGTGTTCAGCAGCCACCATCGGAGTGCCTGGGCGCCGCCCACCCCTGGTTCCTGGCCTGGGAGACAGCCGTGAGAGCTCAGGAGACCCGGCCCGGGGTTCTGGCTCTTGGCTTTAAGTCCAGGCCATTTGGGGACCTGGCAGGCATTCGGGGAGAGGACCAGCAGAAGGGAGCTCTCTCTCTTTCTCTTCCCATCTCCCTCTCTATGTATCTTTGCGTCTCAAATGAAAAAGAAAAAACTTTTAGTCTATGAAATCTAATAAACAAGTTTCGTGAGGCAACAGGCTGTAACCTCAACACATACAAAAATGGTTTGCATTGACTTTTTAGTAATTTTGTATTTATTTATTTTCATTTCCTTTGAAGAACAGGGACAAGACAGAGATCTTCCATTCCCCAATTGTCCTCAACAGCCAGGCCTGTACCAAGTGGAAACCAGGGATCTGAAATCAATCCAGGTTTCTCGTGTGAGTGGCAGGGACCCACGTCCTCTGTTATCCCAGGACGCGCATTAGCAGGAAGCTGGATAGGACTTGAATCAGGCACCTGCTCTGGGATGTCAGCATGTCAAATGATGACTTGGCTCTTATGCCAAACACCTGCCCCTGCCATTTGTATACAGAAACAAACAAGTGGAAATTAAGAATAACATGTCCAATGGCGTATAAACAATGAAATACTTAGGGGTCAATCTGAACAAATACGAAGGATTGGTGTATTAAAATCTACAAAATACCGACCTAAGAGAACAGGAAATCTAGCTCAACAAAGAAACACTCAATATTATTAAGATATCAGTTTCTCCAGATTGTTCTAGAAATTCAATTTAATACCAATCAAGGTGCTAGTGAGCTTTTATATAAAATACAGAAATTGGCAAGCTGATGCCTAAACACCTATGGAAATGCAAAATAAATAAATAAAAGGCAGTCACACAACTCTTGGGAGACACCACTGCCTGACTGAAGAAGTACTGTGAAGCGATAGCGGTGAAAACAGAAAAGCCAAAATGATGTATCCGTGCAACAGAATAGAGTCCAGAGATAAACACCGCCCAGACCATTCCTTTTGACAAAGGAATGAAGGGGAAAAGAAGAGCTTTTGAAAAGAGACAGTGTGGGGAAAAATGGGGACAACCACACCTTCATTGCAAAACAGCCTACCCAGCAAGTCAGCTAATCTGCCAGCAACCCCAAAACGTGCCTTGAATTCAGATTTCTTACAATCCATAAAAACTAATCTAAAGTGTATGTAGACTAGGGCTAGTGTGATGGCTCAATATGTAGAAGATCTCAGCAGACATTTTGCCAAAGAAAATACAGGGAGGGCCCAGCATGGGGGTGTATCATGTTCATCTCCCACCTGTGGCGTCAGCACCACCCAGCGGGCACCAGTTCATGTCCTGGCTGTTCCACTTCCCATCCAGCTCCCTGTTTGTGGCTTGGGAAAGCAGTAGAAGATGGGTCAAAGCCTTGTGCCCCTGCACGCAATGGGAGACACAGATGAAGACTCTTGCCTTCAGTGTGGCCCAGCCCCAGCTGTTTCAGCCATTTGGAAAGTGAGCCAGCAGATAGAAGATCAATCAATCCCACCCCACCACACACACACTGCCGTAACTCTTTCAAACAAATATTTAAAAAGATAGTTATCCATATTAAGACTAATAAATGCAGGTCCTAAAATAAACATTTTGCCATATTCACACAATGAAATACTACACACCGGTACAGAGAATTGGACTACTGATACATGCAACAACATGGATAAATCTAAAAAGAGTGCACAAGTATAGTGGCAGAGTGGTTAAACTACAGCTGGCGATGCCAGCATCCCATTTCAGAGCATTCCACTTGCAATCTAGCTCTCTGCTAATACGCCCGGGAAAGCAGCAGAACATGGCCCAAACACCTGGAGCTCTGTGACTCATTAGGGACACAGAATTGACTTACAGGCCCCTGGCTTTGGCTTTGCTCTAACTCAGCTCTTATAGTTATCTAGGGAGCAGACCAGCAGATAAAAAGACCTCTTTCCCTGCCTTTCTCTTCCTGTAACTCTGCCTTCCAAATAAATAAAATATATTTTAGAGAAAACTTACACACAGGCTGGTGTGATGGATCAACTGGCTAATCCTCTGCCTGAGAGCATCGGCTTCACATATAGGCACCGGTTCGCATCCCGGCAGCTCCACTTCCCATCCAGCTCCCTGCTCGTGGCCTGGGAAAGCAGTTGAGGACGGCCCAAAGGCTTGCGACCCTGCACTCACGTGGGGGACCTGGAAGAGGCACCAGGCTCCTGACTTTGGATTGGCTCAACACCGGTCCTTGAGGCAGCTTGGAGAGTAAGTCAACGAACAGAAGAAGATCTTTCTGTCTGTCTCTCCTCCTCTCTGTATATCTGACTTCCTAATAAAAATAAATCTTAAAAGAAAAAAAAAGGCAGAATCACGGAAAACACAAACTTGGTCTATCATTAGGAGAGAGGTAGGCAGTGGAAAGGAAATGAAATAGGTTTTAGTGGCATTTTTTTTCTTAAAAGATTTATTTTTATTTTGAAGGTAGATCGGATTTACAGAAAGAAGGAGAGACAAAGATCTTCCATCAGCTGGTTAACTCTCCAAGTGGTTGCAATGGCCACAGCTGAACTAATCTGAAGCCAGGAGTTTTTAATCGGTCTCCAACGCAGGTGCAGGGTCCTAAGCCTCTGGGCCATCGTACAGTGCTTTTGCAGGCCACAGGCGGGGAGCTGGATGGGAAATGGAGCTGCTGGGACAAGAATCAGCGCCCTTTTAAGATCCCAACGCTGGCTAGGTGAAGATTTAGCTACTGCGCCGGGCCTACTGGCATTTTTAATCTTTCCATTTTATGTTTGTGAGCAAGTTTACAGTTACATGTAGATTTTTAGGCTTCAGTATTTCTATCTTGTTATACTTTTCTTTCACATATATAAGGACAGTAACCCAAATTTTTTTTCAAATGGATCAATAAGTAAGTAGCAGTCATCAAAATACTTGAAGAAACCATAGAAAACATAATTAAAAATAACCTTATATTTCATATAACAACAATAACAAGCAGTAGGTAAGAGAGGGAGTGATTAGGCGACTTCACCACAGCCTAAGTTAAAACAGTCAACTAGAAAAAAAAAGTGTGTGCCACATCCACAGAATGTTTGAACAGAAAAGTGCTGCGCATCAGTAGGAAAGGCCAAGCCTTTCTAGAAAAAATTCAGATCTCCATCTGCAGCTTGAGCCGCTTCCCTGAGCACTTCACTCCAGTTCTCGCCTTCTTCCCAGCATCCCCACCTGGGGGAGAGTGTCTTAAACACAGCTGGGCCAGACCCTTTTCCTCCTCCTCCTCCCCAAATCTCTTCCCCTCTCAGGAGACTCAGGCCTCTTAAGTCCATGATCTTGGAGTCATCTCTATCTCCCTCCCCGCTCCTCATTCTCCCTTCCCTCCCTGCTTCCCTCCCTCCCTCTCTCCTCTCCAAACAAATCAGACCCGCCTGTGTCCGGAACCCAACTACCTTTTAGGACCTGCACCATAAACTCCAGGCTCAGACCCCATCACCTTGAACCGGGATTACTGTCACGGCTTGAAAATTCACCCCCTTGCCTCCTATGATGGTCTCATCATCAACACTGCCTGGGGTGACCCTGCCAAGACATAAATCGCCCCTCCACCCATCCAATGGCTTCCATTTCCAGGACATGAGTCAAAGCCAAAGCCTTCCCAAGGGCTGATAAGCTGAGACCCACGCATAGCCTGTGTTTCCCTGCAGGTCTTCCTTAGGAGCAGCCCGCTCCCTCTGACATCATCTCTGTCTCCCATCCCCATCCCTCCACCCACCTGCTTTTGAAACCCGTCAGCCCAGCTCCCCTAGATGCAGCAGTGTCTCACTCCTGCACTCTCTCAGGACTGCAACACCCCTCCTCAGCACTTCCTCCACTTCCTTGGTGGACTGATTTCTCTTGGCAGCTGTTACCAACATCCGACAGGCTCTATGCTGCATTTGTTTAATCAGGTCATGTCTATATCCCACCTGTAGTTCCTTGAATACAGGTGTTTTTTTTTTTGTTTGTTTGTTTGTTTGTTTGTCACAGCATACAGGGCCAGCACTGTGCATTTAAGGTAAAGCAGCCACCTACATCCTATATGGGTGCCAGCTCGAGTCCTACTGTCCACTCCCAAACCAGCTTCCTGTTAATGCACCCAAGAAACCAACAGAAGATGACCCAAGTCCATGGCTTCAGCCTGGCCCAGCACTGGCCACTGCAACCATCTGGGGAGTGAACCAGCAGGTAGAAGATTCTTAATCATTCTCTCTCTTCCCTCCCTTCTTCTCTTTCCCTAGCTCTTTCAAAATAAAGGTCTTGGAGTGGCAGGGAGGTGGAGAGAGACAGACCCCGGCACAGTAATGAGGCTCAAAACTTATGTTGGACAAATGAACTACTTAACTGACAAGAGTGCACAAAATAGACATTTCTGCGAACTGTTGGTGTGAAGGCAAGTGGCCTAAGCTCTACGAAGCACAAATTGTCAGTAACCATCAACACCCCAGACCCATATGTCCTGTGACCCAGTAATTCTCGCTGTAATAAATATCCTTCACACACATTTGCACATGCGTGAAATGACACAAAGTCACGCCCTGCAGAATGCTGGATCCTGGAAAGAGAATGAAAGCAGCCAAAATGTTCCTGACAGTCAACTGCTTACAGAAATGATTGGGAAGCAACATGATAGAGCAGCTCATGGCAGCAAATGAGAATAAGCATTCTTCCTGCATCTTGATATGAACTCCCATATAGTTTTTTTTTTTTTTTTCAGAGAACAGGAGAGCGATTGCGATGCCACCATTTTGATAAAAAAGGAACATCTGCCTGCATCTCCTTGTGAATGTACAGCTATCTCAGGAAAGACACACAAGGACCTGGCAACAGCAGATGCTGCTTGGGGCAGGAGGCAAGGACACTTCACTGCAACCCCTTTAAAATGTTTTGAATGTTTGCACCCTGTGCAGGTTAGCTGTATTAAAAGGAAAATAAGGCAAGACTGACATTCTATTCTGGAAAGATACCTAAGATACACCGTCTCTCCCCTTCCCCCAAGAAAGTAAGGTGAAAGAGGACGTGGGCTGTGTGGCACTGGGGTTTGTGTTTTGCACCGTTGGTGTGCGCTTTCCCCATCTGAAAAGAAATCACAAAAAACTCGGAACTCACACTGGGAGGTTGCATCTTCACGCACACGACCTTGACACCTAGCAACTGCCCAGGTTTCCCCCAGATTCCCAGTGAACAAAACACATGCTGACAAAAGTCAAGCCACACAATGTGCAGGTGCAGAGGGGACCACACTCTCCCAATGCCTGTGCCAGTCCTTCTACCAGGTGCCCTGAGACCCTGGGTGCTAGGTCACCTCTTGCCATCTGGCCCTTTCTTACCTCTGTCCCTCCCAAGCCCCTGCTACAACCCCCTGCTTTTTCGATGCCTTCCTCCTTGGGGGTCAGGGGTCGGGGTCAAAGGTCAGGGAATGCAGCTCCAGAAACTTGCTCCCAGGGTCTTCCCTCCAGAGCCATGGCTAAGTGTCTCTCTGGTGCCTGCAGCTTCTTCTCTCTAACTTAGAGCCACACAGGTGGTACTCTCCTCCCCAGATCCCCCCCCCCCGAAGTGAGGCTGAATCCAGCAGCCCTGGCCTGCAACCCCAGGCTTCCTCCCCTGGTCTGTACCTGTCAATAATGACTGGGTCTGAGGGTGTCTCATTCCGGTTACCACAGCTCTTCCGGTCACAGCACCGGCTGAAGGAGAGAGGAGGAGGAACAAAGAGAGGGCATGAGGGGGATAGCTCCAGGGGAGGGGCTGGCACCCCACCCCCCGGCTGTGGGATCCCAGGGCCCCCTCCAGAGACCTGGGCAGAAAGGCAGGGGAGGGCCCAGCTGAGTTCGTGAAGCCCAACCCTGGGCATGGGGCTAGCTGGAAACCCTAGACCCAAAGACGTGTAGCTTCTGGAAGATACAGGAGAGGACAGGCGGAGCCCATGAACAGGGCCTCTCTCTGCACGATTTCCCACATGCACAAAAAGCAGACAAGAAAGAGCTGAGACAGGCAGCTCAAAGCTCAGGAGAGATCCCCACATGCACCTGCCCAGGTCCCTAGCATCCAAAACAAGACACGTCATGGGACCAGCACCACAGGATCCCCCTGCAGCCCTATCTAAAGGCAGCTGCCAGTTCCACAGCCACAGGGCTCTGAATGCTCCCCTCTGGCATCGAGAATGGCCTCAAGTGCCTGGCACAGCTGACATCAACCCAGGCAGACCTTGCTCTAAACGCCAAGTTTAGGGGTAAAGGAAGAGATGGTTATGAGCCATATCCCTCACCCGCCACCCTGTCTGTCAAGGAGCTAGCTGCCTTGAGGTTTCCATGGCTGGCTGCAAAGTTTCCTCTTAGAGCTAATCCATGGGGGCCTGGGGTTGCCTGGCCCACCCTGCCCCCACCTCCCCAGCGAGCCCTTCCCCCGAGCCTTATTAGTGAAGCTTCCAGAAGCCGCAGGAGGCTGTGCTTACAAAAACACTTGGCAAAGCCACATAAACAGGCCAGGCTAATGGGGCCTCAAGGACCTCCTCAGCCAAGCTGTGCCCAGGAGCCTCAATCCCCTGCCCAACCCCCACAAGCCTTCCCCCCAAGGGAGCAGGGGGGCTGGGAAGGAGGGAGTTGCAGCCAGAGGGGGTAGGGCCTCACCTGCACATGATCTCGTGGGTGAGCAGCACGCGGCACATTTCGGGGTTCTTGTCTTGCCCCTCATAGATGATGGCCTGGGGAGGAGACGTGCACAGGCTGAGGCAGAGGAGGCTCAGGGCCTGTGGGTCTGCAGTGGCAGGAGGGCCTGGGGCCAGACTGCTGAGGGACATGGTCTGAGCCAGGGTCTCCTGAAGATCCTTGGGCTGCAGTAGCATTCTGCTATGGACTGAGCAGGAATTGGGGGGCTAGTCAGCAGGGGTTGGAGGGGGCTGGTGGTGGTGCGAAGGGCACAGGAGAGAGGAAGGCAGGTGCATGTTCAAACTGAGCAGCAGTTGGCATCTGAGAGAAGGATGGTTCAGCCACAGCCCCCACTGGGCCGGCTCACCTGCTTGGACATGGAGTCAATGAGTCGCACGTAGAGGTCTTGCTCTGTTCGCAGTCCTGTGGGGGAAAGGGGGAGAGCACCTACTAGAAGGGGAGGAGCCTCTGGAGCCTGCGCTGATGGCCACACCCACACCCTCCTGGACCAGGTTCTTAGCACCTCACAGGTCTTAGCACCTCACAGGTGTGGCCTTCGCTCACCGTTGTTGTACACCAGCCGCAGGCGGTAGTGGATCCCATTGTTGGTCTTTTCAGTCCCAGGCTCCTGCAGGGACAAGATGGAGAGGATGTTCAGTTGCTCAGGGGTACCCCAACTTCCCAGACCTCTTCCCTCACACTCCCCAATGCCCGTTCACCAGCCTCCAATCCTCCCCACCCATCCACTGTCCATTGCCCATCCCAAAGTGCATGTGGGGAAGGGGGAGTCCCTCCCTCCCGGCCAAGCCCATGAGCCTCTCACTCGCTCCTTCTCCACAAAGTCGATGAAGGCTGTGCGCTCCACCTCCACGGGCTGCCCCTGCCGGTCATACATGGCCAGCACGAAGTGGAAGAAGTTGGATTTCCTGAGGTTGGAGGGAGGCTGCTTCTCAAAATGTGCTCGCGCCAGGCCCACGCCACTGCGGGAGGAAAGGAGCTGGAAAACCACCGGAACGGCCTCGGTAAGAGGGGCCCCATGCCTCCGGCCACACCCGCACAAACAGCCAAAGCCCCAGGGGAATGGAAATCAAATACAGCCAGCCCTTTCCACCCTGTCCAGTGGCCATCTCGGGACAGATGGAAGCGGCCCCAGCCTGTTCCCCTGGGACTAAAGGGGCACAGCAGGTGCTGTGACAAAGGTACCCCCATCTGGCCCCTCTTCTCCGTGCCACTCTTTTTCCTGGGTCCCTCCATTTTTGATCTCCAAGTCCAAAATAGGGACCAATCCATTTCACTGATGGGGGTCCCAGGACTGGGCTTTAGGGTGTCAAGGGCACTGGGAAGGCTCTGGAAGGAATATCCTATGGTACCCAGGCCATGGCTGAGGATTACATGAGCCTATAAGCATGGCTGCTCAGACAGGCTGAGACATGAGGCTGGCTCCTGGGCTCTGGCTGAAGCCACAGAAGGCCCTCCCCAGGGCTAGATGTGTATGAATGGCCAGCACTGCACCTTGGGTTTGGGTATCCCTGTCCAGGGCTATCTTCTGGTTCATCAGACACCATCCCCAGAAACAAGGCCAGGATGAGAGCAAGAGAAAGAGAACAAGAAGAGACAGGTATACAGAACCAGGAGGATGCCATTCTGTGACAAATTAAATAAACAAATGAAGCAAACAGCCAATTCTTCATAGCAGATGAGGGGGAAACTTTGTGCAGAGAGCCACTCTCCCATTGCCCTAGAGTCTTCCGCAGAACGAGGCCAAAGGGCAGAGCCGACAGCATAGGAAACGGTCCCTGGAGGGCACAGGTCACTGCCATGTGCCATGGAGTTTAGGAAATGAAGTGAGGAGAACTGAGTTTCTAACTGGAAGTCCATGCCCTTCCATTTGGGCTCATGAGCCATGAGGAAGGAGTTGGCCTTTCATCTCTGATCCAGACCTTTCCTTCAGAAAAGGGTGCTGGAGCCACATGTGCTGGGAGGTACAGCTCCACCATGTAAGTGTGCTTTGGCAGGCCCTGGGAATGGCCGCTGCTTCTGCGGGAGCCAGTCCCTGCCCAACCTCCAGGAGGCAGACCCTGACCCTGCTCCTTGCCAATTTCGCTCTCTGGGGATTGCTCTGCATGGCCAGTACAACTCTGTGGATGCTACAGCATGAGACTTCCCAGGTTCAACCACCAACTCATGGCAGCTTCCCTTGGACAGTCCCTCAAGGGGAAACCAGCTATCACATTGGGAGAACACTCCAGCAGCCCCATGGTGATGACCTGAGGCCCTCCTGACAAAACCCAGCACCAAGGGGCCTTTGGGAGCACCCTGGGAAGCCCAACCACCAGTCCAGTCAATCCTTTGCGTGATGCCTGCCTAGAGGGTGGGCCCAAGTCATCAGCCGAGTTTTTGCTGAACATTGGGAGTGATTCTTTTAATTTGAAAGCCACACACAGAGTTCCCATCCACTGATTTACTCCCCACCTATCTGCAACTGCCGTGACTGGGCTGGGTTGCACCAAATCCAACTCTCCCACATGAGGCAGGGGTTCAGCTACCCAAACCATCACCCACTATTCCCAATGGTCTGCTTTTTTGGGAAGCTGGAACTGAGAGCCGGAGCTGGGACTCAAACCCAGGAACTCTGCTGCAGGATGCAACATGTCTGCCCTGTTGATTTCTGGCCCCTTTTATGCAGCAATAGACAACTGACATGAAGATGCTTCAAAAAGTTTATGGACAATGGAATTCAGAGAGCAGAAGACTTTGGTGCAGAAGCATTTTGGGACCCAGGCAGGGTTTTCCTAATCTGTTTGTTTATTTGTTTTTAAAGAATTATTGGGCCCGGAGGGTAGCCTAGCAGCTAAAATCCTCATCTTGCATACATCAGGATCCTATATGGGCACAAGTATAATCCTGGCAGCTCCGCTTCCCATCTAGCTCTCTGCTTGTGGCCTGGGAAAGTAGGTGAGCATGCCCCAAAACCTTGGGACCTGCACCCAAGCGGGAGACCCAGAAGAGGCTCCGGGCTCCTGGCTTTGGATTGGCGCAGCTCCGGCTGTTGTGGCCACTTGGGGAGTGAATCAACAGATGGAAGATCTTTCTCTCTGTCTCTCCTCCTCTGTGTATTTGCCTTTCCAGCAAAAATAAAACAAATCTTAAAAAAAAAAAAAAGAATTATTTATTTTTATTGGAAAGTCAGAATTACACAGAGGAGAGACAGAAAGATATTCCACTCACTGGTTCACTCTCCAAGTGTTTGCAACAGCCAGAGCTGAGCCCATCTGAAGCCAGGAGCTCTTCCAGGTCTCCCACACTGATGCAGGGTCCCAAGGTTTGGGGCCGTCCTTCCTCAACTGCTTTCCCAGTCTATAAACAGGGAGCTGGAAGGAAGGTGGAGCAGCAGCCAGGACATGAACTGGCTTCCATATTGGGATCCTGGTGTGTGCAAGGCGAGGACTTTAGTCATTAAACTACTGCGCAGGGCCCCTAATCTGTATTTTCCATTGGCTTTAGGAAGACTGCCTTACATGCACGGATTTCCAAGATGTTTTGCACCCAAGTTTTCCCCCCCCATGCACTCAGCACCGGCATGCCACCATTCTGTCATTATTCTAGGCATTTACACTCAACTGTTTCTTCTGCTTCTTCCTGAGCTGAGCCGGCAGGAGGGGCTTGCTGGGTGTTACTGTTGCAGATTACAATCATCATGAAAGGATGGCCCTTGGGAATGGTGAGCTAGTGTGCAAAACCGAGGGCCACCATACCTTCTCTCACCACAGATGCTCCATCCACCCTCCTCTGCTTCCTGCCCTTGCCCTCAGCCAACAGCCCCAGTAGGGACCTTGACCATGCCCAGCCTCCTCCCCAGCTAGCCCCAGGCAGGGAAGCCCAAAGAGGGCTTTGGATCTCAGCAGGTCCCTGATTACAGCTCATGAATATGCTAATGGACCCAACCTGGAACTCTTCCCTCTACCTGGGGAACAGGACCACCAAGTAAGTGAAAGAGGAGGGCAGAGGCTTGTGGAGGGTCCCCTGGGTCACCTTGCCAGGACACTAAATAAATAACAGTCTCTCCCAGATCACTCCACGTGCTACCCCTGTGCCACAGGCCGAATCCCAGGCAAGTGCAGAGCACCTGATATAAGTATCCTCTCTCACCCACTGGCAAACATCAGCCAGCCCCGGGGCCCTGGCTGCCCCAGCTACTGCCAGGCTCCTTGGAAGTCTGGCCTGAGCCCCAAGCCAAGCTCTCATGGAAGGTCCTGTACTCAGGTAGGAGAGGATTACTGGGGAGAGAGGGCACAGGGTGGGAGTGGGCAGAGAAGAGCAGGTGCCTTTGGTGGCCATGGAGCAGCATGCAATGCTGCCAGGTGCAGGACCAGGGGGCTGTACCACCTCACCAGACTGCGACCTGATCCCTGCAGGGTTCGGCTTAGCTCCCCTCACCCTGAGACAGCCCTGAGGGTCACCTGCCCTTCCCCACCACAGCTGCGGGGGGGTGGGGGGGGCGGGGTAGCAGGTGCTATGAGGTTCACACCCATCCATGGAGCATGGTGGCTGGATTAGCTGAGGCCATCAACGCAAAATAATTAGAAGGCTTTGTTCTAAAGACATTCGAGGCAAAGGAGAGAAGACAGGTAGGTGGGGAAGTGCCTGCCCCCCACCCCCACCAACCACACCAGTGACCAATCAACGGTCGGTCGCTGAATGGAACTGCGAGCCCCAAAAGGTTTGCTCTTCTCCCACTGGGAATAGCTGATGTTCTTGTAATGAGAAAACAGGCCAAGGTTAAAGAATGGAAAGGAACAAGAAATGCAACAACAGAAGTATCAAGTGGTCTGAGAGTGAGAGCCCTGGATGGGTGTAGCCTGGGTGCAGACAAGTGGGACCCAGGCGGGAGGTGGGGGTACTGCCTACTCTCAGACTGGCTCAGTGCCAGTGATGGGGACAAAGATTGATGTCTGACTGTGTGGTCTGCCCAAAACACCCACTGGGTGGTGTGGGGAATGATGGGTATATCCTTTATCTAAAAGCAATTGAGAAGGTAGAATGGAGGTAGGGACCTGGGTTTCCCCACAAGCAGACCCTGAGGCAGATTGAGACAGTCACAGTTTACTTGCATTGAGGGGCAGGGAGAGAAGAAAGTGAAAAGGCAGCCCACAAGCGGTATATTTCCAAGTCCCCTCCAGGTGTGGTGCAGCTCCATCCCACAGGAAACTCTGGAAACTAGAGCAGGTGCCTCCTCCAAATGATCCCCATGGGATGGGTGAGGCAGCCAGAGTATTTATCCCACAGCTCCAGCCAAGCACGGAGAGCTGCTAAGGCTGTGGTTTCAGCAGGTGCTTCTGGGTGCCTGCCAGGAGGGCAGTGCTGCCTGTGGCCCCCTGAATAAGGCCTCAGGTCAAGGGGAGCCAGCAAGAGCAAGAGAAGCCGAGCTGGGGCTCTGGGGACACATGAAGAGCTACGGATGACCAGACCCAGCATTAGGACGTACACGGGAGGTAGATAGAAGGCAGCAAAGCTGCCGCCTCCGTGCAGCCTGCCAGACAGCATGGCAAACCCAAGAACCGCCTCACCTCGCACACATACTGGAACTCATAATTAGGAAACATTTTGCTACTTAGCACCACTAGTGAGCAAAGCACACCACACAAGTATCTTTTCCAGAAAACACACAGCGTAGTGATGAAAACAGCCGCATCAACCATTTATGGAAGTGAATGATGGAATTTCTCACTGTCTTAATAATTGTTGTCAACAAGACATTCAAAACACTCTCCCGGGGAACCCCCAGACTGCGCCGAGATGTTGCAGCCCTTGATTTTGTACCAAGGAGCCCAGATGTGGGAGGACAAAGCATTCCCCCCTCACATTTTTGCAATACCCACTCCCCCTCGCCCCTGTTCTGAAATCCACCCCAAGCTCATGAACAGCAGCTGGGAGACTAGGGAGCTTCAGCCTGCACAGGAACTTTCTGCAGGAAGGAAACCTGCCTGGTGCAAGCATGGCTTCCTGGATGTGGTGCTGCAAATTCACTCAAGTCGACACCAAGGACGACCCTGAAGGTCCCACCTGGGCCACGAGGCCACCAAGGGATCCCTGTGGGGCCTTGGTGGGGGCGCTGCAGAAGAGTGTGGCTGGACTCTGAATGCCCCAGGGCCCCTCTGCTCACTCACACACACAGCCACCTTGTCATCTCTTTTCTCCATGCGTAAGGCTGCTCACAGCCCTTTACAGCCTCAGCGAATGCCTGCAATTTAACAAGCCCCTTCTCCCCAACCCCTGCCCCTGTGGACAATTGTTAAGAGGGTGGAGCTCTCGTTTCTCCTCAAGCCCCTCCACCCAAGCCTTCTCTCTGTTTTCTCTCTCACTCACCAAATTCTAACTCTTGGCCTCCTCCACAGCCCATGGTCCCCAGCGGTGCCTTGGCTGGTGCCTGACTGGCCCTGGGTTCTGGGATGATGGGGGAAAGAGTGGCGGGGGTGAGTCCTGAGGCCACAGTACAGAGGGTTTCAGTGCTGGTGCTCCCCCAGCCAGGAGGTGGAAGGGGCCAGAGGTATACACGTCTCCTATGTCTTGTGGCAGGTCTGTGCTTTCCTCTATGACACCCAGGTCTGCTGTCCCCATCCCTTTCCTCTATGACACCCAGGTCTGCTGTCCCCATCCCTCTCCTCCATAGCCACCCTCCCCTGAGCACCCTGCTGTTCACCCACTCTCCCCTGTAGGCCCCTGGGCTTCATGACGTGTGTCAGGCTTGGCCTGGCACTCCTGCCTCCAGCAAGCACTATTGGCCTGGTCTTGTCCAACCCCAGGCATACCCAGAGACTGGCTCTGCTGTAATCCAGGGAGATAAAAGCCACAGCTCCCAGGAACATCCCAAATGGGCAGAGGAAGGGATTATATCCTAATGACCCAGCTGGAGGGCATTTTTGGGGCTGTGGAGGCTTCATACCCCTTCTTCCTGCTGCCCCAGCAGTGGCTCTGTGCACCTGCCCCAAGAAACTGGCTCAGGGCCTCAAAAGAGATGGAAAGGGAAGGAGATAGGGGGGAAGAGATCTTCCTCCGGCTCTTGAATCTACGTAAAGGCTGCCCACCCCACTTCTCTTCTACCCATCCTCTCACCACCCACCCACAGGCCTGCCTGCCAGGTCCCAGGCTGAGGAGTGGCTATTAATTATTAAAGCAAACAAAAGCATTTCCTAGCAGGGAGGTTAGCCTGCAGCTGCTTACAGGAAAGGCAGCCCCTGCTGGCTGCTCCTTGGGAGCCCTGAGTATGCTGGGACCAGCTCCAGGGGAAGGGCTAGGCTCGGTCTTCCAGGGAACCCCCTCCCCACCCTAGAGGGAAGGCTGGCCTGGGCCCACCAAGGGTCTCCCCACCCTAGGAAGTGTCGCAGAAGAAAGCTGCTTTGGAACTGAGCCTGCCAAACAGGAGGAAGGGGGTTTGAGCCATGGGACTGAGGGACCAAGTCCCCTTGGTTTGGGGCAGTCCCAGCAAGGGCTCTTTGCATAGCTGTTCCTGATATGGAGAATGTGGCAGGCACAGAAGAGCCCTCACCACTGCCTTCCTCCTTCAGGGCTTTCCTCCCTGGGTGCCTGAAATGTAAGCGAATGTAGTCCCTTCTCTCCATGCCCTGCTTCTTCTGCCCAGGCCTCTCTTTCCAACTGGGACAGCCTCCCACTGCTCCTGACACATTTCCTGGGTCCTCCCCTCACCACCTTCTGTAAAACCTTGACGTTTGTCAAAAATGCCAAGTTGTATAACCAGGGAGGAGTGGTTGCTCCAATTCCCGGATGCTGGAGCTCTCCAAGGTGGAGATGGGAACCCAGCAGAAAGCGGCCTGGGAGCCACCGAGATGCCCTCCTGCTTTCTCTGGCCCATGTTCATTGTCCCACTGTGGGCGCTATGAACAACAGAGGGCTGAACCACCAACCTCGTGTCTCAGCGTGTAGACCGAGAAGCCCAGTATGGCCTCAGGTAAGCATCCTTAGGTGGCACACGGAACTGTTCCTCTGGACAGGGCACAGAGCAAGCAGGTGCTGAGGTGGGGAAGGGGTCCTGAGGTTGGTGACTTTATTCAGTGGCTGTGTGGGTGCCAAGGGAAAGGGGGTAGTTGCAGGGGACTTCCTGTCAGTGCCACCAATTCTGGCATCACAGGCTAAGAGTCACACAGGATGGCAAGGGAGGTCGGTGGGGGGCCTTGTGTGTTGTACATCGGAGAAGTGTGGCCTCATCTTACTGTTCATCGTGGGGGAGACTTGGAGAAAAGGATGCTAGCAACATTGCTTTGGGTCCCGATGCAAGGAAGGCAGTTTTAGGGGAGTGAAAAGAGGCCAGAAGACTAAGTCCATAAACCAGGATAAAGTGCATCTTCAAGCCAGGGAAAAATGAGGTGAAGGGCAAGGAGGAGATTTACTGCTGAACGTGCTAGCTCTGGGCACTGAGGCTGGGACCAGGACCCAGAGGGGCACAGCCAAAAACCTCAATGACCAAGTGGCTGTGGGACAAAGACCAGGAAGGCAGCAAAGAAGCTGCTCCTGCCCCAAGCAGCCTGGAGATGCAGGAAGCCAAGCCAGGCCCAGAGAGGGGGTCAGGCAGGGCAGGGCAGGGCAGGGCAGAGCACCGACTGAGGGACCAGGAAAGAGGGGCAAGGACAGGGAGCTTGCGCGACAGTCAACCACACACACGGGGACTCCCACTCCAAGTCCTGAGACTGAGGAGTCACCAGACTTGGGGACAGGCAGCCCAGGGATGAAGGATGCCCATCGACAATAAGGTAAGCCCCTGAGGCTCAGCAACAGGGCCCTGGAGACTCAGTCTGGCCACCTCATTACCACTCCAGAGCCCACAGGCAGAGGCCACGCTGCTGGGGCCGGCCCTCGCAGGGGCCTCATCCCCACACTTCCCGCACCCCACACAGCCTGTAGCAAGGAGGGAAGGTCAGAGAAACTCAAGAACCCAGGCCCCCACCCCACCCTCAGGGAATTTCCCACCCCCTCAGACAGGGGAAGAAGGCGAGTCCACTTTAAGAAATGGACTATCTCAAGCTAAAAGGCTAGGACCGACAGAAAGACTGGCAGGGCACCAAACTGTAGCCACAACACAGAAGAAACAACTTAGAGTAGAGGAGGATGGGAAGAAAGCACAGAAAAACGCAGATCCGAGAAAAGTAGAATTTGGTCTTCAATTTTTTTTTTCCAGCTTCTCCCCGCCCCTCGGTGAAAAATTACAGAAATCAAGTCATCTGCAAGACCCTTCCTCACCCTGGAGAGATCGCACAGCCCAAATGGGCCCAGCCTCTGGCAGCCGTGAAAGGATGGGGGTGGGGGTAGACACAAGGCTTCCATTTGCACCTGTCTGGCCTAACAGACTACCCACGGCCCCTAAGGGACAGCAGGAGTTTGATACTGTCGGGGGGCTTCCAGCTCATATGTACCCTGGGAGGCAGCAAGTGACAACTCAAGCAGTTGGGTCCCTGTCACTCATATGGGAAACTTGGGAATAAGTTCCTGGCTCTGAGGTGGGTCACTCTGATACATGCCACGCCACTGGGGAGAGCAGATAGAAACTCTTCCTCTCTCTCTGTCCCCTCAAAAACCAAGACAGTGTGTCTGTTGCTGGGTGTTAAGCCCACTGGGGATGTGAATGTGGGCCCCCCTGGCACTTCCCTACCAGGATCATTTCAGGCTACTGCAGCCCACCCTTCAGGGAGGCAAGTGCCCACCGGGCCCCAGCCCCTCTCCAGGGCGTGACGCCATGCTCAGAGCGCTGGATACACAAGATCTCTGAGTCAACAAATCTTTCTAAAGGTCAAGGCCAAATTCTGAGTCCATCCCAGCCCCATTCCCAAGCAAAGGAGTCAGCTGGAGATAGGCGTGGGTGCCAGATTCCCATGGGCTCCCAGCTTCCCACAGAACTACCAGAAAAACACCTGATGGAGAGGCGGGGCCCTGACCCAGTCCCAGTCCCGGCCAGGCCGACTGTCCACTTCGTCTTGTCCCCATGCTGCCCCTAGCCACAGTCTCCTATTCTCCAATTATGAGGCGCGTAGAAGAGGAGACCCAGTAGCTGCGTTTCTGGTATTTCCTGGGAAAGTCGCGCAGAGGCATCAGGCTGCCCAGGAAGGAGTTGGCTGTTCGTAGACGGCTGCTAGCTGTGGGTAACTCACGGCTCAGGAAACCCATGCAGCGACGCTGCTAAACCCTGGGATGCTCTGCCTCACTTGGCGTTTGCTGCCGCGGCCGTCAAAAATCAGAGCCGGGACAGCCAGCCGCAAGTGCGGCCAGAAGCCCCGCCCCAGAGCGGCAGGAGCAAGCGCAGGCGCTCGGGACGGGGTGGGCGGGAGAACTTGGGACCATCCAGACTTGGGGCTCCCTCCACCCCTTCACGTCTTTGGTTAAGGCAGCCGAGAGAGAAGATGGCACGGAGCCGTCGAGCCCCGGAGCGCTGGGGCCGCTCCAAGCGCTTACCTCTGCGCCGCGGTGCTGGCGTCCAAGATGCCCGCTCCCTGCATCCAGGAGCGCACCGAGCCCAGGCTGGCGGGCAGCAGCGGCTCCTCCTTCAGGCTCAGCCCGCCGCGGGCCAGAGCATCCTGCGCAGGGAACATAAGGGCGCTCTGTGGGTGGGCGCCCCCCACCGCCCAGAGGAGGCTGGGGGCGTCGTGGCTCAGCCCGACCCGACGGCACCAGGCGCCTCCAGGAACGCAAGGCAGCGCGCAGTCCGGGCGGCTCAGTGTGCGCTCGCCTCTAGGGCGCTCCCTCGGAGAAAGCGGGTCCGCCGGCGCCGCCGCTGTCCCCTCCCCTCCCGGGGCGCAGGGCGGGGAGATGGAGGGATTCCCCCGCGGCCTGAGCGCTGGCGGGCGCTCGGCGAGCGGGGCGGGGAGGGCGGGGAGTGGAGCCCGCACCCGCTCGGCGCCCCAGAGGCGCGCTCTGGTGGCGGCCCAGGGCCGTGGTCGTCGGAGAGGGAGGGAGGGGGGCCCCCAGCGCCCCCGGGGGCTGCCACGGGCTAGGCGGGGGCGCGGGACCGCCCGCCCTTTCCACCCCCCCACCGTCGTTCCCACCTCCCGCCCGCCCGCCCGCGGCGCCGGCGCGGGGCGCTGATTACCATCCGGGAGGCGGAGGCTGCGGGCGGTGAGCGCGGCGGCGACAGTGGCGGCAGCGGCGGCAGGAGCAGCAGCAGCCGCGCGTCCCGGGGAAAGACAGGGGCAGCGGCGGGCCAGCAGACGCCGCCGCCGCCGCCGCCCGCGCCCCGCGTGCCCCGGCGCCCCGGCCCTGCCGCAGCCCCGGGCGGCAACACCTGGAGCAACAGCAGCAGTAGCCCGGCCGACTCCCCCCGGGGCCCGGCACCCGCGCCGCCCCGCCGCGGCCGCCGCCGCCAACGCGCACCGCTCCCCGGGGCCTGGCCGCGGGCCCGGGCCATCCCGCCGCCGCCGCCGCCGCTCCCGGGGGAGCGGGAGCCGAAGGGAGGGAGCGCGGGCGGGAGGAGGGATGTCGGCAGCGGGCGGGCCCAGGGGACCGGGGGGCCGGGGCGGCGGGGGCGGGGCGGCGCGGCCGGCCGAGGGGCGGCCGGGGACGTGACATCATCGGGGGAGGAGCGGCCGGGCTCGGGCCGCGGCGGCAGGGCGGACCCTGGCGAGTCGGTCGCCGGGGCTGGGGGCTGCGGGCTGCGGGCTGCGGCCTGGCTGCGGTCGAGGGAGGAACCCCCGGACCGGTGGGATCCGGGGCCCCAGGCCGGGAGGAGCGCGCCCCGCAGCGCTCGGAGTCACCTCGTCCCCGTGCTCCGTGCCCGCCGTCCCCCTGCACCGACGCCCGCCTCCCGCATCCCGCATCAGCCCTTGACTTTGACGCCTCGGAGCTGCGCTCTTCGTGTGCTACGCCCCGCCTGGGCTCTCCTGCCCGCTCTTGGCAGGGAGAACCTGCCTCTGTTTCCCCTCCGAGGAGTCGTCAAATCTCCCTCTCTGGCGGAGGGCCTCCCCTGTCCCGATACCCCATCCCTGGCCTTTGCCTGGCCCTGCCCACCTGTGCCTTGGAGGAACCTCTGGGTTGCTTATGGCCAATCTTTGCTCTAGCTTCCCGGTCTGTTCTCTTGTATTAGTTTCCAGAGCAGGAGTCACTTGACCTTGACCTGGGGCAGAGCCGTTCTGTGCCTCATCCTTACATGCTGGCTTGATGCGTCCTAGGCAGGTTGTGAGCCCAGAGCCTTGCCGAGGCACTGCCCGAAGGTGGCCCGCTGTGATGGCCCTGCACTCAGATACCCCACATGGTCACCTTCCTGCTGCTGTCAGCTCCCTTCTTCAGAGGCAAGGCACCCGGCGGGGAGTTGGTGTCCTGCCCCACACTGACCCGGATGGATGACTCCTTCCTTGGGCCCTAGGAGTCCTGCACCAGCATCTCTGCCATCACCTGGGAGCTGGTCAGACGGAGAATGTGAGACCTTGCCCAACTCTTGCAAATCACAAGATTTAACAAAAGCCAGAAAATGCAGTCTCTTCCTCACGTATCTCTCTTCTCCCTGCACCCTGGACATGGGTGTGGGGCCTATTTGTGCAGTCCACCTTCTGCCCCTCCTTGTACCCATCCACCTGAGAGCTCTGTCTCTTTCCTGTGGCAAATCTCCCCATCCTGACAAGAACCCTCGCCTTGCTGCTGCCTCCTCCTTTGATTCCTGCCCGCCCTGTCTTGGAGCAAGTTCACAGTAGTTGTCCGGTGAGGATGCTGCAGTGCCAGTCCCGGGCTTAGTGCTGGCTCCTTTCCTGCCTGCCTCTGCTCAGACCTCATGGTCTCCTCACTGGAGCCTCAGCCCTGCAGCCCCCCCCCCCTGCAGCCCCCCTGCAGCCTCGTTCCCTCCGTTCCACCCCCGGCACCACATCTGCACCTAGGAAGCCATGTAGGTGGACAGCATGCGCCCTGTCTCCTCTGTCCTCCGTGGGCCCCGGGCTGCTGGACCTGCCCCTTCTCCCGTTTGCCCTGATCTCACACGTGCCCACACTGTCTGAGGCCCTCTTGGGAAGACATGAACTCCCAGTGTGGGTTTCTGTCAATGGGGAAGGACGCCTTGGGGAGGGGGGGAATGCCTGTCTCCAGCAACCCCAAGGCTGCATTGCTGCTGCTTGTTCTCCATTCCCTTGCCACCCACACACCTGTGCTGCCCTGGATCCTTGGATGTGTCCAAGACCCCTGATCTGCTGCCCACCAGACCTGGACTTGGGAGGCCTCTCCAGTACTTTCCTACCTGTTGGCTGGCTCTGAAGGATGCTGGCTCCTGCAACCTTCTCCCTAGCCCAGGACCCACACAGTAACTTGAAAAAAAAAAGTTTTTAATCTACTTGAAAGGCAGAATCACACAGTGAGGAAAAACAGAGAGAAAGAACTTCCGTCAGCTGGTTAACTCCTCAAGTAGCTGCAACAGCCGGAGCTGAGCTCATCTGTAACCAGGTGCTTCTCTGGGTCTTCCACGTGGGTGCAAGGTCCCAAGGCTTTGGGCTGTTCTCAACCGCTTTCCACAAACAGGGAAATAGAGCAGATGGGATATGAACCAGTGCCCATATGGGGTGTTGGCGCCACAGGCTGGAGATTAGCTGCTGTGTACCATGCTGGTTCCAGAGAGGATCTTAAGCAGTAAAACTTGCCCTTCATGGGTCTGCACTCTGGCTTAGAAGAGAAAGCTGTCCAGGTCTCCTGCAGTCCCCTCAGCTCTCGCCCTGTCCCCAGCTCTCCTCTCCACACATCCTCCTTTCTCCTGCCATACTTTAAAAAGTTGCTTGTGGGCATGGCACGGTGGCCTAGCAGCTAGAGTCCTCGCCAGGGTTCCATGTGGGCACTGGTTCTAATCCCCACAGCCTCGCGTTCCATCTAACTCCCTGCTTGTAGCCTGGAGAGCAGCAGAGGACGGTCTAAAGCCTTGGGACCCTGCACCCATATGGGAGACCCAGAGGAAGCTCCTGGCTTCTGTCTTTGGATCAGCTCAGCACCAGTTTTTGCAGCCACTTGGGGAGTTAATGGGTGGACAGATATCTTTCTCTCTATTTCTTCTGCTCTCTGTGTATCTGACTTTCCAATTAAAAAAAAATACTGTAATTTTTT
Source organism: Ochotona curzoniae (assembly GCF_017591425.1). NCBI lineage: Eukaryota > Metazoa > Chordata > Mammalia > Lagomorpha > Ochotonidae > Ochotona > Ochotona curzoniae. The sequence continues at coordinate 17,774,585 of NW_024465894.1, read as the reverse complement.
TTTTTTACCAGAGACAAACTACTTATAGAAGGAGGAGGCTTGTTTGGCTTCTGACTTGGCAAATGAACAGTCTGAGTAGGTGTTGAGACCACTGGTTTGTCCACCTGGTGACGCTGCAGGGTGGCTGTGGCAGAATGGGTCTCAGGGCATGGTCAAATGGTGATCCAGCAAGCAGAGGGAATGGCTGGGCCCGACTCAGGCTTTTCCAGCCAACTCTCTTTCAAGAACTACCCTCCAAAGGTGCACTCTCAAACCCCCTGACTAGCCCCACCTTCCGGGCACCATAACTGGGTTAGGTTTCTAGCTTCTGGGTACCGTGAGCTTTCTAAGTTCGGGCATTAATTGCCTGCAGGATCCCAGAGCCATAACCTCTCTAAGCCAAGGCACCTCTCACTTTTGGAACATCTTTCTGTTGGGAGCCAATGGTGTCCGTGAGCCCTCTCATGATGGTGGGATGCATGTATGCTTCAGAGCATCATGGTTCTAGAAGGTTCTCCCCAAGGTAGATTGACGGGGGAGAGGTCAGTGCTCAGAAGTAACCTGGTATCTTAGGAAAGTGGCCTTGAGTTAGAGCTCAGATACACATGGGATAGGCTCCCGGTCAGCACGGGGCTCTGTCCTGATCATGTGGAGAACAAAGGAGTCAACCACAGTCGTAGGGAGTCTGGGTCAGAGCTGTGGAACCCAGGGATGAGGTGGGTGAGAGGGGCAAGGTGGCAAGGGGGTGAAGGGGGGCAAGCAGAGTGAGGTGGGTGAGGGGGTGAGGAGATGAAGGGGGCAAGGGGGACGAGGAAATGAGGGGGCTGATGAGGCTGAGGGGGTGAAGGGGAACAAGGGGCTAGGGGAGATGAGGGGGACCAAGGAGCTGAGAGGGGCATCAGGGGGTGAAGGGGGCAGGTGAGGGGAGCTGTGGGGGTAAGTCCAGAGGTAGGAGGCAACCAAACAACACAGCCAATAAAGGGTCAGCTTTGGGGTCGGAGTTAATTTCTCCACCTCAGATTCCATTGAAAATCTACTTCTTGGGGCTCTGTGTGTGCTTTTAAATTTTCATTATTTATCTCAGGTCCTTTGGCATGTTTCCCCCTTTTAAATTGCATCTGCTTATCCATGAGAAGGGGGCTTGGGGAACCTGCTGTGACTGTGGCTACAGAGCTGGCAAGGTGGTGGTAACAGAGGAGGCTGGTCCAAGCCTGCAGAGAATACCACCTGCTTCCTGGCCCAGGGAAGGAGTCCCCCCACACCCCCAGGCCAGAGCCTCTTGCCTCACCCTTACCTCATGCCCAGTACTTGAAACTCAGCAGCAGAGTGACACCAGGCTGCACTCTAGAAGTGCTCACAGTGTGTGGCGGGAGACCCCAGCATACTCAGTGCCACATCATGGCGGCTATTACAGAGTGGGAACCGACCTGGACAAGTCCAGAAGAAGGGCCCGAGGAGTGAGCAGGGTTGCTCTGGTGGGAGGAGCATCCTTGGAAAAGCCAACAGGTGCATTGGCTGGCAGGCAGCAGGTATCACCGGGGCCCTATGCTGGCATCTAGCACACCTTGCCAGGGAACTTGGAGGTATTTCTGTAGAACTGGGCCTTAAAATAATACCTTTAACAACAAAAATCAGCATAACTCTACACCCCGATGACCACTCTTTTCTATCCAAAGTAGGCAGGATCCTATAAAGAGATCTAAAGTGCTGCGTGGAGCACAGGCAATTGCTTCTTGGCATTTTTAGCTGAGTGCATTAGGCAAAGGTTAACAACTTGCCCAGGCTTGGATTGGGCCAGAGCACCCCCTGGAGGCTGCATGGTGCCATGCAGGCAGTTGCATCCACTTGCCCTCAAAACTCTTTATTTCCATTCATTGTAGGAAGAATACAGAAATGGAGAGATGAATGCAGGGCAGCGCAGGGAAGGGATCTCAGCAAATGATGGTCCAACCAGCTGGGCCCTTATCATCTTGTTCCTAGCTTTGACCTGGTCCAGCCTCGGCTGTTGCAGGCACTTGGGGAAGAGAAGAGCCTTTACACTCTCTCTTCCTCTGCCTTTCAAATGAATACATAAGTATTTTTTAAATTAAAGCAAGCGTTTATGATGGCACCATGGCATGAAGAAAGCCAGAAGCGACCATGGCTGTCCCAGAGGTTTGCCTGCTAGGAACGCTCCTGAGTCCAGTTCCCTCCCTGTCATCTCTGGCTTCAGCTGCTTCAGAAAAGGCCCACACCAGAGTTAGTCTTTTGTTAGGACACACTCCAGTCCCCATATCTGGGCTGAGGTTCTCAGTCTTGGACACCACCGTCGTTGGCATGCCACGTTGATGGATGCTTTGGGAGGGAGGTGGGCTGCGGTCTCTGAGCTGCAGCAAAGGCTGCGTGCACACGCTTCCTTGTTATTCCTGTGGTCCACACTCCTGCCCATCACAGCCTCAAGGCAGTCTCTCTCAGGCTGCATTGACGAGGAGGAAGGGACCATTTTCCTAGTGCAGCAAGATGTGCCAGCTCCATCCGTTTGACAGAGGTACAGATGTCCCCTTCTGCCCATCCTCCACCTTTCACAGAGGGTCCGGTGCCTCCAGGTCTCTAACCTAAAGCAAAACAGCCCCCACCCCATCCCTAGATGGATGTTCTTTAATATCCCGGAGGCAGTGACAAAAAATTGAAACTAGGGTCAACATGATGGTGGAGTGAATTAACCTGCTGTGTATGGAACCAGCATTCTATATAGGTGCCAGCTCATGTCCTGGCTGCTCCACTTTTGATCCAGCTTCCTGCTAATGCACCCGGGAAAGCAGCAGAGGGTGGCTTGCGTTCTTTACTCCCTGCACACACATAGGAGACTCATGTGAAGGTCCTGGTGCCTGGCTTTGGCTTGGCTCTCTGGAGCGTGAACCAGCAGGTAGCTCTGTCTCTCTGTCTTTCCCTCTCTCTCCGTCTCAAGAAATGCATCTCCTTCCAGGTTGCAGTCAGTAGGACAGGGGGTGAGGGGAGTGTAGGGACAGGCAGGAAGGGGCTGCTCCTGCCTTGGTCCTGGGTGGCATGGAGAGAAGACCTAGCAGGTTTGATCTTCATCCTTCCATCCACATGGGCTTGAGAGTTCCTTGTGATGTGTGCATGTGGTTTCACACATATAGTTTGTATTCATTGTTGTGCTGTCTTGGGGAGCTCCACTCCCAAACTGAATAAACTTCAGGTCCCTGCAAACTTGCATCTTCCCGTGGGCCCTGTTGACAGGATGAATTCATGTGACAGAAAGGACATCTTGTTAGCCAAGGCCCTGTTCCTCTTACAGACAGGGATTTCTGTCCCTTTGTCCCCTGCAGAATAGTGTTACCTGGGGCATACGTACTTGTGGACTGAGTATTGCCTGGGAGGTGAAGGTCAGGAATGCCTGAGACTGGCTATGTGGGGACCCAAAGGGGGACCTCAAAGGAATGGTCCCAGCACAGTCACCATGGGTCACTTCCTACTGAGCTGCCCCGCTGCCCAGGCCAGGTCCTGGTCAGACACAGTAGACAGACTTTTCTCTGCTCCACAGCCTCCCACAGCTGCTGGGCCAATTGTAGCCAGGGCCCTAGAATGGGCACCATGGGTTTGGGGTCTGGAGATATGATGTGAGCAAGCAAGCTACCTGGATATTCCAGCTTCACTCATTGCATGGAAAGGAAGGGCTGGGAGTCCAGTGATGTAATAGTAAGTATTTAGCTACTACTTCCTTCTCTTTAAATTTTATTTCATTTGAAAGGCAGAGCAATTGGGCCCGGCGCGGTGGCGCAAGTGGTTAAGGTCCTCACCTAGCACGCCCGGGATCCCATATGGGCGCCGGTTCTAATCCCGGCAGCCCCGCTTCCCTTCCAGCTCCCTGCCTGTGGCCTGGGAAAGCAGTCGAGGACGGCCCAAAGCTTTGGGACCCTGTACCCGCGTGGGAGACCCGGAAGAGGCTCCTGGCTTCGGATCGGCATAGTATCGGCCCGTCGCGCTCACTTGGGGAGTGAATCATCGGACGGAAGATCTTCCTCTCTGTCTCTCCTCTCTGTATATCCGCCTTTCCAATGAAAAAATAATAAAAATAAATCTTTAAAAAAAAAAAAAAAAGAAAGGCAGAGCAATAGAGAGAGTTAGAAAGAGAGAGCTTTCATTCACTGATTCATTTCCTAAAAAGCTGTGATGGGAGGGTCTAGATCAGGGCAAACTCTCCATCTGGGTCTCGCACAGTGGTGGCAGGGATCCAAGCACTTGGGCCAGCCTCTGCTGCCTTCCCAGGCCCTTTCATCAGGAAGCTGGATTGGAAATAGAGCAGCCGGGACTTAAGAAGTGGTGCTCTGCTATGGGATGTGGGAGTTGCTGGTGGTAGTTTGTCATTACACTACAAACCAGTCCTAACAACACCCCTCATAAAGTAAGCCTGGAGACAGGCATTGGGGAGTAATTGGTTAAGTAACCCTGCCAGAAGTCCACATCTCATTTGATTTGAGTACTGGCTACTCCACTTTGAATCTAGCTCCCTGCTAAAGCACTTGGGAAGGCAATGGAAGATGGCCCAAGTACATGGGCCTTTAGAACCTATATGGGAATTCCAGATGGAATTTCTGGCTCCTAGCTTTAGCCTAACCTGGCCTTGTTTGTTGCAGGCATTTGGTGTGTGAGCTAGTGAATGGAATTTTTTTTCTCTCTCTCCCTCTTCCTATCTGTCTCTTGACTTTCAAAAACATGACTACATCTTGGGATAACCCAATCCTGTGATGTAGAGCAGTTGCCAGTTTCTGTGATGCACACATTGCTGCCATGGTTCGTTTCAATCTATGAAGTTGGTGGCACTGAACACACTGCAGGAGGCGCTCACCGGGGCTCTCCAAGCTCTCCCAGGTGACACATCCCAGCACGCTCCATGTGGGTCCCAGTGCCAGAGGCCTGCCTTATTTGAATGGGCGTGTTGGATGGCAGCCCTAAAATCCCTGCCAGGCTGCGTGTAGGCAGTCCTCTTTCCTGGCAAGATCATTCCATGTGGGGGAGATGTATGTAAATGATCAAAATGGCCCAGTTCCCATTTTTTTTAATTAAAAATTTTATTTGCTTTAAAAAGTGATGGCATATCCTACAGAATGTCACAGCAAAGACACAATAATGCATGCGTGCTGTGATAGATTCTTCACACATATCTGCCCCTATACCCCCATGCAGATGAAAACGTGGGGCTTTCTTGCAGCCTATTCCAGTCAACACTTCCCAGCATACTAGGAGCAACCCGTTGTGCCTGACTCCTTGCATTATAAATCAATTACTGTTATTCTCAAAGCTCATGTCAATGGCACCTGCATTGTATAGCTTTTTCTATCAGCCTCTCATTCAGGGCTCTATCTTGAGACTCATCCATGTTGCATATAAGGATAGCTTATTTTCATTTCCATACGGTATTCTGATTTTTCATACATTTACCTGAAATCAACTTTTTTTTTTTAATGCTTCTCTTATCTGTTTTGGCCCTCCACTCTGAAGCTATGGAGCCCAGCGGCTGGCTGCCGGGCCCTATCCCAGCTCCACAAATGTTGTTTTCTGTTGGTTCTGGCCTGTTACATCTTCACTTCAACAATTGCAGTGACCCCCACTCACAGGATGCCTTCTAAAAATGATCTGCCTTCCCCACAATCTCAAACCGTCTTTCAAAGATTTCTTGGATTTCCAGCCTTAACTAAAACATGGACACTAGGCATTCCCTAAATTCACATGTTGGAGGGCTCAGCCTTGACCTCACTGCATTCAGAGAGGGCTCCTAACCTAAAAGGCAGAGTGCCCTCGGAAGGCGAGGAAGCGACACCAGAGCCTCCCTGTCCTTCACGCGAGGACACAGCAGGGATGTCACCAGGAACCCATCTAGCCAGTACCTTGGTCTTGGCCTCCAGCCTCTGGAATCGTGATAAACACATTTGTGCTGTGTGAGCTACTCTGTCTACGGCAGTTTATGATGTCAGCCTGGGCTGACCGGTATAATACCCAGTAGTGTGCTCATCCCTAACGACCCCTCTCATAGCTTCTAGTTGTGCCCTCCTTCCTCGTAAGTACCTTGGATCTGATTTTGCCCTACTTCCAAGCTAGTAAGTGAACCTGCCACTGCTTCATGGATTCTGGCAAAAGATGGGAGATTCCTGGATCAGACCAAGAACTTCAATATTCTTTGCCCAGCTGGTAGCAAAAGCACTGGGCATAAATCAGCTCTCCTGGCTGTGCCCCAGTCCCAGGGGAACAACATGGAGGAGCCATGTGACCACCTGTGTGCACATAGTGGGTCACATAGTGGGTTGGCATCCCACAAGAGGAGTACTGAGCATGGGGGACCCGTGTCTACTAAAGACAGTGGTAAGCAGCCTGTTCTCATTCCTCAAGCTTGCTTGCTGTACACACACCCCTGAGAAATCTCCCAGGCAAAGGGTGGCCGGGGCCTTGTATTTCTTCTTTTTTTCTCCAAGATTTATTTATATTTCAATTGTAAAGGCAGACTTACAGAGAAGAGGAAGAGGAGAGAGAGAAAGATCTTCCATCTGCCAGTTCACTCCCCAAGTGGCCACAATGGCTGGAGTTGAGTTGATCTGATGCAAGGAGCCAGGAGCCTCTTCAGGGTCTCCCAGATGGGTACAGGGTCTCAAGGCTATGGGCCATCTCCTGCTGTTTTCCCAGGCCACAAGCACGGAGCTGGATGGGAAGTGGAACAGCCAGAACATGAACCCAGACCTTTTCTCTGGAGAGGTCAGATTGGAGTAGGATGAGGGCATTTCTATAAAAGATACAGAAACCCTATTGTACCCCCCACTTGGTCTATGGGGGAGGGCGGGTGGGGACTTGGGAAGCCAGGTACCCAGCCAAGCACCTGGTAGGTTTGTGATCCAGGATCACATTTGCCCAGAAAGAAAATACAAGTGGCTGAATCATAATTCAGTCTGAATTCTTTAGGCACCTTCTGCCATGCTGGTGCCTGGAAGATGTACAAATCTGGCTGCCCTGGAGGAGACAGCCTCAGCCTCCAGAAGGCTCCAGTTGTGTTCCAGAACGACTCGGTAAGACTCCCCCACTGCCTTCATGCTGGCAATGTCTGAGGAGAGGGCTGAGAAGCAATGACGCCTGCTTCCCGTGGGCGCACGGCTTCGCTGGACTCTGCTGACAGAAAGGAGGCATGGGAGGACACCCAAAGCTTTGAAAACTTGTAAAATTTATTTTGTTTGAATGGCATAGAGACAGAGACTAGGAGACAAACAGATACCACACACACACACACACACACACACACACACACATCTCCCATCTGCTGGTTCACTCCCTCAGCTGTAACAACTGAGGCTGCGTAGGGCTGAAACCAGGAGCCCAGAACTCAGTCTGGGTCTCCCTTGAGGCTGGCAGGGACCTAACTATTTGAAACATCAGCTGCAGCCTTACAGGGTGCGCTTAGTAGGGAACTGGAGTTAGGCACGGAGCTGGGATTTGCACCAGGTACCCTGACATGGGATGTGCACCATTCCCAGTGGTGTGTTAGCTACTGTGTTCAAAGCCTGCCCGGCCAGAGGGTTTTGAGGAGACCACGCCACTGCTCAGTGACACCAGATGCTTGGTTAGAGTCACAGACTTGGATCAGACCAGAACGGACGGAGATTGCAATATCATAACTTAGGAGTGTGCCATTGGCTGAGGGTCACTGATAAGAGCCTAGTGAGGACCCAGGGCTTTGACACAGCCAGTCCTCTGCGGACAGGTGGGGCAACACCCTGTGCCAAACAGTCCCCATTCACAGTGAGACAAGCTGTCTAAATTCTGAGAGATGGGGAGGTGTTTGAGGCACTGCTGGGAAGCCTGCCTCCTGTACCGGAGTGCCAGGGTTCAGGTCCTGGTACACTTCTGACTCCAACTGCCAGCTGCTATGCGCCATGGGAAACAGCAGCTGGGGAGTCCAGTACTCGGCTCCTGCCAACCTATAGAGGAGACCTGGAATAAAAAAAAATAAAGATTTATTTATTTTTATTGGAAAGGCAGATATATAGAGAGGAGGAGAGACAGAGAGGAAGATCTTCCATCCGAAGATTCAAGAGGTTGCAATGGCCGAAGCTGCGCCCATCTGAGGGCAGGAATTTGGAGCCTCTTCTGGGTCTCTCACATGGGTGCAGGGTCCCAAGGCTTTGGGCTGTCCTCAACCGTGTTCCCAGGCCACAAGCAGGGAGCTAGGTGGGAAGTGGGGCAGTCAGGGCATGAACTGGCCCATATGGAAATCTGGCGCATGCAAGGCGAGGACTTTAGCCACTAGGCTACTACCGTGCCAGGCTCTGAAAAAAAAAATTGAGAATAAATAAACAAAAAGGCTCACAGCATGAAATGTAGTGGTAACTTCTGAATCAGAGGCACACAGCTTTGAGTCCATGTTGTGAAGGGAAACATGTGGTGTGGAAACATCTGGTGTGATGGGGGATCCAGGCATTGATGGTGCTTCTATGGCAAAAGCTGTAATAACAGCCTGAGTCCAAAAAAGACCCCTTGACTGGCCATCTCCAGGCTGTCTGACGGGCAACTTGAATGTTTTCTCAGAATGCAGTTCCAATAAGAAATGTTGCCAATCCATCCACCCACCTTGCAGTCAACACAGCTAAGTCATGTGTAGGAGTGCGGAAGGCAGCGGAAACACCACACGGCTCGCCAGGGGAATCTTGGCCAGGACTACCAGCCCTGCCTTGAGTTCTGTCCATGGGCAGAGGGACCACACCTGCCTTTGACTCTGCAAATCAGGTACTGAGGTTGAATGTGAACGTTATAAGCGTCAGCCTAGCTGACCTGCCCATGTATCGGACCAGGTGCTTAGGATACCCTCTGTGCCGTGTAAGTCCCATGGTCAGCTGGAAGCTTTGCTTCCGGTGGTGAAGTGAGACGTTAAGTCTTCCCTCACAGGATCTTTGTTACTATGCGTTCATGTGAAATCCAGATAATGCTAGGGCCGGGAGAGGCGTGTTTTAGAATAGAGCATTGCTATTTGACAATAAAGCGTGCTGCTTTTCGCTTAATCGTCACTGAACCTAAGGTGAGTCAGCTCAGAACAGACGAGTTGGGTTGGGAGGCTTTGGAGCTCTTTGGGTGAGCAACTGATAGGTTGCTTTTTCAAAAAAGGAATGTGCAAAAAAAGACTAACTAAATCAAAATAAACGGGATGTGCTTGAGGACGCTGTCCGAGAGATGGCGCTGCTGTGCTGAAAAACGCCGTCAGGACCGGACAACTTGAATCTAACGTCCGGACCACAGGGTTCAGCAATCACCTTTGCACATGCAGCGGGCTCTGAAGGGGCAACACCCTTCAGACACTCATGGGCAATCACTGTACAAGCCTCAAAACCAGTCATACAGGCCCGGCGTGATAGCGTAGCGTTTAAGGTCCTCGCCTTGAATGCGCCGGGATCACACGTGGATGCCAGTTCCAATCCCAGCGGGTCCACTTTCCATCCAGCTCCCTGCCTGTGGCCTGGGAAAGCAGTTGAGGATGGCCCAAAGTTGGGCCCCTGCACCCTCGGAAGAGGCTCCTGGCTTCAGATTGGCCCAGTTCCAGCTTTTGTGGCCACTTGGGGAGTGAACTATCTGACAGAAGATCTTCCTCTCCGTCTCTCCTCCTCTCTGTATATCTGCCTCTCCAATAAAAAATAAATAAGCCTTTAAAAAAGTTACACATCCAACACTGGGTGCCAGGTTACTTTGATTTTCCTTCCCCATGGCAAACTTCACCCCAAATCCATTGGCGGAATTTGAATGATTTCTTTCCTTACTTTGTGGGAAGTCACACCCAGAAGTTCAGAAGCTGGAGTGACAGCTGTCAAGAGATGATGCCCACCTCAACCCCAGGCAGGAGAGTGGGGAAGGGCAGGATGTTGGGGGGTTTGTTCATTGGGGCAGCGAGGCGAGTTCCGTTTTCCCTTGGCACCCTGGCTTCAAGGTGAGCAGTAGAGCTGTTTCTTTCCCCATGTACTTCAGAGTTTGCCCAGGGGTGTCTAGTCCCAAGGGAGTTCCTTAGGTTTTTACCCCATTCCATTCTGCAAACCCTTGCTACATTTTCCCCTAAGATTTATTTGTATTTTTATTGCAAAGTCAGATATACAGAGAGGAGGAGAAACAGAGGAAGATCTTCTGTCTGATGATTCACTCCCCTAGCTGCCACAAGAGCCAGAGCTGAGCCAAACCAAAGACAAAAGCCAGGAGCCTCTTCCGGGTCGCTCACATGGGTGCAGGGTCCCAAGACTTTGGACCAGCCTCAATTGCTTTCTCAGGCCACAAGCAGGGAGCTGGATGGGAAGCAAGGCTGCTGGGACACAAACCGGCACCCATATGGGATCTCGGGACATTCAAAGTAAGGACTTTAGCTTGCTAGGCCACCGCACTGGGCCCAAGCCCTTGTGGCTTTAAGACACCATGCACCCATGCAAAGACTGCATCTGATGGTTATTTCGGCACTTGGACGCAACAGAACTATAAAAATGTTGAGGCCAGGGGCTGATATTGTGGCACAGTGGGTTAAGCTGCTGCCTGCTATGCTGAAGATGGTTCAGGTCCCGGCTCCATGCTAATGTGCCTGGGAAAGCAGTGTGAGATAGCCTAAGTGTTTGGGTCCCTACCACACAGGCAGATCTGGTTAGAGTTCTTGTCTTCTGGAGTTGGCCTGGCCCAGCCCTGGCTATTGTGGCCATTTTGGGGTAGTGAAGCAGAGAACAGAAGATCTCTTTATATAACTCTGCATGTCAACAAAAAATCATTTTTAAAAAAAGTTTTGAAGCTTTCATCTCCCCATAGTTGCTAAGCTCACTCAGCTGTTTGGTTAGAGCCAGTGAAGCTGCATCAAAGAGGGAAGAGACAGATCAGGCAGCACGGAAGGAAGAGGGCTGGTGCCGTTTATCTGTCTCAGTCAGCAGTCACACCTGCACTGCCTTCACGGTGGAGCTGCGGGGCTTGCTGCCTCTGTCACCACGTCCCCGCCTCCTCCTGCGTGGAGGGGGTGAGCACACGCCAAAGCACCGTCTGCCTTAGTTCTCTGCTTCGCTGCAGAGCCTCTATAACAGGTAGGACACGCGAGACCCCCACTGCCTTAAGCCCTGTCCACCAGGCTGAAGTCACTGGCATATGCTGGGGAGCCTTCACATCCCGCCCTAAACGGTCCCCATGCTTCCTTTCCCAGGCAGCCATGTGTCTCTCAGCATCCCATGCTTGTTGCCAGCACCGGCATTTGCCAACACCTGGCATTTTCATTGCCTCTGCTGATGAGCGAGTCATTAGCTTCTGACTGTTTAATGGATACTGGCCTGCGTCGGAGACAAAGGATGCTATTGCTCATGGCACAACAAGCAGCATGAGCAGAATGGGTACACGTAGTCCCTTGCCCCCAAGGAGCTTGTGGGGAGGCCCCGCAGAGGCATGTCACAGCTTTGTGTGGCATTTCAGGAACACAGAGCTTGGGCAATCCATCTCCTTTATTGCAAAGATTTGTTTGGAAAGCAGGGTTAGAAAGACAATTTTTCTATCTGTTGGTTTCATTCTCCAAATGGCTACAATGTCTGGGGCTGGGCCAGGCCAAGAGCCTGGAACTCTATCCTGGTCGCCATATGGGTGGCAGGGACCCAAGTACATCGGTCATCTTCTGCTGTGTGCCCAGGCACATTAGCAGGGAGCCAGATTGGAAGCAGAACATCTGACACTTGAACTGGCACTCATATGGTATGGCAACCTTGCAGGCAGCAGCTTGACCTAACACTGGCCCAAACTGTGTCTTTTCTTAAAAAGATTTATTATTTATTTTTATTAGAAAATCAGATACACATAGAGAAGGCAAAACAGAGATGAAGATCTTCCATCTGTTGATCCATTCCCCAAATGGCTGCAACGACCGGAACTGAGCTAATCTGAAGTCAGAAGCCAAGAGCTTCCTCTGAGTGCAGGGTCCCAAGGCTTTGGGCCGTCCTCGACTGCTTTCCCAGGCCACAAGCAGGGAGCTGGATGGGAAGTGGAGCAGCTGGGACATGAACCAATGTCCATACGGGATCCTGGCACTTGAAGGGGGGAAATTTAGCCAGTCAATCCACAGTGCCAGGTCCCGCAGTGAATTTTTCCCATCAAAGTTGGCTGTACTGATTTTACTCATGGACAATTTCTTTCGACTCCGGTTAGAAATCCCGGGGGCAGATGTGCGGGACCGAGAAGCCGACATTCAGTTCACCCAGCCTCACTCTGGAGACAGCACATGTGCAGGTAGGTTAGTCCTTGCCATGGCCTCTGGTGGCAAGTGGAGGAGTCCCCACCCCAGTTAGAAAGGAACAGATGGGATCAACTGCCTTCCTTGTATCAAGATGGAGATTGGGGTCCTGCGTGGCCTTCCCATCAGCAGGCAGTAGACATGAAAGCCGTCTGCAGGGAGATTCAAGCTCTTGGCGAGCCCGCCAAGCTCAGTGGAGAACATGGTGGCCAACAGTGGTCACACCTCCTTGGCATGGGTCAACCGTTAGCCTCTGCCAGTCCCTTTCACCCTTTTGACAACTACTGAATGTTTGTGAGTTAGCAGGTGTTTCTTCAGGGTCAGGCTGGGTTCAGTTCTAGGCGGAATTCAGGGATGCGGATGACAGGAGAGCCTCCCTCAAGAAAACAAAACATGTGCAATAAAGATTATTATCAGTAATCAAAACAAGATGGGCAGTTTCTCTTTCACTCTGAATTCCCTGGAGTCACATGAAATATAGGATTTTTTTTTTCACATTTCTTCATTAGAAAGAATGATTTGGTACTGGATGGCAACAGCAGTGGAGAGACCAGGAGACCATGCGGGCACAATAAAGGTACACACTGGTTTTTATTTGCTCCATAAATACATGAGACAGAGTAATATATGTCATTAATATTATACTCATAAGTTATATGTTAATAACAGCCTCATGTTTACATGGTATTTTTCCTTTGGGCTAAACTCTTACACACCCTAAGCTTCTCATTACTACTATAGAGAAAAACACCCCACCTGCAGGAGTTCTTGTGGCACAAAGAGGCTTGGTCCGCAGGCTTAGAACCATTAGGGGAGCCAGGTAGACAGCAGCTGCGTGCGTCAGAGAAGCCAGGGCAAGGAGAACTTGTAAACAAAGTTAAATTATGAGCAACGGAACAGGGAGGCGAGCCCTGAGAATGGACCGCAATCACATCTTAAGTCATTGTTATGAGAAGGGTCTTAGACCGCTCCCTGGCGGCAGCGAGGAGAACTTCCCTGCCCTGAACCACGGGTGCTATTAGGTCCAGGAACACTGTGCGGATAAAGCCCTAGGAGGATGTTTTAGGAACTCCACACTCAGAAAACCCTAGACCCAATACTGCCCCAGAAGAGGGAGGAGAGCCATACTCCTGTCTATAGAGATGCCCACCTGAACACACACAGGGCTCGCAGCCTGTCACCCCGATGCCCACCCAATCCCAAAGGTGGGTTTCTCCTCGTCCAAACTGGCTACTGCTACTTTCTCACGTTTCAGTTCTTTTTTATCTTAAAGACACTTATTTAAAGGTAGAGCTGCAGAGACAGAAGGGGAGATAGAGATAACTTCCACTCACTGTTTCACTCCCCAAATGGCTATAAATGGCTGGAGCTGAGCCCATCCAAAGCCAGGAGACTGCAGCTGCTCCCCCACATGAGTGCAGGGGCCCAAGGACTTGGAACATCTTATTGCTGCTTTCCCAGACCATCAGCAGGGAGCTGGATCGGCAGTGAAGCAACCGGGACTCGAATTGGGGCCTGTATGGGAAGTTGGCACCACAGGTGGAAGCATAGCTTGCTATGCCACAGTGTCAACCCCTGAATTCTTTCTTGCATAACAAATGTAGGATCAGCCATCTCTGGTAATGGAACTACTGTGTCCTCTCCCCTGGCCCAGCATATTGATTGGGTGCAGTGTAAAATGAGGTATGTAGAGCATTTGTCTGGTGGTTTCTTCATTTTAGCATGTGTTGGAGCCAGGTACATGGTGTAACGCATGCTAGCATCCCATGTGGGCGCCGGTTCCTGTCCCGGCTGCTCCACTTTCCATCTAGTTCCTTGTTCACGCACCTGGGAAAGCCACAGAGGATGACCCACATCCCTGGGCCACTATATATCCACGTGGGAGGTCTGGAAGAAACTCCAGGCTCCTGGCTTAGGTTTGGCACAGCAGGTTGCTACTGCCATTTGGAAAGTGAACCAGTAGATGAAATACTCTCTCTCTGTCCTTATATTTCTGTAAATTTGCCTTTCAAATAAAAATAAAGGTAAAAATAATTTATTATGTGTGGCCTGAGGGAGCTTATTTAAAATGTATTTTCTGGAGCCCACCCTTAACTTTGGAATCAGCACATCTGGGTTGGGGTTAGCAAGCTTGTGCATGGATACATTTTTTAAAAAACACATTAGTTATCTACTTGAAAGAGAGAAAGAGATTCAGAGACACCATCCACTGGTTCGCTCCACAGATGGCTACAGTGGTCAGGGCTGGACCAGGCTTAAGTCAGGAGCCAAGAGTTTCATTTGGGTCTCCCATGTGCCGGAGTCCAGCTCCAGCTGAGTTCGGAACTCGAGAAGGGTGCGTGGATGAGGCGCAAAGAGGAAAGAAAGACGGACCACTAGGATTTCATGATCATAATGGACAATGGCAGGAAAGCTGTCCACTTTATTTATACAAAATCAAACTCTGGCTCAGACTTTTTACGTCATGGTCAAGTTGGGAATTTCTAAGGATAATTCTGCCATAAGTTTTACTTAGAAACAATAGAAGTTCCTGCTACAATTATCCTACAACTCAATCTTGTATCACAAAGAAAAGGGGAATGTAAAGAATGAGGAAAGAATGAAAGCCTAAATGTAGGTCCCTTGATTCGCATAAGGTCAATGGGGACAGTCAAGACAGTAAGAATAATAGAAGACCCCTTTGCAAGACGCTATCATTGACATTAACCTCCAAGCTCACACTGAACAAAAGGCCAGCCCCACAGCAGCAAACAATGCCTGGATGGATTAGAATTCCCTGGCAGGGTGGTCTGGTGTCCATGCAAAAGAAGGTGGAGCTGCATTCAGGTGGCTGCAGAGACGTCTGTGGGGCCCTGCCAAACAGTGAGAAGTTCCCTGCAGCCCTTTCTGCAATGGAACAATATTCTTCACATCTTCGTGTCCCCTACATCCACTGCACGGATCCCAACACCCATGGGTGTTAGGGACCTGCAACACTTAGGCCATCTGCCATTACACTTGCCAGGACACAGGCAGGGCGCTGGATTGGAAGTAGAGCAGCTGGGACCCATGTGGGATCTGCCATCTGGGGCGGCAGTTTTACTTGCTATGCTGGCTCTGTAAACCAGCACTTTTAACAAATGTTCGGTGCTATTCAGTGTCCCAAAAGTCCTCACTTCCCGAAGAGTGGGATAGGCAAGTCTTCCATTTATACATGAGCTCCTGTCTGCACCACTACTGGGCGGGTCTTGGGAAGCTCACGCAAAACAAGTATCACCATGAAGCACACAACTCCAAGAAGAGTGAACATGGGATGACGGGACGGGCTGCGGGGTCCCGCGAGCAGCCAGGCAGGCTCTTCCCCTGGGCTGGGTTCTCGGAGAAGCAACCAGCCCCCAGACCTGTAAACACTACGAAAAGCCAGATTCCACAGAATTGGTTCCCAACCTCTTGGTACACGGGTTCTCGTCTGACAGACATGAGGTCACTTACTCTGCCTTTAATGCTATTTTGAAAGTTCCAACATATTGTTCCAGAAAATGACGTAATAGACAACATGTTCAAACGTCCAAGATCCTCCCGTCAGGAAAAACACGAGGAGGAGGAGGAAGAGGAGGAGGAGGATCGGGCAGTGCCCACGGAGCCCAGGGCTGCGGCAGAGCAAGACGCCAGCTCTGCGGGGGCACTGCGTTCTTGCCGCGTCACTTCCGGCGCGACTTCCCGCGGAGGACATGGCGGCGCTGAGCGGTGTCCGCTGGCTGACCCGAGTGAGGCTCAGGGACACGCCGGGCTTGGGGCGCGGGAGCAGAGGGTTTGTCCCGAGACGAGACAGAAGAGGGGTGGTCGGGGAGGGGATGGTCCCAGCTCTGAGCGGCGTGTCTGTCGCAGGTGCTGGTCGCCGCCCGCAGCCCTGGCGCATGGAGAAGCTTGAGTACCTCGGCGGCGGCGCGCGCTGCCTCGGCGAGCCAGGTTCGCGCCCCGGTGTGGCCTCTTGGCCGTCCGCATCCCTATCTTCCCCCTCCTGCTCTCCCCGAGAGTGTCCCCACTCCACCCGGCTGTAGCTGCAGCTGTCCCTGTCCCCTCCATTCCCGCAGGCCGACGATGTGAGGGTGGAGGGGGCCTTTCCGGTGACCATGCTGCCGGGCGATGGCGTGGGGCCTGAGCTGATGCACGCCGTCAAGGAGGTGTTCAAGGTGAAGGCGCCTGACTGGGATGCCCGGGGTGCGGGTTGGAGAGGACCCACCCGGGGGGCCACCCGGGACCCAGAGGTGATGGAAGGACCTGTTCCTTCTAGGCTGCGGCTGTCCCAGTGGAATTCCAGGAGCATCACCTGAGCGAGGTGCAGAATATGGCCTCGGAGGAGAAGCTGGAGCAGGTGCTGAGCTCCATGAAAGAGAACAAGGTGGCCATTATCGGTAGGCGTGGTGTCTGCCCTGGGGGTCCTTTGGTCCTTTAAGTTCACCTGGCATTAAAGGTGGACACTGCTTGCTTTCCCCACACTGGACACCACTGCCCCCGGGCATTTATCAATGAGGCCCTGAGGGTCTGCTCCATTCTCCTGTCTTAACATCTTGGGAATTGTGCTGCTAGAATGTCAGAGCACCCCCCTCCCTTACTTCTGTCTTCCCTTCTGTCTCCTTCCTCCTTCATGTCCCCTTAGCCTTTTTTTTTTTTTTTTTTTGGCTTCCTTTCCTTTCCTTCCTCATCTGCGCACCTTATACGTCTCAGATTGGGATGACCTTGCTCAGCACAGCTGGAGCGGAGCAAAGGGAGTTC
Source organism: Ochotona curzoniae (assembly GCF_017591425.1). Classification (NCBI taxonomy): domain Eukaryota; kingdom Metazoa; phylum Chordata; class Mammalia; order Lagomorpha; family Ochotonidae; genus Ochotona; species Ochotona curzoniae. The sequence continues at coordinate 17,757,592 of NW_024465894.1, read as the reverse complement.
TCCATCGGCTGGCTTCAGCTTTTCTGCTGGGGCTTCTCCCGCTCCCTGCCCCCCACGTGCTTGTGTGCTCTGATCAGATTAGACTGTGCAACTCCACCTGCTGTCTTGACTTCTGCTCTCCCCCTGCCCAGCACCTTGTTCTTTGGATGCTACTAGAATCCTTCTTGCTCATGCCTTGTATTAGTTTCCTGTGGCTGCCATTAAAAAATACCAGGAACCTGGTAGCTTAAAAATAGCACATACATTCTCTCCCAGTCCTGGAAGCTAAAAGCCTGTCCTCATGGTATTGACAGGGCCACATTTCTCAAGACTTCCAGGAAAGTCCTTCTGTCTCTTGCAGCTTCTGGTGTAGGAACAATCAATTCCCCAGTCCCTGCTGCTGGCTTCTTAGGACTTCCGCCTTGGAGTCTTTGCATTTGATCCTTTGTCACTGGGCCCATCCTAATCTAGGATGATCTCATCTAAGATTCTTCATTATGTCTACAAATACTCTTTCCAGAAAAGGTCATATTTACAGGTTTGGGGATATAGGGTTTGGACAGGTTAGACTGAAGGTACCTGTTGGATTTACTTCACTTTAAGCTTTGCCTGAGGTGCCAGCTCCCTGGGACATCCCCTGGCAGACCCGGGGGATTCCTTCCCTGTGGTATTCGCCAGGTCTTCCACACTCTGATCTTCCCCAGCACATTCCGTGCTCCTGGAAGGCTGAGCGCTATGTGTTTTGGGGCTAGCACATCCCTATTGCTTGGCAGGTAGTCGATACTCGCTAAGTGCTGGTTGACAGATGTCAAATAAGTAGACACAGAGACACCCAGAAAGGTCACAGAGCTCCTACTGTTCTTAACCTGTATGAAACAAAGGCTCTTAGGGAGAAAAATGTTATCTGTCCTCCTTTTTTTTTAAAGATTTATTTTATTTTTATTGGAAAGGCAGATTTACTGAGAAGGAGAGAAGGCGCTGGTTTGTGCCCCAACCTGAGCCAATCCAAAGCCAGCAGCCAGGAATTTCTTCCAGGTTTCCCACACGAGTGCAGGGTCCCAAGGCTTTGGGCCATTCTTGACTGCTTTCCCAGGCCACAGTCAGGGAACTGGATGGGAAGTGGAGCAACTGGGATACAAACCAGCGCCCTTATAGAGTCCTGGCACATGAAAGGCAAGGATTTAGCCACTGAGCCATCGTGCCAGGCCCCTGACCTCTATTTTGGGTCATTGAGAATTTTCAACATAAAGTACATCCGGTGATGAAAAACAAGGCAGCAAGTTCCTCTGTTTCGCCTGCATTCTTGCCTCTCGGCCCCAGAGGCAGCTAGAGGCACCAGTTTGGGAGTGGGAGCTGGGAGTCAGGCTTTAGCTGTGTCCCTGGGGGCGTTGGATCCCAGTGCCTCACATGCTTGCCCTTGCTTGGTTTGTGCAGGAAAGATCCATACTCCGATGGAGTATAAAGGAGAACTAGCCTCCTATGATATGCGGCTGAGGTAAGTGGGAGACGGGGCATGGCCAGAGGAGTGCACGGGCACCTGGCATCGAGCTGATGGCTCTGTCCTCCTCTAGGCGGAAGTTGGACTTGTTTGCCAATGTGGTCCACGTGAAGTCGCTTCCTGGCTACAAGACTCGGCACAACAACCTAGACCTGGTGATCATTCGAGAACAGACAGAAGGGGAGTATAGCTCCCTGGAACATGAGGTGAGGCCCTGGGAGCTAGGGAGGGCAGGGACAGAGGAAGGCGAGAGGTGGAGCTGCTCCTTACTCTTAATCCCACCACCACCTGCTGCTTCTCTCATGTCACCCAGAGTGCCAGGGGCGTGATTGAGTGTCTGAAGATTGTCACTCGAACCAAGTCTCAGCGCATTGCGAAGTTTGCCTTTGACTATGCCACCAAGAAGGGGCGGAACAAGGTCACAGCTGTCCATAAGGCCAACATCATGTGAGGGACATGGCTCTGCCTACGGGTGGGTATCTGGGGAGGCAGCCCCCAACACCGTCCTGACGGATTTTCTTCCCTTTGACCCTCGAGCAGGAAGCTTGGGGATGGGCTGTTCCTGCAGTGCTGTGAGGAAGTTGCCGAACTGTACCCCAAAATCAAGTTCGAGACAATGATCATAGACAACTGCTGCATGCAGGTGAGGCCCTCTGGGTCTCCACCCATTGCCTCTGGGCTCAGGGAGTACGGCCAGTGACCTCACTGCTGCTCTTCCTGCCCACATCTCACCCAGCTGGTGCAGAACCCTTACCAGTTTGATGTCCTTGTGATGCCCAATCTCTATGGGAACATTATCGATAACCTGGCTGCTGGCCTGGTCGGGGGAGCTGGTGTGGTCCCTGGAGAGAGCTACAGTGCTGAGTATGCTGTGTTTGAGACGGTAAGCAAGCGAGCTTCCTCTCCCAGCCTGACCATGCCATCCCCCTGACCTGCCACTCCAACACCACTGTCTTCTCTGATGACCTTGGCTGCTCTTCCACTGTCCCTATGCTGCTTTTCAGTGACCCTTGCCTACCCTCCTACATAATGCTCTGTCCTGAGCTCAGCCTTTGCATACCCTCCTCCCATTCTGGTCTACCCCTCCACAGGGAGCCCGGCACCCGTTTGCCCAGGCAGTGGGCAGGAATATCGCCAACCCCACAGCCATGCTGTTGTCAGCTTCCAACATGCTGCGGCATCTCAAGTAGGTACTGGGAGGCTGAGGTGGTGGTGCTTGGGCATCCTTAGTGGGCAGTGGTCCTGGGCATGGCCTTAGTTTCGTCACGTACCTGTTGGCAGTCTCGAACATCACTCCAGCATGATTGCAGAAGCCGTGAAGAAGGTGATCAAAGCTGGCAAGGTGAGCGGGGAGGCTGCTGAGCTCCGGGCTGTGGCCCTGCGCTGGCAAGCTGAAGCAGGTGCCTGCTTTCTCTCGAGGCCCCAGAACATCTGCTGTCTCTTTCCTTTGTTCCTCTTCGGGGCTGTTCTTTACCTCCCTCTTTGGCTGTTTCATCCTCTTGCTGTACTTGGCTGCCCTGGGTTCCCATCTGCTGGCCGCCCTCTCCTGCTTCATCCACTGATCTTTCAGGGGCATCTGCAGGCAGCACCTGTGGCTGACCGGGGTGTAGTGTGAGGCAAGCCCTGGCCAGCCTCCCTTCTGCTGTGGTCCCCTTTGCTGCCTCTTGCTCTGTCTCCTTATTTCTACCAAGGTCACCTCATCCTTTCTGATGTACCTCTTCCTCCCTCACTTACTGCTCAGCCTTCCCATTCTGCCTGGGTAGCAGCACCACCCTCCTGGTGGCTTGGCAAAGGCTGGGACTTGGCCCTGCCCTTCCAAGCCCGGCCCCTTCCTTCCATCTTTGCTACATCACCATCTTGTGGCCATGTCACCTCTCCTGGTATCCATCTCCTTGGTCACATTGCCCTACCACACTTCATGGGCTGTCTTCTCTCCTTCCCCACGGCTGTCGCCGCTGGTGGTTGTAGGTGCGGACTCGAGACATGGGCGGCTACAGCACCACAACCGACTTCATCAAGTCTGTCATCGGCCATCTGCACCCCCATGGGGGCTAGAGCCCCGTAGTCCTCCCAACCTCACCGGGACCATACACCCCTTGTGTGCAGTGGACCATACTCGCCTCTGGGCAGAGCCCAGGTCGTCCTGGGGCTGGCTCCTTAGGGAACAGTGTTGCTGGTGGGGGGCTGTTAGGGACAGGGCCCAGGCCACAGGATGATGGTAATTCTCACCCACAGGTTCGCACCTCTGACATGGGTGGCTATGCCACCTGCCACGACTTCACTGAGGCTGTCATTGCTGCCCTGCCCCACCCATAGGCCCTGCCCCTGGTCATGTATGGCGCTCAATAAAAACAATATACTGAGAGATGTGATTTTTTTTTTTATTGGGGTGGAGGCACAGGTTGGGAAGGGTTGCCTTGGGGGGGGTACCCTCCAAGCAGTGTCCGTGCTAGTCTTCCTGGGAGGCCTTGTGGAGCTTTTTCTTTTTCTTGGTGCTGCTCTTGCTGCCAGCAGCCTCTTCAGGGCTGCTACCAGGCTCCTCCTTGGAAGAGAACTTTCGCTTTTTCTTGGAGACCTTCCTGTTGCCCACCTCCTCCACATCATTCACCACCACCTCCTCCTGGGCTGAGGACTTCTTCCTCTTGGGAGGGCTTGCGTTGCCCTCTTCCTCTTCCAGGTCATTATTAACCAACTCCTCCTTGGAAAAAGATCGCTTTTTCTTGGGTTTGGAGGAAGAGACCGCTGGCTCTTCCATTCCATTCTCCTGAGGAACCTCCTGGGCCTTTTGCTTTTTCTTCTTTTTGGGTTTTTCATGCACCTCCTAAAGGGTAAGATGGGGGAGCCCAGTCTTAGGGAAAGGTGTCACCTGTGGTGCTCGCATACACACACACCCCCCCATAGGAAAGTCCCAGCCATCACAGCCACAGGGCAGAAAAACTGGCCAAATTCCCTTACAACAGCCCAATATTCCTGGGGAAGGGATGTTAGTTGTGCGGGTATACATTTGGAAGTCCATCCAACATTATTCCCCGCTAGAAATTCTGGAGAAAGTATTTCAGCCCATTAATGGCCTGCAGAAAAGCCCACCATGCTGTTCAGGTCAGTCCCAGAGGGGACCCTAAGCACAAACCCCCTTGCTAGGTGAAGAGAACCCAGAGGGACTGGGGGGAAACTGGCTTGGCACCTGGAGACCTCCCTGCCCCCAGCCCCACTGTGAGACACTACCGCCTCCGGACACACGCCTGAGAACAAGAGCAGAGTTTACACTACCCCCGGTTGAGGACTCCTGGGAGGCAGCCGAGGACAGAGCCCACGTGCCCAGGGGACGGGCGTGTGCTACAACCAGCTCTCTGGGCTCTTGAGCAAGTTCTCTCAGCACCTATCTCCTTCCTATAGAATCAAGAGGCAGTTTGAGAGGTTTCAGTCCACAGGCCTGGGATCCAGACCATGGCTCCACGCAGCACATCCTTGGCTCTGCTATGGCCAGTCCTGTGACCTGGGCGGCTTTCCCGGGGTGGCCCTGCTACTGACCTCGCACTCCTCTGGGGTGCTGCTGCTGGTCTCCGGAGATGCCAGCGCCAGTGCTGCCAGGCGCTTCTTCTCCTTCTTCAGGCGTTTCTTCTCCTGCTTCTCCAGCTTGCGGGTGATCTCTGCGGCTGCCTCCTCCGCCTGGGCACAGAGAGGCACTGAGGCTGGCTGAGGACACCTGCCTCTCCCAATAAGCACCCCATGGCTGCTGGCTCTACTGGATCAGGCTCATTAAATCAGTTATTTTGTTTTGCCTCCATGCCACAAGGTCAGGGTAATAAGATGGCTCATCATCTCCAACAGCCAGCTGCAGACCCCACACCCCGAGTGAGCCCATACACACAGACCTGAACCATGGCTTCCTTCATGACATCCAGATTCTTGCGTGGAATTTCCCCAGTCTCGTAAAAGGATAGTCGCTCCTCAACTTGTTCTCGAAGTTTCTCCCCAAATACACTTGTGGGTACCTCTGGGTGTGTGTGTGGTGAACAGGGAGGATCAGCCCTTAGGGTCCAACTTCCCCCAAACACAGGAGTTCCCCTCCCTCTACCCTTAGCTTCACTCAGACCCAGAGTCTCAACACTCACTAGGTGAACTGCTGTTGACGAAAAATATGACCATCATTGTAGAAGCTGCTAAGGTGGCTGTCCCCCCTCCCTGCCAAGCCCCTTCTCCTGGCGACTGCCATCCCTCCCATACCAGAGAAGCAATCGATTCGCGAGGCAATACTGCATTTGTTGGCCAGGTAGCGGGAGATGCGGCCTTTGTTCTTGGCAGCTGCTCGGCCAATGAAGGTGGAGTGGAAAATAAGTCCATATTTTGGTGTGTTACCCCTTGTCTTCAGGGCTCTGGGAGAACATTCAGCGGAGAGTTGAAGATCAGCATTCACAATCCCCTTCCAGCCATGGCAGCTCCTCCCGCTTCCTCCCCTCCCACCTGGCCTCCAGAGTGCCCCTCTAGCCGGGCTGAAGCATGGCCAACCCAGCTCCCAGAGGCAGAGGGAGGGCATCTGACAGCTCTGACCTGGATGGACACTTGGTCCCTTTGTTGGGCCCTGGGAATCACTCAGACACCAGGACCGGCCATCACTCCCACTGCAGAGGGCTGCAGGGGTCAGGGCGCCCTAGTTGGCCATCACCGTGATTCCCTAATAAGCACTGGCACCAGAAGTGGCACCTGAGCACTGGCAGGTGCCCTCACTGGTACCTGAACAGGGCCTTTTCAGCCCCAAGGATCTGCACTGTGGATGCTGGGTACTTGGCCAGGTTGGTGAGGCTGCCAGCGTGAGCAATGAGACGTGCACCCACCTGGAAGAGGTTTGGGGAACGGGTCAGAGCAGCTCCCTGATAGGCTGCATGATCCCGTGCACACACCTCCCAGCCCCGCCCTCTCCATTTTGTGCCCTCTGGGACATACCGCTTCTCCGATGAGTGCTGACAGACTGGGGGCGACCTGGCTCATCTTGGAGCGCAGGTACGTGTGGAGGCTCTGGCGGTACTCCGACAGCGACACCACGCGGCTGGAGAAGCTCTCAATGTTGATCAAGTCAATGGCAGAGATGTCCATGCCTGGAAACAGCAGTGTGAGCCAGTGCAGGTGCCGGGTTGTCTGAGTACTCCACTTGGGGCTGGCCGCGGGGCTCTGTACTGACCCATGGACGACCGCGAGGCATCCAGGATGGCCTTAGCTTTGGCTCCATCCATCGTTAGCTCCTCCAGCTTTTCCAGCTTGTCCTCATTCAATTCCCTTCGGTTCCCGATGAACTGGGCGAGGCGGCAGTAGGTGGCGTTGTCATTGATGATCTTCACCAGCTCCGGGAAGTGATAGCCATACCACTCCCTGTGGAGAGTCGGTCACTGCCCGGCTCAGCTGGCACCCCTCTGAACCACGCCATGACCCCTCCACCCCTATTGTCCACCTAAAGGAAACAGGCCAGACTCGATACCCCTCAATTCCGTGTTTCCCCATTCACAATACAGACCAGGCATGGGGTACAGGGCCTGGGCTGGGGTGTATATGGGGAAGGTCTGCTCTGCCTCCTCTTCCTATACAGCCAGTGTGTAAGAACACAGCCTGTGGTAAGCACCGGGAGGCCCAGCCCTCACAGTACGACCCCCTTGAGCCAGCCAGTCCCGATCAGAATCCCCAGTGATAGGCCCAACACCCACGGCCAGGGTGGCCTGAACTCATTACCTGACACGCATGGAGAAGGTGTTGATGTCTTTGTCCAGCTGGTCCAGAAGGCTGATAGACTGGATGATCATGTTGTCCACCCGGTTCACATTGAACTTCACTTTGGCACGAGAATAGCTGTGTCCCAGCCCCAGCTGGGCTTTACATGCCGACACATCAGTCAGACCCTTCACCAGATTATGGAAATGTAGACGAACTCCTGGAGGGCAGATGTGTGGGCACAAAGGGCACTCAGCTGGCTCCTGTTCCCGGGGTGCTGCCAGCCTACCAGGAGAAGACCTCCTTAAGCAGCTACCCCCCATCACCCCAGAGAAGCCCTTCAGAGAGCATTGTGGTCAGGACTGGCCTCACCTCGCAGGATCTCGGCTATGACTCCTCCGGTCTGGCAGTTGTAGCCCAGTTCCTCTTGGATAGCAGCACCGATCTTGGGGTCCCCCACTCCCAGGAGCACCTTCTTCTTCTTGGACGGCAGATGTGTCTCCAGTAGCAGGCGGAGGTCCTCGTGAACGACGCCTCAGGACAGAGAACACAGATCCCACTAACTAGCTGCAGGGGGCTGGGGGACCCTTGTGGGGCAGTCTCTTCAGCCCCTCCCCTCCAGGCATTTGCTCAGAGACATGGAGACATCAATGACAGTACTCAGGGGATTGACAGATTTTTTTGAGTCATCATTGCAAAGCCTGGCTCGACTCCACCATGGGAGAAGCTGGACTCTGGCTGCCCAAGTGTGTAACACAGCAGACTGCTATGCCTGCAGGCAACTCCGCATAAATCCCTGCAAATGGATTCCATACCCAAAACTAGACGTATGTGTCTCAAACACACCTGTGGTAAAGCTTCATCTATTAATTAGGCACAGTAAGCTGTGAACTAATGAACACATGGGAGAGCATTTTATAGACATGGAACAGTAGCCAAGTTATTGCGGTGCTGCAACCTCCCCTTCCGACGCAGTGCCCGGCTGCCAGCCGAGGCTGGCCCCCAAGGACTTGGGTCTCAGGGCCCACGTGGGAGACCCGGAAGCAGCTCGTGGCTTTGGATCAGCTCAGCTCTGGCCATCGCAGCCATCTGGGGGGTGACATCTGCCTTTCCATTAAATTACTCATTGAAACCGTGTCAGCAAAGTGGCACATAATTTAAAAAACAAGTGTCGCATAATTCAAAGTATGTCATATGCCAATTTACCTTCTGCGACCAAAGGCTCAGAAGTACATTTACTGCACATGTGAAATACACACTTACCCATTTAATTTCAACATTTGCGTGTGCCCAGCACACATCCGACCTAGGACACACAGGCCGAAACCACCACACACACACACAAACACCTGCCGGCGGCCCGCTTACCTTCGGACACCGCATTTGCATTTTCCAAGGCAACCTGGGACGAGGAAAAGGGATTGAAGGCCACGAGACGGACGATGTTATGGAACTTGCCCAGGTTGAGCACACACTCCTCCACCTGCGGAAAAGACGATGAATGGCTTCCCTCCCTTGCTCGAGCCCGCGGGGCGCAGTCGAGCCACGGACGTCATTATTCCAAAAACCAGGATGGCTCCGCCCGGCCCACGTGCAGGGTTCAGCCTCTGTAGGCTCATTTCTAAGGCGATCCCGGGTCCCAGCGACAGGGTAAGGACGCCCCCCCCACCTTCTCCCCGCGCTGCCGGCCACGTGGGAGCGCGCGGTGCATGCCGGGGGGCGCACGGCCGAGGGGCTGCGGTGCGGCCGGGAGAGCCGGCCTATCCCACCCACCCACCTGCGGCAGCAGCAGGCTGATCTCCTCCACTTCCTTCAGCGCCAGAAGCGCGTATCCGACCGCGTGCTCGAACAGCACGTGCAGGAGCACCTGGAACGGGGCAGCAGGGGAGCAGACGTCAGCGCAACCCACACGTTCGCCCAGCACCCCGACTCCCAGGCAAGCCCGAGCTCCGGGCCTGGGCTGGAATTCGAATCTCGGCCCAGACCACGGCCTCCCAGAGGCCCCGCGACCCTCACCACTCCTCACCATGGCGTCCGCTCCTCGCCCGGCTCGCAATGCGGCTAGGCGCGCTCTGGCGCGCAGAACCGGGCTCCCGAGGCCCCGCCTCCCGCCGCGTCGGCCAATCAGAGGCCGGGGAAGGCACCATTTTAGCGACTTCGTAGGGGCAGTCTCCTGAGGTGGTATCGGCCGGAGCGCGCGCGAGCCGGTCTTTTCCGGTCTCGGCGGTTGCCTGGGACGCGCGTTATTCGGTGAGGCCCTCGCAGGCCGCGGAACTGCGTGGACGCAGAGCTTTTTCGGGTGGTAGCCCGATGTCCCTTATTTTCCGAATATAAGGGGTGGGCGACGAAGCGCAGTGACGCAGGGGCTAGATGCTCAGCGTGGGCGAGCCCGTGGGCGAGCCGGCTTCCCGCCGCGTGGGTCCTCGTGGGCTCCTGGCCACTCCGCGCGCCCCACCCCCCTAAGGACCCCAGGCCCCGCCGCCCACTCGCGGACCGCCCTCCGAGGTTCTCCGGGACGGGATGGGGCTTGGCTCAGGCCACGCGGGGAACATGGCTTCTGGCAGCTTCACCGCGGCTTGAAGGGGTTACTTCGGTTACTTTAAGAAAGGGTTTTGGTCAGGCAGTAATGGAGGGAAGGGGCCACGGCCCGTCTTGCGGGGTCGGCCCCTTGTTCTCTGCTTCCCGGACGGGAGCGGCTTTGGCAGGCCACGTGTTGCTCACGACCTGCGTGGGCGCTGCTTCCGTGTCCTGCCTGCGGCTTTGGGGCGCTCAGGCGACTGTTTGAAACCCCTTTTGCTTTAAGTGAGGAGTTAAAAAAGTCCAAACCTATTTATGTCCGGATGACAGTTCAGTTATGGCATTTAATATTTTAGAGTGGAGTTGGCAGAGCCGATCTGTTATTTCACTTGGCTGAATACACCAAGTTAAACATGATTGCAAGTGTAGTATTAAGTACTAACCCTAAGATGTCAGTTTTTCAACTACTTCGTTATTTCCAAAAAGTGCTAACTCTTGCTGAAGTTACAGGTGCTTACCCACTAAGAAGTCAGGTGTCTAAAACATTTAAAAATGTGTGTAAATTTGGGGCTGGTGTAGCATGGTGGGTAGCAAAGCTGCGATGGCATATGGCATCTGCTCTGAAAGCCCTCTGATCCAGCTCTCTGCTGCACTGTCTGTGACAGCAGTGGAAGAAGGCCGAAATGTGGCAGGCCTGAGTGGTGCTCTGGCTCCTGTGCTTGCAGCCTTTTAAGGAGTGAACCAGCAGACAAAATTTTCTCTGTGTCTCTGTATAACCTCCTTATTGCAAATAAAAAATTTAAAAAGTAGAAAAGGGTGTCACACTGTAAGATATACATATGTAGGGCCTGGCGTGATAGCATAATGACTAAAGTCCTTGTCTTGAACACGCCAAGATCCCATTTGGGCCCCAGTTCTAATCCTGGTGGCCCCGCTTTTCATCCAGCTCCCTGCTTGTGGCCTGGGAAAGCAGTTGAGGACGGCCCAAGTCTTTGGGACCCTGCACCTATGTGGGAGACCTGGAAGATACACCTGGCTTCGGATTGGCTCAGCTCCAGCCGTCGTGGCCACTTGGGGAGTGAGTTGTGGCCACTTGGGGAGTGAATCATTGGATGGAAGATCTTCCTTTCTGTCTCTTCCTCTGTATCTCTGCCTTTCCAATAAAAATAAACACATCTTTAAAAAAAAGATATACATATGTATACATAAATATACATAGAAGTACATACATATGGGGTTGGCACCACGGCATAACACATAAAATCACTACCTTTATTATATATAAACATTATCCCATGTTTGTGCCAGTTGCCAATTTTTTTTTGGTAAGATTTTATTTATTTTTTATTGCAAAGTCAGATATACAGAGAGGAGGAGAGAGGGGAAGATCTTCCGTCCGATGGTTCACTCCCCAAGTGACCACAACGGCCGGTGCTGTGCCAATCCAGAGCCAGGAACTTCCTCCAGGTCTCCCACACAAATGCAGGGTCCCAAGGCTTTGGCCGTCCTCGACTGCTTTCCCAGGCCACGAGCAGGGAGCTGGATTGGAAGTGGAGCTGCCGGGACTAGAACCGGCACCAGTATGGGACCCCGGCACGTTCAGGGCGAGGACTTTAGCCGCTAGGCCATCGTGCCGGGCTGTTCCACTTTCAATCCAGCTCCCTGCCCAAGTCCTTGGGCACCTGTACCCACATGGGAGACCTGGAAGCTCCTGGCTTCTGACTGGCTCCGCTCTGGCCATTGTGACCATTTGAGGAGTGAACAAGTGGGTGGAAGATCTTTGTGTCTCCCTCTATGTAACAATGCCTTTCAAATAAATAAATAGGGTTTTTTTTAATGTGTATGTACAGATAACTTTCTTATGTACACACATAAAGTATATAAAAACCTGGGAGTCAAAAGATAGCCCCAGTCAGACTTGGGTGGGTTGGAGTCCTCAGCTTCCACAGGTGCTATGCTAAAGGATAGTGTTGGGATAAGGGAGTATGCAGCATTCCTTCAGCTTTCTCAGCTTACTCAAATTCCTACCCTAACAACCATGATCCCAGCCCTCTGGGCGGTTTTTACCAGTGTGTGATGTTCTAGATCCTTCCCTCCTTGATTGTCAGCCTCACTGTTCCTGCCTAGGTCAGATCCTCCCCACGGGTGGGCTCAGTCTTTGGTGCCTCTGTCTTCATTTTCCTCTGCCTGCCAGAATCCATTCCGTTGTTCTAAGGCAGACTATCCATTCAGGTTCAGTTGATGCCCACAGTGGCGTGGAGGAGTGGGAAGATAATGGACCACGAGTGGGAATGGCCTCCCAAGATGGCCACGCATGATCCAGGCCCTGTGTTTTCCCCCACCTCTCTGGCCTGGGTCTGTGATTGGATTTAACCAGTAGAAGGTGATTCTGTGCTAGTTCCATGTTCTAATGGTAACTGGGTGATTTGTTGATCAAGTGTTGAAACCAGGGGAAGATGGCCGCAGTGTGTACATTTTTTTGCTGTTGATCAGCATCTCCAATCCTTCTGGCTTTAATGGAGTCGGAATCCTCTCCTCCCCAGCTCTTCAAAACAGCAGTGGGGTTTATGAGAACACGTTAGCATGCAGAGCCTGGTTGCCATGGAGAAGGGACAGTGTGTTCTTTCCAGGCTGGCGTGACCCTGATGGCAGGCATCCTTGTATGTGCATTAGGCCCAGAGGAGTCATTTTAACCTGCACTTTCTGGACAGGAAGATCAGAGCCGCAGTGGGGGTGGGAGGGAGTGCAGTGGGGGAAGGGAGCAGAGAGATGAGCCTGAAGCAGCATCTCTATTTTCTGAGCCCAATGAAACAGTTGAGTTCAGTTGACCTGTGTGTTACCAGACATTGTTTCTTATGAAGCAGCTTCCTGTCATGAATAAATTACCTCACCCAGGCTACTTACAAAAAATCTATTTGAGTTCACAGTTTTGGAGGGTCCCAATAGCAGAGGGAGATGATAGAGTGTGTTGGGGCATCTTGAGCCAGAAAACAGGTGGAGGTAAGTAGGGTGAGGTCTACTCTGAGAGCAGGAGTCTTGGGAGATCTACTAGGTGTCGCTGGAAAAGACCTTGGCTCCCAGTAACTTAAGGATCTCCCACCGGGACCCACCTCTTTATGATCCACTGCCTCCTACCAGCCGAGGGACCAAGCTTCCTACGTAAGAACCTCTCAGGAGAAAGAGGACACAAATAGTTAAAAATCAAGACACAGATGAGGAATCATTTATTAACTCCTTGTGTTCAGGAAGCTACAGAGATCAATCAGTTATTATATTCATTAAAAATTTGTGTGGAGCGCAGCTTAGTAGCCTAATGGCTAAAGTCCTCACCTTGTATTTGCCAGGGTCCCATGTGGGTACTGGTCATATCCCCGCTGTTCCACTTCCCATCCTGCTCCCTGCTTGTGGCCTGGGAAAGCAGTCAAGGACGGCCCAAAACCTTAGGACCCTGCACCCACACGGGACACCTGGAAGAAGCTCCTGGCTTCAGATCAGCTCAGCTCTGGCCATTGTGTCCACTTGGGGACTGAACCAGAAAGCAGACCTTTTTTTTTTTTTGTCTTTCCTCTCTGCAAATCTTACTTTGCAATTAAAGAATTAATAAATTAAAAAAAATTGTGTGTATACTGTATACCAAGTACTTGGAACACAGTAAAAATCAAAATTAAATTAACATCATAAAAGATGCTGCAAGTGTTAGGGAGCACTGCATTGTCTCATGGAGGACCTTGGTGCAGAGGTGATGGGGAGCAGAAAGGGAAGCAAGCGAGCCACCCATGCAGAGGATGGGGGGTGAATGAAAACAGCAGTTGGGAGTGGGTGTTCACCTCTCATCACGTACTGGACTGCTTGGGTTCAAGTCCTTGGGTCAAGTCCAGCTCTTGACTCCAACTTCCCACCTATACACACCCTGGGAGGTGGTAGTGATAGCTTGAGTAATTGGGTTCCTGCCACTCACGTGAGTGACCAAGGTTGTGTTCCCTGCTCCCAGCTGTGGAGTGGTCTGGCTTTGGCTGTCATTAATATCTAGGGAGTGAACCACTGGAGAAGACCTCTTTGTCTCTCTTGCTCTCAAATAAATGAAAAATGGAAACAGTGGTAATAAAAACCCATGATCTCCAAGTTAAAGACATAACCCAGAGACTGCAATGCCTTAGCATGGAGGTTGACCAAGTAGGAGCCTGGGGCAGTGAGCAGGGGTGGGCTTTGTGGCTAAAAGGTACTTTAAGTCACAGGAGAATGTGAGAATGGAGAAAATGTGGAAGCAAAATTCCTGTGGGGCGTTAAATTCATCCAGTCAGTAGTTAGACAAAAACAGAACTTAGAATGGGAAAAGCTTTGAATGGAAGCTGGGATGAATGGTTTGGGTCTGAGGAGATTCTTGATCCTGCATCAAGCAGCATTTGGTTGGAGATTAATCCAAGTAGAGGAGAAAGTTTGCAGAACAGATTTCAACTGAGTGTGTGCTGCCTGGGTGGGCAGGTCTGAGTGGGGCTGCAGGTTTGCCAGGAATGTGCCTGCCGGTAGGAGCCATGGGGCATGTGGGTCTTTTTCTAGGTGACCCTGTTCACCCATTGGGAGGGGAGCATGCACTGTATCACATGACCTTGATGCTGTTTTGGTGTAAATTAACTTTGTTTTTATTCAGCATAAATGGGGATCTATGGACATAACAATCAGGAGAGTCTGAGGGAAGGAAATTGCGTGGGCCCACCACAAGATGGGGACACCTTACACTCAATGTGCAGGTATGAAACTCCTTACCACGGCGGCAGCTCCTGGGCCCTTTGCTGAACCATGCAACGAAGCCCCGGCGCCCTCCGCGGTCCTGACTCACACAAAGGCCATGGCTCTGTATGGACGCAGAGGAAGGAGGGGCTCCCCAGGAAGGCTGTCAGCCCTGGGTTGCTTGTATTTTCTGGAAGTGATGCTGAAGATAGCAATAGATGAGGGTTCCCAGGGTAGAGGTTTTGTGTAGGAGTGAGGCTGTGTTCACAACCTGGGCCTGAAAGTATCTCCATCTTTTCTGAGCATGCAGTATCTTCCTATTTGCTAGACACTGGGCACACTCTCTCAGACACATCACCTTGTGGGACCTGTCTCAGTAACGTTTGGAGGTTGGCTGTGTAGAGTCCACTGCAAGGAGCTGGTTCAGGGACATCAGTCTCTATACTCTGAGGACTTCATGTAGCCAAGTGTGACCTTGGACACAAAGTCGCTGTACTGGAGGACAAATGGCCCTGTGTGATCCTGCATATGGGTGTCAGGAAGAGCTATTCCCAGCACTGAAAAACAAATTCAACCTACAATTTTAAAAACATTTAAATTTTTATTTTTGTTTGAGTTGCACAGTGACCAAGACAGGCACTCTCTCCCATCTGCTGCTTGACTGCTCAAATGCTGATAATGGCTGAGACTGCAGCTAATCTAAACTGGAGTTAGGAGCCTAGAGCTTAGTCAGGGTCTTCCACATGAGTGGCAGGGACCCAAGTACTAAGTCATCATCTGATGGCTACCAGGGTGTACATCAACAGGAGGCTGGAATTGGAAGCAGACCTGGGACTTGAACCCCAGCACTCTGATAAGGAACATGGGTGTCCCAAGTGGCGCTGTAGTTACTGCACCAAGTACATGCCCCCATAACCTCGAACATTTGATGATATTTACGAGAAGCTAAAAACGATAACATCTATATCCCCCAAATCCTTAGGTTTTAAAACTAAATCTCGGATCTGGTGCGATAGCGTAGTGGTTAAGGTCCTTGCCTTGCATGCACCAGGATCCCATGTGGTCGCCAGTTCTATTCCCAGCGGCCCTGCTTCCCATCCAGCTCCCTACTTGTGGCCTGGGAAAGCAGTCGAGGATGGCCCAAGGCCTTGGGACCCTGGGAGACCTAGAAGAGCTCCTGGCTCCTGGCTTTGGATTGGCTCAGTTCCAGCCATTGTGGTCACTTGGGGAGTGAGCCATATGACAAAAGATCTTCCTCTCTGTCTCTCCTCTCTGTATAACTGACTTTGCAAGAAATTTTTTTTAAAAAATCTAAAAATCTATGGGCTTTAAAAATATCCATTGGATAATCTTTGCCTTCTAGCTAGAAAATTTAGTTCATTTGCATTTATTTTGAGTCCTGATTTAGTTTACAAAATATTTTATTTGAAAGGCAGAGAGATGGGGATGGAGGAGAGAGTTCTTCAGTTCTGGTGGCTCACACCCCAAATAGGCACAACTAGTGCAAGGCCAAGCTGAAGTTAGGACCTCAGAACTCCATCTGGGTCTTCTGTGTTGGTGGCAGGGATCCAGGTCCCTGAGCCATCGCCTGCTGCCCTTCACGCTACACAGTGGCAGCAAGCTGGAAGTGGCAGCAGAACACTGATACAGAGTGCAGCGGTCTCTCAACCTCTATGCCAACGCTTGCCCCAGCCAGGACCTCAATGTAAGTCTCCCATGTGCCTGGAAGAAGCCCAATAATGGAAACCGTTTTTGTCATCACTCAGTGTCTGCACTGCCAAAAGGGTCAAGTCAGAAGAAGAGCCAGGTATTGAACCCAAGCGCCCCGGTGTGGTACATGGGTGCACAAACTGAAATCCTAACCACTAGGCCAAATGCTCATCCTGCACAGTGATTACTTTAAGGTGTCAATGCTTTAGGGATATGCTATTATAAAGCACTATGTTCCCTCCATAAAATCGTGCTCCATTAAGACAGGACAATTGGTTGGAGTCTGTGTTTGTCATGGGTGTTTGGACGTATTGGTAGACATTGGATGCCTGCTAGCAGTCACTAGGATACTGATGGCTCTAGGAGATGACCCCTCTTGTTCCCTTCCCCAGCAGCTGGCATTATCTCTGTAGGATGGAACTGAGGGCCCGGTGCTGGCCTGGTGGTCCTCTTTAGACCTTCCATTCCTGCTTGGCTGGAGAAGATCACCTGGGTTCCTGTGTTGAGCCTTCTGGATTTTCATCTTGACAAAGAATTCCTGAGATAAGCTACTATTTTTTTTCCCCAGCTCTTGATTTTGGAGGTCACAGTACAAAAGCTGACAGCCCCATGAGTCTATCCAAGGCCTACCTTCAGCCCTTAGTCCCTGCACATAGGACTCTGGGGATAAAGCCTTTGCCACAGGGTCTCATTTTCTAAGTCACAACAAGGTCTCAGGTAGGTCAGATCAAGATCCGTCTGTTTCCTAGTAGAATATAGCAGGTGGCACAGGGCAGTTTTATATTTGGGAGTTAGCCCTGGGCTCTATGGAGACGAGGCCTTGCAGTGTCTGCTTTGGCTTTGCCCTGAGATGAGCTTGGATGAGATGATTTATGCTATATTTCTTGGACATTAGTCTCCATTCCTGCACCATTGCAGAGTGTGTGAAGATGTGAGGTTGGGCTAGGAAGAGGAAGGAGTTGAGTAGGATCCCAAGGTTATTTTCATTATGTAGCTTATGAAATTTTTAAAATCTCCGCCTTGCCTCCTGGTGGTACCTGACTTCCAGTTGTTGGAGTTCTCCTGGGAACTCCTGGGGACCTTGTGGCATGGCAGGATGTCTGGCTCAGGGACGGGACTCCCTTGTGGAGATGTAAGATGACACAGTTCCTGCATCCTGCAGCTACACTATGTTCAACACAGAGTAGTGGCAGGAAGAAGCTGTCTGCAAGGCACCCGGACCTGTTGGCCAGTCCTGGTCGGTCACCCCATTCCCTGCTAAGCCGCTGTCCCTGCTAACGAGGCTGAGGCCTACACCGTTGAGAGACACCCAGCAGAGAATCATGATGAGATGCCAAGCAGTCACAGAAGCATTAGGGACAAGGCTCTGTGTCATACCTTTGCCACATGCGTCAAGTAAACCATCTTCCAGGCACCGATAAGCAGATTATCAAATGCCCTTTATACTCTGGTGAATGCAAAACATTTTTCTGCCTTGTACAGTATTTTGTTTCTTTTAGGTCAACAAGAAGACTGTTGTTACCCCTGCTTTGTCTCACTACTGGGCAGCTCCAATGCATTGTGCTTAGTGGCAACAGGTGCCCTAAGCGGGATTTGGGGATGTCACCCATTTTCCTGTCTCTGCAGGCTTGCGCTGGAATAGAGATGACAGAATCACCTTGACTCTGAAACTTGTGAGCATGTTGTCCTGAGACAGTGATGGGAAGGTAGGTTTTGTTTTTGTTTTTATTTTGTATTTTCGTTCCCTGACCAGTGGGATGGGAAATGCCGTGGAAGCAGAGGGGCTTGTTCTTACGGTGTTTTTTTGTGTGGCTCAGCTTGGACTCTGGGAGGCAGGAGTGCCTTTGGCCGAGGCCTCTCCCATTGCTCACTGCATGCCATTCACAGCCTGGGTTTTACATTAGTGAGGCTCAGCCACTTTTCTGTCGTGGTCCTGATCCCATCTCATCGTAGTGCAGTGGGATAAAGGCTTCACTTGTGGCACTAAAACAGCATGGGAGAACAGGAGAGATGCTTTGGAAGACTGGGAAGATGTCCTTATGGTGCTGCTGCCGGCCGAGTTGGGTTGAGCAGGTGGGGTTTTTGGAATGACTCTGCAGCTCATGCAGAGTGGCCTTGGAGCAGAGGTCTGGAGGGTGACTGGTAGATTTGAGGAGGAAGAAGCATCCAAAATGTCTAGAGCACAAGGCCCACATGCTGGTGGTTCAGAAGTGACCTGGACATTTTGCTTAAACTGCTTCACATCCTTTGGAGAGAGGTGGTGGTCACAAACACAGTCCCCTCTGCAGCCCCCTCCGAGTTAGCACAGAACCCAGGACCCTGCAGAGCCCCACAGACAAGGTCTACAAGGGTGGGCGGCGAGGGCCTGTGTCCTCCTTCCAGATTCTGGAGCCAAGGGAAGCCACTGTGAGCGTGAGGTCTGGAGTTGTCTGTATCAAGATACAGGTGACAGTGGTTGCCACAGGGGTGACGCCAGCTCCCCTGCTAGGGCTGGGACAATGCATCAAAGTGTCCTTGTTAGCACAAATGAAATAAGTTTGTGGGGAGGAGTTGGGGCCCAGAGTTCAGCGCCCCCTCACCCTACACCGTGCACCTTTGAGTCTTACTATCAGTAGTGAGGCCTCTGGGCACCCTTTCCTGAGCCTGACCTCCACAGATGAGCCTATGACCGGGCTTGGCCAGGATCTGCTCTGACACCAGGGGAATGAGCTCGAGGGAGGTGCCGGGAGGCAGATGGTATGCTCCTGCCGGTGACACTGGCATCCATCCTGGGGTCCTGTGCCTTCTTGTCCTGGGTCTGGCTTTGGCTGGCAGAGTGAGGTGTGGTTTCTGGGAAATGAACCAAGACAAGAAAGAGGAGGAGAGACGTTGTGGGTAGTTTGAACTGGAGCTCTCTGGAGCGGCCCTGCAGCTTCCTAGTGAATAATTGTCAGCATTCTAAACTCAAGTTTCCTGTTAGCCTCATGTCACATCATGGACTCTTGACACATTTCATATGGCCTTGCAGACAGTGCTCACCATGAAAAAGAAATTACCTTCCTTGGTGAGTTGGAGTGGGATGGCATTTTTGGAACTGCTTTCCAGTGGATGCCCTGGGTCTCTGGCCGTGGCTTTGCCTTTGAGAGATTTGTGGCTCTTCTCGACTTCACGGAGCTGCAGGGAAAGACGGACTCTGGGTCTGGTCCAGGGACACAGGCCCCAGGAGGGCGAGCACTGGAGGGCAGGATGGGGTTGCTAACCACCTGCAGCCACTTGCTATTTGCTTCTCACTTCTGCTAGGAGAGGACAGCTCAAGGCTCCCAGATGTGCACAGCATTTGGAGGGATATGGAACCACTCCAATCCTATCTTAATGGTCTCTGTATCTGGCAGGAGCCCAGAGAGGCAGGCAGAAAGAACTGAGGGTGTGTACAACCAGCAGCCACACAGAGGGGATGAGAGGGACAGAAATTGGAAGGCAGGAGCATGGGACTTGGTCAGGGCCTGATCTTGCGGGGTATGTGGAGTAGGGATGGGAGAGCTGTCAGAAGTCAGCCTACAGCTGGGACATTGAGGGAGGCGGCTCAGGTGATGGGACCCAGGAGACGTGCGAAACCAAGGCGCACAGGCACAGTGTCCTAGCCACAGTGTTTCTGTTAGAATCTGCACTGCTTTCATCTGTAGGATTCATTCTGGGCCTGAGATTCATCCTGTCCTACCTCTGTGGGCCCCATTGAATTTCTTTCACTTCCTGGCTACCTCTCCACATCATTGTTCCAACCCCTCAAGACCCAGAAAGCAAGGCTACATCCTGTAAGACAGATTTGTTTGGGTTTGGTTTAAGAAAAACTCCATTTACCTAAAAATCGAATTTAAAGTAAAAGTCAGTGAAAACCAAAACCGTCACAACTCCCCTGGATGAAACTCCCAACAGACTCACCGCCTGGATTTTCTTCCTCAGCTGGGTATTGGCTCGGGAAAGACTTTTGGAAACTGAGTTCAGGTAGTAGATAGCCAGGCTGCAAGAAAAAAATGTGCCACTTGGGCTCTGGGTGAGGAGGCTAGCTGAGGCTGGGTGTTCCAGTTCCCCTCCAGGCCAGTGGCCCTGGGGCAGCTGGGGAACTCTCCCTGGGTTCTGGGGAGGCTGGCCCCATCAGACCTGCCAGAGGTGGAGGGAGCTCTGAGGAGGAGAAGCAACAGATGTTGAATGTCTCGGGGAATTGTAGCACACAGGCAGGTGGACATTATCCAAAGCACAAGAGATAACCATGGAGTTAGCAGGGATGATGATATTAAAGAGGTCTGTCAGAGGCTGTCCAAGGACGAAATTTCAATCCAGACATTGGCCATAATGGCAGGGGTAAAACCTCTGAAAATGATCTCCACCATAAAAATAAGAAGAATACAAAGCGAAGATTGCCAGAATCAACTTCCTCAGAACTCTGAAATTAATGCCAGGTGTGCAGCGTATCTAGCGTGTCTACTCAAGGAAAACAGAGGATCTCAGCAAGAACAGGGAGCTTGGCAGCATTTCAACTCACTAATCCCTTCCTTTCCTCATTTCTGCAAAGCTCAACAGTGCGAACAGCCTTTTCTTCAAGAATGTATACAAATGAACATAACTACAGCTGGTACAGTGGCACAGAACCAACATCTCATATGGGCACCAGTTTGAGTCCCAGCTGCTCCACTTCTGTTCCAGATAGAGATCAGGTTTATGGCTTGGAAAAGCAGTAGAGGATGCCTCAGGTCCTTGGGTCCCTGTATTCATGTGGGAGACCTGGAAGAAGCTCCTGGTTCCCAGTTTTGGACCACCTCAGCTCTGGCTGTGTGGCCATTCAGGGGGTGAACCAAAGGATGGAAGATTTTTCTCTTTCTCTCTCCCTCTCTTTGTATAACTCTTTCAAGTAAAATAAATCTTTTTTAAAAATTAACATCATGACCATGTGAGGTAGTGGATAGCAGTTGGGGTATGTAATAGGCTAATGAGAAAGCTTAAAAGGAAGAAATAAGGAATACAACACACACGCACAGAGGATGGGATTTTAAAAGCTCCAAGATATTCCTAGGACTCTAGAAAGTCATGCGCATGCTTTGTTGGATTCTGTCCATGCCCAGAGCCCTGCATGTTTCTGGAAAAGATTTGAGATATTTTCTTTTTAAAGATTCATTTTTTTCTTGGAAAGACAGATTTACAGAAAGAAGAGACAGAAGGAACTTCCATCTGCTGATTCATTCCCCAAGTGGCTGAACAGCCAGAGCTGAGCTGATCTGAAGCCAGGAGCCAGGAGCTTCTTCCAGGTCTCCCAAATGGATGTAGGGTCCCAAGGCTTTGGGCCATCTTCCACAGCTTTCCTAGGTAACAAGCAGGGGGCTGGATGAGAAGTGGAGCAGCCAGGACATGAACTGGTGCTCATATGGGATCATGGTACTTGCAAGGGGAAAGATTAACCTGTTGAGCCATCTTGCTTGGCCCAAGAAGATTTTAAGAAGCTCTCATCTCTGACAAAAATTGCCTGAGAGCACTGACTAAGCCGAGTTTGACATAGCTGTTCCTTCAGCCTCTGGGTCACCAAATGAGCCTCCCTCTGCAATCAGTTATTCACTCATGGCCTTTGGCAGAAGCCAGACCAATGGGATGGGATGATGTCGGCTCGGGAACTTCCAAAAATGTGAACTGGAATAAACCCTCTTTCTTCCTCTGTGGCTCCTCTCAAGCCCATGAACATAACTGGGCAAAATCTCCAACTCTAGAGATTTCCCCCTTCAGTGAGTGATGGGAGCACTCACTGGTGGCCTATACCTGCAGGGAGAGGTGAGGCTGAGGCACCTCCCTGGCAGGATCAGAGCGGAGCCATCAGAATGGTCATTATGCACTTCCCTTTCCCTGTCTCCATTCCCTACCCACTCCTCTGTAACACACTTGCGTTTGAATTCTGTCTTAGAGTGTGCTTCTGAGGAATGCAGACCAAGAGGCTAAGACGGAAGGACCTGCCAAGGAAGTCTCAGTTGCAAGGGCTGGTTTGCCTGTGGTGGAGCCCTGGGCCCTGGGTCACTTACAACATCAGCAGGATGGCTGGGATGATGAGGCCTGGGTTGGCAAGGAAAGCGAAGATCTTGCCCAGGAAGGTCGGGAAATCATTTTCAATGGTCTCATGGAGGACGTCGTACATTCTGTTTTTCCCACTGGAAAGAAGAGAGGATGTGTTACAGTGTGCAGCTTAGCTCATCTGGCACACCCAACACCAACAGGCCTAGAACTGCTGCTTGCTGCCATTTTGCTGGAGGAGCCAGAACTCGGTGTCTGTTCTGGCTCCTCCAGCAAGATAAACAGGGATTTGCTCAAACTATAATGGAAGAAAATTGCCCATGATGTAGTAACATGCTCGGCAAAGGACCTCCTCTGAACTCCCCGCATGGAAACTACTTCACAGTGCCTCTCTGAGTAACCGCAGTCGACCTTCAGTTACAGCTCCAGGAGACCAGATTGCCTGGATGCTTCAGTGCTGGCTGGCTCTACAAATGTCTGTCCAGACACCCCTATGTTGGTGGCTCCTGGCTGGCACCAAGAAGTGGGCTTTGGGATTGGGATTTCTGGGTTCAAATCCTTGCTCCCTACTGTGGGACACCATCTGTATAATTGTACTCCTGAGGCCTGCCTGAATATCCTGGCTGTCCTCACTGGGACTACACTGTCATTTGTGGCTGTGAACAACCAGTTAAAAATCAGTTGAAATAAAATTAAGAAGTCAGTCTTTTAGTCATGTATGTCAAGTACCCAATAGTCAAGTGACTAGTAGGTAGTATAGTATAAGAGCAGACAGGTAATGCTTTCCTCATTAAAGAAATTTCTCTGCTGCAAAGGTGGGGTAGCTTTGAGCTCATTTGGGCCTAGTTCTAGTGCCTGCCAAAATGTTGTTACTGGCAGCCCGTGTTGTCCTCCTATAAACTTTAGATATAGCATTTGACTGGCAACAGCTCATGGATAAATCCAGCTTGCCACCTATTTTTATAACATAAACTCTGTAAGCTATGAATAATTTTTACATTTTTGAGTGGCTGAAAACAAATCTAAAGAGTATCTTGTGACACATAATTATTGAAGTACCAACTTTGGTATTTGTAAACAGTTTTACTGGAACACAACCATGCCCACTCATGTATAATGGCCTGTGGTTTTTTGGTGCTGTGAGGGCAGAGATGAGCAATGGTGTCAGAGACCACGTGTGGCCATTCTCCTGCTTCGGACTGCTGTGCAGCACACCACACACTGTAATGATGCCTCTATGACATGACAGCACTTCAGGTGTCACAGGTGCCACTATGTCATGACATTGTATTACTCATACATGGTTTTTGTGGAAAAACAAAGGGAAAAAAGTGGATTTCAAGTATTATGCTTTCAAGTCATGGGTAAGTGTGGATTCTTTACTCATTGATACAGATGTTGTGTTAGTTTGCAGTGTCTAGTACAACAAGTTCCTACACTGGCGGCTTCAAGCAACACAGTGGATTGTTTGAACATTCTGGAGGCTGAAGTCTGCCTTAGTTTCATAGCTCACAGCCAGGTGTTGGCATGGCTGTCCCCTTTCTCGAGAGGCTCTCCAGGTGTGTTTCCTTCCATTTTTCAGCTTCTACGGCTGCCTGCCTTTGATTCGTGGCTTCTTCCTTCTACAGATCCAACCACAGAGCATCTCCAGTCTCTTCTTGCTTCCATTGTCATATCGCAGGTGGCCCTCTGTTTCCTTCTTGGAAGTGCATCTGTTATTCAGGATCCACCTAGATAGCTCATGATAATCCTCCCTATCACAAGGCCTTTAACTCAATCACAATGGCACAGGCCCACTTGTTATTTAAGGAAACATCACAGGTCCCATGCATTAGGGCCCTGGTGTATTTAAAGGCCATTATTCAACCTACCACAATCTGTACTCTGACCCCTAAAGATTCATACACTTCCCACATGCAAAATATACCTATCCTATCCCTATGTCTGAATTCTCAACTTATTACAGCATCAACTTAAAGTTGAAAATCTCCTCTAAATGTCCTGAGTTCAAAATCCCTAGATCTCAGTATCAAAATCAAAATCTGGTGACTGTGAGACTGTGGGTATGATTCATCTTGGGCAAAATTGTACTGTGGAGCTGAGAAACCAGAAACAAGTTACTTACTCCCAAAAATACATAGGGGAAGTGTAGCTATTCCAATATATAAAAAAAAAGGAACCAGCAGTTTGAAACCCCAACAGCCAACACTATTAGGTTTCACAGGAAAGCCTGTGGATTCTTGGCTCCAGCTTCTCTGGCTGTAGTTGTTCCCTCCAGGTCTTGGGAACTGTCCTTCTTCCTTCCAGTAGGTTTTAGCTGTAGCATAGGCTTTGGCTGAGTGGATTTTTTTTAATTAACCTGCCTCCTGCCTTGTTTTCACTCTGCCCCTTTCTCTTCATGCTAGCAGTGTTTCTCCTGATAGAACATTCTGAAAAACATTGTGAATTCTGCATAAATGTCAAGGGAATTCGCTGTCAGATAAAAGGGTCCTGTGCGGTCTCTCCCGGATACTGCTAGCTCTAGTCCTGGTTTCTGCCCAGATGATTGACATCTGTGAGTAGCCCGCTGCTCCTCATCAGCATCCTCTGGGTGAACGCACGTTCATTGATTTTTGATCTCGCAGCAGCATCAGCAACAGGTTGTGCAGCCTTGCCACTGGCTTTTCCTTAGAGCTCCCTCAGTCTGGTGCCTGCAAGCCTGGAGTCTCCTGTGGATGAGCCATTTCATCCATGCTAGACTGGCCTGTCCTTTGCTCTAACTGAAACCCTGTTTGCATAGACCACACTTTGTTGGAATATTCCTGCTAACATCTGCTCTGGACCTCATCAAGCAGAAGGCAAATTTTCCCCCAATGGGAGGAGGCAGGGCTGGTAAGGCGGGTTGAGGTGCTGGGGTGCACAGCTGAAGGAGCCACACCAGCACAGTGCAGGCTCTTACTCACCGGCCTCACTTAACCTTTGGCCCCAGGTGTGGATAAACCCAGTGTACATCCATCATCTTAACTGCATGATTCTTCGTTTATGTTAAAAAAAGTTAGGGATTCAGTGTCTTAGTTTCTCATCTCAAGTGCTCAATGGCCATGCATGCCTGGTGGCCGCCATCCTGGGCAACACAGATGGAGCGTCTGGGAACGGCCAAGCTCCGTGGCTCTTCCTGGGCTGACCTAAAATGTGAACAGGAATCCGGCAGCCAGGAGGGAAGCAGCCAAGGCTGCGTACCTGAACGGGCCACAGTCAAAGGAGGGTGGGAGTGACATGATGGTGTAGGCCACCGGCAGGAGGCTGAGGAAGAGCACCAGCAGCAGCAGGCCCATGTAGAAGTTGTTGGAGCGTGAGGCCTTGAACACGCGCTCGTGGGGCACATTGCTGCTCATCACGGCCCAGCACTGGAAGTACATGGAGGTCAGCAGGCGCAGGACGTTGATGCCCACCAGTCCCGGGGCATAGAAGGAGCCCATCCTGGAGGGATACAGACCAGAGCCCTGATTGAGCTGACAGCAGGGAAGGCGAAGGGAGGAGGAGAGAAGGAGAAAAAGGGGGGCTGGCTCAGGAGCATGGAGCCCCGAGGTAGGGGGCAGCCTTCCATTTAACCAGAGCCTTTCTATCCCAGGTACCGGAGGAACATGCTGCCTGGGGCTTTGGCCTGAACTGCACCCCTGCCTTGCCACCAGGCAGTGGAAAATTGCCAGCTTTGCTCTGGGAAGCATTAAGAGAATTACAGAGTGGCTTGCAGGAGCTCGTGGCATTTCTAAAGCTTGGGCTGACATTCCCAGCCTCCTCTGCCTCACTGCTCAGAGCAGGACCATCCTTAGTTCATCTCCCCTCTGCTCTGCTGCTCCCTTCCTCCCTCCCTCCTTTCCCTTCCTTAGTCCTTCTTTCCCTCATTCCTTTTCTTCCCTCCCCTCTGCCTTTCCCCTCCCTCTCCCACTCCCTTTTCCTTTTCTCTTTCCCTCCCTCTCTACTTCTCTGGCAGCACGCGGAAGGGCTAGAAACTGCCTTTGTTCTCTAGTCCCACCCTCTATTCTTCTGTGTGTGAAAGAAGATTCAGAACTCCTCCAAACTACTTGAGCAGCAAGGTCTGGGGCGTGCAGGCTTTTTGAGTCCCTAGAGGAGATGATCTCTGGAGGCAATAGATAACATGGATTACTCACCAGATCATTCCCTGGTTGAAAATCAAACCCAGGACATTTCCACTAATGTCAAACTCAGCATACGAAGGCTGGGGAGGCAGGAGAGGAAGAGAGGGGCAAAGGAGGCAACAGAGAAGCGTGTTAGACCGCTATCAGCCTGTGGTCTAGTCCAAGGCTATTCCCAAAGAGCCTGCCCTGGACACTAGAAGAAAATCTAAGATTTAAGGATTTTGCTTTTCAAATTTCTTTTTCTTCTCCTCCTCTTCCTTTTCTTCTCCTCTTCTTCAATATTCTGATAAAAGGAGTCATTTTATAACCACAATTTTTAAAAAAGGTTTATTCATTTTTATTGGGAAGTCATTTACAGAGGAGAGACAGAGAGAAACATCTTCTAGCTGGTTCACTTCCCAAATGGCCACAAAGGTCGGAGCTGAGCTGATCCGAAGCCAGGAAGCCAGGACCTTCCCATGTGGATGCAGGGTCCCAAGGCTTTGGGCCATCCTCCACTGCTTTCCCAGACCATAAATAGGGAGCTGGATGGGAAGTGGAGCAGCAGGGATATGACCCAGTGCCTATATGGGATCCCGGTGCATGCAAGGCAAAGAGTTTAGCCACCAGGCTACTATACCAGGCCCCATTTTTTTAAGGCACACACAGATTTTTCCAACCATTGGCTCATTTCCTAAATTCCCACAACGGCCAGGCTGAAGTCAGGAGCCATCTTGATCTCCCATAAGGGTGGCAGGGGAAGGGCACAAGTATTTGGGTCATCATCTGCTGGTTTCCCAGGCATATTATCAGGGAATTGGATTGGAAGCAGCCAGTGCTTGAACTGGCACTCCAATATGAGATGCCAGTGTCATGAGTGGCAGCCTAACGTACTGTGCCATGCAGGCTCCTCATTCTTCTCTTTGAAGATTTTTTCCTAGAGGGACAGGCATCTGGCACAGTGGCTCAGATGCCCATTCATATCCATATTATAGTGCCTGGGTTCAAGTCCTGGCTTTGCTGCATAGTCTCGGATCCTGCTAATGTGCTTCTATGGAGGTAGCAGGTGATGGCCAAGTTCTTGGATTCCTATCGCCCACTGGGAGATCTGAGTAGAGCTCTGGGCTCCTGACTTTGGCCTGGTCCAACTGTTGCTGCATGTAAGATATTTTTTCTTTTCTTTAAAGCTTGCTTTTATTTATTTATTTAAAGATTTTAAAGTTTTTATTGGAAAGCCAGATATACAGAGAGGAGAAGAGACAGAGGGGAAGATTTTCCATCCTATGATTCACTCCTCAAGTGACCGCAGTGGACTGGTGCTGAGCTGATCTGAAGCTAGGAAGTCAGGAGCCAGGAACTTCTTCTGGGTCTCCCACACGAGTGCAGGACTTCAAAGCTTTGGGCCATCCTCAACTGCTTTCCCAGGCCACAAGCAGGGAGCTGGATGGGAAATGGCACAGCCAGGACATGAGCTAGCACCCATATGGGATGCTGGCACTTGCAGATGGAGGATTAGCTAGCTGAGAATTCTGTTGTGAAAAGAAAGGAAAAGAAGGGAAGGGTGAATAAAGGAAATGAAAGAAAAGGAAAAGTAGAAAAGGAAAGGAAAGGAAAGAATCCCAGCTTTTCCTACATGCTTATTTTCTGAATGAACGTCAGTGTTATTTGGGGGCCTTGTTGAACTTATTACTTTGAGGACAGTGACATCCCTGTGACCTTGTGCCTTTCTGTCAAAGATGGCATCCTCTGAGCATGAGGTTCTTCTCTCCTTGTTCTTAGACAAGTACAGTCTTTTTGCTGTTGAGAAGGAGCTGAGGGAGGTTGATTAAAACTGTGTCTGGTGACTAAAAGAGAAAAATGGATGGCAGACACCTGACCAAGGGTCCGTACAGAGTGAGGACCTTAGAGATGAACAGGACACGGAGCCTTCCACCAGGAGCTCTACTCACTATCTAGTCATTAGTGCGGGGGGAAGGGCAGTAAGGTGTTGTAGGAGAGACCAGCTTGGGGTAGGTGAGTGGGCCAGAGCTCACAGAAGTGACACCATTGGGATTTGCAGGTCAATGATTACTGTGTTCTTGGCATGTTCCAGGACTTCTGGAAACATTCATAGCCACTCCGGGTTTTTAGCCTCCCTAATAAACATAGAACCTGCTCAGATATTTATTTCTGTTTAACACTGAAGTGTAGTACTTCCCCAAGGCCAAGTGCTTCTTTCCCCAGATAGGAAAGCACATTGCCGAATGGGCATTGTAGAGTAACTGGTTAAACCTCTGCCTAACAGTCCTCGCTGCTCTGTTTCTGACCCAACTCCCTTCTAGCCTGCCTAGGGGGCAGTAGATGATGTTCCAAATGCTTGGGTCCCTGCTACCCAAGTGGGACACTTGGGTAAGGTTTGGGGTTCCTGACTTTGACATGGCTCAGCAATGGCTGTTGCAGGAATGTGCAGGAATAAACTAGTGGATGGAAGAATCTAGTTTATTAAGAATCTTTCCCCCTGGCCCTGGCTCTGCCTTCAAAATAGACAAAGTTTTTTATAGGTTGTTTTGTTCATTACACCAAGGAAAAGCAGAGATTATTATTTTAAAAGAGAACTCTTTAAAGGCAACAGATTAAACACTCTTCTGCTTCTCTGAGTGGAGGGTGACAAGAGCATCTGAGGAAGTAAAGTGCCCAAGAAAGCATCTGTTTGCAAGTACTTGCAGGATGTCAGGGACCTACAAAGCCAGCCTCCAGGTCCCAGCACCAGCAGTGGTTCATGAACCGGACAAAACAAGCCCGCAGGAAGTCCCCCACCAGGATGGTAATGTACGTTACCAGCATGTCAGACACTGTCAGCCTCATGAATTCCTGCAGGGAGGAACACAGAGAAAGTGGGTTGTCAGAGTTCGACCTTGGCCACCTGTGCTGTAGGGCTGCAGCCACATATTCACTCTGGGAAGCCATCTCTGAGATCCTCTGAATTGTGGCAGAGAAGTAGTGCAGAAACAGGATGGTAGGCTTTGAAGCATGCTGCTTTGAGATCCCACATCTACAGATTGCCGTTGTTGTGCCTTTGAGATAATCTTTGAACCTCTTGAAGTTGATAAAGGTTATCAGCCTTGCAGTGCTGGTGAAGAAGTCAGTGATTATGCTTGCAAATTGCCTGGTGTGCGAGTGATGCCCAGTGTGTGGTGGCTGTCATATTCCTGCAGAGTCAGGATCTAAGCCTCACTCTTAGCTCCCTCCACCTGCTCTGCAGTGACAGCTGCTCCTGCTAAGACTGACAGACCATCAGTCCCCGAGGACAGAGACCAGCCTTCCTTAGCACCTGGTAATTGTGATTTTTTTCCCCTTAATATGTACAGCAAGTAAACAATTTTTGCACAGAAGAACCTAGCAGATGAGCCAAAAACAAAAGAATGAAGCATGCTCTGCTTCTGTAATCTGCGCATATTATTTTTTTAATTTCTTGAAAAAATGGAAAGGATCTCCCAGACACCATCATTGTCTGAAACTTCTAATAGATCTGGAGTTCCTAGGGAACCCAAGTCTTTATTCATTTCTGTATCTTCTGGGATGATTAAGAAATGTTTGTTGATTGAACAGCTGATGGCTCTTCAAGGTTATTTCTCAATAAGAATTCAGAATGTGCTGCTAAGTAAACAATGAGCCTACACAAGTCAAGTATCTACCCGTGGAGGTGGGGGTGAATGGAGGTGAGCTCAGATAGAGCTCATTGCATTTGAAAGGCAGAATGAGAGAGAGAGAGAGAGAGGGAGAGAGAGAGAGAGAGAGAACGAACAAGAGAGAATCTTCCATCTACCCATTCATACTCCAAGTGGCTGCAACAGACAGGCTGGGCCAGGCCAAAGCCGGGAACCAGGAGTTCCATCCTGGACTCCCGCATGCATGGCAGGGAATACTGCCTACAGAGTTACATTAGCAAGAAAGTGAATACAAAGTGGAGTGCCTGGGGCTGGAATCAGCACTCTGAAATGGGATGTCAACATTGTAAGAGGTCTTTTATATTTTTTCAAAAATTTATCTTATTTATTTATTTATATTGGGAAGTCAGGTATATAGAAAGAAGGAGAGAGAGAGAGAGAGAGAGGAAGATCTTCCGTCTGCTCATTCACTCCCCAAGTGGCCACAATGGCTGGAGCTGTGCCGATTTGAAGCCAGGAGCCTGGAGCCTCTTCCAAGTCTCCCACACATGGGTTCAGGTTCCCAAGGCTTTGGCCCATCCTTGACTGCTTTCCCAGGCCACAAGGGGAGCTGGATGGAAAGCAGGGCTGCTGGGATTAGAACCGGTGCCCATATGGGATCTGAGTGTATTCAAGGCAAGGACTTTAGCTGCTAGGCTACTGTACCAGGCATAGTGGTCTTAACTTGCTATGCCACAGCACTGCCCTAAGAAATGCACTTTAATCAATGATTGAAAAATGATGGGCAGTCAGGGAGGAGGGCGAGAGATGTGGCTGCATCTCAGAGTTGCACAGCGGGTTGTCCCAAAGGAATCATGAAGTGATTAATTCCACCGTCTGATGAGTGGGGATGGTTGTGTTGACATGAGGATTCTTTCTGTTGGCAGTGCAGCAGGTGGGTAGTTGCAGGTATTTGGGGAGTGAACCAGCAGATGGAAGATCTTTCCTTGTCTCTCATTCCCCTCTCCTTGTTGTTTCACTGTGCCTTTCAAATAAATAACTCTTAAAAAGAAACAGAAACATCAATGAAGGAACAACCAAGCGTTGAGTAGGGATCACCTTGGCAGAGAGGGTGACACTCACAATGCCCACCGCCGTCTCCCAGCAAGAGCCCCGGGGCACGTCTGCAGGGTGCAGGGGTGGCCGGGGGGCACTCTCATTCCAGTTGGAGGAGTTGTAATAGTTAAACAGAGTCCAGTGGGTGATGTTCTTTATTGTTTCTTCATGAGAAAGCTAGAACAGAAGAGAAAAGCACGGGGTTGGAAAGAGCCAGAGATGGTCCAGCTGTTTCCATGGCAACAACAAGGCAAGCTGACAAAGGCCATAATGTTGTCATCCAGTTCTGACCCTGACTGAGAATACAGTCTTTCCAGAAATGTCTTCCACAAGCTTTCAGTCTATGCAGGAAAGAAGACAACTGACTTCAGTCCCTGCGTCTTTCCCATGCAGCTATTTTCTTCTTTAGGTTGGTGTCTTTCCATCTTCCATCTGCCATCCCGTCATTCATTCTTTCAAAAATAACTCATTTAGAGTTCGCTCTGGACATGTAAAGCAGACTAGTGAAGAACAAGGCTGGACTCATAGACACGGAACATAAACAAAGGAGTTGTGGGCAATTGTGGGGATTGATGAAGCCAGTGGGGGCTTTAGCAGTGAAGAGAAGATTAGCACCTGATGAACTGTATTACAGCATGGGGAGGAAACAGGGAGAGAGGCAAGAGAGAATTCTGCTTTGTGGAAGAAATGGAAGGCAAAGGAGGAAAAGAATTCTGGAGGAAGCGGAAAGCCAGAGATGTGGGTGGAGGTGAGGTCAGGTACAATCAGAACCGTCCAGTAGTTTCCTGTTGCCCTCAAGAGAGCGCTCCTGTGGATCAGTAATGAGGAGGAAGCTGGGGAAGGAAGGAGAGCAGCCAGCATCCCTCCAGTCTCACTTTTCACATTGTCTCCTCCACTCCATTGTTCTGTTATCATGAAACTCCTGGGTACCAGCACTGTCTCCTGCTTTTCCTAGCATGTTGGTTAAGATTTCCTAGAGTGTCACTCTCTAAGCCCTGTCATGCTGCCCTGGGCTTGCCCCCATGGGAACGCATCCCACATCTTTCTGTTCTGGAGGAGTTTGTCTCCCAGCCCAGAGTGTGGATATGCATGAAACAGGACCATGTTTGTTGTCTGCTGTATCCCAGGGCCAGGCATAGCAGATGTACCTTCAGGGTCTGGGGAGCACCTATGAACAGTTAGGTCAGCATGGCATATCCCCTTGGCTGCTAATCCTTTATGGCAGCTATTTGGGTCAGAGATTGTGGGGATTTTTTTCTTTGTACTTTTCTGACCTTCCAACACTTATTTTATTAACATGAATTATGCATAATGAAACAATTATACTAACAAAGGAGATATGATGGGTCCCAAAGACTAGGGAGTTTTTACCTTGAGGTGGACATCATCCATCAGGGCCAAGAGAAACGTGTAGAGGTTCCCCAGGAAGAGCGCAAAGATGCGTCCCAACTGCCACTTCAGTCCAATGCGTGGGTGGTAATTCTCCAAGGCAGCAATGGTTTCAAACAGAGGGGGACAAAACATCCCGAGCAGGGACATCACGATCTCCACCTGAGAAGCCAACCGAGCCCGAGTCACTTATGTCATCGATGTCACTTGCTAGGCTGTCAGCCCTGCATGCCCAAGACCATCGGTCTTCATTGCCTGATGTCCTTTCTCTGCCCTAGAGATGCCCTGGGTCTCCACATCTTGCTATATGATCCTGGCAGACATCAACCTGTCCTGAGCAATCAGCAATGTCTGCACATCATAACTGCTGTAAGGCTGACAGCTGTGTCTCTCATCATTCATTACAACAGCCAGGTAGAGGTCTCAGCTTTCCCAAGAACAGTAACAGAGCAGGTGGCTACAGTCTGATTGACTGCGCAAGTCACATGGCCCTAGCAAGCTGGATTTAAGGAATTAGGAATAAAGATTCCCTTTTCTTCATGAGAGACACTATAAAAATAGCATTGCAAAGAAATGTGCATCAGGGCCTGGCAGCGTGGCCTAGTGGCTAGAGTCCTTGTCTTGCACGTGCCAGGATCCCATATGGGTGCTGGTTCTAATCCTGGCAGCCTTGCTTCCCATCCAGCTCCTTGCTTGTAGCCTGGGAAAGCAGTCGAAGATGGCCCAAAGCCTGAATGGATTTTACTGTGGATCTCCATGACAGAGTATACTTTTCCAGATGCAACACATAAAGTCAGTAGATACGAATGTATTACTATTGTAAAACAGATAAACAGATCCAAGGAATGGTGGGGGCACACAGATCACACCCATGCTTTTACAGACACTTGGTTTGTGCTGTATGGCATTGCGGAGATGTTGAGGAAAGGACATACTTTTAAATAATTGGTGTTATGGGCCCGGTGTGATAGGCTAGTGGCTAAATCTTTGCCTTATATCCATCAGGATCCCATATGGATGCAAGTTTGTGTCCCGGCTGCTTCACTTCCCATCCAGGGAATTATTTTATTTATTTATTTATTTTTATTGGAAAGTCAGATATTCAGAGAGGATCAGAGACAGAGGGGAAGATCTTCTATCTGATTATTCACAACCCAAGCGGCTTCAATGGCCGGAGCTGCACTGATCTTAAGCTAGGAAGTCAGGAGCCAGGAGCTTCTTCTGGGTCTCCCACTCGGGTGTAGGATCCCAAGGCCTTGGGCCTTCCTTGATTGCTTTCCCAGGCCACAAGCAGGGAGCTGGACGGGAAGTGGGGCCACTGGGACGTGAACCGGTGCCCATATGGGATCCCAGGGCATGCAAGGTGAGGACTTTAGTTGCTAGGCTACTATGCCAGGCCTAAGATAAATAAATATTAATAATTGGTGTTACAACAATTGGGATATCCAGTTGACTGATACGTTAATTATAATCCAACTTCATTTAGTTAGGAAAGCCAGCTTTCCAGGCTTAATAACATGTTACTCTTCATTCAAGAAGTTACAGCTACCTTACGGCAACATGACATCCTCTCACCTTGTAAATCAAATCCTATAATCCAGCTCATCAATTAGTCTGCTAAATGGCGTGGGCAAGTGTGACCTCAGTGTCAGTCTTCACTGGGGGCATCCTTCTTACCTCATTCCTTTCATACCAGCTGACATTTTGCATTTTGGAGAATTCTTGGGATCGCTTTACCACAAAGTAAATGAGGTACCCACTCCCACACAAGCAGCAAATGATGAGAAAGTTGGCCAGAACACGCAGAAATCTTGTCAGATGGATATTTTCTTCCTTGTTACTCTCTTGTTCATCCACAATTGATTCCTTAATATGGGAAAATGAGATGTGAATAATTTCAGGCCAGGAATCTGAGAAAGTTACCTTCTGCTTCTATAGATGAAATAATACGGGGGGGGGATTTTATATCCTGTGCCTATGAATAATTGAATATATTCTTGATATAAATATACTTTGTTGTTGTTGTTATCTGGTACAAATAGCAAAGTCCATTTAGACTTAAATTGCCATGTGCCAGTTGTGATACTAAACTCTCTCTTAACCTTAATACCAAACCAACATACTAGTTACCATCATTACCCACCCTGCAGAACTAGGGCCTAGGGAGATTTCAGTAACTTCTGAGATGGGATTGTTTTAATTTACACATCAATTATATTCTGGCTGAATTTGACCAATATTGAGTATTCCAATTTTGGGGTTAGTAAGCCTTTTCCACAAAAAGCCAGGTAGAAAATATCATTGGCTTTGCAACATTATTTTGTTATACGACTCCTCTCACAGCTACTCAGTTATGTATGTCATTGTAGCACAAAAGCAGCTGTAGAAAATATGCAAATAAATAAGCATGGCTTTACTTCAAAAATTTTATTTATAAAAGCCGGCAGTAGGCAGATTTGGCCTAAGATCATAATTTGGCAAACCCCTGTTCCAATCCATGACCATGACATATCTCTTTATCTCTTAATTCTTTTTCAGTAATGTTTAAAACTTAAAAAAGAAGATCCTGGCCACAAATTGTGGGGAAATTTTCCCTTCTGCCTCAGTTGGGAGAACTCTCCAAGAGCTGGGGGGACCCAGAGATTGCCCTGCCAGTGGGAGCTGTTCTGGGTGGCTACCTTGAAGCTGGTGGTGATGGAGGCATATTTGTTGTCGGCTGTCTCTGAATTCCCTATGAGGTAGTCCCAGCTGGTGAACATCTTGAAACTGAAGGTAAAGTTGTCACTCTCCCCCTCACTCGTGCTCCCCTGGGAATTGCTGGCCATCCTGTTGGACACACACTGGTGTTATACTTGTCCTGTTTCTGCTGTAGCACACCAACCCTTGGCCTGAGCACAGGGAGGATGAACAGACAGCAGACATCCACTGAGGGAAGGACCCGGGCAGAGACCTGAGCCGAGACAGTTCTGATGACAGCCAGGGACCCTTCCCTCTAAATCCAGGGTCCCTGCAGACACACAGGGTGTCAGCGGGGTAATAAGGAGGCTGCAGGAGGCTGGTCGCTTGATGGTGTTTTCTACCCTCAGCCCAGTTTCCTATGGCTTGATTCACCTGCAAATGCAGTTTGAGAACTCTTTATGGGGACACTTCCAACCAGCTACATGTTCATGTTACACTAACTCATGATAGCACATGTAATTCTTACAGCATCTGCTCTAATAAGTAAGGGTATTATCTCTGTGGTTAATACAACTCAAACAGGAATATTTTGCCTTCTCAGATGTTCAAAATGGAACATCCCTTTCTTTCATGATACATTTTTTTTTTTTAAACAATCAACCTGTTGGTTTGTTTGAGAGGCAGAAAGAGAGCAAGCTTCCATGCGCTGGTTCATGCCCCTAAATGCCCACAACAGCTGAGGTGAGACGGGGGCTGAAGCTGGGATTTGGGAATACAATTCAGGTCTCCCACATGGGTGGCAGGACCCCATTTTCTTGAGCCATCTTGGTTGCCTCCTGGGATCTGCATTAACAGGAAGCTGGAGTCAGGAATCAGAGAAGGGAAGGGACCCTAGGACCCTAGGTGTGGGGTATACACACCCTAACCAGCATCTTAACAGCTAAGCCATATGGTCGCCCCAACATCCACTTCTACGATACCCATTTTCTAGTTCAAAGCTGAATAAATCCTATGGTACTTGTTAGTGCAATCATACCCATTTTCTTAAGCAAAATGAAAGTATGTTAGACCTTCCTATGTTCTCTTACTTGTCCTTCATATCTTATTGTCGCCTATACTTCACCCCTGTGGGGATCACCGAATTGCCTGCAGGTGCTCAATCAGATGCCCTGAGAGGTTCCTCCTTAGTTTTGTCTTACTTGTTGGGTTTTTAGATTGGTTGTTCCACAGGACTTAGTTGTTTTGGCTCACCATGGGAGCATTGTCTATCTCTATACTTTGTTTGGGATGATAAAAAGGAAAAGTAGTAGCAGGCATTTGCATAGTGGTTAATCACTGACATGGATGCCTGCAATCCAGATCCAAGGGCCTGGATTTGATTCCTGCTTCTGCTGCCAATTCCAGCTTCCTGCCAGTGTACTTCCTGGGAGGCAGCGGGTTACGGCTCAGGTAGTTAGGGTCCTGCCATGCACATGGAAGACCTGGATTAGGTTTCTGGCTCCTGGTTTCAGCATGAACTAACCTGCCTGAAACAGGGAAATAAGCCAGTGGTTGAGATTCTCTCTCTCTCTTTTTAAAAAAGATGCACTTATTTTTATTGCAAAGTCAGATATACAGAGAAGAGGACAGAGAGGAGGATCTTCTGTTTGATGATTCACTCCCCAAGTGGCCACAATGGCCAGAGCCGAGCCAGTCCAAAGCCAGGAGCTTCTTCCAGATCTCTCATGCAGGTGAGGGTTTCAAGGCTTTGGGCCGTCCTCGACTGCTTCCCCAGGCCATAAGCAGGGAGCAAGATGGTAAGTGGGACTGCTGGGATTAGAACCTGTGCCTATATGGGATCCCAGCACGTGCAAGGTGAAGATTTTAGCCTCTAGGCCACTGTGCCAGGCCCGAGAGACCTCTCTCCTAGTATTTATCTCTCTGTCTTTCAAATACATAATAAAATATATAAATTTTCAAAAAAGAAAAAAAAATAATAATATAATAGCTAAGGATAAAACAAGGATCTGACACAGTACCTCAGTAAGCTAATTCTCTAACTGTGGAGCCAGCATTCCAAATAGGTACCAATTTGAGTCCCAGCTGCTCTATTTCTACTTGGAAAACAATGAAGGATGGCCCAAAACCTTGGGATCCTGCACCCATGTGGGAGACCCAGAAGAAGCTCCTGGTTTCGGACTGGCCCAGCTCTGACTGTTGTAGCTATTTGGGGAGTGAACCAAAGGATAGATCTCTTCTTGGTCTCTCTCTTAATTCTGACTTTCAAGTAAAAATTTTAAAAAATTAATCACATTAATAAAAAAGAATAAAACCAATCTGTTTTCTTTCTTCCTTCCTTTCTTTCTTTCTTTCTTTCTTTCTTTCTTTCTTTCTTTCTTTCTTTCTTTCTTTCTTTCCTTTCTTTCTTTCCTTTCTTTCTTTCTTTCTTTCTTTCTTTCTTTCTTTTTTTTCTCTTCTGCTTGACAGAGCCGGGGATCCAGGCATCACCAAGTGGTCATTGCAGAGACCTGGGCAGGGCTTTATGAACAGTAGCATTTTCCGCCATGGTATTTACTCATTGGCCTTTTAGGGTTTCTGGCTTGGCTTCTGGGGGTGTTCTGCTGCTGTTCTGGAGGCAAAGATACCCACAGTTTTCTGGGAGAAATAACTCCTCAAGGTCTTGCTGAAGAGGGAGTGGGCCCTGCTGGTTAGCCTCCTGCAGGATCCTGTACCTCCACCTCCCCCCCTGACCTTAAGGGATGGGGTCCTCCGACCCCAAAGAAGGCCATGCAATAGCTGTGCCTAATTTGCTGTCCTGAGAATATGAACTCAGAGGCACAGACATGTTAAAAGAACATTTCTGACCCCAGATTTAGGTGTAGTTGGGTCCAGACATGTTAGCTATTGCAACATGCATTAATTTATTGTGATTTTTTTTGTCTTTATTTTGTAAGGCCAAGCTTGGTTCCAACATTCAAGCTAGAGTGACAGAGTTCTTCAAAGGAAGTCACATTCTGGAGGAACCCAGACAGGCCTTGCACACCTCCAGTCTCATCTGCTTCCTCTCAGGCTAGTCTGGGGAACACAAGATGATATTTGCTGCCTCAGGGCCTTTGCACACACTCCCCCTGTGGCAGCTGCTGGACTCATTGATAGTCATTTCCACTTCATTTTCAAGAACTTGCCCCATTACCCAGTTTATATCTTTTATGCCACACATTACAAAACATTTTTTTCTTTGGAGCATCTGCTTTCCTTATTGTCTCTCTAAATGCCTCACAGGAGGGCGAGTAGGTACCAGGTAGCCAGGGGAGTAAGCTCTTTGAAGACAAGGCAAAGTCTGCACACAAAACAGGTGTACTTACGATCTGATGACAATCATCAGGCTGTAGCCAAACACGCTGACCCCCACCATAAAGTAAGCCATGGGAAGCCTGTACCTCAGCCACCCAATGGTCCTCTGGTTGTTGTAGTAGCCATAGAAGAGAGCCGAGTACTTGATGTATCCCTGCAGGACAGCAAGTCCAAGAGCTGCGGGTTTGTGAGCTCAGAGCAGACAGGCACCAGACAACTTCCATCCTACCCACGATTCTTAGTGTTTTAACCAGAGTCTGAGAAGGAAAAGTTCTGAATGTTCTTACTTCTTTTGCCTCCCTGCGTGGTTCCGGGATCTGTCCCGGTCTCGTGCTTCCCCTCTTCATTCCTGTTATTTCCCTGTCCCATAAAGCAAATGGAGATATGAGAGAGAGGGGACAGTGCTGCTAGCATTTGAGATGAAATCAGGGATGAAGTGTGCATGTGTGTGAGCATGCACATGGGTGCAAGTGTGTGCATCCTTGCATGCACAGATATGCACGTAAAGCTACAAGTTGTTTTCTCCACCCTCAGGGGGCATAATTTAGGTAGGTGAGAATCTGTGAGCTTTCACAAAGTTTCAAAATCTCCAAGGAAAATGGTACATAGTAAGGTTCATGGTTTAACACCAAACTTCAAATTTTTTATTGTAATTGACTTAGATATAATTAGTACATTCTAAGATTTAATAACAATTTAGAGTTCTAGTACTTCTTACATGCCTTGCTAAACATAAGCAAGGGATGATTAATAATTAACAACGTTTTGGCTACACAAGATGGTCAATAGGGAAACTTGGGTGAAATAAAGAACAAGGGTACTCTAGCAATTTAGTTGGGGGCTCCTGCTAGAAATCATTTGGAAAATTACTCCAACTTAATTTTGTCTATCTCTGATGGGTCTCAAATCTGACAGAGAATGAGGAGGGGTAGCAGCAGCGGTGACCTGTTGTGGGCAGGGGCTCCTTGGACTCTCAGTCAGAGATACAGGGGTATGGGGCCTCACAGAGGAGGGAAGGCAGCTTTGACAAGGGGACCCTGAGCAGAAGCAGGGAGGCATGGAAAGCATGGGATGCATTTGGGGACTCCCCCTAATCTTAAGAACTTCGGGACAGTAAGTGTGAGGTATTGGGCAGATGTGGGTCTAGTCACGGGTCAATAGAGGTAGGCAGTATCAGGGTTAATACTGTTCTGTCGTAAACACTGATTTTATTCCATTTGGGAATGGGAGTTGGTGATCAGCCATGGTGGGGAGTCACAGATCAGGCATGCAATCCTGAAAGGTCACTTTGGCAGTGGAGGGAAAGGAGATTTTAAAATCTTCTAGAAGCTTCTTACAACACTTGTAGCAAAACTACAAGGGCTGGAGAAAGGGGACTGAGTCAGGAAATACTTAGCAGACAGGCTCATTGGTAGTGATTGGATGGGGGTTGAGATGAGGAGGGGGAACAACCTGACCATCAAACATCTCGCTT
This sequence comes from Ochotona curzoniae, assembly GCF_017591425.1. NCBI lineage: Eukaryota > Metazoa > Chordata > Mammalia > Lagomorpha > Ochotonidae > Ochotona > Ochotona curzoniae. The sequence continues at coordinate 17,717,698 of NW_024465894.1, read as the reverse complement.
GGATGATGGGACGAATGGTGGCTCCAGTGATGAAGACAGGAGAAAGAGGTGTGGACTTTGGTTGGCCAGGTGTTGAATCTGAGAAGCTGTTTAGATGTTCAGTAGCAGCTGTCATGTGAGACTAAGCAAAGGACTGAGGGGAGAGAGCCTGTGGTCCTACTGTGGGAACTCGGGGAGAAATCCCTACTGTGGGATCTCCTCATGTAAAGATTTCACAGATGGTGGAGTGAGGGGAGCAACAGCCTCATCGGATCTCAAATCCATGAGTGAGTGTGGCTGAGAGAGGGACTGGTGGGAAAAAAACGATGGAGACTAGAGAGCTATAGTTGTAAGTTCCTCATCCTGGGCTCCGATGTAATCATAGCTCTGGTTTTCCAACAATTAAATTCAGTATTTCACACATGCTCATGCACTGTTTTGGCTTTGCAGCCCCACAACGGAAGTGCACTGAAGGGTTAGCAATGGTACCTCAAAGTCCCAGAGGACAGAGAAGTCCATGGCTTTTTCTTGCTCAGCCCGAGGCACTGTCTTCCTGGGAATACTTCCATAGGGCACGCCCATCAGTACCTTGAGCAAAGAGAGAATGCAGGAGTGTACGTAGAGCAAACACAAATGCACACACATTCACGACCCGTCCTGGTTTGAATACTTGCCTTTCAAGAGCAGGACACAGACATTCTCTTTTTTGTGAGTGACATTAACCCCCTTCCTGGCTTCCAAAGTAATACACACGCACTGTACAAAATGTGGAAAAACCACCAGAATATTTAAAAATAATTTATCCCCTTCTGAATCACTGTTAGGTATCTGTGTATTTCCTTTTGGTCATTTCTGATTATCCAACTATCTATTAGCATATATTTACTTAATTGGTTAATGTAATATTTTATGACAAATTCTCCATGCTATAAGGTGCTTCTCAAAAAAAGTATTCTGAAGTACATAGTTGATTGTATGTGCTTTATAATGAGCTTACTTAATGAACTGCATATTGTTGGACATCAGTTATCTCCTAACAATAGTTCCTCCCTGGGGAGAACTAGAGTGGGTGCAGGAGCATTTGCTTACATTTGTCAGAGGATTAAAATCCTAACTCCTGAGTCAGAGAGTGATGCTGAGTGAAATATAAACAGGGCTAAGTGGACACATACTGCTGATCTCCAAGTGTGAATGCAAGGAACTAGACGGGAGGGTTAGTGACATATTTGTTGGCATTCATCCATAGGTGCTATAGAAAAGCATCCAATGCTTTTAGAAATGATGTGACACTCCTTTGCTACCAACGGCTGCTATAATGCACCATCATCCTCTTTTGACTAATCTGCTTTAATTCACATGGTGTTGAAAGTAATCCGTTTTCTGAAAAATGGGTGTGTACAAAAGTCACACGTGCCTGCAGAAAGAATTGCCTTCAACATGCTTGCAGAATCATTTACAGCAAGATAGGGACAGGTCTTCCTAGAATCAATGAATAAATCCATAGGAAAGAAAATGCTGAACACCCAGGGAGAATTAATGCTGAGCGCTCTTGAAGTAGGTATACTTGCAGGTGCTTGCATACCCAGCACCAGCACCAGCCAATTCAATAGGACTGTGTCACTTAGAACCCTGGCCTCTGGAACCCGTGTTCCTTTGGGAAAGAATGCAGGGTAGTATTATGGGGACCTGGGGTCTTAATTCATGAAACACAAACCTGCCATGTGATTTGCAGGTGTCACTTGTACCCTGTTTTGTCTCTCAGTTATCTGCAGGTAAAGGTCTACTTACATCTACTGTAAGAGAGAGGGAATAGTTAAGAGTGATACTCAAAGGCAAAGTTTTTACTGGTAAAAAATGATAACATCATGCATCCTATCATTCTTTTTCACAGGGTTAGAAACAAAACAAAACAAAACAAAAAGCAAACCAGAAAGCATGGGCTGCCTTTGTGGCACAGCAGCTTATACCTTCATCGTGAGCCTGGCATCCCATGTGGTAGCACTGATTTGAGTCCTGACTGTTCTACTTCTGATCTAGCTCCCTGCTGGGGTGCTTAGGAGAGCAGGGGAGAATAGTCTAAGTACCTGGACCTCTTACCCAGAGGGGAGAATCCAGATGGAGTTTCAAGATCCTGGCTTTGACCTGGACCAGGCCCAGCCACAGCAGTCATTTGGGGAGTTAACTAGTAGATGAAAGGTTTTTTTTTCTCCCTCTTTCTATCATTCTGCTATTCAAATAAGTTAATACATGTTAAAAAAAAAAATAGAAAAACTCACTGAGATATTAGCTCTTTACTACTTCACTGATTAAGGTATAATGAAATGTAAAGTCATCTTGTAATTAATTCACTTGGTCTTAGCCAAAAGGCTGAGAAATGATATCTTGTAATTAATTCAGAAACACAAGAATTTTGGTTCCATTCTTTGTACCGAATGACTGACTTGTTTTGTAAAACAGTGTTTGGTTAATGAAAATGATGATGGTGATCATGATAAGCCTTGGCACTACCAACAGATATAGGAAGCTCTCATCTTACCTCTGGGATTATGACAAGACCAAATATTAAACCAAAAAGGACAAGGTTGACTCCATACATCCACCGGAGAAAGATGAAATACGATGCCACTGAAGAACCAAAGTGACCTGGGGGAGAAGAGGGTGGCGCAGTGGGTTAAGGTGCTGTCACGGCCAAGAACTGACACTGTTGTACATTTTGTATGTGCTGGATTCAGTTTTTACATCAGTCTTTGGAACAAATAGCCTGATCACCCTTCTTTCCCCCAGATAAACAATCTGAGGCTCTGCAATGATAACTTACCTGTCCAGCCTCTTTTACAAACTAGAGTGTGAGGATGTAGAATTTAAATCTTGGTGTGACTAGTCCAAACCCACTCATTATTTTTTTCCAATATAACAGAACCTACAAAGGTCTAACCAGAAGGTCAAGGACATAATCCTAGCTCTAGGAAAATTCTTCAGAAAACTAAAAGGCAATGGCACAAAAATACTCACTTTCAATGTCTTTGATTTTCATTTCCCAGGGGATACATTGCATCTTAAAATTATCAAAGTCTCTCTTGAACTTGACCCATTTCTGAAATAAAACAAGCGAAACTCTCAGTTATTTTTCTTATGAAGTTTAAAAAAATATTTATTTATTCTTATTTTAAAAGGCGGACTTACACAGAGAAGGAGAGACAGAAAGAGAGAGATCATTCATCTGCTGGTTTACTCTCTAAATGGCTGCAGTGGCTGGAAGTGGGATCTGAAGCCAGGACCTTCTTCCAGGTCCAGGGCCAAGGACATAGGACATCCTCTCACTAATTTCCCAGGCACATTAGCAGGGAGCTGGATCGGAAGTTAGAGGGGGTCCACTGGATGGCATGTTGATGTTTGACATGTCACCACGAGGGTCCCCATTCTCTACAGCGTTTGATCCCAGGCTGTCAGCAGTGGATATCCAAGCATTTACCTTTCACAAGTCAGGGGTGGGGTGAGAGAAGCCAGGGTATTGGCAATATTTTCCATCTGACTACACAGCTGATAAAAATCTCAGGTTTGGAAAGTATACACGTGAACTTTAGAAATTCTGTGTACAATTTCTGGATAAAAGAAATATCACAACACTTCTCAGATCTACATGTGATAGGAGTTGTTGCTAAATGACCAAGCTGGTGGAATTGGTAAAGAGATCTCAATCTATGGTTTCTCATTGTTCTCCAGGGAAAGCAACAACCATGGAGGGAGTTACCTGAGGCATTTCTGTCTCGCCCAGCTATGATCAGACACCAGCGTTTGTATCAACCAGAAACCTGAGCAGCCGTCTTATGTATCAAGTTGCTTTGTCAATCCCCTAAGGGACTGCTTTTCATCAACCCCACTGCCTAGAAAGAAATCCATTTGGAATCTAAAAATCAAACAACTAATAGGGACCAGAGTGGTGACACAGTGGGTTAAGCCATTGCTGTGTGCAGCATCCCACACAGGAGCACTGGTTCGAATCTTGGCTTCTCTGTTTCTGATTCTGCTAATGTACCTGGGAAGGTAGGCGATGAAAGCTCTAGCACCTGAGCCCATGTTATCCACATGGGAGACCCAAAAGGAGTTGCTGGCTCCTGATTTTAGCCCAGTCCAGCTTTGGCTGTTGTAGCCATTTAGAAAGCAAACTGGTAGATGAAAGATATCTCTCATTTCCTCTTTCTCACTCTGGCAGCAGGTTGCAAGGTGGAAAGGAGCAGAACCTAAGACCACTTGCTATTATTAAAAGATTTCCTAAGATAATAAAGATTTATTTTTATTACAAAGTCAGATATACAGAGAGGAAGAGAGATAGAGAGGAAGACCTTCTGTCCGATGATTCACTCCCCAAGTGAGCACAACTGCCGGTGCTGTGCCAGTCCAGAGCCAGGATCCAGGAACTTCTTCCAGGTCTCCCACGCAGGTGCAGGATCCCAAAGCATTGGACCTTCCTCAACTGCTTTCCCAGGGCACAAGCAGGGAGCTGGATGAGAAATGGAGCTGCCAAGATTAGAACCGGCATCCATATGGGATCCTGGTGTGTTCAAGGTGAGGACTTTAGCCGCTATGCTATGGCGCTGGGCCCCTAAGATAATATTCATAAAGCTAACATTTCCTTTTATAAATTCACTAAAGGACACAAAGGGAAAATTTACGGGAAGAATCAGATTGCTTTCCAAGCCTGACTGCTATGTCCTTCCTGATTGAATGGTTATTGCAGCAAGAAGGAAATCATCTGTCATTTGGAGATGATTGGCCCCTGTGCAGTGGCTCAATTGGGTTAATTCTTTCCCTGCAATCACTGGGATCCCATACGGGTGCCAGTTCATGTTCCAGCTGCTCCGTTTCCCATCCAGCTCCCTGCTTGTGGCCTGGGAAAGCAGTAGAAAATGGCCCAAAGCCTTGAGACCCTGTACCCACGTGGGAGACCCAGAAGAAGCTCCTGGCTCCTAGTTTCAGACTGGCTCAGCTCTGGCCATTGCAGCCACTTGAGGAGTGAACTAGAGGATAGAAGGTCTTTCTCTTTGTCTCTCCTTCTCTCTGTATGTCTGCCTTTCCAATAAAAATAGATAAATCTTTTTAAAAATTAGATAGTCACAGATGTACAGGGGAAGAGGATCCTCTAAGCAAAAGTTCTGGGGGGACGTGGGGATAGTAGATGGCAGACACTCCCACTGTTTGCCCTATTTCTCACTCTGTTCTCAGCAAGTGTCTGGCTGATTTGGCTTCCAATAGGAGTCTGTCTGTAAGCACAGCATTGCCAGCCATCCTGGCTGAGTATTTGGGTGTCTCCAGCTGTGGCTTTCATTGTAATTAGTAGATGGGACTTGGGATGATGACTTTCCTTTCCAGGTAACTAACTTGACTGTCAAAACTAAAAGATACCACCGATGTGGACTTAGAACTTCCTGCTTCTTGCATTGGTTATTTCTGCTTGTGAATTAGTCATCCAGTATCTGGTTTTATATATCAGGTTCATAAACTGCCTGTGACACAGATCTGCTGTCAGGGTGCTGATAAAATCGGGATAGCATATAGGCTTGCGAGGCTCAGGACTAGAGCAGAGGTAACAGACAGTGCCAAGTGAGGCTCCTGGAGGCCCGGCCCACCCCTGGGAAAGCATACAACAGCCCTTGAGGCTGTGCGGGTTCACAGCTGATGAGTGACATCCCAGAGCTGTGGCAGAGGCGGAGAGGCTTGGGAGAAGGTCAGGCCCTGGCAGTGTCATCTTCCCTTGGTTGACAGAGCCAGGAAATGGGGCTAGGGAATGGGTAGAAACCCCACCTCTGTTCCTTCAGGCTATGTGAGACGGGGGCTCTGAGACTGGGTTATTAGTTTCCAGATCTATCATCCCCATTATCACCTGAAGTTGTTCTAGAATTACTAGCCCCCATTTTAGGATAGAACTGATACATTAAGGATTGGTGTTGTGGCATAGTAGGCTAAGGTCTCTGCCTGTGGCACCATCATCCTGTATGGGCACCAGTTAGAGTCCTGGTTACTCTTCCAGTCCAGCTCCCTGCTTATGGCCTGAGAAAGCAGCAAGGATGACTCAAGACCTTAGATGAGAGACCCAAAAGAAGTTCCCTGGCTTCAGATTGGCTCAGCTCTGGTCATTGTGGCCATTTGGGCATTTGGGGGATGAACCAGCAGATGGAAAATCTCTTTCTGTCTCTCATGTGTAACTCTCTCAATTAAAAATAAAAAAAATCTGAAAGAATAATTGATATATTAGATTTAGAAGAACACAACAAAAATCATTTTACATACATAATCAAATGGACATGATTAGAATTATCAAGTATAATAAATCAGATGCAAAATTAATACACAAATTTAAAGCTTTCCTACATATCACAAATAACTAGTTATTAAATTAATGACAAATTGCTCCATTTGCCAAAGCAACTAGAATGTAATCAATATGGAAATAAACTTAGAACATGGAAAAGATTATTAAAATTAATAACTTTGTTGAGGAATGTGATAGAAAGCTTGAGTAGTATACAATCTTCATAGAAGTGAAAGCTAAATATTATATCAACAAGGAGTCCTCCAAACCTTAAGGATTAAAAAATAAATTAAAACATCAATATCTATGTTAGAACATGGCCAAGTGGTTTTACAAGAGAAAATATTAGGAAGACAAAGCCAAGACACTGTTGAAAACCAAAGGCAACTATGGGAAGCCAGAATGATGAGCCCAACGATTGTTCAAGTCCTCAAACAGTGCAGCCTTCTGAGCAAGTAGCTACTTCAACACTTCAAGGGAAATGTCCTTCATTACTCCCACATTAAACTGCCACTCACAGAACATATCCCCTAAGGCAGCGGCCCAGATGACATACTCCATAAAGCAGGCTGCCCTCATGACTGCCATCTACAGGTCTCACCTCAGCTTCCTGGAACATCATCAACTCCATGTGTCCTCCTTTGGGCTTGGAAAATAAGATCCCAGCAATTTTAACATTAAGAATTTGGTGAAGGGCCCAGTGTGGTAGACTAGTGGCTAAAGTCCTTGCCTTGTATGCATCAGGATCCCATATGGGCGCTGCTTGCCATCCAGCTCCCTGCTTGTGGCCTGGGAGAGCAGTCGAGGATGGCCCAAAGCCTTGGGACCCTGCACCCGTGTGGGAAACCCAGAAGAGGCTCCTGGCTCCTGATTGGCTCAGCTCCAGCTGTTGCAGCGTCTTGGGGAGTGAATCTTTGGATGGAAGATCTTCCTCTCTGTCTCTCCTCCTCTCTGTATATCTGCCTTTCCAACATAAATAAACCCCCCTTTTTTTTAAGACTTCGGTGAATTTATTCACTAGGGAGAAAATGAGTCTCAAATGTGTCAGAGCCCTGACAGATACTTCTACAGAAAATGGCTCTTTTTCATGGATGAACTGGAGGGCTCAGTTGACCTTCATGCTCAGGATTCTGGAGACAGCTAGGCGCAAATGGTGAAGTTGAAAATGCACATGGGATGCCCTCCCTCCTGGGCCCCGATGCTGGAGCTGAGCGGGTCTTTCCCACAGGGTTACCAGCTCTGCACACACACCTTTGCCATCAGCATCCTGTATGCGTACAGTCTCTTGCCTTTCCCCTTTCCCAAGGCTCCTTCATACTTCTCCACAAACTCTTGGGCCTCCCTGCTTAGAAAAAAGGGCAGGAATTTAATCACCATCTAATCAAAGGAAACATGCACTGTGAAGAGTGTGTGTGTGTGTGTGTGTGTGTGTGTGTGTGGCTGAAAGCCTCATGCATTTTCATATTCCTGATTAAAATGAAAATTTTATGAAGCCAGAGCATTTTCCCCCCATTTTTCCCATTGATGTTTTCCAAATGTCAAGTACAAGTTTCCCAAGTGCCTACAGAGTAGATACAGTGGTAATCAAAATTCTCTCCTTCTTCTCCATAGCCTTTACTCCTTGGTTCCTATCTGTGAATAAGCTGTGCTACACAGCAAAAACACATGGCAGCTGTAGTTAGGACTACTGGCTTTAAAACTGAGAGTCAGGCGGAAGCTGGTGCGGGCCTGGAGATGCCGCTCGGCTGCAGCATCCCACACTGGAGAGCCTGGGCTCACATCCAAGTCTGACAGTCCTGCTAGTGCACCGGAGGTGGCAGACGATGGCCCAAGGGCCTCATGGGGTTCCTAACATTCACGTGGGGGATCTAGTTTGAGTTTACAGGCTTCCGGCTTTGGCCTGACTCAGTTCCAGCTATTTTTGGCATTTGAGGAGTGAAATCAGTGCATGGGATGTCTGCCTGTGCATCTCTGTCCCTGTCTTTCCTGCTCTTTCTTGCCTTTCAAAGAAAACAAACAAACAACAGGAAGAACAACAAAAAGAGGAAGGCAGAGAGGGTTGTGGTAAGTGAGGGGAAGTCAGAGAACTCAGGAGCACAAAATTCTTGCTTCTCTTTCTGAGAAGAGGCTACACAGACAGCAGGAGAATGAAATGAATTCTTCCATGAAGCAGTGAGCCTGGAAGAGAACCTTGATGAAGACCACTGCCATGCTCATGCATTACTTTCAGCCCAGTGATACCCTAAGCAGAGAATCCTGCTGCTCCCTGCTGGAGTTCTGATTTAAAGAACTGTAAAGTAACCAATGAGTGTTATTTTAAATTGCTAAGCTTTGGGCCCAGTGTGGTAGACTAGTGGCTAAAGTTCTCGCCTTGTATGCAGTAGGATCGCCAGTTTTAATCCTGGCAGCTCCACTTCCCATCCAGCTCCCTGCTTGTGGCTTGGGAAAGCAATCAAGGCAGCCTAAAGCCTTGGGACCCTGCACCCCTGCGGGAGACCCAGAAGAGCTCCTGGCTTCGGATCGGCTTCGGATTGGCTCAGTTCTAGCCATTGCAGCAGCTTGGCCAGTGGAAGATCTTCCTCTCTGTCTCTCCTCCTCTCTGTATATTTGACTTTAAAAAATAAAAAAATAAACAAATTGATAAGCTTCTTGTGTTGTAAAAGCAAAAGAAAATCAATACTCAGGGATGGCACTGTGGCCCCATTTCGCCCCTGCAGTCGTGTGGGCGATCTGCAAGAATCTCTGGGCTCCTGGCTTCAGTTCAGCCCAGCTCTGGCTGTTGTGGTTCCCTTTGTCCTGAAGCAATGGCCATTTTTAGTTGGGGTGATGAGAATTAGAAGCTGAACCCAGTGCAGCAGGAAATCCAAATCCGCCAGTCCCTGGCACCTGCCCTGGAGACTGCGCTGAGCCACCCAGGGCAGCCAAGGCATGTGTGGCTTCCCACAGGTGGCGATTTTAAAACAAAACAGCAGATTATTTGACATTTCTCCTTTCAAAGTGTAAAGAGCCTAATTCTCCTCCCTGGGAATGTGGGCCAAACCTAGTCACTTGCTTCCAATAAGCAGGAAATGGAAGACGTGATGGCTCAGGACTTCTTAGAGTAGGACATGTGATTCCTTCCTTGAATTACCCTTTTTGGAAAAGAACCATCTGCTGTATCATAAAGACACTCAAGTAAACTGTGGGGAAAAAGAGTGACAACCCCGCCCCCCCCCTTTTTTTTTTTAAGATTTAGTTACTTTCATTGGAAAGGCAGATCAGATTTATGGAAAGAAGGAGACAAAGATCTTCCATGCACAGGTTCACTCGGTTTCATGTCCTGGTTGCTACTTCCTACCCAGCAACCTGCTTGTGGCCTGGGAAAGCAGCGGCTATGGCCCAAAGCCTTGGGACTTTGCACCTGTGTAGGAGTCTGAGAAGAAGCTCCAGGGCCCTAGCTTTGGACTGGCTTAGCTCCAGCCACTCTGGTCACTTGATGGAGTGAACTAGCAGATGGAAGAGCTTTCTCTCTCCTTTCCTCTCAGCAAATCTGCCTTTTTAATAAATAAATCTTTAAAGAAAATAGTTTAAAATAAAATGAGCTTCTTTTTAAAAGATTTATTTTATATTTATTGGAAAGTCAAATATACAGGGAGGAGGAGAGACAGAGAGGAAGATCTCCTGTCCATTGATTCATTTCCCAAGCGGCTGCAATGGCCGGAGCTCTGCTGATTTGAAGTCAGGAGCCAGGAGCCTCTTCTGGGTCTCCCACATGGATTCAGGATCCCAAGGCTTTGGGCCATTCTCTACTGCTTTCCCAGGCCGCAGAAGGAAACTGGATGGGAAGCGAGGTCACTGGGATTAGAACTGGCACCCATATGGGAATCCGGAGCATGCAAGGCAAGGACTTTAGCCACTAGACTACCGTACCAGGCCCTAAAATGAGCTTTAGAGGGAAGGACATAATATATTGATCTAGTTTTTAAAATATTGTCAATCTCTTTTCATTGGCATATTTATATCACATAATAATTACATGTAATGTAATCACTGATATATTAAAGCTTAAACTTTTCATTTTGCTTTTTGTTCTCTATGTATTCTCTGCATTTTAATTTTTACTTTTCTTTCTTACATCTTCCCATGGGTAAATTGGATATTATTTTAAGATTCCGTTTGCTGTCTCTATAAGCTTTTTATTCAGTACATAGCTGTATATTTTTAGAATAAAATGCAGAAAACTTACTTCTCTTTCTGCCCTTTTACCCTTCTTACTTAGAATTATCTTACACACTTTCTCACTATTCATCTATTTACTGGTTCATTCCCCAGATGGTTGAAATGAGTAGGGCTGGGCCAAGCCATAGCCAGGAGCCTGGAACTCCATCTGGGACTTTTAAAAATCTCCTTTCTTCCAAACAATTTCTCCTCCCCTGGATTTTCATTTCATGGGCTACATTCAATAAAACCAAATAGTTTCACTGACTAGGAGACCGCTGAGGATTAAGTGTGGAAGCTGAGACAAAGGAATTTCAAAAACTCTGACAGCTGAATTGTCTGCTGATAATTTGTTAGTAAACTTTTCCAACTATCATTTGCTCAGAGGCTAAATGAGTTAAGGGTAAAGCCACTTGTTAAAACACACAGAAAAAGATCAAAGGCAACAGAAAGCCTAAATGGGATTAAGCAAGAGGCAAGACAGTTCTTCCACAAGACAACCACTTTCTGGCAAGAGTTTCTGATGCCCTGCTCCATGGAATGATTGCAGCTCTGAAGACTCCAGCTCCTGCGGCCCTCACTCCAGATTTGGTAGCCAACATTTACGCCCTCAGGAGCGTACATTCTTGTACATTCTTTGAATTAACCTGGCTGCCTTTGCTTGCTCCAAGAACCCTACTTCTCTGTGCCAACAGTACCTGCCTCTCAGAGTGCTTGCAAGGATTAAATGACTTGTTACACATACCGCACTCACAACAGTGCCAGGCACACTGGGCACACTGAGCAAATGTTGGTGATGTATTAAACAGGAGAAGTATTAAATGACATATAAGACACAGCTCTGCCAACAAGAACATCAAGTTAAGAGAGAAGCAGACAGTGCCTTGGGAAGCAGATGGGGTGAATAGGAACTGGCCAGGTGGGCTGGCAGAAAGCAAAGATCTTCCAGGCAGATGTACCAGCTGGAACAGAACCCAGGGCTGGGACGCCTTGGATGGAAGTTTCTGGAGAACAAGGAAAAGGAGGCAGGGGTGCGGCTGGAGAGAGGGGGTCCCTATTAGCTGGAGAGACCTGCTCCAGTGGGAGAGATCGGGTTTCCTCAGACCTTAGTCACTTCCCACCATGCCTGGAACAGAGGCCCAACCTCTCAAAGTCCCAAGGAGATGCCAGATTTCTTTCAGAGGAAGCTGAACAGACTTGTGGGATCTTCAGGGTCCCCAAGATTTCATTCCCATGTGCATCAAAGTTGCTCTTTTTCCAAGTGTTCAGGTGACCCCCTAGGTGGGGTAAGGCTATACAAGAATGACCTGTGGTTGTTCAGCTCCAACCACAGGAGGAGGCAGGGAGAAAGGCTTTGGAGGGAGGAGCCTAGGAGGAGGACAGCCCAAGGCCTGGAGCTCAGCCCCTGGTCACATGCTGCTGTTGGCAAGTTTCCCCACTTTTTTCACTGAGAAACAAAAATAGTGTATATATGAATGCTGCCTTCTGCGATGTTTTGATCTACACATGTATGGTGAAATGGCTAGATCAAGCTTATCAACACAGGAAGTGTCTCACATACTTAGTATTTTTATGTGGTGAGAGCATTTATCTACTCTTACAGCAGTTCTTAGAGTATACAATCTGTTGTTACTATAAATCACTGCATGGTACATGAATCTAAATTGAAATAAAGAACAAGAACATTGATGTCTCAGTTGCACTGATGACCGTCACTGCTCACTATCCACAGGTAGCCAGTGGCTATGCTAACCTGATGGAGGGTGCTTCTTTCTTTCTTTTTTCTTTTTCTTTCTTTCTTTCTTTCCTTCTTTCTTCCTTCCTTCCTTCCTTCCTTTCTTTCTTTCTTTCTTTCTTTCTTTCTTTCTTTCTTTCTTTCTTTCTTTCTTTCTTTCTTTCTTTCTCTCTCTCTCTCTTTCTTTCTTTTTTTTCTGATTTATTTATTTTCACTGGAAAGGAAGATTTACAGACAGAAGAAGCAACAGACAGAAAGATCTTCCATCTGCTGGTTCACTCCCCAGGCAGCCACAATGGCTACAGCTGAACTGATCCAAAGTTAGAAGCCAGGAGCTTCTTCCTGGTCTCCCATGTGGGTGCATAGTCCCAAGGACTTGGGACATCTTCTACTGCTGCCCCAGGTAATAAGCAAGGGACAGAGGAGTTTGAGCACCTCATCAAAAGATGGAAAGCAGGACAGGTTGAACAATACTGCAGGCCAAGCTTTACAACAGGCAGCTAGGTCTGTGGGCACATGGAGGTACACATGATCAGCCAACAGACTTTAGAAAAAATTTCTCACCCTCTGGTGTGTTGAAGCTGACAACTTCTCAGAATAATCAAGACCAGTCAAGTAACATCCTCAATACAGTTTTCCCTGCACCAGGGCCTCAAAGAGGACGCCAAATGACCATCTCCATCCAAGAGTGCCAGTGCAGTGTGACAGCAAGGAGTGGTGTACTCCCCCTGCCCCTCTATTCTTCCTTCCCCTAACCCAGGAGAAAAGACTTAAATGTCTGTCTTCCCCACTTTCCCCCTCATCCTGACCCGCTCCACCCTAATCAGAGGCCCACATGAGTCTGCAATCCCTTCACTCATGTAATCAATATTAAAATAACAACAAAAAGGTTTAAAAAAATAATAAAGAACATGAGAAGCTGGAGTCCTTTGGGGGTAAGGGAGGAGGTTGTCGGAGAGAGCTCCCCCAGGAAAGACATGTATGTGTGAAGTCATGAGAGACACAGAAACTAGCAGACAATGAGGGTGGCCAGGTAATGGGAGAGCTGCACACTTAAGGGTCCCTGCCCTTCCATGCCCCTCCTGGTGCTGGCAAGCAGCAGGGCCTCCATGAGCAGTCATGGCTCATCTCTGCATTGGCTCTCATGGTACCTGTAATGTGTTTGTGTTTGAGTGCTGTGCTTGTGCTGGGGAGGTGGGAGGCTGAGAGCAGGAAGGGCCTCCCATTCCCGTTAGAAGGAACTGAGTCTTCTGAATGTTGAGAAGCCCTAGTCCACTGCCCACCCACTTACCTGAGTTCAGTCAGCTTCTTGGCCATGGGCCAGGGCTTGTTCCGCATGGTAGCAATGAGCTTCTTCTTTTCTTCCACCTGCTCCAGGATGCGGGCCAACTCCTCCTCAGACAGAGAGTCCTCACTGGAGGCTAACGAGAGTGACCTGGAGGCCAAGCCAGGGAAGCCCGGGGAGAGATGGAAGGCAGGTGGGTGTCACTGCTTGCTGTAGAATGGGGAGGCCTCACAGAGAAGCAGGCTCCCTGGCACTCAGTTGGCTGACCTCACCTGCCCCCTCCTCAGAAGCCCTGCAACACCCACCTCTGTCAGAGAGTCCAACTCTACCCTGTAGCCCAAGACACGGCAGGGTGATTGCCCTAAGGAGCTCCCTGAGTCTTCCCTGATGTGCCACACTCCAGGGCAGTGCTGGCCCACAGTAGATTGTGAGTCATATATTACAATTACACATTTTCTGGTCACCACATTAAAATAGAAAAAGTACTCAATAAACTTGATTTCACAATATATTTCACTTGAAAATGGCACTTTCAATATATTATCAATGTACTGATTATTAATGAGATACTTACAGAATTATCTTTTTTGGTAATGTCTTCAGAATCTTTCTATACTCACAGTGTGTGTCAACCCAGATATCACATTTTCATTGGACCTATTCCATCTGAGTTTGGATTTCATAAATTTGTACTTGGAAAAGCAAATCATACCCACGTCATTTTAGGCACACTTAAGAGTTCTCTAATAACTTGGTCAAGTAGTACAACATCATCTTCTTTTGATATTTGCTTCTACAATGACAAAATTAGCTAGTTGTGTCCTATAAGAAATGCTTTATAGCCATTACAAAACTATAGTCATCTGTCAAAGTTAAGTGAATTCACTGTTGCTGTGTCAACTGTTGTATTAGCACTGGATTAAAATTAAGTTGGAAGTTCACTTCTTCAGTCCTGTTATCTAAATGTCTAGTGCTTGAAGCCATGTGTGACTGGTGGCTATTACATTGGACAGCATGGCTGTGGAAAACATCCAGCTGGAACCCTTGTGGAATCACTCGCACCATCCTCCAGCCAACACTGGTGCTCTGTGCAGCAAAATCCAACAATTGGGAGTGCTCCTCAGAGCCTCCCCAGGGACTTCTTTATGATTGCCATGGTGACTCTCAGCTGAGCCGTTTGGAGAACAGTTGTACCTGGGCAACTAAGCCAGTTTCATAAAAGGCAGAATCAGGATGTGGGCTTGAGTTCCTGCAGGTTTCAGACGTTCCCTTGCAATAGTCTCTATTAATTTTAGCTTCTGATGAACTCCTGAGGGAGCAAAGAGGGTGTCCTGGAACAGGAGAATGCCCAGGACGGGTATTCTGCCAGACCTCACACTCACTCCCAATAACTGACTTTACATCTTTGCAAAGGGTGTTCCTTTGATTTAGGGGGTGTCCTGTTTGATTTAAGGGGTTGTCTGTTCTCCAGACCTTCCTGAAATGCTCACCTTGTGCATGGATGAAGCCTGGTACCTGGCACCCCAGCAGTACAGCGCTTTATCAAACACTATGCTATCTTCCCTGCAGCCTGCAACTTGTCTGTCTGGCTGGGATTGGGGTCTTCTTCAGTTCTCTACATCTTGTCCTAATACACAGCTGAAAATAGCACCAATGAGTCCCTGGCTCTTCCCCTCATTCAGCATCAGCCACACCTTCACCCGGGGTCCACTCAGGACAGTGGAAACTTGTGTGGGCAGAGAACTGCTAGACGCAGAAGGAGGGAACATCAAATATTTGCCCTAAATCTAATATTTCCAACTGCTTCCAAAACCCTACCTAACATCACAGGGGATTCCCGAGATGTGGTTATATTTATTTTTCCTAGCGAGTAAAAATGGGAGGAAAGGAGAGCAAGAAATTTTAGCAGAAAATTGGTAGCAATACATCTGGAAAAATGAAATCTCCACTTTCTGATTCCATGAGCTTGTTCTGTCCATTATCCCACATGTGCTAGTGCTAACGGAGCAAAATAGGCAAAAGAAAGAATTGAGACTCCTGCATCACCCAGAATTTCAGAGCCAGACCCCTTCCTGAATTGGGAACAGGTCCAAAGCAGGGCAGGGCAGCCTTAACCCTCCCAAGGCTCCCAAATCCCCTGAAGTTCCTTCAGCTGATGGCATTGGTGGCCCCTCGCTGCCATGTCCACTCAGTTTCACCAGCCTGTGTGAGGAGGCTCATCTGTAATAGGTTGGAAGCCTCATCCGCCCCCTGCGCAGTAACCAGATTGGAGGCTGCAAGCTGGCAGGGGTTGCCTCACCAGGAAGGGATCAGCTCCTCCCAGGAGAGGTCTGGGCGGCCCTGGGTCCCAGCCCCACACACCTGGGTTTCTTCTGTCGCTCCCACGCCTCCTCTTTCCTCCGATGTCTCTTTCCTTTCTTCGAGGACGCGCTCTGCTCCTTCAGGGAAGCCCGCCCGTCCCTCTTCCTCCTGCTGTCGCGGGCCCTGTCGGCAAAGCTTCGTTCCCGTCCCCGCAGCTCCAGGTCACGTCGCCTGCTCTCCGCCTGCTTCCTCCTGGGGGACCCCAGCCTAGGGCTGCCCAGGGTTCGCTCTTTTCTGCCCGATTGGGCTCCATGCCTGCCCTGTGCCGCATCGGCTTTGGGGACTGGTTTCCTTGAGGGCCTCCTCCCGGATCTGTCACCTGTAGGGGCAGAAAACTGACTGTTCTGGGGGCTTTGGTCCCTGGAAAGTGTCCCCCCCCCCCTTGCCCCCACGGAGAGAAACCAGAATTCCAGGAGGCTCGTTCTGGGCACAGAACATGACACCCCAACCCGCAGGAGGCACACTAAGTATTTTAAGCTGATTGGGAAAGCCACAGATGACTGATTCCCCTTGGAGACCCTTGTGTGACAGGTGTCCTGCCCTGTATAGGGAGGGAAGAAACGTCACTCAGAGAGCAAGAACCTGAACTAACTGGCCTTGCTGGGGTTCCCCTGCTGGTTACCCCTTTTTGTCCTTAAGTCTGCACAGCTATCTATGAAGTATAGCTTTCCCCAGGTCTTTGGGTCTTAGCTGAAAGTTGCCAAGTCACAGAAAAACTTAAACACATTGCATTCTCTCTCTTATTGATCTGTCTTTTGTTATAGGAGGTCTCAGTCTAGAACCTTGTGATGGGTGAGGGAATTAATCCTTTCTCCCCAGAGCTCCCAAGGCCACCGACCTTGGGAGCCAGGGGTAGGGATTGCCTCTCTCCTCTGATGGCCAGGTCTTTGGGTGAGAGCTGAGTCATGGTCCAGCCCCCAGTGCCAAGGTCAGGGGTGGGCATCCATCCAGTAAGGATGGATCACTGAGCCATCAAGGCCTGGCCTGGGCTGCTGTCTGCTGATGTGCCTTTTTCCAGCACGAGGAAGGAGTGGAGGGTGAGAGCTGCCCTGCCGGGTTAAGCCAGTTCCTCAACACTCCTGATATATGTATTTTTTTCCCCTCTGAGTGGTAGTCTGTGATAGAGCCAGTGGAGTACAATTTTCTCTGTGGGGTGAACTTTCCACAGCCATTTGCTCAACAGCTAGTTCAAGAACAACCAATCATGTAAGGCATTTACAAATAAAATACAGGCATATCCGGGAGGGTCTGGTGTTAATAACCAACCTCTCCCCACCCCCCTTCTTAGCTGGACCATTTTTGAATGAATCAGTTGCTCTCTCCAAGTCTCAGATCATAACATGGGTATATTAATCCTCTAATTTGATTGTTAATGAACACAGCACCAGGACTGACATCTGAGGGTGTCATGACCCAGACACTCCTAAAATCAAGATTTTAAAAAGATTTATTTGAAAGGCAGAACAATAGAGAAGGTGGAGGAGGAGAGGAGAGACAGGGACAGAAGGCTTCCATCAGCTGGTTTATTTCCCAGATGGCTGCAAGAACTGGGACAGGGCCAGGGTGAAGCCAGGGGCCTGGATCTGTAGCTAGGTCTCCCTTGTGGGTCCAGGGGCCTATGTATTTGGGTCATCTGCTGCTGCTTTCCCAGTTACATTAGCAGGGAGCTGGATTGAAAGTGGAACAGCAAGGAGTCTAATCAGCATTCTTATGGGATAGCCATACCAAGGGTAGCTGGTTAAGCCATGACACTGCCCCAAGAGTTTTTTTCATTTATGAACAGAACACAGACTTGGAGCCAGCTGGTCTGCACAGAAGTCCCAGTTCTCGCATTTCTTTATCTCTGTGCCTACAGATAGATGACCTTTCCGCACCCCAGTTCCTTCAGTGAGACTGCCTGTCTGCTTTCCTAACCATGAGTTCTGCCCTTTCACACTCCGAAAACTCACCCTGTGAAATAGCAGCCGGATCAGGTTGACCATGGGTGGGCACAGGTGGAGCTGAGGATTTGATCCTGGCTGCCTGGGCCTACAGCTTGGTTCTGCTGAGCATTACCTGGGAAACCCTGCTAGGCTGCATATTCTCAGCGTCCTCTTGGGGACTCCAGTGTGTGCACCAGCATTAGATGCTGTGCATGTGGGCTCTGCCAGCTTGCAACTTCTCTGTTCTCCAGGGAGCCCTGGGATGGTGGACACCACCCTGCTGAGAAATAAATATTTGCGGATTTATATCCCTCTCCTCTCTTTGGGCCATCCTTCAGCAATCACTGACTGATCCAGGGTTACAAAAATCCAGTTCTTCTATCTCAAGGCAGAGCAAGTCTGTGGTTTACTCATGCTCCAGACTCCCCGATGGGATTAGATGGAAACTAGATTCCAGCTGAACATGGATCCTTGCTCAGCTCCCATCCGTCCCTGCAGGATCCAGTCTCCCTTATTCCTTGTCTCCTGAGAGCAGATTACTATATATAGAAATCCCTATCCCAAGTTCTGCTTCCAAGGAACCTGACTTCTGGACAGGCAGCCACCTCTAGGTGCCATAGGGAAATGCAATGGAAATATCATCTGTGTGAGTGTGTAATGACAGGAAGCTAGACTGAGAATCAGAGTTGGAACTTGTACTTGAGCACTTCACTATGGGATGCAGATGTCCCAAGGAGTGCCTCAACTACTGCACTACATGCCCACCCAATCCAGAGTTTTTGAAGTTTTCCCACAGGTACTGTTCTTCACATGACCAAGCAAAAAGGCGTTTCACCTTTCTGTCGTCCTGCAAGGCCTGCACAGCCCTGGGAGGCAGCGCAAAGAACAGGAAGAGGTGAGAATTTGACAACTTGAGGTTTCAGTGTCTAGATGTCATCACTATAGGATGGCT
The DNA here is from genome assembly GCF_017591425.1 of Ochotona curzoniae. NCBI lineage: Eukaryota > Metazoa > Chordata > Mammalia > Lagomorpha > Ochotonidae > Ochotona > Ochotona curzoniae. The sequence goes on along the minus strand of NW_024465894.1, from coordinate 17,698,957 downwards.
GCCAGAGATGATGGGTGGCAAATCTCACTTTATTCTGCCCAGAATTTGGGCTGCCATAATGCAGTTGGGGAAATCTGCCTGGATGGGGAGCCACTGTGGACGGGGAAGACAAGTGCTGTGCAGCGAGCTGGAGCTCCAGGCCCTGGGACATTGTCCTCAGAGAGCAACACAGCAAGGTAAGCTGAAGTCAGGAGGTTCAATGATCTCCTAAGTGCCAAGACCTTTGCTTCTGCCTTCAATTCACCCTCAAAGGCAAAAAGAAAAACTCTCATTTTACTGATGAGGAATTTGTGCTGTGCCTCTGTCTTTACAAGCATGACTTTACTTCTTAAAAACTTTCATTTATCTGTTTTCATTTTGTATGAAAGGCAGAAACAAACATACAGAGACAGGTGGAGAATGTTCCATCTGCGAATTCACTACCCCCCCAAAAAAAGCCTGCTATCACGAGGGTGCACACGGGTGGCAGGGATATGAACTTAAGCCAGCACTGCTGCCTTCGGAGTGCACATCAGCAGGAAGCTGCACTGGACTCTAATGGGACACTTCGATATGGGATACAAGAGTTTCTTTCTTTTTTTTTTTTTTAAGATTTATTTGATAGAGTCCCAGAGAGAGACAGAGACAGAGAGACAGAGAGATGAAGGGAGAAAGAAGGGAGAGGGAGAGAGAGAAAGAGATCTACCATCCACTGGTTCACTCTCCAAATGGCCAAAATAGCCAGCTGAGGGCCAAACCAAAGCCAGCACCAGGAACTCTATACTGGTCTCTCACATGGGATGTAAGGAGTCAAGTATTGGGCCATCTTTTACTGCCCTCCCAGGTGAAAGATTGGCAGATTGGTAGATGGGGATGAAATAGCTAAACTCAAACCAGGGCTCTGATATGGGATATCCACTTTGTAACTGACAGCTTAACTTGCTATGCCACTACGTTGGCCCATACATCACTGTGTTTGCACTCCGAGGTCAGCCGTCAGTAAAAATAAGGGTTATTTGAGCACAAGGCAGCAGTGCTATTCCATGACAGTTGACTTGATGACTGAGACAGCTCTGAACTGACTAGCAGGAGGGTGGTGGATGCACTGGACAAAGTGATCATTTACAACCTCAGCAGGATGGAGAGGGGAACAGTGTGAGATCTCACGGCACTGCGGAGAATGGCATGCAGTTCTACGCTTCTAAATTATTTCTGGAATTCTCCATTAATATTTTTAGACTGGAGTTGATCGTGGTTAATTGAAATCACTGAAAGCAAAAAGAAGGATAAGGGAAAACAACTACAATGACCTTCAGCTGAAAACCATCTGCAGGCCCATTTGACCTATTCTGGAATTGGGGGAGTGACCCTGCAGCACACTTTGTAGGGTGAGAGCTGCACTAAAAGATCACTGTGGAAGTGTGGCCCAGGGCGACGTGGGCTGGGAACTGGTCCCCAGTTGTAGTGAAGGTCTGGCGAGCATGTTTGCCAAGGAAGGTTTACTTGGCTGTGAAAGCAAGAATCATGAGACAGCGGTGACCTTGGCATTAACAACCTTTGGGACTTGGTTTCAAATTGCTGCTGAGATCTCTATAGGGAATAATGAGATAATGGTGTAGGTGCACTGGAAAGTATGCAATGCTACTTAGAGATTCAAAAATAGGTCATTGCATGTGTGACACGGTAGATTTTATTAGTCCACTCCTACACCAACCTCTTTCTCTCCTTCCTTGTCCACAGTAGGAAGAGAGTCTTTGGCAAGGCAATGTAAAGAAAGACTGGCATAATAATAAATAAGTTAGGAAGCCAGTTTGTACTAGTCAGTGAGAGATGGGTTTGTCCAGTAGATAAATTCTTCACTGCTTTGGAAGGCTTCAGCCCCTTCAGTTGGGGCAAGGAGGATGGAGTAAGATGGTGGGAAAGTTCTAGGATTCAGCAAAGATCTTAAAGAGGAAAGGGAAGCAGATTTGGAGGCAAGGGTCAAAAAGAGACTCTCTCTCCCTTCCCCCTCCTGCCCCAATGGACACTGGAGGGAAAGGAAACATTTATCTCACTCACCTCCCCCCACAACCTCAACCCTCTCCATCCGAATCAGAGGTCCACATGGGTATGTGCACCCTTCACATTTGTAATAAATAAAATGAATAAATAAATAAATAGAAGAGACTCCTGAGTCCCCATCAAGACTAATTCCACATAGCTTAAAAGTGAGAAAGGCATTAATATGTGTTTGTATCCTCTAGAAAATTCTGCGAGTGTCTTCAATCAGTTAATAAGAGGACTTCCATTTTGGTAATGAACTAGAAGCAAACATTCTCTCAAAAAAAGGTAGATGTAACATGGAGTTCATCAATTGTTTTCCTGTTGCAATCTCATCCCCAACTCAAGGAAATTAGTGGGTGACATAGAAAACAAGCTAGCATTTGCCTTTGAATCTTCCCTGAACCTCGTCTACAGAGAAAACAAGCTGTTTGGTTTGATATGTTTTTCTTTCATAGCCACTTTCCCAAGCACTCCACATGATACATAATTTAGGAGCTCAACAGGCAGCTGTCTCACTAGGAAGCCCTCCAAGCACAGCACACGCTCCCTTGAACCTAAGAGGCCTCCTCATGTTTGTGCACCTGGCTGAGTCACAGAAATTATAGAGCACAAGCCAGGCTGGGGAGAAGCTGGAAGAGCTGAGAGGGTCTGGCTCGTCCTCTGCTGCAGTTATCTTAATGGCCCAGTGCACCTGCCAGGCGCTGCGGGAAAGGCGAGCGTTCTGATCCTTCATTCCAGTTAACAGGATGGCTAATTGTAATGATTTTGAGAAAGGAGTTGTGTGTTCTCTGACATTTTTTTTCTCTCCTTGTGCAGTGTAAACTGAAGTAATAGGATATCAAGTCCCCTCCAAGGGGAACCCACAGGAACTTTAGAATAGGAATCTTGGGTCTGGTGTTGTGGCACAGCAAGTGAGCTGCCAGGAGGGATGCCTGTGTCTCATATCAGGGTGCTGCCCCAGCTCTCTGATGATGCACGTGGGGGGCCGCAGATGATGGCCCAAGCTCTTGAGCCCCTGACACCTTTGTGGGAGACCCTGATGGAGCTCTCAACCCTAGTTGTTGCTTTTTGGGAAGTGAACCAGCAGATGGCAGATCTCTTTCTCCCTTTATTTTTTCCCTCTCTTTTTCTGTTACTCTGCTTTTGAAATTGGTTAGTTAGTTTGTTAGCTAGTTAATTAAAACATAGAATAGGGCTGGCATTGTAACATAGTGGGTTAAAGCTGCTGCCGCCAATGTCATCATTCCACATAGGTGCCAGTTTGAGTTTCTGCTGCTCCACTTCTGATCCAGATCCCTGCTAATGCTTTTGGGAAATCAATGGAAGATGGCCCAAGTTCTGGGCCCCTGAACCCATGTGGGAGACCCAGATGAAGCTCCTGGTTCCTGGCTTTGACCTGAGCATGGCATTTGGGAATGAATCAACAGATGAAAGATCTCTCTTTATTTCTCTGTTTGTCTCTCTACCTTACAAAATAAAATGAAGGTAATATGAACAGGGGCAAATATCAAAGGGAGAAGGTCTGGAAAGATGAGGAGGATCCCAGGGCCAGCCCCTCCACAATCATTGGAGGGGGTCCAAGTGAGGGCCCTCTTAGAATAGGGTGGAGGGAATCCTCCTCCATTCCCCTTGTAGTCCATGGCCCCCGAGATTATATTGGGGTGTAGGGTTTGCACTTGAAGCAGAGAGAATGATGTCACTTTCTGATGTCTTGTGACATGGTGTGCAGGGTTCCTGAGCTGCACTGCAGCTTTTGTCTACCCCTTTCTCCATCAGGCATCTGAGGGTTCCTCTGCCACCTGCCTGTGGCTTCTGCTGGGGCCAGCTGGCTCTGTCACAGACCCAAGGGGAAGGACCCCTAGTCCTCACTGCCTCTGATACTTGTCAGAGGGTGAGAGCATGGCCTTGGGAGCCAGGTCGCCTTGCCTGTGAGTTTCTCACTGGCCAGCCCAGGCTTGGAGAACATTCGCTGCTGTCCAGGGTCCTGTACTCTCCTGGTACCCATGGCTGAGTGTCTGGCTCTCTCTGCTTGAATCTCAGGCCCCTTTGCCATTAAATACCTGCCTCTGGTAGGTTCTAAGCACAATGTAGAAGGAGAGGGAAGATGAAGGAGCACATGGGCTGGGCAGATGGATAGCTGTGCTGGTGGTGCTGAGCTGGGCACAGCAGATGACCCGGGAACCCATCCCTTTTCTCACCTGTGCTTGGAGAGCTGCTCCTGGCCTGCCCTCTCCCTCCTCCTCGGGCTGTAAGAAGGGATTTGACATCAGTCTGTGTTCTTGGAAACCATCCCCTGGCAGTTCCCCCATTTCACCATGGGAACCCAGACCTGGAGCCCCCAGCTTGTGACATTTCTGACATCCTAGATACAGTCATGATGTCAGAATCTTTACCATCCCATGCCTCAGACAGATAGGCTAGAAGGCAAACGGACATGTGCTGAGGGACTGCCAATAAGAAATGTAACCAAGACAACAGGAGGCTCAGTGACCCTATGGGCTCTGAGGCCATGATGGCAGCCAGCACTCACAGTCCCACAGGTCTGAGCATGGTCCTTTGCATCTGTGGCTTTAAATATCCCCTGTACATTGTGCACAAGGCCCAGAAACATTGAGTACCCAGACTGAGGTCTGCCTGGCTTGCAGGTGAACCCTGCCCTCTCTATGCTGACTGCCACATCTGCTTCCTTGTAGCCACTACTGCCCATGAACCCGGTGGGTGGGCCCCACAAAGATAAGGGAGCAGACTCACCTTTCTCCTCCAGGCCCTGGGACTGGAGGCTCATGGTGGCAGGGTTCCCACGGGCCCTGTCTGGGCTCACACAGTCTGCTTAGCCATGCTCGCCTCCAGCCAGGGGCGCCTGCCTGTCCTCATGCTTGCTGGCCTCTCTTCCTGAGCTGGGCAGTGCTCCCTGCTCCTCAGGCTGTTAGAGATTGAATGTGGAGAGAGGTGTGGAGGGAGGTGGCAGCTCCCAGCCCATCAATCGGGCTGCACACTCCTCTGCTCAGGTTTCCCTGTGCGGAGGCACTGGCCTCACATTTCAGGCATCACTTACATATGAGGGGCCCTGGAGGGGCCTGGAGCCACAGACCAATCTTCTGGCAGTAATGCTGCTGGCATACCAGCCAGGGAAGATGGGAGGAACCTCTGGGGGTCTTTATGATGCTGACAGGGGCAAGGCACCAGTGAGATTCTAAGATGTTTGCACAAGTTACCACCCAGGCTTGTTAAAAATGCAGATTCTTAAGGGTCCTGTGTGGTAGCCTAGTGGCTAAAAGTCTTGCCTTGCGTGTGCTATGATCACATATGGGCACAGGTTTGTGTCCTGGGAGCCCTGCTTCCCATCCAACTCCATGCTTGTGACCTGGGAAAGAAGGCGATAATGGTCCAAGACCTTGAGACCCTGCACCTGCATGGAAGACCTGGAAGAGGCTCCAGGTTCCCGGCTTTGGATTGGCTCTGCTCCGGCCATTGCGGCCACTTGGGGAATGAATCATTGGACTGAAGATCTTCCTCTCTGTCTCTCCTCCTCTCTGTATCTCTGACTTGGCAATAAAATAAAAATAAATCTTAAAAAAGAGAGAGAGAGAGAGAAATAAATACTTTTTAAAAATGCAGATTCTTGAGATGAACACCGGATGTTGGAATTCTACAGTCCTAGGCCGGCCCACACAATCCTGCCCCCACCTCACATCCCGACCCAGAATTCCTGAGGTCACACTAATGAATGTCCCCTCAACCCACCTCAACGCTCTTCCCACACCTCCAGCCTCAGGGAGGGTAGATTTGGCTGCTTTGAAAATCCTCACATGAGATTCTGAAGGGACAAAGTCATGTGGCACCATGAGCTAAACTGTAACCTATAATGCCCGTATCCTGTATGAGTGGAGGTTAGAGGCCCAGCTGCTCCACTTCCCATCCCGCTCCTGGCTAAAACACCTGGGAAAGCAGCAGAAGATAGCCTAAGTATTTGGGACCCTGCTACCTGTCTGAGAGATCCAGATGATGTTCCTGGCTTTAGCCACATCCAGCCATCTGGGGAGTGAACCACAGGATGAAATATCTGTTTCTGTAACTATGTCTTTCAAATAAATAAATAAATCATTAAAAAAGAAGAGATTCTGAGATACCCTCAGGGAGGTGGCCACTAGGCTTTAGATTCTGAAGTTTTTAGCCTGGCATCCCTGGCATCTCAATGCTGTGGGTGTAATTTTGTGGGTCTATGAACAGTGACAGGGACAATAATGTGTGCTCATTTTTCCTAGCCCTGTAACTCAAACTTGTTACTTTTCTCAATTATGACTGAAGACAAAAACATGTGATTTTGTCCCAACATAGATATTTTTATACCACATTAAGCTGTCAGGGGAGATCTCAAAGTATCATTTATGCTTATCACCACTTTGAAATCATAATGGTTACAGACCTCCTGAGAGCTTGTTGTTTAGTTACTAGGAAGCACATGTGTCATAATATGGCAGATACTTAAAATGGTTTTCTTATTTTTTTCAGGATCATTGGCCTTTGTAATCCGAGTATTTTATTTGTTGCCTTTAAAAAAATCTAGGTTCTGAGAAATTTCTGTGACTCTTACTGGCATGCCAAAGGATTTTGTGACACAAATAAGATTTTGACTTTGCAAAAAAAAAATTTTTCTTTGCTGCTTTTTAAAAAATCAATCAAAATTTAAAAAACAAACAAACAAACAAAAACCACCTTCCTCAGGGCAAATCTGTGGCTGTCAAGGATACACCCAGCCTCTGGCCAGGTTCATGAGCCTGCTCATGTCCCCTCCAAGAGGGTCAGGAGGAGTGCCTGTTCCCACCTGGTCACAACATTTGTGCAGTGAAGGGAGGTGGCACAGGAACTGCCCTGTGTGCCGGACTTTTCAAATGCCCAACTGGAGAACAGCTCAAGTGCCTCTTAACTTTTGCTCCTAATAGACACTTTGCCTAAATCTCCGACCTACCCAGCTCCTGCAGTGCTTCCCCAGGCCTGGGCATAAGGATAGGGAGGGGACTGCTCACCAGGCTGTCCCATTACTCCTTGTGGTAGTAGCATCAACTAACTGCAGCTGCGGGGCCCAGAGGAAGGAGTCAGGGCTGTGCTGGCATTGCCCCGGCCTTGCCCCCATGCAGGGAGGAACCTGCCCTTCCCAACTCCCTGTTGCTTGGGGGAGAACAGCTTCCTAGACCACCTTCCTCTCCAGGGGCAATCCCTGCATGTTCTAGTGCCAACCTTGAACAACAATCACTTATTTCCTTTCCAAGAGAACACACACCTGGTAGATCCCTGGCATCCTTTCCAGGGATTTGTCTGTGAACACACACAGACACCAAGTCCTCATGGCTCCTTGGTGGCAGAAGGGGAAGTCTAGGAACTGACAAATTCCCCTTATAACAAAATCTGCCACAACTATTGCTATGGAATTAAGACTCCAAGTTTAGAAGCCAAACATTGAACCTGGAGCAATTTCTTTTCTCTTTATACACCACTGAAATCCAACCCAGTGCTTCCTAAGGCCCATACACATGTGGACAGGAGTGGGATGTTATGCCAGGCAGTGTGGAAGGCTGATTTTCAAAACTCTTTGAATGCAGTGTGTTTGCTGCATATCCATGTTGGCTGTATAAGAAACTTTCCTATCAGACCTCCTTGTCCCCTGCAGCAGCCTGGCGAGGCAGAGCTGTGACCCTGGGTTCAGATGGAGGGAATGCAAAGCTGCAGAGCCCGTGTGGCCCCTGGGGAGGTCTAAGACAAAGACGGAGAGAATCTGGACGTTGGAATATTCTGGCTTTGACTAAGCGACATTAAGAAGGTCACACTGACTCTGGGCCTTGGTGTCCTTGTGGTTCAGGGTTCATCACTAAAGCGGATGCTGCTGGAGGATGATAACCCTGGAGCTGGCTTTGTAGAGCAGTGCTTAAGCTGCTGCTTTGGATGTTGGTATCCTGTATTAGAGTGCTGGTTTGAGTTCTGACTATTCTGCTTCTGATTCAGTTCTCTGCTAATGGCCTGGGAAGGTGGTGGAGGATAGTCCAAGTAATTGGGTCCCCTCTACCCACATAGGAGTTCAGGGTGGAATTCCTACCTCCTGGTTTTGACCCAGTTCAGACCCAGCCATTGAGGCTATTTAGGAAGCAAACCAATGGATGGAAGAGTTCTCTCTCTCTCTCTCTTTTATCCTCATTCTGCCTTTCAAATGAACACATATCATTTTTTAAAGATTTATTTATTTGTGTTACAAAGTCAGATATACAGAGAGGAGGAGAGACAGAGAGGAAGATCTTCCGTCCGATGATTCACTCCCCAAATGACTGCAATGGCCGATGCTATGCCGGTCCGAAGCCAGGATCCAGGAACTTCTTCCGGGTATCCCACACGGATGCAGGGTCCCAAGGCTTTGGGCTGTCCTCGACTGCTCTCGAGCGGGTGCAGGGTCCCAAGGCTTTGGGCCGTCCTCGACTGCTCTCTCAGGCCACAAGCAGGGAGCTGGATGGGAAGTGGAGCTGCCGGGATTAGAACCAGCGCCCATATGGGATCCTGGCACATTCAAGGTGAGGACTTTAGCCGCTAGGCCACGCCACCAGGCCTGAACACATATCATTTTTAAAAGGATGTCATCCCTGCATTATTCTCTTTGATTTGTGTGACTTGATTAGACAACATGAAACTCCCTGAAAGTCAATATAACAGCATCAGAAGTTACTTGTGCAACCTTATAGGCCATCCAAAACCCCAATGTGGTGCTTTTGCCATAAAATCCCTTGCTAAAAGAGGAAGATTCCTGGGCCCTCTTGTTAACTTACCTCTCCAATTAAAAGGATATGTATATATAATTAGCTATGGCTATCTGCTTACAAAACATCCAGTATCGCTCACAGAATGTTGTAAACCAGCACAAAGGGGAGGATCCAGTTTCATGGCAATAGCACCCTGGCTGGACAATGTGAGCCAGAGCTACAGCAAGGCCACTGTCCTCCTCTTACTGACCCGCACCAAAAAGCTCACTGTTTGTGGTTCAGAGTGTGAGAGGGCTGGGAAATCCAGGCAGCAGCAACGAGTCCCCATGAGCTTCGCTTGGGCTTGCATCCCAAGCAGGGGGTTCCTAAGGCTTCTTTGGACAGAATGTTAGTCCCCACACTTTTGTTGATTAGCACTGAAGAATGGGTAGAAAGGTCATGTTTGCAAAGGGTTATTAGATCTACACTCAGTATCCAGGGCTGGCAGGAAAGGACGATGGCATTGCTGCCATACATCAAAGCACACAGATTGGGAGATGCCCACAAGTGACCATGCAGCAAGTGGTGACCACGGTCACGGGCCTGCTGCCTCCTCTGGCACTCCAGAGGCTGGATCAGGGAAAGAACGGAGGGAGCTAAGACTCAGAGGCTCCATTAATTCTGCCCTTACTGGAGAAGGACGGTTCATACCAGGAACTTCGTAGTAGTTCAATCCAGACAGGGGCAACTTTCTCTTCAACCTCCTCCCAAGACTGTGGATCAAAAGTAAGATACTGAAGGTTTCTCTTCCTATGCTTCTTCAGCTGTTGGGTGGAGGTGACTCTGCTATGACTTGTACAAGGGTCTGTTAGGGATTGAGTGAGATTGTAGGGCTAGAACCATAACACTCCAAAGTTTTAAAATGCTAAGAGAGGGCTCTGTTGACTCTTGCTCACTGTCACCCTGCTCAGTCTCAGTTTTTGGACCAGAAGTGTCCCACTTTGGTTAGCAGTGGCAGGGGCTGGGTCAGGCTGAAGCCAGAAGCCAGGAGTCAGGAGCTTCTTCCAGGTCTCCCATGTGGGTGAAGGAGCCCAAGCACTTGGGCCATCCTCTACTGCATTCTTAGGTCATAAGCAGAGAGCTGGATCAGAACTAGAGTAGCTTGGTCAAGAATTGGCACCTATATGGGCTACTGGTGCCATAGGTGGAGGCTTAGCCTACTGTGCCATGGCACCAGCACTACAGTTTCCATTTCTTTATGGCAATACTTTCTGAAGCACCAAAGTTCTAGGGATCCTATGGGAGCTCCTTCCTAGGGGAGCTAATAAAATGGGGAACCCTATGCTGTGATAACACTGTGTCTGTGGTGCCGGCATCCCATATGGCTGCCATTTGGGAATTGGTTCATGTCTCGGCTGTCCATTTCTGATCCAGCTCCCTATCAATGCACTTGGAAAAGCAGCAGAGGATGACTCAGGTGTTTGGACCCTCTGGACCCACGTGGGGAGACCCAGAAGAAGTTCCTGTCTCCTGGTTTAGATCAGCACAGTTCCAACCATTGCAGCCACGTGGGGAGTGAGCTGTTTCTCTCTCTCTGTAACTCTGCCTTCCAAATAAACCAATCAATCTTTGAAAAAGAAGAAAACAAACAAGCTGGGGACTTAGTTCACCAAGGCCAAGCTGAGGCCTTGGCTTTCTGGGTAAGAATCAGGGTCTCAGCTTCTGCAGCGGTGGACACTCGTCCCCTGAGCGAGAAGGTGAAGGTCATATAGGATGGAGATCCCCAGAGCACCAGGTGGTTGGGCCTGGCAGGGCCATGTGGCAAGCAGCATCAATGTCATCAATCTAAAGGGTGGCAACAACACAGAATGTTCTCCAAGGAATAATGTTGTTTATTTGGGAGTAGCAGAGCATCCCAGTGGGTAAATGAAGTAACTCCAAGTTTTTGAAAGGTAAAAATGAAGAGGCTTCCATCAGATATTTTAAAACAATAATCTTGGGCCACGGTGGTGCATCACCAAGGTGACGATACTGTTGCTGCGGAGACGGCCTTGTCCCAGCTTGCGTGGGTTGCCACGGCAACACACTGTGATTCTGGCAGAATCTTTTGTGATAGCCACTATCAGGCAATTAGGCCCAAGAACCTGTTTTTTAAAACCTCCAGTTTTATTTAGTGACGTATTTGTATAGGGCTGACACAAGCAGTTTTATTTTGATTTTGACAACTTTCAGAGTCTCTGGAGAGAATGCTATGGCTTGACCTTGTGTTTCAGATCCTGGATTCAGCTGGTCTGAGCATTGTAAGGGGAAGCAGGGATCCAAGATGGGGTCTGGGGAGAGGACATCAGCTTCTGACCCTGACTCTGAACCCAGATATTGACCTCTAGAGCTGGGCGGAGGCCACGATTCCACTTCAAAGGTCCCAGCATGCTGGCCTTGACAGAGCCCAGCTTCTCTCCCACTACTTTAATCAGAAGAAGGCAGCCAAGGCCCTGGGCAGGTTTTGGCCTGCTGGACAGAGGGGAGCACCTGGGCGTCCCTAAAAACAAACAAACAAATGAATGAGCAAACAAAACCCATCAGGTCCTTCCACACCAGGAGTTGACTGGCCATGGGAGCTCCCACGCCTACCTCGGTTCTGGAGGTTCGGTGGCACGCCCTCTGTCGGCCAGGTTGCACTTGGCCATGGCAGTGACAGGGACTGCAGTGGTACAGGGAGTCAGGGGGACTGCAGCACAAACCAAACGACCGAAAACAACCTCAAAACCACTTGTCCTTCGTCAGGATAAGCACTACTTTGGGAGCCACTTTATACAGTATAATTTTACGGACTCTGATTCACTTTAACCTCAAAAGCAAAAGACTTTTGATTGTGAATTACAGCAAATATACACGTAACTAATCAGCTTACTTTAAATTGAACAGGAGCTACGCTGGCTTATGGTGAGCTATGGGGCATTAGCTCAGAATGACAGGCCAACAAACCACTCAGAAAGACCCTTCTCCCTGCTAAATAGCACTGCCAATTAGAGTAAATGAAAATAAAGTGGCTACGTTTCTGAACCCAACTTCCTATGGGAAATCAGAACAAATCACATCAGTGTGAAACAAAGGCTTAGATCACTCTTTTAAAATAAAATGTATGAGTTTTATAAGTGCCATTTGAATTTTACGTAGGCAAACAAGCTCAGAACACAGGCACCTCAAAGTCACCACCTAAGTGTTGTTAAAGCAAATTAAATAGGGCAAGTAAAAATATGATTTCACCACATTCATATCTAAAGTAACTCCAAAGTTCTTTATCAGGTTAAGTTGATGAAAATGAAGATGAAGCTAAATGTCTACAAACAAGCAGGATGTTTGTAAATAGGCTTAAAATCAGATATTCTCCTTGACAAAATTGTAAGAAACAGCAAATAAAAATGAGCTATGGAAAGACAAATGAGTATTACAGATTGTGCCAAAATTTCTTAGCCTAACATGTCATGAGGAATTAGGGTAAATCTAGTTAATACTAAACATTTCATCAGAAATCAAGTTCAAAGTCACTCCTTTTCAAATGGGACTTCCAATTGCTCTTAATTCATGTGTAACAGTTGCTGTGAATACAAGTACAGATTGAAGTATTCACAAAATAACCTTCTCACAGTAATTTGGAGTTTTTATGAGATCAAGCCACTCATTCATTTTAAACTCACATCAGCAGCCTTGTAAGCGTTGTACATGTAAATTTTATGTGTGGACAGGCTCTGAAACACGCTGCTCAGCTCTCTTAACCCCTGAACCAAACACTCACCACTTTTTTATAATTAAAAAAACTGTGAAGGAAGTTTCCACATGGGTCATAGGAGTCATTAACACTAAGTAGAGGACCTGATGCAATAGCTCAATTGGCTAATCCTCCCCCTTCAAGCACCAGGATCCCATGTGGGCTCTGGTTTGTTTCCCAGCTGTTCCACTTTCCATCCAGCTTCCCGGCTTGTGGCCTGGGAGAGCAACAGAGATGGGCTCAAGATGGCACCTTCGGGGAGCTCTTTGTGGGGGGATGTGGGCAAGGCTTTTGTGTCAGAAGTTTCAGGGAGAATCTGCATGGGGGTGTGTGAGGCAGACACTGTGGCATTTGTCCCACACAACTTTGTGCAGACCAAGATCTCAGCTGCTGGAGAGAAAATCCTGCTTCTTGTAGAGAGAGGTGTGCTCCTGTGTGGGCCAAGGGCTGGGCGCTCAGCCAGGGGAGCTGCAGGTGCGGGCTATGCAGCTTCCCAATAGGGAGTTTAAGAAGGACACACTTGGGGGAGGCTGTGTAGGTGCAGGAATCATAGGGAAGATTTGAGCAGGGCACCCCAGACTCACAGGGCACCCTAGGACTCAGCTGGGAGAACCGCCAGGGTCCAGCAGATGTGCAGGTCCTCCACTGGACTCTGCTGAAAACTCCTTGCAAGTGAGCTTCCTGTAGCCAGTGCTGCCCTCATTCCACAACAATGAGCCCTTCATTCTCATCTCATTTTCTCTCCAGGGAATCAAATCTAAGCCATTGCAGGTGTGTATGGAGTGTGGACGAGTCTGTGTCCCTTCTTAGTGTAAGAAGTGAAGCCCTGGGTGTCCTGGAATATGGACAAGGAGTTTGAGAACTGAGAGACGTTTTACATAGGCCGGGAGAGAGAACTGGAGATAAATGAGCAGTAAGCCTGAGGACACATGCGTAAGATCTCCCATGTGGGAGCCCTGGATTGAAGTCCTAGCTCCCAATAGGAACATTTCAGGGCTGAACTGCTTGCTCTGTCTTTCAAATGAAATAAATTGTTTAAAGAAAAAAAAAAATCATGAGACCAAATGAGATTCATTTACTGATTCAACAAAGATTTTTTTTTTGAGTGCTTATTTTGGGCAGAGCAGTGTTCTAGTTAATTTCGTAAGGGAACCCTGTACAAGAACCCATTCCCTCATGGAATTTACACTGTATTGGGCAGAGGATAGTACAATAAGAAAATATATGGCATAGTGTTAAGAAAAAGCAGAGACGAGGGTGAGGAGAGTACTTGCAGTTTTAAAGGGGATGTCCAGGAAAGTCTTCTTAAAAAAAAAATGCTGTTTAATCAAGTCTTGAAGGAAGCAGGGCCTGAGCCACACGCACACGGGGAAGGGGGGGGGGGGAGGAAGGGATGGCCAGCAGCTTTAAGCAGGTGCTGCGGAAAGACCACAAGGAAAAGCAAGGGTAATGGCTGCAGACAGTGCTCCAACAAGGTGGTGGGAGAGGAGGTGGGTGGTGAGCGGGGACGGGCAGCAGGGAGAAACGTGGCAGGTAGCCGCGCCATTAAACTAGCAAAGTGCTCAACTTGCAACCCAGAACACGGTCAAAACCGGATGTGAACGCGACGTTCCAAGCCCCGCCTCTGCGCGGAACACAAAATCTCCGGCCTGGAACCGGAACCCAAGGGCCGGGAGCAGAGACCGGAAGTAGCTCTCGACCCGGTCGCATTTTACTGAAGGCCGCACTTCCGCCAGCAACGGCGGGAATCATTGTGCACTCGGGCCTGTATTCCTCCGTCGAAGTGAATCCTCCTCGGATCGGAGCCATCTGAACCGTCACCATGGTGAGGAAGCGCAGGCCGCCGGCTCGAGGGCTTCCGAGTCTGTTGTGGAGTTTGTTGTATCGTTTGATGCAGGAGGAACTTGGGGTTGGGTCCGCTTAGGGCTGTGAAGGCCGCGAGCCGCCGCCGCTGATTCCTGACGGGGAGGAGGGAGCAAAACAGAGCCGGGCAGCGGAGACAGGGTCATTTGAACGGGACACGGGCAGAACCGCGACCCGACGCCGCTGTAGCGGTAGTGCCCGGGACTCGATAAGCTCTGAGTGAACTTTGACGAAGTTGGTGTGGGTTGGGAGTTTTCGGAGAAGGTGCTGCAACCTCGGGAAGACCAGGGAGTGTTTAGGCAAATACGCGGACTTGCTAAAGGGAGATGAGCGTTGGAGTTGCTGGAAGAGGTGCAGGGTTTGAGGGCGGTTCCCGGAGGGGCTTACTGACTCTCGTGCCTGGGAGGAGGTGGGGCCTAAGAATGAAGCAGAGTTCGACTCGTCTGTCCGGCATGTTTGCACGATCTCGAATGTCTGGCTGAACGAGGCGCCGGGACCCCACCACCAAGTGGAGGGCCCGTCTTTCCCCGACCCCCTGAGCGCGCTTTGTATTGGGATTCGGGATGTGGAGCGGTGTAGTATACTCGACCTCCGGCTGAAGTACCGGCTGGGGGCGGGGCCAGAGTACTTTCCCTGGGAAATGGCTTCTGAGCTGGACTGATGGATCCCAAGTTTTCCCGTCGAACGCGGGAGGAATGTTTTAACCTCCCGAGAATTCCAAGAGCCAAGGCAGTGCAGGTAGCAGGAGGGGAAAGCAGGTGGGGTAGAAGACCACCGTGGTCCCCGAGGGACTTGCGTATCCCTGTGTCCTCGTTGCTGGGGAGGTGTGGCCTTAAAGGATTTTAGCCAGAGTGGCGGAAATTGACAGAAACGAATGGATATTGCCTGTTCAGAATTGCTCAGAACAGGCACTGAATTCAGACAGGTTGTTTGCCAGCTGTGACATGGGGCAAATGAATAAACCTTTATCCAGCTTGGGGGTGGCCTTGTCTGTAAAATAAGAATGACAAAGCTCCCAGTGCTGTGGTTTATCACAGTGTCCCGCCCGTGGTGAGTACCCACTAGGTGTTAGAGGCTGAAAGACCAGGATGAGTTAGAGCTGACCCCCATGGGTCAGACTCCAGGGAAGTGGGTAATACAGATCCAGTGCCCCATGATTTGTTTCTGGAAATCTTCAAGAGCACCTGTCCTTTCACATGATGATGTTGTTGTAGTTATCCAAGCCAGGCTGTAGGTAGATGCCCTAGTGTAAATTAAGAATTGAATGTAGCAGATGACTTCAGGACAGTGATGTGTCCACGCTGACTAGGTCCTAGGTAGCAGAAGTTTCCCTCTCGTACAGGTGGTCTGGGAGACCCACTGTGGGCTGGTTTCCAGGCTCCATCCCTGTCACCTGTCACCTCAGGGCTGCTCAGCTCCTTTCTGGTAACAGGTTTGTTAATGTGTGGGGTGGTGGGGACTTGGTGCCAATCCTTTTCAGCTCTGCCTGTACCATATTTGTGATGGTATTTGGATGTTTCACAGCACTTGAGTCACACCTGCATAATGGCAGATTGCTAACTCTGGTGAGTGGATTTGATCCAGTTGAAGGTACACTTGCAACTGACCCAATATAACACAGGCAGTCATAGTGGATAAGCCAATTTTAGATGAAGGGAAAGGACCAGGTTACGGGGAAGGGATCAGGGCTGAAATCCTGGTGGCATGGGAGAATTCCCGAGAGAGTATTGAGTAGAAGGCAGAGCTGGAAATCCAGTCAGTCAGGAAAGGCCTGGTGGGTGCTTTTAGTGCGGGCCAGGGGGTGTGCAGGCCCCAGAGCTGCAGCTCACGCTCCTGGTGGCATTTTGCAGACGGTGGGCAAGAGCAGCAAGATGCTGCAACACATCGACTACAGGATGAGGTGCATCCTGCAGGACGGCCGCATCTTCATCGGCACCTTCAAGGCTTTCGACAAGCACATGAATCTGATCCTCTGCGACTGTGACGAGTTCCGCAAGATCAAGTGAGTACCATCTGAGTGGGGAAGTTGGTGGAGGGGAGGCAGGGCCTGGGTAGGTGGGTCTGGGTAGGAGTTCTGGTTGGTTCTCTGCTGCTCTCCTATAGAGGGCAGATTTCAGTGGGGACAGTGGGCCCAAAGCTAGCCCCCGCCTTAGTCGGGCAAGCCTTGCTCTCCAGAGCTTGGCAGGCGCAAGCCGTGAGAAGCGCTTTTTAGCTTTACTTCTCGACTTTGGGTGCCCCGGGTCCTGGGGTAAAGGGCTCTCATGTTCTCCCCACAGGTGTGTGAGGGGGGAGAGCTTGGTTTTCTGGCCTAAGGGCCTGTTTGTAAAGCTGTAGCCTAACGGCTCTCTGACACTGCTTTAAGAAGCCGCTGACCCTCTTGGGGTAAGTGCTCAGCTCCCCATGGGGTTGGGGCCAGTGCTTTTTGTTGGCATTCATGGAAACAATTGGAGATACTTTTGCTTTACTGTGATTTTGTGAGTTAATTGGCTAACTGCCTACACTTAAGAATTAAGAGATTAATTAAGCTGTGACAGATAACGGCGTGGTCTATTTGTCCAGCTTTATGTTGAAGACATTGAGGCTTCCAGAGGTTAGGTGACATCCATGGCCAGCCCGCTGTTTTGTTACATGCTCTGTCCATGTGACACTGTCACCAGCTGTGACTTATTCAGGCTGCTGGTGTCTTGTGGCCTGAGGTCAAGTCTGGTAGGGATGCTGGAGTATCAGCTGTTCCTTGAAGGGGGGTCAGCAGCTCAGTGCGCAGCTATGCCAAATGAATCTCTTCTTCTTCTTCTTCTTCTTTTTTTTTTAATGAAACACATGTTTGGATAGTAGAAATATACTAGAAAATATTTTTAGAAATACAGGAAAGTTTCTGAGAAAAAAAATCATTACTGAAATGGGTTTTTCTTAAAAAGGAATAACAGTGCATACTTATTTTGAAAATGAAAAAGGGTAAATATGCTTCCATGGAAAACTGGTAAACGTATTGAAATGAAATCTCTCAGTTGTTTCTTGAAATCAAGAGTATTTTGTCTTATTTTTAGGGTCTTGGCTTTGGCTTGTTTCATCCCCTGACCCCTATTCTGTTACAGTAACCTTTTTCTAGTTTGTTTATGTATTTTGTTCATTTTACTTCATGATCGTTGGCTGTTGCAGCTTGGGGGGGAGGGGCTCTGTGCTTTTGAAGAAAAGACGTGCAATAACAGTTTCCATGTGAGTGGAATTTCTTTTTCTTAATTGCTTCTGTTACTGGTCTGAAGTGAGGATCAGAATTGCGGAGACCTGTGAGGGTGAACTGGTATAAGAAAGACTGCATGTAATGCAGTGGGTGGGATGCGGCCCTTAAGGGGTCGTCGTTTAGCTGCCTCCTTACACTGGGGAGACCTTAAGGTCTAAGGGAAGGTACAGGGTGATCAAGACTGAAGATGAGGCTTCACGGCTCCTGTGCGGTTGGGCTTCAAGCTTGATAGAAAACAGCTGGAGAACTACCCATAGGCTTATGTGTTAGTTCCCAGAGAGGCTGTTGTAGGGAAAAGTTTATGTACCATTGTTTGGACATGGCATGTAATGAAGTCTTAGAGGCCCCAGGCAGGTGCACCTGAACTTCACTCATCTTCTCACCCTTGCTTTTGTGTCTCTAAACCTGTTAGGCCGAAGAACTCCAAACAAGCTGAGAGGGAAGAGAAGCGGGTCCTAGGTCTGGTGCTGCTGCGAGGAGAGAACCTGGTCTCCATGACAGTGGAGGGGCCTCCTCCCAAGGATGTAAGTTGGAGCGGGAAGCTTTGTGTGCAGGAGGCCTGCTCTGAGCTAGATTTTTTTAAAAGGATTTATTTTTATTAGACAGATCAAATTTACAAAGAGAAGGCAAGACAGAAATCTTCCATCCACTGGGTCAGTCCAGTGGCTAGAGCTGAGCCCATCTAAAGCCAGGAGCCAGGAGATTCTTTTGCGTTTCCCATATAGGTGCAGAGTCCCAAGGCTTTGGGCCCTCGTGAGCCTGATTCTGTTGGGTCTCTGTGTTAAGGATATATTACAGCTTTGTCCAATTGTAAATGCTTATGACGGATATTACCCCCTTTTTGGCTCAAAGAAATAACTTTAGTTATAGTAGAGTTGACTGTTCCATGACTCATTATGAACTTTTTAAAAAGATTTATTTTATTGCAAAGTCAGATATACAGAGAGGAGGAGAGAGAGGAAGATCTTCTGTCCGATGAATCACTCCCCAAGCAGCCGCAGCGGCTGGAGCTGAACCAATCCGAAGCCAGGAGCCAAGAGCTCTTCCGGGTCTCCCACACAGGTGCAGGGTCCCAAGGCTTTGAGCTGTCCTCTACTCCTTTCCCAGGCCACAGGCAGGGAGCTGGATGGGAAGTAGAACTAGTACCCATATGGGATCCTGGCATGTTCAAGGTGAGGACTTGAGCTGCTATGCCACCACGCCGAGCCCTCATTATACATCAGTTGTAAAATATTCCCATTGTTTGCTGGTGAGGAAACAATTATGAGGTTATTTGTTCACTGTCACTCAGATGAGAACTGAAGGAGGTGGGAATAAATTTCATGTTGCTTTGATGCCTGATCAATTATTTTGACTGCTGAGCCCTTCTTAAAGGAATTCTGGCCCTCTGAAGAATACATTTAGATGGTTGAATTGTGGCAAGTTAGGTTCAAGCCTGCTACAAGAGTGACAGACAAATAATCTTGAATGGAGGAAGTGCAGAGTTAATGCGTAGAAGTGAGTAGCTTTCCTGTCCTGACGCTTGTGTCTCTGAGGAACTGCTGCGAAAAGTGCTCTTCTAATTTCTAGACGACTGAGCGATTTACACTTAGCCTGTGTTTTTATTTTTCAGACTGGCATTGCCCGAGTACCCCTTGCTGGAGCTGCAGGGGGCCCAGGGATTGGCAGGGCAGCTGGCCGAGGAATCCCAGCTGGCGTTCCCATGCCTCAGGCTCCTGCAGGACTTGCCGGCCCAGTTCGTGGGGTTGGTGGGCCATCTCAGCAGGTGAGAAATTGGGAGAAAGTCACCAGCTTCTGTGGGCTAAAATGCAGGATCAAGGGAAGGACCCTGGTTTGGGAAGTCCAGAGTGTGTGATTTTCAGCTGTCAATAAATACTTTGCTGTGACCAGAGTCAAGTGAAAGGGAGAGTTTGCCACTATAAGCGGATGCTGTTAAAAGATATGTACAAAAGGTTTTTCAGCCAAATGTATGTGAGCAAAAATATTTCCATGACATTTGAAATATGTTCTTACCCAGTCACTTTTGGAAATGCAGGTGCCTTAAGTTGGGTATTTTTCCCCACTTTTTTTTTTTCAAGATTTATTTATTTGAAAGGTAATATTAGCCTGAAGAAGGGTAGGGTGGGAGCAGGGAGAGAGATCTTCGTATCTCTGGTTCACTCCTCAGTTGACCACAGCAGTCACGGCTAGGCCAGGGCCAAACCAGGAACTTATTCTGGTCTCCACTTGCGAGTGTCAGGGTCCCAAACTATTGAGCTGTCTTAGGGCATGTAAGCGGGGAGCTGGACCAAGTGGAGAGGCTTATGTGATGGCAGGTGGTGGCTGAACCCATTGTCCCACAGTGATGGCTCCAAGTTGGACATCCCTAAATCCAGGCCTTAGAAAATGGTTTTGGGACATTCAAGCTTGATATTTTGACTGACTTACCTGGGTTTGGATAGGAACCGGATGCTCTGAGTTCTTGCTCTGAAGCGCTTAGTGTCTGCTGTTTTCTTGCTCAAGGTGGGAAGGAAGGTGGGAAACACATGTTCTGCCTGACTGTGCTATCCCATGTCCTCTCAGGTGATGACTCCTCAAGGAAGAGGCACAGTTGCAGCTGCAGCTGCAGCTGCAACAGCCAGCATTGCAGGAGCTCCAACCCAGTACCCGCCAGGCCGTGCTGGGCCTCCCCCACCTATGGGCCGAGGGGCACCTCCTCCAGGTAAAGAGTCCATGGCTTGCCTAGTTTTTAGCTGGCGTGAGGTGGCTTAGCTGGATTCATGATGAGACACTCCCGTGGCTGAAACTAATGAGGAGCTTGTGGAATTCAGCAGGATTACTCTGAGATCCAGCCTGGTGGACTGACCGTGGAGCTGACTAAGGAGGGCTGTTGAAAGCCCCAGCTCTTTGGCTCACATGCTACTTTGCTAGGAGTGGTTGGAGTGGTCCATCTGTCTCTACTTTGTGGGTGGCTTTGTCTGTTTCTTGCTACCTTTTCACTTAAGCAATATTCTTGGGCCCTTTCTCCTGCAGGCATGATGGGCCCACCTCCTGGTATGAGGCCTCCTATGGGTCCCCCAATGGGAATTCCCCCGGGACGAGGCACTCCGATGGGCATGCCCCCTCCAGGCATGCGGCCCCCTCCGCCTGGGATGCGAGGTAAGTGTCCGCACCAGTGATTTTGGCTGCCTTCCCCAGAGTAGTGGGATGGAAAGTGGGGGAGAGATGGGATTTTGGGGCCATAAGCCCGGGGAGATGGGTTCTTAGACAGTTTTGTCCCTAGAAAGCAAAGGAAATAAGAGACAATAGTTCTTAAATTGGCCTTAGCACCCTGGGTACCTCTCAGTGTTAAAGGTAGTATCTTTAGCATGCTGGAAGTCCCCAACAAAGGTTACATAGTTGTCTTATGCCCTGAGGCTTGATAATGTGGGTTTTGCTGTAGTGTTTATTATGTCTTCCTGTTGATGAGCCTTTGTGTGAATGACAAAATGGACCCTTAAAGAGCTCAGCATTCTGACTCCCAGCTCAGTACTCTTCCCACCAAGCTCTGTAGTGCCCTCTAAGGTAACTCATGGCCCAGCTTGGTGGCCATTGCATCGCTAGATTGGATTTTCCATTTGTGTGTGTATAGGCTCGGAAATGGAGTCGGCCAGAGATTTCCCTAGTTAGTAGACCCATCATGATCCTCCTGGTCACTTGATAATTTTAGGGTGTGGGAGGCTGGGGACAGGGCTGGGGATTTGAATTGCAGATCAGGCACTGACTAAACTTCTTACTCTTACTTCAGGCCTTCTTTGATCCTTGGCCACAGAGTTATGGAAGTAGATCCACAGACGCGTGGGCCCGATTCCCCAGGGCCATGTTACCGCAGACCTGTTTGTTTGTTATGCTGTTGTTCACGGAGTCTCACCGGATTGTCTGGTTTCCCTTACAGGGCCCCCTCCCCCGGGAATGCACCCACCAAGGCCCTAGACTCATCTTGGCCTTCCTCAGCTTCCTGCTTGTTTCCTGTAAGGCTGTATATAGTCCTTTTATTTCCTTGTGGCCTATGAAACTGGTTTATAATAAACTCCTAGTAAACGCACCTGATGTATCTATTTGTTTTTAGAAATCTTTGATATATTGGGTGCTTAAGAGTCAAAAAGGGTTGCCTTGAGAAAATTCCCCAAATCTTAGCTGCTTCCCTATAAAATATTTTATTACACATTTGCATCTGATATACAGCCTCATAGAATAGAATTATAAAATTGAACTGCAATAAAACATTTGACTCATCAAAACGAGTTTGTTGAAATAAATACTCATGATTGTTGGTGAGGAGTATGGGTTGATTTGTTCATTTGGAAAGGCATTCATTCATCAGTATGTCCTGTTACATTTTTTGTCTAGTAAAATATGAAGCAAATCCTGTGTGGAGAATGACAGTTTTGGTACAACTTTATCCTGGGGTCAGGCATGCACATTCCCTAATGCAACTTTTAGGTTGTGGGATCTCCAGAATTTTCTCCCATCTCAAGCTTTTGTTTAGTTGATAAGTAGTAATCACACCTATATTTCCTACATCAACTTCAAATGTATAGAAAAGAAGTTGAAACGCAAAGATGTTAATGAAAAGACTGAAGGTGTACTACTGGCAATTTAAGGGTGATTCAATAGGGAACCAATGGAATATTTCATATTGTAGTGGAAGACTGAAAATGTTTTTAAGATTAGGAACACGAGGATTCTGGGCTTTACAGGGATGTTGCTGTCAACGTTACCTTGAAACTTCTGTTAGCATTAAGGACAAAGAAAGAAAAGGGATTTAAATTGGAAAGGAAGAGATAAAACTGCAAGTGGTTATTTTAGAAGCTCCCAGGGAGTGCTGCTCATGCCATTGGATTTGTTCAGCAGAGTTATAAGATGGAAGAGCACACAAAATCCGCAAAGAAGATTGCTGTTGGGGTAAACAAGATGCCAGAGAATATCTACATATCAAAAACCCAAAGTTCAAAACCCAAGGATTCCAAAATCCAGGAATCAAGCCGAGATTAAAGGATGTATGCTTAAAATTCCCGTAAGAAAACCTGAGTAGGTGTTCGTGGGTTGGAAGGTACAGGATTAAGACAGCAGTAGTTGTACAGATCCAGTATAGTTGATGTAAATTTGGTCTGACCTAGGCTGATCCTCAAGTTACTAACTACCCAGGACCAGATCCCAAATAGCCCAGTCTGAAAAGCATGATCTGGAACTTCACACTTCTGCTTTTAGAACTTAATACAAAAGTGGAGTGATCGCAACTGAAAGATAGATCTATAGACCAGAGGAAGGAATCAAGTTACAGAGTAAGTTCCTTGCACATGTGACCAGTCAACAACATGAAAAGTCGGTAAGATCTTGCCTCTTCTAGGGTGTTATAAAGGGACAAGAGGAAAGCCATGTGCAAAAGGACTGAGTTGGTTTCTGCTTTTGAGTCATTAACTCAAAGTGGAGTAGTAGTCTAAGCAAAATCTCAGGGTGTTAAAAGAAAACATGGTGAATCTGATTTGATGATGTATTCTGACACTGAAAGCACAACAGTGAATGGGAAATGAGGTAAATATGGCTTTAAAATGTACACTGGGGCCTAGTGTGGTAGCCTAGTGGCTAAAATCCTCCCTTCATACACACTGGGATCCCATATGGGTGCCAATTCTAATCCTGGCAGCCCCACTCCCATCCAGCTCCCTGCTTGTGGCCTGGGAAAGCAGTCGAGGACATCCCAAAGCCTTGGGATCTGGCTGCTCCAGGAGTGAATCAGTGGATGGAAGATCTTCCTCTATCTCCTCCTTTCTATATATCTGACTTTCCAATAAAAATAGCATTCTGTGTCCTTACGATTGCATGGCTGGCTGAGCCATGGCTAACAACAACTGCCCATCTTTTTAAGATTTTTTTATTTTTATTGGAAAGGAAGATTTAGAGAGAAAAATCTTCCATTTACTAGTTCACTCAAGCGGCCACAATCGCTGGAGCTGAGCTGATCAGGAGCCAGGAGCTTCCAGATCTACTGGATGCAGGGTCCCAAGGCTTTGGGCCATTCTCTACTGCTTTTCCAGGCCACAAGCAGGGAGCTGGATGGGAAGTGGAGCAGCTGGGACATAAACTGGTTCCCATATGGGATCCCAGCTCATGCGAGGTGAGGACTTAGCCACTGAGCCATTGCACTGGGGTATTTAACAGGTTTACCTTTATTGGAAAAGCAGATTAGATTTACGGAGAGGAGGAGAAACAGAGAAAGATATTCCATTCTCTAGCTCACCCCAAATGGTTGCAATGACCAGAGCTGGGCTGATCAGGAGTTTCTTTTGGATCTCCCACGTGTATGCAGGGTTCCAAAGCTTTGGGCTATCCTCCACTGATTTCCCAGACCATAAGCAGAGAGCTGGAAGGGAAGTGGGGCATCTGTGATGGAGAATTGTCACCTATATGGGATCCTGATGCCTGCAAGGTGAAAATTTAGCAATTAAGCTGTTGTGTTGGACCCAAGATGTATTTTTATTGGAAAGGCAGATTTACAGAGGAGAGAGAGCTTCAGTCTGCTGGTTCTCTTCCCCAAATGGCTGCAATGGCTGGAACTGAAACAATTGGAAATCAGGAGCAGGAGCTTTTTCCTGGTCTCTCACATGGGTACAGGGTAGCAAGGCATTAGGCTATCCTTCACTGCTTTCTCCGTCCATGAGCAGGGAGCTGGATGGGAAGTGGAATATGTGGGACATAAACTGATGCCCATATGGGATGTTGATGCTTGCAGGTGGAGGATTAACCAAATGAGCCACTGTACTAGCTCCAGTTGCCCAGCTCTTCAGGGAGGGTGGTACTACCTGTCACCCACCCAGGCAGATGCAAAATGCAGAATTGGAAGGATTCTATTGAGTATTACTTTCCCATTATTTAAAGTTAAGAAATCTCAGTTACTCTAAGGCACTATCTACCTCTGAAGTTTAATATCAAGACTATATTGAAAACTTGCACAACAGCAACAAAAATAAGCTAATTTATAGTCAGTGTTTGGTGCAGAGATTAAGACACTGCTTGGGATCCCCATGTCCCACATTGGAGGCCTGGGGTGGAGTCCTGGCCCCACTCCTGATGGCAGCTTCCTGCTAGTGTGTAGCCTGGGGAGGTGGTAGGTGATGGCTCGAGTGCTTGAGTCCCTGCCACTGATATTGGAGATCCAAGTTATTGGTTCCTGTCTCCATCTGTGTCCTCAGCAGTTTCCCTGAGTTCTGTGAGCCATCTCCTCTGTTCGAGTTTTCACAGTAACCCTAGTTCATGTCGGTACATCTCTGTAGTGGTGAAGACTAAATTATAGGCCTCAGGTTTCATGCTAGCTTTAAATCTAAGTCCTGCTTTGTTAGTTCCATAGGCATGTTATCTCACAGTTTATGTATGCTTTTATTTTTATTCATTCATGTATTTTTAAAAAAGATTTACTGTTTCAGAAGTAGAGCAACAGAGAACCATCTGCTGGTCCTCAACTGGCTGCAATAGCTACAACAGGGTCAGGCTGAAGCCAGGAGCCAGGAACTCCATCTGGGGCTTAAGTATTTGGGCCATCCTCCGCTGCCTTCCATGTGCATTAGCAGGAAGCTGGGTCAGAATGGTCAGAGTAGTTGGAACTCAAACCAGCACTCTGATACAGGGTGGGTGGCTTCCCCAAGTGGTGGTGAAACCCGCTGTGCCATGACTTATTTTTTAAAAACATCCACAGATGGGGCTGGCATTGTGGGACAGTAGGTTGGGCCTCTGCTTGTGATGCTGGCATCCCATATGGATTCCAGGTTGAGTCTTGGTTTCTCTACTTCTGACCCAGTTTCCTGCTGATGCTCCTGGGAAAGCAGTGGAAGATGGCCCTGTGGACCCACACAGGAGACAAGAGGGAAGCTCCATTGACGTGGCCAACTGTAGTCGTCTGAGAAGTGAAACAATGGATGGAAATTCTGTCTCCTCCTTTCCTTGTAATTCTTTCAAATGAACAATAAGAAAATCCTAAAAAAAAAAAAAAAATCCACAGAGGGTAGGAAGAAAATGGTGAGAGGCTCAATACCCCGCGTGTTGAACACTCGCCTTTTGTCTGCTGTGGCTTGACTGTGGATTGTTCCTTGCCACTTCCATGTTGACACTTGGTATGTCACAGGGCTGTGTGGACAGGTGGTGGGTATTTCAGGGTCTTAGGAGGCCCTTGAAGGGGATTTGTGCCTTGCCCAGGGTAGTGGGTTGTTGTCTCATCATCTCATGGGCCTGCCTGTTTTCACTAAAGCAGCTCAAGGCCTGCCCTGGTGCCATGCTCTTGCACCCTCCAAGAGCTTCTAGCAACTCCCAGCAAGATGCCAGCCTCTGTTCTCTTACAGCAACAGAAAATGGAGTAAAGCAATCTCCTTGCTGGGTTTTGTAATCTCATTTTATTCTATTTCTTTGAATAACAAAAATATTCCCCAAATGTTCACCAACACCATGGTGATATTAGTATCTCATTAAATCTTTACTTAACTCATCCTCTGTAGTGGGACATTTACCTTCGTTATTTCCCTAACATAATATGAGGAACATATTTTTGCATGAAGATTATTCTATATTTAATTAAGATGGAATGTCTGAGTCAAAGAATATAAGCATTTCAATGAGCAAAAAGTTAATGAATTATCCTGAAGGCTTGAGTCAATTACCCCATTATCCCCTGTCATTTGTAGCTATCCTTGCCCCAGCTTGCTACTCAGAACTGATGACTGTCATTAAGGAGAAATACAGTTTTCTGGTGTGACAGCTGAAAAATGGCACCTCATTGTCTTGCCATTGTGTTCTTTCTATTTTAAAGGAGGGAATTGTTTTTATTTTTGAGCTTTCTATTCCCTCTCCTGAGTGATGTCGCTACACACAGCTTGGATCGGCCGTTTCCAACGCTGCTGCCTGGGACTCCGCAGTGACTACCGGTGGGTGTAGCAAAACGTAGCCATTCCTCCTAGCTAGAGAATTCACATCCTCTCTGATTTCTCATGACTTCAAACCAGACACTAATGAGTGCTTTGTGCGGAAATATTGTTCCTTTTGCATTTTCTAAGCTGTTAGGAGCTATATTCTTGGTGTAAAAGCAGGAGCTGCAAAGAAACTGTCACTCACAGAAGGCAGGTGCATGAATAAAATACCTCTGGAATACCGTATGTAAATAATCAGGCAATTTGTTTTGCTGGCGGGGAAGGGACCCTCATGAGGAGTCCAGGAATGGAAGGGAGGGTTTTCATTGAATCTCATTTTAAACCTTTTCAATATTGAACTATGGAACTATATTGCCGTGTCTGAAAAATTGAGTACAGTTAAAATTTAAAATGGTGAAATGAGGAATGTGCTTTATAAAAACTGAGTCCACCAGGGGGCAGCATTGCTCTGTGAGCTGGAAAGGGACAGAGTATGTGCAAGTGCCGGGTTTGGGAGTCCGTTTAACTACACTTGATTTAAGAGCAGGGAAGAGCCAGGGCGTGTCCCTTGTTAGTTGCATGGCTAGATCTTCACACGTGTACAAATTCATAAAAGGGCAGTCACTGAGAAAGAGGAGGATTTTATTTAAAATGTTAGTTGTTCTGCCAAATGGGCCTCCAGTTGTGTTATTGCATACCCGTTAACAGCCATGCACATAGGTGCCTGTCCATCACAGCCGAGCTACATTGTTCCAGCTTATTAAATTTGATAACTGACTCAGTTGATAAGTGTTCTATCACCTCTTGAGATGTCCATATCACATACTGGAGTCCCTGGGTTTATGTCCCAGCTCTGCTTCTTTTTTTTTTTTTTTTTTTAAGATTTTGTTTTTATTGGAAAGTCAAATATACAGAGAAGAGGAGAGACAGAAAGGAAGATCTTCAGTCCAATGATCCACTCCCCACATGATTGCAACGGCGGTGGCTGCGCCAATCCGAAGCCAGCAGCCAGGAACTTCCTCCAGGTCTCCCACACGGGTGCAGGATCCCAAGGCTTTGGGCCATCCTCAACTGCTTTCCCAGGCCACAAGCAGGGAGCTAAATGAGAAGTGGAGCTGCCGGGATTAGAACTGGCACCTCTATGGGATCCCGGGTGCATGCAAGGTGAAAACTTTAGCCGTTGGGCCACCATGCCGGGCCCCAGCTCCACTTCTGATTCTAACTTCTTGCTAACACGTTCTGGAAGGGAGCCGTGATGACTCAAGTACTTGGGTCCTTGTCACCTACTTGGAACACCTGGATTGAGTTCCTGACTCCTTTGGTCTGATCCAGTCCTGGTTGTTGCAGAAATTTAGTGAGTAAACCAGGGGATGGCAGACCTCTGTCTCTCATTGTATCTGTGCCTTTCAAGTATAAACAAACAAACAAACAGACAATGTTTAAAAATACCCTGTTGAAGTTGTGTATGGTTAATGGCAAGGGAAGCTAATAGTGTCTTTATATATTAGTCTGTTTATTTTTCTACCTGTTGTACTAGACTGTCTACTGGAACAGAGGCAAGGAGTGTGTCCAGCTCTGTCGGCCCTGCCTGGACACACAAACACAATGATGAATCACTTGGCGACCAATAGCTTCTAGGCTCTCATCACTTCCAGATGGAAAGAGAATGTTCTACGAGGTTCTCCCACCCATGTTCAGTTCAGGTGTCAGACCTGGGGACCTTACACCCATGTCAGCTGGAATGAGGCCTTTCAAGGGAAGGTGGGACAGTTGCTCCAGCAGGTCCAGGTGAGCCCAAGAGCAAAGAGGAGTGACGCCCTCTTTATTGTACCTTAAGGGTGGGGCTGTGGTGAGGGTCCCACAAGAGCACCTAGGCTCGATGGAACATCCCATAGGCCTTCCCATGGGCTAGGCTAGAAATTGGGCAAGAAAGGAAGGGAAGGGATGGTGCTTGAAAACTGTCAAAAAATTTTAAGAAATGATATCAAAAGGGCTGATGCTGCAATGTAGCAGATTAAACTACCACCTATGATGTCTAGCTTCCTGCTATTGCACCTGGGAAAGCAGTGGAAGATGGTGTCAAGTACTTGGACCCTCATGTCAGAGACCTGGATGGAGTTCCGGGCTCTTGGCTTTGGCCTGGCCCAACCTTGTAAGTTGTGGCAATGGCCAGGATTGGGCCAGGCCAAAGCCAGGAGCTTCTTCAGTTCTCCCAGGTGGAAACCGGGGCCCAAGGCTTTGGGCCATCCTCTACTGCTTTCCCTGGCACATTGCAGAAAGCTGGATCCAAAGCAGAGCAGCTGGGACTTCAGCATCCATACACGATGCTGGCATCACAGTTGGCAGCTTTACCTGATATGCCACAGTGACAGCCCTGAAGTCAAACTTACTTCAGGATGATGGAATCTCCTTGAAGTTTAAATGAAAACATATCGGTGGGGCCCGGCATGATAGCGGAGCAGTTAAGGTCCTTGCCCTGAACACCTGAGATCCCAGTTCTAATCCCGGCAGCCCCACTTCCCATCCAGCTCCCTGCCTGTGGCCTGGAAAAGCAGTCAAGGACAGCCTAAGACTTTGGGACCCTGCACCCACGTGGGAGACCCGGAAGAAACTCCTTGCTCCCTGCTTCCGATTGGCTCAGTCCCAACTGTTGCAGCCTCTTGGGGAGTGAACCATCGGACGGAAGATCTTCCTCTCTGTCTCTCCTCTCTGTATATCCGTCTTTCTAATTAAAATAAATAAATCTTTTAAAAAACCCATGTCTGTGGTTAATAAATATCTGACATCATTATTATTGATCTTGAGCCTTTCAATTCTAATTTAGTTAAGAGAGCTTGTTCTTTTACAGTGTTTTGTGATGTGTATTTTCTTAGGAGAAGGTAATACACTTTATTTGTCTCTGTTTTTCTCCCTTCTAGACCACACACAGGGCCATTTCCAGAATATCTCGTACCGAGCCATGCAAGGGGCTGGTGGTCCACGTGTCAGGGAATGTTAGCTGACATCGGAGACTGTGTCTCTGGGATGATTGGTGAAGCTAACTTCTGTGACCAAGCAGGTCCGCTCCTGGGTGTGTACATGACAGGCACACCTGCTTACAAAAAGAGCTGCAAGAACATTCCTGACAGCTCTATTCATAGCAGCCTCAAATTGGAAGCTATCTAAATCTCCATCTGTAGTAAAATGGAAAAACGGTCATGTTTTTACACAACAGATTCTGATACACAGAGGAATATGGAAGAGCTACAGTAATGCAGAGCCATCTAGGAGACATCTAAATGCTTCCAAGGGACAGCAATGACCGTGCAAGGGAGCATCCAGCTGCTGGTGTTCTGAGTTTGACCTGGGTGGGCTGGGTTGGTGACCAAGCTCAGGGAGCCACATACTTCCAGTAGGTACACACTTCTGCCTGTATGCACAACTCCTATCAACACGTAAACAAAACAAAGCCAAACGCCTCCTGAGGGAGAGTCTCCAGGAAGTTCACATGAGGAGGAGACTCTGTTTTCCCTTTTCTTCGTGTACTCGCCTTATTTACTACAATTCAGCCAGCCACCAAGTCTGTGTTTACTGAAAGCTACTGTGCAGTAGGCCCTGCTCCAGTCTGCTGAATACCCAAGAGTGAGCAACATAGACAAACTTCCTTTCCCTGGTGAACTCACATTCTTGGAGGGGAAGTCAGATGAAGGATAAACAATGTCAGATGACATTCATTTTTGTGGAGAACAAGAGGATCCAGGAGAAGCCGTTGGGACGTGCTGTGACCGCAAGTCTACATACTTAGGGTGGTCGGGAGAGGCCCCTGCGGATCAAGAGCAATTTGAGCAGAACCCAGCAGGATGTAAGGGAGCCAGCCAGGCAGGTGTGGTTGGGAATTGAAGCCAGCACCCTAGACAATGACGACAGAGGCTTGGGGTGGGATCACCCTTTGTTTTTCAGAACATCAGAAGGTCATAGGGTTCGGTGCCCATCAGAGTGGGCTGGCAATGTTGTTTACCAGGTGGTGCCAATCAAAGGTTTGCCAGTGGAGGGTGCTAAAGAGACGTAGCTGGGAGAGACTGAGACTGGTTCCGCTATGTTCTCCCTGTAGGCTGCCTCACAAGATTGCTTTTGTAGTGCAGAGTGGCCAACAGCACCCATGAGCTCCCTGTGGCACCCTTACCAGGTGGTTTCATTGCAGGGAAATCTGGCTTGCTGTATGGTTTAACTTGATATCCTGCAGGGTGGGTTTCCAGCCAGCCCCCACCCCTGGCTCTCTGGCACCTGTTGGGCTTACACTCGTGCTGGCAACCTGGGTAGGGTGGCGTGTGCTTCCTTAGCCCCTTGTCTCCATCCCAGGGGAAGCAGGCACTCCTCCAAGCTGCACTTCCTCCATTTCGTGGAGTCCTGGTTATTTTTCACTAGCGTACCCACCGTGATTCAGAAGTGACTGTGTGTTTATTAGAACACACTTGGGGTAATACAGCTACCCTGGCTGGGAAGAAGCAAAAAAGACAGTGATGGGAGATGGAGCCAGAATAGCCGGTGAAGGACATTTGTTCTCTGAATGTGGTGAGCTGCCCGCACTGGGGGCACCTGAGCCCAGGAGCAACACGGCTTAGGTCTCGGAAGGGCTAGGGATGCCTGCATCCCATATCAGCATGCCTGCTGAGTGACAGTCCTGGCTCCCTGCTAATGCACACCTGGGGTGGGTACCTCCAATGACTGGGTCCCTGCCACCCACGTGAGAGACCTAGATGAAATTCCTGGCTCCTGGCTTTTGACCCAGCCTACTCCTGGCTGTTGCAGGCATTTTGGGAGTGAATGGGTAGATGGAATCTCTTTTTCTCTGCCTTTTAAATAAAATAGCAAAACAAAACAAATTCAACATTCCTGGGTATATGCTAAAACTTGCTGGAAACCCCAGGTCACTGGACCCCGCCCCCAGGCACCACACATTCTTCTTCTTTTTTTTAAAGATTTATTTTATTTTTATTACAAAGTCAGATATACAGAGGAGAGACAGAGAGAAAGATCTTCCATCCGATGATTCACTCCCCAAGTGACTGCAATGGTCGGTGCTGAGCTGATCCAAAGCCAGGAACCAGGATCTTCCTCCAGGTCTCCCACACGGGTGCAGGGTCCCAAAGCTTTGGGCTGTCTTAGACTGCTTTCCCAGGCCACAAACAGGGAGCTGGATGGGAAGTGGAGCTGCCGGGATTAGAACCGGCACCCATATGGGATCCTGGCATGTTCAAGGAGAGGACTTTAACCACTAGGCCAACACCGCGGGGCTCCACATTCTGCTTCTAACTGCAGTGGATACGGGACAGAAGTCCTTTCCATGTAGGTTTCCTGTCTCAGAGTGTGTCCCCCCTCCCAACCCCCCCAAACTTGCCTTCTCTGGCCTGTGGATGGACACTCTCTCTGTGTCTTTCCTTCTCTGTAACTCTGCCTTTCAAATAAATAGACAAATCTCTTTTAACATGGAGCAGGGTGGAGTTGCCTATAGTGTTGAAAGACCACTGGATTCTGGGTGTCTTTTGTTAGAATGACAGCTTTCACAGGTGGATTGGATGAGATGAGGGAGAAAAGCAGGAATGCAGAGTGAACCGGGGCTGGCATGGCGGCCATGGAGGTGGGGAATGGAGGACGGGTGCAGGTGTGCACCGCTGCACAGCACCTGCTGTCCACAGCAGTGTTTTTCTGGGAAAAGTAAACATTCCTCAGTTTGTCGTAAGCCTGTAGTTAGTTCCCAAAGTTCTGGTAAAGTGGCATCTCGGTCACTTTCATCACTGTTCTGGCAGCTTTAAGGGCACCCGGGGGGTTGGGCCTGGTGTGATGGCCTAATGGTTAAATCCTGGCCTTATAAGCGCCAGGATCCCATATGGGCACTGGGATCCTATATGGGCACCAGTTCGTGTCCCAGTGATGACACTCAGGGCAGGAGGACCACCATGTGTCTCTTATCCGTGTGCGGCTGGCTGGCTGTGCCTGGTTGATGTGTGGGCACCCTCCTGATAGAAGCCTTGATTTCCTATGTTCCTAGTATCCCCTCTAACTTTGTACATTGGCTCCTTGACTCTGGGAGCTGTGTTTGATGAAAGGAGTGAGTGGAGTTCCATTTATTAATATTTATTAATATTCTCCTTTATGGGTACAGGGTCTCAAGGCTTTGGGCTATCTTCTACTGCTTTCCCAGGCCACAGGCAGGGAGCTAGATGGGAAGTGGAGCAGCTGGAATGTGAATCAGTGCCCATATGGGATCCCAGTGCTTGCAAGGGCCATTAAAGATTTATTTATTTATTTATTTATTTATTTGAAAGTCAAAATTATGGAGAGACAATAAGATCTTCCATTTGCTGGTTTGCTCTCCAAATGGCTGCAGCACCAGAGCTGGGCCATAAGGGTTCCTGGGAGAGCCTCAGGCTGGATGCCCATCTTCTCTGGTGGAGGCTCCCCTCTCCAGACCTTGGTGCAGCTACCTGCTCATGGGCAGTGAGCACAGTGCTGGGAGTGCGTCTCCACCAGGCAGGCTCGGGGCACATACCAGCTGCACTGTTCCAGTGCTGTGCAATGTTTGCTGGTGGCTGAGCCTCTCTGTGCCTTAGTGCCCTCCTTTGGAAAGAGGAGAGCATAACAGCACCTATGTAACTGAGCTGTTATAAAGACTGAACAATCGTACACACAGAGCCCTTGGGATAGTTCCTGGCCTGCAGCAAGCACACTAGGGGTTAGATCATAATCATTGCCTTTATTGTTACAATGACATTGCAAACATCACTTCCTCAGATCCCTAATCCAGCCGAGGGCTACCCTAACTCCACAAAAGAGGTAGCCCTCACCATTATTTTTTCTTTTAGGCAATTCCAACTCACTTTGATATAGGGTTTGTTCAAGAATTCCTGTACTCTTGTTCCTCATTTTACTCTTTATACCTTTTTGAATGTTGGGACTGACCACCCATCTCCACTAGCTGGCATGGGTGTGGTGAGCTGACCACACCACTGTGCTGTTCTTGGTGCTGGAGCAGAACGCAGGCAATGAGGACCTGGGGAGAAACCTGCTCCTCCTGCCTACCCCTCCCCTCCTTGCCAAGTCTATTGATTCTCAGGCCACTCCTTAATCAACATCCTGCTCCCTCAACTCCATCCCTGAACCAGCATCCGGCAAACGCAACCTGGGAGTGGTGGGCTGGAGCAAGCCAGGAAGTTGGCCTTCTCTGGAAGAACAAGGTATCTGCAGCCACACGGTGAGGCCTCTCTTGGTGGACACATGGGGTGTCTTTGCCTGAAGAAGTGTCCCTTTCCCTGGGAGTGTGGAAGGTGTCCTCCTGTTCTGGACCAGGTGCTCAGGGGGGCTCCTGGCCCTTAGAGCAATTGTGTGCAAGGAGACTGAACATGCAGCATGTGGGGAGAGGGCCCAGAGGAATGGGATGAGAGTGTGAGTTCTCAGAGCATGACAGAGCTGAGAAGGCCTAGGAACCAGCTCATCCCTCAAGATCCCCTGTGCAGCCTCCTCACAGGAGACACTGGGGCCTGAGAGGTCAGTAGTCAGGACCGGAAGGTCAGTCTGGACTGAGGACTTAGTCTGGTTTGAGATGAGGACTCTGTCTAGTATTACGACTGTATGGGGGCTGAATCAGGATTCCATGGGGAGTAAGAGCTTGGTTTAAGACCAGAGTCAAGTCGGGAGCCAGCTGCGATGGGGGCCAAAAAGAGGCTAGGGTTAGGACTCATGGTAGCATCACATCCATGTCCCAGTCAAGCTTGGAGGGTTCTATTTGGCGTCACAAGCAAGAACCTTATCTTTTCAGTTTGGGATCTGCTCAGAGCTTGACCTTGGCCCAACTTTGGGCTTGATCCTGGGGTAGGGTGCAGTGTGGGGTTGGCATTCAATTCTGGAGCGGATGCTTTAATCAACATATTGTTCTATAGTGGGATTGGCCAAAGACGAGTCAAGTTTTAGTGTGATACATTTGGAGTCACTGGTGTGTGCCCTGTCCATGCAGCAGGAATCTCAGGGCCTGCCAAGCCTGATGTTGGCACTAATTAGTCCCGGACAGCTAACGTCTGTTTTATCTAAAGGCTTGGGGGTGCCCTCTAGTGAGGGATTTTCCAGATCCTTAACCCAGCTCAGGGTCCTCAGCCTCCTCCCGCCAGGTGCAGATGGTGTCTAAGGGACTAAAAGGGACCCAATGGAAGCACATGACCTGGGCCTTGGCCACACCCTGCTGCTGGCATCCTTCTGGGTCACCTGTGACCTGCCAACCCAAAGCTTTCCTTGACCTTGAACTACCTGTTCTGCATTTGTCAAGGTGGTGCCCTCCAAATGACAGCTAATCCTGACCTAGTTTCCAAAACCAAGTGCCCATTCACCTTGCCCCTTGAGGCCTCTGAGCTGTCTTCTCTCAGTTCCCTCACCTGCTCCACACCCTGCTAGAGTTCTCCCATGGGCTGTTTCAGCAGATGCTGTAGGGCCAGTTGGAAGCGCTGTCTTGGTGCTGCTGAGAGGCTCCAAGGGCAAGCGAGTTGAACTGGAAGCAGAGTTCCCTGGCAGGTGGCTCTCATCACGTTTACCTGCTTCCTTCTCCCTGACACATACACACACAGCCTGGGAGTCCCTTCTGCACTGGAGCTGTCCACGCCCTTGACAGAGGCTGCCCTGAGTTTGTATGGTTGCTCGAATTCTCCCACTGCCTATTCCTTTCTGCCATCCAGGCCTCAATCATTCCTCAACATTCCATGCCCTAAACTCCACCTCAAAACCAGCTTCCCCCAGGGTGGGGACAGGACCTGCAAGAGTAGGGCAGTTGCATCTGGCGACCCACAGGGGCTGCCAGGTGGGGGACTCCTTGCTAGATGGAATCTCCCCTTTTGCTCAGAGTGATATGTGACTTCCTGTTGATGTCAGCTCTCTCCTCACTTGCCCCATGCCTCGTTCTGACCAAAACTGCAGGAAACGACTGTTATGTCTGTCTAATTGCTTCCTGATCAGAATTAGCACCAACAACCTAGGTTTGGAAAGGGGCTGTCCTGGGGCCGGGCAGCCCTGACCCGTTAGGTGCCTCTACTCATCCAGTTCCCTGAATCCCATCTCAATGTTGTGCATGGGAGCAACGGTGGCCGCGGCTCTTGTGTTTCCCGACCTGCGCTGAGCCAAAACCCACTGCATAATTGATTTTCACTCGGATTTGTATCCAGGCGGTGTCTCTCTGCAGATGAGCCTGTGCTGTTGTTCTGCAGAGTGCTTAACTGCCATGATGGCTTTGAAGTCCTGTGCCACTCCAGAAGGACTGCAGACAGGAGCTCCTCAGACAGCACAGTCAGCCTCAGGGCCTGCTGATGTCCACACTGGCTCTCGGCCTGGGGCCGGGGAATGTTTCAGGTCAATGCACATGAGCTGTACAGCACAGGTGAGCCACTGGGAATGTCCTGCCCAGGCACCGCTGCACTTCATTCCAAGATCAGAATCAAACACTGGATGTCACTGGGCTGGGGGCTCCTGGGTGGCCACAGCCAGACCAGATTCAAGGCTGCAGATTTTATGGGGAGGAGATGCTCTGAGAAGGCCTCTCCCTTATCTTCTCCAGCCACAACGAGCAGCGTCAGACTCTCAGATCCTGAGCTAGTGTCTCCATAGAGGGAAGTCTCTAATGGCAAGAACTGGATTGCTTTTCAGGCACCTGTTTCGGTACAAACTCTCACACATCTAGGTTTTCTATCGGGCCTGAGGCAGGATTCTTGGGCCTGCATGTGACCAGGGCATTCAGAGAGCTGGGAGAAAAGCAGGGTGAATCCAAGTGTAGGCCAAGATGGACCAGCAGGGCCAGCTTCCAGATAACAGCATGATGAGAAGATGAAGGTGGTAAAGGTTCTTCCATCACCCATCTTGTCTCTAATACCTCGTTTTACAGAAAGGGAAACTGAGGTCCATGAAGCAAAAAGACTCGCCTGAGTTTACAAAGTAGGACAGAGGTTGAAGCGGGGCTGACCTGGCCCTCCTGGCTTCCCCCCAGGAGGGACACAGAGAGGTAGACAGGAGGGAAACTGGCGGCCACACCCGTCCCTCTCAGATGCTGGAGGATCCCTCACTTGGCTGTGGCCACGTGGATAACCACAAAGCCCTTGACATCCGGGAAGTGGGAGCTGACGAGGTCCACTTGCAGCTGTCTTGGGCCACTCTTGGAAGGGGTGATGCTGAACTGGACTGAGGCCTTCTCTTGGGGTTCCAGG
Organism: Ochotona curzoniae; assembly: GCF_017591425.1. Classification (NCBI taxonomy): domain Eukaryota; kingdom Metazoa; phylum Chordata; class Mammalia; order Lagomorpha; family Ochotonidae; genus Ochotona; species Ochotona curzoniae. Next base: position 17,662,214 of record NW_024465894.1, on the reverse strand, counting down.
CTGGGCACGCTGGAAGAAGATGGGAGGGAGGCAGGCAGGCAGTCACTCTTCTCTCCTGTCTGAGGTGAGCCTGCACTTTAGGCTCTTTGGAGCCCTCACAGTCAAGTTCACCTTGTGGCCTGACATCCAACCTCAGCCACACGTTTCTGGCTTCCTCCTGTATCGTTCATATCCTTCCCACCTGCCCAACTTGTGTCCCTTCTCGTGTCCCAAGCACACCTTACACACCCTCTGCGCTTTGTCTGCACTGTTTCTCACACCCACAATGTCCTGCCCATTCCAGACCCATCCAACGCCCAGCTCAAGTTTCTCTTCCCTGACTGCACTAGCCATGGAGGCCTCTGTCCCGGAAGACTTCCTTATCCTCTTGAGACTTACACAAGCTCCTCATTGGGTCATGTCATGCTCAGCTCCATCCAGCCTTGCCCCCCCATCCCCGGGGACTTATCCCTGGCCCCATCCTACTTTTACTTGAGAAAAGCCTAGGAACTTCTGGATCCTGGGACTCTGTCCTTCTCTTCGTACAAACCACACTGTCCTCAGGAGCCAGCAATTTTCCTCTGTGGGGTCTTCTCAAAGCAGAACATATTCATCCTAGAGTTTCTCAATTCTGGGTGTGGACATGTAGCTTAGCAGGCAGGTCAGTATGATTAAGGACAGACGAAGAATGAGTGAAAGAACGGAAAAGTGAAGAGTGAATTGCTGACAATGAGGCAGTGACTAAATAAGCCTGTGAGTTAATGCAACAGGTTTGAGTAAGTGACTACACAAAGGAATAAATAAGTGAATGGCTGAAAAATGAATGACGGTGGGAGCAAATGAAAGGATAGATAAATAAACACAATCAAGACTGGGTCAAGCAGATGAGGGAAGAAGGAAAAGTTGAGTAAAATGAATAAAAGAATGGATGAATGGATGAGTGAAAGAGGGCAAACGAGTGAAGTGAGGGCAGTGAGTGAAGAAGGAAGTAGATAAATGAGTGCTGAGATGAGCGAATGAGCAGGTGGATGAGTGTGTGTGGGTACATTAATGGCTATGGGAATGAACAGGTGAATGGAGGCTGATGGGTGTAGGCAAAGGGCTTGTTTCTGGGGTCCAGAACTTCTGATGCACCACCCTGTCATCCTGGAAGTCCCTCCCTGGCCACCTAACAGGGAAGGCAGCTCCTCCCTGCCCCACCCCCAGGGAAGGTAGCCCCTATCCTTGGCCATCACTTACTCGATGCTGAGTTGTCCTCGGAGAAGACCACTCCCCTCCACCATGAGCACACAGTCCTTCACTGTCTCCCACAGGGGATTCACCACCATCACCTCCACTGTAACTGCCACTCCCACCATGGCAGGACCAAGCACCTGGAGGAACCACACCTATGAGCCATCCCACGTCCCCAGCCATCCAGGAATTCCCTGGTCCTGGCTGAGTCAGGGGATGGGAAGTTGGCTATCACACTCACCTGCATGCCCACATCACTCTTGCTTCCCCTTGGGAGTGGAAGCTGGCACCAACAGCTGTTGGTGATACCCTCCCCCAAGGTCTAGAGGGGCCCACAGAGAACAGGGCCATGGACTACAGTGACCTTGATGGTGATGAAGTCCTCCAGGGTAACATCTTTCTCCACCAGGAGCTTTTCTCCTTTGGTGACAAGGCACATGGCAGCCAACAGGATCTTCTTGTCTTCTGTCAGGTCCTCTTTGTACTGGGAGTAAGTGATCACGATGGCGATCTTCTTCTCTGGAAGGGAAAGCAGAGGTGGGAGTTAGGGAGTGCAGGGCCTTCCTCCACAGTACCTGGAAAGGGAAAGAGGACACCCACCCCATAGCTGCATTTGCTCTTGGTCCTGGCAGCCATCCTAAGCCAGGCATTATTACTCCACAAGTCACAAATGAAGAAGCCCACAGGTCAGAGAAGGTAAGTTGCAGGCCACAGGTACATGGCAGGTAGATCCAAGAGCCAGGATGAAGAAGGATATTAATTCAGGCCAGGAGGCTATGGCGACAACAGGATGTGTTTCCAAGAGCTCCCAGAGATGCATCTAAATGTTTTCTACTCATTCAGCCAGCCATCAAGTATTCTGTCGGGCACTAAACCCATCAGGAATTCACTCCCTGTTTTATTGAGCACCTACCATATGCTAGGTGCAAACAGGGAGGCCAAAGACCTGCCCCAACCTTCCAATCCAGCAACATCAACTTCCTTGCCAACTCCTCCAAACCACCCCCAGCATGAAGATCCGGTCCTTGTCAGCCCTACCAGCCATGGGATGTCTGATTTGCTCTCCCAGGGCTCCAGTTCCCAGAGCTCTGACAGTCCTGGTGTGTCTTGCTCCTGCTCACCAGCTGCCAACAGCCTGCCTTTGTGTTCTGTCCTTGTGGTCAGCACCAGCCATTGTTGACCTTCACTCAAGTTGGTGGTTTCTTCTGCACAGCATAGCAATTTGCTTTCAGTTGCATCATGTCCTGTCTGGGTTGCCCCAGGCCCAACCTTCCTCAACTGTACCGCCTCTGCCTCTTTTATTTCCATTTGCTTCTTGACCCTGAAGACCTCTGAGTGTTCCACTTGTAGCAAGGTCCTGAAAGGACTTGCACTTGGCCCACACTCTCAGCTCTCCCATTAACTTGTGGATGCTGGAAGGTGAATCTGCATGTTAAAGCATCACCTTGCCTTGTGGGCTCCCTTACCGCAGGAAGTCATTACTGACAGAACCCAACAACAACAAAGTTCATAATTACAAAAATTAACATTGATAATTAACTCAGGGAGTGAAGTGTACTGGACATTTGAAAGCATCTCCATGGATTAATTTGTTTAATCACCAACATTGAGCTTAAATGATTGAAGTATCCTCATCTTATAAACACTGCCAATCACCACCAAAAAATTAAATGTTCAGTGGGTGGCAGGAATGATGGCAAATGTTTTGGTGTGTGAGACTGTTTATGCTCGGAGCTGTGACAGACCGTGTTGTTTGCCGTGTGGCCCTGAGACCAGCAGGATCCATGTCACCTGGGAACTCGTGGTAATGAAGATCTTGGGCTCCAGCATGGCAAATCACACGTGCCACCAGCCATTCACTTGGTAGAGCCTGGGCTCTATCATAGAGGGGCCCACCCTATTCTCTGTGGACCCCTCTAGACCTTGGGGGAGGGTATCACCAACAGCTGTTGGTGCCAGCTTCCACTTCCAAGAGGAAGCAAGAGTGATGTGGGCATGCAGGTGAGTGAGATAGCCAACTTCCCATCCCCTGACTCAGCCAGGACCAGGGAATTCCTGGATGGCTGGGGACGTGGGATGGCTCACAGGTGTGGTTCCTCCAGGTGCTTGGTCCTGCCATGTTGGGAGTAGCTTGAGTTCAGACTATGGGAGAAGGAGGAGAAAGGCAACCCTGTCTAATGTTTGGATTAGGGCTTTTTGCCTCTTTTGGTGATGGGCTCCACTCAGTGTATAGTAAACCTGACCCCTTTCCCTGATAGAGGTTCCCAACAAGGCTATCCATTAGCAGGATCTAACCAACAGTTACGGAGGATTTCAGCAGCAGAGTCTACTGTCTTCTCAGGTTCATGGGGAACATTCACCAAGATACACCCCATGCTGAGCCACAGGTCACATACCAACCAGAAAAAACAGAAATGATACAAGGAATGCTCTTAGGTCACACTGGAATTAAGCCAGAGATAAATAACAGAAAAATGACTACAAAAACTTCCAATACCTGTAGCTTTAAATAACACACCCTTAAAAGAACACATGTGCCACAGAAGAAATTTGAAGAGAAATGTTCAAAATTTTAGAAAAAGTGAAAATAAAAGTTGTCAGAAGGTATGCTATGCTGTGTAAGTGCTTAGAGGGAAATTTATAGCATTCAATGTAGACAATAGAAAACAAGATGGAAAATCAATAATCTAAGCTTTCGTTTTAGAAAACTATAAAAAGGGGAGCAAATTAAACATAGGCACAAGAAAAGAAATAACAAAAATAATGGCAGAGATCAATGAAATTGAAAATCCAGAGCAAAAATAGAAAAACAAAAGCAAAAGCTGATTCTTTGTAAAAAAAATAAAACAAAAACAAAAAACCAATAGGTTTCTACAAAGCTGAGAAAAAAGAGGAATAAATTACTCATCATTACAGGTTCCATGAGCATCAAAAAGATAGGAAAGACATATTATAGATGGCCTATACCTCACATTTGACGATCTGGATGAAAGGGACTAATTCCTTGCAAGGCACGACCTGCCAGAACTCACACAAGAGCTAACAGACCAGCGAAACAGGCCTTTGTCTATTAAAGAAGTTTAATGAGTAATCAATAGCCTCCCCAAACAGAAAATTCACTGAACAATGCTATTAAGCATTTTAAAGAGAAATTATCTGAATTCTTTTACCATCTCTTCCAAGATATGGAATTAGAGGAACATTTTCTCACTCGTTTTTAAGGCCAGCATTACCCTACTGCCAAAACCAAGCGGACATCCAAGGGAAAAACAACGCAAGACAATAAGCTAATAAGTTATGATCAGTAGAACATAGCTGGGTCTAGAAATAAACCAACACAAATATTCAACTGCTCTTTTTTGGGAATCTGAATTATTAGAGGGAGAAGGAGATGAACAGGGAGAAGGAAAGGAAGTGTTCTCATTCACTAATTCCTTCCTTGAATGCCCATAACAGTGAGGGATGCACCAAGAACCAGGATCCAGGAATGAAATTCATGCCGCTCCCAGGTGAGGTGGCAGAGCCCAGTGCTGCCTCCCAGGACCTGCACTGGCGGGAAGCTGGAGCAGGAGCTGGGACCAGGAAGAAACCCAGGTCTTCCTGGTGTCTGAACTACTGGGTCAAACATCCGAGTCAAATAATCTTAGACAAGGTAATGCAACAAAGAAAGCAGTACTGGAACAACTGGATACTTCCAACTCAAAAGAAAAAAAGAGAACTTAGACATAGACCTTAGATCATCACAAAATCCACTCAAAATTGACTCTATACCTAAACATAAAATGCAAAACTCTGCGGCCAGCTCCATAGTGCAGCACATTAAACCTCCGTCTGTGGCACTGGCATCCCAAATAGGCGCTGGTTTAACTCTCTACTGCTCTACTTCCAATCCAGTTCCCTGAGAATGCCATAGGAAAGCAATAGAGGATGACCCAAGTCCTTGGCCTCCTGCACCCACATGGGAGACCCAGAAGAAGCTCTGGGCATTGGTTTTAGACCGGCTCAGCTCCGGCTTTTGTGGCCATTTTGGAGAATGAACCAGCAAATGGAAGATCTCTCTCTCTGCTTCTCTGTCTGTAGTTCTGCTTTTCAAGTAAAAATAAAGAAACTGTAAAACAAACAAACAAACATAAATAACTGCTCATATGAGATGCTAGTGTGCTTCCAAAGTGGCAATTTGACCTACTGCGTCACATGCTGCCTCATTTTTTTTTTTTTTTAATAAAGCAAAACTCTTAAAGGCAACACAGGGAGAAAAAGTCTAGATTACCTTGGGTTTGTTAATGACTTTCTAAATCCAACATCAAAGGTACAATCTACACAAGGAACGTAATTAAGCTGGAATTGACTAAAGTTAAAAACTCTGCTCTAAAAAAAAAGACACTGTGAAGAGAATGAGAAGACAAACCACAGACTGGCAGAGGATACGGGTAAAAGACATACCTAGAAACACTAAGACCTCTTCCACTAATACACTAAGACCTCTTACAATCCAACAACGAGAAAACCAACAACCCAATTTTAAAAATAGGCAAAAGATCTGGACATCTCTCCAAAAAATATATACCAATGCTAAACAGACATACACAAGAGACTCAGCCTCATATGTCATCAGGAAGTTGCAAATTAAATAATGAGATACAATCATATACGTATTGGAATGGCAATAGTCCAAAATATACCACACCACACCCTGGATAGGATGCAGAATAACAGGTGCTGGTGGCAAAGAAAAAGGCAGCAGCCACTTTGGAAGACAACAATATCGCATTTAACTAGACATGCTCTTACCCTGTAACCCAGCTACCGAACTTGATGCCTATTCAAGAGAACAGAAAACTTCAGGCCACACAACAGCCTTGGCTCTGTTCCCAACTGCCAAAATTTGGAGGCAACCAAGTAGCTTTTAGGCAGGTGAAAGAATAGACTCCGTTCACTCACATAATGATAATGTCAGTGATAAACAAAAAGCAGCTACCAAGATCCAGAAGATCCAGAGGAAGCTTAAATATATATCGCTATGTGAAACAAGGCAGTTGTACTTACTGTCAGGGACCAACCGTAAGATATTCCAGGCAGAGCAAGACATGTAGTCGGTAAGAGAACCACAGGTTGCTGGAGGTTCATGGGAAAGGAGGGAGGAAAAGGCAGAGCCCAGGGAATGCTCAGGGCAGTGAAATAGTTCTGGATGGTTCCGGGTGGATATTATGCCAAGCCGCAGCAGAATGCACAACATGAGTGAGTGTTCACATAAACGATCCACTTCAGTTACTGATAATGCATCAGTATTGACTAATCGGGGTAACCAATGTGCCCCTCAACGTACGCTGTTTGTAAGAGGAAAGAGGAGTATGGTACATCGTGCAGGAAGCCCTGTGCGCTCCACCTCAGGTTTTAAAGATTTATTTTTATTATTTTTTCATTGGAAAGGCGGATATACAGAGAGAAGAGACAGAGAGGAAGATCTTCCGTCCGATGATTCACTCCCCAAGTGAGCGCAACAGGCCGATACTATCGTATCGGCCTTGCATGTGCTGGGATCCCATATGGGTGCTGGCTTTAATCCTGGCAGTCCCGCTTCCCTTCCAGCTCCCTGCTTGTGGTGTAGGAAAGCCGTCCAGGATGGCCCAAAGCCTTTGAGACCCTGCACCTGTGTGGGAGACCTGGAGGAAGCTCCTGGCTCCTGCCTTCGGATCGGCGCAGCACTGGCCATTGTGGTCATTTGGGGAGTGAACCATTGGATGGAAGATCTTCCTTTCTGCCTCTCCTCCTCTCTGTATATCTGACTTTCCGATAAGAATAAATAAATCTTTTTAAGTTAGTTTAAAAAATAAAAATACTCAAATGTTTGAGTATTTGCATCATTTGGCTCAAGAATTCCATTTTTTTGTGAAATTATCCTAACAAAATGGAGCAAAATCTAGAAAAAAATAGTAAGATTTTTTTCTTGCATCAAGGTATTTATTTTGCTGTTCTTTTAATAGCAACAAGTTGATAACTACTCAAAAGAAGAAAAGATAAACAGCCATTTATTTATCTGAAGATTACACAGCTATTAAAATGATGTTTATAAAGAGCTTACAATATTTAAATTACAGTGTAATATGAAAAGAGCAGGGCTCCAGAGAGTACTTGCAATATTTAATTAGAACTACACTTTTCCAAAAGCAAATAGGCATGAAAACTTTGCAAGGAAAACACGTTCACAGTTTGTGGGTGGGTGGCAGAATCGTAGGTGAGTTTTCCCTTTCGCTTTTGAAATCTTTAATGAATATGTATTACTTCTAATTGCAAAAAGCTGGGGGAAAAGAGTATGTTAATTAATATTTCATTATGAAGCGTTATTTGTGATTTAGATTTTGTGAAAAACAAATGAGAAAAAAGCTAAAAACTGTGTGACACCTCCTTCGTATGTGTTTGCGCCCTGTCAAAACCCACAAGCTTTCCCTAACGGGAGCTGGCACGGGTGATGCATGTCTTTGTTTAATGGAATGTGGAAGGGAAAAGGGGAGAGAGGGAGGGAGAGACAGACAGTGGCAGAGAAAGGCAGAGAGTGAAAGACCAAGAGATGAAGAGACAGAAGTGAAGTAGGAAAAGACAAGCTAGGGAAAGCAAGCAGGAGGAACTCCACAAGATCTATCAGATTGAAGCTCAGGAAAAAAATATTTTTCAAGTTTTATTTATTTTTATTAGAAAGTCAGATTTACAGAGAGGAGGAGAGATAGACAGGAAGATCCTCCGTCTACTGATTCATTCTACAAGTGGCCACAATGGTTGGAGCTGAACCGATCCGAAGACAGGAACCAGGAGTCTCTTCAGGGTCGCCCATGCAGGTGCAGGGTCCCAAGGCTTTGGGTCATGCTCGACTGCTTTCCCAGGCCACAAGCAGGAAGCTGGATGGGAGATGGGGCAACTGGGATATGAATCAGTACACATATGGGATCCCAGAGCATGCAAGACAAGGACTTAGCCATTTTGCTACTGCGTCGGGACCAAGGCTCAGGAAAATTTTTGAAGAAGCAAATGGAATTAAGGCTTTTGTCATGACTCAACAGGCTTATCCTCCACTTTTAAGCATCAGCATCCCATGCGAGCACCAGTTTGTGTTCCCATTGCTCCACTTCCCATCCAGCTCCCTGCTTGTGGCCTGGGAAGGCAGTAGAGGACGGCCCAAAGCCTTGGGACCCTGCACCCACATGGGAGACCCAGAAGAAGCTCCTGGCTTCTGGCTTCACATTGATTCAGCTCTGGCTGAAGCAACCATTTGGGGAATGAATCAGCAGGTCGAAGATCTTTCTGTCTTTCCTTCTCTGTGTAACTCTGCTTTTCCAATAAAATAACTAAATCTAAAAATAAATAAAGAAAGGAAGAAGGAAGGAAGGAAGGAAAGAAAGAAAGAAAGCTAATGAAATAAGATTAATTAAAATGATGTGAACATTGACAAACCTGAAGCCATTCTCTTTTGCTGTGAGAACAGAAGGGTGAACTGTAGGCAAGTGTACCACCCCTGGGCACGTTAGGCATCGCTGGTGTGGCTGATGCCGCCACAGCCTGCAGCTCAACAGGGACAGCGGCTGGGAGTGTGTGCTGGGCTCCAACGTTCCTTTCCTGGCCTGGGCCAGTGGTGCATCTCCAGGCCATGATGACACGGGCCTGGGTCCTGCCACGATGAGGACAGTGTCACTCTAAACTTGAGACTTGTTCTTTCTGAATCTATTTCCTTCCCCGACAGTCGGAGCTACCACAGGTGTGGTCCACAGGCGATCGTGTTTGTGTCCGATCACGTGGAACCCTTGGGGCAGCGCCCGGCTCAGGGAAGCATTTCATCAATGCACATCCAGGCTGCATCCCAATGGGCTCCGGAATTCTTGTGGGTGTTAAAAAGGAAATAGGAGGCAAACTGTGTATGCTAGAAAATGCTTGTTAAATACTCGTGCCATTTGGGAGACTATAAATCGCTACCAGGTGCTCTTTCTTATTATGTTTGTTTATTTATTTTCATGGGAGAGAGAATCTTCTATCCACTGGTTCCTGTCTCAAATACCCAGGAGCCCAGAACTCCATCCAGATCTGTGACATTGGATGGCAGCAACCACTTGAGCCATCATCTGGAACTTCCCAGGGTGCTTCAATAGGAAGCCAGAAGGGCATTGGAATAGCCGGGACTTGAATTTGCAGCCTCCCCTATTATGACTTTGACCTCGGGGCCTCAATTTTATCTTTTCTATGGCTGAGATGAGATCCAAGGCCCTAAGTATAAAGTTCAGGTCTGTCTCCTTCCTGAGAGGGCAGTGGAACCAGAGAAGTCCCACCTGCTGGTACCAGCCTTCCTGGGGTGGGGATGAGGGACCACCAGATGTGCTTACCTTCCTGAGGGCCCAGCCTCACTGCGTGAGATTCCTGCAGTATCTCAGCCACAGGCCTTCGGGTGTAGAGGATGGTGGCGGCGCTTATATTGACTCGGACGCGTTGGGGCTGCGGAGTGAGGTTAGCCAGACACAGGGCCAGCTTCAGGTCGTGGCCCAGCACAGGGGGCTCCAGCAACTTGAACTTGCCGGCGACGCTGGGCTGTCTGGGGGGCTCCAGGAGGGCGTCGCGCCAGAGACCACGCCCGCTGCTCCGGCGCCCCCGCCCCCGCCTGCCGCGGGCTTCGGTGCTGAACAGCTTGCGCACGGCCTTGCGGTACACCTGTCGCTCCTTCCGCGACCCTGCAGGCACAACACACAGCATCAGCACACGCCAATTCTGCCTCCTCCACATCCCTTCTCGGCGAAGTCCGCCAATACAACACGGCCGTGAACCTGGGTCACACATGGGAATCCGATAGTGCTCGCTTCGGCAGCACATATACTAAAATTGGAACAATACTGAGATTAGCATGGCCCCTGAGCAAGGATGACACATGGGAATCAGATCAGGAAATTTCAGATAAAAATGCAGATTTCTGACTTTTGTCTCACCTGGGTCAGAGCTCTTGGTGGCCGTCGTGGCACAGGGATGTGTATTTCTTCCGGGGCAAGGCTAAAATCTTTGGACCAAAGATACCCACACACTAAATTTCTGAAGCTCCCAACACTCAACCTTGTAGGGTGCACCCGAGAGGTGCCAGTTCAGAAGAGGGGGTGTCCTCCCCTGGGCCCATTGCCCACCTGAAGACTGTAAGAGGGAGAGTAAATGGGAGGAGACTGTTAATGGCCAGTAAATAACTGTAAGTATGTGTATTTGGGGGATTTAGAAACGTTCAAAAGAATCAACACTGAAATTTGGAGGTGCTTGTAGAAGCAGGGGCTGGCTGATATAGACTGGGGGTGCCTACAGAATGGGGCAGATGATATTTGCTTTTTAAAGCGTTTTCTATTTGAGTGGCCAGTGCAGTGGCTTAGTATGCCAATCCTCCATCTGTAGCTTGCATTCTCACCTTCTGGGGAAGCTAACATCAGGTGGACAAGCCAGGGACAAGCCAAGTGGTGAAAGCAGCCCTGTTACCCCAGCAGTCCCACAAAGAGCCCGATCATGGGAAATCCTAGGGGGCAGATGAACCATCCCAGCAGACCACAGCCAAAATGGCTGACTTGGAGAACCCTGCTCTGACTGCAAGAGCCGTTCAGGGGATTCCAGTGTGCATCAAGGGCTGCATACCTCAGTGTCAGAGAGAAGAAAAGAGACAGGGCTTTCCAGTGGTGTCCAGAGAAGACCTCTCTCTCAACAGCCACCAGCCAGGCTCACTACTTTAGTCTATGCTAAGAGGGAAGGGCAGAGACAAGCCCTGATTTCCACTTGAATTTGAAGTCTTCATTACTCAGTATTATTGTTTTAATGAACAGAAATGGCTAAAAAATATATGAACCAGATCACATCATGGCTCAGGGGCCTATTCCTGAGTGAGGAACGGAGACTGCTTAAAAAAAAAAAAAGACTAGTTTGCTTTTGTACCTTGTCAAGTTCAGGCTGTTCAATAAACCAATGAACATAATTTAGTGACCATGGCACAGGCCTGGCAGATGATTGACTGGAGTGGCAAATGCTGTCATTTGCCCCGAGCTTCATCTGAGTCTCTCACACGGGTGGTAGCAAAGGCCAAGCGTTTGGGACATCTTCCACTGTTTTCCCAGGAGCATTAGCAAAGGACTGGATCAGAAATGGAGTAGCCTGGTCTTGAACAGGCGCCCATATGGAATGTCGGTGTCACAGGCAGAGGCTTAACCCACTGCACCACAATGCCAGTCCTGGCATTATCATCTGAATGGTGCTTTGCACCATGTGCCTTGGGTGTTCAGTGACTAATAGCCAGTCACTAACAGTGACTATCATCATTAGTATCGCTTGTGGTAACCATAGTCTTATTTTCTACATGAATATGGCTAATGCAGTATCTGTCATATGGCAAGTGTTAAAGGAAGCTTGTTACTGTTATAATAGGCGGGGATTCTTCTGGCACAGAAGGGGTGCCCAGCCAACAGAGGAAGTCATTAATTGACCCTAAATAAAGGCACTTGGCCCAAAGCACTGATAACACTGCATGCACTGCCATTACCGTGGTAACACAGGGGCTTGGCCCCAGGCCACCTGCAGCCCAACCTGAGGACACCAACAGAAGTCTCCATGTGGCCCTCACCTTCTGGGTACTTGTAGAGACCTGTGATGTCCACGCGGGAGTCGCTGCCTACCGCCTTGGTGCTGATGCAGCGCCCGATCCTCTTGGTGTCTGAGTACACACGCTCGCGGCTCTCGTCCTCGTGCCACAGCCAGGTGATGTAGTCGGCGTTGACCTCCGCAAACACGAAGGGGCTGTCGTGGGCCAGGTGCACGTCACCCTCACGGATGGCAGTGACAGAGGCTGGGCCACACTGGAACACACCTGCACAGGAGGTCCAGGTGTGAGCAGCACGTGTGCAGAGCAGCAGGGCATCTGGGTCCCACCCCCTTGAACTCTACCTTCACTCTCCTCCTGGGGGGTAGCATCCAGAACCTGCCAGCCATTGTAAGAGGGGCCCAGGTCCTGCCGGGCAAACCAGCTCTCATTCCAGACGTGGAAATTCCTGCATACATAGAGAGAGGGCATGGCAGCCTTGGGTGAACACAGAGGCCCATGAGAGGGGACACTCCTGGAAGCCTGGGGGTGGATCCCCCACCCTAGCTCACCCCCGGCCCAGTAACATGGATGCCTCTCATGAATCTGTCATCCAACATTACTGACAGGTGTGTTCGTGTGAATGAATATATTTCAAAACATTTGTGGGAAAATGGAATTAAAGGACACATTTATTTTAATGCAAAACCAGTTTTGAAATGCAAGCACAGTTTTCACATACTGCACATTTTTCATGAGCTTTTTGAAGATCCTTCTTTATACATGGATCTATAATCTTTTTGTCATTGAAATACATACATGTTTTTATTCTGTTTTCTAGCAGCTCCTTGAGAGGCCCTTGTATGTGTGTCCATAGATGTATGTGTACATGTTTCTTAAAACTTGCTGTTGTAGGTCCCAAAAAGACAAGAAGCAATGAAACGGAAGATCCCTGGCCTCACGCCGTTTACATCCTAACAAAGGAGACCGATGGTGAAGATGGGCAGGCTTATGTTAGCAAATAAAACTAATGTAAGTGAGTGACAAGCCAGGCCGTGAAGACAGAGGGGTTGGGGCCTGGGAAGACCTGCTGGAGACTCTGTGGACGTCTCAGGAGAGACTTGCATGAAAATTCGCCAAAGGAAGAGTGAAGGAAATAGCCTTGCAAGCAGAAAGAATAGCATACTCAGAATAGACTGTGTGTCCAAGGAACAGATGGAATCTGTGGGGTGTGCCACGCGTAGGTAGCAGGTAGGGTGTAGACCATGTGGGGCTTGGTGGGCTGCAGTAGGGAGTCTTGGCTTTCGCCATCACTTGCACAGGGTCACACGGAAGGTGACTGTGGAGATGGTCTCAATTCCTGGCTCAACCCATGTGGCATCTCAGCTGACCTCAAAATCCCTCTTACTGAACCTACTGCCTTGGCTTGGGAAAGTATCCCGAGAAGCATTTGGGTATGGAGGCCCTAACATCAGAAAGAAATGCGTGTCATTCCTGCACAAGGAAAAGAGATGAACATGACCTTGATTAAGTACTTCTGGAAGAAGAGATAATGAGAATGGAAAAGAGAAGGAAAGAGAGGCAGAGAGAGGGTGCAGGGCTGGAAGCAGATGGGAAGGCGGTCCCAGGAATACCACTGGCGGAGGGGAGCAGGCAGATGCTGGCTGTGGGGTTCTGGGTGGTGCTCTCAGCACTGTCTGCTCTGACCCTGAGCATGTGGCAGACACCCAGTCAGGGTCACTCGTTGGAGCCTTGTCCGTGAAAGTCAGCACCTGGGAGCCTTGAAAATGAGCACCCAGAAGGGATCCTTAGGATCATTTTCGCTGCTCTCCCACACCTTGGCTGGGTGGCCTGGGACAAGGGAACTTTTTGTATGCCTCCCTCAGTGCATTGCACTGACCACCTCACATGGTTGCTGAGCGAAGCCCATGAGTTATGCTATAAGCACTGCTTACAACTGCGCCAGGCACAGACCACTTCCTCAGGAGCGTGGCATCACTGCTAATATTTTCAGTGTTCCAGAAGATAAGAAAACTGTGTACGCATACAGGCACTGTGAAACACACACACACAGGAACGGTGCTGGGAGATGCAGCTAGCCTGGTGGCAGAGAGGCTGCTCTGCGCATGCTCCAGGGCCTGCCAAGCCTCACTGTGGACTTGGCCAGTGCTCCCTCCAGCAGGAGGCCAGGAGGGAGGGAGACTCATTCCCACAACCCATTTGGCCCTTTTAAATATTTAAATCCCATGAAGTGTTTCCTGTTCTAAAGATTCTGTTCACACGAATCTTCAAGCTTTGCGGAAGCGTTTCAGCTGAGGAATGAAGTGGCTTTCTACCTGATATACACAGCAGGGGGAGCAGGTGGTGGTTTCAGAAGTCACAGCATGACGCAGAGATGAAGATGTGCAAGGAAGCGTCTCAGATAGGCACACACACCCCAGGAAGCCACAGGGACCCAGCCAGGGCTCCACGTCCACACGCAGAATTGCATTTCAATGCAGCCACTTGTGAGCTCCCTGCTGGCCCCTGAGGCACGTGTCTAGAGCCCCACCCACATTCTAGAAAAGGGGCTCCCCAATCTCATGGCACCTCTCTCTCCTTCCAGAACTGGCTCTGACTTGGAGTAGGGGAGTAGGGAGGTGCTGGGCTCTGGATCTGCCACTCCTTGACTGTGTGGCAGGTGCAGGCTGTACCTGTTGGGCTTCGGGGAGACCCTGGGGTTAGGCTGGGGGAGGGCAACCTCTGCGCTTGCCCTTGGGACCTTGTGGCCCAGGACTCACCACATGCTGTCTTCTGTCAGGTCTTCCAGGGTCCTCCCAAAGGAGTCCACATATTTGTCCACACTCAGGTTCTTGTCCGTGTCGTGGGCCGAGTTGAAGTTAGACACGATGCGGGTGGCGATCCCCAAGCACCTGAGGACTGCAGGGCAGAGGCCGGGAGGCTTCAGGGACAGGTGGGACCCTGAGGAGAGTCCCCTGCCTCCTGTCTGCTCCTCCCTTCTCTGCTTCGGCAGGGGGCAGGGCAGAGATGCCCGTCTCTGCTCTCTTAGAAATACCACTGCCTCCTGGGTAGTTCTGGGGTTCCACTGTCACTGCCCAGTGAATAGCTCCTCAGGCTGGCCTGGGGGCCCCAGGGCTTACCCGAGGCACTGAGTGAGCTAGAGGCAGAGGAAGCGGGGGACACAATCTGCTAAACCAAAGATCAAAGGTCAAGTAAACAACCTGCTAGCTCCCACTCCTCCTTAACAAAGGCTCCTAATTGTTATTTATTTGAGAGGGAGGAGAAAGTTCCTGTTCAATGATTCACTTCCCAAATGCTCTCTCAATAGCCAGCACTGGGCTGGGTTGTAGCCAGGAACTTGGAACTCAATCCAGATGCCCAAAATGCTCACCCATTAACCAAATTTCTATTTCCCTACCATCCATGCACACAGGCAATTGTGTATCCAAATATATGTTAATGATGCAAATGAGGGATCATGCTAGGGGAAGGGGTCTTTCCTCAGGTACCTGTGCACATGACTCCAGCGAAGACCCAGCACTGGCCATATTTAACTGGTTTGAACCTGCCCTTGAACCACTTCTGCAGGATGGCCACGCTGCCGCTCCAGTGCAGTGGGCTGGTGCCACCACCGTATTTGCCCTGCCATTGGCCTTGCACCACGCCCCGGTCGTTGTTGCTGTTCACCTGGACATAGGGGGCACAGGTCCAGCCACTTGCAGCGTCCCTACCTTGCTGTCCCACAGTCATTTCTGACCCTGGGCCACCGAGTCAGTAGGGGTCACCCCTTACTTTTCAATCAACTAAAAATTAGGGGGAGGGCGAACTGCTATCTTAAAACACCAACTTCATGGTCCCACTTATCATTTGAAATTTTCTTCCATTTGGATATTCTAAAGATGAAAATAATTCCTGTTCCTAATGATCGGTTTTGGGGGACTGCTGGTGTAATAATTAGACAGACTGCTGATGCTTATTAAATACTTACTGTGTGCCAGGCACTTCATGCCTACCACAGTAGCTTAGAGCTGCTTTTACTCTCCTCGTCTTTTATTTTTCCTAGACTGGAAAGCTGAGATTTAGAAAGGTCAAGAGACCCATCCAACCCGCCAAGGGGGGGAGGGGGGTTTGCAAAGGCCTTTGTCTTGGAGCCTGGGCTTCTGTCCACAGGGTGGAGGGGATGTGGTCTCCCCACGCTCATATCCCCATGCTCCCGCATCGCTCTGAGTGCTCCAGGGATGGAGAGCACAACAGTGAGAGATACAGCTTTGTCCAGTTTGGGAGTTTACACTTCCACTCTGACCTTACCAACCACAAGCAGGGAACAGAGCCAGGTGGTCCTGCAGCTGGCTACCTTTTGAAAAGGACCCAGCTCTGTGCCCCTTCCACTCAGGTCCACTTGGGCAGAGATAGCATTGCCCACTGACAAAAGAGGAAGTGATGCTGGGCCAGCACCCAGACATAGGACTTAAGGACAGGGCTCCCCACACCCTCCTTATTATAACAGTGATTGCATGGTATGTCAGCTGCCATGGGTGAGCTGGCCACGCCGTGAGCAAGCCCATGCTGACTATGTGGAGTGGCTGCATGGAGAGGAAGTGGGATGACTAGGCTGGTCCTAGCAGTCCCCGCTGTTCCAGGTCAGAGGCCTGGTGTGACAGTAAGGTCTCCGTCTTGGACATTCCAGCTCCATAACAAGAGCAGGAGCCTGGGAAACAAAACCTCCAGGTCTGGGATCCATCGCCCCGTCCTGGGTGTCTGTGCAGACAGCCCTGGCTGACGCAGCCTGGAACAGACAAGCTAGTCTCGGCTGCTACCCACATTCCTCTTCTGCCAGACCATGAGCTCCGCAGAGGTTGCCCACCTCTGAGCCTGGCAGTGTCCAGTGGTACCCAGCAAAGGGCACCTGGATGGAGTCCCAGGGTGTGCAGGGGCAACTGTGGGCGTCTCACCATGGCGCTGATGACCCTGGTGACATAGACGGGGTCATAGCGGCGCGACACGTCAGTAGCTGGGTAGGCCTGGTGGCAGGGGCTGCGGTCCAGGATGGTGAGGCAGATAGTCAAGATGTCCTCCTCGAACTGCATCCCGGAGAGGCTGTGCTCAGAGGCTGGGGTCACCTGATGCCAGGCCCTCCCGCACACTGCCCCCTATCCCCACCCCGGCTTGAGACTTGTGATGAGCAGGGGACCTTACCCCATCCTGATGGCTCATGGACTTCACAATGTATGCTCGAGCCCCAGAAAGCCTTGCTTAAGGCATCACCCGGAGAACCCCAAAACTCAGCCTCAGCCATGCTCCTCTTCCACTCAACACCCTCCTGTGGCTCCCTACTGCCCTCAGCAATGCCACAAAAACGGGTGGCTCTTGGTGGCTCCTACTGACATTCTTCCTGTGGGCTGCAAGATATTTTTTGAATATATTCAAATTAGTGAATGAGATTGGAATGCTGAGGGATTTTGACATACCTAGTACGGAGTTTTGGCCTCTGAAAATGCGGACGGTCTGGGACCCAGGGGCTCCCTGCTCTTCATGGCAATGAGAGGTGGACAGGTCTAAGCTTGCCAGTGCACTGCCCTGGGCCCCTGCCCGGGCTCCTTAGCACAGCACAGTCAAGTGCTTGCTCACCCCCACCCTGGCAGGCATTGGGCCCCAAGGAGACAGAGCTATTCTGGCAGACTCGGGGACTTCCTTACCAGCCACCTCCATGCCACCCTGCCTGTGTTTAGATCCCACCCTTGGGGACCCAGCCCGAACATCACCAGACCTTGCCCAGCGATCCCCCAGGCCCCTGGGGACTTCCATACCCTGCTTCCTGCATTCCCTTGCACCAGTCTCAGCCACTCTGACTCGCCCACTCTGTGGCATCTGGCACTAGACCCCTTTCTCTCCTGCATCTTGCAGGAGTCGGAGAGAAACACAGATTCCCAGGCCCCACCCTGGGCTGGCTCCCACAGCCACAGCCACAGTGCTGGGAGTGGTACCCCAGATGTATGTCTGTGCAGGAATGCTCTGAGAGGTCCTGGGGCTTTTCCATCTGCACCTGAATCCCATCTTTGGATGTTTTGTGTCTCCACAATCACCCCCCACCCAAGCCGCCAGTGCAGGCCCTGAGAGGGCACACACTACACACGCACATATGTGGGTTTGCTCTAAGAGGCGGTGCTAGATGCTGAGAGCAGAGAGCTGGGAGCCGCGGGCTGGCTCTCCCCATGCCCCAGCTCCAACCCCATGCAGCTAGGCCCCTGGAGACCTGCCCGAAGTTCCAGCCCTGTGCCCGGATGTGCTTCTCCACGCCGCGGAAGATGACGCCACTGTCGTTGAGCACGTACTCCTGTCTCTCCTCCTCTGAGTCCAGGAACACATCATCCTCTGAAAGACAGGTGACAGGCCAAGTGTGTGGGCTGGGGACTCTGGGGAAGTGGCTGGACAGGGCAAGGGGTGGTAGCAGGAGAGGGCCTGGGCCAAGCCCTAGCCCAGCCTTAGACGGAAGGATTCTGGGGTCCTGGCACCTTGGGGTTACCCTGCTTGATGCCCTTGGCAGCCTCGTGCCTCTTGAAGGTGAAGCATTTGTCCTGGCAACACCCCTGACCCCACAGTGAACCCTGTGCTGCTCAAGCAGCTAGCTCCATGTGGGCTCACCTGGCTCTAACAGGCAGGCGTGTTCTTAGTCCCTCCCACTTAACAGGTGAGAAAACAGACTTTCTGAGGGAAACAACTTAATAGAGCTGGCAATGAAGCAAACTTGTCTGATTGTAGCCCCAGGGGCCTCTCCTGGGCTCTGGGTGCAAGGCCCCTCCAACTCTGGCAACCACCCACTGCCTCTCCCCCACAAGCACCTGCCACCAGTTTCCTGTGCCTGATGCCCACCTCTGCCCAGGCCCAGCTCTTGCCAGCTCTGGGCATGCACATCCCTGTTCTTTAACTGGAGCCGAGGGTCCTCCCAAGGATGGGTGCACCCCTGAGGACAGCTTCAGGTAGAACCTCTGCCCTAGGGCTTTGGCTACTCCTACCTGGGCACCAAGGGTTGAAAAGGAGAATGAACTCGCCCAGCTTCCGGTCGCTGTGCCTGCGGCGGGAGCAGGCCCTGGCACTCAGCAGGTAGCGGCCGATGACGGCATCCGGTGGGCTGGTGAGGCTAATGGCCACGGTGCTCTCTGTCTGCTCCTCCTTCACGGCAGCCCAGGCATCACTCACCTGCACCTCTGATGTCTGGAACTCGGCTTTGGTGTGGAAGGCCTCAGAAGCCCGGGGCCCTGGTGGCAGGGAAAAGGGGATGGGAGACTCTGTTGCTGCAGGGCCAGCTCTAGAGACCTGGACAAGCTCCAGGCCTGAGGACCAGCCCTGAACTGCAGGTAAAGGACTAAAGTTAACAGCAGGAGTCCTGAGCCAGAGCAGGGTCCACCTCTGTGTTCCTGATTACCAGCCACTGCTTGGTTCTAAGCGCTTGGTTCCAAAAAGGCTTGGCTACTTTCCATTCCCCTCCAGAGCCCCGGCTCCCTTGCTTCGCACACGATGCCTAAAATGTCATTCCATCTGTCCCAGCATTTTCCAGCCACACCTAGGACGCTGCCACTCCACCTGTCCACCCTGCCAGCTGGTGGGACTGGTCCTAAGTGTCTCCATCTGCCTACCGCTAGGAGGCGCCGGCGAGCATACGCACCTGTCTCCACTGTGAAGATGAAGTCCTCCTCGCTGTCCAGGACTCCGCTCACCTCCAGCGTCAGGTCAAACATCTGGCCCCTGCGAACCACCAGCTCAGAGCAGGGGTAATCCTCGGTGTGGTGGGCAGCGCCATTCTTCGATCGCTGCCAGTCTACCTTGGTGACTCTGACCCCTGGGCAAGAGACGGGAGGTCAAGCCCTTGGCGTGCATTCCATTTGCACTTGCCCCTTTCAAGGGGTCAGCCTATCCTGTCAGTCACAACCCCACACCGCTGAACCCTGCTATTGACCAGGCAAGAGGCTGCAAACCCTGGGTTAGTGAGTCTTCAACCATGGCCCTCAGTGAGAATACACGCTTCCTTTCCTGGCAGCCTCTTACTCACCAGCCCTGGATACAAAACCCTGCTTTATGCCTACTGATTAAAAATGTCCTATCTAATGTTTCTTGTCCATCTATTCACATGGGACCCCCAGGGTGGGCAGCACTGTCAGCCATGCCCAAAGGAGGCTTAGCTAACACCCTTTTCCTAAGATCTTCTGGCCATTTTACGCAGGGACATCACCTACCCAAAGCCCCCAGATGTCACAAGGCAGTTTGAACTGGACCCAGAAGGGACACCAGCTCACAGCATGAGACACGAAGAAAGAAGACAGCATGCCACCCGTTTAACTTTTGCTGTGGGAACCAGTGTTGGAGATTTGGCTTTTTGCCATTCTGTGCATGCTTGAAAATAACCAGAGGGTGCCCAGGGCATTGGTTTTGAAGTTAAAAGGAAATTTTAACATGTGCAACAATTATTGCATGTGCAGAATCCACCAACGTGGCAGACCCACATGGACATGTGATGTTCAGGGCAGAAGTTTGACAGAGCGTGACACACTGGCATCCCACACGCCGCTGTCCCTGGGTTTGCAGCCCAGCTATGCTCCCAGCTCCTGCTCCCTGTGAAGGCCCAGCCTGGGAGGCAGCAGGTGATGGCTCAAGAATGGGGTCCCTGCCACCCCCACGGGGACCTGGATCGAGCTCCAGCTCCAGTGTGGCCTGGCCTTGATACTTGGGGGCGGGGGGTGGAATTTGGAGCCAGGGGAAGATTTCTGACCATATCTCTTTGTTTCACTTTCAAACAATTACCTAAATTTTCAAAAGTCCATGAAGATGGAATTAAAAGGTAAATTTATTTTGGCACAGAAAATTTTTGGAACTCATGCCTGGCAGGGAAAGGGGTTTAGAAAGTCTAAAGGCTTGTTGCAGTAGCCTAGGGGCTAAATCCTTGCCTTGCATGCGCCAGGATCTCACATGGGCATCAGTTTGTGTCTCGACTGATCCATTTCCTTTCCAGCTCCTTGCCTGTGAGCTGGGAAAGCAGTGGAGGATGGCCCAAAGCCTTAGGACCCTGCACCCATGTGGGAGATTTGGAAGAAGCTCCTGGCTCCTGGCTTTAGATTGGCTCAGCTCCAAAAGATCTTCTGTCTATCCTCTCTGTATATCCGCCTTTCCAATAAAAATAAGATAAATCTTTAAAAAAAAAAAAGTTCTCAGGAGATGTTTATTATATGAAGACAGTGCATGGATTTCAATGTCCTTCTGCACAAGAATAAAACTCTTTCAATTCCATTTCCATGAACTCTTGCAGACTTTGTGTGTTTCCTTGTGTCAGGTTGGCATCTTGCTCTCTGTGGGCAGCTGAAGGAAGCTGGGTGGCTCCAGGGTCAATAGCAGAGCCTCCGAAATCAGCTAGCTTGGCCCTCGACCAGCCCAGAAGCTTCTCCTCAATCTCTCCAATGCCTCAGTTTCCCCCTTGCACCCGGGGACTCATGACATCTCATGGTGTCATTGTGGGGACAGTGACTTGCCTGTCATCTAGCACCCTCAGAGGCCCATAAATGTTGCTGAGTAAGTATGGGATGTGCAAGGGTGACTTCCAAATGGGTGGGGCCACACGTGACTAATTGTTTGCATTCAAGCCGAGGAGAAGTGTTGGAGCTAAACCGAGATGGGACAGGGAGGCCTGGTCTGGCCTGCAAGCATAGCTCTCCTGAGAAGGTGGCCTTGAGGCTGAGTCTTGGATAAGAAATGACATCTCCAGGGGACAAACGTAGCATCTTTTCCCTTCACTTCCTCCAGGTTCATTCACTGGGACGTCAGGTGTTGTTCTGGCTTCTGCAGAAGCCACAGCCCGTGACTCAGGAGTAGAGAGTTGAGCAGAGAGCTCCCAGATGTCTAAGTGAGCTGTGAGGGGGAGGGGGCCTGGGAAGGCTGGGGTGCCCTACCAGCACAAAACGCAGGGCATGGCCAGTCATGGCTTCTAGGTAAGGTGCCATGGCCTCTGGGCTACAGTGACAGGAGAATGGCTACTTCTAGAAGCTGAGAAAAAGCTAAAGGCACTGAGTTTGGAGGGTCTGCAGGGCAGACCTGGGGGTGCGGCAGTGGATAAGGAGTCTGCTCTATGCCCTCAGGTGGTGGCATGGTGTCTTGAGCTCGACACCATGTGGTCAGGTTGCCCATGGGGGAGTTTGCCCTAGCTGTGGGCAGGGATCCATCGGTAACATTCGGTAAGAGCTTCTGGAAACAGAGGGACACTCTTTGCTTCTTCACTTTGGCGTACACCTGCTCCCACACATCTGCTGATGCCTTGTTGCATCTCACCAATTCCTCCATCTGGAACAAGCGACCTGGCAAGACTCCCCTGCTCTCCATTCCCCCAGCGCCCTCTCTCCCTTCACTACGTATTCAATCTTTTCTGGGCCATATTGCACCTGCTCACATGCCCCTATCCATCATATCCTTGCCTTGGGCCTTTCCAAGGTCCCTTCTGATCAGAGTGCCTTGGGTCATTCTCTGAGATGTCCTTGCCTTCACCCTACTGCCTGTGTTCATCTCTCCTTTGATCAACCAGCTATTATGTTCTGATAATGCAAATAACACAAATAGAAGCAGTGCACACCTTCAGATGTTCCTGTGTCCTCTTCCCAACAATCTTGCAGGAGTGATACCCTGACCACTCTCCTCCCGTTTTCTGTCTGAGACAGAGAGACAGTGACAATTGGACAAAAAGGGCTTCCATTCTCTGGTTCACTCCCCAAATGCTCACAATGACTAGGGCTGGGTCAGGCCAAAGAAGGAGCCGGCGTCCTATGCAATGGTTTATGTTCAATAGCATAACACTGTGCTGGCTTCTGGCAGCACAGACACCTGGCTCCTGAGGGCAGGTCCAGCTCTCAGACTCACCACCTGCTCAACTTAATGACACACTGGTGGCAACTGCTGCTGCTTGAGAACACATGCTGGGTGCTGTCCTAAGGACCCACAGAGGCCAGCCACCTGTGAGAGCATCCTGGGAAGCCCGCACAGGTCCACTGCCCTCAGTGGTCCTGGCTTAATCATCCCAAGGAACTACCTGGACATCGGAGACTTTAAACATTCCCATGTGTTCCCAACATGCAGCTGAGAGCTACTGATCTGAGCCCAGCTTCTCCCAGGTTCTGAACACCTTGTCACCCCTTCTCACATACTCTTCTTACAATACAACATTGATACTCACTCATTGAAAAATGAGATATAGGTCCCCAGCTTCCAAATCTGGAAGATTACAGGATTAAAACACTCGATGCCTTGCAAGACTAAATCATCCAAGTTGACCCTGCTGCCTCCTGGTTGTCCTGAGTTGCTGATCTGTGGACACCAGGCACTCAATCACGAAGAGGCCTGAACGGTCCTACATGCAGAGGAACCAAGGCCCTTTGCCACAGCCTGCTGAGCTCCCGGCTGACAGCCAGCACCTGCCTGGCACCCAGGGTGAAGGGGTGACTCTTCTTGCAGGAGGGCCCTCCAGTCCCCAGCCCAGCTGGCCCAGCTGATATCAAGTGCAGTGCAGAAAAGCCATGCCTGCCCAGCTCTGCCCTGGCTGTTATTCTTAAGCACGAGAGTGATTCCTGCTGGCTTAAGTGTCTAGGCATTGGGACAATTTGTCACACAGTAATAGATAAGCGAAGCAAGGGATGGTGATGGTGGTGGTGGGGAAGCATGTCAACTTCCTAATCCATCTCCACCGATCTGGTGTCAGGTTCTCAACCCCCAGGCCTGAGCTTCATGGAAAACATGTTTTCAGGTGGCTCTGGCTTGGCACCGTCATTTAGGGACAGTGGCTGAACTTGTAGATAGGAACTCGCACAGTTGACACGTATGTGCCTTGCATGGGAGGGAGCTCGCCAGGTCATTGCTGTGATGAGCAGAACTGTGTAAGACCGGTGAACAA
This sequence comes from Ochotona curzoniae, assembly GCF_017591425.1. Lineage (NCBI taxonomy): Eukaryota > Metazoa > Chordata > Mammalia > Lagomorpha > Ochotonidae > Ochotona > Ochotona curzoniae. The sequence goes on along the minus strand of NW_024465894.1, from coordinate 17,638,512 downwards.
CAGCGATCCCATGTGGTAGGTGCTGGAATGATGCGTCACAGTCTCCAATTTCTCACCCAGGAAAGCAAAATCCATGCCTTAACCTCTTGGTCCTGGTAGTTCTTGGCAGCCACAAAAAAATGAAACCCCAGAACTGTGAGCTCGGGGGGACCTCTGTGTAGAACAGGCAGTAACTACCCTGGGCCTTATACACAGCATTGTCAAGTCTAACGTCGGATAAGTCATTGGTAGCCCAGGTCCCCTTTTTGTGGGCACAGAAGAGATGGAAGGGGCTTCATTTGGATCTGCGGCCCTGCAGGCCCACACTGCTGCTTCCTAAGGGCAGCCTGCCCAGGGACATGCCGGCTCAGGCTGCTTCTGTTTTTAGGGGATGAATCAGGGACAGGATTCAGGGTTACAGGGTGGTAATTACCCCAGCCTTGCTGTTTCCCAGGGCTGGGTACAAAGTGGGGTTTGAGATTTGATGAGGGCTCCTAGAGCCTGGGTCAGTGGTTCAAGCCCTGAGGACTCAAAGTGACACCCCAAACCAGCTGTCATCCCCTCTGGGGGCATCAACATTGTTATCACAGGTGAGCAGGAGAGGGAGGGCTGAATCAGAGCTATCATCATCCTAACCACAGAGATCACCTCTCTCTCTGCCCAGGGTCAATTTCCTGGCTGAATTCTTGAGGGGGGTGCGTCTTCATGGCCCCCTGGTTACACACCTCTGAGAGGCAGCTTGTCCTGCACGGGTCATGGGGTCTGGCCTCTGCTTATCTTCCTCTCTCTGGTCTCTCTCTCACCCCCACATAACACACCACCTCTCATGCAGAGAGGGACCGAGGACACACCTACCCACTGCCTCCAGTCTTACAACTCCACGCTGGACCTATGGCCCAGGAGCCCCCCATACCACCCCACCCGGTGTCCACGTGATTCGGCCCGGACGCGGTGGCTTGGGTGCTGTGAGGGACCCCACCCTCACCAGCAGCGCAGCCTCCTGTCCTGACCGCTGCGGAGGAGTCAGGACTCTAAGAGGGGGAAATACATTGCCATTCTGCAGGTGTCAGGTCAACTTGGCCCTCACTACAGGGAGGCTGAGGGGCGCGGGGGAGGGGGAGAGGCCGCACACATGCGCAGGAGGGTTTGTAGCCTCGCAATCGGGCGGATCAGTGCCACCTGCATACACACGTGTCTCTCCAATTCTGCTCTGTGAAACGGTGGCCTCTGCACCAGCCCCACCCCCTCTCCCACCCCAAATGGGAGCAGGGATGCTGGGTTCTGGCTGCTCATCCACTTGTCCTGCGCCCTGCTGGCTCTGGACTGTGTACTCCCAGAAGGCAGGCCATGGGTGTGTCCTGCACGGCCTGCTGGGGCCTGGCGCAGGACTCAGAGCACAGCGGACACTCAGTGAAGACCAACTGGATGAAGGAATCCACCTCCCAGGTGTTCTTACTCACCGGCATCCCAAGCTCATCCACCTCACAATCAATCAATCAATCAATCAATCAATCAATCAATCTCTTCTGATTTCCCTCCTCCCACTAAGGCTTCCTGGGCACAGGAAAACGGCTTCCTCAACCTCCACCTTCCTTGCTATAAAATGGCCCAGGAAGAGCTCCCCAATCTGGACCATCTGTGCTCTGCTCAGTATGTGCCCTGAACTGCCCCAGCCCCTCCCCCACCCGGGCATGCTGACATGAGGAGGGACCCCTGGGCCTTCCCCTGACCTTGGGGATATCCAGAGCAGATTGCCAGCCATGCGTCCAGGCCCTATGGTGGATTCTAGGCCCAAGATGGCACCCAACAGGCCCAGGGAGAGCAGGACAGGGAAGGAGCTTCCACCCCCAGCACCCTCCACCCTCACCTCTCCAGCTCCACTGCCCTCTCCCCTTTTCCTTTCCTCCCTTCCTGCACAGTGACCAAGAAGGAGCTTGACTTCAGATGGAGATAGTGCTTGGACAGGTTCTGCCCCCTGCATGGCTATGTGCTCTGGACCAGTGGGTCAACTCTGAAGCCCAGCACCCTGCTGTGGACAAGGCAGAATCGGCCCTACTCCCCTGCACCATGAGGGCTCCCTGAGCCCGTTTGTTCACTAGGAGGCACTTGAGCCAGGACCTGGGTGCCCAAAGGATGTGTTCTTGACTGCGTTTTGTCACCACCTGTGTCTACTTGGGACTTCTTGGCTGCCCTCCCGAGGTCCTGCCAGGGAGTGCCTGCCAGAACCACCTATTGTGAATCACTCAATGGGTCTCTGGCGTTCAGATTCCCTTCCTGGCCTGGAGCCCGGTACCTCGTGGGGTGTGGGGCTCAGCCCAGCCCAGCCAGCGTTGCTGAGGCCAGCAGCATCTCCCGCTGTTGGACTCGTTGTAATTGTTTTTTAATGGGGCCCATTAAGACCTTCTCCTTGGTATGTATCACAGGCACCTGACTGCCAGAACAAAGTGATCAACCTTGGGGCCTTCCTGGTGCCGCTGCCCGGTTCTCTTTCCACCAGCAAACTGCCATCTAATTGGTTCATACACAGAGTGTGCGGTAGGCACGAACACCTGCTCTGGGGAGCCCAATAAGCCAGGAGGGAGCAGGTGTGTGGCACAGCAGTGGTGACATCGCTTGGGATGCTGAGTTTGAATCCTGGCTTCACTCCTGGTTTCGGTCGGCTGCTAGTGCACACCCTTAAAGGCAGCAGGTGATGGATGGCTCAGTTATTTGGGTTCCTGCCACACGTGTGGGAAATAAAGTTCTGTGCTCCTGGCTTCAGCCTGGCCCAGCTCTGGTCATTTGTTGTGGGTATTTGGGGAGTGAACCAACAGACGGAATAGCTCCATCTCTCTATTGTTTTATTTTTCAGATAAAAAAAATGAAACCTGGGCCCAGTGCCACAGCCTAGTGGCTAAATCCTCCTCTTGCACACTCCGGGATCCCATATCGGTGCTGGTTTGTATCCCGGAGGCCCTACTTCCCATCCAGCTCCCTGCTTGTGGCCTGGGAAAGCTGTCAAGGACGGCCTAAAGCTTTGGGACCCTGCACCCACATGTGGGAAACCTGAAAGAAGCCCCTGCCTGGCTCCTGGCTTCGGAATGGCTCAGCTTTGGCCAATGCAGCCACTTGGGGAGTGAATCAGCAGATGAAAGATCTTCCTCTCTGTCTCTCCTTCTATCTGTCTGACTTTTCAATATAAACAAATAAATCTTTTTTTAAAAATGAAAGCTAAAAGTTTAAAGAAAATACTTACCAAGAGGACTCAACAGAGCTGGGGAGGTTGAATTCAATTCCATGATCCATAGGTGTGCTGAGCGCCTCCTCCACCTGCCCCTCCTTACCCTCTCACAGGGGCAGGGGGAGGGGCTATCACCCTGTCAGTCACAGGCCTGGCAGCGGGACCCCCATACCGTCCCGAGCCTTGCCTAGCACTGTCATCATCCCCCAAGTGCCCAGGGACGAAGGAGCACCCCATGAGCCCTGAGAAGCAGGTCCTGGAGGAAGCCCCTACATGACACAGTCGTGAAAACTGCCCCAGTGTGGCAAGCTGGTGGTCAGGGCCATCCTCAGGGGACAGCCCCCTCCCAGGAGTGCCCGAGGAGGGACTGTGACGGGAGGCTGAGACTCCACAAGGAAATAGAAACACCTGCCTTTGAAAGCCAACAACACAGTTGATTCATGCAACTGTCACGTGGCGCTGAGCCCTGGAGGAGAGCAGGTGTCCAATGAGAAACATCCCTGGCAGAGCAGTGAGTGTGGGAGCCCTGGTTCTGCCCCCCACCCCGCCCTGCCTCTAAGAGGCAGAGGCCACGGGGACGCGTTTTCAGAGCCGCCAATCTGGGAGGCCCCGCCTGAGGGGAGGCCTCTGTCAGCTTGCAGCAGGCCTGCAAGGGCATGTATATTCCAACCCCCATTTCACAGATGAGAAAACAGAGGCACCAAGGGCAAATCCTCCAGCTCAAGGTCGTGGAGCTCGTGTTACCGGGGGCCTAGCTGCACTTGCCCTCAAGAGCCAATGATGGGGATTGGGAGAGGAGGCAGCCGTCGGAGCACAGCCCGCGATCCCCAGTTGTGCCCGGAAATAGCTCTGTATTCCCCTCAGAGGCATACGGTGAGTGGGAAAGATTTGAGTTTTGTCCCTGCCAGTATGCCCCTGCCTCCTCTGGTGCATCACGGAACAAGGCAGGAGGCTGGCAGCCTTGCTGGGGGGCGGGGGGCGCAGGTCTCTGTTTCCTTGTGAGCTCCAGGGAGTCATTCACGGGCTAACTCAGAGGCACCCTGTTTCCTGAACACCCTGTCACAACCCTCTCCCTACCCTATAGTGCCCCCCACTCCTGCCCCAACAGCTCTGCCCACTTACCCGCCATGCACCAGCCCCTGGGCCGTCTCGCTTCCTCCGCACCACACGGTGAAGTTTGAAGTGTCAGGGCAGCCAGCCAGCCTGACAATATTAAGGAAAACCTCAGACACTCCCAGGTAAGGGAACCGGAACTCAGCCAAGGAGGCGTGGCCCTCCCCAGCCCAGCGGGGACACCTGTGAGGTGCAGAATTGCCCCGTAATTGTCTTGGGTTGCACCTTAAAGATGTCCAGTGTGGGCGTGCTAGCCCAGGGGCTTTGGGAGTACAGAGTGGAGAGCTGGTTGGATGGGGTTGGTGGAGGTGAGAGGAGAGCTTGGGTTATACGCAGCCCTGGCATCCCTGAGGAGGGAGGGAAGGCCCCATTGCCAGCTCCTGCAGGTGGCACTAGAGCTGGCAATGCTGCATGTAGTGTGGTCTGGTGCTGCCTCTTTCCCCCCTGGGTAAAACAGAAAAGCTAGACCATGGTCCTCTCTGTCATGCAGACAGCCACTGAGATACGGGGCCCTGCCCTCTCATGGGGACATGCCCTCCCTCCCCATGGCATAACCGCTACTGCTGCCCCACATACAGGCACCTAAAGAATCACCTTTGACTGGGTCCTGGACTTCAGAAAAACTTTCAGAGAAACTTTCAGAGAAACATTGGCGTCCCCTCTCCCCAGGCCCGAGTTTGAAGACCAGATACTCCTGCCCCACTGACCCCCGTTCTCTCTTCAACACCCCCGTATGTCTGCAGGTCTCCTTGCATCTCGGTCACAGGAAGATGGAGATCCTCCCTGGGTGGGACTGCTCAGGGGGTGTGTAGTCACCTCGGGGACACAGCTCGAAAATGGAGGCAGCGTGACTCTGCTGTCCCTCCCTTAAGGGTCAGTGCTCACTCTTGCCGCCATCTCTCCTGGTTTGCAGTTGGCCCATGCTTGCAAGTGCCGCCGTGGGACTCCTGTGCATTGTGGGGGGATGCAGGTGGTGGGCTGCTGTGCCTCTGCCTGGCGTGGGGGGCCGCTCCTCCATGAACTGGAAGAGACCCTCCTCTTGCTTCCCATGCTGCCCTCTAACCTTTGGGCATCTGAGGGCCTTGCTAATCACAACCGAACTGCTACGATGACATTGACCTATACTCCTGCAGACATGTAAAGAAGAAAGAGGGGAGCCAGGTCTCTGTTTCAAAGGCAAGGTGAGTGGGCCCCGACTTTGCGAGCTGGCTCTAGCTGGCTCCAGCTTAGAGACCTGGCAGCCAGGGGCACCTTAGGGGCACCCTGCAACCCTGGGTACATGGTCTCTTTTCTCTCCTGGAATTTGGGAGTCCCTATATGCAAATAGGAGGGACTGGATTAAATCAGTCTCCATGGCCATTCTTTTTTTTTTTTTTTCTTTAATTGGAAAGTCGGATATACAGAGAGGGGGAGAGACAGAAAGGAAGATCTACCATACAATGATTCACTCCCCAAGTGGCCACAATGGCAGAGGTTGAGTTGATCCGAAGCCAAGAGCCAGGAGTTTTCTTCAGGTCTCCTATGTGGGTGCAGGGTCCCAAGGCTTTGGGCCATCCTCCACTGCTTTCCCAGGCCACAAGCAGGGAACTGTATGGGAAGCGGGGCCACCAGGGTATGAACTGGTAGCCATATGGGATCCCAGTGCGTTCAAGGCAAGGACCCCAACCACTAGGATACTGTGGTGGGCCCATAGCCAGTTTAACTGAAAGTCTCAGGTTCTGGGCTCCAAGACCCTTGAACTGGCAACCTCTGAAGTCTTCTGGGCCAGTGAACTCATGGTAACTTTGTTTCCATGGCAGCTGGTGGGAAGTGTCACTTTGCTGGAGCTCTGGGGGGCTCTGCTATGACAGGCTGGATGTGGGTTGGGTGGCAGAGAAAGGGGAAGGAGGAAGGAGTAGAGGGTGGGGACGGGACAGGAGGGTGTGTGCCCATTCCACGGGATGGCATCGCTCCCTGGGCTCGTCCGGGCATCCAGGAAAGGGCACACAAACCCTGGAGTGCTTGCTATGGCTGGGCTTCCCCTGGAAAGTGGAGAGGTGGCCAAGTTCTGCAGCTCTGATGCAAGGCAAACACATCTAATGGGCGCTTGGCAGGCCCGCACAGCCTTGTAATTACTGAATTACCGAAGTCTGGCACCGGCCCCAGGGAGCCTCTGCCCAGAAGCCCTGCAGCCATCACCCCCCCACACACACACACCCTCCGGAGCTGCCAGGCTCCGCCCTACTAATGACAGTGTCCAGCAGAGCCCTTTGATCTCTCATCTTTGGGCTCCCAGAAGCTGGGGCTGTCAGAATCACAGCACTTCCCAGCCCCAACCAGGCTCATCCTGAGACTTGTGGTAGCAACTCGGCTGGCGATGGAGCCCTGGGCACTGGGGTCGCTGAGCTAGGTGACTGTGTGACCCTGGGGACATCACTTACCTTCTCTGGGCCCCTCAGTACCCTCACTGTTTAAAAAAAAAAAAAAGTGTGAGCCAGCTTTCTAAATCCCCAGGCCAGAATTAGCAGGTAGCAGTCCGAGATGGGAACACTGCTCAGAATCTCCCCCGTGGAGGCACCAGCATCAATACCTGGCAGGTGGAATGCCTCACAAATGAAAGTGTGTGTTTGTGGAAGGATCAGATACTTTCAGAGCAGTTTAATGGCTCTGTGGGCCATAAAGATAATATATCATTGCACAGGAAACCCAAGCAGTACTGAAAAAGCAGAAAGCGCAGCACCTGTTGCTGCAAACCCATGGACACACACTTGAATAAAAGGGGCAGGACCCCATGCTGTCAGCTACTCTTTCACTCAGTCACATACTGGGCTTCCTTTTCAATCACAGAAATACGCGATTAGATGTACCTTGTGACTAGGGCTGACTCTTGTACTACTGTGTAGTGTTGGCTAACCATTTCAAAATGGGTAGGAGTTTATGTTGTTTCTGGAGTTCTGCCATTACATATATGCCAAATACATATATATTATACATAATACATAATATATATATATATAAAAGGCTAATTTATTTGAGAGAGAGGAGAGTGAGTCTTTCATCTATTGGTTTCATCTGGTACAATGGCCAGAGCTGACCCAAGCTGAAGCCAGGAGCCAGGAACTCCATCTGTGTCTCTCACATAGGTGACAGGGGCCCAAGGACTTGGCCACCGTCTGCTGCCTCCCAGGCACATTAGTGAGAAGCTGGCTTGGAAGCGGAGCTGCTGAGACTCAAACCAGCAAGTCCATATGGGATGTGAGTATCCCCATTGACGAGTCACCTTGCTGTGGAACAATGCCTGCCCCTGTGCGTTTATGTGAGCTTTTCTGATGGAAAGGTCTCTGAGACGTAAGATTGTTGAAGTATGTACACCTGCTCTTCGAGGCATACATGGAATTTGCTACATGGGCACACACGTGTTCACAGCTGTATATATTCTTTACTGCACCATAAGTTGTAACAATGAAGAGTAAAAATTCCATGTCTTTTTTTTTTTAAGATTTATTTATTTTTATTGGAAAGGCAGATATACAGAAAGGAGGAGAGACAGAGAGGAAGATCTTCCATTCGATGATTCACTCCCCAAGTGGCTGAAATGGCCAGAGCTGAACTGATCCAAAGCCAGGAACCAGGAGCTTCTTCTAGGTCTCCCACACGGGTGCAGGGTCCCAAGGCCTTGGGCTGTCCTGGACTGCTTTCCAGGCCACAAACAGAGAGCTGGAAGGAAAATGGAGCAGCCCGGACATGAACTGGTGCCCATATGAGATCCCAGTGCGTGCAAGGTGAGGACTTTAGCCACTGGACCACTGTGTTGGGCCCATGAAAGCTTCATGTCTTGATCAGTGAGTTCACCCAGGCAGGGAAGTCCTGGGCAGCCCTTTAAGGGAGAGGAAGGGGCAGGTAGCTCCAGCTCTGGGGACCTAGGCTTGTGGGAGGCAGGGCTGGAGATCCAGGGCTGAGGATGGATCCTTGGGCAGGGCCTCAGCATCACCTGTGGGGACTGGGCCCAGACTCTTGAGCCCTCTCCGGACTCTTCTTCCCAGAACCTGCCCCTTCACAGTCCTCAGGTGTTGTGGGCACAGGGTGCTCTGTCTCCAGTAGGGGCGCTTCAGCGGAGAGCCAGGTTCCTCCCACCTGCTCACCCTTTGGAGAGAATTTTTAGAACAACTTTCAAGGTTTTTTTTTTTTCCTCTCATTCTCTTGAGAGTACAAGGTGGAATGTTCCAGACTCTATGGAATATGGCATTCAAAACACAAACTGCAAAAGTCTCAGCTGCTCTCATTAAGTCTGTTTAGTTAAAAAAAAAAATTACAGAAAAACAACCAACCAAGGCAATAAAATGAAGAAAATTGTGAAACAATGCCATCATTTCTAACCCTGTGATCTTGCTTTATCCTGAGTATATGCTAATTGTGTTAAGGTACAATGGGTTGATTTGTTTGTAGAGAAATGAATGATCGAATATTTGGTGAGTTTCCCAGCGTTAATTTCCACATCATGGGTGAGGCTCACAGACAAAAATGCTATTGGGGCTTCATAGGGATTTTTTTTAGGGTATAAAGGGGTCCCAAGATCAGACATGGTCTAGAATTTACTTCCCTTTTCCTAGGAGTCTCATAGATAGACCCAAATGACAGGGGAGCGGCCAGAGGTAGTAGGCGGGAAATCCGGAGCAGCTGAGCTCTGCTTGGCAGGAAAACCCCATTTCCAGGGCCCCAGGGCTCCAGCACTCACAGGCCTGCAGGCAGATTGAGCATGTTAGGGGTAGGCTGGCCCCAGAGGCATGGGTGCCAACGCGGGCATCCTCCTCCATCACCTCAGGAACTCACCCTCACGGGACAGTGAGTCAGAAGGACCCTGGCTGGGCCAGGTGGGAGGCTGCCCGCAGGCCCCCTGTGCCCTCTGGGCCTCTGTTCGCCCAGCTGGAAAATGGAAGGTGAAACGGCTCCCTCCTGGGCAAAGTCATCAGACAGCTAATAAAAGACTGACAAGCTCCAGCTCATCTGGGCATCATTCAGCCTTCACAGTAATGATCTTGGTGGATGAGTGAGGCCTCTAGAGTTCACCCCCACTTCCCCCACTTCCCCCACCCCGGGAAGGAGGCACTGGCCCAACCTGAAGATGAGGGCTCTTGGTCCACAGTCAGCTGACCTTGTTCTGACCTGCTATGTGCAGGCTGGAAGCTGTGGGGTGAGCTGAAGGAGAGGGGGCAGTCTCCTTCCATCCCAGTGTCCAGTGTAGTTAGCCCTGCTCATCGTCCATCTGTCCAACATCCTGGGGACCCCTCCCCCAACTGTTGGGAAAGCTGCCAAGAAGCTCAGAGCTGACCTTGGTTTTGTTGTGAATGCTCAGGTGTCAGGACCCTCTCATTCATTCATTCACCCAGAACTGGACCGTCACTGGTTGAGACTACCCAGACTGGAATGATCTGAGCAGTGGTGTTGCTACTGGGAGCAAGTAGGGTCAAGCCTCATAAAGATTAGGTTGGTGCTTACAAAAGAAATGAAGGAAACATTCAGGTTCTACTTCTTTACCCTTTTGAGATAGTGCTGTGCTTACCATTCACTGTGCGCTTGCTTTGGGTCACGTGCTACACCCATTGGCTCTTCACATAACGATCGGGCACCAGGGCTGAGGCCCAGAAAGGGCACAGGCAGCCCTCACGCCTCAAAAGTCAACCTGGAGTCAAAACTTGAGCTCATCCTGGATGTAGCCCTACAGGCATGTGGTGGCAGCCTAACTGTACAGCATCATTAACCTCCTTTTCAAGTGGCCCCGTGTCTTCTGCTGCTGCTGTTGGCACAGCCAGGAGGTGTGGAGTCTGCTGTGCTGGAGCAGTTATTTCTTGGCTCAAGTTCTGCGTTCATCCTTCCAATCACCGAACTTATCTGTGGTGCTTCCAGACGTTCACGGAAGGCAGGCTTTTAGCCCAGCAGTTAAGATGTCTGCCTCCTATACTTGAGGCTCTGGGTTCCAATCTCAGCTCTGCTTCCGACTCCAGCCTCCTGATGAACGCAGCCCCTGAGAGCCAGTGGTAAAGGCTCCTTGGGTCCCTGACACCCAACCTGAGAGACCTGACTTTGGTCTTGGCCCATCCTTGGCTCTTGTGAGCATTAGTGGAGTGAATCGGTGGGTGAGAAATCTGTCTCTACAAATAATAAATTTTAAAAAGTGTTTGAGGAAAAAATAAACTAAAATACTAAGCTTACTCTTGGTACCAAAACATTTAAAAACATGCAAAGAAGCATCAGAAGGTTCGTGGAAAATGCACGTTATCAAGAAACTCTGCCTTGGATTTTAAAGCTGTTTATTAACTCCTGCCCCTGGCGAGATGACAAGGGGGCACTACCCTTAACCTTCAAGGAACTTGTGGTCCACAAGAAGGAAAACAAATGTGTAAAATAATGACACGAACACATGGGGGCAGAGAAATCCTAAGAAATGCTTCAACCCCAGAGCGGGGAGAGGAGAGGCCAGCGAACGCTTCCTGTGAAATAGGATATGAATGATTCCATTCGGCCTGCAAGCTGATGTTCTTCCTGTGAATTTGAAGCATCTTCTCATTAACCACAAATGGAATTCATGGGGTGGGGGAACACTCCAACAATCTGTATACCAATTTTTCCTGCCCCTGAGCATTCTTTAGACCTTTAAAGGAATGAAAAAGGAAGGGAAAAAAAAATGAAACAAATGTAGGATGGGGCTGCCACCGTGGCCGTGCTTCTTCTGCCTGTGGAGCTGGCATCCTGTATGGGCACCAGCATGTGTTCTGTCTGTTCCATTTCTGATCCAGCTCCCTATTTATGGCCTGGGGAAGCAGCAGGGGAAGGTTCAAGTCCTTGGGATCCTGCACCGCTCGGGAGACCTGGAAAAAGTTCCTGAAGAAGCTTCAGTCTGCTCCAGCTCTGGCCATTGCGGTCATTTGGGGAGTGAACCAGTGGATGGAAGGTCTCCTCTCCTCTCCTCTCCTCTCCTCTCCTCTCCTCTCCTCTCCTCTCCTCTCCTCTCCTCTAATTAACTATTCTAAAGATTTATTTTTATTGGAAAGATGGAGTCATTGAGAGGAGAGAGAATCATCTGTCACTGATTACACTCCCCATTTCAAATGGCCTCAGTCTGAGACCAGGAACCAAGAGTTTCTTCCAGGTCTCCCACATGGGTGCAGGGTCCCAAGGACCTGAGCCATCCTTGACTGCTTTCCCAGACTACAAGCAGGGAGCTGGATGGGAAGTGGAGCAGCTGGAACACAAACCAGGACCCATGTGGGACACTGGCACCACATGCAGAAGCTTAGCTTGCTACACCAAGGTGTTGGCCCTTCGTTATTTATTTATCTATTCTATAAAAGATTTATTATTGGAAGATATGTCACAACATGGAAAAAGGAGAAAGACAGGTACAAAGAGGTAAGCAACAGGAGTTCCAGCTCAGAAGAAATATGAATTCGAGAATAATTCCAATGGAAATTTTGAAGAAAGTGTAACCAGCCCAGGCATAGCAGGAGGAAAGATGGTAAAAAAAAAGTTCCTCTGGGGGCTAACAGGTGCAAGCCCTGGTGGGATTCAGTTTTCAGAGGCCCTTCCAGGGACGGTGAAACAATTGGTGCCGAGACAGGAGTGGTGTGTAGAAAACTGAGCAGGTGGTAACCTGGAGTTGCAGCCGATACAAAATGTGCAGGATGGAAAGTTCAACACAGCTCAGCTGGTGGACCGGGGGCGAGGGATTGCGCCATAGTGCTCGGAGCCAAGTGAAGACAGAAGAGTGAGATGGGGGGGGGGGGCGCTGTACCTGTGCATGGGGCCCAAGGGGCTGCAGAGAGAGTAAACCCTCGTGTCACAAAACCCTCGCTGGAAGACACTGCTTCATGTCAAGAAACAACCATGACTTGCCTTAATGTATGTCATTTAGAGACCACTGAAATAATTGAGAACTGTAGTATCCATCTAGTAACTTTGCCTAACAAATTCCTGTTCATTTAGTGGCTTAAAACAACATCTGTGAAAAACAGTGGTGGTGTCTCCTAAGTTAAGCCCATGAGTCACCATCTGACTTAGGAGTTTCGCTTCAGGTACACATTCATAATAATGAAAATAGGGACTCAGCCAAGTGCATGTCCCCGCATGTCCGTGGCAGCACTGTGTCCAGCAGCCGGCAGGCAGAAGCTGTCCATGTGTCCATCACTGGATGGATGAATAGCCAAAGTGGGGGTTGTTCACAAAAGGAGGTGTTCTCTGGCCCTAAGTCAGAATAAAGCATTGATTCAGGCAGCAGCGTCGATAAATCTGGAGGACACTGAAGTGAAAGAAGTCCGACCCAAGGCTGTGTAAGGTGTGAGACATTCAGTCCGTGAACCGTGGGGACAGCGTGTGGTGGCTGTGGGGAGCTGGGGGTGGGGAGCAGGTGGTGGTGATGAGTGTGGGGCTTGCTCAACCCCACAGGTGCTCAATGGCCGGGAATCCTTTGCTTTGACTTGGCTAATGTTACGTTCTGTGAATTTCACCTCAATAAACATGAGATGATGTCATCTGATTGCACAGAATCACCGTGGGTTAGTGTGCACCGCAGTTCATGAACCTGACCAAAAACCAACCGCAAGGCGAATCACTGAGACCAGCCCATTCATTTCTTCACTTTAGCGCTCATAAAAATTGGAGTTGTACACTCCCTTAAAAAAAAAAAAACAACTTTAATAATGAAGCAAAGGGCATGATAATTAGTTGCTTTTGAAATAAGTAAAACAAATAAAATTAAAATAATAAAATTAAAACAAAAAAATTCACATACCAAACTCTGTCTCTGAAATGCAATTCAAAACTTTAGATTTTTTTTGCCCAGCTGTAGGGTAACGCTGCTCCTCACGCCTTACAGTGATTTTATATCATCCATTTGTGATGAAATCAGGTTCTTTGGTGATCCCTGTCTCATCAGTAATTTTTTGTTTTGTTCTGTTTTGTTTATTGGAAACACAGATTTACAGAGAGGAGAGACAGATCTTCCATCTGCTGGTCCACTCCCCAAGTGGCTGTAGTGGCCAAGGCTGAGCCGATCCAAAGCCAGGAGCCAGAAGCCTCTTCTGGGTCTCCCACGCGGGTGCAGGGTCCCAAGACTTTGGGCTCTCCTCGACTGCTTTGCCAGACCACAAGTAGGGAGCTGGATAAGTGGAGCAGCCGGGACATGAACCAGGACCCAGATGCGATCCTGGTGCATGCAAGGTGAGGATGCAGCCATTGCAGCAGGCCCTCCCCAGTAGTTTTTAAGCTTTCCTACATTATGGTCTTCTGTGTGCTGTGGTGTTCTGTAACTCTGACGAGTGGAGAGTGAGGAAGGAGACATTTAGATATGTAAATATTCTGGCTATTAAACAGATCAGACGCAGACCAGTGAGGGTTTATTTGTGGACACTGCCTGCTCTTCCATTGGTCTGGCTGTTGCTCCTTAAGGCACCCTGTTTTGACTGCTGTTGTTTTGCAGTAAATTCAAACAACTCAGCAGGAAAAGGAAAGAGGCTTAACAATGTATCTTACTGCCTTACATGTAGCAGCGTGGCTAACCTTACCACTGTGTTCCCTCAGTGGACTGCTGTCTGCTTGTCCTTTCATTCCAGTGAAGAACTGCCTGGTGCCTCTCTCAGGGCCAGCTGGCCGGAGGATGACTCTGTTTGGGTGTCCTTTGGAATGTCTGTCTCTTCCGCTGTGAAGGGTGGTGTTGGGGGATGGAGGGTTCTTGAATGGCAGGCTCTCTCTTTCAGGGTTTCGAATAGGTCACCTTACTGATGGCTGGCTTCACGCCTACTGTTGAAGCCACCTTCTAATCTCACCAACAATCCCTGGCCTGTGAACAATGACTTTTCTGTCCATTTCAAGTCTCCGTTTTCCCGTGGTTTGGCTCTGACATGCTTCTGTGTGCTTCTGCTGCAGGTGCCTCTGCGAGTGTCTTGGGCTTACAGGTGAACACTTTCCACCTAATTGGCAGTTTTCCTTCCTTATTTCTTCAGTCTTCCTGTTGCTCTTCCTCTCTCGTCGCCTTCTCCAACTCTCTTTACAGGTTCATATTTCCTACTGTTTTTATCTTCTTGTTCCACCAACTGGATCCCCTCAGCTGGCTTCGCATCAAATTCACAGACTGGGACTCGCTCTTCTGCCTTCTGAAGCCTCCGGCCGAGCAGCCCCTCTAGCAAAATTTTCACTTCACTGACATGAGAAGTAACTGCATGTTTCAACACCAGTGGGACTGAGAAGTCCTTACACTTTTTAACTCCGGAATTTCTGCTTGGGTTTTGTTCATATCTTTCCTCCCTGTGATTGATAACTCTTTATTTGGTGAGACTATCATCCACTTGCTTTCTTTTGATTTGGTTTTCAGATGTGTTTCCTTTAGTTCTTTGAAAATATGTGCACTATCTGAGTTCAAATATTTTATTTGGTCCAATTTCTGATCTCCTTGGGGACCATTTTTATTAAATGCTTGGATGGGGTATATTTGCCTTTTATGTGTGTCTGTCTGTCTCTCTCTCTTTTTGCCGAAAGCAGGGCATTTCAGGTCATAGAGCAAATCAACTCCAGCAACAAGAGGTCTCCCCCGTGTTCAGCTGTCTGGTTATTTTTCTTTCTGTTGCCATCACTTTTGCTGTTGGCTTAGTGATGGTTAAAGATGGGTTGGAAATTGCCTCCCACTTTCTTTAATTATTATTTATTTATTTATCTTTTTTTTAAATATTTTTTTTTTCCTTACACTTTCTTACATTCTTTTCCCCTTTGCCAAAAGGCTGTGTGTGTGTGTGTGTGTGGAGGGGGGGACACCTCAGGGATCAGGCACTTTTACAACTCAGCCCTTGCGTTCACTTCCTACTTGCCTAGGTTCTGAAGGTCAGCCCAAGGTCAGATCTTGGGGCTCTTGACGCTGTACAGAGCGCCAGTGTGACACAGCCTCCAAGATCTTCGGGAATGTGGTGCATCTTGGCCTTGTGCTGCTGTGACTCCCCAGACCTGCCTGCGTTTGGCCCACCTGGCAGCACTGTCTCCGGCTGGCGGACAAATGACTAGGGGCTGGGGCTCCGCAGCCCTAGGGGCAGCAGATAAGGATAGTGCCCTGGGAGGTGGAGCTTTACTGCTGGGGCCTCTGGGGGCCCCCCAGGCTGCTGGCTCAGAGAACAAAGGTGATCCTAGGGCCTCCAGCTATCCAGGAGACCCCAAGGAGGACCAAGGAGGGAAATGGGTCAGGTTGTATGAGTGCCCACCTTGAGTTCTTATTGCAACTCAGCCATTGAAAAAACTGAATGCCCCTCTTTCTCTCTCTCTGTAAATGTGTGTTTCCAATGAATAATAATAATAGTAATAATAAATCTTTAAAATGGAGGGGAATGCCAGTGTGATGGCTCAATTAGCCAAAACTCCACCTCAGCATCCCAAGGGTACTAGTTCATGCCCTGGCTGCTCTATTTCCCATTCATTTTATCCAGCAATAAAAGAAAATAAATCTTACCCCCCCCCCAAAAAAAAACACCAGAAACCAAAAAACTGAATGCCCCTTGATTGTTGTAAGTTTGGTGAGTTTTCTTAATTCTGTAGAAGTTGATTTTTGCCACTTAAAAAAATATTTATTTATTTTTATTGGGAAGTCAGATTTGTAAATCTAGAGAGAAGAAAAGGCAGAGAGGAAGAACTTCCATCTGCTGGTTCACTCCCCAAATGGCTGTGATGGCCAGAGCTGCCCTGAGCCGAAGCCAGGAGTCAGGAACTTCTTCTGGGTCTTCCATGCAGGTACAGGGTCCCAAGGCTTTAGACTGTCCTTTACTGTTTCCCCAGGCTGTGAGCATGGAGCTGGAAGGGAAGTGGAGCAGCTGGGACAGGAATTGGCACCCATATGGGATCTCGGCATATTGCAAAACAGGGACTTCAGTCACTAGGCTATGGCGCTGGGCCCCACTTTGTGTGTGTTTTCATTAGTTTTATGGAGTTTCATTCCTAAAGCCCCACTTCTAAGACACACTGTTTTAATATGTGTATTTGTGTTTTGTTATTATGGAGTATTTCAACCACAGAGAGAAATCAAGAGACTAGGTTGATCAAGTCCGATAGACCCATCCAGCCAGGGTCAGCACTGTTCACACATGGATGTGTTTGCTCATTTTGATCTCAGCCCCTATCACGGGCTTGGGGATACTTGAATAAGGAGGGTTTCGCTGGGGAGTTGAGAGGCAACACGGAGGCAGCCACCTGCTAACCTAACTGATGGCTCTGGAGAAGCCGCACGGCCTGAGCGCGCATGTGGGTGAGAAGAGTGGCACCCTACCTTTGGGCAAAGCCTCATCAGACAGGGCACTCACTGCTCCGCACTTCAGGTTGCGAGAGTGGATGGACCCTTAGCGTCCCGGGCGGGGGAACAAGAGTTCCGAAGTGCAGGTGGAAGGAGAGACGCTGTCCGCGACCAGTGACAATTCCAGGCTTGAGTGACAGAAGAGACCGAGAGAACTGGCGTGTTTGATACGTCTATCTTCTCGCCAACCGCCTTCCTTCCCCTCCGCTCCCGCTGAGTTGGGACATGCATTTTTAACAAGCTTCTCAGGGGACTTAATGCACCTGCTAGGGCGTTGGCTCTCACTTGGGACTGCACATTGAAGCTGCGGGTTTCAGTCCCGCCATTGGCAGGTTCCAGTTTAGATCGCCCTCTGCTGGTTTTTGGTAAGATTGCTGCAGGCTGCCCCCAAACCTCATCCTTGGATTCCCCATCCTGGTTACGCAAGGCTCAACTCTCCTGGGATACTGCGGAAGATCTTTTCTGGGAAGCCCCTCCTTGTGACACTATTGTCCCTGTATTGTGCGCGCGAGGAAACTGAGGCACGAGAAGCTGCAGTCACGTTCTGCATGTCGGGCCGGCCCTGCCATGAACATCATTATTGTTTGCAGTGCTGCTGTACTCTGCGACTGTGAGCACAGGGCAACTCTGGGTTTTTTGAATGGAAAAGTCAGAACTCAGCGAGGGGTCCAAGGTGGGGAGGCAATATGGGGCTCTTGTCCTTGTGCTCCTGGACAAAGGATAGAGTAAGATAGAGTTCATGGACCAAGTCTGCTCCTGGGACAGCTGGCTGCCGAGTGGGTGCTGTGAAAGCATCCCTCATTGTGGTTCTGGGCCAGTTTGGCAGGACTGGGCTGAGATCCCTGCTGTGGGCCCTACAAAAGTTTGGGGAAGCTCACTGCCCTGACCTGCACCCTCCCTCCCACCTCCCCTACTTCGTTTCAGCACACCCCATGGTCATCCCTGCAGCCCTCACTCCCTTTCTCTCTGAAATGACTTCCTTTGGCAACTACGGCTTCTGGCCACAAGGATCTTCAGGACTTCTTCCCGGCTGTGTCTAAAAGGGGACAGTCTCGGGGCAGTTGTGGCAGCCCAGTGCTGCCACAGAGGGCTTTGTTCCTGCAGCCCCTTAGCCACCCTCTCAGACACTGCTGGCTGTTCCATGTGCTCACTGCCTCCTTGTCGCAAGATGGCTTCTGTGGATCCAGGCATCTTGTCCAGTGGTTACTTTCCCAGAGTTTGAGGCAGTGAGACAGTCAATCACATGAGCCAGGCTCCGCCAAGCAGCTGTTCTCATTAGGAATTTTCAACTTGATGTACGGGGAGGTGAATAGAAACTCCCATTTGGGGGACAGCAGTGATGGGGCTGCTGGCCGAGGTGGAGCCCCATGCCACGGGATTCTTCAGTCTCCTCATGCTGGTTGGGTGATGTGGTTGAGGCTCTGTGACCGATCACTCTTGCTCATGCCCGTTTTCGCAGTCTGTTCTCTCACTTGTCCTGCTGGTGTGCGAGTTCTCTGAGACCCACTCAGGACTTCCTCCTCTCCTTGGTCCTGCAGGTGGGTCTACCCGGTATGACTCCAATATTCCTTGGAAGGTCCCCCCCACCGCTGCCCGATCCTGGGGAATGTGTCCTACCACGGCCCAGGACCAGGCCTGTACCTGTTGCTTGGCGCCCATGATCACAGCCTGCCTAGATTTTATCCATTTGCGCACTTCCTTCTCTCACTCCCTGCTGGGCTACACCTCCGGGGACCGCTGTGTTTCTGCATGCGTGGCATAATTCCTGGCCTGTGGTAGGGATCCCCAAGGGTTACGTGTATTCGGTGGTTTAACATTCCTTGTTATGGAAATCCATTGGAGAGGGCACCAGGAAAAGAAAACTCCATTTTTGAAAATAAGGGAAAGACTTTAATGGGGGGGTTTGGATTATTTTTATTTACCTGAAAGGCAGAGTTAGAGAGAGAGGAAGAAAGAGAGCTCTATTTACTAGTTTATGCCACAAATGGCAATACAAGCCAAGACTGAACCAGGCAGGAACCTGGAACTCCTCTGTATCTCCCACCTGGGTGCAGAGGCTCAAGGACTCAAGCCATCGTCCGCTGCTTTCCCAGGCGCATTAGCGGGCAGTTCGATTGGAAGTGGAGCAGACAGGACTCCAATCAGTGCTAACTCCTGTAGACTCCTCCTGTAGATGGAGGCTTAACCTGACATACCACAAGATTGGCCCTAGAAACCCTCACCCCCCCTTTTAAGATTTATTTATTTTTATTGGCAAGGCAATTACAAAGAGAAGGAGAGAAAGAGAGAAAGATCTTCTACCAGCTGGTTCACTCCCCAAGTGGCTGCAATAGCCAGAGCCGAGCTGATCTGAAACCAGGAGCCAGGAGCTTCCTCCAGGTCTCCCACAAGGGTGTAGGATCCCAAGACTTTGGGCTGTCCTCAACTGCTTTCCCAGGCCAAAAACAGGGAACTGGATGGGAAGTGAAGCAGTTGGGACATGAACCAAAACTCATATGGAATCCTGACTCTTGTAAGGTGAGGATTTAGCCTTTTAGCAATTGCACTGGGCCCTGACAGCTCTGCAGTTAAACAGAATCATCAGGTTCCCCAGAAAACAGGCCTCAGCCAAGCGTAACAGAGAACAATAATAAACTAATGTGTGGAATAAAGGTGGTAATTGGCCATTAAACTTTGATGACCTTGAAGGTCACAGGGCAACCGTTGATGACACGGGGAATTAGTCACCAGGCTGAAATGCACTGGGGCTCACAGTTTTGCTGTTGTATGACAAACCGCCCCTAGAATTAGCGATGACAGATGCTCCCCATTGTCCTGGGCCAGGATCTCAGGCAGAGCCCAGCTGGGCTCATAGCCTCCTGGTCCACACCACAGTCACTGGCTGTCACCTGGAAGCCGCAGGAAGCCTCTTGTGGCCTCCCTGTGGCAGCTGGAGTTTCTCTAAAACCCAAGGCAGAGCCTTGCATCCTGGCTCAGAAGCCTGCCTGGGTCCGCCTCACTCAGAATGGCCCAGTGGGGGCCTGCTGGACCCTGCCACCTCTCTGTCCTGGCCACTGGTGGTCCTCACTGCACATCCTCCCTACTTGCTCCAGCAGCGCTCCACCTGCTTGCCCCTCATGGCTCGGGTTAGACTTCCACCTGCCACTGGTGCCTGCCATGCCCAGCGGCTCCCCCACCCCTGCTCCAGCCTTGCACTTCACAGTGTCTTGGCTGTCACAGGGATTCGCAGAGTGGGTTTCTTGGATTACCCTGTGTCCTGTACCTCCCTCCGCCTCCTCCTACCTTCACTCAGTACTGTCTCCTCCCATCCCCACAGCTTCTTTCTGATGAAGTCCCACAGCCGGGTCACCACAGGGAATCGTGCATCACCGCTGGTGAATTGGAGAATTCTTGCTCACAGGGTTTAATAACCCTGTGACCTGGGAAGAAGGGTCACAACTTCTGGGATCAGGTGCCCTGGATGGTTCTGGTCAAATACAAATATGCAAATCTTTCTGCAGGATTGTGATCCCAACTGCAAAGATATCTCCTGGTTAAACCAGGGTGGATGGGGGGGAGCATTTGATGATGTCATAAATCTCCCCTGTGGCCCAGATGGAAGGGCTCCCTAAAGAACTCACAAACACTGGGGAAGGCGTAACACAACATGACAACAGGCAGAAGGATTTTTTTTTAAACTCTCTTGCTCTTTAAAGATTTATTTTATGTATCTGAAAGCAGAGTTAGAGAAAGTTTTACTCATTGGTTCATTTCTCAAAATGGTTGCAATGACCAGGGCTGGGCCAGGTCAGAGGAAGAAGCTGGGAGTGCAAGGTCCACATGGAGCAGCTGGAGCGGAAGCAGCTCATCAGGGACTTGAACAGGCGCCCACAGGCAATGTTGGTGTTGCAAAGCAGTGGCTTCACATGCTATACCCCAGCACCAGTCCCCTTTCAATTCTCTAATACGCTTGGCTGTTTACAGAATGACATATTTTGATTAATGTGTGCAAAGCATATTATATAAAATGTATATATAAATATATGCCAATTATTTCAGAGGCTGACAGAGAGAGAGAGAAAGAGAGAGAGAGAGAGAGAGAGAGAGAAATATATAACTCTACCCTCCCATCCACCACCATCCCATCTGCCAGCTCACTCGCTAAGTGCCTGTAGCAGAACCAGGCCAAAAACCTGGAGTCAAGAGCTCCATCCAGGTCCGCCACGGGAGCAGCAGGAACTCAGCCAGCTGACCCTGAACCTGCCTCCAACGGGGCTGCAATACCAGGAGGCTGGCGGGTGGGGTTGAGCCCAGGGACCCCGGCATGGTCACGCAGGCTTGGTGACCAGCGTCTTCATGGCTAGGTCACGCACTCTGCCTGCACACATGTCCTGTGTCCGTATATCTTTATTTTACATTTTTATTGGAGAGAAAGCTCATTTACCACTGGGTAGCTGTGAGGCTGAGTCCTCAGACACTCAAGCCACAAGAAGCAGTATGAAAGGAAACAGGCCAGACTGAGTGATCTCGGCCTCAGGAGGAAGCCGTGCTTTATTCTGTTCCCGGTGGTCCTCCCCGCCCCGCGACTGTGCTGAAGGCCCAGGTACCTGCTGTTGCAGTCCCAGGCAAAGGAGGCCTCGTGGGAGGGTGACGGGGTTGTTGCACGGACATTCCACGTCATTGTAGTTGATACGGTGCTCGTTACCCTTGGGCTCCACACACGTGGCAGTGAACTGAGCATGTCACGGCGCAGAACCTACCACGGTGCATCAATCCTGTTTGTGGACATCTGCCCTGTGGCCTGGCAGCTGTGATGTGTAAGCAGACAATGGCATTGAGAGCTGTGGGTGATCAGTTAGGGGTGGGAGGGTGGCTGGTATGAGAGCGAGGAATGGTGGGGACCTGCGCATGGTGGCATTCACCTTCAAGGGTGACTGGGAGGAGAGATGACATGATGATGGAGCCACCACGCAGCTCTGGGCAGGCTCCAGGTTGGATGCAGCTGTCCCGACCTGGCTTTCCAAGGCATGTGGGAGAGGGACTGGCCTGGAGCCCAGAGCTCAATCAGAGAAGAAAGAGGCTGTTCCTGGGACCAGGGACACTGGAGGCCTCATTAATGACCCTTGCTGGCCTTGGAATGAGAGTCAGTTTCTAAGCACGCGCAGGCAGAGCCAGGAGGAAGCACCAGAGAGGCCCTGCCAGGGCCAGTGCTACGGCAGAGCCACACTCCCGAGTTCCTGCCTCACTGACCTCCTGCCTCTTTACATACCCGATGGCATTTATCATGGGACACATTGGCTGCCTAACACGTGAGCAGGTACAAGGGCCAGGCTGCCCGTCTGGAACCCAGTCCTGCCACTTACTGCCTTCCCCATGATCTCGGCAACCCTTTGGGTCTCAACTCCTCCATCTGTCAAGCAGGTATCCAAGTCTTCCTCCTCCCCAACTCTAGGCAGATTGGCAGGACTGAACAAACCCAGGGAGGGCTTGGAGCAGAGACTGGCACACCCTCAGGGGATTAGGGGGAGCTCAGCTGTCTCAATGGGCCACTTCATTCATTCACTGACGTGACTGGGTCCTGGGTATCTGTGAATGTCTCATGCATACCAGATGCCAAGTGTGCAAACATCAGGAGTCCGTGCATGTGACAGGAAAGCCAGGGGCCCTGTTTCGAGATATATGGTTGAAGTCCACGATTGAAGGCAGAGCAAGCGGTGGCTGGCAGGGGTGGCACCCGATCTCCTGTCTTAAAGGAAGGCATGTGGAGGGACCTGGTGTGGTAGCCTAGCAGCTAAAGTCCTCGCCTTGAATACATCGGTATCCTATATGGGCACTGGTTCATATCTCAGCAGCCCTGCTTCCCATACAGCTCCCTGCTTGTGGCCTGGGAAAGCAGTAGAGTTTGGCCCAAGGCCTTGGAACCCTGCACCCATGTGGGAGACTCGGAAGAGGCTCTGGATCTTGGCTTTGGGTTGGCTCAGCTCCAGCTATTGCGGCCACTTGGGGAGTGAATCAGTGGACGGAAGATCTTTTTCTCTGTGTCTCCTCTCTGTATATCTGACTTTGCAATAAAAATAAATAGGTCTTTTTATTTTTAAAGGGAGGCATGTGGGGCCAGCACTGCTATGTAGTGGGTAAATCCCTTCCTGCAGTAGCAGCATCCCATGTAGGTGCTGGTTTGAATCCCAGCTGTTCTGCTTCCAATCCAGCTCCTTGCTAATGCACCCAGGAAAGGAACAGACGATGCCCCTGCCACCCATGTAGGAGACCCAGAAGAAGCTCCTGGCTCTGGCCTGGCTCAGCTTCAGCTTTTGGGCAGTGAAACCAGCAAATGGAAGATTTTACTCTTTCTTTCTGTAACAGTGCTTTTCAAATACATATTTAAAAAAGCAAAGTGTACATGGCATGGGGTGGGGGGGAAAGGCCAAGCCTCTTAGGGACCGGTAAACAAGCTCCAGCAGCACTCTGCAGCCCCATCGCTCAGAGGCTTGGAGACAGGCCATAAGTGGCTTTGCCTGGCCATGCCTAGGATGAGTGCGTACAGGTGAGGAAGTTCTCCCCCATCTCGTATTCAGAAATCCTGAAACCTCGCTCTCCTTTGCACCTGGAACTGCAGACACGGCCTGCTCCCACAAACTCAGAACACATGGTCTCAGCCATGCACCCCCCCCCCCCCCGACCCCTCTCCTCCACCTCCACAGTGGAAACAGGCTGGGCTCTGTGACAACGCTGGACAACTGGACAATGTTTATTTTGAATGTGAAGATGTGAATGCCACAGCAGCTGATTGATGGACCACCCCTGCCCCCCCATGGTGGCCTGAGGGCAGAGTAGCAAGGTCCCGGTGTGGGCTGGGGCTCAGCAGACAGTCCAGACTGCTTTCCCCCACACCCACATGGAGAGTCTCTGGAGCAGGTGCCCTTGGGTCCTGCAGCATGGGTGGGCACCTGAGGTCTGAGCTGGGCCACGGGGCTCACTGAGCAGGCCGCCAGGAGGGTGCGTGCCAGGGTTATGTGCAAAAGTGGTCAAGTCACAGGCCAGGGTGGATCCAGCCCTTCTGTTTACTGGAGACTGGAGGTTCCCGCCCAGCAGGTGTAGGGGATGGAGTGGGTTTCTGAGGCTGAACGGACCACAGGAGCAGGTGCACGCTGTTCCTGCTGTCCGCGTCCGTGAGTCGGTGTGGGGGAGGGCTGCCAGGGACCCCGCTTCACTCGGCCACGTCGATGGACAGCATGGCCTTGATGGCTGGGAACTTGTTGCAGGAGAAGTCAGCCAGTAGCTGCTTGGTGCCACTCCGGGTGGGCAGGATCTCGAAACGGACCCGGGATCGCTCCTTGGGGCGCAAGGTAGGGACCCTGTTGCGGAAGGGCATGGATCAGAGGAGACGTGGGACGAGACGTACACCCGGGGCAGCACGGGCTTTTGGGGGAAGCTCCCTTCTCCAGTTTCCCCAGCAGCCTCTTTGGGTCACCATCCCCTCCAGCCTGGGATGTTCCATCGGGGAGGGAGGAGAGTGTGGCTCTCCTGATTCCCCCAGTCAGGTCTTACTAAGGCTCTGCAGGTCAGCCCTGGGCTCCAGTGAGCTGGGGCTTCCCAAACCAAATGCGAAAGCGATAGATTCTCCAGTTCCAAATCTCCCCAGAGAATAAAGGAGCCAAGGGCGAGGGAGCCCCGCCTTCCCTGCCTTCAGTCCCCTCCGCCATGCCCACAGGCCAGAGACTCACTCGATCTTGAGGTTGCCCAGCAGTAGGCCGCTGCCCTCCACCATAAGCACGCAGTCCTTCACGGGCTCATCCAGGGGGTTAGAGAAGAGCATCTGTACGTTCACGGGCTTCCGCACCTGCGCCTGGTCCAGCACCTGCGGGGAGGGGAAGAGGGGGTTAGGATCCAGATGCTCAGCGCCTGGCCAGTCCTAGATGATGGCTGGGCAGGACAAGCTGGGCACACTGGAGGGGAGGGTGGTTGGCTGAGCCCTCCTGAATGCTAGATGGCTTCCCAGCATCCCTACTAGGGGCTCCTGGGGCATCACCCTTGGCCCCACACCGTGGAAAGGAACTTAGAGAAGGACCCCAGGGCTTCCCTGAACCCTGAAGGACAACCTCTGTTCCCCAGGACAGCCCAGGTTGGCCATAGCCTCCTGGAGGCTGGAGGATGCTTCCTGGTGAAGTGAATTTCGCCTTCCTGGAACCTGCCTCCTAAGCAGGCCCCTTGGATGTGATGGCCATGACCAGAACCCACCCAGGGCTGCTCAGACCCTGGCTCACAGCTGCAGCAGCCCCTTCCTGTTCTATCACAGAACAGGTCTGTGTCCCCCTTGCTCCGAGCATCCTGGCCACACCACTCCCCATCAACACCTGCTGCTGGTAACATCCTTCTGGGGCCTCCAGGGTTCCTGAGCGCCCTGCTGTGGTCTGGGCAGACCTCCAGCTCTGCACTGGGCCAAGGCTGCTGCACTTCCACCAGGATCCAGTCCTGACTCCAGACAGATAAGCAGTCCTTCTGGACCTCAATTCTCCCCCCACCCCAGCAGACAAAGGGGGGATGATTCCTCTCCCCTCCAGGGAAGACCATAGAGGGGGCAAAGAGTGCAGCTGCGCGGCTGGTGCATCTCCTCCCTCCTTATAAGGACCACTGGAGGTGGCTGGGCTTGCTGCTTCGGTTTTTCTGTGTCTTGTGAATCTCCAGAGCCGCCATTTCACAGTGACAAGGATGAGGCTCAATGACTTGGGAATGTCATGTGTGGGAAGTGGCAGGACCCAGTTGGCTCCGCAGCCTTGCTGTCCCTCAGCAGCCCCGCAATACCTACCAGTAATTTGAGAATACTGAGACCCTTGAGAGCCCTTGGCACATCATCATTTACCCCCTTGGAACCCACCCAAGTGCAAGGCATAATTCAGAGTGAAAACACACTTGGCTGCTTGGACATACCAAGCTACCCACGAGATGCTGAATGGCAGATTCCCATTGGCTTTACTGTTTCTTTCGTCACTGCTGTCAACAGCTCCCCTTGCTGACCAATTCTGTGTCAACAGCAGAAAACATGGGCCAGCAGGGACGGGGTTCTGGTGGCCACAGGGCATGGGTCAGCAATGGGAAGGACTTCACCTGTTGGAACTGACCAATGCTCTGATTCCCATCTGCCCATCAGTACCAATGCCCCGGGCATTATCCTTCCACAGAGCTCAGGACTGGTGCCTGTACTCCGAGGGAACCCCATGGAGACCAGAGGGCCATGGTTGTCTGGGGGTGCAAGCAGAGGGGAAGGTGTGTCCAGAAGTGAAGGTTGGTGCCTTGGGAAGAGGATTGGAGAGAAAGTTCTGTACTTCCTGCCTGTTGCGTCCTGATTGCCTGTTGACAGCTGTTATGTGGAAGATGGGCAGGCTTGACATGGAACCCCAGAAGACAGAGCAGGCAGGCAGAAGATAGGCAAGCCAGAGAATGTAATGGGAAGTAACTGGGTTCCTTCCAATACAAAGCAGAATGTTTTCGCAGCTGAACTGGCTGCTCCCCAGTCTCAGGAGCTGGGATGGGAAGCCGTTGGCCCCTGGTGTCTGTAGAAATGAGAGTGTTTTTGTTTGGTTGGTTGAGGCAGCTTGGCTGGGAAGAGTGCAAACCCAGAACTGATGGTGCTGTTCCTACTCTGACCCGTAGGGGTCACTGTGTCTGTTTTTACAAACATGGATTAGCTCCTAAAATAACCCTGTCCCTGGGAGCCAGCAATGAGTCCTGAATGCGGGTGGACATGTCCTCGGGAAGTAGGCCGCATCCAAATGATGGCATAAATGAAGGTAGTGCCATTCTGGGGCTCTAGAGCCCTTGGGCACCCTGCTATGGTCTGGGCAGGTCTTCAGCTCTGTGCTGCCCTGGTCCAAGGCTGCTGCGCTTCTGCCATAGCCAAGCAGCTGGTCCTGCTCTGGGACCAGGGAGCCAGTGCCTGGGCGGCCACATGAGGGCAGCAGTGAGGACGAGTGGTTCTGAACCTGCCCTCTTTACTCCTCCTCCCTGGTGCCCCACCTTATATCTGGGCTCCACCCTTCTTCAGCCGTGCCTCTCAGCAGGTGCCTTATCTGCCTGTGTTGCTCCAACTCCATCACAGGGATACTTAGGACATTTCCTTGGCTATCCATCCACAAGTTTCCTCTGTCATTTCTGACGCCCCTCCAGATCACTGGTCCCTGGTTATACTCCCTGAGAAACCTTCAGTCCTCTGCCTACAGGCACTGTGCCTGCTTGGTTGCTGGACTGTAAATAGGTTCTCACACAGGAGTGGGCATCCCGAGGGCAGGGACCACTACAGCTGCAGTGCCCGTGGGGTAGTGCTGAGGCCAGGGCAGCTACAAACTTTCTCTGGCTCCTCTGGCAGTGATGGTCTCAGGAAGCGGGTGTCATTGCAATAGGCTGGGCCAAGGTGTTTATGGGGCAGACAGCTGCGGCACCTGGCCTGTGCGGCCGTCAGACGGAGCCCAAGGGAAGAGCCCATGTTCTGTGCCCCCTGTGCCCTTTGCCAGCCTGTCCTTGACCGGCCCCTTTCCCCTAGGATCTGTCAGTCAGCAGGGGCTGGCTGCAGGGGGTGCCCTCCCCGCTTTACCTCCAAGGTGAGGGTGGGGTTATCCAGGATGACATCACGTGCCACCACCACCTCGGCCTCCTCGGGGACCTTGCAGATGGCGGTTGCCCGGATCATGTTGTCTGACTTCAGGTACCTGTCATACTGAGCGTATGAGATGGTCACGGGATGCTGAGTTTCTGGAAGGGAAAGTGAGGGGGAATGGAAGATGAGGGTATGAGGATGGCTGCTACAAAGTCTCAGAGACACCAGGCCAGGCCGGTGGGAGTGTCCAGGCCACGCCCGTGGGAGTGGGAGGGAGTGTCCAGGCCAGGCCTGTGGGAGTGCAAGGGAGTGTCTGTGTGGGATCTAGGTCCCCACCCAGCCCTGCCCAAGGCATCCCTCCCACTCCGCATCTGGGTGGGCTCTACAGCAGGGGCCAGGGAGAGACCAGGACCCTGGTTGGGTGGGTAGATCCCCCCAAAGGGATAGCATTGGCTCACAGAGACTGGGGGATCAGCCGCTTCCTCCCCATTCTGGAAAGTGTTGGGGGGACACGTTTCCTTCCAAAGGGCGGGACCAGGGACACAAATGATGGCAGATTGCCCAGCAACAAGACAGTGATAACCATGGCAACATGTGAATAACTCGGCAGGGAAGCGGGCCGTTGTCTCCTGATCCTCCCCAGCCGGCTCAGACCCGGTAGCTGACTTGCCGTGACTTCCCAGGCCACCCTCCCTCCGTGGGCCTCTACTGTCCTAAGCCACTCACTGCACGAGTCACGCCAGGCTTGATTGTGTCACTGCCCTTCCTGCCTCTTCACAGACTCCCACCCCTGTTTGGTTCTACAGACACTGACCTGCTTGGTTCCACTTGCAGCCCCATCTGCTAGCACCCTCAGGTGCCTGGCTCTGGGAGGTTAAGGCAGTGAGGAGGGAGCTCTCTCTGTTTTCTGCACTGGAAAATCTGACCCCTGAACATGGACAGATAGACTGAGCCTGTGGTTAGTAACCCCTGGGCTCTGAGAGGGAGGCCGACTTAACCAGGGTCCTCTTGCAGGCAGGCAATAGCGTCAGGACCCCAGACCCACCTCACCTGCTTCCCCCTCCACACCCCTCACGCCACTCTGCTGTCTCTGGCTGAAGGAGTGTTCAAATCCATTTGCCTCTCATGGATTATTGTGTTTCCACAAACAGCTCTGCCTTGGAGGCGGGAAGGTGCCTCCAGCAGGTGCCTCTGATCTTGAAGCTGCTTCTGCCCAAATTCTGTGAGAACACAGATTGCCAGGGGATGCTGCCTCCCGACAGGTGGACTCCATCTCTGTTCTTCTGCAGACAGAATTCCTTCAAGACGGGCTGCAGAATGAAGCCGTATGGATGGGAAGCAGGGAGGCAGACCTGCTCGCTGCTGCTGCCACCCTCACTAATCTGCTTTGTGAATCCTGACTTTCTATCACAGTGTGAAGGATGCTGCCCATGGGGAAAACACCCTCTGGCTTGCTAATCCTTCCACCTGGCCCAGCCCTCCTCTGCTCCACCTGTGCCTGGCCCTACAACGCTTCCCAGGGCCAAGGAGTCTCCCTCCTCCCTCTTACCAAATGCTCTGTCCTCCAGGAATCCACCCATCCCATGGCAGTTAGGGTGGTGTGGGACAAGGCAGGAATACAGGGGAGACCCTGGGTTAGGGTTCAGTCCCTGAGGCTGATGACAGCCCATGCAGGATGGCTTACGGCAAGGTAGCGTTGAGGGCGGAGGGATGGCATGGCGCAGAGAGGAGGCAGCCACACAGCGCAGCCACAGCAGGAGGTGGCGCTGCTGTCAGCACCCTACGCCATTTTCTGACTATCTCTGCAGCCAGTTGCACACCCCTCCAGGCCTCAGCCTCTGTCCCACGGACTCTGACACCTACTTTTCCCCCCTCTCTTCTGGGGAGGTCAAGTGAGGTTGCAGGTCAGAATGTGCTGCCGTACAGCTGAGAGGCGGCAGACATCTGTAAGCCAGAGAGATTGCGCTTGAGCTGCGTCCTACCCAGGCCTCCCTCCCTTCTCCCTCGGGGCAGATGAGGAGCCTGCTTGGCACCACCCTGACTTGCGCTGTTCACAGGGAAAGCCACTCACCACAGAGCATCAAGGTCTAGCCACAGGCGGCACCTCTGCCACATGCCCAATCCTTAGGCAGGTGGAACCACCCAAATCCTAGCCCCGCAGACCCAACTCCAGGGTGAGTCACCTTCTTCGGGGTCCAGGGTCACGGTGAAGGAGTCCTTCCACACCTCGTGCACCAGCGTGCCGTTGTAGACTATGGTCCAAGCCGTCATGTTCACGCTCACTGTCTTCTTCTCGCTGCTCCGGTTCTTGAGTAGCAGGGCCAAGCTGACTTCCTTGCCCACTGCCAGGACGCCAGTGATCTTGAACCTGCCAGAGATGCTAACCACACGCTCCTCTTCCACCACATCCCCTGCAGACGTGGGGTTGAATGTTGCCCGGGGTTTGAGCTTGCCTAGAGCTTTCTGGAAGACACTTCTTTCCTCACTGGAACCTGCATGTTGAGAAAAGACAGAAGTTCTGCAGAGGGGTGCTTTGTGTGTGCCCTGCTGGGAGCTGGCCTGGAACTAATTCCTGGTCAGTCACCATCCCAAATGGGTATTCTTTTTCCAGGACTCCATGCATTCTCCTACGGTGGGGGGTTGGGGCTCCCAGACAAGGCCAGGGTCCACCTTGCGCTTCTCTGATGAGCTCGGCATTTCCCAGAAGCTCCTAAGGTATCCGCCCACGAGGACCCCACAGCTTGACACACAGCCTCTGTTAGTTAAGTTCCCAGTGATTCCTTTATGATTTTTTTATAAACTGTCTTTAATGGGACTTAATGAAAATAGATCATTTCAAGCAAAATCACAAAAACAGAGCTGCAAGCAGAAAATAAGGTCAAGACCCTGAACTGCTGCAGTTCAGCTCTCAGAACACTTCCTCACAGCCCACAGGAACTCCAGGAGCCCAGGAGGGACATTCGTGTCTGCCTGGCAGCAGGAACAGCCTGGCTCCCAGCTATGATAAAACTGCCCAGAGATGTCAGATGTCACTCTCTGTGCCAGTTCGTTTGCCAGCTGCTCCGCTTCCCATCCAGCTCCCTGTTTGTGACCTGGGAAAGCAGTAAAGGACGGCCCAAAGCCTTGGGACCCTGCACCCATGTGGGAGACCCAGAAGAAGTTCAAAGCTCCTGGCTCCTGCCTTCGGATCTGATCGGCTCAGCTCTGGTCATTATGGTCATTGAGGAGTAAACCAGCATATGGAAGATCTTTCTATTTCTCCTGTCAATCCACCTTTCCAATAAAAACAAATAATTTTTTAAAAAAAACAGCAAAAAGAAAAAACAATCAGCAATCCCCTTCCCACAATCAGTAAACTTCAGATGCCACCATGCCTGAGTTCATCACAAGCAGAAGCCGAGAGTCTGAACTGCTTTGGGGACCCAAGGCAGAGGAGGGCTCTGTTCCTTGCTTCCTCCCACACACCCTGCTCAAAAAGGGGCAACCAGATTACCCAAGCTGTTCGCTTCTGGCACGCTGGGTTCCCTTGGGTGCCTTTCCATTCCTTAGCAGAGCTGCCAGTCCACACCCAGGGCTGATAGCTGCGTGGGGCCCTGAGCCGCCGTCTGCGTCTGGGACCTCGAGCAGGTGTGTTTGCACAACGAAGCCGAGAGTCCCAGTGCCTATATAGGTCACCTGCCAGGCTTACTCAAGAGCAGGCTTCCTGCTGTTGTTTTCTCCCTGTGGCGTTGCTGTTGCATAAATGCTTAGCAACCCATTTTTATGAGCTTTTCATCCCTTGGAGATGAGCTGGTGTCATTAAGTAAGGAGAACTGGGCGACTTCAGGCAGTGTGACCTGCCCTCCTGGCATGCAGGGGCTGGGGCATTGCCAATAGTCCAGCAGGGACCCCCTGTGCCCTAGGATCTTGGTGGGCAGAGGCCAATCTGAGATGAACATTGCATAGGAGGGCTGGCTTAGGACTCAGCAAGTGCAGGTTCATGGTACAGAAGCACTAAGGAAGTCCACGAGGTCATGAGTCTAGGATGGCAGTGACTGTGAAATGGTCATCTTGGGGGGGGGGTCACTGTTCAGGCGGGACTACTGATGCTGAGAGCACTATGATTCTCCATGTCCTGTGCTTGGCACTTGGTATCCATTTACAGCCAAACCCAGTGAACAGCAGGGACCTGCTTGGGGTGGCATAGTGACACCTTGGCAGGTCTGGAGTCTGCCCTTGGCCTTGGGTGATTTCTTCTCTGCCTGATTTTACGCCTCAATGCCACTGACCACGTTCATCTCAGATTGGCCTCTGCCCACCCAGAACCCTGGGTTTTGGCCACCTCGTCTGTTGCATCCCAGGGCCCAGCCTGGAGCAGGTGCTCAGCAGGGGTGCCCCCAGGTTGACTGACAGAGAAGAGGCCCATCTGGGAATGGCCTGCAGAGACAGACTGGGACCAAACCAAGGCCACCACTTTGAGTATTCTGGAATGTTACTGTCAAATATCTACCCATACCCAGTGCCCAGATAAGTCAGGGGTGTGGCTTTGCAGTCAGACCCCGGGGTCCATGGTTGGTTAGCTCTTGACAGGATCCACAGCCAGCACTTCTTTGAGATTTAAGGCTTCGTTCTGAGTGGACCTGTGGGCCCCTGGCCCCTGGGAAGTTACAGTGAGGACTGACCCCGGACTGATCCCCTCAAAGCCTGTGAGAGAGCAGAATGTGGACCCCATGAAGGAGCAAATGACTACAGCCTGCTACAGCAAATGTACACTGACATTTGGCCACACCTGAAAAATGAATTTCACCTTGGAATGCAGGACTTTGGTGGCCCTTGAGCACCAACAATAAGCTGCTAGAGGGCCTGGTGTAGTGGCCTAGTGGCTAGGGGCCTTGCCTTGAACGTGCCGGGATCCCATAGGGGCACTGGTTCTAATCCTGGCAGCCCTGCTTCCCATCCAGCTCCCTGCTTGTAGCCTGGGAAAGCAGTCAGGAATGGTCCAAGGCCTTGGGACCCTGCACCTGTGTCAGAGACCTGGAAGAGCTCTTGGCTTCAGATTGGCACAGCTCTGGCTGTTACGGTCACTTAGAGAGTGAATCATCGGACAGAGTAGATTTCACTCTGTTGCTCTTCCTTTCTGTATATCTGACTTTCCAATAATAATAAATAAATCTAAAAAAAAAAATAAGCTGCTGGTTTCAAAGCTGCTTCTGAGTAGTAAAGGTAGTTGGAGTGAAGACAGCCTCATGGCAATGGCCCTGAGCAGTGGCTACAGGGGACTGCAGCTTGCTTTACTTGTTTTCACACTTTCTCTAGCCTCTTGGGGGGCCTTGGAGTGTATGCGGTGTTGGTCCCCAACTCCATCTCTGAGTCTCCATACTCATCTTTGTTTTCAAGGGTGTTTGTTATTGACATGTCTCCGGCTCTGGGGAGTGAACTCATATAGAAATCTCCTCTCAAGCCCCTGGCTGTCTCCCAGAGGGGCTGGGGTTTGCCCTGGGATGTGCAGTCACAGTGCTGTTGCCCTAGCTGTGCAATGGAGAATGGGGCATGACTGGGCACTGCCTGTGTCCTGTAGCATATTTCCAGGGGTGCCACAGCTGCCAGCAAAGTCTCTGATGACACTGAAGATTCCAGGCTGCTGAGAAGCGCTCTTACTCAAGCAGAAGTGACTGAGGATGTATGGCGGGGGGAGGGTGGCAGGGAGGCTGGGGTCTCTACTCTCTCCATCCTCAGGATGGCCCCCTCTGCAGAGAGCCCCCTGTGGCTCAGCCTGCTCAATGTCCCTCCTACCTTCTGGGTACTTGTACTTGTCCGTGACGTCCACACGAGAGTAGCTGCCCACAGCCTTGGTGCTGATGTACTTGCCAACGGAGCGAGTATCCAAGGAATTCTGCTTTTGGCTGCTAGTGGAGTTGTCGTAGATCCAGGTGATGCGGTCGGCATTCACCTCCGCGAACACAAAGGGCATGTCGAAATCCAGGTCCACATCCCCATTGCGGATGGCGTGGACCGAGGAGGGGCCGCACTGGAAGACCCCTGGATACCAAGACACAGCAGTTGGATATGTGCCCGTGTCAGATCCATCCACACCTGCTCCTCTGGAGACTCCCACTTCCACCACCACCAGCTCCATCACCCTCAACTGCTTCACACAGTGGCGTTTAAGGCCATTGTCCTTTTTCTGCAAGGGCACCTACCCAAGGGCCAGCTGCATCTAGGATTGGCTGGAACCTGTGTCCTGCAGACTCCTACTTCCCTTGCTCTGCTTCCTCAGTTGGGGACATCCTGCTGACCTATGTGGGGCTGTCCTGTGCTCGAGTTAGTCCTCCTCACAACCCGTTCCCATCTCTACATATAAATCTCCCTACCCCAGAGTGTCACTGCCCTCCTTCCTCTTCCTGGAAGACCTCCCTGAGCACTCGGTCCCACGGCCTCCTGCTCTGAGGTCTCAGGGCTGGACCGTCACCTCCTTCCTCCAGCATAGGGGGCCCTTGAAACAACTACATCAATGGATCAATTGGTTGATCGAAAGAGAGATGACAGATCTCTAGAAAGAGTTTCACTTGGGAAGTGGGCGGCTGAAATAAAGCAGAATACAAAGAAGAGTGTTGTTCCATTTGTGGAAAACAAATTAAACACACACACACTTCCTTTTTTATATGCTTGGGACAGTGACTTTCAATTCTTTTTTTTTTTTTTTATTGTGACTTCTAGAAAGAGCTAGAGTTGACATTCTAACACACATGTGGCACTGAGACACAAGTTTCACAGGACAGAACCTGGTCTTGCTATGGCTAATGCATGCTGATATTTATTTTTCCTTTTTCTTCCCTTTCCATTGCATCCCACTCAGCTCACTTCTTCAAGTGATAGTCACAGCCAGCTAGTTTGATCTGATCATTGCTTTGATTGCAAGAAAAACTCTGAAAGCACCTGAAAGGTTCTTGACTCCCCTATCCCAGGAACACACAGAGTTTCTAGAAGGCGGGCTAGGGACTGGACATCCTCAGATTTTGTTGTGAGTCCTTCCAGAATAACTTAAAATTTTAAAAGAAGTATGCATTTCACTTTGTACATCCGCGTTTTAATGTTGGAAAGAAATGACTCAAAGTGAAGGTAACAGGCAGGACATACTATAGAAGTGGGGAGAGAGGGAAGTGGTTTCTGAATTCGATGGTGGGGAAGAGCACAGGCTTGGGACAGAAATGAAGTGGCCTGTTGTTAGCACATGTGGGAAGGTGACCCTGGAGAGGGTAGGGAGAACTGAGTCCCT
Organism: Ochotona curzoniae; assembly: GCF_017591425.1. NCBI lineage: Eukaryota > Metazoa > Chordata > Mammalia > Lagomorpha > Ochotonidae > Ochotona > Ochotona curzoniae. The sequence goes on along the minus strand of NW_024465894.1, from coordinate 17,604,080 downwards.
GAGGCCATGGGCACCCATAAGATTTGCACTGGGAAGGCTCAGTTGTTGGAGCTGGCATGGGAAAATCATTATTGGCAGAGGAAGGTACCAATTCCTTAAACCCTGGCAACAGGCGTGGGGCCTCTGCAGCAGCAATCACTTGGGGCCAAACAAAATCAGGAGGGCAAGTGTATTTTCAAAACATTTTTGTTTGGCTCCCATCCTGGAGAGGGAGAGGGCCCTAGGGCCGCTCCCTGCCCTGCAGCCTTGTGGCAAATGAAGGAGAAGTTAGTGGTTTGGAGGTGAACCCAGCAGAGGATGCTGGGCAGGGGCTTACCCTGGCTCCTCTCCTGTGGGGTGGCGTCTAACACCTGCCAGCCATTGTATGAGGAACCCAGGTCATTCCGCACGAACCAGCCTTCATTCCAGACGTGGAAATTCCTGTTGACAGAACCAGGGGCTGTAGAGCTTTACTGAAGCCATGCAGGCTGTGTGGGCCAGGACCCCCATCTCTGACCCAGCTGTACAATGTCCCATCTGCATAGAGCAAGCCCAATGCAGGTCGGTGATAGCATGAAGCCTTGGGCAACTGCATTTGGCTGCCATCCTCACTTCATTGGGGAATGGTCCCATTCCATAAAAAGAAACACAGGCTTGGAGAAGTCAAGTGGTGAATGGTGACAAAGTCAGTGTTGGGACATAGGGGATACCTGAGCCCAAAGCCAGAGTCTTGCCTGCTGTGGTCCACTGCCTTCTCTTAAGAGTGGAACCAAACATGCTGTTGCCAGCCACACAGCAGGCACACCCACGCAGCCTTCTCGGTGTGCTGTTGGTGACATAACCACATTCTGTGGGGACTCAGCAGCAGTGACAGGCTGGCTGGCCAAGGGCCCCACACAGCCTCTTGACTGGGGGTTGAGCTGAAGTGACCAGTGCTATGGTGATCTTGGTCATGGGCATCACTTGTGTCCCAGTCTGCATCACAGCTCACCTTGTGCCAGAGCCAGCCAATGAGGCAGAGTCTTACTCACCCAGCAGGGGAGTCTGCCCTATGCCCTCTTCACTCCCACTGCAAGTACAGCAAGGCTGACTTCAATAGTGCTGGGTTCAACCCAAGGGCAAGTCAACAAGAGCACAAATGATTTTCACATTCACGAAGAAGAATTTTCAGTGCACTACCTACTTCAGAAGCCATAAAGGAAGAGACTGACACAGGTGAGTAGATAAAAATATGAAACTCACATATAAACAAATAACCTGCAGTTCTATTTCCGGCGTTGTGGCACAGTAGCTTAAGCTGCAATTCTGGCATCCGATATGCGAGCCCTAGTTTGAGTTCTACTTGCTCTGCTTCTGATCCAGTTCCCTACTAGTGTGTCTGGGAAAGTAATGGAAGATGGCCCAAGTACTGGAGCCCCTGTCACCCATGTGGGAAGCTGGGATGAAAGCTCCTCGCTCCTGGCTTTGGCAAGGCCCAGTCACAACCACCATGGCCATTTGGAGAGTAAAGCATCAGATGGAAAAATTCTCACTCTCCCTCTCTTTCACTCTGCTTTTCAAATGAAAGTAAATCTTTTCAAGAAAAAAAAATAGAGAGAAATGGGTAACATTCAGTAGACAGATTTATCTTATCATATTAATATTATAAAGTACCCATGAATCAATTAAAAAGGCACAAAAGAAAAACAAGCCAATAAAATGCAATGAGCGGGCAATTTTCATAAGGAAATACAAGTGATTACCAAACATGTACCCTAGCTTTAACCTTGCTACTATTAAAAATAAAATCCAAATGAAAAGGAGAGACTGTGGCAGAGAGATCATAGATTGCACGTAGTAGAGGGACAGAGATGAAAGCCCGGGAGGAGTCATGGCTGGATTCTTTTGCTGGTGAGAGACCAAACCTTCTCACACATCACAGGTGGGAGTGCAAGTTGGTAATGACCTTTGTGGAGGGCGATTTGGCAATGTGCTGAAATGACTTTCAAAAAAACCAACATACTCGCCTAGCCGGTATTTCCACATCTAGACATTTCTCCTACAGAAAACCTCATGTCAGCACACACATGTATACATGCAAAGAGGTGTGCTGCAGCAGTTTTTAACAAGATGTATTGGTTTCTTGGAAAGGCAGAGTGACTGAGGGAGAGGGAGAGGGGCAAAGAAAGAAAGGGAGAGATGGTCCATCTGCTGGTTCACTCCCCAGATGGCCACAGTGGACAGGGCTGGGCCAAGCTGAAGCCAGGAGCTTGGAACTTTGTCTGGGATGCAGGTGGTGGCTTACATGCTGGCCCTGGCAGCATTATCTGTGATAATAGATATTTTGTAAGACAAGCTCACCCACAAGGGACTGGTTGGTCCAAAGCTGTCTAATGGAATTCACATGTGGCTGTGAAATAGCAGGAGTCTTGTTAGAACACTGATTGGCACCTCACACTGGAGCACCTGTTCAAGTTCGGGCTGTTTTGTCTCTGACCCAGCTCCCTGTTGATGCTCATGGGAGGGCAGCAGAAGGTGACCTGCATGCCCAGTCTCTGTCACCCAGGTGGGACATGAAGATGGAGTTCCAGGCTTCTACCTTCAGCCCGGCCCCAATGAGATTTTTACAGCCATGTGGACAGTGACTCAGTGGCTCTCTCTGTCTCATCCTGCCACTCTGTCTTTTAAATAAATAACAAAGAAGTAAATAAAAAAAAATCAAACTGTCATAAAGACAAATAAATTACAAGATAGCATATGAATACTTATGATGAATTTAATTTTTTAAAATTACACATTAAAAATGATATGAAATTAGTCTTCAATAACCATTGGTTGAGATAGCCACCATTCATAGTTTGATGTATAAATTATGCAGATTGTGCATAAGAACTAAGTTTTACAGCATTTTTGCAATGTTTACATTTCCTATCATGAGAATTACTCATTACTTCTATTAGCAAGTAAATGCAATTTTAAAATATGTATATAATATAAATGATAATAGTGTTAATCTAGGAAGTTAAGGGTTCTGCCTTGCATGTATTAAGTAATTTAATCCCTACAGTGCTGTGTGCGAGGAAAATATCTGTGAGGCACACTTACACCTCTGCAAATGGAGGCACAGAGACACTTAGTAATCTGTCTAAGGTCTCACAGCAACTAACTAGGCAGGGTGAGATCAAAGGCAGAAGAGAGCAGAAAGAACAAAGAGACTTGAAGTAGCAGAAGGGAGAGAAAGCACGCTTCAGCCACACAACGGAAGAGGATACACTTACAATAGCTTTATTCAGAAGAATATTTAAAGAATATTTAATAACAAGGGGGGAGTGTTCATAATATAATGTTCAATCAAGAACACATGACAGTGAAATAGTTGATTTCCGTGGTGAGAAAAAAGTAGGCTATTATACACAGACTTGTGCTCAGTCTTTGTATAAAATATATAATTCTAATTCTATAAACGACTAATAGAAGATTGGACAGAAAACATCAAATGTCAAAAAATATGTGTATAATAGAAGTACAGATGACTTGCTTCTTTAAACATTTTAAAAAATGATTGTGAACAAAAGTCATAAAAAATTATCTCTAGGACTGACACAAGGTCATTTTAAAAATTCTTAAACATATTTGAAAGGCAGGAGACAGACATAGAGGGAGATGGTAAGGGGGAGGGAGAGAGAGGAGAAGCAGGGGTGAGAGAGAGGGAGGAAGAGGTGGGGCACAGTGTCAGAGAGAGGGGGAGAGGTCTGCCGCATTCTCCAAATGTCTACAATAGTTTGGCCAACCTGAAGCCAGAAGCCAGCCAGGAACTGTGTGTGTGACAGGGCTCCGACTGTTTGAGCCATCACTGTCTCCTAAGGCGTCTGTTAGCAGAAAGCTGGAATGAAGGGCAGAGCTGGGATTTGAACCTGGGCAGTTCAACGGGGAATGCAAGCATCCTAAGAGGTGGATTAACCACTATACCAAATAGCAAAACCCAAAGTGTCTTTTTGAATAGGTCCTTGAGATCCATTAGAACTCACATAGGAGTAGAACAAAGAAATCCACCATCTGTTAGATAACAATAATGCACTATATATGCACACACACTTATACATACAAAGAGCCGGAAGAGATGATTTTGAATGTTATTACCACAAAAATATCATTCTGTTGACCCTATATGAAACACAGCACAAGGTGTGCACACATGGAGAGGGGACATGGTGTGATTCTTATGGATCAGTTAAAAATAAAAGCGAAAAACCCACACAATTCACCCGGCAGAAGGCAGGGCAAGTGTGGGAAGATGATCCTAGCTGGGTGGGAGGGGCGAGGGAGGCATGAGGAACTGGTGAAAAAACCAAAAAGTTCACAGACACTTTGTTTCTCGCAGAGGGGAAAAAAAAAAAAAGTCCAGTGGCTGTGTTTCACTCTGGCTGGAAGGCAGGACTGAAGACAAGCAGATAGAGTGTAATCCTGGTTGCTCCCTCCTGCAGAAACCAGCCACTGTGCCCATCAATGCTGGGTTGAGCCCTTCAGACCACCATGAGAGGCATCATGGGAGCTTGGGGCTGAGCTTCCAGTCGTGGCCACACACTCTCTCCCTGCCTCCTGCCCCAGCTCCAATCTCGGGTTCTGCTCCTATCTTGAGGGGCCCTGGAGCAGGAAGCTCAGGGAAAGAATAGCTCTTGGCTTCAGGACCATCTGAGGTGTTTGCTAAAAGAGGCAGATTTCAACGTTTCTTCCCTCCACTGCCCACCCGCCTCACCAAATGAACCCCGGAGTCATCTTTGAAGTTCCTAAACTGTTGGCTCTGGAGACAGCAAGCAAGCTACAGCTGGGCTTGTTTGTGAAGTCTCAAGATCAGGAGACTCTGCCTACGCCTTCTGTAGGTCAACTCCTTGTCCTTTCCAATGCTGATGGGATGGGATGCCCTTTCCGCTGAGAGTGCTCACGACACCCCACTGCCCCCACCATGTCATCTCTGAACCTCGCCTTTCTCCTCCATGACCTCCACACAGCTCTAAACCACAGCACAGTTGCTGCAGCTTACCTGGCTTGGTGCCTGACATCCAGTACAAGGATGCAACGCATCAGGTTTGTTCAACTGAATGTTCTGGGGCCAAGACCACCCTGTGGCTTTGGTTTCCAACCCTGAGGGTCTGAGTGAGGGGATCTAGACATACTGGGAGCTGGCTAAGCATTAGTAGTGGCAGGAATTCAGAGGTAGAGGTCACGGGTGGAGAGATCGCATTAGGGGCCAGGGCTCAGCCGAGGTGTGGGTGCCAACAGCTGGTGGCTTGTTTCTGGGAGCATTGCCCAGCCCCATCTCTCTGGGGCTTTCTGCCTCAGAGCTCAATGGAGTCTATTATAGTCAGGTTTATGATTCCAGAAGTTGGGGGATCAAATCACATGGATTTAGAAAAACATCAGGGCTAAGTGTGAAGGGAAGCAGTGAAAACACAGCTCCTGGCTCACATCTCCTGCATCCCAGGGTCTGGGTTTGAGTCTTGGCTCTGCTCCCCTAATTCCAGCTTCCTGCTAATGCACACCTTGGAGGCCACAGGTGATGGGACTCAAGCACTTGGATTCTGCTCACCCTTGTGTGACCTGCTTTGGTCTCCTGGCTCCAGCCTGACCCAGTCTGGCTGTTGTTGGCATTTAGGGGAATGAATCAGCAAATGAGAGTTCTCTCTCTGTCTCACTGCTTCTCAAAGAGAAAAGGAAAAACAAAGGGGATGCAATGGCTCAATTCGCTAATTCTCCCCTTGCAAACAGCTGCATCCCATATGGGTACCAATTCTTTTCCTGGCTGCTCCACTTCTGGTCCAGCTCCCTGGTTATTACCTGGGAAAGCAGTTAAGGATGGCCTAAAGTGTTGGGACTCTGCACCCATGTGGGAGACCCAGAAGACACTCCTGGCTCGTGGCTTTTGATTGGCTCAGCCTCAACCATTACGGCCGTTTGGGAAGTGAGCCAACGGATAGAAGATCTTTCCCTCTCTGTCTCTCCCTCTCTCTGTAAATCTGCCTTTCATATAAAAATAAATAAATCTTTAAAAAATCATAAAAGGAAAAGGAAAGAGAACAAACCCAGCCCAGCCAGAAATGTCAAGATGACCTTTTTCTAAACATTCTGAATCATTAGTGACAGACTCTGGAGACCCCCATCAAGGGGAGATGTTGTCAAGGAGTACTCTAAGCAGGGTCCCCCAAGTGCCGTGCCTCTGAAGAAAGTGATTACTCTGGAGCCAAATGATCAGCACAAACAGAATGGCTTAGAAGAAAACCTACTCCCCTGGATGCTGTAAATGTGGTTAACAGAAAGATCTGGAAGAGACTACCAGGTTTTCCAGTCTAACTATTCCCTTTATGGGCAGCTGAACTACAAAAAAAAGGGATTTAAGTCATGTCACCCACTTAGCTAGAATGCCCAAGTGTCCCTAGATGCCAGGGACTGGTTCCAGGGAGACTTGCAGATGGCAAACACTCCAGCCCCTTGGTAAAATGTCATGGCATTTGCGTATCATCTGTGCCCATCCTCCTGTGTACTTCAAATCATCTCTAGAGTACTTATAATTCCTAATATTATGCAAATTGTTGCTCTATTCTGTTGCCTAAGGAATAATGATAAGAAAAAGAATTCTGTGTAAGTTCAGGACAGAGGTAACCATCAAAAGCCTAACCACGCTTTCTACCTGCCATTGGCTGAAACTGTGGATGAGGGACCTGAAGGAGGAGGGCCTGCCGTGCTGCCCTTGGGAGCCCAGTTAGTTTGTCTGCACAGTGATTCCCTTTGCAGTCCCAGGAAGCAGTGTTCTTTGGCTTGGTAGACTCTTGTTCTGGGACACTTGTGCTCTCCACTCCTAGCTTGAACTTGAACATGAATCCTCTATGTGACTTTGAGCAAGTCATTTCTCTTCACAGAGCCCACATCAGAGAACCCAACTAGTACCCTGGCCAGTGCCAGCCACCTCTGCCGGAACATTTCAAAGCAAGAGCTGTCAGAGCTCTCCAACTTCACTTGGGAATGGTGACAACATCTCCTGGCAGCTTGCGCATGCTCTATACTTGACAAAGCCTCCTGAGTCAAGGTGCCATTGGCACTACCTTTTAGTTGTGTGCTCCTTGGAGAAATTGTTCCATCTCTCCTTGTCTCAGTTTCCCCAGCCCGAAAGTGAAGATTGTGGCAATAGTGCCTCCTTCATTGTTTGTGGAGAATCAGTATTAGCACTTAGAACAGTGACTGTTGGATAGCTCTCCCAGCTAAGCTCTGACAGCGAGTATCTGGGTGAGTGCAGACTCTAAGGGGGACTGTGTCAGACCTTGGAAGGATTTCCTTAACCTTGGAGCAATGAAATCACAACTGTGAAAACCACTTAAGCAGTAACCTCAGAACATGCTCCACATTGGGGACCCTAGGATGATATCAAGTGGCCATTCCACATCCCTAGGTACTGATGTGGTTAGGCTGCTGGGAGCAGCCCTCTCCCCTTCTCTTCTCCCTTTCTCCAGATACAGGAAGAAAAAAAAAAATCAGAAACAATGGTCTTACTTTCCCCCATTCTTCGACCCCTTCCACCCTAATCAGTGTTCCACATGGGCATCTATCCTCAACTATATAAGCATCACCAAAAATAAATTAAAAAAAAAAAAAAACCAGTGGCGCCTGACACACAACAGTTGCTCAGCAAGCAATCAGCTGCTGTTACTGTTATGAAGCTTTCTCTGATGCTTCACCTTAATGTGCTTCTCACATTCTGTGATTTTCAGCAAATCTGAATGATGCTATAAAGTGTCCAACATTTCTAATACGGAAAGACCATATTTCCAACCCAAAGTGTCCTTACAATACTGGTGAGTATGACCGTGAGGTAGAGTCAATGTACAAGGGGCATTCCAGGAGGAGGAGGGGTGTGGGCTGAAACTGCAGGGGTTAGGAACATTCCAGCTGCTATGGAATCTGAGGGATCACCGAGTCCTTGGCCAACCCCTATGCTGCACTTGTGGTGAACTTGGGACCAGAAGGGTGAGGTGGGTGTCCCTGTCCTGCAGGAGAAAGGTGGTAGGGCTAGATGAAGGGCCCAGGCCTCCCAGTCCTCACCCCACCTGCAGCAGGTGGACAATGGGGAGGGGAGTGCCTCTCAGATCTGGCTGCTTCCTGAGAAGGCATCAGAATGGCAAGCAGGGAGCAAGGACCCTCGGGAACAGTTGGAGCTTCTAGAGCTGGCACTCTCCAATGAGGCCCACAGAAATATCCGTGGAGCCTCTCGGGAGCATCTCCATCAGCTCATACTTGTCACCAAAATATTCATATTCCTAATTAATGATTAAGCTGATGTGGGGTGGCAACATGAAGCAGTAACTAGGAGACTTGGGATTTGACACCGAACTCAGCTTGAAAGCCCCTGGGGTTGGCATGATGGTGCAATGCGTTAAACCATTGCTTGGGATGCCCACATTCTGTATCAGAGTGCCTGGGATCAAGTTCCACCTCTGCTTCCAGCCCAGCTTCCTGCTAATGTGTACCCTGGGAGGCAGTGGATGATGGCTCAGGTAGTAGGGTCTCTGACACCCAGATGGGAGACCCTGATGCGATTCTGGGCTAAAACAGCATCCACTAATGGCTTCCCTACCCTCTAGGAGCATCATGCTTTCAGTAGAGGGACCGAGACTTAAATTGTCTGGGCTCCCTGCAGTTCCAAGTGTGAAAGGTTAATCATGGAAGGGTTGTGTCAAGGGGACCTCTCCCTGACTGGCCAGTCATCTTATTTAATCAGTCACTTCCCATAGCAAAGGAAACTAAGACAAAGGGTAGCATCACCCCAGCAGTCAGAACTGGTTGCCATGGATTTCAGACACCACAACTAAAGCAAAGGCTAGGGACCAAAAGAAGCATGCCCTAGGAGAAACTAGAAAACAAAACCTTGCCACATGCAGCAGTGTCTCTAAAGAAAGTCATGTGTGTGCAGATCAAGAAGGAAAATTCTGTGGTGAGCATTTAGTTCAATGATTGAGGCACCATTTGGGACTAGTACATCCCATACCAGAGTACCTGGTTTGAATCCTGGGTAATCCACTCCCTAGCCAGCTTCTTACTGATGTGCAACCTGGGGTGGCTCAAGCACTTGGATTCTAGGCTCCTGGTTTCCTCCTGGCCCAGCCCTGGCTGTTGTGGCCATTTGGGGAGTGAACAATGGACGGAAGATCTCTCTTCTTTACAAATAAAATGAAAATATTTTTTTTCTAAGAAAAGAAAAAGGAGGTTGGCTTTGTGAATAAAACTGTCATCTGTAATACTAGCATCCCAGATGAGTGCTATTTTCAGTCCTGGCTACTCCACTTCTGATCCAACTCCCTGTTAACATGCTGGGGAAAGAGCCCAAGCTCTTGGGTCCCTGAACCACATGGCAGACCTCCTGGCTTCGGGCTGTCCTATCTCTAGCTGATGCAGTCATTTAGGGAGTGAATCTGGAGACAGGCTCTCTTTCTTTCTCTGTTAACTGTGCCTTTCATATAGATAAAATAAATCTTAAAAAATAAAGAAAGCCTTAAGCTAATCCTTCTTTCCTTCAGGAACCCTGTGTAGATGATGTAAGGCCTCCTTCAGCTTAGCTGTTGGCATGGAGTTGTTCTCTGATGGCTTTTCTGTCAAATTCCTTCCATCGTTCATTTATTCCATCACTTATACTAAGTACATTGCAAAGGGAAGTTGGATCCTCCTATTCTGCAAGTAAGGAAGACTATTTTATAGATACCATCTTAAAGCCAAACATCTGGAAATACGATGCTTATCTGTTGTAAGTTGCCTAGCCACCCACACACGTCAGCAATTATTTTGTGTGTGTAATCTATGAAATGAATTCAAATGGATTATTAACATATGTTTGCAACACTTCCTATGTGTAGGCTCACAGATATGCCTACATAGCTATGGTCTTGGACATCATTTTCAGTTTCCATTGGGCATATGGTATAATGTTAAATAGTGTAATGCTATCTATTCTGAAGTATGCATACTGCTGGGTGTGGTTATAGGTATATAAGTTTTACATAACTTGTTTTTGTTGGCATCTGTTGTTAGTTATATATGTTGTGTGCACAGGTATATGAGCAGAAGACATATTTCATGTTAGAAATATACAAGGGATCTTCAAAACAACTCACAGAAAATGTGTATGCTCAAAAAACTAGACGTGGATTCCAAAAGTGTTTTGCACCAAGACAACAACAACAACAACAACAACAAACTATCTTTTAACTTCCTTTTTTTCATAGATTTTTTGAAGTGACTTCAGGTATGCTCGCACACATATACATCTTACTTTCTTCTAGAATCCAGAAAAAACCCACAGCTTTCCATTCTGTCAGCCTATGTACAGATAATTATGAATGCACCAAGAGAAACATACATTGCTTTTCTTATTGTCTTTAACAAAAAGCCTTGAAGTCAAATGGATAGCCTGGAATGAGATAAATCTGTACTCTTCACTGAAAAATCGATGTTTTGACTTTCACCTTACAGAACACTATGAAGACCAATGAATCTTAGGAACTCAGGATGGTCTCCTTAGGCTGGTGAGCTATGTCCTTAACTAGTCTAAGACCATCCCCTGGGACAGTGAGCCCACCACTGCCCCAAGGCTTGACCCAGCAGGTGTTGCCAGATGTGTCAATGTCATGGTCAGCCTTCCTACTCTAAGCCACATCTCGGCTTCCTCTTCCTGTGAGGGTCCCAGGTAAATGGTGACAGCAAGCGGCTACTCTGAGTTCAAGGTGAGGATGAGACACTTACCACACGCTGTCGCTCCCTCTGTCCAGAGGGTTGCCCATGGGGTCATAGTACACATCCACGCTGAGATTGCGGTTTGTGTCGTGAGCTGAGTTGAAGTTGGTGATCACCCGGGAGGGAATCCCCAGACACCGTAGCACTGCAAATCAGGGTCAGTGTGAGGACTTGGGCCGCAATGGACATGGGACACTGGTGTCTTCCCTCCCCTGCCTTGCACTGCCCACGCACCCAGCAAAGGCACACCATGCCCAAGGTACCTGTGTTGAGGACACCAGCAAAGACCCAGCACTGGCCATACTGGACCGGCCTGAAGCCAGACTTTTTCCATTCCTTGAGGATCTCCACACTGCCATTCCAGTTCCTTGGGTCCCGGCCATTTGGGTAATTGCCGCTCCAGTTTCCAGCAATCACACCGTTGTCATCATTGCTATTGATCTACACAGAAATCCACACACACACCCCACCCCAGAAGTGAATCAGTACCATGCCTTTCCCAGGCAGAATTTAGAGAATAGCATGGGCAGCTGGGAAGCCAGGGACAGTGGCGGGTACTTCTCTACTTCTTGGTAGGTGACTCGGGTCTGGCAATTTGAACAATAATCCCTTAGAGGTGCTTTTCCTGAGGCACCGTGCTTGATTGTGAAGTAACAGGCTTGAGATGAGGGACTCCATGTTGAGATGGGCTCCATCTTAGGTGAGATGTCCCTCCCATTTGTGAGACTAACCAGACCAAGAAAGCTTCATCCTGCTTGGCAAGGAAGCTTGAACACCTAGCTGGGCTGTCTAAGCATGACTAGGAAAAAAATGAAACTTATCTGGTATAGCAGCAGAGGCTTCAAAGTGAGTGATGGGTAATTTTTCATCCCTAAGATAGTTCTGCATTAGCACCGCGTATTAGCTAAGTGCCCCAGAACCCCTCCAGGTTTGTGGTGCTTGCCTTTATAAACCCTGCTGTTCTGTAGTTCCAGGTCGAGAGATGGAGAGGGAGCAGAGGGGAAGAAAAAGTGGCTGTGCTCAAGATCTGACTTCCATTGTCTTGGGGAGATACATCCTGAAAGGCTTTTGAGAGGAAGATATCAACTAATGCAGTGGATGAGACTTATCAAATGATGGGTGGGCGATGAGAGGAGCTTGGCCTTGGGCAGAGAATGGCTGAAGCAGACGACAGCTACCTACACATTTATTTTACTTCTTTTTCTACTCTGGATGTCTCAACTTCTGTATAATACAAAGTTAAAAAAGAAATCAAGGGGAAACTCAGGTTACACGCCTGCCCTGCCTTGTCATTCGTCGTCATGGTCAAGTCCATTCACCTGTCTGGTGGGCCATAGTAGCTCTACCTGCCAACATGGGGAAAGTGAGATACAAGTGAGTTTAAGGGCGGCTTCCAGTGGGCACATTTCCAGAGGCTGTGAAACTGCGTCATTTATCCCAGCTGCACAGAGAGGACCTGAACCAGGCTCTCCCAGGGCTCCAGAAACTGTTCTCTCTCTCTGTCTCTGTCTCTCACTTTCTCTGGAGCATCTGAGTGGCTCAGCCCATAAGAGGGGCAGGCTGCAAACTGGCTGGTCCCTCCCTGGCCCATCAGACTGGCAATGAGCTTGGCACCCCTTTCAGAAGGGCCTAGTTTGCAATGACAGGAGCAGGCAAGATGAGGTCTCCTCCTCCGAGATGGAAGATTGCACAGCCTCTCCCTGTCTCCTGAGTCACAAATGCTCCTGCCTCCAAGTGGTAATCGGCCCGGGTCATCTCTGGCTGCAAGCTGAGCCGTTCAAAGCCCTGCACAGGCCACAATTAGCTCAGGGCCCTGCCCAACTGGGAGGTCTGGGGCTAGCGAGCATCAGGGAGGCGCAGCCCAGGAAACTGGCTCCAAGATAAAGTGGTTTGGCCCCTGGCTGAGTGAGTCAGCAGGTGCAGGAGCCAGCCTCTCCCACTCTCTCCTGAGCGGGGGAGGCTTGGCTTCCTAAGTTGCCAGGAGCTGCTTCACTTAACCTCTGTCCCGCCTCCACTGTCATTCCAAGGCCACTTGGCTTTCATGGTCTCCTCACTTTCTCTGGGCCTCTCCAAGTTCTTCAGGGCCCTTGTGTGTTCTGGGCCTGTCCCACACCTGTCCCACAAGTCTTGGTTTCACACTCAGCCTTCTTCTAAAAAGCTTCCTGTTTAATCTCAGATACGCATCATCTGCTACTGAGAGATGGCTCCAAATTCTAACCTAGGAGCTCACTTGTCAATTTGGAAAATTTCCAACTCGAAAGTAAAGAGGCCAAGAAATGCCTAAACTAGGAACAGTAATAACAAAAGCCTTAAGCTTACACAGCCAGGTAATTATTTTGTTTTAAGAGGATTACAAAGAAAGAACTGGTTTTGAGCTTTTTAACATGGAAATTTGGGGCAGGTTCCTTTTGAGTTTGCAGATTTTGAGGGCTGCCTTTTCTCAGAAGTGAGCACTCACCCTGCTGTGTGGTGTGTGTGCGTGTGTGTGTGCACGTGTGTGTCTGCATGCCATGCATGTGTGTATATGTGTGCATGCCATGTACAAGTACTGTGGGCCCAGTTTGACTCATGGGATGTTGTGCGCTGAGCTGCTAACTTCATTAACTTGAACTTGTTAGCCTATCTAGACCACGAATAGGGTAAGTAAAGCAAAGGCCAAGACCGCTTCAGGGTCTCAGAGGCACCAGGGGGGAGTACCACCCCTTGCCCCCAGACTCCAGGAGGCCCCACCCCAAAGCAGAGGCTTGGCCTTGCCCCAACCCCTCACTGATGGTCTCCACAAAGGGCTAGTCTCCTTTCTTGTCTGAGAAAGGCCTCATGAGACAGAGGGAAGGACTTTGGACCCAGAGAGACCTGGACCAGTCTGCCTCTGTCACTCCCCCATCACATGTCCCAAGCAAGCCCTGAGATCCAAAGGAGCTGCTGGTTCCACACTGGCAACATGGGGACAGTCACAGTCCTCACCTGTGTTTGGTGAGGCTGTCACGAGATGGCGTTTACAGGAGCCCAGGGGCCCAGCCAGGAGTTGGTCTTCAATATGTGGTGACAACCAGTTATTACCACTTGCCTGTTACTCACCATGGCACTCAACACACGGCCGACGTATTTGGGGTCCTTTCTGAGGGCCACATCTGTAGCAGGGTCCCGACGGAAATTCAGACTCCGATCCATGATGGAGAGGCAGATGTTCAGTATATCCTCTTCAAACTGTTCAAAACAAGACCATGTGTTACGACGAGAGAAATGGCAAGCGGTGTCTGGAGCAAGCTGTTTAGCTGGCCTAGCCTCAGTTCTTCCCTCTGTATAATGAGGGACCAGGCCAAGCTCATTTCAAAGTTTCCTTCCGGCTCTGACTGTGATCTTGAGCATGTTATTTAGATTCCCTGGGGCTGGGGAGGGAGGAGGAAGGGAACAGTTTCAAAGATAAAATTTACTGTATTGTTTCAAGTCATGGCTTCTTAAGTGAAGAAGGCCAAGCTCCTATTTCCTTGGGTCTTTGCATTTGCTTTTCCTTCTGCTTGGGATGCCCGACACACTAAACAGAGAGGAGTTCCCTCTGGTTGATGACAGGTGGGGGCCTGGAGATGGCGAGAGCATGCACCTGCTTCCTGTCTCCTGGATACTCAGGCACCTTGCCAGGGTCCTTCCCACTGATGCTGTTATTTATTTTGTGGGCATCCCTGAAAGTTAGCTACCCTTAGCAAACCCAGGAACTCTGTGGACCCAGTGGGCACTCAAAGTAATAAAAGCTGTGGAGGGTGTGGCTTTCAAAGCCATCAGAGACACAGAGGGCAGTCTGTGGCATCTTTACATGGAATAAATAAGAGAAGCCACAGTACTGTCTTCAGTGGCTCTCCTGGGCCTTCTGATCACATAGCATGGCACCACTTTACTGTTTCAGGTGGGTTACATGTGTCTGTCTTGCCCACCACATTGTGACATTCTCAAGGATAAGGGATACTTTTTGTGTTCTAAATCTTCAGTGTGCACCTTGGGGCCTGGTACAAAGTAGGTGGTCAATCAACACCTTGTGAACAAATGAACAGGATGGGGTTGGGCACGTAGGTGAACTGATGTGGGATCTTCCACCACTTGGTGCAGCAGGCAGCCAAGCACTTCTTGTAGAACAGATGTTATCCTGAGCCTCACCTGTCCAAAGTTCCAGCCAACCATGCCAATTCGGTTTGTGCTTCCCACATAGATGACACCAGAATCTTCCTCAACATACTCTTGTCTCTCAGCGTGGTTACTCAGAAAGACATCGTCCGCTGTTGGATATGAAAAGTAGACACCTGGGATTTAGAGGTTTACAGGGGACCCAAGCTGTCAGTACCTCCCTCACTCCCGAGACTGGTACTGGGCCAGAGTGAGTCCTGCTTTCTGTCCCCCAACCTCCACTGGGGAGTGCAATTCTGGACCTAGTGTTTCCAGTTCTTATTGTGGGAACAGTGATCTGGACAGAGAAGCTGGGATGGGCCTGAGGATGAGAACCCCCTGGAAGCTGTCTCCACAGAATTAGGCTGTGCTCACTGTCCCTGTCGGTCAGCATTCTGTGCCAGCCTGGGAAGAAACAGCAAGACGTGCATTTGTTTGTAAGGACTCTAGGACCCAGAGAACTGGAGTGACTGCCCAAACTGAGTGCCAGAACTCCCAACTTCCACCTGCTGCTGTGTTTTTCCCACAGCCTACAGACTGGCCTTCATCTGACCCGAGACCATAGGGACCGTTTCTCGTCTCCTCCTTCGTGGCCAGAGCTGGCAAGTTATGTGCGCAGCTGGAGACCTACCTTGCAGCCAGGGGTTAAAGAGCAGTATGAAGGTGCCGAGTGTCACGGTGGAGACACGGCCCTGGGAGGAGATCTGAGTGTTGAGTGTGTACAAGCCGATGGGGGCGCTGGCAGGAGTGGAGATGGTAATGGTGAGAATGTTGTTGTTGCTGCCCTTGAGCACAGCATTCCAACCACCACGACTAGTCTCACTGGAAAGAGGAAACACGGCCTTCGTTCCTGTGGACTCCGACGGATAAGGCCCTGTCGATGGAGGCAGAGGACAAAGGCAACCTGTAAGGCTCAAGTTCATGTTCAAAACCAGAAATCCACACAGAATAGAGTTCAGCTTAAAACAAGCTTTAGTTCACTGGTCCGGTGCAGACAGTGGGCCAGAGAAGTCATGAAGGGTTGTTTTCATTAGTGGGATGTCAAGGTGGGTGGTGGGGGACAAAGGAATGTGCCTTATACAGTGCTAGAGTGTTGTAGGCTCTCTTCGACCTTGGTGAATCCATACATCACTACTGGCTGAGGAGGGAGCAACCTTTTCCCCGTGAAGTCTTACCGGCCACCCTTCTTAGCCTCCTCCTAGGCCGCCCCTCATCCACCCTGGCTTGGCCTTGCAAAACCAAGGAGTGGTAGTCAGACCATGGAGAGAGACCAGGCTCTAAGACAGCCGCAGGAGTCCAGGGGTGGAGGTGAGGTAGGATGTCACCAGTGGAGTGCCAAGTGACAGTGCTGGTGACACCGCATGGATCAGATCCCCATTGCTTCTCAGGCTCAGGGATGGGCAGTTGCTTGCCCAGGTCACACAGTGTCCAGTGGCAGAGCTGGGCTGGAGCACAGCCCAGCGATCCAGGGTGGTTACCATCCCTGCTAGGAGATGTAGCCCTGGGGCTCCTGGGGGGTGGGGTCTGTGAGTGGTGATGGGGTAGGGAGAGTAGTGAGCAGGTACCTGTGGACACTGTGAACTCTAGACTATCGCCAGAGCCCAGACGGCGGTTAAAGGAGAGTGAGATTTCCAGGGGTTGGCCTCTGCGGAGGATGAGATCCCGGCTGGAGAACTTGTCTGTGTGATGCGCCTGACGGTTGATGCCAATCTGCCAGTTGATATTCTGGGGTTCTAGAGCTGTGATACAGAAAAGGGAAGTTGAAGTCCGGGGGTGGGATATGGGAAAGAGAGGCAAAAGCCATGTCAGGTGTCAAGGGGGCAGGGCCCAACTTCTGGGGAGAATCACGTTGCAACTCTGAAGACCTTGTCCTGAAGAACATCACAACTAACCCATGCTATTGTCCCAGACTCAGAGACCCACATCATCCCGGATCCCAGAAAATGTCTGCCCAGAGCCAAGAGCATCTGTGCCCTCCATGTATGAATGGCCAACCAGCCATCAAGGAACAGCCGGGTGTTCACCTTCCCTTCCCAACACCGTGCCTGATATAGTGTATTACAAAGCAGCAGAGCTACAGGCCAGCTTGTTGCACACAGGCCTCTTCACCCTTCCTTCTGCAGTTAGGGCAGCTGGCTTTTGTCTTTGTTGGCTTGTTCATTTAGTCCTCTCTTCATTTGCAGCCCTTACTATCCTTGGGCGGTTCAGCAATCAGAGTCAGCACAGTGGCACAACTGGCTACTCTTCCACCTCCAAGCCCCACCATCCCATTTAAGCACCATATACATGGTGCTCTACTTCCCGTCCAGCATCCCATATAAGCACCATATGGCTGCTCTACTTCCCATCCAGCTCCCTGCTTGTGGCCTAGGAAAGCAGAGGAGGATGACCCAAAGCCTTGGGACCCTGCACCCATTGAGAGACCTGGAATATGCTCCTGATTCCTGGGTTTGAATCAACTCAGCTCTAAACATTGCAACCATTTGGGAGTAAACCAGTGGATAGATCTTTCTCTCTGTCTTCCCTTCTCTCCATGTATTTGATCTGACTTTCCAATAAAAATAAGTAATTTTTTAAAAAGAATATAACGATCTAAAAAGCACTTGCTGCATTGCTGGGAGAATGCTTCTCTTAAACCCTGGTCTGGCCTTCTGTCTCATCCTCTTGGACCTCCCCACATGACAAACACCTTTTGTCACTCCAGCATCCCAGCAAGTGTTCCTTCTCAAGTTTTTCAGCTGCTCTGTAGTACCTAAGGGCCTTGGTGACATGGAAGACCCCTGATTCTGAGCAGTGTTTCTGGCCCTGAGAGCTGGGGAGTCCCCCTGCCCAGGAAGGTTTGCTAATGCGCTCTGGCTGGGAGCCGGTCAAAGGCTTGGAAATTCCTGGATAAGATCTCAAAAAAGACTGCCTCAAAACTCTTATTCCTGTACTTCTCCCTGGAATGAGAGGTGCCAGGGCTGAGCAGAGGAAATTATAAGATGCACCAGGATCCATGATGGGTTTGGCCCATAGGAGCCTTAGGAGAAACCTCTTCTTCCCTTCCCAAACTCTGTCATCACTGGCGGGGGGGGGGGGGGCTGCCACCATAGGAAGGCTGATGGCACATTCGGTAACAGAAAACTCTATATGTGCCTGCCTCTCTCCATCAGAACCTGCCTTTTTGATCTGATGCCTAATGTACTCCTTGATGCTGTTAGGATAATTCGATCCACAGAGGAAGAGAGGAATACCTGAATGAACCAATCAGGACAAAACCAGTTGCATGAGATGACCATTCCCATGGCAGCCCAGACAAAAATGCATCAGGGAAGGTAAATTTAGGCACTTGTTCTACAAGCACACAGAGCACCTGTGCTTTGTGGGACCCTGTGTACACTATAGGCAGAAATGGGGGTACATTATGGTTTCTTCTTGCCAGGAACTCGAGCAGTTGTGGGACACTGAAAACTCAGGGTCCCACAAGGAGAAGGGGCAGACAGATGCAGGCAGGAGAGAATCGTCCTCAGGAAAAGCTTCATTGAGAATGCTGGGAGAGGAGAGAGAGTTTTGCGGGCTCCAGCGGAGTGGTCTATATTCTAGCTAACCAGAAGGGAGGTCCAGAGGCACAGGGGAGCCTGGCGTGTTTTCTGGCTGGAGTGGAGGCCCCCGCGCTGAGGAGAGAGCAAGGTGAGCCTGGAGCCAGCAGTGGTCAGGGCTGGGCCAGCAAGCCGGCTTCCCCTAGAGCAGCACAGGGCATGAGCCAAGGGACAGGGTCTCTAACCAAAAGCCGTTACTGGACAGCAGGTCTCTGGAGGCGATCTTGATACCAACTGAGGATGCTAAAGAGTAATTCATTCCCACATACACCATTTCTTCACTTAATCAACAGATATTGCCTGAAAGCACATGTCAACATGTTTTTGCACAAATTCAGGTAAATGAAAATAGTCATGCAATCAACAAAAAATCTGGTGAATGGTGGAGAAGAGAGTAGGGAGAGAAGGAGCAACAAAGAGGGAGGAAAAAACGATGAAATCTCCTATACAAAAATACTGAATGGAGACAGCTCAGACCTGAGGCACTCTGGCAAGTGCTGTGCTTGTCCAGGGCCAGGGGTGAGGCTGCAGAGACCAGGTCCCTCCACCAGGGCTGCCTGTAACAAGGAGGCAAGAGACTCTGTGGATGCCCAGTCTGGTCAGACCTAGGTGACGGTGGTGGTGATGACCACCAGAGTTTCAGCGGAAGTTTCCGGGGCATCCCATGTGCTGTCACCACACTCGGTCCCTCCCCCATTAACCCTGTGAGTAGAGCCGCATTTGCAACACCCTGTTTTACAGGTGAGCAAGCCGAGGCGTGCAGAGGCCAGGTCACCCCGCCCCTGAGTAGGGCCCCGGGAGAGGCAGTCACGAGGGGAGCCCAAGCATCACCTCTGCCCCTCCTGGCACTAAGCGTGAGGCCCGAGGGCCTTCACCGGGCCTGTGAGCTCTTCAAGGGTTCTGTAAGCCAGAGGGGAGGGATGGGGGCTCAGCTGTGCTGGCAGTCTCCTGCGTACCCCCTGCTCCAGAAGGTGTCCCAGTCAGCTGTGGGAAGCTAAGGCGGGACGCTGTGACTGCAGAGTGAGGCGGGGAAAGGCAGGTGTGTGTGTCTTCCACGAGGTCATATACCTCAGGCATGATGGAAAAAACATATATATTTATTTTTTCCCTGACTCACAGCTCTAAAAAAACAAAACAAAACAAAAAATAAACCAACCTGGAATCTTGAGTTTTTGTTTATATGCTAATGAGACACCTGGTGCTTGGGGAGGTGATGGAGTGGGACGTATGGGGGTGCTACTTGTCAAGATCCAGTGATCACAGGCACGGAGCTGCCCGGCCACTTCCCCAGACCTCCAGGGAGGGGAGAGGGCCTAAGAACAAATTAATCATCAGACCAATGATTCAATCAATCATCCTACATAATGAGGCCTCCATAAAACCCCAAAGAATAGGGTTATGAGAGCTTCCCTGGGCGGAGACAAGGAGTAGAAACTGGGCGCTCTGCCCCTAAACCTTGCCACATGCATCCCTTCCATCCGTCTGCTTCTGCCTTGTATCCTCTTATGGTAAGCTGATCATCTGGGAACTGGATTGCTGGCCTGAGTTCGGAGAGCTGCTCTAACAAATGCTTAAACTTGGAGAGTGGTGCTAGAAGTCCCCCAGTTATGGTGTGTTGGTCAGAAGTGGACTTAACAACCTGGATTTGAATTGGTGTCTGAAATATAGGTAGTCTTGGGCCCAGTGCAGTGGTATAACATGTCAAACTACTGCTTACATTTATGGCACCCCACATTAGTGCCAGTTCGAGTCATCACTGCCCTACTTTCAATCCAGCTCCCTGCTAATGCGCCTGGGAAAGCAGTGTTAGATGACTCAGGTGCATGGGTTCCTGTACCCACATGGGAAACCCTGAGGAAGCTCACAGCTCCTGGCTTTGGCTTGGGCCCACCCTGGCCATTGTAGCCATTTGGAGAGTGAACCAGCAGATGCAAGACCCTTCTTTCTTTGTCTCTAACTCTGACTACTTACAGATAAATAAATAATAAACTTTTTAAAATTTTTTATTATTTTTTTTTTATTGGAAAGGCAGATATACAGAGAGGAGAGACAGAGAGGAAGATCTTCCATCCGATGATTCACTCCCCAAGTGAGCACAACGGCCGATACTATGCCAATCCGAAGCCAGGAGCCTCTTCCAGGTCTCCCACGCGGGTGCAGGTTCCCAAAGCTTTGGGCCGTGCTCAACTGCTTTCCCGGGCCACAGGCAGGGAGCTGGAAGGGAAGTGGGGCTGCCGGAATAGAACTGGCGCCCATATGGGATCCCGGGGTGTGTAAGGCGAGGACCTTAACCACTGCGCCACCGTGCCGGGCCCAATAATAAACTTTTAAAAACATTTATTTTATTTATTTGAAAGGCAGAGTTACCAAGGTGGAGGGAGAGACAGAGCTTCCATCTGCTGACTCACTCCTCAAATGCCTGCAATGGTTGGGGCTGGGCCAGGCTGAAGCCAGCAGCTTCTTTCGGGTCTCCTATGTGAGTGCAGGAGCCTAGGCACTTGGGCTGACTTCTACCGCTTTCCCAGGCACATTAGCAGGGAGCTGGTTCAGAAATGGAGCAGCCTAAATGTGAACCAGTCACCCATTTGGGATGCTGGAACATAGGTAATGGCTTTACCCACCACACCACAACATCAGTTACATAAATAAATCATAAACAACAATAATCAGGGGTTGGCACAGTGGCTTGATAGGCTAATCCTCTACTTGCAAGCACCAACGTCCCATATGAGTACTGGTTTATGTCCCAGCTGCTCCACTTCCCATCCAGTTCTCTGTTAATGGCCTGGGAAAGCAGCAGACAATGATGACCCACGTCCTTGGACCTCTGTACCCACATGGGAGATCTGGAAGGAGCTCCTGGCTCCTGGTTTTGGATTGGCTCAGCTCCAGCTGTTATGGCCATTTGAGGAGTGAACCAGCAGATGCAAGATCTTTCTGTCTCTCTCTCCTTCTGTCTGTAAATCTGCCTTTCCAATAAAAATTTTAAAAATCTTAAAATTGTTACCAGAATGGCTTAGTGGGTTTCTGCCTTTCCAATAAAAATAAAAAAATCTTAAAATTGTTACCAGAATGGCCTAGTGGGTTCTTTCCTCAGCTTAGTATAGAAATGAAAAGCTGGGAATCTATTGTAGACAGTAAAGTTTATTTGCGAAGGAACCAGGTGAGCAGGGAAGGAAGAAGGAAGGGGAAAGCCAGGAGGTGGGGTGTCTCTCGAAAGGGGGAGGGAGAGAGACACCAAAGGTTTGAGGAAGGGTCTTAGGATTTTACGCATTCCCTGACCCCTCCTTGTTGAGCCGGAACCTACAGGTAAGATGTTCCCCATTGGTGGTCTCTTAATTAATTAGAAAATGGGTGGGCAATGCTGGTGCCTCCCACCTGAAGGTGTGGCCAAGACCTCAGCAGGCCTGGGTGGTCTCAAAAACAAAACAAAAACCAACCCACAATCTGAGGGAAAAGAAACCTAGAGACAGGTCACACACTCTCAAGCCTTGTTTCTGGCACAAAGACCACAGGCTGGAAGGTAATTGGTCCCAGCTAGAGACATCTGGCCCCTTCTTCCTAGCTTTCCCTGCTGTTTCTGCTCCCTGCCAGGGAACTTATTCCTGGGGCCATCTCTGAGACTAACAGTGCCACCAGCAGTCCTGATGACAGAGACTGCTAAATGACTAGCCCGGTCCACTTGCTCCTTCCTTCCTGGTCATAAACTCCACTGTGTGAACAGGCAACTGGGTGTAGTGGTTTGGTCACATGAGTAAGGTCTGGCCAACGACCAGCAGGCACATGGTCTGTGTGTTAACTTCCAGGAAGCCGCATTTTTATTCTTTTAAATTGAGGTAAGATGCACACAACATAAAAATCGGCTTTTTCCACATTTTGCAGTACCATTCCATGGCACCTGGTACCTTCACTGCGTTGTTGCCCCATCCCCACTGTCTTACTCCAGGACTTGGTCATTGCTGCTGAGACCCCACCACAGGCTGGGATAGCTGGGAGCAGGAATGACTGTGATTTGTGGGTTCTGTGTATGTCACAGGGATGGAATCCCACAGCTTGTGGTCTTTGAATTTGACTTCTTTTACTCAGTGTAGTGTTTTCTAGGCTCATTCACGTTACAACATATAGTAGGAGTGCATTCTCTTCTATGGCTAAATCATATTCTGTTTTAGAAGGCATTCACAGAAAATGAATATTGGAGAAAAATTAGTTGTGAGTTTCAACATTTTTTTTTTGGCATCAAAACAAGTCTAATTTTTTAATCCTATTTTCCCATGACCCTCCTGGAGAACCCCCAAGGAGAAGAGCTGAGTTGTGCTCAGCCGGTCATCAGCTGGCCAACATTTGGCTGTTGTGAACAGTAATACTACAAACATTCGTATGCTGAGTACTCATCTTCATTTTTAAGATTAAAATTTATTTTTATTTTTAACTTATTGAGAGGCAGAGAGAGGTGGAGACACACAGAGTATTTCTATCCACCGGTATACTTTCAAATACATACAATGGCCGGGCCAGATGGCAGCCAGGAGCCTGGAACTCCATCTGAGTGGCCCACGAGAGTAGCAGTCAGCTGCTTGAGCTGTCAGCTACTGCCTCCTAGAGCATGCTCCAGTGTGAGGCTGGACCCAGGAGCCAGGAGGTTAAGCCCCATATTTCAGTAGGGGTTGTAGGGGTCTTCAACATTAGGCCAAAGTTCACCCCAAATATGTGTTAAATACCTGTTTTGAAGTCTTTGGAGGAAACCTTTGAAAAGGCACACTTGTGAAATGCCTTTTGCCTGTTTTCCTCCCTCTGCTTCCATCCTGGAGTGTGTGGGTGTGATATGGACAGAGCTCAAGTGCCCATCATGGACCAGGCAGGGCTATCCATGACCCAGGACTCTGTCCCTGACTTGCCCAGAGCTGTCTACCTCCAGACCTCTTGACTGAACAAACAACGAGGCTCTGGTTTTTTCCAAGCCCTTGTTGTAATGGGGCTTACCATCACTCACTGTCAAAGCTAACATAAACCTGTTCATGCAACCCTTGGCCACCTTTGGCTAACATGAGCTGCCCAGGAAAGATGCTGGGTTGTGGAAAGTGGTTCACTGTTTCAGTCCTTGATGGGCTGGTTCACCTGCGGCGAGATGGTCTGGCAGTTGACCAGTGCTGCCACACAGCCTGACTCTGACAATCCCACTGCTCATACTCTACTCCCCCATCCTCAAAGAGGGCTGCTAGAAATATTAAAACTCATCCAGCAAAGTGACTTTTGAGATTTTTGGATAGAGATCACATTCAGAAAGATGTGTGATGATGTTTTCACACATGGCAGAGATGTCACCCAGCAGTTTAAGTGCCTACTATACCTGGTGTTGCCCCCTGATACTGGCTCTTCAGCATCTGCCACATCACAACCCCCTAAGCTGATTGTGCAACCTGCTACAGAGTGACCATGCAGCTTGAAAACCAGTGATGTAATCCCATGTTCCCACATTACAGATCAGAAACCTGAGGCCTCCAATGGGGACGTGACCTGCTGAGATCACAAAGTGGCTTTGGAGCAGAGCTTGGCCCAGATGCCAAGACTGGGTTTCAGTAATTGCCAAGAGACTACGGGCTGGTCCCAGCAACACCTTTACCCTCACTCCCGGGCAAAGAGACTTATCCAACACTTGGCAAGACTCATCTCTGGTTGCAAGATCCTTCTGTGTCCCTACTCACTCCCAACCCCTCTGCTTTCTTTCTAACACATGCCATTTCTCTTTGGCTTCCTCTCACATTCAGATATCTTCCACCTGTGCAGCGCAGGTGCACAAGTTCTTGACACCTAGGCCCTGGGAGCCCAGGGCTCTGCTGGTAGACAGACTGGGAGTCCAGAGAGGTTCCCTGGGGCAAGAGTGCGTGAGCCCTGGCCTGCAGGCCTGGATGGGCCTAGACCCAGGGCCAGCCTCTCAAAGTCTCTGAGCTGCGTGGTTCTCACCCATGAGGCCTGCACAGCCTTCCTGGAAGGAAGGTGGTTGGGGTCCAAGAGCACTCATCCCTAGCACCCCCCTGGAGGCAGGGAAGTCAATGCCTGGGGATCCCACATCTAATAGCCAAATGACATGATGTGAAGGAGGCTGTGTCCTTCCTGGGCTGCTCCTAAGGCCCCTTGTGGGTCAGACACTGTGTAGAGCATCTCATTTGCACCTTTTCTTTTAACTGTCCTCAAGCCTGATGATTATCCATTTTATAGAATAGGGATTTGGGAGTCCAGCCAGGCCAAGTTACTTGAACAATGTCACATGTTCAGACATAGCCTGCAGTCAAACTCAGAGTGGAAGTCATCTTTGCTTGACCCAAGTGACAGAGGGCTGTGGTTGCTGTGACGTGGGATACAAGTCCTGGATGCTTCCTCGGGGAAAAGAACCACTCAGTCCCCTCCCTGCCTAGATATCATACAGTCAGGGGGCAAGAAGAGGGGAAGACTCCTCAGCATGCTTCCCTTTCCAAGTTAGGATACTGACCAGCACCCGTCAGTCCTTGCTGCGTACATCACACAGAGCAGCTGCCCAGGACTGCATGTCACCCACTCCCCAGCAATTACAGCAGCCTCTCTGGGATGTCACAGCAGTGGTATTTCTTCTGTTACAAAAATATCTGCTTTATTTACTTGAAAGGGAGACAGAGAGACGGGGGAGGTGGAGAGAGCATATTTTCCACCTGCTGGTTCACTCCCCAGATGGCCTCAATGATCAGGGCCAGGCCAAGCTTAAGCTAAGAGCCTGGAGCTCCATCTAGAACTCATGTATGGGTGGCAGGGATCCAAGTATTAGGGCCATTTTCTGTCACCTTTCTAAGCACATTATCAAGGAGTTAAATCAGAAACAGAGCATCTGAGATTGGCTGGGCAGGTGGCAGCTTAATTCACTGTACCACAATATCAGCACTAGCAATGATATATATATTTTTGGTAGCTCTCCTAGTAACTTTATTTATGTATTTATTATTTTAAGATTTAATTATTTATTTATTGCAAAGACAGGTACACAGAGAGAAGGAAAGACAGAGGAAAGAGATCTTCCATCCACTGGTTCACTCCCTAAGTGGCCACAATGGTCAGAGCTAAGTTGATCTGAAGCTAGGAGCCAGGAGCATCTTTCAGGTCTCCCACGCAGGGTGTAGGTTCCCAAGGCTTTGGGTTGTCCCATGCCACAAGCAGGGAACTGGATGGGAAGTAGAGCAGCTGGAAAATGAATTAGGACCAATATGGGACCCCAGCAGATTCAAGGCAAGGATTTAGCCACTAGGCTATTGTACTGGGACCTCTCAGTGATTCTAACATGCAATCGCGACTGTGCTAACTTACAGTGGGGACTGTGCATCATTTTATACTTAATGAAACTATTATTTATCAACCGTCTCCCTGAGCCACACAATAACTCATATACAATGAAACAGAGAGGGGGGACTGTGACTCCTTGCAAGCCCATCTCCCAGGCCCTGCCAAAGGCCTCGAGGACTCATTCCTTCCAAGTGATAAGGAGAAGAATTCACTAACCTCAGCACACCACCAGCTGGCGTGTGGGCCCTGGGGAGGAGACTGGGCTTGTAGCAGTCCTGCAGGGTGGAGGCAGCATGGAAAAAATGCTGGATCCATCGATCCATCAGAGGTGGATGGGCAGGGATGGGGCTGGCGACAGGAAGGACAGGATCTGTGCTTGGGAGGCTCCTGGGTGCTTACCTTGCATAGCCTTGCTACAGCAGTGATGTCATTGTCTAGGAGTTTTTCTTAAAGTTCCCAAGCAAAGAGAACACAGGCTTTTGAAAGAAGTTCCCAAGGCTTAAGAAGCCTCAAGTGGCAGAGGACGCCATATCTCCATTTTACAGATAAGACACACGGATTCAGTAACCTCCTGAGACCCTTAATCTAGAAGGGATGGAACTGACAGTCTATCCAGACAGTGCTCTGGGCTTGTCCTGTTACCACTCTGTATGAAAGAGGCCCTGGTGTCTGAGCTCCAAGCTAGGGAGATAGACCGGTGCAGCCTCGGGAAGTGAGGCCCAGAGATGGCGCGTCCCTGCGACTAAGGCCAATGTGCTGTCCAGGGAAGGCAAGCTCACAGCGGCACACAGCACACAGCCCCCAAAGGCAGGGTCTTTGGTGGCTCAGGTTGGTGCCCTGAGGACTCTGCCCACCCTTCACCAGGGCCTCACAGTGGCCTTGGAGAAGTGAGAAGCTGCTCCCCCTTCACCCCTGCATGAGCAACTCCTTTGTTTGCAGTTTGTACTCTTGTGCACTCCGATGGCACTTAGTACAAGACTCCACCAGGGCTTCCCTGCCATGGTTCCATTCATGGCCAGCAACAGAGCATAACAAGCCAACTGCCTCGGATTCCAACAAGAACCTTAAGGTAGAAGCTGGGCACAATGTCCTCTCAAACAATTTCCTTTCAAACAAGCACATGTGAGGTCCTTGTGTTCCCCTGGGTCATGCTGACCTACACACTCACGTTTATGTTTCCAGAGAACTCCTTAGGCTACAAAGCCACTTCCCAACAAGTTCAGTGCACTGTCTACCATCCATTGCCATCTCGAGCCAGGGTTCCCCATCCCCAGTCCCAGCCATTTTGCATCTCCTCGCTTTGGGCTACGGCCCTTGGCTTGTACCATCATGTAGCCTGAGGACAGTCCACTCTGCGGCCTATTTATCTGTGAACTGGCGTTACGCAGCACCATGAGATTGCAGCTCACTGAGGGCAAGACCTGATCCTCACTAGTCTCCGGGCTCCCCCTGCAACTCCCACAGCCCCTTCCCTTTAAGAATCTCTCCAGGGGCCAGCATAATAGCTCAACTGGCTGATCTTCCATCTCCAAGTACAGTATCCCATATGGGTGCTGGATCATGTCTCTGCTGCTCCACTTCCCTTCCAGCTCCCTGCTTGTGGCCTGAGAAGGCAGTAGAGGATGGCCCAAAGCCTTGGAAGCTTACACCTGCTTGGGAGATCTGGAAGAAGCTCCTCCTGGCTCCTGGCTTTGGATTGGTTCAGCTTTGGCCATTGTAGTCACCTTGTGGTTCTGAACGAGCTGGTGGTTGGAAGACTTTTCTCTGTGACTCTCCTCTCTGTAAATTTGCCTTTCCAATAAAAATAAATAAATCTTAAAAAAATAATAATCTCCCTAGTACATTCATGTTTCCGAAAGCACTGGCTAAGCCCTCGCTGGCTCATGATAGGCACTGAGCCAGAAGCTGCACATGGGACAAGTTGAACGGACTGGGTGCACCCACCTATCTCTTCCTTGGCTTTCCAAGGATTGATTTTTCTCCCAGCTAGCCTTTGTCCTCATCCTGTTGTGATGCTAGGATATCTCTGATCTATGTGAGTGCAGCAACTCCATGGGTCCCAGGTACCCAGCACATAGGGCGTCTAGGACATCTGACTCAGTGGGGCAGGCCATCTGTGGGACTGCGCTGCAGAGTTTGGGCACACTGCTTGAAGCTGGCCATTATAGGGGGGCCCATTTGCTCCCTGTCCTTGGTTTCCTTAGAGAGAGAGAGAGAGAGAGAGAGCCCTAGAAGATGCCTCAGAAACCATCGGTTTCAAGCTGTTCATTCTATAGCCCTGAGGTTTTGTGATGGTGGTACAAAACCCAGAGCTCCCAGAAAGCCTGCTGTGCAATGGCTTTACCTGGGCCCCCGAAGGCCCACACCTCTCTGAATGAGCTCAGCGCTGGCAGCAGCACAAAGGTCCCACTGTGTCTGGGACAAGGCTGAACTCTGCTACCAGTCCCCTCTGACCTTGCTGAGGGCTCCAGGGTTCCAACCTCCCAGCCCCAGGTCCCTGGCTGAGCTCTCCCCGAGCGAGCTGGAGCCTGATCTGTTCTTAGCGTCTCAGTCCAGCAGCCCCTTCCCAGGGACCCATTGTGGCAAGCCCCTTGTCCCAGTCTTGGTGATCACCAGAAGGCAGCCGTTTCACTCTCTGCATGTGGCTCAGCGATTTTTTTGGCAAACCCTCCCTGCGCTCCTAACCGTCATGGACAAAATGTTTACAGCCTTGACTCATGCCTTGTTTGGGTTTGGCGTCCCTGTCCACCCAGCAGGCTTAGCACCCCCGACAGGCAATAATTAACACGCTGCTTCGCCCCAGTGCTGATTAACAAAGGGCTCAGCTCCTCGACAGTAACCGCAGAGGCTAAGGAACCTGCACTTCCTGTTCTTTTTCACCCCACTTCTCCATGCTGCTCTTGGCCTTGGAGAGGATCTCGTGGCACACCTGCTCCTTCTGCTACTGGGCTTCAGCTCATCAAATCACTTTCAGTCTGCCGGGACTTTCCCGTGTAGTTTACTTAGCAGCATTCCAGGGATGCCGGTGGTTTCTTTCCAACCCACTTCCAGGCCACCTTTCTCACCCCTTAGGGCGCCTAGCTAGGCTGTCTTTGTCTCTGCCACCGACCGCAGGTAAAGCTATGCCTCAGAGCTGGTGTCATCAGGCTTGACTTTACCAAGGTGGTTACCGATGGGTCAGGGAAGCACCAAGGAGACAGAGCCCATCCTATCTCTAAGGGGACTGTCACCTGCAGCAACCTGCCCACCACTCAGAACACATTCCCATCATGACTGGCCCCTGGAAACATGCTGGTGGCAGCCATGGAGAAAAGGCTGTCTGGGAACAGAGCCTTAAAGCACTGACATCCAGCCCAGGAGTGGGACAGCGGGGAGTGGAGGTGGCTGGCACCGGGGAAGGGGGGAAGCATGGGCTGCCAGTGAGAGACCCGCGGAGGAGATGCCACACACACACTCACCAGCCATGGTTCACCTTCCTCTGCCTGTCCGCAGGCTCGTCTGGGGATGGCACGGACGGTGTGGGGAGACGGGCTGCCAGGGATTGCCCTACCATTTATAGCAGCCGCTCCTCCACACCCCAATTAGAATTCTAATGAGGTGGGCGAGGCACAGGTCATTCCTGTAGTGCCTGTAAACGTTTCACTTACGACATCTTTGTCACCCAATGGAAGGTCATCACGTTTGTGCAAGACCAGCTTAGGGAGAGGAGGCAGATAACGAAGAAACTCCAATAGTTCACTTTCAGGATTTTCTTTTCTTTTTTTTTAAGATTTATTTTTATTAGAAAGTCAGATATACAGAGAGGAGGAGAGACAGAGAGAAAGATCTTCTGTCTGATGATTCACTCTCCAAGCAGCCGCAACAGCTGGAGCTGCGCCAATCTGAAGCCAGGAGCCAGGAGCCTCTTCCGGGTCTCCCATACAGGTGCAGGGTCCCAAGACTTTTGGCCATCCTCTTCTGCTTTACCAGGCCACAAGCAGAGAGCTGGAAGGGAAGCGGGGCTGCTGGGATTAGAACCAGCACCCATGTGGGATCCTGGTGTGTTCAAGGCAAGGACTTAAGCTGCTAGGCTACCACGCCAGGTCCAGGATTTTCTCTTAAAATAACTTCCTGCATCACCAGGTTTAGGACACAATGCCAAGCTCTTTCCAGGTGTTTTGTCTGGACTGAATACTGGCAAGTTCTCTACAGGTCAGCAGAAATCAAGGCAGAAAATGGTGAAGTCCTTTTTTAACTTATACCTGTAAGGGGATGTCTAACAGTTCTTAGAAAATGAACTAAAAGAAGAGCTTATGGAGGTGCAATAAAATTCTGAAGTCCATGCATACAAACAGTTTTCCAAAGTTTATGAAGTATTAGGACAACCTACGCATGGGTTTCATTCAAATGCCTTTTGTACCCAAGGACAGGCCTCATGCTTCCATCCTTCCAACACTTTTTGGGGAGTCACACACATGTTATCATTTCCCTCCTGCATAAGGTGTGCGAAACGTGTCCCAGTTTGCACAGAACGGCATTTTAGCAGCCGGAGCTTTGGGTTCAAAACTAGAAGCCCTGGGTTCCAACGCTGCTTGGGGGTCGTTTTGCTGTCACTCAACAGGGATGCTTGGGAGTCTAGTATGTACCTAAGGAGAACTAGAGCCATCCTTGCCCACTCAGGAAGTTGTGGGAGTAATGCAAGGCCGGGTGCAAGTGTAACATGCAACATGCATGTGTGTTATTGCTGATTAAGCCCTGGCAATGTGTGTGTGTGTGTGTAGAAACAGCAGTTTGGTTTCAGATTAGGGAGCAAACAGTTCATTTTAAAGTTGCAAGAGGAGCCCTAAGCTTAGGGTTCTACTGAGTACCCTCTGTCCATCTGCTGGATGTCACTGTTGCTCTGTGGACTCAGCTTCTATATGAGTTACCATAAACAGTAGAAAGGGGAGAGCCCGCTGGCCATCTGTATTTCTCGCTGACTTGTTTTTAAGGATGTGTCTCTTTCAAAGCTCCCACTCTGTGGACATTATCTACAAGTCACAAGGTTTGCTGTGATACAAGATGAAGGTAACATAGTTCAGGAGTCAAGGCAGAGCAGAAGCTTCACATTTCTTCCCCGGTGAGTGGTGGGGAAACAAAGACCCAGAGGCACGGTGAGGATGCCATGGTCAGGTGAGGTGAAGGGAGGAGATGGGAAAGAGGAGACAGAATAGATCGGGTGGCCTGAAAACAACCTTTCTCTGTCCTCTGGGTTCCTGTAGGCCCCTGTGCATTTCAGGCCCTTGGTTAGGAAATGCATCATGGAATCATCAGGTTAGGTGCATCCCCAGCCCCAGACCGGGTACCTGGAAGGGACAGACTGCATGCTTTGCATATCTGTGATTTGCAGCAAGTGAAAGACATGACCCATGATAGGAAACCACACCTCTTTCTTTTCTTTTTTTTTTAAAGACTTTGAAAGCAGAGTGACAGAGAGCGAGGGGATAGATGGGCTGAAGTTAGGAGTCTGGAACTCCACCTATGTCTCCCACATGGTGGTAGGGGCTGAAGGATGTTAGTTCCCGTCCTCCTGCTTTCTCAGGCACGTTAGCAGGGAGCTGGATGAGAAGTGATGCAGCCAGGACTTGAACTGGTGCTCCAATATGGGATGGCGGCATCGTAGGTACTAGCTCAATACACTGTGGTACAACACTGAACTAAAAAAAATTAAGTCCCTGGAACTCAAATTTTTGAGTCAATGAGTCCATCCATCACTGTCAAGTTAGGCATCCTTGCTGCCTTTTGTGATTTTTGCGGGCAGGCACTGGCTAAGCATTCCACACCTAAGGCTACATCCAAAAGTTTGTGCAAAAATGTAATTAGAAGGTAAGTTTATTTTGGTGCAAGAAAATGTGGGAGCTCACACATTATTTTTTTCATAATACATATTTTCCATAACTGTTGGAAGGGCTCTTTTGTAAATCACCTTTTCCCACCTTCATATCAACCTTATAGCATTGGCACTATCATTATTACCAATAAATTGATCTCAGGTTTCTTAACAATGAGACTCATACTTAGGTGCAGGATTCCAGAGCCTACCTAGTAACCCATCTCTGAGGCTGCCCAGACAAGTGAGTGAGCTCATGTCTTGCTCAGGCAAAGACAGGTGAGTCTGCACCTGAGCCAGGCAGACGGGGACCCACGGTTGGCATTGGCAGGTAACCAGGAAGACAGCAGAGGTGGGGTGGTAAGTGTCAAAGAACACTGGGCCGCAGGAAGGAGGTTCAAAGGTGGGCTGGACTGCTGTGTGGCAGTGGCTGCTACTGAGCCGGGTTGGTCTTGAGAACTGTGTGCAAGTCAAGCAGGATGGGTGGGTGTGAGTGCGCCCTGTGCTCTCAAGCATGGCACACAGAAAAGGAAGGATTTGGCTTATTATTACTATTATTGTTGTAGTTGACATGGGAGCCATAGCGACTTGGATACTGGGTTTTCTTCTAATGACCTGATAACGACCCTGCAGTGGTAATAGGCAAGCTGCTACCCGCCACCCCCAGAGAGGAACTTGAGGTTCTGCAGCCTTTTGCTTAGCTCCTGGCTTTGCCAAGGCCTCCCCGCCGACCTCTCACAGCCCCTCTGCTTTCTGCTCTACAGGCTGTGAGAATGAAGAGCAAGGGCTTCATCAGCCCAGGTTGGAAAGAAGTTAATATTGATGTCATTAGTGTCACCTCTATCCCTGAAGAACCCATGGTCCTGTGAGCTGCATGGGGGACTCTTGTGGACATAGGCACCTGACCACTGCCTTCTGTTGGAAGGGTCCGTGGTCATCAATGCTGGTCCCAGGGTGGTGAGGTAGAAAAATGACCTGAGCTACATTCAGAGGACCTCTGTTCAAGGCTGGACTCCATAGCTTGCCCACTGTGTGACCATGGCTACATCTTTATTCTTCATCAATCTGACACACCCACCTCCCAGGGCCAGAGCGAGGCCCAAAGTCGTGGTAAAATTATGGCCATGGTGCTCCTCTGTGGACAGGTTGCTGTTGCACAGACACCGGGGCCAGCTTCCCTGCCCCCAATGCTGTTTCTGCCAAGCTTGTGGGATTGCTGTTAACTGCACCACAGCAGGGCCCCAACAGGAGTCTGCCCCGAGTCGATGTAGTATTAGCTGCTGGAGGGTTACGCCATGGCCACGATCCCAACCTGCAGGCACATGCTAATGTGCAGACGGTGTCACAATTTCAGCTAAATGATTTTCAATTCATAGGTGGAGTCACTGGCTACACACTCAGGATGAAATTCCTGCTTGGCCACACTCTGTGCCTCTGTCTTCCAGAGAAGACAGAACACGCACAGGTAGGCTCTGAAAAAGAGAAGCCAACTGATCACTCACTTTCATTCGCCCTCTAATTAAGGGATTTAAGGTTGCTAAAGATTTGGCAACAGGAGCTGAGGCACGGACTCACATGAGGCGTCATCCAGTCCAGATCATCCCCCAGCAGGGGGACTCTAACACATGGCTCCCCAGCTCCAGGGATGAGGTCCTGACCCCTCCCATGGCAGCCTGCCCTCCTACTAGAGGAGAGGCCCTTAGGGTCAATCATTTCCAGCGTGGCTCTGTTTGAGACTTGTCTTCCTCCTTCACTTATGAGCTCTGGCACACTAGGAACTTTGCCCATACCCAGTCGTTGTTCCTTCCCTGTGTCTCAGGCATGCAGTGTGGTGGGCTCTCCGTGACTTGAGGTTAAAGTGCATTACAAGGACTAGAATGTTTTCTCTCCTGTGAACTGAAAATTTCTCCCCGTAGAAGCTTCAACCATTGACCCCACTGCTTTCCCCCACCCCAGATCCCTCTCGGAAACACAAAGTGAACCTGTGCTTCCTTCATCCAAGAGTAATCACCCCTTCCCGAGCCTGGTGGACGCCCTCCCCACAGTCCTCTTTTTTTCTAGCATAAGCATCAGCTTTTTCATTCCTGATGAGTCATAACGTCAAAGCTTGTCATCATCTTCTTGCTCCTGGGGAATCACGGTACTCCTTTCCTCTGAAACCTTCCATGACAACCCATGACTGGATGCAGCCCAAGTTTCCTACCTGGGCACTCAGAGCCTTCCAGAATATGTTCAGTCTTAATTCCATTATTTTCCATTACTCTGACATGAACTTCCCTGTTCAGCAATCATCTTTCCTAGAACCCAACCGTATTATCGCTGCTTGGACCCCTGTTTGTACAATGCATCTGCCTGGAACATGTACCCTGCCCTTTCTGCATCCAGGCCTTATTTATCACAAGGCCCCAAGCAGGTTTCCCTTCCCAGTCCTTCCAGAACGGCAATGAAATAAAGCACATCTGGTTCAAGTCTCAGAGTCACACTGACTGTATGAACCACCTCAGGCAAACCAGTGGTTTCCAGATCTCAGGTTTTCTCCTCTGAGGAACGGGTCTGCTGACTTCTGCATCACCCACCTTTCTGTCATATGAAATCGCTGAGATCCCGTATGTCATAGCCCTTTGCAGGTGACAAAATGTAGTGACTTCCCCAACTGCAACCTTGAGAACATGCTCAGTGCCACTCACCAGCTGCCTAACAAGGCCTGCTCTCAGTATTCTATGAACACCCTTGGAGTATGTGTCTATGTGGTTGCCTGCCATTCTTGATGCTAAGAGTTCCGTGGGAGATGGTGTTACCGTTTCACTCTGTGGAGAAGAAGCCAGAGGCTTAAAGAGGCTAAGCTATTTGACAAGGTAACATAGTCAACCGGTGACAACATGGGGAGCTGAGCCCAGATCTGGCCGACAGCAGGGGCTTGGCTGCTGACGTGCTGCCTCAGTCTGACCATCCCTCTACTTCAGTGAGCTCCCAGCTGGTCTGGGAATAATGAGATGAACAACTCAGGGCCCAACAGGCAGCAGGGCCCAGGGGACTGCTAGCAAAACCTCCGCTGTTAGTGCTGATGCACAAATATTCCACTCCTGTCCAGACAAGCAAAGCCAAACCAAACTTTGAAACAAGAAAGGGTACCACAAAGTCCCTAACAATTCATGTCATTCACTCATTCACTGCATGCTTCCTTGTATGAGGTCCAGGCAACTTGAACTTCTGGAGTGACAAGACAGATAAAAAGCAATGGAGTTTCATTTTCACTAGTTGAGTTCATTATTCAATCAGTCATATACATACATAACATCTACATTCTAGACGTCATCTTGTAGTTCTCACTCAATTAACAAGTACTTAATGAGTAACTACTCTCCAGCAGTTGGGAGTAGAAAGATGGAAAAGAGGAGTTAATTGATCACTGGCTTTTTCTCCCTCTAGTTAAGGGATCGAGGGTTGCCGAAGCAACAGGTATCTAGGCACAGAATTGCCCAGATCATCCCCCACAGGGTTCCCCTCCTTCCTGACACAGTTCTCATCATGATCCAGGGAGCAGGGGGAGCCAGATAAGTCAATAGATCACCAGTAACAATAGACAGTGTTTTGGCACCCACAGAGTACCAGAGTACCCCAAGGGAAACCCAGGCAAATTGCCTTCTGGGGTAGACCCAGAGAGTGAATCCATAAAGTATGAGATATCAGCTAGAAAGGGCCTTCGCGTTGGCTCAGATGGCCTAACTTGAGCTCAGTGTGTGATTGCCACAAGACATCCAGATTAATAAAATCTCTTGGAAGTTCCTTGTTTCTTTCCATGAGAATCCTGGGAAGGTGTCCATGGTTTTTCATAGAGCTGGTCGTGGAAGATTGGGGTGAAGGTTAGAAAATGGGGCACTGAGAAAGGAGGGGGCCTTAGCCACAGTCATCTAGAAGGGTGCTCCGTTGGGCCCGACGTGAACCAACTGCTTGGTTCACTTGCTTGCTTGCTCTACAGGTTAGTGTTGCAGGTCTGTGACAGTGACAAAGCCCTGGAAGTCAGATGTGTAGTTTCAACATTTTTTTTTAAAGAGTGAACAGACAAGCAACCTATTAAAGTTGGCTTCGCATCCCCAGGTAATGTTCCTGCTACAAATATGAACTACAGATTTTTTAATTTCAACTGTTTTTGTATTTTCAATCATCGATCGAAATGAATAAAAAATCAGCCTCCTCCTTTTATCAGTGTCTCTAGGAACTGTTTTTAAAAGACAACTTACTGGGCCCGGCGCGGTGGCGCAAGTGGTTAAAGGTCCTCGCCTTGCACGCCCGGGATCCCATATGGGTGCCGGTTCTAATCCCGGCAGCCCTGCTTCCCTTCCAGCTCCCTGCCTGTGGCCTGGGGAAGCAGTCAAGGACGGCCCAAAGCTTTGGGAACCTGCACCCGCGTGGGAGACCCGGAAGAGGCTCCTGGCTTCGGATCGGCATAGCATCGACCCGTTGCGCTCACTCGGGGAGTGAATCATCGGATGGAAGATCTTCCTCTCTGTCTCTCCTCTCTGTACATCCGCCTTTCCAATTAAAAATAAAATTAAAAAAAAAAAAAGACAACTTACTAACAACTAAAAATAAATGTGCGCCTCTTGTAGGAAGTATTCAGAAAGAGAGAAACCGACCATGGGAGAAGTCTGGCATGTTTACTGAGGAGCAGGCATTCATTCATGTAACCCCAAAGGGAAAGACCCACAGAGTGGGTGCAGCCCCTCCCAGGAGAAGACTGCAGGTAAATTGATCTGAGGATGATGGCCGACAGCCAGCCAGTCTTGTTTCCAAGGAAGACACCTCATCCTGGTGTCTGGGAAGGTGCATCCACAGATTGCCTGGATTCAAGCACGTCTCAAGTCTTTGGGCAGAAGAACGGATTTGCCTTGACAAGTTATCACTTAGCCACTCATGAACATGCAGCCCGGAAGTCAGGCAAGGGGAGAAAAGAAATCACAGCCCATGCTCTAGTCCTCCAGGCTGCAACTGTAGGGTTGCTTGGAAACCTTAACTTGAGCAGCCAGAAGATGGCAATGACCACAGGCAGGAACTGTGTCTCAGAAGTCACCCAGCTCAACCACTTCACCTGTCTGGTCAAGTGGTGGGGGTCTGCTGAAAGGCAGGTTGCTCAAGGTCCTAGATGAACTAACCAGAGGCCTAGGCTCAAAGAGGGCTTGAGGGCGTGTTGTCCAACTCCTTTTTACTTTGAGAACACCACTGTACAGATCACCTGGAACGAGAATGCAGACCCTGAAACTTCCTGAACACTTTCTTTCCGTTATGCTGCTGTTGTCACTTCCTGGCTTTCAACTGAGAAACACAACTTCCACCTAGGAGGCCTGGTGTGTGAGGTTTAGGAAAGTATTTCTCGGCATCATCAATAGTAGCACACACTATTATTAACACCGATAAGCATGTAGGGCAGCAGTCATACAACTTGCCTTGATTTATTTATTTTTAGAAAATTTAAAAGATTTATTTATTTTATTGGAAAGGTAGTTTTATAGAGAGAAGAAGAGACAGAAAAATCTCCCATCTGCTGGTTCACTCCCCAAGTAGCCACAATGGTCGGAGCTGAGCTGATTTGAAGCCATGAGCCAGGGGCTTCTTCTGCGTCTCTCACGTGAGTACAGGGTCCCAAGGCCATCTTTTACTGTTTTCCCAGGCTACAGCCAGGGAACTAGATGGGAAGTGGAGCAGCTGGAACACAAACTGGTGCCCATATGGGATGCCAGGGTTTGGAGGAGGAGGATTAATCAATTGAGCCATTGCCCTGTTCCCTATTTTAAAAATCTTTGAGAGGGAGAGCGAAACAGAGATCAAGATCTCATCCTTTGGTTTACTCTTCAAATATCTGCAGTGGTCACGGATGTGGTAGGAACACAGTTGACCCAAGCCATCGGCAGGGCCTCCCGGGATCTGCATGGGCAGGAGATTGGTGACAGGACTAGGAAGTGGGTGTTGAATCCAGGCATTTCATAATGTGGGACACAAATGGCTTCACTGCTAGCTCAAGTATCTTCCCCTTCAAACTTGCTTTTATGCACACCATTCTCTCTTGATGCTTACACAGCTCTTAGTGTATATAGCACCCCTGGCATGTTACAGGGCATGGCATTTATTAAAGCAATAATTTGGGAAAATGTTCACACTTGGTAATCGGAATTGTATTAATTTATGTCAGACCCACATATCGTCTATATAGATATTAAAAAGGGTGAAGGGGCGGGCATTGTGGCATTGCCTCTTGGAACACTTCCTGTAATGGAGCACTTAGGATTGAGACCCACCTCCACCTCCAATCCACCTTCCTGCCAATGCCCCTGGGACGCATCAGCTAATGGGTCCCTGTACTCATATGGGAGACCTGGACAACATTCTTGGCTCCTGGCTTCAGCCTGGTCCAGTCCTCGATGTTGTGGTCATTTGGAGAATGAACTAGCACATTGAAGGTCCATTTCTCTCTCTCTCTTTCCCTCTGTCTCTGTCACTCTGCTTTCCAAATAAATAGATAAGTCTTAAAAGCTAATAAAAGAATTATATACTTTAATGACTAGACATTAAAAGCTGTTCACCATAGTTTCAGTAAAGATTGAAATTACTTATGTAGTGTCAGTATCCTATGTGGATGCAGGTTCGAGTCCTAGTGGGTCCCATTTCTGATCTAGCTCTCTGATAAAGGCTTGGGAAGGCACTGGAGGATGGACTAAGTGTTTAAGTCCCTTTACTCATGTGGGAGACCCAGAGGAAACTATAGGTTCCTGGTTTTGGAGCAGCTTAGCTCTGGCCATTATAGCCATTTGGGGAGTAAACCAGAGAATGGAAGATCTCTTTCTGTCTTTCTTTCTCTGTAACTCTGCCTTTCAAGAAAAAATAAAGAAAATTATAAATACATATAAAACTGTGATATACATCCACACAGTTTCTTACAGAAAAGAATTATGAAGTTATATACTGGAGTATGAACAGTGATACAATTAAGACATATTTTAAGTTTGATACTTGATGCAATTCTATATTTCTTATCAGTTTTTATGATTTGTACATATTTTATAATCAGAAAAACTACATATTTATTTCTATTTAAAAATATAACCAGATTAACAAAGAAACATATTAATGATATATTGTATATAAAGCATAGACTTAAAAACTTTATGTAGTCTTTTCTATGTTTTAATAGCAAATATAGAGATTTAAAAAGCCTAGAATGTCATACAAAAATATAACTGGTTTACATTTCCTGATTTTATTTTATTGCGTTTTCTAGTGCCTATAATGAATATTCATAAATTATGTAACAAGAAAAAAGGCAAGTTTTTTCTTCTAACATGTCCTAATAAAATCAAGTGCTTCCTTTAAAGAGTTGACAGTGAAAAGATGAGCTGAGAGTAGGGTACATGTAGCAAGGTTTGCTGAAAGGCTCGATAGGCTGCCTGCTGAATCGAGAAAAGGCCCATGAAAAGAGGCATCACAGATCATGCTTAAACAATAGATAAGAACAACATGGGGGCAGGGAGGAAATGGACAAAAGGCGGGTAAGGAAAATTATCAAAGAGCAGGAAGGAACAAAGATTAATGTGTTGGGTCTGGTGCAATGATTTAACTGGCTAATCCCTCACCTTCAAGCCCCAGCATCCCATATGGGTGCCAGTTTGTATCCCAGCTGCTTCACTTCCCATCCACTTCCCTGCTTGTGGCCTGAGAAAGCAGTAGAGGACAGCCCAAAGCCTTGGGACCCTGTACCAACATGAGAGACTCAGAAGACGCTCCGGGTTCCTGGCTTTGGACTGGCTTGGCTCTAGCTGTTACAACCATTTAAGGAGTGAACCAGCAAATAGAAGAACTTTCTGCTTATCTCCATAAAATCTGCCTTTCCAATAAAAGAAAAAAAATTAAAAAACAAAACCAAAAGTGAGTGTGTTCATGGAACAGTACATCTGGAGGGACTGTGACAGCACATAATCTACCCTCCTAAGTAGTCACCTACTGTACCTTCTCACCACCACACCTACTGATGACACCTGCTACTCTGCCACCACATCCACCATCTACTATCATGCCTTGTCGTGACTCCCATCGTCTCACCTACCACCTGTTACCAACCACTGAACCTGCTGTCATACCTACCAACATACCTATCACACCTACTGTCACACCATCACACCTACCTGCATGCCTACTACTATGCCTAGTCACCAAATTCCTCACTATCTTTCTAAATAAGGCAGCTATGAACAAACACAAAGAATTCATTTACCACTCTTTTTGATCCTAGTACATCCTGAGTATGGTAAATAAAAACAGATTCAGTTTTATAGGACTTTAGTCCATCAGTTCACAGTTTGGGAATTATTTACTATTAGTTGGACTTGATTGGGAATTTGAGTCTTCACTAATTTGATACAATACCAAAGGTTTATTAACATGTAAGAACAAAAGAGGAGTTTCTCACACAGCACACTGAAGTCTTAGTTTCACACGTCTAGAGAAAGAGCTATCAATTTCCAAGTGTAAAGGCTTGCCCTGGCACTATGTGGGCCTTCTCAGCAAAGAAGTTAGCAACTTTACATTGGCAGAGTGACTAACAGATGATGCTACAAGTCACTCTGAAGGAAGAGTCTGGGTTTAAGGAAGTGAGGGGAATATCTTGGGAAATGACTCTGCTCACATCTCAATTATGTAAACGTCTGGAAAGTCCTTAATGAGGCTTTGCTCTTTGAGATGTGGCAATATTTACAGGACTTGAGACACATGAAAGGATGTGAAGTTGTTCATTCAAGTCCACTACCATGTGGGATCAAATAGAGTTCTCTAGCCACCATCTGCCTCCCAGGAGCCCAGCACTTGGCCTCTTGTGACCTTCTGCCCTGCAGGAGAATGGCTGAGATGATTCCCTGTACATCAGAGACTCTGCTCTTAACAACTACATCCAGGTGAAATCAGCAAGTAAAGTTAAGCTATCTAGGGACCTAAAGTCTAGGCCTGGCTCTGTCAGTAGCTCACTTGGAGGCCTTGGGGAATGAGGAATTTTGTCTTAACCTCATTTTCAGCCTTCACATGATCTCATGTTCTACACATACTCATCCACACCAGTCATTAGACTCGATTATTGTAACCAAGCCATTTGGGTCCCCCTCCCTGTCCTGTTCTCCCTTAGCCCAGTGTGGCCAAGGCTGTGCTGCGGGCAAGCAACTCGCCTTTTCTCTGTGTCAGGGAAGGACTGACTCTCAACTTGGCACTGTCTGGTTTTTAGTTATTTAGCTCTATGGCTTTGGATTTTTAAAATGTGTTTGTTTTTAACAGTTGAGATTGTTTAAATTTTTGCTTGATTTTATTCATCTGGGAGGCAGAAAGAGCGAGAACAGAATGCTTCCATCTACTGGTTCTCTCCCTCAATGTCTGCAATAGCTGGGGTTGGACCAGGCCAAAGGCATGAGACTGGAACTCCATCTGGGTCACCCACATGAGTGTTAGGGACCCAAGTACTTGACCCATCATCTGCTGTCTCCCAGGGTGTGCATTCACGGAAAGGTAGAATCAGGAACTGTCAGGACTGAAGCCAATGTACTTGATACAGGTGTGCCAGGCAGCTTCTTGCCCTGGGTGAGACAGCCACCCTGGAGTGTGCTCTAAAAGAGAATTGGCTTGATTCTTCTAAACTAGTAAATCTAAGGCTCTCCCCTTAACCCTTTAATTATAGAGAAAGCAAAGAAGGAGGTCAGGCCTAAAAGTTCAGTTTGGACCCACCTGGGATCCCTATGTGAGTCCCTGAACTTCGCTGGATTTCTACTTCCTTGAGAGGAAAACAGAAAAGTCCAATTCAGAAACAGGGTGACATCTCAGATCTGTCCCCCAAATTTGATTTTGCTATCCCCACCATCTGCACACCTCGCGCCCCTGTCCAGTTCAGTTCTCTTCTCTTCCCTCCAAAAGAGCCTGTTAGTCTCCATTTCTGTCTATCTAGTGAATGTATGTGTCCTCAAAAGGTCTGGGAGATGCCCTGGGAAGTTCTGGGGATGGGGATTTCGGGAAGTGCTAATGCCAGAGGACTTGGGCTAAGGACAATGTCCTGCTTGGAGAGCTAAGTGTTCCAACTGGGATAACGTGGAGGTAAGAAGATGGTTCAAGAAGAGTAAGACTGCAGATGACTTAGAGACCAAGCAGGCAGATGAGTAGGCTTTTCCTCCTTTATAGCCTTTCTCTTTCCTCTTCTCCTTCCTTTTCTGAGAGTTGGAAGGGCAGAAGAGCAATTACCAGCAGTGATGCTTGCACAACATTCACCCACCATGCTTGGTTGAATATAAAC
This sequence comes from Ochotona curzoniae, assembly GCF_017591425.1. Taxonomy (NCBI): domain Eukaryota; kingdom Metazoa; phylum Chordata; class Mammalia; order Lagomorpha; family Ochotonidae; genus Ochotona; species Ochotona curzoniae. Next base: position 17,562,151 of record NW_024465894.1, on the reverse strand, counting down.
TCGGTTTCCTATCCTACACCTTTATGGGTATTACTCTGTATACCAACCTATACCATTCCTTTTTTTTTTTTAAGATTTACTTATTTTTATTTAAAGGCAGATCAGATTTACAGAGAGAAGAAGAGAGACATACAGAAAGGTCTTCCATCTATTGGTTCACTCCCCAAATGGCCCCAACAGCCAGAGCTGAGCTAATCGGAAGCCAGGAGCTTGGAGTTTCTTCCTGGTCTTCCATGTGGTGCTGAGTTCCAAGGCTTTGAGAACTCTCCACTACTTTCCCAAGCCAAGCAGGGAGCTGGAATGAGAAGTGGAGCAGTTGGGTCTTGAACTGGCATCCATATTGGATCCTAGCATTTGCAAGATGAGATTTAGCCATTGAGCTATTACGCCAGGCCCTATACCATTATCTTTTAAATATTTTTTCTGAAATCAGCTCCTTTCAAAAACAAAACAAAACATAACTTTCACTACTACTTTAGCCTAGTGCTAATTAATAGCATGCATAAAAGTGTTTGGCATGTTAATTATTTTTAAAATATAAAAAAAAAAAACGCTTAACTAATACACTTGTAAAATGTTTATCTCCACGTCAAAGTCACATGGGCCACACTTTGGAATCCACCAATAACAACTCATCTGGCCCCCAATGGAGATAAACCATATTGTCCTTACCTCTCACACACAGATTAAGGCTCAAACAAATTCACTTTGTCAAGGTCACAAAACCAGCCCAAGCACAGAATGAGACTTGAAACTACTTTTGCCTCTGAGGTCTGCGCTCTTTTTTCTAACACTGTCCTTCTGTGGAGATGGGGAGATGAAAAGAGCAACACAGAAAGCAGAGCAACCCACAGAGAACGGAGGAGCTTGATCCAACCTGCTTGTTCAGTCCCTCCCTCGAGGCAAGCCTCAGCATCCATTCCTCTCTCTGGCAGACTCCTTGCTTCTTCCACCACAATCAAACCACATTTGTCACAAACCTAATGCTTTCCTTGTACTTGCTGAGTGATGCTTTTGTTCCGAGGACAGAGCCTGCCAAGATTCCTAGGAGCCTTTCTAATCCCTGCCCTTTCAGATTTCTAAGGCCGTCTTTTCACTGGACACCCCTCACATACCGCTCTGGTAATACCTTCTTGCCCAGGCAGATAGTCTAAGATTGTGTCCTCAAGTTGACGTGTGGGAGGGTTTGCTGTTTAGGTAATGGATTTACGACTTTGGGTGTTCTTTCTGGAGCCAGGGTGCTTTCTTTCGTCTCCTTTCACAACTGCCTTGCATAGAGAGGATTCACTGGCTTGGCAAAGGGGAACAGGGTTCTTTGCCACTTACACTTGGCCTAGCACCCAGTACTTCCCAGGCCCAGGTCCTGCCCACAGGGCCTGCTCGGGCCATGTTCACCTTTCATGAAGCTAGGAGAACATGGTTAGGGTCATGTGAGGATCTACTCTCAGCTTTTCTGCTGTGTTGGCTCAGGGTCCAGAGCAATAGGAGTGAGGCATGGAAGAATAGTACATGAGTGAAAAAGCAAAGGAAGTAAAAGAGAAGGGGGAGGCTTCAAAAGTTCATGGACAATATCTTTGTTCTAAAATTTATTTGTGAGACAGACAGATTGTCTATCCTTCCTAAATGAACACAATAACCAGGGCTGGGCTGGGTCAAAGCCAGAGCCAGCACCCAGTGACTCAATCCATGTCTCTCATAGGGTGGGGGTGGTAGGAACCCAACTACTCAAGCTGTCACTTGCTCTCTCCCAGCGTGCACAATGGCAAGGAACTCGAGTCAGAAGTCAGAGCTGAGAACTGAAACCATGCACTCTGACACGGGATGCCTATATCTAAACTGCGTCTTAACTACCAGGCCAAATGCATATTCCCAGGAGTCTGCATTGTTTCGTTTTCCATGAGCTTTTTTGAAGGTGTATCTTACCTACTTACGGGTCTATTATATATCAAACACTGTGCCACATACTTCATACGTCATTTAATACACAACAACCAACAACCAACAACCGTAACAGATAGGCATTTCAAGGCCCATATTACAGAAGAGGGAAGCAAAGTCTAGAAAGTTAGAGAAATTGCTCAAGGTTACACAGCTGCTGCCAGGCAGAGCTGAGATCTGAATCTGATTCCATCAGATTCAATATTCCAGATTCTACATATTCTTATCTCGCACCAGGTCACCTGTTCCTCTGGACATACAATTGCAAGAAAATTTAGAAATCACCTGGTTCAGTTGTTCTCAGGCTGCCTGTATCAAGTCACTGGTTCCTCAGATGTGAGAAAGGAGAGGCAAAAGATTTGCGAGTGAGCTCGCTTAAATGAAGCCAAATAGCTGTCTTTACTGTAGAACTTGTCAGAGCTTTGATAGTCCAGTGAGCATATACATCTCCAAGAGGAAGCTGTAGTGTGTTGCAGCACCCAAATTACCCAGGGAGTCTGTTTATTTTCCTGCAAAAGAGCCAAGGTTTCAGTGTTTGGAGGCAACATGGAAAATATGCATCTGTAAGACTCCTTTACTTTAATTATAAAAAAAAAAAAAGGGAGGCAGGAGACTTGCATAAGTAATGTGACAAGCTGAAGCAAGGTATTTCCAAGCATGTCACAATCTCATTGCTGTCCCCATTTCATCAGTCAGTAAGAAGGAGATAGATAACTACCATGTGCCAGACATGGAGGTCAGCAAGACGTCTTCCTGAGAGATGGAAGAGGCAACCAGCAGGGTGAGGGTGGCACTGCTGAGACTGTGGCACCACATGGAACTGCACCTGGCCCAGGGAAGAAGGTTTGGGGGAGGAGGGGGTTAGACAGACAAGGAACCCCAGCTCCTGGGAGGTGCCAGCATGCTTCCTGAGAACTGGGAGGAAGAGTGAATCTACTCCATAACCTGGAGGTTTGTTCTAAATGATAGAGACATTTAGTATATCACCTCCAGTCTCATTTTCAAAACGCTTGTTTTGGGTCAAGTGTTTGATCTCACACTTAAGATTCCATGTCCCGTCTCAGAGTGCTTGGTTTGGATGCCTGGCTTCACTCCTAATTCCAGCTTTCGGCCAGTGCACACACTGGAGGGCAGCAATGGAGGGAGCAATGTCTCCAGTACCTTGGTCACCCACATGGGAGATCTGGATTGCATTTCAGGTTCCTAGCTTCCGCCACTGCCAGGGCTTACTGCAGGCATTTGGGGCATGAGCCAGAAGATGGGATCTCTTTCTGTGTCTGCGCCCTTTAATAAACAGATTTTAGGGCCCGATGCGGTAGCCTAGCGGCTAAAGTTCTTGTCTTGCATATTCTGGGATCCCATATGGGTGCTGTTCATGTCCCAGCGGCCCCACTTCTCATCCAGTTCCCTACTTGTGGCCTGAGAAAGCAGTTGAGGAAGGCCCAAAGCCTTGGGACCCGTGTGGAAGACCCAGAAGCTCCAGGTTCCTGGCTACGGATTGGTGCAGCTATGGCCGTTGTGGTTACTTGGGGAGTGAATCATCTGACAGAAGATCTTCCTCTCCATCTTTCCTCTTCTCTGTATATCTGACTTTCCAATAAAAATAGATTAATCTTTTTAAAGAATAAATTTTAAAAATTATTTTAAAATCCTCCTTTTTCTGTTGTAACAATACAAGAAGCAACTGGCATAGTTTTCCTTTTTACCTCTGCTAACATTGGAAATGAAATCCCCCTGTGACCCAGGCCAGATTCCTATAGTGCCTGGGCATCTTGGTGACTAGCTATCCTGCAGCCCATTAGCAGTGGGGAAGGGATGCTGGTCTCATGGTCAGGGAGGCCCTGTGTGGTATGCCTGCTCTACTTGTAAAACATGGTCGATGCTCAGTGTAACACCTGAGCTATTTGCAATAGAAAATCAACACGTGGTGTGTGAGAGCCCATGTCCCGTCCATGGGAGGAGGAGCAGTTCATATGCTTGTATTCGTGAACTCCCGATGTCGAAGTTTCCCAGTAGGTCCTAGAAAATCCAAGGACCTGCCTCCACCTGCTTGTGCGCTTTGCATAAGTCGCTACCCCCTTGCTGGGCCTGTTGCCTCTTCTATCATAAGAAGGAAATTAGGCTCAAGCTGTTTCCCTTTCATGTTAAGGTTTGGTGACTATTCCACAGGTGGGAAAGAGGAGTCCAGGGACAAGCTCTGCCAACACCTGACGTCTGTCAGTGCCCCCATTCTGCCATCCCATCCTCTAGGTCCCTGGGCGCCGACTAGGCACTCTCCGGAGAGGACAGAAGCTGCATTGAAGGGTTTCAAAACTCACGTTGGGCAGGCTTTGCTGATGGCAAATGATAAATAAATTACAACAAACTCCTTAGGCAAAAGTGGGTCTGATGGAGCTGCTGTTCTGGGGAATCTAGCTCTCTTGCTTTCTACGGGGCCCAAGGGTTCAGAGAGGCCAGAGTCAGCACCCAGTGGGCATGGGAATGGCATCGCCAGCTGACAAACCTACTTCGGGATTTTGTCTCCCTTTACACTTAGTGGGTGTTTTGCTGAGTTAGGTAAGCATCCTACAGTAAATGATCTCTGCAGTTTGGGCTTTTCCTGGAGTCCCATTTTCCTCCCTGAAACTTGATCAAGGACAGTCCTAGTAATGATGGGTCTGCAAGCCCAGAGCTTTTTGGAAAGAGTAAGAGGCAGGTACACCATGAGTGTAGCCTCCAGTGACTGATGAACTGTCACAACAAAGAGGACTCTACTTGCTGGAGCAGGCTCCAAGCAACGAGTTTCTAGGTGGCAGTCTTGGACTCCACACAAGGGCAAAGCTTTCTGGAACTTGAATAAAGGTGATGGTGGGTTTTTCTATCATTGAGGGACATAGGGAGGCCCAAGGACAAGGACAGAAATGTTTTGGACATAGTTTGCAGAGAGATCAAGGTCAGGGTCCCCTTCAACTTGGACACTTGACATCTGGAAAATTCATAATGAGAAGGTGCTTGTGAGGCAGGCATTGTGTCACAGGGATATTAAGCCATTGCTTATAGCGTCTCTAGCCTTATTGGAGTGCTAGGTTGAGTTCTGGCTATTGCACTTCTGATTCAGCTCCTTGCTACCACCCCCAGGGAAGCAGCAGCAGATTGTCCAAGTCCCTGTGTCTCTACCATTCACATGGGAATTCAGGATGGAGCCTTAGCTTTTTGCTTTAGCCTGGCCCGCGAGGGGAGTAAACCAGAGGGTGAAAGGTCTGTCTTTCTCTCTTCCCTACCCGTTCTTGTCACTCCACCCTTCAAATAAATAAAGAAATATTTTACAAGGTAGGGGGAGGAACTTGTTCTTCCTTCAGTTTGTTCAGTGGGCTTGCTGCATCCATCCTGGGAGAAAATATTCGGTCCACATCTTCAAACAGCTCTGCAGTTACCAAAACAGCACCATCCCCTTCACCATTGACTGTCATTCAGTCCTTCAAACACCTTACGAGTCATTAGAATTCATTTATGTATTTATTTTGAAAGTTGAGTTAGCGAGGGAGACTCTTCTATCTACTGGTACACTCACCTGGGCCAAAAGCCAGTGGCCCTTCTAGGTCTCCCACATGGATGGCATGGGCCAGATACTTGGGACATCTGCTGCTGCTTTTCCAAAGCCATTAGTAGAGAGTTGGACCAGAAGGAGAGAATCCGGGACTCAAACTGGCACCCACGTGGGATGCCGGCATTGTAGGCTGGTGATGTTACCTCCTATGCCATAATGCCAGTCCCAGAAGTCATTTCTTAAGATTTTGATGTCTCTCTTCCATCTTGAATTCCCCGGAGGATGAATAAGCTCTTTTCTCTGCTGAGACAGTTGGCTCATAGCCAGGGATTGCAGTCCCAGGTGCTGCTAGGGGGCTTCGGAGTATACATGTGTATTTCTCACTTTCTTTGCCAAGCTGGCATCGTTTTAAGACTTGTGATGGGTGGTTCACTGATTAACCCTTCTGCTTTGATTTCTTGATGAGATAATTATATATTTGGCTACTGTTCATTGCCAGTCTTCACTCTGCCTCGAGCCATTTGGGAAAACAGAATGCTAATTTGGTATTTTTCCAACTTTTCCAGAGACAGTGAATAATGATTTAATTTATAGCCGTATAAGTAATTAGGAATGATTGGTGAGACCTGAGATACCCCTAAATCCTCATTTGATGGAAACCTATGCAGGGGAAGTATGACTACTTCTCCTGTAACATTTCATGATGCTGGTTCAAAAAGCAGATCTCTCTCCAGGGAAATTTATATAGGAGCATGACCACACTGAACTTAGGAAATGTGGATGCCTGTGTTCAAGAGTTTTACAAGACTATTTTCCACCATGGAGAGCTGTTGAAGGCATGAACTGAGCCATGTCTGTGGAAACTTTTTAAAATTTATTTACTTGAAAGGCAGGAAGAGACGAAGAGAGTGCAAGCTCTCTCATCTACTGGTTCAGTTTCCCAATTCCCCAAATGGTCAGGCTATACCAAAGCTGGGAGCCAGAAACTCATCCAGGTCTTCTGTGTGAATGGCAAGAACCCACTCACTGGAAATACGTACAGTAAACAAGAACATGCATTTCCTTCTTTTTTATATATTTATTTTATTTTTATCTGAAAGGCAGAGTTACTGAGAAAAAGAGAGACAGACAGATTTTTCCATTCACTGCTTCATTCCCCAAATGGCCACAACCACTGGAGCTGGGCCAATCCAAAGTCAGGAGTTAGGAGCTCCTTCGCGTCTGCCATATGGCTTCAGGCACCCCAAGGACTTGGGCATCCTCTGCTGCTTTCCCAGGCCATAATAAGCAGGGAGTTGGATAGGAAGTAGAGCAACCAGTGATGCCCAAATAGGATGCCAGTGTGGCAGGTGGAGGCTTGGTACATTACTTCCTAATGCCAGCTCCTTCCTGTCCTTCTTATCCTGACCACAGAGAGAGATCTGTGCACTGACGAGGGGAAGGAGGCTGCTTGTCTTTGGCACTATAGTTCTCTTCATCTCACAGGACCTTCCATTCCACTTTAGACATCTGCTCTTCCAAGAAGATGCACTAAGATGCAAAAGGGATTGGGCCACTTTAATGTTCTGGTGAGGACTGCAGAGGCCGCCAGATAGTGCAGGGTCAGGTTCGATCTGTCACCTGCACCAGCCATCTACCTGCTCAATTCCACCCCTGGTCCCATCTCTCATAGGAACTGACAGGTGCTGTGTCATAGTCCAGCCCAGCCTACCACAGGCCCAGTCTTCATACACACCAGTGGGTGCTGTGGTCTAGTTTGTGCAACCTCTAGTAAGTTCCACAAGGCCCACCACCAGTCCCAGTTTTTTCGTGTGCTGGCAGGTGCTACAGTCTAGCCTGGTTCATCTTGTATTCCATCTAGCTCTTGTGCATACCCATGAGTGCTGCAGCTTGGTTCAGCCCAACCCACCTCAGACACGATCCACAGGTATGCAGACAGATGCTGCTGCCTTGACCAACACTAACCTGCCCCACAGCCCTGGCTCTCCTACTCACCAGCGGGAGCTACAGCCCAGCAAGGGCATGCCCATAGCTCTCCTCTCAGGCCTGTTCTTAGCTTTGGACCTTGCTCTTGCCAGGGGGTATTGTAGTCCAGCCTAACATGACTTATATCCAGTCCTGACACCTGTCAGCAGGTACGTGGCATGGCCCAGCTCAACCTGTCTCCAGACCTAGCCCAAACAAATGTTGATGAGTTTAGCAGCCTTGCCTGGCCTGGCCAGGCCAACCCTTAGCTCTGGCTCTTGAGCTCCCTAATGGGAGCTGTGGTATAGTAGGGTAATTCCCTAAATTCCGCTACCAGGTCTGCTCCTAACCCCAGATCTCGTGCATGCTGGCAGGTACAGTGGCCTTGCTTGGCACAGTCCATCCTCAATCCCAGCCTTTGCATATGCCAGTGGGTGCTGCAGCCTGGCTCCTCCTGGCCTCTTCCCAGCCCAAGATACCAAGTGTCAGGTGGGTTCCTGTCAGATGAGTTTTGTGGTAGCTCTCTCTATAAACCAGCAGGTGCTACAGTCCCACAGAGGCTAGCCCACCAGTCCCCTACAGAATCTGCCTCCAGATCCAGTTCTCTTACCTTCTAATGTGGGCTGTGGCCCAACCTGATGTGGCCCACCCCCTACTCCAACCTGCAACTGGCAGGTACTGCAGTCTAACTCAGCCAGGCATGCCCTCCATCCCCAGCTCTGGCATGTGCCAAAAGGCAGCAGGCAGTGTTACTGAGCCCAGCTGAGGTCTCCCTCATAGGTGGTTGCCTTGACCTAACCCAGACATGCCTTCCAGGTTCCCCTCTCAAAACCACTGTCTTAGCCTTCCTGCAAGTGCAGTGGCCCTGCCCATGTCAAACATGGCCTCAGCCATTTCTACTCCAATACGTCCCCAGACTGCCTCCCCTGGGTAATCTACAGCCCCTCTGCCAGGGGCTGGCATAGTGTGTCCTGGCCTAGCATTCCCTGACTTCCTCACATATCTTCAAATAAATCAATAAATTAAACAGGCCACTATACTGGCACACTAGTATAGTTAATACAAATTTGGCATTAACCAGGCCCAGGATGCCTGCCAGCTATTGGCTGCTTTTCTCCCAGCAGTACAACACTTGCTTCGACACAAGTCAGCCTAGGCCATTGCCTAGAGCTTGGGAAATTAATGCGACTTTGCTTCTTGGCCTGATGACGGCGCTAGGTCTGGGCACCACTCCTTGCGACAGTTCCCAGATGGTGATGATTGCTTAGTACGCGGAAGACATTTGGAACTTGTGACTTGTTTTATTAGGTCTTCTTTGACACTCCCTAAAAGGGTGGATTGTGGGTGATACCAGCAGTCTGACAACCACTTCCATGGAAAAGGCTTGCGTGATGAATTCCTCTAATAAGTCCAACAGGGACAGCTGGTTTTGATGTTCGTGACAAAGAGACTATGAGTGTTCCAGCCATGGACTCAGTGGAAGTGATGGGGGCCAGCAGCCTGACTCTACCTGTAAGTTGCTGATTTCCAGTGGTGGTTTCCCCTGACTAGTACAAACATAGTTTCTCTTCCCACTGGTATCTCAACTTCCCTGCAAGCTGGAAGCGGGAGTGAGTCTGAGTCCTGTGAAGGGAAGGACTTGGTCAGAGCTGCTGAGTGTGCCGCTGCCAGAGCCTCTGTGGCAATGCTTGGCACACAGTAGTTGTCCAGTAACTAACTGATGAATGAGAGACTGAATGAACTCAAATCTGGTGCTGTCTCCTCCCATCTCCCTTGACAAGAAGCTATTGAGATTCCTATCCCATTTTCTACTCTCTAGAGAAGAGCTGACTTCCTCAAGCCTTACAGAGTTCCAGTCCTGAACTGTTCAATATGACAATCATGACCCACGTGTGTCTATGAAGCACTTGAAATATGTCTGGGGGTATGGGGCGGTGCTGTGGTATAGTAGGCTAATCCTTTACCCTGTGGCATCGGCATCCTGTATGAGTACTAGTTCATGTCCTACCTGCTCCATTTCTGATCCAGTTCCCTGTTTATGAGCTGGAAAAGCAGCAGAGGATGGCCCAAGGCCTTGGGACCCTGCACCCACATGGGAGACCCAGAGGAAGCTCCTGGCTTCCAGCTTTAGGCCAGCTCAGCTCTGGCAGTTGTGGCCATTTGGGGAGTGAATCACCAGATGGAAGATTATCTATATCTATCCCTCTCTCTGTAAGATCGGCCTTTCAAATGAAAAAAAGAAAAAAAAAGAATTGTCTAAAAAAAAAGTAAGACCCAAACTGAGACGAATGATGTCAGTTTCAAATTCTGAAGGCTTCCTGTGGGAAAATATATTTTTACATTGATTACCTGTTGATATAGTAGTAATTTATACATATCAGGCTAAATGAAGTGTTGCTAAGATTAATTACACTTGTTTCTCCTTATTTTTGTGATATGACCGCCAGAAACCTTTATATTCAAATAACAAGTTACATTTGTGGCTTGCTGTGATATTGGACAGCATGATAATCTAGTCTATAGAAGTTCTAGAAAAATAATTACATATTGATCATTAATCTTTTACAAAAAATTACTTTGGGGGGACTGGTACAGTAACCTAGTGGCCTTGCAACCGCCAAGATCCCTTATGGGCACCAGTTGTAATCCCAGCAGCCCACTTCTCATCCAGTTCCCTGTTTATGGCCTGGGAAAGCTAATGAGGATGGCCCAAATCCTAGGACCCTCCACCCATGTGGGAGACCCAGAGGAGGTTCCAGGCTCCTGGTTTCAGATCGGCCCAGCTCCAGCCATTGTGGCCACTTGGGGACTGATTCAGTGGATGGAAGATCTTCTTCTTTGTCTCTCTTCTATGCATATCTGACTTTCCAATAAAAATAAATAAATCTTTAAGAAAATTATTTTTGGGACTATCCAACATTATAGGAAACAAAAGTAAGAATAATAAAACTCATTTTCTTTTCTTTTTTTAACAAAGGAGAATTATTCCTCCCTCTCAATTGTTCCTCTAGAGTTTCACTTGCTATCTCCTCGATCGCACACCTGAAAAGCTGGGGAATCTGTTTAGATGCTGCGCATTTGGTGGAGGGAGAATGGTTACCCATGGCAGGAAGGGAGATGTCGCATCAAAACCGCCACCACCTCAGCCCCAACCGCCAAGGCCCAGAGCTGTATGTAATACTGGAGGAGGATTTTTGTAGCATATCTCCAGTGATGAAGTTTTAATGGGAATAATTTACCATAATAACTGACATTTTAATGACACTTTGTAATTTATAAAAATCTCTTTGCATTTATAAGAATCCTTTCCTAACAGCAGTGTGATGTGAGCATTGTGCTACTCCCCTTTGGCACAAAACGACATTAAACGCAGAGGTTAAGAGCCTTGCTCCTGATCACACAGCCAGAAAGTAGCACATCTGGTTTTAAACCCTAGTCTTCTAATACAAAGGCATTTGCTCTAAGGTCAGCAGGTAGGCCATGTCAGTATCCCCTGTCAGAGTGGGTCCCAGCTCTGGTGGCTCTGTTTCCTGTCCAGCCTCCTGCTAATGCGCCTGGGAAAGCAGCTGTGGATGGTCTAGGTGCTTGGATCCCTGGCACCCCAGTGGGAGAGATCTGGATAGAGTTCAGGCTCCGAGCTGATGCAGGTATTTGGAGAATGACCCAATGAATGAAAGGTATTTCTCTCTCTCTCTCTCTCTCTCTCTTTCTTTGCCATTGCTACTTTTGAATAAACGGTCTTTTCTCTTTATATATATAAGAAGAAAGCCTTTGTTTTGATTTCTGGAAATTCTAGAATCCAGTATGTGAGCTCTCCCTGGCCCGATCCTGGTGACCCAAGCTGTCCTTTTAGAATATCTGTCTGTAGTGTAGATCAACTATGGGGGAAAAGAAAAGATTACAAAGCAATAAACAAGAAAGAAATGGGGGCAGCAGACAGCCCTGACTCAGGAGGTTTTGATCTGCGCCATGGGGTGAAAGCAACACCCACTCAGTAAACAGCAGCCTTCAGATTTTGGATTCGATCTCGTCCTGCTCTACAATACAGGGTACGGCTCCACATCCTACACTGACACGGGACAGTCAGCTCACCCAGCCCAAGGGGACAGTCCAACTCTGGCCTATAGTGCACTGTGAGGCTGAGCTGTCTGCTTGCTTGCTTCTAAAGAGTTATTCATTTATCTGAAAGGCAGAGTTATGCACAGAGAGGTGTTCCATCCACTGGTCTACTCCCCACACGGCCACAGTGGCTGGAACTAAACTAATTTAAAGCCAGGAGCTTCCTTCAGGTTTCCTACAAGGGTGTGGGAGTCCAAGGACTTAGACCATCATTTGCTGCTTTACTAGACAGTTATCAGGGAGGCGGATTGGAAGTGGAGTAGCTGGGACCGAAATGGACACCCATCTGGAATGCCAGCACTGTCCCTGGGCTTTCTGCTTTCTAACAAACATCCTTAAAGCTATGCATTTCCTTGGAGTATAACTTTTGTTGCATCCACTGCTTTTGATAGTTTGACAGTGTATAACAACATAAAAACTCCTTTTGCTAGTGATAATTCATGGATGCCTTCATCATAGCCCAGTTCTAAATGGATTATCATTTCCTTGGGGTCCTCTCTAACTCAAGGATCATTTAGAAGCATGCTTTTTTAAATTTTCTAAAAATTATATCATTTTTAAAATAGGTAATATATAAGGGAGCTTTAAAAAGTTTATGAAGGACCCAATGTGATGATCCAATGGCTAAATCTTGACCTTGCAAGTGCTGGAATCTCATATGGGCACTGGTTTGTGTCCCAACTGCTCCACTTCCCATTTGGCTCCCTGCTGTGGCCTGGGAAAGCAGTAGAGGATGGTCCAAGACCTTGGAACCCTGTACTCACATGGGAGATGCAGGAGAGGCTCTTGGCTCCTGGTTTTGGATTGGCTCAGCTCCGGCTGCTGTGACCATTTGGGGAGTGAGCCAGAGGTTTAGAAGATCTTTCTCTTTCCCCTTCTCTTCGTAAATCTGATCTATCTGCCTTTCCAATAAAAATAAATAAATAAATAAAATCATGGAAAATTCACAACTCTTTTCATTGCATTTTCCCACAAACTTTTTGAAGCTCTCTCCTAAAAATATGGTACACAATTGAAGACATCTAAAGAAATCACATAGTGAAAGACTCAAAAGCCACATGTAGGACTCCATGAAACTAAACTAAACGGAAGAGGCAAAAGCCATGGGGATAGAGAATTTGGTAAGTGACTAGTCAGCGACTGCCAGAGGCTGAGGGTACCACAGGGAATGGACACAGAGCGACGAGGGAAGATTTTGGGGGGTGAGGGATCTGAATGCACGTGTCAAAACCTTCAGAAATGCACACTAAAGAAGGCAAATTGTGCCACATAATTTATACTTGAGTTGATAAATAAAAGTCTCCCCCGTACCCCAGCACCCAGGCATCTTGCTTCTCTCCCTAGAGATCACCACCGTGAGTAGTTTTCACAATACCCTCTTAGTTGTTTTATACATTTTACATCACATATCTATTTTTTAGAGAAACAATAACAACATCTATTACAAATGGCATTTTATACTTCTTTTGCAAACTACATATCTTGAGGAGATTTTTCCGTGGTTCATTTTAAAGTGTTTTTATGCAGGGAGGATGTTCAGCCTAGCAGTTGAGATGCCCCTGTTCCATATCTGAGCAGTGGGGTTCAGCTGCCCACTCTGGCTTCTGATTCCAAACTCCTGTCAGGGCAGACCATGGGAGGTGGCAGGCGACAGATCAGGTGGCTGCATTCCTGCTGCCCACACAGGGAGCCTGCATTGAGCTCTTGGTTCCTGGCTTTGTTCCAGCCCCGCTCCAGATGCTGTGGGCATTTGGAGAGTGAATCAGGAGATGAGTGTTTACACTCTCTCTGTCTTCCAAATAAATAATTTTTAAAAGGATCTATTTTTGCTGTTTCTAATTTTGTTGCAAGATGGTTATAAAGCCAAGCAGAGCCATATCCTCACAGGGCAGCTGACCTTCTCTTCCTCTTCTGTGGCTGAAAGCCAAGTTCAAAGACGGCTTTTCGGGCCTGGCGCTGTGGCCTAGCGGCTAAAGTCCTTGTCTTGAACGTGCCAGGATCCCATATGGGCACCAGTTCTAATTCCGGCAGCTCCACTTCCCATCCAGCTCTCTGCTTGTGGCCTGGAAAAGCAGTCAAGTACAGCCCAAAGCCTTGGGACCCTGCACCCATGTGGGAGACCTGGAGAAGGTTCCTGCCTCCTGGCTTGGATCGGTGCAGGACCAGCTGTTGCGGTCACTTGGGGAGTTAATCACCGAATGGAAGACCTTCCTCTCTGTCTCTCCTCTTCTCTGTACATATCTGACTTTGCAATAAAAATAAACAAATCTTAAAACAAACAAACAAAAAAAAAGATGGCTTTTCTGTGAGATTCCCTGGGCCTTCTTGGCAGCTTCTGCATCTGCGGCTTGCACTGTGCAGTCGCCTAGGGCTGAGCCAGCCTCCCCCAGCTTTGATGGGTTGCTGAAGGGCCTGAATCTGCTTAATGTAGGATCAATGTGGAAAGGGCACACACAGCCCAGTGTGCCTCCATTTGCTAAGAACCAAATTTACAAGACAGATCTGGAAAGTAAAGACAATACCTGCTGAGAGACTGGAAAGACTACAGGTTCTTGGGAAATCCTTGTGACTCCAGATTCCAACAGAGGTTTTCTCTTCCATCTAAAATGGGCGATGGGACTGACTTCATGGTACAGTGGGTAAAGCTGCCACATGTTAAGCCAACATCTCATATGGGCATCAGTTTACATTCTGACTGCTCCACTTCTGATCCAGCTCCTTGCTAATACCCTGGGAAAGCAATAGAATATGGCTCAAATGCTTCAGCCTCTGGACAGAGCTCCCAGCTTTGGGCAGGCTGGGCATTGACCATTGACTGTATCCATTTGAGGAGTGAACCAGCAGATGGGTGATTCTCTCTCTCTCTCTGCAAGTTTAACTTTCGAAATAAGTAAATAAATTGAAAAGGGAGAAAGGACAAAGGTCATTTTTCTCACTGTATTGGAACAACCTCTGTTTTAGTGGACTTTTAGTTTTTCTAAAAGCCAAATTACTGAGCAATATTCTGAATTAGGCTACCTCCTTCACAAATTTCCACATTTTAGTCTGATTCACTGGGAACACTAAAGACCTAGGAGCTACTGTGTCAGAATCTTCTAGCACTATCTGGCAAGCCTGGGGAGCTCTTGTAAAGTTCCCACCACCATCTCTGTAGGTCACTGTTTAAAACCCAACTGAAAAAGGCATGAGAACCGTGTGCTGAGGCCCTACCGTGTGGTCTGCTGGGACATCTAAGGTAGAGCTGAGTGGCCACAGGGGACGCTTGCTAAGCGGTGAAGATTATAATTATGTGTGGTCAGACTGAAACAACCTGATTGTCACAAACATTTCCGGGTTGTGATAGCCAGCAGCTGGGATTAAACAGGGAGTGGGTGAGGGCCATGGGACTAACCACCCCTCCCTTGAGTCTGTGTGTGGGCAAGGAGAACCCTATTCATTCATCTGTTCTCCATCTTAATTCAGAAAGCACTTAAAGATGCTGAGTGTTTGCTTAGCTATTAAAACATATGGGAGTCAATGGAGAAGTCAGGTGTCAACCAGGCAATGGCTCAAGGGCTGGATCTCTGCCACCTAAGTGGGAGACCAGGATGGAGTCAGTTCTGCCCTATTGAAGGCAGTTGGGGAGTAAACTAGAGGATGGAAGATTCTCTCTCTCTCTTTCTCTCCTGATCTCTCCCCTGTGTTGTTGTTTTTTTTTCTCTCTCTTATCCTCCCTTTCAAATAAAATGGAAATAAACAAGTAAATAGAAATGCTGAACCCAATAGCCCCTTGAACGCCTCTGTTGGGCAACATCCTGTGTCCATGCCCTTTTCCTGCTTCTTAGACACAGAACTTCAGACAGTGATGCTTCAATGACCATTGGAGGCCATCTGGCTCTGCCTCTTCATTCATGGATTGGGAAACTGGGGCCTCAAGAAGGTGACATGGCAGAATCAGAACTTGAACTCAAGTTTCCTGACCCTATGAGTGCTTTGTCCATGAGCCCAGGCTGCCCTTGGGGATAGCACCCCGGCCTCGGTTTCAGGGGACTGGGTGGGAGGGTTCTTAGTATCTCTTTCAAATGGATAGCTAAGGCTCAAAATTAATCTGTACCAATTGCTGTGCAAGGTCACGGCTCCAGAGAGCATGGCCATGCTCTTTGGCCAAAGTAGTTTGTGGCCGTTGTCCAATTATGAACAGGAAAATCCTGAAGTCAGAGGAATTAGGAAGGTTTATGGTCCTGGATGAGTTACTCCTGTGCATGTCAGCTCTCTTGTCTACACAAATGAGATGCAGCACTTTGACAATGACACTGTCCAGGCACAGCCTGAGCTACCCTTGGTCCCTCTAAACCCCATCCCTCATAGCTGTCAGTCACATCCCAGTTATTCTAACCCCCAAGCTGAATTCCTGGCTTCCTCCAGCCCTCCGCATGTGCCTGACACCATTCAAGCTCAGGCTGCAACCTTGTTGCTCTAGGTTCCTGCCATAGTTCCCTGGCTCCTCTCCCTGCTTCTAATACTGTCCTTCCAGTGCATGCTCCACACCGACACTTCTGATACTATCACACACACTCAGACACTTCCAATGACCTCCAATCTAAATCTCTACCTTGGGTGAAATTCAAAGGCTTTGCAGGCCCTTCTGGCACCAGGTACCCACCTCCACTCCCATATTGGCCTTGCTTCTGCCCACCTACCTCTACTCTCACATTACCTGCTCTGGGCACTCCAGATCCTGTAATCCTCCCTGACTTGCCCATATCAGAGCTCCAACCCATCCCGGACCTCCCATCTAAGCTTCTTCTATCAGAACCACAGAATGCATAAAACCACCCATGGACCTGAGTCTTCTCTGTCCCACAGGTCACAGGGCAAGTGCTACCTTCTCCACCCTGATCTTTGTTGGATTCCCAGGGCCAAGGACTGTACTGGGCCACATGGTAGGCACTTTGTTCAAAACAAAACACACCAAAAAACTAGGGACTGAACCTGTAAAATGATGTGAAATGGATTTAAATAAGATAGCTACACAGAGAGAAGGAGGGCAGCACACACGAACCCTGCCCAGTGACTGCCATCTGGCAGGGATCAATAATCTGTTTCTCATCATCCTATTTTTGCTTCTGGTTTTTATATCTCATTATCTGGGTTCTAGTTCAAGTTTAGCATCTCATCAGTTATTTGTTCCTGTATTGTCTTTCCATTCATTTGGCAATGTTGGTACTAATGAGCTTTAAAAAAAAATTAAAAGGGAGGTGTCTGTGTCTGTGAGCTCTTCTCTTTCTCCCTCCTTTCTAAGAATCACAGGTTAGGAGGGACACAGTCTGCATCTCCTCCCAGGCCTTTCAGTCTGTGGCAGGTCCTACCTTCACCCTCAAGTCCAAAGGAATTCTTTCTCTGTTAATTGGAGTGCCACAGGCAAGGCCTTGATCTTGGCACACAGCAGTCCCTGGAGCTCCAGGTACCTCCTTGTTCCAAGCCTCGGCCCTGCCTGAGTGATGACAGAACAAGTTTCCCCCACACCCGTGTCTGCCACAAGGTAGTCACCTGTAGGTCAGCAGGGTGGAGAAGCAGAGAGGGAGCACAGCCAAAGAAAGATGTGTACACCCTTGCAGTGACCCATGCACTGCTGTCGGCAGCTGAGGCCTCAGGCACCAAGCAGGAAGAAAAAGCAGTGCTGGGGGAAGATTTTGGCTTCCCCATACCTGGACAAACTTAGTCTGCTGGTCAACCTTCACCCGTCATTTTAGATTAGCAGGTCCAAGCTCACATCACCAGCAGTCCTACTCCTCACCGCAGCCCTTGAGCCTGTACTAGACCACACAGTGACACAGAGATGTGAAACAGGGCAGGTGGCCATGAGCGGCACGGCTGAGGCCCGCTGAGCAGCTGCAGCGCTCCAGAGCACCCTACCAAGGAAAGTTCCCTCCAGAGTCTTTTTTTTTTTCCTTTTTTCTTTCTTTTTCCTTCCTTCCTTCTTTCCTTCCTCTCCTTCCTTCCTTCTTTTCTTTTGCTTCCTTCCTTCCTTCATTCCTCCTCCCTCTTTCCCTCCCTTTTTTCTTTTTAAAAATATCTATTTGTTTGAAAGAGACAGAGAGACATAAGTTTTTTCCATCCACTAGTTTACTCCTCAAATGTCTGCAACAGCTGGACCAAGCCAGGCCGCAGCCAGGAGCCGGGGACCCAATCTGAGTTTCCCACATGGGTGGCAGGGACCCAGGTACTCGGTCCTGCTGCTACCCTGGGTGTGCATGAGTAGGAAGCTGGCAGTGGAGAGCAGATCAGGACTAGCGCCTAGGTCCATGGATGTGGGATGTGGGCGCCTGATCGTTCTCTCAAACACTCATCCCTGTGATTTCCTTCTCAATCTATAACACTCTGAGACCCTGATCCTGCTCTCAGAAGGGCAGGCGCCACTATTCCAAAACAAATATACCCGTGAAAGTAGTATGAATACACCTGGCATTTGCTTCCTGGGACACACAGTTCCTGAGGTTTTTTCTCTCGAGAGGGAATGAGATTCAACTCAGATACTTACTGAGCAACTAATCTGTGTAAGCCTTCCTCCTACCAAGTAAAAAGCCCACCTTGCCTTGCTAGGAATTCATACTTAGCACAGAAGATATGCATACAAATATAAAAGCACTTCAAATGTTTGTGACAAAATGAAATTTGAAATGTTTACTTTGACTCCCGAAAGTGTTGAAATCCATGCATATGAAGGGCTTCCAAAACGTTGATGGAAAATATATATTGTGATAAAAAAAAAAACACATGGATTTCACAAATTTTTACACCTATCTTTTCATTCCATTTTAAATGAAATGTTTGACATAGTCCAAGAAAGTTTAGCAAATGCTACAACCCAACCCAGAACAGAAACAAGAAAGACTGATTCTGGCTGGGAAGGTCAGAAAGAAAAGAGGCCACCTCTAAGCTGAACCCTGAAGGAAGAAGAGAACGTTCCACCGCCAAGACTTTGTTCCTGAGTAAGGCTGGCTGAGCCGGACAGGGGCTCCAGCAGAGTGTTTTGCTAGTGTCTACTACTGTTTTGAATACTTAATGAATGGATCTGCTATGGTTGTGTGCTTTTACCTCTCTGGGTCTTAGTATCGTTCTGTTGGTTCAGGAGGAGTGGGATTGCGTTCTGGTGCAGCACACTGAGATGCTGGCATCCCGCCTGAGTGCTAGTTCATGCCCCAGCTGCTCTAGACGATCCAGCTCCCTGCTAACGCACCTGGCAGAGCAACAGATGATCCAAGTGCCACATCCTTTCCACCCACAGGGGAGGCCCAGATGGCATTCCAGGCTCCAAGCACAGTGCCAACTGTTACGGCCCACTTGGGAGTGGAAGATCTTCCCCCACCCCTTTCTATATAACTCTTTCAAACAAAATAAAATAACTGCTTTGTTTCCCAAATAACTATTTCAATTTTTGTCTTCAATAGAACCCAACACAAGACTGAAGACATGATTTGTGCCCATAAAACTAAATAGAAGGTATAATTAAGGTATGCCCATATTCTAAGTAGAATGCATAATTAAAGTGTTCACAACCCTCCAAGGTTGCTTCTTTGATTGACATTCAGCACCTCTTAGAACTTTCTAGAAAGAAAAAGAAGTTTTACAGAGTTTGTGGATTTTTACCTGGAAAAGTGTGTTACAATGGTACAAAAAATTACTACTACATTATCAGATTGAAGGAAATGACTATTTCGAAAAGGAATTTTTTTAAAAAAAGAGAGACAACCCAAGAGAAAGATGGAGAAAAGATTTGAAAAATCCTTTCATAAAAGAGAATATCCAAATGATAATTAAGAATATAAAAAGGTACTTAATTTCATTAGTCACCAGGAAGTGAAAATTAAAACCACAATGTAGTTCCACACCCATTCACTCGAATGGATAAAACAAGGACAGTAACAAATGTTACCAAGGATGTGGGATAAGTAAACACTCATGCGTTGCTTGTGGGTGTATCAAATGAAACGATTATTTGAGAAAAAAGTTGGGTAGCATCTAGTAAAAAAAGCACACACACATAACCTGTGACTCAGCAATTCCACTCCCAATACACAACAGAATTGCATATGCACGCTCAGCAAAAGTCAGGTAATACACTTTGTAGTAGTCAATTACATACATATGTTTGCCCAAATCAGCAATGCTCTTCCTTACAGCCAAAGATCACAAACAACCCACATTTCTATCAACCTCAGAGAGTCATTTATTCACACAAGCAGAAAACTTTAGAACAAAAGGAATGAACAGATTTGTATACTGTCATGGGTAAATTTCACATACATCAGGTAACAAACAAAACACGCCAGACCAAGAGAGAGAGAGAGGGAGAGAGAGAGAGAGAGAGAGAGAGAGAGAGAGAGATCTTGCTCATGATTCGATTCATATGAAGCTTAGGAAAACAAACTTGGGACACCGATGTTAAAAGTCACCAGAGGAAGGATGAAGAGGCGATGGGTGAAGAATAAGGGCACAGCTTCACAGGACTGACTTCTAACGCTTTTTATTTAAGATTTATTTTTATTGAAATGGTAGATCAGATATATGGAGAAAAAGTAGAGACAGAGAAAGCTTCCATCTGCTGGTTTGCTCTCCAAATGGCCACAAAGGCCGGAGCTGAGCCAATCTGAAGCCTGGAGTCAGGAGCTTCTTCTAGGTCTCTCACACGAGTACAGGGTTCCAAAGCCTTGGGGCATCCTCTACTGCTTTCACAGGCCATAATCATGGAGCTGGACGGGAAGTGGAGCAGCTGGGACATAAACCAGCGCTCATAAGAGAACCAGGTGGCTTACAAGATGAGGATTTAGCCATTGAGCCATGTGCATAGCCCACTTCTAATGCTTTATAACACAGTAAGCTAATCATGATGAAAAACAAGTAATTCAACAGTTTAATGGTGTAATGGCTCAATTTGCTAATACTCTCCTTGTAAATACCAGAATCCCATACTGGTTCCTGTCCCAGCTGTTCTACTTCCCATCCAGTTCCCTGCTTGTGGCCTGGAAATGTACCCACTTGGGAAACCCAAAGGAAGCTTCTGTCTCTTGGCTTCAGGTCACTCAGCTCCAGCCATTCAGAATTTCATGTAAATGGAACCACAGAATATTATGTTTTTTAATCATCATTTGGAAAGTAGAGAGACAAAGAGGTGGTAGGTAGAGACATTTTTCATCCACTGTTTCATTTCCCTGCAACAGCCAGGGCTGCGTCAGGCAGGAGCCTCCAGTGCGGGCAACAGGGATCAAGCATTTGGGTCATTACCTACTGTCTCCCAGGATGGAATCAGAATCTGAACTGGTCTGGAACCCAAGCAATTCCTGCACTGGATGGGGCACCTCAAGTGGCAACTTCACCACCATACAAAATGCCCACCCCAGACAATATCTTTAAAATTATTTTGAGTTTCTGGCATGATGGTTCAACTGGCTAATCATCCCCCTTCAAGTGTTGGGATCCCAAATGGGCACTAGTTTGTGTTCTGGCTGCTTTACTTCCCATCCAGCTCCCTACTTGTGGCCTAGGAAAGCACAAGAGGATGATCCTGTGCCCATGTGGGAGACCCAAAAGAAGCTCCTGGCTCCTGGCTTCAGATTGCCTCAGCTTATCATTAGAAGATAATGAACCTGCATATTTCTCTCATCTGTTTGATAAAGAATGCTCAGGCTCTGTGTGAAATTAAGGAAGAGACAGACTAAAGGTTTTTCACAGCAACTTCTCATTTTTCTGACTGAGCTCCCAGCTCCTCTCCCTCATGAACAGGTGGGCTTGGTGCTCTCCACCCGGGACAGCACAGTTCTCCACACAGGATCTGGGCCTTCCCAGTGCTCAGCTGAGCACTGCACAGGCTCGGATGCGATGGAGCTGTGGCCTCTGGCCTCCGGTGTCCTGCCTTTTCTGCTGGTAGAAAAAAGTCCTTCATCTTTCTGGAATCCTGCGTTCACTCTTCTAACTGCTCCAGATGGCCATGCTTCTGAGCTGGAACCTGACACCGTGTGCTGTGTGTGCTGCAGCCCTTGCTCTGACAGTGCTGCAATGAGAGCAGGTGCAGGTGTCAGAGAGGCCCCAGTAGGCAAAGGACATCTGTTTATAGAACAAGGCTAGGGCTCTGATGGGACTCTGGGATGGAGCTGCTGGGAGGCTCCGTGCTTCTAACACTCGAAGCTAAGATTGTTGCTGAACACTACAGGTTGGGGAAGAACATGTTACGTGGGCTGTGACCTCGTCACCCACTCCTGACAGACCCATTCTTAACTTGTGCTTAGAGGGGCTGCACTGGTATCGATTGCCATGCTCAACTGTGTTCAGCAATAACTAAGATTCCTCTCTCCCTCTCCTGGGATTCACGCGCTCAGGAGTCAGGGCAGGATGGGGTGGAGGGAGTACAGGCAGATCTCCTCTACGCCACTCAGCATAAAGGGAATGAGAGGTTATATAAACGCATCCTTATAATTCAGCATTTCCTCTTGGACCAATTTCGGAACATGATGTAGCTTTCTGGCTAATTTGTCTAAAAACTGGTTTTCTGTGAAAATGTTTTTGTTCTTCTTGCATTCAAGCCCTTCCAGGTGAAGAAAAGCCTGGATGAGAGTTAGGGCTGATTTTTAAAATGTCAAGTGAAGACAGCTGTGTGGTATGCACCAGTTTTGCAACAACAGCACAAGAACAAAACCCCTGGCTTCCCGGGGGTGCAGAGAGTAATGGGAGCTGCTCAGGCTTTGTCTTTTAGAACCGCTCCTGGCAGCGTCCTCACTTTCTGACCCCAACTCTCTCGGTGCCTTTCCATGCTGCTGGGAGCGCTTTGAACTCGGACTGCCTGCCGAACCTGTGATCACACCTGACAGCGCCCACCACGGGACAGCAGGGGGTGATGCAGCTTCCACGTTTCCCTGCACAACAGCTCCAGCTGTCATCCACGCTCACGTGGCAGGTGTACTGGTGTCACAGACAAGCAAACCATTTGTAACGGACTGCCTCGGGCAGTCCCTGAGAAGCCGAGGACTGAGCTGAATTAATTAGAGGAGACTGCTAGCCTATAGTGAAGGTCCCACAGCGGGAGCACATACCGGGGGACCCTGTCCACCTGTTCCGCCTAACTAAAGTCTGCCCTTCGTGGGGTTCCCTGGCTCCTTGCCTGCTCTGTTTTCAGGTGTGCCTTCTGGGGCTGTGTGTGTGTGTGTGTGTGTGTGTGTGTGTGTGTGTACACGCTCCTACCCTGACAGTGTCTCAGCCATGAAACAGCTAGCTTCAATGTACCAGCCGAGTCTGGTCCCGAACTGATGCCTCAGGCCAAGTAACAATGTTTATGTGAAAATGCAGCGAGAAAGTCAGCTGACTTTCTAGCCCAGGCCTTTGTTGTTGATAGGATTTGTTTGTACCAGCTCAGTACGGACCCCGTGAAGGACACAAACACATCACTGCTGCGTGTTGGTCTTCCCCTGACAATAAACTCGTTCTCAAGATGCCTTGGCTAAGGATCCAGAAGAAAAGACTTATACTAAGCCTGGGGCTGCCAGTCTTAGAAGCACCAGTTTGCAAGTTTTTGGCTGGAATCTGGGGACACAGATGTGGGGAGTGTTCACGCTAAGTGACCAGGGTGGCTCACTGTGCTAAACCATCTCTAGAACCAATGTGGTGTGTGCCAGAGGTATTCTTTCTTCCAGCAAGCTGGCATTCTGGCCTTACTGGTTAGAGGCATCTGTTGACTGGCTGTCATAAACAGCTGGGATTCTGGGGCTCCAGTGCACTTTTTTAGGAGGTGGCATTTCATACCTGCTGTCACCTTGTCTTGTTGGAGGAACTAAGTGTGTCCCTGTATGCCTTGCCTGGGAAGACAGCAAAACTTGCTTCTGCTCTGCTCTGGCCTACACCTCGTGCACCTTTCTCTGTGTATTTTGCTTCACAGCTTTGGTTGTGTAAAATCACAGTGGTGAGCACAACCATGTACTGAAGGCTGCAAGTTCTCCTCACAAACCACGGGCTCAGGGGGTGCCCTTGAGAACCCTGGCACGGTTTGAAAATAGAAAGAGAGGGATGTGGAACTTATGAGAAGATAGGCATAACACAATACATGAAGATGGGGGGGGGAGGAACACAGCGGGAGGCCTGACCTCGTGCCCCCGGGGCTGCCATCTCAGTGTGAATTCAGGAGCTCATAGAACAGGTCCCGCCCCGGCACAGCTGCTCCAGAAACACAAAGACCAGTGCTCTCCTCAACTCAACCAGCAGCTGTGAGCGGAAGGGACAATAACTCTTGGCAGGAACATAGGATTGGAGAGTTCCATCCATTTTGTTGAACTTTGGCCATTCTGTGAGACAGACAAGGAGTCCAACTAGAGTCAACTGTCCCCTCCGTCATCCATCTTCAACAAACCTTATCACCATCCACATCCTGTCCACATGTTGGTGCTCCCCTTTCTACTTGGCTCAGGATTTCCCTGAAGGGACACGGTCTTTTTTATCCTCATCTTTCTGGGTCTGGGAGATAAGACCAGTTTTTAAAGTTTTTTTTTTTAATTGGAAAGACAGATTTATAGAGAGAAAGAGATATAGAAGAAAGATTTTCCATCTGCTAGTACATTCCCCAAGTGGTCGCAAAGTCAAGAGCTGAGCTGATACGAAGCCAGGAGCCAGGAGCTTCCTCTGGGTGTCCTTCACACAGGTACAGGGTCCCAAGGCTTTGGGCCATCCTCTACTACTTTCCTAGGCCACAAGCAGGGAGCTGTATGGCAAGTGGAGCAGCTGGAATATGAAATGGTCTCCATATGGAATCCTGGCAGATGCAAGGTGAGGGTTGAGCCACAAGGCAATTGCACTGGGCCCAAGATCATTTTTAATGATAAATCCATTGGGGGGAAAATAACAAAAATGAAAAATAAATTTAAAAAACCACATGAAATCCCTAATCCATTTTCTGGTTTCCTGTGTATCCCATTGGGATTCGAGAATAACCCAGCACACAGTAGGTAGTCAATGAACGAACATTAACTGATTGACTGTTAGCTGTAGGTTCTAGTATGGCAACGTCTTCCATGGGGTGCTGTTGGGAGAGCTGTGTGAGATAAGTGAACGTTGTAAACTGCAAAGCACTTTGCAGATCTAAATTAGCCATTTTAATTATGCATCTTCAACATTCCATTTATTTGAGCAATTCTTTGAAATGGTTGTGTTTTCCAAGCAAGTTATTAACCCACTGTTTGCAATGGGTGCCTGAGCACAGGCCTTAATTCTCTCATTTATAGATCAAGAGACTAAGACTCAGAATTTTATTACTACCACCACTACTACTACTATTACAGCTATTTATTTAAGAAGTAGAAGCAGAAAGCACTCCTAACCATTAACTCACTCTCCAAATGCCCACAGGAACTGGGAATTCAGTTCCAGGTCTCCCAGTGTGGGCCAGTGCTGTGCAGTAGCAGGTTAAGCCACACCTGCAGTGCCAGCATCACATATGTTCAAGTCCCAGCTCTTGTACTTCTGAACCAGCTCCCTGCTAATGCACCTGGGAAAGCAGAGGAGGATGGTCCATGTGCTTGGGCAGCAGTTCCTATGTGGGAAACTGGATGAAGTTCCTGGCTCCTGGCTTTGGCCTGGCCCAGCCCAGCTGTTGCACCCATTTGGGGAATGAACCAGTACATGAAAAACCTCTTGCTCTCTATCTCCGCCTCTCTCTGTAATCTGCCCTTCAAATAAATAAATCTTAAAGAGAGGGAGAGAGAGAGAGGAAGAAGAGGGAGGAGGAAATGGGGGAGGAGGAAGAAGCCACCCCCTTGAGCTATCACTACTGTCTCCCAGGGTCTACACTGGCAGGCAGCTGGAGTCAGGAACAAGAGCTAGGAGCTGGACCCCAGCCCTCTGACCTGGGAGGCAGGCGTTTTACACAACAAGAAACTCCTGCTCCTAAAGACTTACCCAACTGAAGAGCACACAGTGTGTCTCCCTGGACTCATCTGTGGTTTCTCCTCAGAAATAATATTTGTCTTCATTTGATCTCCAAGTCAAGTTGCAATAGTTTTAAACTTAGCAAGACCTTTTGGGGGGCCTTTTTCTAGTCAAAATGGTCACAAACACTTAACTCTCAATGAAGCTATACTGGTTTTTTTAACTTTTTTTTTTTTATTGGAAAGTCAGATTTACAGAAAGAAGGAGAAGATGGAAAGATCTTCCATCTGCTGATTCATTCCCATGTGGCAGCAAGAGCCCAGGGATGAGGCGATCTGAAGCCAGGAGCCAGGAGCTTCTTCCAAGTCTCCCATGTGAGTGCAGGGTCCAAAGAATTTGGATCATCCTCCACTGTTTTCTCAGGCCCCAAGCAGGCAGCTGGATGGGATGTAGAACAGCTGGAACACAAACCAGCACCCAGATTGGATCCTGGTGCATGCAAGGCAAGGACTGTAGCTACTAGGCTACTGCACTGGGCCCGGTGTCTCGTTTCTTTATAGAGAACGAAGTCAGAGGTCCCCGGGTTTGAATCCAAGCTCTGCTTCTTAGTAGCCTGAGCTCTCTGGAGAAAAGTGCTTCTTGTCCGTGAGATACACTCATCTGCAAATAGGGCCAGTGGCATCCACTTGCTGAGGTCAGGAACACTGAAAATCGGGCACACGGTGCCTCTGGCTCTATGCCCAGTGCCTTACAGAAACTTCAGAAATAATAGCTGAGTATCGCTGCCATTGTTCTTACTGTGAAGCTTAAAGAGAAGGAGGAAGGGGAGGAGGAGGGAGAATCCCAGGTACTGGCCCTTGCTGCCTCCTGGAAAGCTCTTGTGAGACTGGTCTGGCAGGTCACTTGGGAAGCCAACATCGAAAAAGGTCCTTCTCCTAGAGACTACATACACAGAAGAGGAAAGTCAGCACCTGGTGAGGAGGATTCAAGAAGAATCCACAACCTCAACCAGGTAAGAGAACTTTCCAGCTTCGGCTTCGCTGCCCACCTGTGACTCACTAAACCCGAGAAGGTGAAAGCAATGGGTGAGCCTGTCACAGTCGCGCATGGATGAATGTGTTGTATAGACAAAGGACACCAAGAGTAAGGCCTGGTGTCGGGGTGGGGAGGGGAGAACAAAAAAACCCCAGGAAGAAAAGGAGACCTGATCTGGAACAAGCAGAGAACAGAGGTGAACCAGCTGGCCGAGTGTCAAGAGCATAACAGCCTCAGAGAGCACCAGCACTTGGGCTCAAACTACTGGAGACAACGTGAAAACTACCCTCCCCCTCCCTCCCTTCCCCCCCCGCAAAAAACCCCTGTGACCATGACCGGGACAGGCTCAGGGGCAGGGAGAAGGGCCCCTGGCATGGTCATGAGTGTACCCAGCCACAGCTGTCTACATCGTGTCTTCTGGTCCTCACCAGGCAGGTGCCTAGCTGCTTGAGGAACCCATTCAAGGTTTTCATCGTTTTTATTCTGTGCTAAACATAGGAAAGCCAGTGATACACGTCAAGGCCTGTCCTTTATAGATGGGAATCTTGAGCCCCAGTGAGGACAATTACTGTGTTCAAAGAAACACAGTCCTCAGCCCCAAGTCTTGCTTCATTAGCCCAAGTAGCATAAGAGAGCCACGCTGGTTCCTCCAGTTCACACAGGGTGGCTCGGGTGGGGCTCTGCATTCCCCAGATGCAAAGCAAGGGTTAAGGAGCACCCTCCTTATTAAGCAGGGGCTCCCAGGGGTTCCCACGTCCTGAATCATGATCCTTTGAGATTGTCCTCGCCTATTAAAAAACAAAAACAAAAACAAAGGCAGAGTGACAAGGGGAGAGGAAGACAGAGAGAGAGAAAAAGGTATGTCTACTTGTTGGTTCACTGCTTAAATGGCTTCAATGGCCAGGCTGAATCTAGGAGCCAGGAACTCCATTCAGGTCTCTCATCTGAATGGCTGGGGCTCAAACACTTGGGTCATCTTCTGATACTGACCTCTGCACATTAGCAGGCAGCTGGATTGGAAGTGGACCAACCGGGACTTAAGGTTGAGTGATGTGTGGACTCAGTTCTATTTTGCTGACTCTCACCACTCCTGCACAGGCTCCACCTGCCTGCAGACCCCCAGTGCAGCAAATCAGTTCCATTCCTGAGAGTCCCAAAGATGGGGAAACTGGAAGAAAACACTGACGAGGCCAAAGCACTGAGCACCTGATTTTGCAGATCAGGAAGCTAGGGTCCAAGAAGGCCACACAGTCACACAGTTAAGCCAAGGTTTAAAATTGGCATCCTTTCCGATAATCACACCATTATTCTGCCATTTATTTCAACTCAATTTAAATCAACACATGCTTACAGGATGTCTCATGGGGAGGAAGAGTGCTTAGGAAGCAGCAGAAAAAAAAAATCATGAATCAATCCAGGGGTGGCTGTAAATGAAACATTGTTATAAAGGATTACTCCTTGTAGGAAGCTCATCATCTTGAGAATGAGCATTTAGCCTGATGGTTAAGACATCTATACTCCACATCAGAGTACCTGGGTTTGAATCCCAGCTCTGGCTCCTGATCAGCTTCCCACCAAGGTAGACACTGAAAGGCAGCAGGTGATGGATAGCTCAAGTACCTGGATCCCCACCATTCCCATGGACGATCTGGATTAAGTCCCGAGCCCCAGCTCCTAGCTTTGGCCCAGCCCAGCACTGGTCATTGTACATATTTTGGGAGTGAATCAATGGAAGGCGGTGTTTCTCTCTCTGCCTCTGAAACAAATACAAGTTCAAGAAAGAAAGAAAAACTATGCTTGAATTTCATTTTTTTATGACACCCTGGCTGTTACAGGCATCATATGAACAAACCAGTGAATACAAACTCTGTCTTTGTCTAATAAATATTTTAAAATAAAAATGTGCTATTATAGCAGTTTTGAAGTGTGCAATAACCTTTTCTCATTCTTTAAAAAAATGTTTATTCATTTTTATTGGTCTGAAAGTTGGAGCACAAGGAGTCAGAGTAAGTGTTCAGAGAGCCGGGAGTGAAAGGTCTCCAGGCTAAAGCTAGGGACCAGGAATTCCATTAGTGTCTACCACCAGGGTGGCAGGGACCCCAGCAGTCGGGCCATTTACTGCTGCCTTCCTCATGCATTAGCTGGGAGCTGCATGAGAAGCAGAGGTGATCACATCTCGGCCTTTTGGCTAACATCAAGTGCAAGCAGCAGAGGTGAAGGTGGGACTTGACCCTAGGCGTCATAATATGGACAGCAGACCTCTCAAGTGACATCTTAACCCACTGCATCCCAACGCCCATCCCTCCACCACGCCTCATTGTCAATAGTTGCACCCTGTGCATCTCTCAGAGCCTGGAATCACAGCATCATTAGCCTGAAGCAGCACTGTGGGGCAGCACTACTTAGCTCCAGGCAAGCCAGCCCAAAGACACAAGGGGGCAGGTTCACGTCTTTTCTCATCCTTGCAGTCCTTGGAACTAGTCCTACTAGGTGCTGATAATGTCCTGTGGGAAAAGTTCTCTGGTTAAACAAGGTAGAGATGTTCCTAACCTTATCACACATTCCACCCATACACCCAGGGATGCTGGAGGGGAAGGCTCTGAGGGTACCACAGCATCAATTCAGTTGTGTGTAGTCCAGACTAGCTCACACTTACTTTCCCAGGGAATCTATTCTTGGAAAACACTTCCTAAGCATGAACGCAGTTTAGGGAACACTGGTTTAGTGTCAATGGCTTCTATGG
Organism: Ochotona curzoniae; assembly: GCF_017591425.1. Taxonomy (NCBI): domain Eukaryota; kingdom Metazoa; phylum Chordata; class Mammalia; order Lagomorpha; family Ochotonidae; genus Ochotona; species Ochotona curzoniae. The sequence continues at coordinate 17,532,941 of NW_024465894.1, read as the reverse complement.
TGCAGCTGTCACAAATCACGCTTGGGGCTGTGAATAATCCACTTGGGACTCAAAAATCATACGCCATGCATGGACAGGACATGAAATGAGATTAGAGACAAGAATTCCGACTGTTATTATATTTACTCTCATTCAGTTAGTGTCCACTCACTATCAAGTGTTGTTTATATATTAAGCCCAGTGACTATTAGTAACATAGGGTTCCCTCTGTCCAGAAAAGCACTATTTAATGGGGAAGGGGAAATAAGTGTGTAAAAAGTATAAGTCTAAGCAGGTGTTATGGAAAAGCAGAAGCCGCCTGGAGATAAGACCTTGAACAACAATGGTAACAGTACCTTGCTAGAGTGCTAGCCATGTACCAGGAGCACTGTTTTAGGCACACTGCATAGTTAGACCTCACAAGCACCTGCCCAGATATCTCTGGCAACCTGCTTGCAGCCCCAGTTTTCAAATGATGGCACAGCTGTCAAACCCATGAGAAATCAATCAAGATGTTAGAGCCAGGAACCATTATGAGCATGTCTGAGCTTCAAAAAGATAACTCTTCAGAACTTCAAATCCTGGAAATAGGGCCCAGAACAATAGCCTAGTGGCTAAAGTCCTTGCCTTGCAATCACCAGGATTTCATATGGGTGCCAGTTTGTATCTTGGCTGCTCCATTTCTTTTCTAGCTCCCTGCTTGTGGCCTAGGACAGCAGTTGAGGACAGCCCAAAGCCTTGAGACCCTGCCCTCGCATGGGAGACCCGGAAACTTCTGGCTCCTGGCTTCATATCAACTCAGCTCTGGCCTTGCAGCCACTTAGCTCTCCTTTTCTCTGTAAATCTGACTTCCCAATAAAGATAAATAAATCTTAAACAAGCAAACAACAAACAAAAATAAATTACATTCCTATAATAGGATTCTATGCTACGGGGCAGGTGTGGTTGCACAGGCCTGGTTCGGGATGCTCCATTCCATATCAGAGTGCTGGAGACAGAGGCCTGCTTCTACTTCCTATCCAGCTCCCAGTGAATGTGCACGTGAAAGGCCGTGGGCATGGCCCAAGTACTTGGGTCCCTGCTGCTCCTGTGGGGCATCTGGGTGGAGTTCTTGGCTCCTGGCTTTAGCCATGCCCAGCGCTGCCTGTTATGGTCATTTGGGAAATGAACCAGTGGATAGAAGATTTTCTGTGTGTGTGTGTGTGTGTGTGTGTGTGTGTGTGTGTGTGTGTGTAACTCCACCTTTCAAATAAATAGCAATCAATAAATGTAACAAAAAACAAGGAACAACCTTGATGATGGGAGATGGAGAAGCCATTCATCGGGGATATGTATGCTAGAGAGAGCCAGAATGGTGGCAGGGAGTGGGTTGTGGGTGCATGTGGGTGTGTGTGGGTGTGTGTGGGTGTGATGAGATAAGTTTCATACATTCTGGGTTTGAAGTACTTTAAGACAGGTCCAGGTGACTTGTTAGCACATTTACGATTTAAGACAGGATACCATCACATCGCTTCTCGGCCTTTTGGCTAAGATCAAGTGTGGATACCATCACGACCACCTGGCTGACAGCAATTGGGTAAACTGGTAAATAAAAGAGGAAATGAGATTACCTCTGCGCATCAGAGTAAACACAGCAGGCCTGTGTGCTCTCCTTGGAACAGGCAGCTTTACAAGGCTGGCCCTTGGCTGGCGTCTGGGAACCTGCCTGGTGAACAGTTTCCCTAGCCTGATGGGAAACTTGCCACAACCAACACAGGCAGAGCGCTGTGCTGAGACCATGTGTGCAAAGCAGGTGGTTTACGCGGAACACCTGTTTTCCTCCTGGAAGTCTGGAATCTCGGGACACACTTGGCAGAGGCGGCGTAGGACACACAGCTTGGACTCCGAGTGTCTAATGAGTGTCCCTGGTACACAGCGCTTGGCATGTGCTGTCACATTCGCTCCTGGAGGATTTCAACTACTCCTGTGTGACTCCACTGGAAAATTGGCGCCTGGTTTCCTGCAGATTTTGCTCCTCTTTTTCTTCATTGACTTGGCTTTGTATCTTGTCCTGGCAGTAAGTTTTACCCATTAGTAATATCCTATGCTGAGTCCTAGCCAGTTACAGAACCTGAGGTGGTCTGGGGCAGGGGAGGGGAGGGAGGTCCTAGACACACACTCCCTCAGGTGGGGGCGACAAGGTGAAACACTCAGGATCTAACACACACGCTCTCTCTGAACTCCCCACCATCCACCTGTCTCTGTCTGTCACCTTTCCAAATGAAGATATAACTTTTAAATGTATGTTTGGGGAAAAAAAAAAAAACAAAACCTGGTGCTTCTTGTAAAAAGGTATGGCGCCAGTGACATGTGATCCTGCGGCTACACCTGTCTCATGAGCGTGTGATGTGTGGCATGCCTCAACCTGAACTGCTCAACCTGGGAGCTGCCACAGAACACACGATGATGGCAGCAGCGCCTCCGAGGCTGACAAATTATGTCATCCGGAGACTTAGGCTTTGCCCCACACTGGGAACAGTTTGAGATTCTCCAAGGAAACAGTCCTGCTGAGGACACAAAGGCTGGCCATCCCAGAGCCCGTGACGGGAGAAGCAGGGTGAATATCCCGCCCCTGGCTGGAATCCAGAGTAGCCCCAATTAACATGGGATGAGTGAAGAGTGATGCACTCAAGACTTTTGATCTTCGTGATCCCCAAGCTGTCCAGCTCGAGAATCTGCCCATTCTCCCGGCGGGCCCTGGCTCCAGGGAACCTCAGTCATAAAGGTGTGGCTCAGGGAGGGCTGCGGGATGAACAGTGGTTCCTGGTTGCTGGCTCTGCCCTGGAAACTGCTGGGGCCCCAGTGCACGAAGTGCTATGTCTCTGCTAATGGATGATGGCTCTTTTGTGTTTGATACCACGTAAGATGGGATCACAAGCCGGGATGAAGGACAAGGCTGGGCAAGCCCCTTATTGTCAATCCCCATCACCCAAGACGCTGACCTCTGTCCTGGTGCTTTCCAGGCAGCCCCATTGTCTTTTTCTTCTCTCTAGACTACTCCTGAGAGGATCCCTCATGTCAGCAGTCTGCAAACTCACAACCAGCCACAGTCTGAAGGGCTTCTGGGGTCAGGAAGGGTCCAGCAAGTGTGCATGGCAAACACCCGTGCATACAAGGAGGCCATGGCTGCCCTAGGAGTTAACAGAAGTATGCAAGTCTTTGTAGGACTATTTCTAGAGAAACTTCAGTCCTTGTAGTTATAAGTTCAGTCTTATCTATGTTTGTTTGTTTTATTTCTTTGAAAGTGTTACAGGCAGAAAGAACGAGAGACAGAGAGAATGAATGAGAGATCTTACATTTGCTGGCTCAATTCCTAGACTGTTGCAGTGTCCAGGTCTGGGTCAGGCCTGAGCCAGGAGCCAGTAACTTCACCCTGATTTTCCATGTGGATGGCAGTACTTGGCCTATCTTTTATTTTTCCTATAACATTAGCAGGGAACTAGACCAGAAGCAGAGTCCCAGGACACAAAACAGCATCCATATGGGATGTCTGCATCACAGGTGATGGCTTTCCCTGCTGGTGCACACCCCTGGAAAAAAATGGGCCTTTGTTCCAGTCTCACCAACTGCTATGCCTACCAGACATACAGCAATCCTTAGTATTCCATTACCTTGCAGACACGCCCAAAGTTCTGAGTGGCAAAGGTCCAGAAAGACCAGGTTGCAGACACCACCTGCAGATTTTAGGCTATTTCCTGGCACTTCATTTTCCTCACCTGTAAACTGGGAGCCACAAGGATTTAATTCCATGGTTCACATGTGCACTTGGCCTTGTATCTTTCCCATAGCCCGCCCTGAATTGGAAGTGGCTGATCTCATCGGCCCTAGCTAAGGCTTTCGGAGCCTCTAATTCTCTTTGAAGTTAAGGCTTCCCAGGCTAAAACACAGACAAAACCTTCTCTCTCTTTGCTTTCATTAACTCACTGTTTTTTTCTTATCTTCTTAGACATCACTTCCGGAGGACATTCCCATCCTGTAGGCACTCTGGCCCTTGATCTGGTGATCTTCATCCTGACAACTCCTTGTCTACTCGCTCCTTCGCATTTCCAGCTTCTGTCTGTGAGCACGCGTTCACAAGGAGCGCTGCAGACTGCAGGCAGGATTTGCACGTCTGAGAGGACACACTAAACTCTTCTTCATATGATTCACAAGGAGCTAATGCTTACTGAGGGACTCCAGGAAAAACAAAACAAAACAAAATAAAACAAAACCTTGTTGCCTGATTTAGTTCTGAGTTGTCTAATATCTTTCACAAGGGTTATAGTTGAGAGCTCTAAATACCAATTTTCTTTTTTGAACACAGTCACATGCATTCCAAACGCTTCTCTCTTCTTGAAGTTTGGCTTAAGACCCTCCAGGTCTCGCCCCGCCCCCCACCTTTTACCAGGGTAACAATGCTGCCATGACACATGATCTACTTGCGTCGCTTTCTGGGATTTGCAGGAGAGAAATATATATTTGTATATAAAATAATCACTGAAAAATCTATTCAGGGTAATTCCCCCAAAATAGCCAAAAGATGGCTTCTAAATGTTAGATTCTAGAAGCAACAAGATTAACCCTTTGGGGAAATGCAAACCAAAACCACAAGGAGATGCCACTCTTTACCCACCAGCAGGGTCATCATAAAAAGACAAGACGATAAATAACAAGTGTTGGTGAGGTTACTGGGAAATTGGAACCCTCCTAGAATGCCAGGGGAACACAGAATGATGTGGCTGATTTAGCAAACAATTCTGGCAGTTCCTCATAAGGTTAACATAGAATTGCCATGCAATCCAGCAACTTCACCTCCAAGGTATATGCTTGAGAGAGATGAAAATGCAGGTCTCTATTAAAATTTAGACATAAATATTCATAGCAGCATTATTCATAGTGGTCAAAAAGTATAATAACCTATGTGACCAACAATTAATAAATGGAGAAGTAAATTGTAATATACTCATGCAATGAGATATTATTTGTTATACAATGAAATAAAGAGCTGACAGATGCTGAAGCATACACGAACCCTGACAAGCTCATTGTAGGAGAAAAGACCTGGTCATGGGGTCAATACCATGGAATGGCAGGTTAGGCTGCTGCCTGTAAGGCTGGCATTCTATAGAAAGCGATGGTTCGAATGCCTACCGCTGCACTTTTGATTCAGCTTCCTGCTAATTCACCTGGGAAAGCGCAGAGGATAAGCCAAGTGCTTGGGCCCCAGCCATTGCCTTGGAAGACCCAGATGGAGATCCTGGCTCCTAGCTTCAGACTGGCGTAGCCCCAGCCATTGTAGCCATTTGGGGATTGAACTAGTGAATGGGAACTTTCTCTTTCTCTCAGTCTCTCTCTCTCCATTCTCCCTCTGTCACTCTGCCTTCAAATAAATACATCTTTAAACAAAAGAAGTCAGTCACAAAAGACTTTAATTGTATTGTTTCTTCTATGTGAAATGTGGAGAACAGGTAAGTTTAAAGAAAAGGAAGCAGACGCGTGGTTTTCTACTACTTAGGAGGGTTGGGGGCAGTGGGAGGGAGTATTCACTAGAACAAGGCTTCCTTTTAGGGTGATGAAAACCTTTTAAAACCGACTGTGGTGACAGTGGGGGAATTCTGCAACTAGCCTAAAAACCATCAGGGTGTGCACTTTAATTGGGTAAGTTGTATGCTATGGAAACAATAGCTCTGTAAAACTGTTACATTAAAAATAAAAAGAAGCAACAGTACAGGATCTTATCTTGATAATAAAGGCCAGAAGCCAAAAGATAACCTGAGTAACTGCAAACCCCTGGGCGAACCTTATCATTACTGTGAGACGAGTCATCCGGGCTATTAGGAAGGCAGTCTAAGCAAACGCAAGCCTCAAAACCAGATCAATGCGGATCATCTAAGAAGATATTTCAGAACGACCTTGCCTGGGCTGCCTTGAATGATGCCATAAAGCCAACCTGAATTGTTCAGGAACAGTATGCATGAGGCAAAGGGAAACCTGTACCCAACACTAGCTAGCAAGCAAACCAAGTAAAGAGGGCATTAACATATTACACACACTCGATGCCCTGCGAACATCCCATAGGTCATCTCAGTCCTTTCAAGGAGTTGCTGATGGTGTTGAATTTAGCACTCTGTATCATAGCAACCAACATCAGCTTAGCCATCTGCCTTGAACACAGTTCACCTCTCACCACGAAAAAGTGAACAATGGTGTTCCTGGCGTCAGTAACAACCGACTAGCAAAATACAATGAATGAGGCCCCACTGGTAATAGCAGCAAGGAACAGCAAACGCAGGAGGCCTAAATGCAGGGACTATGACATTTTACCGAAGATTAACAAAGACCCAGATGAAATGAATAACAGTTCATATTCCAGGGTGGGAGAATTTGGTATGGGAAAGAAATCAATCCCCTCTGGAATAGTCCACTGATTTAATCAAATTCTAGTGACTATCCCAGAGGAAGCACGTGTGTGTGAGAGGCTGTGTCTACATGAATACATGGGAACATGTGTGCACATGCATAGGGGCTGCAATACAATGTACAGGAGATGGTTCTCAAGTTGTCTTGGATGAGACCACAGTCATTAATTTTTTGTTTTTTCACAGCATATTCGGCCACTGCCAGTGATGCTGGTATCCCATATCCCAGAGCTAGTTTGAGACAATCTGCTCCATTTCTGATCCTACTCCCTGCTCATGTGCCTAGGAAGGCAAAAGAAGATGATGCAAATGCTTGGGCTGCTGTCATTCATGTGGGATATCCAAACTAGGATACCCAAACAGATCAGCTTGTTCCACACGTGGTTATTACATGTTGAGGTCATTTGCAGAGTGAACCAGCAGGTGGAAGATTCTCTCTGCTGCTCTCTCATTCTTGCTCTGTCTTTCCAATAAATAAATCACTAAATATTAAAAAATAAAACACAATAGTGAAATCTTTTATAGAACTTGAGGAAAAGAATCGAGGTTAGAACTAGACATTTACATTTACTAAGAAATGTAGAGGTGGTTTGGGACGACAGGCTAGCCTGAGAGGCAGTAGTCTGGCCTGCTGCTGGGGAGATCGTGGGCTGGAAAATATCTCAGTTACACCGAAATCCCTCATGCTAAATGTAAAAGCCCTAGGCTTATGGCACGACTACACGTCTACTAATGACACTAAACACCAAGGCATTTCAATGTCAAGTCAAAATTGCTTGGCAATCACAGAGTAAATGGTCGTGGAAGACAAGGCTGAAAGCTATTGTATTAATGACATGACTTCCTGCGTTGCCGGCTTTAAGTGCTCAGTTCGAGGAGATCCAGGAGAATCCTCTAATCCAGCCCTGGCAGCCTGAGCTCTCGCCCAAGCTGAGCTCCCTGCGAGCAGCTGCGATGACCTCCCACCAAATCGGCCTTGACCTACACTGGGGCTTCCTACCACTCACTGCACACTGACAGTCTAACTTACATTGACTCAGAAGCCAACAGGGGTGCCGGCTTCCCTGCCACTCGAACAAATACAACATGCAATGTCTCCCTCACACTACACACAATAATTGATTTCACGGAAATGAACTTTCTGATGTAGCGATTCAACCTCTGGGAATCACGCCTGCTAAGACTATTCACAAAAAGAGTAATATCAGTTATTATCACAGCATTTCTATTGGACAGAAGAACAGAGAATGGTAGCCACGATGATGGCTAAGACGGGCTGAGGATGTGTGAGTGCGGCTTTACTGGCAGCTCATGACACAAGTCAAGTCCCTCACCTCTTTTCTGCAACAACCTGGGAGATAGTGCCATTGTTTCCACTTGACAGGGAAACAGTAGCACAGAGAGTATGTGTTACTCTCCAAGGTCACACAGCTGGGTTGGAACTCCAAAGGTCACCCTCTTAACCAGCCTTTCTACTGTCTCAGCCCCAGCGTCTGCTCTTTATCCATTTATTCCAAAGATACTTACTGAGCACTATCATGCTTTGGGCACTGTCCCTAGACGGGAGATGCAATGAACAGAAGTGGACTTGACCCCTATTCCCACTAAGCTTATGGTCTGGTAGGGAACAACGAAGCAAAAATACAGAACCACAGACTGTCAAGAGTGCAAGGCAGGAAGGGAATTCAGAGTTTCAATAGGGAACCACTTAACAGGTCAGTTGATGAAACCCAGGATGGGAGAAGTGTCTGCTGAGACAGTGATGTCAGCACTGAAATCAAGTGCCACAGTTGGTTGCAACAGGTGTATGTGTGTATGAGAGAGAGAGAGAGATGTGAAGAGAACAGCTTGTGTAATAATTCTGTGGCAGGAGGGAAGCGGCACAGTCACTTATGGCAGTAACAACAAGGGGTACTTCAGAGCCCTAGCTTCCGAGAAACCTGCAGACACCATCCCGCCTGAGGACCCTGGAGCTTAGGAAGGTCGAAGGTTACAGTAGCACTGGCCACATCAGGGATACAGGTCTGCAGGGAGGAGCAGCTGCTGGGCTGGGGCTTTACATTCTTTGCATGCAGACAGCGCTCTTGGAAATACACATCTGCCGGATGGAATGAGTCCAGTCTGGTTTACAAGGAAGCCACTCCTTGTGACAAGGTTTCTAAACATGCTTCCTTCCAAAAAAAAGAGGCAAAGCCAGAGGAGTACTGTGCCACAGGCCCAGCTGGGAGGTCCTGGCTGCTTCCCAGAATCGGGCATGCCCACTCTCTACTCTGGCTTCCGAGATTCACACCCCCATTCATTCCATAGTGTTTTGTAGCAGCACAGCACAGGCTTGCCTACTGCACTTGTGTATCTCATAGAACCTCAAAACCTTTTTGGAAAAAGGAGCAGCATAAATAAATGTAACAGGAAAAGCAAGACACATACATGCTTTAAAAGATACATACTTTAATTTAAAAGATCGCTTGCATGTGCCAGGATCCCATATGGGTGCCAGATTATATCCCAGCTGCTCCACTTCCCTTCTAGCTCCCTGCTTGTGGCCTGGGAAGGCCGTCAAGGGCAGCCCAAGGCCTTGGGATCCTGTACCATGTGGGAGACCCACTGGCTTCAGACTGACTCAGCTCTGGCCATTGCGGCCACTTGGAGTGTGAACCAGCATATAGCGGATCTTTGTCTTTCCTTCTCTGTAAATCTGACTTTCCAAAGGAATAAATTTTTTTTTTTTCAGGCCTGCTCAGTCATGGAGACCTCTCCCCTTGGTTGGTGTACTCAACCCGAAAGCAGCAGCCCCTGGAGCCCAGGCAGGCCCGGGGACAGCTCACCACAAGCATGTGGTGGCTGGCGTCTGGGATCTGGGCATGAGACGCACCGTCCTGAGACCCACTTGCAGCCTCCAAAGGAATAAATCTTTATTTAAAAATCATAAAAAGGTTGAAAATACTTATAAGTGTAAATAATGTTCTACCTTTCAAGTGTGGAATTATATAGTTTTTTCTCTATTGATTTCTATTTCCTGAAGTCCTAAAATAAGCACAAACTGTATTTTTGATGCTAAGATAATGAACTTCATTTGAATCTATTAATTGCAGCAGTAGTGACTTGCTGAGTGCCTGTTGTAACAGGCATGTTTCTAGGCACTGGAGATCCAACAGGGAGTGTCTGACATTTCAGGGACTGGGAAGGGCCCAGAGACAGGCAGAGAGAGGACAGAGTGCTGGCAGAAGAAGGCAATTAGAGGGTAGCAGGATCAGGCAGGACCTCAAAGAGCATGAAAAGCTTTCGATTCTATTCTGTATCAGATCAAGTAAAAACACCAACTCTAACGTCAGCGCAGGCATCGTGGTGCCACAGTTGGAATGTGCGCATCCCATATCCGATTCTGGTTTTGGCTGCTCTGCTTCTGATCCAGCTCCCTGCTAATGCACCTGGAAAGTTGCAGGTGATGGTCCCAAATACCTGGGCCCCTGCCACCCATGTGGGAGACTTGGATGGAGTTCCTGGACTCTGGCTTCAGCCTAGCCTAGCCACAGCAATTGCACATACTTGGGGGAGTGAACCACATCAAAGATGGATGTGTGTGTGTGTGTGAGACTCTGCCCTTCAAATAAATACATTTGAAGGGGTTAAAAAAATAGTCAAACTCTCTCTCAGGAGAGAAGGCAAAACTGTAAAAAACCGCATAGCTGAGCTATAAGTTGGGACTTCAGAGGGCAGTATCGACCCTGGGCAGTGGCCTTTAGGAAAGGCCAAGCTGGACCTGAAAGGTCAACAGGATTCTGACAGCCAGATATGGAGGGGCATACTTGTAGAGGACAATGCCACAGCCAAAAGCTGACCCTTAAGAGGAAATATTTGAAAAGAGGCAAGTTCTATGTTGTTAATGGACAATTTAGTCCTTTTATTTGAGATAATAATAGGAAAAAAAAGTGATGGCAGCAAATTGTCAAAATGTGCAAAGTCAAAGGACGCAGTCCCAACAGCTCAACAATCTGCACCAGCTTTATTTTTGATCCTGACATCAGTTAACACTTCAGTCCAGCAGGTGGAGCAAGTGTTCCAACCGGCAGGGAGGATGTTGTCTATGAAGGCCAGAGATGGCTTCAAGGCAGCAGACACAGCAACACTGAACTTGTCCTTTCAAAGTCACTTCTCCTGGGAGACAAGGACACAGGACGACAAGAGTGTGGCTGCTTGGCTATCATCGGGTGATTTCTGGTTACTTATCTTGTGTGATGATTAAAGAAGGGAGGCTCAATTTTCATGCCAACTGGCGATGTGGCTGTCATCTCTCCCTAATCCTCACGTCTCAGGAGCAAGCAGCTTGGTTTCAGTAAAAAGCAGATGTAAGAATGAGTCCATCTCCACTGTTAGCCTGGACTATTCAGGGCTTACTCCAAGACAATGGCCTCCCGTAGCTTTTACTTAGCATGGACATGCCCATATTTGCGCCCCTGTTAAAACCTCCTGGCACTGGAGAAAGAGTCACGCCAGGGAGGAAAGGGAACTCCCGCTGGAGAACAGGTCAGAAGGTCCGTGAACTTGGGGACAGTGAGCTCTGAAGGTCAGGTTGGATCTTTCTGTTTCTTGTGAGTGTCTGCAAGTGGATTCTGCCTTGCCGGCAGATACAGTCTCTTGATTGAACACGGCACATCTGTGGGCTGAGTGTTCTGGAAAGACAAATGGGACCTGACTCCCTGAGTCACCACAGAAGATAGAAAGGCAGGGGACTTCAGGGACACAACATCAAGTGAACCAGGAGGGTCACTCAATGAGCCATTACCACATGGAAGGCAAGGAGAAGAAGGGAGGGGTGGAGGAGCCCAGCATCGTGTCACACAAGCTATCTGCAGAGCTCTTGTTTTCTGTCCCCCCACCGAACAGAAGACAGCATGGGCTAGCACACCTGACTCCCAACTTAGCGACACAGAGTTGCCCCCACAGTTGCTCATGGAGTCCCTGGGCTCAAGCACTACAAGTGAGCAATTCTAGCAGCACCAGAACGGGGAGAGATAGAGCCCTGCCTTCCAAGGAAACCATCCACAGACATGCTCTCTTGCACGACTGGACCTGAGACGTTCTTCCCATTGCCCACCAGGGTAGGGTGGTGGCACTGGCTGGGGGGACCCTGCCACCCAGCAAGCAGCCCAACCCAGGAAACCTCTTCGTCCCCTTGGGCCTGAAGCTCCTGGAGACATTGAGGAGCCCCATGGCACTGATTGAGAGATCTGTGTACCCTTGGGCAACACCAGTAAGGACATAAGGAAACCTCTTACCCTCACCCTAGCACCACCAGACCAGCCAAACAGACCCATATGCTATTGCAAAGGCTCTGAAAATTAACTTCTGATTGAAACCACAGCCCACATAGCAGGCCAGCTTCTGTGTGCTAAACCTAACTTCAGTGAATGTCTACGAAAATACACAACTTGGGGCCAGCACTGTGACCAGCTGTTAGGCCAGCATCCCATATCCGAATGCCTGCTGCAGCCCTGGCAGGTTCACTTTGACTAACGTACCTGGGGGAACAGCAGAAGAAAGATTGTGTATTTGAAGCCCTGACATCCATGTGGGAGACCTGGATGGAGCTCTGGTATCCTGCCATCAGCCTGGCTCAGCCCCTGCTACTGAGGCCATATAGGGAGAGAACCAGCAGATAAGAGATCTTCCTATCTCTCTACTTTTATGACTCTGCCTTTCAAATAAATAAATCAAATTTTTAAAATAAAACAAAAGGCTTACATAAGACCTTGATATAGATAAAATGCCCAGAATACAATTCTTTTAAAAACCCTCTTTTATACCAAGAATCAAGAAAATCACAATATGAATGAGAAACATCAAACAGTCACTTGATGCCGACATGCTGGAATTATCTGACAAGGATTTTAAATCCCCCTGAGGCAAATGGAAAAAAAAATCTCAGCAAGAAAGAATTATAAAGGAGAACCAATTAAAATTATTGCCTTAAGAACCTAATAACAGAAATAAAATTCTCCCTAGATGGTCTCAATATTAAAGAGGAGATAAAAGAATAGAATCAGTGAACTTGAGAACAAATCAAAAGAATTTATGCAATGTGAACAATAGGGAGAAAGTACACTGAAGAGCTGGCATTATGGTATGGAAGGCAAAGCCATTGCCTGTAGTCCCAGCTCCCGATATGGACCCCGGTTGAAGATCCAGTTGCTCCATTTCCCATCCAGCTCCCTGCTGGTGTGCCTGAGAAAGCAGTGGAGGATGGCCCTAGTGCGTGGACCCCTGCACCCACATGGGAGGCCCAGAAGAAGTTCCTGGTTCCTGGCTTCAGTCTAACCCAGTCCCGGCCATTGTGGTCATTCGGGGGGTAAACCAATAAGATGCAAGACTTTGCTCTGTGTCTCTCTCTCTAAATCATTTTTCAAATAAATTTTTAAAAACTAGACTGAAAACAAAACCAAAAGAGGAGAGCCCCCACAAGGCTTATAACCAGTAAGAAGTTAACATCTGTAACATTGGAATTACAGAAAGAAGAGAGGGAGAAACAGACAAAAGGGGCATTTGGACAAATAATGGCTGACAATTTCTGCAAATGTGGGAGAGACATAAACCTATAGATTCAAGAAGCTGAACAAACTCCCAAAAGGACGAACCCAAAGAAATCTATACCAAAACACGCGGGAACTAATCTTCTAAAAACTGCAGGCAAAAACAATTTTTAAGCAACCAGGGAGGAGTCACAGATTACCCGCTAGTTAATGCCAACTTGAATGACAGCAGATTTCACAGCCGAAACCATGGAGGTCAGTCAGGAGTGGCACCATATTTTTCAAATGCTTAGCATACAAGCTCATCAATCACTAATTCCATACTGAGCAAAATTACCCTTTGTGAGTAAAGTGGATATAAAGCCATTCTCAGGCAAAGCAGAGCTGAAAGAATTTAACATTACCAAGAAATATCCTCAGACTGGCTTAAAAGGACCTCAAATAGAACGGGAATTATAGGAGCTGGCACACAGGCCTGTCACCTGCAAGACCAATATCCCCTATGAGAGCACCAACCAGTTTGAGTCCTGACTACTTGACCTCCAATCCAGCTCCCTGCTAAAGTGCTTGGGGAAAGGGCAGATGATAGCCCAAAGGGGCCCCTGCCACCCACATGTGAGACCCAGACAGAGTTCCTGTACCTGACCTGGCTGTTGATGACAACTTGCAGAGTTACAATCTGGTTAGTAGGGGGCCCAGCACGGTAGCGTAGCAGCTAAACTCCTCACCTTACACTCACTGGAATCCCCTATGGGTGCCAGTTCTAATCCCGGCAACCCTGCTTTCAATCTAGCTCCCTGCTTATGGCCTGGGAAGGCAGCGAGGATGGCCCAAAGACTTTGGACCCTCTACCTACATGGGAGAACCAGAAGAAGGCTGGGGCTCCTGGCTTCGGATGGGCTCAGCTCCAGCCATTGAGGCTGCTTGGGGAGTGAATCAGCGGGTGGAAGATCTTCCTCTCTGTCTCTTCCTCTATGTGTATCTGACTTTCCAATAAAAATAAATAAGTCTTTAAAAAAGAATAAAACATTTTAAAACAATTTGGTTAGTAGGGAACTGGATCATAAGTGGAACAGCAGAGACACAAATTGGTTCCCCTGTGGGATTCTGGCTATACAGGCAGCAGCTTTACCCACTTTGCCACAATTCTGGCTACATGATCTATTTTCATTATGAAATATTTTTTTCAAGTATGCTTATTTTTCATGATACAGTTTTTCATGAGTTTCATAAATCATATCTGATGAATGAAACAAAAATTAAATTACAGTAATCACATAAATAAAAACAGGAAAGGTTTGGGATGGGAAAGTAAGATAGGGTTCCTTTACTTCACTTGAAATATTGAAGCCACATGTGTATGAGAAGGGAAACTTCAAAGAGTTCATGGAAGGTACATATCAGGAAAAATTTATGCAAAGATTTCAGAATTTTCTGTTGCAAGATAAGCTCACCTTTTAATTCTACTTCCCACAAACATTTTGAGGTGTTCCAGTGTGTGATACTGACAGACACCACTGGGAAAATTACACAGGTCAGTCAAGTTTCCAAAGGACGGACCTCATGCCCTAAGCTCACAGCACGTGAACCTGGCTCCTCTGGGTTCCTCCCTCTGATTCCTCTCCAGCTGCCACAAACAGACATCAGCTGCCACTCCCCCTCCGCCTCAGCCCGTGTCCACCGGGAAACAAGCTCATTTTGTTGGCTAAGACCCAAGAAACACAGGCTCAAAGTTATAAGACCCTGCTGGGCTGTTTCCATTTTCCACCTGGGGGGATACCCATCCATCAGATGATGGTAAATAGTGGTGCCAGGGAACAATGATCCCCGCGTCCCAAACCTCCCTCTCCATGGGGAGGTAGTCAAATCCACCAGGAGCCAGATGCTTGTACTTTTAATTATGTGAAAACCACAGAGTATCATCAGAACAAAACACACACACACAGAGGCACAAAGCAGGCTGCCTCGGAAAGTCCTTCATTTGTCAAGGGACACATACAGGTGCCCCCGTACCTTCTCCAGGTAAACATCTCCCATTTCCCTCAGCTGTGCCTGGTCAGCGCCCAGTCATTCTGAACATCGTCTTTGGACTGCACTCCCAGTATCTAACTAACTCTCCCAGGGGGTGTGCTTCCACAAGAAAAGGAAAGGCTGGCCCTCTTGACTCTTCTCGCAGCCCTGAACCATCCAAATCACACCCCTGGCCTCCCAGTGCCTCCGTGTGCAGCTCCCTGAACAGGAAGTGCAGCTGACACAGACAGAGTTTTGCTATGAGCCCATAGCACTGGCTTCTAGGGCTGGCTTGTGTAACCTTGGGCAAATCATGACCATGGGAAAAAACTCTGCTGGTCTCAGACTTCCCACCTGCATCATGCAAAGACGCCAATGCCTGGAGCCTGCTGTTGCTCCTTGGGTTCCCTTGTCTCAGGAAACAGCACCCGTCGTCCAGGTTCTCAGGCCCAAGGCAGAGAGACAGTCAGACCGGGAGAAACTGCCCATCTACTTGTTCATTCCCCTAACGTCTGCAGTAGCTGTCTGGGGTTGGGACCAAGCCAAAGCCAGGAGTCAGGAATTCCATCCGGGGCTCCCATACGTGTGGTAGAGACCCAGCCGTCAGTCACTGCTGCCAAGACTGAAGCTCATGCTGTGTTGGAAGCTGCAGTACAGCCACCTGCTGGGGTCATTCCTCAGTCTTCTTTCCCTCCCATCCCATGTGGAACTCATTAGCACAGCTTATAAACCCTACCTCCAAAATTCACTCCCCAATCCAAGCATTTCTAACCGTGTACATCCCAGCCCAAGCTGTTGTCACCTCACACCTGGGTTCTCTGCTCTCCACCACTGGCTCTGCCACTCAGGGCTGTCACTCCTCTGCTCTCACCTCGGCAGGTCTCACCCCCCTCCTCCGCATCTCCCTCAGAGTAAAATCAAAGTCCTTTCCATGGGCTTGATGCTCCCGAGAAACTAGTCCCCAACCTCACTTCCCTTTCCACAGGCTCCTTCATGCGCTCCTCTCCAGCCCCAAGGCTCCTGGCTCAGATGTCACCTCCCTAGGGACCCAGCACTCCTGCCTATTGTACTATGTCTCCTCCTACTAGCATGGGAGCCATTTGACAGCAGTTTGTCTCCTCGGCACCCCAGCAGAGTGCCCGAAAATGCACTGCATCAACGATCAAGCAAGAGCAGGCATCAGTAACTTGGTAAAGCCTCTGACAGCAGTGCCGACTTGCTTCCAGAGCTCATAGAAATGAAGTGTGTTGCTTCATGGCTCAGATATGCCACAGAACCTGCCCTGGCTGAATCAGTTTGGAGGCTCCCAGCTCTGCCACTCACGTGTGGTCCTCCCCAAAATAAACTGCTGGAGGAGGGGGGGTGCATGGAAGCATCCTGAGAACCATGCTCCACCCTCCTCCCCAGAACAACATTAAAAAGTCTTGGAATCAATGAGTCCTTAAATCCAGCAAGAGGATGAGAACCAGCAAAATGATCTTCCCTGGTTGTTCCTCCCCCTAGAGGTGCTAGGACTTGTTTTGAAGTGGCTCCAGTGTCCAGGTAGGGGGCACCTGAAGCTTTGTGACATGGCTACCCTGAGACATGGGACCCCTCCAAGCTGTGACCGAGGCCCGCCGTTTCAGGAGTGTGAGGGTAAGCAACCCACTAGTGAGAGGTGAGGAAATGGCACTGAGGGAGCCAGCTCTCCCTTGGGAACATGAGGACACTGCCCCTGGCGTCAGCGTGACGGCAGCCTCCTCTCTTGACAGAGAGAAACCCTGCCATCGTCTGCCTCATGAGAAGACAGCACTCGGCAGCAGGTGCCACTCGCGTGGCTTCTGACTGATGCATCAGTGACACCAACATTCCAGGAATCAGACTGGTGGATGAGGAGACATGGAACTCGAATGCTGACCAAAGTAACTGGGGCTTAGTACGGTTTCTGGCACAGGTGTCCGATGAATGTCAGTGATTAGTCACTGCCATGTGAGATTCACTCTTACTATAGCTTCCTGGGTGAACTCATCTCATTCATTCAACAAACATTTGCTGGGCCCCTGCAGTGTGCCAGGCAGGAAAGAGAAGAGACTAGAAAAGATTGCCTCACCAGCAATACTGGCTACTCTCTAAAGAGTTGCTGACCTAGGTGCTGCTTTAACCAGGCACCTTGGGCAGAAAGAGCCGTGGCCACAGATGAGGAGTCCGTGGCCCACCCAAGCCCACACAAAGAACCACTAACAAAACCAAGGCCCGAAGCCACATAACTCATGGCTGGCGATTGTTTCAGAACCTGACGTTGCACCTTCTGTGTAAAGGGCTGGAAAAACACTGGAGACGGAACAGAGCAATAGGAGCAAATTCACTGCAGCCTCGCCAGCAGCTCCAAGTGCTTGCAGCCAGAGAACAACGGAACAGAAGCAATCTTCCTCTGCCCCCACAAGGCAAACAGGCAACCACTTCTGAAAGACCAAATTACAACCAATGTGGCCTCAAGATCCTAAGTGGCTTTCATTTATGAGTCTAGGTCAGCACAACATCTCCTTCTGCTAATAGAAAAACAAGACACGTTTTGAGCCCCGCAGAAATGCTGGTGTTTAGGTGCATAAGACGGTTGAAGAAAGCAGGTGCACCGAACAGGCGGATGGGTCGTCTCAGGGTCCCATGAAGCGCAGGGGCTGGCTAAGACCCACTTGTTTAGAGAACTGGCTGCTACCTCGGTCTACTGGGGTCTCCAGGGTCACATTAGCACTCGGCTGCAAAGACGGCTGGAATGCTAGCAAGGGAGTCTCCATTTTGGACCAGTCTGTTAGGTCTAGCGCAAGACTTAGGCTCTAGTCTGTAGCTTCCTGCACATTGACTTAACCTGGTGATGATCACAGCCGGTCATTTCCAAGCACTTATTATGTGCTTAACTCAATTCTAGGGATGTCATAAGTACTAACTCCTGTCATCCTCTCAGCTGTGTGATGGGGGAGGGGAGCGGCCTAGAACTTTCCACAAAAACAAATCTAAGTATAAGCAATTCAACTTCCCAAGGTCACCTGAGAGCACCTAACATGGCACACAAGCTAGAAAGGAAATGCAGAAATTTCCACATGATCTTGTTTGAAACTCGAAACCACCTGAAGATATTCACTATCTCTATCACCACTTTCTGAGGGTATCTCCCTGCTCTAGGAGGGGGCACTAGCCCGAAGAAAGACCCCTCCCCTTCTCCTTCTCCGCATACCAGCCTCGCATCCTGTGCCAGGCTCCTTCGTGCACCACGGGCCAGCACTGCCCCCTGCGGCCGGCCGGAGCCCGAGCCCTGGACCAGTTCGGCCCTCTCCGAAGCCCTGGTCAGTTCGGCCCACTCCGAAGCCCTGGTCCAGTTCGGCCCTCGCCGGGAAGCCTCGCCGGGAAGCCTCGCCGGGAAGCCTCGCCGGGAAGCCTCGCCGGGAAGCCTCACAGCGCCGGCCGCCTCACAGGGGCGCACTCGGCCACACAGCGGCAGCAAACGGTTGCCCGGCACGTCGAGCGCGCTTCCCCCAGGCCTCCCACCCTTCTTCGTCCCTTCCCTGGACATGGTGAGCTCACCCGTCGGGGCCAGGCCTCTAAGCACCGGATCCCAGGGCTACCATGATGAAGGACGCACCATGAAAGGTGCGGTACCCCGCCGCCGGCGCCGGGAGTCCCTCGGGTTGCTATGGCGATGCGGGCCGCCGACACGGGCCGGAAGGGGCGGGGTCCGACTCCCGGGTCTTTTTGTTTGTTTGTTTGCCCTCCACAAAGGCACCTTCGGTGGGACAGCCGAAAGCCAACAAAAGAAATGGGAACTGGGGATGTGGAGGGTGGCCCCGGGTTCTTCGAATTCCAAGCGTGTATGCGGCCAAGGCTGAGCAAGTCTGGCCCTAATTTTCCCGCCTTCAGTACTCGGTATTCTCTGGTTGCCATAGTGACACGGCCGCCAAGGAGGGCCTGGTCACAGGTCTTGCTTCCCCAGGGCTTCGCTTGTAAGCAACATATAAAAGCAGGGTTCTACTAAGATTCTGTGGTGGTGGTGTTTAACTAAAAAAATATATTTATTTTTATTGCAAAATCAGATGTAAAGAGAGGAGGAGAGACGGAGAGAAAGATCTTCTTTCTGTCCACTTGATTTCACTCCCCAAGTGACTGCAACAGCCAGAGCTGCACCGATTCAAAGCCAGGAGCCTGGAGCCACTTCCGGATCTCCCTCACAGCTGCAGGGTCCCAAGGCTTTGGGCCGTCCTTGATTGCTTTCCCAGGCCACAGGCAGAGAGCTGGATGGAAAGCAGGGCCACTGGGATTAGAACTGGCACCCATATGGGATCCCGGTGCGTGCAAGGTAAGCCACACTGGGCCCTTTGTTTAATTTTGAAACAAATATATTTTTAAAAGGAGGCTAGACAGAGATTCCCCCATCCACTGGTTTGCTCCCCAGATAACGACAGTGCAGCCGGGCAGAAGCCAGGAGGGAGCTTCATCGCAGTCTCTCGTGTGGATACAGGAGCCCAAGCACGTGGGAAGTCTTCTGCTATGTCTGCAGGCTCATTAGCAGAGTGCTGGATCTGAAATGGAACTTGGGGACTTGAACCAGCACCCGTGGGGGATGCTGAAGTTGTGGCCTGGGCTTAACCTACTGTGCTATGATGCTTCCTGCCACCCATCCCCTAAACTAAGATTCTTAGGGCAGCGACGGTGGGGTGCTGTGTCTGGCTGCTTCACCCTCCTGGCCTCACATTGTGGGGCAGGGGTTAGCTCCAGGGCCATGGTCGATTTCCATGCCTTTTCCTGGAGGACATTTGTTGTTGGTATATGTGCTGCCGAAGTGAGCACGAGGACATTTGTTTTTTCTACACTTTTGTTACTATAAACAATGCAAGGCTGTGACAGCAATAACCTTCCATACACCTTTTGCATACATGTGCAATTTTCTCTGTAGAATAAATCTCCAAAAGTAGACTTGTGTCAAAAGCCAAATGCAGCTTAATTTTCATGGATGTGAGCAAATTGTTTTCTAAACACAGAAGCAAATTTATATTCCCACCAACACTGGAATTCGATAATTTTAATTAGGATTATGTCAAGGGTGATGAACTGCTATGAAAGAATTTTCTAGAGCCAATGCCATTAGGCCAGTTTAATTCTTTGATCAGCTTTTTATGCAACACAGTTAAATCATACTTTTATTTTATGGAAATTATCTTCTCTGAGTGAATCCTTCATATGTAAGCTTCATAACAGATTTTGCTTCTTTACTAATTTGTATTTCAAATTTTACTTTGGTTCTGTCACCCTGAACTTTTTTTAGCTTACCCTCATATTATTGAGAAAGAGGAGGAAAGGGCAACCCTGACATTCACTCACAGTTCTGCCATGTTCTCCTTTAGGACTTAAACAACATTCTGGAATTGTAGCCTCCAACAAGGTTACCCTGAGAGCAAGCACAAAGGAGACAGGGCAAGCCTGGTGTATCTTTTTAGACAAACACCACCCTCTCTCCATGAAAATGAGGGACTGTGGCTTCTTTTCTAATCATACATCTAGCTGTCCTAGTCAGCACTCCTTGATAGGTCAGATCCACATTGGGGTCCCAATCATGGGATTGCTCCTGCTCCATGACACCTTCTAATCTAGACCCAACCTGGCTGTCCCAGACCCTTCCAGGTCACCCAGCCAAAGATTCACTATAGTAATGGCATCTTTCTAACCCCCTGGGGCTCAGACAGCCCACAGCCCCTGTGGATGCAATCTCCCTTGATGCAATCATAAACCTAATCTGGTTGGTTACAGGTGTCTTCCCCATGGTCCTTGGCAAATTCGGTTTTCTTCAGTAAGATTTTGTAGGTCTAAAACTGGTCCATGGCAGTCCTTGGTAGGTGTTTAACAAAGGGTACATTTTATAGAAACAGTCGTGTTTCTGGTTGTATTGATTATTTGGTGTCTTTCAAGTGTCACATTTCCGGCGTTGCCCTCAACATGTGAGTCTTGCGAGCTTTTCAGAAATAATAAATTTAGCACATGCCACCTGAAAGATAGTCAGGCCTATTTGGAATTACTTGTTTCTTCAAGCATCAGACAGAAGGATGGTGATTTTTTGCAGGAAGGGATGGGGGGAGCACTACTTCTAACCTCAAAAATGTCCAGCAGGGCAATGATGTAGGACTTGGACAGACAACAAACTAAAATGTCCTTGCTTCGATTGGCAAGCTTCCTGTGAGCTGCCATGCCCTTCACTGGGCACTGGGAACGCAGGCCCTGTCATGAGGTAATTCATGGTCTAATCAGAGCCATAGGAGCTGGCTGGCCTCAATTTGCCAGATGGACGAGAATGCAAAAGGCCTCCCAGATGGAGAGAACAGTCAAGTGCAAGGTGTCCATTCATTTGGTAAATATTTATGGATGCCTGTTTTGTGCCAGGAGTTGAGCTGGGCCAGGAATTGAGCTGGATGGACAGTCTACTTGATCTAGCAGCATGTCAAGAGTGAGGTAGGGGAGATGTGAAAGGTGCAGACTGAATTAAGGCAATAGCTGGTGAAAATTTGGAAAGCAAAACAGACTGGATGGTGTCCCCTCCCTCCTTCATGTATCAAAGCTGTAACTCCCAGCACTTTGAAATGTGCTTCAGGTTTGTACTCTGATTCAGAGATGGGTTGGGACCTTGAAAGAACTCATTAAGGTTAAATTAGGTTATATCAGTAATGACCTTGTGTTGACCCAACCCAATAGGACTGGTTCTTTGTAAAGAGAGAGAACAGGGATGTGTGGGCATGGAGGAAAGGCCACTGAGGACAGAGCAAGGAGGCAGGTACCAGGCAGACACACATGCTCCCTGCCTCCTGTCATGTGGTCCTTTGCCAACAAGGAGGCCATTGGCAGGTGCAGTCCCTAGACCTTGCACCCAGGAACCTGTGAGCCAAAATAAACCTCTTTTCTTTATAAAGTTGCCTGCCTCGCTCATATCAATATAGTAATGAAAAGCAGAGTAACAGAGACACTGACAGGAAGAGATGCCCAAACCCTATGGCTAAGTAGGTAAAAGGTACACGTGTATATTGGGAACATATTTTTTTTAGATGTATTTATTTTTATTGGAAAGGCAGATATACAGAGAGGAGGAGAGACAGAGAGGAAGATCCTCCGTCTGATGATTCACTCCCCAAGTGAGCGCAATGGCCAGAGCTGAGCCAATCTGAAGCCAGGAGCCAGGAGCTCCTCTGGGTCTCCCACGCTGGCGCAGGGTCCCAAGGCTTTGGGCCGTCCTCAACTGCTTTCCCAGGCCACAAGCAGGGAGCTGGATAGGAAGTGGGGCTGCCGGGATCAGAACTGGCGCCCATATGGGATCCTGGCACATGCAAGGTGAGGACCTTAACCGCTACACTGTCACACCAGGCCCCATATTTTTTTTTTTTGAGTTTTTTAAAGTATGTTAAAAAAAGAAAACTCCAGGGGCCAATACAGTGACAGAATAAGCTAATTCTCCACTCATATGCTAATTTTCCCATATGCTAGCACTCCATATGGGCTCCAGTACTCTGCTAATGGCCTGGGAAAACAGCAGAGGATGGCCCAAGTCCTTGGGCCTGTGCACCCATGTCGGAGACTTGGAAGAAGCTCCTAGGTCCTGGCTTCAAAATGGCCCAGCTCTAGATGTTCTGTGGCCATTTGGGAAGCAAACCAGCCAATGAAAGACCTCTCTCTCTCTCTCTCTCTCTCCTTCTTTAGAAAAAGAACTTTGTAACTCTGATTCAAGGAAAATAAAATAAGTTAAAAAAAAAAAAAACACCTCTTTGGGCCCAGCACAGTAGCTTAGTGGCTAAAGTCCTCACCTTGCATTTTCCAGGATCCCATATGGGTACAGGCTCATATCCTGGCTGTTCTGCTTCCCATCCAGCTTCCTGCTTGTGGCCTGGGCAAGCAGTGGAGGACAGCCCAATGCTGCAGCTATGTGGGAGACCCGGAAGAAACTCCTGGCTCCTGGCTTTGGATCAGCTCAGTTTCAGCTATTGTAGCCACCTGGGGATGGAAGATATTTCCTCTCTGTCTTTCCTTCTCTCTCTAAATCTGACACTCCAACAAAAATAAACAAATCTTTAAAAAAAAAACCCTCTGTGGAGGGCGGGGCGGGCCGTCTGTGGTCCGCTGGGAGCCGCGTGACCCCCTCAGTTTTGCAGAACACTGGTAACTATGGACTCTAACGTGGACTTCATTTAAAGAAACCCACGGACCACTGATGGACAAAAACATGAATCAGTTTGTATGGTGGCATTCAAATCCTAGCAGCTTGGGAGGAGATCTGGAAGGAAGGAGGCAGAGTGCCCACTATGCCAACATGAGGGCTCACCGGGGAGGCGGGGCCCCACCGCACTGCCACAAATGCATGGGGGGCTATGGAGGGACCATGGGGGGTCATGGAGGGGCCACGAGGGGGGCCATGGAAGGGCCATGCATAGCAAGAAGCAGCACACTTTATCTCCTCCCCTCCCCCATCTCTATCCTAACCGGAGGCCCCTGTCACCTTGGTAATAACTATTAAAATAAGTTTAAAATAATTATCCCCCCCCAAAAAAAACCCTCTGTATTCTGTCAAAGATCCCACTAATGAACTGAGGAGCTCCTGCGGCACAGAAACCCTGCTGCACAGAGAGGGGCTGCAGGCCAGTGAAGGAAGTAGAGCAACAACACTGCCACTCTGGAATTCCTGGGTCTGCAGTCCACAGGATGGGGTCAAGCCACACAGGAAGTACTTGGTAACGTGTTGTTTCTGTTTTGTTTATAAGTGAACATAACCATAGCTACAAATCCTAATGGCCTCCCGTCCCAGGGGACCGACCCTGTATGCCCCAGGGACCCACCCTGTATGCCCCAGGGACCACTGCTGACACGGAGCCCTGAGCAGAGGGCTGCAGGCTAACTCCTGAGCATGGTGTGTTTTTGCAAGCAGAACACAATTCTGTATATAAAATATGCATTACGTGTCTGATCCTGGAAACCCAACTGTCCTGAGGAGGGAGGAACCAGCACAGACATTTGGCTTTTTATCCACAAAAGGAGAAAGATGCACTTGAACATGGCTTCTCACCAACTTTCTGAAAGCTCTGGACTTCTCGGAGCCCTTGAGCCTGCGCAGGAATGAAGCAGTGCACTTGACGGAGATTGTCCCCACAGTGACTATTCCACACTGTGATATACAGCCGTCTTTGGAGTGTGCTTTTTAAAGTCATTTAATGTGTTCCTGTGTAGTTGAGACACACTAGATTTTTATAAAAACCTACATTTAATAAGAGAACGTGATGGCTGTCCCCGCGCCATGCATCAAAATGTTACTTGTCAGACCTTTAATGACTTCTGCTCGAGGTAGAATTTTTGGAAAGAAGCCCACGCTCAATGGCAAGTGGAGTGCAGACGCGAAGACTGAACACTGCCAAAGTGAAGGTGTCCATTTCAGGAAATTATTTCATTCATCACCGTGAAATTCGCAGCGCTTTTAAAATCATCAAGTGGGCAAGTGACAAAAATGGCACTGGATTAGAAAAAAGTTAATTGAGCAGTCTTTATTGAGCCTCTCCGTGCTGGGGTTGGTGAGGGAGGCACAATAATCCAGGCTGACATTTATTGTGACATTTATTGTGTCGAGAGCCAGCCAGAGCCAGATCAAGGGGCAGGCTTGGCTGCGCTGCTGCCCAAAGCACTAATCCATAAGCAAGGCGAAAAACATCAAGTGCTGGTTACCCTAGGATTTTGAACCGGACTCCTTCCAAGCGCTCCACTAACACAGGCAGCACCGAAGGGGAGGGCTAGGTTGAGTGAGAGCTTCAGACCAAGCTGCAGGAGGAGCCTGCAGCTTGAGGAGACAGGGACAATCAAAGCAGGGGGTGCAGGGAGCACAAAGGACCTGATTGGTCCCTGGAAGTTAGGGGCCAAAGCACAGAGCCAGGAGAGGAGTCTCCGTAAGGTTGGGGAGGAGTAGTTGGAAACCCCAAGAAAAAAGGTTCTGTTAGCTGCTGAGCTGCACCAGGGAAACACTGAAGTTTTTGCAAGGGAGTGCTGGGAGCAGGGGAATGATATGGGTCACTCACATTGGAAAGACC
Source organism: Ochotona curzoniae (assembly GCF_017591425.1). Lineage (NCBI taxonomy): Eukaryota > Metazoa > Chordata > Mammalia > Lagomorpha > Ochotonidae > Ochotona > Ochotona curzoniae. Next base: position 17,507,915 of record NW_024465894.1, on the reverse strand, counting down.
TAGTGCACAGGGGCTCTGTGATGGCAAGAAGGGGGACAGTGCAGCCAAGTGACTCTTGGGAGTGACTTAGGCAATGGCCAAGAGGAGTGCAGGGAAGGGGGTGAACTCTAACAGCCATAGGAGAGAAGAAAAGACAAACCATCAGACGTGGCTCCTGGCACTCTGGTTTGTACATCCGGGTTCTGACAAATTTGAGGCCGTTCACTGCTGGGCATCGGAGCTGGAAAGGACAAGGTCATGTGCTGCTTGCAGCCACAAGGGTGAGATGTCTGTCAAACATCGAGGTGATGATGTCATCTGGAGACCTCAGCGAAGAGGGCTGCACCAGCACGGCATTGGCTGGCTCAGCTATCACATGAGTTTAAAGTCACAGGTAGGGCTGAATGTTTGACTGTGTTGAGGATGCGGTTCCGGGTGCCTGTTTCCCATATCAGAGGGCACAGCTTCCAATCCAACTTCTTGCTAATGTGCATCCTGGGAGTCAGCAGAAGATGGCTGCCACTCATTTAGGAGAACCAGATTGAGTTCCAGGCTCCTGGTTTCAACTTGGCCCATGCCTGGCCATTGTGGGCATTTGGGGTGTGAACCAGTGGATGGAAGTTCTCATTCTCTCTTTCTCACTCTGCCTTTTAGGTGAAAGAAATAAAATTCCAGTTGTTTAAAAACACTGATAGAACAAGGTAGAATGCAGTCCTGCAGGGTGGTGGTGTGGCAGGGGGGGACAGACGCTCCAAGCCAACCCTTGAGGAGTGCCAGAGTTCAGACCTCAGGGGCGAAGTCTCAGCAAGGGCATTGCAGAAGAACAGCTGGAGAGACTGGAGGACATTTCTGGGGACTGATTTCATTCAGACACGGTGAGGGGGTACATGCCAACTGAGAATTATGGATCCTTGAGGGCGCAAAACACATTTTTTGAAAACCACATCAGGGAGGAAATCCATATAGAGGATCCACCCATGGCTGCTGGTTCTCTTGCTTGCACAACCTGTAGTGTTTGCAGAAATCAGATGTGAAATGCTGTTGAGAGAATAATGGACTCCCTTCCCTCTGGTTGTTGAATCTAAAGTGGTCTTGATGCTATTTTATTTGCCACTTATGGACAATATATCAATGATTACAGGTGGTGCTTCTTTTTAAAAAATTACATATGTGGGGCTTGGTGCAATGGTTCAATGGCAAAATCCTCACCTGGCAAGCACCGGGATCCTCTGTGGGCTCCAGTTCGTATCCTGGTTGCTGCACTTCCCATCCAGCTCCCTGCTTATGGTCTGGGAAAACAGGAGAGAATGGTCCAAAGTCTTTAGACCCTGTATCCACGAGGGAGATCCAGAAGAAGCTCCTAGCTTGGGATCAGCCCAGCTCCAGAGATTGCGACCATCTGTGGAGTGAACTAGAAGATGAAAGAGCTTTCTGTCTCTTCTTCTCTCCGTAAATCTGGCCTTCCTTTCTGATGAAAATAAATAAATCTTTTAAACACTTATATATGTGTTTGAAAGGCAGAGTGCTAGAGAGGGATAGAGGCAGAAAGACCTCCCACCCACGGGCACACTCCCCCCAGATGCCCACAATAGCCAGGGCTGAGCCAAGCCAAAGCCAAAGACAAGAGCTCCATGGAGGTCTCCCACGTGAGTGTCAGGGACCCAAGTTGGAGCCATCTTCTGTTGCTTTCCCAGGTGTGTTAACAGAAAGTTGGATCAGAAGCAGAGCAGCCATGACTCAAGCCTGCCCTCCAATATGAGATGCCAACATCACAAGTGCCAGCTTAATCTGCTATGCCATAATGCAGGTTCCATCTTCCAGTCATTCCACCCACTTCTCACACCCTCACTGCTACCACCCTGCTCCAACAGTCTCTTCTCTTCCCCTGCACATGAGAGCAGCTTCCCAAGAGGGCAGGTTGGGCTGTCATCTGCCCAACGGGCAGTTGCCAGAGAGATCTTTCTAGAACATAAGTAACTTAACTTTCTCCAGTGATCCAAGTGATCATCAACAAGACTAACAACAAGTGTGCCCATGCCCTGGGATGGCACAGACAGAGGTGCCAGCGAGAATACCACATGGTAATGGCCTCTTAGATGTGATGTGAAGAAAGCAAAGAGTGAGCATTGTGTGCTCATCAGTGAAAGAAAAACAGAGAGAGCGAGAGAAAGAGAAAGTGTGTGCATGCGTGCACACTTAACTGTATATAAAAACACCATTGAAAGACACAGGATGGACCCAATGCAGTAGCCTAGTGGCTAAAGTCCTCACCTTGCACACACAGGGATCCCATATGGGCGCTGGTTCTAATCCCGGCTGCTCCACTTCCCATCCAGTTCCCCGCCTGTGGCCAGGGAAAGCAATCAAGGACAGCCCAAAGCCTTGGGACCCTGCACCGGCATGGGAGACCCAGAAGAAGCTCCTGGCTCCTGGCTTCACATTGATTCAGCTCTGGCCTTTGCAGCCTCTTGGGGAGTAAACCAGCAGGTAGAATATCTTTCTCTCTGTCTCTCCTTCTCTCTGTAAATCTGACTTTCCAATAAAAAATAAATACATCTAAAAAAAAAAAAAGATACAAGACAGGAGACTAGGGTAGGGATGAATTGCTTATACTCCAGGACTTGTGACTCCTGAACCCTAAGCCTGTTGGACAGTCCCATTATCTGTTCAGCAAGAAGTCCATTCTATGAAAAGTTCTACATGAAACAAGCGATTCACTCTCCTTTCTCACCTCCCACCCCACTTCACAGAAAGTCTCGTCTCCTTGCGTGTGAAGCCTCAGAACTTGCTTGCCTGCATCTCTGCCCTTGTCTTCCAGCACCTTCTCCTCAAGCCCCAGCCACCCTGGCCTCCTCTTGACCCTCCGGATGGCCAGCACGGCTGTTAGGGTGTGTACTAACACTGACCTCCCCAGACGGCCCAATGTGCTGTACTCTGCAGAGGCTGCCCTCGGAGGTCCCTTCCTCAGGCAGGGAGCCCCAAAGTCACTGACATTTGCTCCCCTTCACTCCCAACACTGAAAAACCTACTCTGCTTTCTTCACAGCAAAGCGATGTGATGTGCTGGCGTATCCTGCTTCTACTCCACTCTGCTGCCAGCCAGCATAATCTTAGCACCTGAACCAGTGCCTGGCTCGGGCTCTACAACAGATATTTGCCTGCGAATGAATGAATGGTTTTCTGTCTTCCCTACGGACTGGTCCTGGCTGTCATAGTCATGATCCTGGCCCTCGTTCTGCTGCTTCCCAGTTCACAGGGACGGCGTGCCAGCGGCCACAGTTCACATCCTGTGCCTCTTGTAGCTCTGTGATCCCGGGTGAGTTGCAAACCTCACTGAGTTTGGATCCAGTGGGGCGGGGGTGGTGGTGAGTGAGTGAAGGTTGGAGTATACAGGTATACAGTGTTCTTCCGGCAGTCCTCACTGAAGGGGGCTGGATAGAAATGACTGCTGTCCATTTCAGGAAACGAGACAGGGCTCGTCTGGGGAAATGGGGTCACAAAAACGGGGGAGCAGGCTTTCAGCATTCTGGACTTCCAGCTCTGTGCCCAGCGCCCAGACCTCTGGCTTTTCCTCCTCACCCTCTTCAAATTGAGCAAGAGCCCGGTGCTTCCTCAGTGTGACAGCAGCCTAAGCTTACCATCAACACTTTCCCCAACCCCGGGCTGATTTCCCTCCTTGCTGGGAATTGGTCATTTGTCTTTTGCTTTTCCTTCCTGTAAAGGAGGAGTGTGTTTTGGCCCAGGGAAACAGTGTGTAGACTTTTCTCCAACTGCCTCATCAGATGAAAAGCCGTGCCATCCCAACTTAGGAAAACCATTCATCTCAGCGTTTCTTAAAAGGAATGAAACAGCTGATCGGTTTTTGCCTCTGCGTGTTTATTTGTTATAACGATAGAAACACCCTTGTTACGGCCCTGGGAATTGAAACCATGTTCTGATTTAAAGTATCTAAATACGAAGTCATTTTCCAGGCATTGCGTTTGTATTTTATTTTCTCAATTTAGACCACAGCCTGCAGGAACGTGGGGCTGGGTGTATAACGACCTGGAGGGAGTCGTGAATCTCTGAAATTTGACAACAGATGTCACCAACCGCATGTTGTTCACAGAGCCCTCGGTGCTACCTGCCGTTTCAGAGCTCATACATCCCCCCCGTCCTTTGGGTATAATAAAAATTGTTGCAAACATGCAATGGTTTCTGGTCAGAATTTTCTGTCTCCTAGTCCCAGCCACCTCGTCATATCTGACCTTGTTTACCCCTGCCTGCGCTGGCTGTAGGAAGCTACAGACATCATCCCATTTTATTGGCAGGGAATCTGAGACCCCACAAAGTACCCAGTACTGCCAAAGGATGTGCAGAACGCGAGTCGTTGCACCTGTCCATGTCCGAAGCTGAGCTCCTGCCAGGCTACCTTGGTTCATGTTCAGAGCCACTGTACAGGGTCCTTGCGTTGTGCCATCCATGCAGGGTGTCCAGAACCGTTGGAAGAAGCAGATGGGTGGGGATGACTGGGAGGAAATACAGCACCAAAGCCACCAAAAAAATGCACAGGAACCCCAGGACTCCCCTCTCCCCTCCGCACCTGCCCTCAGCACCGTCCCCACCCGCCCCATGTCTGCAAAGCTTGGGCTCTCACAAGTCCCGTGCCCCCTTTCTTTTCCACCTCTACTCTGAGAAGTGGCACTCAGTTGCATCAGTCAGGGATTCAGCCAGCCTGTAGCCAGAGCTTGTCAGGAGCCTGGCTCTGACTCTGCCAGGGAGCAGAGGTTGAGCCGTGCCCTTCAATCATGTCACTTTTTTCTTTTTCATTTTTTTTAAAGATTTATTTATTTTTATTGGAAAGGCAGATATACAGAGAGGAAGGTCTTCTGTCCAATGATTCACTCCTCAAGTGATCACAATGGCCAGAGCTGCCCCGATCTGAAGCCAAGAGCCAGGAACTCTTCTGGGTCTCTCACGTGGGTGCAGGGTCCCAAGGCTTTGGGCCATGCTCCACTGCTTTCCCAGCTCACAATCAGGGAGCTGGATGGGAAGCGGGGCCATCAGGACTAGAACCGGCACTCATATAGGATCCTGACGTGTTCAAGGCAAGGACTTAAGCCGCTAGGCCACTGCACCAAGCCCTCTTTTTCATTTTTTTAAGGACTTTTTCCATTTGAAAGGCAGAGTTACAGAGAGGAAGACAGCAATAGAGAGGGAGAGAGAGAGAGAATCTTTCATTCACTGATTTGCTCCAGTAACTACCAGGGCTGGGGTGGACCAAAGGCAGGAGCCAGGAACTCCATCGTGGTCTCACAGGTGGATGGCAGGGACCCCCTTGATCCATCCTCTGTTGTTCTCCCGGGTATATTACCAGGGAGCTGGATTGGTAGTGGAGTAGCTGGGACCCAGTTGGCGCTCTAAAGGGGGATGCCGGCTATACTGACGGTAGATTAACTCACTGTGCCACAAGGAAGCTCACTCTTCAATAACACATGAGAATGTGTTTGACATCAGCTGCCAATGTGTGCATGAAGTTGGGAGGGCGGAGAGGGGAGAGGGTGGAAGCACGGAGACCATCCATGCTCTTTTGGGGTGAGCCTCCAAAGGACGCTAACATTTGCTCGTTCTCAGCTGTAGACCAAGTGCTTTCTACACCTGGGCCCATCTGACCCAAACGTGCTGCTAAGCAGTGACCTTCTCCCTCCCATTTTACAGATGGGGAAGGGGAGGCTTCAAAGTCAGCATGATTCTACCAGAAAAAGCAAATCCCTCGGGAGGTCGAAGGTCATGGTCTTGTCCCACTGATCTTTGGTCGTTGGGATCCCAGGGCCAGCTCCTCCCCGCACCCTCTTCCATCAGATGTGGTTGCCACATCTGGCTTCTGGTCCAGGCTGGGCAACCATGGACAGGCCGCATCATCCCTGGGGTGCTGCCTGCAGGGAGTAGGAACGTAGTCAAGGATCATCCCTGGTGCTCCTGCATGGGGTGCACTTCTGGGGCCAGCACTGAGCGACACAGGGTCTCATACACTTGACCATGAGGGTTAAAGGATGCAGGTGTTTTGTCACCTCTGAAGTGCCAGGCAAAAGCGAGCTGTTACAGAATGGATATTTCTGCCTCACCAAAGAAGTGGTGGCTCCTCTTGGCCAAGACTGGGTTGAAATCTTTCAACTATAGCATCAACTGGGAAACTAAGGAAAACTCCACCTCCAAAAATAGAGCGTTTGCCAAAGCAGACCAAATCTTGCCTTTTATTTATTTTTTACATCCCCTAAATATTCCATTTTTTACAAAGAAACAAATTTTAAGGGAAAAAACAAAAAGCACCTGGGGGCAGGAGTATGGAATAGAAAATCAGGGCGAATGTAAGCCATCTGTGTAGTTGTTTCATAACCGCAACAGATTCCTGTGTGTGACACAACAAAGGCCCAAAGGTGGCAAGTGTCCCCTGGCCAGGCTGAGGATCTCCATCTCGGGATGCGGTGTTTGAGCTGCAGTCCTGGGTTTTGGGGTGGTTTAATGGAAGACGGTTTGGGTTCAATCAGATTTTTTAAAACAAGATTTATTTTAAAAAATTTATTTCTGTTATAAAGCGGGTTTACAGAAAGAAGGAGAGACAGAAAGATCTTCCACCTGCTGGTTCACTCCCCAAATGGCTGCAATGGTCAGAGCTGAGCTGAGCCAAAGCCAGGAGCCAGGAGTTTCTTCAGGATCTCCCACATGGATGAACTTGGGCCATCCTCTGCTGCTTTCCTAGGCCACAGGTAGAGAGCTGGATGGGAAGTGGAACAGCTGGTACATGAACTGGCACCCATATGGGACGTTGGTGGCTGCAGGTAGAGGATTATCCTGTTGAGCCACAGTGCCGGTCCCTCAACCAGACTGGAACAGAACAGCTTTTGACCTAGGAGGATGGAGGTGATGCATTGGCCTCAGGTATGATGCAACTACACAAGTTCCTCCCCAGAAAGCAGTGCATTGTGGTCTTCCATCTTTCCCACATTTGCGCAGCACACTCACTGAGTCTCGTTGTATCTCATCTGACAGGTGGACATTTTAGGTCACTATGGATCAGAGGCCAGCTGACTGCAAGTCTCCTGGGAGCAGCACCAGCCTGGCCCAGGCGCAGCAGGAGCTGCAGAGGCCATTGTGGCTGGGGCACCCCTGGAAAGCCTTTATGCCTGGGTGGGCAGGCATGAGGCTGGAGAGGGCAGGAGAAAGAGAGTCTTCCCCTCCAGTGGTCCAGATGGGGCTCCGGTGCAGAGCCATCTGCTGCCCATCTCCCAGCAGGAGGGACTGCCCTTGTTCATTGGCCCGTCTCTCATCCACAGCATCGTTCAGTCAGTCCTTTCTTCATGTTGCATCTCCAACTCCTGGCATCCAGCACTCACGGCTGATACTCGGCAGATTCGGAGTGCTCAGCATCCAGAGCTGGAGAAAAATGCTCTTTTTTCTGAGGAAAGAGGGGTACTTACAATAGGAAGCTATCTGTGCCTCCCCACCCCTCATTCAGCTTCCACTACCAACCCGGCTCTATGCCCTCCCACCCTGGCTCCTCACAGCGGGGAGTCACATACAGGGTGCCCATCTGCAGGGTTGAAGGAAGCAAGAGGAGAGCCAAGGCCAACTTAGACAGCCGAGGACGCAGCGGGGAGCAAGCACACCACAGTGTGGGCAGCTGGGACTGGGGCCTACTGTCTCAAGAAGTGTTGGGGGCTGATGGGTCACCGGCTGGGTCTTCCCAAGGAAACCAAGCAGCAGCCAGGAGCCTCACTCCCAGCCAAGATGTGTGGCACCTTGGCATAGCAGAGACACGGCACACACTACTTACAGCACCAAGGGCTGCTGTCACTGTTTTTAAAATAACGCTGATTTGGGCCCGGCGCGGTGGCGCAAGTGGTTAAGGTCCTCACCTTGCACGCCCGGGATCCCATATGGGCGCCGGTTCTAATCCCGGCAGCCCCACTTCCCTTCCAGCTCCCTGCTTGTGGCCCGGGAAGGCAGTGGAGGACGGCCCAGGGCTTTGGGAACCTGCACCCGCGCGGGAGACCCGGAAGAGGCTCCTGGCTTCGGATCGGCATAGTATCGGCCCGTTGCGCTCACTTGGGGAGTGAATCATCGGACGGAAGATCTTCCTCTCTGTCTCTCCTCTCTGTATATCCGCCTTTCCAATGAAAAAATAATAAAAAAAAATAAATCTTAAAAAAAATAACGCTGATTTGTTTTCTTTTCATTGGCTTGAAAGGAAGAGAGGCAGAGAGACAAACAGATATCTGCTACCTGTTGATCTAGTCCCCAAACGCCCACAACAGGCAGGACTGGGTCAGACTAAACCCAGAAACCTGAGGTTGGGGAGGGCTTCCCTGACATCTTACAAATGAGAAAATTGAGGTCTAGAGCTGACACATCACTAGTTCACTGTCATGGAACTTTCTGGAACCAGGCTTCTAAACCACCCCACTAAACATGCTCAAAATGCTGAAGGGAATAGAGAGAGAATGAGTGACATCACCTTGGGTGCTGACGGCAGGGAGACCTCTGGGAAGAACCTGGGTGTGGACCCCCAAGAGCAGAACTCCACCCCTGGGGGAAGGTGAGCAGAGGCACGTGGGCGGAACGAGCACTCGCAGAGGCTGGACAGGCAGCGGAGGAGGATGGCCAGCGTGCTGTGCTTCAGCCCATTGTCTGATGTTGTAACACAACGCTTAACACTGGATGATCTGAAACCAACACAAATTTGACTCATGGTTCTGGAAGCTGGCAGGTCCAAGAGCATGGTGCTGGCCACAGCAAGGGCCTCCATGCTACATCAGCCCAGAGCAGAAAGAATGGCCAGGGTGGCTGGCTGTAAGCTACTGCAATCTCTGGCTCAGTCTCCACCAAGCCCTGTTGGCCTTGAGGTGCCTAGGAATTCCTTTTTTAAAAAAATCTCTGGTTTATTCCACAGATATGATTGACAGGTTGGCCAGAGGGGAGGAGAAAAGAGAAAAGGCTTCTGAACCTGGCGCAATGGCTCAATAGATAAATCCTCGCTTTGCAAGAACCAGGATCACATATGGGCACCAGTTCGTGTCCCAGCTGTTCCACTTTCCATCCTGCTCCCTGCCTGTGGCCTGGGAAAGCTGTCGAGGATGGCCCAAAGCTTTGGGACACTCCACCCACATGGGAGACCCAGAAGAGCCTCCAGGCTTCTGGCTGGTGCAGCTCCAGCCATTGTGGCCACTTGGGGAGTGAATCAGCAGATGGAAGGTCTTCTCTGTCTCTCCTCCTCTATGTGTATCTGACTTTCCAATAAAAGTTAAAAATAAATCTTAAAAAAAAAAAAAGCGCTTCCCTTTTACAAACAATAATTCTGAAGCCAGAAGCACTTCTGCAGTGGGAGCTGCAGCGTTGGGCCTGTTTGACCCTTGCAAGGGTGTTGGTAAATGGGCCCAAGTGACCACTAAAACACACTCATTTTTGGCTCCATTGTTTCTGAGCGCAGGCCCCTGCCAGGACCTCAAAGCAAAAATTACAAATCAGTTGGAGTAAAAAAAAAATCTGTTGGAGTGCAAGGAGAGGGATGTGTCAGTGTCCTTGCCACTCTGCCTCCACACTGTATCTCGTGTCCTGATTCACTGCTGCAGTCTCAGGGGCCTTCCTAGCACTCAGCAGGTGCACCAAGCTGGAATCTTCCTCAAGCCCCTGGTGCCAGCCCTTGCCCTGCCTGCAATGCTCTTCTGTAGGCGTTTGCAGGAACTTGCTCTGTTCTTCTGCATGCATACAGCTCTCTGTTAAATGCCCCCTCATCAGAGGAGCCCCTCCAGCTAGAGTGTCACCTGCTACCACCCAATTCTTCTTACCCTACCTCCACCTGGTATTATCCAACCTACCCTCATGGTAGTAGAGGGGGTTGCAGGAACTTGTTCTGTTGCCGTATGCATACAGTTTTCTGTCCAATGTCAGGACAGGGCTGCAAAAAGCTCATGGGCAATGTGTATGACACAAAAATCATGCATGGATTTCAACGAGTGTTATATACCAATATAAACTTAATCTTTTCACAAAATTAATTTTTTTTTCTTTGAGAAGCAGAGAAACAGACACACAAAGAGATCCTATGTGCTGGTCCAGTTCCTCAGATGCCCACAGCTGAGCTGGGTGAGGCCAGAGCCAGGAGCCAGCAATACCATCCAGACCCCCACCACCGTTGGCAGGATTTAATGATTTGAGCCATCGCTGCTGCCGACCAGCGTCTGCACTGGCAGGAGGCTGGAGTCAGTAGCCAGGATGCAGCCAAGACACTCCGACTTGGGATGCCAGCCTCTTCGGCTCCCAGCTAACCGAGCACTTCGCAAACTTGATTTTGAATACCATGTGCTTCACCAGCTCTTTGAAGTCTCCTTGTCTATTCAAGAATGCCTGTATTAGACACGTCAATGTGACTGAACGTCTAATGTTCAGATCAAAGCTGACGCACAAAGCAGCAAAACTATGTGCCCAACGTTGGCAGGCAAAGTGGTGGGAACAAAACGCAGCCCTTAGTCAGCCCCCCGCCCGCCCACCCACCGTCATCAGATATCTCCACAGAGGACGCAAGTGCAGATGAGGGATTTTTGTTTGTTTGTTTGTTTGTTTGTGTTTTTAAGATTTACTTATTTGTGTTGCAAAGTCAAATACACAGAAAGGAGGAGAGACAGAGAGAGGAAAGATCTTCCACCCAATGATTCATTCCCCAAGTGACCGCAGCAGCCAGAACTGAGCTGATCCAAACCCAGGAGCCAGGAGACTTTTCCGGGTCTCCCAAGCGGGTGCAGGATCCCAAAGGTTTGGGCCGTCCTTGATTGCCTTCCACGCTCAAGCAGGTGGCCAGATGGGAAGTGGAGCTGCGGGGTTTGGAACCAGTGCCTATATGGGATCCGGTGCTCAAGGTGAGGACTTTAGCCGCTAGGCTACCGTGCTGGGCCCGAGATGAGGTTTTGATGTCCAAAACCAAAACAGGGTTTGGGAAATTTGTAAGGGCAGTCTAACAGGTGAACAGCCCTCTAAGGATTGAGCTAATCCTGACAGTAGCTATTTACTTGTTGGTTAATTTTAGCTATGCCTTCTCAGCACCAGGCCCAAACTTAGAGTGGGAACACTGGAGGGGGGAAGGGGAGGGAAAAAAACCTGGATTTTGGCTTCATGACATCACAGTGTAATGACACGAAAAACCCCATCTAGAGAAAAACAACAGCACTGTAGTGTTCCAGCTGTTGCCATTGAACGTTTGTGAGGCATAGTTCTGACTTTCAAATAAAAATAAACATTTAAGTCAATCAATCAATAAAATGTCATAACTAGTAAAAACTGTTTTCTTAAAAACCATCATTTCAAATCTCTGGGAAGCTGGTTTGTGGGTGCCCATCACAGGAGGAAGCACTTTGCTGTAATAATGGGCATCCAGGGACCCGGTGAGGTAACTAGTCCTTGTCTTGCACGCACCGGAATTCCATATAGGTGCCAGTTCTAATCCTGGTAGCTCCGCTTCCCATCTAGCTCCCTGCTAGTGCTCTGGGAAAGCAGTGGAGGACGGCCCAAAGCCTTGGGACCCTGCACCAGCGTGGGAGACCCAGAAAAAGTTCCTGGCTCCTGGATTCCGATGGGGGCAGCTCTGGCCATTGAGTCCACTTGAGAAGTGAATCAACAGACAGATCTTCCTCTCTGTCCCTCTTCCTCTCTGTATATCTGCCTTTCCAATAAAAATAAAATAAATCTTAAAAAAAAAAAAAAAGAATAGCCAATCAGGGCATCTGGCCACGGCCTGTTGTCTCTGGGGGAAAATGGCAGTGACTCCCCTGCACAGCCACACTGCCTGGCACCGTGTCTCTCAAACACTGTGGATGCCTACTGCGTGTGTCCTAGGGGCTGGGGCCTGAACAGTCCTGGCCCTGCCTCTTTCTCCTTTTGCCTGCTCAGTCACTTGCCCCTCAAAGTCAGCAAGGAGCTGCCCGGGAGCCACTTCCTCCCACCCACCCACTGGCAATGCAAGGTCAACGTCTCTCCCATCTCAAGACCCCCATGCGTTTTGTTTCTCTGAAAAGACTCCCAGACCCTCCTCAGGGACCACCAAATTCCAGGCCTGGTCTCACTGACACCCAGCAGCGTAGGACCTGGTGTGCAGTAGCGCCTTCTTCAATATTGCATGGATGAGACAATTAAAAATTAACAAAGCTCTGCCAATTTCATCTCGTCTGTTTCTGCATATGTAACACTGGAACTGCAGTCATCCGAAGTCTTGAGACCCTGCACCCGTGTGGGAGACCAGGAAGAAGCTCCTGGCTCCTGGCTTTGGATCAGCTCTGCTCCAGCCATTGCAGCCTTTTGGGGAGCGAACAGCAAAATGAAAGATTTTTCTGTCTCTCCTCTCTGTAAATCTGCTTTTCTGAATAAATAAATAAATCCTAGGGGGAAAAAGTGAAAGGTCTGGCTTTGGTGGCATACACTGAGTGAAGTGGAAACTGGCCCACGGATGAGCAAGAAACAAGTTTATATGCAGGGCCCAGCAGTCACTGCCATGCCACAAGAAACCAGATTCCAGTGGAACAGCAAAGTCAGGTAAAGACAAGAAAGCCGAGGACAAGGAAGTCCTTGAGATAACGGAGTGTCAGCTGTAACAGTTCAGGAAGCTCCCCCGAGTGCAATAGCCCCAAAGTCAGCCATGGTGCATTTGTGTCTGTATCCCCACGCGCCTGCCCTCGCCAGTACTAAAACCACCTCCTGTAACTGCTCTCTCTCCAGTCTGCTGCCCTCTGGAGTAAAGGCTACCTCCTCTCCACAAGTGCCTATTGAGTCTCTGGTGGTCAATTTCCCTACCAAGAGGGACATCGCAAGGCCGAAGGCAGGTTGGTCTTGTTTCAGCAGCTCAGCTATGCCAGGACACCTGACTCTGAGTCTTTTCATGGTGAGATGGCTGCCACCACCCCAGCCATCATGTCCGTGCTCAAAGCAGGAGGGAAGAACAAACTGCTTCCAGAAGCTTCATCCCCACTCTGCATCCAACCTGGCAGGCTTTGGCTTATGTCTTATCAACCAGATGAGGGTGCCGAGGACACCTTGAATTGGGGCTGTGGGGAGCACTTAGACCACATGTTGATTCCCGCAGTGGGTCTGGCCACACAGTCATCTTCGGAGGCTGCTGCCGCTGTTGTTCTCAGGAATAAACTCTGGGAACTGTGGTCTTCTCCGTATCCAATACCTGTCTCTGGCTGAAACTTCAGGCTCCCAGCCCCATTACAAATGTCCTTAAGATATCTGAATTTGCAGGGATGGGAACAACAGACGAGTGACACCCCCACTGCCAATTCCAAGTGATGTGTGTTCCATACCGTGTCCCTTCAGAGGTTCCCTACCTCCCAACTTTCGCTTCATCCTCTCCAGCATCACAAGCCCCAGCTAACAGAGTCTCTCGCACGTCTAGCACCCAGGCCCAGGCACCTAGCACATCATCTGTTGCCTTCCCTGGAGCATCTGCAGGGAGCTGGAGCAAAAGCATAATCACCAGGTCTGCAGCTGATGCTCCAATTAGGGATGCGGGTGTCACAGGTGGCGCCACCTTGTGTCCACAAACCCTGAGTGCATCCGTCTTTGTGCTCTTCCGCTGCGAGTACACACAGGGGAATAGGTGCCCATGCCTACCAGCTCTTTGGCGTTCCCAGTGGTCTTGAGCAGGTGTGAGTAGGTGTGAATAGGTCCTTTCTGCATCCCATGGAGCTCAACTTGGACCCTTGAACCTCTGATTTCCAATCCTTCATCTGAGAGAAGCCAATGTCAACGGTTAAGTTCTTGGTTGCTAATAACAGAGGCCTCCTCCCCTGCAGCAGGGTGGAGCGATGCACCTCGGTACCTAGATGGCCTCTGGGAGACCCCCTGAATGTCACTCGTTGCCCTCTGCTCTACCCTTCCTTCCATGCAAACCGTTGTTCTCTGCCAGGGCTGCCAAGAGCCGTAATGCTCTTGCAGTTATGCCATTCAGACTTAAGACCATGTCCCAGTTCAATGCTCCTAGGATTGGGGGAGTCCAGTGGACTGTGTGTGTCAGGGACAGTGGAATGGGGGTCCTCGTCCTCATGCTTCAGCTGCCAGCCTACGTCCTACACTAAGGGGGTTAAACTGTTTCTGGGGTAGGTTAAATAAGGCAGCCCCACCGGGATTCTCTGTGCTCAACAAACATTAAGGCTCCCCAATATAGCAGACATTTTAGTTCCTGCAGTTGTGGATGGAGTGACCGGGGCTGGGTAGGGGTGTAGTGAGTTGCATTTCTGTCTGAAGGAGCAGGTGCAGCTCTGAGCTCAGAGATGCCACTTACACTCACTCCCACCCTTTTATATCTTGCCAGCGTCTCAGCAGCCAGCCAAGTTCTAGTGCAACATCTGGCCCTTGAGCACAGTTTGTTTATTCAGACACAGTAGATGTGGTAGATTGGTTTCATGTATAATCTAGACAGGTTAACCAATTGAACAATAATACATGGGATGAAAACTTGCCTGGAACACACAAGCAATGCAAATTGACACAAGATGAAATAGAAGCTCAGAGTAGCAGGGTGTTGAAGACGTTTCCTTCTTTATCATCGCTAATCACCACTTGTACTTCTTTCTGCCCTGCAGGGGACCTACAGCTAAAACCACATGGTCCAGACTCGGGGGCAGCTGGCTAGGAGATGGCATGCAATTTTCATGTGGGCCAATCAAGACTTGGACATGGAATGGACTAAGGTCAGTGGGAAGAGGAACCAGACACGGCATTTTCTCTGCTGGTGTGGCTTACAGCAGAGACACTGTGTGTGGTTCTGGAAGAAATAGCAAGGACAGCAGTTGTCACTCACTTCAGCTGGCAGCTTCCTCCTGAGTGTGGCAGGGACAGTAACTCGCCACAGCGTGGCTTTGGAAACTGCTCCAGAGAGATGAGCAAAGGGGCCATTTTCTCAATTTGTCTAACAGCCTGTATAGCACTTATCACTCTGGGATAAATTCCTTTGTGTAAGTTATAAAGAGTAACTCTGTTCTCTGAAACTCACTCATAAAACATCATGGCTTAGACTGGGCCTAGCTATTCCTCCAGGAAGCTCGCCTGGACTTATCAGAGCCTCCAGGAGAGGCTGAGGTGAGGCAGCCCTCCAGTTTCCACAGCCCCTCCCCAGGGTATTTTGCAAGCTGCTTTGCTGAGGTTCTGAGCTCTATGTAGGTAGGGCATCCCACTGGGCTCTGCTGGCCTCCTGAGTCCTATGGCTCAGTACGTCCTTGGTACTGGGATATCTTAGCAGGAGGCTCCCTCTCTCAGGAATTAGACCCACTGGGTGTCAAAGGATGCGAATTAGCGACTCAGTCACTAATGGAAGCAAATTACAGCCTGGTCCCTCACTGCCTCTCAGAATCCTGTTTCAGCAATGGCTGCAAATCCAGGAAAGGCCAAGACAAACTTAAGGTGCAGGGGCGGCTGAACCTTTTAGCTCCCTAGCATACCCTCTGCAGATCTCCCAGCTGCCTGCTGCTGTGGCCTCCAGACCACCCACACAGTGTGGCTGCTGCACCTCCCTGTCTGAACGAGCCCTGCCTGGAATGCTCCCGGGTCGGCAGGGGCCAGTGAGGGCTTGTTGGAAGCCAAATGAAAAATCTCTAGCAATCTGAGTCCTCATCTCTCATGCCACGGGTGCCTGTGACATTGTAATGTATGGCTAGAATTACGGGCTAATGGGAAAGCATTGTGGCAGGAGCTCAAGGGCCAGAGGCTGGGTAGGAGCGAGTGTGCTGTGGGGGGGGGACCAGCTACTGCTAACAGGGCCAAGGCAGGTGAGCTCTGTGGCCCCTCCCCACGTGGGCCCAGGCAGCCCCCTCCCTCCATTCTACCTACACCTCTCAGGACACAGGGCTGCACTTGCTGCTTACGTCACTGCCTAGGCTGTGTCTAGCACACCACGTGCCTCTGTGCTCTCCGTCCCGGTCCACTGTTTCTCATGTGGCATCTGTGACTGTAGCTAAAGCCTCATCTGGCTGGAAGTGTCCAGGAGCTGGTGGCCCTGGAAGTGGACCTTAGGGATACTCTGGAGCAGCACCATAGCCGGGCTGCTCCAGGGAAACGGGAAACACCGAAACTGGTGTCCAGGAAAAGATGGATTCTGGAGAGTGGAGTGCCTCCTGGTACCCCAGGGTCTGTCTTCTGCTCGCCAGAGGCCCAGGAAGGCCACTGGTAAAATCCAGCCCACAGCCAGAGTCCTCAGAACTGGAAGTTCCATGTTCAAGAATGGAGGACGGACGTCCCAGCTCAGATAGAGAGAGCCAGGTGTCCTTCCTTCATCTTTCTGTTTCGCTGGAGCCCCAGATGCAAACGATGGTGCCCTCCCACACTAGTGAGGGACAATCAGCCTAACCTCCTTCTCGATCCAGGAACAGCCTCACAGGTGCACCCAGAAAGTAGAGCTGTAGGAGCTACCTGGGTGTCCCTTAGCCCAGGCCAGGGGAGACGTATAAGGGCTGTCACAAGGCCTGGGGACCCCTGGTGGGATTGAGACTGTGCTGTGCAATGATGATTCACTGACTTTCACATCCTTGGGGCCACCTTCCCCTCTGGTATCAGTTCCCCTCTTCCCCTTCCGGGGTTTCCTGTCCCCCTGCACTCCCCCCAAGCATGCAAATCCCTGCCTCAGGGGCTGCTTCCGCCAGAGTCCTAGGCACTCAGTCCCCTTGCTAGGACAAAAACTACCAGAAATGTGGGGGCTCTTCTTCACAGGTGCAACCCAGCCCCACAGAGGCTCTGCAAAGACACCTGCTGAGCACATTCTCCATGCATCCGATGGTGATTCCACAGGGCTGGATGTTGTGGGACAGACGACTAGCTTGGAGCACTTCCAATCCAGCTTCTTATCCACTTTCCCTTGCTGGGAAACAGTAAACCATTGCTCAAGCCACACCTGAGGTCCTGACACCCACAGGGAAGACCTGGATGGAGCTTCTGGCTTTGGCCTGGTCCAACCCTAGCGGGTGCGGCCTTTTACAAAATGAACCAGTGGATGGAAAAATACTCTCTTTCTCTCTCTCTCTCTGGTTTTCTGTCTTTTTCTTTCTCTCTCTCTGCCTTTCAAATGTAAGCACATAATAAATGCATATAATATACATAATAAATATATCTATTTTAAGTGTCAAATCAACAAGGATTTATGGAGTATGAGCTCTGAGCCAGGCTTCCAAGGCATTCCCGGAATCAGACAGATGGGAGTCTTGCCCTTCGGTGTGGATCAGCACGAGGAGAGAGCCTGTTGGTAAGGCCCAAGACAGAGAGGGCGGGGATGCCAGGAAGATGATGACACGGGACACAGTGGAGATCTTGGGACACAGCCCCAAGCAAGGCTGTTTTCACGGGACATGTGGCCTGTGCATCTCATTGGCCACCACCGTGGCTTGGGTCCCTCTCAAGTCACTCACTAGCCAGGAAGCCAGAGGTAGGGTGAGCTAGCAGTGGTCCCAGCAGTGGTCCACAGCTGCGCGAGGTGGTGTGGATTCTGAGTCCCTCCCTGCTTTAAGTCCTAGTTCTGCCATTTACTGAGTTTTCTAATCTTGATTGAGTCACTTAGCCTCTGTGCCTCGTGTTCTCATCTATAAAATGGACACAAGGTCAGTCAACAGGACGACGTGAATTTCTGTTTGTGTGACATCTAAGATGACATCTGGCTGTCCCATAACCGTCACTGAAGTTCCTTGATCTTGCTTTGTGAAGAACTTAACTGTATGTTGGGAGACTGTCCAACCATGGCATGGAGAAAACACTTGCTTTGCTATCCCTGTTAGGGGTCCTGCAGAATATTCCATTTTGCAGTACATCCAAGTCCCGCTAAACTGACACAGTCCTAATCCCTTCCCTGCCACCCAGGCTGTCTGCCATCCAACTCCTCACTCACATTTCTTCAAAAACAGCACTGAGGTGCTGGCACTGTGGTATAGGAGGCTACACCTGGCTTTCACTTGCTACACTGGCATTCTATATAAGTGCTGGTTCGAGTCCCTGCTGTTGTACTGCCGATCCAGCTCCCTGCTTGTGGCCCGGGAAGGAGTAGAGGATGGCTACTGCACCTGTATGGGAGACCCAGAAGAAGCTCCAGGCTCCTGGTTCTGCCTAGCTGTGACCATTGTGGTCATTTGGAGAGTAAACCGGTAGATGGAAGATCTCTCTTTTTTCTCTCTTCCCTTCTCTTTGCAAATTTGCCTTTCCAATAAAAAATAATAAAAATAAATCTTAACAACCAAAGAAGACAGGACTGAAATGCAGACCTAGCCCAGGCCAGTACCCACCGCTGTCTACTTTCTTATCCCGTTTGTACAGAATCTTTTGTAACACCTGTCTGTGTGCACCTCTCCCTACACAGTGTGTGCAGGAGCTGGGGTCTGTGCCTTTGTGCTGTCTACAAAGCCATGAGCAGCTCCGAGCTTCATGCTGGTCACATCCTGAACACTGGGCTTGACTGTAATTGCAGTAGGCAGACCATCACGCATTCATTCAGCACACCTTGGGTCGAGACCTCTTGCACACATTTGCATGCCATTAGCCTCTGTTTGATTGGATCCGGAAAAAAAAAAAAAGTAACAGATACAGCTTCTGAATGAGTCAGGTCGGCCTCTGATTACTCAGTGTGGGAGCTGAGGACTTTGTGGGTGCACCTGCCCTAGTCTGAGCTTAGCAAACTTGAATCACAGCTGCACCCACAGGGCTCATTTGGGTAGTTACTAGGTCTCATATCACCCTGAGCCTCAGGGTGCCTGGGGCTGGGTGATGCCGTTGGCTGTGCCCAAGCCCTCCTCCCCTACCTCTCATGCAGACAGTGAGTGCTGGGCAGGGCAGTAGCATCTTAGCCTGCGGTGCCCCTTGTACATTCCCAGAGCACAAATGTTCTTTGTAATATGAGTGAAGGGACAGAGGAATGAGTGATTGAGCAAACAAACATACAATGTCCAGTTAATCTTTCCAAAGCACAGTTGCAGCCCTGTCCCCTCTCGCTCAGAAATCCCCCACGGCTCCCTACCAACGCTGTGACAAAGCCCAGGGCTTCCCTCTGGAAGTTGCGGTTTCCCATGTCTTGTTCCAAACCTATGAAAGCATGAGTTATTACTGCACACAAACTGTTCCAGGCCTGTGTCAGGGACCCTGAAACTGGGGCTTGCACAGAGAGAAGGGAAGACTCTTCATCACCTGAGCTGTATGATTTCTGCTGTCCCGCTCTGGCTCCCCTCCTGCCTTCAGCCTCCACACCTGGCTAGAACACTTACAGGTCCTGGCCCTGAGGATGTGTGAGCAGGTGCAGTTTCCCAGTATCTGTAAGGAGGGAGGAGCCCTAGAAAGAGCCTGGGATTAGCCTCAGAGCAGAAACTTCGCTGCACTTCCCTGGTCCTACCAGGAGAGGGCGACAGCGTCCCTGGTTACAGGTGCAGGAGTATTTTCTTGGGGCTGTATGCAGGATATACCTCAGAATCTGAATTAAAAAAAAAAATTATTTACTGAAAGGCAGAGTAATGATGGAGAAAGAAGAGAAGCTGATTTACCTTATCAGCTGATTCATTCCTCAAATACCCACAAACGCCAGGAGCCCCAAACTCCTAGTCTGCTACATAGGTGACACAGACTGCCTGGATCACCGTCTGCTGCCTTCCTAGGAACATCAGCAGGAAGCTGGCTCAAAAGCAGAGTGGCCAGGACTCAAGTTCCTGCTCTGCTATGGCATGCAGGTGTGCCAAGCTGCAGCTTTTAACCCACTGCAAGTGAGTGGGTGAGTGCCCGAATGCTTATGGGAGTGGAAGATGCTCCAGTGTGTGACTGTATGCATGGTGTGTGTGTGTGTGTGTGTGTGTGTGTGTGTGTGTGTGTGTGTGGTGGGGGGAAGCCTGAATGAGACTGTGCGTGTCTGTTCTCAGACCCTTGGGATTCCAGCCATCCAGATGGGGTCCCTGCTGTTAGGAGACCAGCGCTTGTGAAGGGGAGACAGAAAAACAAGTGAGTGAATAAATAATTTCACTGGGAGAGAATTTTTTTTTTAAGGTGGGGACTTTTTAAGTGGATGACTTTTTCAAGGTGGGACATGCGGGAAGCCAGGTGGTCTCCGAGGAGATGACGTACCCAATGGCAGAGAGAAAACAGAAGGGACTGGTCAGGAGAGGATGCAGGGGGAAGTTTCCAAGCAGAGTGAGCAGAGGGGGCTGAGGCCAAGCCCTGGACAGGAAGTCCTCAGCCGGGCCTCCACAGTAGGGTGGCCAGGGGTTCATGCTTTGCAAGCACTTCCTGCTGCTGTTAGGTGGGAGTGTCTCAGACTTGGGTCAGCAGTGGGGAGGCAGCTTAAAGCAATGGTCAGGGCTGCCTGGTCCAGGGCAGGCCCGCGGAGCTGGGAGGCCCCTGCACTCAGCTCACCTTGGAGGTGGCTCTGCCGGGTGGTGGGGAGGCAGAGGCGACAGGCAAGCTCTTGCTTTGAACAGGGCAGGACTTGGGAGGTGACAGCTGTGTTGAGAGCAGCCTGGCCTTTCAAAGGCCTCTCTGGCATGGCTCCCTAATCAGCTCAGGCCTCAGAGGTTGGGCCCTTTCTCTCTCTCCTCCTTTCTGAGGGAGATTCTGGAAAGAGCTGCCCCCCTCCGGCATCTGGGCTCACCTGGATGTCCTGCGGTGTCCTGGGCAGTGTCCTGCAGGCCCCTGGAGCCCAGCACTCTCCTGGGGACAGGTGGGGTTCTAGGCTGCTCCCTCTCCTCCACACGCTGTCCTTCATTCAGGTTCTGGGGGACAGAGATGAGCTGTCTCTTCTGTGCCCTACTTGAGGTGGATGCCCTGGCATAGACACCAGTCATTGTCTTAGGGGGCAGTGGTAGGGAACTGGGATAAGTGATCTGGGATCTTGGCCTCTTCCTGGCCAGCCCGTGAGAGCTTGGGTCAGCTGCTGAACTCTAAGGGTGGACAGAGAACAGTGTGTCTTCCAAACGCCCAGAGGCAGCCCCGGGGCTCTGGGCCAATGCTTGCAGTGCTCGCCAGGGATTGGGGTGGGAGGGCCGTGCCTTAGAATGGGGCTCCATGCTCTGGGGTGCTCAGTCCTGAGAGGGTCCCCCAGAGGTGGCACCCTGGACTTTGGGGATCTGCCCCAACCACACTCCTGCCCTCCCCTTCTCCTTGCCCACCCCACCACCCACCTGTTTCCTGCCTCCCCTCACCGCCAGCCACAGACATGGGGCTGTGTGACCAACCCCTGGCCTGACCCCAGGCTCAGGCTCGGGTTCCTGCCCAGTGCACTGGTCTCTGGGCAAGAACGAGTGGATGGTTGCTTCACCTGCTAGGAGGTGTTGGACAGTGCAGACAGAAACTTCCTGGTTATCCCCTAATCCCCTCTCCACCCAGGACACAAGGTCCCAGCAGCCAGGTCAACCACTGCATATCTGGTCAGTGCTGGGAGCGTGGGGCTGCCCTTGGTGCCTGGTGGTGGCTGTCGCCAGGCACCAGAGCAGGCCTCCAGGCCCAAGGTTAGCCACCCACCGGTTTCTGGGCCTTTGGGGGTTGCCGGCAGGAGGGAGGAGGAGGGCTGGGCTTCAGGAGCAGGGTCTGTAAGCCATCACAGCTCCAGCACACAGACTGGGAAGGAGCTGGAGTGAGGAATCCCTACTCCTCCTCAGGATCAGAGACACAGAGAAAAGGAAGTGCCCCAGGGCTCCCAGAGAGCCAGTGGCAGGGCAGTTCTGTTTGCTAAGTCCCCTCCGGTTAGGTGTGCTGCCCGTTGACCAGTTGGGATTGTCCAGCAAGCAGCAGGCAATACTGGGCCCCCAGACACCTCAGTTGGACTCACAGGAGTTTCAGGTGTCTGTGGGAGTGTCTGGAGGTCTTGCATGAGTGACAAGGACCCAGTGCAGGGCGCTCTAAACCTCCTCCTTCCATTTCAATCACTTTACTTGGGTCTCACAAGGGGACAGTCGCCAGGTTAAAGCCTTGTTGGAAAGGGGCCGATTCATGAATCGGTTTGGCAACTGGGAGGGGGACTTCACAGAGAAGGGACTAGCTCAGGCCGGAAGTCAGAGCCCCGGTGGCCAAGCCCATAATGGATTCTCACTGCTCCCCTGGCTGCGGTTTGGAAATGAGCGGTGTGCAGCTCCCACTTGCTGGCAGCTCTTGGAACGGGCCTTCTCAGCTCTGAAAATTCCCTTTCATGTTGTCTGGGGCCTCCCCACTCCACTCAGTGCTGTGCTCCCTCAGAAGTGATGGAGGGCCCGACTAATTCATTTACTGTTGCCCTTCCCACTTCTAGCTGATCAGCTCAAGGGAAGGGTGGATGTTCCTTAGGGGTCTCTCAGTTCATTGATTGAGTGATTGATTTAAGGGGTAGGCACAGAGAGAAACTGACAGAACTTCTATGCATGGGTTCACTGCGCGAGTGCCCACACTGAGTAGGACTGGGATGGGCTGGGCAGCGAGCAGAGAACGCAGGCTAGCTTTCCCACGGGCATGGGTGGTAACCCCTTGGGCTATCACGGCTGACTCCCAGGGCATGCCTGTGCAGGAAATGGAGCCAGGACTCAAACCCAAGCACGATGAGATGAGAAGAGGGTGTCACAGAGTCGGGATGCCCATTTGCCCCAGAACCAGGTCCATCTTGCCAGGGGTTGGCTCCATCTCCCTCATGCATGTCCAGATGCCGTAGGTGCTCAGCAACAGGAAAGAAGGAGATGAATCCTCATCACGCCCCTGCAAGGACATGGGTCATCCCAGTGGCCCAGTAGCTGTCCTCCCTTCCCACCAGCCACTCTCACGCGTGCTGTAGCTGTCCCCTTCCTCTGCAGACCACTCAGATGGTAACCATGGCAACGTCTGGCATTTATGAGTGGTTACCACATCTCATTGCATCTCATCTACACAGCAAGCCTGGTGCACAGACTGGGCTCCCAGCCCGTTTGCAGAAGACAGAAGAGAGGCTCCCAGACAGGAACTTGCTTTTAAAGGTAGCAGGCTGGGATGCCAACAGCGACACCTTTAGGAGAGGTGGCCACATTCTAACTCCCAGTGGAGTCACCGGACACCAGGGGATTTGACAGAATCGCTTCTCTTCCAGGAGCGGCCCCCCTAGCCTGGAGCTGCTGTGCTGGCTCTCACCCGTCTCCCAGCTGAACCCTCCAGCCTCTGCCACAATCCCAAGATTCCCAGTTATCTCCCCAGAAATTCTCCTTGTAGCCAAGCGCCAAAGACTCTGTTGGGTCAGGAACAACAGGCACTGGGACAGAATCTCCTCAAACCTGCTGGGGTCTTTTTCTTTTTTTAAGATTTATTTTATTTTTATCGGAAAGTCAGATAAACAGGGGAGGAAAGACAGTGAGGATGATCTTCTGTCCATTGATTCACCCCCCAAGCTGCAATGGCTAGAGCTGAGCCCATCCGAAGCCAGGAGCCTGGAGCCTCTTCCAGGTCTCCCATGTGGGTGCAGGGTCCCAAGGCTTTGGGCCATCCTCCACTGCTGTCCCAGGCCATAAGCAGGGAGCTGGTTGGGAAGTGGGGCCATTGGGAGTAGAAACGGCACCCATATGGGATCCCAGCGCATGCAACATGAGAACTTTAGCCACTAGGCTACCCCACTGGGGCCCTGACAGCGAGCACCTCTTTTTGTTGGTCTGCAAGGAAGTTTGGGTGGGGAGGAGTTTTTGTGATGTGGGCATGGTACTGCTGAGGGGCTCACTCTGCCTTGTGGGTTGTCCCCACTCTCCCCCAGTGCTTTGCAAGCCTCTGCTTTTCGGTGCTTTGTCATTGTCCCCAATGGCCAAAGCCTTGGTGACCACCACCAGACTCAGAGTGAGAGGACACCATGCAAGGGCATGGATGGAAGACAATGTGAGGCCTTCTAAAAAAGTGTTCATGATTTAGTTGTTTTCACTTAAAAAGCAGAATGAGAGAGAGAGCTAGAGAGAGTGAGAGAGAGAGAGAGAGAGAATCTTCTACCCATTGGTTCACTCCCCAAATGTCAACAGCCAGGGCTGGGCCAGGGCCAAAGCCAGAAGCCCAGAATTGCATCCAGGTGTCCACATGTGGGTGGCAGGGGCTCAGGCACTCGCACCATCATTTTCTGCCTCTCGGGACGGGCACTAACAGGAAGCTGCATCAGCAGTGGAACAGGAACTCAGACCCAGGTCTCTGATGGTCTGGGGCATCCTGAGCTGTCTCTTATGCCCAGTGTGTGACACTGTTTATCATCTCTCATGGCTGGGGAGGGCTGGCATTCTTTGGGTTGGGTGCTGCAATGAGCCTGGGTGAGGAGGCCACTGCCCACGGAGGGTTTGCTCCGCTCAGCAGCACACTGTGGAGGCAAGGGCAGAGCAGGATTCCCCCCGACCTGCTGGGCTCTCTGTCCTTAATTTCCACTGCTGAAGGCAGGGCTTGGTTTTTCTCCCCCATGTCAAACAAACCCATAAGATAATCTCCCCTGCAATAAGCAGAAATGCAACAGTAAAACATTTGTTGTGCAAAATTAGCTAGTCCCATTTCCTGCGAGGAGCACTGATCTGGGATAATTGCTTTTATGCACAGAAAAATCAGAGAGCGGCCTGAGAGCGTTTTTCCTGGGCCCAGAAAGGTCGCCTTCTTTAAAAAATCAATTACCTATTCCCACTTCAGAGAAAGCGCTTCACAGATGCAGTCTACATTTTAAGTAGGATTCGGGGCTCCCGGCTGAAATCTCCCTGAAAATTCTGTGCAGGGACCAAACGGCCAGGCAGAGGCCTCCAATTACCTTCACTATTGACGTTGCAGGTGGCAGAACACAGCGGCCGCCTCAATAATGAGCTACTGTTTCTCATCCCCAAGAAAGCCCAAAGTGTGGAATAAGCATTGGGTCTGGTTTCCCCTGCCCAAGCCTGTTCTGCTATTGACAGCGATTTGCCATCGCACACTCACGACCTGACCTATCGCATAGAATGGGAATGGCAGAGACTGCCAGCCCTGAGCCCCATCACATGCCAAGTTCCAGGTTCCAGGAGAGACCCGGGTTCAATCTTGGTTCTGCACTTTCTCATCGTGTAAAATTGGTTAGCAGCCCCGGGCCTTGGTGTTCTCATCTGTAGAATGGCAAGAACAGTGAAGTACCACAGGGTCTGGTACAAGTGTCCTGAGATGTTCTGGGCAGAAGCCGTTTGTACAAGGTCAAGGTCCAAGACAAGGAAACTACGCGGTTGGGCACTTCCCTTGCACCTTGTGTCTCTATCTTGCTACAGTAAAGGGTTCGGCTCTGGAGCAAGGTCACTCGGGGTCAGATTCTGGCTCTGCCCCTCACCAGCTGGCAGACCCTAGGCAAGGTACTTCCAGCTTTTGTGACCTGGACTTGACAATGGGATCACCTACAGCACCTGCAGTAAAAGAAACCCTTCCAAGAGCAGGGGAAAAAAAGCCTATGGTTCCCTTGCCTCCAGCTGCAGTGCAGGGAGTTGGAGGAAGGATGTGCAGGAAGTTGAGGGGCTCTGGGCAAGGGGGAGTGGGCTAATTGGGGCAGGGGGAGATGGGCGAGGCCCTGGTGGGTAAAAGGCAGCAGCTCTGCGGTGGGGTGGGATAGAGAGGAGCAGGCACCGACAGGAAGAGTTCCGAGATGCTGATGGGGTGGCTTGAGCTCTATGTCAAGGTGACCCTGGCAGAAGCTAACCATGGGCTGAACCAGCAACCCTGCATTCAAGTCCTTCCCCACAGGTCCAGTCTCAGCTCCTCCAGATAAAAAAATGAAGAAAACATCGTGCAGTTTTTTTTTTTAAATTTTAAACTTTATTTATTTATTTGAAAGTCAGTTACAGAGGGACACACACACACAAATGGTGGAGAGACAATGTGTGTTCTTCAATCTGCTGTTCACTCCCCAGCTAGCTCCAACAGCCAGGGCTGGGTCAATCTGAATGCAGGAGTCAGTTGCCTCATCCAGGTTTCTCATGTGAGTGCAGGGATCCAAGCACTCAGACCATCTCTCACTGGTTTCCCAGGCCATTACTAGGTAGCTGAATTGGAAGTAATGCAACCACGACTTTTACTGGCACACATATGGGATGCCTGTGTCAAAGGCAGCGGCTTTACTTGCTATGCCATGGTGCTGGCCCCAATGGCATGTAGCTTTTGGAGTGTTGCAGCAAGAGAGATGCATCCAGTACAAAAAGGCACGGCCTAGAGCATGGAGTGACAGTCTACAGAAGGAGTGGGCACTTGGCCCAGGGGTGAGGACACCTGCGTCTCACGGCAGAGGCCCAGTCCTGTATAGAACCCCGGCTACCTCCCTCTCTTCACCGTGTCATCTGGATTTCTCTCTCTTCATGCTGCTTGCTTCTGTTCATCTGTAGCCGTCTCCCTGCCTGGTTCCTTAAGCGCCAATGAAGTAGCAGCTGGAGGGACGGACGACTCTGAGTCCCCAGCAGCTGGCCTGGACTTGGCACAGGGTAGCCCCAGAGACCTAATGAGAGCTATTCCATGTTGCCCTTGTAGCGGGGCCTGGGTTCCTTCATGGAGCAGCTCTGTGAGCTCAGGTATGGGCACGGCAGGGCAGGCCTGCTTGGAGTCACTGGGGGGTAAGAGGAGGCCTGGGGCGCTGGGTTACACCCATCGAGGCAGGTGGCTAAGTCCCAGTGCAGGGAAGCTCAGCAGGCAGGTGGGCGCTGACCCCGAGGGAGCATCTGGAGCTGGGGTTATGTGCGGACAAGTAGAATGAGGAGATCCGGTCTCTCAGGGTTGGGTTGCCTGGGTAGAGCCCTAGGAAACAGTGCCTGGGACACTCGGAGCCTGAGCCCGTCACAAGCCCTGTGCGTCCATCCATTGCGGGCTCTTTTCAGAGCCACTGGGCCAGGCGAATGGGTGGTGGCCCCTGTCAGGGCGATTAGGGAGCACAAAGCTGAAGGGCTGGCAGCCTGGCATGTGGCCTGGGGATGTTTCTCTGGGCAAACCCAGAATAAAGGCCCTGCCTGCCCCCCTCATCCCTGCTTAGTGCCAGGTTATGCAATATGTTGATGCTGCAAGTGGCAGCCACCCAGCCCACTGGGAATACTACCACATCCCAGGAAATGAGTCTTGGGGGTGGGTGGGTGACCCAGCTGGCTAGATAGCCCTGCAGTATGCCCAGCACGCATACAGCCATGTCCACCAGGGCCAACACACACCACTGTCCAGGGGAAAGAATAGCCTGGCTCCTCTGGAGCCCTTTCTTTCGGGAGTTCTGTCTTGTGTACCTGGTGGGGGCAGGCACTCCTCAGGTGACCAGGACAGAAATGACAGTTCTGGGGGAACTGACACTCATGATACAGGTGGTCAGTTAGAAGGCCATGTACACTCAGGACAAAAATGTCACTAAAGCCAGCTTAGGAAGACAGGAGGGTGTGGGTGGGCAGTTGTCAGGGCAGGACAGGGTTGAACGTGAATAAACGCAAAAGCCCTGTGGCAGGAGTGGCTGGCCTGAGAATGACTCCAAAGCTAGTGGCGTTGGAGCAGAGCGAGGGGAGAGTGGGTGAGAAGGGACCAGACAGTGGCTCACGAGGGTTGCATGTGAAGGGCTTTGTCTGCGTGGGCAGGACTCTAGCTTTGCCCTTAGGGAGAAGGATGCTGTGGCAGGGCCTCAGCCCACACTGTTGCTGTGCGCAGCATGGTGGCTGCACAGCTCATGTCCACACACGGAGCTGGGAGTCCCTGAGCTCTGCGCGGGGCGTCAGCAGGACATCTGCAGCACGCACACGTGTCACTGCCCCGTGTTTGCTGCCTGCAGTCCGCCAGCCCGAGCTTTCAAAGGGAGCTTCACTGTAGCTGATTCTGCGGAGAAGAGGCTGAGAGAGAATCCAGGCCTAGGTTATAGACAGAGGGAGAAGCCACTGCCTTCATCCCATGTTGGAGCACTGGTTTGAGTCGCAGCTGCTCTCCCTCAGATCCAGCTCCCTGCTAATGGGAAAGTATTGGGAGATGGTCTGAATGCTTGAGCCATTCATGTGGGAAA